>NC_049241.1:49562008-51962008 GCF_011100685.1 Canis lupus familiaris | reverse complement strand
AAAATCACTGAACCTTGGTAAAGGGTCTTTGATATTTTAACTTTAGATTATTTCTATTTTTGCTCTCTCCTCAGCTCTATGGCATGGTAATCAAAAGCCAGTAGCTGGGATCCCTGGGTGGCGCAGCGGTTTGGCGCCTGCCTTTGGCCCGGGGCACGATCCTGGAGACCCGGGATCGAATCCCACGTCGGGCTTCCGGTGCGTGGAGCCTGCTTCTCCCTCTGCCTGTGTCTCTGCCTCTCTGTCTCTCTCTGTGTGACTATCATGAATAAATAAATAAAATCTTTAAAAAAAAAAAAAAAAAAGCCAGTAGCCTTGCAGCCAACAGAGACCTGAGCACTGTTAAAAGAACCAGCCCCAGAACAATTAACATTTTTCTTAAAAACCTTTATTTTTAAAAAGCTAGTGAGAAGAGTGATATCGTTTTTTCACATTTTGTACACCTCATTAATGCATGACTTAAAGACTACTGGATTGTCATATCCACTTCTGCATTCAATCTGTTTTCTATGTTGTTTTGTTTGAATGTATGAAGAAAATCCAGTCTTGCATAGATAAGTAGTTGGAAAGGGGAGAAATATATTAATAGTCTTTAAAAATCAGTGTGGAGGGGCGGCTGGGTGGCTTAGTGGTTGAGCATCTGCTTTGGCTCAGGTCATGATCCTGGAGTCCTGGGATAGAGTCCCATATCATGCTTCCCATGGGAAGCCTTCTTCTCCCTCTGCCTAGGTCTCTGCCTCTCTATGTGTGTCTCTTATAAATAAATAAAATGTTTTTTTGTTTTTTTAATCAGTGTGGAGGGAACCCTGGGTGGCTCAGTGGTTTAATGCCTGCCTTTGGCCCAGGGCATGATCCTGGGGTCCTGGAATCGATTTCCACATCGGGCTCCCTGTGTGGAGCCTGCTTCTCCCTCTGCCTGTGTCTCTGCCTCTGTGTGTGTGTGTGTCTCCCATGAATAAATAAATTTTTAAAAATCTTTTAAAAAAAGAAAGTAAGATTTTATTTATTTATATGAAAGAGAGTGAGCAAGAGAGAGAGAGCAGAGGGAGAGGGAAAAGCAAATTCCCCATTGAGCAGAGAGCCCAATGCAGGGCTCAATTGCAGGGCTTGGGGATCATGACCCGAGCCAAAGGCAGACACAATTGACTGAGCCACACAGGGACCTCAGTGAGTCCTTTGTACTCTGTTACATTAAAATTCATTGTCTATCATGAAAAATAAATATTATTTTTCTAAGCTTGCAGCTCCCTAGAAAATCTATATCCTCAGGGTGATGTGGCTATTGGATTTTACTCAGAGCTCAGCTTAGCAGAAAAAAAGGCTGCTAGCTCCAAGCCTTTACCTTGGGGACTTTGAAAACCTCAAATCAGTTCCTGGGGTTCAGAATTCTGTGCATGAGCAAAGCTATGCACATGCCCAAGAAAGAGGGTAAATCCCAAATTACTTAGCTTCGATTGACTCTTAGATCCAGCCCAAACCAAAAGTGAAAAATGACCTTATCTTATGAGTTGCTTGAAGCTTAAAGACATGACTTCTTACATAGATCTACTTGGCAAGAGATGAGGAGACAAAGGCAAGGCATTTAAGAAAATGCTACTAATCATTTTTGGACTACAAACTTATAATGACCAGGAAACCATGCTTAAAAGTTAAAATAAGCATTTTTAAATTTTTAAATTTTTAAATTTTCTTTTTTTTAATAGGCTGTATGCCCAGTGTGGAGCCCAACAAGGCCTTGAACTTACAACCCTAAGACTAAAACCTAAATTGAGATCAAGAGTAGAATGCTTAGGGGATCCCTGGGTAGCTCTGCAGTTTACCGCCTGCCCTTGGCCCAGGGCGTGATCCTGGAGTCCCAGGATCGAATCCCATGTGGGCTCCCTACATGAGCCTGCTTCTCCCTCTGCCTGTGTCTCTCTGCCTCTCTGTGTGTGTCTCTCATGAATAAATAAATAAAATCTTAAAAAAAAAATAGGATGCTTAACTGACTGACCCACCCAAGTGCACCCAAATAAGCACTTTCTTCTAAGAGTTTGGAGAAAATTCTGTGGCCAAACATTGCAGGGAATACAGAATCTGTGGGACTAGCTAGGGAGGTGACTAAACAAATAAGCACCAGCAAGATAACAGCAACAATAAACCTTGATGGCAAAGGCATCTGATACTAGATAGCTAAAATATATTTCTAAAATGTAATTTTCAAGAATAAATTGAGACATGCAAAAAAACAGGAAAGTATACCACACATGGGGTGGGGGAGTTGAGGAGGGGTAAGAAAAGCAGCCACACAGGATACAAAATCAATGCCCAGAAATCAGTGGCATTTCTATACACTAACAATGAGACTGAAGAAAGAGAAATTAAGGAGTCAATCCCATTTACAATTGCACCCAAAAGCATAAGATACCTAGGAATAAAACTAACCAAAGAGGTAAAGGATCTATGCCCTAAAAACTACAGAACGCTTCTGAAAGAAATTGAGGAAGACACAAAGAGATGGAAAAATATTCCATGCTCATGGATTGGCAGAATTAATATTGTGAAAATGTCAATGTTACCCAGGGCAATTTACACATTTAATGCAATCCCTATCAAAATCCCATGGACTTTCTTCAGAGAGTTAGAACTAATTATTTTAAGATTTGTGTGGAATCAGAAAAGACCCCGGGTAGCCAGGGGAATTTTAAAAAAGAAAACCATATCTGGGGGCATCACAATGCCAGATTTCAGGCTGTACTACAAAGCTGTGGTCATCAAGACAGTGTGGTACTGGCACAAAAACAGACACATAGATCAATGGAACAGAATAGAGAACCCAGAAGTGGACCCTGAACTTTATGGTCAACTAATATTCGATAAAGGAGGAAAGACTATCCATTGGAAGAAAGATAGTCTCTTCAATACATGGTGCTGGGAAAATTGGACATCCACATGCAGAAGAATGAAACTAGACCACTCTCTTTCACCATACACAAAGATAAACTCAAAATGGATGAAAGATCTAAATGTGAGACAGGATTCCATCAAAATCCTAGAGGAGAATACAGGCAACACCCTTTTTGAACTCGGCCACAGTAACTTCTTGCAAGATACATCCACGAAGGTAAAAGAAACAAAAGCAAAAATGAACTATTGGGACTTCATCAAGATAAGAAGCTTTTGCACAGCAAAGGATACAGTCAACAAAACTAAAAGACAACCTACAGAATGGGAGAAGATATTTGCAAATGACATATCAGATAAAGGGCTAGTTTCCAAGATCTATAAAGAACTTCTTAAACTCAACACCAAAGAAACAAACAATCCAATCATGAAATGGGCAAAAGACATGAAGAGAAATCTCACAGAGGAAGACATAGACATGGCCAACAAGCACATGAGAAAATGCTCTGCATCACTTGCCATCAGGGAAATACAAATCAAAACCACAATGAGATACCACCTCACACCAGTGAGAATGGGGAAAATTAACAAGGCAGGAAACCACAAATGTTGGAGAGGATGCGGAGAAAAGGGAACCCTCTTACACTGTTGGTGGGAATGTGAACTGGTGCAGCCACTCTGGAAAACTGTGTGGAGGTTCCTCAAAGAGTTAAAAATGGACCTGCCCTATGACCCAGCAATTGCACTGTTGGGGATTTACCCCAAAGATACAGATACAATGAAACGCCAGGACACCTGCACCCCAACGTTTATAGAAGCAATGGCCACAATAGCCAAACTGTGGAAGGAGCCTCGGTGTCCATCGAAAGATGAGTGGATAAAGAAGATGTGGTTTATGTATACAATGGAATATTACTCAGCCATTAGAAATGACAAATACCCACCAATTGCTTCAAAGTGGATGGAACTGGAGGGTATTATGCTGAGTGAGGTAAGTCAATCGGAGGACAAACATTATATGTTCTCATTCATTAGGGGAATATAAATAATAGTGAAAGGGAATATAAGGGAAGGGAGAAGAAATGTATGGGAAATATCAGAAAGGGAGACAGAACATAAAGACTCCTAACTGGGAAATGAACCAGGGGTGGTGGAAGGGGAGGAGGGCGAGGGGTGGGAGTGAATGGGTGACGGGCACTGGGGGTTATTCTGTATGTTGGTAAATTGAACACCAATAAAAAATAAATTAAAAAAAAAAGAAAAGCAGCCACAGAAAATAGCCCTTATAAGGCCATATTTTGGAGTTAGTAGACAAAGATTTAAAATCATCTATTATAAATAGACTTAATGGACAAAGACTGAAAACTGTCCTGTCCCCTAGGATTAGGAACAATGACAACAGATGTCCATTCTGGCCACCTATATTCAACATTACATTGGAATTTTTATCCAGGGCAGCTACACAGGAAAAAAAGGCTATCCAATTTGGAAAGAAGAAAAACCATCTCTACTCACAGATGTCATAAGTTTATAAATAGAAAATCTGAAAGAATAAGGGAAAAGATTACATACAACATAGCATTTGTATTTCTTTATACTAGCAATGAATATAATGAAAACGAAAACAAGAAAACAATTCCATTGACAATATCATCAAAAACTGATTAGGGTTAAAGTTAACATAAGAAGTTTAAGACTTGGGATCCCTGGGTGGCGCAGCGGTTTGGTGCCTGCCTTTGGCCCAGGGAGTGATCCTGGAGACCCGGGATCGAATCCCACATCGGGCTCCCGCTGCATGGAGCCTGCTTTTCCCTCTGCCTGTGTCTCTGCCTCTCTCTCTGTGTGTGTGTGTGTGTGACTATCATAAATAAATAAAAATAAAAAATAAAAAAAAAAGAAGTTTAAGACTTAGGGGTCCTGGGTGGCTCAATCAGTTAAGTGTCTGACTCTTTGTTTTAGCTTAGCTCATGGTCTCAGGGTTATGGGATCAAGCCCTGCATCAGGCTCTGCACTTATTGTGGAGTCTGCTAGGGATTGTCTCCCTCTCCCTCCTCTGCTCCTCCCTCTGCTCATGCTCTCTTTTTCAAATGCATACACTCTTTCTCTCTAATATAAAATCTTTTTAAAGTATTTTTAAAAAGAATTTTAAGACTTAGACACTGTTGGGATGCCTGGGTGGCTCAGCAGTTGGGCGGCTGCCTTTGGCTCAGGTCATGATCCCGGGTTCTGGGATTGAGGCCCACATTGTGCTCCTGTGAAGAGCCCACTTCTCCCTCTGCCTAGGTCTCTGCCTCTCTATCTCTCTGTCTCTTATATAAATAAATACTTTAAAAAAAGACTTAGACACTGTTAACAGAATTGTATGGATAGAAAATATAAAAACGACCCATCAGAGATAAGAAACTCAATAACTGAAATTAAAAATATACTAGAGGGAACAATAGACTAGAGAGAGCAGAATAGATCATGGAGCTGGAAGACAGGGTAGTGGAAAGCAACCAAAATGAATGGCAAAAAGAATATTTAAGTTATAAATAGGGGCACCTGGCTGGCTCAGTGTAGCAAAAGACTCCTGAATTTGGGGTTGAATTTGAACCGTGTTGGGTGTAGAGATTACTTAAAAATAAAATCTTAGGGCAGCCCTGGTGGCGCAGCAGTTTAGCCCCACCTGCAGCCCCGGGTATGATCCTGGAGACCCGGGATCAAGTCCCACATCGGGCTCCCTGCATGGAGCCTGCTTCTCCCTCTGTCTGTGTCTCTGCCTCTCTCTGTGTGTGTCTCTATGAATAAATAAAATCTTTAAAAAAAATTTTTTTAAATAAAATCTTAGAAAAATTGAGGATAGGTTGAGGGAACTCAATGACATCATCAAGCGTAATACTTTCATTATATTTTTTATTTAAGGATTTTATTTTTGTTTATTTGACAGAAAAAGCACAAGCAGAGGGAGTGGGAAGGAGAGAAGCAGACTCCCCACTGAGCAGGGAGCCCAATGTGAGACTCAATCCCAGGACCCTGGGATTATGGCCTGAGCCAAAGGCAGGCACTTAACTGACTGAGCCACCCAGGCATTACATGGGTCTCAGAAGGAGAAGGGAGACTAAGGGGCAGAAATTTTATTATTTAAAGAAATAATAGACGAAAACTTCCCTAATCTGGGGAAGGAAACAAACATCCAGATCCAGAAGTCACCCCCAACAAAATCACCTTAGAGTTCCATACCAAGACACACAGTTATTAAACTGGCAAAAAGCAGCAAAAGTAAAGAAAACAGGGGCAACCCAGGTGGCCCAGTGGTTTAGCGCCACCTTCAGCCCAGGGCCTGATCCTGGAGACTTGGGATCGAGTCCCATGTGGGGCTCCTGGCATGGAGCCTGCTTCTCTCTCTACCTGTGTCTCTGCCTCTCTCTCTCTCTCTCTCTCTCTCTGTCTCTCATGAATGAATAAATAAAATCTTTTTTTTAAAAAGTAAAGAAAACAGTTACATACAAGGGAAACACTATATGACTATCAGAGGATTTTTCTTCAGAAACTTTGCATACCAAGAGGGAGTAGTATGATACATTCAAAGTGCTGGAAGGAAAAAAATCTGCAACCAAGAATACTCTACCCAGCAAGACTGTCATTCAGATTAAGTTAAAGAGTATCCCAGAAAAAGAAAAGTTAATGTAACTTATCACCAGCCTTACAAGAAATGTAAAAGGGAATCCTTTGAGTGGAAAGAAAAGGCCATAATCAGAAGAAAGTTATAAAAGGAAAAAATTTCACAGGTACATTTAAACATAATAAAAGTAGATTAATCACTTATAAAACTAGAATGGAAGTTAAAGTACAAAAGCAGTAAAATTAATTATATCTATAAAAATCCATCAAGGGGGGGCACCTGGGTGGCTCATTCAGTTAAGCATCAGTTCATGATCTCAGGGTCCTGGGATTGAGCCCTGCATCAGGCTTCCTGCTCAGCAAAGAATCTGCTTCTCCCTCTGCCCCTACCCCCATGCCCTCTTTCTTTCTCAAATAAATAAAATCTTAATCAGTCAAGGGATTCACAAACTGAAAGGATGTAAAGTATGACATCATATACATAAAATTGGGGTGGGGTAAAAATTAGTATGTTTAGAATAGGTTAAACTTGAGAGACCAGGGATGCCTAGGTAGCTCAGTGGTTGAGTATGTACTTTTTGCTCAGGGCATGATCCCAGGGTCCCAGGATTGAGACCCACATCAGGCTCACCTCAGGGAGCCTGCTTCTCCCTCTGCCTATGTCTCTACATCTCTCTGTATCTCTCATGAATAAATATAATCTTTTTAAAAATAAACTTAAGGGACCATCAACCTAATATAGACTACTAACACATAGGATATTATGTACAAACCTAAAAGTGGTAATCATAAGCCAAAAACCTGTAAGATACCCCAAAAATAAAAAGAAAGGAATTCAAGCATATCACTAAAAAATGCCACAAAATCACAAAGGAAGAGAGTAAGATCAGAAAGGAACAGAGAATTACAAAAGCAACCAAAAGCAAAAAAAAAAAAAAAAAAGCAACCATAAAACATGTAACAAAATGGCAATGAGTACATACCTATCAATAATTACTATGAATGTAAATGGATTAAATACTCTAAAAGAGTGACTGAATGAATAAAAGTGGGACCCATCTATATGCTATCTACAAGACAGTCATTGCAAACTTAAAGACAAAAGCATATTGAAATTAAAGGGTTGGAAAAACATTTACAGGGCAAATGGAAGTGAAAAGAAAGCTGAAGTAACAATATTTACATGGAACAAAATAGACTTTAAAACAAAGACCATAACAAGACAAGGACACTACATCATCATAAAGGGAACAATACAACAAGAAGACATAACAATCAGGGTGCCAGGGTGGCCCGATCAGTTAAGTGTCTGCCTTTGGCTTAGGTTGTGATTCCAGGGTCCTGGGATTGAGCCCCACATCGGGCTCCCTGCTCATAAAGGGGTGCTCCTTCTCCCTTTGCCCCATCCCCTGCTTGTGCTTTCACTCTCTCAAATAAATAAAATCTTTAAAAAATAATTGTAAATATTTATGCATTTCAGCTTGGGAGTACCCAAATACATAAAACTTTTTTAAAAAAGCAAGAAGTCTATAGTAATACAATATTAGTAGGGGACAACCCACTTATCTCAATAGATAGATCACCCAGACAGAAAATCACCCAGACAGAAAATCAACAAGAAAATATGGATTTGAGGGATCCCTGGGTGGCGCAGCGGTTTGGTGCCTGCCTTTGGCCCAGGGCGCGATCCTGGAGACCCGGGATCGAATCCCACGTCGGGCTCCCGGTGCATGGAGCCTGCTTCTCCCTCTGCCTGTGTCTCTGCCTCTCTCTCTCTCTCTCTCTCTCTCTCTCTCTCTCTGTGACTATCATGAATAAATAAAATCTTTAAAAAAAAGAAAATATGGATTTGAGTGATGTACTGGAATGCACTTAATGGATACTCAGAACATTCCATCCCAAAACACCAGTATACACATTCTTTTCAAATGCACACAAAACATTATACAGAAGATATCACATGGTAGGTCACAAAACAAGTCTCAAAAAATACAAAAGACTGAAATCATATGATACATCCTTTTCAACCACAAGGTATAGAACTAGAAATAATCCACAGGAAAAAAACTCTGGAAAGAATACAAATACATGGAGGTTAAATAACATAAAAAAAATACTAAACAATGAATGGGTCAACCAGGAAATCAAAGAGGAAGTTTAAAAATACATGGAGACAAATGAAAATGAAAACACAATGGTCCAAAATCTTTAGCATGCAGCAAAAGCTTTTTTAAGAGGGAAGATCATATCAATACAGGTGTACCCCAAGAATCATGAGAAATCTCAAACTAACCTTCCACCTAAAGGATCCACAAAAAGAACAAAGCCCAAAGCCAGTGTAAGGAAGGAAATTATTAGAAACTTAATTGAGACTAAAAAATAATAGAACAGTGAACCAAGATGGCGGCTCCCGTGGATCTGGAGTTGAAGAAGGCCTTCACAGAACTTCAAGCCAAAGTTATTGACACTCAACAGAAGGTGAAGCTTGCAGACATACAGATTGAACAGCTAAACAGAACAAAAAAGCATGCACATCTTACAGATACAGAGATTATGACTTTGGTAGATGAGACTAATATGTATGAAGGTGTAGGAAGAATGTTTATTCTTCAGTCCAAGGAGGTAATTCACAGTCAGCTGTTAGAGAAACAGAAAATAGCAGAAGAAAAAAGTAAAGAACTATAACAGAAAAAATCCTACCTGGAGCGGAGTGTGAAGGAAGCTGAGGACAACATCCGGGAGATGCTGATGGCATGAAGGGCACAGTAGGAAATCTCCAGCCAAAGCTTCCTGCCCCCTCCCATTCCTGGCAAGGGCAGGTGGGGGGCCCATGTGGAGAAACTTTTCTTCTGCCCGGGTGGACTTTTTATTTGGATGATCTCATAACCCTGTGTTTTCTACTTCACCATGATACCCTTTCAGACCCCAGTTCTGTATTTTTTATCCTGGCTCTGTCTGCCACCCCTGTCCAGAACACTTTTCTCCCTGGGGGTGAGTCACAAACTCCCAGGAGAGGGAGATGGGAGCCATACAGATAGGGGAGCTCTGCCCAAGCCTATGAATTGGTTATGCTCCTTAGACCAATAAAAGACATGTTCCCCCAGCCACTCTACGAAGTCTGCCTTTCTTGAGCTGAAGGATGAGAACCAAGAGCCAGAGAGGTAGAGGCTTTCAACCTCAACTCCTCCCTGACCTCTTTATTTAAGCCTTTGCTGCTGCTTTTGTCCCTTTCTGTTCCTTTGAGTAAAATCCCTCACCTCTGAGCCTCCATGCAAATAAGAAGGAAGACCAGGGCGGATAGCTGAATTTAAGTAACCTTGGTGGCATGTTGCAAATGTTCAAGAAAATGCAGTAATAAAGCAGCAGCACATCCAAAAATAATAATAATAATAGAACAGATTAGTGAAACCAGTGTTCTTTGACAAGATCAACCAAACAATATACCTTTAGCCACACTCAAAAGAGAGAAGACTCAAAATCATAAATGAAGAGAAATAGCAACCAACACCACAGAAATACAAAGGATTATAAGCAAATATTATAAAAAGTTATGTGCCAACAAATTGGACAACTTAGAAGAAATAGATATTCCTAGAAGAAATAGAAATTCCTAGAAACATATAACCTCCCAAGACTGAATCAGGAAGAAATAGAGTTTTTGAACAATTACTGACAATGAGATTAAATCAATTAAAAAAAAAAAAGTCCAGAACCAGATGCCTTCACAGGTGAATTATCCCAAACATTTAGAGTTAATACCTATTCATCTCTAACTATTCCCAAAAAGAGGAAGGAAAATTTCCAAATTCATTCTACAAGGCCAGCATTACCCTGTTACCAAAACTAGATAGACAAACACTACCAAAGAAAAATACCCACAGGTCAGTATCTGATAAACATAGATGCAAAAATCCTCAATAAAATATTAACAAATTATACCCAACAACATACATTAAAAAAAATCATTCACCACAATCAAATGGGATTTATTCCATGGATACAAGGGTAGTTTAATATTTTAGCAATGTGATACATCACATAAACAAGAGAAAAGGTAAAAAACATATGATCATTACAATAGATGCAGAAAAAGTATTTGACAAAGTATGACATCCATTCGTGATAAAAAAAAAAAAAAACCTTCAACAAAGTCGGTTAAGAGAACATACCTCAATGTAATAAAAGTCATAAATGAAAAACCCACAACTAACATCATACTCAGTGATGAAAGACTAAGAGTTTTTCCTCTAAGACCGGGAACAAGGATATCCATTCTCACTACGTTTATTCAACATATTACATGATGTCCTAGCCCCGACAATCAGACAAGAAATAAAGGTCATCCAAATTAGGACAAAAGACATAAAATAAAACTGTCACTATTTGCAAATGACATAATCCTATGTATAGAAAACCCACCAAAAAACTTAGAACTGATAAGTGAATTCAGTAATGTTGCAGGTGCAAAAAATATACAGAAATCTGTTGCCTTATTATGCATTAATAGTGAACAGAAGAAAACAATCCCCTTTACATTTACACCAAAAAAAAAAAAAAAAACCTAGTAATAAACTTAACTAAACTGGTCAAAGATCTGTACTCTGAAAACTATAAAACATTGATGAAAGAAATTTAAGACACACAAATGAAAAGATATTCCATGCTTATGGATTGAAAGAACCAATATTGTTAAAATGCCATACCACCCAAAGCAATCTACAGATTTAATGTAATCTCTATCAAAATACTAATTTTTAACAGGTTTAGAATAATCCTGAATTTTTATGGAGCCACAAAAGACCCCAAATACCTAAACAATTTTTTTAAAGATTTTTTTATTTATTTATGGGCTGAAGGCAGTACTAAATCACTGAGTCACCCGGGCTGCCCTAGCTAAAACAATTTTGAAGACCAAGAACAAAGCTAGAGGCATCATAATCCCAGATTTCAAGATATACTACAAAGCTGTGGTAATCAAAATAGTATGGTACTGGCAAAAAATAGACATAGATCATTGGAATAGAGTCCAGAAAATCAACCCATGCTTTTATGATCAATTTACAACAAAGGAGGCAAGAATATACAATGGGAAAAAGAATCTCTTGAATAAACGGTATTGGCAAAACTGGACAGCAACATGCAAAAGGATGAAACTGCATCACTTTCTTATACCATATACAAAAATAAACTCAAAAGGATTAAAGACCTAAATGTGAGGGACGCCTGGGTGGCTCAGTGGATGACTGTCTGCCTTTGGCTCAGGGTGTGATCCTGGAGTCCTGGGATCGAGTCCCACATTGGGACTCCTGCATGGAGCCTGCTTCTCCCTCTGCCTATGTTTCTGCCTCTCTCTGTGTGTCTCTCATGAATAAATAAATAAAATTTTTAAATAAAAAAAGACCTAAATATGAAACCTGAAACCATTAAATTCCTTGAAGAAAACACAGGCAGTAATGATTCCTCAACATTAACCGTAGAAACATTTTTCTAAATACAAGTCCTCTGGCAAGGGAAACAAAAACACTAAACTATTGGTACAGGGCCCCTGGGTGGCTCAGTCCAATTAAATGTCAGCCTTCTGCTCAGGTCATGATCTCGGGGTCCTGGGCTCAAACCCCAAATGGGGCTCCCTGCTCTGCTAGGAGTCTGCTTGTCCCACTCCCTCTGCCCCTCACACCTGCTCATGTGTGCTTGCTCTCTCTGCTCTCTCTCTCTTTCAAATAAATCAATCTTAAAAAATAAACTACTGGTACTACAACAAAATAAAAGGCTTTTGCACAGTAAAGGAAACAATCAACAAAAAGATAACTTACTAAATGGGAGAAGATATTTGCAAATAATGTATCCAGTAAGGGATTAATATCTAAAATATATAAAACTTAATAAAACACCAAAAAAGGATATTCCAAATGAAAAAAATGGGCAGAGGACATGAATAGACATTTTTCCTAAGACAGATATCCAACAGACACACGAAAAGATGCTCAACGTTACTTATCATTAGGGAAATGCAATTCAAAACCACAATGAGCTATTCCCTCATATCTGTCAGGATGGTTAAAATCAGAAACACAGAAATAATAAGTATTGGTAAGCATGTGGAGAAAAAGGAATCCTCTTGCACTGTTGGTGGGAACATAAACTGGTGCAGCCATTGTGGAAAACAATATGGAGGTTCCTCAAAAAATTTAAATTAGGATTACCATATGATCCAGTAATTCCACTACTGGGCATTTACCCAAAGAAAATGAAAACACTACTTCAAAAAGACATCTGCACCTCTGTTGATTGCAGCCTTTTTACAATAGAATAATATGGACACAACCAAGTGTCACACATGAATGTATAAATATAATGTGGTACATATATACTATGGAATTTCACTTAGCCATAAAAAATAATGAAATCTTGGGATGCCTGGGTGGCTCAGTGGTTGAGTGTCTGCCTTTGGCTCAGGGGGTGATCCTGGAGTCCTGGGATTGAGTCCCACATTGGGCTTCTGCATGGAGCCTGCTTCTCCCTCTGCCTGTGTCTCTGCCTCTCTCTCTCTCTCTCTCTCTCTCTCTCTCTGAGCGTCTCTCATGAATAAATAAATAAAATCTTAAAAATGATGAAATCTTGCCATTTGCAAAACATAGATCTAGAGAATATAATGCTAAGTGAAGTAAGAGGAAAAATACTATGATTTCACCCTTATGTGGAATTTAAGAAACAAAAAAAAAGAAAAGACAAACCAAAAAACAAATTCTTAACTATAGAGTACAAACAGATGGTTACCAGAGGGGAAGGGGAAGGGTGAAAAAAGGGAAGGAGAGTAAGTGTACATTTATTTTGATGAGCACTAAATGTATATACTGTTGAATCATTCTATTGTACACCCGAGACTAATAGAATACTGTGCTAATTATACTTTAAAATTTTAATTAGCTAAAAATATATTAACAAAAATAAAGACCTCTATGAATGAAAGGACATCCCATGTTTATATATATTGGAATAATTAATATTGCTAAATTGGCAACACTCCCCAGACTGATCTGCAGATTCAATGTGGCTTTTATCAAAATCCAACCTGGATTCATTGCAGAAATTGACAAGCTTAGCCTAAAATTCATACGAAAATTCAAGAGATCCAAAATAGCCAAAACCATCTTGGAAAAGAGAAAAAGTTAGAAAACTCACACTTAATCAATTCAAATGTTACTACAAAGCTACAATAATCTACAGCATGGTAATGGTATAAGGATGGAAATATAAACCACTGAGGGGCACCTGGGTGGCTCAGTCAGTTAAGCATCTGCTCAGGTCATGATCTCAGGGTCTTGGGATTGAGCCCCTCATCCAGCTGTCCACTCAGTGGGGAGCCTGCTTCTCCTTCTCCATCTCTCTGCTTGTGCAGGCTCACTCTCTCTCGGTCACTCTCTCAAATAAATAATAAATACAATCTTTATTTTTTTTAATATTTTATTTATTTATTCATGAGACACAGAGAGACAGAGAGGCACAGACACAGGCAGAGGGAGAAGAAGGCTCCATGCAGGGAGCCCAACATGGAACTCGATCCTCAGTCTCCAGGATCACACCCTGGGTGGAAGGCAGGCACTAAACCACTGAGCCACCCAGGAATCCCCAATAAATACAATCTTTAATAAAAAAATATAAACCACTGCAATAGAATCGAGAATCCAGAAAATTGATGTTATTTATTAAAATCAAACTTTTATACCACAAATGAAACTACCAATAAAGTGAAAAGGCAACATAAAATGAAAGAAAATATTTGCAAATATTGCAAATTGCAATCTGATAAGGCATCTGTATCCTGAAATTATAAAGAACATTCACAACTCAAAAGAAAAAAATGACAATCCAATTCTTAAATGAACAAAGAATTTTTTTAAAGATTTGTTTTAGAGAGATAGAACATGTATAAGTGGGGAAAGGGGCAGAAGGAGAGGGAAAGAATCTCAAGCAGACTCCCCAGTGAGCAAAAATTCCCTTGAGATAGAGTCCTGAGTCAAAATCAGGGGTTGGATACTTAACCGACTGAGCCATCCAGGCACCCCAAATGAGCAAAGGATATTTCTCCAAAGAAGATATACAAATGCCCAATAAGTACATGAAAAGTTGCTCAATGTCATTAGTAAGGAAATCAAAACCACGATGATACCATTTTACAAACAGAATAGCTATAAAGCAAAAAGATAGTATTAAGTGTTGGGAAGAATGTGGAGATTTGGGAACATTTATACATTGCTGGAGAGAATGTAAAATAATAAAGCCAGTTTGGAAAACTGTTTGGCAGTTTCTCAAAATATTAAGCATAGAGTGACAAAATGGCCCAGCAATTCCACTTTCAGGCATATATACAAGATAAATGAAAACCTATCTCCACATAAAAACTTGTATGAATGCTTGTAGCAGCACTATTCATAGTAACAAGCACCAAAAATCGAAATGTCCATAGCCAATGAAAAAATAAACAAAATGGTATGTCCACACAACAGATTATTCAGCAAATAAATAAGAATTAAGTACTGATAAATGTTACAACATGAATGAACCTAGAAAACATTATGCTAGGTGAAAGAAATCAGTCACAAAAGACCACATGTGGTATGATTCCATTTATATGAATATTCAGAACAGGCAAGTCTATAGAAATGGAAAGTAGCTAAGTTGTTGCCAGGGTCTAGAGACCCAGGAGGAATAAAATGCCCTGCAGGTAGTGCAATGAGAACATTCTGGAATTAAGATAGTGGTGATGGCAGCACAACTCTGAATATACTAGGAAAACAAAAAAACAAAACCAGACACACATACATTACACATTGCTTTGTATTCTCTAAATGCCTAAACTATGGTAGGCAGATTTTATCTTAACACAAGCTATTTTTCATAAATGTAAAAATCTATAAAAACCTACAGGAAACCAACAGGAATATTCATATTAGCCACAAGGTAATTGGGGTTAATTTACCCCAGAAATTCATGCCCAAACTCAATAAATAAAGGGATCGTGTCAGCCTTACCCAGAGATGCGAAGTTTCTATAGTTCTCCAGCATCACATCTCTGTACAGTTTTCTCTGATGTGAATTCAACAACGCCCATTCCTCCAGAGTGAAGTCTATGGCCACGTCCTCAAAGGTCATTGAGTTCTAAAATATCAACACATTCTGTCTCAACCAGCAACCAACCACCAACATTTTTGGGAAAAGTCATGGTGACCTCACTGGGGATGAAAGACTTAGTAATTCCAAGACCCTAGGACTCGGTTCTCTTGCCTCTCACTCCTTAAGGATCTCATTCAGTCAAGAATTTAAAGATATGTTCTCATTCATTTGGGGAATATAAATAGTGAAAGGGAATAGAAGGGAAGGGAGAAGAAGTGGGTAGGAAATATCAGAAAGGGAGACAGAACATAAAGACTCCTAACTCTGGGAAACGAACTAGGGGTGGTGGAAGGGGAGGAGGGCGGGGGGTGGGGGTGAATGGGTGACGGGCACTGAGGGGGGCACTTGACGGGATGAGCACTGGGTGTTATTCTGTATGTTGGCAAATTGAACACCAATAAAAAATAAACTTATTATTAAAAAAAAAGAATTTAAAGAATCTCTAGGGCAGTCCTGGTGGCTCAGCGGTTTAGCGCTGCCTTCAACCCCAGAGTGTGATCCTGGAGACCCAGGATCGAGTCCCACGTTGGGCTCCCTGCATGGAGCCTGCTTCCCTCTGCCTCTCTCTCTCTCTGTCTCTCATGAATAAATAAATAAATAATCTTAAAAAAAAAAGAATCTCTAACAAATGAGATGTATCTCTCCATTTCCAGCCTGATAGTTTTTACAGTCTTACTTTTCCTATCTCTAGGATCTAACATACATCTGAACACTTTTCAAGGAAAGTACTTGCTAAATACATTTTCTCCACAGAATGACCATGTATTTTCCCTAACATCATTAAGTAGAAAAGATGCCTGAAAATATTTGTGAATAGTGGAGTAATTTTGTTGGAAGTCCCTGAACCACCATCAGGTCTCAAGATGAAGGATGGGTTGTAATGCTCCTGTGAAAATTATTTTTTTTATTGGAGTTCAATTTGCTAACATATAGCATAACACCCAGTGCTCATCCCATCAAGTGCCCCCCTCAGTGCCCAAAACCAGTCACCCCCACCCCCCGCCCACCTCCCCTTCCACCACCCCTAGATTGTTTCCCAGGGTTAGGAGTCTCTCATGTTCTGTCTCCCTTTCTGATATTTCTCACTAATTTTTTCTCCTTTCCCCTTTACTCCCTGTCACTATTTTTTATATTCCCCAAATGAATGAGACCATATAATGTTTGTCCTTCTCCGATTGACTTATTTCACTCAGCATAATACCCTCCAGCTCTCAGGGAGTTGGAGAAGGATCCTGTGAAAATTTAAATGAAGGGAAACCTTACTGAAATGGAGCCAGTAGGCCAGCAAGGGGAGCTCTCATCCACTTCCACCAGAGGTCATTACAGATCCAAAAGGAAGAGACAGATTTGCAAATCCTTCCTACTTTTAGCTACTACTTTACAAAGGGTTTTCTCCTCCTTAGGCAACAGCCCAGGGAATGGGAGACTGCCACAAGCCAGCCAATGGAAAGCCACTATGCATTGAACTCCCAATTTATTCAAAAGATGTTTTATAACAACCTTCCAACTCCCTCCTTTCCTCTATAAAAAAGGTTCCTCTCCTTTATTCTCCAGACTTGCCTATAGTTTCACTGTAGCATGCTTGTCCCAAATTGCAATTCTCTACTATTCCCAAATAAACCCATTTCTGCCAGTAAAATCACTGACAAGTCTTATTTTTTAAGGTTAACGCTCCTGAGTGTTGGCAGGAAACGCATTCACTCCAGGACAGAAATGTATTTTAGGAGACAATTCACCTGTAATGCAGAGTGGATGATTTCCACCTTTGTGATCCTCTCATGGGCGCCAGCAGGGTCTAGAATAGGCAGAGATAGACAAGGTGACTTGAGAGTCCAGGTAAATCCAATATTGTAACAGCCACAAGTCTGTTTCCCCACAAGTCTGTTTCCCCACAACAATTGAATCAGCCATATATATATATGCACAAAGCATATTACCCAGATCAACATGCCCTACCCTCCTCCCCAGAGCCAGAAAATACAGTGCCTTAATACCCATGAGGAATGGATTTAGTCTCCATTTTCTTAGGTAAGGAAATTAAAACTCAGAAAGGTTTTATCTTTTTTTATCTTTTCCAACTTTATAAAACAAATGGATAGGATAATGAAATGCCACCCCTAAATATTCTTTCCTTTCTCCACCATGCATATATGCCTTTCCTCCAAAATCCTAAAGGTTAATGAATCATATGTGAACAGATTCTAGGGCTCCAAGGGTTTGTAGAGGTCCATACCATCTCCCCTCATCTTGGCCTCCTTTCCAGTCCTCCTCAGTGGTTACTTGGCTCTCTTCTTTGGTGCCCACTCTAAGGTGGAAAGGCCATTTAATTCTAGTAAAGTGCATCTACCCTAGGAACTTACCAAATATAAATAAAGATTTTATTTATTTATTCATGAGAGTCACAGGGGTGGGGGTGGGGCAGAGACACAGGCAGAGGGAGAAGCAGGCTCCATGCAGGGAGCCTGATGTGGGACTCAATCCTGGGTCTCCAGGATCACACCCTGGGCCAAAGGCAGGCGCTAAACCACTGAGCCACCCAGGGATTCCTGGAACTTACCAAATATAGCAGAGGGATGTTTGCCTGCCATTTTGCAAGTCTCTGAGTAATGAGCCCAGGATGCTCTTCTTGCTTCTACGGTCCACTACAGGCAGGGTTCTGAAACAAACATTAACAGGAGAATTTTCAAGCTTTCTGTTTCCCCTTCGCACTGAGGACAATTCCACCATAGCCCATCCTGGGTCTTTGTTTTTCTCGCCATGAACAACCTCAAAGCAATCTCAAAGCAATCGGATAGGAATTCTTGATCTTCCTTATCCCTAATGTAAATCCACCATATTATCAAGCTGTACTGCCCATCATTTATCAAAAGTCCCAACTCCAGGGGTGCCTGGGTGGTTCAGTTGGTTAAGTATCTATCTGCCTTCATCTCAGGTCATGATCCCAGGGTCCTAGGATCAAGCCCCACATCAGGCTCCATGCTCAGTGGGGAGCCTGCTTCTCCCTCTCTCTCTGCCTGCTGCTTCCCAGTGCTTGTGCTCTCTCTCTGTCAAATAATTCTTTTAAAGTCTTTTTTTTAGGGATCCCTGGGTGGCGCAGCGGTTTGGCGCCTGCCTTTGGCCCAGGGCACGATCCTGGAGACCCGGGATTGAATCCCACGTCGGGCTCCTGGTGCATGGAGCCTGCTTCTCCCTCTGCCTGTCTCTGCGCCTCTCTCTCTCTCTGTGACTATCATAAATAAATAAAAATTAAAAAAAAAAAATAAAGTCTTTTTTTTAAAAAAAACCCATCTCCACTGAGGCACTGCCCTGGTTTCTCATCTGCAAGGGCTCCAATATATAGACCTAACTCATTAATGTCATTAGCACCCGACTCCTACGGACTCTGCCTTGATTCAAGATGATTCTATGTTCTTGGGCATAAACTATCAAACATCCATGGCTTTTACATCTCACATACCTTGAATTTATCACCTGAAACTCTTGCCCGCTTCAGGGGCAAAAAGTCAGACATCCCACTCTGAGCACAGTAGCTATACTTTTACCTAGTTCACTTTTTAATCTGTCCTGCACCTGCTCTCTTCCCTCAAAGAATCATCCAAGCTGTTCATCCTCCCATTATTTTGCTATTTATATTCCCCATTTCCTTGGCACTACATATAAAATGTCATGGCCCATTATTTCAATAATATATTTTCCCAGACCTCAAATTCCTCTTTCTCTGTCTTACTCTAGCATCTGCCCTGGATAATTCCAGCCATCTGTCTATCCCACTTGGGTGATTCTTACCTAACCAGTTATATGGGAAGCACTAAAAAATTTTGAGGCCATCTACTCTCAACAGGCCTTTGACACTAAAGAAAAAGCCCCACAAGCAATTTAACTCCTTAGTTATCCAAAGCTAACTTTTCACAATTTCTCCAGGACTTATGATCTCAACTTTCATTCTTCAACAAATGGTCTTATATCTTATTTCACAAAGAAATAGTAACAATGAGAAGATTTGCCACTAGTTCAAATGTAATCAGATACCATCCTGGTTTCTTCTTTCTATGCAAGCAAGGAAGTACCTCCTTTTTTTCATGGTTTTATTTTTGGGGGCACCTGGCTCAGTCAGTTAAGCATCTGCCTTCAGTTCATGATCCCAGGGTCCTGGGATCAGATCAAGCCCTACATCAAGCTCTCTGCTCTGCGGGAAGCCTGCTGCTTCTCCCTCTCCCTCTGCCTGCTGCTCTCCCTGCTTGTGCTGTCAAATAAATAAAATCTTTTAAAAAAGAAAGGGATGCCGGGGGCTCAGTGGTTGAGTGTCTGCCTTTGGCTCAGGACGTGATCCTGGAGTCCCGGGATCAAGTCCCACATCAGAGTCCCTGCATCTTGGCCTGTGTCTGCTTCTCTCTTTGTGTCTCATGAATAAGTAAGTAAAATTTTTTTAAAAAAATAAAACGAAATAAAAAAAGATTATTTTTTTTAAAGATTTTTTTTTTTTTTTTTTTTTTTATTTATGATAGGCAACAGTGAGAGAGAGAGAGGCAGAGACACAGGCAGAGGGAGAAGCAGGCTCCACGCACCGGGAGCCCGACGTGGGATTCGATCCCGGATCTCCAGGATCGCGCCCTGGGCCAAAGGCAGGCGCCAAACCGCTGCGCCACCCAGGGATCCCTAAAGATTATTTTTAAGTAATCTCTACAACCAATGTGGAGCTCAAACTCAACCCTGAGATCAAAAGTCAAATGCCTTTCCCACTGAGCCAGCCAGGTGCCCCTCTTCCTTCTCTTCTGAAGCCAGTGTCTCTTCTCACTTTGCCGTCCCAGGGTTTCCATCCTTGGCACTACTGACATTTGGGATTAGATACTTGTGTTTGTTACGAGGGCACCCATATGCTTTGCAGCATCTTTGGACTTTACCCAGTAGATGTCAGTAGTATCCTCTCTAGTTGCAAAGTTAAAACTCTCCAGATGTTGCCAAGATATTGCCCCCATTAAGAACCACTGGACTAGGGTGGCCTGGTGGCTCAGCGGTTTAGTGCCGTCTGCAGTTCTGGGTGTGATCCTGGAGACCTGGGATTGAGTCCCACGTCGGGCTCCCTGCATGGAGCCTGCTTCTCCCTCTGCCTGTATCTCTGCCTCTCTCTCTCGGTCTCTCATGAATAAATAAAATCTTTAAAAAAGAACCACTGGTCTAATCCCTTCATATCGTTTCTCAGAAGGCGTTCTCTATTGTTATTCCTTGGTTCTTCTTTCTCAACACCACTGTAAGCAAAAAGAATTAGAGGTCCCCAGAAAAAGACATAGCTTTCTTGACATAAGAGAAGTCATTTGAGGGATCTCTGGGAGGCTCAGCGATTGAGTGTCTGCCTTTGGCTCAGGGTGTGATCCTGGGTCTAGGGATCAAGTCCCACTTTGGGCTCCCTGTCAGGAGCCCACTTCTCCCTCTCCCTATGTCTCTGCCTCTCTCTCTCTGTGTCTCTCATGAATAAATAAAATATTTAAAAAAAAAGAAATAAAAGAAGTCATTTTAGGCCCCAGGCCACCTTGTGATCTATGCCTGACCAGGACTACTTGCCCAAAGCACATTCTTGAGTTATCTTTGCAGAATTTAAAGCCTTCTGACCACTCAAACACCAGACAAACTGGGGCCAGAGAACTGACAGATGTTGACCCTTGCTGGCCTGGTGACTTCCCATCAACTAAGATCTAGACTCTGTCACCTTAAAATGACTTTTCCCCCAATTTCATGCTGAATTCCCCATTGCACAAGCCCCTTCATGACTATATGCACCCTTGGCTTAAAAGTTCCCCAGTTTTGCTGTTAGAGGAGACATGGCTTTGAGAAATATCCCCAGAGTTCTTTATCTGTTGCAAATAAAACCCTTCCTTTTCCTCTTCTTTGGCTAAATTGTGTCTTTTGACTCAAAACCCACCATAAGGTGAACCCAGTTTGGGGGAACACCATCAACTTCTACTTCACTGTACTCATATCTTTAACATTTAAACATAACATAAACATAGTATCTCCCATCCTGAAACAAATTTATGCCTTGCGTCCCACTTATCCCTCTGGTTAATGCTAACTCTCTCTTTACCACCAAACATCGCAAAAGAGTAGTCGACCTTCACAGTGTCCCCATTTCCTCACCTCCCTTAATATACCCCTAACTGGCTTCCACCCCACTACCCCTTCACTACTGTGCCAAGATGGCCAAGGATTTGAGAGTGAATGAGAATCCAGTAAATGCACTTCTGTCTTTTATTAAGTTGGTCCCTCAGAAAAATTCGATCACTACCCCTTTTTCTCTTCCCTGGGCTTTTGTGACCATATCTTACTGCTCTGGCTATTCTCTTTCATCTTGGCAGGCTCTTCCATTGCTAAACGTCCTCCGGGATCAGTCTTGGCCCATTTCTTGCCTTACTCTGTGCCTTCTGTAATCTACACATCCCTTCTTGACCTTATTTTCATCTCTATGCTGGTAACACCCAAATCTTCATTTAGGGATCTCAAACTTAACACTTAACACCCATATCCTACTGCTTTTCAACTACTGCCATCTAAAATTTTCATAGATGAGGATGCCTGGGTAGCTCAGCGGTTGAGAGCCCACCTTCAGGCCAGGTCGTGATCCTGGAGCCCCAGGATCTAGTCCCACATCCGGCTCCCTGCGTGGAGCCTGCTCCTCCCTCTGCCCGTGTCTCTGTGTCTCTCATGAATAAATAAAATATTTCTAAAAAATTCAGACTCCTCTGATGAAACTTAAAAACTGAACTTATCTCTTCCCAAAAAAACCTGTTTTACTTCAAACATTCACACCCTCAGTAAGGGATACCTGTTCCCTGGTTATTCAAAGCAGGCAGAAAGGATTAGTGGTATCCCACCCTTTGCCCCACCCCACAGGTACAATTAATTGAAACAAGATTAACCATTTGACAAGGGCTTCCGGCCTCCTATGGGCTGGAATCAAAACCTAAGAGAATCCTTGATTCCTTTCCCTCAGCTCACAACAGCAATTGAAAATTTTAAGTATAGGCTCACTCTCTCCCCATTCCCAAGAGACAGCAACAATCACTAGAAACCTAAAACAAAAAGAAAGAAAAGAAAAGAAAAGAAAAGAAAAGAAAAGAAAAGAAAAGAAAAGAAAAGAAAAGAAAAGAAAAGAAAAGAAAAGAAAAGAAAAGAAAAGAAAAGAAAAGAAAGGAAGGAAGGAAGAAAGAAAAGAAAGAAAAGAAAGAAAGAGAAACCTATAACTATTCCTTGATGGGATCCTCTACTCTACCATATAGCAGAAACAGGTTGAAATTCATACTAATCCAAATCATGCCCCCCCTCAACACCCAAATCCTATCAAATCATTCAGTCCTTTCTCCAGAGAAAATATCCCAGCTGCTGAAATCTGCCCCCCAATCCCAACCCCTGCTTCATGTGGATAATTCTGTTATTTTTGGTCTCTTTAAATCTCAAGTCACCTTTACTGTGAGGCCCACATCCAATAAAGCTAGTCAGTCTCCTCTTATTGTCTAAGAGTTGTTATTCCTCCTATGCAGTCTTCTTCAAAATTTATAATTATGTATTTAGTTCTTTGCTTACTTACCTTCTTTTTCTTCCACTAGAAGATAATGTTCAAAAGCACAAGAGTGGCTTTTTCTTATTAAAACATTATACCCAGTCACTGGAACATCACTAGCCACATCAAGTGCCCAGAATGCCAGATGAAGAAATGAATGAGTCTCCAAATAATCCATTCCACTTTCTATCTATCCCAACAGCATCACGCATTCCACTCTGAAACCAAGAGTCTAGATTGCCATCATTCATTTCTAAACCCTACTACTAATCCTTAATCTTATCTCCATTCCCTCAAGTTTGCCCTCTATCCTCACTATGCAACTAGCTTTCTTCTAAACTAAACAAATCTGTGGGCCACTCCAACTCACAATGGCTTCCCACCAGCCTTAGAATTACATTGTTATCTTGCTTTCAAGGTTCAAAAATCACACAATCTAATAGCTCGCCTTCCTTCTCTTGCTTTGTTTTCAGCCCTGTCCTATCTTGCTCATTTTCCAGAACATTCTAGAGCTCTTAGTTGCTCCAGGGCTTTTGCATGTGCAGAGCCAATCCTGCTAAAATGGTTTCTCCATTCCTCGTCCCACCACAGCCCAGCTAGTTGCCTAGCTGCACCCTAGTTGTGGTTGCTTAAATGGGGCATCTCAATGGGATGGGGGTCCCTCAAATGTGGTGGAAGCTGGTGGCTTTGGTGGTAAAAGGATTTACCAAAGGCAGAACAAAGGAGATGTTTACTGAATGCATTGCAAGGGAGCAGCATGCAGGACAGCATAGAGGCTGTCTGCAATGAGGCAGTAGGTGGGGCTGTTTTTAAAGTGCAGAGATGGGGTGCCTGAGCGGCTCAGTCCGTTGAGCATCCAACTCTTAATTTTAGCTCACGTCATGGTCCTAGGCTCCTTAAAGAGAGCCCTCTGTTGGGCTCTGCGCTCAGTTCAGAGTCCAGTTCAGAGTCGGCTTGAGCTTGTCTCCTCCTCCCTCTGCCCCTCCCCCCCACTCCCACTCTCTAAAATACATTTTTAAAGAATCTTTGAGGCACCTGGGTGGCTCAGTTAGTTCAGTGCCTGCCTTCAGCTCAGGTCATGATCCCAGGGATTGGGCTCCCAGCTCCCTGGCCCAGATTGGGAGTCTGCTTCTCCCTCTGCCTCTGCCTACCACCTGCTTGTGCACTTTCCTTCTCTCTCTGTCAAGTAATTTTTTTAATCTTTTTTTAAAAAATTACCATGAAGAAACAACAGCCACAAGAAAAACTAGAAAATATTTTTAATTGAATGAAAATGAAAACCCAACATATTAAATATTGTGAAATGTATCTAAGACATTGCTTAGAAGAAATCTTTAAAGGGAGAGAACGAGGAGGTATGGTGACTATGGAATCTTCCCTTTTTTGGGAACTGTGCCTGGTTGCAAGTAGGCTATTGGTTAGTTAGGATCTATGGATTTTATTATTTTTTTTAAGATTTTACTTGAGAGAGAGAGACGAGCATGAGCCAGGGAGGGGCAGAGGGAGAAGCAGACTCCCTGCTGAGCCTGATGTGGGACTTGATCTCAGGATCCCAGTATCTTGACCTAGGTGAAAGGCAGACATTTAACCAACGCTTAACAGAGCCACCCAGGTGCCGCAGGGTCTATGGATATTTTAAGGTGTGTCACCCAATGGGCCTGTCTTCAGCCAGGTGGTCACAGTGGCCCTTTCTGTGTACCATTGCTCAAGGCTATTTGCCTAAAAGCATCTATAGTAGTCATTTCTAAGATTGTGGCTTCAAAGTCTTTTATTTCCAAGAAGCTTCATGAAGGATTAGATCAAGTCCTCCTCTGACATCTTCTCATTTACAACAACTCACCATCAGTTATAATTTAGCACACTTAGTGGCTGGACTGTAAAACCCAGGGACCTGAGCCTTATTTTGTTTGCCATTAAACCCGTGAGGCTGAGCTAACAGTAGTAAGCTCAATGTAGGCAAGTAATAACTATTTGTGGATCACTAATAAACAACAGAACTCACCCCAATAACCTTTCACTGTAAACATACTAAATGATAAAAATTACTAAAATATATGTAATGACAAATGATAAAAATAATGAAGTTTTTTAAGTTTGTAAAAGATTCATTCTATCCAGGTAAACAAGGCTTCAAATTCTATAAAAGAGGGATCCCTGGGTGGCGCAGCGGTTTGGCGCCTGCCTTTGGCCCAGGGCTCGATCCTGGAGACCTGGGATCGAATCCCACGTCGGGCTCCCGGTGCATGGAGCCTGCTTCTCCCTCTGCCTGTGTCTCTGCCTCTCTCTCTCTCTCTCTCTCTCTGTGACTATCATAAATAAATTTAAAAAAATTTTTTTAAATTCTATAAAAGAATAATTTTTATAACCAAATCCCTTGCATCTAAAACCAAAGTTGATACCTAATTTCACCTCTGCTGTGTTTTATCTGATTTGTGGGAAAATAAACATATATTTCACTAACACTAGGAAAAATTCATCTCATGTAGTCAATTCAACTCTAATTTCAGGTAACATCTTCATGAAGTTACAGTACTTTTTTTCTTAGAATCTCTTGATATTAAAGGATTGGGGGTTGTAATTTTAGTTAAGCTCACTTGAAAAGAACAAAGCTGATAATAGAACTCACAATCAAAAGGTAATACATTGCCCATCCTGATACCCTGTGAAAAAAACCTACCCAACATAGATAACTGAGAAATTACATTTCACAAGATACCTCAACCTCAAAGTGCACCCTGATGCCCACAGTCAAGAGCAAATGTTCCGTAAATTAAAAATTCTCTTACAAGGTGAAGGGTAGCAGGGAACCCATGCCACAATTACTCACCAAGACACACAGAAATCCGTAGGTCAGTGAGGTAAGGGTTTGAGCCAGACTGCGGTTCACGACTCCTCAGCTACAGCATGCTTTTGGTCTGGGGAAACACACAAGGTCACTGACTTTTATCTAGCAACTCGATTGAAAGGACTAAAGAATTAAAAGACACACCCTGTTCTCCTCAATTAGACTGACATAGTGGCTTTGTATAGGATTATTGATAACCAAAGAATATGCCCTGATAACCCTAATTCTGCTTACTTGGTATTCCCTAAATATCCAGAGAGATACAAGGACTCAGAAACCTCAGGAGAGTGATTTACCTAGGAAAGTCTAAATTGTTGCATCTTTTTGCAGGGCATTTTATTATTCATTAATTCATGGAATAAATATTCATTGGGTGCCTACTGTATACCATGCACGATTCTTTTTTTTTTTTTTAAGATTTTATTTACTTATTCATGAGAGACACAGAGTCAGAGACACTGGCAGAGGGAGAAGCAGGTTCCTTGCAGGGAGCCCAAGGCGGGACTCGATCCCAGCACTCCGGGATCGTGCCCTGAGCTGAAGGCAGATGTCCAACCACTGAGCCACCCAGGCGTCCCACCAAGCATGATTCTAAACATTGGGAAAGTAGAAGAAACAACACACATTTATATAGGAAAATTAAGTAACTTAGAAAGCCTGCACAGATGACAAAAGCTGGAAGAGAAGTAAATGGTAAAGAGAAGTGAGTGATTGGTGTAGGTGAAGACAGGAACTCTTCCTAATTAGCGATTGTGGGTTTTTTGCTTTGTTTTGTTTTAATGAAGTATAGTTGACACAACACAGGCACCCTTTGAGAAGCTAATGTTCCAGCTGAGACCTTAACAACAAGACTGATCAAACTTTGTGCTTGACATCATTTAAGCTAAATTGACTGGAACAGGGATGCCTGGGTGGCTCAGCCGTTGATCGTCTGTCTGCCTTCAGCCCAGGGTGTGATCCTGGAGTCTCAGAATGGAGTCCCACATCAGGTTCCCTGCATTGATCCTGCTTCTCCCTCTGCCTATGTCTCTGCCTCTGTGTGTATGTGGGTCTCTCATGAATAAATAAAATATTTTTAATAAAAATAAATAAATAAATAAATAAATAAATTGACTGAAACAATTGGGCTCTGAATTTTATGTGAACTTCCCCCGCTGTAAATTATTTGCTCCACATCAGGCTCCCATCCCCACCGCGCCTCCACATGCCTGCAACACGTGAACATTCCTGCCTCATCTTTCCTGTTAATGCAATATTTAATGCAGTCTGTTGCATTTCAAGGCACATCCCCTTCCCTCTCCCCAGCTACCAGCCTCTGCATCTTTTTTTTTTTTTTTTTTTTTTTTTTTTTTTTTATTCATGAGAGACAGAGAGAAGCAAAAACATAGGCAGAGGGAGAAGCAGGCTCTCCAGGGGGAACCCAATGCGGGACTCAATCCCAAGACCCTGGGATCACGAACTGAGCCAAAGGCAGATGCTCAACCACTGAGCCACCCGGGTGCCCCCCAGCCTCTGCATTTTAAATCTTTGTTCGCCCACACCTCCTCTGTTCTGGCATACACTTTGCAGATCTTCCTGTTGCAAGAGTTCCCTTTAAGAAAGACTTTCCTTAGTAATTTTGAAATGCCCTTTAAAAAGAAATTTACCAACCCAATTTACAAGAGCCAACTATTGGATTGCTAGGGGAAGACATTTCCAAAGAGAAATACCAGTACGAAGGTTTTCAGGCATGAACAAGTTTTGAGAATTGGCAGAAGAGAGACTTCCTGTCAGTGGGGGAGCTGAAGTCCACTCTGCGTAACTGATCACTCAGCCTCCTTCCACCTCTGCCTTCAATGACTGCCCATTAGTGGAGTGAAATCATGGCGGGAGAATTTCCACTACAGACACCTGCCAACACCACAAATCAGAACTTTTACCAACTTCCCGCTGAACCATTGCCTCTAATCACTCATTGCTTCATTTCTATTATGGGTATAATAATGGCCCCTACCTCATAGGTTGAGACAATCTCTTGGCTCATACCAGTAATATTTAATCAGTTCTTATTTGGGTCGTGGTGAGCAAAAACTGACAAGTCCTTGTTCTCTCAGAGTTGTAGCTTACAGCACAAAAAGGCCTTTATTTGAGGGCACCTAGGTGGCTCAGTGGTTGAGCATCTGCCTTCCACTCAGATCGTGATCCTGGGTCCTGAGATCGAGTCCCACAGGAGCCTGCTTCTCCCCCTGCCTATGCCCCTACCCCTCTCTCTGTGTCTCTCATAAATAATAAAATCTTTAAAAGGGGTCCCCCCTTTTAAATAAAGCCCCTTTAAAGATTAAACAATTGCCAAAATCCTGCATCTCCCTACAGTTGTAGATGAGTGCCATCAGTAACAGGCCACCATACGGGAGAGCCGCAAATCAAGAGGCCTTGCCCAGGATAAAGTCAGAGTAGATCTACCTGAGCAGATGCTGCTAAGGCAAAAATCTGGAAGCTCTAGAGATGGCAGTCATTAGTGTTTCCAAAACAATGCAGAGAGCATTTTAAATCTACATATTTTAGTACATTTAGTAAGAAAATACGTTGCCAACACACACACAAACATATGGTTAGGAAAAAACAATTTGCTTAGGATTGTGGCAAGTTAAACTTTGCCAATTAAGAGTTGCTTTTAAGTCAATGAGAATATTGGCAACAACCATGAAAACAATCAGGAATGACTGGGGTTTGGGAGGTCTGGGTAGCTCAGCAGTTGAGCAGCTGTCTTTGGCTCAGGGAGTGATCCTGGAGTCCCAGGATAAGAGTCCCACGTTCGCCTCCCTGCATGGAGCCTGCCTCTCTCTTTCTCTGTGTCTCTCATGAATAAATAAATAAAATCCTAAAAAAAAAAAAAAAAAAAAAGGAATGACTGGGGTTTGGCAAACCATCTCCTGAAAAAGTGAGTGGTACATGGCAAGTGATAACTGGCTCTGCTTTGGGGCATCTTCATCAGCCCTGGACTGGAAGCTTTAGCTCTGGAACAGAACAGAGACAGGAGAAGGAAAGGGCAAATGTCTTATGCCCTGTCAGGCAATTAACAAGGCAGCAATTTCCTGCTTCCTGCTGCAGGATTAGAATGAAGAGAGAACAAGTTGGGAGCACCTGGGTGGCTCAGTCAGTTAAGTGTCGGACTTTGGCTTCGTTCCTGTCATGATCTCAGGATCCTGGGATTGAGTCCCACATCGCATTGCATGGAACTCAGCGCTCATCAGGGAGTCTGCTTCTCCCTCTCCCTCTGCTCTCATTGCCCCCCCCCCCTTATTGTGTGAGCGCATGCTCTCTCACTCAAATAATCTCTTTTAAAAAAAGAGAGAAAGAACAATTTGGCTAATAAGGAGCTTTATTTTTTTTAAGATTTTATTTATTTATTCATGAGAGACACAGAAAGAGAGGCAGAGACACAGGCAGAGGGAGAAGCAGAGTCCCTGCAGGGAGCCCGATGTGGGACTCAATCCCAGGACCCCGGGATCACAACCTGAGCCGAAGGCAGATGCTCAACCACTGAGCCACCCAGGTGCCCCTAATGAGGAGCTTTAGAAATGAGGCCTCTATGGACAGAAAAAAAAAATGTAAATAGACTGCCTGTCTCCTATCAACACAATCTCATACTTACCAGACCAAGAAGGAAGACACTGTGTCACTTCTTACAGAATGTATCTTGTCCAGAAACTCCATACATGACTGTCTCCTTGAAATTCTCAAAGGCCAATTTGTCTTCAACATCCACGTCCTGGGGAGAAACTCAACACCGGTGGCCTTCTGTGGCGCCATCCTGGATATACAGAAATACCTTGTAAGCAATTTACTATTATTATTGTTATTCCAATGTAGGGGTAGTCCTAGGTCAAAGTAGTAAGTCTAAAGCAGCAACTCTCAAAATGTTGTCCCCAGACCAGCAGCTAGGGCTGGGTTTATATGTGCATAACACAGACGGTCGCAGAGAACCCCACTCTTGGGTTAATGCTTTGCTGTCACTGTCTTGAAATTTTTGAACTAGGGGTCCCACATTTTCATTTTGCCGCAGGACCTGAAAATGATCCAGCCGGCATTGCCTGAAGTATCATTACTTGGGGAGTCTTTGAATACACCCTCCCAGTCCTCACCCAGACATGCTGAAACTCTGGGGTGGCACCCAGCAGTCAGTTTTTAAGAAACCCTTCAGGTAAGTCTGATGCATGGCCCAAATAGCTGTCTAAAGGCCCTCCCGATTTTCATTAATTACTTGGCATGTTTCCAAGTTCCCTGGCATTAGATTCACAATTGCTCTTTGCTGACGCCTTTTCCTCACCTGAAGTTTTCAAGGACCTATTCCCTGCTTGAAATAATCCATATTTTCTGAACTTCTCTAAGGATTCCAGGCTTCTCTGATGCACCACTTTATTTCCCAGGTAGAATAGGAGGAGACCTGTCTGCTCTGTTCTCACGTTGCTAGTTTTTTTTTTTTGTTTTTTTTTTAAAGATTTTATTTATTCATGAGAGACACAGAGAGAGAGGCAGAGACATAGGCAGAGAGAGAAGCAGGCTCTATGCAGGAAGCCAGATGTGGAACTAGATCCCGGGCCCCCGGGATCATGCCCTGAGCCACCCAGGCATCCCACATTGCTAGTTTTAAATCCAATCCTTTGAGGGAGGTACTGAAATTCAAGGGAAGGAGACCAGTCTACCCAGTTGACTTGCCCTTTAATGTAATCAAGAGTCCTAATAGAATTTTCAAAATAGTCTTCTTCCTTCACAATTCATGAGTGTTAAAAAAAAAAAATTCATGAGTGTTGCCCTCATAGCTGTTCTCTCTCCTCCTTTATCTCCCTTTTTTTCCCTACACCTTCCAATACATGCCACTCAGGATCTTCTCAAGTGCCAGTGATGGTAATATAAATAATAAGAGCAAATGAGTACACACTCTGCTGTGTCCTTTGCTTTTCCTTCCCATGTGCATTCCTAGACTATAGATACTATATCCTCATTTCCATTACCCAGATAAGAAACAAAAGATCAAGCGTGTTCATGGATTTCTTTCATTGGCTTTGTACAGGATTTGAATCCAGATGGAGTCATTCCACACCATGCTTTAGAAACTTCTACAGCAATGGTTTTTAAAGTGTGGTCCTACCTCCCTTCAACCAAGTGTTAACAGCATCACCTGGGAACTTGTTAGAAATGCAAATACTAGGATCCGACCCCAGCCCTAGTCAACTGGAAATTCTTGGGTAGGACACACAGATCTGTGGGTTTTCTTTTTATTGAGGTATAGTTAACATACAATAGTACATTGTTTTCAGTTGCATGACATAGTGATTTGACAATTATATACATTAAAAAATGCTAATCATGATAAGTATAGTCACCATCTTTCACCATGCAAAGTTATTACAGTTTTATTGACTATATTCCCTATGCTGTACTGCTCATCCCCATGACTTATTTCTTTCGTAAGTGGAAGTTTGTGCTTCCTAATCCCTTTTGCCTATTTTTAAAAATATTGGGGCAGCCCTGGTGGCTCAGCGGTTTAGCGCCGCCTTCAGCCCAGGGCCTGATCCTGGAGACCTGGGATCGAGTTCCACATCGGGCTCCCCGCGTGGAGCCTGCTTCTCCCTCTGCCTATGTCTCTGCCTCTCTCTCTCTTTCTCTGTGTGTCTCTCATGAATAAATAAATAAAATCTTTAAAAAAATTAAAAAATTTAAAAATAAATAAAAATATTTATTTATTTAGAGAGAGTACATGTGAGTGTGGGGAGGGGCAAAAGGAGAGGAAGAGAGAGAGAATCTCAAGTAGACTCCCTGCTGAGTGCAGAGCCTGACTTAGGGCTTCCTCCTATGATCCTGAGATCATAACCTGAGCCAAAACCAATGCTAAAAAGAGTCAGATGCTTAACGGACTGCACCACCTAGGCACTCCTCCCCTTTGTCTATTTCATCCCACTGCCCTTGGGTTTGTATTCCCCAAGAACATCCATAAAGTATGAGAAATGAGGGGCAATTGATTTCTCCAAGCACCATGAAGGACAGGAGCATAATAAGCAAATCAGAAAAACGTTCTTCAACATTTTTATTAATTAATTTTTTAATCATAGTAAAATATACATAACATAAAATGTACCATTTTAACCTTTTTTTCATTGTCCAGTTCAGTAGTATTAAGTACATCCACATGGTTGTGCAGCCATCCCCACCATCCATTTCCAGGAATTCTTTTAACTTGCAAAACTGAAACTCTCCATCCCTCTCTCCCAGCTCATCACCCATCATTCTACTTTCTATCTCTATGAATGTGACTCCTCTGGGAACCTCAGAGAAGTGGAGGCATAAAGTGTGTATCTTTTTGAGACTGGCTTATTTCACTTAACATAATGTCTTCAAGGTTCATCCACATTGTAGCAGGTGTCTGAATGTTGTTCCTTTCCAAGCCTGAATAATATTTAATATTCCATTGTATGGATATACCACATTTTGTTTATCCATTCATTTGTCAGTGGACACTTGGGTTGCTCCCACATTTTGGCTATTGTGAATAATCCTCCTATGAATACGAGTGAACGAATATCTCCTAGAGACCCTAATTTCAATTTTTTTGAGTATATACTCAGGTGAGGAATTGCTGAATCATATGGCAATTCTATTTTTAATATTTTTTATGAAATGTTTCAAAATTTTGACACAGAAGAACTATAAGACTTTTTTGGGCATTTAAAAATTTTTTCCAAATGTATCATTTCCATTCATATTTCTACAACAGTGACAATTGAAAAAAGTAACAGTCCATGTATCAAGAAATTGAGGGGAAAGGGAATATTCTAAACAAGCTCAATATTTTCCCTTCCATAAAGACTACTACCCTGCTCCTTGGCCTTTTGGCTAATATCAGTGTAATGATTACTATAACCACTATACTGTTATTAATAAAAATGTAACAACAGCAATAATTATGGCCAATATTTCTAGAGTATTCACTATGACCCTAGCACTGAGATCTTTTCTTGTTTAATGCATATAACATCTTATTCATTTGAAGGACATAAATGTCCTTTGTTGAACTTTGCTCAGTTTCTCTCTTTCATTAATAGATTAATGTCCTCCCACCCTTGCTTCATAAACCATCCTATGGATTGCAATTCTGTCTAGTGGCCTGGATGTTAGCATTGGCTGGTTCAAAAGTTCTCTCCTCCACATAAGCCAGTGTTAGGGCAGAGGAAAAAATGCTCACTTACCCCCTTGTTCTCTCAAGACTCCATGCATTCCAACCTCCGTCCACTTCTGTCATGACATATGTATCCTTCCAAGATCATATCCTAAGATAGTTTAGTTTCAATTAAACCAAGAAAACCAACTTTTATATCAATAATGTATTTGCACACCAGCTCCTAGAATTATTCACTCTTGAAGATATCTTGACTCAACGATGATGTGGAGGTCAGTTTTATGAGGTGGCAATTACTGAGAGTACATAATCCCATATGTAATTATTATAGGAGCCAGATAATAGAGGAATTTCTTTAAATTTTTTTTTTTTTAATTTTTTATTTATTTATGATAGGCACACAGTGAGAGAGAGAGAGAGGCAGAGACACAGGCAGAGGGAGAAGCAGGCTCCATGCACCGGAAGCCCGACGTGGGATTGGATCCCGGGTCTCCAGGATCGCGCCCCGGGCCAAAGGCAGGCGCCAAACTGCTGCGCCACCCAGGGATCCCAATAGAGGAATTTCAATGCCACAGAGGACTTGGGAGTTTCATGGGTAGAATGCCATTGAGGTATCCTACAAGGATGTAATGGACCTTTCTTTGCTGGCACCTATAGGAAGATTGCTCTGTAAAGATACACAAAGTAAATGCACTTAAGACTACTTGGAAGATGGGAGATATTACAAAACCATTGCTATTTGGAAATATCCTAGAGGGTGGCTGCCAAGAAAAAAAAGTCAGTCAAAAGATATATGTTATAGGAACACCTGGTGGAACATGCAACCCTTGATCGCATGGGATCATTATGGGTTTGAGCCCCATGTTGGTAGTAGAGATTACTTAAAAATAAAATCTTTTGAAAAAAAGAAATATGCTATAAAATAACTCTCAGTTTCTAGACATGGTCCATATATCTGGCTCTAAGCTTACTAGGAGAGAGAGAGAGAGAGAGAGAGAGAGAGAGAGAGAGAGAGAGAGAGAGAGAGAGAAAGAAAGGAGGGAAGGAAGGAAGAGGAAGGAAGGAAGGAAGGAAGGAAGGAAGGAAGGAAGGAAGAAAGAAAGAAAGAAAGGTGTTTATTAGAGAAAATAGCATTGTTCCTGAAAAGCATTAACCATTCTTGTTTAAGGAACAGACAAGAATTTCCCCTACAGATATGACATTTCTTCAACAGACACAAGAGACTCATTCAGCTTTTTCTTAGAATGTCTCTCATTCACTGTAGTCTGATGACAAATGACAAATCACAACAAAGTCCAACAAAAACAATTCCTTTGAAATAGGTAGGTCCCAATAGAATGACCTGATGTAATTGTAAAATATAGAATATTTAGAAGAATGGATTAATGGTGTTATTTCTCGTGCTGAAGCAGTAGATAATGTCAGATTGTAATTTCCAGGATTACCTGAGATTTGCAATTATGAGCAGACTCGGATAGTACAGAATTAACTATGCAATTAAGATTTTCTAAGAAAATAAAGTCATCTAACCAGGTTTGATAGTTTGAAGAAACTACTAGAATGTAATCCTAGATTTTAAAATGGCATGCAGGCATGATAGTTTCTAAAAAAAATAAAACAGCACTTGTTTTCATTCTTAGTTTTAGCATTAGAAAAATAGGTAATACATAGAAGTCACTCAAAATTTACCTGGTGAGGAAAGAAAAGAATAAAGGAACCTGATGGGAAGAATTGTTTAAGTATTATTAGATTTTATTTTATTATGATTTTTAAGATTTTATTTATTCATGAGAGACACACAGAGAGAGGCAGAGACATAGGCAGAGGGAGAAGTGGGCTCCCTGCGGGGAGCCTGATGGGAATTCGATTGCAGGACCCCAGGATTATGACCTAAGCCATTTGGGTGCACCAAATATTATTAGATTTTAAAGCATAGATAAAAGACTTCTCTCCAACAAGGGATATCTGTGTGTCTGTTTCACTGTAATTAACTTATGTCTCTAATTCATCAGACACATCAGCAACATGGAATCAGAAAACAGAACAGAAGTATCAGAATTCATCCTCCTGGGTCTCTCAGAGGATCCAGAACTGCTGCCCCTTCTCTTTGGGCTGTTCCTGACCATGTACCTGGTCACCATGCTGGGGAACCTGCTCATCATCCTGGCGGTTGGATCTGACTCCCACCTCCACACCCCCATGTACTTCTTCCTCGCCAACCTGTCTTTTGTTGACATCTCTTTCACCTCCACTATAGTCCCAAAGATGCTGGTGAACATCCAAACGCAGAACAAAGCCATCACCTATGCCGGCTGCCTCACTCAGCTATATTTTTTCATGGTGTTTATATGCATGGACAATTTACTGCTAACTGTGATGGCTTATGACCGCTATGTGGCCATCTGCCATCCTCTATATTACGTGGTCATCATGAACCCTCGCCTCTGTAGCCTGCTGATTCTTGTCTCTCTGTTCATTAGCATTATGAGCGCCCTGCTCCATAGTCTGATGGTGTTGCAACTGTCCTTCTGCACAGACTTGAAAATCCCCCACTTCTTCTGTGAGCTTGCTCAGATCCTCAAACTTGCCTGTTCTGATACTCTTATCAATAACATCCTGGTGTATTTAATGACCAGCTTGTTGGGTGTTGGCCCTCTCTCAGGAATAATTTTCTCTTACACTCGTATTGTCTCCTCCATCCTGAGAGTCCCATCAACTAATGGAAAGGTCAAAGCTTTTTCCACCTGTGGGTCTCACCTGTCTGTTGTTTTCTTATTCTATGGGACATGTGTTGGAGTGTACCTTAGTTCTGCAGCTTCCCTCTCCCCCAGAAGGAGAGCAGCGGCCTCAGTGATGTACACGGTGGTCACTCCCATGATGAATCCCTTCATCTACAGCCTCAGGAATAGAGACATGAAGGGAGCCTTGCGAAAACTCACCTCTGGAACATCTTCCTTTTCATGATTCTGTCATCTGCCTTGGGTGATGTCAAATGATTGAAAGGGAATTATGGGTATGTTAGAAATCCTGACTCCTCTTTTTTTTTTTTTAAGATTTTATTTATTTATTTATTCATGAGAGACAGAGAGAGAGAGAGAGAGAGAGGCAGAGACAGGCAGAGGGAGAAGCAGGCTCCATGCAGGGAGCCCAATGTGGGACTTGATCCTGGGACTCCGGGGTCACACCCTGGGCCGAAGGCAGGCACTAAACCGCTGGGCCACTCGGGAGTCTCTCCTGACTCCTCTTTAATTCAATTCTAACAAAGTAGTTAATCAAGCTTTCAAGTCAAATATTTTTGTATTAAGTCATACAGTACTGTGTGTTAGTACCTGTCATTTATTAACTAACAACTCTGAATTCACTTCAACATCTATAGAATGGGCAGAGTAATATTACACATTTGGTTATTAAATCAACATTATCTTAAGTTTGAAGCTAAATCTCATACCAAGCAGCTCTATGGATGGAAGAGTCTTTTTAAGCAGAAATTTATTTTCTGGGGTGTGTTCTGTGTGCTCTCTGAGAGTGGCATGAGGAGAATATTTGTATAGATTGGAGCCTGGCTTTTGTCTCTATGGAGAAATATTTGGTCTTTGTCCCCAGTCCCTGGCACAGAACTCCTTGGAATCTCCTGAGTGATAACAGTGTCCTTGGATGCTAAAGAGACAACTCTTGGCTCCGGAACTCCTAGGTAGCCTCAGGGCTGGTTTCCAGAAAGCCCAGAAGATTGGAACTTTCAGCCCCACCCCCAACCCCCAGGTGTTACGGTTAGGGTTAGGCTTAGGGTGATTGAACCAATGACCAATGACTTGATCAATCAAACCTATGAAATGAAACCTCCATTAAATAAACTAAAAAGACAGGGTTCAGAGAGCTTCTGGGTTGATAAACAAGAGCACAGTCATGTTCAAGGAGGGTGGAGCACCCCAAACTCCAGAGTAACAGCAGCTCCTGTGCTCAGGACCCTTCTGGATCTGGCCTCACATATCTTTTCATCTAACTGTTCATTCTTATCCTTTGTAAAGTATAAATAATAATAATAATAATAATAATAATGGCAGTAATCTAGTAAGTAATCTGCTTTTCCTGAATTCTGTGAGCTGCTCTAGAAAATTCATTGAACCTGAGGAGAGGACCAAGGGAACCTCTCATTTATAGCCATTCAGAAGCATAGGAGATAGTTTGGACTTGCAATTGGTTTTTGAAGTGGGACAGGGGCTGTCTTATGCAACTGAACTCTTAACCTGTGAGACCTGACACTATATTCAGTAGACAGTATTAGAATTAAGTTGAATTGCAGGACACCCAGCTGGTAACCAGGAAATGTGAGAATTATTTGGTGTGAGGGAACACACACACACACACACACACACACACACACACACACACACTTGGAAGCCAGAGGTATCAGAAGTAGTTTTGAGTGTTAATAAAGCAATATTAACAAAAGCATGGATGGAGTTTAGGAAAATCACAAAGAGTAGTGTGGTACCCTATGTCTATTAAGAGAAGGCTATACTACCGGGGCACCTGGGTGGCTCAGTAGTTGAACCTCTGCATTTGGCTCAGGGTGTGATCCTGGAGACTGGGGCTTGAGTCCCACATTATGCTCCCTGCATGGAGCCTGCTTTTCCCTTTGCCTGTGTCTCTGACTCTCTCTTTCTCTGTGTCTCTCATGAATAAATAAGTAAAATCTTTTAAAAAGTTGGACCCTCAACCGACTGAGCCACCCAACGGCCCCAATGATGTCTTTTGATGAGCAGTTCTTAATTTTTTTTAGCAGTTCTTAATTTTAATGCATTCTAGTTATCAAATCTTTCTTTCCTTTGCCTCCTTTTTAAGAAATATCTGCCTATTCCAAGAAATAGTCATACTTTCTCTATTTTTTTGTTTTATCGCTCACGTTTATTTCTGCAATCATTTTAGAATGATTTTGAGTTTTATACATAGCGTGAGAATGGATGAAACTTTACTGAAGATAGTCACTTGCTCCACTGCAGTCATGGCCATAATACACTAGGTGGCGCTGTTCTCTTGCATTGTTCAGGGTTTTACTCTTGCATCAATCCCAAAGGAGGGGATTAACCCTACTTAAAGTTCAAAAAACAGGCAAAGCTCTTCCATGATGTGTAGGAGAGGGTGAAAAAAATCTTCCCTTCTACCCGTCTTAGGCTCTTGGTTGGGGCTCTGTACCAAAAGGCAGATTAACAAGAGAAAACACGCAAATGCATTTAAGTTTTACTTGACACTAGACACTTCATAAGGAAATGAAAACACAAAATTGTTAACCTAAACATTTTAGTGCTAGGTGTGAGGAAGAGTAGAAAGTAGTGGGGAAATATGATAGGACAAAAGGGTATGTGTTTAAGGGTAGTAAACGGAAATTTAGCAATCCCGTTCATTTGGATTCCTCTCTGCATCCCTCCATCTTCAGAGGTAAGAATGCCCCCTTTCTCTGAGTATAGAAAGGACATCTATCCCATGAGCATCTTTAGACCTACTTCAGGGGAAGGTCAGAGAGTCCTTTCTAAAACAGCCATTTCTCAAATACCTTCAACTTAACATATTCGATATGCTAAGGTGTCATATTTTAGGGCAATTGTATACTGAACCCTGTCGGATTTGTTAAAAGATTTCATTAATATTAGGGTGTTTCTTGGAGGATGGGGGATTGTAGTGACCAACAGAACCATGGAAGAGGCTTCTGGGTTTCTGGTGATTTTCTTTTTAAAAAACCTGGGTAGTGGGATACCTGGGTGTCTCAGTGGTTGAGTGTCTGCCTTCAGTTCAGGGCCTGATCCTGGAGTCCCAGGATCCCTCTTTCCAACTTTCAGGGTGCTGTTTTCTTTAAACGGGCTCCCTGTGTGGAGCCTGCTTCTCCCTCTGCCTGTGCCTGTGCCTGTGCCTCTCTTTCTCTCTCTCTCTCCCTCTCTCTCTGTCTCTCATGAATAAATAAATAAATCTAAAAAAAAAAAAAGTAAAAAGTAAAAACTAAATAAAAATAAGATTTAAAAAACCTGAGTAGCAATTGCATTGGACATGTACCCTTTGAGGACATTTTTATGATTTGTATATAAATGTTCACTTTTAAGTTTTATCCACAGACTATCTGAATGTTTCTTATACTTCAACAAATAATTTATTTTTTTAAGTTTATTTATTTATTCATGAGAGACAGAGATAGAGAGAGGCAGTGACACAGGCAGAGAGAGAAGCAGGCTCCTGCAGGGAGCCCAATGTGGGACTCAATCCCAGGACCCCGGGACCACGACCTGAGCCGAAGGCAAATACTCAACCACTGAGCCACCCAGGTGCCCCTCAACAAATAATTTAAAATAAATAAATAAAATAATAAAATAAATTAAAAGTCCACTTTATCCCTTTCCAACTTCTCTAGGCAGTGTGAATGATTGATTAAAGGCCATTTACACAAGTAGGGGGATGTTTACCAGTATAAATTCATCAACTGTGAAAATTAATAAAAGAATCTCATTATAATGGAGTCTGGAAGGTGGGGAGACAGGAGCGGGGTCCTTTCAACTCTACTACTGGTTGGCAATTGCAACCAAACAGAAAGAGTGGCACCTTGCAAGTTGATACCACTTTACTACCACAGCAAGAGGATGAGAGATTTTCTTCTCTCCTGGCAACAGCTCAGCCAATGAGAGACTGTCACCACTCAGCCAATGAGAAGCCAATATATTTCAAACTACAAGTTTATTCCAAAGGAGTTTTTATGACAGCCTTCCCAATTTCCTGCTATCCTTTATGAAAGAGCATTCCTCTCCTTTGTTCTGTGGACTCCTTAGTTTGCTTGTCCTGGGTTGCAATTCTCTGGTTTTCCTACATATATCCCACCCCCACCCCCTTTTTTTTGCTGGCAAAATAACTAGCGGTTTCATTTTTAAGGTTAACATTTTATCTCTCTATGATAATCATATCTTTATGTAGAAACACAACGTGCATAAAATTTTTCCAACTTTCAGGGTGCTATTTTCCTTAACAATACTTCCCACTGAGGAGTTTTGTAGAATTGTCCTACTCTTAATTTTGAAGAGATAAGTGAGTGGTATTTTTCCACTTCACTCATTCCACCAATTAATCCTTGTGTGATTACTGGGATTCAGCCTTGATTAGACAAACTCTGATCCTGACCCAGGTTTGTTTATGAATTTTAAATATCCAATTTCTGTTTTTATGTCCCTAGATCCTACCTGCGTCCTAACTGAATCTTTTTCCTATTTTCCTCCTCTTTGCTGATTCCAGATCTTTAAGATATGACCCACCCCTCTCTAGAGTTTCCCCAGTCTTGATCCCAAGCACCCACTGCTCCAGGTCTTTCTATTTTCTGCTCACCTCTCTGCAGTGGGGTGGTTCTGTCCCCATCTTGTTCCTGTAAAGAGTAATCAGAATTACTTAATTACTTACTTTACTCTTTTGAGTCTCACAGCAATTTAGGAGGCAGCTCATGTATATAAAAGGGACATGCTATAGGCAATATACTGAAGTTGTCTGGCTTGGAGTTGGAATTAGAATTTGTGCTAATACCCTCCAGTTCCATCCACGTTGAAGCAAATGGTGGGTATTTGTCTGGAGGGTATTATGCTGAGTGAAATAAGTCAATCAGAGAAGGACAAACATTATATGGTTTCATTCATTTGGGGAATATAAATAATAGTGAAAGGGAATAGAGGGGAAGGGAGAAGAAATGGGTAGGAAATATCAGAAAGGGAGACAGAACATAAAGACTCCTAACTCTGGGAAACGAACTAGGGGTAGTGGAAGGGGAGGAGGGCAGGGTGTGGGAGTGACTGGGTGGTGGGCACTGAGGTGGGCACTTAACGGGATGAGCACTGGGTGTTATTCTATATGTTCGCAAATTGAACACCAATAAAAAAGAAATTTATTATTTAAAAAAAAGAATTTGTGCTAAGAGGGTGTGGACTGCCCTTTGCACTCCTCTGTGCTCCCCTACTCAGATATTTTATTTTTTGCTCTCACTTCGAAGCTGGGCTTCCTTTTTTTTTTTTTTTTTTTGAGTTTTATTTATTTATTTTAAATATTTTATTTATTTATTCATAGACACAGAGAGAGAGAGGCAAAGACACAGGCAGAGGGAGAAGCAGGCTCCATGCAGGAAGCCCGATATGGGACTTGATCCCAGGTCTCCAGGATCACACCCCAGGCAGTAGGCGGCCAAACCGCTGCGCCACCGGGGCTGCCTTTTTTTTGGGGGGGGGGGGGGGTTTGTTTTGAAGCTGGGCTTCCTAACCTTCTGGCTCAGGTATTGTAAAAGAGGACCACTTTCCCAAGCCCTGCCACGACCTCTCTTTTTTTGGCAAAGTGATCAGGCTCTAGGTGGTTGGTCAAGAAAAAACTGAACATTCCCTGGTAGACAGATGAGACAAACCAAAAGATTGAGGATGTTGTCGAGGTTTATAACGGACAGATGGAAAGATGGGGTTGCAGTTACTTGAGGTTGAGAGGGTGAAGTCAGGACTTTGTGACATTTTATTTATTTTTAAGATTTTACTTATTCATGAGAGACACACAGAGAGATAGAGGCACAGGCAGAGGGAGAAGCAGGCTCCCCATGGGGAGCCCAATGTGGGACTCCATCCCAGGGCGCTGGGATCACAAGCTGAGTCAAGGCAGACGCTCCACCACTGAGCCACCCAGGTGCCCGGATTTGTAACATATTATTTTTCTTAAAACATTTTTTTTTAAAGATTTTATTTATTTATTCATGAGAGACATAGAGAGAGGCAGAGACACAGGTAGAGGGAGAAGCAGGCTCCATGCAGGGAGCGGACGCGGGACTGCATCCCGGTTCTCCAGGATCACGCCCTGGGCTGAAGGCAGCGCTAAACCGCTGAGCCACTCAGGCTGTCCGATTTGTGGCATTTTAAAGTGTCTAAAGACAGCCAAGTGGAGAGAGCAAGTCTCATACCATCTAGAATCCAGGGTAGAGATGTGGGACTGTGGGTGTAAATTTGAACCTTGAGTGCATAGACAGTACTTAAAACGGTGAGATTCGCTGATACCACGGAGAGAATGATTACAAGACGAAATCGGAGAACTGAGACCTGGGATACTGGATCAACTGAAAGTGGGGAAACGTGGATCGTCAGGCTCCACCTAGGAACGGCGGCCAGGACGGTGTAAACTCGAGAACTACATTTCCCAGAATCCCTTCCTCCCCACGCTTCCGAGTTAGAGGCCGCCTAAGAAGTCCCGCGAGATTTAGAAGGCGGAAGTGAAGCGGAAGCCATTGCTCTCGGGAGGCGAGTGCGGCTCTACACATGGGCAGGGGAGGGGTCCGCCACGGCTTCCTCAGGGCTGTTGGGGATCCTCCGCTTCCCCGCCACAGACCGGACCTGCTGTATGAACTCGGCGTCCCCTCGGCGGCAGCTTCCGTGACCTCCACTGCACCTGATTCTACCCTCAGCCTTGTAAGCTCCGCTTTCCTCACTTAACCCTTTACCCTCGGTCTTCCCCAGGACTCGAAAGGCCCATCGACCGGGAGGAGTGAACGGGGCCGGGGACCGGGGACCTGGGACCGGAAAGCCGGGCAGCCAGGGGAGGGTGGCGGTATGAGACGTGGGTACGCGAGGACTGAAATTTAGGACTGATGTGTTCAGGACGAGGTAAAGGCACTGGTGAGCTGATTTATTATTTAATAAAAAAAAAAAAAAAAAAAGGACTCCTTGGGGTGGGAGGGAAAAGCCCAGCCGCAGCGCATTCAGGACTTTTTGGTGGAGTCTGGAACGGGAAACCGGGAGGAATGATACCTTCCTTTGGCTCTGCGGTCCATTTTCTCCACCACGGGTAGAGGCACACTGGGCTTTCCGTTGACATTTATTTGCATTGAGTGTTAACATTCTACATGTAAACTTCTGGCCGCGCTGATCTGTTGGTTGAGTTGACTCGTGTAAACAGCCTACAACCAAATTTAAAAGTTCACTTCAAAACAAAAAAAAACGTTCACTTCAACATTCTGTTCATTTAACCTTGAGAGTTAGCCCATTAATATTTAGTGTGATCGCTAATATTTTGCATTTGGTTTTTCACCACCTTATTTCGCTTGCTAATTATCCTTTAACTTTCAAGTACTTTTTTTTTTTAGTTTTTTTATTCGTTCAAGTATCTTTTAATTGGAATATAAAACATGTGCAAAAAAAGGTATAAAAACACGCACATTCTCTGCAAAAAAAAAGCAAACACACTCTTAAAAGACAGCAGTAAAGTAAATCTATAAACAGAAAGAGATTATGAAATCTCTGGAACCTGTGTGCTCTTTCCTGCATCCTCCTCTTAATGATTTCCTTTGGATTTTACTACTACTTAATGTTTTTCCAAAAATTCATTTCCTAATTTCGGTAATTATTTGTAAATGGACTTAACGCTCTTAAATACTTTCAGGGACATTCTTTTTTTCCTATCAATGCAAGTATATTTTTAAATTTATTTACTCATTTTTAAAGATTTTGTCTATTTATGACACAGAGAGGCAGAGACATAGGCAGAGGGAGAAGCAGGCTCCTTACAGGGAGCCCAATGTGGGACTCGATCCCAGGTCTCCAGGACCACGCCCTGGGCCGAAGGCAGCCGCTCAACTGCTGAGCCATCCAGGTGTCCCTCTTTTTTTTTTTTTTAAAGATTTTATGTATTTATTCATGAGGGACACAGAGAGGCAGAGACATCGAGAACATCGGCAGAGGGAGAAGCAGGTTCCCTGCGGGGAGCCTGATGCGAGACTCCATCCCAGGACCCCCAGATCACAACCCCAGCCAAAGGCAGATGCTCAACCACTGAGCCCAGGTGCCCTATCCATTCTTTTTCAGACACCTCATAACTTTAAATTTTAGAGTCAGTTTACAAAGCTTCACATACTGGAGTTTTATTTTGAGGTTGTGTTGAATCTGTATATGAATTTGGATAATATTGACCTTATAATTTTGTTGTATTTTAACAATTACCATATCTATTTGCATATATTCTGTAATACCTTTCAGTAAAATTTTAAAGGACTTAGAATGGGTTTGTTGGGTTTTTGTTACTAGAATTTTTTTATTGGGACGCCTGGGTAGCTCAGTGGTTGAGCGTCTGTCTTTGGCTCAGGGTGTGATCCTGAGTCCAGGAATTGAGTTCCACGTAGGGCTCCCTATGAGGATCCTGTTTCTCCCTCTGCCTGTGTGTCTACTTCTCTCTCTGTGTCTCTCATGAGTAAATAAATAAAATCTTTTAAAAAATTTTTATGTATTTATTTCAACGAGCCGGAGAGTGCACAAGTTGATGAGAAGGGCAGAGAGTGATGGAGAAGTCGACTCCTTATTGAGCAAGGAGCCGCCAGCAGGGTTTCATCCCAAGACTTTGGGATCTTGACCTGAGATGAAGGCAGACAGTTAACCAAGAGTCACCCAGCTGCCCCAAGGGGGGGGGGTGCGATTTGTTAAATTTATTCATAGGAACCTTTTATTTTTAACACTTAGGATTTTCCCCCCTCCCCCAGCAGCTTGGTATATTGAATTTGGGTTAGTTTTTGTGTAGTGTTTTGAATGTTCTTCAAAGACAAATGTTATCATCTGTATAGAATAAATAGATAAATATTTTTATTTTCTGTTTGCATTGTGTTGTTTGCTTGTATATTGCTTGTGTTTTATTTACTCACTTTGCTGGACAGGCTGGGGACTCCTGGTAGCATTGAGTGGAGTTCAGATAGCAAACTCTAGGCAGTCCTGTTTTTTCCTGACCTTGAGGGAAATTGACCTTCTGTTTGCTGGAGGCTCTTTTTTTGAGATAGTAAAGAAAGCTCCCTTCTTTTCCTAGTTATTCCTTTTGAATGGTTTAGGCTTTAACAAGTGATTTTTCTTTCAGCATCTACTTTGATATTTTTATCTTGTGTATCTCAAGCTCCATAAAAAATGTCTGGCTTGTGGTAGGTGCCACTGCCATTGTGCATCGAATGAATGAGTGAATAATGTACTTTTGTTATTATCTGGTAATTTGGTAAATTAAACCAGTTGATTTTCTAATGATTACACTTGCTTGGTAAATAACTCACTTGAAAAGGATAGGCAGTATTGTATCGTTTTTTTGGTTTCTATCTGCTAGTGTATTGGTTATTTGGATCATTGTTTGAGTAAGATTGGCTTGCAGTTTTCAGTTTCCACTTTATGCCAATCTCATAAAATGCATGGGAATATTTCCTCTGTTTTCTAAACTCTGGAACTACTTTTTCCTTAAAAGGTAGCCGCACTGGACAAGCCATTTGGGTATGGAATTTTCTTTGTGGAAATTTTTTGAGCTACTGTTTCAGTTCCTTTAAGGGTCATAGTGATCTAAGAAAGATCTTAGAGTTCAAAGCTGACAGGCAAGAAAGAACTCTGAGATGTTCCAAAAAGGTGGGTTTTTATTTTTTATTTTTTTAAAAGATTTTCTTTATTTATTTATTCACGACAGACAGAGAGAGAGGCAGAGACACAGGCAGAGGTTAGAAGCAGGCTGCATGCAGGGAGCCTGATGTGGGACTCGATCTTGGGTCTCCAGGATCATACCCGGGGCTGAAGGCAGTGCTAAACCGCTGGGCCACCGGGGCTGCCCCAAAAAGGTGGGTTTTTAAAAAAAAAAATTTTTTTTTAAGGGGTGCCTGGGTGGCTCAGTCAGTTAGGCATCTGCCTTTGGCTCGGGTCATGATCCTGGAGTCCTAGGATCCAGCCCCCACATCGAGCTCCCTGCTCAGTGGTGAGTCTGTTCTCCCCCTGACACCCATACTCACTCTCTCAAATAAATAAATAAGATATTTAAAAATTTTAAAAAAATTCTTAAAGATTTCATTTGTTTATTTGACAGTAGAGCACAAGCAGGGGGAGCAGAAGATGGAGAAACAGGCCCCCTGCTGAGCAGGTGGCCAATGAAGGGCTCAATCCCAGAACCCTGAGACTGAAGGCAAATGCTTAACCAACTGGGCCACCCAGGCACCCCCCTCCGTACATTTTTTTAAGAGATTTATTTATTTTTAGAGGGTGCAAGCAAGGGGAGGGAAGACAAGCTGACTCCATGCTGAGTGTGGACCCTCCATGGGGCTCCATCCCAAGACCCTCAGATCATGACCTGAGCTGAAATCTAGAGTCGGATGCTTAACGAACTGAGCGACCCTGGTGCCCCGTTTTTTTTGTTGTTGTTGTTGTTTTGTTTTGTTTTTTAAGATTTATTTATTTATTCGTGAGAGAGACAGAGACTTAGAGGGAGAGCAGCCGATGTGGTACTCGATCCCAGGATCATGCCCTGACTGGAAGGCAGATGCTCAATCACTGAGCCATCCATGGACCCCCTCTCCTTGTATTTTGAACTTATTTACCCAGAAAAGGTTGACCTTAGAAGGGAGGGCAGACATCTTCGTCCTTGCTTTTTATAGGAGAGGAGGAGTATATCAGATGTCAGTTTTGGGGAAGAATTTTGGTAGAACTAGAGACCAGAAAGTTGGAAATATTCCTTTTAACTTTTTAAAGTAAACTATAATTTGAGTTGAAGACAATTACAGATCTTAGATCCAGTTTGATGAGTTTTTTGACAATTGTGTGCTTTGTATAACTGCTAACTAAAAGTAAATAAAAATATGAAGACTTTTACTTGCTCCAGAAAGTTCCTCTTCTCTTAATCTCTCCTGCTCATACATTTCCATTGAGACAGCCACTTTTTTTACTTCTAGTGACCGAAATAAACAAGTTTTGCTAACAACCTAAATAAGTTTGCCCATTTATGGATGTCATATAACTGGAATCGGCATTTTTTGTGTTTAGTTCCTATTGGTCAGCACGGTAAACATTTAACCATGTTGTGTGTCTCAGTACTTTTTATTTCTCAGTAGTATTCTAATGTACACACCACAATTTGTTTATCCATTCTGTTGTTGGATATTTAGATTATTTACAGCTTGGAGCTGTTAGGAAATCAGATTGCTATGATTTTTTTTTTTTTTTTTTTTTTTAAGATTTTACTTGTTTATTTATGAGAGACACAGAGAGAGGCAGAGACATAGACAGAGGGAGAAGCAGGCTCCATGCAGGGAGCCAGATATGGGCTGTGGGACTCATCCCGGGTCTCCAGAATCACGCCCTGGACTGAAGGCAGCGCTAAACCACTGAGCCACCCGGGCTGCCCTGCTGTGATCATTTTTGTAGGAGTCTTTGTAACATGTTTTTAAAAATTTCTCAGGTAAATATCAATGAGTAGAATGGTTGAATCAAATGGTAAATGTACTTCAAGAAATTGGCAAACTTTTGTACAGAGTAGTTGGACTGTTTCAACCCCAGCCATCCATCCTTGCCAACATTTGATGTTGGTAGTCTTTTATTTTGGCCACCGTAGGGGGTTAAAATCCTTTATCTTCATTTTTGTTTTATATTCATCTGATGACGAATGATGTTAAGTACCTTTTGACAAGCTTTTATATCGGTTATTCATTAAATTTTGTGAAGTGTCTTTAGCCTTTTTGTTGAGTTGGATTTTTAAAGATTTTTTTTTATTATTTTTAAAGATTTTGTAGGAGTTCTTTATGTACTTGATATGAGCTCTTTAAGTATATGTACTATAAATATTTTTTCCCAATCTGTGGCTTGCCTGTTCATTTTTTTTTTAATTGAGGTATAATTGACATAGCATTACATTAGTTTCAGGTATACAGTGTAATTATTCAGTATTTGTATATATTGCAAAATGATCACCACATTAAGTCTGTAGCTAATATCACCATACATAGTTACACATTTTTTTTTTACCTTGTGATGCGAACTTTCAAGATCCATTCTCCTAGTGGATTTCCCCTCAATTTTCTTAGTTGAAATATAGTCAACACACCATGTTACAATAGTTTCAGATGTAAAAACCATATGCTGTGCTCACCAGCAAGTGTAGCTATCATTTGTCATAGCACAATGTTACTACAATACTTTGGACCATATTCCCTATGTTGTACCCTTCCCTACCTACTTTTATATGCACTATAATATTATTAACTGTAGTCACCATGCTGTATATTGTACCCCCATGACTTACTCATTTTATAACTGGAAATTTGTATCTTTTAACCTCTTTCAGCCATTTAACACACCCTCTGCCTCAGGCAGTCACCTATCTGTTCTCTATATCCAGGACCTTGTTTCCCTGGTTTGTTTGTTTTTTGTTAAGATTCCACACAGAAATGAAACAATAGGGATGCCTGGATGGCTCAGCTGTTGAGTGTCTCTGCCTTTGGCCCAGGATGTGATCCCGGGACCCAGGATTGAGTCCCACATCGGGCTCCCTGCGTGGAGCCTGTTTCTCCCTCTGCCTGTGTCTCTGCCTCTAGGTCTCAATCTGTGTCTCTCATGAATAAATAAATAAAATCTTTAAAAAAAAAAAAGAAATTAAAAAATACAATAGTTACCTCTTTCTGTCTGACTTATTTGACTTTGCACAATGCCCTCAAGATGTATTCATGGTGGCAAATGGCTAGATTTCATTTTTGTAATGACTGAGTAATACTGAGGTGCATGTGCATGCACACACACCACATTTTCCTTCTCTCTTCATCCGTTGGTGGACACTTTGGTTGTTTCCGTATCTTAGCTATTGTAAATAATTGTGCAGTGAACATAGGGTTACAGATGTATCTTCAAATTAATGTTTTCATTCAGGTATTCTGGTTATATACCCAGTAGAATTGCTGGATTGTATGGTAGTTCTGTTTTAATTTTTTGAGGAACCTCCATACTATTTTCCATAGTGGCTGTGCCAATTTACATTCCCACCAACAGTGTATAAAGGTTCCCTGCTTCCATATCCTCCCTTACACTTGTTATTTCTTGTCTCTCTTTCTCTTTCTCTCTGTCTCTCTCTCTCTCTTAAGATTTTATTTATTTATTCATGAGAGATACACACAGAGAGAGAGAGAGAGGCAGAGACACAGGCAGAGGGAAAAGCAGGCTCCATGGAGGGAACCCGACGTGGGACTCGATCCCGGGACTCCAGAACCACACCCTGGCCGAAAGCAGGCGCTAAACCGCTGAGCCACCCAGGGATCCCCATCTCTCTCTCCCTTTTTTTTTTTTTTTTTTTTTTTTTAAAGTTACTACTTATTTTAGAGAGAAAGCAAGCACACTCTCTGCTTTAGTGAGGAGCAGGAAAGAGAAAATCCCAAGCAAGCTCAGTCTCACCATCCTGAAATCAGGATGTGAGCCGAAATCAATAGACACTTAACTGACTGAGCTACCCAGGCACCCTCTTGTCTTTTTTTTTTTTTTTTTTTTTTTAAATAAGCTCTACACTCACCATAGGGCTTAAACTCACAACCCCAGGATCAAGAGTTGCATGCTCTATCAACTGAACCAGGTAGGCACCCTGTTTTCTTGTCTTTTGGTAAGTCATTCTGACAGTTATGAGGTGATATCTCATTGTGGTTTTGATGTGCATTTCCCTGATGATGAATGATGTTGAGCATCTTCTCAGGTGTCTGTTGGCCATCTGTATTTCTTTGGGAAAATGTCTCTTCAGATCCTCTGTTCATTTTTTTATTGGATTGGTATTTTTGCTCTTGCATTGTCTGAGTCTTACATATTTTGGACATGAACTCCTTATCAGTTATGATTTGCAAAGGTTTTTTTTGTCCTGTTAGGTAGTTGCCTTTTCATTTTGTTGGTTTCCTTTCCTGTACAGAAGCTTTTTAGTTTGGTATAGTTCCACTTATTTTTGCTTTTGCTTCCTTTGCTTTTGGTGTCGACTCAGAAAATAATTGCTAAGACCAGAATCAAGCTTATTGCCTAGGTTTCCTTATAAGAGTTTTGTGGCTTCAGGTCTTACATTCACATATTTAATCCATTTTGAGTTTTGTGTGTTGTAAGATAGCATGTGGCCATCCACTTGTGCCAGCATTATTTATTGAAGCCACTGTCCTTTCCTCATTCTTGGATTTTTTTGTCATAAAGCAATTGACTGTATGTGAATTGACTATATGTGTGTGACTTTATTTCTAATCTCTCATTTCTGTTCCATTGATCTATGTGTGTGTTTTTTTTTTTTAATTTTTTATTTATTTATTTATGATAGTCACAGAGAGAGAGAGAGAGAGGCAGAGACACAGGCAGAGGGAGAAGCAGGCTCCATGCACCGGCAGCCCGACGTGGGATTCGATCCCGGGTCTCCAGGATCGCGCCCTGGGCCAAAGGCAGGCGCCAAACCGCTGCGCCACCCAGGGATCCCGATCTATGTGTGTTTTATGCTAGACTGTTCATTTTCTTAATGATATGTGATAAAATATTAATTTGGGGGGAGTCCAATTTATTGATTTTTTAAAAATATATTCTATTTGTGTCTAGTCTAAAATACTGTTGTGTAACTCAGTTGTTAAAATATTTTCTGTGGGGATCCCTGGGTGGCGCAGCGGTTTAGTACCTGCCTTTGGCCCAGGGCGCGATCCTGGAGACCCAGGATCGAATCCCACGTCAGGCTCCTGGTGCATGGAGCCTGCTTCTCCCTCTGCCTATGTCTCTGCCTCTCTCTCTCTCTCTCTCTGTGACTATCATAAATAAATAAAAATTTAAAAAAAACTTAAAAAAATAAAATAAAATACAATATTTTCTGTGGATTTTTTTTCCCTGTGATTCACTTCAAAAGTTTTTTTTTTTTTTTTTTTAAATTTTTATTTATTTATGATAGTCACAGAGAGAGAGAGGGGGGCAGAGACACAGGCAGAGGGAGAAGCAGGCTCCATGCACCGGGAGCCTGATGTGGGATTCGATCCCGGGTCTCCAGGATCGCGCCCTGGGCCAAAGGCAGGCGCCAAACCGCTGCGCCACCCAGGGATCCCACTTCAAAAGTTTTTAATTCACATTTTTGCTTACATGGTGATAATAAAAAATGCAGTTTCTTTTTACTTATTGAGTTCTTTCAGTACTATTAATTAAGAAGATTGCTTTCCCTACTGAATTGCCTTGTTCTTTTATTGAAAATAATTTGTACACGTGTAGGTTTGTTTCTAATTCTCATCTATTCCATTGGTCTATTTGTTACATATTCCAATGACTCTTCATTACTCTAGTGAACTTAGTAGCATAAATCCTTCAAGTTTGGTTTTCTTTCTTAACATTGTTCCAGCTCTGCTAGATCTTTTGCATTATGTTATACACTTTATTTATTTTATCTTTTTTTTTTTTTTTTCATTGTGGGGCTTAAACTCATGACCCAAGTGGTGTAGAGTGTTTGGCCAGAAGGCACTGGAGATTAGAACACGTGGTTCTAGGTAGACCATCCTTGTGGCTGCTAGAACCATTCTAAACCATGGTGAGCCTTGAGGATGGATCCTTGGGTGGCTCAGTGGTTTAGCGTCTGCCTTTGGTGCAGGGTGTGATCCTGGAGTCCTGGGATCGAGTCCTGAATTGGGCTCCCTGCATGGAACCTGCTTCTCCTTCTGCCTGTGTCTCTGCCTGTCTCTCTCTCTCTCTCTCTCTCTGTTTCTCTCTCTCATGAATAAATAAATCTTTAAGTCGGGAGCCCAAGTGTTGTTTTTTGGGGGGAAGGGGGTAGCCCAAGTGTTTAACAAGTAAGGGAGTCTGACCAAGTTGTGCTTGGGGACAGATTACTTGGGACACTGGATCTGAATCTTCTTTGAGGCACATCAGGGACCTTCTCCACATTGCCTGGAGAATTTCCTGAGTAAGACAAAGGCCCATGATCGGACATACTTGCTGCTCCAAAGAGGAGGTGCTAGAAAGCAAAAGTTAAATTTGTCCTGTGAACCCAAGAGGCAGAAAACCTTTGACTACTCCTAGTCTTTTTATTTGCTACAGATGCTTGCTGGAAGAATTCCGTGACAGCAAGAGGGAAGCTTCCTGCTGCCAGTCCCCTGTTGTTTAGGCAGATTGACTGTCATTCTCACAGAATGGCAGCTCTTGGTCTGTCTCCCACATGTGGTAAGTTCTTGGGTTGATGAACGGATGCACTCAAAAGTCCAGTTCAAGTGGCCTCTGGACTTCACTGGGTCAGGGCTGTACATGGCCACAAGGTAGGCTGCCAGAGTTGGAGGAACTGAAAAGGGGTGGGAATAAAGTATAGTCTTGGTAGCCTCCCAGTGACTGTCAGATTTGGGGTCTTTGTGAGTTTGGGTGAAGGTAGAGATTGTGTGTAGTTGGTATATAAGGAAGGACAGGTAATGAAGGTTATGTTATTTTATTATTATTAAAGATTCCATTTTCAAGAAATCTCTGTGCCCAGCGTGGGGCTCGAACTGACAACCCTGAGATGAAGAGTTCATTGCTCCACTGACTGAGCCAGCCAGGCATGCCTATTATTTTTTTATTCACTTAGAATTATTATAAATCTGAGCAAAGTAACAGCTCTACCTCGTAGAGCTTTAATTTTTTTCAAACATTAATTTAGAAACATACTACTTTCTTGGTAGATATGTAAGCCCACCATCTTTTTTATGCCCTTGAGTGGAGCAGGGCTGCTCTGGCTTTTTACAAGACATTGTGCATGGAAGAGAGGTGGGGATAGGTGCTGCATACTCAAAGCAGGTGTGGGGCAGTTTCCTGATCTGTGAGTGTTGGGCAGGCTTTAATCCTCATGGATCTGCTCTTCCCCAGCTGTGTCCACCCGGGACCCTGCCTATATCCATGAGTCAGAAATTCCTCCTTCGTCAGAAGACCATTCCTCTTCTCAGGACATGGACTTGTTTGTTTGCAATGGCCTGGAACCTTCTATGCCAGCCAGTGTTGGTTCTCAGGTACAGGATCTCTGGGCCCCTGGGGGTGGGAGAGGCACTTCCCTAGAATGCCTCCTTGTCAGAGTTCTAGTACCACTCGTTATAAATCTTTTAGAGCCTCACCCAGGGCACAGGACAAAAAGCCAGATTCTGTTTACAAGGCTGTCCTGGTAGCAGGGACCTAGTTAGGGAAATGAACTTATGTAGTAGGTATTTCTCTCATAGTAGAGCTCAAAATGCTCAGGCCAGGTTAGAAGTGGAGAGAGATTTGGTCCTCTGTCAGCAGAGTTGAATTTAAAGAGATGAGATCACCTCATAGTGAAGAGTCTTGAGGACTGGCTTCTGGTTTGAGACACCAGAAGTCCATCTGACAATCCTGTGTTTGGAGTCTCTTGTGCCCAGGCTTCAGCCTCAGCCATCTTTCTGTGAACACGGATAGGCTGGTTTCTTACTGACCCCAAATGTGTGTGGTGATTCAGGAGTCAGTGACTTTCCAGGATGTTGCTGTGGACTTCACTGAGAAGGAATGGCCCTTGCTGGATTCTTCTCAGAGAAAACTGTACAAAGATGTGATGTTGGAGAACTATAGCAACCTTGCCTCAGTGGGTAAGACTGGAAATTATTTCTCTGTGTGTCAGATGTTTTTGTTCTAAGTACTTGCTGTGACCCAGGGACTATGGGGATTTGGAACTTAATTGTGAACAAAGGTGACCTGCCCCCCCCCCCCCCCGCCCCCATGGTGTTTCCCAGTGATTGTTGAGACTGTTCATTGCATTGACCTTGGAGGTTGTCCCATGTGTCTGAGTTGGGGCATAGGTTTCTGAGTTAAGAAATCCTCATTCTTTTGAAGGGCAAAGCGTGTGGGTCTTTGTGTTTTGTGTTTTATGAAAGCCTTTCACTGTGTTCCTTAGAAATTTGGCACCATCATTTTGCTGCTCCTAAGTCAGACTTGTCCATCTTCAGAACACTGAAGACCAAAACCTTGACCCCGGCCTAACGGAGGGGGTTGTCCTCTGCACGATCCTCCCTCAACATGTGTCTTTCCCCGTGAGTAGGGTATCAGGTGGGCAAACCCAGCCTCATCTCCCACTTGGAGCAAGAAGAGGAGCTGAGGACAGAGGAGAGGGAACTGCACCAAGCCACATCTCCCGGTGAGCACCAGGCAGACACTACCAGGAAAACACGAGTGCTTCTGGGTACCTGCTTTATTCACTGAGGGGATGGAGGGAGATCCATTAGGAAATGTCACCCAGGGAAATTTGAGAATGCTCCTTCTCCATTCTCTCACAAGTCCTTTGCTCTCACTGTCCTCTCCTGTGTTGTATATGTTTCTTCCTTCATCTTTTTCATCTGTCTACGTATTCATTTGCCAACTTACTTAGTTTTGAGATGTAACTGACATGATACCATGTTAGTTTTAAGTATACGACATAATGGAAAAAAAAAGTATACGACATAATGGTTCAATGTTTGAACCATTATGTGATCACCATGTTTAATGTGGATCACCATGTTTAATGTGGATCTTTAATGTGGATTAAGATCCATCACCACAGAGTTAGAAAAATATTTTTTCCTTGTGATTAGAACATTTAAGATTTACCGTCTTAGCAACCTTCAGTGCATTACAAAATTATTAACTATAGTCACCATGCTGTGTGTTACATCCCCAGGGCTTATCTCTTTCATAACTGGGAGTTACCTTTTGACCCCCTTCACACCCACATCCACCCACCGCCTCTGACAACCACCACCAATCTGTTCTGGGTATCCATGAGCTCAGTTGTTTTGAGTTTTTTTGGCGGGGCTGGGGGGAGGTTTGGTTTTTGTATTTCGGATTCCACACTGAAGTAAGATATGATACGTCTTTCTTTGTCTTATCTTACTTAGCAATATGCTCTCTATTCCTGTTGCCAAAAATGGGAATATTCCCTTTTTTATGGCTGAATAATACTCTGTTATATATTACATGCCATGTTTTCTTTATTCATCTATTGAGGAACACTTAGATTGCTTCCATTGCCTTGACTATTGTAAATAATGCTGCTGTAAACATGGGAGTGTGGATATGTTTTTAAGGTAGTGTTTTCATTTTCTTGGGATAAATAGCCAGAAGCAGAGTTGCTGGGTGTCATCAAACTTGACATGTCTACACGAGCTCTGTCCCATTCTTTCATATTCAACATTCCTGGTCATACTCTTTCTTTTGTTATCACTGTCAGTCTTTGAAGAATTTATCCTTTGGTGAATCAAGTTAAATACAGACATTTTTACTCACATATGTTTCTCCCCTTTGATAACGCCTTTTCTTTCTTTAGGGTTAATATTGCAAAGAAATCTCCCCTGTTTTTGTCACTACCATCTCACCATCTTTCTCCAGCTAATATTTCTCTCCTCGGGTTAATGTTTTACCAATTTGTTTCAGATTGGGAGACTCCATCTAAAAGCAAATGGTCCATTCTCATGGAAGATATTTTTGGGAAGGAAACATCCAGTGGTGTGACAGTGGTAAGACTTCCTTGGGATAATCTCCCATGTTGGGAGGAAACAGGGGCAGCCTCAGAAAAGCAGCTCAAGAACCAGGCATGAGTGGCCTTCCCCAAGAGACAGCTGTTTCAGACGTTGAATGTCAGCTTCGGGGGAAAACCCTAAAAACCCAGCCTCAAATTTCTTGACTTAGAGTTGCAACAACCAAATTTTTCTAGAACTGTGCCCCAGATAGTGAGTGTTAGGGCTCAATTCAGATTTAAACAGTTAACAAAGTATATATGCAAAAGCTTTGTGAAAGTTACACCCGTGGAGCCTTAGGGGGTAGCATCCACCCTGTTATTTGATGGAGCCCAAATGGGGCAGAAACAGGACTTTGGCACTGCAAATCATGACCTCATTTGTCATAATGACGTGCTTATACATCAGTTTTTGTGGGGATGACTAGAGGACTCCTAGGAATGTGGTGAGTTGTGGGAAACGCCTTAGTCAGCACTCCTCTCTTAATCAACAGGAAAGAACACATCTTGGAGATAAACCCACTGAGTACACTCACCTGTTTGAAGTCTTTAGCATGGGCACTCATCTTACTCAGCAGATGGGAAGGCACGCTGGCAAGAGGCCCTATCACCGCCGGGACTGTGGGGCAGCTTTCAAGAACAGGTCACATCTAGCCCAACATGTGAGCATTTACAATGGCAGGAAAATGCATGAATGTCATCAGTGCCAAAAAGCCTTCACCACGAGTGCGTCCCTCACACGGCACAGGAGAATACACACTGGGGAGAAACCCTATGAATGCAGCGCCTGTGGGAAAGCCTTCAATGATCCCTCTGCCCTCAGGAGTCACGCGAGAACTCACCTCACAGAGAAGCCCTTTGACTGCAGTCAGTGTGGAAATGCCTTCCGAACCCTCTCCTCCCTGAAGATACACATGAGAGTTCACACTGGGGAGAGACCTTACAAGTGTGATGAGTGTGGGAAGGCGTATGGCAGGAGCTGCCACCTCATTGCACACAAACGAACGCACACAGGAGAGAGACCATACGAATGCCACGACTGTGGGAAAGCTTTCCAGCATCCCTCACATCTCAAAGAGCATGTCCGGAATCACACTGGAGAGAAACCATATGAATGCACACAGTGTGGAAAAGCCTTCCGATGGAAGTCTAACTTCAATTTGCACAAGAAGAACCACATGGTAGAGAAAACATATGAATGTAAAGAATGTGGGAAATCCTTTGGTGATCTCTTATCACGGAGAAAACACATGAGAATTCATATTGTAAAGAAACCCATTGAATGTAGACAGTGTGGGAAAGCATTCCGAAACCAGTCCATCCTTAAGACACACATGAATTCTCACACTGGAGAGAAGCCCTATGGGTGTGATCTATGTGGGAAAGCCTTCAGCGCAAGCTCAAACCTGACCACACACAGGAAAATACACACTCAAGAGAGACGCTACGAATGTGCTGCCTGTGGGAAAGTGTTTGGGGATTATTTATCCCGGAGGAGGCACATGAGCATTCATCTTGTAAAGAAACGTGTTGAATGTAGGCAGTGTGGGAAAGCCTTCAGAAACCAGTCGACCCTCAAGACACACATGAGAAGTCATACAGGAGAGAAGCCGTATGAGTGTGATCATTGTGGGAAAGCCTTCAGCATAGGCTCAAACCTTAATGTGCATAGGAGGATACACACTGGGGAGAAACCCTACGAATGCCTGGCCTGTGGGAAAGCCTTCAGTGACCATTCATCCCTTCGGAGTCATGTGAAGACTCATCGAGGAGAGAAGCTCTTTGTGTCATCTGTGTGGAAGAGGCTCCAGTAATGCATCTTTAAGAGAAACGAGATCTCAGACTGGGAGGAAGCCTTCTTGGTGTATGGAAGGCAGGAGCACTTAGATGAACTCAACTGTACACAAACCAGTACATGTAACTGGAGAAATCCAGTTTGTGTAATGGCTGGGAAGGACTTGTTTTTCACAAGTGGGGATTTGTGAGAAATGGCTAGGGGCAAAAACACACTTGTGGTATGCAGAAACCATCAGTGTACATTCAACTCTTTAAAAGGACAACTTTAGGGAAAGAAACCATAGCTTGGTGTTTAATGTCAAGATGACTTTAGCGCCACCTGGCACCTTCTGGGCATATGAGTAAGCACACTAGAGAGAATCTGTAAATTCACCCTTTGGGCAAACCTTTACTGGTCTCACCCTGTATTCTCCATGAAAGAGATCATACAAAAGAGAAAAACTTATAAAGTAGGAAAGTTTGTAACAGAGGTCAGCAAACAAGCCAACTGTCTATTTTTGTATGGCTTGCAAGTTAAGAATAGTTGTTAAATTTTTAAGGAAGAAGAACGTGTGACACCCCACATGCAACTCACAATGTCTAAAATAATTAACTTTTTGGCCCTTTACAGAAAAATTTGGCCAACCCCTGGTCTGCAGCAGCAGTTGCTAACCAGGGATGATTTAGCTTCTCTGGAGACATTTTTGGTTGTTAAAACTGGGGGGGAGATGCTACTGACACATAATAATGCACAGGAGCCCCTGCAGCAAAGAATGATGTGGCCCAAAATGTCAATATTGCTGAGGTTGAGAACCTTAGCCTAGGACAATCCATCAGTTTTTGTGAGACCTCACTCACACTAGGAGAGGTTTCTGTTTCAAACTTTGGAAGTATAATCAGTATGATTCTTTCAGGAAACGTGAGAACCCACACTGTACACAGTTCCCATATGGGGATGATTTTAGCCACAGCCCGCTTTCTTAGGCTTATGAGAATTCATACCCTGATGGAATTTTCTAGTAAACATGAAATTGCATTTGTCAGTCTTTAATCATGAAAACAGACCCTAGCTCATTACATTATAGTCTCTATTTTTAAGATTATGCTCCCCTAAATAATGCTTAGGCTTCATCACAGAAGGCTTGTATATAGTATTTTTATTATAATTTCATTCCTGATATGTGTATTAATTTCCTTTTGGATAACTTACTTGACCAGTGGACTGTTTAGAATTATGTTACATACTATGTAACGTGGATATTTTTAATATCTGTTTGTTACAAGTGTCTAATTTAAGTGCTTTGGATCAGCGCATGATGTCTTCCATCAGATGGATCCTCTGGGACGTTCTCGGTCTCCTGTCCAGCCAAGAGTGATGTAAACCTCTCATTGCTCTCCCACTATCTCTTTCATGTCAAGAAAATCCCAAGTTTTTTCAGATTACTAAAGTATGCTGTTTTTAAAAGTCTCTTCAGAGTTTTCTGCAGCTAGTACAGTCTTTGTCTTATGTGTAGCCTGGCTGTTGACAGATAAGCAGATGTCACTGTGTGAGCTATGAGAAGAAAGTACTTGAAAAGGGATTATAACCTAGATTCTTCTACGTGTTTTGTTTTTGCTCTTTGCCCTACTTCACATCTTGCAAGGAGATAAGTACCTAGTGTTAAAAGATCCATCTGTGACTATAAGGATGCAAGCCACAGGCTAAAGAGGATCCTGCAGAAAAGGCATAAGGATCCTGGCCTCCCCAGTAGCTTCTTTGTCTACAGTAGCCATGAATTTGTTATTTTCAGACTTCCTATTACATGAGAAAAAAATAAAACATTATTGGCGTAAGTGGCTTTGATATTTCATTGTTTATCAATTTAATAATTTTTTGGTTGAGGGAGGGTTCCGATACTCCTAGGTGGATGCCATCTGGAATACATACACTTAGTCATTAGGTTTTACAACTGCTGTATGTGGATATAATCTTTTGATTGTTGAATATGGGTGTTTTTTACATCTTTAAGCCATGTTTTAAAATTGTATTTCAAGTCTTTGACTTAAGTATTTATTTTCTTGACTTGAAGTAGTATATTAGTTTTTACAAAGCCCTAAGAAGCAATACCGTCACTCTTTCCCTTTTGCATATGGAGAGTCAGAGGCAAGAAAGTTTAGGTTGCTTGTCTGAGGTCAACCCACAAGTAGTAGTGCTTGTATTTGAGTCCACACTTACGTCAGGCCTTGTTGTGTCTGCCCCACATCTATAGCAGCGAATTGGGATTTTTGCCTTCATGGCACTTACCTTCTGCTTAGAGTAAGGCATCTGATAAACGAGTAAATATATTTTATATCAAATGGTGGTAAATGCAGTGGAGGAAAAGTTAGGCATAGTAATGGTGAGAGGAAATGCAGGGGTTTAGCAGAGCTGTTGAGTGGGCAAGGAAGGCCTGCCTTTAAGGGAGCATTTGAGCAGTGATGTAATATTGTATTCGGGAAGAGCACCCTAGGCAGTTCAAAGGCAATGGAAAAGAAAACTGCTTGGGACCACCATGCATTAGCAAAGGGGCAGTGTGGCTGGAGTGGAGCAAGCTTGGGAGTCACAGGAGGATGAGTACAGAGCTGGGTCAGGATCCTGATCTTGTGGGTTTACTGGAAGGATTTTCCTTTTATCCTCCATGTGGTAGGAAGTCAGTGGAGGGTTTTGATCAGAGGGGTGGTGACTGTCTAATTTCTGTTTGAATCGCTGGTTTCCAGGTTGACAGGCTAAGGAAGGACAAAGTGCGGACAAGCCTGTTAGAAAGCCTTTGCAGAATTAGAGTGGTAGCCAGATTAGTAGTAGTGGGGGAGGATAAGAAGCACATGGATGAATGTAGCTATTAATTTTCGCTTCCACATAGCAATCTTTTTTGTCACCCTGCAGCATACCTTTTCTGTTGCTGATGGACAATTAGTTGTTGACATTTTTCCCAGTTGATGAACAGAGCTGCTTTAAGAATGGTGTACATACTTTGTGGAGTACTGGTGAGTTATTCCAGGAGCGTGAATTGCTGGTGTAAGGTCTGTGCACTTTCAACGTACTTGACAGTATTGAGGCCAAAATCATTTCTGCAGTGGTTGTGTGTGTTAACATTTAAAACAGGTTTTACTGAAACACAAAAATGCTTAATTCACACATGTGCAGCTTAATTATTATGTGAACAAATCCATGTAATCAACTGGCAAGAAGAAATACCAGCATAGCTAAATCCCTTCTTTGCCTCATGCCTGTGAGAAACCCTTCCCTACTCTGCACAAATAACCAGGATTTTGACTGACGGCATGGCTTGAGGGTTTGTTTTGTTTTTGTTTTTTTTGTCTTTGAACTCTACAGAACCATACAGTACGTATTCTTTTGTGTCTGTCTGAATTTGCCCATTATTTCTGTGAAATTAATCTTTATTAGAGTATCTCTAGCTAGTATGTTTTTTGTGTGTGTTCTCTTCAAATATTCTGCAATTATTTAAGCAGTTTGTATAAATTGACATTTCACTTTTCATTATGGGGGCTATTGTGAATAATGCTGCTATGGACATGCTTTAACATTTCTGATAGTGCAAAAGTGCATGTATTTCTCTTGGGTGTATACCCTGGACTGAAATTGCTGGGTCATATGGGGTACATATGTTCATTTTTATAGATGATGCCAATTTTCCAAAGTGAATGTGCAAATTTGTTTCCCAAGAAGCTATTTTATAGAGTTGGATAAGATACTAAAGTTGCCTGCCTTTTTCTTACCATGATTTACACATTCCATTATGAGCCCTCTGGATGCATGTTTTGCATGTTTTCCATTCCGTGGCTTGTCTCCAATGATTTAATTGGTGTATTTGGTTGAAATGATTTCCTAATTTTAATTTTATGGACAGCACTCTTCTTTTCCGGTGTAAGGAATATTTGCCACTCAGAAGACAAGAAGACATTCTTTAATTTCTTCTACAAGTTGTTTTGGTTTTGGTATTTTTATTTTAGTATATACCTGTAGATATATATTTAGATTTACAATCCCTGTGAAATTGATTTTTCTGTGTATTGTGTAAGCTATTAATCTTAGCTTTATTTTTTCCATATTGACCCAGCATTATTTATACGAGAAGTACATCGTGGCCCTAGGAATTTGAGATGTCACCTTTGTCATATATTGACTTCCATATGTATCTGGTCTAATTCTGGGCTTTTATTCTACTGATTTATTTGTTCATGTGCCATGCCACTGTTTAAATTATAAGAAGCTTTATAATAAGTTTCAATCTCTGGGATGTCTAGTTCCCTCTCGTGGTTTTTCTTTTTTTAGTGTCTTCCGAGATATTCTTGCTTGGTTTTTCTTTTTCTTTTTTTCTTTTTCTTTTCTTTCTTTTTATTTCTTGATATTTTTATTTTAAGTAATTTCTGTATCCAACGTGGGGCTCAAACTTACAACCCCGAGATCAAGAGTCACATGCTCTACTGACTGAGCCAGCCAGGTGCCCCTGTTTGTGTGTGTGTGTGTGTGTTTTTTTTTTTTTTAAGATTTTATTTATTCATGAGAGACACAGGCAGAGGAAGAACCAGGCTTCCTGCAGGAATCCTGACGTGAGACTTGATCCCGGGTCTCCAGGATCAGGCCCTGGGCTGATGGGGGCACTAAACCGCTGAGCCACCTAGGCTGCCCCCCGTTTGTGTTTTATATGCACTTTCCTATTATCTTGTCCAACTCTAAAATTAGCTTATTGGTATTTTTATCGTCATTGCCTTGAATTTGTAAGTTAACTTGAGAACTAACAATTCTATAATATAAAGTCATCAAAGAACAGAGGATGTCTTTCCATTTATTTGTTCAGGTCTATTTTAGTGTTTGTCTGGAATGTTCAAAAGTTTTCCATATACAGGTTTTACACATTCTTGTTGAGTTTTCCCTAAGTATTTAGCCATTTATTATAAATGAGGTTTTTCTTTACCATAATGTCTTCTGTTCACAGTTTTGTACATGAAAGCTACTAATTTTGTAACTTGCTACTTCACTGAATTGTTTTTTGAGCTAGCTCTGTTCCTGGTTTCCTGGGGTTTTCCTGGTATATTGCCATATCACCTGCAAATTGAGATATCTTGTTTACCAGTTCTTACGCTTCTAATTGTTTTTGCTTGTCTGATTGCATTAGCTAATAACCTCTAGTACAGTGGCAAATAGTAACAGATAGTGGGCATCCTTGCTTTGTTCTAGAGGAGATGCCCCTGTTTCCCATTAATTAAGATAATGTCTTCTAGAACTAAGGTATTATATTTATTTTATCATATTGAGAAGATATCCTATATTCTTGAATGTTTTGTCATGAATGAGTGTTGAATTTTGTGGGTTTTTTTGAACATTTATGAAGAGGATCATGATTCTTCTGATTCATTAATAAAGTATATGATATTAATAAATATCTCAATATTCAACAAATCTTGCATTCGTGGAGTGAATTTCACTTGTTTATGGTGTATTCTTTTCTTAACATGGTGTTGGATCCTTTTTGCTAGTATTTTATTTAGAATTTTCTCATTGGTATGTTCATGTGTGATCACTGGCCTGTAGTATGTACTGTCTGTCTGGTTAAGTATTAGTATTATACTTGTTTCCTAAAAGGGGTTGGGAATTTTTCATTCTCAGTGCTCTGGGATAATTTATATGGTGTTAGGACTGTGTGGTTTTGGAAGATTTAGTAGAATTTCCTGTGAAACGATCTGAGTCTGGTGCTTCTCCCACCCCCCTTTGCATTTCTGTTTCAGAGGTTTCTATTTAGGCATCTTCCATTTCACCAAGTCGTCTCAGGCAGGTCCAGTCTGCGACACCCATCAAGGACAGTCTTTATTTCTGTTGCAGTGTTTTTGGATTTCTGGCATTTCCTTTTGATTCTTAGAGTTTTTATTTCTCAGCTTGCATTACTCATTTGTTCTTACATCTTTGCTTTTTCTATTAGAAAATGTAGCATATTAACCATAGCTAGCTAGTTTCCTGGTCTGACAATTCCAAAATCTCCGCCAGAACAGAGTCTGGTTCCAATGCTTGGTTCTCTTGTGTTAAAGACTGTTCTTACTTTTTTTTTTTTTTTTTTTTCCCCAAGATTTTATTTATTTATTTGACAGAGCACACACACAGGCAGTGGGAGTGGCAGGCAGAGGGAAAGTAATAAGTAGATTCCCCACTGAGCAGGGAGCCCAATGTGGGGATGGATCCCAGGACCTTAAGATCATGACCTGAGTTGAAGGCAGACACTTCAGTGACTGAGCCACCCAGGCATCCCTCTTACTTGCCTTTTAACATGCCTCGCAATTTTTTTTGGGGGGTGGGGTAAGTTTGACATGATATGTTAGGGTAAAAGGATCAGCAGTAATAGGCCCTCAGTGTGTTTTAGTTTTTCTGGCTAGAGGTTAGCCTGTGTTTACTTGGTGCTGTAGCTACTGCGTGAGAGGCCAGAGTTTCCTCTGGTGACCCTATTTCTCTGGATTCTTCTAGAGACTCCTTCAATCTGGGCTAAGGCTAGCAATTCTTTTAACTGTGGTCTCCTTCATATTGGAGCCCAAGAAGGTCTTTTTCATTCTTCAGTTAAGCAACAAGAGTTCCTTTATGTTTTTTAGTCTCCTGCTGCTTTTCTGAATTCAGGATAAAAGTGGATTTTTTTTTTTTTAAAAGCTTGCCAATTTCTCCTTGAGAAAAAATAAATAAATAATGCTTCCTTAAGACAAGTTCCAGCCTTAGACCTTTGACAATTGTTTTGACTTAATAAGTGTCATAATTTAAAAAAAAATTAGTTTCTCTGCCTTATCCAAGATCATGGCAGATTTGAATATTTTACACTGATTAACCTGCTGTCCTCCACACACCACTGTAAGGTTGTCATTGGCCTACAGAAGACACAGATGAGAAGAGTGCTTACCTGCTGGAAAGACCGTTTGTCAGGTGCTGACACTAGTGGATCAGTTTGCCTGAGAGTGCAAGGAAGAGGGGTGTGTGGTTGTGGGTTTCTGTCTTCCATTTGCTCTCCTGAAATCCCAGCAGTGTTTCCATGCAGTAATTGTGTGTGTGGTGGTGGTGGTGGCACTTGCACATCAATGTCCCACAGGCCTCAGTGAAAGTTTTCTGAGCTCATTAGTGAAGAGCAATCATTGCTTGGCATTTGCCTAGGTCTGGGGGAAGAAAAAAAAATGTGTACCCCAGAGGCCAGGCCCAGGAGGAGGAGAGATGAAAATGGAACTGTGTCTTTAATTAAGAGCCTTGGGAATCCAGCACAGCTACACTCTGTGCAGTCCCTCCATCCCATTAATTACAAGAGCAGAAGGAAACAATTCCCAGCTACACCTAAGTGACCTGGAACTCTTGGACCTCATTGCACTTCCCTGCCATTGTCAGGACAAACATCCTCTCGTACTTGATCTTTCTGGAAGGACCTTCTAATTACACTCTTACCCAGTCTTCATGTCTCACTAGCTTTCTGTGCTTTGGGGCTTTCCAGCAGGAACTAGCTCTGTCCTCTCTAATGTTTGAGTAACTCCAATCCACTCAGGTTACTCTCTAGGGAGCCAACGAGTGTCAGTTAAGTGCCTTGCACTGAATTCAACTTTGAGAAGAGAGTAAGACAGGGTAGTATCTTCAAGGGAATAAAGGTCTAGGGGGAGAGACATGTAAACAATAAGATTGCTAGTATGGGCAGTTAGTCCATTCAGGAAGTCCCAGGGAGGGGTTACTGACAATCAACCAAAGCCACATAGAGATAATGCAAGCTAAGTGTAGGCAGTTTGTGTATAGTGCTCAGGATCAGAATTGAATAAACGTGCCAATCCTAGGTACAAAGGCACAGAAAAAACTCATTCTCTCTCAGGTAAAAGGATTCTCTGAAATGGTAGATAAAACTGGAGAAGTGGGATATAGACCATATAATACGCAACATTGCATCAACATTTTATGTATCAGTCTCAAATGTTAACTGAAGTTGATGGAAATCCACAGATGTTTGATGAGATTTGCAGTTTAGAAAGGTAACCTGGGCCCTTTAGTGGACTCTATATTTGCTGCATAGTGAACTACCCAAAACTGGTTTAAAACCACCATCACATGGTTTATTGTTAACAGTTTGGGCTGTGCTTGGGCAGGCTCCCTCATGTCTGCCATGGGCTGCCAGTTTGGCTTGCCAGCGCATTCACTCAAGGTGTCATCCTCCAACAGTCGAGATGGGGGCTGAACCTGCCCTGCCAGGTTTTCTTCAAGTCCCCTGTGCAAATTTTCTTCAAGTCCTGGTTTGTGTCATCTTTCCCTGCACCCCACTGACAGTGCAATCACATGGCTGGGCCCAGAGGGGAGGGGTAGGTAATCAGTTATATAGAAGGGATGTGGGTACAGGAAAGAGAAGAAATGATGGCCATTTTTGGAGACCCCACAGGGCCAATGTTTTGTAAAAGTCTAAATGAGAGAAGAGTTTTATAGGGATAACACATATAATAAATTGTACGTGCTTAAATATTTGGATAAGTTTTGGCCTATATGTACACAGCTCATGGTGGAGGTTCCCATACCCTCTGGTGGAAGTTGTAGAGATCTGAGCAGGTGTATGTTTGCCTTAGAATTACACGTGGAAACAGTACGTAGTATATAGGCATGGAAACAAAGTGCGCAGGAATGGAAGAAAATTTGGCTTACCATTGAGAAGCTGATCACCCCCAGGAGACCAAAGCACATTTTTATGAGAATGAAATTCTTTGTACAGCTGCTAAGACCATGGTAATAAGCAGCTCCTGCCTGACGGGTCTCAAAAACCATACATCTGGCTAATTTCCTTGGTTCCCATGTACTTATGGGGCGAAGTAAACTCTGCAAGCTCTAATCACTGGCTCCATGTTTCTGTAGCTTGAGGTCTTGATGGCAGGTGAAAGCAGCACTTTCTAGCTAGGTTCTGCCCAAGACTCACCATTCAATTGTGTTTTAGAGAAATTAGAGCCTTTCTTGTATATCTTTTCTGGGCATTGGAAATGATAGATGTTGTCTGTGGATGGCATCCTATCTGATTGGTTGATAGAAATTCCTTTTAGAAGAGAAGTATGATTCAGTTGGGTGATAGTGCCTTTGATCCTATGTATTTTCTTTGCTTGGGTGTGCCTCCAGTGGTTTGCAAGGGGATTTATGATGAAGTCAGGCAATGGTCCTTGATGGAGTTGGTTTGGCCATTAGATGGGACAAGAGTGTAGGGATCCACATCCCTGAGACAAGGCCATAGAGACTCAGCTAACTTTGTATAAAAGAACCTCTTAGTCCTTTATCTGGTGGGAGAAAGTGGACCTTATAGGCTGTTGGGACTTCCTTCTGCCTCAGACGTAGGGAGGACAGAGGTCCTCTGAGAAGGGAGGCCAGTAGGAAGACAGATACATCTTTCCCCAAAGCAATCCACTTGGAGACAGAATTCATAGGAATGTCTCACCTCAGAGATCAGCAGAGGACATTTTTAGATTATACAGCTGCAGTGATTTCTGTGAATCAGCATTCTGTGCTGCTGTTCCCCTTTTTGCAAAGTAGAGATAATTGGTAGTTTCTGCTTCCTTAAGGTGGTTGTGAAGATGAACTGAGTTAACACATGTAGGTGCCTGGACTAATGGCCAGGCATATGTACTATGAGCACAAAACAGTCAATTTAGTAAGTATCTGCTCAGGATGTTCCACACACTTAGCATTGGAGGTAAAAGCAGGTAATAAGAACAAACAAGGTTCTTTTCCTCTGGTTCTTTTCACCAAGTATTCATCTGTTTACTCAACAAATGTGCATTGGTGCTTCCATTCCTAACGTATGGCCTCCTGCATGCAATGACTCTTGACTAGAGACCAGTGTCTCGGGTCCATTCTATTCTGGGCCTTAGGAAAACTAGAGTCTTCCCCTCACTTTGTATCTCCTGCATTTTCCTTTCCTTGACTACTTTGTGTCATAGCAGACCAGGTGGTTCTCATCCAGGAGTGATTTTGCCCCTCAGGGACATTTAGCAATGTCTGGAGACTTTTTTATGACTAGGATGGGGAGAATGCCACTAGCATCTAGTGCACAGAGGCCACAGATGCTGCTAAACATCCTACAACATATAGGACAGTCTCCACCACAAATAATTATCTGGACCCAAATGTCAACAGTACCTAGATTGAAAAACCTTGTGGTAGAGTAGTAATTTCTATGCTAGGCACTAGGAGAAAGAAAGCAATCAGATGCTGTTCCAGGCTCATTAGGATGGTCCTGTCCTCTTGACTTCATCTAATTCTGCCCAGGTCACCAAAGAGGGGGTTTTCCTCCCTTCCTTCCTTCCTTCCTTCCTTCCTTCCTTCCTTCCTTCCTTCCTTTTTCTTTCTTTCTTTCTTTCTTTCTTTCTTTCTTTCTTTCTTTCTTTCTTTCTTTCTTTCTTTCTTCTTTCTTTCTTTTCTTCTTTCTATATTTTTTTATTGGAGTTCAATTTGCCAACATATAGCATAACACCCAGTGCTCATCCCATCAAGTCCCCACTCAGTGCCCATCACCCAGTCACCCTGTCCCCCTGCCCACCTCCCTTTCCACTACCCCCTTGTTTGTTTCCCAGAGTTAGGAGTCTCTCATGTTCTGTCTCCCTCACTGATATTTCCCATTCATTTTCTCTCCTTTCCCCTTTATTCCCTTTCACTATTATTTATATTCCTTAAATGAATGAAACCATATAACGTTTGTCCTTTTCCGATTGACTTACTTCAATCAGCATAATACCCTCCAGTTCCATCGACATCAAAACAAATGGTGGGTATTTGTCGTTTCTAATGGCTGAGTAATATTCCATTCTATACATAGACCACAGCTTCTTTGAACATTCATCTTTCGATGGACACCACAGTTTGGCTACTGTGGACATTGCTGCTATAAACATTGGGGTGCAGGTGTCCCGGCATTTCACTGCATCTGTATCTTTGGGGTAAATCCCCAGCAGTGCAGTTGCTGGGTCGTAGGGTAGCTCTATTTTTAACTCTTTGAGGAACCTCCACACAGTTTTCCAGAGTGGCTGTACCAGTTCACATTCCCACCAACAGTGCAAGAGCATTGCCCTTTCTCCACATCCTCTCCAACATTTGTTGTTTCCTGTCTTGTCAATTTTCCTCATTCTCACTGGTGTGAGGTGGTATCTCATTGCGGTTTTGATTTGTATTTCCCTGATGGCAAGTGATGCGGAGCATTTTCCCATGTGCTTGTTGGCCATGTCTATGTCGTCTTTGGTGAAATTTCTGTTTATGTCTTTTGTCCATTTCATGGTTGGATTGTTTGTTTCTTTGCTGTTGAGTTTAATAAGTTCTTTAGAAATCTTGGATACTAGCCCTTTATCTGATACGTCATTTGCAAATATCTTCTCCCATTCTGTAGGTTGTCTTTGAGTTTTGTTGACTGTATCCTTTGCTGTGCAGAAGCTTTTTACCTTGATTAAGCCCCAGTAGTTCATTTTTGCTTTTGTTTCTTTTGCCTTCATAGATGTATCCTCCAAGAAGTTGCTGTGGCCAAGTTCAAAAAGGGTGTTGCCTGTGTTCTCCTCTAGGACTTTGATGGATTCTTGTCTCACATTTAGATCTTTCATCCATTTTGAGTTTATCTTAGTGTATGATGTAAGATAATGGTCCAGTTTCATTCTTCTGCATGTGGCTGTCCAATTTTCCCAGCACCTTTTATTGAAGAGGCTGTCCTTTTTCCAGTGGATAGTCTTTCCTGCTTTGTCGAATATTAGTTGACCATAGAGTTGAGGGCCCATTTCTGGGTTCTCTATTCTGTTCCATTAATCTGATCTATGTGTCTGTTTTTGTGCCAGTACCACACTGTCTTGATGATCACAACTTTGTAGTACAACCTGAAATCTGGCATTGTGATGCCCCTGGCTCTGGTTTTCTTTTTCAATATTCCCCTGGCTATTTGGGGTCTTTTCTTTTTTTTTTTTAAGAATTTATTTATTCATTAGAGACACACAATGAGAGAAAGAGAGAGAGACAGAGAGAGAGAGAGAGAGAGAGAGAGGCAGAGACACAGGCAGAGGGAGAAGCAGGCTCCATGCAGGGAACCCAATGCGGGACTCAATCCTGGGACTCCAGGATCACGCCCTGGGCCGAAGGCAGGCGCTAAACCGCTGAGCCACCCAGGGATCCCGTGTTCGGGGTCTTTTCTGATTCCACACAAATATTAAGATGATTTGTTCCAACTCTCTGAAGAAAGTCCATGGTATTTTGACTGGGACTGCATTAAGTGTGTAAATTGCCCTGGGTAGCATTGACATTTTCACAATATTAATTCTTTCAATCCATGAGCATGGAATATTTTTCCATCTCTTGTGTCTTCCTCAATTTCTTTCAGAAGTGTTCTGCAGTTTTTAGGATATAGATCCTTTATCTCTTTGGTTAGGTTTATTCCTAGGTATCTTATACTTTTGGGTGCAATTGTAAATAGGATTGACTCCTTAATTTCTCTTTCTTCAGTCTCATTGTTAGTGTATAGAAATGCCACTGACTTCTGGGCATTGATTTTGTATCCTGCCACACTGCCAAATTGCTGTATGAGTTCTAGCAATCTTGGGGTGGAGTCTTTTGGGTTTTCTCTATACAGTATCATGTCATCTACGAGGAGGGAGAGTTTGACTTCTTTGCCAATTTGAATGCCTTTTATTTCTTTTTGTTGCCTGATTGCTGAAGCTAGGACTTCCAGTACTATGTTGAATAGCAGTGTTGAGAGTGGACATCCCTGTCGTGTTCCTGATCTTAGGAGAAAGGCTCCTAGTGTTTCCCCATTGAGAATGATATTTGCTGTGGGCTTTTCATAGATGGCTTTTAAGATGTTGAGGAACGTTCTCTCTATCCCTACACTCTGAAGAGTTTTGATCAGGAATGGATGCTGTATTTTGTCAAATGCTTTCTATGCATCTAATGAGAGGATCATATGGTTCTTGGTTTTTCTCTTGCTGATATGATCTATCACGTTGATTGTTTTACAAGTGTTGAACCAGCCTGGCATCAGGGAAGGGGTTTCATGGAATGGTTTGAAGCTAAGACCTTATTATACCAAATAAAGTGATTTTTATGTAAGAGACAGGCAGTTTGTGTCACATCGTCAGATACCTGCTGAGGAAGAATGCAGTTGGGTATAGCTTTCCAGAGTACAGGATCTTGCCAACAGATCTACCTTTTTGGCACAAGATGGGGATACAAATAAATAAATGCTATGTTCATAAATATGGTGCCAACTACTTTGTGAGAATCTCTATATTAGACAACACTAGTTTTCTATAATCACCCCAACAGTTATTTACAAATAAAGAATTTGAGAATAAATATTCTAATAAATGGCCAAGTTAGGATTCAAACATTGGAATCTGCCTTTGTCCAAATCTAGTGATCACCAAGAGGGTTCAACAGTCCTCAAATCAACCTAAGACATTTTCTGTTCTCAGTTCAAGCGAATCTACCATTCTACCCAATCTCGCTCAACCAGTATAAAGGATGCTTTGCCCTCTGAGTTCCCTGTTGGGGACAGTCTCTTCTGGGGACATTTCCTGGCCTAATACTTAATGTCTAGGTTCAGGAAAGTTCTCTTCTGGTCTGTGCATATCTGTCCTTCAGCATGGGGTACTCCTGAGGCTGTTCAGAGGGCTCAGCTTTGAACAGGGCCCCTCTCCTGTGTGGCTTCTTTGGTGCCCTGAGTCTGCTCTGGAGATGCACTCATCCCCATGTGAACCCATAGCCTGTTCAACCCTCTCTAGTCGGTTTTTCCAACTCTTCTCTGCTGGTAATGGATCCCTCCCCTGTGCTATCCCTTTTGCTCTATGGCAGTGTAAGCTATTTTAGTTAATAGGGCTCAAGGGATGACGGCTGTTCACAATCTCTGTACCTTTTCATGGCCAAATTAGACCTCCTGGCCCCTTATCATGATGGTTAACATTTACTGAGTGCCTATGTCAGACACTGTTCTGAGCAATAGTATGTGTAACATTTAATCCCCACCAGATCTCTTCAAGAAATGTACTGTGATCATTATTACAGATGAGGGCAGAGGCACAGAGAAGTAACTTGTGTAAGATGGCACCATTTTGATTAATGGAAAATTTTAATAACTCAGAGCCCTCTCAGCCACTGTGCTATGCTGCTTCTCAAAATATGGCCAATGCTATGAAAACTGGACTAGGTAAAAAAAAAAAAAAAAAGAAAAAAGAAAAAAGAAAAAAGAAAACTGGACTAGGTAGGAGGTTAGTGGTCAGGGTAGGCTTCTGAAGAACTGACAGTTTTGATTTGAAGCCCGATTGTGAGAAGGAGCCAGGCACGTGAAAGTTTGGCCAAGTGTGCGCCAGATGAGGAAGAGAGCAAGTAGATTGCTTCTTATATGGATTGACAAAGACCAGGATTTTCTGTCACTTAAAATAGACATTACAATGAGTTTCCTAAAGAAGTTTCTTATTAACATCCTAAGTATAGGTTAATGGCCACCACCAAAGCAAGATTCAATAAGTAAAATTTTATGAGGTGATGGAGGTCAGTATGAGACTATCCAGATAGGTAATGGTTTCTACACTGAGACCAGGGAAACCATGGTCCAGCATTGATGGCGCTAGAAGCTAGAACATAACCAAGAAGGGTAAAGATGAGTCAGTAGCATGAAACACTTGTCACTCCTGCCTCTCTTCTCCCCAGTGCACTCAATGACTTGCCTTTTCCCTTGATGGTTACAAAAGTCTGTGTCCTTGAAATAGTGTATTTTCACAAGAATTTTAGTTATTGGTTGACCATTCTTTTTGTTGGAGACTTTTGATGTGCTTCAAGTCTGCCTTTGGTTCAGTAATGTTTTTCTTTCAGTAAATCATAAATAACATTTATGTTCTGTCTTAAGATTACATATTCAGGAACACCAGTTATCAGCACTTTGGATCTCTATTGTCTGTCCTTAACTTTGGTTATCTCACGGAGAGTAAGCTCCACTCCTGAAAAGTCTCCTCAGAGCCCCTTTCATGTCCCTGTTCCTCAGACTATAGATGAAGGGATTCAGCATGGGGGTGACCACCGTATACATCACCGAGGCTATTGAGCCCTTTCTGGAGGGATGGGTTGTTCCAGAAGTGAGGTAGACCCCAAGGCCTACACCATAGAACAAGGAGACAACCAAGAGGTGAGACCCACAGGTGGAAAAGGCTTTATACTTCCCTGCAACCGAGGAAATGCCCATTATGCAGGAGATAATTTTCGAATAAGAAAAAAGGATCCCAGTCAGGGGAATAACACCCAGCAGGCCACTTACAAAATACAGCAGGATGTCATTGATGAGGGTGTCAGAGCAGGCAAGCTTGAGGATCTGAGTAAGTTCACAGAAGAAGTGGGGGATTTCTGTCTCTTTGCAGAAGGACACCCTCAAAACCATCAAACTTTGCAACAAAGAATACGTAAGGCAGATTAACCAAGAAAGCAGAAGCAGGAGGACACAAAGGCGAGGGTTCATAATGACTGTGTAGTGCAGGGGGTGACAGATGGCCACAAACCGATCATAGGCCATCACTGTCAGTAGCAAATTATCTAGTCCAGCAAAAATCATGAAAAAATACATCTGGGTAAGGCAGCCTTCATACGTGATGGTGTTGGTCCGTGTCTGGATGTTCACTAACATCGTGAGGACGGTGGTGGAGGTGAAACCGATGTCACTGAGGGACAGATTGGAGAGGAAGAAGTACATAGGGGTGTGGAGGTTGGAGTGCAAGCTGATGGCCAGGATGATGAGCAGGTTCCCTATAACACAGACTAGGTACATGTAGAGGAACAGCCCAAAGAGGAGGGGCTGCAAGTCCACATCTTCTGAAAGCCCCAGAAGGATGAATTTTAAAACAGCTGTTTGGTTCCCTGCTTCCATAGGCCTTATGGAGATTGCCTGGAAAGAGGCAAGAATAATGTTAAAACAATAACAAAATAAGAGTGTGCCATACATTTCAAAATCATGAGGACTTATGTCTTACCTAAGAGTCATGATTTCTTTAGCTGACCAAAATCTCTTCAGTAACACCCTCCTTTTCCTGCTTCTACCACTACAACCAGGATCACCTCTTTAAAATGAATGTCCCAGGGCACCCAGCTGGCATAGTCAGTAGAGCATGGGACTATTGATCCTGGGGTTATGAGTTCAAGCTCCACGTTGGACATGGAGATTGCTTAAAAATAAAATCTTAAGAAAATTCAGGGGCAGACAAGGTGGCTCAGCGGTTTAGCGCCGCCTTCTGCCCAGGGTGTGATCCTGGAGACCCGGGATCGAGTCCCGCGTCGGGCTCCCTGTATGGAGCCTGTTTCTCCCTCTGCCTGTGTCTCTGCCTCTCTCTCTCTGTGTCTCTCATGAATAAATAAATAAAATCTTTAGAAAAAAAAAAAAGAAAATTCATGTCACACACAATGGAGCAGTATCCTCTGCATCACCCCCAACTCATGGTTCCTTTCAGAGGACCACCAGCCTCATGAGCATCTCCATTCTGCCTTGTGGCTGTGGTCTCTTCAAGTCCAGAGAAACAGAGAAGAGAGAGATCATTGGGATTTACAGGATTTAGTGATATTTTTTCTCTCATGCTGTTTACCAGTGTCTGTCTGGTACCTTACCAGTATCTGGGAAAAGAACATTCTCTGTCTGAAGTTTGGCTCAGAGAAGGATGCTGTGCAAAGATTTTTTTAAAGATTTTTTTAAGATTGAAAAGCCTTCATGATAAATGGAGTCTGTTAAACAGTAAACTATGTGTTTAGAGGTGAACCAAGGGGAAGAAGCTGTAAAATAAGTCAGGATTCCCCAGAAACACAGAACTAACTAACAGATCTGCAACCTGTTTATACAGTTGGAGTCCGAAGGCCTGAGAACGAGAGCTGATGGGCGTGGTTCCGGTCTGAAGCCTGGCAGGCTTGAGTTCCGGGAAGAGCTGATGTTTCCATTCCAGCCTGGAAGCAGGGGGAAAGCCAGCCTGGAAGCAGTCAGGCAGGAGTAATCATCTCTTACTCAGCCTTTTTGTTCTATTCAGACCTTCAATGGATCTCATGAGGCCCACCCACATCAGAGAGGGCAATCTGCTTCCCTCAATCTAGGGAACCAAATGGCAATCTCACCCAGAAACACTGTCTCACACACACACACACACACACACACACACACACACACAATCAGATTTGACCAAATATTTACCATCACAGAAGCGTATAGATTTTATCTGGTGATTTCTTTTTTTTTTTTAAAGATTTTATTTATTTATTCATGACAGACATAGAGAGAGAGAGGCAGAGACACAGGCAGAGAGAGAAGCAGGCTCCATGCAGGGAGCCCGACGTGGGACTCGATCCCACCCTGGGCCAGAGGCAGGCACCAAACCGCTGCGCCACCCAGGGATCCCCTATCTGGTGATTCCAACTAAAAGGTAGCCGCAGCCTACAGAACTAAAAAACTCTCTACCTGGCTGCAGCATTAAGGAGTCTGATTGTGAATAGGGAGTAATGTCCACTGCCTGCAGGCCTCTGATGGGAGGCAGATAGAAATCCAGCAAAGTGTTGGAGATCCTTGCTTTGTCTCTGAGTATGGGTTGTTGTTGTTGTTGTTGGTGGTGGTGGTGGTGGTGGTGAGGTTGTGTGTGTGTGTGTGTGTGTGTGTGTGTGTGTGTGTGTGATACAGAATGAAAGATCTGATTTAGGGCAAATTTTTCAGATATGAAATGAGTATAATCCCCCTAGATGACAAATGCAAATTTGATTGCTTCAGGATTCCATGGATCATAGGAAAACAAATGAGAGGAACTTTGCCAGTGGGAGCATCTGAGACCCTCCATGCAGTAGGACATGGGGATTCAGGAATGGGTGAGGATGGCAGTGCTACAGGACTTATACATGAAGATTGGTATTTAGGGAGAATCTGACTGTCTTAGGTAGCAAAATGGCAACATAAACTTTCACTGGACACCTAAACTCACCAATGAGGCTTTAATTCAGGTCCTCATAGCTTCTCATCTGGGCTACACCTACGTGGCACCCTCATAGCCCATTATGCAGAGGAAGTCAGAATGGCTCCCATCTCATCATTGTTCACATCTTTTAAAAGTCACTTAGTGGCTCAGTATCCCGCTAGGGAAAAGGTCCAAACTCCACTGCCCTCCATGATTTGGCCCCTGTCTCCTTGCTCTGGCCTCATTACCCATTCCACCAATCCCTCCTGTCTTCTGATTCATCCTCTGTATTAAGGAGGAAGTTACCCAAAATTTTTAAGTTACTCAAAAGTAATGGCTGCATTTCTTTGGAACATTACATTGAAGTATTGCCAAAGAGGCCAACTCAATCTCCCATTTTCTGGGGGAATGTTCTTTGGTTTGCCTGAGATCTAGACTCTGTGACATCAGTGCTAACACATAGGAGATTAATAAACTACAAGTGACTTTTGTCCAGTAGAGATGAATTTGTTTCTGTTCAGCTAAGAAGATCATCCCAAAGTTTATTGTTTATTGCCTGTGGGACAGTGAATCTCTCTCTGCTAGAGAAGATAACCCCCCCAAACTACAGGTTTTAAATTTTTAAAAAATAGAGAGCAGCACATTGCACACAAGTTGGGGGGAAGGGTAGAGAGAGAGGAAGAAGCAGACTCCCTGCTAAGTAGGGAACCCAACACAGGGCATGCTCTCAGTACCCCAAGATCATGACCTGAGCAGAAGGCAGATGCTTAACCAACTGAACCACCAGGCGCCCTAAAAGCTACAGTTTTATTTTCCTGTATTTTTGCATCTAACTTGGAAAACTAATTTCATTATTCCTTTCCTGTCAGTATAAATCCCTGTTACTCAAATGCTCTGCAAACTAGGTTTACTCTCCTGACTTCCTCATTAAGAAAGAGGTTTTTGACATATGCTTGCTACATATTTGTATGAGAGTCACATTTTTATCTATTGGAAAACAATGTTTTGACATCAGATACTTGACATTTCTTATAATTCTGGGTACATCCGTGCAGTTTTGTAGCTCTGGATCTTTGCATTTACCTTCCCCTGGAGTCCTCTTTCTCCCTGTTCACTTGGAAAAGTTCTATCCCTCCCTCCACACTCTGTCTTGAAATTGTCACTGACACCCCCCAAGCAGTGCTGACCACTCTCCCTCTGCACCTCGGAACCTTGTAGAAACTGGACCACACATGGGGCAAGCTGTCACAGTGCATGTACATGTTTGCTCCTGAGGCTTTCCTCCTTCCAGGGGAGCAACACATTGTAGTTACCTCCTTGTATGCAGTACCTAGCTCAGTATTAAGCATAAGGAAGATGCTCTGTTCATGTGGAAAGTTCCCTCTAGAAAATAAAAGGGAGGAATGTTCAAGTGAGTGAAAAGAGAATTCTGAGGGGGGAGACCCAGAACTAAGAGGCAGGGAAAGAAGAGCAGAGCTAGAGATGAGGTAAGAACGGAAGGTGCAGTGGGGCGTGGAGAACCCTGTCCAGAGCCGGGGACTTCTTTGTGATTTGGGTGGGCTTTTCCTCCCTTTGCATCCCTACCTACGTGCCAGGAAAGCATGCAAGTAAATCTTTGGTCCCCCTCTTACCTCTCTGCACACCAGTTTCTGAGCAATGCTAGGGCATCACAGTGGAATTGCTGAAGGTTTGAGCTCTATAATATTAGCTTCTCCCAATGGAAGACAAATAAGGACGGAGAAGCAGGGACAGATATCTAAGCATGGGGGCCCAGGGCCCGAATGACACCTGGCATAGCCCAAGGGCATTTCCTTCCGAGACGTGGGAGAGGCAAGCCTGAACTGAAGGGCACAAGAGGATTATTCAGGGCTGAATTCCCTCACTTCTCATTAAATAAATTGCTGTTTTGATTGTCTGCTTCTGGAGATTCCCCACCCCCTCTCAAGGGTCAGGGAGGTGATCTTTTCTGCCCTGTCTACCCACTGGGAGCAAAGATGGAGCCACATGTAGGATCTGTGTGACCCCCTCCTCGCATACACATATACGCACGTCCTCCAGTCCCACCTCTCAGTCTCCACTGGGACTTTTTCTTCCTTTTTTTTTTTAAACAATTTTATTTATTTATTCATGAGAGACACACAGAGAGAGACAGAGACACAGGCAGAGGGAGAAGCAGGCTCCTGGGAGGGAGCCCAATGCAGGACTTGATTCCAGGACCCCGGGATCATGCCCTGAGCCAAAGGCAGACACTCAACCACTGAGCCACCCAGGCGTCCCTGGGACTTTTTCTTCCTAAAATATTCCTCTCCTCTTGGGTGTAGCCTCCAGGGTACACAGCTTCCCTTAGGGAACATCTTATTCCATCTCCAGTTTTTTTTTTTAAATAAATCTAAGGATCAAGAAACATCTTTTTTTAAAGATTTTATTTATTTATTCATGAGAGACAGAGAGAGAGAGAGAGAGAGAGAGGCAGAGACACAGGCAGAGGGAGAAGAAGGCTCCATGCAGAAGCCCGATGTGGACTCAATCCTGGGACTCCAGGATCATGCCCTGGGCTGAAAGCAGATGCCCAACCGCTGGGCCATCCAGGCATCCCAAGAAACATTTTTGGTTAATTCTTGCTCAGTGTCCAGAGAAAGGTTCTCCAAGATTCCCAGAGATGCCTCTTAAAATGCATTTTATGGCCCAATTTGGATTCTGAGATATGGAAAATTTCCTGTGGAAGTATTATGGAATCATTCTTTTAAATGTTTTTTCCAGTATGATCTCATTTATGTAAAGGCCCCAAATGGACAAATCAAAGCTCTGGTGTTGGAAGTCAGAATAGCAATGATCTTTGGGGAGTACTGTATGCTATTTCTGGGGTGCTGGTAATGTTATAGCTGTTCTGGTTGGCAGTTACACAAGTATGTCCACTTCATAACATTGCATAAAGCTGTATATACATCTGATTTGTTTACCCTCTCTGTTTATCATATTTTAATTAAAACATTCACTTGAAAAATTTCCAGGTGGTTTGAATTAAATCCTTAGTTCAAACATCTCCTCTTAAGCAACAGAATCATTATTCCTAAATATATTTCAAGGATAATTTTTTTAAAGGATTTTATTTATTTATTCATGAGAGAGAGAGAGAGAGAGAGAGGCAGAAACACAGGCAGAGGGAGAAGCAGGCTCCATGCAGGGAGCCCGACGTGGGACTCGATCCCAGGTCTCCAGGATCAGGCCCTGGGCTGAAGGCGGCGCTAAACTGCTGAGCAACCAGGGCTGCCCCGATTTCAAGGATAATTTTGATTGCATTCTTTAATAATAACAAGATACAGTTGATAGCAACTGATTTTTGTAATGGGGCAATACATGCAGGCAATTAATAGTAAAAATGAACATGCAGAGGGGCATCTAGGTGGCTCAGTTAAGCGTCCGACTCTGGATTTTGGCTCAGGTTGTGATCTCACAGTCCTGAGATCAAACCTTGCGTCCTGGCTTTGCACTCAGTGGGGAATCTGCTTGTGATTCTCTCCCCTGCCCCTCTTCTCATTCATGCTCGCTCTCTCTCTCTCTCTCTCTCTGAAGTAAATAAATAAAATCCTTTTTTTAAAAAAAGCACCGAGCAATATTCTAAGGCAGGGTTTCTTAACTCTGGATGTTAGGACCATCAAGAACTTTGTACATAGAAATTTTGATTAAACTGGTTCTAGGGATGCCTGAGTGGCTCAGTGGTTGAGCCTCTACCTTCAGCTCAACGTGATCCAGGGATCCAGGATTGAGTCCTACATCAGATCCTTGCAGGGAGCCTACTTCTCCCTCTCCCTGTGTCTCTGCCTCTCTTTCTCTGTGTCTCTCATGAGTAAATAAATAAAATCTTTAAAAAAAATAAATAAACTGATTCTAAACTGAAGCTAGTGGCAGTATATTTTAAAATATCCACAGGTAAAATAATGGTCAACTAGGAATGAGGACTGCTGATTTTTTTTCAAAATTTTAAATTCCAGTTAACATACAGTGCAATATTGGTTTCAGATATACAATATAGTGATTCAACAATTCCATATAACACCCTATGCTCATCATAATAAGTGCCTGCAAGTGGCTCCTGATCTATGCAATTTCTTTTTTCTTTCCTTCTCTTCTCTTCTCTTCTCTTCTCTTCTCTTCTCTTCTCTTCTCTTCTCTTCTCTTCTCTTCTCTTGTTTCTTTCTTTTCCCCTTTCCTTCCTTCATGATAAGCTCCTATGTATTTTGTTTTTCTTTCTTTCTTTCTTTCTTTCTTTCTTTCTTTCTTTCTTTCTTTCTTTCTTTCTTTCTTATTCTTTCTTTCCTTTTTCTTTCTTATTCTTTCTTTCTTTCTTTCTTATTTTTAATTGAAGTATTAATATACAACATTACTATTCATTTCAAATATACAACATAGTCATTCAAAATTCCATGTTACTCAGTGCTCACCATGATAAGTGTAGTGACCATCTATTGCCTTAGAACATTATTATAATATTATTGACGATATTCCCTATGCCATACTTTTCACCTCTGGGACTTACTTATTTTATAACTGGAAGTTTGAGCCTCATAATCCCTCATCTGTTTCACACATCCCCCCCCTCCCAGCCACCACCCCTCTGGCAACTACCTGTTTGTTCTTTGTACTTAATAATCTTGGGTTTTTTGTTTTTGTTGTTTGCTTGTGTGTTCATTTTCAGGTATAAGTGACGTCGTATGGTATTTGTCTTTATGTGTCCTTCTGCATCTGACATTTCCTTTTTTTAAAAGATTTATTTATTTATTTTAGAGAGAGAGAGAGCACACAAGCAGGGGGAGGGGCAGAAGGAGAGAAAATCAAGCCGACTCCCAGCTGAGCGTGGAGCCCAATGTGGGACTCCACACAGGGCTTGATTTCATGACCCTGAGAACATGACCTGAGCTGAAATCAAGAGTGGGTTGCTCAGCTGATTCAACCAACTAGAGACCCCTCCAAAGAACTCTTAAAACTCGGCAATAAGAAAAAAACCTAATTTAAAAACAGGCCAAAGACCTGAACAGACATCTCATCAAAGATACAAGCATATGAAAAGATGCTCCACGTGATAGGTGATCAAGGAAAAGCAAATTAAAACGACAATGTGATATCCCTACATCCCTATTAGAATGATCAAAATCCAGAACACTAAGACTACCTGACAACATCAAATGCTGACAAGGATGTGGAGCAGAAGAACTCTTATTCATTGCTGGTGGGGATGCAAAATTGTACTGCTACTTTGGAAGAGAGTTTGGTGGTTTCTTATGAAACTAAACATATTCTTACATTGATCCAGCAATTACACTCCTTGGTATTTATCCTAAGGACTGGAAAACTTACCTGCACAGAAAAACCTACACACAAATGTTTATGGTATCTTTATTAATAGTTGCCAAAACTTGGAAACAATGAAGCTGTTCTTCAATGGGTGAGGATGGATAGACTGTGGGACATATAGACAATGGAATATTATTCAACACTAAAAAGAAATGAGTTATCAAGCCACAAAAAGACATGGAGGAACTTTAAAACATGTTACTAAGTGGAAAAAGCCAGTGTGAAAAGGCTACATACTTTATGATTCCAACTTCCCCCAAAAAGATGCAGTGGCATCAATAGTGTACATAATGGTCACCCTTGTGCTGAACCTTTTATCTACTGTTAGAGGAACAGGATCATCAAAAGGAACAGGATCATCTGCTGTGGAGATTCCTCACCGGAACAGCCTAATTGCAATACCTGAGGTTTTTTGTTTTGTTTTGTTTTTTGGTTTTTTTTTGGGGGGGGGGGGTGGTCCGTGGATTAGAAACTATTGCAAAACTAGGGGTACCTGGGTGGCTCAGTTGGTTAAGTGTCCCACTCTTGATTTTGGCTCAGATCATGATCTCAGGGTTGTGGGATCAAGTCCCGAGTTGAGCTCCATGCTCAACAGGGACTCTGCTGGAGATTCTCTCTCTCTCCTCCCTCTTCTCCTCCCCCACCTCACACTCTCCTGCTCTCTCTCTCTCCTGATCTCTCTCAAGTAAATAAGTAAAAATTTTTAAAGAAATTATGCAAAACTAAACATTTGTGATTGGTAAGCATGCGTCTCTGGACATATAATTTTTATAGTCTTCATGGTTTTCATTTCTCTTGATATTTCATATCTGAATATTGAGATTCATATTTGATATTTCATATCTGAATATTGCTTCTTTGAGAACACCTTTAGTGGGGTTTGAGGAATATTCTGAAGTCCTACATGTATCAAAACTATTTTGAGTTTGAATCCCATAACCTATGGGATCTTCTGAATTTGTTACTTATGACCCAGGCATCCTGGTGAAATGCACAACTCTCTTTTTAAAATATACATATAAGTCTCAACTCTTTTCACAGTTCATGCTATTATCCAAAAACTTTGGCATTGATCAAATCTGTTGAAAGAGGTTATGTGAGAGAATATATGTTACTGGTTCTCAATCTTGGCTTCATATTGGAAGTCTTTGGTGAACTTCAAAAATCATATTCCTCAGCCATTAGAAACGATGAATACCCACCATTTGCTTTGACATGGATGGAACTGGAGGGTATTATGCTGAGTGAAGTAAGTCAATTGGAGAAGGACAAACATTATATGGTTTCATTCATTTGAGGAATATAAAAAATAGTGAAAGGGAATAAAGGGGAAAGGAGAGACAATGAGTGGGAAATATCAGAGAGGGTGACAGCACATGAGAGACTCCTAACTCTGGGAACTGAACAAGGGGTAGTGGATGGGGTTGGGGTGACTGGGTGATGGGCACTGAGGGGGGCACTGACAGGATTAGCACTGGGTGACATGCTATATGTTGGCAAATCAAACTCCAATATATATATATATATATATATATATATATATATATATATATATATATATATATATATATTTGAAAAATCCTCATACCTGGATCCCACCACTAGGGACTCAGATTTAATTGGACTGGGGTTTAACATGGTTGATGGTGGCGATGGTTGTACAACAATTGTGAATGTCGTGAATGTTCTTAATGCCCAAGAACTGCACACTTAAAAATGGTTAAAATAGGGCAGCCCAGGTGGCTCAGCAGTTTATCGCCACCTTCAGCCCAGGGCATGATCCTGGAGACCCGGGATAGAGTCCCACCTCGGGCTCCCTGCATGGAGCCTGCTTCTCCCTCTGCTTGTGTCTCCTACCTGTCTCTCTCTCTCTCTCTCTGTCTCTCATGAATAAATAAATACAATCTTTAAAAAAAAGGTTAAAATAGCAAAATTTAGGTATTTTTATCACAACTTAAAAAATCCAGTATTTATACACAAAACATTATTTTGTTGTTGAAATTACATTTCACTTTCATAGTTGGGTACATTGTAGTGTGTGTACCTTGCAGGTCATCTAGTTAGTACAACAGATTCATTCAGTTTGAATAATTTTTTTAATGCACCAGTGGAACATTATCATAATATCTTTATATGAATTAAGCACACGTTATAGTGATACTATATACATTGGATTGACAGTTAAATTGAAATATTTATTTCAATTACAGAAATTTTTTTTCTAGTTTCAATTACAGAACAGTTCTTTTTCTAGTTCAATTCCAGAACAATTTGTTTTCTAAATAAGTATGGACACATTTTTGAATTCCAAATGAAGGCAAACTAGTGATGCAGAACTGAGCAGCGATGCAGGAAGCAATAACTGTGACCACAATGTAAAGAAACAGACACAAGATATGTCATTGTGGAGGGCAATTACAATGAGCTGCAACAGAGCAAAATGAAACAGGTTTTTTTGTAAAAATTTTTCAGAAACAATGAAGTGGACAAAATTAACAGATATTTTTAACAAATAATTAATGAATCTGATAATTTTCCTGTCAGTGGTCAAAAATTGGTTAACTTGGGGCACCTGGGTAACTCAGTTAAGCATTGGACTCTTGGTTTTGGCTCAGGTCATGATCTCAGGGTTGTGAGATCCAGGCCCCATTGGGTTCCCTGCTCAGTGGGGAGTCTGCCTGAAGATTCCTCTGCCCCTTTTCTCACTCGTGTGTGCTCTCTCTCTCTCTAAAATAAATAAATAAATAAATCTTTTTAAAAAATTATTAATTTTGTCACCTGAAATCAGGTGACCAATGTCTAGCAGAAGTTCTTTTTTTAACTTGTTTTGTTGGTATTGTGATAAAATATAATATATATGTAATAATATAACATTAAAGTTATCATTTTAACCATTTTTAGCACACAGCTTACTGGCATTAAGTACATTCACATTGTAGTGCATCCACCCACATCATCCATCTCCAGAACTTTCTCAATTCCCAAACTGAACCTCTGTCCCCAGGAAGCACAGACTCCCCACCCCCTTCCTCACGGCTGGCTCCAACCCTCCCCTCTTTGTCTCTGTGAATTTCCTACCCTAGGAACTTCCTGCAAATGGAATGATACAATATCTGTCCTTTCAAGAGTACCCTGTTTCACTTAGCACACTATCTTAGACGTTCATTCATGTTGTAGTATATGTCAGAATTTCTTTCCCTAGGTGGCTCAGTGGTTGAGCCTTTGCCTTCCACTCAGGTTGTGATCCCGGGGTCCTGGGTTGGAGTCCCACATTGGGCTCCCTACAGGAATCCTGCTTCCGCCTCTGCCTAAGTCTCTGCTTCTCTTTCTGTGTCTCTCATGAACAAATAAATAAAATCTTTTTTAAAAAAAGAATTTCCTTCCCTTTTTTTTTTTTAATTTTTTAAATTTTTTTTATTTATTTTTATTTATGATAGTCACAGAGAGAGAGAGAGAGAGAGAGGGGCAGAGACACAGGCAGAGGGAGAAGCAGGCTCCATGCACTGGGAGCCCGTTGTGGGATTCGATCCCGGGTCTCCAGGATCACGCCCTGGGCCAAAGGCAGGCGCCAAACCGCTGCGCCACCCAAGGATCCCTCCTTCCCTTTTTATGCTGAATATTATTCCTTGTATGTATACACCATATTTTGCTTATCCATTCATCTGTCCAGGGATACTTGGATTACTTCCATCTTTTGAATATGTGAATAAACTGCTATGAAATGGGTATATAGCCACAGAAGTTTTAAAGCCTTTTTTCCCCCCAGATCTGATCCTGTAACTTTGGTCAGCTACATGTATGGCTCGAAATCTTACACACAAGAGAAAGATTTTTAAATGGATGATAAAGCATATTTTTTCAATTATCAAAATTTTGTTAGGAAATTATCAGGAAAAGACTAAAAAGGATATTTTTAACATCAAAGTTGCAACTAAGCCACTGAATAATTGTCCACAGTCTAAAGAGTATCAGAGAGCAATTGATTCAAAATTTGAAAAAATGCAAATACTTTTCTGTAACTGAATATAATAAGTTGTGGTATGAGAGAGCCTGTCCAATTAATGTTTTGATACATTTTGTCTCAAAGAATTTCTAAACTTATTAAGAAATGTGTTCCATTCATAGCCTAAAAATATTAATTCACAGTCATAGGTTTTTCGAATCTTGCCATAGCAGAGTTTTTGCTAAGACTATTTACTAAAAGGAATGAAGAAATTCCCTATATAATATTTGAAGTCTTGTAGTTATGGTTCCAATGGCTGTTAGATTATACCACTGAGATTACAAATGCTTGTTAAGTGATTTATATGTGGTAGAAAATTATCTATACTTATAGACAGGAAATTGCTTTTACTTACTAAAGTTGTGTTAGTAACACATCCAACTTTGACTTCACCACTCCACTTTTAGTTTACTTAACCAATTAAAAAATTAGACATTTCACTTACAATTAAGAGTAAATAGTTTATAAAATAAATGATTTATTCATTTAAAAGAATTTTAAGTAGGTTCCATGCCCAATGCAGGGCTTGCACTCATGACCCTGAGATCAAGACCTGAGCTGAGATCAAGAACCAGATGCTTAGGTAAGACTTTTCTTTTTGTCAGCCTTGACTTCTCTTTGGATATGGAGAAGGCAAAAGGCAAAAAGAACTCCATCCATGAAGTCAGGGCAAGACTATCTGGCTGGCCAATCCCAACCTTTATCAGAAGAAGCTAAAGAGAAACAGCAGGCTTCTGGTGAACCAAAGTTACCAGGAACCTCAGCAAGTGGGACCAAACAGAAAAGATCTATGAAAGAAGATGAGGCTTCCTGTTCAGAAAGATGGCCCAAGGCAAGAGTACAAGAGTAAGAATTCGGAAGAAAATCCCAATTCCTCCATTACCTTCTAAACTACCACCAGCCAACTTGCTTCACCGAGACATCCTGCGGACCTGGTGCCAAGAATTCAAGCTGAACACCAAAGGCCAGAAATTAGATGTATATAAGCGAATCTGCGAATATGCTTACCCAGGTCAAAAGAAGAACATTCTTGTCACCACAGAGGAGACCAAGATTCTCACACAGACACAAAGAAAATTGATAATGGACAAGGGGGAAATGTCTCTGGAAAGTCCTGGAACAAAGATACCTTCTGGTGGAACCTACCCTCCTGAAGTAGCTGCCCCCCTGAGCGGTCTGATGCTCTCCTGGAGGGGGTCAATACTGTTGTTGTGACAACTTCAGCCCCAGATGCCATTGGTGTTTGCCCCCTGGTATAGAATTGCAGCCAGGGCTGGGAAGATGAAGACAGTGGCATGGCCACAGGAGGCCCAAGGTGTCAAGTGGTGCATGGTCCATGGGAGAAGTATGTCTGCAGACACCCAAGGTTGGGTTCACCTGCAATTTCATGCAGGACAAGCCTGGGTGCCTGAAAAGGGGGGAGAGTAGGTGCCCTCTTCTTGCTCTCCGCTTGTAACTTTCTACCCCACAGCAGGGGGACAATATGCTGTGCCTCAAATGTGTTCGGAGGAATAAGGTGTTAATGAAAAGCCTCCAATGACCTTTCAATAGCAGTAAAAAGGACACAGCTGTGATTACTATTAATGGTACAAAGAGAACTACAATCAGCTTGTGGTGACACTGATGACCAGACTGCAGGCTGCTCACACCCTCCATGCTTCCTTCTTACAGGGACACAAGCTTGTGCATTGCAGGTGTTACCCTGCAACCTCCATCGGGCTCTGTGGCTTCCTGGGTTGAGATGCAGGGGCTCTTAAGTTGTAAATTGTAAGAGCATTTCAGAAATTACCATTCATTCTGCTTAATAAGAAGAAAAAGTGATTCATACTACCAAACGTTTACCCTTCTGAAATTGAAGTGACCTTAACTTCTTTTAAAGTGGGTGATGAGCATTGAGGGGGGCACTTGGCGGGATGAGCACTGGGTGTTATGCTATATGTTGGCAAATTGAACTCCAACAAAAAAAATTAAATTAACATTTAGCTTAAAAAAAATAATAAAGTGGGAACCTGAGCCTATGCTGGCAGAGGGGTGGGGGTGGGGGGTGGGGGTAGAGTAGAAAGCACAGGTGTGCTTCCACGCTGGATTTCTCTGTAATTCTAACTCCTCCAGAGACTGCTACCTTCTCAGGTTCATGACTTTAGGCTGTTGAGTATTTTATTTTATTTTTTCAAGATTTATTTATTTATTTATTCATGAGAGAGAGAGAGAGAGAGAGAGAGGCAGAGACACAGTCAGAGGGACAAGTAGGCTCCACGCCGGGAACCCAGGATCGGGCCCTGGGCCAAAGGCAGGCTCCAAACCGCTGAGCCACCCAGGGATCCCCTAGGCTGTTGAGTATTTTAAACCAAAGGGAAAAAAAAAAAAAAAAAAAAAAAACCAAAGGGAAAACTGTTATTCTTTCCCACTCCCAAAAACATACTCTTAAAATACATTTTTTGGTGTTTTCTTAATAACCTGAGACCTCTATGGTGTGTCTCTGGGATAATAATATAGAACACTTTGCGGGTATTATTTCCACTTGTAACTATCATGTGTGTTTCTACTGCTTAAAAATATTTAAGGGTACTTCTGAATCATAAATTCATAATGTATTGGATTGGATTTTATTTTTTTTAAGTTTTATTTTTTTTAGATTTTATTTATTTATTCATAGAGATGCAGAGAGAGAGAGGCAGAGACACAGGCAGAGGGAGAAGCAGGGTCCATGCAGAGAGCCTGACGTGGGACTCAATCCAGGGTCTCCAGGATCACACCCTGGGCTGCAAGTGGCGCTAAACCGCTGCGCCGCCGGGGCTGCCCCATGTATTGGATTTGAAATTGTATATAAAATCATCTGTTGTATATAGAAGACCATATGCATTGTGGGCAAATCCTTAATATTCTTAACTCAGGATTAAACCAAAAATCATGATTTTCTTTGGCATGATTCTTTTTTTAAAACCACTTGAATGAAGTATGATAACATTAAAAGAAAAAAGCTATACATTTAATGTAAAAAAAAAAAAAAGAATCAGATGCTTACGTGACTGAGCCACCCTGGTGCCCTTGGTTTATTTATTTTTTTATTTTTTTATTTTTTTGCTCTTGGTTTATTCATTTAAAAACATATGGTATGGGCAGCCCGGGTGGCTCAGAGCCACACTAGCCTCATTAGCGTTGCCTTCGGCTCAGGGCATGATCCTGAAGTCCCAGGATCAAGTTCCACATCGGGCTCCCTGCTTGGAGCCTGCTTCTCCCTCTGCCTCTCTCTGCCTCTCTCTCTCTCTCTCTCTCTCTCTCTCTGTGTGTGTGTGTGTGTGTGTGTGTGTGTGTGTGTGTCTCATGGATAAATAAATAAAATCTTTTAAAAAAATAAAAAAATCAAAACATGATAGAACTTCAGTTTTTATGGTAAATCATGGAATATCAATTTAATTTTCTACAATCAATTGGAGTGTTTCCTTTGTCATTTAAGTATTTTTTCACATCCAAAATGAAAAAAAAAGCCACTTATGGTATTACCCTCCCTCTAAAGATAGCACTCTTGAAAGGAGAAGAAGTCACTTTTCTCGCCCCTAAATCCCAGTACAAGTAGACTCCTCCCCACCACTCCACCAAATCTCTCTTTTTATTATTTTTCATGTCAATAAATCCCAAGGAAATTGTTCAGCCTCTCTGACTTGACCTAGAATCATCATTTTACATGGTTGACCCTCCCTTTCTTGAAACGGGTCTTTGTTTATCTACACAGCATGTTCAACACCATGTAGCCTATGCAGTAACAATATGGTCACAAGGGATTCACTGAGACAAATGCATCTTTCTTTCCTCTGGGTTACTTTGAGACCCTAAACACTGTGGCTACAGGGAGCTGGGTCTTTGCAGCAGGAACACATTCCTGAGGGGAAGCCTCTTTCCATCAAAGCCAAATCCATAGTGATGAAGGAAGAGGCCCATGGGGGCGGAACAATCCATCTGGATCCAAAGCTGCCTTGGTGGAAACAGAATTAGCACACAAGGTTCCGTTCTGCCATTTTCTCTTTACGCCAAGGGAGCTGAATGACTTGAAGAATGGAACATCAGGAGAACAATTTATTTAATGAGGAGCAATGAGAAATCATCTCCCCTCATCTCCCCTCATCTCAAGTCCCCAGGGACTTGAGAAACCATAAATAATTCCCTACCATCCTCACCTATAGTTCAGTGACATCTGACCAGGAGGAGACCACACCTGTGCCTCTCACAGACATGACTTGGTGACGGGTTCTGTCTCCCTGCCATTCTCTGGTAGAGTCTGTCCTAAGCATCCAACAGAAGAGAAGGAGGTTGCACAACGTTTCTTTATGCAATGCCAGCCAACTAAGTCCCACTGTCCTAGTGAGTACTGGGTATGAAAAGCAGGATTAAAAATGGGGTAGAGGAAGGAGGTAATAGGGCTAATTATGACTTCTGGCCCCCTCCCTTTTTTTCACTTCTGGAATGTATTTCCCTGGTTATTTATGTCTTTTTGGATTCCATTGCTACTGCTTTCTGTCACCCTCAGCTCTAATGAGCCCTCATTAGAAACTAGTGACTAGTGACTTTCTCAGTGTCACTGGCATTGGCACTCCCTCAAGTGGACTCTTAGGAGTTTCTAACCCACCTGCCCACACCTTCCTTATGCTTCTCTAGTGAAGTCGTTTTCGCAGTGGGGTTCCTGAGCAGCTGCAGCAGTTCTCCTGGGAGCTTGTTAGAAATGAATATTCTCAGGCCCTGCCCTAGACAGAAACTCTGAGGAGACCCAGAAATCTGTTTCAGCAAGTCCTCCAGGTGATTCTAATGCAGGCAACGATTGGAGAATCTCTGCTCCAGCAGGATATCTGTTTCTCCACCCTACCACCATCATGACTTGGTTTCTACCAGGTTGTATACACCCTGTGATTCATGAAATATGTACTGCATGCCCACTCGGTGCCGGGTGTTCTCTATGTCGTCATTGCAGTTGTGAATGGAACTTTCTCTCTTATCTTTCCTAATGATTGTTTACAGATACATAAGAAGCTAATGACACTGATTCATTCTCATTGTGTTGAAGTTGACTTTCTTTAGTGTTCTAGCAGGCAATCACATCAGCAGCTAAGAGCGACCAGATTTGCTTTTGATTTCTTACTATTATATCTCATTTCGCTTTTCTGTCTTATGGCATTTCTTTTGATTTATTGGAAACAGTCTTAAATAATTATAACAGGGCAGCCCGGGTGGCTCAGCAGTTTAGCGCCGCCTTCAGCCCAGGGTGTGATCCTGGAGTCCTGGGATAAAGTCCTGCGTCAGGTTCCCTGCATGGAGCCTGCTTCTCCCTCTGCCTGTGTCTCTGCCTCTCTTTCTCTCTCTTTCTGTGTATCTCATGAATAAATACATAAAAATCTTTTAAAAAGTTTTTTAAATAAATCATTATAACAGCAGGCATCATTTCCCCTTTCTGCTTTTTGTTTCCTTGTTTTGTTTTTTAGGATAATGGATCTTGGATTAACACTTACTTTAACATAGCTATTCTTTATCACCTTTTGGCAGTATCCTTTGGTTCCATATGACTAAAATTTTACTCTGTTCCCTTCCCATCAGGACTTGTTAGATTTTATTAAATGTATTTTTATTTGCTTTGAAGCTGTATTATTTTCTGCATTGACTGATTGTGCTTCATTTTACTCCTTTTTCACTTTGTTGCTTCTGTAGTCAATGTGAGGTTAACCTGTAGATTTATTTTGTAATACATGTGATCAGTTTTTTTCATTTTTGGTTTCAGTCTTTTTTCCACTTTCCATGCTATTCCAGTACAAAGCACTGGGGATATGAGGAAAACTAAATTTTACTTTAAACATGTGATCTGAACTTGTGTAGCTGATAATTCAGTGCTGAGAGGGACATGTTAATTAAATATTTCCATAAGTAAATGTGAATATATAGCTATGATATGCTATATATCATAAAATTCAGGAGACTATGAAGGCATGGGTCAAGGGTCTACACTTGCAGGGTAGGGAGGGTTCAGGAAAGGCTCCTCTGAGGAAATGATGTTTCATCTGAGAAATAAGGACAGAAATGATCTCAGGAAGACAAAGGCATGGAAGGGCAGGGAGGGCAGTACTTGCACAGGCATAGCTGGGGGAAGATTAAAGCATTTTTAGAATTCCTCAGAAAGCAAAATGTTGGTGCTTCTAGAGTGAAAGTTTAGTGCAGTGCTTAGTAAGACTGGGAATCAGAAGGAACTGGCATATGCAGGCAAGCATCAGAAGGCTGTGAAAAGAAAGATATCAGACCAATCTCCCTTATGGATACTGTGGCAGAGATCCTCAGATGAAAGCTCCTTGCAGAGATTTGTGTTTGCTTCTGACTGAGACCTAGAATACAATTCATCCAAGAATACAATTCATCCAGGACCCCTTTAGACTAATTTCCCTTGCTGAGGTTTCTAGGGGAGTGTGGATGTGGGCTCCAAATCTGTGAGTGGTCACTACACCTGCAGTGTTCTTAGAAGTTTGACTCTTTCCTGACAACATCTCATGGATGGATTTTCTTCTTCTTTTTCTTCCCACTGGGTATTGTGTGAAAATGCTACTTTTTAACTTTTAATTTTGACTTCACTTCAGATTTACAGAAAAGTTGAAAGAATAATATAAAAGCTCCTAGGTATATCTCAGATCCCCCAGATGTTAGACTTTACCATCTTTACTTTTTTCTTCATCCACTTTTCTCTCTTCCTTTTCTTTGTGTGTGTTTTCAGAACCATTTGCAAGTAAGTTGCACTGCAAATATGATACCTCTTTACCTCTAACTCTTTGGTATTCCCTAAAAACAAGGACATTTTGAGATGCCTGGGTGGCTCAGCAGTTGAGCATCTGCCTTCAGCTCAAGGTGTGATACTGGGGTCCAGGATCAAGGCCCAAATTGGGCTTCTTGCAGGGAGCCTGCTTTTCCCTCTGCCTACATCTCTGCCTCTGTGTGTGTCTCTCATGAATAAATAAATAAAATCTTAAAAAAAAAAACCAAGGACATTTTCCTCACATAACTACAGTATAATGATCAAAATCAAGATAGTAACATTAATATAATGCTACTATCAAATTTATAGAACTCATTTATATTTTGACAATTATCCTAATAATGTTATGTATAGCAAAAGAAGATCCAGGATTAGGCATTTCATGTTGACATGTCTCTTTTTTAAATATTTTTATTTAGTTATTCATGAGAGACACACAGAGAGGCAGAGACACAGACAGAGGGAGAATCAGGCTCCCTGCATGAAGCCTGATGTGGGATTCAATCCCGGGACTCCAGGGTCACGCCCTGGGCCAAAGGCAGGTGCTAAACTGATGAGCCACCCAGGGATCCCCTTGTTGACATGTCTCTTAAGCTTCCTTTAATCTGGAACAGTTCCTAGACTCTTTGTATTTGATGACATTGGCAGTTTTGAAGGACATGGATCAGAAATTGTGTATAATGTCCCTCAATTTGAGTTTGTCTGATGTTCCCTAGTCTCTAAATTGAAGTCCTGCATCTTTAGCAGGAGTCTCACAGAAGTTACTTTGGGTCCTTTCCAGTGCCTCCTATTAGGAGGTACGTGATTTTTATGTGTCCCATTTTGAAGCTCCATGACCATCCAATAGGACTGTTATAAAATGGATGCTTAGGATAGGTGATTAGGGAAAAAACAGAGAGAGACAGAAACCATAAGAGACTCCTAACTCTAAGAAACAAACTGAGGGTTGCTGGAGGGGAGGTGGGTGTGGGTGTGGGGTAATTGAGTGATGGGCATTAAGGAGAGCATGTGATGTGATGAGCACTGGGTGTTACATGCAAGTGATGATTCTACTCCTAAACGAGTAATATAGTATATGTTAACTAAATTAAATTTAAAAAAATTTTTTAAAGATAGGCGATTAGAATTCTAGATTCCATTCTGTAGGATTGCATTTTACTTGTTATAAAATGGATTCTGTTTTTGTTTGTTTGTTTCTATTTAAATTCCAGCTAGTTGACATATAGTTAAGAATCAGTTTTTTTGGTTTTCCTCTCTCTTTTTAAAAAATCTTATTGATTTATTCAAGAGAGAGAGAACATGTTAAGGGGAGGGGCAGAGAAAGAAGGAGAAGCAGATTTCCCACTGAGCAGAGAGTCCTGCTTGATCCTAGGACTCTGGGACCATGACCTGATCTAAAGGTGAATGCTTAACCCATGGAGCCACCCAGACACCCCAGTTTTCCTTTCTTTTTCTGCTATCATCATTTGTTTTGTTTCTTAAATTCCACAGATGAGTGAAATCATATGGTATTTGTCCTTCTCTGACTGGCTTATTTTCTTAAGATGGGTGGTTGGCGTAAGACTCCATTTTTTTCTGATCTCACTTATAAGACCCAACACTTATCAAAATGACTGACCTCATAAATAACTTGAGCAAAAGGCCAACATTTTTGTTAAATGGAGGGTGCCACTTTGCTGCTACTTCATGTTACTCTTGTCTCTTCCTTTATAGATATATCGGGTACATGGAAGCAGGAAATCTAACAGGAATTTTAGAGTTCATCCTCCTTGGGTTCTCTGAGGATCCAGAACTACAACCCTTCATATTTGGGCTATTCCTGTGTATGTTCCTGGTCACTGTGCTTGGGAACCTGCTCATCATCCTGGCCATCTGCTCTGACCCCCACCTCCATACCCCCATGTACTTCTTCCTCTCCAATCTGTCGTTGGTTGACATCTGTTTCAGCACCACCATAGTGCCCAAGATGCTGGTGAACATCCACACAGAGAACAAAGCCATCTCCTACATGGACTGCCTCACGCAGGTATATTTTTCCATGTTTTTTCCCATCCTAGACACTCTACTCCTTACTGTAATGGCCTATGACCGGTTTGTGGCCATCTGCCACCCCCTGCACTACACAGTCATCATGAGCCCACGCCTCTGTGGCCTGTTGGTTTTTGCTACCTGGTTTGTTGGTATCATGACATCCCTTCTTCATATCTCTCTGATGAGGCACCTGAGCTTCTGCAGAGACCTTGAAATTCCACATTTCTTCTGTGAACTGACACAGATTCTCAAGTTGGCCTGCTCTGATACCTTTCTGAACAGCACGTTGATATACTTTATGACTGGTGTGCTGGGTGTTTTTCCCCTTGTTGGTATCCTTTTCTCCTACTCACAGATTGCTTCATCTATAAGGAAGATGTCTTCATCTGGGGGAAAGCAAAAAGCATTTTCCACCTGTGGGTCTCACCTCTCAGTTGTTTCTTTATTTTATGGGACAGGTGTTGGGGTATACTTCACTTCTGCAGTAACTCACTCCCCCCAGAAAGTCTCAGTGGCTTCAGTGATGTACACTGTGGTCACCCCCATGCTGAACCCCTTCATCTACAGCCTGAGGAACAAGGATGTGAAGGGGGCACTGGGAAGCCTTCTCAGTAGAGTGACCTCTTGTCTGTGATGGATATACTGGCCCTAGGACTAAGGAGTTTTCTGGATCCCAAGGGCAAAACTTTGATTCTAAAGTTTACTCTTGAATCTTGCAAACTCTGTTTCACCCAGTCTTGAAGGATCTATGATTACTCTCTCCTAGTTTTTACACACTTTTAAACAACTAATTTCTGCATAATTTATCTGATGATCTTTCTGCCCTATCTGTTGTCCAAAAAAGTATGTCCTCAGGATGCCTGGGTGACTCAGAGGTTGAGCACCTGCCTTCGGCTCAGGGCATGATCCCAGGCCTGGGGATCGAGTCCCACATCGGACTCCCTGTGAGGAGCCCAATCCTCCCTCTGTCTATGTCTCTGCCTCTTTTAGTGTGTCTCTCATGAATAAATAAATAATAAAATCTTTTTAAAAAGCTATGTCCTCAATCTTCTTTCTAACTTCCTCAATGGTAAGTTGTAACTTGGATTTGGAGCACTTACTTTTTAGCTTTGTTATCTCAAATGTTAGAAGAGAATACTTAGGGATCCCTGGGTGGCGCAGCGGTTTGGCGCCTGCCTTTGGCCCAGGGCGCGATCCTGGAGACCGGGGATCAAATCCCACGTCGGGCTCCCGGGGCATGGAGCCTGCTTCTCCCTCTGCCTTTGTCTCTGCCTCTCTCTCTCTCTCTCTCTCTCTCTCTCTCTCTCTGTGACTATCATAAATAAATAAAAAAATTAAAAAAAAAAAAAAGAAGAGAATACTTAAAGTATTGGTTGTTCACTTTCACTTATTTCTATGTGTTCTGTTGTGAATTTTTGTTGTTCGTGTGCATGTACTACCAACAGTGTTTTGGGTTTTTTTTACTGGATAAAATATGATTAAAAATACATATTAAAATACAGTGTTTTAGTACTTATTATATGGTAAGCCTATGCTAACTGCTCTCTACTATCTTATGTAGTCTTCCTCTATGGGAATGATTACTGTCTCCATTTTAGAAGTAAGAAAACTGAGAATCTAAGAGCTTAAAAATATTCCCCAAAGTTACAGAGCAACCAAGTAGCAAAATCAGGATTCAAATTCAGTAATCTGACCCTGAGCCCATATTCTTATAACAGGCTGCCCAGCTGTTCACATGGATTTCAATGTGTACATCCGAATGGTGGATTTTTTTTTTTGCTTGGTTAACAATATTTCTGGATATCCTCTCCTATTGGATACCCAAAAGAATAGCATTTTCTTTCTCCCTTGAAGTTAAAGGTTGTAATAATATGTTTTGATGTGTCTAATAAAATATGAGTGGAAGTGATGTATCCCTCCTAGACTAAAACAGTTGAAGAGTTGGTACATTATTCTTCATGTTCACTCTTCTCTTGATATGGAATGAAGGCATCACAAGATCCAAAGAGTTTAGAAAGCTGGTCAATATGTGGAGGACTCCTCTGGATAGTTGTCCGAGTTAGTAGATACTTTTCAAGAGAAAGAAATAAGATTTTGTTTCATTAAACCAGTAACATTAAAAAAATAAAATAAAAAATAAATAAAAAATAAACCAGTAACATTTTAGTGCTTTTATACACACTGTTGCTGTTTTCAACAACATAGGCTAATCTACTCCTACTGTTACATGTCCCAAGGCTAGAAATCCAAATTAGAGCATTTATCTACTCTAATGACTTTTACTGTCATGCTAAAAGTAAGTCTGAGATCTCCTTTTTCATTCTTTTGTGATCCTCCCACTCTTTTTTGGAGAACTTTAATTCAATTTCACATTAACACTTATACACATACATATATACACATATACATTCATATATAAATCTATATGTGGCCTACATCTTTGAAAGAGGAGAATTAATTTATTATTGTGCTAGAAATGCTCTCTTTCATTTTTTAGAGAGAGTGTAGGAGGAGGGGCAAAGGGAGAGGGAAAGAGACAACCTCAAGCAGGTTACATACCCAGCACAAGAGCCTAATGTGGGACTCAATCTCACAATCTCAAGATCATGACCTGAGCTGAAATCAACAGTCAGATATTTAACTGAATGAGCCACCCAGGCACCCCAAGAAATGCTTTTTCAACGGAAGGTAAGTGCCTCTGAAGTAGTCATCCTTTCTATAGTAGCCTTGGAGTCCTGTATAACTTAAAATCAGACTGGCACTATTCACTTGCAGGACTGTAGGAAATATCACATTGTCTAAGTGGACCTGTTAGGAATATTAATCTAGTTCCCAAATTGGTTATTTGAATAGGGTTTTTAACATATAAAATTCCATTCCTTTATTGTCATAATTCACAATCTCTGTCCAGTATATGTGATATCTCTAATACGACTTGATATGGTTTGTGATTTTGCATCGTATTGTTAAAATCTTTGTCTATGTATTGTAACAAATTTTTTCAAAAGTTATTTCCTATAGTTCAAATTTATATTTTCATTTTTGAAATGTACTCTACCTATGATGTATTTCTGTTCAGTGGGATGTGAGATCTACTCTTTCCAAGTAAAAAACAATTTATTCTCATACTTTATACTAGTCCTTCCATTCCCAATGACTTAGAAAGGCACCTTTTAATTTTTAAATTCTCAAAGCACATTTTCTACCTATTCTGAAGTCAGGCATCTGGTCCAATTCCAGCTCTGCCATTTGCAAGTTGGTCAGCTTCTCTCTACTTCTGTTACTCATTACTAAAATTAAAACAATAACATATGTCAGGGGGTACTGTTCATATTAAATGAACTAGTAATGATAAAGATTATGGTGTTTTCTATTGATTTTGTTAGTAGGTTTTATTTACACTGTTACATGTTTTTATATTCATATCTGAAAGGGCAAGTCTTTGACTTAGGGTGCCATCAGGGACTTAGGTCCTTTACAATTGTTATTTAAGTATATTGATTGGCACAGAACATGTAGCTCAGATTCCAGTGAGATATTTTTTTATTTTTTATTTTTATAATAAATTTATTTTTATTGGTGTTCAATTTACCAACATACAGAATAACACCCAGTGCTCATCCCGTCAAGTGCCCCCCTCAGTGCCCGCCACCCAGTCACCCCCACCCCCCGCCCTCCTCCCCTTCCATCACCCCTAGTTCGTTTCCCAGAGTTAGGAGTCTTTATGTTCTGTCTCCCTTTCTGATATTTCCCACACATTTCTTCTCCCTTCCCTTATATTCCCTTTCACTATTATTTATATTCCCCAAATGAATGAGGACATATAATGTTTGTCCTTCTCCGATTGACTTACTTCACTCAGCATAATACCCTCCAGTTCCATCCACGTTGAAGCAAATGGTGGGTATTTGTCATTTCTAATGGCTGAGGAATATTCCATTGTATACATAAACCACATCTTCTTTATCCATTCATCTTTCGATGGACACCGAGGCTCCTTCCACAGTTTGGCTATTGTGGACATTGCTGCTAGAAACATCGGGGTGCAGGTGTCCCGGCGTTTCATTGCATCTGTATCTTTGGGGTAAATCCCCAACAGTGCAATTGCTGGGTCGTAGGGCAGGTCTATTTTTAACTCTTTGAGGAACCTCCACACAGTTTTCCAGAGTGGCTGCACCAGTTCACATTCCCACCAACAGTGTAAGAGGGTTCCCTTTCAGTGAGATATTTTTTAGAAGGAATCCTGAGCTCTGAAATCACACTTAAGGAGAGAAAAGCTCCCACTGTGGAGAAAAACATGATCACCTTAAAATTTCCCACATTGGAATAGAATTGTCAAGCACAGTTTCCATTTTATTATGGTTCTCTTTCTCTCCCAACCAGCTAAAATGTTTAGAAATAAAGTAACAGGGCAGCCCTGGGGGCTCAGTGGTTTGGCACCGCCTTCAGCCCAGGGCCTGATCCTGGAAACCCGGATCGAGTCCCGCGTCAGGCTCCCTGTGTGGAGCCTGATTCTGATTCTCCCTCTGCCTGGTCTCTGCCTCTGTGTGTGTGTGTGTCTCTCATGAATAAATAAATAAAATCTTTAAAAAAAATCTCTAGAGATTTTAGATTTGTGACTTTGAAGGAGACTTCAGGCTCTAGATTGAATTAAATAATGATGATATGATAGCAGATATGCTTATCTTATTTATAACTTTAATGGTTAATGTATCCCATCAACTCCACTCCCTCAGATTCTTAACTAGAATCTAAGTTTCATTTCCAAATTTCCAGGGGAGAAAATGTTTAGCCAGGTTGGACCAGACACTCTCTGATCCAATTAGCTGTTGTCAGGGAGTAGGACCACAGAGCAAAGTGGGGCCTGAGCACCATCAACATGCATGGATCTGCTACAATATGAAAGAAATATGGGGGACACTCGGGTGGCTCAGGGGTTGAGCACCTGGCTTTGGCTCAGATCATGATCCCAGGTCCTGCAATTGAGTTCTGCATCAGGTTCCCCCCAGGGAGCATTCTTCTCCCTCTGCTTATGTCTCTGTCTCTCATGAATAAATAAATAAAACCTTTTAAAGAAAGAAAAGAAAGAAAGAAAGAAAGAAAGAAAGAAAGAAAGAAAGAAAGAAGAAGACGAATAAATACAAAGGAAGAAGAGACAGCACGATCAAGAATAACGAATGCGCCGAGCTCATGCCACTCCACCCACTCATTCCCCCGAACTCACTACCTCATCCCGCCATCCCCCCTCCGCCCACCCTCACCCTCCCCCCTGACAATCCCCCCCCCTCCACCCGCGCCACCGACAAATCCATCCCCCCCACCCTCCTCCCTCCACTCCCGCGAAGAAAGAAAAACAGCCAGAGACAGAAATTCCAAGAGACAAATTTCAGCCCAAAAGAAAGAAGAATGTTCAAACCATTGATGTGTTTTACCTCAAATGGACTGATACTGAGCTGAACATCCAGAAGCTGCTGGTCCATGGGGATAGATCTGAAAGACAATGGCTATTTGTGATAAAGATCTAAAGGAGGGAATAGATTATACCCATAATGATACCTATACAAGATAATGACATCTGTAATCCTTCTTGGTGAATGATTAGTTTGCTGGTGAAAATGTTTGATTTTGTTTTTTCTTTGGGCATTAATATCATAAAAATATTTTTATATTGGGGACTCCTGTTTTTTATTGTTATTTTAGTTTTTAGAGATTTAATTTATTTATTTGAGAGAGAGAGAGCAAGACAGGGAGAACAAGCAGGGGAAGGGGCAGAGGGAGAAGCAGACTCCCCACTGAGCAGGAGCCCGATGCAGGATTTGATGCAGGGCTTGATCCCAGTACCTTGGAATCAAGATCTGAGCTGAAGGCAGACACTTAACCAACTGAGCCACCCAGATCCCCTGTCGTTGTTATTTTAAAGTAGGCTCCATAACCAATGTTGGGCTTGAACTCATGACCCAGAGATCAAGAGTTTTATGCTCTACCAACTGAGCCAGCCCAGTGCCCTTTCTGTTTCTTTGTTTTCATTAGTATTGCTTTGGCTCTTTCCTCGCAGAATTATCAGCTACATGGATGCAGGAAACCAAATAGGTGTCTCGGAACTCTCTTCTTGGGACTTTTCTCTTCACTGCTTTTTTTTTAAGATTTTTTAAAAATTTATTCATGAGAGACACAGAAAGAGAGGCAGAGATATAGGCAGAGAAAAAAGCAGACTTCCTGCAGGGGGCCTGATGCGGGACTCAATCCCAGGACCCCAGTATCATGACCTGAGCCAAAGGTAGACACTCAACCACTGAGCCATCCAGGTGCCCCTCTTCAGACTGTTCTTGTTCAGGTACCTGGTACCATACTTGGAAATCTTATCATTCTGGCCATCTGCTCTATGACCTCTACACACCCATGTACTTTATTCTCTTCCACCTATCTTTTCTTGATACTTGTTTCAGTTCCACTGTGGCTCCAAAAACACTGGTGAAGATACATACAGATAACAAAGCCATCATCTATGCAGGCTGCATCACCTAGATGTATTTTTTTTAAGATTTTATTTATTTATTCATAGAGACACACATACAGAGAGAGAGAGAGAGAGAGGCAGAGACACAGGCAGAGGGAGAAGCAGGCTCCATGCAGGGAGCCTGACATGGAACTCCATCTGGGTTCTCCAGGATCACACTCTAGACCAAAGGCGGCACTAAACTGCTGAGCCACCTGGGCTGCCCTAGATGTATTTTTTCATAGTGTTTGGGTATTTGGACATTTTCCTCCAGATAATAATGGCCTATGACTAGTTTGTAGTCATCTCCCACCTCCTGCACAACACAGTCTTTGTATGATCTGTATTTAGCTAACTTTGGTCTGAGTATACATAGTGAGTCTGTACCACATGGTAGACACTTAAATATTTGTTAAATGAATGAAACCAAATTTGAAAGACCTTTTTGAAATAAATGTGGACTAAGAGGTTTTAGCCATAGACTCAGGGAGGTAGGAAAGAGCATTGTGTCCTTCATTTCACTTCATCAGTTTTTTTTTTTTTTTGGTTTTTTTTGTTGTTGTTGTTTTTAATGAGGGGATGGATTTGCTTGAGCAAGACTGAATTCCCAGTAATGGATCCATTGATGCCAAGGACTGCTTGATGGAAGATAGACGAATCATTCTGCAAGTACATTATAGAATTTAAACAATACTATAGTTCTCTCTGGCAACAAATGTGCCATTAATCTTTTTCTTTCAATTAAAACATTTTAAATGTTTTCTGATTCCAGCATAATTAACATACTGTTTTATATTAATCTCAAGTGTACAATAGAATGATTCAACAATTCTATATATTTTTCAGTGCTCACCATAAATGTACTCTTAATCCTCTTTACCTATTTCACCTCCCCCCACCCATCTCCCCTCTGGCAACCACCAGTTTGTTGTCTATATTTAAAAGTCTGTTTTTTATGTTTGTCTCTTCTTTTCTTTGTTTTGTTTCTCAAATTCAAATTCCATATATGAATGAAATTATATGGTATTTGTCTTTCTCTGATTGACTTACTTCACTTAACATTATACCCTCTAGTTCCATCCATGTTATTGTAAGTGGCAATATTTCATTATTTTTTATGGCTGAGTAATAGAATTGCCATATGATTCAGTAATTCCACTAATGACTATTTACCCAAAGAATACAAAAACACTAATTTGAAAAGACATGTGTGTCCCCATGTTTATTGCAAATTTATTTACAATAGCCAAGATATGGAAGCAGCCCAAGCATCTAACAATAGATGAATGGATGAAGAAGATATGGGATGGATAGATGAGCTAGGGGACTGTTTCATCCCCACTAAGGAAGGAAGAAGAGAGGGAGGTAGGGAGGGAAAAACACTAAACTTGTTGTTAGAAAGATTCAGTTTGATGTGCCTGTGAAACATCCCACAAATAGTTTCCACTTGGCAGTGGCACAGGTTGATCTCATGTTCTGTCTTATGGCCTTATTGGGAGAGAATTGGGTTACAGAGGAACCAGTCAGAAAGACATTATGCTTGGTTCAGCCCTACTCAAGATCCTTAATTTCTCAGTGTGGCTCCCCCTTTCTAAGGACAATTCTTCCCAACTTCTGACTCTCCTGCATCACAAATAAACTCTTGTGGACACTACATGTTGCTGCAGGTCACTATCCAAATGGTGATGGGGTGGACAGTAAATCTGTGTTGGGTCAACCACTTCTCCCTTCAGAACTATGGGCTTATTTTCCAGGTTCAAGGAGTGCAGCCATCTGACACTCCTCAGCCTTTAGCTCTCTTAGAGAATTGCCCTCAGCTAAAGGAAACTGACTTACCCACTCAAGTCTCCTGCTGGGGGAGTATAACTGCCTGACAGCCATGTGTATCCACCACTGTATTTCCTCTGAGGATACTGATGGCTGCTCCCATCCACTGACTGATCACAGCTGGATACCAGTTCATGCCCACTGCCATGCTCATGCAATGACATTTATGACCAGGGTCAATTAATTCTGCCAAGGAGCACCTGGGTGGCTCAGTCAGTATCTGCCTTCAGCTCAGGTCATGATCTCAGGGTCCTAGAGTTGAGCCCCATGTTGGGCTCTCTGCTCAGTAGGTAGTCTGCTTCTCCCTCCTCCTCTGTACTTGTGCGCTCTCTCTCTCTCTCTCTCTCTCTCAAATAAATAAATAAATAAAATCTTTAAAAAAAATTAACTCTGTAATGATGATGACTCGTCTTTCTGCCATGAGGGACCTCAAGCTACATAGCTTGAAGTTCAATGAGACTTTTTCTTGACTTTTTTAAAGATTTTGTTTATTCATGAGAGATATATATAGAGAGAGGCAGAGACATAGAGGAAGAAGCAGGCTTCTCACAGGGAGCCAAGATGTGGGACTCGATCCCCGGACCTGGGATCATGCCCTGAGCCAACGGCAGATGCTCAACCGCTGAGCCAGCCAGGCATCCCAATGGGACTTTTTCTATGTCTCTGGAAATGCTACCTTCCAGATGTCAAGACCTCTAAACCTGCTGATGCCAGAGTGGAGGAGACCTGAAGCAAATACTGCCAAATTTGCTCACCAGGCATGACATTAGACAGGGCTGCTTCTACTAACAGCTTTGATTTCTGGACCCATGTATCCCATACATTGGAGATACAGCACATTATGATTGTCGTTTACTTAGATTGTATATGTGTCCTGTGAATTGTGTGGCCAGAATGTATTCTGTATTTAAATGCCTGAAGTAAATAAATATGGTCATACCCTTTGAAATCAAACACATTCCCTTATTTTCCATTAAACAAAAATTTTGTTAACTAACCATACTCCATGATTTCTTATGCAATGATTTACCTCTATCCTCACCTTCCCTAACAAACGTCATAGGTGATTTATATCGGCACCTCTATTTCTTCAATAGTCACTCATCAACCCACTCTACCTGGATTGTTTATGCCCCTACCCCTCACTTTAGAGGTAACAAATGGAGCCGTCCCTAATATCAACAAAGGCGTCCATGTCACCAGCAAATGTCAAGGAATATTTTCAGTTCTCATTTGGTTAGTCCTTTCAATAGAACCAAAACTATTAACCACTCTGCTTTTCATCAGAAAGGACCTCTTTGCCTCCATGACACTGTGGACTAAGTGATCATTGCAATCTCCAAAGACTCTTCAAGGAGTGAACAAGTGAACATCACAGAATACTCATTCCTGGTTTTGGTTCTTGTAGGAGTTCAACGTTCCTCAGGGGATACTTTGTCATTTAAGTCAACCAAAGAGAGAAGAATTTCTCCTTGAAGAAAATACCTTCATCTTGGCCCACTGTTTTCTACACAGACACAGCATTGTCTGAAATGTTTCCATTCTTTCATCTTCCTATCCCAAGGGAGCTGAATTGTTCAGAGAGGAACGTCAGTAGAACAATTTATTTAATGAAGAGCTCTAAGAACACAACCTTTGGGATGATAATAACATATCTCTGTTGGCCCTTTCCTGTAATTCTCTGTTGCCAGCCTAGGGGGAAAACCCAAATGGCCTGCTCCAGAACAGACTGCAGAGAAGAGAAAGCTTCAGTGATAACCATCAGAGAGGGTAGGATCACTGCTTCCCAGTCAGGGCTGGAGGAGTATGAGGGAATGGGGCGAGAAAGTGGGTACTGGTCTACCTCTAAGAGTAATGAAACTGGAACAGTCCCATATTTAGGTACAAAGCTGAAGTCTCTGTAGTATGAAGGTGCTTTACTCGCTCCTTAAACCAGGCTTTCCAGCACTTGCTAAATTTCCTATTTTCCAATGAGTCTCCTCCTCTTCTCTATTCTATTCCTTGAATTCTAGGCTCCTGTTCCATTACCCATCCCATCATTTATTCATTAACTGAAGATCTATGAAGCACAAGGTATTGACTATTTCATTCCTCATGTGATTGGATTTTTCTATTATATTCCATTTTTGTTGGCAGATTTGACTTGCTGATAGCACTTGATAGTTCTGTATTATTTTGTTTTCCTTTAGTGTCCACAATGTATCTACAAATAATGTCGTTACTTCTGGCATTGAGTACTCAGGCTGATTTATTTTTCTTATGAATCTCTTTAAATGTTCATGAGAGTGTTGAATGACTGAAGTTGGAATGGACTGCCTTGGCCTTTTCATGATAATACAAATATTTTAGTGTTTTAATGTAGAGAACCCTGTTGCTGCAGTTTTCAACAGCTATTCTTTATTAGGTTAAGAAATTGTTTTTAGTTTCCTTCTTTAGTGAGAGGCTCTATCCTGGAAGCTAACCGCAGGAATAGCTGCTACATTTTCTCAAATCCATTTTCTGTTGTGATTATGATTATTATTCCTCTTCATTTCCCTGTATTTGTGATGAATTGTTTTTTTAAAGCATTTTTCTTACTTTTTAAAAAAATTTTTATTTATTTATGAAAGTCACAGAGAGAGAGAGAGAGAGGCAGGGACACAGGCAGAGGGAGAAGCAGGCTCCATGCACAGGGAGCCCGACGTGGGATTCGATCCCGGGTCTCCAGGATCGCTCCCCGGGCTTAAGGCAGGCGCCAAACCGCTGCGCCACCCAGAGATCCCTGAATTGTTTTCCTTTTTCTTTTTCTTTTCTTTTTTTTTTTTTTTTGCAAACATCCTAGCATTAAACCATCTTTCCATTCCTAAAATAGGTATGACTTGTTCGTGATATATTATTCTTTTAAACAATTATGAATGCTTTGCATTTAACTTTATCATTCTATTTTGTGTTCACATTCAGGTATATGATGAGTTTGAAGATTCGTTTTTTGCATTATAGTTGACACTTTTGGTCTCAATCTTTATTATACATCTAACATTTGCATGTGTTGAAAAACTACTATGTGCAGACCCTATGTAAGGCCCTGGAAAGACAATGGTGAGCTAAGAAAGTCTCAGTTTCGGACCCACAATATATATATAATTACTAACATGATAGCACACTAAGGAATAGTACAGGATGCTCCACATGTGCTGCTCACACACTCTTTCCCTTTGACCTTCACTGTCTGTTCTCCATTTCACTGGCCTCTCAATTTCTTTCCATTACCAAGCTCACCCAACCATGGAGAAAACTATAAGTTCTGTTCTTTCTGCTCAAAATGTGTGCCTTTTCCTTATTTCCCTTAATTAACAGTTAATTAATTGTTCTTCCTTCCTCTCACAGCTCAGATATTCAGATTTCAGAGAAGTCTTTTCTATCCACCTCCCTAGGTTAAGTTGATCCCCAGTGGTTCTGTTTTCCTTTTAATTAATTAGCATTCTACAGACATTAATAATACTGAAACTTTTTCTATTATAGAAGGTATAAACATTTATTTTCACATCTTAAATTTGCCTTTACATTTTTAAGATGATTTTATTTATAGAATCTTTAAATATTTTTTATTAAGTCAACCAATATATTTTGTAATTAACTCCTCTGATTTTTAATATAATACATCCCCACTTGCAGACATGTACACTTGGACATACACTCCCATACAGGCTTTGTATTTTATTTTAATGATTTTGCCATTTTTTCCCCATTCTTCTAATTTATGTAGTTCATATTCTTTTTCCTCTTTCTTGGAAGAATCTACCTAGAAAGTGGTATCTGAAAGAGGGAGGCATAGGGTCTTCATTAACTAGAAGTGCTACGTGGTGGTCAAAAGAGGTTACAGATCTGTTGTGTTTATAATGATTAGAATTCCCCCTTTGGGGAACCCTGGGTGGCGCAGTGGTTTAGCGCCTGCCTTTGCCCCAGGGCGCGATCCTGGAGACCCGGGATCAAATCCCACGTCGGGCTCCCGGTGCATGGAGCCTGCTTCTCCCTCTGCCTATGTCTCTGCCTCTCTCTCTCTCTCTCTGTGTGACTATCATAAATAAATAAAAATAAAAAATAAAAAAAAGAGTTCCCTCTTTGATGGCTACCCCAGTTTAAGTAGAATATTGATAAATGATAGCCATAGAAGATAAAATTTTTGTGATGGTAAGAACAGAAACTCACCTTTTCAAATGTCCTCTTTATATCACAAGAACCATACAAGAAATATTATATACATGATCTCATTTAATTCACTCACCAGGCTTGCAATGTATGGATTATTTACCACCCCCATTGTAGAGGTGAGGTATCTGCAGCTACAAGAGATTAATTAACTTTGTCAGGGCCACACGGTGGGTAAATTAGTAGACCAAATTTTTATTCTAGAAAGTCTGACTCAAGATCCCTTTTCCTTCTTTTTTTGTTTTTAAGATTTTATTTATTTATTTGACAGAGAGGCCACATGCACAAGTAGGCAGAGTGGCAAGCAGAGAGATAAGCAGACTCCCTGCTGAGCAGAGAGCCCAATATGGGGTTCGATCCCAGGACCTAGAGACCATGACCTCAGGCAAAAGAAATGCTTAACTGACTGAGCTACCCAGGCACCCTCAAGACCCCTTTTTCTAAATCACAGTTCTATAACACTGTATTTTGGGGCAGTTGTATGTCAAAAAATAATTATCATAAAAGGAATAGATTAATAAAATAGCTATTATTTATTGACATCTTACTGTGCACAACAGCATTTTGAATCATTATAAAGAAGGTAATAGGGATCCCTGGGTGGCGCAGCGGTTTGGCGCCTGCCTTTGGCCTAGGGCGCGATCCTGGAGACCCGGGATCGAATCCCACATCGGGCTCCTGGTGCATGGAGCCTGCTTCTCCCTCTGCCTATGTCTCTGCCTCTCTCTCTCTCTCTGTGACTATCATAAATAAATAAATAAATAAATAAATAAATAAATAAATAAATAAATAAGAAGGTAATAGCAGTAACCACATTTTTAGGGAAAAAAAGATACCTGAGAGTTAACTGTGACACCAGCATGTCAACTGTGACATCAGGTAACAGAGTAAATGTTGTTTGAGTTGAAAACCCATCCTAATCACTATGATAGGGTTATTAGAATAAAGGGAGTAATCAAAGAAAAGACTTTGAATGTCTTCAATTATTTTGGAAGATCATACCAAAGAAGAAATTGGTTTATATCCATAGATTGAATAGAAGAACTAGAACCAGTGAGTAGCAGATAAAAAGAGAAAGATTTCTGCTAAGTTGAAGATAGTCTGAATGATTATACACATTTAAAATAGAAATGGGTAGGGCACCTGAGTGGGTCTTTGGTTGAACCTCCTGTCTTTGGCTCGGGTCCTGATCCCGGGGTCCTGGGATAGAGTATTGTATCAGGCTCCCTGCAGGGAGCCCCGCTTCTCCCTCTGCCTGTGTCTCTGCCTCTCTTTCTGTCGCTCATGAATAAATAAATAAAGCTTTTTAAAAAATAAAATAGAAATGGGTTGCCACTTCAATGAATGAGTCACTGGCATTGGAAGGACTAGTGGAAGGTGAAGGATGTCCATGCAAAGTGGGATCAAAGGTGAATACTAGGAATTCACCCACAGCTGACTGTTCATTGAGGGTTGCTTTTGTCTCCTTTTCCAGCAAACAGACCAGCTACATGGGAGCAGGAAACCAGACAGAAGTATCAGTATTCCTCCTTCTGGGCTTCTCAGAAGATCCAGAACTGCAGCCTCTCCTCTTTGGCTTGTTCCTGTCCATGTTCCTGGTGACTGTACTGGGAAATCTGCTCATCATCCTGGCTATCCTTTCTGATTCCCACCTCCACACCCCCATGTACTTCTTCCTCTCCAACCTGTCTTTTGTTGACATCTGTTTCATCTCCACCACTGTCCCGAAGATGCTGCTAAACATCCAGGTACACAGCAAAGACATTTCCTATATAGGATGCATCACTCAGGTATATTTCTTTATGATTTTTGCTGGAATGGATGATTTCCTCTTGACTGTGATGGCCTATGACCGGTTTGTGGCCATCTGCCACCCTCTGCACTATACCATCATCATGAACCCACGACTCTGTGTCCTCCTGGTTCTGATTTGTTGGCTCACCATTTTCTGGGTCTCCCTGATTCATATTCTAATGGTAGGGCAGCTGACCTTCTGTACAGGCACTGAACTTCCACATTTCTTCTGTGAACTGGCTCAGATTCTCAAGGTGGCCTGCTCTGACACCCTCATCAATAACATCTGCTTGTATGTTGCCACTGCTCTGCTGTGTGTTTTTCCTCTCACTGGGATTCTTTTCTCTTACTCTCAGATCGTCTCCTCCTTAATGAGGATGTCTTCCACTGAGGGCAAGTATAAAGCATTTTCCACTTGTGGGTCTCACCTTTCTGTGGTCTCCTTGTTCTATGGTACAAGCCTGGGGGTCTATCTCACTTCTGCTGTGACCCATTCTTCCCAGAGAAGCTCAGTTGCATCAGTGATGTACACTGTGGTCACCCCCATGCTGAACCCCTTTATCTACAGCCTGAGGAACAAGGATGTGAAGGGCGCCCTGCGAAGGCTCCTCAACAGAGCAGCCTCATGTCCATGATGGGCCACTGGCCTCAGAACCAAGTGGACATTGCAGGCCCCAAAGGCAAATGTGAATTTAAATATTTTTCTCCTTTAATAGACATCTTTGATTTATCTAATTCCCAAAGTACCCATGACTTCCTTTTTGTTTTTGTATTAGTCTCTCCTCAACAATCCCTCTGTAGTCCTTTTTGACTTTTCTTCCCTATATGCTGTCCAAAAAGTTCCATGTTTTATCAGCTTTCTTGTAGCCATTCTTAAGATTTCTAACTTTAGGTTTAAAGTACTCATCATATCAAGTGCTGCTGTGGCTGCCCCCAAAATTATACTCTAAAATGTTGATGTTCTCCGCATCCTCTCCAACATTTGTGGTTTCCTGCCTTGTTAATTTTCCCCATTCTCACTGGTGTGAGGTGGTATCTCATTGTGGTTTTGATTTGTATTTCCCTGATGGCAAGTGATGCGGAGCATTTTCTCATGTGCATGTTGGCCATGTCTATGTCTTCCTCTGTGAGATTTCTCTTCATGTCTTTTGCCCATTTCATGATTGGACAGGATGAGCACTGGGTGTTATTCTGTATGTTGGTAAATTGAACACCAATAAAAAATAAATTTATTATAAAAAAATAAATAAATAAAATGTTGATGTTCTTCACTTTCATTTGTTTGTGTGCTTGTTTTCCCCACAAGAAATGGAATGAAGTCTTACATGGTCATACCAGTGTTTACCATATCAGAACTGTGCCTGTTCCTTCACATGTATGACTTTACGTCATCTTGAAAACATGTCTTGGAGATATTTCCATTCATTCACCCCACTTTTCAAAAGAAGAGAATGAGGTTGACTGGGATTGTTACCTGGCTAGCTGACATGGAGTTTCTATCCTACTTTTTGTAAGAACAGTGATGTGATTTTAAACTTCAAAATAGGAATCTATATTTTTCTGATTATATTCATACTAATATACTGCTTAAGAAAACTCTGAGATGTAGCTTCATTCTTTGTGATCCTTCCATCTTTCTTTCTTTCTTCATTTCCTTCTTTTATTTGACTTTTATTCCCATATATACAATTTTAAGATACACCCTCTAAGATCCTAAAACATGTAATAATGAATACAATAGAATAAAAGTTGTTTTTCTTACATGGTTTATTTTTTTTTTCTGGGACTCTCTGGAGATGCCATCAGAACTGGTAGTTACACACATGTGGAATGTGTTCAGAACTTAGCTCATTTGAGAATAATGTTGATAGAATTGAGTGTTCAGTGAAGATTGGAGTAGTATATGCTGTCCACATTTCTCCCACATTCCCTGGGATCCTCTCACCATATCCACTGCGTGACGGCTAATTGCCAACCCCATCCAGAACCAACTTTGCCCAATAGGTGGTGGCAGAACCTCCAAGGAATTATGCCCACACAAAGACAGCCCTTGATGGAGAGCTATGGGATTCATTGTCTTTCATCCATTAACTAGGATAATTCTTAGATTTGTATTTTGTACCATTTTCCAGAATTTCCCCACAGGATGAAAATTCTGCTCATTCTCTGTGGTAGCTGACTTAATATAAACTTGACAGATGTATTTCTTCCATGTATCACTTCTCTCTCACCCATGTTCCATGTTCTTTGTTCCTACCAATAAAACACTTGCACATAAATCCTTGGCTCAGCATTTGTTTCTCTGAGAACCCAAGCTAAGACAAGTGATAAAGCCTTTAACGTGTCAAGACAATATAATGAAAGGAGAAATTTTTGGAGGAAATAGAAGGGACCTAGCTATCGGGAATATAGTTAGGACTGAAAGATTTCTCAAAAATTATAATTTGTTAGAGAGGAAAGACTTATTTGATGCAGCTTTAATTCACTTTGATTCCATGAGCTCCAATCCAATGTGAGTTTATTTTCTGCTGTGCACAAATTGAGTAGGGAACCAAATGATTGCAATACAGAGAAATGAGCATAATAATATTGGTGTGTTATAGATCCTGTTGAAAACAAAAGTAAGGGACACCTGGATGGCTCAGCGGTTGAGTGTCTGCCTTCAGTTCAGGGTGTGATACTGGAGTCCTGGGATGGAGGCCCACATCCAGCTCCCTGCATGGAGACTGCTTCTCCCTCTGCCTATGTCTCTGCATCCCTATGCCTATGTCTCTGTGTCTCTCATGAATAAATAAAATCTTTAAAAAAAAAAAGAAAGAAAACAAAGGTAAGCATTTTCAACCCAGATTGAGTTATTCCCCCAAAAAAACCTCTAAATGTTTATTTTTTAAAATATTTTTATTGAGGGACACCTGGGTGGCTCAGTGGTTGAGCATCTGCCTTTGGCTCAGGTCGTGATCCTGGGGTCCTGGAATTGAGTCCCGCATTAGGCTCCCTGGGGGAAGCTGCTCCTCCCGCTGCCTATGTCTCTGCCTCTGAATTCTCTGGGTCTTTCATGAATAAATAAGTAAAACAAAATCTTTTTAAAAGATTTTTAGGGTAGCCCTGGTGGCGCACCGGTTTAGCGCCGCCTGCAGCCCGGGGTCTGATCCTGGAGACCTGGGATCGAGTCCCACATCGGGCTCCCTGCGTGGAGCCTGCTTCTCCCTCTGCCTGTGTCTCTGCCTCTCTCTCGCTCTCTCTGAATGAATAAATGAATAAATCTTAAAAAATAAATAAATAAATAAAAAAACTTAAAAAAAAAAAGATTTTTATTGGGGGAGGGCGGGGCAAGATGGTGGAGGAGTAGGGTCCCCAAGTCTCCTGTCCCCACCAACTTACCTAGATAACTTTCAAATCAGCCTGAAAACCTATGAATTCGGCCTGAGACTTAAAGAGAGAACAGCTGGAATACCACAGAAGAGTTTGCGCTTCTAATAAGGTAGGAAGACAGAAAAAAATAAAATAAAAAAGAATCAAGTTGGGGAGGGGCCCCGCGAGGAGCCGGTCTAAGGCCGGGTGGTGAGAACCCCTGGGACAGGGGAGCCCAGCCCCGGAGAAGCAGGAACTTCAAGAATCTGCACCAGATTCTTCCCGAATGGAAAGGCGCTCAGCAGGGAACACAAGCAGGATCCCAGGAGGGGTGGTGGAGCCTCCAGTCTCCCAGGGTCACTAACAGAGGAGGTGCGTCCGGGAGAGAGCACCCACACCCCACAGGGTAAAGGGCTGGAGCCCGCCCGGCGCGGGGCGGGGCTGCGCGGCCCCCGGGAGCCCGATCCCAGCGGCGCAGGCCCGGGAGCCCAGGACGCCGGGGGGACACAGCCCGTGATCCTGCAATCCCTCGGGACGGGCGGAGGGCGGAGGACACAAGACGTTGTGGACGCTCCTGCCACTGGATGATGCCTGGAGCTGCGCAGGTCAGTGACCCGCCCCTGGAGCATCCAGGCCCCTGCGGACTGGGAGCTGCGGTGGTTACTGCGGGAGCTGACTCCAGGGCTGGAGAGCTGGCTGCCGCCAGTGTGGTTGTTCCTCCCTGTGTCACCCTTTGCCTGGGAACAGAGCCACCAGGGAACAGAGGCCTCACAGGATAAACAGCTCCCACTGAGCCGTGCACCTGGCGGGAGGCGGGGAAGCCCCCCCAGGTGCATACACCTGAGAATCAGCACAGCAGGCCCCTCCCCCAGATGACCAGCTGGAAGGACAAGGGAAGAGCAAGGTTTTGACCAACCATCACTGGAAAGCTCCAGGGGAAGACGAAGGATTTACAATATATAGAATCAGAGGGTACCCCTCCTTTTTTTCTCTCTCTCCTTTTTTCTTTTTTTTCTTCCTTTTTCTAGTACAATTTGTTTTTACCTACTCTGCACTGAGCAAAATGACTAGAAAGAAGAACCCACCACAAAAGAAAGTATCAGAAACAGTACTCTCTGCCACAGAGTTACAGAATTTGGATTACAATTCGATGTCAGAAAGCCAATTCAGAAGCACAATTATAAAACTACTGGTGGCTCTGGGAAAAAAGCATAAAGGATTCAAGAGACTTCATGACTGCAGGATTTATATCTAATCATGCCAAAATTAAAAATCCATTAAATGAGATGCAATCCAAACTGGAGGTCCAAAGACGAGGGTTAAAGAGGTAGAAGAACGGGTGAGTGACATAGAAGACAAGTTGATGACGAGGAAGAAAGCTGAGGAAAAAAGAGAAAAACAATTAAAAGATCATGAGGATAGATTAAGGGAAATAAATGACAGCCTCAGAAGGAAGATCTACATTTAATTGGGGTTCCCTAGGGCGCCGAAAGGGACAGAGGTCCAGAAACTGTATTTGAACAAATCATAGCTGAGAACTTCCCTAACTTGGGAAGGGAACCAGGCATTCAGATCCAGGAGATGGAGAGATCCCCCCTAAAATCAATAAAAACCGTTCAACACCTCGACATTTAATAGTGAAACTTGCAAATTCCAAAGATAAAGAGAAGATCCTTACAGCAGCAAGAGACAAGAGATCTCTAACCTTTATGGGGAGAAGTATTAGGTTAACAGAAGTCCTCTCCACAGAGACCTGGCAGGCCAGAAAGGGCTGGCAGGATATATTCAGGGTCCTAAATGAGGAGAACCTGCAGCCAAGAATACTTTATCCAGCAAGGCTCTCATTCAGAATAGAAGGAGAGATAAAGAGCTTCCAAGATAGGCAGAAACTGAAAGAATATGTGAACACCAAACCAGCTCTGCAAGAAATATTAAGCAGGACTCTGTAAAAGAAAGAGGAAGTCCACAGAAACAATCCACAAAAACAGGGACTGAATAGGTATCAGGATGACACTAAATTCATATCTTTCAATAGTAACTCTGAATGTGAATGGGCTTAATGACCCCATCAAAAGGCGCAGGGGAAAAAAAAGGCGCAGGGTTTCAGACTGGATAAAAAAGCAAGACCCATCTATTTGCTGTCTACAAGAGACTCATTTTAGACATAAGGACACCTACAGCCTGAAAATGAAAGGGTGGAGAACCATTTACCATTCAAATGGTCCTCAAAAGAAAGCAGGGATAGCCAACCTTGTATCAGATAAATTAAAGTTTATCCCAAAGACTGTAGTAAGAGATGAAGAGGGACACTATATCATACTTAAAGGATCTATCCAACAAGAGGACCTAACAATCATGAATATTTATGCCCCGAATGTGGGAGCCACTAAGTATATCAATCAATTAATAACCAAAGTTAAGACATACTTAGATAATAATACACTTATACTTGATGACTTGAGTGTAGCACTTTCTACAATCGACAGATCTTCTAAACACAACATCTCCAAAGAAACAAGAGCTTTAAATGATACACTGGACCAGATGTATTTCACAGATATTTATAGAACTTTACACCCAAACGCAACTGAATACACATTCTTCTCAAGTGCACATGGAACTTTCTCCAGAATAGACCAAACTGGGTCACAAATCAGGTCTTAACCGATACCAAAAGATTGGGATTGTCCCCTGCATATTTTCAGACCATAATGCTTTGAAACTAGAACTAAACCACAAGAAGTTTGGAAGGAATTCAAACACGTGGAGGTTAAAGACCATCCTGCTAAAAGATGAAAGGGTCAACTGCGAAATTAGAGAAGAATTAAGAAGATTCATTGAAACTAATGAGAATGAAGACACAACCGTTCAAAATCTTTGGGACACAGCAAAAGCAGTCCTGAGGGGGAATTCATCGCAATACAAGCATCCATCCAAAAACTGGAAAGAACTCAAATACAAAAGCTAACCTTGCACCTAAAGGAGCTGGAGAAGGAACAGCAAATGAAAACTTCACCCAGCAGAAGACAGTTAATAAAGATTTGAGCAGTACTCAATGAAATAGAGACCAGAAGAACTGTGGAACAGATCAACAAAACCAGGAGTTTGTTCTTTGTTTTTGTTTTTTTTTTTTAATTTTTATTTATTTATGATAGTCACAGAGAGAGAGAGAGAGGCAGAGACACAGGCAGAGGGAGAAGCAGGCTCCATGCACCGGGAGCCCGATGTGGGATTCGATCCCGGGTCTCCAGGATCGCGCCCTGGGCCAAAGGCAGGCGCCAAACCGCTGCGCCACCCAGGGATCCCCAGGAGTTTGTTCTTTGAAAGAATTGATAAGATAGATAAATCATTAGCCAGCCTTATTAAAAAGAAAGAGAAAAGACTCAAATTAATAACATCATGAATGAGAAAGGAGAGATCACCACCAATACCAAGGAAATACAAGCGATTTTAAAAACTTATTATGAGCAGCTATACACCAATAAATTAGGCAATCTAGAAGAAATGGATGCATTTCTGGAAAACCACAAACTACCAAAACTGGAGCAGGAAGAAATAGAAAACCTGAATAGGCTGATAACCAGGGAGGAAATTGAAGCAGTCATCCAAAACCTCCCAAGACACAAAAGTCCAGGGCCAGGGGCTTCCCAGGGGAATTCTATCAAATGTCTATTTTTTTATTTTTTTATTTTTTATTTTTTAAACGTTTTTATTGATTTTATTTATTAATGAGAGACACACAGAGAGAGAGAGGCAGAGACACAGGCAGAGGGAGAAGCAGGCTCCGTGCAGGGACTCGATCCTGGGACTCCAGGATCACGCTCTGGGCCAAAGGCAGGCGCCAAACTGATGAGCCACCCAGGGATCCCCAAATGTTTATTTTTTTAAAGATTTTATTTATTTATTCATAAAGACAGAGAGAGAGAGAGAGAGAGAGAGAGAGGCAGAGACACAGGCAGAGAGAGAAGCAGGCTCCATACAAGGAGCCCAACGTGGTACTCGATCCCGGGTCTCCAGGATCACACCCTGGGCTGAAGGCAGCGCTAAACCACTGAGCCACCCAGGCTGCCCTATCAAATATATAAAGAAGAAACCATACCTATTCTACTAAAGCTGTTTGGAAAGATAGAAAGAGATGGAGTACTTCCAAACTCGTTCTATGGGGCCAGCATCACTTTAATTCCAAAACCAGACAAAGACCCCACCAAAAAGGAGAATTATAGACCAATATCCCTGATGAACACAGATGCAAAAATTCTCAACAAGATACTAGCCAATAGGATCCAACAATACATTAAGAAAATTATTCACCATGACCAAGTGGGATTTTTCCCCAGGATGCAAGGCTGGTTCAACACTAGTAAAGCAATCAATGTGATTGATCATATCAACAAGAGAAAAAATAAGAACCATATTATCCTCTCAATAGATGTAGAGAAAGCATTTGACAAAATACAGCATCCATTCTTGATCAAAATTCTTCACAGTGTAGGGATAGAGAGAACGTTCCTCAACATCTTAAAAGCCATCTATGAAAAGCCCACAGCAAATATCATTCTCAATGGGGAAACACTAGGAGCCTTTCTCCTAAGATCAGGAACACGACAGGGATGTCCACTCTCAACACTGCTATTCAACATAGTACTAGAAGTCCTGGCCTCAGCAATCAGGCAACAAAAAGAAATAAAAGGCATTCAAATTGGCAAAGAAGTCAAACTCTCTCTCTTCGTAGATGACATGATACTGTATAGAGAAAACCCAAAAGACTCCACCCCAAGATTGCTAGAACTCATACAGCAATTCGGCAGTGTGGCAGGATACAAAATCAATGCCCAGAAGTCAGTGGCATTTCTATACACTAACAATGAGACTGAAGAAAGAGAAAATAAGGAGTCAATCCTATTTACAATTGCACCCAAAAGTATAAGATACCTAGGAATAAACCTAACCAAAGAGGTAAAGGATCTATATCCTAAAAACTGCAGAACACTTCTGAAAGAAATTGAGGAAGACACAAAGAGATGGAAAAATATTCCATGTTCATGGATTGGAAGAATTAATATTGTGAAAATGTCAATGCTACCCAGGGCAATTTACACACTTAATGCAGTCCCTGCCAAAATACCATGGACTTTCTTCAGAGAGTTGGGACAAATCATCTTAATATTTGTGTGGAATCAGAAAAGACCCCGATTAGCCAGGGGAATATTGAAAAAGAAAACCATAGCTGGGGGCATCACAATGCCAGATTTCAGGCTGTACTACCTAAAGCTGTGGTCATCAAGACAGTGTGGTACTGGCACAAAAACAGACACATAGATCAATGGAACAGAATAGAGAACCCAGAAGTGGACCCTCAACTTTATGATCAACAAATATTCAACAAAGCACCAAAGACTATCCACTGGAAAAAAGACAATCTCTTCAATAAATGGTGCTGGGAAAATTGGACATCCACATGCTGAAGAATGAAACTAGACCAATCTCTTTCACCATACACAAAGATAAACTCAAAATGGATGAAAGATCTAAATGTGAGACAAGATTCCATCAAAATCCTAGAGGAGAACACAGGCAACACCCTTTTTGAGCTTGGCCACAGCAACTTCTTGCAAGATACATCCATGAAAGCAAGAGAAACAAAAGCAAAAATGAATTATTGGGACTTCAAGAAAAAAAGCTTCTGCACAGGGCAGCCCCGGTGGCGCAGCGGTTTGGCGCCGCCTGCAGCCCGGGGTGTGATCCTGGAGACCCGGGGCTCGATCCCGCGTCGGGCTTTCTGCGTGGAGTCTGCTTCTCCCTCTGCCTGTGTCTGCCTCTCTCTTCGCTCTCTCTGAATGAATAAATAAATGAATCTTAAAAAAAAAAAAAAGCTTCTGCACAGCAAAAGACACAGTCAACAAAACTCAAAGACAACCTACAGAATGGGAAAAGATATTTGCAAATGACATATCAGATAAAGGGCTAGTATCCAAGATCTAGAAAGAACTTCTTACACTCAATAGCAAAGAAACAACCAATCCAATCATGAAATGGGCAAAAGACATGAACAGAAATTTCACAGAGGAAGACATAGACATGGCCAAGAAGCACATGAGAAAATGCTCTGCATCACTTGCCATCAGGGAAATACAAATCAAAACCACAATGAGATACCACCTCACACCAGTGAGAATGGGGAAAATTAACAAGACAGGAAACCACAAATGTTGGAGAGGATGCGAAGAAAAGGGAACCCTCTTGCACTGTTGGTGGGAATGTGAACTGGTGCAGCCACTCTGGAAAACTGTGTGGAGGTTCCTTAGAGTTAAAAATAGATCTGCCCTAGACCTAGCAATTGCACTGCTGGGGATTTACCCCAAAGATACAGATGCAATGAAACACCGGGACACCTGCACCCCAATGTATATAGCAGCAATGTCCACAATAACCAAACTGTGGAAGGAGCCTCGGTGTCCCTCAAAAGATGAATGGATAAAGAAGATGTGGTCTATGTATACACTGGGATATTCCTCAGCCATTAGAAACGACAAATACCCACTATTTGCTTCGAAGTGGAGGGATCTGGAGGGTATTATGCTGAGTGAAATAAGTCAATCGGAGAAGGACAAACATTATATGGTCTCATTCATTTGGAAATTAGTGAAGGGGAGTAAAGGGAAAGGAGAGAAATTGAGTGAAAATATCAGTGAAGGTGACAAAACATGAGAGACACCTAACTCTGGGAAATGAACAAGGGGTAGTGGAAAGGGAGGTGAGTGGGGGTTGGAATGCCTAGGTGATGGGCACTGAGGGGGGCACTTGGCGGGATGAGCACTGGGTGTTATGCTAAATGCCGGCAAATTGAATTCCAGTAAAAAAAAATAAAAAAATAAAACAAGGAAAAAAATCCAAATGGACCACTTAGTAGATTTGTGACTTTGAATGGTCCTTAATTTCCATAAGCATTAGTTTTCTCTGTTCACCATGAATGTGAAATTTAAGGGCATTTTGGGAATTAATTCACATAATATGAATGAAAGTGCTATATAAACCGTGTGTCACTAAATATGCTTTAAGAAGAGCTGTTTTATTTGTTTTCCTTTAACTGTAATTGATTTCTAAGTTGGAACAGAATATTCATTGCAGCTGTGATTAACAAATGCAGTTTTTATTCTAATGAAATATTAAGGACTTTTATATTCTATCTCATTTAGCCTTTGTGACACACCTATCAAACTGTATTTTTATTCCCAAATGAAGCACTAGGGGCAGTTTGGTTTTGTACCTTAGATATATTCATATAACTAATAAGTGTTCAATATAGCCAGGAACTATCTACAATTAAAGTCTATTCTCTAAAAAAAAAAAAAAAAAAAAAAAAAACTCAAAATGATTCTGATCTGTACAAATGTGTTCTCTTTCAGCTTGGGCCAATCAACTGTGGTCAGGAAACAATGTCACTAGCAGCCCCTTTAGAACAACATTTTTTGTTTACTTTTTACTGTGTCAGTCATATTTTAAGTTCGGTCTCCACAAGGATAAACAGATAGAGGTGTATGGGAAAAGCAAGTTGTCCTATTAAAAAGCCTGTTCTTAATAAACCTTATTGAGTACATTACATTTGTTTTTTTTAAGATTTTTTTATTTATTCATGGGAGACAGAGAGAGAGAGGCAGAGGTTGAAGCAGGCAGGCTTTCTGCAGGAGCCCGATGTGGGACTCAGTTCCGGAACTCCAGGATCACCCCCTGAACCGAAGGCAGACGCTCAACTGCTGAGCTACCCAGGCATCCCAAGCATACATTTATGAAGAAGGTGAATGCACATCTAGGGTGGAGTACCCTGGATAAATGGTAAGGTTAATACAAAGACCCTGAGGTGGGAGGTCACCTGGGGGAGGATGTGGCTGGAGTAGAGAATGGGAGCAAATGCAAAAGGAGGTAAGATATCCAGTACTGATCTTGTGAGGCTTTCCCTGCCTTTGGAAGATTTTTGCTTTCGTAAGTTCTGAGTGATGTGGGGAGTCGTTGCAGGGTTTGGGGCAGATGCATGACACCATATGACAGGATTTCAAAGATCATTCTAGCTGCTGGGTTGAGAATGGATTGCAGGGTGTGAGGATGTCTGCTCAGAGCCACCTGCAGCAAGCCAGGTGAAATATGTATAGGAAGGTAGGGCCAGGGTGGCACTAGTAGTGAAAACCTTGAGAACTTGTCCATGGGGCTATACTCGGAAGATAGAGCCAAGAGGATTTGTTCTCAGTAGGGAGATGGGTGTGAGATAAAAGAGAGGAGCCAAGATTGGCTCCAGGGTTTGGGGCCTGAACAATGAAAGAATGGAATTGTATCCATTGAGGCAAGGAGGGCTGTGGGTGGAGGAAATTTGGAAGAAAAGTGGACTTCAGAAGTTCAGGTTTTGAAAATTGGGAAGGTCAAAATTGAGATATTGCAAATGGATAAATTTTATATCACTCCACTTATACGAGGTACCAAGAGTAGTGAAACTCACAGACAGAAAGTAGAATGGTGGTTGTGAGCAGCTGGAAGGAGGGAGGAAGTAGAAGGTTAGTGTTTAAGGGGTACAAAGTTTCAATTTGGGAAGATAAAGACATTCTGGAGATGGATGGTGGTGATGGTTGCCCAACAATGTGAATATCCTCAATGCAAGTGTGTAGAAATGTGCACTTCAAAATGACTAAAATATAAATCTAGCTACAATACAAACCATTAAATAGAGGGGAAGGGAGAAGAAATGGGTAGGAAATATCAGAAAGGGAGACAGAACATGGAAGACTCCTAACTCTGGGAAACGAACTAGGGGTGGTGGAAGGGGAGGAGGGTGGGGGGTGGGGGTGACTGGGTGGCGGGCACTGAGGGGGGCACTTGATGGGATAAGCACTGGGTGTTATTCTGTATGTTGGCAAATTGAACACCAATAAAAAATTAATTTATTATTTTTTAAAATTAATTTATTATTAAAAAATACAAACCATTAAATAGCACAAAAGAAAAAAAGAAAAAAATTGAGATTTATTTACATATTTTCAATATCTTTATAAAATAATAGAAAATGGTTGGGATTTTTTAGATAAAAATTTTAATATTATTCCCCAACAGTTTAGACCAGGGTTTCTCAACCTCAACAATATTGACATTTGGGGTATGTATTGTTTGTCATGGGGAGGCAGTGTCCTGTATATTGTAGGATGTTTAACAGCAGCATCCCTGGTCTTTACCCACTAGATGCCGGCACCATGTGGTGATAACCAGAACTTGTTCTAGAGAGGTCAAAATCAGCCAAGTTGAGAACACTGGAGTGAAACAATTTCATGAGCGCAGAAGTTGATGGTGTTTGCTTTCAAACTAGGGGTGGTGGAAGGGGAGGAGGGCGGGGGGTGGGGGTGAATGGGTGGCAGGCACTGAGGGGGGCACTTGATGGTATGAGCACTGGGTGTTATTCTGTATGTTGGTAAATTGAACACCAATAAAAAACTAAATTTATTTAAAAAAAAAAAACAAAAAAAAAGAGATGGGATAATAGAGAAGCAACATTTGGGGAAGGTGAAACATCCTGGAAAGAAGTTGAAGGGCCTAGAACACCCCATTGGCACCATTATCTTGGAGGGTCCAATATATTGGTCTGGCAATCATCGGTCTGCACGGATGGTAGTATAAGTCAACTACTGGTAAGGAATGAGTGAGAAGTTCCTGTTTTGAGATCAGGAGTTAGAAAAGACAATGTCAAAAAAAAAAAAGAAAGAAAGAAAGAAAAGAAAAGAAAAGAAAAGAAAAGAAAAGAAAAGAAAAGAAAAGAAAAGAAAAGAAAAGAAAGAAAAGAAAAGAAAAGAAAAGAAAAGAAAAGAAAAGAAAAGAAAAGAAAAGAAAAGAAAAGAAAAGAAAAGAAAAGAAAAGAAAAGAAAAGAAAAGAAAAGCCAATGTCTGGCTGAATCCTACCCCATCCCTTCAGTTCTCAGTTGTACAGTGTCCACCAGATAGATCCTCTTCTCATTGAACACTATGCTATCCACAACATTGGCCATTGTAATTAAGTAATTATTTATATAATAAATATAAAAATAAATATAAAATTATAAATATTTATATAATTATTAGTAATGATTGCCTCTTAAAAACCTCCACCTAAACTTTGAATCCCATCCTGTCCTAACTTTTGGGGAAACCTACACTTCAAATATCTTTTTTTAAATCCTGTATATTCCATGTAATGTTACAATTTCTAATAACATGGGAATCTTCCATATTCCCATTTCTTTCAATAGAAATAAAACTCACTCATCGGGGCACCCCCGGTGGCGCAGCGGTTTAGCGCCGCCTGCAGCCAGGGGTCTGATCCTGGAGTCCCAGAATCGAGTCCCGCTTCGGGCTCCCTGCATGGAGCCTGCTTCTCCCTCTGCCTGTGTCTCTGCCTCTCAGTCTCTCTCTCTCTCTCTCTGAATAAATAAATTTTAAAAAAATACTTATTAAAAAAAAACTCAGTAACATATGGGATCCCTGGGTGGCGCAGCGGTTTGGCGCCTGCCTTTGGCCCAGGGCACGATCCTGGAGACCCGGGATCGAATCCCACATCGGGCTCCCGGTGCATGGAGCCTGCTTCTCCCTCTGCCTATGTCTCTGCCTCTCTCTCTCTCTCTCTTTCTGTGACTATCATAAATAAATAAAAATTAAAAAAAAAAAATAAAAAAATAAAAATAAAAAAAATAAAAAAAAACTCACTCATCGACCTTTACTCTCCTTTGGACATTGCTCCAAATTTTAGGAGATTTGGTCTATACATGCTACTTCCATTCCCACATTGTTCCCTATCTTCAACCAACTAATCTGGAATCTTTCTACCTCCATCACAATTTCTCTCCCTGAGGTCTGCCACGATCTCACATGCCAAGTAAATTCTAAGGGGGCGTTTCCACTCTTTAGAATGCTTGGTTTTCCAACAGCAATGTCACTAACGGCTACATTCTGTTTCTTGAAATAGACACCTCTTTTTTTTAATAAATTTATTTTTTATTGGTGTTCAATTTGCCAATGTACAGAATAACACCCAGTGCTCATCCCATCAAGTGCCCACCTCAGTGTCCACCACCCAGTCACCCCCACCACCTCTAGTTCATTTTCCAGAGACATTTCATGCATTTCATTTTTGTTACAGTGGGATTCTGCAGGTCAGGTCTGCTGTGTTCTTTTTAACATGAACACATCCCTTAGGGAGAAACTCTCAACTTTGAAACTAAACCCTGTGAAGAAGGGGAGGCAAGAATTGGGGCAATATCTTTTTTTTTTTTTACCCCAAGAAAATACAATTGTGCTTATTTATTTATTCTTATTTATGACTTTTTTAATATTTTAAGGACAGTATCTTAAGGAACCCTGGAAGATTTCTTTGATGGAGGATAAAACTCTTTTTAATCTCTAGGAGCATGATCTTGTTGACTGCACGTGTTTGGATGTACCAGGTAATGAAGAAATCATTGGAAGAAGGAAATACGCCTCTCTGCATAGCAATTTTCAGGGAAACAGAAGGGGGAGAATGTTTCATTCCTATTATTCTCTTGATCTTAATTGTTTAAAAATTACAATGACAATAGGACAATTTATTTAATGAGGTGCTCTGAGAATTCAGCCTGGAAGTTCCTGGAAGCTTTGAATAAGCTCTGGGTGTCTCCAAGGCAGACTATGTTGGGCCTCCCAGAGATATGGGATATTCTCTGCCTGGATCATCTCCTTGAACTTTCTGGGGGAAAGTCACTATAGAAGACAGAGCCAGGGCAACCAGGGGTTTCCTTGAGGCCATCTGAAAGAGCCAGCATATCCTAGTAAAGGCTCAGGCTGAGGTCAAGGAGGGGAGATATAAACAGTGGAGAAAAACTTTTATTAGACTAGAACATTAGGGACACAGACAAGAGCAGTGTTTCTCCATATCAGCAGCATCTGCATCTCCTGGGAACTTGTTAGACTTGCAAATTCTTGACCTACATCCCAGATCTACTAAATCTGAAACTCCAGGGTCAGACCCAACCATTTGGATTTAATAAGCCACCCAGGTGAACCGCTAAAATTAGAAAACAATGATCTGAGGGGATTTGTTGAAATGCTTGATGAGGGACCCGCACAAGGCTACATCTTCAGAGGTCTGAGGGCTCTCCACCTCCAAAATCTTAATCTGTCTCTTACTTTGCAATGCTTGTGTCCCCTCTCTTTTTCATCTTATGCATTTCTTTGAATTATCAAAATGCTATTAAAACTCATGTTTCATAACAGCAATCCCTGTGTGTTCATTAATTATCATGCTCCCATCTTCAGCTGACCATTATATCTCATTAAAAATCATTATGGGAAAAAAAATCATTATGGGGGAATCCCTGGGTGGCTGGGGATCCCTGGGTGGCTCAGTGGTTTGGTGCCTGCCTTTGGCCCGGGGCATGGTCCTGGAGTCCCGGGATCGAGTCCCGCGTTGGGCTCCCCGCATGGAGCCTGCTTCTCCCTCTGCCTGTGTCTCTGCCTCTCTCTCTCTCTGTCTCTCATGAATAAATAAATAAAATCTTTAAAAAAATTTTAAAAATCATTATGATTTATCACTTTGAAGATAAATCCTTATTTTTCTGATTCCAGAGCCTGCATCCCCTCCCTCCTGCCCATGTACATGCCACCACTTACAGCAAAAGGTGTTTTAAAATTATCAAATAATTTTCTTCCTATGGACTTTACCATCTTTTTGTCAACCTGAAATTGTCAGGAGACAATAATTGAGCAAAAGCGTGCATTTGAGATCAAAGTATTGCAACTTGGGTGCATAGATTTTGTAGCAACCCAAATAGTGTCCCACTACCCAAGCAAAAGTCAGGGTTTTTTAAAGCAAAGCAATTTTATACATTTCTCAGTGCTCATCAAGTATACTCTTAACTGTTGAATCACTATATTGTACACCTGAAACTAAGTATAACACTGTGCATTACACTGGAACTAAAATTAAAAATAGAAGGATAAAAAAATAGAGGCAATGAAAAAAAACACACACACACACACAAAAACAAGATAAGTGTACGTTTATCCCCTGTATCTATTTCACCCATCCACTTACCCACCTCCCCTCTGGCAAACACCAGTTTATCCTCTGTATTTACAGGGTCCATTTATTTGTTTGTCTTTTGTCTTTGTTCATTTGTTTTGTTTCTTAAATTCCACATAGGAGTGAAATCATATGGGATTTGTCTTTCTCTGGTGGATTCATTTCATTTAGCATTATATCTCCAGGTCCATACAAGTTGTTGCAAATTATTGGGTGTCTTTATTTCTCATGGAGGAATAGTATTTCATTATGTGTATATGCAAAAAATAAAAATAAAAACATATATATACATATGCATATATACGTATGTATACACCACATCTTCTTTATCCATTCATCCTTTGACAGGCACTTAGGTTGTTCCATATCTTGGCTACTGTGAATAATGCTGCAATGAACATGGGAATGCAGATATCTTTTCAACATTTGTTTTAAAGCCTATTATGTTTTTTCCTCATTTTTAGAATTTTAATGTTATTTAATAAAGAAAAAGTCTATCTAACATCTATTAGAAGATTTTGCTATTTCAACCCAAATTGTTCTTTGAAAAACACATCTGCCCCTCTCACAAAGCATTAGCCAGTGATCTTTTTTCATTTTATGGTGGAATTCTGTTATAGTGCCTCATTTACCATTTAACTCTGGGATCTTACACAGTACTTGACCTAAATCATTTAGTAAAGATTTGACTAATTAATTAATTAGTGGCACATCTAGATTCAAAGCCCCTATCAAGATCTTTCAGATCCACTAATCTGACATCCTCTTTGCCTCTTCCGTATTTTTCCTAAGGACTACCAAAGTACAGAATAGGGACTTTCCAGGATTTGTTGTTCAATGTCCCTGGGACAGTGTTTTTTCAAACATCTGATCATTTGGCATGCTTTTTTTTTTTTTAATTTTTATTTATTTATGATAAGCACACAGTGAGAGAGAGAGAGAGAGAGAGAGGCAGAGACACAGGCAGAGAGAGAAGCAGGCTCCATGCACCGGAAGCCTGACGTGGGATTCGATCCCGGATCTCCAGGATCGCGCCCTGGGCCAAAGGCAGGCGCTAAACCGCTGCGCCACCCAGGGATCCCTATTTGGCATGCTTTTAAAAGTAAAGTCTCAAGATCCATCAACTCCACATCTAGATATATGCCCCTGACAATTGAAGGCAGAAACTCAAATAGAGAATCTTGCCAATATTCATACCAGCATTAATCACAATAACTAATAGATAAAAATAGTCGAATGGATAAACAGAATGGTAAATATGCATACAATGAAATATTATTCAGCCTTAAAAAAAACTGAAATTCTGATACATGCCACAACATGGTTAAATCTTGAAAATATTCTGCTAAGTGAGATAAATCAGACGAAAAAGGATAAGCACTGAATGATTCCACTTATATGAGGTACCTAGAACAGACAAAGTCATAGAGACAGAAAATAGAAGAAGTTTCCAAGGGTTACTAGAAGGGGAAATGAGGAATTGTTGTTTAATGGGGACAGAGTTCCTATTTGGGATGATGATAAAGTTCTGGCAATGGATAGTGTGATGGTTGTACAATATTGTGAATGTTCTTAATGCTACAGTATTGTACACTTAAAAATGCTTAGAATGGGGATGACTGGGTGGCTCAGCGATTTAGTGCCTGCCTTCAGCCCAGGGCATGATCCTGGAGTCCCAGGATTGAGTCCCACGTTGGGCTCCCTGCGTGGAGCCTGCTTCTCCCTCTGCCTATGTCTCCGCCTCTCTGTCTCTCTCTCTGTCTCTCATGAATAAATAAAATCTTTTAAAAAAATGTTTAGAATGGTAAATTTTGTTATATATCTGTTATATATATATTATATATATTATTGTGGACACTATATATGTATAACATATATACAATATACATAATAAATATATAAATTATATATAAGTTATTGTTTAGAACATATAAATAATAAAATATATAAATTATATATTATTATTAAACATAAATATAAACATCTATTTATAAAATATAATAAAAATAAAGTACAATTGTTGTCATTTTTTTTTCATAGTGGAATCTCAACCTCTTACCCTGGAGATGTTGACTGGGTAAGTCTGGAATAAGATGGGAAGCTATACATTAACAATAGCCTCAGATGATACTTTTGATAAAGCTTACATTTTAAAACTTTGCCCTAGGGCAACTGTTTCCAAAAGATTGTCCTAGAGACCAGCAAAATTCAGAATTTGTGAAAAATCCAAATTATCAGACCTAAACCCAGACCTACTAAGATAGAGACTTGGAGCTGAAACGCAGAAATCTGTTTAAACAAACACTCATGGTCATCTTGGTGCAAAGTTTGAGAACCATTACCCTAGTAGTTCCTGGGACCCTTTACTACTCAGCCATCTGCCTAATATGAATACAAAAAGTCAGTTGTCCCCAAGAGAAGATCTAAGAAAGACCGGAGACATTCTTCCAAGAGAGAAAAAGGACCCAGGAGGGAGGAGTCACAGCTGGCTCAACTGTTACTCTCTCCAAGGGATAAAGAGTTGGCAGGTCAGAGACACTTTTCTCCTGTGTGGTCCCTGCTTTTGAGGAGTCAAACTGATCAGGGAATGGAAAATCTATCGATCAATTTGTCTAACAAGCTTCAGAGGGGATTCAGTCCCCAGGGCCACAAAACCTGTAACACACCAACTTATCATCACCAAGGCCCATGTACCACTCTTAAGATACTCATGCTTTCTCCAGGAGAAATCAGCCAGGCCCTGTATTACAGGCTCTGTATCCTTTCTCTTTTGGGAAACAAATCTTTCTTCGTTACCCACCCTCCACAAGAGAACAAGATTCAGGGGAGTTGGCCCCTGTGGTAAGCCCACATTGCTAAGCATGCATAGCCCAGTAAGTGCTCTCGGTAATAGGGAAAGGAGGTGGTTGCGTAGAAAGAGCATTGACTATAGCATATGGCAGAGCCACCCTGTAATGTCTGTGCAGAAGGAGCCCTATGGACCGATTGCTTAGCTTAGGAGAGTCAATGGCTACACTATTTGTTCAAAGCCAAACAACTTGCTGTTGTTAGTGAGCTTTTACTTTGATTGTATGTTATTTGGGTGAGTGGGTGATGGAGATTATAGGAATGAGGAAGAAGAGGCTAAGCACAGTTTACTCTGGGATACCATAGCATTTTCCAGAACTACGCTGTGTAGTGATAGTTACCAGTCAGAGGTGTACAAATGGATGCCCCCACGTACTGAGAGATTTTTAGGTCATTTATCATGAAGTATTGATCTTCTCTTGTTTTCTCCCATCATTTGCTCCAAAACTCCAGTGCCTCCATCTTCACTCAGCCTAAATAAATCCTTTCTTTAAAAAAAAAAAAAAAAAGATTATTTATTTATTTGTTTGACAGAGAGAGAGCACAAGCAGGAGTAGTGGCAGGCAGAGGGAGAGGGAGAGGGAGAAGCAGGCTCTCTGCTGAGCAGGGAGCCCAATGCGGGACTCAGTCCCATTACCCCAGGATCAGGACCTGCGCCAAAGACAGATGCTTGACCAACTGAGTCATCCAGGCACTCCAACAAATCCTTTCTGAATCCTTCTTTGCCACCTTCATTTGCTGGGGGAACATCTCCTGTTTCTTCAAAAGGACCTGTCCTTCCTCCTCCTTCTTCACCTTTATCTGTGATTCTTTTAGAACTTTTCAAGAGTGAAGAGTCTGTTCCCTGGAAATTAGGGCTGCAGTAGGTAAGACTGGGGCAGGGTGGCTAAAGGAGGAAAAATGAAGTGCACAGGAAGGTCCAACATCCAATTCCCTCTTGACATTCTACCCTTTTGCCCTGGGAACATTCTATGGGACATTGAAATTCACATGTCCCTTTCTCATAGTTCTCTGGATCATGCTTGGGTATGAGGTCTCATCCTTAAGTAGTTACATGGAATCATTAGCAAGACATTGGGCTAATTTATTCACCTCTTCTGGCCTTTGTTCCTCTTCCCCAAAAAAGTGACTTGGCCCCTTCAACATTAATGATGTGAGGTTTTCCAACCCCATTCCCTTTGACTCTAGTTTTGCCTGCCTTAAATCTATCTTTCATTTCAGGCACCAGGGAAAATTGTGATATGGATCATGTTACTTCTTTGGTCACAGTCCCTACATAGCCCCTTCATCAATTTTTTTTTCAAGGTTTCCAGAGATGTGGTCTCTGTTCATCTGTCCAACCTCATTCTTCATTATCCCCATGTCCTACTTTCTGCTTCAGCACATTGCTAACAGCACGTTGTCCCATGCTGCCTTTTGCTTATGGGCCTTTTCCCTTGCTGCCTTCTCTGCCAGAAGAGCCTATATTCAATCATCAACCTAGACAACTCCTTGCCCAGAGATCTCTTCCTCCAAGAATCCTTCTGACTCCATCACTTCAGGCTAGATATGGAGCTGCTTTCTGTACTTCATTCTGCAGACTGCCTTTATCTTAGCATTTAATTCACTGTGTTGCAATGTCTGGTTTCTGTATCCATCACTACTCCTAGAAGGCAGGCTCTCTCAGGACAAAACCATACCATTAATCTTTGTTTCCCCAACAGCTAACACTTAGCCTGTTCCAAAGAAGCCCTTCTTGGACTAGACACTAGAAACAGAATAGAAACATAGGACAAACGTGCATTTGATGCATGAGGAAAGTATACATGACAGATGGTTGTATCCTCCACCTCTAATTTCTAACCTCTGGTCCTAAGATAAAATGTTTCTGAAGTGTGAGAAACTCTTTTTAAAAATGAATGCTGTTATTCATTATTTCATAGCCCATTTGAATCGTAATCCAGCCTCTGTAGGAAATGAAATTGTTTTGCTTGATTATAATGTCCTTGATGACATTAACATGCACAGCACACTCCAGGAAATACCCAGAATTGTGGGTATTTCCTGTGCACTCTCTGATAGTCTGCTTAATAAAACAGATTGGAATGCAAGAGAGTAAGCTACACTTATTAGAAGTCAAGGGAATCTTTTGCAAACTATCGTACTTTATTTATTTATTATTTAAGATTTTGCTTATTTATTCATAGAGACAGAGAGAGGCAGAGACACAAGCAGAGGGAGAAACAGGCCCCATACAGGAAGCCCGACATAGGACTCAATCCTGGGTCTCCAGGATCACACCCCAAGCTGTAGGTGGCGCTAAACTGCTGCACCACCAGGGCTGCCCCAAACTATCATACTTTAAAGATGAGTCATGACCATTTGCTTAGAAAACCTCTCACCAGAAGCCAGCAGAGATCATTCAAACTACTCACCCCCTTAATGGTCAGAACAAAGGTGTTTATTTGTAGTTAAACAATTTGCCTCTGATCTGATCATTTTTATCATTCCAGGGACACTCTGTGCTTTGGGATTTTTGTGGGTTTTCTTTTTTTGAGATAAAATTGGCATGTAAAATTTTATTAGTTTCAGGTGTACAACATGATTCAATATATTGCACATATAAGGGTGCCTGGGTGGCTCAGTCAGTTAAACATCTGCCTTTGGCTCAGGTCATAATCCCAGGATCTTGGGATCAAGCCACAAGTATGACTCCCTGCTCTGTCAAGAAGGCTGCCTCTCTCTCCCCCTCTGCCAATTCCCCCCTACCTATGTTCACTCTCTCTCTGTCAAATAAAGTCTTTAAAACTAAATAAATAAATATATATATATTGCACATATAATATTCGACATATTATAAGTCAATAAGTCTAGTTGACATCTGCCATCATACATAGTTACAGAAATTGTTTTCTTGTGGAAAATGTTTAAGATCTCTTTTCTTAGGAATTTTCAAATACCCCATACCGTATTATTAATTATATTCATGCCACACATTACACTCCATGACTTGCTTGTTTTATAACTAGAAGTTAGTGCTTTTGACCTCCCTTCACCCATTTTGGCCACCTCCTCCCTGCTACTTGGTTTTTATATCTAAGAAGACTGACAGGGATAACAGCCAATGGTGGCTTTTTTTCCTTTGTAGGTAGGGGTATTACAGAATAGTACATGTTCGAAAATACTTCTAACAAGGCAAAGCACAACACTGAAGATCATTTTATGATTTTATGCTGTTCGGCATACTGGGTTATAGGATCCATTCCTCTCTGTTTGGGTATAGGACCCTCAGGACCTGGAGTAGAGAGAGTAGGAAAGTGGACCTCAGATGAGTTCTCCCATCTTCCCAGCTTCATTTGAATCACCACCTTAATGTGAGTGCTGCATCTGATTCTCATCTTTTTTGGGCTCATGTGTCAATATCCTGGTTTAATTTCTATCTTGCCCAGTATTTAATGAGCACCATTGAGGATATGACTCAAATTCTTTATATATATATATATATATATATATATATATATATTATTGGAGTTCAATTTGCCAACATATAGTGTAACACCCAGTACTCATCCCATCAAGTGCCCCCCTCAGTGCCCATCACCCAGTCACCCCATCCACCCGCCCACCTCCCTTTCCACTAACCCTTGTTTGTTTCCCAGAGTTAGGAGTCTCTCATGTTCTGTCACCTTCACTGATATTCCCCACTCATTTTCTCTCCTTCCCCTTTATTCCCTTTCACTATTTTTTATATTCCCCAAATGAATGAGACCATATAATGTTTGTCCTTCTCCAATTGACTTCTTTCACTCAGCATAATACCCTCCAGTTCCACCCACGTTGAAGCAAATGGTGGGTATTTGTCGTTTCTAATGGCTGAGGAATATTCCATTGTATACATGGACCACATCTTCTTTATCCATTCATCTTTCGATGGACACCGAGGCTCCTTCCACAGTTTGGCTATTGTGGACATTGCTGCTAGAAACATCGGGGGGCAGGTGTCCCGGCGTTTCATTGCATCTGTATCTTTGGGATAAATTCTCAGCAGGGCAATTGCTGGGTCGTAGGGCAGCTCTATTTTTAACTCTTTGAGGAACCTCCACACAGTTTTCCAGAGTGGCTGCACCAGCTCACATTCCCACCAACAGTGCAAGAGGGTTCCCCTTTCTCCATATCTTCTCCAACATTTGTTGTTTCCTGTCTTGTCAATTTTCCCCATTCTCACTAGTGTGAGGTGGTATCTCATTGTGGTTTTGATTTGTATTTCCCTGATGGCAAGTGACGCGGAGCTTGCCAACAAGTGACATGTACTTGTTGGCCATGTCTATGTCTTTCTCTGTGAGATTTCTGTTCATGTCTTTTGCCCATTTCATGATTGGATTGGTTGTTTCTTTGATGTTGAGTGTAAGAAGTTCTTTATAGATCTTGGATACTAGTCCTTTATCTGATAGGCTATTTGCAAATGTCTTATCCCATTCTGTAGGTTGTCTTTGAGTTTTGTTGACTGTTTCTTTTGCTGTGCAGAAGCTTTTTACCTTGATTAAGTCTCAATAGTTCATTTTTGCTTTTGTTTCTCTTGCCTTCATGGATGTATCTTGCAAGAAGTTGCTGTGGCCAAGCTCAAAAAGGGTGTTGCCTGTGTTCTCCTCTAGGATTTTGATGGAATCTTGTTTCACATTTATATCTTTCATCCATTTTGAGTTCATCTTTGTGTATGGTGAAAGAGAGTGGTCTAGTTTCATTCTTCTGCATGTGGATGTCCAATTTTCCCAGCACCATGTATTGAAGAGACTGTCCTTTTTCCAATGGATAGTCTTTCCTGCTTTGTCAAATATTAGTTAGCCATGGAGTTGAGGGCCCATTTCTGGGTTCTCTATTCTGTTCCATTGATCTATGTGTCTGTTTTTGTGCCAGTACCACACTGTCTTGATGACCACAGCTTTGTAGTGTGGAATCAGAAAAGACCCCGAATAGCCAGGGGAATATTGAAAAAGAAAACCAGAGCCAAGGGCATCACAATGCCAGATTTCAAGTTGTACTACAAAGCTGTGATCATCAAAACTCCTTTTGTGACTTTGGAGTGTTTTGTCTTATGATACTGAAATGGCTGAAACCTTGATATCCTCATTTTCCTTAGACAATTTCACCAATTCCTTAACTTCACAGATAAAGGGCGTTTTGTCAAGTAACCAATGTCTAGGAAGCATCTCTCCCTGTCCCTGCAGGATGTTGATGGCCCCTAGTACACTAACCATTAAGAATTTGTTCATGTGTTTTATTATTTGGTAAAAACATTTTCTTTTTCTTCCTTTCTTTTTTCTTGAGGAGTAAACTTACATTCTACTGATCCTGAAATAGTCTGTCCAGATATTTGAGATACTCCCAAGTTTTCTCACCTCTGAGATATACTTACCTGTCCCTTTTCTGCATCCCAGACAAGGCAGATAATCCAGATTAAGTTACAAGGTTTCACTGGATCTCATGTTCCACATTTGCGTTAGATTGAGTTTGAGCCATTTTATTGCTAAGGTTCGAAGTTGTTCTTAACTTTTTAGATTTGATGATTCTAAATAAAGAGGATATATGGGTGTCTTAGAGGCCAATGGACAGGGGTTGATCAACATTATTAAATATCTCACGTAATGAATAACAGAATGTTGGATTCCTAAATTTTGTAATGTTAAGGCTTTTATGGCCAATGCTTCACTTCAAGAAATAAAAAAGGTAGAGAGACTCTAGAGTCTATCCAGTGCCTATTTCATATTCATTTCCTGCTTCAATCATCTAGCTGATGAGTTGGCAATATGGAACCAAGAAATCAAACAAGTGTTTCAGAATTTTTACTCCTGGGATTTTCTCAAGACTCAGTGCATCAGCCCATTCTATTTGGGCTATTCTTGTCCATGTACCTGGTCACCGTGCTTGGGAACCTACTCATCATCCTGGCCATCACCTCTGACTCCCACCTCCACACCCCCATGTACTTCTTCCTCTCCAACTTGTCCTTTGCTGACATCAGTTTCACCTCCACCACAGTCCCTAAGATGCTGGTGAACATCCAAACACAGAGCAAATCCATCACCTATGCAGGCTGCATCACCCAGATGTATTTTTTTATGGTTTTTGGAGGCATGGACACTTTCCTCCTTACTGTGATGGCCTATGACCGGTTTGTGGCCATCTGTCACCCCTTGCACTACACAGTCATCATGAATCCACAGCTCTGTGGCCTCCTGGTTCTTGTGTCCTGGTTCATCAGCTTCTCATACTCCCTGATCCAGAGTTTGTTGATGTTGCGGCTGTCTTTCTGCACCAACTGGGTAATTCCACACTTTTACTGTGAACTTGCTCAGGCCCTCACCCTTGCCTGTTCAGACACATTGGTCAATCATATCTTGCAATATATGGTGACTGCCCTTCTTGGCATTGTTCCCTTCTCAGGGATCCTTTTCTCCTATACTCGAATTGCCTCCTCAATCCTGAGAATCCCATCAGCTAATGGGAAGTATAAGTATAAGGCATTTTCCACCTGTGCGTCTCACCTCTCCGTGGTTTCTTTATTCTATGGGACAGGGCTTGGTGTGTATCTCAGTTCTGATGTATCTTCCTGGAGAGGCATGATTGCCTCGGTGATGTACACTGTGGTCACCCCAATGCTGAACCCCTTCATCTACAGCCTACGGAACAGGGACATGAAGAGGGCTCTACAAAAAGTCCTGGGGAGAATACTCTATGTTCAGTGATGGGGACACTAGTCCTGGTTTTTTGAGCTGACAGTGGTAACAGCAGTTGGCTAAAGAAATCCTGCCTCTTAATCACAGTGAGTTTTTCTCTCACCCCTCATTCATAAGTGAATTTGCTCAGAACTACCTTGTGAGTACTTTTCTTATGTACTTTAACCTCTTATGTTGATTGCTCTGTTATCATTTCTACTCTCCATATCCCCTCCTTTTACTTTCCTATTACTACACTGCAGCTTGGATTTCCAGTCCCATGGCCACTTTCAGTACCAATTCAGAATAGTTGCCTGAAATAGTGCATTTTATCAATAACCATTGCTAGTTCTTCTTACTGAGCAAATGTGGTGTGCCAGGCTATGGTAGGTATCTAGAACACAGCAATGAAAGAAAAAAAAAGACAAAAATCTTGGCCCTCATAGAGCATAAACCTAGGATCTCAAAATTTATCTGATCACATTATATGTCCAAACAGAATATACACTGATGGATAAATTATGTATTTGGTTATTATCAAGGTTGAACTTTTCTCCATGTGTTTATTGAATGCATTTCTAAAATAAGCTATAAAAATGTATCACTAGAGATCAAAATACCCCAAGATCCAGACTATCAGAACTGATCAGGCTCTAATACAGTATTTGGTTTAGTTGCCTTGTTTTGCAGGTGAACTTACCAAGGCCCACACCCAAAAGTTCAGACAGTGATAAAATCTGTCTGAAAGGGGACCTTCAAGTGTGATGTCAGGAAAAAGCATCGGATTACAATTCAGGAGAGTAAGAATGGAATCACAGAATTACTACCCTCTATGTATGTGATGCTGGGCAGCTTCAGGTGATGCAGAATATGTTAGGACCAGTGTATCTCTTGATAAATATTTTCATATCTTCTTCACCATAAAGAAACTGGATAATGTGTTAAGTCTTTGGATGGTGGTGTTTCCCGAGACACTGTAGCAGGAAAGGCAAACATAAATACATAAATATTCATTCTGGTAAAGATGAATTACTGCCTACTCCAGGATGGAAGGAGTCTGACAGGATCAACTTTCCATCAAGTGGAGTCCTCAAAGCATATTACCATTTTGAAAAATCACTTTATGGGCTTCCAAAAGGGAGAACCATGCCACTCTTAATCTCTTTCAGGCTTTGCATCTAAAAACAGACTTGGGTCTGGAAACAGAAAAGAATCATGATTTTCAATTGTGGTAGCTGACATCTGATTTTTGCTGACTTGTTTTTGATATTTTGGGTTATCTAAGTCAAACGACAATCTTGATGTCTGCTCATCTAATGGTCTGTTGCCACCACCACAGGTCTCTGACTCATGGGCCCCAGTCACCATTCTGGATTTGTTGCTCAATCATGCATGGTTAATGCTGTTGCTATTTGAGTTTAGAACTCAAGATACTTGTAATTTAGAACTTCTGCTCTTTAGCTAACTGAATCATGTTTTTAAAAAAAAAAAACATGAGAATTATAGAGGTGTCTGGGTTGGTGCTAAGCATCCAACTCTTGCTTCCACTCTTCAAGTCTTGATCTCAGGTCATGAGATCAAGCCCCATGTTACGCTCCATGCTCAATGTGAAGTCTGCTCGAAATTCTCTCTCACTCTCTCTCTGCCCTTCCCACTCATGAGCATGCTCTCTCTCTCTCCAATAAATACATAAATCTTTTAAAAAATCCTTCTGCTTTTTGTTCTGTAGAGTTGAGTTCAATCTCTATCTCTTATTGCAATAGTCTTGAATAAAGTCTTCTTTACCTATTTACTATGTCCAGTGCAATTTTTCTTGGCAACAACTTTCTAGACTTCCTAACAAATTTCCCATCAAAATATTGTTTCAACGAAATTTACTAATGTCTTCTCTGTTTAAGCAAATAATATTGCATCTCACAAAGGACTTCAGGCTGGAAGATGAGCAAAACTCACTTTCTTGATGCATCAGTTTAATTTGGAACAGAATAGCTAAGGCAACTTGGTACAACTGTTACTAAAAATACTCAAAACATGTGAGTTCACTCTGAAGGAAGTGGTAGTAAAAGATGACTAGAGACTAACTTGATGGAGAATTTAGATGGGTGTCAGACAAGACATCTTTAAGTTTTGATGTTTAAGTGGAAAGTTCAGTAAGAAAGGGAAAGAAGCTGAGTGAAGTAAGTCAGTCGGAGAAGGACAAACATTATATGTTCTCATTCATTTGGGGAATATAAATAATAGTGAAAGGGAAAATAAGGGAAGGGAGAAGAAATGTGTGGGAAATATCAGAAAGGGAGACAGAACGTAAAGACTGCTAACTCTGGGAAACGAACTAGGGGTGGTAGAAGGGGAGGAGGGCGGGGGGTGGGAGTGAATGGGTGACGGGCACTGGGTATTATTCTGTATGTTAGTAAATTGAACACCAATAAAAAAAAAAAAAAAAAAAAAAGAAAAAAAAAAAAAAAAAAAAAAAAAAAAAGAAAGGGAAAGAAAATTTTAGGCAGAGAGAATTAAGTGTAATGGTCTGGAGACTGAAACATGGTCTGTTTAAAGAACAATAAGAAAGCCACTATGTCTAGACAAGTGGTTCTCAAACTTAGTGTACAATAGAATCACTCAGTGGGCTGGTTAGAATACAGATGACTGCAAAGATTCTGATTCATCAGGTCTGGAGATGAACCTGAAAATTTGCATTTGCAAGTTCCCAGGTGAAGCTGATGGTGCTGGTCCAGGGACCAGTGAGGGAGCTGGAAAAGAATAGGAGAGACTTACTGAAGGGTCTCATAGACCCTGGCAAAGGGTTCAAATTTTATTCTAGGAGTAAGACAAAGTGATTAGAAGGTTTTAAGCAAAGAAGTCACAAGATTTTGAGTACACCTAAAAAAATCAGTCTGGCTGCCATGTACATGGAGAGAAAGTGAATATTGAGCAGTCATTGGGGACTCTCTTGTAAGAGCAAAAATAATATGTTACTATGAGCTGTTTTTAAAGATTGGGGAAAGCAAATCATATAAAGGAGATGGTGCTATTCAAATGATTGGATTGCTTTGTTATGGACACAGATAAAACAATGATCTAAAATGATAAAACTGGGGGGACCTGAGTGATCTGGACGGGAGTAGTAGGTTTCTCACTTGAAGATCTGAATGTGCTAGATGCTAGATGCTAGTGAATTTTGACAGTGGAAGCAAGAAGAGAGTTAAATAGTATGTCTGTCGGCATGTGGATAAAGCACCTCTCACTAATGGACAAGTGTTGGAATATTTCTGAGTTCTTCAGAAGGCTCCTCTTTCCAGAAGAGCAGGAATAACCTCAGTGTTAAACACTGTGGTCATCCCCATGTGCAATGTCTTCAACAATCCAATGAGCAGAGGAATCTGCATGGCCCTGGTAAAACTTGTAACAAAATAAAGGATGGAGAAGGGGAGACTGTTTATGACTGGGCCATTGGCTCCAGAAATTTGAGGAGTACAACTGTAACAGATGACAAATAAATGATCATTTTTAAGGCATATTTTATTTACATCCCAGGTTTTAATATTTTAAAATAAACTTTTTTAAAGTGTAGTACACAATGAGATATGTATGTTATCTTATTAGTTCAAACTCTGCACTCATTTTTTTATCAAGCATCTCTGAGTTTGGGTTTCTAGATTCATTAAGATTTTCTATTGGGACATCCTTGCTGCCCCCAGGGAGGCATTGAATGAATGCTCCCATTCTTCATCTCCTTTCCTTGAATTTTCCCATTCCTGAGCCCAGCATTGGGTGTATAATTCAAAGAATATTGCAAACCATTGCAACTACCTTGGAACTGTCTTTAAATTTTTCTTAAATGAATTTTATTAGTAACAAGGTGTCCCACATTGAGTGCCTTCTGAAGCAGACTCTTAGACAATGATTAGCACACAGGATGTTTACCAGGCAGTGTTCCTGGAATCAACACCTGGGGAAGGTCAGATGTGTAGTAAGGAATTTGGCTTCACTTAAAGAGAAATATGGACTTTGTCCCAGCTCCCAAGAGGTGACCTTTAAACATTTGAAATTTCCCTAGTGATAAGAGTGATTGGTTATTCATGGAGGGCCTCATGGACTGTATCTGATAGTTTATGCTAACGAAATGACTCAGGATAGGGGTTGGCCATGCCAAAAAGACTAGCCAAGTGATTCAAGGGTTGGAACTTTGGGCAGAGTGATATCAGTCCAACCTCGGGAGGGAGGCTGGAGGTTGAGTTCAACCACACAGGCCATAATTCAATTAATTATATCTATGTAATGAAGCCTCAATAAAATTCTGGACACTGGAGCTCAGGTGAGCAACGTGGTTGGTAACAGTCTTTGAGAATTATCACACATATTGTCATCAGGGAAGGGTAATGGATCTGGACCCCAAGGAGAAAGGATACATATGGGATGTTCCAGATCTTGCATTATGTGTATCTTCCTTTGGCTGAATCTAATTTGTATCTTTTTTTCTATAATAAAACTGCAATCATAAATACACTGCTTCTTGAGTTCTGTGAGTAATTCTAGTGCATTATCAAACCTGAGGCAGTCCTCTCAATTTGAATCATCCCAGTAAATTATGGAATGTGAAAAAATTCCCAAATTTGTATCCAACTGATCTGATGTGAGAGTGGACCTAAGGACCCTTGAACTTGTGGCTGGTGTCAGAGGGGAGGGCAGTCTTGTGGTTTGGCAAATTCTTTGTAGTACAGTCCCTGTGTTGGGCTCTGCACCAGTCATGGAGTTTACTTAAAAATATATACATATAACTGACCAAGATCATTAAGGCATAAAAATGTATTAGATATTTTGGTCCTTAATGTAGAATTTATTTTTTAATTTTTTTATTTGAGTTCAATTTGCCAACATATAGCATAACACCCAGTGCTCATCCCGCCAAGTGCCCCCCTCAGTGCCCACCACCCAGTCACCCCAAACCCCCGCCCACCTCCCTTTCCACTACTCCTTGTTCATTTCCCAGAGTGAGGTCTCTCATGTTTTGTCACCCTCAGTGATATTTTCACTCATTTTCTCTTTTCCCTTTCACTGTTTTTTATATTCCCCAAATGAATGAGACCATATAATGTTTGTCCTTCTCCGATTGACTTATTTCACTCAGCATAATACCCTCCAGTTCCATCCATGTCGAAGCAAATGGTGGGTATTTGTTGTTTCTAATGGCTGAGTAATATTCCATTGTATAGATATACCACATCTTCTTTATCCATTCCTCTTTCGATGGACACTGAGGCTCCTTCCACAGTTTGGCTATTGTGGCCATTGCTGCTATAAACATCGGGGTGCAGGTGTCCTGGCGTTTCATTGCATCTGTATCTTTGGGGTAAATCCCCAGCAGTGCAATTGCTGGGTCATAGGGTAGCTCTATTTTTAACTCTTTGAGGAACCTCCACACAGTTTTCCAGAGTGGCTGCACCAGTTCACATTCCCACCAACAGTGCAAGAGGGTTCCCCTTTCTCCACATCCTCTCGAACATTTGTTGTTTCCTGTCTTGTTCATTTTCCCCATTCTCACTGGTGTGAGGTGGTATCTCATTGTGGTTTTGATTTGTATTTCCCTGATGGCCAGTGATAATGTAGGATTTAGATCCTCCTAACAAATAGGGGAGGGGAGATTATAGGAAAATAGCAAGAAACAGAGAGCTATGATTATTTTGCAAAGATAGAAACAAGACTGCTCATGACCAAGAGTCCTGGGCAATGCATAAAGAAACTAAGATGGGTATATGGATATATGCATAATCCTGCAGGGGCTATGATTTAAGTGGGGAATCCAAAATAATCTCCCAGTTCCATTAGAACCATGCTAGCAGGAAAAATTGTGTAAGTGTAAAGCAGAGATCCATAAAGGTACATATACCATGTGGCTGCAGATTCAGAATTTCTTGTTGTGCACCTTTGATTTGCTGTATTTTCCAGTTCTATGAACCAAAAAGAATAAGATATATGCTGAGATTAAGCTGTTATGCTTATAATCCCCCACAGTGCCCTCTTGATGTCCCTGTTCCTCAGGCTATAGATGAAGGGGTTCAGCATGGGAATGACCACAGTGTACACTACTGAGGCCACTGCATCCTTCCCAGGGGAGGGGGAGATGGATGAACCGAGGTACACTCCAAGGCCTGTTCCATAAAATAAGCAAACAACTGACAGGTGGGAGCCACAGGTGGAGAACGCTTTGTACTTCCCACCTGTGGTTGGGACTCTCAGAATGGAGGAAGCAATTCTACTATAAGAACAAAGGATCCCTGAAAGTGGAATGCCACCAAAAATGGCACCAATAAAATAGATTAGTATGGTGTTGATGGAGGTATAAGAGCAGGCAAGGTGGAGAAGTTGAGGTGCATCACAAAAGAAATGATGAATTTCCACATCTGTGCAGAAGGTAAGTTGTGACACCATCAAACAGTGAATCTGAGATTCCAAAAGGCTGCTGAAAAATGACAACAGGACCAACAAGCCACAGAGGCGTGGGTTCATGATAATTGGGTAGTTCAGGGGGTGACAAATGGCCACAAACCGGTCATAGGCCATCACAGCCAGGAGTAGATTGTCCAAACACCCAAATAGAAAATAAAAGGACATCTGAGTTAGGCAGCCTGCATAAGTGATATATTTGCTGTGTGTTTGAATGTTCACCAGCATCTTTGGGACTGTAGTGGTGCTGAAACCAATGTCAGCCAAGGACAGGTTGGAGAGGAAGAAGTACATGGGGGTGTGGAGGTGGGAGTCAGAGCTGACGGCCAAGATGATGAGCAGGTTCCCAAGCACAGTGACCAGGTACATGGTCAGGAGCAGCCCAAAGAGGAGGGGCTGCAGTTCTGGATCATCTGAGAGGCCCAGGAGGAGGAATTCTGAAACACTTGTTAGATTCTGTGGTTCCATGCAGGTGAGCCACCTCTCAAAAAAGAAGAGGGTATTGAATAAACAAAACAAATGTAGAGACACCTGGCTAAGTGTGCATATTTTGAGGCAAGCAGTTCACAAGTAAAGTATTCACACTTGAGGAGCATACATCCCATTACCTTCAGCAACATTTCTCAATTATAAACTCTTTTTAGAACGCTTTCCTTATTGGTGTCTGGGCTATTCACCTGTTTCTATACATACCCACTATGAGCCAAGAATGTTACAGAAATATATACATATTTAAACATAGATAAACTTAGTTATATTTGCTTCAGAACTCATATTTGTTACCAGTAAAATTTGGATTTCCTTGCTTTCCTTTCATGATCCCATTCCCCTACACTTCAGTTGCCCAAAGGCAAACACTGTCATGGATGTGGTAGGCATATTTTACATAATAATACTATTGGTTTATATTTCATAAATAGTTTTCTTTAAAATTTACATAATACTGTAATAATACATGTATTGTTTCCTGAGTTCTCATTTACCACAGTAATGTGTTTTAAGTGTCTCTATGAAGAATATACGTCTATTTCAAGCACTTCAATGAGGCATAGTCTTTTTTATTTGAGGCATAGTATTATCCAAAAGATGAACTTTGTTTTCTTTTTAATTTCTCATTACAATTTCCCTAATAAAATTCTTGTGCCCACCTCCATATTACACAAGTGAGAATTTCTATAGTATATAGGCATAAAAGATGAAAGAATTATAAAAATCAATATATGTATAATTTTCTATTAATTACCTACATTGGACAACCCCGGGTGGCTCAGCGGTTTAGCACCTGCCTTCAGCCCAGGGCGTGATCCTGGAGTCCTGGGATCGAGTCCCATGTCGGGATCCTTGCATGGAACCTGCTTCTCCCTCTGCCTGTGTCTCTGCCTCTCTCTCTCTCTCTCTCTCTCTCTCTCTCTCTCTCTCTCTCTCTCTGTGTGTCTTAAAAAAAAATTACCTACATTTATTTTCCTAATAGAAAGCATAGTCAAAATCAATTTCACGATTTTATTGTCAGGGTATAGAATCAGAAAGTCTGATGAAGCCTGAAGTCTGTGTTACAATGGTCTTTTCATGATAGATCCATGTGAAAATTCCTATCTTATATCAGGAATAATATTTCCATATCACAGATTTCCAGGATAGGCTGTAAAATGCATTACTGTCCATCGAAAATCCTATGATCTATAATATTCAATCAGTAAAGACCCCTGTAAACCACTTACCCCATTTCCCTAATTCACAGATGAATTCATAAATTCCCAAGAGAAGGAGTTTGTTGCCCTGTTTCTGTTTGCTTATCTGAGGCTAAAGTATATTTGAAAAGGAAGCAATCAGGCTGCCCCTGTGGCTCAGTGGTTTAGCGTCGCCTTCAGTGCAGGGTGTGACCCTGGAGCCCCGGGATCAAGTCCTACATCAGGCTCCCTGCACGGAGCCTGCTTCTCCCTCTGTCTGTGTCTCTGCCTCTCTCTCAGTGTCTCTCTGTGTCTCGTGAATAAATAAATAAGATCTTCAAAAAAGAAAAGGAAGCAATCATTCCACACTGGTGGAGTGCACAGAACCCTGGGATGGAACTAAATGGGATCAGACTAAATGTGGAGTATGTGTCAATGTCTCAATCCCTCTGCTGGTACCCCTCAACTAGAAATGGGGATAACAGCATCCATTTCAAGATACATGTGGCACCAAAAAGAGATTTGCACCTGATAAATATTCAGTCATGATTTTTAAATCAGAATTTTCACTGTTCTTGGAATGGTGGGTTTATTGATGAAATCCTAAGAAAGGTTTAATGACCTTTATTTTGTTATATATCAGAGCGGTAGAAGCCTATCATGTCCCAGGAAATCCATTCAAGAATGGGTGGAAATTGGGGTTCCTGGGTGGCTTGGTTGGTTAAGCAATCGGCTCTTAATTTCAGTTCAGGTCATGATCTCAGAATTGTGGGATCGAGTCTATCTCCCTAACCTCTCCTTCTCTCAAGAAAAAAAAAGTTGGAAATCCAAAAATGTGCCTCAGTGCATGCAATAAGATTTACTTCTCTTCTCTTTTCCTCTCTTTTAATTTTCATCTTTATGACAATCTCCAGTAATTTTTAAATAATTAAACATAGATTCTATTAAGTGGAAAATGATAGGTCTCTTAGAAAATCTGTGGCATAGACACACACAAGCACTGTTTTATCTTTTATGTAGATCTCTGAAACGTCATTGGCAGGAAAAGAAGCACCCAGTGCATGGAAGCCATGCTGTCTATACTCTATTTCTGAGAACCAAAGAAGGGTCTATTCAATATTCAACAGAAATCTCTGCTGTTCTTATAGCCTACTCTGTGCCAAGCAAAGTAAGCCCTGGGAAATCAGAAATAAATGTGATTTAGTTGTTTCTCTCCAAATACTCAGTACCTACCTGTACAAGGACAAAAAAAAAAAAGTTCTCTCAGGACCTAGGGAAAATCGAACCTTCCGATCACAGGATATTTTAATTGGATACATGGTGCTTAGCCTTGATAATAACAACAATAACAACAATAATACCTAAAATTTACCTTGCCTTTATTATATGCATCCCTTACATATTTAGTCACATGTTTAGTGCTTATATTAATCCTTACTCAATGCAGTTGTATAAACCGGCTTAAAGATATTAAGAACTTGCCCAGTGTCATACAGATAAAAAGTAGAGCAGATAAGATTCAAAATTAGTGGGTCTCTGAAGTCAATGCACTGAACTTGTTTGCTTTGTTTCCTTGCACTTCATAGAGTTTGAGCAGAAGTCCAGAGGTCTTTTCCAAAACTGCTACAATTTATATTTGAACAGTTTATTATTTCCTAACTAAGAATGGAATCTAACATCCTGACTATATCTCCCTTAGAGATCAGGGTGAGGAATGGAGGAGGAAATGGAATATGAAGCAAAATCTGAGAGCAGGGTCAGGAAAGAGAGCTGCCCTGGATTGTCGGGAGCTGATTCGTTATGATCTCTACCTTCATCTTGGCCATCTTTTCTATAGTTGACACAGCAGGTGACTGACTGCTCTCTGGTGTCTTCTACCACGAACCCCTCAAAAGAGAAGAGCACAGCGAGTGGAGGTCTCTTGCTGGAGTAACAGGAAAGAGATGTACAAATTGGGTAGGCAGGAGAGAACACTGTCTAAGTGCCCTGTGACCAGTCTCACTGTCTGCATTCAAACCTGATTTCATCCCCTATCTACCCCAGGACCTAATAAAATTTAAAAAGCTTCTGCACAGCAAAGGAAACAATCAACAAAACTAAAAGGCAACCTATGGAATGGGAGAAGATAGTTGCAAAGGACATATCTTTTTTTTTTTTACATTTTTAAAATTTAAATTCAATTTGCCAACGTATAGTATTACACCCAGTGCTCATCCCATTAATTGCCCTCCTCATTGCTCATCACCCAATTACCCTATCCTCCCACCCACCTCCCCTTCCGGAAAGGACATATCTGATAAAGCATTAATATCCAAAATATACAAAGAATTTCTAAAACTTGGGGCTCCTGGATGGCTCAGTCGGATAAGCATTTGCCTTCAGCTCAGGTCATGATCCCAGAGTCCTGGGATGGAGCCCTGCATCAGGCTTCCTGCTCAGTGGGGGGTCTGCTTCTCCATCTCCACCTGCCTCTCCCCTAGCTTATGCTTTCTCTGGCTCTCTCTCTCTCTCAAATAAAATCTTTTAAAAACAAAGAACTTATAAAACTCCACATCCAAAAAACAAATAATCCAATTAAAATATGAGCAGAAGGGATCCCTGGGTGGCGCAGCGGTTTAGCGCCTGCCTTTGGCCCAGGGGCGATCCTGGAGACCCGGGATCGAATCCCACGTCAGGTTCCCTGTGCATGGAGCCTGCTTCTCCCTCTGTCTGTGTCTCTGCCTCTCTCTCTCTCTGTGTGACTATCATAAAAAAAAATATGAGAAGACATGAATAGACATTTTTCCAAAGAAGACATACAGATGGCCAACAGACATTTGAAAAGATGCTCAACACCACTCATCATCAGGGATGCAAATCCAAACTACAATGAGGTATCACCTCACCTGTCAGAATGTCTAAAATCAACAACACAAGAAACAACTAGTGTTGGTGAGGATGTGGAGAAAAAGGAACGCTCATGCTCTGTTGGTGGGAACTCAAACTGGTGCAGCCACTGTGGAAAACAGTGTGGAGGTTCCTCAGAAAGTTAAAAATAGAACTACCCTATGTATGATCCAGCAAGTGCTTTACTAGGTATTTACCCAAAGGATACAAAATTACTGATTCAAAGGACTATATGCAGCCCAAATTTATAGCAGCATTATCAACAATAGCCAAACTATGGAAAGAGCCCAAATGTCCATCAACTGATAAATGGATAAGGAAGATGTGATCTATATATACAGTGGAATATTAGCCATAAAAGGAATGAAATCTTGCCATTTGCAATGACATGGATGGAGCTAGAGAGTATTATGACAAACAAGACAAATCAGTCAGAAAAAAATAAATACCATATGATTTCACTCATATGTGAAATTTAAGAAACAAAACAAAATAACAAATGGGGAAAAAGAGAGAGGAAAACCAGGAAATAGGTTAACTATAGAATACAAATTGATGCTTACCAGAGAGGAGATGAGTAGGGTGATGGGTGAAATAGGGGATGGGGATTAAGGAGTGCACTTGTCCTGATGAGCACTGGGAAGCACTGTATGGAAGTATTGAATCACAATATTGTACAACTGAAACTAATAGTACGCTGTATGTTAACTAACTAGAACTTAAACAAAAAATTTTGGGGGGACACCTGGGTGGCTCAGTGATTGAGCATCTGCCTTCAGCTCAGGGCATGATCCTGGGGTCTTGGGATCGAGTTCTGCTTCGGAAGTCTGCTTCTCCATCCGCCTATGTCTCAGCCTCTCTCTGTGTCTCTCATGAATAAGTAAATAAAATCTTTTTAAAAAACACCTTTTTAAAAAAAGGGTTGAAGACAAAAAATAAAATCAGGTGAAAAAAATATTGTGCTCCTATCCTTAACTCGGAGATGATGATAATACATGTTGCTGTCTTTCAGGGGTGGTAATGTGGATAAAAGGTAGCAAGCTAAATAGAAAATTTATGTGTCTGGCACTTGGAGTCCCAAGATAAAAGTTTGTACCATTGTGGTTACTGATATTTCTATCATCACCATCATCATCACCTTCATGATCATTTGGAGGATTTAGGGGACAGTTAAGAAGAACCCATTTCCTGCTCTGATGGGGAATATGCCCAAGGGAAATAGAACTAGTATGGGACAAAAGTAGAAATCTAAATAAGAGTTCTAGGATTCCCACCAGAACCAACAACATTAGGTCTTTATAGGGCTGTGAGCTGATTCTTTGCATTTTGGTCCCCTCCTTTCTGGCTATCCCAACTGTCCCAGTGGTCTTGAGGAGGAGGAAACAAAGTTCTCCCAGTCTCTCCTGACATACTTGCTACTCAGTGGGATGTATTGTGTCTCTGCTGGAGCAGGACTGAGGAAGACAGATCAGGCTGCCTGTCCCCTACCTGGAGCTGGATGAGGACAGAGGCTTTGTTTCCAGGACTGGCAGGAAGACAAATGCAAGTATGTGTCCCCTGGAGCAGACAACTCTGCGAAGAGGAGACGCATGTATGGAGACCACTGAACTGGAACTGGCAACTAAAAGGCTGGAAAGCACAGGCTGATTGTTTACCGTTGCTTGGCCTTGAGGGCTCGAATTATGGTACATAATTAGCCAGATTGGTCCGCATTCTCCCAGTCCCCAAAGATTTGCTGTTACTAGTGGAAAAGGAAAAAAAGAAAAGTGAATGTACCAGAGGGGGTGGTATCTAGACCTGTCATCTTCTCAGGAAGAAGTAACCTCTACTCCTCACTTCTGACTTCCAAGTTACCTACCTCATTGTAAAATTCAGACACATTTGTTTTTCAACTACAGAAAGCAACATATGACTTTAATATCTGTAAAGCCATTGACTTAATCATGTAATTTAGAGAAAATTAGGTCTTTTATACCAAGAATCTTATAAAATTTCTATTTTCTCAGTTAAAATTTATGTCTCTAAGGAGAACTTTCTAATTTTCTTTCTATAGTCCTTGTTTGGGTTTTAGAATTTTATGCATTGGAGACATATCTTTTTTGCTGTTTTGAAAGACAGCCCAGGTTCTAATTTTTCTGTCTAGTGATGAATTTTATTATATTAGACAATTATTTATTTTTACATATTTTCTTTACATATTTATATTTACATGTTTTACACATTTATCTGCTGACTTAAGACTTGGCTTAAATACTTCAGGGGTTCTCAGAGATCTCTACATTCAAAATGTGGGTCAGGGATGTAATCATCTCAAGGCTTGACTGGAAGACAAACTCAAAGCTTGATTTCTCATTAACTGATATGAAGAAAATTTCAATATTTACCCAATTAAATTGGGTATGAAAGAAATTGTGTTAATTATGCGTGTGGGCATAAATAACATAGGAAAATTTTAGAGAGCCCAAATGACCAAATGACAGGAGTATAGAGAAGGATCAGAGGAGGTGGGAGTGTTGAGATGTTTTAGAATGCTTGAACAGGAGGAAAATCTAGTATTAAACTGAAGTCACGGAACACCTGGGTGTCTCAGTGGTTTAGTGCTTGCCTTTGGTGCAGGGTGTGATCCTGGAGTCCCAGGATTAAGTCCCATTGGGCTCCCTGCATGGAGCCTGCTTCTCCCTCTGCCTATGTCTCTCTCTCTCTCTCTCTCTCTCTCTCTCTCTCTCGTCTCTCATGAATAAATAAATAAAATCTTTAAAAAAAATAAACCAAAGTCATTTTGGAGCAGAAAGAACCAATCCAATACGAGGTTCATTGTCAGTGAAGTTGGTAGGCCATTTGACTTAGTATAAAGGCAGAGCAAATTGAACTAGCTATTAGGCAGCTTTTCAAAATGCACAGATTGCTACTTCAGAAATTATATGTAGCATCTATAAAGGAAATATTGATATGTATATGGGTTCCTGGGTGTGTAGCAGCAGACAGAAGGACCCAAAGTCAGATTGATCATGATAGAAGAGAAGGAACCATGGTGACAAAGTGGAATCCTAATGAGATGGTTACTAGTAAAAGAAAGATCTCCCCTTTGCTGAGGACATGGTCCTTTGCTACCCCTGAGTAATAAAAATGAAGATAGAGTTAAATTTATCCATAACTTAGGTGACTTAACAATCTACAGGCACAATAGAACCACACAGCCACCAGAAATTTCACCACTACTTGAAACATCAACTGTATCTCCTTGACTAAGATATATCATTACAAACACCTTTTTAACCTGAGCTCACTTTGCAATCTCCCCCCATTGCATCCCACAACGTAGCTTTATTCCCCATATTATGATTTATCAGTCAGAATTCAGTCAAGAAAAGAGAAACCACACTACTTACTTTAATGAAGGTAATTTTAGTACAGGTAGGAGTAAATGCTTATTGAAAAGTGAAAGGCACAGAAGGAAAAATGTGGTAACAGAGCCATAGTTGCAGGATATAGTGACAACACCATGGGCTAAGAGGTATGGGGAACAAAATTGGACATTAGTGCATGTGATCTTTATTACCATTATTAAAGAAAAGCCAGGTGGAAAATCAGAGCAATGGTTTAAGGATTCCCAGCCCCAACCACAGCATCACAATTTAAAGTATAGAAAGGTAAGTTTGGAGCAGAAAACAATAGCTTATTATTCAGCACAGTGAACCAGCTGTAGAGTGTGGAGGGAGAAGATAAGTAAAAAAAATATTACCTAGAATATGAGGGGGAAAACCACATTTGCTACTGCTATGGAATACTCTTTCATGTCTCCTCCTTTTTGATCTCTGATCACTTTGAGATGTTCAGGGTCTGAACCTGAACACTAAAAGACCCAACAAATGCAAGTTATCTTTGAATGAAAGGTCTGACAAAATTCAATAGTCCTCCACCTTAGCTGCTCATTAGACCCACCTGGAGTGCTGGTAAAAAACTTCACGTTCTTTTTACTCTCAAGTCCAATTGAATCTTAATCTGTGGTGGTGGGACTCAGGCATGAGGATTTTTAAAGTGTATCAGATGCTTCAAACATGAAGCCAAGGTTGAGGAAAAGTGACATACATTCTCCCATACAACCTGCATCAATAGATTTGATCAAAGGCAAAATTTTATGGGAGATAGACATGACAATGAAAATGGGTGAGAATTGTGCATACATTTTATTCTTTTTTGTAAATTTATTTTTTATAGGTGTTTAATTTGCCAACATATAGAATAACACCCCCCCAAAAAAAATAACACCCAGTGCTCATCCCATCAAGTGCCTCCCTCAGTGCCCGTTACCCAGTCACCCCCACCCCCTGCCCACCTCCCCTTCCCCCACCCCTAGTTCGTTTCCCAGAGTTAGGAGTCTCTCATGTTCTGTCTCCCTTTCTGATACTCATTTTTTCTCCTTTCCCCTTTACTCCCTGTTACTATGTTTTATATTCCCCAAAAGAATGAGACCATATAATGTTTGGCCTTCTCCGATTGACTTCTTTCACTCAGCATAATACCCTCCAGTTCCATCCACGTCGAAGCAAATGGTGGGTATTATGTCATTTCTAATGGCTGAGTAATATTCCATTGTATACATAAACCACATCTTCTTTATCCATTCATCTTTCGATGGAAGCCGAGGCTCCTTCCACATTTTAGTATTTTTTTAATTATTTATTTATTTATGATAGTCACAGAGAGAGAGAGCGAGAGAGAGGCAGAGACATAGGCAGAGGGAGAAGCAGCTTCCATGCACCGGGAGCCTGATGTGGGATTCGATCCGGGGTCTCCAGGATCGCGCCCTGGGCCAAAGGCAGGCGCTAAACCGCTGCGCCACCCAGGGATCGGGATCTCCTCCTTCCACATTTTAAAAGAGAGTTGTGAATTTCTACAGGATGTCTGGGTCATAGGTGACAAATACAGAAGATTCCATAGGTTTAATAAGATTCAATTGTGCAGTGATTTTGACGTACATAGAGTCCCAGAATACTCCCCTAATTCCATCAAAGATGTGCCAAAATAAATAATATTTAGATGTGACAAATCAAGAGGAATGGAAACCATGAGCTACAAAAATTATGTGACCAAAGGGGCATGCTTGTCAATTCCATATGTTTGTTTTTGCAATTATTTCTGATCAACAGACCTAAAAAAGAGTCCAAGAATTAAGACTGGGCTGTTCTTTTTTTTTTTTTTTTTTTTTTTTTTTTAAGACTGGGCTTTTCTGTTGAGGAGCCTCTGCAAAGCACTCTTGATGTCCTTGTTCCTCAGACTGTAGATGAAGGGATTTAGCATGGGAACAATGAAAGCATACATTACTGAGGCCACTGCATCCTTTCTGGGAGAATGTGAGATAGTAGAACTGAGGTACACCCCAAGACCTGTTCCATAAAATAAGATAACAACTGACAGGTGGGAGCCACAGGTGGAGAAGGCTTTGTACTTCCCACCTGTGGATGGGACTCTCAGAATGGAGGAAACAATTCGTGTGTAAGAGAAAAGGATCCCTGAGACTGGAATACCACCAAAGATGGCACCAAGAAAACACATGAATATTTTAGTGGTGGAAGTATCATTACAGGAAAGCTTGAGGAGCTGAGGAGGGTCACAGAAGAAATGAGGAATTTCCACATTTATGCAGAAGGTAAGTTGTGACATCATGAGGCAGTGCAGCTGAGAGTCCAGAAGGCTGATTAAAAAAGATATCAGAATCAGCAGGCTACAGAGGCGGGGGTTCATGATGACTGGGTAGTGCAGAGGATAACAAATGGCTACAAACCGATCATAGGCCATCACAGTTAAGAGTACACTGTCCAAACATCCAAAAAGATTAAAAAAAGACAACTGAATCAGGCAGCCCACATGGGAGATGACTCTGTTGTGAGTTTCAATGTCCAAAATCACCTTTGGGACTGTGGTAGAAATGAAACCGATGTCAGCCAGGGACAGGATGGAAAGGAAGAAGTACATGGGGGTGTGAAGGCAGGAGTCAGAGCTGACAGCAAGGAGGATCAGTAGATTCCCCAGCATGGTGACCAGATACATGGACAGGAACAGGCTAAAGATTACAGGCTGCAGTTCTGGATCTTCTGAGAACCCCAGGAGGAAGAATTCCAAGACATCTGTTAGATTCTGGGGTTCTGTGTAGCAGAGACAGCTTTTGAGAAATAAATGAGAGTTTAAATAAAGGAAACAAGTATACTGGGATCTGTCAGTGTGTCTATATTTTGAATTCAAGCAATTCATAAATAAAGGATTCACATTTGAGGAAAATTTAGCAAAATTTCTCAGTTGTAGCAACACATTCTTCCTAGAACTCTTTTCTCATCTTTTGGTCCATTCACCTGTTTCTATGTGCATCCACTTTGGAGAGACTGGGAGAAAGAAATTAGAGGGACTAGGATACTCGGAGATTTAAAAATCTATAAACACTCTAATCAGCTCCCTCCTTTAAGGGAAACAAAAGGACTAAGAAATATCCTTTTCCCTTTAAAAATTATTCTAATTAAAAGACACTAATAAGAAGTCAAAAGTACTTTATTTTTTCTTGGGGAGGACCGGGTGGCTCAGTCTGTTAAGTGGCTGCCTTTGGCTCAGGTTAAGGTCTCAGAGTCCTGGGATAAAGCCCTATCTCGGGTTCCCGCTGGGGCAAGAGGGTGCCTGCTTCTCCCTCCTCCTCTCCCTCTCCTTCTCTCTTCTTCTGCCCCTCCTCCTCCGCATGCTGTCTCCCTTTCTCAAATAAATAAATAAAATCTTTTTTTAAAAGTACTTTATTTTATTTAAATGCAGAGAAATTAATTCCCTTGACTTGGACTATTTACAAATACCCTATAAGAACTTTGCAATAAAGTGACTCTATTTTTTGTGTGTGATATTTTATTGCTAACAGAGTTTAAGGCATACTGCTCTCTTTATCCCATCAACCCAACATCTGGGCTAGTTTATAAGAAAACCTGGGTCTTGGGGTGCCTGGGTGGCTCAGCAGTTGAGCGTCTGCCTTTGGTTCTGGGCGTGACCCTGGTCCCAGGATCGAGTCCCACATCTGGCTACCTTCAGGGAGCCTGCTTCTTCCTCTGCCTGTGTTTCTGCCTCTCTCTGTGTGTCTCTCATGAATAAATAAATGAAGTCTTAAAAAAAAAAAAAGAAAACCTGGGTCCTCCAGTTATAAGGTAAATAAGTTCTGGGGATGTGATGTATAGCATGGTAACTATAGTTAATATTGTGTTTCATATTTGAAAGCTACCAAGAATAGATCTTAAAAGTTCTCATTATAAGAAAAAAATTTTTAACTATGTATAGTGATGCATATTTGCTAGACTTACGATCATTTTGCAATATGCCTAAATTTTGAATCATTATGTTGTATACCTGCAACTAATATAATGTTATACATCAATTATATTTCAATTTTAAAAAAATCAAGGAAGCAAGCAAGCCTAGGTTCTCCCTCCTTTGGTGACAGTGAAACATTCAAAGCACATATGCAGGAACTCTCATGCTAAACTCACACTGTAAACACAATAAAAAACCCAAGTGAGCCACGTTCCTTGAACTCTTGTGCCATTTCAGACTAGTTTAGAAGGCCAGTTATGCTCTCTCTTCAAGGGAGATCTTCATATGAGGAATAAAACTTTTTATATCTTCTTATATATGTGGCATTCCCAGCCTCAACATCCAAGCCAAATTTTGAATAGATGTCCATCCTATTTCTTCAGTGTCTTATTTGATACAATGAGTGGGGCATGAGACAATGACCATCACCATACAAGGTCTTTCTTCTCTTGCTCTGGCTTGCTCACTGTCCCTGCCGCCTACTGGCAAGCATGAAGTATGCACTCTGGATAGCACTGCACTGTGATGCATTTCTTAAGCCCTTCTGATCCTTTCTTATAGATCTAAATGACTTAATTTGGAAGTTTCAATAATTACTTGGCTGTTAGAGACAAGAGAATGGGATTGGGTCTTTTCTTAATGTGGCCCTGGGTCTTGTGTCTTGGTTCAGACCTGTCTTTGAACGAAGCCGTGACTGACACTAGGGTTTTGTTTTTTTGTTTGTTTTTTTTTTTATCTTTAAACTTAAAATTTTTATTTAAATGCGATTAACATACAGGGTATTATTAGTTTCAGAGGTAGAATTCAGTTATTCATCAATTGCATACAACCCCCAGTCACTAAACTCATATCTTTCATTAGTAACTCTGAACGTGAATGGGCTTAATGACCCCATCAAAAGGCGCAGGGTGTCAGACTGGATAAAAAAGCAGGACCCATCTATTTGCTGTCTACAAGAGACTCATTTTAGACAGAAGGACACCTACAGCCTGAAAATAAAAGGCTGGAAAACCATTTACCATTCAAATGGTCCTCAAAAGAAAGCAGGGGTAGCCATCCTTATATCAGATAAACTAAAATTTACCCCGAAGACTGTAGTGAGAGATGAAGAGGGACTCTATATCATACTTAAAGGATCTATCCAACAAGAGGACTTAACAATCATCAATATATATGCCTGAATGTGGGAGCTGCCAAATATATCAATCAATTAATAACCAAAATTAAGACATACTTAGATAATAAGACACTAGGGTTAAGGAAAGGCTCTTACCCTGACTGACTGTGTGTTTCAACCAGACATTGACCTCTAAGGGTGCTTAGGGGAAATAATATACCCAGTACAAGATCTAGGTCCATTGGGTGGTTGCTCATGAAGGAATGTCATTGGAGGGGAGGAAGAAGGAGACAGAGACTGAGAAATAGGGAGGGAAGAAAAAGAAGAAGAAAAGCAGTCATCATGTGTCTTGCTGAGGTCTATACCCCTAAAACCAGGCTAGGACCTTTCAATACATCTGCTGCTCCTGCTATCCACATCTTTGTTGCAACAAAGATCCAAATCATCAGGGTTATATAGAGAGAAACATCCATAGCTCCCCACCCCCACCCTGTAGCACAGTAAAGGGGTTAATTCAAGCCTGATTTAAGCACAGGGTGTATTAACCCTATGAAACAATCATCATCATGGAGGAGGTCTCTTACCCTGAAGACACTAGTTGAAGCTCTCTGGAGAAAGAAATGTACAAATATGAGCAGGATAGAGAGGACCTCCCTTGAAATAGATCCTGTGACAAAAAATGAAGAAAAAAAAGAAAGGCAACTGTATGGGGTGGGGGTGGGGGGACAAAAAACTGAAACAGAGGTATATAATTTGACCCAACTGGAAGTCTGAAATGTATTAAAAGAATTTATAGAACAAAAAATAGAAATGTGCTAATTAGCTTTTACATCCTTTCAAGATAGGTTCTTAATTAACTTTAATGTCCTGCGCTCATGTGAGTGATGCATATGGAAGCTAGAAATGATGTTGGAGGAGAACAGAATTCTGAATGAGAATTATGAAACCCCCAACACAAAAAAGAACACAAACTTCATAGGTCTCTGAGCTGAAACTTTGCATATTACTGCCTTTCCCTCTGGCCAGCCCCAGCTCATCTAGCTGGTAAGAAAGCAGTTCCCAGCAGGCCCTCTTCCATCCACCATCTCCCTGGGCACTCAGTGATCTGTGTATACCTCTGCTGGGTCATGACTAGGAGTTTGGATCCCCTCCCCTTTCCTGCTTGGTGAATGATGATGGTTGAGGCTTTTTCTTCAGGGCTGGTAAGAAGACAGACTCAGGCATGAATCCTGTTGTGCAGATGATGACTCTGGGAGAAGAAGACAGTATGTGGCCTAACAGTCCTGGCACCCAGAAGGGCTGAAGGCACTGTCTGATTATTTATTCCTGCATGACCTTGAGAGCTCAATGCACAGAGCTCATAATTAACAAAATCGGTCCATATTATCCCAATCTCTGAGGACTTCCTAATAAGAGAAGAAGAAAAGGAGAAAAGTGAATGCATTTAGAAGGGTCTGGGCAGGGGCACCTGGATGGCTCAGCATTTGAGCATCTGCCTTTGGCTCAGGACATGATCCCGGTGTCCTGAGATTGAGTTCTGCATTGGGCTCCCTGCAGGGAGCCTGCTTCTCCCTCTGCCTATGTCTCTGCCTCTCTCTCCCTGTATATCTCATGAATAAATATTTTTTTTAAATCTTAAAAAAAAGAAGGGTCTAGGCATTCCTCTTCTTAGAAGAAAGCTTATCTGTACACCTTGCCTCTGACTTCCAGTTTTGAGGATCTTAACGTAAAGTACAGACTCTTTTTTGTTTGTTTGTTTCAGTTTAATTTATGACTTTTTGACTTTGGCATCTGCAAATCCATTATATCAATCACATGCATTAGGGAGAATTCAGTCTTCTATAACAAGAATCATAAATTATTTTCATCTTCTGAGTTAAGACTTATGTCTCTAAGAAGAAATTCTTTTAAGTCTTTTTCCCTTATTTAAATGACAGCCTAAGTCCTAGTTTTTCTTTCATTGATGTATGAACATTAGAATATTATTAATTTTTATATGCTTATTTGTATCTTGCTACTTCTTTTAAATAAACAAGAGTGTCTAACAAGACAGAAATCAATGCATCAGCTAAAGCTACTGTCTTCCCGAAGTTTGACTGGGAGACCTGTTTCCAAGCCCACTCACATAGCTATTGAAAGGATGGAGTCCCTTGAAAGCCATTGGCCAGAGGTATTCTTTAATTCTCGGTCACATGAGTCTTTCTTGGGAAGCTCACACATGGCAGTTGGCTTCCATCAGAAAAAGCAGGTGACAGAGAAAGAACAGATAGGCATATAAAAGCCAGCATCATTTTGTATCCTAATCTCAGAAGTTGTGCTGCTTGGAAGCAAACCACTAACCCAGGACACACTTAAGGGAATGAATCTCCACAATGACATAAATATAGGAGGTGGAGGTCATTGGGACCATATTAAAATCTGCCCACCATGCAAGCCTTGCCCTTTATCAGGACATTGGTCTCTTAATACCACAAGACTCTAGAGATGTCTCTCTGCTTCCCAACGTAGTCCACAACCCATCATACCACAAGGCTCTCAACAAAATTCCCCTGCAGAAGATCTGACATGTGGGCAGAAATTAGCTCTAATTTGGCATTTCTGCAGACCCCACCATGTTGCTTTAGAACATGTAGTCAGAAGAAGCTGATGCCGTTTCTCTTCTATCATCAGGGTCCCTCCATTAACATCACACCACACTGTAGCCATTCTATGCTGAAATTCAACAAATGTCCCCAGTGGTTTCTGGTTTCTGTACATTGAGAATAATTTGCTTCAGAATGTATTTTCTTTAGATTATTTTGTGTTCACAAATCCTAATGTTTAAATAAGTGTGCTTTTAGACTGTGGGGTTTTTTTTTCTGGTGGACAAAATAAATTGCATGTAAATTATGGTCTCTTGGAAACTTCCACATCCTACCCATGTGATTCTCCTGGCTCAGAGGACTCTTGATGAGTAATTCAGAGATTGATCTGTCATTATCTTATGCAAAGAAAGATCAATTAAACCAAGATGGTATAGAAGGCAACCCTGGCCTTTGTCCCCCTACAGAGATCAATAATCAACTATCCATGCACAAAAACAGCTCTAGAAGAGCTTAGAAGTCTACTTAAGAAACTTCAGCAAATAGAAGAAAGAACAAAAGGGAAGGAAGAACAGCTTCATTTTATGCATCATTCCATTCCCCCCAGCTAGCACTGCTCAGCACCAAGAGGGAAATCTCCAGCTGGAAGAGTTTCCCTCAATAGGAAAGGGAGAGTAGGGTGAGTGACCAGCTTGCCCAGCCTTTCAGTGCACTGCATAAGGACTTGCTTCAGTTATACTACACCCAGAAAAATGACAAAGCTTACACATATAGACACAGCTAGAAACAAGGAAGAAGTGTAAGGACTACGAATATCAGCCACAGGCGGGTATGGTACTAACATCAAATTAGGCAGGGAAACCAATGGTACAGAGTCAAGGGCCCAGAAATAAGCCCTTGCATATATAGTCAAGTGATATTTGACAAGGGAGCCAAGAACATTCAAAAGGGGAAGGATATTCTTTTCAAAAAATAGTGTTGGGAAAACTAGATTACTGTATGCAGAAGAACCCTTATCTTACACTACTCACAAAAATGAACTTGAAATGGGTTAAAAGCTTAAACATAACACCTGAAAACATAAAATTCCTGGAAGAAAACACAGGGTGAAAACTCCTTCATATTGGTCAGGCAGCAATTTCCTATATAGGACACTAAAAGCAGGCAACAAAAGCAAAAATAAAGAAATGGGACTGCATCAAGCTAAAAAGCTTCTGCATAGAAAAAGAAAACAAACAACAGAATGAAGAAGCGACCACAGAATGGGAGAATGGGAGGACATATTTGGAAATAATATTATCTGATAAGAGGTTAATATTCAAAATATATAAAGAACTCACACAACTCAATGGCAAAAAAAATTTTTTAATGGGCAGAGGAACTAAGTAAGTAATTTTCCAAAGTAGACTAACAAGTGACCAACAGGTACATGAAAGGTGCTTGACATCACTCATCATCGGGGAAATGTAAATCAAAACCACAATGAGATATCAACTCACACCTGTTAAAATGACTATCTTAAAGATAATTATAACAAATGTTGGCAAGGATGTGGAAGAAATACACTGTGCACTGTTGTGAGAATGTACATTGGTATGAATGCAATGGAAAATAGCATGTAGATGCCTCAAAATATTAAAAATAGAACTACTATATGATCCAGCAATCCCACTTCTTGGCATATATTCAAAGGAAGTGAAAACAGGATGTTGAAGAGTTGTCTATGCTTCCATGTTCATTGCACCATTATTCACATTACCCAAAATATAAAAATAATCCAAGTGTCCAGCAACAGAATATATATATATATGTATGTATGTATGTATGTATGTATGTATGTATATGTATATATATATACATACAAATTGAAAAAAGGAGTATATCGACCACAGGGTAGATGACGATCATAATGATACCTATATTTACTTAGTTCTTACCATATGCATACTGTCTTTTTAATCCTAGAGTGCTTTCAGCTAAATATCATTTAAAATGAAGGATTAAAGGCCACAGAAGTTATAAAAAATATACCCCAGTGCACTCAGCTAATGAGTTAGAAGAGCTGATGTTGCAAATCAAATTTTTGGCTTGCAAAGCCCATATGTTAAAACCAGGCACTAGTCTGTTAATATATTGATTATGACAGCTTCCCTTTATTGATCTCCTACCACATATTAAATCATGTTCTATTCAGCACATTTGATGATATCTTATCAACTAGCCTTTCATTTAAATGCTCTTGTTGTAATAACTCTACAGATGTTATGTACCATACTCAAAGTCACACAATTTGTAACATCAGATTACTTATAAATTACTGGAATGCTTATTTAAATTAACTTTTTTAATGTTATAATAAGATTTACCATTTGATGGAAAACTATCATCTGACTAATCCATGGAACAATTACATATAATTATTGCATGGTCTCATGCACTATAATATGTAATTATTATACATATAATATACATGTACTATTATAAGCACTATTGCACCTAATTTGCTGCTAAGGATTCTGAGGCTCAGAAAGGAACTTTGAGTTGCTAAAATTTTCAAATTTTTGAGCTAATATCTGGGTAGTGGAGTATTTTCTTATCCCACATATTTTCTACTGTATCTCCTATTCTAATCAAGTATTGTCACACCACATTCAGATGGCTGTGTGAATCTTCCAGTCTTTTCCTATGCACTCTTCCCAATCTAAAAACAAAAACCAAAGTGCTACCTCTGCGTAGAGCCTACCATTTGACCACAAATGGCAATACTACTTTCCCACTCAACTAGGTTCTTTGGCTATTATTCAGCTTTGCATAAATGGATATGCAAATATATAAATGTAGTAATTTTTATTGGATGGTAACTTTCCACTAACTGCTTTGGCTTCATTATCTGTCAATTTCATGCCTTTCTCTAATATCAATGTTCCTTATCAAAGTAGTTGGTAGGTGATCTACCTCAGAGATAAAAGGCAGGGTAAACTAAACTAGTTGTTGGACAGGTTTTCAGAGAACCAAGATTACTACCAAAAAACTATGTATGATACTTCTAAAGAAAGATGGATACTCATTTTGAAGAACCAAATGGAGCCCAAAGACTGATTTATCAATGACAGAAGACAAAGAAGCATGGAACAAAGTGAAGTCCTAAACAGGCCGTTACTAAAGGAAGAAAAGAGCCCACCTTTGCTGATGACACAAACTTTTGCTGCTGAGGATTTTTTTAAAAAGAAGTGTAAAATACAATCTATTTATTTTATATTTTTAAAGATTTTATTTATTTATTCATGAGAGACACAGGGAGAGAGAGAGAGACAGAGACACAGGCAGAGGGAGAAGCAGGCTCCATGCAGGGAGCCCAACGTAGGACTCTATCCCGGGTCTCCAGGATCAGGCCCTGGGCTGAAGTGGCACTAAACTGCTGAGCCACCCAGGCTGCCCAAATTACAATCTATTTATGATGAAATTCATGACTTAATAACCCTCAGATACCATTAGAGCCACCCATCTACTGGAAATATGCTATCAGTACCTAGATCTCAGTTGTACACTCCTAACAAAGATATATATTTAAAACCACCTTTACTTTAGGAGCTCATTTTGCAATATTCCAACTCACACAACTCATAACACACCTTTCTCCTCATGTTAATTTAAGATTTAGAGTTTATGAAAGAAAGAAAGAAAGAAAGAAAGAAAGAAAGAAAGAAAGAAAGAAAGAAATCAGAGGCAACTGGGTGGCTCAGTCCATTAAATGTCTGATTCTTGTTTTCAACTCAGGTCATAATCTCAGGTCATGGGATTGAGCCCCCCATTGGGCTCCATGCTCAGTGTGGAGTCTGCTTAAAATTCTCTCCCTTTCCCTTTGCCCCTTCCCCCTTCTCATGTTCTCTCTCTCAAATAAATAAATAGAAAAAATAAATCAAGCTAATTAGTTTAATAAAGAGAATTGAGTGTAGATAGTTGGTTAAATACCTACTGCAGGATAAAGCAAAAAATAGAACAATATGATGACAAATGGAAGCCAATAAATACCAAGGACTTAGGGGTTTAGAGAGAGTAATGAACTTTACTTAATTTTAGAGTATAATGACATTTGCTGACCATTATTAAAATATGTAACAACTTTTAACTATAGAGAACACACAGGGTTACTAGAGGGGAAGTGGGCAGGGGAATGTGTTAAATGAGTGATAGTTATTAAGGAGGGCACTTGTGATGAGCATGGAATGTTGTATGTAAGTAATGAATCACTAAATTCTACACTTGAAACATATATATATATATATATAACAAGAAAAGCCAGAGGGAAAATAAAGCAGTGATTTCAAGAGACTCACCCTAGCATTACAAGATAAATATAGAAGAGTGAGTCTGGAGCAGAGACACTTAACCAACACAAATGAAAAAGCTTATAGTACTAAAGGACAATGGATTTGAATAAAACATTTGAAAAAAAAAGACCTTTGTCTGGAACTACAATAAATTTTTCATAACTTACCCTTTCAAGCTTGATCTCTTTAGGAACTTGCAACTAAGTGATCACATACCTATCCAACTAAATCAGAGTCTCTGGTAATGAGACTCAGTTACCATTATTTATAAGACTCCTCAGAGGGTTCTAATAAAATCCATGGTTGAGGAGCAGTGAATGGCACCCTTGGACATTACCTGAATAAATAGTTTTGATAGATGAAAAATTTGCATGGAAAATACACAGAAACCATGGAAAGGATATACATTTTAAGTATATGAAGAAACAGTTGTAGAGCCACCTGGGTGGCTCAGTTGGTTAAGCATTCAACTCTTGGTTTCAGCTGAGAGTTCATGGAACTGAGCCCGTCATTGGGCCCCATGCTCAGTGTGAAGTCTGCTTAAGAGTCTCTCCCTCTTTCTCCCTGTGCCCCTCTTCCCCTTCTCAAATAAATAAATAAATCTTTTTAAAAAGAGAGAATTCTACATTTCATCAAGATACCAAGGTCATTAGGGAGAACCTCTCATGCATTCATTATGATGTACAAAGCATCCCAGAATACTTCCCTAATCCAATTAAAAACAAATAAAAAAACTAACATTCATATATGAAACATGAAGAGGAATGAAAATCATGAGACTGAAAAAATTATGTGACCAAGAAAGCAGTATTTGCTGGTCTACATATTTGATTTTGCCGGTTTTTTTTTTCACCTCACACTTCAAAAAGGATTGCACACATACTGAGATTAGGCTGTTCTTCTGAGGAACCTCCATAGGGCACTCTTAATGTCCCTGTTTCTCAGGCTGTAAATGAAGGGATTCAGCATGGGAGTGACCACAGTGTACATCACCGAGGCCACTATATCCTTCCTGGGGGAAGGCAGCAATGCTGATCCAAGGTACACTCCAATAGCAGTTCCATAAAATAAGCAAACAACTGACAGGTGGGAGCCACAGGTAGAGAAGGCTTTGTATCTCCCACCTGTGGATGGGACTCTCAGAATGGAGGAAACAATTTTATAGTAAGAGAAAAAGATCCCTGAAATAGGAAGAAAGCCAGAGATGGCACCAACAAAATACATGACTATGTTATTGGTGAAAGTGTCAGAACAGGCAAGGTTGAGGAGTTGAGAAGGATCGCAGAAAAAATTAGAAATTTCCACATCCTTGAAGCAGGTAAGTTGTAACACAATCAAACTGTGCAGCTGGGAGTCCAAAAGGCTAACCAAAAAAGACACCAAAACCAACAAGCCACAGAGGCGGGGGTTCATGATGATTGAGTAGTGTAGAGGGTGACAGATGGCCACAAACCTGTCATATGCCATTACAGTCAGAAGCATACCATCCATACATCCAAAAAGGATCAAAAAAGACATTTGAGTCAGGCAACCCACATAGGAGATGACTCTGCTCTGAGTTTGGATGTCCATGATCATCTTGGGGACTGTGGTGGAGGTGAAACCGATGTCAGCCAAGGACAGGTTGGAGAGGAAGAAGTACATGGGGGTGTGGAGGTGAGAGTCAGAGCTGACAGTCAGGATGATGAGCAGATTCCCAAGCACGGTGAGCAGGTACATGGACAGGAACAGCCCAAAGAAGAGAGGCTGCAGCTCTAGATCATCTGAGAATCTGGTGAGGAAGAATTCTGAGACACTTGTTAGGTTTTGTTCTTTGTAGCCTAGACACCTTTCAAAAAAGAAAAAAGGGTTGGAAAAGTGAAACAAGTAAATGAGCATCCAGCACTGTGTCCATATTGCACATTCAAGCAATCACAAATAAAACAGTCACACTTGCAGTCATACACCCTAGCCTTCAGCAATACTTCTCAGTGTGACACATCCTATTTCTTAGAACTCGTTTCTTCGTTGGTTTCTGCATTATTTACCTCTTTTTTTTAAGTCTTTTTTTATTTATGATAGTCACAGAGAGAGAGAGAGAGAGAGAGGCAGAGACACAGGCAGAGGGAGAAGCAGGCTCCATGCACCGGGAGCCCGACATGGGATTCGATCCTAGATATCCAGGATCGCGCCCTGAGCCAAAGGCAGGCGCCAAACCGCTGTGCCACCCAGAGATCCCTATTTACCTCTTTCTATAGACATTTACCTTAGAGAAACTCTACCAAAGAGTATCAGAACCAAGAACATAAGAGATAACAAATCCATGATCACAGTAAACACAGCCTCCTTCTTTTTTTTTCACAGCCTCCTTCTTGAAGAGAAATCATAAGAAATATCCTTCCTCTTTTAAGAAAAAAAATCATTCTAATTTAAAGAAATTATGAAGCAGTTAAAAATATTTTATTCAAATGAAATGCTAGATATTCTTTTCATTTAGAATATTTATAAACACTCCATGAAAGGCAGGAGTGTGTAGTCTGGATTCTAAATTAGAATTAAAGATTCATAATCAGAAAATATTTTTAGTGTTAGTTATCTTCATCAGTTTCATCATTCTTTGATTTTCTTTCTTTTCTCCTTCATGGAAATAAGTGATGACCAATGTTGGTTCTTTTTTTTTTTTTTTTTTTTTGGAGTTCAATTTTCCAACATATAGCATAACAGCCAGTGCTCATCCCATCAAGTGCCCCCCTCAGTGCCCATCACCCAGTCACCCCAACCCCCCGCCCACCTCTCCTTCCACTACCCCTTGTTTATTTCCCAGAGTTAGGTGTCTCTTGTGTTTTGTCACCCTCACTGATATTTTCACTCATTTTCTCTCCTTTCCCTTTATTCCCTTTCACTAATTTTTATATTCCCCAAATGAATGAGACCATATAATGTTTGTCCTTTTCCGATTGACATATTTTACTCAGTATAATACCCTCCAGGTCCATCCACATCGAAGCAAATGGTGGGTATTTGTCATTTCTAATGGTTGTCTTTTAAAAGTCATTTAGCATATAATTCCTATCCTTGGCTTTTGCAGACTTCAAATTTTGATAAATGTGGTTTAGTTAAGTGCACATAATCAAACAACATTGATAACTATGAAAATACTTTCTTCTTTGTTTCTGTGAACAATGGAAAGGTCTATCCTGTACTTAACTGAGATTTTTAAATTTTTGATACTTCCTCTGTGCCAAAAGGCATAGGCTCTGGGGATTCAGAAATAGATGAGACTCAGTTGTTTCTCTCCATATGCTAAAGATGTACTTGTATAAACAAAATGAAATATCCTGTTAAGGCTGTAGGGAGATCATAACCTTTATCATTATTAGTAATAAAACATCTAAATTTTAATTTGTCCTTATTTTGTGCATTCATCACATATTTGTTGCATAGAAGGCATCCATTATTTGTTTAACCCTTATTCAGTTGAGCTGTATCAACTAGGGATCAACTTAGATGACAACGTTAGGTCTCAGAGATACCAAGAATTTTCCCCCTAGCACACTAATAATAAATGGAGCAGACAGGATTCAAAATCAATTATCATTCTTGGGCAGCCCAGGTGGCTCAGCGGTTTAGCGCCTGTCTTCAGCCCAAAGCTGAAGACTTTTGTCTTTGGACAAAAGACTCCTGGAGTCCCAGGATCGAGTCCCACGTGGGGCTCCCAGCATGGGGCCTGCTTCTCTCTCTGCCTGTGTCTCTTCCATTCTCTCTCTCTCCCTCTCTGTGTCTCTCATGAATAAATAAATAAAATATTTAAAAATAAATAAATAAATAAATAAATAAATAAATTATCATTCTCTGAGTCCCACAAACTTCCTTGTTTCCAGAATTTCTGAAAGTTTTAAGCAGAAGTACAGAGGTTTTAACTATAGGCACATCTGAGATACATTTTTAAACCATTTTCCGTTTCCTGAGTTGAAATGAACCCCCAAGATTCTGACTTTATGTCACCTTTTATGATTGAGTAGGCTGACTGTAAAAATGGAGGAGGGAGGCACCTGTTTGGCTCAGTCAGTTAAGCGTCTGCATTTGGTTCAGGATGATCCCAGATCCTGGGATTGAGCCCCAAGTCAGGCTCCCTGCTCAGCGAGGAGCCTGCTTCTCCCTCTCCTTCTGCTCCCCTGCTTCTGCTCTCTCTCTTGCTCCTTGTCTATCTCAAATAAATAAATAAAATCATAAAAAAAAGAATGGAGGAGAAAGTGAACAGTTGAAGTGAAATCCAGGAACAGGAGCAGGAGAGAGAGAGAAAGAGAGATCTCCCCTGAATAATCATGTGCCAACTCTCTGTGATTATTACATGTGATCTCAGCCATTCTTCCTGTAGTTGAAGCAGGAAGTGCTATCTACTGTTCTCCAATGGTGGTCTGCCAGAAACCCCTAAAGGAAGTGAAATAACCATTTTGGGTTAGCAGAGGAAAAGTCTGGTCTGATGCCCAGATTCAAACATGCCATCAACCCTTTCTAACTCACAACCTGGTATAAGTTACATAAAATGCTGCATTCCTTTCAGCTTGTGTAAAATAATAATAATGTGTGCATTTATGATTTGGAACAGATTAACCAGATGAAATCAAATAAGATATGTAAAACACATACCTCAGAACCTGGCATTTAGGAAGCTTTCAATAAAAGTACATTATGTTGTGGTTAGTGGTCAATGGCATCCTTCTCCTTACAATCATCATAATCTCCTTCATGATCATTTTGGAGTAGCCTAGGCAAGAGGTTGAAGAGATCCATTGGCTATGGTGGGGGAGAGGCCAACCAGATCAGAGTCAGTGAGAGTGAAGCAGAACTCTTTTTTTAAAAAAGATTTTATTTATTTATTTATTTGTTTGTTTGCTTTGTTTGTTTGTTTGTTTGAGAGAGGGAGGGAGAGAGAGAGCATGAGCAGAGGGAAGGGGAGAAGCAGACTCCCCATTGAGCAGGAAGTCCAATGTGGGACTGGATCCCAGGATCATGACAAGAGCAAAAGACAGATGCTTAACCAACTGAGCTACCCAGGCACCCTGGAAGCAGAACTCTTTTTTTTTTTTTTTTTTTTTGGAAGCAGAACTCTTAATGAGAGTTCTCACATCCCCATCAGAACCAAGAAAATAAATGTCACAGGGGTCTCATCTGAAAGTTTGTATACTGATGTCCTCCCATCTGTCTAAACCAAGTGTTTCTATTGTGGAGGAGGAAAAAATGCTCCTGATACTCCCTCCTCCAATCACTGTTTCCTTCAGCACTTACTGAGCTGGGATGCATCTCTGCTGGAGCATGACTGAGGAGTACTGATCACTTGTCTGGTATATGATGAAGGCTCAGGGTCCCTCTTCAAGACTGGCAGGAAGACAGACTTGGCTGAGACCTTCTGATGCAGATGCCACAAAGGGAGGAGACACAAGTATGGAGCCAGTATAATAGAAATGTCAAACTAAAAAGCTGGAGGCACCCACCAATTATTTCCAATTGTATAACTTGTGAGGCTCAATGCACAAAGCTCATAATTAGCCAATTGATCCATGTTGTCCCAATCTCTGAGGACTTGATAATGTTCTTTTCATTTTTAAAAAAAGATTTTATCTATTTATTTATTTATTTATTTAGAGAATGCAGTGGGAGGGGCTAATGAAGGGAGAGAGAGAATCTCAAGCAGACTCCACACTGAAAGTGGATCCTGACATGGTGCTCCATCCATGACCCTGAGATCACAACCCAAGACGAAACCAGGAGTCAAACACCCAACCAACTGAACTACCCAAATGTTCCAGGACTTGCTAATGTCAATAGAAGAGGAAAGGGAAACAGGTGAATGTTTTTAGAAGGATCTGGCTCCTTCCGCTCCTCAGGAAGCTCAGCTGTACTCCTTACTTTTTCCAAGTTGTAGGATCCTAACATGAAATTCAGACTTTTTTTTCAATTGAATCACTCAATGTGTGATTTTGATATCTGTAAATCCATTGTATGAATCATAAAATTGAGGCAGAATTAGGTCTTCTATACAAAGAATGTGATACTATTTCCATTTTCTCAGTTAATATGTGCTCTAAGGATAACTTCTTATTTTCATTTCCATAGGTCTTGCTTGGATTGGCACTTTATATGTTAGAGATTCACAGGGTTATTGTTATTTATTTTTATTTTTTTCAATATTTTATTTAATTTCAAGTTAGTTAACTTATAGTATAGTATTAGTTCCAGGGTTAGAATTTAGCGATTCATCACCTGCATATAACACCCAGTACTCATTATATCACTTGCCTGCTTAATGCTTATCACCCAATTACCCATCCCTCAACCCACGTCCCCTCCAGTAGTCCTCAGTTTGTTCCCTATAATTAAGAGTCTCTTATAGCTTGCCTCCCTCTTTGTCTTATCTTATTTTATTTTTCTTCTCTTCCCCATGTTCACCTGTTTTGTTTACTTTTGGCTAATTTGAATGACTTTAGTTCTGTTTTTTCTCTAATTGAATTACATTGGCATATTAGAAAACTATTGATTTTTACATATTTTTTGGTAACTGATACTTCACTTAAATGCTTCAGAGAGCCTCTCATAATATTACAATGAAGATGTTTGCCAGAACTGTAATCATCTCAAGGCTTGACTGGCAGAAGTCCACTTAAAAGCTCACCCATAGGGCTGTTGGTAGGATTCATGCATTTGTAGACTATTGGCCCGAGGATTCCCAGATACATGGGCCTCTTTTTTTTTTTTTATACATGGGCCTCGTAATGGGGCAGCTTGTAACATGGAAATTGGGTTCCGTCAACAGGAGCAACCAAGAGAGCAAGGCAGAGGTAGCAGGAAGAAAGCCAGATTTTTTTTCCCACTCTATTCCTGGAAGTGACTTCTCAACATTTCTTTCACATTCTCATTGTTGGAAGCAAGTCACTATGTCTATTTCACACTCAATGGGAGGGACATATGCAAGAGCAAGAAAATCAGCAGTTGGGGATCATAGGGAGCATCTCAGGCACAGTCCACCACATAAGTCTCATCCTCTACAAGAACTTTGTGCTCCAAGCACTTCAAGACTCATGTCATATCTATCTGCCTTCCAGTATAGTCCCAAATTTGTCACACAACAAAAATTCCCAGGAGACAAATTGGCAAATGGGTAGAACTTCCTCTCCATTGGGTATTTCTGCAGACCCCGCTTTACTATTTCTCAAGTAGACTCCCTGATTTCTGCTATCCCAGGAGAGCCCCTCCACCAATAAGCCAGTTTGCAGCCATTCCATGGCCAAATTTAACAAAAATCCCCAGTGGTTCTGATTTATGCTAGTTAGAAAGGAGTCAACTGGCTCCAAAGTATATTTTCTTTAGATTTCTGTGGGTTCTCAGCCCTTGAAAACATAAATAAACTATGGTTTTGGTTAATCTGCTTTTTCTAGTGGATAAACTGAGATGTGTATGGATAGTAGTATATTGTAACCTTCTAAATTCTATCTATGCATCTTTCCTGACTCAGAGATTTCTTTGCTGAGGAACATGGAGATTGGTTTGTCATTAAGTGATATGAAGAAAACTTCAATGAATATCTAATCAAATTGGGTATGGAGGGAAGGATGCTATTTACTTGTGTGTGTGTGTGTAAATGTATGACAGAGGGTGTTTCTAGGGGAGAACACATGGTAGATATGTAGAGATAGATATAAGAGGGAGGGATGGGGTGTTAAGGCACTTAGAATACTTAATCCATAGCAAAAATGTGGTATTAGACTGAAGTTATTTCATAGTACAGTGTATAAAGACATTAATAGGGGCGATAGGATACTAGGGTAATGGTAAAGATGAATTTACAGGACACAGAATAGGAAAACCAAAGATATTTATTTTTGTGCAATAAAATGTGATATATGCTTTATTCTTTTCCAGTTTCCAATTCCTTCTCCCACGATGAGTATCCATGATGAAAGAGCAAATGAGTAGGAGTGTACTGGAGAGGGAGGAGATGAGTATTGGAGCCTTGTAAAATATTTGGACAATAGCAAAAAATGTTATTAAACTGAAATCAACATAGTGAGTGAGGAGATGAGATATTAGAATTACTGTCAAAGATGAGTGTAGAGAACATTTACCCCATATCCAATAAGGGGTAAGTACCCAAAATACGTAAAGAATTTATACAACTGGGGATCCCTGGATGGCTCAGTAGTTTGGCACCTGCCTTCAGCCCAGGGCGTGATCCTGAAGACCCAGGATCAAGTCCCGCATCAGGCTCCCTGCGTGGAGCCTGCTTCTCCCTCTGCCTGTGTCTCTGCCTCTGTGTGTGTGTGTGTGTGTGTGTGTGTGTCTCATGAATAAATAAATAAAATCTTAAAGAAAAGAACTTATACAACTTAACACCAAAACCCCCAAAAAATTTCAACTAAAAATAGGCATTTTTCCAAATAAAACATACAGATAGCCAACAAATACATGAAAAGATGCACAACATCACTAATCTTCAGAGAAATACCAATTACCTTATGCCTGTCAGATGGCTAAAATCAAAAACATAAGAAATAACAAGTATAGTTGAGGATGTAGAGAAAATGAAATCTGGGCAGCCCAGGTGGCTCAGCCGTTTAGCACCCCCTTCGGCCCAGGGTGTGATCCTGGAGACCTGGAGCGAATCCCGTGTCGGGCTCCCTGCATGGAGCCTGCTTTGCCTTCTGCCTGTGTCTCTGCCTCTCTGCCTCTCTCTCTCTCTCTCTCTCAATCTCTCTCTCATTAATAAATAAATAAAATATTTTTTAAGAAAAGAAAGAAAAGAAAATGAAACTCTCATGCACCATTGGTGGGAATGCAATTTGATGCAACCACTGTGGAAAACAGTATAGAGGTTCCTCAAAAAATTAAAAATAGTATTATCATATAATCCAGTAACTCCACTGTTAGGTATTTACCCAAAGAAAATGAAAACACTAATTCAAAAAGATATTTACACTCCCGTATTTATTGCAGTATTATTTACAATAGCCAAGATATGGAAGCAACCCACGTGTCCATCGACAGATAAATGGATAAAGAAGAAAAGAAAATGTGCTATGTGTATATATGAAATGTATTATTAGTCAACCATAAAAAAAAAAACAATGAAATCTTGCCATTTGCAACAAAAGAGTTGGACCTATGGGGTATAACAATAAATTAAATAAGTCAGTCAGAGAAAAACAAATACTATATACTTTCACTCATATGTGGAATTTAAGAAACAAAACAAATGAACAAAGAAAACAGAGACAAACAAAAAAAAACAGACCTTTAAATACAGAGAACAAACTAGTGACTCCCAGAGGAGACGTGGGTAGAGGGATAGGTGAAAAAGATAAAGAGGATTAAGATTAAGGATTACTTATTTTAGAGTGCCAGCCTGGCTCAGTTGATGAAGTGTCTGCCTTTGGCTCAGGTAATGATCTTGGGGTCCTAGGATCAAGCCTTGGGTTGGGTTCCCCCTGAGCAGGAAGTCTACTTCTCCCTTTCCCTCTGCCCCTACCACCCCACTCCTCACTTATGCTCTCTCTCTTTCAAATAAATAAATAAATAAAAATTTTTAAAGAAGAGTACAGTTATCTTGATGAGCACTAAGAAATGTATAGAATTGTTGAATCATAGTATTGTACACCTAAAACTAATATAACACTGTATGTTAATTATACTTGAAAATACATACATACATGCATACCAAGTTTGAGAACTAGTAACATGCATCCTCCCACATAACCTGCATAAACCAATTGGATAGATAAGAAATATGTATGGAAAATACACAAGAATTATGGAAAAATATGAATTTAAAATATATAAAAAGAGAACTTCTCATCTTTCTGGGATGCTTGGGTCACCAATGATAAAGCACAGAGTCTCCATAGATCTAATAAGATTCAGTCAGGGGCACCTGGGTGGCTCTGTGGTTGAACATCTGCCTTTGGCTCAGGTCATGATCCCGGGGTCCTAGGGTGGAGTCCCACATTAGGCTCCCCACAGGGAGCCTGCTTCTCCCTCTGCCTATGTCTCGGTCTCTCTCTCTGTGTCTTTCATGAATAGATAAATAAAATATTTTTTAAAGTAAGGTTCAGTCATGCAGTGACTGTCATATACAAAGGACCCCAGAATACTCCCTCAGTCCCATTTAAGACATGAAAAAAGCAATTTCCAAATGTTAAGCAAGGAAAAGGATGAAAGCCACGACAACTATAAAAATGATGTGGTGAGAGCCTTAGAATTTGCAGGTCTACATGTTTAGTTTTTTGTTTGTTTTTAAAATGTTTTGTTTATTTGAGGGGTGGGGGAAAGAGAGAGAATGAGGGGGAAGGGACAGAGGGAGATGGAGAGGAAGAAACAGGCTCCCCACTGAGCAGAGAGCCCAACTCAGGGCTCAGCCTTGGGATCGAGATCATGACTTGAGCCAAAGGCAGACGCTTAATGGATTGAGCCACCCAGGCACTCCTAGGTGTTTAGTTTTGCTGCATTCCAACCTACACCTCAAATGGATGGCAGAGGTACTGCGATTAGATTGTTTTACTGAAGAGCCTCCACATGGCCCTTTTGATGTCCCTGTTCCTCAGGCTGTAGATGAAAGGGTTCAGCATGGGGGTGACCACAGTATACACCACTGAGGCCACTGCATCCTTCCTGGGAGAAAGTGAGACAGCTGAACTAAGGTACACCCCAAGGCCTGTTCCATAAAATAAGCAAACAACTGACAGGTGGGAGCCACAGGTGGAGAAGGCTTTGTATCTCCCACCTGTGGATGGGACTCTCAGAATGGAGGAAACAATTTTATAGTAAGAGAAAAAGATCCCTGAAATAGGAAGAAAGCCAGAGATGGCACCAACAAAATACATGACTATGTTATTGATAAAAGTGTCAGAACAGGCAAGGTTGAGGAGTTGAGAAGGATCACAGAAGAAATGAGAAATTTCCACATCCTTGAAGTAAGTAAGTTGTAACACAATTGAATTGTGCATCTGGGAGACCAACAGGCTGATTAAAAATGACGCCAAAACCAACAAGCCACAGAGGCGGGGGTTCATGATGATCAAGTAGTGCAGGGGGTGACAGATGGCCACAAACCGGTCATACGCCATCACAGCCAGGAGGAGACTATCCAAACATCCAAAAAGCATAAAAAAAGACATTTGAGTCAGGCAACCCACATAGGAGATGACTCTGCTCTGAGTTTGGATGTCCATGATCATCTTGGGGACTGTGGTGGAGGTGAAACCAATGTCAGCCAAGGACAGGTTGGAGAGGAGGAAGTACATGGGGATGTGGAGGTGGGAGTCAGAGCTGACGGCCAAGATGATGAGCAGATTCCCAAGCACAGTGACCAGGTACATGGACAGGAACAGCCCAAAGAGGAGGGGCTGCAGTTCTGGATCATCTGAGAGGCCCATGAGGAAGAACTCTGATACACTTGTTAGATTTTGTGGTTCTATGTAGCTTGGACACCTTTTAAAAAAGAAAAGAGGGTTGGAAAAGTGAAACAAGTAAATGAGCATCCAGCTCTGTGTCCATATTGTGTATTCAAGCAATTAACAAGTAAAATATTCACACTTGGAGCCATACATTCCAGTACATTTAGCAATAGTTCTGTGTCTCAAATCCAATTTTCTTGAACTGTTTCCTCATTGGTTTCTGTGTTATTCACCTCTCTATATACATACTTTAAAGACACAGAACTGAAGAATGTTAGAGGAGCAAGAACAGTTAGAGCTAAATGATAAATCCATGATCACCATAAAATACTCTTTTAAGAAACATGCCAAATAAGAAATATTCTTTTCCCTTTAGGTAAAAAAAAAAAAAAAAAAATCAGTCTAATTGAAGGACACTAAGCAGCCTGATTTTATTCAAATAAATGCAAGAAATTCCCTTTAGAATATTGATAAACTGTGTAATTGCTAGAACTACATCATTGACATTCTAAATTAAAACCGAATGTTTATAATCAGAAAGCTTTTTTTAATAGTTAATTATCTTTATGAGTTTTCATCATTCTCCGGTTTTCTGACATCTCTCCTCTGTAGAAATACATGCTCATTCAAATATGTGGGTTGTCTTTTTAAAGTTTTTTCAAATATAGGGGCAGCCCCGGTGGCTCAGCGGTTTAGCGACGCCTTCAACCTGAGGCTTAATCCTGGAGACCCGGGATCGGATCAGGTCCCACATTGGACTCCCTGCAGGGAGCCTGCTTCTCCCTCTGCCTGTGTCTGCCTCTCTGTGTGTCTCATGAATTAATAAAATCTTTTAAAAAAAAGTTTTTTTCAAATATAATTGTTAACTGTGGCCTGATAGACTTCAAATTTTGTAAATACATTTTGGTTAAATGCACAAAATCATGCAGCATCGGTGACACCATAGATGGCATTTGTACACAATGCAGCTCTGGGTCATTAAACAATAATTAACTTAAAAAAATACCTTTTTCCTATCTCTCATCTTATACAGGATTAAATACCAACCCTACACAGTCTCAGGGAAATTGACACTGGTGTTTGACACTGGTGTTTGACACTGCTCTTTGGGGTTTTGTTTTGTTTTGTTTTGGTCTCTATCTTGAAGTGGTTTGGTATTGCTGAAAGTGCTTACATGTATTTCTAATCCTAAATATTTGGAAGTTCTGGGTCCACATGAAATCCAACTCTCTTGGGACGCCTGGGTGGCTCAGCAGTTCCGCATCTGCCTTCAGCTCAGAGCATGATCCTGGAGCCATGGGATCGAATCCCACATCAGGCTCCCTGCATGGAGCCTGCTTCTCCCTCCTCCTATGTCTCTGCCTCTCTTTCTCTGTGTCTCTCATGAATAAATAAATAAAATCCTAAAAAAAAAAAAGAAAAGAAATCTAACTCTCTTATTTATAATCAAGGAATTTAGGATCATATAAAGCCCCCCAAACCAGGTCTGAAATCTAGCCTTCTTATGCTTCCTTAACTTTAATCTTTACTGAAACAAAAATTCTCCTTAATTAATTCCTTTTAAAATTAATTCCCCTTAATAGTCGGGGTTTTTGTTTGTTTGTCTGTCTTTTTTTGTTTGTTCATTTCTTTAGTTTCTTAAGTTCCACATATGAGTGAAATCATATGGTGTTTGTCTTTCTTTGACTTCTTTTGCTTAGCATAATACCCTCTAGGTCCATCCATGTTGTTGAAAATAAATAAATAAATACATAAATAATAAAATAAATTCTCCTTATATACAATTTTTTTAAGATTTTATTTTTAAGCAATCTCCACACCCAACTGAATCCACAACCCCAAGATCAAGAGTCCCACGCTCCAACGACTGAACCAGCAAGGCACTCCTAAATACAATTATTTTTAAATCAATTCCCTGAAGACAACTCTGCTATTCATTTCTCCTGATAGGTCACACTATGATTTAATTTAGAGAAAAATGCAAAAGGGAAAAGTACAAAGACTAACATAACAAGTACATGGGGAGTTTCCACATTGGTAAAATGGAGCTAATGATTGAACTTACCTTATTGGGTTGTTTGAAGAAATTAAGCATAAAGAAACATAAAGTGGTCAGCCCCGTAGTTCTCAACCCCGTTGATTATTATACTTACCCATTAATACTGCAAAATGTACTAATGTCCTGTCCACTGCCTAGAGCTAATTAAATAATAATCTCTACATGCATGATTTTTAGTGGTACTAATGTACACCCAGGGTCAAGAACAATGCCTTAAAATATTGCCAGGCACTTAGAATATGTACAAAGAATATTGCCTATTATTGCTATAATGAATACCTAATAGCTGTATATTTTTTAGAGATTTAATTTATTTATTCATGAGAGACACAGAGAAAGAGAGGCAGAGATATAGGTAGAGAGAGAAGCAGGCTCCATGCAGGGAGCCCGATGTGGGACTAGATCCCAGGACTCCAGGATCACGCCCTGGGCTGAAGGCAGGTGTTCAACCACTGAGCCACCCAGGCATCCCACCCAATAGCTAAATTAAAAATATAGCCATTTACTAATGTTTTCTTCCAAACTCATATTTTATAGAGATCTGAAATATCACTGATAAAATTTTAGCTTTCTTTAAATCCCTGCATGATCTTATTGCCCTGCACACTTGTTCCCCAAAGCAACCACAATTATTAATTAGGTGAGTATATTTTCTTTCAGTGTTTCCATAACATTATTATTTATTTATAATCTACAAAACCTTACAAAATATTTTCTTAAAGATTTACCTAAATAGTATATTACTACACATAATGCATCTAAAGTGTTCCTGTTTACTACAACACTGCGTTTAAATCTAGATATAACACTTTTCGTGATATATAGTATTAACTATATACTATGAGTTAATGAGGAATTAACTTTATTTTGTTTATCAATTCCTTATTTCAACAACCCTATGAAAATCCTTTTACCTTTCTGCATATCATGCAAATGAGAATTTCTATATGACATCTGCATGGAGGATGGTTGTTAATATCAACCTTCCATCACAAGGTTGTTTGTGTTGTAAAAATCAGTGCAAGTTCAATTTCACCATTTATTTCCTACATCTGTTTTCCCAGTAGAAAAATTAGTTGCTATCAGCTATATGCTATTATTAAAGTATAGAATCAGAAATATTTCTCAGGTATCTAATAATCATCATTCTGTGATACCTTCACATAAAAATTCATATTTTACATAGGGGATATTTCCATATCTCAGATTTTCAAACTGGGCTGTAAAGTGCATTACTACTCATAGGAGATCCTATAATTCACCATATTACTGCCATAAGTGTTCCTGAAAACCAGTAGTCCAACGCCCTAATTCACGGAATACATGTAAATCCCTCAACTTGTCTGTGTTGGTATCCCTTCTCTGGAAATTGAAAGGTTAACAGCCATCTCCAGAGATGTGTGGCATCTAAAGGAAGTGGAACTTAATAAATATCTAGTCATTGTTTTGTAACCAGAATTTGAATCATTAAAAAAAAAAAAATAAAAAAATAAAAAAATAAAAAGAATTTGAATCATTATTGTAATTGTGGGTTTATGGATGAAATGCAATCCTAAGAAAGCTTTAATAACCTTTCATTGGATTGTATGGGAGAGAATCTGAAGGCTCTCTCGTCTCAGGGCTCTAGAAATCCTAAAATATATCTAAGACCACACAGTAAAATTTATCTTCTCCTTCTCATTTTTCATACTTACAAAAATCACTGTGATAGTTTTCAATAACTGAATGTTGTAAATGCTATTAAATAGAAAATAATAGAGTAGAAAGGAGTGCCTGGTGGCTTAGTTGCTTGTGTCAAATTCTTGATCCCAGGCTCAGGTCTTGGTCTTAGAGTTGTGAGTTCAAGCCTTATGTTGGGCAACACATTGGGTGTGGAGCCTACTTGAAAAAATAGATCCTATTGAATGACATAGATACAAACAAGTGCTATTTTATCTTATTTCTTGTTCTATGAGACATCCCTAAAATGGATGAAGGCACGGGCAGGAAAGCACCAGTGTGTGCAAGCCATATTAACTATTCTTTGTTCTTGTGACTCAAAGAAGGGTCTATTCAACATTTCACATATTTGGGAGTTTTATTGTTATTGTTGCCTACTCTGTGCCAAAGATGATATATGCTCTGAGGAATCAGAAATGAATTTGATTCAGTCATTTCCTTCCAAGCACCCAGTATTTAATTTGTACACGGATAAAAATTAAATTTTTGTCAGATATCCATTGAAAACCAAATGATCAGATCACAGGACACTTTGGTTGAAAGGTATAAAGATCGGTATTAAAAAAAATAAAAATAAAGATCGGTATTAACAATATTAATCAATATCATCAATAATAATACTTAAATTTTTGCCTTTCCCATATGCATCCATCACATATTTAACCACATTGGTAGTATTCATATCTATTTAGTCCTTACTCAGTGGAGTGGTATCAACTAGGGGTCAATTCAGATGATAATTCTGAGGCTCAGATATACTAAGAACTTGCTCCAGGTCACTAGATAATAAGTAGAGAAGATAGGACTTAAAATTATATTGTGGATCTGAGGCACATGCAGTTAACTTCTTTACTCTTAAAATTCAGAAATTTTAAAACAGAGATCCATAGATCTTAAGCAATAGCACATGTATTGTACATGTTTTAATATTTTCTAGTTTCCTGAGTGTGGATGGAACCTGAGACATTGACATTGTGTCTCCGTTTGAAATGGAGGAACTTATAAGAATGGAGAAGGAAGTAGACATCTGAGGCAAAATGCAGGAGCAGAGGCATGCAAGAGAAATCTACTATAAACTGTCATGAGCCGGCTCTTTCTATGATCTCTGCCAGCCAATCTTCAGCCGTCCTTCTTATAGTTGAGGCACCAATGGCTCTTTACTCTGGTTTACTAGTAACCTCCAAAGAGAAGAGCACAGTGAGTGGAGAATGTATGGGTGGAATGACCAGAGAAGTTAAATGCTTGGTTGCATTGGCAAGAGGAGAATACTGGCCAGGTGCTCTGTGTCTGGAGTCAGACTGTTTGATTCAAACCTGGTTTCATCCCATTCCATCCCATGACCTGGGACAAGTTACACTAACAGGCTATAATCCTCTCCCCATCCATAAAAGAACAATAATGTGTACATATACATTTTAGGGGTGACTAGGCAGGAGAAAAGAAACAGTCTACATAAAGTACTTATTTCAGAGCCTGACACTTGGGAATCCTTAATAAAGGTTCATGGTATCATGTATATGGTCATCTAGCATCATTCCCCTGCTCCTCTTCATCATCACTTTCATGACCATTTTGGAATGCTTATGGGACTGCTTAGAGGGACTTAATTCCTGCTCTGGTGAGGGAGGTTCCTACAGGAGCTAAAACCAATGAGGGAGGAAAGCAGAACTCTGAATGACAATTCTCAGATTTCCACCAGAACCAAGAATATAAACATCACAGGCCTCAGAGCTGAAACTGCATATTGGTGCCCTTCCATCTGGCTACTCCAACTGTCATGCTTATCCTGATGATGAAGAAATAATGCTCCCCCCATTGTTCCTGTATCCTGTATCTCCAATATCACTCACTGGACTGTGCTGCCTCTGTGCTGGGGTATGACAAGGGAATGACGATCCATCATCCTTCTTATGCCTGTGAATGATGAAGGCTCAGGCTCTGTTCTCAGGATCTGCAGGAAGACAGGTATGCACCCCGTGATGCATACAATGACTCTGAGAAGAGAAGACACAACATACAGATCCGATTGTGCTGGGACTGGCCAACTGAAAGTTTGCAGGGCACAGGCCGATTATTTACAGTTGTGTGGGCTTGAAAGCTCAATGCACAGAGCTCATAATTACCCAAATTGATCCGGGTTCTCCCAATCTCTGAGGGCTTGTTAATATTAATGGGCCAGGATCATAGGAAAAGTAAATGTCCTTTGTTGGGTCTGAGGTCTTCCACTTCTCAGGAGGAACAGCACTTGTACTCCCTCTGACTTTCAAGTTTCATACATCTTAATTAAAAAAAAAACTCAGACTTAATTTTTAAATTAACAGACAAAAGCGTGTGAGTTTATCAGTCATCAAACGCATTCAAATGACTGGACAATTTAGGGAGAATTAGGACTTTCATATCAAGATTCTGGTAGTATCTCCATTCTCTCAGTTAATGTTTTTGGCTCTAAGAACACTTAACACAACCTCTACCCTTTTAACAAATTTGCAAGTGTTGATTTTAGGTACAATACTGTATATCTCTAGAGCTATTGTTGATTTTAGGTACAATACTGTATATCTCTAGAGCTTATTCATCTTGCTTGACTGAAACTCTATGCCCTTTGATTAGGAACTCTCCATTTCCCCCTCCTGCCACCATTCTGTTCTGACTCTATGAATTTGACTATTTTAGATACATAAATGAAATCGTGCAGTATTTATCATTCTGTGCTTGGCTTGTTTCACTTAGCATAATATCCTTAAGGTTCACCTGTGTTGCTTCAAATGACAGAATTTCCTGCTTTCTTCAGGCTGAATAGTATATATAGCATATATACTATTGCATATATATAATATATTATTATATTGAAATATTAAATAACATTATATATTTATTTATTATATTATATAGTATATAATAGTATACTATTGTATATACATGATTTGCATTTCTTTGATGAATAGTGATATTGAACACCTTTTCATATACTTGTTAGCTATTTGTATATCTCCCTTGGAGAAATGTCTAATAAAATCCTTAACCCGGTTTTTAAATCAACTTGTTAGTTGTTTGTTTGTTTACCATTAAGTTGTAGGAGTTCCTTATATATTTTGGAGATGAACCAATGATCAGACATAGGGTTTGCAAATGTTTTCTCCCATTCCATAGGTTGCCTTTTCACTGATAAGGAATCTGAAGAGCACTGATTTGTCACAAGTCTTAAATTGTTCCTGAGATTGGATGGAATTGTGTCTTTAAATCCCATGCCCTTTCTATTATCTGTGATGCCACTCTTCTATCAAGGATATTAGCACCACTCCTAGATAGTTACTGTATAGCAACTGTGGACCTTCCTGGCACACTTCTGTCCAGGCTTTCCCCTCCATGCATAATGTTAATCGATTAGTTGCACTCATTCATATTTTGAAGTTTGATGAGGAAAAAGAAACTGTCACCTGTGGAGAGAATGTTAAATGAGATATCAAAAGCAATATTACTATATTAGTCAGGATTCTCTAGAGAAACAGACCTAACAGGAAATGTGTATATTTATATAGAGATTTAAGAAATTGGTTCACATGATTATGGAGGCTTGCTAAGTCTAAATTTTGCAGGGTAGGCAAGAAACACAGGAAGAATTGCAATTCAAGTTCAAAGACAGTCTGCTGGTGGGATTTCTGCTTCCTCCAGGAGGTCAGTCTTTGTTCTTAACTGATTGGATAAGGCTCACCTACATTATACAGGATAATCTACTTTATTCAAAGTCCACTGATCTAAAAGTTAAACTAAGCCAAAAAATACTTTTGCAGAAACATCCAGAATAAAGTTCAATCAAATATCTGGGCACTATGGCTCAGCTAAGTTGACACATAAAATTAACCATCATAATTACCTTGGCCAATTGCAAGCATTTTTGCCAATCATTTAGGTTTTCAGAAATAGAGACACACCCTATATATTGTTCCAGAGTAGATCAGACCCAAAGTGTTTCATTTCAATTCATAAAAACCAAGAAATCAAAATGATAATTTTGTCATTTTTATTGGGATGTATCTTTTCATTGGCCAATATGGCTTTCTCCTCAGTAAAGGAATACCCTTTTCCATTATTGAAGTTCCTGATCAGTAATGATGGTAGATGATTTAACTTAGTGGCCAAAGGTCAAATATATTAAACTATCTATGAGGCAGGTTTTCAGAGAGCCCCAGATTATTGTCTCACAAACTGTAGGCGACATCTCTAAAGGAAGTATCCTTTACTATGTCGTATATAGTGGACACAGAGCAGAGCCCAAAGACAGATATGCCAAGACAAGACACAGGGAGGGATGGTTTTAAAGTGAAGCCCTAAAGATATTTTTACTAGTGAAAGGAAAGAGTTTTGCTGAGGTAAAGTATAAAAAGGTGAGTTTGGATTTATCCCAAAGATACAGATGCAGTGAAACGCTGGAACACCTGCACCCCGATGTTTCTAGCAGCAATGTCCACAATAGCCAAACTGTGGAAGGAGCCTCAGTGTCCATCAAAAGATGAATGGATAAAGAAGATGTGGTATATGTATACAATGGAATATTCCTCAGCCATTAGAAACGACCAATACCCACCATTTGCTTCGGCATGGATGGACCTGGAGGGTATTATGCTGAGTGATATATGTCAGTTGGAGAAGGACAAACATTATATGGTCTCATTCATTTGGGGAATATAAAAATTAGTGAAAAGGGATAAAGGGAAAGGAGAGAAAATGAGTGAAAATATCAGTGAGGGTGACAAAACATGAGAGACACCTAACTCTGGGAAATGAACAAGGGGTAGTAAAAGGGGAGGTGGGTGGGGGGGTGGGGTGACTGGGTGATGGGCACTGAGGGGGGCACTTGGCAGGATGAGCACTGGGTGTTATGCTATATGTTGGCAAATTGAACTCCAATACAAAAAAATTTTAAAGGTGAGTTTGGAGCAAGGTGACAGTATCTTATTAACCAGGACAAATGACTGGTTGTATGGCATGGAAGAATGTATGTAAACAAATATCAGGAATTTTAGGAAAGTCACATTGCCTATTACTAGTGTTAACTTTTTTATATCATCCTTTGATGAGCTCAGATCATTTTAAGAACTTCAGCATCTGCTCATGAGCAGTTAAAGACCCAAACATACTGTTATCTCTGAACAAAACATGTAATTAGATCAGTAGTTCCCAACCTTGCTTATACATGAGTACCAAGTGGGATAATTTTTAAGCCCCCATGCTAAGGCTATACTTCAGTCCAATTAAATCATAATCTGTGGTGAGAAGCAGTTACCAATATTTTTAGTGTCCTAGGTGACTCCAATTTGAAGCCAAATCTGAAGACCAGTTACATGCATCCTTACCTATAACATGCGTAAACAGATGTAAAGAACACAAAAATTGTGTGAATGATAGACATGAATTTTGGAAAGTTTTGAGAATTTTTTTACAATTTTACAATTGGATTGTAATTATTAAAACCAACAACAACAACAAAAAAGGGTGTGTATTGCTTCAGAATGCCTGGGTCATAGATGAGGAATAAAGAAAGCTCTATAGCTATAATATGATTCAATCATGCAGTGATTGTAATGTAGATAGGATGCCTCCCTCAATCACAACTCCCTCAATCCCATTTAAAATGTATCAAAAAATCAATATTCAGATATGAAGGATTCAATCCCTCAATCCCATTTAAAATGTATCAAAATAATCAATATTCAGATATGAAGGATTGAAAGGCATAAGAATCACAAACATTATGGGACCAATTAGACAGAATTTCCAGTTCCAAGTGTTTGGATTTACTGACTTTTCCAATTCACACAGTGAATAAAAGGGGACAGGTATTGAGATTAGGCTGTTCTTAGGTACCTCTGCATGGCTCTCTTGGTTGCTTTGTTCCTCAGACTATAAAGGAAGGGATTAAGCATGTGGGTGACCACGGTATACACTGCCGAGATCACCTCACCTTTCTTGGCAGAATATGGGATAGCCAACCTGAGGTACACTCCAAGACCTGTTCCAAAAACAAGCAAACAACTGACAGGCAAGAGCCACAAGTAGGAAGAGGTTCGTACTTCCCACCTATGGATGTGACTCTCAGGATGGAGGAAATAATTTGAACGTAAGAGAAAAGGATTCTTGAGAGTAGAACACCACCAAAAATGGCACCAATAAAATAAAACTGGCAGGGATTTCCAAGGAGGCAAGGTCGAGTTGCTGAGAAGGGCCATGAAAGAGATGAGGTATTTCTGCATCTATGAAGAAGGTAAGCTGTGACATCAAACTGTGCAGCTAGGAGTCCAAAATACTGATGGAAAAAAAAGACACCAAAACCAGCCCGACACAGAGGTGGAGATTCATGATCACCAGGTAGTGCAAGGGGTGACAGGTGGCTACAAACTGGTCATAGGCCTTTGCAGTCTCTAGATTGTCCAAACATCCAAAGAGAATAAAAATAGACATCTGAGCCCACACAGGAGATGATTCTGTGAGTTTGGATGTCCGACATCATCTTCGGGACAGTGGTGGATATGAAACAGATGTCAATCAAGGACAGATTGTAGAAGTATATGGGGGTGTACAGATGGCAGTCAGAGCTGACAGCCAGGATGATTAGCAGGTTCCCGAGCATGGTGACCAGGTACATGGATAGGAACAGCCCAAGGTGGAGGGACTGCAGTTCTGAATCATCTAGAAGCCTAGGAGGAGGGATTCTGAGACAAGTGTTAGATTTTTTAATCCCTGAGGCTAAGACACCTCCTAGGAAAGAAGAGTATCTTGGAATAAATAAAACAAGTAAACAGGCAGTGGGCACTGTTCCACTGTCCCCCCCCCCTTTTTATTTCTTCATTATGACTCATTTTTTTATCAGGTTAAAAATTTCCAATATTTTTTCTGTTTTACCACCTTAACTACAATATTTTACCAAATCTTCGTTTTTAAGTTTTTTCCTTTTTCACTTTCATATTTCTACAATTATATGTCTTAGATATATATTTCACTTCTGGACTCCCTTCAACGTATTCAATTTAATTTTGGTAGATATATGAGATATGGGTATTTGTTATTTGTTTTTTCTGTCTCATTTTGTTTTACAATGGTGGAAGTTAGTACCTTCTAACACACAACCAAAATACACCCAGAACCAAGTGGAACACTGTGTTGGTTCATTCTGTGAGATTATATTCTCTTTTCCTTCCCATTCTGCCCTCCTCTTTTATCTTGCTTATGTTTCTGTGGTCAATGTTGGGTCTTTATATCAGTATTGCTGGTTTATATAAATTTGGGATTGAGCATCTTCTACATACAGAACAAAATACACTCAGAACCAAGAGGATCATCCTCTAGGACCCCTCAGGGAGACTACATTCTCTCTACACTATCACTTCCTCACCACCACCATCCCCCCTTTTTTCTCTTTTCTTTTTTTTCTTCTTTGTTTTTGGTTTTGGTTTTTTATATTTACTACTTTGTTTTAAAATTTTTCACTTTAGTGGTCCTTTGTTTTATTTTATTCTGTTCTTCTTCCTTTATTTTCTGGTCTCTGACCTCTTCGGAATCATCTAGGGTGTATTTTACTTAGGTCGTGGTTGATATTTTTGACTCAGCTCACTCATACAGCCACTCTGCACTGGACAAAATGACTAGAAAGAAGAATTCACCACAAAAGAAAGAACCGGAAGCAATACTCTCTGCCACAGAGTTAAAGAATTTGGATTTATTTATTTTTTTTTTATTTTTTTTAAGAATTTGGATTTAAATACGATGTCAGAAATTCAATTCAGAAGTACAATTATAAAGCTACGCATGGCTCTGGAAAAAAGCGTAAAGGACTCTAGAGACTTTGTCACTGCAGAATTGAGATCTAATGAGGCCGAAATTAAAAATAGTTTAACTAAAATGCAATCCAAATTTGATACTCTAACTACTAGGGTTAATGAGGTGGAAGAGAGAGTGAGTGACTTAGAAGACAAGTTGATGGAAAGGAAGGAAGCTAAGGAAAAAAGAGAAAAACAAGAGCCCACGAAGAAAGGCTTAAAAATTTTTTTAAAGATTTTATTTATTTATTCATGATAGACATAGACATAGAGAGAGAGAGAGAGAGAGAGAGTGAGGTGCAGAGACACAGGCAGAGGGAGAAGCCGGCTCCATGCCGGTAGCCTGACATGGGACTCGATCCCGGGACCCCAGGATCCCGCCCTGGGTCAAAGGCAGGCGCCAAACCGCTGAGCCACCCAGGGATCCCAAGGCTTAAAAAATTTTTAATGTGAACATTCAGTAATATTTTCTTCAGAATTTTTAATTTATAGAGATTTGAAATATTACCAATAAAATTTCATTTTTCTTGCTTACTCCTTCATGATCTCATTTCCCTGCATACTTATCCCACAAAGGCAACCTCTGTTATGAATTTGACAGAGTATTTTCCTGCCGATGTTTCCATGGTGTTAGGATTGATTTTGTATCCATAAACAGTCTTCCCGAAAACATAGCTGAAAAGTACCATACTAGATATGTCCCTGGAATATTCTCATTAAAACTTTAAGCCTTTCTGTGAAGTACATATATCTAGATCAAATACTTTAGTGATGCATAGTAGTGCCAGAGGAATAGTTCATTTATTTTCCAATTCCTTATTATGACAATTCTAATTATTGAAATGGAGGACTTGAGTTCTTTAGTCACTTGAATCAGATTTACTTTTGTAAGTGACACTTTTCTGTTACCTGGATAGATTTTGTACCCACTATATTCTAGCCTGTAATTTGTATCAACTTACCATCTGCTGTCATTAAAAAAAGTGTTCATAATGCCAAAAAATTTTTTTACTTCTCCATATCACACAACTGAGAATATCTATAAAATATATATATGGGGGATCCCTGGGTGGCTCGAGATTTGGTGCCTGCCTTTGGCCCAGGGCGCGATCCTGGTGTCCCGGGATTGAGTCCCACATCGGGCTCCCGGCATGGAGCCTGCTTCTCCCTCCTCCTGTGTCTCTGCCTCTCTCTCTCTCTCTCTCTCTCTATGTCTATCATAAATAAATAAATAAATCTTTAAAAAATATATATATATGTATTGTATATGTATGAAGTATAATTGCATTGTACAAATCAGTGCACACTTTACTATTAGTTGCTCAGGTTTTTACTGATATATATATATATATATATATATATATATATATATCAACTGTATATATATATACATATCGACCTCAGGACCTCAGGATCATGACCTAAGTGGAAGGCAGATGCTCAAACACTGAGCCACCTAGGTGCCCCCTAAGGGACTATTTAATGTTTAATAGAGATTTTTTTGTTGCCTACTCTGTACCAAAGATTGCATAGGCTCTGAGAAGTCAGAAATGAGTGAGATTCAGTATTCCCCTCCACTCAGTATTTATGTGTGTAAGGACAAAATGTCCCATCAGAGATTCAGGGAAATCCGTACCTTCAGAGCATGGGGTATTTTAATCAAATAGTATGAAACCAGATTATTAATAATATCTGAAATCTATTTTGCCCTTTCTATACATATTCATCACATATATAGTTTCCACTATACTGTTTAATCCTTGCAACCAGAATGAACAAGAGGACAGTTTAAGGACCAAAGCCAAGGGATCCCTGGGTGGCGCAGCGGTTCGGCGCCTGCCTTTGGCCCAGGGCGCGATCCTGGAGACCCGGGATCGAATCCCACGTCGGGCTCCCGGTGCATGGAGCCTGCTTCTCCCTCTGCCTGTGTCTCTGCCTCTCTCTCTCTCTGTGACTATCATAAATAAATAAAAATAAAAAAAAAAAGACTGAAAAAAAAAAAAAAGGACCAAAGACAAGAGAGAGATCTGCCCTAAACTATAATCAGCTGATGCTTCTATGATTCCCTACCTTGATATCAGCTGTCCATCTGACAGTCTATTACTATAGTCTAGCCCATGCAAGGGGTGCCCATTACTCCCCGCTGTGGTCTACTGGAAAGCTCCAAAGGGAAAAGTACAGTGAACAGAGGGATTCCTCCTGAAGTGACCTGGCAGGTAAAATGAGAGACTGGGTTGGTAGGAGAGAATAATAGCTAGGTGTCCTGGGTCTGGAGTCTGGATGTGAGGATTCAAATCTGAATTCATACTCACTTTACCCTATAGCTTAATACAAGTTATATTTAAATGCTGTGCTCTCGTTCATCTGTAAAATGACGATAAAGTGCATTCCTCTTCCTTGGGAGGTGGTTATGCAGATGAAATGAAACAAGCTACACAGAACACTTAGCTCAGCCTGCCATGTAGGAAGCCAATGAAGGTTAATGATATCATGCTTAATCGTCTTCATCCTCATCACTCCATAGAGCATTCAGGGGACAGGTCAGAGAGACTAGTTTCCTGCCATTGTGGAACTAGAACCAGTGTGGGAGGAAAGCAGACATCTGAATGAAAGTTCTTGGACTCTCTCTAGAACCAAGAACATAAACTTTGTAGTGCTTGGAGCGAAAACTTTGCATGTTGGTGCCCTACCATCTGCCCAACCCAAATGCCCTGCTTGTCCTGACAATAATGAAACAATGCTCCCCTAGTCCCTCCTCCATCCACTGTCTCCCATGGCTCTCTCTGGCTGCACCGTGACTTTGCTGATGCTGACCAAGGAGGAAGTGTGCTGCCTGTCACCTGCCTGGTGAACCATAATGGCTGAGGCTCTGTCCTCAGGACTGGCAGGCAGACTCAGGCCTCCTGATGGAGAGTACTACTCTGGGAGGAGGCATTGGTATGAAGCCCACTAGACAGAGACTGGCAGTCTGAAAGGCTGGAGACACAGGCTGATTATGGTACTGTGGCCTTGAGAGCCGGATGTAGAAGTCTCCAAGACTGTGAAAATTTCACAGTCTTGGAGAACCATCAGAGGAAATAGTGTCCTTGGTCCAGCTCAACGACTTGAGTTGTTGAGCCCACCTCTTCCCAGAAAGAAGTTCATTTAGACCCCTCTAGGCACATACCCACAAGGAAGGCTCTTTCTGTAAAGATTATTTCCACTTTAAAAACTCTATTGCGAGACTCCTAACTCTGGGAAATGAACAAGGGGTGGTAGAAAGGGAGGTGGGGGAGGTGGGGGTGACTGGGTGACGGGCACTGAGGGGGGCACTTGATGGGATGAGCACTGGGTGTTACACTATATGTTGGCAAATTGAACACCAATAAAAAATTAAAAAATAAAAAAACCCTCTATTGCAATTTTGATTTATTGAAATAGCATTGATGATGAAATAATATCAGGAATATTGGCATCCTAATTAACATTTCCCATGCTAGAACTGGAAAATATCTCCATATTTGTACATTTATATGTCTTGTCTGCAAGGACAGCTTCAAACTTTTCTAGTCCATCTAGGGACGCCTGGGTGGCTCAGTAGTTGAGCATCTCTCTCTGGCCGAGGGCCTGATCCTGGAGTTCCAGGATCAAGTCCCACATCAGGTTCCCTGCATGGAGCCTGCTTTTCCCTCTGCCTATGTCTCTGCCTCTTTATTTTCTGTCTCTCATGAATAATAAATAAATATCTTTAAAAAGTCCTTCTAATTCCTTATGACTTTACTCCTTGATAACTTTGTTAATTTGGATGACACCATTGGTTTTATCTGTTGCTAATTGATTTCTATTGCCATATTAGAAAACAATTAGGTTGTATACTTCCATTATCTACCACTCTTCTTTATTGAGAGCTTCTCATTTTTCTTGAGAATTATTTCATATGAAATTACTCGTCATTGTGAAGAGTAAACACACTGCAGTTGCAAAGTGTTTCAAATAGTGCCTGACATAATCATTCAATAAATCTTTTGGTCAAATCAAGCTATCAATATCTATATAATGCTCACAACGTGCCCTATGTTTTCAAAGACAAAGCAATCTTGGTCTTTCATACTTTATTGATGGAGTTTTCTCCTTCCCTGTAATTCCTTCCATAACATAGGGAACTCATATGATATGCATGGTTGAGAAGATACTTGGTGCTTGCCTAAAAGATGACAAGTGATGGTTACACTAGTATACTGTTCACAGCCCCTATCCAACTCTAGTAGTTCCCCATTCAACCATACCCAATCCTGCCTGTCCTGACTCTTCAGAATTCTTTGGTCCCTGGAGGCAGTAGTGTGTAGTATTAAAAAGCCTGGGTTCTGGACTTAGTTCCACCACATAATATGTAACTTAGGGAAATTACTTGAGTTCATTTGTGACTCTATTTCACCATGTGTATTATGTTGATAAGTATCTGCTTCATAAAATTCTTGTGATCAAATAAGTTAACACATTTAAGTTAAAACAGTGAATGACAGAAAAGCTCATTATGTTAAATATATATATATATATATATATATATTTTTTTTTTTACCTCTTCTCTTTTCATAAAATCAAGCCAGTCCCCTTCTTTTCAAATCATCTCTGAATCAAATCTTCATCTTCTACAGTCTAAAAATTTGGGGCAGTGAAGTGTTTCTGATCCCACAGAAAGGATGTGATCCCTGTCCCCACTCCAGCCACTCTAATAGCACCTCCAATATACATCTGATGGTACTGAATGGCTTTGATTTATGGTCAATGTTGATAATATACCTGCCTTAGACTAAAAACAAAATCGTGTTTCTTGTTTGTCTATTTTTAACACCTTAGAGATTTTTAAAAATGTATTAGCCTTAAAATATATTTTATAATTGATGAAAGTAACAGAAAAGCAACTATTAGTAAACTGAATCCAGAACTGTATAAAAGGAATTACACACCATGACTAGAGATGTATTACAGATGTGCAAAGCAGGTCCATTATCTGAAAATCAGTGTGATCCGCCATCTCAAAATGCTATGATCATAACAATTGATGCAGAAAAGGCATTTGACAAAATCCAAAACCTACACTTATGACTTTTTTTTAACTCTGCAAACTAGGAAAAGGGGAACTTGATGAAAAGCACAAGAAAACCCACTGTTAACATCTTAGCAATAAATAAAAAGGACACAACTTCACGCAACCTGGATGGATCTCAAGGGGATTATGCTGAGTGTAAAAAAAAAAAAAAATGGTATCTCCAGGTTACATAATATATGGCTTCATTTACATAACATTTTTTTAAAAAATTATACAGATGGAGAACATATTGGTAATTGTTGGGGCTAAGTACGGAGAGGTTTGGGTCTGAATACAAAGTAGCTTAAAAGAGTTCTTTTGTGCTGATGAAACAATTCTGTATCTTGATTGTGTGGTAGGTCCATTCACCTACATGTGCTCAAACTGCAAAGAAACACACACACACATATGCATCTCAAACTGGCAAAATCTGAATAAGCTCTTGGATTTCCACTGGGTAAAACTGGGTGATGGGTACATGGAATTTCCTCATACATATTTTTTCACAGGTTACTGTGAATCTATAACTATTTCATAAAAAAGAATTTACAGGGACGCCTGGGTGGCTCAGCGGTTAAGCGGCTGCCTTTGGCTAAGAGCATGATCCTGGGGCCCTGGATGGAGTCCTCCATCGGACTCCTTAGGGGAAGGCTGCTTCTCCCTCTGCCTATGTCTCTGCCTCTCTCTCTCTCTCTCTCTCTGTCTCTCATGAATATATACATAAAATCTTTTTAAAAAAAATTTACACACACACACACACACAACTCAGGACCAGAAAGCTTAAGTGACTTTTCTAAAGTCATAGAGGTAGAGCTGAAAAGTGAATACCATCTAGTGTCTTGACTACCAATCCAGTTTTCTTTCCACTCCATCAAGGAATCCCCATGACCTTAACATAATAGAGAGATAAACAATATTCTTCTGAATTATCTCAAGCACATTGTTACTGACAATGCTAACGGTAGAAAGTTCTGATTGGGTAGGTTTATAAGCAGACTGGCATATCAGAAAAGAGGCACTGATAGAAGTATCTATCTCAAATAGCTAGAATTAAGTGAAACCCAAATATAATAGAAGGGAATAACACGAGAAATTAAAGAATCAGAAAGAATAAAGTTGGTTCTTTAAAAAAATTAATATATCTAAATCCCTAACAGGATGAAGAAAAAGGAAGAGAACATATATATCACCAATATCAGAAATGAAAAGGGGATATATTACAGTTTTCAAACATTGAAAAGGAATCATAGGATATTATGAACAAAATTTATGCCAACACATTTGAAAAGTTCTGGAATAGACAAATACAATTCAGCAAAAGTAACACAAAAACAAATAAAAAACCTGAATAACCTTTGTCTGTTTATATTTGGTGTAATGCACCAGTTAAACTATCTTACAAAAGCTTTCTGTGAAGAAAACACAAAAGACAGATTCATGGGTGAATTGTTCTAAACATATATGGACTAACTGGTTCAAATTTTATATAAAATCTTTCAGAATAGTTTACAACTCCTTTTATGAGCTAATATAAACCTGATACAAAACACAGACAAGTGGGATCCCTGGGTGGCGCAGCGGTTTGGCGCCTGCCTTTGGCCCAGGGCGCGATCCTGGAGACCCGGGATCGAATCCCACATCGGGCTCCCGGTGCATGGAGCCTGCTTCTCCCTCTGCCTATGTCTCTGCCTCTCTCTCTCTCTCTCTGTGACTAATAAATAAATTAAAAAAAAAATTAAAAAAAAAATAAATAAATAAAACAAAACACAGACAAGTATATTAAAAGAAATTATAGGACAAAACTCTATTTAACAGACACAGAAATAATTTTTAAGTAGCATATTGAATCTAGCAAAATGAAAAGGCCAATAAGCCAATATATACCATGTCCAAATGTGGTTTATTCCAGGAATACACGTTGTTTTACTATCTGAAAATCAAGGAATGTAGCAATTTACATTAATAAACTGAAAGGTTTTTTTCTTTTTTTTTTTTTTAAGACCATGATACATGCAGAGAAGGCACTGGATAAAATATTCACTCACAATTAAAAAAAAACTTGGCAAATTGGGAATAAAACAATTCTCTTCATTATTAAAAGTAATCCATGAAAAACTTACAGCTATTATTAGACTTATGAAATAGGGAATATTTTCCCCTAAAATCAGGAACAAGGCAAAGATGTTCATAATCATTTCTATTCAACACTGTAAAGCAATGAGGCAAAAAATATATATATAAGATAAAGTTCAGGGATCCCTGGGTGGCGCAGCGGTTTAGCGCCTGCCTTTGGCCCAGGGCGCGATCCTGGAGACCCGGGATCGAATCCCACGTCGGGCTCCCAGTGCATGGAGCCTGCTTCTCCCTCTGCCTGTGTCTCTCTGCCTCTCTCTCTCTCTGTGACTATCATGAATAAATAAAATAAAATCTTAAAAAAAAAAAAAAAAAAAAAAAAAAAAAATAAGATAAAGTTCAGAAATCAAGTAAGTCTTTCTTTTGTTATTGACAGGATTGTACATAGAAAATCCAAAATAATCCACAAACTATTTGAATAATAATTCAAGTAATAATAAATTAATTTATAAATGTCACTGGAGAAAAAGATCAATGTACAAAAAGAAAATTGCAATTTGTGCTAGCTGAAAATAAAAAAGGAAATAAATAAAAATACTTACAAAGCAAAACATACCACATACCTAGAAATAAATTAAAGATATTCAAGACCTCTACTATTAAACTACAAAACACTGTTAAGACAAATTAAAAACAACGTAGGTAAATGGATGATTATGTTTAATTCAATATTATAAAGATGCCAATTTCATTCAGTTTACCACATCAAGTCAATGCCATTCCAAGCATACTCTCAGCATACTTATGAAAATCAGTAAGGAAATTCTAAAAATAATATAGAAACAAATGAGGAGTAGAGAAGGCAAGACAATTTTAAAGAATAAAAAAGTTCTAAGTCTACCAGATTTCCAAATGTACTGCAAAACAGCATAAAAGTTGAGAAGCCATCTCTAGCAATCTAAAAAAAGATATGTTAACAGACGGCACTTAACCTTTCTGAAGGGATTTCTAGAACTACTTAGCCCCTGCTGTGTTAGCAGACTTCAGTTTCCTCCTATTGCTAAGACCCTAGTAAGCACAACATGCTAGCTGACAATATTTCCTCTATTCCCATTATATCCACTTGCCCACAGCTGCCACCTTCCCTCTCTGTACACATCACAATGGTCAGGACTCTGGTTCAGTTGGTGCAAACTCTACTTTGGTTTCTGGATGAGCACAGGAGCCAGTCCTAAACAATTCAGAGCATTACATTCCTCTGGCCACAGTGATTGGCTAACTATTGTCAAGTAAGACAATCAGATTCTATTATAATGATCATATTGGAGTTGCTCCAAAAGACCACCGCTCTTTTCTCTCTGAGACTTCAATCTAAAAAGAAAGCAGCCTGGATCTTCTGGGACCCACAGTAGAGAGAAACAGCCTGCCAGGAATAATTGCTAATACAAGGCGATGCACAGCCAAGACACAGACACAGAACTCACCCAGATAATAGCTTTTTAGCCTCAGGATCCCAGCCATCTCTGAAGCTAGTTATGCCCAAGGACTTCTCAATAATCAAACCAATAAATTCCCTTTATAGCTTACAAAAAATGAGAAGAGTAAAAAGACAAGCCAGTGAAAGGTTAAAGGTATCTGCAATGTATGTATATATAATATACACAAGCTATATATATATATATATATGATATATAACACATGGTTTTATATATGTATGTGTACATAACTAGACATAGAGATACACATACATACAATTAAGGACAAGTAACTAGAAGGAAACCCTTCAAATAAAAAAGGAACCAAAAATGGGTGCCCTCATAAAAGATATCCAAATAGCCAATAAGCACATAAAAAAAAAATATTTACCATCATTACATATCAGGAAACTGAAAAGTAAAACCAAAGCAGGATAGTACCATGTCCTCTACTGTAGGGCTAAGATTAGAAAGGGCTGGTCAGCTATGTGGAACAATTAGAATTTTCATGCATTGCTTTTAGGATGAGCTTTTAGTCCATCTTTTTGAAAAACTGGAATACTCAAAACTAAAGCTAAAGTCTACCCTATGAGTCAGTGATCTCATTCCTAAATACAAAACATATACCAAGAGAAATAAGTGTAAGTCAGCAGAAAAGAGCAATTAAAAGGCAAGCTAGACATCATGCTGAGAAAAGAAGCCAAGCACATAATTGTACATATTGTACTTGAGCACTTAGATAAAGATCAAGAGGATCAAGAAGCAAACCTAATGAACTGAATAAAAGTCAAGATTGTGGTTTCCTCAGTGGAGCACTATTGAGAAAATATAAATAAACTTCCTGGAATCCTAGAAATGTTGTTTAACAGAGTGTGTATGTATGTAAGTGAAATTTCATCAAGCTATATGCCTAAGATCAGCACACTTCGTGCACATTAGTGTACATTAGTGCACATTAGTGAAAGCGGCATAGGTCTACTTTCAGAAATGATGGGGAAACATAACAGAAGGGAAAAGTGCAGCTAGATCTATCTGAAGAAGCACAAACCAAGTAACTTTCATCTTTCCCAAATAAAAAAAGCAGAAAAATCTGTTTGAAGGTATCAAATATAAATCTTCCTCCACTAAAATAGGACACCCTGTCTGATGTTTACCTCCCTTATACCTAATTTTCTTTACTGTCCACAACCCTTCTTGCTGGAGATCCCAATGGACTTGCATAGATGTCTCCTTGAGCAAAGTGGTGTGATGGGATTGTACTATGCAGATAACAATCCTACTCCAAACTTGGGCCACCTCTATACAGTCAGTTGATGTGCCAGGGACTATAATATCAGCAAAATGACAATGCTGGACCCTGCCAGAAAATCTTTTTTTTTAAAGATTATTTATTAATTTATTCATGAGAGACACCCAGAGAGAGAGGGGGGGGGGCAGAGACATAGGCAGAGAGAGAAGCAGGCTCCATGCAGGGAACCTGATGTGGGACTTGATCCCAGGGCTCCAGGATCATGCCCTGGGCTGAAGGCAGGCGCCAAACCATTGAGCCACCCAGGGATTCCCCAAGAACTTGCCAGAAAACCTAAGAAACTGTGTAGGACCATGATGGAGGAATTGATGGAGAGGTCTAGGGAGCTGCTGGCTCTGAGGTTAGTAGGCAGGACACACAAAAGCTTGTCTTCGAAAGTAGGCAGGACACACAAAAGCTTTCACTCATGTAAAAGCATTTACTGCTCTGTTTCAAGCTAGTATTGATTAGTAGGTCCTAACATCAGGAAAATGAGCAGGAAACTGAAGCCCACCATGCACCCCTATGCCTCTTTCTCCATATTATGGCCCCACTAAACAAAAAGTAATAGCTCTTCCATCTGCCTTCCAATTCTCATGCAAAGGCTCTTCTAGACAATTCTAACCTGGAACTGGATATAAGGAAATGATTCTGAGAAACACAGTCCAAAATATGTCCAAATTAACACATGCATACCAGCTCAACTACCTTTACTTCCAGCTTTCTTTTTTTTTTTTTTTAAGATTTTATTTATTTATTCATGAGAGAGAGAGAGAGAGAGAGGCAGAGATGCAGGCAGAGGGAGGAGCAGGTTCCATGCAGGGAGCCTGATGTGGGACTTGATCCCGGGTCTCCAGGATCACGCCCTGGACTGAAGGCGGCGCTAAACCACTGAGCCACCAGGGCTGCCCTACTTCCAGCTTTCTTATTGCAAGATCCCCCTTTCCCCCCAACCTTTTTAAATTCAAAACATTGGGTCCAGTTCCCAGCCATGAGCAAGGACCAACAACAAAATACTAAAACAACGTATCAGATGTGACTCTTTTTTTGGAGACTTTTGCACTTATTAATTTCTGTTAAAATTACTTATTAGACAGGAAAAGCTTTTAATAGTAAAAAGTGATAGCCTCAAAAACTTTAGGTTCTCTTAGTAAATAAAAAGGAAAAAAATGGGTAGGCAATTTCCAGTACGTTCCATACTAGATCAAAATGAAACTACCAATCACAAGGAAAAAATTACAAAAGAAATTACAAATACCAAAGTATTGATACCATAATGACTACATACCTGGAGAATGATGAGCATTAATTAGAAACTAACTGAACAAACCAAAAAAAGAAGATCACTCTTGCCTGCTTATGAAAAACACCTTGAATCCCCTATGGGTCCAAAAGGTTTTATAATGTAAAAACATTTACATCTCAGGCAAAATGAAAGTACCTATAATAAATCGTGGTTAGAAAATAAATACATAAATAAATAGATAAATAAAAAGTGGTTAGAGCTGAAAAGGTATTAGAGGGAAATTTATCACCGTAACTATGAATTCATATCAGAAAACAGAAACTGAAAAATCAATGAGCCAGCAGTCCACTTTACAGGTGAGGTGCTGATTTGTGCTTCTTGTATGAATTTTCTTCCACACAGGAAGCAATGTTCACGAAGGCGTTACCACCAGGTATACATAAACAGGTCTCTCTCAGCTGTGAGTTCTCAAGACTTCAAACAGATAAGCAACAATTTCTTGCTTTCTTACATTCACGGAGCATTTCCACAATGTTCCATCTATGATTTGAAAACACCTTGCAGACATCCCCACATTTTTTATATTTATACACTTTCTCTAGTGTGAGTTTTCACATGTCTTCGAAAGTAGGCAGGACACACAAAAGCTTTCCCACATTCCTTACATTCATAGGGTTTCTCTCCAGTGTGGCTTCTTACATGTCTTCGAAAGGATGAGGGACAACTGAAGGCTTTCCCACATTCCAGACATTCAAAGGGTTTCTCTCCAGTGTGCATTCTTGCATGGACAGTAAGGTATGAAGAATGGCGAAAGGCTTTTCCACATTCCTTACATTCATAGGGTTTCTCTCCAGTATGTGTTCTCATGTGGATCCTAAGAGCTGAGGGATAAATAAAGGCTTTTCCACATTTCTTACATTCATAAGGTTTCTCTCCAGTGTGAGTTCTTATATGTACTGTAAGGTGGGAGGAACTAATGAAGGCCTTCCCACATTCTTTACATTCATAAGGCTTCTCTCCGCTGTGAGTTCTTAAGTGTTCAGTGAGGGATGAGGAACGGCTAAAGGCTTTCCCACATTCCTTACATTCATATTGTATCTTTCCAGTGTGATCTCTCACATGTGCTCTGAAGGATGAGGGACAACTAAAGGCTTTTCCACATTCTTTACATTCATAGGGTTTCTCTCTACTTTGATTTTTCACATGCGTGTTAAGGGAAGTGGGAAGATAGAAGGCCTTTCCACATTCCAGACATTCATAGGGTTTCTCTCCAGTGTGTTTTCTCATATGGATACTTAAGGAGGAGGGACAATTGTAGGCTTTCCCACATTCCTTACATTTATAGGGTTTCTGTCCTGTGTGTGTTCTGACATGTACAGTGAGTTTTGAGGACTCACTGAATGCTTTCCCACACTCTTTACATTCGTAAGGCTTCTCTCCAGTATGAATTCTTATATGTATTATAAGGTGAGAAGAAGAACTAAAGGCCTTCCCACATTCCTTACATTCATATGGCTTATCTCCACTGTGAATCCTTTTGTGTTTGGAGAGTGAAGAGGAACAACTAAATGCCTTCCCACATTCCCTACACTCATAAGGCTTATCGCCACTGTGAATCCTTTTATGTTCTGTCAGGGATGAAGAACAGCTAAAGGTTTTCCCACATTCCTTACATTCATAGCTCGTCTTTCCAGTGTGAATCTTCATATGTGCCCTAAAGAAGGAAGAACAACCAAAGGCTTTTGTACATTCTTTACATTCATAGGGTTTCCCTTCAGTGGGATTTTTCACATGCTTCTTAAAACAAGCAAGAAAATGGAAAGCTTTCCCACATTCTTTACACTGATAGGGTTTGCTGCCAGTGTGAGACCTGATGTGATTCTTAAGGGATAAATGATCCGTGAAGGCCTTTTGACACTCATGGCATTCATAGGACTTTACTTCAGTAGTTCCCTTGTCTATGTTAAGACGTGAAATTTGGCCAAAGGCTTGTTCACACTGATTTTCTTCGTTACATTCAAAGATGTGCTCCACTGGACTTCTTTTAAAAATAAAAAACACGTTATTAGCAATAAATAAATTTTTACCACTTTCAGTGACTATGTACACTTTCTGCCCTGTCAAGTTACAAGTGCAAAGTTCTCAACAAGGGGTCTACAAAAGCCAGTATTACCACTGAAGTTTGTTTTGACATACAATTTTTCTGATAACTGCTTACAGCTGAACTGTGTGTCAAACAGTAAAGATCTCAATGTCATTTTTGAAATCTTGAAAAACTCTTTATGAAATCACAATTTTTGACTAAATTCTACGTACATGTTTTTTAAGTTTTGTCACATTTTTAAGATTCTTTCCTGAGGCATTACATTTTCTTTTATGAATGGCACTCACCTCAAATGTCTCTCATGGCTTTTGTTCTGATAATAAGTATCATGGTATTCCCAGTTTTGGTGTAAAATGGATGACCAAGAATCATTCCTTTTGAATCTTACTATTTTCTGTTCACTGGATATTTTTTGTTCATAAATATCTTGTGCTGATTCATTAGTTTTAAGTTGAATCTTAAAACCTGAAACAAAAAAGTAAAGGTACCTATAAGGAAAGGACTTCTGGCAGTGTTGCCGTTTCAGGACTTTGGCAATATACACAAGGGTCAAGATAGCAACTAAGAAATGATTCTATGAAGACTGAGACTGATAGTAACACATATAAGGAATTATTAGGAGAACAAGGGGCACCTGCCTGGCTCAGTTGGAAGACCATGTGACTTGATCTTGGGCTCATGAGTTCGAGCCCCATATGGAATGCAGAGATTACTTAAATATATAAAACTTAAAAAGGAAAACAAAACAAAAAAGAACCAGTTCCTTCCTAAAGTACACATGATACTAACAAGAGGAATTCGGACAATCTTTCCCAAGAACTAGGAAAGTAAGAATACTGATAAAATGTCAAAATAGTAATGCAAGGTATCTGGAAGATCAGACTCCTCAAACAAAACAAAGTTTTGTTTTGCTCTTATTTGATGTTTCCAAATGTCATATCCCCCAACCAGGGCAGTTTCTCCCCAGGACTCTTGCCTTCCTGGTGCTTCCCCTGGATAAGTCCTTGTTCTACTGTCTCCAGGTCCTCCTCTTGTTTCCATTGGGAGATCAGATATGGTGTGTGCAGTGGATATCCTGTTAATGCAGAAAGGCAAAAAAAAAAAAAAAAAAAAAAATGCAAAAAGGCTTATCAGAGGGAAAATGATGAGGAACCATAAGCATTTCCATGAAGACAGGGTCAAAATTTTGCTCTTCTAATACTCTAATTATGGGCAAGAGTAAACTGAATTTCAACAAAATGTTTGTGAAAAACTTTTTTAAAGCAGGGTCAGTATGGGGGAGTAGACAATGACAAAGACAACAACACAGCCTCTGATTTCTAGAATTGATGTGACATTCATTGTCTAAACTTCCAATATTAGAAGCTAAGCCAGGACATTTTGTTCTCCTCTTGCACATAAATAATCTCTCAGAATACCAGTCTTAAACAAGGTTACTCTGAGATCATGATAAAATAAAACAAAACAAGGCCACCACATAATTTAATCTAAGGTTGACAAAAAAAAAAAAAAAAAAGTCATTACGCCACCCACAAAATACTCAGTAACAAAATTTCTACTTCTTTTTGTCAGCATCCAATCTAAAGTGATCATCTATGGACTGGGTTGAACAAAGTTCCTTGAAAATGTATGTCTAAACACATCAATGAGACAAAATCGCTCAGAAATAGAACTACATAAACAGTCAGCTGATCTTTGACAGAGGAGCAAAGGCAATACATGGAGAAGATAGTCTTTTCAAAAGAGACTAAACAACGAGCCATCAACATTCAAGAAAATATAGACACAGACATTTACACCCTTCACAAAAAGCAACTCAAAATGGATCACGGGGATGAAAAACCTAAATGTAAAGTGCAAAACTATGAAACTCTTTGAAGAAAACACCATATGAAAAGATAGTCCAATATGTCCTGAGGAAAATACAAATTAAAACAATGAGAGGGATCCCTGGGTGGCGCAGCGGTTTGGCGCCTGCCTTTGGCCCAGGGTGTGATCCTAGAGACCCGGGATCGAATCCCACATCGGGCTCCCGGTGCATGGAGTCTGCTTCTACCTCTGCCTATGTCTCTGCCTCTCTCTCTCTCTCTCTCTCTCTGACTATCATAAATAATAAAATAAAAAAAAAGAAAAAAAAAAAACAATGAGAAACCACTGCACACCTATGAGAACAGTAAAATCCAAAACACTGACACCAAAAATGCTGGCAAGGATGTAGGACAGGAATTCTTTCACTGCTAGTGGGAATGCAAAATGGTACAGCACTTTGGAAGAGTTTGGCAGCTTCTTACAAAACTAATCTTAACATATGATCAGGCAATCACACTGCTTAGAATTTACCTAAAGGAGCTGAAAACATGTCCACACAAAAACCTACACATGCATGTTAACTGCAACTTTATTCACAACTGCCCAAACTTAGAAACAATTAAGATGTCCTTTTTTTTTTTTTTTAATTTATTTATTTATGATAGTCAGAGAGAGAGAGAGAGAGGCAGAGACACAGGCAGAGGGAGAAGCAGGCTCCATGCACCGGGAGCCCGACGTGGGATTCGATCCCGGGTCTCCAGGATCGCGCCCTGGGCCAAAGACAGGCGCTAAACCACTGCGCCACCCAGGGATCCCTTAAGATGTCCTTTAGTGGGTAAATGGGTGAATCAAACTATGGTACAGCTAGACAATGAAACATTATTCAGAATTAAAAAGATATGAATTATCAAGCCACAAAAAGCCATGAAAGAACCATAAATGCATATGACTATGTGAAAGAAGGCATTGAAAAAATCTATACACCTTACCACATGACTCCAACTACAACATTCTAGAAAAGCCAAAACTATGGAGGCAGTAAAAAGATCAATGGTTGCCACAGCTTAGCAGGAAAGGAGAGAAGAACTGACAAGGCAAAGAGGATTTTTAGGGCAATGAAATTACTCTGTATGATACTATAATGATGAATATATATCATTACATATTTGTCCAAACCATAGGATGTATTCTATGTTGAATGAATTCACCAAGAGTGAATCCTAATGTATAAATTATGGACTCAAGTGATGATGATGTGTCAATTCAGGTTCATCAACTGTAACAAATGTATCATTCTGGTAGAAGATGTTGATACTACCTGTACAGAGGTAGGGCACCCATGAGAAATCTTTGTATCTGCCACTCACTCATTCTGCTATGAATCTACAACTGCTCTAAAAAAAAAAAAGTAAGTGTATTAAAACAAAATGTCATGTACACCTGAAACCTCAGAATGTCACTTTATTGGAAATAGGGTCTTTGTAGATTAATCAAGTAAAGATGAAATTATACTGGATTTGAATGGGTCTTAAATCCACTGACTAGTGTCCTTATAAGGAGGGGCATAAAACAGAGGGAAGAAGACCAGGTGAAGATAAAGGCAAAGATCAGAAAGATCACCCTAGTTGCACGGGGTGCCCAGATGACTCGGTAGAGTGTGCAACTCTTGATCTCGGGGTTCTGGGTTCGAGCCTTATGCTGGGTATAGAAATCACTTCAAAATAAAATTTAAAGAAAACAAAAAACTAACAAACAAACAAAACCCCCAATATCATCGCAAACCAAAAAACACCAGGGATTGGTGGCCAACTACCAGAAGCTAGGAAGAAACAAGGAGAGATTGCTGCCGTAGAGCCTTCAGGAGGAGCATGGTCCTACTGACACCTCGATTTTGTACTTCCAGTCTCCAGAAATGTGAAAGAATAAGTTTCTGCTGTTTTCAGCCAGTTTGTAGTACTTTGTTATGAAAAGCCTAGGAAACCAATACAGCCTGCTTCCACAGACCCACCCTTAAGTCACTCAACCAAAGTACAAACCCTGTAGTATAACTTTTTAACACCTCTTTTCGGAGATATACCACAGCTCCCCATGTCATCTGTTCTCCCTCCCTGCACTAATAATCTCCCCTTGTTTACAGGTGTGTTTCTGAGTAAAGAGCATTAACATCAGTAAAATTCTCACAATGACCCAAACCACAAACTTCCCTAAGGCTCAAAGTGACTCCTGAAGTCTATGCCAACACTTTCAACACTTAATAAACTTCAAGGCTTTTAACCACAAGAAAAAGAAAAAGGCAGTTCACCACACAGATGTTTATTTTCATGGTGAAGCCACTAGATTCTAAGTTCCTTGGGGTCGGTGACCACGTCTGTCTTATTTACCAATTTATTCTAATTCCTCAGTCTAAATTCTAGAACAAGGTCAATTAGTAAACTTGTTTTCTAAACAACTAAATAAAGAAATGTTGCCATTCTTACCTAGTGAGGCCAGGTTCTGAAAGTTTTCCAGCATCACATCTCTGTAGAGGCTTCTCTGAGCAAGATCCAGCAAAGCCCACTCCTCCTGGGTGAAGTCCACAGCCACATCCTCAAAGACCACAGAGTCCTAAAAAATCCCACATACATTCTTTTCAGAAAGGTACCAACTCTCCCCACGTGTGCAGGAAGATGGATGAGGTTGCTAATACCGGGGAACTGAAAATCATAGGAAATTCTGAAGATTTTATGATCTCCCAAAATCTACCTAAGAATTCAGACATCAGATCTTTCTCCTTGTATCCATTACATCCTTCCTAATCTCATCCTGTTTCATGGATCTAACTACACTTCTAAAACACTAAATTGATCTCTTGCACAGTTTGATGGTGACCAATTCCAATCTTATAATGACCCAGAACAGTCCAGAGCCTATAGCAGAAATGACAGAAATGCTCTAGAGATGAAATAATTTCCACAGACACTAGCAATTCCTTGTTCCACAAATAATTTTACCTGCTTCCTTCTTTCCTACCATAGCAATCAGCATAACATGAAAAGACCAAGTCAAAGCCAAATGAGGTTTAAATGCATAAAATCACACTGAGGGATGGGGAACTTTCTTTGTTGGTTTCTTTTTTTTCCCCACAAACCTGAGGCCCAGAAGCCTGCAGAAATATAACTTTCCACTCAGGCCCACAGCTGGCCATATTGTCTTTTACTTTAGCCAGGGGGTCAGCAAACTACAGCACATGGGCTAAATCCAGCCTCCAACTTGTTTGTGTAAAGTTGTATTGGAACACAATAAAGCATTTGTTTATCAACTGTCTGTGGCTGGTTTCATACTAAATTGACAGTTTAACTGTAATAGAAACTCTATAGCCTCAATGCCTAAAATACTATGTGATCCAACAGAGAAACAGATTGCTGACCACTGCTCTAAACAATTAGGAGGTCAATGACCTGGTGGAATGGAAAATTCTTTTGGAGAATTATTAGCTCCTACCTACCTGTGTCATATTTTTCTGTAATTCAGCAGCATTTCTTTCTTCTTCCATGTTCCCTTCATGAAGAAAGTCAGAGCACTGAGAAGTTAGTTAGAGCTGAAGCAGGAGAAAGAAAACACAAGAATCCAGGTCTCCCCACAATTTCCACAACTCATGAGCCTGGATGCTACAGCACATCTGTTATGAGGGACCACTCCCCTCAAAACACACACACACACACACACACACACACACACACACGTATAAAGCATACCCCTAAGACACCCAACCAAACACACACTGAGTAAGAAGGTAATCTTATCTCCTGCAGAGCTAGAAAAAAAACATTGCTGTGGTCCTTGCTGACCATTAAAAAGAGGAGGGAGAAAAACGTTAAAAGTCCCATTTTGTAAATTAAGCAAAATCTAAAACAGTTTAGCTGTCAACTTCCCATAATAATGAAAAACAAAAAATATCAGACAATGCTTTCAACCATAAAAATACACTCTGTGTCAAATCCCAAAAAGGACTTACATATCCAATTTCTGGGGGCTCCACTCCCAGTATTTCTTACTTCTGCACCACTGGCAGGCTAACAAGAATTACTGCTCAGCCCCTGACCATTGAATCCACCCCTGCAGGGCCTCTGAAACTCAGTTTCTGAGAAAGAGTATCAACTGACTGAATACTACATGTAGGAGGCAGAGAAGATTGCCATGCTGTGATTCCCATGTTAAAGTTTGCCTATGCAATACAGCAGCACAGAACAAGAACATCCAAAGTGAAGTCAGCAACATGTCATATCCGATAGCAGCTCTATTACATAAATTTAAAGTAATGAAAACTAACAGCTTTTTTCATGCAGTGGATCAAGCAGCATATTTTAATATCAATAAAAATTGCAACATTCTTTACTGTATTAATAACATGTGCCATTTGAGCAACCATGATGGGAGAATGACCCCACAGAGAGCTTTCTTCTCATAGAAGTTCTGCAAATCAGGTATTATTACAGTTTTTATAGTTGAGAATTCTTAGAATCGATTAACCATATACTCAATGCTACCAAGTCAGAAAGCGGCCGAGGTGTACGTAACACAGGGTGTACTACACATACAAGTGTGTGAATGCAGGCCTGTTTGTCTTCAAAGCCTAAATTCCCAATGAGTGTATTTCTGAACATACACCTTATAATTTAGTTGTTAGTGAGGCATTACAAGCAGTACCAGAGTCTAGCCTAGAATCCTGCTGTGCACTATGGAGAGTAGACAAACGAAGTATTCTATTTACATGTTTTATCTTTGAACACCTCTTGACTAAGACCCATGTTCTGAGCAAGAGCGCTTCCCTTAAGGCCCCTACCTCTTGTTCCTTCATTTCATATTTACTTAGGTAATATTTACCCCAATCCCACTACATACAGTCACAAAGGATATAGCACTGAACAAAACAGAAAAATCCTGAAGGACAGGGATGTCATGATCTTCTGAGGGAGGGGAGTAAATGAACAAACTGTATCAGGTAGTGGTATAGGATACATAATAATACACACACACATTTACCTTTAACCAGTTAGGACTACTTTTGTAGCTGAGAAGAAGCAGAAAATGAAACAAAGTGTTTCAGATAACACTAGGAATCCATAGCTGATGTGGGACATATACTTACATAGTTCTATGAATATCATCAACTCCCAGAGAAAATAAAATCAGAATGAGTGGGGTAACCATTAACTTAAAGGTTGGAAAAAGGACAGCATAAAGGTTTAGAAAAATGAAAATAGAACAAAATTAATGATGTTTTTTTTAAAAAAAGGAATCATAAAAAGGAATAATGTGCTCCTTGAAAACTAATAAAATCAACAAAGCTTGAACAATTTTAACAATAGAGCATAGACAAAGAGTTATGAATGAGTCATAATCACAGATTTTGAAGGGAGAATACAACAAAAAAGCTAAGATAATACACATGAAAATGTACAGATAATGAATGAATTCCTACAGAGAAGTACAACTTTCTGGCAATGATCTAAAATAAATACAAAACCTGATTACATCCAATCCTGAAAGAAAAAACAACAACAAAAAACAGTAGTTTAAAACAGGCCCACAAAATAAATATAAATTACAATTTTTTTCACAGGCAAGTACACCAAATAAAGGATTCATAATTCCATTGTAAGAGTGGAAAAATACTGTTTTCCTAGTGTTTCCAAGCCAAAAAAGTACAACTCAAGACAAAATAGGAAAGATCTCAAACACACAAATGCAAAACACTATAAAAGTATTAGTATAGTCAAGAATTGAATAATGAGGGATGCCTGGGTGGCTCAGCAGTTGGGCGTCTGCCTTCCGCTCAGGACATGATCCCAGGATCCTGGGATCGAGTCCCACATCAGGCTTCCTGCATGGAGCCTGCTTCTCCCTCTGCCTGTGTCTCTGCCTCTCTCTCTCTCTTTGTCTCTCATGAATAAATAAATAAAATCTTAAAAATAAAAAAAAGCGACCAATCTATATCAATATCCATTGATGGCCATTTAACACACTAGGATTAGAGAACAGCTCTAATTTGGAAAAAAATAATTAGTATCTATGACCCTACAGCAAATATATGTTTATATTTATATTTATATATATTTTTAAAGAGGCCAGTATGGAGCCTAGGGGAGCTTGAAATCACGACTCTGAGATCAAGACCTGAACTGAGACCAAGAGTCTGAGGCTGGGGTCACCTGGTCGGCTCAGTCCATTAAGAGCCAGACTCTTGATTTTGGTTCAGGTCTTGATCTCAGGGTTGTGAAATCCAGTTGTAATAGAAGCAGGACTCCCCCTGATGATGAGTGAGGAGTCTGCTTAAGATTCTCTCTCCCTCTCTAAAAAAATAAATAAATAAATCAGACCCTAAACCAACTGAACTATCCAGGTGCCCCACAAACATCCTATTTAAATTCTGAAATGATAGGGGCGCCTGGGTGGCGCAGTGGCTGAGAGTCTACCTTTGGGTCAGGTCATGATCCCGGAGTCCTGGGATCCAATCCTGCATCGGGCTCCCCGCAGGGTGCCTGCTTCTCTCTCTCTGTCTCTCATGAGTAAATAAATAAAAATCATAAAAAATAAGTAAATCCTGAAATGATAGAATAATTCCCCCCTGGGATCAGGAACAAGGCAAGGATGCAAATTATATGCTCTCATTTAGTACTGTCTGTCCACTTAAATGTAGGTCCTAGCAAACACACTCAAGAAATTAAGAACGCAAGGTACGGGAATTTAAGAGAAAACGCTGAAAACGGCCCATGATCTCACTCTCGGTGTGAAATTCAAAACAATCTACAGATAAATGGTTAAAATTTACAGCCGCATTGGAGGGAGAAGGGGGTTACAGAGATATTAAGTAATCAGTTCGCGTTTCTGTACCTGAATATAATGTATCAAACTGTTGCCCACAGGCAGGGTAAAATTCAATGATGAAGTATCTCCTGCACCAGGAGGGGAGCCGGGAACCGAGCTGAGGCCAACGTCACCCGGTGCTCACCCAACACACCGAAATCCCCTGACCAGCGGACGGACGAGGTGGAGGCGCCTGCCCGGCCACGGAATGGCGGGGATGCTTTACTTTCTGAAAAGGCGGCCTGGGATGCTTTGGAAGGCCCAGTACATAGGAGGGTGGGTGTCTAACTCTAGCCGGCAGCCGACTCACCCCGGCTGCTGCACGCAGCCCAGAGCTCCTGATTCGGGGAGTTTGGGCCGAGCCGCGGCCGCGGGAGGCCCCCCGCGCTGGGTTCCGGCGGGGGCGGGAGGCACGGCCCGAGCGGCCGTCCTCCGAATGACGACCTATCCCCCTCCCGCACGCCAGACCCGGGGCTAGAGGGTCTGAGCCGGGAAGGACGCCGACTGAGGCAGAAAATCTGCCCCAGCGGCGAGTGGGGGACCGAGGCGCTATGGCCGTCAGCTCGCGCAGGCGCAGGAGCACACTTCTACTTCCGGTTTCTGAGCCGCGCACAACGTAAAGGGCGGGGCCTAGGGATCAGGGGGTGTGGTGAGACGGCAGGTGGGGGCTTCCAGCCGCCGGTGGAAGAGCAATGCTAGTTCGTGCTGCCGTGAGTCGCGGTTGGGCCCTGGGGCCGGAACCGCGCAGGACTTGGTGTTGGACGGGGCTCAGAGGGGCCTCAGGTGGTTGGCGGGGTTTTGGTTGTCTAGGCCTGTGGGGCGGAGCTGGGGCGAGACACCGCCTGGGGGCGTGGTTTAGGGTGGGACCACTCCGAGGGGCGGGGCTTGGTTGAAAATTGTTGGGGAGGGCACCTGGGTGGCTCTGGGGCTGAGCATCTGCCCTTGGCTCAGGTCGTGATCCTGGAGGCTGAGGATCGAGTCCCACGTCGGGCTCCCTGCGTGGAGCCTGCTTCTCCCTCTGCCTGGGTCTCTGCCTCTCTCCGTGTGTCTGTCATGAATAAATAAATAAATTCTTAACAACAACAAAAAACAATGGCATTCCAGCTCCTCCTCAGAGGAGCATCAAGACCCCCAATTCTTGGGCCCAGTCAGCTAAAACAATACTTACAGTAACTGAAGTCAAAGGAGTTTACAACCCTGCCCTCCCCAGGAGTCCAAAGAAGGTGGCTACTTTAATGAAGGAATGTTCTAAACCATGAGATAGGTGTGGAGTCCTGTTTACCACAGCTTCTCACCAGGATGCCCCCCCTCAAGAGGAGGAAAGAGCCCAAACTCCTGCAGGTGATGAGCCACGACAGAGTGCAGGATTCTGGAAAAAATGGGCTGTGTCATCACTGTAACAACAGAGATGTCTTATCCTCCCCTTGGCCAGTGACCTTCCAAAAAGTGGTAAAAGACAAAAAGACAAAGGGGGAAGGCAAAAAAAGGAAGAGCTGACTCTTTCTTGGAGGAGGAAATATACATTGTCTATACCATAAAGGGCCTAACTCAAGAAAGCAGTCTCTCTCTCCGACCCCAGGAAGTGAATACCTTGGGAGGAGGATTAATGAAAAGGGAAATTACCAGCTTAACCAATAAAATGGGCCCACTTTTGCTATAAGATGATACTGTCCTGGTTGTTCTTTCCAGACAGTCCCTTTTCCCATTATTGGAATGGGACCTTCTGAGCCGACCTTGTGAAATAAGCTGAAATCTTGTGCCATTGGTGGGCGCCAGTTGCTGAGAACAAGTTAACCTTCTGTTACTAGTGGAGGTGGTCAATATGCCACAGTATCTACTGGCTGAGGAAAGGCACTGACTTAGTGAAAAAAGCAACACTGATTCCTGCCATTTCATCTTTAGTTCCTGGTGCACCCTGTGATTAAAGCCACTAAGCATAAATAAGGCTGACCATAGACTATAGTTAAATGTGATTATTCCCTTCACCACAGCACCCATACCACATACCACTGCCTTATTGGATGATGTTTGAGCTGAAATTGTGAATTTGGCTAATATGTTCTATTCAATAAAAGTCTCACAGATGAGAAAGGCATCCTCACCCACTGCCCACGTGATGTACTCTCTCTTAAAAAAAAAGAAAGATTTTATTTATTTATTTGAGAGAAAGAGAGCATGAGCCGGGGCTGGGCGGGTAGGGAGAAGCAGACTCCAAGCTGAGCCCGGAGCCTGATGCAGGGCTCTGGATCCCAAGACCCCGGGATCTAAAGGCAGATGCTTAACCTCTGAAGCCACCCAGATGCCACCATGTTGTGCTCTCTTAAAGGCCTGGAACAAACTTGGGCCTGCTCCCAATACCCAGAAAATAGAATGAATAGAATTAATCCTTTCAGATGAAATAGATACCACCATTTTGGCAATACCCCGGGAGAGGTTTGGGCAGATTCCCCTACTGCCTCCCACAAATGACCATCAACTTTAACCTATGCTCTGTGGCTGTGCCTCTTTGGCTATACTCTGCACTTCTGTTCTGAATGGGGCAGAGCAAAAAGCCCCTTACCTCATCAGAACCTAGGAGTCAATGAGAAACTGTCTTCTGACCATTTCCCAAGAGAGGTGAGTGGGAGATGACACCATAACAGCTCCTTACAGGCCTCCCATCCTATCATGTTCTGGGAGAATCACAGGGCAATCTGCCAAAACTCAGATTTCCCCACAGGTCAAGCTTTTGCCTGCATGGTCTATGTGGATAGATACAAAGTCTCAATGGCACCACAGCTGAGTCATTTCTCTACAACTCTGGCCCCCAATTTTTCATGTATCTAGCTAAAAATTCTTTTTAGATGCTTTTGTGCTGGGCAGAATAATGCCCCTACCAAAGATGTCCATGTTCTAATCCACAGAACCCATGAATGTATTACTTAGTGTGCCAAAGGGGACTATGCAGATGTGGCTAAATTAAGGTTCTTGAGATGGGAGGGATTATGGAGGTGGGCCTAATGGGCCAGGGATCTTTATAAGTGAAAGAGGGAGGCAGTAGGGTCAGAGCCAGAAGAGATTTGAGAATGGAAGTGGTGATAAGAGTAATTTATGGTCATGAGCCAAGGAATGGAGACAGCTTCCAGAAGCTGGAAAGGCAAGGAAATGAATTCTCCTCTACAGTCTCCAGAGGAATGTGGACACCTTGTGGTGCCCTGTGGACACCCTGAATTTCACCCAGTGAGACCCATCAGATGCCTGACCTTCACAACTATTAGATAATAAATTTGCTTAAGCTACTAAGTTTCTGGTAACTTGTTACAGAAGCAATAGGAAGCTAACACAGATACTGTAATTAATTGTACCTATAGGGGCTTATGCCAAAATAGATTGTTTTTTTTAAAGATTGTATTTATTTATTAGAGAGAGAGAGAGCAGAGGGAGAGTGAGGGAGAGGGAGAGAATTTGAAGCTGACTCTATGCTGAGTGCAGAGCCCAATATGGGGCTCGATCCCACAACCTTGAGATTGTGCCCTGAGCTGAAACCAAGAGTCATACACTTAACCAGCTGAGCTATTCACGGACCCATGATTCTGTTCTTTTAGGGAACTTCAGACAAGAATGACCAGGACCATGACTCCCAGTAGAGTAATGAGGGGTACATACTTTAGCCAGGCTCCCCATGCAGAGCCAAGCTAATTAAATCATTAAACTGGGTGCAGCAAGAGGTGTTGGCAGCTGTCTTCTGACCATTTCCCAAGAGAGGTGTAACACAGGGTAACACAATTGTTCATTACCACTCATGCTAAAGTATTTAGAACACTGTCATCATCTGTGGGAAATATACAAAATAGAACAATAATAATAGGATGAGACCAAAAGGAATCATATTAGTATCCAGAAAGTTCATTTTGTTCTGTTAATTCAAGTTCAGTATCAAGGGAGGCTGCTCCTCCCTGAAGGTTCTTTGAAGTGTCTAAATGTGAACATCCATTTTAGAGGTTACCTTGGTGCACAGAGAGAAATTTTATAGACTGAGACCTTCTTAGAGTTTTAATGTGTCATAACAAATTCAGCATCCTCATTTTACTGCAATTAAACTCACATTTTCCCATTTCAAGAGATCCTGGAGACCAAAACATTGACCAGATCTCATAAAAATATTTGTTTCCCTAGAGTTTCTGCTTGGGATGATGAAAAAGTTTTGGTAATTGATAGTGGGGTAGTTGGGAAACTTTGTAAATATACTGAATGCCACTGAGTTAGTTATACACTTAAAAATGACTAAAGTGGTAAGTTTTAATTTTATTGCAGTTTTTAAAATCATTTGTGTCCTTCACTATATTATCTCATTGGGTGCATTTTTCTCTGACCAGTGTGTAAGCTACACACTTTCTGATCTCCCAGGAGGAGCAACAGAAGGATCTAGGGAAAGTGTACAAAGGTTTATTTGGGAATAGCAGAGAACTGCAATTTGGGGCAAGCAACCTACAGCAAAGACCATACACTAGTCCAACAAACAAAGGAGAAGAACATTATTTTATAGAGAAGGAGAAAGTTGGGAGGGGTTGTTTGAACAAGAGTCCTTTGGAGAAAAAGAAGTCAGGGTGATGATAGTTTCTCATTGACTGAGTTGCTGAAGTAGTCTATATCTTGTAGGAGATGCAATGTGCATCTTCTGTTGGGGGCTGTAATTTCCTGTTGAGGATTCTTCCATAGGGAAATTTATAATTGATCATTCTTACAGTGACTAAGGAGTGGTACCCCGTGAGAGTGTCCCTTCTGGCCTCCTGACTGCATTTTAGTAAAGTTTTTCTTCCCACAAGAGAATAAATTACAATTCTATTAGATAAGCAGGTTCACTACCTAGTCCATGACATATCCCTGGGAGGCAAATCCCTCAAGCCAAGGCAAATTACAGCAATTCAAAATTCTCTCCCTTTGCACTAAAAGACAATTTAGAGGATTCCTAAGACTTATTATAGGCTGTCCGTTTCCAATGTAATGTCATATCTGTCTCCTTCTATGACATGACTGATGACATCCCTTAAGCTTTGCCATGGCTAATATTGAGAACTTTTCCACTCTGGGTCTCCCAAATTATAATATGTGTGTGTGTGTGTTGTTGTTGTTTTTCTTGTTACCTGAAAGGGATGGTCAAGCTCTTGGGCTTTTTTTTTTTAAGATTTTATTTATTTATTCATGAAAGACACACAGAGATAGCGCGAAAGACAGGCAGAGGGAGAAGCAGGCTCCTGCAGGGAGGGAGCCTGATGGAGGACTCAGTCCCAGGACCCCGGGGATCATGACCTGAGCTGAAGGCAGGCGCTCAACCACTGAGCCACTCGGGAGTCCCAAACTCTTGACCTTTTAACTCAAAATCATAATAGAAATAAGAGGTCCATTAGGCATAACAGTTGCTTTTCTAACCCAGTAAAGAAGACAGTAGACTCAGCCACACATCTAGACAAGCCATCTTATTTAAAATTAGGGTCACCTCTTTACCTCCAGTGTAGTATCAGAGACTCCAGACTGAGGTGCCTCTTACCTCAAGTGCAGTCGGCAGCTCCCTTCCCAGTTAAGAGGAATCACAGGCAGGAGGCTGAACTATGTTGAAAAAAAAAAAAAAAAAAGAGTCACGAGGGAGCACCTGGGTGGCTCAGTGGTAGAAAACCTGCCTTTGGCTCAGGTCGTGAACCACAGGTCCTGGGATTGAGTCCCCAGTCTGGCGTAGGACTCCCTGCGGGAGCCTGCTTCTCCCTCTGCCTACATCTCTGCCTCTCTCTGTGTTTCTCGTGAATAAATAAAATCTTTTTTTAAAGAAAGAGAGAATCATGAATAGTGGATTTATGTTGCTATAGGAAAAGCTCAATTGCAGCTATGCAGCGACTGTATTCATTGTCTCCGCGGGAAACATTCAGCAACAGTCGTGCAATGAAGAGTATGATGCATTCATGCCTGCACCAAGATTTGTTGTTTTTAAGATTTTATTTATTTATTCATGAGAGACACAGAGAGAGAGGGGGGCAGACACACAGGCAGAAGGAGAAGCAGGCTCCATGCAGGGAGCCCGATATGGGATTCGATCCCGGGATTTGAAAGCAACTGTTATTCAACTAAGATGTCTAAGAGAACCGGGCTGGGGAGGAAAGTAAAGCGGTTCCCACTCAGAGTCCTCCAGCCATTGGCAGAACAGGTGGCCGCGCACCCCGCCTCTCCCCTGAGGCCCCTCCCCTCCCCCCGAGGCCCCGCCCCTTGCGCCGTTCGCGGAGACCAGAAAGGCGCGTGCGCAGGGCGGCGGCCATCTTGGCCGCGCGCCACTCTCGCGTTTGGGGGGGCGGTTCTCGCTTCTCAGCGCCCGGCCTCGGAGAGGCGCCGCGGGAAGGAAGGCGCCCAAGAGGGAGGCGCGGGGTCAAAGGTGCCTTCCTCGAGAGCCCCGGCGGATTGGGCCCTCGGGGCGGCGTCCGTAGCCGGCCAGGCCCTTTCTGGTCGCGGTGACTCGGGCTGTAGCGTCCCCCGCCCCCGGTAGCCTGGCGGTTGTGTCCCTTGTGGGGCGGGCACGCGGTGCTCTTGGGAATGTCGGTTATTGAAGTTGGGTAAGTTCTCCGGTGGAGAGGGGGGCCCTGGCGGGTCTTTAGGGGGCACCTGTGTGTGACATAAATAAATGCAGGAGTGCAGGGATTCGCCTGAGTAGGAAGCCGAGCGCGGCGGAGTCCTGTCAACGCCGGGAGCTTCGAGCGTAGGAGTCCCTGAGGGGAAGGACGCGGCGGGCCGGCTGCCCTTAGCTGGAACGGAATCGACCCAGAGTAGGAGGAGTTTGGACAGGTGGGTGTTTCTTGCGGGTATTCGTCTGGAAATACCTCCTTAAAATCTGTAGCGGCAATCAAATGAACATCCGTGGAACCATATCCCTGTTCCCTAATTGTTAAGATTTTGTCTCCTTATATGTATTGTTACGATGAACCTTTTTAATTTTTTTTTAAGATTTTATTTATTTATTCATGAGAGACACAGAGACAGAGAGGCAGAGACACAGGTAGAGGGAGAAGCAGGCTCCATGCAGGGAGCCCGATGTGGGACTCGATCCTGGGTCTCCAGGATCACACCCTGGGCCAAAGGCAGCGCTAAACTGCTGAGCCCCCCGGGCTGCCCCGATGAACCTTTTTTTTTTTTTTTTTTTTAAATTATTTATTCAGGAGAGACAGAGAGAGGCAGAGACATAGGCAGAGGGAGAAGCAGGCTCCATGCGGGGATCCCATCCCAGGACCCCAGGACCAGGACCTGAGCCAAAAGCAGGTATCTGCTCAACCGCTGAGCCCCCCAGGCGTCCCATTTTTAGTATGTTTTATTTAATCCAACTTACCTAGGTAACAAAATAAAATTACTCATGAAATTAACAATAGAGAATTATTATTTTTTTTATTTTTATTTATTTATGATAGTCACACAGAGAGAGAGAGAGGCAGAGACACAGGCAGAGGGAGAAGCAGGCTCCATGCACCGGGAGCCCGACGTGGGATTCGATCCTTGGTCTCCAGGATCGCGCCCTGGGCCAAAGGCAGGGGCTAAACCGCTGCGCCACCCAGGGATCCCAACAATAGAGAATTATTAATGAGGAATTTTATATTTGTTTCCTTTTGTAATAAGTTGCTGGAACCCAGTGTAGACGCTGGATCTCAGTGCGGATGCTAAGTTTTCATTGGAAATTCTTGATCTGTATTTAGCTCTTACTGATTTGCTGTTGAAAAGGATCTCCGGGGGATCCCTGGGTGGCTCATAGCGGTTTAGCTTCGCCTTCAACCCAGGGTGTGATCCTGGAGACCCGGGATGAAGCCCCCCATCGAGCTCCCTGCATGGAGCCTGCTTCTCCCTCTGCCTGTGTCTCTGCCTTTCTCTCTCTCTGTGTCATGGATAAATAAATAAAATCTTAAAAAAAAAGAAAAGAAAAGAAAGAAAAGGATCTCCAAGCCTAGATTGTTCAAACATACTGAAAAGCTTTTTTTAATAACCGAATCAATTTTATTTCTAAATTCTAATTAGTTAAAAGTAGATAAGGTTAAGAATCTAGTCCCTCAGTCACACTAGACACATTTCTGCCAGAGAACCAGCCAGTGGCTGCCCGGTTAAGACTGCAAGTTTAGCCACTTGAATGTTTCTATGTACTTTGTAACATACCCCATCGGGAATCAGGTGAGTTCAAGTTGTCCCATGGTTTATTAGGGATGAGAAGCATTTAGTCAAGGTGCACTTCTCTCATAGTCTCATACTTTCGTTGCAGTTATCCTTGGGTGATACTTGGGAGCAGGGAAGTCTGTTCCCTATCTTTCATCGGAGGGTTTCATATCACTTGTCAGTCTTTGCCTCAGTCTCTTTTTACATGGTGGGAGGAGAGGTTTCAAAATAATGTTTTTCCTAATTCTGTCATTCTTTTTCCATTCTTTAGCTATGCAGCTTTCTTTTCCCACCTCCCCGTCCTCTACACTTTTTTCTTTTTGGAGGATCACAGTGTATTCTTGGACTTTTTTTTAATTCACTATGTTATAATCAATTGCAGTCATTTATTTTGATGCTCAAACTGTCCCATATTTGCCCAAGGGTAGTCCTTAAATCCCATGTCCCTTTAACATAACTATTAGTCTTTAAGTGTAATATAAATCCCCAGTTCACTTTGTACTTTCTTGTTACAGACTTGTCATCAGTGATTTCTCCAAAAAGCCTATTTTCTTTTAGATACCAAAATCTGTGATAAATGGGCTCGGTGCTACTCGGGTATAATCATGTCTAGGCCTTTTTTTTTTTTTTTTAATTTTTATTTATTTATGATAGTCACACAGGGGGAGAGAGAGAGAGAGGCAGAGACACAGGCAGAGGGAGAAGCAGGCTCCATGCACCGGGAGCCCGACGTGGGATTTGATCCCAGGTCTCCAGGATCGCGCCCTGGGCCAAAGGCAGGCACCAAACCGCTGCGCCACCCAGGGATCCCCCCCCCCTTTTTTTTTTTTAATTTTTAAAGGCCTTTCAATGGATGTCTAAAATACGTATTTCCTTACATCTTAAGTTCATACTCCTATTCCCAGTAAAAATTTAATATTACATGGGGGTTTTTGCCTTTTATTTTATACTTGTGTCTCTTTTCTGTTAAGAAATCTTGGTTCCTAATAGCATTAATGTATCATTTTATACTATAGTGTGTGTATAGTAGTTTTAAAAATTGTAATACCAAGACACCTGGTTGAGTGTCAGCCTTTGGCTCAGGGCATGATCTCAGGTTCTGGGATCGAGTCCCTCATCAAGGGAGCCTGCTTCTTCCTCTGCCTATGTCTCTCTCTCTCTCTCTCAATGAATGAATGAATAAAAATTATAATACCAATATTACTATCAACTGTAGACTTACTCAGTAAACTGTTTAGTTTCTTTGCATTTCTTTTTGTCCTTATAGATTTATATTAAGGATGTAAAGTTCAGAGTACCATGCCCAAATATGTGCATGAACTTTGAGTCTTTTCTCTGCATGGTTATCAGTTTGATACACTTCAGAAGTAAAGACAAATTGCAGCTGAGAGGCTATTTAAATAGACACTGGGGACGCCTGGGTGGCTCAGTGGTTGAGCATCTGCCTTTGGCTCAGGTCATGATCCCAGGGTTCTGGGATGCAGTCATTATCCGGCTTCCTGCAGGGAGCCTGCTTCTCCCTTTGCCTATGTCTCTGCCTCTCTCTATGTCTCCCATGAATAAATAAGTTAAAAAAAAAAAAAGAACACTGAACAGAATATGTTAGCCCAATCTGTAAGAGCAAAATATTTACTGGTTATTGATTAGATGAATCCAGTAATTTGAATAATATTGAATGTTGAGTACAAGGGCCCTAATAGATGGACCACAGTGTTACCGTTATATTAATACACCATAAGACACCTTTAGTTTTTTCCAGGTTTAAGAAGAAGCAAAATTGGGCTGTTAAATGGAGAAGCAGTTGGAAATAATCACTCCTTTATTAATTAGATTTTATATAATAAGTTTGCATCCTTGAAGGCCATGTTTTAAATTAATTGGGCCTATTAACTATTTTACCTGGGGAATCTATGGGGTTACATTTTAATAAGCCTACCTGTGTGTGCTAAAGATTGAATTTTAAATTATCATTCTTATGTTAGAGCGTCTATGTCCAATATGGGATGTTTCAGGGCACTGGGTACTGTGGCTAAGGGAGATTTAGGCAAGGTGTTAAAATATTCAGGGACATTTGTTGAAGATGGTAAGGCAAACTTTTCTCAGGACCATGGAAATAGGTATAGGCATCCCTGTGATGGGATTTTATAGTGTAGGAGAGATACTGAGCTCAATTCCAAATGAATACAGCATGGGCAAGTAGAAATCTATAGCCAGGGATCAGAGTAGGGGTTAATGAATAGAAAATTATTAAGAGGAAGGAGGAGGTAAGGAGGATTCTGGCTAAAACAGCCTAACAAGATTCTTACTAAAGACAGATCAGGGCAGCTTGGGTGGCTCAGCGGTTTAGCGCCCCTTCAGCCCAGGATGTGATCCTGGAAACCCAGGATTGAGTCCCGCGTCAGGCTCCTTGCAGGGAGCCTTCTTCTCCCTCTGCCTGTGTCTCTGCCTCTCTCTGTGTGTCTTCCATGAATAAGTAAATAAAATCTTTAAAAAAAAAAAAAAAAAAAAAGCTCAGAGTGATCAGACATCACCTGGGAAATGGGTAGAGGATGAGGAATCTGATCAGATATTGAGGGTGATCATGTATTCAGAGTTCTAGGCAAACTGACTTAGCATTTTTGCTAAAACTGATTTTATAAGGAGGGGCACAGATAGGCCTAGATGTTGGATGGAAGATGCTAGACACAAATTAATGCATAACATGACTTGATATGTTCAAAAACAGACAAAATTACAGTGTTAGAAGTCAGAATAGTGCCTCCATTTGAATAAGAGAAAGAAGTAATTTAGATGAGACATATGAGTGCTTCTGAGCTGGAAAAATTCATGATAATGTACTGTACACTTGATGTTCTACACTTGTTTGAATGTATAATTCAATACAATGTTTGAAAAATGAACTCAAGTCTAATTTCCAAGTGTTTCAAAGGACCAATAAAAGGAACATAAAGCATAAATAATAAAAATGAAAGTATAAGGAAGGAAGGAAGGAATTTTAAAAAGGCAAATTTTAATGAAAAAAAGAACTAAGAGGGACGCCTGAGTGGTTGAGTGGTTTAGCACCACCTTCAGCCCAGGGTGTGATCCTGGAGCCCTGGGATCAGGTCCCATATCAGGCTCCCTGCCTGGAGCCTGCTTCTCCCTCTGCCTGTATCTCCTCTGCCTCTCTCTCTCTCTCTCTCTCTCTGTCTGTCTCTCTCTCTCGAATATATAAGTAAAGTCTTTTTTTTTTTTTTAGTTTTTTTAAGAAAAAAATAAATTTTGGGCAAAATCTGGTTTAGCACTCCACCTGCTCGCAACATTTTATACTCTTTGGTTAAGACCTAGGGGATTGGTCAGATCTCTTAAATGAATGTTTCTAAGCTGATAGGCCACTGAAGTAGAGCAATATTTGAAATGAATTCTGAGTTTATTTTGTTTATAATGGAATTCTGCTTTGGAACAAAAGTTGAATATTACTTTTTAGGCTAGTCAGATGTCAGTTTTTCAAGAGTCTTCTGAAATTGTTGTTTTTCTATTGTCTTTATCTTTTATAGAGCTAGTCCTGCATTTGCTAAGAAAAATCCTTGGGTATGTGTGTATATATGTTGAAGGCAGAGGATAATGTTCCTTATCTGTTCATATTTTTTCCCTAACACTTATCACCAACTAATAGAAGACATGTATTGTTTATAATCTGTTTAGCTCTTTGGGATGTGAAAAATCTAAGTATAGGACATTTTCTGTCAGTTCACTGTGCTGTCCTCAGTAGCTAGTGTATTATGTAGCAAAGGGAAGAACTTTAATAAATATTTGCATAACGAATGAAGGCATAAGCTGATATAAGGACTAGGAGGAAGGCAACTGGGTCTATATGGTTTTGCTAATTGGAGGAGCTCAGAGATGTCTGAATTAAATAAGCCGTTTATGCTTGGGATCCCAAGACCACCTTCATGCTCAGCAATGCGGTGGGACTCCCAAGACTCATGCTGTTAAACCCACCATTATAGTTTATTAAAACCAAAGGATACATATCAGAATCAGCAAAGGGATAAGACACATGGGATTAATTCCAGAACAAACTAGGCACAAGCATCCAGGTGTCTTTTCCCAGTACAGTCAAATGGGCATTGCTTAATATTTCTAGTAATAATGTGTAACATCCCATATGAAATATTGCCAACCAAGGAAAGTCACCTGACATATTAGCTATTCAGCTGGATTGCTGTAACAAAAATACTACAGATTGGGGGGCTTATAAACAACAGAAATTTCTCATAGTTCTGGAGGCTGGCAGAATCAAGATCAAAATGCCTGCAGATCTGGTGTCAGGCGAGGACCTACTTGTTAATGGAAGGCAGTCTTCTCACACGGCAGAAGGGGTCTCTTATAAAAGCACTAATCCCATAATTAAAAGGCCCCATCTCCAGACACCATCACATTGGGGATTAGATTTCAATATGCAAAGAGGCAGGGAGGTACAGACATTCAGTCTGTAGTCCCTGAGCTTTGGTGTCCAAGTTTTTATTGTGGGTCAGTCGCATAGGCATGCACCACCTGCATGGCTGACTTAGACACGATCCAACCTGAGTTCCAACTGTTAGAACATTGCCCAAAGTCTCAGGTGTATAAAAACAGATGTTCACCATAAATCACATTGTTAGCCTAAACTATCCGGTCAAACTGTTACTGTGTGGTCCAAGGCTTCAGGTGTACAAAAACATTATCAGGCCGGGTATTCCATGGTTTTGGGTCATCTTGCAGATGTCCTGGCAAGAGTAGGTCTCAGACAGGCCTTTCTCAGGGAAGTGCAGGACTTGAGCAACCCACACCTGCTGAGTTAATCATTTTTGCACATAACTTTATGATCATTGTCCAGGTGTGTTAGAGAATAACAATAACTTTAGGAATTCAAGCTTTTGAGATAGAGTAACCTGTATCCAGACTCTGGCTCTTCCTAATTGATGATCTTGGGTCAGTGACTATTTTTGTCTAGTGTAAAGTGCCTTAACTGAAGAATGACAGTAATAATAATTATGTTGATAATCATATGAGTTACTATTGCTTCTGGTACCTAGTAGGCATTCAGTAAATGATGATTGTTATTTATATTCATGTGGTATACTACTCTACAATTTTTAATGGCTTTCACTAATATAACTTCATCTTCTACAGAGAGCTAATGAATGATGCTTCATGACAGCTGAGTAATGCCTGTTGCTTAAAGGCTGATAGTATGTGGTAAGATTCCACTGCTACTTAAGAGGAATTGAGATTGACCTATCCACGAAGTTCAGACACTGTCTTGAAGGACTTTGGAAAAAAGAAAAGTTCAGGCAGATTCTGCTGTCATACCCACGGGATGCCAGCCATTGATCTTTTCTCTTGTGGTAAGCCCTTGTTGATGCTCCTGTCAGAGATTGCTTTACCTGGCCTGTGAACAGCCTGTCTTGTGGTCAGGGTCTAAACAGTTTCTATGCTGTCTAGGAGGGGGCCTAAAGAGATAAGAACATTCTGATTTCTACATCCTGGAATTTGGGAAGGAGAATTGAGGATGGGCATTTTTGTGGGAGACGGTCTGCTTGATCACATGATGAGATTCATTATTTTTGGCCAAAGAAAACAACAACTTTACCTCCCTAGACTACCAAGTTTCTTTTTCTGAAAAATGGGATTATTAAACTTTTCCTCCCAAAGCTCTAAACCCTTCTTCTGATTTCAAATAAGGCAGTTTGCTTGGGTATTTTATGGCAACAGCATGTGTGTCAATTCAGAATTAGTGTGGAGTAGCTTCTAGCCTGAGTGGAAACTGCACGACCTGGGTTCTCAGGTTTTTTTTCTTCTCCCCAAGGTCATCTTTCTCAAGATTTTTTCTGTCTTCATGAGGAAAAGTCAGAAGGGGAAAGGATAGTGACCAAGTGTCTTATAAATTATTCTCAGGTAAGTAGGAACTTTATTCTTTTATAAAAGTACATGCTTCTGGAGTGCCTGGCTAACTCAGCCAGTTAAGTTTCTGCCTTCATCTCAGCTCCTGATTCCAGGGTCCTGGGATTGAGTCCCACATCAAGCTCCCAGTCCAGCAGAGAGTCTGCGTCTCCCTCTACCCCACCCCTAACCAGCCAGCTTATGCTCTCTCACTTGTTCACTCTCAAATAAATAAAATATTTTTTTTTAAAGCACGTATTTCTTCCTATTAAGTAGATATGTTTTCTTCTAGTGGAATGGAATTCCTTTAGATATATATAAGGCCTGCTTAAGGACTTGAGTAGCCAGTTAAATCTCCTTATGTTTTAGGATTTTTTAATGAGGTTGACAAATGACATAGGGAAATGATATTATTATCCCAGTATTTACTAATTCAGTCCAGCTCACATCTATGCTGATTGTGTGCTCTCATTGTGCTATAATACACTGTGACAGAGTGGACATATGTTTCTAAGAATTTGTGCTATCACTGGAGTAATCATTCACCACCATTTATTGTGTCTATAATGTGTTCAGACTATGGTAAGCCCTGTCAATAGAGGAGAATAAGACTAGAAAAGGGTATAATATAGTTGTGATGAGATACATTCAATTGGGTGAAAGAGGTACTCTTAAAGCTATATGACTGGATGATGTCACCAGTGAATATGTCCAGATAGGAGAATGGGCATGAGGACTACCAAGCCCTGGGAGAGATGATAGGAGAACATGGAATGCTGTCTAAGCTTTAGGTCTCCCATTTTCTTCATTGAACATGGATTTAGATGGTGACTGCCTGATGCTGGGATGTTTGTGGTGATTTAGGACCCAGTGACCTTTGACGATGTGGCTGTGGAATTCACCCAGGAAGAGTGGACTTTGCCGGATCAAATTCAGAGAAGGCCATACAGAGATGTGGTGCTGGAGAACTACAAGAATCTAGCTTCAATAGGTAAGGCCGGTACCATGTCTTCATTTAGCTTTTTCTGCAACAAATCTTTAAGTGACTGTGTTCTAGACTCTTCTGACTAATGGCAATGCAGCAGTGAAAGATAAGAGAGACATTGTTTTTGTTTTTGTAGATCTTACATTGAAGTGGCTTCCTCTTGAAAATGAAGATGTTTTTATTTTCTCTATGGAATGAAAGACTTAGGACTTCAAAAATGTTTTAAATTACGAATTTGAGCCTGGGTTTCAGGGGGAAAGATGGGAATCCCTTTTGATGAACAATGAGAGAGTATATGTTTGCATTTTAGTTTCATTTGGAAGTTTATTGGTTTGATAAAGTTGTCACAAACATTTTATTGTTTCTCAAGTTATAACTGACAGTATTTGGTATTCCTGAAGGGCAGAATCTTGGTCCTGATTTATGGAATTATTTGTCATCCCTTTAGTGTTCTTGTATCAACCTTCTTTCTCTGCTAGCCAAGCACCAGGTGTGCAGACCAGGTCTGATCTTTCAGGTGGAACAAAAAGGAGAGTGGAGGATGGTAGGAAGAGTTCTGCAAAGTAAGGGAGAGAGGAGAGGTTATTAAAAGACAAACAAACAAAAACACACAGCAGGAATCCATAAGAGTTGCAGTCTATTTGGAAATGTGAAATAAGAAGCTTTTGAAGGTGAATTTTTCCTGAGAATGCTAGTACCTTTGGTTTCTATGGTTCCTTGGGTACTTCAGACTTCTCTTTAACTTCTTACCTACTTTTCTGAAATTTCCTTTTGGCCTGACAGTAAGATCTATTTCTTCTTTAAATTTTGCGTTTAGCTCTTTATCCATTTCCTTTCAGCTTGCTTTCCTGGTTCTGCTGCTTTTTGTTCACGATCAGTCTCAATATTTATAGAGTCATTTCTTAAAACACCTACCAATTTGATCAGGACTTTATCATTGCCAATTTCTTAATATAGTCAGATTTCTCAGTCTCTGTATATTCATTTCTTTTTATTTTGTAATCTGTTTTAAGTCAGACTTTGAAAGTAAGTACACATCAGTCTTTATTTTTAACACTTTCCTTCCATCATTTATTTTTCCAAGACCTTAATGTTTTTTTTAATCTTATTTCAGATTGGGAGATTTGTCTTAATTCCAAATGGTCAGCACCTCAGCAGAATATTTTGCAGGGGAAAACACCCAGTGTGGTAGAAATGGTAAGATTCACAGTGTGTAATACTTTGCCTTCCACATCAATGGAAGATTGGAAATTCCATAAAATAGAAAAACAGCATGATAACCATAACAGACATTTGGGGCTAGTGTTAAACTGTTTCTCATAGAGTCTGAGCATTATGAATTTGACAAACACTTTAAATACTCCCTAAGGTATATTCCACAGTATTCACTTAGTATTTCCATATATATAATTCAGATAAAATTTTGGATAATTTCATCTCAGTCAGTTATCAGCTAAGCTCTCTAAGAATCCCGGCGAAAGTAAAGACTACTAGAGAACTTTTGAGCAGAATGGTCATTTTATTCTGTTTGAAAGCACTCAGGTCTGGAACCCTGCACTGCATGCAGTGAAAATGGAAGAAAAAACTTCAGTCATACTGGTGTGTTTCATGTATAGTATAACAATTCAAGATAGAGGGGAGGATCTCTGAATATAATAAAGCTGGAAAACTTTTATAAGTCATCACTAATTTCTTCATCAACAGGAAAGAAGCCATATTGGAGAGGAAATTGTTTAATTTTAACCATTGGGAAAAGGCCTTCAGTGAACATTCCTGCTTTAAGATTTACAGATTACTCACATTAGAAAATTTGTGAGTGCAGGGTGTAAAAGCCTTCACAACTCTGCTCTTAATGTACACAACAAAACCCATAATAGAAGCCTTATAAGTGTAATCAGTGTGAAACCATCTTCAGCCAAAATCCACATCTGGTTCACAAGAAAACTTAGAAGAAACTGACTATGGGAAAAGCATTCCTTCATCCTCACACCGTAATGTAAGAATTCATAGAATTCTATGAATTCATAGAATTCATAGAGGCTGTATGCCTTTGAGGAATGTAGGAAAGCCTTTTCTCATTCTGCAGGCTTTTTTGTACGTATGCAAGTTAACAGAAAAAATCCTACACATTCTTTAGATGTGGGAATACCTTTATTTGATCTTCATGTCTTAATTCAACATTTAAGAACTCAAAGTGGAAAAAAAAAAAGAACTCAAAGTGAACTGATGCCTGTGGAATGTAAGAAATTTGAGAAAGCTTTTCCTTATTCCCCAAATCTTGCTAAATGTATACAATTTCATAGAGAAACATTGTTTGCAAGGAGCGTAGTAAAGAGTTTACTTGCTTCCCAAAACTCAATATTCACATGTGAGTTCACACTGGAGAAAAACCCTCTGAGTGCAGTAAATGTCAGAAAATCTTCAATGATTATTCAAGTCTTTTATTTATTTATTTATTTATTTATTTATTTATTTATTTATTTATTTATGATTATTCAAGTCTTAGAAAACACAGAAGAACTCACACTGGAGAGAAGCCTTATAAATGTAAGGAATGTGGAAACGCCTCACTATATAGTTCCTCACACCTTACTATACATATAAGAACTCACACTGGCAAGTAACCTTAACAATATAAGGAATATGGGAAATCCTCTAGTAACTCATCTTGCTTTAAAAGTCACATGCAAACCCACCTTGAGTAAAACCCTATAATTATAATCAGTGTGGGAAAGCCTTTATTTGATCCTCATTTCTTACTCAATATTGAGTAGAACTGAGTGTAGAAAGATCTTTTGAGTGTAAGGAATATAGGAAATCATTTAGATATTCCACACACTTTAGTCAACATAAAAGAACACCTACTGGAAAGAAGTCATATCAATGTAAAAAGTGTGGGAGAGCCTTCACTGTTTCATCAGGCCTTATAGTACACATGAGAACTCACACTGGTAGATGACCTTTTGAATGTAAGGACTGTGGGAACGCCTTTACCGTCCACATACCTTATTCAACATTTAAGAATTCACAGTTCACAGGAAAGAAAAATGTAATAAAAACATAAAAAAAAAAAGAAGTGGGGGAGAGGGACCGCCTGGGTGGCTCAGTGGGTTAAACATCTGCCATCCCCCCAAATCGTGATCCCAGCGTCCTGGGATCAATCCCTGCATCAGGCTCCCTGCTTAGGAGAGAGCCTGCTTTTCTCTCTCCTGTTTCTCCCTGTGCTTGTGTGCACACACACACACACACACACACTCTCTCTCTCTCTCTCAAATAAATAAAATCTTAAAAACTCAATAGAGAGAAGCCACATAGAGATGAGGGATGTGGGAAAACCTTTTAGTACTTCTTCATTCCTTACTGAATGTATAAGATTGCACACTTGAGAAAAGTTTATGCTTACAAAGAATATGGGAAAGCCTTTAATACTTTATCTTATAAAACATACTAATTCACAGTGAAGGTAACCTTATTAATAAGGAATATAGAAATCCTTTAGCTCTGCCTTATACTTTACTATTCAGCTGTGATTTCATAGATATGAAAAATCTTGCAAATGTAAAAAGTGTAGGATTTAAAAAAAAAATTTATCCTCCACTTTTGGAAAAATAAAGCACACATTAGGAAAGATCCCATAAGAGAAAGGGATATAGGAAGACCTTTAATTGTTCTTTGTTATTAGGAAACATAATTCACACTGGGGAGGAACTGTAAATTATAAATGTAGGGAATGTGGAAGACTTTATATTACACAGAATAAGTCACTTAGTCTGTGAACGTAAAAACTTCTTTCAGTAAATATCTTACGTATATTTTTTACAAAAATTGAAATCCTAAAAGAGTTTTTATTTTATTTTTTTATTAATTTTTTGTTGGAGTTCAGTTTGCCAACATAAAGCATATCACCCAGTGCTCATCCTATCAAGTGCCCCCATCAGTGCCCATCACCCAGTCACCCCAACCCCTGCCCACCTCCCTTTCCACTACCCCAAAAGGGTTTTTTAAATGAAAAATCTAAAAAGGAAAGAGAGAAAAATCTTTGTTACAAAAGATGTTTTGTTTTGTTACAAAAGGTTTTAAAATAAAACCTAAAAGTGTAAAAATTTGGTAAAGTTTTAGAGTACAAATTTTTACTTACTACATACAAGAAAATTGATACCAGAAAAGAAAACCATTTTTATTTAAATGAGTTGATTCTCTGCATATGTGTCTCTTCTCAAAGTAGACCTGTAGATTTAAAGACCAATAATGTTGAACATCTTTTCACGTATTTGTCATCCATTTATCTCTGGTGAAATGTATGTTCAAATATCTTTTTTCTTGTTAAGAATCTTTGGTTTGTTATTATTATTATAATTATTATGTTATTATAATTATATTGTTATTATAATTATTTTATTCATTTATTCATGAGAGACACACAGAGAGAGGCAGAGACACAGGCAGAGGGAGAAGCAGGCTTCACGCAGGGAGCCCAATGTGGGACTCAATCCTGGGACTCCAGGACCATGCCCCAGGCTGAAGGCAGGCGCTAAACTGCTGAGTCACCCAGGGATTCCCTGGTTTATTATTGAGTTTGGTTTTCTTAATGAACAGGTTTATTGAGGTATAATTGCTATGCAATAAACTATACGTATTTTAAGTGTATGACTTAAGTTTTGATGCATACATACATCCATGAAACTATCAATTGGGATCCCTGGGTGGCGCAGCGGTTTGGCACCTGCCTTTGGCCCGGGCACAATCCTGGAGACCCAGGATCGAATCCCACGTCGGCCTCCCTGCGTGGAGCCTGCTTCTCCCTCTGCCTGTGTCTCTGCCTCTCTGTCTCTCTCTGTGTGACTATCATGAATAAATAAATCTTAAAAAAAAAAAAAAGAAACTATCAATTGTTTTCCTGTACACTAGCAATGAATAAATAGAATTTGATATTTCAAACACAATATACAAAACTGATAAACAAAACCAAAGAAGAACTAAATAAATAGGTATTTAACGTTCATGAATAGACTTTATATTGTCAAGATGTTAGTTCTTCCCAGCCTGACCAATAGATTCAATCAAATCAAAATTGTAGCTACTTATTTTGTGGGTATTGACAAACTGATTCTGATGTTTATATGGAGATGCAAAAGACCCAAATTGACAACACAGTATTGAAGGAGTAGAACAAAGTTGGAGGACTGAAACTACCTGGCTTCAAGATTTAATATAAAGCTACAGTAAGCCAGCCTGGTATTTGGTAAGAGAATAGACAGATTGATGGAACCGAACACAGCTGAGAAATAGGTCCACATAAGTAGTCAGCTGATCTTTTGACAGAAGAGCAAAAGCAATGGAATGGAATAAAGATAATTCTTTCCAACAGATGATGCTGGAACAACTAGTCATCCACATGCAAAAGAATGACTCTAGATCTTGAACACTCTTCATAAAAATTAACTCAAAATGCATTGTAAACCTAAGTGGAAAATATGCAACTATAAACCCCTAGAAGATAATATAGGAGAAAACCTAAATGTCGTTGGGTATAGCAATACCTTTTTTTTTTTTTTTTTAAGATTTTATTTATTCATGAGAGACAACAGAGAGAGACATAGGCAGAGGGAGAAGCAGGCTCCATGCAGGGAGCCCGACATGGGACTTGATCCCCTGTCTCCAGGATCATGCCCTGGGCCGAAGGTGGCACTAAACCACTGAGCTATCCGGGCTGCCCATGCTTTTTAAGTATAAGACTGAAAACTCGATCTATAAAAGAAATAATTGGTAAACTGGACTTTATTAAAATTAAAAACTTACGTTCTGTTAAAGACGTCAGGAGTGTGACAAGATAAGCATGGATTTGGAGAAAATACTTGCAAAAGACACATTTGGATAAAGGACTGTTACTCAAAATACATAAGGAACTCTTAAAACTCAACATTAACAATTGCCTTTCAAAAATGGGCCAAAAACCTTAACACACTTTTCCACAGATATACAAATGGCAAGTAAGCATTTGTGAAAAAATGTTCCATATCATGTCATCAGAAAAATACAAATTAAAATGGGATATCCCCACACATCTATGGGAATGGTCGAAATCTGGAACACTAATAGCACCAAATGCTTCTTTGCTGGTGGGAATACAAAATTGTACAAGTGCTTTGGAATAGTTTGGTCGTTTCTTTTTTTTTTTTTTTTAAGTTTGGTCGTTTCTTATAAAATTAAACATACTCCTATAAAATTATCCAGTAGACAGGGTCCTTGGTATTTACCCAAAGAAGTTGAAAACTTATGTTCATTAAAAAACCAGCACATGGTATTGCAGGGTTTTGTTTTTTTGGTTTTTTGTTGTTGTTTCCACATGAATGTTTGTAGCAGGTTTTTTGTTTGTTTGTTTGTTTGTTTTCCTAATTGCCAAAACTTCAGTAGGTGAATGAATGTCTTCAGCAGGTAACTGAATAAACTGGTGCATCCAGACAATGGAATATCCAGCACTTAAAAGGAATGAGCTATCAGGCCTTGAAAAGACCTGGAAGCACCTTAAATGCCTATTACTAAATGAAAGAAGCCAACCTGGAAGGGTTACATTATTGTATGATTCTAACTCTATGACATCCTGGAAAGGCAAGACTGTGGAGATCAGTGGTTGTTGCAGGGAGGAGTGGATGGAGATATGAATAGGCAAAGCACAAGCATTTTGAAGGCAGTGAAGTACCTTGTATGACGCTAAAGTGGTGAAAATGCCATGCTGTATTTGTCCAGACTTTAGAGTGCACAACAGAGAAAGTGAACCCTAAGGGCTATGGGTGATGTTAATGTGTCAGTGTTGGTTTATCAGTTGTAACAAATTTACCACCCTGGTGTGAGATGTTAGTAGTGGTGGAAGTCATTCATATGTAGAGGCAGGAGTATATGGGAACTCTACCTTGTTCAGTTTCATTTTGAACCTAAAACTGTTGTTTAAAAAAGTTTTAAAACTAATAGAGACCTTTGCATCCCCAAACTGTGGGCAGGAAACAAGATGAAATTTGCCTTTTAAAGTACTCCATTAAAAATATGGTCCTATGGGAAAGCAGGTGTGATTCAGGTAGCTGAACCTCACAGAGAATCATTCCTATGATACATTACTGATCTTTAAGCAAGAAATAGACAAGATGTTCCAGTCTTTCAGAATTGCTATGGATCATTGGCTACAGTAGGCCTCTCATTCCTCCTACTCCTTCCTTCCTTTATGAATGATAAGCAGCCAGCATTTTATTTTTTTAAAGGTTATTTAATTTTTTTAGTAATCTCTGCACCCAGTGTGGGTTTTGAACTCACAACCCTGAGGTCAATAGTCACATGGTCTTCTGGCTGAGCCAGTCAGACGCTCCCAATCCCTTTCTTAAAACAAATGTCTATTCTGATTATCCTTTCCTCCTCTCACAACTATATACTGAGTGTGTGAGGAGTAAATAACTTGTCTCTTCACAAATCTTCAAGAGTAACACTCAAAGCAAACCCAAGCAGTCTTTTCCAGATTGGACCTGATTTAGTTGTCAAGATTCTGGACATAGAACTTGAGTCCGATACTGTGGGCACAAGGTTCAGGCATGTTTTTATAGGCAGTGACTATTTGTGTATGTGGAAAGTATATAAGTAATTTGTGACAGACTGTGATGATTTTCAAACGTGGCCCCCAAATTCTTTGACCTCCCCTTGAATCTGGGCATACTTTCAACCTTTTCCTAGAGGAGTACAATATAAATAAATGGTGCCATATGATTTCCCAGTCTAGGCCATAAGAGACCGTTTCCCTCCTGGTTATCTTGGCATCTTTTCTGTTGGTATATTTCCTGTTGGTATGCAAACAGTTCTGCTGTGACATGGTGGGGCTACATGGAGGTCAGCCATAACCATGTTCTCAGCCTTCTAACTATTTCAAGGAAGGCAACCAGATGCATGTGTGAGTCTCCAGATGATGACTCCAGTCTCATGTCTTTTGAGTCACCTTGAGCTGTGTGAGTCTTCCCAAATAAGGCCCCTGGTCTTTGTAGGGCAAAGACAAGCCATCCATTCCCTTTGTGTCTTGTCCAAATTCTTGACTCGTGGTCTGTGAAAGTAACAAAATGGTGGTGGGTCCATACCAGCAGTTTTCAAACTTTTTGACCTCTGGACTCCTTTATACTCTTCAAAATCGAGTACCCAAAATGCTTCATTTTATGGGCATGGTATCTATGAATATTTGACATTAGAAGTTAAGACAGATGTTTCACATATTTATGATTCATTTCATAATGTACATATTTGTGAAAAATAACTTTCCTAAAATGAAAACAAAAAATGTGAGAAGTGAGAATCTCCTCTTGACCAAACTTTAGTTAAGTCTGCTAGACCTTTTTCTGGATTCGTCTGTGCATTTCCTTAAAATACTTATTTTAGGAAGAACCCTGCTAAGTCAGTTTAGCAAGAGTTCCGCATCCTCCATTAGTGATCCTTCTGTGTGTCTGACTGGGTTCCTTATCCTCTACCATCTTTGAAGTGATTTCTGATCACCCTGGCCCATCTTCAGCAAAGATTCTGTTAGGTCACTTCATTCAGAAACCCCCTAATCCTTGTTTCCTCTTAGTAATTTTCTATCCACTGATTCCTATCCTGCTCCTTTGCTCTAAGTTCCCACTTACATGCTGTATTAGAACTTGTGCCCATTCTCTTTCCCACTGTAAAGTCTTGTTGCAGTGGTCCCTGTACCTATCTTAATGGCTAAAAAAAGTCTGCCTCACTGTCTTTAATGAATGTCATTAAGTATTTTTTCCCCTTAACCAAATGAGTGACAAGCTTTACAAAAAAGATTTTATAAATCATTTTGTCTAGTGTAATTAATGACAGCTAGAATCTTATACCTGCTTCTGCATTCAATTTTTTGCCATAAGTTTTAGATAAAGCATATATAGAAAATTTGGCTTTATTGAGACACATAGTTGGAAAAGAGAAGTATTTTCATAGAATTTTGGCTCTTTGATACTTTGCCAAAACTCAACTAACGGTAGTTTCTTAAGGATTTAGCTGCACCATGGCGTATGAAGTTCTATCAGGAAACCCTTGCTGTTCTTTTACATTGAAGTCTATTGATTTTTCTTACATTTTGTATATTTTTCCCATATGTGATTTTTTTTTAAGATTTTATTTATTTATTCATGAGAGACAGAGAGAGGCAGAGACACAGGCAGAGGGAGAAGCAGACTCCATGCAGGGAGCCCGATGTGGGACTTGATCCTGGGACTCCAGGATCACACCCTGAGCCAAAGGCAAACACTCAACCACTGAGCCACCCAGATGTCCCCTCAGATGTGATTTTGTGTCATCATGTGTTACTTGGATAGGGAATAGTTCACTATGGTATGCATATTTTTCAAATGTTGACCTATTTTATTATCCAGCATCTAACATCATCATGGACTAATGCAACTATTGATCATAGCAGAAAGGTTTGTAAATGTTGAGAAACTTCCAGCATCATGGTTGCAGTTATATACGTTTTCTAGATTTTTCTGTTGCCTCAAGGACATTTTTAAGGAAAACTGGAATTTTTTTTTTTTTTTTTTTTTTTTTTATCATGAGTCTGTGGCAGTGAAGAATACAATGATTGTGGCATGTGGTGCCACTACCTTGATTTCTGCTAAGGTGTCAGCACTTATACCAACCATTGCTTTTATAATTAGTATAAATGTTAGCATGATAAAATGGTAAATAACAGAACTATTCTAACAATAGTTTTGACCTCACAGACTGCTTCAAAGTGTCTTGGGGTCCTTCAGCAGTCTGGCAACCACATTTTGAGAATTGCTATTATGTATCACTATATTTGAGTGGTTTGTTACACAGCAGTAATGACCATAACAGACTTACTCTCTTTTTCTTCTTATGATTAGTCTCTTCAGTGGTCTAGACAGTTAACTGGGAAAATCCCAGGGACCCAGTGTGCTTCAGAATGTGGCTTGCTTTTTGCCCAAGTACATACTGGATGTTAAGGGCTCAGACTGGAGCCAGACCGTTGAAGTCTAGGCTCTGCTGTTTTGCTTTTGAGCTATGTGTTTGGGGTACTTCCCTTAGCCTCTTCTAAGCTTCATTTCCATTTGCTAAATGAGATCTAATAAGGCAAGTTATTTCTTACCAAATGTCAGTGGAAAGTTTCTAACAGTCATGACTCAGAAGGGCTGGTGAGAGCTCCCAGTTACTTTGCACTTTATGCCATGAAATGCCCTGAGCTTTCCATGGATTGAATCACTTGGTTTTCATTACAACTCTCTGAGGGAGCCACTGTTCCTATTCTGCTTATGTGATTTATGTGACATGAAATATTCACAATCATTTCTGGTGGATTCTAGCTCAGCATTTCACTTTAAACTATCCTCCCCCCCCCCCCTTTTTTTTTTAAATTCATGAGAGACATAGAGAGGCAGAGACACAGGTAGAGGGAGAAGCAGGCTCCATGCAGGGAGCCTGATGCGGGACTCGATCCCGGGACTCCAGGATCATGCCCGGAGCCAAAGGCAGGCGCTAAACTGCTGAGCCATCCAGGGATCCCCAAGTATTTCAGGATATTAACGTGACAGTAATTAAGCACATGATTTTATTAGTAAGCCACTTACTCTGCAGATCCCAAAATGAACCTGAAAAACCCCTATGGCTGGCACCACAGACCTATTAAATCACAGTAAAATCATATCAGAATAAGACTGTACTTTTTGCTTATTTTGCTTTTTAATAATCTTCAAATTTAGACCACAAATAGAAGGGGTGTTTATTTTTCTCCACTGTTTTGGCACCTGTAACAGTACAAATGATTTCATTTCAGGTTATCACAGTTACATGTTTTGGTTTTCAGGAATCTCAAGAAAATGAAAAGTTTGTTACTGTCATCAAAATAAGAGAAACTAAATCTTCATTTGCCTATTGTAAAAAAAAACTTAGCATTTGACAAAGGCAGGTAATTTTTTAAAAGTATACGTGACCATTTAATGAAGCTAGAGTTTTTAATTTTGAAACCCTGGAATCCCCCAGATTTAGCTTCTGGAAATTTGTATTGAAAAGTGTCTCAGCTCTTAACCTGTATGTGGTACAATTTTGCCAGGTTTTGATCTTGGTATAAATGGCCAGAGGGACTTTTGTTTTTTCAAAAGAAAAAAAAAAATCTCAAGTAGTCATTTTTAAAATCTAAAAATTTGGTCAATCAATAATACACAAACTAGAAATACAAATGCACACGTTTCTAATGGAAGAAGAGCTAACCATTGAGATTGAAAGTCTGTGTTCTTCTTTTTAAAGAGAAAAAATTTGTTTTAATTGTATTTATTTGACACAGAGCATGCAAACACAAGCAGGGGGAGCTGCTGCAGGAGAGGAAGAAACAGGGTCCCCACTGAGAAAGGAGCTGGGTTCAGGGCTTGATCCCAGGATCCTGGGATCATGACCTGAGCCACCCAGGTGCTCCAAAAGCCTGTTTTCAACTTGAGGTCCTTTTTGCATTAAGAGTAAGGATTTTAGGCAAAAGCATCACAAAGTGTTCTTGGATTGTATGAGCCTATGGTGGGTTGGTATAAATGCAGTTATCCTAACATGGCTTTTTACAAATGCTTTTGAGGAAATCTCCAGCATTTCTACGCTGCCTACCCCAAATCTGACTGGACTGTCCAAGCCCATAGGGGCCCGGTTAAGAGAATCTGTGTCATTAGTTTTCAAATGAGATTCATACAAATGGAAAATTCACATCTGGTGCAGTAGTTTTTATGCCAAACCCATTCACGTCCCCAGGTTCTGCTCGCCACCTTGAAGCCATCTCTGTGGGTTCCCTCCCCCACTCCATACCACTCCTCTGCCCCAAATGTTTGCAACCCTGAGAGGTAGGATTAGGATCTGCCCTCGTTAGTCCTTTGAGTAGAAGTGCTTTGAGGCGAGGGCCCAGGGTTGTTCACTGTAGTAGCAGGGAGCAGAGCTAGTTGTGAAGAGACATTCCACTGTGAATTTCCGGACCATTTGACTTTGGAATTTCTCTTTTCCTCCATTTCCCCAAAAAAACTGTTAAACGATGGAATCAAATTTCATTAGTGAACTCTTCTAGGGTGTGTTCCTAAGAATAAGCAGCCTAACCTGTGCATCTGCATGTGCAGCTGTGTCATTTCCTCTAGGAACAGGAAGCTCTGGGTTTGCACAGTGCAAAAACAAAGATGGCCAGGGCAGTTATTGGCCAAGGCTGTGTGTGTACAGTGGAGCTCAGGACGGGTAGTGGGTGTTTTACTTCTGTCTCAGAGTGTCCTGCTTTGTGCCCCAAGTAAAGCAAAGAGTCCTTGGTCAATAAAAGTGTGTAAACACCCTTACAGTTCACCTAGCAGTACCTTGTAAGGCTGTGCTCATTATGTGGTAAAAACAGACGCGAGCCTCCTTGAAATCTTTTTTTGGGGAAATGTAAATTGAAGAATTTACATTAAAAAATTTTTTTGTTGTGCCCAAGATTGTGAATCCGAGAAACCACCATGGAGCCGACATCGATGCAAGTACATGAGGGTTTATTTACAAGCTCGAGCTTGAGTCCAAGTATACTTCACACAGCAGAGGGGCTTGGACCCCGAAGTGGGTTACAGCTGGGTTTATTATGGACTGGTCTAGGGGATTTTCAGAAGGGGTGGAGGAATTTTTTCCATTCCAATATGAGGGACAGGGTGGAGGAGTTTCTTAAGATCTGATAAGGGATTCTCTGCCCAGGGCATTCTGAGCTCTGTTGTCTTTCTGATATGGGATTCCCTGTCTTACTCACAGGGGCCTACGCTGTACTTGTGCTAATGCTAAACTTGAGGTGGAATGGCCTTAATTTTCTTGGCCTCCACATTTTAAATTTACGTAATCCCTACACCCAACATGGGCTGGAAATTAAAACTCCGAGATTAAGAGCTGCATGCTCCACCCGAACCAGCCAGGTGCTGGAAAATTTTCCAGTTTAAACACATGGTTCTAGGGCCTTCTGTTTACTGGCAGGTATTTTATGGAGTCGGTCTGCCTGAGCAGCACAGCCCACCAGGAAGGGATTGAGATTTCTTTTAACCACAGATCTCCACTTCTGAGTAGCTCCATTAAATAATAATATGGTTCTCTTAATTCTTAAATCTGTGTCTAGGCAGATGTTTTATTCATCGAGGTATCAGGAAGAGTCAGAGAGGAGGTTCTGGAGATTTTTTAAATGCTGAATTTGGAGTGTCTAAATGTAGTAACAACACCCCCAGAGTACCTAAAATCCACCCTTTTCTCTACCAGATTGGGATTTTCACTTAAAAGTGCACTCATGGACTCCATTTAGGCAGATCTTAGTCAGTCTTCAGGGTCCTTATAAAGTACCATTTCTTGGTGGGTAGTCTTAAACCTCTGACACCCAACGTTTTGATTTTTCGTTTTTGCTTTTTGTTTTTAAGTACCAGAATATAATTCTTTAAATCAAGTACAACCTCGGTGGGAACTTAGGAAGATAGGAGGGGCAGTGACCTCACAAGTGAATCCATAGTGGCTTAGAGGTGAGGTTTAAGCCCCTTTTTCGAAGTCTTGGAGAACTGCCTTTTCCCCTTGGGGAGATCGTATAGCGTCAAAGAGCTCTGCGGTCAGGAGCAAGTTGCTCCACTCTTCAGGTTTCCCCGGTTTTGTCTACACCTTAAGTCCGGGCTTGAATTCACCACCTGAGGTCAAGTGTCATTCCCTACGGACTGAGCCAGCCAGGAGCCCTCGCTTCCTCTTTGAGGGAATAGAAAGCCTTGACTTTTACCAGCAGCCCCTCCTCGGCCACGCCGCGCAGCACCTACCCGCACCTCAGGGTCCGGGGCAGATCCGCTCGAGGCCTCACGCGGCCGGAGGCCGGAAGCGGAAGTGCGCCGGGCGGGTTCTCCCTTCCGGGTCCTGCGGAAGCTGAGGCCTGTGCCTTCTCCCACTGGCCGGCCGCCTCGCCCCGCGCTGACCCGGGTTGGGCCCGCGGTTGCAGAGGGCTGTGTGGGATTAGGGAGAGATCAAGGTTAGGGTTTCCCGCGCTACCGGGCCCGGCCGTCCCTGCCGTTGCTTCCGGAGCCCCGACCGCCTTCCCTCCGCGGTCACTCGTGACTTCGGCCCCGAGAGGAGGCGGGCGCGGAGGTGCGGTCGGGCGCGGAGGTGAGGCCTTCAGCCCGTCCCTGAAATTCTCCCCCAAATATTCTTACTTAGTTATTTTCCCACAAGGAAATGCCATTTTCTGTGTCTCATTTCCTGCGTTAACGGCATTATTTTGAGATACGAGTTCACAAAGATCTTGCTCCCACCCCCCCGGCCTGAGTTACGTGGAACCGTCCTCGCGCCCTGTGGACGATGGAGCTGGTCCCCACCGTGGCCCGATTTCTTCCCGTTTCTGCACCAGGGCCGAGTTTCAGAGATAAACTTGTTGGGTGTCACGTATAGTATTTCTGGGTGTTGCCAACCTCCCCAGTCCATGGGGCTTGTTCGGCTGTGGAGCTTGAGAGTGTTTCCGTGACCTTATGATCTAAACTGAGCCACCCAAGCGCCCCTTGAATTGTGTTTTTTATAGAGTTGGTTAGGATTATTTTTAAGTTTTATGAAATACTATTACAAGATACTTTTATTGTGTCATTGTGATGATCACACTATTTCCTCCTTTGATCTATGAATAAAACGAATTAAGATTTTCTAGTAAGCACCTCTGGGATAAGCACAACTTGGTTCCGATGTATTATCATCATTTATTAATATGTTTGGTTTGAACTTTAGGTTATTTGTATCTGTGTTTAGTTTTTTTAAGATTTTATGTGAGAGGGAGAGAGAGAGAGAGCGCAAGACCAAGGGGAGAGAGAAGCAGACTACCTGCTAAGTAGTGGGGCTCCATCCCAGGATGCTGGGGTCCTGACAGGGGCCTAAGCACAGGCTTAACTGACTGAGCCGCCCAGGAGCCCCATGCATCTGTGTTTTTGTTTTTGTCTTTTAAAGATTTTATTTATTCATGAGAGACACAGAGAGATAGAGAGGCATAGACACAGGCAGAGGGAGAAGCAGGCTCCATGCAGGGAGCGCGACATGGGACTCGATCCTGGGACTCCAGGGTCACACTCTGGGCTGAAGGCAGCGCTAAACCGCTGAGCCACCCCGGCTGCCCTCATCTGTGTTTATAAATGAGATTTGCTTATAAGTTTTTTTTTTTATCATGGCTGTGTAATGTTTGATGTTAATATTATACCAGACAAAAAGAACATTCTTTTTCCCTTTATACTCTTAGTCAAAGTAATTCCTTTGATAAGTCAAGCTATTATGTAAAATTTATAAAAAGAGGTGTCTGCCTCCTCCTTTCTCCTATGTGGTAATTGTATAAGGTGTTGTAATAGAATAATCAAAATGCAAGCCTGACATTGTGGATCTTGCACAATTGTGGAGTTTCACATAATGGCTAAATTTATAAATAAAACCTTCCAAGTATATAACTCTATATAAAGTATATAACTTTACAGATTCAGAAAGTTATTATCTCTACTAATATAGTGATATACAAACATGTGACATAGCCAGTCTTCATAAGTGTGTCTGATCACTGGAAATTTTTGAGTCAGGTTGGAGTTTTCTCCTCTGAATGGCAGAACCAACAACCCAAGCCTGGTATTTTCTTTGTGAGAAAATTTATTTATTTATTTATTTGTTTGTTTGTTTGCTTATTTATTTATTTATAGATTTTATTTATTCATGAGAGACACAGAGAGAGGGAGGCAGAGACACAGAGGGAGAAGCAGGCTCCGTGCAGGGTGCCCAACGTGGGACTCGATCCTGGGTCTCCAGGATCACGCTAAACTGCTGAGCCACCCAGGGATCCCTAGTGAGGAAATTTAAGTGCCTAGCTCTTTTTTTTTTCTTTTGTTTTATATTTTATTTTGTTTAAGATATCTATCCAGGCAGTAAGTTATTGGGGCTGGGGATGCCTGAAATCTCTCTGAGAAGGTCAGCAACAGCCCAGATTATTTCGGGGTTTTTTCAGCTTTTTTTTATTGTGATGAAATATACATAACATAAGGGGCACCTGGTGGCTCAGTTGTTTGGGTGTCTGACTCTCGATGTTGGTTCAGGTCTTGATCTCAGGCTCCATGCTCTGAGGGGAGCCTACTTAGGGGGGAAAATACATATATATTTTATATATGCTGTGTACACACGTATGTGTATATATGTCCTACACGTGTGTATATGTCATACATTTACATAACAACACATTATATGTGCGTGTGTGTTGTATACACGTAAATGTGTATATGTTATGCATATGTGTGTATAACGTGTAACACATGTACGTGTGTTATATACATATATTTAAAAACATAAAATTTGCCATTATAAGCATTTTAAATATACAATTTTGTGTCATTAATCACATTCACAATGTTGTGCATCCATCACCACCAAGTTCATTTTTTGTAATCTTAGCATTACTCAGTTTATTTCTGTAGAGGCATTTTTTTCTGAGTTTTATTTTTCAAGAAATTGATCTGTTTCCTGTGAGTTTTGAGCTTGGTTGGCATAAAGTTAATCATATCTTTTGTGTTTAATCTCTGTAGCATCTATAATTGTGTGTAGGGGGGGTTCTTAATTTTCTTTGAGCCTTCCTTTCTCCCTTCTTTTTTTCAAATAATATTTTCCTATTTTATTAATTTCAGAGGACCAAAAATTTTTTTTTGCTTGATTAACTTCTACTTTTTGGTTTTTAAGATTTAATTATTTATTTTAGAGACAGTGCACAAGTGGGAGGGGAGAGGGGAGAGAGAGAATCTCAAGCAGACTCTGTGCTCAGTGTGGAGCCTGACCCAGGGCTCAATTCCAGGACCCCAATATCCCAACCTGAGCTGAAACTAAGGGTTATTGTCTGCTTAACCTACTGTGCTACTCAGGCCCTCTACTTTTTGTTTTCTAGTTCATTTTTTTTCTATCTTTTCTTCCTTCAACTTTTTTTCTTTTAGTTTGGGATTTTTTTTCCTCTAAATTCTTTTTTTTTTTTAATTTTTATTTATTTATGATAGTCACAGAGAGAGAGAGGCAGAGACATAGGCAGAGGGAGAAGCAGGCTCCATGCACCGAGAGCCCGACGTGGGATTCGATCCCGGGTCTCCAGGATCGCGCCCTGGGCCAAAGGCAGGCGCAAAACCACTGCGCCACCCAGGGATCCCTCCTCTAAATTCTTAAACTGGAAACTTAGATTAATTTTTAACTTCATTTTTTTCTAATGTAAGCATATGAAGGTTACTTTTTTCCCTAAGTTCCACTTTAGCTGCAGCTTACAAGTTTTGCTACTTAGAATTGATTGATAATCATAGTATTGTGTATTTTCTAATTTCCGATTTAATTGGAATAATTATATATTTTATTCATGAGTTATTCATAAAGATGTTCTCTAAACTCCACATGTATGGCTTTTAATATTAGATCGAACCATATGAACCTGCTAACTTTGCACCGCTTTTCTACCTGTTGAAATGGCAGTGTCATATGGCTCAACATAATAGTTTTCTTTTTTTGGCTGAATTTTACTTTGTCAAGGAACATAGCTGTATATAAATCCATTGAAAGCTTTAAAACCATTGCTCGCTTTGGCAGCACATATGCTAAAGTTGAAAGCTTTAAGACTAGCTGCATGTTATAGGAAAAGAGCTAGTTTTTGTAAACACTCCACATGTGGGGATGCCTGGGTGGCTCAGCAGTTGAGCATCTGCTTTTGGTTCAGGGTGTGATCCCGGGGTCCCGGGATTGAGTCCCACATCGGGCTCCCAGCCTGGAGCCTGCTTCTCCCTCTGCCTGTGTCTCTGCCTCTCTGTGTCTCTCATGAATAAAAAAATAAAATCTAAAACAAAAAACACTCCACATGTGTTTGAAAAAATGTGTATTCTCCATTTATTGAGTGTAGTGTTTGTGTTTTAGGTGAAGCTTGTTCATTTTACTATTCAAATCTTTATTTTTTTTAAGATTTTATTTATTCATGAGAGACACACAGAGAGAGGGAGGCAGAGACACAGGCAGAGAGAGAAGCAGGCTCCATGTAGGGAGCCGGACATTGGACTCGGTCGTGGGTCTTCAGGATCACGTCCTGGACTGAAGGTGGCGCTAAACCGCTGAGCCATCCCGGCTGCCCTAATCAAATCTTTATGTCCTCATTTTTTTCCCTCTGATCTCTGCATCACTGACAGTAGTGTGTTAAATTCTTTCACACTGATGGTGATTTGTCTATTTCTCCTTTAATTCTGTTAGCTTTTATGAGACTATACAACTTCAGAATCTTTGTATCTTCCTAGTGAATTGAACCTTGTATCCTAATGTAGTTGCCTTTCATAATGCCTTTTGTTTTTAAAATGTGTGAAATCAGGGGTTCCTGGGTGGCTCAGTTGATTGAGCATCCAGCTCTTGATTTCAGCTCAGGTCTTGATCTCAAAGGTTGTGAGATCAGACCCCCTGTTGGGCTCTGCTCTGGGCATGGAGCCTACATTAAAAAATAATAAAAATAAATAAATAAATAAATAAATAAATAAATAAATAAATAAATAAATAAATAAGTAAGTAAGTAAGTAAAGTGAAATCAAACCATTTTGGCTAATATTTGCCTAGTATATAGTATATCATTTTTATTTTTGAATTTAGTCCTGTGTTGCCTTTTTTAAAAAAATATTTTATTTTTTAGAGAGAATGAGCCCAAGCAAGGGAAGGGCAGAGAAAGAGGGAGAAGCAGGCTCCCCCCAGAGCAGGGAGCCTGACACGGGGCTCAGAGCTCAATCCCAGGACCCGGAATCATGACCTGAGCTGAAGGCACATGCTTAACTGACTTGAGCCACCCAGTGCCCTACTCTCTTAAGTTTCTGTTTCCATCTCCTACCCCCACCCCGTTTTTTTAGGGACCAGCACACTCTTTTCATGTTTTTAAATATTCTTGAGGTTTAAAAATGTTTAAAGTTTGTAACTCCTAGCAGGAAAACATTATCTAACTGAATACTATAATGGCAAACCACTGTAGAATGTTTCAGTTGCATGTGGGGCAGAGGGATATAGGGATTCTCTTCACATCACCTCAGCTTTCTTCGTGAGAAGGTCAGAGGTACACTGGTTTGTATTAATGCGACCTCCATTAGGTGATCAAAGTTGCTTTTCCTTCAGCAAGGGCTTTTCTTTGTCGGAAGGGCATTACGCTTGACCTCCAAATTTGGCTGACAATTTACTGATAAGATTCATAACCTTTGGGTTGCTCTGATATTTTGACATATTTGCTGGGTTCTGTGCTACATCCTGGAAGGCTACCACAACTTCTGGATCCTGCATGGCTGTAAGAACCTCTGGGTCAGTAAGAATTTCATTGAGCCCAGGGATTCCTGCCATTCCAGGTGTCTCGCCCTACCTTTCCAGGCATTCCTCCAGAAAAATTAATAGGCATTCCCCCAGGAAAGCCACCTGGGAAAGAGCCATACTGAGCTCCTGATTATCTTCTGGCTTCTTCCTCCCTTGGGGCTCTCTCATGTTCTTCCCGGGTCTTCTTAACCCTTTCTATTCTTTCTTTGATGTCTCACTCTTCACGATTTTGCTCATACTTCCATGTTCAGCAATTTCCTGGGCCCTCGTTTGAACTTCTTTCAGCATTGCACTAGCATCTTCATAATCCAATTTACAAGCAAGGGCAATATCGTGTACTGCTTCTTCCCAATGACCCAGAAGTCTCTGTGCTTTCCCTCACCACTTGTAAGGCTGAGTTGAATCAGGGTTTATTTCAATAGCTCTGTCACAGTCTCGAATGGCAGCATTTGGCTTCTGTAATTTGATGAAGACACTAGCTCTCTTGGCATACAGAATGGTCAAGCCAGGATTCAGTTTGATGGTATCTGTGTGTGAGGCAGTGGCTTTCTGTAGTTCACCATCATTTGGGGCATCAATGGCAGCCACTTTTTTTTGTCATTTGCCTGATCCATCATTTCTGTGGTTATCTCTACATTTCATCTCCCATTTCTTGAAGGGCATCAGTATCTGGTTCAATCACACCTTCATTGTCCATTTCTAGATCACTTTCCTCACTTGATGGTTCGTCTGTCTTTATGTTTTCCTCCGCCTTCTTACTGTTTTTTCTTCCTTGATATTGTCTTCTGATTTAGTTTTATGAGTAGCAGGTGGTATTTTAACCCTCATGCTCTCCAACCACTTCCACAGGAAGCACATTTCCTCAGTCTGCTGATGCTCGGATCCTGCTTCTACATTTTGAGAAAAGCCCGAAGCTCGCTCACTTTGCGGGGTTCTGTGGTCCAGAGGCAGTGGAAGGCGGCAGGCGCAGCTGAGGTTGCTGCCCGATTCCAGGCATGGGTGCTAGCTCAGCATGGCCATGTGGAAGGAGTTCATCTCCTCCCTTTCTTTTTTTCCTTTTTTTATTAATTCGTTAACAAAAAATGGACTTATTAGAGAGACTAAGTCATTTGTCTTTACAATGTTCTGTATTGGGCAGCCCCGGTGGCGCAGCGGTTTGGCGCCGCCTGCAGCCCAGGGTGTGATCCTGAGACCCTGGATCGAGTCCCACGTTGGGCTCTCTGCATGGAGCCTGCTTCTCCCTCTGCCTGTGTCTCTGCCTCTCTCTCTCTGTCTCTATGAATAAATAAATAAAAATCTTTTAAAAAAAATAAAATGTTCTGTATTATAGGTTTGGCTGATTGCTGCTTCTTGGTGTTTAACACATTTATCTCTATTTCCTGTTAAAAGTCGCTAGTCTAGAAGCTTGGCTAGATTGAGGCTTGATTTCATAAAGTCACTCTTAAACTAACAAAGATATTTCAACTAGATTTGGGATTTTAGGTTGATAGTTATTTTTTCCTCAGCACACTGAGGGTATTATCCCATTCTTGTCTGACATCCATTGTTGCTGTTGGAACTGAGCCATAGCTTGTTTTTCCTTTTTAGATGATTTTCCCCCCTGGCTGCTTTTAAGATTATGGGGGAAAAGTAAACACTGAAGAAGAAAAAATTACAATGAATCTAGATGTGGGTTTCTTTTCATTCATTCAGCTTGGAATTTATTTTGCTTTCAGAATCCAAAGGTTAGTGTCCTTTACTCATACTAGGAAATCAGTAGCTAGTTCTTCATCAAATGGTACTAACAAAGTTCTAATCTGGTTGGAACTTTGCATTGAGTGTCTGACTTAATGAGTGTATTTTTGATTTCCAAAAGTCATGTTAGTTTTTTTAAACCACTTGACCATCTTATAGTGTCTTATTCCGTATTCATCTGAGTTTCTCTTAAGTCTGTTAAGTAGTTTTTTGTATTCTCTGTCTAAAAAGTCTAATATCTGAAGTTGTGTTTTTTGCTTTTATCCACTGCTGCTTGTTTTGGCTGCTTCTCACTCCTGGCACATTGTATATTTGCATTTTATAATCTTTAAACCGTGACTTCCTCAATTTACTTGGAACATGTAAAAAATTTATTTAAGTAATCTCTACACCCAATATAGGACTCAAACTCACAACCCCGAGGTCAAGAGTCGTACACTCTTCCAACTGAGCCAGCCAGCCCCCCACCCACCATTTACTTGAAACTTTATATGTGGGAATTCTTTGAGATGTGGCTTGAAATTGAGTTTTTTTTTTTTTTTTCCGAGATAGATCCATTTGTTGATACTAATTGCAGTTAGTGTGGCAATGCCATTTAGGACCCTATTTATTTATTTATTTATTTATTATTTTCTAATTTATTTTTTATTGGTGTTCAATTCGCCAACATATAGCATAACACCCAATGCTCATCCCATCAGGTGCCCCCCTCAGTGCCCATTACCCAGTCACCCCCACCCCCCGCCCATCTCCCTTTCTACCACCCCTTGTTCACTTCCCAGAGTTAGGAATCTCTCATGTTCTGTCTCCCTCTCTGATATTTCCCACTCACATTTTCTCCTTTCCCCTTTATTCCCTTTCGCTATTTTTTATATTCCCCAAATGAATGAGACCATATAATGTTTGTCCTTCTCCGATTGACTTCTTTCACTCAGCATAATACCCTCCAGTTCCATCCACATCGAAGCAAGTGGTGGTTATTTGTCGTTTCTAATGGCTGAGTAATATTCCATTGTATACATAAACCACATTTTCTTTATCCATTCATCTTTCGATGGACACCAAGGCTCCTTCCACAGTTTAGCTATTGTGGACATTGCTGCTATAAACATCGGGGTGCAGGTGCATTTAGGACCCTCTTTAAGTGAAATTACTCTTGAGGTTTTTTTGCACTACACAAATAATGTGAATTTGGACTGAAACCTAAAGTTTTCTTTTTCTACTGTATCTGTTGCCAAGTTCTGGACAGGTGCACATCCTTGCTGTCCCTTTCTGTATGAAAGGTTGTTTTTTTTTTCTTTTCTTTTTAAAACTCCTAATTATGGACTTTGAAACATACTCAGGAATCAAGAGAGCAATGATGAAATCTCCCTGTACCCATCACTCAGCTTCAGTGATTACCCCTGCTTTGCCATTCTTAATTCATCTGTTCTTCTTGTTTACTGTTCCCTGAGTTTTGTTTTCCTAGGGCACATAAAAATAAATATCAGATATCATATCATTTCACCCATAGTTTGAGTTGTATCTCTAAAAGGAAAGGGCATCGTGAGGACACAATGACCTAACCGAGTTTGGGGCTTAAACAAGGAAGGGAGAACTGTTGCAGTTTAAGAGACTAAGAAGGCGGGACAGCCTGGGTGGCTCAGCGGTTTAGTGCCGCCTTCAACCCAGGGCCTGATCCTGGAGATCTGGAATGAAGTCCCACGTTGGGCTCCCTGCGTGGAGCCTGCTTCTCCCTCTGCCTGTGTCTCTGCCTCTCTGTCTGTGTGTGTGTGTGTGTGTGTGTGTGCATGTGCGTGTGTCTCATAAATAAATAAAATCTTTAAAAAAATTAAAAAATCTTAAAAAAAAAAAAAGAAAGAGACTAAGAAGGCAATTAACAGGAAGTTCTTAGCATTATCACAATACCGTTATCATATCCCCTAAATGAATGCTATTTCTGGATATTTTCAGTGATCTTTGGCTAAACAGATTGAGCCACACATGTAGTTCAGTTTGTCACTCCTTGTAGCAAGGTGAGTGCACAGCTTTGGATACTATGGGACAAGTTACAGGGTGTGGGCTCATGCCAGGTGCTTTTGGGGGAGAGTTCTGGGTTAGATGTCAGGAAGTGAGAGTAATTCTGTGATTGGGCTTATCAGTAAAGTTTACCTAGAAGGAGGAAACTACACCACGGGGGGAGCTATAATTGATAAAGCAGCAGCAGTGGCTCATGTTGGCCAGAAAGAGGGGATGTTTGGTTACTTTGGAGTTCTAGATAATGTTTATCTTTTGTTTGTGTTCAGACATGATTGCAGAATGGTCTTATTTTTGTCTTAGCATGTCACAGTCATAGAGTGGCCCTGTCTGCTGTCGCTGTTCTGTGAACTTGCTTATGTTCAAGGGTAGAATTTGCAGATCTGGCTGATAGTACCAGGGCAGCTCCTGGATGTCGGGCTGCTTTTCTCTTTACCAGTATCCTCGAATACCCAGTCTGTGTTCAGTTCCCCTAAAATGCCTCATAATATGTTTTTACCATTGGTGTTGTCTGAATGGAGATTGAAGGCCCACGCCCACACACTGCAGTGGGTTCTTATGTCTCTTAACCAGTCTCTTTGCGGGTAACAGTATTCCCTTCCTCTCTGTCCCCCAGATTGGGTTTGACTGCTTACATCTTCATGATGTCATTTTAACCTCTCAGTCTCTCCTCTTCCTTTTCTTCTATAAACTAATTACATGAAAGGATTTGTCAGAATTTTTGGCAAAAGTACTTCACAGATGGTGCTGTTTCTTCTTACATCATATCAGAACTTTTGTGTGATCCAGATACCTACTTTGTGATAATAAGATTTATCAGTTGGTTCTAGTATCAGCTTGATTCTTCTCTTATAAAGTTACCCAGCTTATTAATACAGTCTTCATTTATCCCTTAGTCAATAAGATTCCTTGTTAATTACAAAAGGATAAAATGATTACTTAATAGAAAAACCTGTGGCATGCCACCTTAACCACATGATCAAAGTTATCACCAGTAATGAAACAGACTGGATCATGTGCCTCCTGATGTGGCACATGAGAAGGACATGCATCACTTGTACAATCCTTCATCCAAAAACGAACTTTCTGAATCTAATCATGAGAAAATATCAGGCAAGCCAAAATTGAGGTGGGTGGAGTCTGTGAAACATCTGATCTGGACTCTTTGTATCTTGAAAGATGAAGAAGGGCTGAGGGACAGGTCCAGATTAAAGGAGAGTAAAGAACTATGGTTAGAGGGCATGGTCCCATGTGAGAGATTTACAAAGGGATTGCTATAAAGGACATTATTGGACCAGTTAGTGAAATTCTGCATATGGAATATATGTTACATAATAATAATAATAATAGTAAATATTAAATCCATGTTAAACATTCCTGATTTTGATCATTGTGGTTATGTTAGAGAATGTCCAAGTTCCTGTGTTACTTTGAAGTATATAGGAGGAAAGGGTCATGACATCTATTTTCCCTTGAATATATTGTTCTCAACATTGTTGCTGAAACAGATGGAATGCAGGAGAGAGAGAAAGACAATTTTAATGGTGAAGAGTCTGTGGAAATTCATCATATTCACACCATTCTTCTTTTCTTTAAAATAAAACATAACACTTATTCTTAAACATCTCCATTCATTTTTCACCTAATAATTTATTAACTGTTAATTGTTGCCATGACCCATTAATTTACTAGTGGTTGCAAAATGGTTACTTTCTGACTCTAGCATTTTTCTTTATAATAAATGAAGCTTCTTGTAAAGCTTGTATGATTCTTCTGTAAAGAACTTTAACTCACACAATAGGGATATATGCTTGATTTTTTTCCTTATAGAATTTTCAGAATCAGAAGCTGATATCCTGGCCTCCTCCAATTCTGACCATTAGGGTTTTTTTTTTAAATATCATTATGAATTCATGATTTTGTTTCGATTTGATGATTTCAACAGACTGCAGCCATTATTTATCAAATTGTTCCATCCTAAGAGGGGAACTCTTTTAAAAAAATTTTCTCCATGTCTTTTTGACACAACCCCATTAGCCTTTGCTGGGTCTCTTGCTTTCTGTTATAAGATGTTCCAAACTCAGCTTGAACATTTCATGTTCTACACTGGACTGAGCTATTTCTCAAAAGGGTCCTGATTTCTTTTATGGGAAGACTACTGACATTTAGAGGCATATTGGGGGATCCCTGGGTGGCGCAGCGGTTTGGCGCCTGCCTTTGGCCCAGGGCACGATCCTGGAGATCCGGGATCGAATCCCACGTTGGGCTCCCGGTGCATGGAGCCTGCTTCTCCCTCTGCCTGTGTCTCTGCCTCTCTCTCTCTCTCTCTGTGACTATCATAAATAAATAAAAATTAAAAAAAAATAGAGGCATATTGGTAGGAGAGTGGCTCATTGCTCTTCACAATGCCTATTGATTGTAGACATTTTTAGTAGTTCCGTCTAGAAAAAAGTTCAAAAACTAAAAATAAGTGCATCTTATATTTCTAATTCCTAGCTGTTCTTGGATAGGGAGATAAAATCCGAACAGTGTACTATACAGTGGGTATGTATGTGTGCATGTGTATGTGTGTGAGTGTGGTCTGTCTGAAGCTAGTATGAGGAAGCTTCTAGGTTGTAAGTGGTGAATATTTGTCAAGCCTGGACTCTCCTGGCTTCTTTCTTCTCTAGGTCTGCTTGCTCAGAACCTTGTCTGGTAAGGCGGGAGACATACAAGAGGAAGAATGGCTGCCAGATTGCTGACAACCTGGTCACAGGTACTGAGGAAATTATTCTGTTTCCAAAAAACATTGCTGTTCCCAAAGGACACATCTCTTGCCCATGACCCACAGCTTCAACTGAGCTGGCCTCAGGCTTCCCCAGTTCTTTGGGGTTCTTAGAATGAGACAAAGAATCCCTAAGACAGGCTTCTATTACTATAATATTTGTTGATTTCTTTTTTTCCAGATCTTCCTCCAGGTTAAGTATTTGTTCCATATTCTGCTGGATGCTATGAAGGAAAAGAGATTTTTTTCACTAGGAAAATCATCCATTCATTTTTCAAGTATTTTTCTCATCCTGTAGTACAGTCAATCTATACTTGGTCTTGACTAAGACTGGAAGAGGCCTCGAAACCTAGTGGTGGAAAGATCAGATAAACCATGTATTAGACAAGCTACTAAAAACATGAGTCTGGATGAGATGGTCCAGGCAGGGAGAGTGAAAGAACTGAGCCTTGGGTCAGATAATGAAATCTATGTGTTGGTCTCCTTCCCCATTGCTGGCAGCCTCCCCTACCATTCCTTTGCTACATTGTTGGAAATGAGCCTTGGCTGAGCCAGAATGTTTGTGATGTTTCAGGATTCCGTGACCTTTGAGGAAGTGGTGGTGGACTTCTCTCAGGAGGAGTGGGCACTGCTGGACCATGCTCAGAAAATCCTGTACAGAGATGTGATGCTGGAGAACTTTAGGAACCTAGCCTCTCTGGGTAAGATTGGCCTCATTAATTTTCTCATTTCTTCATGCAGCAGACAGTCCTTCCTGACATACCATGTTCTAGGATTTGTGAAAAGAATGGTAATACATGACAAACATAAAATGAATGGCGCCTGTCCTTGTAGAGCAGTCTTATGGCTTCCTGTAAAAAATCGACTGATTTCATTTTTCATTATTATTACAAGATTTAGGTAATTTGCCATATGTTTCTGCTCTTGGGCTTGGATTTCAAGGGTCAGTTCTCTATGAACAGGGCATACATAGGTATATCTGTGAACAGATACGTAGATACCTGTTTTGGGGACCTTGTAAAAGATCTGATTCTTGGGTCACTCCTGAAGTTGTATTTGCCTATCTTCCTCAGTATCAAAGTATTGGAATCAGTTTTGTGGACAGATTTCTTATCTCCTTCACAGTTCCTCCACCTCACACATCTTTCTCCATGAGCAGGGTATCCTCTCTGCAAACACAGTCTGATCACGGAGGTGGAGCAGGAAGCACTGGGTCCAGAGGAGGGGGGAATTGTCCAAAGTGCCTGTACAGGTGAGCCCCAGGCAAAAAGGAGTCATTACATGGAGGAGCCATGGTGAGGGATGATCCATTTGGGAGCGTCGGTTTTGGGATAAAGAGGCCATTACTTGAGCTTTCCATCTTGCCATTCATTCACATTTTCCTGTGGTTTCAGAGAAAAGGCTGTTTTAATTCCACTTTCAATTTGATATTTCCTTGAATACTTTTTGTTCCATTCTCCCTACTTTACTTTCCAGGTAATACACTCTAGTATCTCAAACCTTCAGAATCCTTTCCCATTTCCATTGCTTGTTCCTATCATTGTCATCTTCTCCCAGAGCCACATTCCTAGAACAGTTCCTCTCATCACACGTTACATCTTCTCTTTCATCATTTCCCTTCTGTATTTAATGTTACTGAAAACAAATCCATAGGGTGCCTACCTCCTTTTTTCTGTTATCCCTATTTTTTATCCCAATAGTTATAAAAATTTTCAATTTCAGATTGGAATATACAACTGAAATCAAAAGATGGAATTCCTATGCAGAATGTTCCTGGGGAAAAAACTTGCAATGGCATAAAAACGGTAAGATTCAGTAGGAATAATTCCTGTTTTTTTACAGTAGAAGTCTGTGAATGCCATTGAGTTAAAGCACCAGCTTCCAAATGAGGGGAGGCAGTGAAGCGTGGCATTTGCTCACCAGGAAGCTGTTTCAGGAGAGTCTTCCTGAATCTCATAAAATTAGGGAAATCTCTAAACCAAGCCCAACACTTTCTGCCTCACAAAGAATACCAAAAAGTAAACATTATTTAAATGTGATTCCAGGGATGGTTGGGTGGGTCAGTGGTTTAGCGTCTGCCTTCAGCCCAGGGCATGATCCTGGAGTCCCCGGATCGAGTCCTACATCAGGCTCCCTGCGAGGAACCTGCTTCTCCCTCTGCCTTTGTCTCTGCCCCCCTCTCTCTCTAATAGGAAAAAAAAAAAATCACATACATACCACGAAAATAGTAAAAATGTCAGTTGTAATCATGTACTTCCTATGTATGGCAGATTGCACATGAAGAATTCTCATGAGTATAAAGAAAGTGATAAGGTCTTTAGTCACCACTTACTCCTTGCTCTGCAGGCACTAACTCAACCTGGTAAGAAACCCTTGGAATTTGATCATTGTGGAAAATTCTTCAGAAAGAACTATCGCTTTACGTGTACAAGATATTGTGAGAGAGAGAAATGCTACAAATATAAAGAATATGGGAAAGACCTTGGCCATCCCTCAACTCTTAGCAGTCATGTAAGTACTCACAGTGGAGAGAAAGCTCTTGAATTTAATGATCATGGCAAATCTTTCAACCAAGAGGGATCCCTTAGGAAACACTTAAGGACTCTCACAGGAGAGAAATTTCACACGTGTAGTCAGTGTCTTATGTCCTTCAGCTTACATCCTTCCTTTTCAGTACATGTGCAAATACCTACTGGAGAGGAACTCTGTGATTGCAGTGATTATGGAGAAAGAGCTTCCCATAGTGTCCACAAAACAATGTGTACCATGGAGGAAAGCTCAGAATGTAATGAGCATGGGAAGGTGTTCGCCAGCCCCTTGTCCCTTCAGAAATGTGTGAGACCTCATGCCGGAGAGAAGCCTTACGAATGTAGTGACTGTGGGAAAGCCTTCATTTTTCAGTCCTCCCTTAAAAAGCATGTGAGATCTCACACTGGAGAGAAACCTTATGAGTGTAATCACTGTGGAAAATCCTTCAGCCAGAGCTCTCATCTTAATGTGCACAAAAGGACTCACACTGGAGAGAAACCCTATGACTGTAAGGAATGTGGCAAGGCTTTCACTGTTCCTTCATCCCTTCAGAAGCATATGAGAACCCACACTGGAGAGAAGCCCTATGAATGCAGTGACTGTGGGAAAGCCTTCATTGACCAGTCATCCCTTAAGAAACATACACGGTCTCACACTGGAGAGAAACCTTATGAGTGTAGTCAGTGTGGAAAATCCTTCAGCACAGGCTCTTACCTCATTGTGCACAAGAGAACTCACACTGGAGAGAAAACCTATGAGTGTAAAGAATGTGGGAAGGCCTTTAGGAATTCTTCCTGCTTAAGAGTACATGTGAGAACTCACACAGGAGAGAAGCCCTATCAGTGTGTTCAGTGTGGGAAGGCATTCAGCACCAGCACTAATCTTATAATGCACAAACGAATACATACTGGGCAGAAAGTATGAATGAAATGACTAGAAGAAAGCCTTAACTAGGCCTTCACAACTCATTCTTCATTTTAGAACTCACACTGGAGAGCAGCCCTGTTGTGACTAATATAGAAAGCCTGCAGGCACAATTTTTGACTTATGCTACCCTGGGACCAATCTTACAAATGTTACCGTTCTGTGATTGTCTTTTATCAGTGAATGTTTCATCCTGAAAGTCTGTTAACCGATGAGTATTAAAAGTTATATGGCACTTAATCTACATCACAAAAGTTTTGATAAATAATATTTTTACCATGAATTTAGTACTAAATGTTGTCCAATCATCATCAAGATGTCTTGGACCTATAGGCTATTTAGAAATGTATTTTTTAATGTGCAGACTCTACATATTTTAGTTATTTTTTATAGATTCCTAATTTAATTACATTATACACAAATGTATGTTCTTCATGATACAGATTCTGTATGACATTATTCAAACAGAAAATTGTTGGAGACTTGATTGTGGTCTCAGATACAAGTATCTTCGATCCATTCCTCCCTCCCTTTCCTAAAAGTAACAAAACTACAACTGTGTTTAAGTTGGCAGTGTGGACAATTTTTTAAGGTCTCAACTTTCTTTGCCGCTGTGAATGCCCATGAGCCACTGGCTCTGTTCAGTGAGAAACAGGCAAAGGTGACTGCTTGTGGGCTCTAAAGAAGCCCATGGCAATGGGAGTGTCTTGTCTGGCATTTTTGCTTCACCATTTGCCCTGTGGTCTCATCTCATTTTCTCTCCTAGAAAACAGACCAAGAGGATCATAGTCAGAAGCTACTGATTATACAACAGGGACATACAGTATTATTTGGTTGTACCAACTCTGTGTTGCTTATTTCTGGGCTTCATGTAACAAGAGAAAAATAAACTCCTTAACTGATGCAAACCACTCTGGAGGGAAGATTCTGTTACAAGGGATTTCAGTTAACTGATAATCTCTCATATGTGGTCAAGTTTTGTGAATCCTTTAAGTATGGTTGAAAACAATGCCTGTTCTGTAATTATTTGGTATAATCAGTTCTCATTGTGTCTGATGGATGATCTTACTGTTCTTAAAATTTGTATCATTACAAACCTTCTTTCATTTGTCCTTTATTGAAAGCGGTATGTTAAGATGTGTCACTATTACTGTGGATGGTCAGATTGTTTTTTTTTTTTAATTCTCATTTGTTTTACCTTGAGTCACTATAGCTAGAAGCATATAAATGTTGTCATTTTATATTTCTGATAAATTGTCCTTTCATTCTTTATTTAAAGATTTATTTATAAAAAATAACAATTAAAATTAAAAAAATAAAGATTTATTTATTTGAGAGACAGAGAGTGCACAAGCAGGGGGAGAGGGAGAAGCAGACCCCCCACCCCCACTGAGCTGGGAACCTGTTAAAGGGCTTGATCCCAGGACCCTTAGCCCAAGGCAGATGCTTAACTGACTGAGCCACCCAGGTGCCCCTGTCCTTTCATTCTTAAATAGTGCCCATTTTTCTTCCCTAATAATGTTATAATTCACTTGGTATTAATGTGAATTATTGACCTAGCCGATAACATTTTCTCCTTACCAGTATGTAAGGACAACCAGAAACAACTTACCTTTCCTCAGCACTATGTGGTGGTGGTCCCTGAAACACCAAAGGGGGATCTCCTCAGCCAGTACATCTCCTATGGAGGACGAAGAGATCAGGAGGTCCTCAGCACCCTTCCCTGCCAAAGACAACAGCAGCCCTCACATATGTCTCTGTTGTTCCTTGCTTCATTTCTGTCATGATTTGTTCCTCTGCCAATCTGGTGGGATATGAGGGATCTCACCCATGAATGAGATAAATGTTTAATGAAAGAGGGAAAAGAGTAAGAACATTTTTTTCCCTGCTCCCCCTAAGAAAGCTCAGGAGGGGGATCCCTGGGTGGCGCAGCGGTTTGGCGCCTGCCTTTGGCCCAGGGCGCGATCCCGGAGACCCGGGATCGAATCCCACATCGGGCTCCCGGTGCATGGAGCCTGCTTCTCCCTCTGCCTGTGTCTCTGCCTCTCTCTCTTTCTCTCTGTGTGACTATCATAAATAAATAAAAATTAAAATAAAATAAAATAAAATAAAGATCTTATCTATAAAAAAAAAAAAAAAAGAAAGCTCAGGAGGTTTCTCAACTCAATAAAGTTTGTCTCCTGGTCAATGAGCATGGGCTCTCTTGAGTGCCACTACCTATCAACTTCTAAGAGCATCTTCTTGAAAACCAAATGTTATAAAATTGGGATTCCCCTATACTGCTCTCTTGAAAAGAGACTGTAGTCCCTCTGCGGTTGAAAGGGACAGTCTAGAAATAGAGGCCATAGCAAAGGGCCACTCAGGATAATCAGGAACTTATAGGTAAATATGTAAAAAAAAAAAAAAAAATGGGGAAAGATAAGAGACCAAAAGAAAAAAAGTATAGCAGCAGGATTACCAAGTAATCCCTCCCTTCCCAAAGAACGAGAACTTTAAATTTTATGTATCAAATATTCGTTGGGTCTAAGAAATATGTTAGTCTTCAGTTGCTTACTGATTTAAAAACAATAATGAGGGGTGCCTGCGTGGATCAGAAGTTGAGCATCTACCTTTGGCTCAGGGCATGATCCCAGTCCTGGGATTGAGTCCCACATCAGGTTCCCTGCAAGGAGCCTGCTTCTCCCTCTGTGTCTCTGCCTCTCTCTTTGTGTCTCTCATGAACAAATAAATAAAATCTCAAAAAAAGACAATAATGAAAAATAAACCCATATATATAGTGAAGAAAATAAAAGGTAAAGTAAGTTATATACATATGTAATATTTAACATAATGTATATATGTAAATTATAAATATACACACAAAACTATATTTTAAAAAGATCCATAATTTGGGCCAGTTGAAAACCTAGTTTATGTATTCAAGTTTAAAACTTACATAAAAATTTTTACATATAATTATCATATATATAAAAATGTAACAACTTATATATGAAAATATTTACTTATCAAAAAGATAAGAGTGGCACCAGTGCTTTTGTGCCTCCACAATGTAAGTTCTAAATTAAACTTAACTTTGCTAAACTATACTAATTGACAAGGCTTCAAAATTGTAATCAATACCAGGGTTCAAATTATGGCTATATCTAAGAACCCCACTAAATTTAAACATTACTTCTCCTATAATCAATAAAAAATAATTAAAATAGAGGAAAACAGGTGTACTTCCCTGCAATTGTAGTCATGTCTAAATTTCCCATAGCTATTGTACCCATTACCCTAAAATATCCCATCTTAAGCACAAATGCCCTGATAATGATGAAAAATAAATTTAAAGGTCTTTGCCTTTATTCCTTGATAAAATGTGATTCTGTGGACACTTAGAATAATTAATATGGCTCAGTATGTGTTAAAACTGGCCTTCAGAGGAAAGACTATCCATTGGAAGAAAGACAGTCTCTTCAATAAATGGTGCTGGGAAAATTGGACATCCACATGCAGAAGAATGAAACTAGACCATTCTCTTACACCATACACAAAGAAAAACTCAAAATGGATGAAAGATCTAAATGTGAGACAAGATTCCATCAAAATCCTAGAGGAGAACACAGGCAACACCCTTTTTGAACTTGGCCACAGTAACTTCTTGCAAGATACATCCACGAAGGCAAAAGAAACAAAAGCAAAAATGAACTATTGGGACTTCATCAAGATAAGAAGCTTTTGCACAGCAAAGGATACAGTCAACAAAACTAAAAGACAACCTACAGAATGGGAGAAGATATTTGCAAATGATGTATCAGATAAAGGGCTAGGTTCCCAGATCTATAAAGAACTTATTAAACTCAACACCAAAGAAACAAACAATCCCATCATGAAATGGGCAAAAGACATGAAGAGAAATCTCACAGAGGAAGACATAGACATGGCCAACAGGCACATGGAAAAATGCTCCACATCACTGGCCATCAGGGAAATACAAATCAAAACCACAATGAGATACCACCTCACACCAGTGAGAATGGGGAAAATTAACAAGGCAGGAAACAACAAATGTTGGAGAGGATGCGGAGAAAGGGGAACCCTCTTGCATTGTTGGTGGGAATGTGAGCTGGTGCAGTCACTCTGGAAAACTGTGTGGAGGTTCCTCAAAGAGTTAAAAATAGACCTGCCCTACGGCCCAGCAATTGCACTGTTGGGGATTTACCCCAAAGATTCAGATGCAATGAAACGCCAGGACACCTGCACCCCGATGTTTATAGCAGCAATGTCCACAATAGCCAAACTGTGGAAGGAGCCTCGGTGTCCATCGAAAGATGAATGGATAAAGAAGATGTGGTTTATGTATACAATGGAATATTACTCAGCCATTAGAAACGACAAATACCCACCATTTGCTTCAACGTGGATGGAACTGGTATTATGCTGAGTGAAGTAAGTCAATCGGAGAAGGACAAACAGTGTATGTTCTCATTCATTTGGGGAATATAAAAAATAGTGAAAGGGAATATAAGGGAAGGGAGAAGAAATGTGTGGGAAATATCAGAAAGGGAGACAGAACATAAAGACTCCTAACTCTGGGAAACGAACTAGGGGTGGTGGAAGGGGAGGAGGGCGGGGGGTGGGGGTGAGTGGGTGACGGGCACTGAGGGGGACACTTGATGGGATGAGCACTGGGTGTTATTCTGTATGTTGGTAAATTGAACACCAATAAAAAATTATTTTATTAAAAAAAAAATAAAACTGGCCTTCATGATTTGAAACTTATATAAACATAACTAATAAAAAAAGGTGCTTATTTCTACTGCTTCTCTTCATAATTTAATTTTGCCTGTTTCAAAAATTGAGAACAAATAACTATATCTATCTTTTGGTATTAACTGAGTAAAGAGCAGTTAAGAGTTCCTGGACTGTGCAAACAGCACTGCTAACCATATGTGATGAAGCACTGGAATGTTAATGCTTTCCCTCTCTTTATACTGTATACAAAAACTAATGGAACAAAGATGAACCATTGAAACAAAATTGCAAAATTCCTAAAAGAAAGCATAAGAGGAATGCTTCATGACATTGAATTTGGCAATGGTTTCTTAGACGTGATACCGAAAGCACCTTGCAATCAAAAAACAGATTGTACCTTATCAAAATTAAGATCTTTTGTATCTTCAGAGATCAGTTATCAACATTAAAATGCTTTTGTACTCCAAAGGACACATCAAGAAAGTGAAAGACAACTCATGGAATGGGAGAAAATATTTGCAATTCATAATGCAAAAAGGAACTTCAATACAGAATATACAAAGAAATCTTGCTAGTCAATACTAAAAAGACAAATAATGCAATTTTTAAATGGACAAGAGATTTGGAGATACATTTCTCCATGGACAAACAAATAGCAACAAATATAAGAAAAGATACTAGCCCTCAACATCAGTGGTCAGTAGAAAATTGCAAACCCAAATCACAAGGAGATACCCCTTCTCACCACTTAGGATAGCTAATATATAAAAACAAAAATTAACAAGTGATATTGGGAAATAACTCTTACATTGATGGGTAGAATGTAAAATGGTGCAGCCACTTTGGAAAAGTCTGGTAGTCCTTCAAAGTGTCAAATACATAATTACTATATGGTCCAGCAATTCCACTCCTAGGTAGATACCTGTGGTAATTAATTTTATGTGTCAACTAGACTATGTCATGGAATACCTAGATATCTGGTTAAATGTAACATCTGGGTGTCTGTGAGCATGTTTCAGGAGATTATCATTTGAATCAATAGACTGAACATAGCATATCACCTTCCCCAGCATGGGTGGACATCATCCAATTGGATTTAAGAGTGTGAATGGAATAAAAAAGCAGAAGATTGAGTTCTTTTATTGTCTGATTGTTGAATTGGGATAGTGATCTCCTGCTCTTGGTACTCCTGGTTCTCGAGCTCTGAGACAGACGGAAATTTACACCTTTGGCAGCCTTGCTCTCAGGTGTTTGAATGGCACCACCTGCTTTCATAGGTCTCTCAACTGGGGATGGTAGATTGTGAGACATCTCAGCCTCCATGGCCACATAAGTGGTTCCTTATATAAAAGTCGTGTTGTGTGTGTATAAATACAAATAATGTATGTTATGTCCATTATATGTGTGTGTGTATAATAGATGTTTCTGGGTTTACCATAAAGTTCAGGGTTATATGTTCTATTTCTTTGGAGAACTCTGGCTAATACAATACCCAGGAAAGATTAAAATATGCACACACACAAAAATAAATGAATGTTCAGAGCAGCATTATTCGTAATACCCACAAAGTGTTAACAACCCAAATGTGCATCAACTGATAAATACGAAAATAACATGTAGTATATTCATACAATGGAGTATCATTCAGCAATAAAAAAGAATGATATGCACTACAGCACATATGAACCTTGAAAACATGCTAAGTGGGATCCCTGGGTGGCTCAGGGCGTGATCCTGGAGTTCCGGGATCGAGTCCCACGTGGGGCTTCCTGCATGGAGACTGCTTCTCCCTCTGCCTGTGTCTCTGCCTCTGTGTGTGTGGATGTGTGTCTCATGAATAAATAAAATCCTTAAAAAAAAAAAAGAAAACATGCTAAGTGAAAAGTTATTGGCAGAGGATTTTATGATTTCATTTACATGAAATGTTCAGACAAGGCAAATCCATAGAATCAGAAAATAATTCATGGATACACATTAAGAGAGGAGGGAAATGGGATTATGACAGCCAAAGAGTTCTTCTGGAGGGACAAAAATGGTTCTAAAATTGTGCTAGTTGCCCAACTCTGAAATTTTAAAAAGCATACACACACACGTTGAATATTAAAGTTTCAAATGCACAAATTGTAGGTTTTGTGAATTATAGCTCAATAAAGCTGTTCCAAAATAACACAAAAACCCCCCATGGTATAGCTGCATCATTAGAAGCATAAAAAAATGTGTCTCTGAAGCACCTAGAGCAGTAAGGTCCAATATATGTTAGCCGTCATTATATTTTTTAACACTACATACTAGAGCTATTATAATTTTTTAAAAGTTATGATATGGCATTAGTATTACTGACACATAAGAGTCTAGAAATTTATACCGGCACATATAGGAATTTATTTAATATAGATGTAATTTCACATGACCAGGTCAAAAGTTTACTGGTAAGTGGTACAACTGGCCCATCTTTTCTGGAGGAAATAAAATAATTAAAAAATAATAATAAATAAAATAAAATAAAATAAAATAAAATAAAAAATAAATAAAATAAAATAAAATAAAATAAAATAATAAATAAAATAAAAAATAAAATAATTGATCCACTACTTCACAGCACATGAAGTAAACTCTATGAGGAGTAAAGATTTAAATGTCTTTATGTTTTTAACTTTTTAAAAAATGTCTTTAATGTAAGAAGCAAATTCGGTGTACACAGTTTGAAGACATTTAAAGGCAAGGCAAGAAACATTTTTAAAAAACAATTTTTGGCTACATAAATTTAGTATTTTGTACAGCAACAGATGAAATATTAATGTAGCAAAAGTTATCAATTTAATAGATCCCATAAGATATATTTGATAATGCACATGAACATCTTATCTTAATAAAATTTCTTAAAATCCGGGTTTAGGGGCACCTGGTGGCTCAGTCAGTTGAGCATCTACCTTTGTCTCAGGTCATGATCCTAGGGTCCTGGGATCAAGCCCCACATCTGGCTCTCTGCTCAGTAGGGAGCCTGCTTCTCCCTCTCCCTCCCTCTGTTATTCCCTCCACTTGTGCCCTCTGACTCTGTCACATAAAATATTTTTAAAAAATAATATCAAATCAGGGTTTAAACACCCTTATTAATTTCACAAAAACCGTCCACTGAAAATCGCAGCAAACATGACTACTGGAGACACTTCAGATGTATTCCTGAGAAGTGAAGAATTCCTGGTCTATTAGTGCTATTTCAAAAATAAAAATACAAAGACAATTACACACTAGAAGGGGTGGCAAGGATATGTGCAGAAAACCATTAACTGAACATCCAAAGGAGTCACTTACTGGAGTTTAGCATGGCGCCCAAATAGAGAGAAGCTAGACCACTTTCAGGACTGGCGAGAATGTCAAGCACGGGAGACTCGTCTAAGGGCTCCAGGAACGAGGGGAGGAGGGGCCGCAGCCTTCCCTGCCTGCTGCGGGGTGCTCGCCCACCTGCGCGCTCGCCCTTCCAGCTTAAATACTCCGCATTCCTAACGGGCACTGGGTGTGTTCCCCATTCCAGCCACCTACCTCTCCGGCCCGCTCCATTCCTTGTATTTTTTTTAAAGATTTTATTTATTCATGAGAGACACAGACAATGGCACAGACACAGGCAGAGGGAGAAGCAGGCTCCCCGCAGGGAGCCCCACGCGGGACTCGGTCCAGGGTCTCCACGGTCACGCCCTGGGCCGAAGGCAGACAGACGCTCAACCGCCGAGCCACCCAGGCGGCCCGCTCCCCACCCCGCTCCATTCCAGGCCCCACCCGCGCCAGTCCCAGACCAGCCCACCCACATCCACACCGAAGGAAACCAGAACTTTCCCGCCTGAGGTGGTAGGACTAGAGACTCCACCGGAAAGCGGTGCCCCGCCCCTTCCGGCCTCAGGCAGGAAGCGGAAGTGGCGTCACGCACGCGCCAACGTCTTTTCCGCCTATGGCGCGGTTTCGCTTCGGCTGTGGCTCTGCGCAGGCCGGCTTTGGGAAGCCAAGGGGAGGGAAAGGGAAGAAGTTGCAAGAGTTTGTTCCAGGCCTCCCGGAGCCCTGCTGGGAGACCTAGCGCGTGGGGAGCCTGCAGGCTCGGTAGGTGGCGTGTGCCGCTCTTGATCTCGGGTGGTAAGTTCCAACCCCACCTTGGGTGTGGGGATGACTCAAAACAAAAAACAACTTTAGAAAAACAGGGACGCCCCGGTGGGTCAGCAGTTAAGCATCTGCCTTCGGCTCAGGTCGTGATCCTGGAGACCCGGGATCGAGTCCCGCATGGGGCTTCCCGCAGGGAACCTGCTTCTCCCTCTGCCTGTGTCTCTGGCTCTCTCTGTGTCTCTCATGAATAAATAAAATCTTTAAGAAAAGAAAAGAAAAAAATCCCTGGCTTGCACTGCCCTCGTGGGCTGGACGTGAATGGGGAAATGTAATGGGCGCTTTTGGGGGGTTGTATTGATGTAGTTTTTGAATGTAGGGGTGGGGTGAAGTCTGCCATGGCCAAGAAAGATTTCTTGAGAAGCGTTTGGTGCAAAATGGTGGTTTTATTAAAGCACATGAACTGGGCTGTGGACGGAAAGAGGTGCTGCAGCGGTGCTGTGAGGGGTAGCTGATGAAATACCTGGGAGCTGGGGAGGGAAGGAAAGGGAGGTGTCCAGAAGGACTTTCATAGGCTAAAGAGGACCCACAAGATACTGGAGGCTTTGCTGTTATCAGAGTAACATTTTCCCCTCTAGCAAGACATTGACATTAAGGTAGTTGGAAGTGTTCCTGGAGGAATATCACACATATCCCACCCGGGAGTGGGGGGTACCAGGAGCTTGCGGGGTGTCAGCTTCTGCTTTGTCCTCAGCTTGCCTTCTCCTCCTCCATCAGAACCACCCTTGCCTCCATGGATAAATCCCACTTGATCCATAGTATTAGACCCCTTTGATATGTTTCTAAATTTGGTTTGCTAATATTTCCTCGAGGATCTTTGTATCTGTTTGTTGGGGATAGTGGCCCCTTTTTTGGTGGTATATTTGGTTTTGGAATCAGGGTAATGCTGGCATCATAAAATAAGTGTGCAAGTGTTCTCCCCTATTTTTTGGAAGAGTTTGAGAAGGATTGGTGCTCATCTTTAAATGTTTGTTAGAATTCACCAGTGAAGACTTCTGGTCCTGGACCTTTTTTAGTGAGAGGTTTTTTATTCTTGATTCTCTTTAATGGCTCTGCTCAAATTTTCTGTCTCTTCATGATGAAGTCTTAGGAGGTTGTGTTTTTAGGAATTTATCCATTTTTTTATAGGTTGCCCTGTTTCTGTTTTTGTTTTTGATCTTTATGTACAGCTGTTTCCTTAGTAGTCCCTTAGGATCCTTACGTTTCTATGATATTGTGACACCTTCTCTTTTTTATTTAATCTTATCGTTTTTGTAAATAAAGTTTTATGGGGAAACAGCTATACCATTTTATTTACTAAGATCTTTTTTTAAAAAATGTATTTATTTATTTATTCATGAGAGACAGAGGCAGAAACACAGGCAGAAGGGAGAAGCAGGCTTCCCGTGGGAAGCCCAATGTGGGACTCGATCCCAGGACCCTGGGATCACAATCTGAGCCAAAAGCAGATGCTCAACCACTGAGCCACCTAGGTGTCCCTATTTACTAAGATCTATGGCTACTTCTACACTACTAAGGTAGAACTAATTCGAGACTTTTTGTCCAGCAAAGCAAAACATACTTCCTATTTGGTCCTTTTCAGACAGAGTTCACCAACCACTATTCTGGACCCATTACCAACTGTCAGGAGATAACAAATGGAGTAAGGAAGGAAGAAAAGTCATAAACATCAAAACACAAATAAATAACCTAACTTTACACCTCAAGAAACTTGAACAAATGAAACCCAAAAGTAGTAGAAGGAAGAAAGCAACAATGATCAGAAAGGAAATATTTCAGAGGCAAAAAAGGTAATAAAAATGATCAATAAAACTAAGAGCTGAATTTTTGAAATGATAAACAAAATAGACCTTCAGCAAAAAAGATAAAATTAAATATATAAAAGGAGGTGTCACAGTATCACAGAAATGTAAGGGTTGTGAGTTGAAGCCCCCTGTTAGGCATATGGTTTACTTAAAAAAAATATTCTGTGGAAGCATAAGGAACAAATTTCAATATTAACTGCAAGGCACTTGTTTTCAAAATATCCACCCCACCTTCTTCATGAGTGAGAATACTCAAATATATTTTTAGAAGTACAGTGCTTGGGCTTGGGGTTGTGCATTCGAGCCCCATGTTGGGCATAGTTCAGACACACACACATATAAATAATAAACAAAAATATTTATTCCTAAAAAATGCTCATTGAGACCATCTACACTGAATCACACTGGCCAGGGTAGGGGATGTAAAATAAGTCTTTCAGTTGTGGAGAGAGGATCTTGTGTCCCTCTCTCACCTGATCCTAGCCCATGAAATCTCAGGATGAAGCATGGGATGACGAATGGAGAAAAGGTGAAATTACACCTAGTAATATGAGACACCCTGTGAACACCACCCTACCAACTGGAGAGGCCCTTCTACTCAAGCTGTGCTGCAAGAAAGTGAGAATAATAGGCTCTTCTGCCCCTATATCCAGCACCACAGTCTGGCAAAATGACCCTATCATCTTTGTAGCTCAAGCAATAAGTGTCACGGTGATGAGGTCTGACTTTGTGCTTGTCATTCCATCCATGTGCTGTGAACACAGCCTCGGTGACACAAATTCACTTTTTTTTTTTAATAGAACGGGATGAAGGTAGGTGTTGCAGGTAGGAATGAATGAAAATTGAGAGTGGTCACTCCAACAGCCTCAATTTGGTTAATAAATTGTGTGGGTTGTATAAAAAAAAAAAATCCAAATCAAGGTTCACAATCAATCCTGAATAGGAGAAGAATCACCTGTGCACCTTTCTCTCTTGCTCTCATTCCCTTTTTTACCTGGGAAGAATGCAAGTCCCTGATCACTCTTTCTCTGGGCCATTTGTTAGATGTACCTTTGCAGTGAGGAACCTTGAAAAGATGAGATCTCTCTCATTGAGAAAACGGAGTTTTGCTTACTACTTTAAATAAAGTAGGTTCTACAAGCTCAGCATTCCTCACCTTCAGTACCCAGGGTGTATGGGGACACCCATGTGGACCCTTTGGAACTCCTGAGAGACATGGAGACAAAGGGAGCCAATTCACACATGCTGAGGCTCATGCTGCTGGGTATACCACGAGTCAGTTATGGCCTTTGTCTCTGATGTCCGTTCTCAGCTCCTCTGCCAACATCCATGAGATAGTGACAAGCTAACTTAAGACCTTGAAAGGGAATATCAAATCACACATTCAAGAATTCTGGCTATGGGAATGACATGTTAATAGAGTCATGGATTTCTGGGAGAGGGAGAACAATGGTGGCCAGGCTGTGTGTGAAGACATGAGTATCTGCAATACAGTAATGCAATTTCTTGCCCAAGAGGTTTCCTTGTGATAAAAGCAAGAAGGGAATAGGGCCCCTACTCTCCTTATTCATGAAGTTGGTTTTGTTTTTTTTTTGTTTTTTTTTAAGATTTTATTTATTTACTCATGAGAGGCAGAGACACAGGCAGAGGGAGAAGCAGGCTCCCCGCAAGGAGTCTGATGCAGGACTCGATCCTCCACCCCGGGATCAGGACCTGAGCCAAAGGATGACCCTCAACTGCAGAGCCATCCAGGCATCCCAAAGTTGGTCAAATACTATAGAGTAGTTACATCAGCTTGTTTTTCCTTAATTTGTTCATCTTCCTGTACGTTTTGTGATAGTCTCCTTTTTTACATACTATATGTGGAGTTTATCTATTTGAAACCACATTTTAAAATCCTTTTCTTTCATTTGGAACATTAGTCCATAATAAAATGTAACTACTAATAAATGGGGATTTATGGCTAGCATCTCATTTTTTTTCAGTGTTTATCTCTTCCTAACTCATAAACTAGTATATTGATTGCCTCTATTCCATCAACCTTATATCTAGGCTTTATTTCCTTTTTGTTTGTTTATGTTGGACACAATGGTAAACTCTAATCATTGATTCCTTGTTTTCAGTGTAATGATATTTTGTATATTTTTCATATTTTTATTCTTGTTTTGTGAGCACTGACGCTGGGCATTCTTCACTTATTCAGAAATGGTTCTCAGGTTACTTTGTCAATCATGTTTGCTGTGATTTTGAGTGGCTTGTCTTTGTACAGTTAATAAAGATCTTTTAAAACATATATCATCAAGACTACTCATGATCATCATTAAATGTTTGGTATGCATCTATTGATATCTTTTTTGCTACATTAGTGTTTCATGTTTTATTGCACAAATCTTTATGTAGGCAAAAAAGTGTTTTCTTTTCTTTTTTTTTTTTTTTTTTAACACTTACACCCTAACAGTGCTTTCTTTACGCTGGGCACTGTCCTAAGCACTTTACTTATTTTTTTTTTAAGATTTTATTTATTTATTCATGAGAATGCACAGAGAGGAGAGAGAGAGAGGCAGAGACACAGGCAGAGGGAGAAGCAGGCTCCATGCACCGGGAGCCCGACGTGGGATTCGATCCCGGGTCCCCAGGATCGCGCCCCGGGCCAAAGGCAGGCGCAAACCACTGCGCCACCCAGGGATCCCCTGTTTTCAAAATTATATCTGAAGGGGTGCCTGGGTGGTGAAGTCAGTTGTCTGCCCACCTCTTGGTTTCAGCTCAAATCCTGATCTCAGGATCATGAGATCAAGCCGCATGTAGGGCTCAGCACTCAACACAGTCTGCTTGGGACTCTTTCTACCTCCTCCACCCTGTGTGCTCTCTCTCAAATAAATTTTAAAAAATAAAAACTGTATCTGGATTTCCCAATATGTTTTAAAAAAATCCCTTCAAACTCTCAATTATATACAAATTTTATAGTTTATTTCTTAAATATAATCCATTTAAAAACACTGAAATCATTAATCCTCATAGGATATATTTTAACATGTGGGGTAAGGTGGTGGATCCAATCACTTCTTTTCCCCAGAAAAGATGGCCAATTGATACAGTACCAATTACAAATTACTCTTTTTTTCTTTCTTTTTTTTTTTTTTTTTTTGGTGTCTGATCTTATTTATTTTGTCACTCTTAGAAAATCTCATTTTTGACTGGACTCAGACTTAGAGGTAGAAGCTCTCAGAGAGGACAGCCTCCGTCTCTTGGCAGTCTGTTCCTGGCGTTTTTCTTTGGCCTCCTTCATTCTCTTGGCCAAAAGTTTAGCATATTCTGCAGCCTCTTCCTTATTTTTCTTAGTACGCTGTTTCTTCAAAGCAATACGCTGACGTTTGTGTTGGAGGACACGTGGAGTAACAAGACGCTGAATCTTGGGTGCTTTGGTTCTAGGTTTCTTACCTTCTTTGTTTAGGGGCTTTCTAACAACATACTGGCGGACATCGTCTTCTTTCGACAGATTAAAAAGCTTTCGGATTCTGCTGGCTCTTTTGGGCCCCAGGCGACGAGGCACAGTAGTATCCGTGAGTCCAGGAATATCCTTCTCCCCTTTTTTCACAATAACCAAATTGAGAACACTGAGATTGGCATCTACAATGCAACCCCGAACAGATTTGCGCTTCCTAGCTCCAGTCCTCCTGGGTCGGTAGCAGGAATGCCCCTTACTCAGCAGCAGGCGGACGCGGCCGTGGGTCAAGACACCCTGCTTCATGGGGAAGCCTTGTTTGTCATTGCCACCACTGATTCGCACCACGTAACCCTTCCATTCCTCGCCCAGAGCATCGGCAGCAACTTCTGTGGCCATACGCTTCTCATAAAAGGTACGCAGTTTGCGCTCATCATCCACTTCAATGAGTTTCTGGCAGCCAGTAGCTGGGAAAGAGATGTTCAGCTTCATCCTGAAGCGGCCTACCTCCTCGGAGGCGCCACGAAAAAGCTACAAATTACTCTTGACCTACAGATTCGAAATTCCACCTTTATTAAACAATAAATCCCTGTATCAGTCTCTAGACGCTTCTGCACTAGTGTTGCATTTGCGTATGTTCATATCAGTTTTTAGTGTCATAAAAATCAGTATTTAGCGGTGAATATATAAAATTTGGTAATGTTTTCTGTGTTTACCACTGTAGGTGCTCAGCTTGGGGGTACTTCCATTGGTAATTATCATGTTTATCTAATTTTGTGATTATTGCCTCTTTGCTTTATATCTGCGCATCTGAGTAATTACTCTTCCAGTTTTTACAGTGTCACATCAGTACAGTAAGTCCTGTATCTGTCAGCTTAGTTTAGGCTGCTTAATGGTATGCTGGCTGTGTCTGCAGGCAATTGGGCTTGTCACTTGTGTCTCTGTAATTGAAGGAACAAACATCTCTTTCAGACTGTATAGACTGTTTTCATGGATAAACATGGTCTCATGTTGGGTTCATGGACTGATAGGTTTTGCCTCTGGAACCATAGTCATGTGGGGTTGAGGCCAGGTCATATGGCTGCTGCTGGGTCTGCTCTGGAGTCCATGGTACACAATCTTGTTACCAGGGCAACTGACCTCGTCTGGACCTTGGTCAGTAGAGCTGACACTAAGAAACGGGATCAGTTAAAGGTCCAAAGACAGCAGTAATATTTCTGATTGTGTGGATAGGTAGGGCTCCTAACATGTCACTTGGCAGGCATAAATGGCCCCAGATCACAACTGAGAGGGACTGGAGCCATCATAAAGCTAACTTAGGGCTTATTACATTCATGACCCAAATTCTGCAGGTGTGTCTCAGAGGGCACCAATGGACAAGTCTTCCCCTGAGTGCCTAGGTGAAAAGGATTCCTCCTATTTTGTGGATATGTCTGAAGCTGGGTTGTGGGCTGCTTCAAGATCAGCAGGGAGACCAAAGCAAGCCAGCCTGCCTCCAGGGACACAGATGGACACACCTTCTGACTTCCTTTGTGGGGATGACCACAACTGAGAGGCTGGAGCTGGGTCACAGGATGGTTGCTCCTAGTCTGCATCTCAGAGGCCTATTATCTGAGAGGCATGAGTGGATGGGTCTTTCTGGGGCCTGGGTTGGTGCTGGTGCCAAGGCCAAATGGGGCTGTAGCCAAGTCTAGATGGGTAAATGGCTGTTTCCAGGTGTATAGCTGGGACCACAGTCAGCGAGCTGGCCATCTGGGTATAGGTCTGCCTTCTCAAAATCAGCCTCGTTTGTGGGCTCTACTGGGGTTTTGAGTTTCCGACCTGGATTTCAAAACTGCTGCAATGGCACTTTTGTTCATGGAAGGCTGCCTAATTATTGTTGCTGTGGAGGTATCCAACCTCATCTTCTCCTGTCTTGCTATTGCAGGAATTTCAGTGTATTCATCTTAAGGAAGTCCTAATTTATCATGTCACTAGATCAAAGCAAAAAGATGGCTAGGCCAGTAGTATCCAAAATGTATTTGATCACTTTTCATTCTTTGCTGCATATGGTGGCATATATATTGGGGAAGGGGAGAGAAGCAAACTAGAGAAGTGTGTCTTTGATTTATACTGGCACCAGAGCAGACCAATGAACACACCAGTACAACTGATATGAGATACTATTACCAATGAGGTGTTCTGTAGGTCCCTCAACTCACCGTTTTCAAGATTAAACTAATGTTTTATCCTCCCCCCAATTTTCTTTTTCCTCTTACTACCATCAGGGTAAAAGCTACCACCATCAACTCTAGCACCTATGGAATTGTTATCCGGTGGCTGCCAGTCAGACTGGTTTGGCCTCCTACACCATAATAGGCAATGTCTAAAATCATTTCTAGTTTTCACAACTATGTGCTAGCACCTAGTGGGTTGACATGAGGAATCTTTTGAAAGCCTACAATACATGGGACAGCCCTTACAACAAATCATTAAACATCAAAACATCAATATCAACATTTTGAGATCCTGGTCTACACTGTCGAGGGCTAATATTAAAATATTTCTCTAGGGGCACCTGGGTTGCTCAGCTGGTTAAGCGTCTACATTTGGCTCAGGTCATGGTGCTGGTGTGCTGGGATCCAGCCCTGCATTGGGCTCCCTTCTCAGCAGGAACCCTGCTTCTCCCTCTGCTGCTCCCCCTGCTTGTGCTCTCTTGCTCTAATAAGTAAAGTCTTAAATTTTTTTTCCTGAAAATTTTCAATTGTCCATTACATTATGGAATTAAAGATATCAGGAAGAAATTTCTTTCCATTTTGTCACTTTTTTATTGTTTAAATGCATAAAAAGGAATCACCATTTTAAACAAGTGAACAATTCTATTCAGCTGACACCAAGTACATTGGTTTTTGTGCAACCGTTAACCACTATCCATCTCCAAATGCTTTCACATTTCCAAATGGATACTCTATCCATTCAACATCCATTTATCATTCATCTTTCCCTCCACCAGCTGCCAATCATGCACTGAGAAAAGTAGGTTCCACCTGGGTCTTGTTAGCAATAATGGAAAATAAAGACGCAATGAAACAAAGATAATAAGGGGGGACGCCTGGGTAGCTCAGCAGTTGAATATAAGCCTTTGGCTCAGGGTGTGATTCCAGGGTCTGGGGATCAAGTCCCATTTTGGGTTCCCTGCGGGCAGCCTACTTCTCCATCTGACTATGTCTTTGCCTCTCTCTCTGTCTCTCATGGAATTAATAAAGTATTTTTTAAAAGGTAAGGGAAAAGGAAGAATGAAAGAGGACAGAAAGCAAAGAAGGAGGCAATATGTCAGACTTATCCTATGCAATATACCACATAAAAACACCTAAGCACAGCACCACTCAAATCTAGAGTCCTACACTGGAAGTTCAAAATCACATCACCGTTTCCAGGGTAGAATCCACTGCAAACACAAACTTTTTGTGGAAAATGAGGTAAATAAGAAAAATCTCTATGAAATGTCCTAATTCCATAAAATTATACATGTAAAACAGCACAATTTTGATAATGGCAAGCACTTCGATTACAACTGTAGTATCCTTTTCATCCCACTTCTTTATGTGAAAAATAACCAAGTAAATGAATGTGAATATTGACATTTGAAAGGATGATTTTTGAGAAATCCATGTCAGCATCTGATTTGAGTGCTTCCCATCTAATGTTGGTCATCTCAGGAATGCCTATGGGAAGTGCAACCAAAGGCAGAAATTTGGTGCTATAATTAGGGAAGAAAGGCAACAAAGGAGTTACTGAAGAGGCTGTTGAGAAACAAACACAAAGACAAATACAAGCAAGTCACAGGTGCTTTGGAAATAAAGGAAAAGATATCTATTACAAGAGGAGAGTAACCATAAACTTAAATGCACAACGTTTGCATTTGGGACTCACAATGTCCTCTTGGTTCTAAGGCCAGTGGCCCATCACAGCTCCTCTCCTAGGTGAAAAAGCCTTTCCAGGAGGCTCATTACATCCTTGTTGCTCAGGCTGTAGATGGAGTTCAGCATGGGTGTGATCACAGTGCACACCCCTGAGGTAATCAAGCTTCTCTGGTTAGAATGTACCAAGAAAACTGAGCTGGACTGCCAGGCTTCTCCCATAGGAAAAGATCACAGAGCAGTAAGACCTACAGGTGGAAAATGGTTTATATTTTCCCATGAAGAAGACATTCTTATTTAGGAGGAGACAATCCAAGTATGAAAAGAGGAGCTCAGTGAGATCAGCTAACGTTATCAGCACAATAACAATGATGAGGGTATCAGATTGCTGGAATTACAACTTATGGGTTTTGAGATATCAATACTTAAGGCCAGTCAGTGTATTATACATTCCAACACACACCAAGCAGTTAAGACTACAGCCATATTCAAAAGAATCCCTTCCATATCCCAGTCTCCAAACACAAGAGTGTATCTGGGTCACTTCTTTTTAAGTAGGCTCCACACCCAGAGCCCAATCCAGGGCTTGAACTCAAGACCCTAAGATCAAGAACTGAGCTGACGTCAACAGCTGGACATTTAACTGACTGAAACACCCAGGTACCCCATATCCAGGTGACATCTGATCAGGATTTATCATTAAATTTGATTTGAAGTGTACTCTACTGATTTAAGCCAGAAGGAAGGTGACATTAAACTGCTGCAGCCTACAAGGCCACCCATGACATAACTAAAGGCTGCTCAAGTGTTACAAGTACATAAATGTGTTAACTCAAAACTGAAACAAGGTTCTGATGGATTCTGTGTCTCTATCAGTTGTGGCATAAAGTATATCAGAATATCAGGATCTGTCCTAGCCACAAGGTTTCCTATCTCATAGCATGTGAAGGGATGTGAAACTAACCACCATGTCACATGCTAGGTGCAGCTGTTTCTGAACACAGGCAAAGAATAGAATTGCTTTCCCAGGATATGGTGATTTAAGAACAAGAGAACATTCTCTGTTCCCAATCTCTCCACACACTGTCTGAGGTTAAAAATATTTTCTAACCTAGTACTGAGTATGTCGCTCTCTTTCCAGAGTTATGAGATCAGGGTATAACCTCACTGTTTCTAAAGTCTTTCCTGACCCAGAAAGATCAGGTGTGAGAGAAACATTTCAGGAAATCTAGACACATATCCTCCACCTTTGCCAGCATGAGGCACTGCAGATGGACTCTGAACAATGAACTAAATTCAACTGCTCACCATCTTCACAATATTAGACAAGGTCAGTATACACTAGAGGATCCCAGTGGCTTGTATAACATTAAGTCTAACGGTGATAGTCCCACATGGGGCAAGGCTGCAAACCAGGTATAGAAACTAGACTGGACTAGCATTGCTATGAGGGGCAGAGAGCCAGACCATTCCCAAAAATGCTCTGGACAGAGTGGCACATGTTCAAAAAACATCTATGAAGCTACCCTGTAAGTTGAGTTCCATACATCTTCAACTGTGCTCCTCCAGCATGGTTTGTAGGAGACTGATTGCTTTCCCACATCATTTAACTTCATAGACATCTAATTAAGGAGCTCTTTCATGTATTCAATGGGACACCTGTAGACCTGTCCATAGTCCTCATATTCAAGTTTTCCCTCCAATGTCGCTTTTTATGTTTTTGAAATACACTGGAATAACACTTTGTCATGCTTATTATGTACATAAATCCTCAATTTATTGTGCTTAGTGTTTAGGTGTTTAGTCATGGCCATGACTGAAGTTTTCCTCACATTCCTTACAATTCAAAGGGTTGCTCTCTGGTATCAATTTTTACATGTTGAGTTTGGCTTGATTAGATAGTGAAGGCTTTCCCCCAGGCTTTATCTCCAGTGTGACTTCAAATGTGTAAATACTGAAGGTTTTCCCATATTCTGTACAAAGGGTTTCTCTTTACTTTGAATTTGTATGTTTTTGAAGGTTGGAAAACCAAGTGAAGCCTTTCTCACATTCCTTACATTAATATGGTTTCTCTCCAGTATTAATTCTTAAATGTCACATCAGGATGAGAGCACTAGTGAAAGCTTTGTCACAGTACTTACTTTCACAGGGTTACTCTCTAGAGTGATTTCTCAAATGGCTATTAAAATATAAGAAAGTCCTAAAGGCTTCCCCACATTCACCACATCGAAAGGGTTTCTCTGCAGTATGGGGTCTCAGATGTTCATTAAGATATGAGGAATTACTGAAGGCTTTCTCACAGTCACCACATTCATAGGGCTTCTCTCCACTGTGTGTTCGGAGATGTTTTTTAAGGACTGAGGGCCAAACAAAAGCTTTGCCACATTCTTTACATTGATAGGGTTTCTCTCCTGTGTGAATTCTCAAATGTACACTAAGTCGTGAAGAATTAGTGAAGGCTTTCCCACACTCCTTACATTTATAGGGTTTCTCTCCAGTGTGAATTCTTAAGTGTTCATTAAGAATTGAGGAACTACTGAGGGCTTTCCCACATTCCTGGCATTTATAGGGCTTCTCACCACTGTGAGTCTGAACATGTTTACGGAGGACTGACAGCCAAGCGAAGTGTTTCCCACACTCCTTACATTTATAGGGCTTCTCTCCAGTATGAATTCTCAAATGTTCATTAAGAACTGAGGAACGACTCACGGCTTTCCCACATTCCTGACATTTATAGGGCTTCTCGCCACTGTGAGTTCGAACATGTTTACGAAGCAGTGAGGGCCACTGGAAGTGTTTCCCACATTCTTTACATCGATAGGGTTTCTCTCCAGTGTGAATTCTCAAATGCACATAAAGGCGTGAGGATGTAATGAAGGCTTTCCCACATTCACTACATTCAAAAGGTTTTCTTCCAGCGTGAAGTCGAATGATATGATTATTGAGGCACTTGGAATCTGCATAAGACTTCCCACATTGTTTACATTCATGGAGTTCTTGAGCAGTATGTGTCTGCACATGCTCAGTACGGCCTGCAGGGAAAACTGAAGCTTTTAGAAACTGCCTCCATTCATTGAGGTCTCTTCCATTGTGAGTTCTCACATGTGTCTGAAAGCGTGAATGACTAATGAACGTTTTCCCACAGTCCCTGCATTCAAAAGTCTTCTTTGCCATACTAGTTCTCTCATACGCTGTATGTGGAGTCAGGCTGAAAACTTTATCACGCTGATTAAACTCAGAAGGCTTCTCTCTAGTAGAGTTTTTCTTTTGTGGGTTAAGGAAGCCATTGCGGTACTGATTATGCTCAAAAGTGTTCCCTCTATTTTGAGTTCTCACATGTGTCTTAAGGTTTAAATGTTTACTCAAGACTTTTCTACCTTGTTCACAGTCAGAGAGTTCTGCTCCATGGTGGGTCTTTTCCTGTTAATAAAAGGATGAAAGTTGAGGATTTTCAGACTGATTATAAAATTCAACCTTATAATGCAAGAAATAGGATGATGATGACTCTTACCAGTTTTATTACATAAATATAGTTCCTGCTGATTTCTTTCAAATTGAATCAGGGAACTCTTCTGCTAAAAACTGATGCCATCTATGCTACTCTTATGATCATTCCATTGAAATTTCATGAAAATGTGTAAAGACTCAATAATGAGTTATATATCTGGGAATATTTACTTGTAGTATCTAGGAAGCAACAATTTTCACGATAGATTTGGATTATAAATCCCAAATCATCATATGCAGAGTATCTCTGAATTACTTTGTCTATGGTGAATGCCACTTGTCTCAAATGTCTCACACTTGCACTGAATTTTATAACAGGACCACCAATCTTTTTTGAATGTGGAATATAAAAAATATCACTAATCAATCTTACTTTTTGTATTTCAATGGCTGTTTTTCCTCCAAAAAAATCCTGGCGAGATGCTGATTCTTTAGTTTGAGGTCGCATTTCCCATTCTGAAATAAAACAAAAACACAAATTCAAACATCTGCAGAAAGAAATCACAGGCTTAACAATTTTAAACCAAGACTTAGCTTTCTTTTATTTTCACATTGAAAAATGGTGAAATGACAATAAAGAAAAAAGATTTCATCAGTTTGTTTATGGGAAAAATATGACAATAAATGTGTAGGGACAGATTTCCATGGCTTACTAAAAAATAATTTTCTAAAAATCAAATATGATGTCAAATGATAAAATATTATCAAGATAACATTATCAAGTAGACATGTGAAAAATATGTGGACAAGGAAGATACACCAAAATGATGAACTTAATGAACTTAAGAACTAGAAGAGATCATTGAGATCATAGAAATTTTAAGTAAAAGAGTAAAAGAAAGTGAAGATATCCAAAAACATCAGAGATAAATGGCTTCAGCCCTCTGAGACAAAAGGTATCTTAAAAATTGTACACAGGGGCAGCCCCGGTGGCGCAGCGGTTTAGCGCCGTCTTCAGCCCAGGGCGTGATCCTGGAGACCCGGGATCGAGTCCCACATCGGGCTCCCTGCATGGAGCCTGCTTCTCCCTCTGCCTGGGTCCCTGCCCCCGCCCCATCTATCTATCTCTATCTCTATCTCTATCTCTATCTCTATCATCTCTATCTCTATCTCTCATGAATAAATAAAATTAAAAAAAAAAACATTGTACACATTACAGTTGCAAAGATCCCATACTTCAGACCAACCAATGAAGTTTGTAACAATACTCACCTTGGAAAACTCCGGTCTCCACTGTCCTCAGCTCCTGTTGTTCCAACCAAGCAACCAGCTTAGGTTTTGACAGTTGATATTCTGCCAGAGGAAAATGTACTTTTTTTTTTTAAAAAAGATGTTATTTATTTGAGAGACAGACACAGAGACAGCAACAGAGAACATAAGTGGAGAGGTGAGGGAGAAGCAGGCTCCCCACTAAGCAGGGAGCCCGACACAGGGCTCAATCCTAAGACCCCAGGATCATGACCTTCGCCAAAGGCAAATGCTCAACTGACTGAGCCACCCAGGGGCCCCCCGAAAGGTACATTAGAAGAAGCTCATATAAAGAGATGACAAAGCTTCCAATGAATCCCAAACTGTATTTCTAATGAAAGCAATGAAATTATACCAAAAGGACCAAAAGAGGCACATATTTATCTCTTGTAACAAAAGATTAGTTAACTCTAATCCCTAAAAGCCAAATTTGCATAAACATTTATTCAAATAGGAAATAAAGGGGATGAAGAAAGAAGATCTTTCTTCTGATGGGGAAACCACTAGAGCAATGGTCCTCAAACACTGGAGTGCATCACCATCAGGATGGCTCAATGAAACACAGAAGATGGGGCAACAACCCCAGATTTATAATTCAGAAGGTGGAGTCTAATAAGAATGTAAATTCCAAACAGAGTGATGGTGTTGCTGTTGGCCCTAGGACCACATTTACAGAACACCCATTGCAGATTATAATGCATTAATGTTATGTCCAGAGGGCATCACCAAAGCTGGAAACACATTAAGTATATGATATATATCTGAAATGTTGGCAGCCTTACCTACTGAGACCAGGTTCTGGTAGTTCTCCAGCATCACACTTCTGTATAGGTTTCTCTGATTAAGGTCCAGTAATATCCACTCCTCCTGGGTGAAGTCCACTGCCACATCCTCAAAGGTCACTGCAATCTAAACCATCGCACCTGGGTTGGCTTAAGACAAGACACATCTCCACAATGCTCATGGGGGAATGAGGGAAGACTCAAGGTTCTATGGTCCTAGGTACTCTTCTCTCCATCTAGACTCACTCAATGCTCATCTCCACTCATATGGCTTTAATGGCACCTTTTCAGTTTTTGAGTTTATCTGAGAAAAACCAGGGTAGGGGCTCTTACTTCCCTCTATTGCAGTAGATGACTGAATTCTTTGAGAAAAGGACACTTACACCTTCCTTACCAAGTCACAGCACACAGCAAGGTGGAAACTTGCACCTGGTATCCATGAGGTTCAATTGATTAGCAAAATACTGAAACTATATTCAGGGTAATCCCTCTTCAGTATGAGAGTTTCCACTTCCAGGAAAAATTCAACTGGGGATTCAGTCCTTGAATGGGGTTTATTTGTTTTAGGAAGCTCAGGACACAGATGTGCCTAGAAGGAATGTATCCAACTGGTGGATATAAATATGGCATTCATTCTGTTGACTGATATGCTTCTTTAAAATTACCTGATGATAATTTTTCAGCCAGACAGCTACCATCTTTTCTGTCTCTGTGTTTACCTCAGGAAGAAAAAAAGGATCTCTAGAAAGATCTTGGAAGGAAAAAAAAAAATCACTTAGAATACAGCAGGACCATATTAGTCAGAATCACCCACCTGAAAGTCATTCCATCCTAGTTTGAGATTCCCATATATTGCTGCATACTCAAGAAATTTTACATAAATACACACTACTGCCATAAAATACCAGAGTAGCCCTTGCCTCACTTGGAGCCATAAAAGGGACATGCAAGACATACCACCTACAAGGAAAGGGTTCACAGTCTTATTTTACGGGTATGGAAACCTAATCCCTGGGAAATCTGATTCTTTATTTGCCCAAGATAATAAAACTCATCAATGGGATTATGCAGCACCAAGTCCCAAAATACATACACTAGGAAGCTAACTTAGATAACAGCATTCTCTGGCATAATTCAGCTCTTTCTAAGTGAACCAGCAGCCTGACTACTTAGGTCCAGATCCCTGAGGCCTATATTCTGTAGGGTGAACTTTAAGAATCCTCTGAAAATGAGAATCAACGATGACTTACCATGCGTCAAATCAATGGCTGCCATCCTGGGAGAGCGATGTCTGATGCAAAATTTAGTGCCACGATCACTTCAGTGCAATTTAAGAATCTAAGTAAACATGGCAGTCTTCGTTACTCTTGACACAGTGTTAACCTGAAATACTTTTCATATCAATCATTAATCAGCACAAGCATTACTAATCCATCACCAAATAGAAAACATTAATGCATGTTCTCTGCAGATGACATGGGAAATTCACTAAAAGTGTTATAACCTATGGCATGAAAATCAGTAATATCTATTACCATTTCCTGATGATACATACATGACAGATGTCTCACTAGGAGCTGTACATACATCAGCTCACCTGATGTCCCTGATGTGGGACTCGATCCCGGGTCTCCAGGATCACACCCCAGGGTGCAGGCAGCGCTAAACCTCCGCGCCACGGGGGCTGCCCATAAACATCCCCCTTTAAAATAGGTTCATTGGGACGGCTGGGTGGCTCAGCAGTTGAGCCTCTGCCTTTGGCTCAGGGTATGATCCCAGGGTCCTAGGACTGAGTCCTGCATCCGGCTTCCTGCAAGGAGCCTGCTTCTCCCTCTGCCTAGGTCTCTGCCTCTCTCTGTGTCTCTAATGATTAAATAAAATCTTTAACAAAATAAATAAAATAAAATAGGTTTCATTAGCCCTACTTAATAACTGTAAATCTAGATTCACAGAACACTAATCATTAGTCTAATGCCATCCAATTAAGAAAAAGATATCCACAACTGAATGCAATTAGACTTCTCTCAAATGGTTGATATCCTGAGGTTGACTCCCAAGTATGATCAGCCGTCAGCCTAGACCTGCGCTGTACATTTTGTAAGCCAGCAGCCACATATGCTATTGAGTACTTGACATGCAGTCAGTAAAACAGGATTTTAAATTTTATTTACCTTTGATTAAAATTTAAGTTTAAAACCCATATGCAAAAAAAAAATAAAACCCATATGCAGATTTGCCGATTAGAAAACTTATCTATGTTTGGGTAAACTTAAATACTTACATCTACTTTCTCAAATGTACTTATTACATGATTCAAACACATATCAAATACATCTGATGAAAATTTTGTGTCCAATGAATTCTGAATACTTAGTATGACAAGAATTTAAAATACCTCAGTTTTTCTAAGGGTTACATGCTGAAATATTTTGAATAGATGGGTAAAGTATATTATTATATACATGACTTCCTTCTTTTTTATTACAGCTACAGAAAAACTAATCATATACATGGCCTACATTGGCCAACATTGGCCTATAATACTGCTGGATGTTATGAAGAGGAAAAAAATGAAATGTTTTATTTGGTTAACACTGTCAAGCTTCGCTTGATGGAACTTAAGGACTTGAAGCCCTGCACCTCCTTTTTATTTATCATAATTCCTTCATTATTTTCACAAATATTTATGAAACTGTGGTGCTAGGCGCTATGCAGAAAACAGTGAAATATACAGAAAATGTCCCAGGGCTTAATATCCCAACATTCCTTTTTTTTAAAAACACTTTTTTTAAGATTTTATTTATTTATTCATGAGAGACACAGAGACAGAGAGAGAGAGGCAGAGACACAGGCAGAGGGAGAAGTAGGCCCCATGCAGGGAGCCCGACGTGGGACTCGATCCCGGGTCTCCAGGACCACACCCCAGGCTGCAGGCGGCGCTAAACCGCTGCACCATGGGGCTGCCCTATCCCAACATTCCTAAGAGACAAAATATTCATTTATTAATGACAGCCGTTTATCGGTGCTTATGGAGAAAATAAAGAGTGTCCTATATACAAACACAAGTTTATACACAAGTATTTTGGATTGCTTCTTGAACAACATAATGACAGAAATGGAAAATAACTACTGGCTGTTCTAAATAGGACCCAAAATGTTAAGAAAAATAATGCTGGAAGGATTTTACAAAACTCAGAAGATTCTTCCAAGTATTCAACAACCTCAGCAGAGTCTTGTTTGAGGCTCAAAGCAATCAAGGTTTGTCCACTGCCCTTTGCGCTGGCAAAGGAGCAATGCCAAATTAGGCTGTGCTTCATATTGATCTATTTTTTAATTTTTTAAAAGATTTTATTTATTTATACATGAGAGAAAGAGAGACAGAGACACAGGCAGAGTTGAGAAGCAGGCTCCTTGTGGGTAGCCCAATGTGGGACTCGATTCCAGGTCCCCGGGATCACAACCTGAGCTGAAGGCAGATGCTCAACTGTTAAGCCACCCAGGCATCCCCATATTGATCTATTTTATGAGTCTTTCCACAGAACCTCTTTTTCATATTATCACTTCCAAGTTTTTATTTTTATTTCTTTCTTAATGAGGCTTCCTTCTTATTTTAATCTTTTAACCTGATACAGTTAAAAGATAATTCCTATGTTGAAAATTATTGACTCTTTAATAACAGAGAACAGCAGCCCAAACCCTGATCTACAGAATGGGATTCATATTATGACAAATACTGGAAGTTCCACAGTTTTATTACCATAAACCAAATCAACTCTCATAACCCAAGATACCTCATTCAACCAATGAAAAGACCGAAACTCTGAAATAACATGCTTCCACAAACATTGCATCTCAAATGCTTAGTATACATTGCAGGTACTCCCAGGGGTCTCAAACCGACATCGTTTGGGGTGAACAGGCCCAGAAATGTGTTTATTTTGGTGGCACCTGCACTTTTTACCTTTTGTTGTTAGTTTTGTTTTGTTTTTGAGATATAAGTGCTATACAATGAAATACACAGATCTTAAGTATTCTGATGAGCTTCAACACTTATGTTTACTTGTTTAATGAGCAGTACAAGAAGATATAGTATATATTCATTTCCCCAAAAGTCTTCACCCTTCTAGTTCATTCCCTCACCTCCATTCCAGAGGATCATTATCTCATTTGTTAATTACTAGATACATTAAACAGTGTGCACATCAATCACAAATTTATTATTCTAACAATTTTCTTGTTTAGAGAAACAGTAAGGGAGAAAACATTCTTTAAACTACCACTGGACGTGTGGATGTGTCCATTTCTTCTTATATTTCTGTCAAGCATTGGTTTATAGTTTGTGCAACAATATTATGGGATAGATGAAAATTTTTAAATTGTATCATTTTGGAGATACTGAATTTTCTATTATAAACAACTCTCTCTAGTAATGCTTTAGGACAGTGTTGTCTGACATGAGGATCCATTTTCTTTTGGAGAGCTTTTTGCATATTAAGGGTAGCATTATATCTGCCTGAAGGACATTATGACCCAGTGATCACTGACCAAGACCAGGATTCATATCACTCAAAATATATCAATCTAGACTACTTTTAAGTAAGTCTCTAACAAAGTATACCCCAGGTATTAGGAAATGTAGTTAAGTACTCTAGAAATATAAATGTGTGGGGATCTCTGTCTTCAGAGCATTCACCCATTGCAGCCAGGAGCGTCTGCAAATTGAACACTTACTTCCCAAGGATACCTGATATGTCTGCCCATCAGACATAGCTTGGCTATATCCCAGAGATTTTCTTTTTTTTCCCCCCCCCAGAGATTTTCAAATGTTTGTCCAATGCCTGCTGAATACCTCTGCCCCCAGGAAACCCAGTCAACTTTACAATCAAGGGACTGCAATGATACCTTGCAAATAAGATGTGACCCAGTCTTGGGGAGAAGATATCCCTACAAATCTGACCATCCTTTTACTCTGTTCAACTCCAGGATCTAACAGAGTGCTCTTTACATCTTTATGTTACTCTTCCCATGTATATCAAAAAAAATCAAGGAGTGGTTTTTGTCTCTTGATTAGTCCCAGAATTATACAGAAATGAGACAGACAGTGATTGCAGGAGATACACCTGTAAAGATGAGATCTGGGGGTTGATTTCATCAAGTCTTTGGTCTGGAGCCAGTAGCTGAGCTCCTTCAAAGACACTCAGCTGCATTATGAAAATCAAGCTATTACCTATGGCTCATTGTGAAGATGTCCAAACAGAAGCACTTGTGTGAGAGTCCAAGTGAATACCATGCTTAGCTGCTACCTCAGTAATGATGACTACAAAAACTGTGGTGAGGGATAGGTTCTTATGACCGGACTTCCACAGAAAATGACAAGCTCAGATTTACTAAAACAAGCTCAAATCAAACCTCAAGAAAGCTCTTGGAAAAGGACATTTCTTGTGGACACAAGACTGACACTGTTGAAAATCAAACATGAAATTTAATTGTACAAAATTACAAGCAAAATTAGAATGTCTATCTCAACTAGTTGTTCAAGTGAAAATTAGAGCACTGATGAGGGAAGAATGAGAACTTGAAAACTGGAATGAGGACATCCAGTTGGATCAAGCCAAAACTCACAATCTTGAATCCACAAGACACGGACTCTCCCTCATCAGGAAATCTCCTGTCCTTTGGTTTCTGAAATGAGCCTCCCTCTGTTTAAAAATACTGAGGAAATCTCATTTGAGACAGGAGTCTTAGAAGGAAATGCTCCGCCACTTTGGAAAACTGTGTGGAGGTTCCTCAAAGAGTTAAAAATAGATCTGCCCTACGACCCAGCAATTGCACTGCTGGGGATTTACCCCAAAGATACAGATGCAATGAAACACCGGGACACCTGCACCCCGATGTTTATAGCAGCAATGTCCACAATAGCTAAACTGTGGAAGGAGCCTTGGTGTCCATCGAAAGATGAATGGATAAAGAAAATGTGGTTTATGTATACAATGGAATATTACTCAGCCATTAGAAACGACAAATAACCACCACTTGCTTCGATGTGGATGGAACTGGAGGGTATTATGCTAAGTGAAATAAGTCAATCAGAGAAAGACACACATTATATGGTCTCATTCATTTGGGGAATATAAAAAATAGTGAAAGGGAATAAAGGGGAAAGGAGAAAAAATGAGTGGGAAATATCAGAAAGGGAGACAGAACATGAGAGACTCCTAACTCTGGGAAGCGAACTAGGGGTGGGAGAAGGGGAGGTGGGCGGGGGGGTGGGGGTGACTGGGTGACAGGCACTGAGGGGGGCACTTGATGGGATGAGCACTGGGTGTTATTCTATATGTTGGCAAATTGAACACCAATAAAAAATAAATTTACAAAAAAAAAAAAAAAAAAAGGAAATGTTCCTTCTCTTCAAGATCCACCCAAACCACCTGCTACTGCCCCTAGTGACATAATGAATTCACAGTCCAAGGTAACAGGGATACAATACAGTGTAAGATAAAAAAGCCTGCACAATGAAATAGTTCCAACTCCAATAATATGTAGAAAAAAGTAGGGTACCCTGTCGGGGAATAAACTATAAGCATGCCAGACCCAGAAGAAGGGTGGAATGTAACAATAAACTGGGCCAAATTCATTGACATGGGGTACTTATCAGACAGTCTGGGTTTAATGTGTACTAGCTCATGGACCCGGGGAAAGCTCTAACAGCTTACTTGCTTGGAAGGTACCACAGACTCAATGGTGACCTACAGAAATGAGTTCACATGCCTTAACTTCCAAAATAGAATGTGAAAGAGCAAATCTTAGGGAGATAGGAATGTTGCATTGGATTTATCCTATATGATACACAGTCCCCATTCCCCATTGTATGTTGAGGGAATAGACTCTCCACAAAGGTACTGAGAAACAGATAACTCGAGAGCCTCCATCCTAGAAGCCTCTGTGATTGGTCTCCATGATAGATGAGGTATGACTGTAGGGGCTATAACATTGCTAAGATGAACTCCTTGATTTCAGTGGGGAAGATGAGAACCCAAAGTAGCAGAAATCAAGTAAGTGGCGCTGCACTGCCAAAGACAAAGACATAATGGGCACATGCATCAAGAGCACTGGGAATGAAACAGGAATCAGAATGCTTTAGCCTGGGACACCTGGGTGGCTCAGCGGTTGAGCATCTGCCTTCAGCTCAGGGTGTGATCCTGGAGTTCTGGGATCGAGTCCCACATCGGGCTCCTTGTATGGAGCCTGCTTCTCCCTCTGCCTGTGTCTCTGCCTCTGTGTGTGTGTCTCTCATGAATAAATAAATAAAATCTTAAAAAAAAAAAAAAAAGAAAAAAGAATGCTTTAGCCTGCAGAGATTGTTAGTGGTGGCTGACTGACCCCAGCCTAACTGATCCCCTGAAATGAAACAGATAGGCAGCCTATTACAACAGAGATCTGGGCTGCCAGACCTAGCCTAACAGTTTATACAGTACATTTTAGCCATAGTGGGCCAAAGAGCCTCTGTGCTATATTCAAGTCTGTCACTGTGGTTTCAAAGAAGCCATAAACAATATGTAAACCAATGAATATAGTTAAATTTGTCTAAAGGTATATTCACAAAAACAGGTGGAGGACCAGATTTGGCCCCAGGGTCCAGTTTGCCAGCCTGTGTACTAGAATTTTAACATCAGTTACAGAGACTACAGATGTAAGTGGTCTCAAGTCCAATAACCAAAACTCTGATTTGACTTACCACAGTGGAAAAATCACAGTCCCTTATCCAACTTCCAGACATAGGCTGTATCACAAGCTTAGAACTCCTCAGCAAAAGATTTTGCACCACCACCACTATTCATACTATAAACCTTCCTACAGACTCTTCATAAAGGGATGTACAGTCATTTACAGGTGACCATGCATGGGGGAAAAGGAAGTACTCAGTCTCCAAGAGGACACTAATTCCTAAGGATCCAAAAATACCATTATGGCACACCACCAAAGTGGAGGCTTATGGTAGTCAGGTGATTTTTTTAAAGTCTTAACTTCAATGAACTCAGACTGGACCCAGGTGCGGCAAGCACCCACCCATTTGGGTTTCTTTCTTTCCCCTAAACCTGTATATATAATTGGAATTTTTGGCAACTAGCAGAATTCCCTTATCTCTGGCCCATACGGTAAGGAGCATTATGGTAGTAAAAGCTAAAAAGAGGATCCCGGAATTCCCCACCATTGGACATAATAATCCAGAAACAATGCCAAAACTGCAGGGGGAAATGCAAGGGCTAATGCCACCATTAAACTTGCCTGAGGACTGGGAAATAGGGGATTGGCCTTAAAGAAAAAACTATGAGGACATCAACAATCACCTCAAAACCAATTCCAGAAACCTAAACATAAACTGCACTGGGCTGGTATGTTTTCTCTATGCTTGTTGTATTTATTTATATGAATGAATTTATATTACCTAGCCATTCACTTCTTCTAATTTTCATTTCATTCATTTCATTTTCATTAATATACAAGTTATTACAACATAAAATTGCAATTTAGTCTTTAGGTAACTGATTTTCATAAGATTGTAACTAAATTTGAAGAATAGTTACTATGGACTGGGAGGGAGAGAAAAATGACTCTTGATGTACACTTATTCCTTTATGCAACATAAGCTGAAATATACATCACCCTCAAAAGAGTTTGCGAAAAACCTTTTGAAGCCTCTGGATTTGAAGCTGGTAAACTATACATCACGGGCCTGTTTTTGTAAATCAAGTTTTACTGGAACAAAGCCATATTCATTTATTTAATAAGGTCTATGGTTGCTTGTGTGCTACAAAGGCAGAGCCGAGTAATTCCAGGCCTTATGGCCAACAAATCATAACGCACTTAAAGAGGACTGCAACTACCCCTCATTTTGACCTCAAATTTTCTAATTGATTAAGGTCTTCTTTCCAGCTCATCTAACTCAAAAGTCCAAAGCATCCCTGATTCAGCATAAACTGAATCCTCCCGCTCAAGCTATAAGGACTGTCCTAAGCCAGCAAGACCCCATGTGATTGACTTCAAGGCAGTGACTGCCCTGATCTTTGCTCACCTGCAGGTACACACTGACATTTGTCTCACATGTTCCTTATAAAAAAAAAGCTAGAAGTATTTTCATAACTTTGGAGACCATCTTTGAGATGCTACTCCCCTCTCTTCCTGGTATTGCCTCAGTAACATATATTTCTATCTTGTTTCACCACCACTTGTTTCTCTGTCTTTGACTTGCCAGTGGCCAATGGCCAGACCTGTTTTAGAACTCCAGAGACAGGGCAGCCCGGGTGGCTCAGCAGTTTAGCTCCACCTTTAGACTAGGGCCTGATCCCAGAGACCTGGGATGGAGTCCCACGTCGGGCTCCTTGCATGGAGCCTGCTTCTCCCTCTGCCTGTGTCTCTGCTTCTCTCTCTCCCTGCATCTCTCATGAATAAATAAATAAAATCTTAAAAAAAAAAAAAAAAAAACTCCAAAGACAGGTGCTCTTGCACCTCTGAGCCACCCCCCTCCATTATTCCCTTGGCCTTTTCTGAGAGTCTACTAACCTCTGTACCAGACCCAATTACCATATTACAAAATCATGAAATACAGAAGACATTTAAGCACATCATGAATAAAATCATGAAATAAAATCACAAATATCAAAAAGTATAAGTTTCTCAAAGAACATGACTCTTCCAAGTCAGTGTTATGAAGAAACAATAGCTCTGCTCTAGCTTAAAAGAGACTAAGAAACATAAAAAAAAAAAAAAAATGTCATATATAAACCTTAATCACAGCGTAGATCCAAAAACATTCAAAAATATTTTGAAACGATGTGTAACCTTTTAGTTTTAGAGAACATTTTTAATTTTCTTGGGTGAAATCAATGTATTATCTTTTTAGCAGCAAAATATCCTTATCTTTAGGAGATACATCACCAAATATTTAAAGGTCAAGTATCACGCCTGCAATTTAATTCCTTTTTAACAGTCCACTAAAAAGCACATTTCTTTATCCAGAGAGAGCAACCAGACAAAATGAGAAAGTGGGTGACTCTACTTCAACACACATTCATAACATTTCCTTTAGGTTTAAGATTTTACGAAACAAAAATGCTGGGAAAATACACACTTAATCCAAACGTCCTGTTAATGTGAAATTCAATTACTCTAAAAGTGGGGTTAATAATGCCTCCATTGTTTTCTCCGGGAGTCCCCTGGTTTGAGGCTTGGTAGGGATGGACGGGCTTAGGAGGGAGGGATGTAAAGGTAGATGAAAACCTGTTTCTCTTTAGTACAAAGACTTGGGGTGTACGTACGTATACCTCGCTACTGAAATAGGCACACTACGCACATCCGAGAAAGCATATTACCTTCCGACTAAGATTGTGTGCCCAAAAGCAAAAAACGAGCGTGGAAAAAACACATTCTCGGATGAAACATTCTCTTCCACGCGAAAAGGAAGCACAGGCCCTTGTGAACCAACTTTCCCACCTGTCAAGTCCCCGAGGAAGCGAGGACGCGGGGCGGAGTCTGGGTCACTCCCAACAGCAGAACTGCGTTCCCTTCAGGAGAAAAGTCACCCACGTTGCTTGCACACTGGACACAAAGACCCCACGGACGCCCTCACCGCGCGGGTCCACAGCGGTCCCGGGGGGGTACCGCCGGCCCCGGCGGCGTCTCGGGCGAGCTAGGCGCATGCGAACCGCACGGCCCGGCGGCACGGCACGCCGACTGGGGAGCCTGCCTAAACCCGTCCCTGGACTCCATCCTCCTTCCCTCACCTTCACGCCACTCTCACCACTGCCGGCCCACGGACGACCACTACCATCCCGACGCGCTGAACGCCGCAGAGAGGAGACAGCGGAAGAGACCCCGGCGCGCGTGTTACGCCACTTCCGCTTCATGCCGGGACTCGAGGGGCGGGGCTTCATCTTAGACTGCCGAGTGCCGGTCGCCTCCCGCGCGGGCTGAGGGGCTGGCTGGGCTGGGCGCTTGTTCTGAGTCCCGGATGCGGCCGGGAGGACGCGCCAGGGGCTGGAACCAGGTATGTGGACGCGACCCGCGGAGGGCGGGACCGGGCGCGGGGACGGGCCGGGGTGACGAAGGGCGAGGCCCAGCGCTGGTTTGGCCGGTCAAGGACGCTCGTGTGCTCACCCCGTAGCCTGCGCAGTGGAAGGTTTCCTGCCTGCCTCCCCGCACCTCCTCGAGCATTTACGGTCGTGGTCCCGAGAATCCAACAGTCCATCCCGGTCTTAGGCCTTTACTTCCTCTGTCATTGGAGTCGGACACCCTTCTAAAGTCTGGTCGTTGATGCCCTTGTTTCATCGTCATGACATTTCCTGTTAATCTTTCCTTTTTCTGTGTCAGGTATGCATATCTGTTTTTGTTTTTGTGACACAGCACTGATCCCAGGCGCTGTTCTCTTCTTCACGCAAGGTTATAAAGTCTCCCCTTAATCTTGTTGGCGGTGGTGTTCATTGGGTGGCCTTTGTGCAGTGAATAAAGATCTTTTTTTAAACTAGATTGGGTATCCCATCTATTCAAGACTTACGGGTGGGGAGTGGGGGGGAGGAATGGACGAAATAGGTGAAGGGGATTAAGAGGTACAGTCTTCCAGTTAAAAAAAAAATTATTAAGACAGAGGATGTAAAGTCCCCACATATGGAATATAGTCAATGTAACATTTCACGACTCTTTGTATGGCGACAGCTGTTAACTAGACTTACTGTAGTGACCATTTCACTCTTTGTATATATGTTAAATCACTGTGTACTACCGAAACTAATCGAATATTGTATGTCAGTTGTACAATAAAAAGAGAAACGTCTTGTTCATGCGCATCATCAAATGTGTTTTATGGACCGATTGAATTGATCATGTCTGTATTGAATTGATCATGTCTGTTGCTATGTTAATGTTTCATCTTTCATTGTACAAACATTTAGTGGGTTTTTTTTTAACATCTCCAAAATATCAAATTTATTAACATTATGAAAGTTAAAGAAACTAATTGTGTCATGGACTGGAAGGTGACTTAGTAATTCCCTCTCATTTCCAAACCTCATCAAGCAGTCACTGTATTTATGAGGTAAGTCAACTGAATGCTTGAAATCTAGATACATTTTAAGATCTTCAGTTTGTCCTATTGAATGTTAACAATACTGACATAAATAAATCCCTTCAGATAAATGCGAATTTAGAGTTTGCAATATTCTAACATACTTGAAAAGCCTTTCAGAGTCATCACATACATAAGGAAAAATTTTAGTATGTTCAATAGCAACATACCTGGTAACATTTGTATGAAGTCTACTATGAAAACCACATACTTGACATACAAAGAAGTTTTAACATTTGTCAAAGGCAATTTTGCAAGCACCTCGGTGGCTCAGTCAGTTAAGCATCCAACTCTTGATTTGGGGGTCAGGTTGTGATTTCAGGGTCATGAGATCAAGCCCTGAGGCCCATGTCAGGCTCTGCACTCAGTGGGGAGTCTGCTTTAGATTCTCTCCCTCCCTCTTCTGGTGCCCCTCCCCCTGCAGATGCTCTCTCTAAATAAATAAAACCTTTTTTTTTTTTTTTTTTTAACTATATGTACCACTTTTTTTTTGGACAGAGGCTGCACTGTCCATGTTCTCCATTGTTATACTTATGATCACTTAATTTATGTGCATGTTCATTTACCACATGGTTTTACAAGTCTTCTGGATTGTTGGTTTCATGTTTACAAAACTGACACTAGTACTGTCATCACAGCTGTACTCTTGGAAATGTAGGTTGAATTCACTGCTTGAGAATAACTGTACATTGCATTGCTCACACCAATAAAGGTCACTAAATTGGGTGTCTACAGTGTGCCAGCTGAGGTTCTCAAAAATCACTGTTTTATAATTACAGTTACAAATTACAGTTACAAATGTAGGGATCCTCTTCATGCAGTTTGGTGTGTTCGATCAGAAGTATGTTGGTAGAGAAACTTTCCTTGCATATTTGACACGTGTTTCAATCAGTACACTTACGCTTCAGCATCATATGCTGTTTTATAGCAGAAAAATATTTGCTGTTGAATTCACAAAGTTCACATTTATAGGGGACACTCCTATTAGCTCTCAGTAAAAGTCACTTCTGCTGGGCAGTCACATTCAAACTTGGCTCATGTCAAGAATTTTGCAAACTTTAGCTGGTGGCTTCCTTATCAGTTTGGCCTTGGAGACTCTCAGAGGAATTGTTTCCTGTCTCTATATCATAGTCTTCAGAAATTGCATGCACTTCTGCAACAATTGGGACATCTTCAGTAGTGTGAACTTCTGTAGGACTCTACTCTTGAGTTTGTTGGTTGACCAATTCAAATGAGTCACACTCTTGATCACAAATTTCAATTTTCTGTACAAAATCCAGTGTGGTATAGAATTCTCAGTACAGGGATCCCTGGGTGGTGCAGCGGTTTGGCGCCTGCCTTTGGCCCAGGGCGCGATCCTGGAGACCCAGGATCGAATCCCACATTGGGCTCCCGGTGCATGGAGCCTGCTTCTCCCTCTGCCTGTGTCTCTGTCTCTCTCTCTCTCTGTGACTATCATAAATAAATAAAAATTAAAAAAAAAAAAAGAATTCTCAGTACAGGACTGGGAACCAGATAGTTATGATTTCTATTTCTGACCTTGATTCCATCTGTAAATTTTGACAAATCATTTGATGTCTCTGTATCAGAGTCATCATCTTTGTTGCCAAAATATCTCATCTGGTTGTCTCATAGAACAAGTACTATAACTAATCAGAAAAAAAAAATTCCGGGATCCCTGGGTGGCGCAGCGGTTTGGCGCCTGCCTTTGGCCCAGGGCGCGATCCTGGAGATCCGGGATCGAATCCCACGTCAGGCTCCCGGTGCATGGAGCCTGCTTCTCCCTCTGCCTGTGTCTCTGCCTCTCTCTCTCACTGTGTGCCTATCATGAATAAAAAAAAAAAAAAAAAAAAAAAATTTAAAAAAAAAAAAAAAAAAAAAGGAAAAAAAAATTCCATTGAATCTATCTGCAATTCTGCTTATTCCAGAGGAATCTAAGTAAAAGAAGAGTGTAATGTCTTATGTCTTATTTTTTCTTGTTTTAGGGTATTCGTTCATAGCTTTTCAATTTGGTATAATTCTTAATACTACAGTGAGAAAACATGAATTACAGAGAAGCTTGCACAGATGCTAAAATATGCCAGGACCTTGGGGCTGCAGCACTATGGCTCCTGGACACTCCCCCAGCCTGGCCCCTCTCCCTCCTGCATGCCTCAGACCCTGCCTTCCAGGCCCCCTATATAAAGATTTAAGTGTTATATAGGCGAAGAAGTCTGGCTTTTTAAATTTTTTAATTTATTTATGAGAGTGAGAAAGAGCATGGGTAGGGGCAGGGGGAGAGAATCTCAAGCTGACTTCCTGCTCAGCAAGGAGCCCAATGCAGGGCATGATTCCACGACCCCAATATCACAACCGAGCAGACACCAAGAGTTGGACCCTTAACTGAGCCAAAACCAAGAGTTAGACCCTTAACCAACTGAGCCATGTGAGCGCCCCCCCAAAAGTGTTTTTAAAAGACTATCTGCCTTGGGGATCCCTGGGTGGCTCAGCGGTTTGGCGCCTGCCTTTGGCCCAGGGCGCGATCCTGGAGTCCCGGGATCGAGTCCCACATCGGGCTCCCGGCATGAAGCCTGCTTCTCCCTCCTCCTGTGTCTCTGCCTCTCTCTCTCTCTCTATGTCTATCATAAATAAATAAATCTTTAAAAAAAAAAAAAAGACTATCTGCCTTGATTTTAACCCTTTTTAAACTATATCTTATTCAGATTTTATAATTTTTTCTTAAATATATTTAAAGATCTTTAAATCTCTAATCTGCATGGAATATATTTTGACATGTAGTGTGTGGTAGTGGATCCAGTGACAATTTTTCTCCAGAACACATGGCTAATTGTTTTAGTACCACTTACTGGTAAGCTAATTGGCATACTGAATAGGAATTCCACCCTTATTTAAAAAACAATTCTTGGGCAGCCCCGGTGGCTCAGCAGTTTAGCGCTGCCTTTGGCCCAGGGCATGATCCTGGAGACCCGGGATTGAGTCCCACGTTGGGCTCCCTGCATGGAGCCTGCTTCTCCCTCTGCCTGTGTCTCTGCGTTTCTCTTTCTCTTTCTCTCTCTCTCTCATAAATAAATAAATAAAATCTTTAAAAAATATATAAAAAATAAAAAACAATTCTTATAAATATCTATCAGTTATAAATTCTTATAAATATCTATCTTATGTACTAGTCATATATATGTACATACCTCATTCTTGATTATGGTAGCTTTATATGTTTTAATATTTCATGGTAGGTAATATTTGTTGCATGTAACTGCAGTAAATGTTCAGCTTGGAATTCTTCACAGGTCAGCTGGTAGAGTATGCAGACAGGTGGTATTGGTATTAGGGTCTATGCATTTGAAGGAGAAAACACTTCTTTCAGTCTTTGGAGGCTGCTTTCACTACATAAAGACCTCCTGCTGGGTTTCAGGGCTGGTGGTTTTGCCTCTGGGACCATAGTTGAGTTGTGTTGGAGCCATGTAATACAGCTGCTTCTGGATCTGTAATATAATCTGTGGAAATCCAATTAGTAGGGAAATGGACTTTTTCTGGGTAGACAGAACTGCCTTCTGGGCCTTGGTCAGTAGGGCTGGCACTGGGGCAAGCATTCTCTTCAGGATCCACAGTGGCTATTTTCCAAGTTGTGTGGAAAAGTATGGCTCTCTCACTAGGCGTGCGTGAATGGCCCAACACAGGTGAGGGGCTGGAGCCATGTCATAGAACTGCCTTAGGGTCTACATGACCAAGTTCTGTAGATTGCCTCAGTGGGCACTGATGGATGAGTCTCCCCCTGGGTCCTTGGGTGAGCATGATTCCTTCTACATCATGGCTCAGACTGTCTGGAGCTGGGCATGGGGCTGCTTCAAGATCTGCAATCAGACCAGGTCAACAGGCCTGCCTTCAGGGTCACAGATGGACATAGCTGAGAGAGGCTGGAACTGGATTATAGGCTGGCTGCTCAAGGTCTGCATCTTAGAGGCCTATTATCTGAGAGGCATGGGTGGATGTGTCTCCTTCTGGAGTCTGAGGGATAGTGCTAGTGCCAAGGCCAAATGGGACTATAGTCAAGTCCACATGGGGATGTGGCTATTTCCAGGTATGTGAGTGGGACCATGGTCAACAAGCCGAACATCTGGGCATAGGTCTGCCTTCTCAAAATGTTCCTCCTTGTTCTTGGGCTATAACGGGGCTTTATACCTGAATTCCAAAACTCCCACAAATGGAGGGGGCCTAGAATTTGGAAAAGGCAAGGAAAGAGACTTCCTCAGCACCTCCAGAAAGAAAACAGTCCTGCTGATGCATTTTAGACTTCTGACTTCCAGAAATGTAAAATAATAAATTTGTATAGTTTTAAGCCACTAGACTTATGGCAATGTGTTACAGCATCAATAGGAAATTAGTACACCTTTCTTCCAAAATCTGCCCATCTATTGCCACTGGTCAGGTCAGGTCCCCATCTTCTCTCCCCTTCAGCAGTCTCCAAACTGTTCCCTCTGCCACTAATTTTTCCCATTAAGAGCAATCCTAAGGTCCTCATACTATATCTGTGATTACAGCATGGCCATAGTGCTCCATTGCTTTCAAAGTCCTTAATTTGTCAAATTAGATTCTCTCTCTCTCTCTTTTTTTTTTTTTTTTTTTATTCCTAGAGCACAATGGGGAGGAAAGGGAAAAGACAGAGGGAGAGAGAAAATCTCAAGCAGGCTTCATGCCCAGCATGAAGCCAATGCAGGGCTTGATCTCACAACACTAAGATCTAAGATCTGATCTTAGGTTGATCAGATGCTTAACCAACTGAACCACCCAGGCATCCCTCAAATTAGATTCTCAATAGTCTGTCCTCTATCCACATATCTAGGCTTATTTCTAATAACTCAGTCATCAGTTCCATATATCCTCCTGAAATGCCTTAATCTCAAATTTTCCATGTTTATGTGTATGTGGTTCCTTTCTCCTCTTGTTCCAACTCTCCTCTCTACTTCCTACCCAAACCCATTCTTCAGTTGAATTTCTACTGATTGTTTGTTAACTCAATCCTCAAGTGTACTCTCCTGTTAGAAGTTTTTGCTGAATCCCAAGTGTTGGTGATGTGGGAAATGTGGAACTATTTATTGTTCATTGGTCATGGGAATGTAAAATAGTGGAGCCACTTTGAAAAAAAGTTTAGCAGATTCTTAAAAATGAAACATCAATTTACCATGTAACTCAGTAATTACACCATGAGTTATCTACCCCAGAGGAATGAAAATACACATCAATACAGAGATACATACAAAAGTTCATAACAGATTTATTCATAATAACCCAAACTGCAATATCCAAGTGTCTACCTGCTGATAAATGAATAAACAGAGGTATATTTATATGTTTGAGTATTACTCTGCAGTTATAAGAAACAAAATACTGGTGTATGTTTTCCACATAGATAACCCTCAAAAACCATTATGCTAAGTGAAAGAAGCCAGAATCAAAAACCCATATATTGTATGATTACATTTACATAACATATCTAGAAAAAGCCAATTTCTAGAGATAGGAAGCAGATAAGGTATTGCCTAGGACTGAGGTGGGAGTGGACATTAACTGCAACTGGAGACCAAGGGAAATTTTGGAGTGATAGAAATGTTCTAAAACTGCATTGTGGCAATGGTTGCATAACTATGTTTACTGAAATTACTGAATTTACATTTTGAATGGGTGAAATTCGTGGTATGCAAATTTTACCTCAGTAATTTCATTAAATAAATATATTCTCTGGAATTACTTGAGTTGAAAACTTTTACCTTTTTCTTAAGATTTTATTTATTCATGAGAGACACAGAGCGAGAGAGAGAGAGGCAGAGACACAGGCAGAGGGAGATGCAGGCCCCACAAAGGGACCCCGATGTGGGACTCGATCCCGGGACCTCAGGATCACACCCTGGGCTGAAGGCAATGCTAAACCGCTGAGCCACCTGGGCTGCCCTACCTTCTTTTCAACAGGCTCTTTTACACACCAATATTATTATGCTCACAATTTTGTACGGCAATCATATTTACCTCTTTGGTCTCCTCCTCAATTTGCACACAGTCAATAATTAAACATAGCTTGAAATGTAGTGGAATCAAAGTGAGTCAAAGCTACCCCAATATTGCTGAAAGATTGTGTTTTTTTCAATAATTTGAGGATCTAATTATGTATGTATTGAATTCTTGGTTTTTGTTCAGTTTGGTTTTGTCCCAAAAGTCATTAGTTCCATCCATGATGTTGTTTTAATACCCATCACAATCTTTACTACCTCACTTTCTTTGGGTTCCTCAGAAGAAGACACTGAGCCAGTGATTCATTAGCAAGCACATTACTGGAAGAAGCAAGGAACAAGCACATGGGTTAGGGAGAAGAGAAGTAATACAGGGAAGGAAATATATCCAATAAAGTATGCCCTAAGTCAGCTCCCACAAAAACTAAGCACAGTTTTCATCCTGTGAGGAAATATTGGAAAGTGGCACAAAATGGAAATATGAGAATTATTCTAGCTAATTGGTGAAGAAGATGGTGTACTTCACACCTCTTCATCAAATGCAGTCCTTGGTGGATCATAATTCCCTGTTACTTCTTACCCCATGTACCTGTTGCTGAGCATCGGCAGTCAGATTGGTATGCAATGGAGAAAGTGAAATCCCTGGGATCCCTGGGAATGGAGGAGAAATGCTGATAGCTTCTGTTACTCTACTCTTCACTGCAAACTCATTTCTTTCAAAATTCTTTTTAACAAGTAAAGTGACTTCTGAATACACAATGTCCCCTTGGTTCTGAAGCCAGTGGCCCATCACATACAAAGGGTTCCTCGACTGTGGAGTCTTGCCAGGGCGCCCTTCACATCCTTATTTCTCAGGCTATAGATGAAGGGATTCAGCATGGGGGTGACCACAGTATACATCACTGAGCCAATGGAGCTCTGGGAAGAATGAGTTGCAGAAGGACTGAAATAGAGCCCCAGGCTTGTCCCATAGTACAAGGAGACCACAGAGAGGTGAGACCCACAAGTGGAAAATGCTTTATATTTTCCTGCTGCAGAGGACATTTTCATTAAAGAGGAGACAATCAGAGAGTATGAAAAGAAGATCCCACTGAGAGGAAACACACCCAATATGACAGTGGACACATACAAGAAGATGTTATTGATGAGGGTATCAGAGCAGGCCACCTTGAGGATCTGAACCACTTCACAGAAGAAATGTGGAATTTCTGTGCCTGGACAGAAGGTCAGCTGCCTCACCAGTAGGACATGAATCAGGGAGACCCAGAAAATGATAAACCAACACATCAGAACCAGCAAGCCACACAGCCGTGGGTTCATGATGATTGTGTAGCGCAGGGGGTGGCAGATAGCCACAAACCGGTCATAGGCCATCACGGTCAGGAGGAAACCATCCATCCCGGCAAAAATCATAAAAAAATACACCTGAATGAGGCATCCAGTGTAGGAGATGTCTTTGCTGTGTGTCTGGATGTTTACCAGCATCTTTGGGACAGTGGTAGAGATGAAACAGATATCAACAGAAGATAGATTGGAGAGGAAGAAGTACATGGGAGTGTGGAGATGGGAGTCAGAGAGGATAGCCAGGATGATGAGCAGATTTCCCAGCATGGTGACCAGGTACATGAAGAGAAATAAGCCAAAGAGGAAGGGCTGCAGTTCTGGATCATCTGAGAGGCCCTGGAGGAAAAATTCTGACACTCTGGTATGGTTTCCTGCTTCCATGTAGCTGATGTGCCTGCTGGAGAAGGAACTGAAAGCAATCTTCAGTGAATAGCCAACTGGCACATCAGCCAGTCATCACCTTACAATACCACCTTTAGGTGGATATCCTTCACCCTCCATTCATTCTTCCAAAGGCAAAGAGTCATTCACTTAGCCAAATGGTAGCTCATTTTCAATCTAAATGTACTTAGGTATCCTTTTAAAAATTTAGCAGACATCTCCTTTTATCTCCTATTCACTGATCTAATTCTGTTTGAGGCCATGGACATAAACCAATTTCTTCATGGTATGACCATTCGAAATAAGTGAAGACATCAAAAGTCTTTCTTTGTTAATCTCCATTATTCAGATATCTCTATACTAATTATCAATGTGGATTCGCAACTCAAATACCCTTAATTTGAAGAGCTGAACTATGCTCTTACTATATTTCATTCTAAATATGTGGTTACTACTATTAACTTCTTTGTGGGGATTCAGAATGCTCAAGTAATTGTTAATAAAGGAAAATAAGGAAAGAGCAGGTATTTCAGGTGCAGAGAACAGAATTTGCCCTTTCCCTAGGGTTGGGTGAGCTTGGTAATGGAAGGGATTTGAGAGGCCAGTGAGATGGAGAGCAGACAGTGAAGTTCAGGAGGGACAGAGTATATGGGGAGCAAAAGTGGAGCATCCTGTACTATTCCTTAATGTGCCTCTCTCACTTGGTGATTTTATTTGTAGGTCAGAGGTTGTGACTGGTTTTGCTCTCCATTGTCTTTCTAAAGATTTACATGGTACCTACACATACTAGGTGTTCAACACATGAAATATTGGGCATATAATAATGATTGAGACCAAAAGTAGTATATACCAGAACACTAAACAGGAATCTTCAAGATCATCATATAACTAAATATAGACAGGGAAAAAAACAGAATAGTAAAGTTAAATACAATGCTGTCATATCTATTCAAGAATAGTAAAAGTAATATATCCTAAACAAGTAACACAATTATTTTAGAAATGGAAAGCTCATTAATGCTGGGATGTTTGCTAAAAGTGTGCATCACAAAAATAGAGACGTGAAGAGCAATCATAACCATAATCACAATAGAAAAATTATTTCAGAAAATGTAAGAACCAGTACTGTCATTAGCTGCCTAAGAAGAACCTCTTGCTAAACAAAACAAAACAAAACAAAACAAACAAACAAAAAAAAACACTTGGGTCACTTTCTTAATCCAATAAAAAATAGTTGTTTAAAACTGCAACCAACCAAGGGGTGCCTGGCTGGTTTAGTCAATAGAGTATGCAGCTCTTGATCTCTGGGTCATGAGCTTGAGCCCCCTTGCTTGGCATAGAGATTACTTTGAAAAAATCAGCCAATAGAGTATTCTACATTAAATTATTTCTGTTCAATTTGTGAGCAAGCCAATACAGTCTACTCCAACTCAATCACTCAATATTCTCTTGAATATGTATAGAGATTAGTAAGATGGGAAATGGATATTAACTTGAAGACCAAATGTCAGAAATGATTACAATATGTGTAGAGACATTGTGGACACTACAGAAAAACAACAATACAGAACTACCAAGTGCTATCAGTAAGACAAATCTGCCAGCAAAAAGAGTTAGAGAATATAACAGAAAAATCCAAACACTTGAGGAACAAAGAGGACAACACATCACACATAATACACATAATGGAACAGGAGCCTAGAATTCATGGGAAAGAATGAAGAGGAAGAGACTCACTGGAAAATAACTCTTACTGGAAACTGTCTCGATTCTGAAAGAGCAGGAAGCAGAACTAGATCTGGGAAAGACTTATTTAAGTACCAAGTAAAGTACCTTCAAACTACAGAGACTTCCTAAATATGGGACTGTTCCAGTCTCATTACTCTAGAGGTAAACCCAGTGCCCACTTTCTTGTCCTGTTCCTCCATACTCCTCCAACTCTGACTGGGAAGCAATGATCCTGCCCTCTCTGATGGTTATCACTGAAGCTTACTCTTCTCTGCAGTCTGTCCCAGGAGAGCCCATTTGGGTTTTCCCCTAGGCTGCCATCAGTGAATTACAGGAAGGGGGCAACAGGACATGTTATCATCTCAGTGACTGAATTCTCAAAGGTCCTCATTGAATAAATTGTTCTTCTGACTTTCCTCACTGCAAACAATTCAGGTCCCTTAGGATACAAAGATGAAAGAATGGAAAATGTTCGGTCATATCTGTGTAGGCAGCAGTGGGCAACGGTGAAGGGATATTCTCAAAAATGAAATTCTTTCTTTAGCTTGACTTAAAATGAGAAAATATCCCCTAAGAAACATTTAATACCTGCACGAACCCAAAACAGGAAATCAATTTCATGGGATGTTCATTCCTTGAAGAATCTTTGGAGATTTCAAAGATCACTTAGTCCACAGTGTCATGGGGGCAAAGAGGTCCTTTCTGATGAAAAGCAGAGTGGTTAATAGTTTTGGTTCTATTGAAAGGACTAACTAAATGAGGACTGAAAATATCCCTTGACATTTGCCGATGACACGCAGGCCTTTGTTGGTATTAGGGAGGGCGCCATTTTTTTACCTCCAAAGGGTAGGTGCATAAACAATCCAGATAGACGGGGTTGATGAGTGAGTATTGAGGAAACAGAGGTGCCAATATAAATCTCCTATGAAGTTTGTCAGGAAAGATGAGGACAGAGGTAGAACCATGCAGAAAAAAAATTGTGGAGTATGGTGTTAAAAAAATATTTAACGGAAAATATGCAACAGTTTAATTTCAAAGACTATGATCACATTTAGAATAGACATTTGCATACAGTAGATATTCTGGCTACACAATTCATAGGATGCATGTACATTCTAAGTCAGTGACAATCACAATGTACTCTAACTCAAAAACATGGGATATGTGGGTCCAGAAATCAAGGCTTTTTGGTAGAAGCAGCCCTGTATAATGTCATGCCCAGTGAGCCAATTTGGCAGTATTTGCTTCAGGTCTCCTCCAGTCTGGTCTCAGCATGTTTAGAGGTCTTGACACCTAAAAGAGTAGCACTTCCAGATACATGGCCAAGGTACTATTGAAGTTATCCAGGTGCCTGGCACTTGAGGTCTGTTATGCCAGAAAGAGGAGACACCCTCTTGGCAGAGTTAACTGGCCCTGGTCATCAGTGTCGTTGTGTGAGCATGGCAGTGGGCATGCACTGGTATCCAGCTGTGATCAGTCAGTGGGTTGGAGCAGCCAGGAGTATCCTCAGAGGAAATATGGTGGTGAATACAGATAGCTGTCAGGCAGTTATGCTCCCCCAGCAGAAGACCTGAGTGGGTAAGTGAGTCACTTCATTTAGCTGAGGACAGTTCTCAGCAGGCTAAAGGCTGAGAGCTGTTAGATGGCTGTACTCCCTGAACCTGGAGAATAAGCCATAATTCTGAAGGGAAAATTGGGTGACCCAATACAGGGTTTACTATAATCCACCTCATTAGCATTAAAGATTTTATTTATTCACTCAGAGAGAGAGAGAGAGGCAGAGACACAGGCAGAGGAAGAAACAGGCTCCATGCAGGGAGCCTGACGTGGGACTCGATCCTGGGTCTCCAGGATCTCGCCCTGGGCTGAAGGTGGTGCTAAACCGCTGAGCCACCTGGGCTGCCCCCCATTAGCAACACTATGTACAGTGTCCATGAAAGTGTATTTGTGATTATGAAGGTCAGCAGTTGGGAGGGACTGTCCTTAGGAAGTAGGAGCCACAGTGAGAAGTGAAGGACTGTAGGATTGGTGCTGACAATACCAAGTGCAGCTTTGACTCTCCTTTTTGCTCATGTTCCAGTGATGACATCTCTTAGGGCTACCTGTTCTGGGCCCCTTGGAGACTAATACAGCCAAGGCCAGGATGGGGATAGGCTTGCTTTTGTCCTCTGTAAATTTGTTAAAGATACCATAGTCTCTCCCCTTTGTGACAGACAGGGAGCACCATAAAATCTAATTAAAGTTTAGCTGCCAATTAGGTGCATGTGAAACTTTTAATTTCACTACAGTTCCCCTCCCCCCCTTGCCCCAGGGGTGGGGGAAGCATCCTATTGATCTACAAAATTTGTAGAGTAAGGTCTGAATTTTGCAGAGAATAGCTGTGCTGCACCTGGATTGTCACTCAACTGATCCCCCCCCCCATATAATAAAATAGGATTCCTATATAGTCTTTACTTTTTCTATTAGCACTTATAAGAAACTCCATTATTACTCTTTATTTATATATATTTTCTTTCTCCCAATAAAACGTAAATTCTATGAACATTGGGCCTTCATTTTGTTTCAAATGTCATACCAGTACATAGAATCTAGCAGTTAATAAATGTATAAATGCATGCATTAGCCAATCACACTAATGTTAATAGTAGAATTAGAATGGTCTTTGGAGTTCAGACCTGTCTAACATTAGATCTGTCACTCATCAGTTTTTGCCTAATACTAAATATTACATACACAAACTGAGTATTTATCACTGGATTAAATTTGTACAGTGTATTACTCTTTGAAAGGAATCTACTTAAAAGCCACTCCCCACTACCCCCCACCAAACTTACAGATAAAACTGACAGGTATCTGCACTTGGCCCTAACTTTTTTCCAGCTCATAGTGCCCTAAATTCTCAGAAAGTAGATCCCAACTACAAAACAAATTCTCTAGCCTGACCACAACCCACATCCCAAATGAGCCCTGGACAGAGCCCCTCAAAAACCTGCCACCTCCTGCTCTATTTGGCAAAGAGTTGACCCCCTTCCCATACCCACCATGGGCACAGCTGCAATCCTGTCACACCCTTCAAAATACCTTATGAGGCCCAGACTGACAGAAACTTGGAGTCTAGGGGGGAAATGTATGTATATGTGTGTGTGTTGTTTTCTGGCAAGCACTAAACAATACCCAAGGGAACTAAAAAGACTTATGCACAAAAAGATACACATGAATTTTCATAGCAATATTCCTCCTAATACCCACAGGGGGCGCCTGGCTGGCTTAGTCCATAGACCCTGCAACTCTTGGTCTCAGGGTCGTGGAGTTCAAGCCCCACTTTGGGCATAGAGCATACATTTAAAAAAACACACACACACTCCTAGTAACCACAAAATGAAACAACCCAAATGTTCGTCAACTGATGAATAAATAAAATATAACATACCCATACAATGGAATATCATTCACCAATAATAAAAAGAAATGATGGGGGTGCCTGGGTGGCTCAGTTGGTTAAACTGCCAACTCTTGATTTTGGCTCAGGTCATGATCTCAGGGTCCTGGGATTAAGCTCTGAGTCAGCCTCTGTGCTCAGTGAGGAGTCTGCCTGAGATTCTCTCTCGCTCCCTTTTCCTTTGCCTCTCCTCCTACACAAGCATGCACAGGCACATGCTCTCTCAAATAAATAAATAAAATCGTTGTATACTACAAAGCATATGAACCTTGAAAGGCATACTTAGTGAAAAGAAATGATTGACAAAAGACTGTATGATTTCATTTCCATGAAATGACTATACAATACAAATCAATAGAGAAAAAAAGATTTGTGGATGTTTAGAGGTTAGGGAAGAGGAAAATAAGGTTGGACAGCCAAGGATGCTTACAGAGTGATGCAAAGGTTCGAAAATGCAATGCTTGCATCACTCTTTGAACATGCTAAAAAAAACATGGACCAGTATACTTTTAAAAGAGTAAAATTTTGGGGATCCCTGGGTGGCTCGGCAGTTTGGCGCCTGCCTTCAGCCCAGGGCGTGATCCTGAGGTCCTGGGATCGAGTCCCACATCGGGCTCCCTTTGTGGGGTCTGCTTCTCCCTCTGCCTGTGTCTCTGCCTCTCTCTCTCTCTCTGTGTCTCTCATGAATAAATAAATTTTTAAAAATCTTTTTTAAAAAAGTAAACTGATACACGAATTATATCTCAATATAGCTGTTGCAAAACACAAAATCATAATAGCTATATAAGTAAATTCATAAAAATTTTATGTCTCTGAAGAACCTTGAGCAGAACCATTAACTGCCATTATATTTTTACTGCTCAATTACCACTCAGTATAAAATTATAGTAAAAAAAAAAGCGATATGACCCTAAGTATATATTGCTGTCATAGAAAAATCTAGAAACTAACACAAGTGTATATAGAGTATTCCACTGTTTAATAAAAGTGGAATTTCAGATAAGTATGTCAAGGATAGTTTAACAATAAAACTATTTCCTTTTCTGGATAAAAAGTAAAAATGGACCCATTATCCCATACCACACACTAAAATACAAGCTTGGAGGAATAAATATTAAAATGTCATTAAAACTAACACATTAAGAAAGAAAATAGGAAATCTGTAAGTAATCTAGATTTTGAAGAGAATGTTTCAAGGCAAGGCAAATAGATTTTTTTCGAAAGACTCCCTTGGCTACCTGAAAATGAAATACGTTATACAGAAAGAAACATGAATGCAGCAAAAACAGTTATGAATTCAAGAGATGCGTAAAACATACTTGATAACACACATAAACCATTCTCAGTAAATGTGCTAACAAACCAGGATCTAAAAAGACTATTATTAACTCCACCACTACCACCCACTGAAATCCACATCACTCATGAAACTTTTTTGAGTTTGGTAGAAACCTTAGAACCATAGCTGAATAACTGAAAATGCTTGGAATTGATGCTGTTCCATACAACTTACTATGGGAAGCCCTGGATTGTATGGCAAAATCTGAAAAATAAAAAACAGAAACAAATGCAAGTGTATATAGAGGAATTTACTATATTAACAAGAATGGAATTTCAAATGAATATGTCAAGGATAGCTTATCAATAGGTAATATTACAGTAGGGTTTATTTATTAAGTAAAAGGAAAAATTAATCTCACGCCACCATTCCACTAAAATACATCCTTAAAATGTCACTGAAAATAATGCATTTAAGGGGGCCTGCGTGGCTCCGTGGTTGAGCCCTGCCTTTGGCTCAGGTCGTGATTCCAGGGTCCTGGGATTGAGTCCTGCATCAGGATTCCTACAGGGAGCTTGCTTCTCCCTCTGCCTCTCTCTGTGTCTCTTATGAATAAAGTCTTTTAAAAATATATACATTTAGAAAATTAGGAAATCTGTACAATCTAGGGTTTGAGGAGAATTTTTAAGGTAAAGCGGGTACCCCCCCCCCCCAATTACTTATTAACAAAGCATCCTCTGAGGCAAGCCCCTGCCCCCTACCCCCACCTTAGCCCTCCAGACTCCCAACACAGCACAGGCCTGGCTCCAGCCCCATCCTATCCCCTGGCATCTGTCCCTGCCCTCTGCTCCCGTCCTGGACCCTCAGCACGCACAGAGGACCAAACTACGATTTCCCAGCGTGAAAACGTCTTAAGGTGCCTGCGGTCCCAGCTGGAGCCCCGCGCCTACTGCAAGACGCAGGAAGCGGAAGTGACGTCACTGGTTCCCCGCGGTCTCTGTACGGCTGCGCAGCTCCTGCCAGGGAGACTTGTAGGTCGTGGGGCTGAACTGTCGGTGAGGCCACATCCAAGGAAAGCCCGGGTGTAAGGAGGGCGTTAATTTTTTTTTTTTTAGATTTATTTATTTATTTATTCAGAGAGAGAGAGAGGCAGAGACACAGGCAGAGGGAGAAGCAGGATCACTGTGGGGAGCCCGACGTGGGACTCGATCCCGGGTCACCAGGATCACACCCCGGACTTCTGGTGGCGCTAAGCCGCTGCGCCACCGGGGCTGCCCAAGGAGGGCGTTAAAGGACAGGTGCACCCAGTCTCCAAGGGGCCTTTGTAGGGGGCCAGGTTCCCTGAGCCTCCGCCTTTCGCGGCCGTTCGTGCCCCCATTGGGCAGGGCCCGGAAGTGCGGCGGAGGGCGCGCCCGCGGAGTGTTTTGGAGCCACGGTGCCTTCCTTGTTCAGATGCTTCAAGTAACCTTTTTGACTCTTTTCCAGGAGGAAGCGAATTTCCGCTGAGCGAGGCAGGTGGCCCCGGCCAGGCCCTGCGGTTCTCAGGACTCTGGTGCTCCTGGCTTGTTCCGGTGAGCACTGGGGGAGCGTTCGTTCAATGGGCCTTTCCTCCTCTCCTAACCAAGAGGTTTCTGGGAAGCATTGACCTTGTCTTTGCCTGTTGTTTCTTTTTGAAGTTACCTCCAGGTAGAATGAAAAGAGACTTGTTAGGTTCAAGGGTGTGCATTTTTCTGTACATAAATACGAATATGTGTGAACCATAAGTCATTTTTCTAGATGAAAGCAAGAATACTCTGCTTTTGGTACTCGGAACATCCTGGGCCAGTGCATCCCCTACAAACCATCACAAAAAGGACCTCCAGGAGAAAAATATGGGGGCTTTATGACACTACTTTTGGAATAATGGAGTTTACCCTTAAAGAGATGTTTAGACTAAGAGTGGTTTTTACCCTTAATTTTCCTTCTCTAAAACCTGAAACTTTGAGCAAAATTTGAACACGCATAATAAGTCAGAGAAATATAATTACACGGTTTCACTCATGTGGAATATAAGAAACAATGCAGAGGATCATAGGGGAAGGGAGGAAAAAATGAATGGGAAGTCATCAGAGAGGGAGAAGAACCATGAGAGACTCTTAACTAGGAAATAAACAGGGTTGACAGAGGGGAGGTGGGTGGGGGAGGGAGTAATTGGGTGATGGGTAGTAAGGAGAGCATGTGATGTGATGACCACTGGGTGTTATATACAACTGATGAATTGTTGAACTCTACGTTGGAGACTAATGATGTCTATATGTTGACTAATTGAATTTGAATTTAAAAAATCTTTTTGAATAAAAAATTGAACATCCAGTACAGCGAATGTTTGTTATAGTGGTTTCACTTCTTTTTACCATTTTGCATGTTTGCTCTCTCTGTAGGTAACTGAGTGCATTTTATGTTGAACTGAGAGCATAAGTTAAAAATTAAATGCATATATCATACTTGACCTTTAAATACTTGGTAATGTATCTTGTAAAAATAAACACATCCTACTAAAAGCATGTTCTTTCTTTGACCCAGGAAAATTAAAGATGATAATGCCATCTTACGACTACTCTGTACAAGCTGAACTTCCCCCACATTGTTCTTTTTTTTTTTTAATTTTTATTTATTTATGATAGTCACAGAGAGAGAGAGAGAGAGGCAGAGACACAGGCAGAGGGAGAAGCAGGCTCCATGCACCGGGAGCCTGATGTGGGACTCGATCCCAGGTCTCCAGAATTGCGCCCCGGGCCAAAGGCAGGCACTAAACTGCTGCGCCACCCAGGGATCCCCCCCGCCCCCACATTGTTCTAACTTATGTTTTTGGTGATTTTTGGACCGAGGACCCAGTCATGGTTTATATATGGTGATTTTTTTCAGCCTTTTAGCCTTTTTTGACCTATACTATTCCCTGTTGTTTATACATTATAGTGACTTTTTATGAGTCATCTATATTCTTTTAGAAAGTCACACATTTTGAAATTTTGGACTTTATTTTCACAGTATATTTAGGTGTTTCTTCCATTTTTTGTATTTTCTGTCAACTGGTAATTGGGTCCAGACTAGAGGGTGGCAAAACGTTTTCTCTGAAAAGGTCCAGAAAGTAATTACTTGATGCTCTCTCTACAGGCCATAAGATGTCAGAATGACTCACCTGTTCCTTTGTCCTGTGCAAGCAGTCACAGAACTGAGGCAACAAACAGGTGGGTGTGTTCCAAGAAAACTGTTTACCAGTCAGGCCTATGACCAACCAAATTGTGCCAGTTCCTGGTGTAGAGGCTTCAAAACATCACTTCCAAATACTCGATAGGTACTGTTTTGTGCATCAAGTTGCATTCTATTTTTTTTAAGGATTTTATTTATTTATTCATGAGCGACACAGAGAGAGGCAGAGACACAGGCAGAGGGAGAAGCAGGCTCCATGCAGGGAGCCCAATGTGGGATTAGATCCCAGGACTCCAGGTTCACGCCCTGAACCAAAGGCAGATGCTCAACCACTGAGCCACCCAGGCATCCCAATCAAGTTGCATTCTTTCAGGAACACTTAAATTTATACCATCCCTCGGATGCCAGGCTTGATTGCTTGCTTGTTAGTGATCACCAGAGCACTCTGTTTTAAAGATAGACTTTTCCTTTGGCATAAGAAAAGTAACATATGGGATGAGATTTTGATATGTGAAAAGTTATATATGGGATGAGAATATCTTATGTCACAGGAATCTTTCTAACAATTGCTTCATTTCTGTTAATAACATGCATGAATAAACTTTTGTATATAATTTTTGTGGGGATGTGTTTCAAGGTAAGGGTAAGCTTTTCAGCTTGGTTTTCTCAGTCAGGACAAGTATACATACTTTTTGGTAGATACTGTAAATTCTGTTAGATAATTCTTGTGACACAGAGCAGTTTGTGAATCACCTATTTAAGAACTTCTAAAAATTATGGAGAAAAATAAGGAATAAATTTATTTTTATTGCTTATATACTTGTTTCAAAAAGAATATCCTGGGAATCCCTGGGTGGCTCAGCGGTTTGGTACCTGCCTTTGGCCCAGGGCGTGATCCTGGAGTCCCGGGATCAAGTCCCGAGTCAGGCTCCCTGCATGGAGCCTGCTTCTCTTTCTGCCTGTCTGTGTCTCTGCCTCTCTCTGTGTCTTTCATGAATAAATAAATAAATAAAAATCTTAAAAAAAAAAGAATATCCTATCCATTTTTATCTGCCTTCGCAGCAGTATAGTATTTTGCTTTATCTTGTATTGTGTGGGACTTAAATGGTTTTCCTGTTGTAACTCTATTTTTGTCTTCCTTTTCTTTTTACGTACCATACTGTAATGCTTTTGGTGGTGAGTTGCAATTGTTGCATGTTCCACAAAGGGTCATTGAATTCCCTTAAAAGGAATTAATTCCCGTTAAAGCTAGGTCGTGTGGCAGGGACAGGGAAACAATGGCCATCAAAACTGACGTAGTACTTGCCACCACAGGGCTTACAGTCTACCTGGGAATACAGGTTTCAGATGAATAACTGGCACATTTATGACAGGAACATAGAATGGGTTAATATGAGGTGGTAATATCTATTGGGAAGGACTGATATTTATGTCGTGAAGGGAAAAGTGAGTGGGATTTACCTAAGCAGGTTTTTTATTAGGGCTGAGGATTTGTAGAATAGATAAAAATGTCAGATGAAGGGAACTTTATGAGCAAAATATAGCCTAGTTGGAAGCTTAGTGTATTTCTGGAACTGAGGCAAGAGTGTTGGCAGAAGATGAGCAGACAGCAAGTGTTGGGAGATAGAGTGGAGAGCAAGGACAGGACTAGGGGAACAAGTGAGGCAGTCTAGCCAATATTCTAAGGCCAGGGACACTTCGGAAGTGCCAAAGCCTATGAATGATTTGATTCCATTTACAACTTAAATAGAATCCACTAACTCCCACTTTGGGAATGAACTTCAGGAAAAATGAAAATGAGGGCACAGAGTCAGAATAGAATCTTAGGATGCGGGACACCTGGGTGGCTCTGGTTGAGCGTCAGCCTTTGGCTCAGGGTGTGATCCCATTGTCCTGGGATCAAGTCCCATATCGGGCTCTTTGCGTGGAGCCTGCTTCTCCCTCTGCCTTTCTCTCTGTCTGTCATGAATAAATAAATAAAATCTTTTTTTAAAAAAGGATCTTAGGATGCATGAGTTGGATTTTTTTGTTTTTTAGGATGGATAAGTTTTAAAACATGGACCCTTTGGTCCCCTGGATGAGGATGATTATTATAGAAAAGAAAAATAAATGATTTGAGAGTCTTGTAGAAGGTAAAAGTAAAATAATTTCTTCACTTACACATTTACTGAAGGATATACCCTTACTTAGTTAATGCTTGAATGTTTGATTAGTGTTTAGGGAAAAAATAAAATCCAGGGCAGTTCTTAGGGAACTTGTAAACTATTAGAGGGGGTGAACATCTATCCAAGAGTCGACTCATTTGTGAGCATTTATTAAGTGTCTACAGTGTGCTCAGGTGTGTTTTGAGGTACTTCCATGGTATTTTCCATAGTGCTGCACCAATTTACATTCCCTCCAACAGCACGCAAGGATTCCCTTTTCTCCACAGTCTTACCCACAGTTGTTATTTCTTATTTACTTATTTATTTATTTATTTAAGATTTCATTTATTTCTTCACAAAAGACACACAGAAAGAGAGGCAGAGACACAGGCAGAGGAGAAGCTGGCTCCATGCAGGGAGCCCGGTGTGGGACTCAATCCCAGGATTCTGGGATCGTGCCCTGAGCCAGAGGCAGACGCTCAACTGCTGAGCAACCCAAACGTCCCTCTTATGTTTTTAATAATAGCCATTCTAACAGGTATGAGATGATAACCTCATTTTTGATTTATGATTGTAAATTGTTTTAATTTTTTTAAGATTCTTCTATTTATTCATGAGAGACACAGAAAGAGAGGCAGAGACATAGGCAGAGGGAGAAACAGGTTCCCTGCAGAGAGCCCGATACGGGACTCAATCCCAAGACCCCAGGATCATGACCTGAGCCAAAGGCAGACACTCAATCACTGAGCCACCCAGGTACCCCTTAATTTCTCTTTCTGAAAGGTCATTAGTGCAGAGAAATAAAACAGACTTTTTTTAAGATTTCTTTTTGTTTATTTATTTGAGAGAGAGAGAGAGCATGAGTAAGGGGAGGGGCAGAGGCAGAGGGAGAGGGAGAGGCAGACTCCACAGAGCAAGAAGCCTAATGCAGGGCTCAATCCCAGAACCCCAGGATTATGACCTGAGCCAAAGACAGTAACCAACTGAGCCACCCAGGCACCCTGGAACAGACTTTTTTATATTGATTCTATATCCTGCAGCTTTACTGAGTTTGTTTATTCTAACAGTTTTTTGGTGGTATCTTTAGGGTTTTCTCTATGTAATATCATGGCAGAGAGCAACAGTCTTTCCAATTTACAAGCCTTTTCTATTTCCTGCTAGCTAGAACATCCAATACTATCTTGAATAAAAGTGGCCAGAGTGGACATCCTCATCTTTCTCCAAATATTGGAGGAAAAGCTTTTGGCTTTTCACCATTAAGTATGGTGTTAGTTGTGGGGTTTGTCATATGTGGCATTTATTATGTTGAGGTATGTTTCATCTGTACACTTTGTTGAGAATTTTATTATAAATCAGTGTTGAAGTTTATCAAATATTTTTTCCTTCATTAATGTAGTGTATCACCCATAACTGATTTCTAGATGTTAAATAATGCCTCCCTGGAGTAAGTCCCACTTGATCATGATGTATGATCCTTTTTTTAAATAAAGATTTATTATTTTAGAGAGAGAGTAGGGGGAGAGGGAGAGAAAGTATTAAGCAGATTCTGTGCTGAGCTTGGACCTGGTAGTAGGGCTCAATCTCACGACCCTGAGATCATGACCTGCGCCTAAACCAAAAGTCAGACACTTAACTGACTGTGCCACCCAGGCACTCTGATCACTCTGATGTATGTATGATCCTTTCAGTGTATTGTTGACTTTGCTAATATTTTGTTAAGGATTTTTGCACATCTCTTCACCAGGAATAGATATTGGCCTGTGATTTTCCTTTCTTGTGGCATCCTTATCTGGTTTTGGTACCAGCATAAAACGGGCCTCCTAACAAATTTGCAAATATTCCCTCTTTCATTTTTTAGGACAGTTTGAGAAAGATTGGTATTCATTCTTATTTGAATGTTTGGTATAATTCACAGCCATTCTAACAGGTATGAGATGATAACCTCATTTTTGATTTATGATTGTAAATTGCCATTTGTGGATTTTGTAGAAATTTTATTCCTGATTCTACTCACTAGTCTAATAATCTTTTGAGATTTTCTGAATCAATCTTGGTAGGTTAAATGTTGTCTCCAGTAAGGAAGATGTGGTTTGTATATACAATGGAATATTACTCAGCCATTAGAAACGACAAATACCCACCATTTGCTTCAACATGGATAGAACTGGAGGGTATTATGCTGAGTGAAGTAAGTCAATTGGAGAAGAACAAACATTATATGGTCTCATTCATTTGGGCAATCTAAAAAAATAGTGAAAGGAAATAAAGGGGAAAGGAGAGTAAATGAATGGGAAATATCAGAGAGGGTGACAAACTTGAGAGACTCCTAACTCTGGGAAACGAACAAGGGTTAGTGGAAAGGGAGGTGGGCGGGGGTACAGGGTGACTGGGTGACAGGCACTGAGGGGGACACTTGATGGGACGAGCACTAAGTGTTATGCTATATGTTGGCAAATCGAACTCCAGTAAAAAAAACCTACAAAAAAAATGTTGTCTCCAGGAATTTCACCATTTGTTTTTCCAATTCACTGACATCTAACTAACTTGTTTTTTATAGGTTCTTGAGGTGATTTGAGATTTTGTTTCATGATGTTACATTTATTGCTTCCCTCCTAGAACTTCTTTTTTCTGCATCCCATAAGTTTCGGTTTTTATTTGTCTCAAGGTATTTTTTTCCTCTTGATTTCTTCTTTGACCCATTGATTAATAAGTAAAAGCACATTTTTATATCTCCACTCTCCCCCACCCGCCAGTTTTCTTGTAATTGACTTCTAGTTTCATAGCATTGTAGTTGGAAAAGAAGATGCCTGATAGGATTTTAATCTATTTAAATTCACTAAGACTTGTTTTATGGCTGACATATCTATCCTGGAGAATGTTCCATATGTGTTTGAAGAATATGTTTTGTTGCTTTCGGATGGAATATTCTGTATATATCTTAAGTATATTTGATTTAACATGTCGATTAAGGTCAGTATGTCTAGATATCTAGATATTTTGTGTCTAGATATCAATTGATTAAAGTAGGATGCTGAAGTCTTCTAATATTATTGTATTGCTATATATTTAGGTCTGTTAATATTTGCTTTATATGTTTAGGTGCTTTTATGTTGGGTGAATACATATTAACAAATGTCCTATCCTCTTCCTGATTGAACCTTTTATCATTTTGTAGTGGCCTTTGTTTCTTGTTACAGTCTTTGTATTGAAGTCTATTTTGTCTGATTATGCTACCCCAGGTTTCTTTTGGTTTCGTTTTGCATGGAATATCTTTTTCCATCTGTTTTATGCCAGTCTTGGTCTATTAATAAGCAGTGTTGTAGCTGAACTATTCTACTTTCTTTGTATGTATGTATTTATTTTTAAGTACGCTCCACACCTAGCATGGAACCCAACGTGGGACTTGAATTCCCAACCCTGACATCAAGACCTGAACTGAGATTGGATGCTTAACCAACTGAGCCATTCAGGTCCCCCTGTGTTTTTTATTCAAATGCATGGCCCATTTTTCAGCCTTTTTTCTATAAAATAAGCATTTGAAACTTTGGCTATTTCTGTTGCTAGAGCTGAATCTCTAACAAAGTTTGCATAATTAGTAATTGTTACTTTTTAATTATAAATATTTAATTTGCACTACAGTGTGTACTTTGACATCAATTGTTTCAAAATACATTTCCACCATATGTTGTATTTTTAATATTTTTATTTTTTTAAAAGATTTTATTTATTCATGAGAGACACAGAGAGAGAGGCAGAGACACAGGCAGAGGGAGAAGCAGGCTCCATGCAGGGAACCCGATGCAGGACTCGATCCCGGAACTCCAGGATCACGCCCTGGGCTGAAGGCAGACCCTAAATCATTGAGCTACCCAGGCATCCCAATGTTTTTGTTATTGATTGTAACCAAGCTTCATTGTCATTACAGAATTATATTAATCTTTTGACATGTTTGAGATATTCTTTCTGGCCCTGTATGTGGTCCGTTTTCAGAAGGGTTCCATGCAAGCTTGAAAAGAATGTTTGCAAGCAGCAGTGCTCTGTGTCTCTGGGTCCAGCTGATTGTTTTGCTTAGGCCTTTGTGGTTATTGAACATTTGTCTATTTTCCAGAGAGAGGTGTATTAAAAATGTTCCACTCTAATGGTAGCTTTTATTTGATCCATTTTTTAAAAGGTTTTATTTATTTCAGAGAGAGAGAGAGCAAGCATGAGTAGAGGGAGGGGCCAAGGGAGAAGCAGACTCCCTGATGAGCAAGGAACCCAGTGTGGGGCTCAATCCCCAGACCCTGGTCATGACCTGAGCTGAAGGCAGATGCTCAACAGACTGAGCCACCCAGGTGCTCTGATGTTTCCTGTTTTGAAAGCTGTGTTATATTAGCTATATACCATTTTGGAATTGCTGAAGCTTTTTGGTGAATTAACTTTTTTTAAAAAAGTTTTGTTCATGAGAAAGAGAGAGACAGAGAGGTAGAGACACAGGTAGAGGGAGAAGCAGGCTCCATGCAGGGAGCCCAACGTGGGACTTGATCCCAGGTCTCCAGGGTCATGCCCTAGGTGGAAGGCAGCGCTAAACCGCTGAGCCACCTAGGCTGCCCAGGTGAATTAACTTTTAATATTGTGAGTAACCGTGTATCTCTATAAATGCCCATTTCATTAAAATCTCTATCAGATTTTTATGTATCTTTGTCATATTGTTTCTCCTGTATTTCTTTTTTTTTTAAGATTTTATTTATTTATTCATGAGAGACACGGAGAGAGAGAGGCAGGGACACAGGCAGAGGGAGAAGCAGGCTCCACGCAGGGAGCCTGATGTGGGACTGGATCCTGGAACTCCAGGATCACACCTTGGGCGAAAGGCAGGCGCTAAACTACAGAGCCACCCAGGGATCCCCTCTCCTGTATTTCTCAACCTAATTTCTTAAACTTTTAAAAACATAGAGCTGTCATTTAAAAACTCTGGATCCTAAATAAAATTCTCATTTTGAAATATAGGCACTTAGGTAGTAAAAATAGGACATATGTTCCTGTATATCTTTCACCTACCTTTCCATAAGGTTAATATCTTAAGTAACCATAGTATAATTACTGAAACTAGGAAATTAACATTGATAAAGTACTATCAACTAATCTCCAAACCTTAATCAAACTTTGTTTTGTTTGGCCTGTTTTGGAGCTGTGATGTATTCAGAATCACACATTGCACTAATACTGATAATTTTTAAATCCACAATAACACAACTGTGGGACCCCCGAGCATTGTGTGTGAACCCGACGACTGTTGGTGTGAGAGCCGGTGGTTGACGTTGGCCTCAGGACCGGGGCACGTATGATAACGTTCTGCTAAACGGCGATGGAACTAGTCCGCGAGCTGCATGGTGCGGCAGAAGGGCAGCTGCCAGCCTTCAATGAGGATGAACTCAGGCAAGTTCTGGAGGAGATGAAAGCTTTATATGAACAAAACCAGTCTGATGTGAATGAAGTAAAGTCAGGTGGACGAAGTGACTTGATACCAACCATCAAATTTCGACACTGCTCTTTGTTGAGGAATCGACTCTGTGCTGTAGTGTATTTGTATGACTGCCTCGGATCAGAGCGCTCAGGTGGGAGTATGGCAGCGTCCTGCCCAGCGCTCTACAGTTTCACATGTGTGCCGAAGAAATGGAGTGGTTCGATCATTATAAAAAGTCCCTTGCTACTTATATGAGGTCACTGGGAGGAGACGAAGGTTTGGACATCTCGCAGGATATGAAACCTCCGAAAAGCCTATATATAGAAGTGCGGTATCTAAAAGACTATGGAGAATTTGAAGTTGATGATGGTACTTCAGTCCTATTTAAAAAAAAAAAAAAAAATAGCCAGCATTTCTTACCCCGATGGAAGTGTGAGCAGCTGGTTAGACAGGGAGTTCTGGAGCACGGGCTGTCCTGACCTTGTGCTATGGCAGCACAAGGGGGAACCACACCATGGAAAGTTCTACGCCTCCCTCCCGACCTCACCTCTTTGGTTTTAAAAGTTAAGACATTCTGTAAGATAACCAGAAGTGTGTGGCTGAGGGGTTAGGATTCATCCTCCGCTTTGTAATGAACTGAAAACTGTATCTGTATTTATAATCATAACATTCTTTGAGTTACTACAATATGGTTTTTTGACCATTTTTTTAATGAAAGTAAATGTTTGTTATGTTTGATTTTCTTTTATTTTTTTTTCTCCCCAGTAATGACTTTTTCAGTGAATGTCTCCAGCCCACAGTATAGCATACTGCCTTAAAGTACAAATCCAAGGAAGTTAATACCTTTCTTAAGTTATAAAACTTTGGCAAATTAATACAGTACTCTTTAATACAATAAAATCCTTTTTTTTGTTGTTTTTGGAAAAAAAATCCATAATAACAATCCTTATCATATAGTGGAGTCATTTATTTGTAATGTAATTACTGATATTTGGATTTAATTCAGTTATCAACTGTATGCTTTTCATTTGTCTTATTTTTGGTTTTTTTTTTCTTTGAATTCCATTATTTCCTCTTATTTTTCCTCTTGGTGTCTAAAATTTATACACTGCATTATATTGAAAGCTTTGTAGTTTAGAATCTTAATTAGAGGCACCTGGCTGGTTCAGTCAATAGAGCATGCGACTCTTGACCTTGGGATAGTGAATTTGAACCCCACATTGGGTGTAGAGATTACTTAAGAAAAAAAAAGTTGGGCAGCTTGGGTGGCTCAGCGGTTTAGCACCGCCTTCAGCCCAAGACATGATCCTAGAGACCTGGGATCGAGTCCCACATCAGGCTCCCTGCATGGAGCCTGCTTCTCCCTCTGCCTGTGTCTCTGACTTTCTCTCTCTCTCTCTGTCTCTATGTCTCTCATGAATAAATAAAAATCTTTTTTAAAAAAAGTTAAAAGTCCTAATCAAAAAATAAAGTAAAAGTCTTAATCAGTAGCTTTCTTTCTTTTCTTTCTTTCTTTCTTTTTAGTCTAATTCATTATTAGACTAGTGAGGAGAATCAGGAATAAAATTTCTACAAAATCCACAAGATGGCTTCACTGTGAATTATACCAAACATTCAAATAAGAAAAAAGAATTTAGAAAAAGAATTTAGAATACAGTCATTCTGATCAACTACCTTCTGAATTATACACTAGATACAGGACTTAGAGATAAGTCCAGAATCACACAAGTAAGATATAATAGTAACCACAAACCTGTGAACACACCCACTAGGAAACAAACTCTTAAAGGCAAACATAATGGAAAGTCTCCTAGACATAGACATTGAAACCCAGAGACATACTGTGACACATGAAGAATGGCTTCAAATGATTTGTACTTCTTTTCATTGAGGTGATGTTTCTGTATCCTCCCTCTTTGTTCCTTGGCTGACCTTCGCATTTTCCACTGAATTGTAACATAGGTATACCCTATCCAACAAAATGTGACCATTGACATAAATGTAAAATGTTACTCACAGGAACTTGATTTGAGTACCTTCAAGTGGGCAGGGAATCCAGTGCACGGTCTTGCCTGATTTGGGTCCCCAAACAATGAGCCATGTAGGCACCAAGGTCTGTCCTGCTGCCCAACCAAGACAGGGAAGATAATTCATGACCCGGCCTACCTCTGAGGATAGTACCAAGCCCTTACCAGCTAGTAAGCTTGACTAGGGAACCCAGGCAACTTCACAGCCCATCCCATAGCCTCGCTTGGGCAGAGAACCAAGCTAGCATCTCTATCCACTGTTAGTAGCTCCCCTAACTTCAGAGCTCAGGCAGTGGACTTCCCCCAAAACAGACATTGTTAGCAATCCCGTCTGCCCAAGGACACTACCAGCAAACAATTCAGAAAGTTAAACTGACCTGACTGGTAAAGAACAATCTCTGCCAAAGTGAACCTGTAAACCCTGAAAGAGGAGACCACTTACTGAGAATGTGCAGATACCCATGTAAGTAATCAAGGATCATGAAAAAAATCAAGTAAACGTGACACTGCCAAAGAAAACTAGTAAAGCTCTGAAAACTGACCCTAAAGAAGTGAAATTTATAAATTGTCAGACAACATATTCCTCTTAAAGTAGCTTAGTGAACTACAAGAACACACATATAACTAAACAAAATTAGGAAAACAATGCGTGCATAAAATGAGAAGTTTGGTTGTTGTTTCTTTTTAAGATATTTTATTTATTTATTCATGAGCGACAGAGAGAGGCAGAGACACAGGCCAAGGGAGAAGCAGGCTCCATGCAGGGAGCCCGATGCAGGACTCAATCCCAGGTCTCCAGGATCATGCCCTGGGCCAAAGGCAGGCACTAAACCGCTGAGCCACCCGGGCTGCCCTGGTTGTTTTTAATAGTTTTTATTTCTTTGTCAAACAGAAGGATGTCAGGCTGGATCAGTTAGCAGAGCATGTGACTGTTGATCTCAGAGTCATGACTTTGAGCCCCATGTTGGGTGTAGAGATTACTTAACTTTAAAAGAAAATAACCACGCAAATCCTAGAGGTGAAAAATATAATTAATAAACTGAATAATACAATAGAAAATGTTGAAAAGCAGATTTGACCATGCAGAAGAATGAATCTGTGTCCTAGAAGACTGGACAGTTGAAAGCATCCAGTCAAAGCAGCAAAAAAGAAAAAGGAATGAAAAAGAGTGAAGAAGGCCTATAGGACTTAATAGAAGATCAAAAGAAACAATATCTGCATTGTGGGAAATCCAAAAGAAGAAAATTTAAAGCAAGGATGGCTAAAACCTCAGAGAGAAATGGGCATCCAGATCCATGAGACCCATAGCCCTCCCCCCCCCCCCAGGTTGAACGTAAATAGGGCTACAGCAAGACACATAATTGACAAAGTCAAAGACAAAGAATTTTGAAAGTGGCAAAAAAGAGATAATTCATACAAGGGAACTCCCATAAAATAAATGATGGGTGGATTTCTCAACAGAAATTTTTCAGGCCAGGGACACCTGGGTGGCTTAGTGCTTGAGCATCTGCCTTCAGCTCAGGGCATGATCCCAGGGTTCTGAGATGAGTCCTGCATCAAGCTCCTCATAAGGAGCCTGCTTCTCCCTCTGCCTATGTCTCTGCCTCTCTGTGTCTCTGATGAATAAATAAAATCTTTTTTAAAAAAAGAAAAGAAATTTTTCAGGCCAGGAGTGAATGGAATGACATATTCAAAATACTGAAAGAAAACCATGTTGAAAGAATTAAACTGTCAACCACGACTTTTATCTATACCTGGCAAACCTGTCCTTCAGAAAGGAAGGAAAGATAAAGACTCCTTTGACCAATCAAATGCTGTGAGAATTCATCACCACTAGACCTGACTTACAAAAAATACTAAAGGGAGTTCTTTGAGTAGAAGTAAAAGGACACTGATTAACATCAAAAAAACATAAGGTAGCGTAAAACTCACTGGTAACAGTAAATACATACTCAAAGTTGGATTCTGTAACATGGTAATGGTAGTGGATGATTCACAACTCCAATTTAGAAGTTAAAAAACAAACAGTAAAAATATCCATAAGTATAATAATATGTTATTCTACATATAGTATATGTCTAAAAAGACACATAAGCTGTAACATCATTAACCTGAAATGTGAGAGGGAGAAGTAAGAGTATAAAATTTAGGAATGCTACTGAAGTTATTTGTAGTTTTAAGATAATGTTAAAATTTTAAGATATTTTATGTAAGCCTCATAGTAACCACATGGAGAAAAAAAAGCCTGTAGTAAAAGTTGTGATAGGGGCACCTGGCTGGCTCAGTTGGTAGAGCATGCGACTCTTGATCTCAGGTTCTAAGTTTGAGCCCTACATTGATAAAGAAGCCAGAAACTAATACCAGAAGACACCAGAGAAAAACAACAGTACAACAGCAGGATAAAAACAAGGAGTAAAGAGTCAACAAAAGGGATCCCTGGGTGGCTCAGTGGTTTGGCCCGGGGTAGCCTTTTGCCCGGGGTGTGATCCTGGAGTCCCAGGATCGAGTCCCACGTCAGGCTCCCAGTGTGGGGCCTTCTTCTCCCTCTGCCTGTGTCTCTGCCCCTCTTTCTCTCTCTGTGTGTCTATCATGAATAAATAAATAAAAATCTTTTTAAAAAAAGTCAACAAAACACCCAGAAAACAATGAACTTTAAATAACTTTATCAATAATAACTTTAAATATCAGTGGATTAAATTCTCCAATCAAAAAACAGAATAGCTGAATACCTAACACAACAAGATTGGACGACATGCTTCATATAAGAGACTAACTTTAGCCTTAAAGATATACAAAGACTAACAGTGAAAGGATGAAAAAAGATATTCAGCAAATGGTAACCAAAAAAAAAAAGAAAGAAAGAAAGAAAAAGCAGGAGTAGCTACACTTATAGCAAATAACATACTTTATTTATTTTTAAAGATTTATTTTATTTTATTTATCATTATTACATAATGATAAAGGGGTTAATCATTCAAGAAGATATAACAGTTGTAAATATTTATGCATCCAACATCAGAACATCCAGATATTACAAAGCAAAAACTAACAGCTAAGAGCAGAAATGCGTTAATATTGTGGGACTTTAATACCCCACTCTCAACAATGGATAGATAGTCCACACAAAATCAATAAGGAAACCGCTGTTTTTAACACAACCGTAGACCAAATGGATCTACCACACATATACAGAATATTCTCTCTGACCATAGAATACAAATTCTATGTAAGCACACCTGAAATTATCTAAGACCATATGTTAGGCCACAAAATAATTCAACCAAATTCAAATACTGAAATTCTACCAAGAATCTTCTCTCTGACCACAATGGCATGAAAATAAAAAACAGGAAAAAAAACTGGAAGATACAAAAGCACTTCAAAATTAAACACTCTACTGAATAACCAATGAATTAAATAAGGAGGAAATTAGAAAGTATCAAGACAAACAATGGAAACACAGCATATGAAAATTTATAGGACGCAGCAAAAAGATTTCCAAGGAGGTTGTTCCTAACAAAAAACCCCTACATTAAGAAACGAGAGATCTCAAATAGGTAATCTAACTCAAACCTTTAGGAACTAGAAAAAGAACAAAACAAACAACCCAAAGTTAGCAGAAGGAAAGAAGTAATAAGGCTTAGAACAGAAATATAAATAGAAAAAGGGAAATAATAGAAAAGATAAATAAGAATGTTCATTCTTTCAAAAAATAAACATAATTGACAAATCTTTTGCTAGACTAACCAATGAAAAAAGGACCCAAATCAACAAAATTACAAATGAAAAAGTAAACCTTATAACTGATACAAAGGATAAGAGGCTCCTATGAACAATTATATGCCAAAAAACTGGACAACCTAAAAAAAATGTAATCATCTTAGAAACATAAATCTACCAAAATGAATCATGAAGAAGTAGAATATCTGAACAGACTAATTACTAATAAGTACATTGAATCAGTAATTACAAACCTCTCAACACACAAAACCCCAGAACCACGTGGCTTTATTACCTAATTCTACCAAACACTTGAAGAATTAATGCCAATCCTTCTCAAACTCTTTCAAGAAAAATTGAAGATGAGGAAACACTTCTAAATGCATTCCACAAGGCATCTACCAGCATTATTCTGATACCCAAATCCAGATAATGAGGTTAAAATTAAATTATATACCAATACAATGATGAATATAGAAGCAAAAAGTCTCAAAAAATATTAGCAAACCAAATTCAAAAATATATTAAAAGGATTATACACTATGACCAATTGAGATTTTTCCCTGAGATGCAAGGAGGTTCAATATACACAAATCAATAAGTATAACAATACATCATTAATAAAATGAAACCTTAAAAATAAAAAATAAATAAAATGAAACATTAACATCATCATCTTAACATAGAAAAAGCATTTGAGGAAATGCAACATCTTATAATTTTAAAAAACCTTGAAAGATTGGGTATGAAATCTCATTATAATAAAGGCTATACATGACAAACCCACAGCTAATGTTCGACTCAATAGAGAAAAAAGGTTTTCCTCTAAAATTCTGAACAAGGGTACCCACTCTCACCACTCCTATTCAGTATAGTCCTGGAAGTCCTATCTAGAGCAATTAGGCAAGACAAAGAAATCAAAGTTGTCTAAATTTAAAAAGAAGAAAAACTGTTGCTATCTGCAAATCATATCAATTTTTTATATAAGAAATGCCAGACTCAGGCAGCCCCGGGTGGCTCAGCGGTTTAGCGCCGCCTTCAGCCCAGGGCATGATCCTGGAATCCTGGGATCGAGTCCCATGTGGGCCTCCCTGCATGGAGCCTGCTTCTCCCTCTGCCTGTGTCTCTGCCTCTCTCTCTCTCTCTCTGTCTCTCATGAATGAATAAAATTAAAAAAAAAAAAAAGAGAAATGCCAGACTCAACCAAAAACTAGTTGGAACTAATCAAGGATTTTAGTAAGTTTTCAGCATATAAAAGCAACATACAAAACTCGGCTACAATATTACACCCTGATCATAAAACATTTGAAAAAGAATGAGAATAATTCCATTTACAATAGCATTAAAAACAAAAAGTACCTAGGAAGAAATTTAACCGAAGAAGTGAAAGATCTGTATGATGAAAACATTAAGACTTTGCTGAAAGAAATCAAAGAAGTCACAAATGGAAAGAATCAATGTCATATACCGTATTAACAAGATGAAGGATAAAAACCATTTGAATCACTATATTGTACATATAGGACACCTGAAAATAATGAAATGTGTTTTAACTAGCTGGAATTAAAAACTTTTTTAAAAATCACAAAAAAGTCATATCATTTTAATAGGTGCCAAAAAAAGCATTTAACAAAATCCAACAATGATTCATGGTAATAACTTAACAAAGTGGATATAGAGGGAATGTACCTCAATTTAATAGAGGCCGTTTATGACAAGCTGACAGCTAACATACATACTCTAGGAAAAATCAGAAAGCTTTTCCTGTAAGATCAGGAACAAAACAGCAATGCCTGCTTTCACCACTTTTATTCAACATAGTGTTGGAAGTCCTAACCAGAACAACAAAAGATAATGTATCAAAATTGGAACTGAAGAAGTAAAAATGTCACTATTTGCAAATGACATGATATATTGAAAACCCTCAAGACTTCACCAAAAGGACTATTAGAATAAGTGAATTTAGTAAAGTTGAAGGATATAAAATCAATATACAAAAATCTATTCTGTTTCCATATACTAATAATGAACTGTTAGAGAATTTAAGGGGACACCTGAGTGGCTCAGTCTATTAAGCATCCAACTCTTGATCTCAATTCAGATCTTGATCTCAGGGTACCAGGGTCATGAGTTTGAGCCCCACACTGGGCTCCACACTGGGCATGGAGCCTACTTAAGAAAGAGAAAAATTAAGAAAACAATTCATGTACAATTGCATCAAAAAGAATAAAATACCTAGGAGTAAATTTAATGAAGGACGTGAAAGACCTGTACAGTGAAAACTATAAGACAGTGATAAAGACATTGAAGAATACATAAATACATGAAAGATATTCCATGCTCATGGATTGGAAAAATTAATATTGTTAAAATGTACATGCACCCCAAAGCAATCTATGGATTCAGTACAATCCCTATCAAAATTCCAATGGCATTTCTCACAGAAATAAAATAAACATTCCTAAAATTTGAATGGAACCACAACAAACCTGAATAGCCAAAGCAATCCTGAAGCAGAAGAACAAAACTGGAAGCTGGAAGTATCACACTTCCTGATTGCAAAGTGTTAATCAAAATTAAACAAAAGATCATCAAAGTTACAGTGTCGGCATAAAAACAGACACATATATCAGTGAAACTTAATAGCCCAGAAATAAAGTCACAGATTTTTTGTCAATTTATGACAACAGAGTTAATAGTGTACAGTGGGGAAAAGGACAGTCTCTTCAATAAATGGTGCTGGGAAAACTGGACCACGTTTTTACACCATACGCAAAAATTAACTCAAAATGGATTAAAAACTTGAGGTTAAGGCCCAGTACCATAAAATTCCTAGAAGAAAATATTGCTGATAAGTTCCTTGACCGGTCTTAGCAATAATTTTGGGGGGAACTAACACCAAAAGCAAAGGCAACAAGAGCAAAAATAAAGTGTGATCATAGTTAACACTGTGTGGTATATTTGAAAATTGTTGAGTAAATCCTAATAGTTCTCATCCCAAGAAAAAAAAAATTTCTTTTTTTAAATTTTTTTGTATCTTTAGGAGATAATAGATGTTAACTAAACTTATTGTGGAATTAATTTCACAATATATGTAAGTCAAATCATTATGCTGTATATCTTAAACTTAGTGCTGTATGTCAATTATATCTCAATCAAATCTGAAAAAAAAATGTATACCTTTAAGTGAAAAAAAAATCCAAACTTGCACCAATAGAAAAAAGGAAGGATAAATTTGGTATGCTTATTTCATGGAACACACTATTACAAGAAAATCAGTGATGCCTGGGTGGCTTAGCAGTTAAGCGTCACCTTTGGCCCAGAGCGTGATCCTGGAGTCCTGGGATCGAGTCCCATATCAGGCTCCCTGCATGGAGCCTGCTTCTCGCTCTGCCTGTGTCTCTGCCTCTCTCTCTCTCTCTCTCTCTCTCTCTCTCTCTCTCTGTCTCTCATGAATAAATAAATAAAATCTTAAAAAAAGAAAAAAATCAATAGTGTACATGTCTGTATTAGCTTTCTATTCTTGCCACAAATATAGTGGCTTGAAACAATCCTCATTTATTACTTCACAGTTTCTGTAGGCCAGAAGTGTTGGCATGGCTTAGCCAGGATTTTGCAAGGCAGAAACCAGGGAATGGGTCAGTCTGCATTCTTATCTAGAGGCTCAAATAGTAAAGGATGTGCTTCCAATTTTCCTCCAATTGTTGGCAGAATTTGTTGTGATTGTAGAATTCTTGGCAGCTTTTTAAAGATTTTATTTATTTATTTATTTATTCATTCATTCATTCATTCATTCATTCGACAGGAAGAGAGTGAGAGCACACAACCAGAGGGAGAAGCAGAAGGAAAAGAAAGAAGCAGGCTCCGCACTGAGCAGGAAGCCCGCCTCGGGGCTAGATTCAGGACCCTCTTGGGATCATGACCTGAGCTGAAGGCAGATGCTTAACCAACTGAGCAGCCCAGGCACCCCTCTTTTTAATTACTTTTTAAAGATTATAGTAGATATCATGTTTAAATTTGGCACAATCCCCAGGTATAACTATATATGAGACACAGTATTAAGACTATGAAGCTTTTCGATTAGTGCATTTTAGCAAATGTTAATGTATAAGTTATGTTGAAGAGGCACGAAAGCCAATCAGTGTCCCTTTCTTTTCTTCCATAATTTTTTAAGTATATAGATATTATCACATAGTTGTTATACATATGATTATTAAATGTTTAATTATATAAGCTTTTATATAAAAGCCTTCCATGGTGGCCCTTGGTGGTGCTCTAGTGATGTTGCCAGGCCAGTGGATCAGTCTGAGGATAACCACTCTGTGCTTTCCACTTTCCAGGAAGCCTTCACTGTGCCTCTTTTAGTGTATGCCACTTATCCCTAGATGCTTCTATGACTTCTCATCCAGTAGGACACTTTGTTATTAATGTTGATTGGGGACCTCTCATACACCCAGGCATAGGAACTATACAAAGCATAAATCTGGGGTCAGTCTCTTATCACAATTTAGGTTGGAAAACCACAGAAGAATGTGCAGATACCGCAAAAGGCAGTAATGGTCAAAGTGCAAGTGCACCAAACAGGTCACCCTGTGCCAACTGGTTTGTGCAAAAGCCTTAAATTATAAAGGTGATTGGATAATAACACAGGGTAATGCCATTGAAAGTTTGTTACTACAGTCCCAAGAGAAGGGGGCACACCAAGTAATGCAGGATCATATAGAGAAGTACCAGTTCAGTCAGGAGGCAGAAAACAGGAGTGAGGGCAGAGCATAGGTCAGAGCTGTGTTGGAATTTCCTCAGGAAAGGCAAGGCAGTGCAGGGTAAAGCTAAATACTGTGCAGTTTGAGTAATTCCAGTGGGCTCTGGATCATAGGAGTTGTTGGCTACCTAGCCCTAGGTTGATTTAGGGCAGGAGAAATACTGGATAAAGAAGGTGGGGCAGCCCCAGTGGCCCAGCAGTTTAGCGCCCGCCTTCTGCCTGGGGTGTGATCCTGGAGTCCCGGGATCGAGTCCCACATCGGGCTCCCTGCATGGGGCCTGCTTCTCCCTCTGCCTGTGTCTCCTCTGCCTCTCTGTGTCTGTCATAAGTAAATAAGTAAAATCTTAAAAAAAAATAAAAAAAAAGATAAAGAAGGTGGTTGAAGTATGAGCTCTGGAGTAGCTGTTTTGCATATGAAAGGTGAACTTCCAAAGAAGTTATTTACTATCTTAAGAATTAGCTAGTCCTTGGGCATCTAGGTGGCTCAGTTGGTTAAGTGTCTGCCTTTGGAAAATCTGTTAATATTTTCTTTTAAACATAAAAAATACTTTTGTTTTAGAGACGGAGTTTTCCAGCTGGTGTTTCTTGATTTTTGCTCTAAATTTCCAGGTTCTGGGCACCTGGGTGGCTCAATCTGTTAAGCATCTGCCTCAGGCTTAGGTCATGATCTCAGGGTCCTGGGATCCAGCCTCACATCAGGCCCCCTGCTCAGTGAGGAGCCTGCTTCTCCCTCTTCCCTGCCCCTATTCTCTATCCTCTCTCTCTCAAAAAAAAATCTTTAAAAAGCTAGTCCTGCCTTTGTCTGGCAGCAGCCATCAGCTGAAAGGCAAGCCAAGAGGGGCACTTAGAAGTACATCCAGGAGCTATGGAGGAAGAAGCAGTCCAATGTAATGCACTTTCTTCTCAGGGTGCACTGCTGGCAGTACCGCCAGCACTATGCACTTAATAGGGCACCCCCCAACACCCACCCAACCCAGCCCAATTAAAGCATGCAGACTGGAGTACAAGGCCAAGTAAGCTTATGTCACATATTGGATTCGTGTGTGATGTAGTGGCCACAAATGCCCAGTTTAAGAGTACAGCCTACAGCAAGCCTGTCCATCATGGTGTTAACCAGCTAGTTTGCCCACACACCTTCAGTCTGTTGCAGAGGAGGAAGCTGGATGCCCCTGGGATTGAGTCTTGAATTTTTACTGGGTTAATGAAGATTCCACATACAAATTCTTTGAGGTTATCCTCATTGATCCATTCCATAAAGCTGTCAGAAGAAATCCTGACACTCAGTGGGTGACCAAACCAGTTCGCAAGCACAGGGAAATGGGAGGGCTGACATATGCAGACTGCAAAAGCCATGGCCTTGGAAAGGGTCACAAGTTCCACCACACTATTAGCGATTCTCACCAGGCAGCATGGAGAGGACACAATGTTTTCCAGCTCCACAGTTACCACTAATATAAGTAATGTTTGTAAAATTTTTGCCTATTATTAGGTTAAAAAAAAAAAAAGAATTAGCTAGTCCTGGGAGGGGCAGTCTCTCCAGGCAGCAAGACCTCAAAGATGTTAAAGCAATATAAAACATAGAAAACTTAAGTCAAAAAAAATAAAGAAAGAAAAAGAAAACTTAAGTCATGATTAATACAATGGTTAAACCAATGTCCAAACACAGTGGTTTCCTCTAGGATGGAAGATGATTCAAGATGGAAAAGATTCACATGGGTAAGGTAATCTTCCATTTCTTTATCTGGAAGGTAGATACCTATGGACACACTATTTTGTAGTTTATTAGCAGCACTTATCCATTTTCACACAATTATCTGTATGTATGCTAGAATTATAAAATTTAAGAATGGAAAAAAAAAAAAAAAAAAGGAGTGCCTGGGTGACTCAGTCAGTTAAGCATCTGACTTCAGGTCAGATCATGATCTCAAGGTCCTGGGATCAAGCCCCATGTTGGGCTCTGCACTCAGCAGGCAGTCAGTCAGTCGGCTGGTCTCTCTTCCTCTCCTGCCTCTCCCTGTTCATACTGTTTCACTGTATTTCTTTTACCAGAATGGGGGAAGGGGATCACAAAACAGCTCTAAAATAATGTAGTAGAGGTGGGGTGCCTGGCTGGCTCAGGAGAGCATGCAACTCTTGATCTTAGGGTCTTGAGTTTGAGCCCCACATTGCAGAGTAGAGTTTACTTAAAAAAAGTGGGGGGGAGGAGGAGGAAAAGCAGAAGAGTCAAAGAGATGGTAGTATGAGACCTGAACTGATATTGCTGATCTTCAAGAAGGAAAAAAGATCCACACAGAAAGGAAAGCGGAAGCCATCTAGAAGCTGGAAAAAAGAAACAGATTCACCCCCTCGAGCCTCCAGGGAGAAATATGGTCCTATTCACATCTTGATTTTAGTTCACTGAGACCCTTTTCAGAATTCTGAACTCCAAAACTGTTACATAAAATTTTAGTTGTCTTAGTCCTTGCTTGGTAGTTTGTTATAGCAGCAATAGTAAACTAAGAATATAATGTAAAGCTGGAGTATCATGATACAAATTGTAAGGTCAAAGAGAAGTACAATATTTAGGATGGGCAAGGTAAAAAAAGATGGACAATCTATATATTTCTCAGAAATCTATTCCAGGGATCCCTGGGTGGCGCAGCGGTTTGGCGCCTGCCTTTGGCCCAGGGCATGATCCTGGAGACCCGGGATCGAATCCCACGTCGGGCTCCCGGTGCATGGAGCCTGCTTCTCCCTCTGCCTATGTCTCTGCCTCTCTCTCTCTCTGTGACTATCATAAATAATAAATAAAAATTAAAAAAAAAAAAGAAATCTATTCCAAGAAGACTTTGGCACATCTTGTTCTATAAAGCCAGCTTTTGAAAGGTCCCCAATACCTTTGATGGTTAAATCCCATCCTCATTCAACTCACCCAATCACCATTTGGTATAGTTGATTAGTCACTGATCCTTGCCTTGGATTCATGGCCACCAGTCTTTTTTTTTAAGATTTTATTTATTTATTCATAAGAGACACACAGAGAGAGAGAGGGGCAGAGACACAGGCAGAGGGAGAAGCAGGCTCCACGCAGGGAGCCGGATGTGGGACTCAATCCTGGGTCTCCAGGATCGTGCCCTGGGCTGAAGGTAGCGCTAAACTGCTGAGCCACGGGGGCTGCCCAATGGCCACCAGTCTTAATTCTATTCCTATCTCATGGGCCATGACTTCTCAATTCACTTGTTAGTCCCTCCCATAACTCCCAACTGCTTAAATTAATTCCCAGGGTTTGCCAATCCAAAAGTGAAATTATTTAATCAGATGGTTTTAAGTGATTATGAAATACAAGTGCTGGGCCTGATAAGCGTTTTCTTCTCATGTACCATGAAGTCTATCCACAAGCAGTCTAATTGCTGGTGCCACCATACTATGAAGGGAAAGCATCTCTGTATTTTTCAGCTGTTACCATATTTGTCTGTGGCTTTTGTCCTCATAGTATACAATGTATCACCTAAACTCCAGGAATGTATGGGACATCCAGAAAGGAAGGAATGAAGAGCAATCCTTGAGGAGAAAAAGCCATTGGCGAAAAAGCCCCTTCCCCCCCCCCTTTTTTTAGATTTTGAGAGAGCAAGCACAAGCAAGGGGAGTGGAAGAGGGAGAAGCAGACTCCTGCTGGGCATGGACCCCGACATGGTGTTCAATCCTAGGACCCTGGGATCATGACCTGAGCCAAAGGCATATGTTTAACTGACTGAGCCATCCAGGCACCTCAAGAAGGCTGTCCCCTTTTTGTAGCGTTCCCAGATTCCACACCAATGACTCCTGCCTACTTCTTATTAGCCAGGACTATGAAATATATTCTTCTCATAAACCTTCTTTATTCTTTATTCTTTATTCTTCAGGAAACCTGAAGTAGGAATGGTTGTGTTGTGTTTTGTTTTTTTAAACTATATACCTGGAGATAATCTGGATTCTATTTATAAGGGACCAAAGGACAAGGAATACTGAGAGGACTAGATACTACTTGTCATACAGAGCCAGCATTTTACCACCCACTTGCAAATACACTAGAGATCATTAACCAAAAACATAAAATGCTCTTACATTGCCAGGACACCTGGGTGGCTCAGTCAGTTGAGTGTCCAACTCTTGGTTTCAACTCCAGTAACAATCTCATGGCCGCAGTCAGCATGTAGTCTGCTTGAAAGCTTATCTCCCTCTGTCCCTCCCTTAGCTCATGTGCACACATTTGCTGTCTCTCAAAATAAATGACTTTTTTAAAAAAATGCTCTTATATTGCCAATTAAACTTCCATATATCTTGTATAATTCAATGAAGACATATATATATGTCTATATATATAGACATAGGGAATATGTGTGTGTATATATGTGTGTGTGTGTGTGTGTGTATATATATATATATATATATATATATATATGGAAATGGAAGTCTTTAGAGCTGAACCATAATGAAAATTCCATTATATGAAATAATTTTGCAGAACTTCTATTTAGTGTCTTTAAAAGCAACTAAAACTTTGTAATACAAAATTACCACAGAAAATAAAAATGCTAGGTGCTTTCCTTGAGAATGACACACAGAAAGGCAATTGCATTTATGTCATTTATTTCATTAGGACTCCAGGAAGAATTCTCTTGTGTACATTGATTGAAGAATAGTACCTGAAAGCTTCCCCCAAATTCCTCTCATTCATACTTTGTTCCTCCAGTATTTTAGAGTCTCTTAAGGGATATGTATTACCAAAAATCATTCCCACATTTTTACATTCATTCAGCTTCTTTCCAGAGTGGCTTTTCACATGTAGAGTAAGATTTATAAGATGGATATACCATTTCCCATGTACCCTACAGCCACTATTTCTCTCCAGTGTGATTACTAAAGGTCAAAAGCCAAGTAATAGACACACACACAGACACAAAGGCATTACCATTATTTCTAACATTCTTAACATTTTCTGCCTCTCTGAGATTACCAAAGAATGTTAACATCTAGGGCTAAGTATCTTACCATCATAGGGTTTCTCTTCACTGTGTTGTGACTTATTAACACCTGAAAATTTTTCAACATTTCTTACATTCATGAGTCTCCTTGCATATGAAGCAGTCAAGAATCTCTAAAACCTTTCCCAAAGCTATCCCATATTTCTTAGATGTATAGAAATCTCTCCACTGTTTTTTTTAAATGTTGATTCTTAAAAGATACAAGAAACAACTGCAGATCTTCCTGGGTCCTTTACATCTGTATGGTTTTATACCATCTGAAGTCTCATGTGAACATTAAGGCCTTGGCACTAAGGTTTTACCACATTCCTTAAGTACAGATGATTCATCGCTAGTGTGAGTTATGTGCTATCAAAGCATGTGGTCATATTTTAAGGCTATAGATCATTCTTACCTTCACATCACTTTTACCTATTTATAAGTAATCTCTATGTCCAACATGAGACTCAAACTCACAACCCTGAGATCAAGCTTTACCAACTGAGCCAGCCAAGCACTCTGGACTTTTACAGCAATTTTGACATGTAAAATTAATGATAGAGCAACAACAAAAAGGTTCTCCCACATACCTTTGTAACTGGAAAGTTCTCTCAAGTGTTGAGTTCTTAAGCATTCTTTAAGGTATGAACAATTACTGCTCTCTCATATACATTATATGAATGGGAATTCTGGCCCAGGAAGTTCCTACCTATCTATTAAGGATGAAAAATGAGTAAAGCTTTCTCACACATTCTTTACTTTCATAAGTTACTTTATCCAGATGAGGTTAGATATGAACACTAGTCTGAAAAACATTTACAGGTTTTTTTCACATGCCTTAGTTCTTAAATGTTTAGCAAGTGCCGAAGATTGAGTGAAGGTTTTCCCACATTCCTTACATTTGTATGGTTTCTCTCCAGTGTGAGTTCGCATGTGAATACTAAGGCATGTGGAGTATCTAAAGGCTTTCCCACATTCTTTACATTTGTACGGCTTTTCTCCAGTATGTGTTCGCATGTGCATGTTAAGATTTGTAGAACGAGCAAAAGCTTTCCCACATTCTTTACATGCATAGGCCTTCTCTCCAGTGTGAGTTCTTAAATGTGTGGTCAGGCCTGATGACTGAGTGAAAGCTTTCCCACATTGCTTGCATTCATAGGGCTTCTCTCCAGTGTGTGTCCTTACATGCTGATTGAGCATCGAAGAATTATTAAAGGCTTTCCCACATTCCTTACATACATAGGGTTTCTCTCCAGTGTGTGTTCGCACGTGTAAGACAAGTCCTGAGGAACGAGTAAAAGTTTTCCCACACTCCTTACATACATATGGCTTTTCTCCACTGTGAATTCTTATGTGTTTTGTAAGGTATGAAGAATGAATAAAAGCTTTTCCACATTCCTTACATTCATATGGTTTTTCTCCCGTGTGAATTCGCATGTGTAAAATAAGTCCTGTGGATCGAGTAAAGGCTTTCCCACATTCTTTACATTCATATGGTTTTTCTCCAGTGTGGTGTCTCATGTGTACCTTCAGGGATGACTGATTAACAAAAGTTCTCTGATAATCTTTGCATTCACACACTTTCTCTTGTATCTGAATTTTCTTGCGTCCAGTAAGATTTGAAAGCTGACCAAAGGCTTTATCATGTTGAACACTCTCAGAAGTTTTCTCCCCAACAGGGATTTCCTTGGGCAAAGTACAAATAAAGTTCTTTTTAAAGGCTTTTCCATTCCGATTACCCTTAGAAGTTTTCTGTCGAATGTGAGTTGTAAATGAGTGTCCACTAAATGCTCTTCCACAGATGTTAGAGCCATATCGTTTCACTCCAGCATTGCTTCTCTCCTGCTGATTAAGGTTTAAATGATAACTAAAGATTCTGCACTCACTGTAACAGAATTTCTCCCCCATCACAACTTTTATGCATTGGAAACATCATAATTGAAGTGTTTTTTTCCATTTCCATTTAAGTATACAGACTTCCTGCTCTGTTTTTGAGTTATTTTAAGTAGAATAAACAGACTCTGAGGCTAAGACCCTGAATCATATTCTACTTTCACAGAGTATCCTCTAGTAATTATTCATACTGAATCATTTAAAACTTGTATTATTCTGACTAAATTCCCAGTGCATAAAAAAACTGGACATCTGAGTTATATTTATATGGATCTCTGAGGAGAAACAGGTTTGAAGTAGGTTTAGAGTGCTTCTCAAATTCTTGATATTCAAAGAATCTCTTCACAGATTCTGCTTTCTTTGGGTAAATGGCATTTATTTTATATAATTCGCATGGATTTTGTGCTTCTGGTCCTGATGTGGAAGAAAGGAATTACTTTTGGAGATCTTACCAATTGTATTTCATCTGATGTTTTTTCCAAAGAAATATCCTGAAGTGGTATGGAACCTTTGGTTTTGAGTTGCAATTCCAATTCTGAAAAAAAGTGGAAAATTTAGTTTGGGAGAAAAATCCTGGGAAAAAGTTGTTTAAAAGCATAGAGAATGACACCACAAAATATGATGGAGTAGGGAACTCCAGGACTCTTTCCCACCGGAAAACAAGAAGCTCACAAAAACTATCAAAATCAACTATTACAGAACTTTAGAATCTAGTCAAAAATGTACAACCACCAAGGGAACACTTAACAGAAGAAAGAAGCAGCTTTAGTTCACCAAGAGAGTGCTGAGGCATTTTAATTACTCACCTACCATCCCCACTCTTCAGATCAGCTGCAGCCGTTTAGACAAGCGGTATCTTTGAGTAAGTTACAAATACTAAAAAGAGCACTATGGACTTTGTTCTCAAAGAATTGCCACCGTGTGTTTCCATCTGTCTGCAGCTTCAAGGAATGTGCTTTGTATCAGCCAACTCAGAGAGTTCCCAACAAGACAGCATCTCAGACAACTACTGATGAAAGTGTCTAAAGGCAAGGCACCTGAGTGGCTCAGTCCATTAAGTGTTCACCTTCAGCTCAGGTCATGATTTTGGGGTCCTGAGATCAGGCCCAGCATTGGACTCCCTGCTCAACAGGGAGTCTGCTTCTCCTTCTGCCCTCCCCACCGCTTGTGTGCTCTCTCTCAGTCTCTCTCTCTCTCTCAAATAAACAAAATCTTAAAAAAAAGAAAGAAAAAGAAAGAAAGAAAAAAAAAGAGAAAGAAAGAAAGAAGAGAAAAGAAAAGAAAGAAAAGAAAAAAGAAAAGAAAAGTAAAGTCTGAAGGTAAAGTATTGCTTACCACAGTCCAAGGAAAAGGCAAGTATCTGAGACAAACAAAAGACACCCTGAAAAGCCTTAGAAGGAACAGACTGGGAAGGTTGATATGTGCATAAATAGGGCTTTTAAAACCTCAAATGTTGGGGCAACTGGGTGGCTCAGTGGTTGAACATCTGCCTTTGGCTCAGGTCGTGAACCCAGGATCCTGGGATCGAGACCTGCTTCTCCCTCTGCCTATTTATGTCTCTGCCTCTCTCTGCCTCTCATGAATAGATAAATACAATCTTTAAAATAATAATAATAATAAAACCTCAAGAAGTCCACAAGCATGCCCAGGGCTAGATGCATGCTCAGAAAGGCTGGAGAGGACCCAAAGCTTTCACTTCTGGCTGACCTTCAGCATCCACTCCAACAGGAATGGAAGGCTAAAGAAGAGCTGTAAGTGGCCTAGCTAAACACTGAAGGAGTGGCTCAACACACAGCCAATTAACAAAAACTAAAAGAATACCTTTAGTTTTCTTTTCTTGGCTCCAGGTATGTAAGGAATTTCTGTCCCTCTAAGGTGACCACTAAATTAACAGAACAAATTTCAGGGACTGCACTAAAAAAGAATGCAGAACACACAACAATTATTTATTTATTTTTAAAGATTTTATTTATTTATTCATGACAGACACAGAGAGAGAGGCAGAGACACAGGCAGAGGGAGAGGGAAAGAAGCAGGCTCCATGCAGGGAGCCTGACGTGGGACTCAATTCCGGGTCTCCAGGATCACACCCCAGGGCTGAAGGCGGCACCAAACTGCTGGCACCGAGACTTCCCTACAAAAATAATTTAAAAGACAAAACAAACACCAACAATACAAAACAAGCAGCAACAGCATCAAACTCAGGGAGAAGTGAATCAGATTTTTTAATTGCCACATTATGATATCTAAAATTTACATTTCCAACTAAAACATATGAGGTATGCAAAGGAACAATAAAAAAAAAATACAAATTATTCCTGAAAGCCAAGGCATTGGACTTACTAATAACTTTGAATCAATTTGTTTCAACACACCCAAGTTGCTAACAGAAACCATGAACAAAGACCTAAAGGAAACTAGAAGAATTATGCCTCACTAAAGAGATTGTCAATAAGAGACAGAAATTACAAAAAAGAACCAAATAAAATTCTGGAGCTGAAAAGTACAGTATCAAGAATGAGTGGTACTGGAAAAAGAATAGACATATACAGAACAGAATCCAGAATAAAAAACCCATACATCTAGAATCAATATATTCTTGACAGGTGTGCCAGGACCATTCAATGGGGAAAGAACAGTCTCTTCAACACACAGTGCTAGGATAACTGGATATCTTTATGCAGAAGAATCAAACTGGACCCCTACCTCACACCATATATACAAATTCACTCAAAGCAGGTCAAAAACCTAATGTAAAGGCTAAATGTATAAACTCTTAGAAGAAAACAAGGGGGTAAATCTTCAGAACCTGGGATTTGACTGTCCAATCTTTTTATCTTATTCTTAGATATGACATCAAAAGCACCAAAGAAAACAAAGATAAATGGGACCCCACTGCAATTAAAAATGTGTATCAGGGACGCCTGGGTGACTCAGTGGTTGAGTGTCTGCCTTTGGCTTAGGGCATGATCCTGGAGTCCCAGGATCGAGTCCCACATCAGGCTCTTTTCAAGGAGCCTGCATCTTCCACTGCCTCTGTCTCTGCCTCTCTCTGTGTCTCTCATGAATAAATAAAGTCTTTTAAAAAAATGTAAATCAAAGAACACTATCAAAAAAGCAAAAGGATAACCCCAAAAATGGAAGAAAATATTTGCAAATCATCCATGCGATACAGGTCCACTATTAGAGTACAGAAAGAATTCATATGCTTCAACAACAACAAAACAAACAACCCAAGGTTCAACATGGACACAGAACTTGAATTGGTGTTTCTCCAAAGACACAGAAATGGTCCATAAGTACACAAAAAGTGTCCAACATCATTTCTTTTAAGGAAATGCACATCAAAATCACAATAAGATACCACTTCATACCTATTAGGATGGTTACTATCAAAAAAAAAAAAAAAGGAAAGGAGAGAAGGCAAGAGGGAGGAAGAAAGGAAGGAAGAACTGATGGCAAGGAGTAACTGCTACACTGCTGGAAGGAATATAGTATAGGCTCTGCGTAAAATAGTTTGGTAATCCTTAACAAGTTAAACATAAAATGACCATATGCCCCCACAATTCTACTTCTAGGTAAGTTAACAGTTATGAAATTGAACTCTGTATGATTCTATTTGATATCTACAGAATAGGCAAACTTGTAAATCAGAAAGTAGATTAGTGGTTGCAGGGAGTAGGGGGAAGGCTGAATGGAGGCTGACTGCTTAGTGCTTACAGGGTTTCCTTTTCAAGTGACGAAAATATTTTGGAACTAAAAGGAGATAATGGTTGCACAACACTGTGAATGTACTCAATACCAATAAATCATACTCCCTAAAATGATTAATTCTTGTGTACTTTATCTCAAAAAAAAAAAGTATAATGGCACATACATGTCTGAATATGCTGAAACACGATAAAAAGGTTGAAACAAAAGGGAAGTTGCACTACACAGAGTATGGCTGTGTTAGTAGTCTGGCAATGATAAGGGTATGGTGTCAAAATTTTAGGCAATCTACAAAGCTTAATATTCTGGAAACCTAAGGCTGATAGTACACAAAAAACACTGATAGAATCAGGAAAACAAGATAGAAAGTACTGTAAAATAAGCTGTCTGCAAGTAATGAAATTTTCAATTGAGTCAGACAGATCTTTCTGGGAGAACAGGAAAAAGTTGAGATCAATGGAAATTTAAAGATATAAGGAGCTGAAGGTTCCTCAGCAAACTCAGAAACCAAATGGCTTCAGGCTTCTCAGAAAAAAAGAGTACTTCTTTGAAAGTTTGCCAAGTGGCATTTCCAAATGTACTGCACCTTTCCCAGACTAGCATCGCTCGTCGCAAAACTTTATTCATGAACTTACCCTGCAGAACTCCTCTCCCTCCTGCCCTCAGCTCTTCTGCTACTTCCATTGTAGAGTTGAGACCAGGTTGGCATGATTCATATCCTGCTTATAGGAAAAATATATAAAGAGGACCTTGCACGACACAAAATGCAGTCTTTGGGTAGGAACCAACACTTTAACTTCAGAGTTTCTTTAGACACTTAAGTCTCACTCCACAAACAGAAAAATAATCACACAAAATTTTAAATCAATGCAATAAGACTATTCAAAAAAAAAAAAAAGACTATTCTAAAAGGAACAAAAATGTAAGTATATTCTTTCTCTGTGCCCTCAAATGACTAGAGAGCTCTAACACCTGAAAATCATGTCCAGCCTCATATACATTTAAAGTCTTAAGGTTTGGGGTACTTGGGTGGCTCAGTTAGTTAAGTGTCTGCTTTTGGCTCAGGTCATGATCCTGGAGTCCAGGGACTGAGCCCCACAGTGGGCTCCCTGCTCAGTAGGAGTCTGCTCTCCCTCTCCATCTGCACCCCCCACCCCAGCTCATGTTCTCTCTTGCATGTGCACACACACGCATGTGCCCTCTCTCTCCCAACTAAATAAATAAAATCTTTAAAAAGAAAGAAAGTCTGACTGTCTTAGGTTTTCAGTCCCTAAAAGGAATAAAGTCATTTATTTAGACAGATCTTCATTTTCACAGGGAACCTTCTAGATGGTAAGGCACCTGAGGCCAGGGATCGTTCATCTTGTTTGCCACAGTATTCTCATTTGACAATAGAGATACTTAAGAAACATTCATTTCATAAAGGGCTCAGTGAAAAAATTATGCCAGCCCTACCTAGAGTAATGAGATTCTGGTAGTTCTCCAACATCACATCTCTGTAGAGATCTCTCTGTGCTTGATCCAACAAAGTCCACTCCTCCTGGGTAAAGTCCACAGCCACATCCTCGAAGGTCACTAAGTGCTAAATAATCAAATACATGGTGGCTTCAGCTAACTACCATCTTCTTTGAGGTTCTCAGGAAGATGTATGAGGGACTAAGGAAGGTAGACTAGAAGCCTACAGTACCCCTGGGCCCAGACCTCTTCTTTCTAGCTACAGATGCTGCCTGGTGCTTATAGGCACTCACATGGACTTACCAGCATTACTGACACATGACTAAACTTCTGTTACCACAACCTTACTGTGGGTTCTTCTTGCTTTATTCCTCCTCTATTTATTGGCTGCAGTTAGCACTGAACACAACACTAAAGTCTACTAACAGGTGAATTATTTCCATGGTAACACACACATTCCAGGAGATTAGACACTTTCATATCATTTCTCAATATCTATCATAACGCTCAGCAAAATGATAAGCCAACAAAACATGACTAAAGATCAGAAAGAATGAATATTGAGATAAAAGAATCATTTCCGGGGATCCCTGGGTGGCTCAGCGGTTTGGCGCCTGCCTTTGGCCCAGGGTGCGATCCTGGGAGTCTCAGAATCGAGTCCCGCGTCGGGCTCCCGGCATGGAGCCTGCTTCTCCCTCCTCCTGTGTCTCTGCCTCTCTCTCTCTCTCTCCCTCTCTCTCTATGTCTATCATAAATAAATAAACCTTTAAAAAAATCATTTCCAGTGTAATCTCTATATATTCTGAGATGGCATGAGTCCTGGAGAAATTGACTTGGGACTCATTCCTTAAGCAGGGCCATTAATTGCTTTCAGAAGCCTTGGGACATTACAAGGAGATATGGCTACCCAACAAATAAGCCTGACATTTGAAGGTCAACTTTACACTTACCTGAGAAGAATCCTTAAGTAATCCAGCCACCATCCTTGCCTCAATTTTTCCCTCATGAAGACAGAAAGGGTCCCAAGAAAGATGACCTCAGAGAGAAGAAAACCATGAACTCTGAAGCCAATCCAATTCCAATAATCACATGTTATAAGCTATCCCACACTACGCACAGAACATATCACACACTAATTTCATAAACTGATAAAGTGCTCTGAGTTACCTGGAGCAAGAAAATTGTTTTCTGGATCTTGCTACCCATGAGGACCTGGTTATATATTCCATCTCAGAGTTACACAAATTACAGTAGAGAGAGGCAGAGCTGTTTGACACAACAGAATTCACGAACATGTTACCCCCTCAAAAAGCACACACAACTTCTTGTATCCCAAATCCCAGGAACCGGATTTACATATGCTCTGCTCATTTCTGTTGTTCTTATATGGCCCACTGCATGGTCACTCAGCCCCTAAGCACTGGATCTGCCATTTGTGAAGGAACTATGCGAAAAGAAACATCAACAAGGACTTACCACACACCTGATTCACATCAAGGGCTGCCATCCTGTGAGTTTGATAGTAAAAGTTTCCAGAATATTCCAGTTCTTGCTCAGAAGACCAGAGAAGCTTTTGAGTTTAAATTAAGAGGTTGATCTCAATTTCTCTTTGAGTACTGGACTGTCTGGGTAACTGGTTCACAATATCCATTATTAAGCAACAGACATTTTTTCCTCAGTCATCAGACATCACTCTTTAGCCATCTCTGTGCAGATGAAACACATGACAGTCATTTTAAAAACTGTCTACTATCCTAGCATGCAAATATTAATACCAACCTCTGTTTACTGAGCACTGTTAGTAGTTCTACACTACTACTGTTAGTGTAGTGTTACTACACTCCTACACTGTTAGGAGTATATGAACTCCTTTAGTTGTCCTAACATCCCTCCAAATTGGGTATTAATAACTGACATTTAATAATTGAGAAAATGGAGGTTCACACAGGATTAAAAAATGGCTCAAATCACTAGTTAGGAAAAGAAAGCCAGGCAGACACATGTTGGTATGGCAAGAACCTTATCTCTTGTAGTAGCTCTTATTCCTGAGATGACCAGAATTCAGTCCACATCCTCTGCTAGGCATAATGGAGACAAGAAATACAAAAGGTTTTATGAAGTAAGAAGTCCCCCTGAGTACCACCTGCTGGAGCTTAGTTGCATTTGGAACTTTTGCCTCCCTTTGTCTCATTCCTTCATTCAGTTAGCAAATATTAGTAAGGGCCTTCCTCTTGCCAGGCCAGGTACTCAGCAATGAAGAGGGAACAGTTCTTAGGGATCTCACAGTTCAACTGGACAATGCAGGTAAGAAACAGGTAAATTAATTATCAGTTGGTGATGAGCGGTAAAAAGAATCAATCCCATTAAAGTATAATGAATACCACACATACACAAATATATTCACAATATAAAGATAAGACTGGTTAAAGATAGGATAAAGACAGAATAGAGAAATAATCACTTCAGAGGACTGTGATAAGTGATAACTCACTTAAAAAGTAAGTGTCTGGGACACCTGGGTGGCTCAGCGGTTGAGCATCTGCCTTCAGCTCAGGGTGTGATCCCACAGTCCTGGGATCGAGTCTCACATTGGGCTCCCTGCATGGAGCCTGCTTCTCCCTCTATGTCTCTGCCTGCCTCTCTCTCTGTGTCTCTCAAGAATAAATAAATAAAATCTTAAAAAAAAAAAAAAGTAAGTGTCCAGGGCCAGCCCAGGTGGCTCAGCAGTTTAGCACTGCATTCAGCCCAGAGCATGATCCTGGAGACCCGGGATTGAGTCCCATGTCAGGCTCCCTGCATGGAGCCTGCTTCTCCATCTGCCTGTGTCTCTCATGATTTTAAAATCTTAAAAAAAAAAAAAAAAGTGTCCAAATTTTGACCCAAAGATATCCAAATTTGAGTATCATAATTTTAGAAAAACTCAAAAAACATTTCTCATGTTAGCTACTCCAACAGCACCTGAATGTCAGGTTTTTTTATGTTAAAACTGAAGGCTTTCTATATTATCTCACAGTTAACTATAAAAACTAGTATACAAATATATTGTGCGTCTTTTCACCCTTTCTTACTACTGATCAATTCTACTTTCTTCCAAGAAGTATTGGTTTTTATTTTTAGTCATTCTTTCAGTACATTTCCTTCTACTTCTATTAATTCTTGCTCAACCTCATGAAGTAGCAGAGTTTCATTTCTTGAACTTCTTTTCTTGAATTACAAGCATACATACAACTAAGGAAGGCAATCACTGAATAAAAATCTCAATGAAGTATTAAGAAATAAACAGCACTGGGCACCTGGGTGGCTCAGTGGTTGAGAGTCGGCCTTCGGCTCCAGTCATGATGCTGGGGTCCTTGGGATGGAGTCCCGCATCAGGCTCCCCACAGGGAGCCTGCTTCTCCCTCTGCCTGTGTCTCTGCATCTCTCACGAATGAATAAAATCTTAAAGAAAAGAAATGAACAGCCCCATAAATCATCATTCAGGTTGAGAAATAGAATATTTCCAAATTCAGCATCTTAGACATCTTGTCTCTTTTCCAAATCACTAACTCCATGCCTCCCAACTGCAACCACTATCCTGACATTTAACACTCTAGAGCATTATGCGTACTTTTTAATTTTAAAGAAAGAATATCAAACAGCATGCGTTCTTTTGTGTCTGGCTTCTTTCACTTGACATTGTGTTTGTGACATTCATCCAAGTTGCATCTGTGCTCCTTCCTTTTGCTAATAAAGACTATGCCACAAAAAATATATGCTACCATTCATCCATTCGCCCCTTAATCCACTTTGGGTTATTTCCAATTTAGGGATATTTCAAATCATGTTACAAATAGCGTTTATATTCAGTTGGTGGACATGTGCGTGCATAGGATGAACAGATCGTATTTAACTGATACTTTTTAAAAAAAGTGTTTCCACTAGCAGCGTATGCACATGTCAACCAACACTTGGCACTGCCACTCTTTTTAGTATTACTTTAGGTCACTCAGCGTGTGCGGTAGCACCACATTGTGGTTTCTATTTACAAATCTCTGTGGTTTCTATTTGTGGTTGCTAATGATATGAAGCATCTTTTCATATATTTATTGTCCATTTGTCTTTTTTTTTTTTTTTTTTTGAAGAGCCTATCCAAATTTCTGGTTCATTTTTCACTTTGGGTATTCATTTGTAGGCGTTATTACATAATTCCTTTGTTGTTACATGTGAGACAATAAACCAAATACTAAAGATCGAGTATCAGGCCTGCAAGTTTTTTTAATCTTACTTTCGAAGGGTTTCTCATACACACTTAAATATACATGGAGGGGGATATAGAAAGGGGTACACCAGGCATGCAAAATGCTAACAAACGGTCAATGGGCAACAAGATACACCTGAACAAGTCCTCGAACTTCAGTAACGGGCGCCCACGGCCAGAGCACTTCCGTCCAGCGCTCACCAGAACGCCGCGCCATCTCCAGGTCGGGGAGGAGAGGGCACTGCGGCCGTTTCCACCACTGCGTCCACGCTTCTCCTCTGGAGAAAGGGCAGCAGTTTGTTCTGGCAGCTTTTGAGGAGGGGCTCGGGCGGAGAGAAAGGCCCTGCGTCCACCGGGGGCCCCGCCACGGCCCCGACTCCCAGCCGCGCGGGCGGAGGCGCAAGAGCCTCTCGGAGGGACCCGGGCGGCCGCAGCCGCTGGGGCGTCGTGTGCCGACGGCGAGGACGCGCCCCGAGTCCGAGCAAGCCACGGAAGTTCGAACCCGCGGGGGTGAGCGCCCAGCGGAGGCCGACAGAGGGGACAACCCCCCCTCCCACGCAGGGCGCAGCGGGAAGTGAAACGGTATCCGTCGAGCACTTCCGCTTCCGGTTTCCGCCGCGAGGTCAGCATAAGGGGCGGGGGCCTCAGGAGCATCCGGGTCGGGCTGAGGGTAGCGACCGCCTCTTCCGGACGCCAGGGGAGGCCGCTGGCCCTGGGCGCGGGGGCCCGAGTTGGAAGAGTGACGGAGGCGGTGGGCGGGGTTTGCCGCCAGGTTCCGGGTCAAGGGAGCTCATCAAACGGTTTTCTACAAGTCTTTCTCCTTGTTGGTTCAGCCTCGCTCAGCGCTTTGCATTTTTATAAAGATGCTACCATGGGATCCCTGGGGGGGCTCAGCGGTTTAGCGCCTGCCTTGGGCCCAGGGCGTGATCCTGGAGACCGGGGATCGAGTCCCCCGTCGGGCTCCCTGCATGGAGCCTCTTCTCCCTCTGCCTGTCTCCCCCTCTCTGTGTCTCTCACGAATAAATCAATAAAATATTTAAAAAATAATAATACTGCTAGTCCTTAAAATGAATTCTCAGCTCATTCAGCCCTCTTTTTAGACCTTTAGTCTTGAGACAATTCTCACAGCGCATAATCAACCCATTTTAAATGTACCGTACAAGATTATTAAATGTTTTAAAATGTTACTGATGAATCAGTATTTGATCATTGTCTTGATTTTTTTATTAAAATGTATATTTCTAATCATATTTTATAAACCCTAAAGAACTGGTTGAATGAATGTTTATTTTCCTGAAGGTATTTTTAAGATAAAGCTTCATAATGGCCTATAAACTTTGCATATCTATGTAGTTTGATACATATTGCCGAGTTTGAAAATCTTGTGTATTGTACTGGTTTTATACAAAATATTGAATAGTGAAAGTTGTATAATTATAATCATATAATTAAAAGTATTAACCAAACAAAAATAAAAAATAAATAAAATGTACCGTACAGTGGGTGTGTAGTACTAGCAGTAGCTGTACTACTGTGTTGTAGTCACAGTACAGAGCTGTGTTGGCATCACCACAGTCAATTTTAGTACGTTTTCATAATGAGAAGGAAACCCGGTACCCTCTTAGGTACAATCCCCACCTCACCCGAAGCCCAAGGCAACAACTAATCTACTTTTTGTCTCTAGGGATTTGCCTATTCCCCCATTACATGTAAGCAAAACATTACAGTATATGCCCTTTGTGTCTAACTTCTTTGACTTATATAAGGTTTTCAAGGTTCGTCCATGTTGTAGCATGTTACTAGAGTACTTCATCTTTTTCTTAATAATATTCTACTGTCTGGGTGTGTCATAATTTATTCGTTAGTTGATGGACACTGAGTTACTTTCACTTTTTTGACTATTATGAATAATGTAGGCTATTTTTTGAATAGTGATCAGAGGAAAATTCATATTCCTAAACATTTTTAAGATATTATTTATTTGGGGATCCCTGGGTGGCTACAACAACTCTTTGTTTTTGTCCATGTCACCATCTGGGGGTCCTGGGATCCATCCACTTTCAGGCTCCTTGCTCAGAACAGAGTCTGCTTGAGATTCTTTCCCTCTCCCTCCCCTTCAGTTCCTCTCTCCATCCCCACTCTGCACTCTCTATAAGTAAATAAATAAATATTTAAAAACTAAAATTTTGGGGCAGCCCGGGTGGCTCAGCGGCTTAGCACCTGCCTTCAGTCCAGGGCGTGATCCTGGAGACAGGGGATCGAGTCCCACATCCAGCTTCCTGTGTGTATCCTGCATCTCCCTCTGCCTGTGTCTCTGCCTCTCTCTGTGTGTGTCTCTAAAGAATAAATAAATAAAATCTTTTTTAAAATTTTTTAAAAATATATTTTATTTGTTTGTTTGAAGAGAGAGATATAAGAGAGAGCAGAGCAGAAGGGAGGGGCAGAGAGAGAAGCAGGCTCCCTGCCGGGCAGAGAGCCCAACTTCATTTTTTTTTTTTTTTTAAAGATTTTATTTATTTATTCATGATAGTCACAGAGAGAGAGAGAGAGGCAGAGACACAGGCAGAGGGAGAAGCAGGCTCCATGCACCGGGAGCCCGATGTGGGATTCGATCCCGGGTCTCCAGGATCGCGCCCTGGGCCAAAGGCAGGCGCCAAACCGCTGCGCCACCCAGGGATCCGAGAGCCCAACTTCAGACTGGATCCCAGGACCCTGGGATAATGGTCTGAGCCAAAGGCAGAGGTTTAACAGACTAAGCCACCCAAGCGCCCCTTCCTACACGTTTTTATCCTTAAAATGAGATAATAAAAATAAATATCAAACTAAAAAAAAGAGAAATAGAATATCATTGCAAACCAACATAGAAGGTTATATAAGAACTTAACACTACAAAAGAGCATCAAGCCCAGATGGATTGGTATTTGGCTGAGTGGGGGTGGTAACAGATTTATTGAGACTACACATACAATTCACCCATTTAAAGTGTACATTCAGTGATTATTATATTCAGAGTTGTGAAACCATTACCACAACCAGTTTTAGAACATTTTCACTACCCCTAGTTCCCCATCCCATCCCCAACCCTAAGCAGCTACTAATCTATTGTCTCTATAGATTTGCCTATACTGACAATTTCATATAAGTTTTAAAAAATACTATGTGCTCTTCTGTGACTGATTTATTTTACATAGCATAAACTTTTCAAGGTTAATCTATGGTGTAGCATTTACAGTATTTTCTTCTTTTTTAAGCGTATTTAATTTTTAAAATAATCTCTACACACAATGTGGGGCTCAAACTCGTGACTCTGAGATCAAGAGTTGCATGCTCTCCTGACTGAGCCAGTCATGTGCCCCAGTATTCTATTATTTCTAATTGATGAATAATATTCCTATCAGTAGGTGGACATGTGGGTTGTTTTCACTCTTTGTCCATTGTGAACAATGCTATGAAATACTGTTGTACAAGTTTTTATGTGGACATGTTTTCATTTCTTTTAGATATATGCCTAGGACTGGAGCTGCTGGGTCATATTGTAACACTGTGTTTAAGCTTTAGAGGATCTGGCTGTTTTCCAAAGTGGCTACACCACTTTACAATCTCACCTGCCTCTTATGAGGATTTCAGTTTCTCCTCATGCTTGCCAAAACTTAATATCTTTTTTGTTTTTAACTATTATAGCCATCCTGGTTGAGGCGGCCAAGTAGTATTTCATTGCTAGTTTTCATTTTAATTTTCCTGATGACTAGTAGATATTGAGTATCTTTGCATGTGTTTATTGGCTATTTTTTTGTCTTATTGGGAGAATTTTACATTGAAATCCTTGAATATGTTTAAATTGTGTTATTTACCATTTTATTATTGGACTCTAAGAGGTCCTTATGTATTCATGATGTCAGCCCCTTTTCAGACATAGAATTCCCAGGTATTTTATCCTATTCAATAGATTGTCTTTTCACTTCTTTTTGGTGTCCTCTGAAGTACAAAACAATTTAATTTTGATTGAAATTCAAACTGTCCAACTGTCCATTTTTTTCCTTTGGTTGCTTATGCTTTTGGTGTGAAATTTAAGAAACCACTGTCAAATCCAAGATCACTAAAGATTTACCATCACGTTTTTTCTAAAAATTTTATGCTTTCAGCTCTTACATTTAGTTCCTTGATCTATTTTGAGTAATTTTCAAATATAGTGTGAGGTAGATATCCAGTTGTATTATTTTGTGTATGGATATCCAGTTGTCCCAGTACCATTTGTTGTAAAGACTATTTGCTTTCCTACTGAATTGTTTTGGCACCCTCACCAAGCATCACTGGACCATAAATGTGAGCCCAGCTTTTTCAGTTACCTTCAAAGTTCAGATATTTGTATTACTCCATAAGTTTTTTTCAGAGCAATGAGAATGAAGAAAAACTTCCCAATTCCTTTTAGGAAGCAAGATAACATTCATATAAAATCTAGTAGAATATAAAAATAGAATATTACAAAGCCATATGAATGGCTTTGAATACTAATGAATATTGATTCAAATGAGTTATGTTAAATATTAGCAAAAAGAATATAAAACCACAGGGGTGTCTGGATGGTATAGTCAGTTAAGCATCTGATTCTTGGTTTTGGTTTAGGTTGTGATGTCAGAGTCATGGAATCAAGCCCCACATCAGGTTCTGGGCTCAGCTCGGAATCTGCTTAAGATTCTGTCTCCTTCTCTCTCTCTCTCTCTCTCTCTCTCTCTCTCTCTCTCTCTCTCTCTCTCTCAAATAAATGAATAAATAAATAAATAAATAAATAAATAAATAAATAAATAAATATTTTTAAAAGAATATGAAACCACATTAGGAAAATAATAATCTTGGGATCCCTGGGTGGCGCAGCGGTTTAGCGCCTGCCTTTGGCCCAGGGCGCGATCCTGGAGACCCGGGATCGAATCCCACGTCGGGCTCCCGGTGCATGGAGCCTGCTTCTCCCTCTGCCTGTGTCTCTGCCTCTCTCTCTCTTTCTCTCTCTCTCTCTATCATAAATAAATAAAAATTAAAAAATAATAATAAAAAAAGGAAAATAATAATCTTGAGCAAGTGAAATTTACTCTAGAAATTCAAGGTTTGTGGGCAGCCTCTGTGGCGCGGCAGTATAGCGCCGCCTGCAGCTCAGGGCGTGATCCTGGAGACCCTGGATCGAGTCCCACGTCAGGCTCTCTGCATGGAGCCTGCTTCTCCCTCTGCCCGTGTCTCTGCCTCTCTCTCTCTCTCTCTCTCTGTGTCTCTCATGAATAAATAAGTAAAATCTAAAATATATATATATATATATTCAAGGTTTGTAATTAGGAAATCTATTAAATAATATACCATATCAATATATTTAAGAAAACAAGTCATATGATTATCTCCATAGATGACGAAACCTTTGACAAAATTCAACATCCATTATTGATAAAAGCACTCAAAAAATAGAAATTGATGAATATTTTCTTAAGATGATTGCCTATGGGAGGGTCCCTGGGTGGCTCAGTTGGCTGTGTCCAGCTCTTGGTTTTGGATCAGGTCAGAACCTCAGCATTGTGGGATCAACCCCTGCATTAGGCTCCATGCTCCACCTGGAGTCTGCTTGAATTCTCTTTCCCTCTCCATTGCCTCTCTCTGCTCATGCTCTAAATAAATAAATAAATAAATAAATAAATAAATAAATAAATAAATTTAAATAGATGATTGCCTAGGTCTATAGCTGTGTGTGTGTATACATGTGTTTGGGTGTGTACTGGTAGCATTGATTAGTACAGTTAGATAAGAGAAACTAATAAAAAAAAACATAAGAATTGCAAAAGAAGTAAAACTATCACTTTTTACAGATGATATGATATTGTACATGGTTAGGCAGAGGGGCTGAAGTACCTTCACTTCCTTCCCATAGAAACCACCCAGAGTTCCATTCCCTTCCTCCGCCTTAGGACCAACCCCAAAACGTACACTAAGTGGCCCTGAATTACTGTGTTTTCCCCTAGGGAACTGTGAATATAACACAAGTTTAAAACTCTTTCTGTTACTCAGTCTGCATCTGGCTTCACCATACCTTCAAAGTAGCATGATTAAAACATCTGGGACACTGAGCAGGATTGTTTGGCCCCAAGTGCAAAAGAAAGGCCACTAAACTGCTGTTGGCATACTTACTGGATTCACTAGGTGGCAGAGGAGGCCTGGAAGACACCATTGCCTGCAATGTGATTAAAACTTTGACTTTTGCTACCGTGTTCTGTTTGTTTGACTTTGGTATTGGGGAAAATGCTGGCCTCATAAAAAGAACTTGAAAGTGCTCCCTCTTCAATTTTTTGGAAGTTTGAGAAAGACTGGTGTTCTTTTCTTTTCTTTTCTTTTTTTTTTTTTTTAAGTGAAGTTGGCCGGTTGTGGGGCTTGAATTCACAACCCTGAGATCAAGTGTTGCATGCTCTACCAATTGAGCCAGCCAGGCACCCCTAATTCTTCTTTAAATTGTTGGCAGAATTCACCTGTGAAACCATTTGGTCGTGTGCTTTTCTTTGGGGAGGTGTTTGCTTCTTGGTTCAATCTGCTCATTTGTTATTGGTCTGTTCACAATTTCTATTTCTTCACAATTCAGTCTTGGTAGGCTGTAATGTTTCTTCTAGGTTGTCCAATTTGTTGGCATATAATTGTTCATATTAATCTCTTCCAGTCCTTTGTATTTCTGTGATGTCACTTGTAATGTCCCCTCTTTCATTTATAGTTTTATTTATTTGAATCCTGTCTCTTTTTCTTGGTAAGTCTAGCTAGATTTGTCAGTTTTATCTTTTTTAAAAAAACAACTTAGTTTCATTGATCTTTTCCACTGACTTCCTCTTCTTTATTTCATTTATGTCTACTCTGATTTTTGTTATCTCCTTCCTTCTGCTAACTTTGGGGTTAGTTTGTTCTTTACATAGTACCTTGAAGTATAAAGTTAATTATTGATTTGAGGTCTTTTTTTTCTCAATGTAGGCATTTATTGATATAAAATTCCCTCATATCTGCATTTGCTTCATCCCATAAGTTTTGGTAGGCTGTGTTTTTGTTTTTGTTTCTTTTTTTTAAGATTTTATTTATTCATAGAGATGCAGAGAGAGAGAGAGAGAGGCAGAGACACAGGCGGAGGGAGAAGCAGGCTCCATGCAGAGAGCCCGACGTGGGACTCGATCCCGGGACTCCAGGATTGCGCCCTGGGCCAAAGGCAGGCACTAAATCACTGAGCCACCCAGGGATCCCCCTTGTTTTTGTTTCAAGATATTTTTAATATATGGTAATGCTAGGGTTTGTTATTACTAGGTTATACTTCTAGTTGCAATATAAATTGCTACATTTTGGAGGCAATTCAAATAAAAAAATCCTAAACTATGAATATCTTTGGCTCAGCAATAGCACTTTTTGCTTGTCTTTGTTTTCTACAATAAACATATATTAATTACATAAAAAGATTACTTTGTTTCCCTATTGTTTACTATTTCTTGACTCACTGGTTATTCAGGAATGTGTTGTCCAATTTCCACACATTTGTGAATTTTCCAGCTTTCCTTCTGGTAATTTCTAGTTATGTACCATTGGGGTCAGAAAATATACTCGGTATGACTTAAGTCCTCTTGAATTTGCTAAGACTTTTTCTGTGACCTAACATGATCTGTCCTGGAGAATGTCCTGTATGTGCTTAATGTGTATTCTGTTGCTGTTGGATGAAATTTTCTGTATATGTCTGGTAGATCCATTTGGTCTAAAGTATATTTCAGGTCCAATGTTTGCTTATTGACTTTATGTCTGGATGACCTATCCATTGTAGAAAATAGGGTATTACTTTGTTGCCTATTTCTCCTTTCAGATTTGTTAGTATTTGCTTAATATATTTAGGTGCTCTAATGTTAGGTGTATAGCTAGTTACAATTGTTAAGTTCTCTTGATGAATTGACCCTTTGTCTTTATATAATGACATTTTTTGTCTCTTGTTACAGTTGCTGAACTTTTTTTAAGATTTTATTAAAAAAAAAAAGATTTTATTTATTGGGGATTCCTCGGTGGCTCAGCAGTTTAGTGCCTGCCTTTGGCCCAGGGTGCAGTCCTGGGGTCCCGGGATCGAGTCCTGCGTCGAGCTCCTGGCATGGAGCCTGCTTCTCCCTCCTCCTGTGTCTCTGCCTCTCTCTCTCTCTCTTTCTCTCTCTGTGTCTCTCATAAATAAATAAATAAATCTTTAAAAAAAATATTTTATTTATTTATTCATGAGAGACACACAGAGAGTTAGAGACACAGGCAGAAGGAGAAGCAGGCTCCCTGTGGGGAGCCTGATGGGGACTCAATTCTAGGACCCCTGGATCATGACCTGAATCAAAGGCAGATTATCAACCACTGAGCCACCTAGTTGCCCCCAGTTGCTGACTTAAAGTATGTTTTTTCCGATACAAGTAGAGCTACCTCTACAAAATTTTGGTTTCCATTTGCATGGAATATCTTTGTTCATTCTTTAACTTTGACCCTATGTGTGCCCTTAAAGTTGAGGTAAGTTTTGTGTAGGCAGCATTCAGTTGCGCCTTTTTAAAAATCCATTTAGCCACTCTTTGCCTTTCAATTGAAGAATTTAATCATTTACATTTAAAGTATGAATTGGTAAGGACTTAGTAATGCCATGTTATTAATAGTTTTCTGACTGTTTTGTAGTTCCTTTGTTCCTTTTTTGCTTTTTTGTTTGTTTGTTTGTTTGTTTAAGATTTTTATTTATTCATTCATGAAAGACACACAGAGAGAGGCAGACATAGGCAGAGGGAGCAGGCTTCCCACAGGGAGCCTGATGCAAGATTCAATCCCAGGACCCTGAGATCATGATCTTGAGCCAAAGGCAAATGCTCAACCACTGAACCACCCAGGTGCCCCCCTTTTATGCTATCTTGAAAAGATATTTACTTTAAATCTAATTAAATGGGATGCTTGGGTGGCTCCGCAGTTGAGTGTCTGCCTTTGGCTCAGGGCGTGATCCTGGAGTCCCAGGATTGAGTCCCATATCAGGCTCCCTACTGGAATCCTGCTTCTCCCTCTGCCTAGGTCTCCTGTCTCTCATGAATAAATAAAATCTTTAAATCTAATTAAACCTGTAAACCTATACTGTCCAATAAACTAGCCACGAGCCACATGTGACTATTTAATCAAAATTGGAAACTCAGTTTCTTAGTCACACTAGCCATATTTGAAGTGCTGAAGAGTCACATGTGGCTCGAGACTACTATATTGAACAGTGCAGATATAGAACATTTCCTGGTCACAAACGGGGCTGCTCTAGGCCATGGTTTCTCAGCTTCAGTGCTGTTGACACATGGAGCCAGCCAAGTCTTTGGGTGGGAGGGAGCTTCCTGTGTTTTGGAGAATGTTTAGCCATATCCCTGACCTCTACTAAAAGCCAGAAGCACACCCAGTTATGACAACCAAAAACATCTCCAGATATTGCTAAATGTCCTACAGGAACAAAACCACTTCCACTGAGAACCACCACTCTAGACCTGACTTCTAATTTACAGGAAATGCAGGTAATTGAAAAACAAGCTAAAAGAAACTATGAGAAAACAAGGAAACATCCATAATGTGAAACATCCCACATCCCACAAGAAATTGACACAGATTCTTCAAAATAAAGTCAGGAGTACTGTTCTAGATGGAAAGAGTATATGGAGACAAAAACAACAAATGTGTGTAAACCTTGATTGAACCTTAAATAACCAGCTCTGTGAGACTATATATTGGACTCAGTATATTGGACTGTGTAGTAAATGGGATCATTGAACTATTTTTTATTTTTCTAGATGGAATAATAACATTGTGGTTAAGTAGAAGACTACCAGACACCTGAGTGGCTCTAGTTGAGCATCTGTCTTTGGCTCAGGTCATGGTCCCACATCAGGCTTCCTGCTTCTCCCTCTGCCTATGTCTCTGCTCTCTGTATGTGTCTCTCTTGAATAAATAAATAAAATCTTTTTTAAAAGGAGGGGGTGGTCTAGACTCTAGGCTATAAAAATATTTTCCTAATTTTCTTATAGTTTGAAATCCTTATAACAGTATATGTCTTGGTATGTAGTGTAACCTCCAGATGGATAGTTAATATATTATCTTGATTGCAATAGTTTTGTAATTTTTAATATCTGTTTATAGCAGTTAATAGGGATGACTAATGTTTCATCTATTAAATTATTTACCCTAGAACTATTCTATAAAATGGTGCTACTCTCCTTCTCATGTTACAATATAAAAACAAACTTATGAACGGAAAGCTTACATACACCTTGATTCAATCTTAGTCTGGTTCCACAGTCACCTTTCTTTGCTATTGGGAAGACAAGTCTCTCTTCATTTTTGTTTGTTTCATTAAATTCTTGGCTGATCTCTGGCATTTATTCCTCATGTAAATTTCGATATCATTTAGTTATCATTTTACATTTATAAGTTAATCTTGAGAGGACTGTTTTTTCTTTCTTTACATAAATCTTCTCATCCAGTAATTATTTCTATCTTGTTCCATTGCATCTTATAAGATTTCTTTATGTGTATTTTGTCCATTTCTTGTTATATTTATTTCTAACTTTTTGAACTCTCTTCTCCTTATTGAGAATGGAAGTTTTTCCCACTTTTATTTCTACATGAAGCTTATGTGGGGAGAGCGTTGGGTGTGTGTGAGAGGGTGTTGTCTTGTGATGAGTGTACCTGAGAAAATTAAGTTAGTACTGAGTTTTAAAACAGAATATTTTGTGTTTCTATACATAAAACCATTACTAAAGATAGAGATAATCTTATCTCTTTTTTCCCCACTATTTATACTGGTTATTTCTAGAAACCAGAATCTAGAAAGCAGTATTGAATAAACATGGAATATATGAGCAATCCTGCCTTGTTTTGTATTGAATGGAAATTACTTTGGCCCTGTACCTGAAGCTGCCTGGGGCCCTCTGGCCAATTTAGTAGTTGTTAAGCTTTAATAAGCACCCTTAGTCCACATAATTGATTAATTAATCCTTCGTTGTATACCTATAGATCATGCATTCTTTCTTAGGAACAGAGTATTTCTGCATGTTACCAGACCCTCCTGCACAACCCCTGGGAACCAAGAAACCAGACCCCCTTGCACAATCCCTGAGCACTAAAGAACCAGACCCCCTTGTACAAGCACTGAGATAACCTCTGTAGCTGGCACCATTGAGTCTGCACGTAATTCAGAAATGTTATGAAACCACTGTACTCCCTTTACTGATTAACTCTCCTAAACTCCATTAAAAACCTTTGGGCCAGGCAGAAACCTTGGAGTTGGCCTTTAGACAAGAGTTCACCTCCTCCCCAGGTGGCCAGCCTCTTGAATAAAGCTCATATTCTTCTATAAAAACTCATCTCTTGGGATCCCTGGGTGGCTCAGCGGTTTAGCGCCTGCCTTCAGCCCAGGGCGTGATCCTGGAGTTCCCGGATAAGTCCCACATTGGGCTCCCTGCATGGAGCCTGCTTCTCCCTCTGCCTATGTCTCTGCCTCTCTCTCTCTCTCTCTCCTTCCCTCTCTCTCTCATGAATAAATAAAATCTAAAAAAAAAAAAAAAAAACCCTCATCTCTTGAGTATTGGCTTTTCCAGCAACAAGCAGCCAAATGTGGGTTTCAGTAACACACCCTCAATTAAATGAATCATTTAACAGAATTGTCAAATAAAAGTTATTCTACTGGTGAATAAGGTCTATAGTTTAATATTATGCCAATGTCAACTTCTTGGTTTTTATCATTGTACCATGGTTATGTAAGATGTCACTAAGGGAAGCTGAGTGTACTGATTTTGCAATTTCTGTTAGGTGAGGTCATCAAGATGTGACCACTGGTTGACCCAAGAGCTGGGCCTGGGCAGCTGGTGGCTCCTCACCTTCTCCCCTGTCCTTGGAATGCATGTTCCACTTGCTTTCCCCATTTCCAGAAGCTGCCCCAAGGATATAGACTTGAGATAGAAATGTGGTGTTGAAACTACCTAGGTGGTATACACATCTGAACACGTTAAGGCCTCTATACAAACTTTTAAGATTTAGCATGTGGGTACTGAAAACTACTTGTCTTGAGGCTGCCTAAAACAAACCTCTTAATTCCCTTGGTCCTTAAAACTGCCACCTAACTCTTTGATCTCAGGGGTTGTGAATTCAAGCCTCACACTGGGTGTAGAGATTACTTTTAAAAAGTAAAATCTTGGGCACCTGTTGGCTCAGATGGTTAAATGCCTTCAGCTCAGGTCATGATCTCTGGGTCCGGAGATCAAGCCCCACATTGGGTTCCCTGCTCACTGGGGAGTCTGCTTGTCCCTCCCTCTTCCCAACTGCCCCACCCCCAGTTGGTGCTCTCTCTTTGAAATAAAACATCTTTAAAAAAAGTAAAATCTGGGTAGCCCGGGTGGCTCAGCTGTTTAGCGCCGCCTTCAGCCCAGGGCCTGATCCTGGAGACCTGGGATGAGTCCCGTGTCAGGCTCCCAGCATGGAGCCTGCTTCTCCCTCTGCTTGTGTCTCGAATTAATGAATAAATAAAATCTTAAAAAAAAAAAAAAAGTAAAATCTTTAAAACTGCTATCTACCAATCTGAAATAGTTTGCCTCTTTTTTGTCTATCCCTACCTTTAGAGTACAGGAGCTGGTTTCAGATGACACCTAGGAAGCTCCCAAGGAGGATGCAAACCAACACTGTTGTGTCTAAAATTATTTCAAAATACAAAGGGTTTTTTAAAAATCATGACTAACTTGGAATGCTATTCAAACCTTGGCAAAGGTAGAGATATTAAGTAGCAAAATGGTCTACTGTGTGTGATGGTCATTTTAATTTTGAGACACCCAAAACTAAATTATTTCCCCCAACACTTGTTCCTGCTTAACCCCATTTCAATAAATGACAATTCCATTATTGTAGTCGCTCAAGTTGAAACCCTTGGAGTTATCTTTCATTCTTTTCTTTTTCTCATAGCCCACTTGTAATCTACCACAAAATCCTGTCAATTCCATGTTCAAAATATAAAGAATATGGGATGCTTGGGTGGCTCAGCGGTTGAGTGTCTGCCTTCGGCTCAGGGCATGATCCTGGGATCTGGGATCAAGTCCCACATCGGGCTCCTTGTGGGGAGTCTGCTTCTCCCTCTATGTCTCTGCCTCTCTATGTCTCTCATAAATAAAATCTTAAAAAAAAAAAACAAGACAAAATATAAAGAACACAAAAAAATAGTTATAATTCATCCACATATCACCACCTTTAATACTACTAGACTTCAGGGCTTATCTGCTTCAGCAGCTAGAGTTACCTTGATTAATATGATAGATGGATAGATGATCAAAAGATATGTTTATAGATGACTGATGTATGATAGATGACAGATTAGGTGTCCTTGTGGTATATGTGTTTCTAGATAGATATAAAAGAGGGGAAGTGCTAGCTCACAAGGTTTGCTGAGTTTTACTTTTAAAATACATCTAATTATCTCCAAAGTGGTTATTACCATTTATACCCACTCCTATTTGTGTAATAAAGTATCAGTTTTCCCACATATGTGCCTATCATTCAATTTTTAAAATATTTGCCATCCTGGGGCACCTGGCTGGCTCAGGTTGTGAGTTCAAATCTCATGTTCAATGTAGAGCTGACTTAAAAATTTTTAGAAGATTTTATTTATTCATGAGAGACACACAGAGAGAGAGAGAGATGCAGAGACACAGGCAGAGGGAGAAGCAGGCTTCATGCAAGGAGCCTGATGTGGGATTTGATCCCCAGTCTCCAGGATCACACCCTGGGCTGCAGGCGGCGCTAAACCACTGCGCCACCAGGGCTGCCCTAAAAATATTTTTTTAAATAAAAATATCTGCCATCCTGATGGGAGGAAAATAATGTCTCAGTATTATTTTAATAGAGTTTTCCCTGACTATTCCTGAGAAATTGTTTTTTCATTCATCTAATTTCAGGTCTAATTTTATATCTCAACATGTGAAATCTTTTCCTTTGTTATTTTTATTTTTTTTTTTTTAATTTTATTTATTTATTTATTTACGATAGTCACAGAGAGAGACAGAGAGGCAGAGACACAGGCAGAGAGAGAAGCAGGCTCCATGCACCGGGAGCCCGACGTGGGATTCGATCCCCGGTCTCCAGGATCGCGCCCTGAGCCAAAGGCAGGCGCCAAACCGCTGCGCCACCCAGGGATCCCCATCCTTTGTTATTTTTAACATATCCAACTGATTATACCAGGTAATAGAAAAACCATTCTGTATTTTTTTAAAGATTTATTCATGAGAGACACACAGAGGCAGAGACACAGGCAGAGGAAGAAGCAGGCTCCCTGTGGGGAGCCCAATGCAGGACTCCATCCCAGGATCCTGGGATCACGACCTGAGCCAAAGACAACCATTTTATATTTTTATATATTCTACTTTGCTAATGAAATTTTACAAACTTTAATATTGTTTCAGTTAAGTCTTAGACATACAAAATCTTGTCTTGATCTCTTTATTCTTCTGAAATAAGTTTCTCTCATTTCTGTAAAATATCTTAAAGTTTTGCTCATGACTTTTTTTTAAGAGATTTTATTTATTCATGAGAGACAAAGAGAGAGAGAGAGAGAGAGAGAGAGGCAGAGACACAGGCAGAGAGAGAATCAGGCTCCATGCAGGGAGCCCAATGTGGGACTCAATCCTGGGACTCCAGGATCACGCCTTGGGCCAAAGGCAGGAGGCGCTCAACCGCTGAGTCACTCAGGCGTCCCATGCTCATATCTTTTTGAACAGTGTTAAACATCAGCAGTAATGGTAAAACAGAATTTTTAAAAAATTTATTATTTACTCATCTGTTAAAAATAATGATTACATAAACATAATAACATAAACATAAAAACATAAACATAATAACATTTTTATTTAGAAAAAATAAGTATATTTTCCAAACCAGAAAATTTAAGGAGTGGCATTATTTGACATTTTTGCATAACTTTAATTTTTGCTTAACAGATAAACAGTTGGACTTTCATATCTGCTTCTACAATCAATCTGTTGTGACTTATTTTAACTGAAGTATATGAAGAAATTCTGCTTCACAAAAACACATAGATGGAAAAGAGTATTTTTACAGCCTCTTCAGATAATTGCGGATAATTTTCTCTGATACTGCACCAAAATCAAGTGGTCATTTCTTAAAGATTAGTTGCATTGAGGAATTTAAAACCACATCAATAAATTTGTCATGTTCTGTCACAAACAAAAATAAATCAAGAATTTAAATGTGAAAAAAAAAATTTAAATGTGAAACTGAACTTCAAAAAAATGAAGACATTGAAGCCAAACACATTTATAATCATTTGTTTGGGAAGGATTTCTTAAACAAGACACAAAAACTCACACCTAGGAAAAGACTAATAAATTTGAGTAAAATTCAGGACCTCTGCCATCAAGACACCATAAAGAGGGAGGAACATTTACAAGCAAAAGTAAAAATTGGTATAAAACATCACACTCCTAAAAAAATAAATAAATAAATAAAAAATAAATAAATAAATAAAAATCACACTCCTAAATATCATGGGGAAATGACAAGGATAGAAAGAAAAATGAGCAAAAACATATATAGGTAATTCCCAGGGGGAAATTCAAACATAGCCAATATTATAAAAAGATGCCCATTCTCATTAGTAATCAGCAAAACACAAAACAATGAGATACAATTTCCTACTACTCAAAAATATAAAATACAAAAAACATAAAACACAAAACAAATTTTAGCATGTAGATTCTATAGCCAGCGGGTTCATTTTTAGAGTAATTCATATATATGAGCAATGGAAGTTGTACAAGAATGTTTATGGCAGCATTTTTCATAATGGATAAAAGCTGCAAACAACCCAAGAAGGTCTATCCGCTATAGACTGGATAAATAAGCTGTGGAATATTCATACAAAAGTCCCTATGCAGCAATTAAATAAATTAACTACAACTACATGAGACACACAAATACAAGTCAAAAGTATGTCACGTGAGAATGTATAAACATGCTATTCACTTACATAGTGTTTTTTCCCTCCTTGATTTTTTAATAACTTTATTTTGAAATAGTTTTAGAATCACAAGAAGTTACAAAAAGTACAAAGTCCCTATGTACTCTTTAACTAGCTTCCCCTAATGATAATATCTAAACATAACCACAGTACATTCTCAAAACCAGGATACTGGCATTGCTACAATACTATTAATTCATCTACAGACCTCCTCTGGATCTTACCTGTCATTATTTGCACTCTTTTCTTTATGGGGGGTAGATAATACAATTCTGTAGGTAATATATGAGTGATAAAGTTCTATGATATTTTATCACACATATAGATAGGTTCAGGAAACCATTCTCACAATCAGGATATAAAATGGTTCCATCTCTACAAAGAAACCCTCATGTTATGCTTCTCCTATCCTTGGCAGTATGTTGTCATGCAAGAAATTTAATAAATTTAAGAATTGCAATAGTTATTTCATATTGAGAATATCATGAAGATCTCACACATGAGACTTCTAAGGTAGAGCAATCTTCTATCTCTTGGCTTGGTTGATGGGTACAAGTTTATTGCTCTTTATGTATATATTTTATTTTATTTTATTTTATTTTATTTTTTTTTTTATGTATATATTTTAGTCAAATCTTCTCTATTTCCAATTTTCAAAGAAAAATACAGAATAGAAATCACGACTTTAAAATGGTATAAATTAATCCAAAATATTAGGTATCATAATAAAAGATTAGATTGGTTTACAAATAAAAGATATTTTCAGATTGGATTTTTTCATCCAGCTACATACATCCTATTTACAAGAGCCATATCTAAAGCTTAAGTACACAGGTTTGAATGAGAAGAATGGAGAAATACATAACAGATACTAACAACAAAATAAAACTGGCATGGCTTTACTACTAATAATAAATTAATAAGATTAAGGAATTAAAAATCTTTCTCTTTACTATCTCCAATTTTTCTCCTAGTTTGTCCTGAACCCATTTTAATCAGGTTTTTGTGGGCAATATGTCACAGAATCAACTTTGACAAGGTCATCAAGGACTTATATTCATATTTTAGTATTTATTGTCAAATTCAGCCAGGAAAAAGGGAAAATGGTCAAGGAGGACTGGGTAGGGAGTCTCAAACCTCAGCACAGTCAGGTTTGGGCCAGGCCAGTGCGGGGGTTTTCAGGCCACAGGCATCACTAGAAGAGCCCTACTACCCACAGGAATGGGCTTGCACTATTACTCCTGCCATGCTTAGTCACTGCTAGGAGTAATCTTAGCACAGCACCAGAGGTAGGTCCTAGAATGGGTAGCAACCAGTGCCATCAGCCAACTACGCCCCCAGATATTCACCCAAGAGGCAGGTTCTCATGGCTGCCACACTAGAAGTAACTGTACTGATCTGGGATTAATAAAAATTAAGAGTAATAAAAAAATTCCTAGTAGCTCCCCCACTATGAAATTATAATCCTTTAGGATTGTAATTGAAATAAAAATCCTTGAGGATTTTTTTTAAAGTTATCTTTTTTTTCTTAATGTAACATGAGTCTAGAAATAAGCAGTTCAGGGCTGGTGGAATATTCATACAAAAGGACAGCAAAGAAACCCCCTGGGGAGCAAGGAGCCTTATGTTCTGGATGCACCATCCTTACCTGCAGCTTTTGCCCACTGGTTACAAAGTAACCTCCTTCCAACTCCAGGCTCTGTATCCAGTTTCTAGGCAGAAAGGAGGAGGAAGGACCATGAACAAAAAGTGAAAATAACAAGCATGGGACTGTCCCTTTTTCAAGAGCTTTCCCAGAAGCTGCACCAGTGACTCTGCCTACCTGCCATGGGCCAGGGTTCTGGGACATGACCATTCCTTCAGGAAAGACTAAGAGAGAAAGTTGGTTAGGTTTTTGCTTTTGTTTGGTTGGTTTGTTGTTTTTATGGTAAACACTAACAACTTGAGCAAAACCCAAGTTCTGAGAGTAAGAAGAATGAGGAGAAGGGATATAGACAGAGCCAGCAGTATCTGCTACACTGGGCCAGAGAGAAAGTCCCTACAAATGCCAAAGAATCCATATCCTAAAGATCACGGACTCTGACCACAAAGCAATTAGATATGAAAAACAAGACAACTAAGAACTCCTGGCACTGAATCTTGAAAACATATTCCTGAACAACTCATGAGTCCAAGAAGTCGTAAAAAATGGAAATGAGAATATTTACAACCAAGCCATAATAAATAAAAAATATTACCTATCACAACTTGTTCAAAAGATGAGAGGGCATTTAGAGGGATATGAGTGTTCTTCAGTATTTAAATTATGAAAAAAACAAAATGAATTAGAGGTCCACCTCAAGAATGCAGCACAAAGGCAATCCCATGTTCACAACATGGACATGGCCTCTCTCCCTCAGAACCAGTTCTCTTATGAACAGCAAGTGAAGATCACACTTGAAGACCTTCCATATTCATTATACTAACAAGACTTTCCTCCTATGTGTCCTCATGTGTTTCATACAAGAATGAGTGCTTGTGAAGGCTTTCACACCTTCCTCTGTGGGGGGAAAAAAAAGTACAATTTTTCTGCACAGGTATACAGTTCCTGCCCTGATTCTTTTAAGTCAAATCAAGTGACTTTTGCCAGATGGCTCTATTAAGTGTATATTATCCCAGAGCTTACTTAACACCTAAGAATTCTTAAAATCATTCTTGTAACTAAATTATGTTCCAAATCCTCAATACAGGATGTTTATGGGGTGGGAGAAATTTGATTATAGTTTGGTGCTAGTAACATTATTTTGCTAATGTTAAATTTCATGAGCATATTAATGATATTTTGATTATAGAGGAAAATGTGTGTGGGAAGGCAATTCTTCATGGTTAGCTCATGTGTGCACATCTTACTCTGTTCTTGGAGGAAGTTTATATAACATTCTTAGAACAGAGGGCAGGTTTTTTGTTAGTGTGATAATGTCTCCCTCTGGGGCAAACAACAAGCAGGTTTATTTGCAGCTCCTTAGAAAAGGTTGGGGCTCCAAGCTGTGACACAAACCTGCTTCATGTCACCCTTGTGGGACTTGGGAATCAAGAAGAATTGACAGGAACATGAAGCTTGTACTTTCTGCTGTGCCGTAATAAAGTCCTCGGTCTCTTACCCAGAAGTCTGGTGTCTTTGGCCAACATCCATGAAACTGTGGCAGGCTAACTTGCTAGCCTATAAGTAGGGGAGAATCTCAGACATTTGAGTTCCTGACAACGTCCTTGTTCTCAGGATAATTGTTAAAGAAGTCTCATATCTATAGTGGCTCATACATAAAATTATACAGAAGCAAAAAAAGCTCTGTCAAAAAATGTTGACAACTGGTGCATCTATGTGAAGGAATGGACTTTGGGAAAATTTTCCCAACCAGAATTATGAAGCTACCATATCCTTGAAACAACAAAAAAGTACAACATGAGAAAGAAAAACTGCAAGCCAATCTCACTCAAAGATGTAAAAATCCTAATATACTAGCAAACCAAGAACAGTCATATGCAACGGATATGTGATGGCCAAGTTATCCAGGAATGCAAAGTTAATTTCACAGTGAAAAATCAATTAATTTACCACAAAAACATGTTAGAGATGTTACATGTATTCATTCATTCATTCATTCATTCATTCATTCAACAAATACTTATTGAGTGCCTACCATGTGTCCTACCATTGTTCTAGGGGTTTTGAAATACATCAGTGAACAAATATTATTATTCAGGAGATGCTGAACAAACATTTGATAAAATTCAACATCTGTTCATGAGAAAGCATGCCAACATCCTAGGAAAAAGAAATTTCCTAATTCCCAGTAAAGTCATCTACAAAAATGTTACAGAGAACACCACACTTAAAGATGAAATACGAAAAAAAAATGCCCTTTAAATCAGGAAGAAGAGTGCCTAGGACTGTTTCTAGTCAATATGGTTCAAGCCTCAGCCAGAGACCGTCAGGCAACAAAAGCATAAGAAAGGTATCCTAATTAAAGAGGGGCAGAGGCAATCTGCCTGTATCGGTAGATATGATTATCTACAGAAAGCCTCAAAAGATCTACATATCAGTTATTAGAATGAGAGTATAGCAAGTTTGCTACAAGCCAAACTCAACATACAAAGAGAATTATGAGGACCAGTAAGATACATATACCTCTAGGCCTTCTCCAGAAACCTTACATCCTGATTTAGCTTGAAGTACCCACAGCCTATGAAAGAAAACCATTCAAGATCTCACAAAAAGTCCAAAAAGACTTCTAAGGAACACAAGGAAAAGAACCAAATAAGGAAGTGTGATATTGAAACTACTGAGTAAAAGGAGGAAAACTCAGAAAAACGTGACCTCGCCAAGCTAAATAAATATCTCACCTGAATCCCAGTAAATGAGTTAAAGAGGCTCATGCTCTTCAGTCATGCATCTATTCCGAAAAGGATTCATCAGTTGAACCCACACATCATTTGAGAAAAGACAATGCTGTTTTCCCTACAAAGAACCCCAAAATTGCAAGGATGACTTCAAAGCTAAGTATTATGAATATATCCTACCACAATGGAGACTGTAGCTAGATTTATCAAAACAAATGCACAATGGAATCTCCTTTTATAGCAGCTTTAGTGAGATATAGTTTACATACCATAAAACTCAACCATTTTAAATGTACAATTCAAATGACTCTAGTGAACTTAGTTGCACAACTATCAGGACAAACCAGTTTTAGAACATTACTATCAACCCAACAAGATCCTTCATGCCTGTTTATTTAGGTTCCCACCCCTAGCCTAGGCAAACACAAACCTACTATCTGTCTCTATGGCTTTGCCTATTCTGGATATTTCATATAAATGAAAATCATACAATATGCGGTCCTTTGTGACTGGTTTCTTTCACTGAGCATAAATGTTTTCAAAGTTCACCCATGTTGTAGCATGTGTCAGAACTTCATTTCTTTGTATTGCCAAATATTGCATTGTATGGATAACTAACTTAAGTATTTTGTTTACTTATTCTCCAGTTTATGGACTTTCAGAGTTTCCTCGTTTGGCTATTATGAACATGTATGGGCAAGTCTTTGCATGGACATATCTTTTTATTTCTCTTGGGAAGTCAAATGGCAACTTTAAGAAATTGTCAAACTTTTTCAAGGTGACCCACATCATTTTACAATCCCATCAGCAATGCATATTCTCTGAATGTTGGAGGCTGCTTTTTTCTGGTCCTTCCTTTCCTTCAAGATCCATGTTTGTCAATATAAACAGGTTTTATTGGATATTGAGAAGCCAATGTCCACACTTCACATGTTTAAGAAAATAATAAAAATTTAAATATATGTATATTTATAAAATGTATAAAACTTTGAGAGACATTAGAGAATGACTAAATAAATGAAGATCCTGAGTTTAAGGTCTGAAAGATTTAACGATTCTACCAGTACTGATTTAATGAGATGCTAGACATGATACCAATATGATTTTTTGTGGAATTCTGCAAGCTTATTGTAAAATACATATGAAGAAATGAAACAGACGAGAGAATCTACTCTTGAAAAACAAGTTGTAGGGATCTATCTCCTATCTCTCAGATGTTAAAAAATTGTATAGTTATTAAAGATGGTGCTATATTGATACAGGATTAACAAATTGATTATAACAGTATGGAAGGCCCAGAAACATAAAAACATGCATACAGCATGTTAAATTGGACCCCTCCTGACACCACAAATAAAATATCAATAACAGATATGAAAATATTTTAAAAGACATTTCAGAAGGATTTTTTAGAAACATTTTGAAAGATAAGAGAATAGAACATATTTATGACTGCATGTTATTGTCCCAACACAATCAGCCAAAGACCAGGGACAAACAAAGTCAGAATTATTGGCTCACTGCAACAAGAGAGACCACACACCTGAGGAACCATGGGTGTCCTACCAAACAAAGAAAGCCCTATGATATTATAAAATCAAGGGGAAGGAGAAAGTTCAGGTGAAATCTTTTTTTTTTAATTTTTTATTTATTTTATGATAGTCACACAGAGAAAGAGAGAGAGAGCAGAGACACAGGCAGAGGGAGAAGCAGGCTCCATGCATCAGGAGCCCGATGTGGGATTCGATCCCAGGTCTCCAGGATCGCGCCCTGGGTCAAAGGCAGGTGCCAAACCGCTGCGCCACCCAGGGATCCCTGAAATCTAAATGAAGTAATATTTTGATAAGCTCAGAAAAGTGACATTGTGAGTTAAAATATAATAGAAACTGTATTTAGAATTAAACTAAAATGAAAATACCTTAGATTGAAACCCATGGAGCTAAAGACCTATTTAGAGGATATCTATGGCCTTAGATGCTTTTTTTTTAAAGATTTTATTTATTCATAGAGATGCAGAGAGAGAGAGAGAGAAGGGAGAGAGAGAGAGGCAGAGACACAGGCAGAGGGAGAAGCAGGCTCCATGCAGAGAGCCTGACGTGGGACTCGATCCAGGGTCTCCAGGATCATGCCCTGGGCTGCAGGCGGCGCTAAACTGCTGTGCCACCGGGGCTGCCCGCCTTAGATGCTTTTATTCACAAACACAATCTGAAAACTAATGAGTTAGATTTCCATTTTGGGTATAAGACCCTAATGAAAGCAATTCCACGTTTATTACACTCATAAGGTTTCTCTCCCACTCTGAACTTCCCTGTACAGAAACTGAAGTCCCAATGGAGGGCTTTCTCATACCAATGATATTCACAGAGTTGCTCACATGCAAGATCGATGAGACTTTCCCATGTGCTTCCAATCCTAGAGCTTCTCTCCACTGTTGAGTTCTCACGTGTTTCCTGTGGGGTGGGTGACCTACTGAAGTTTCCTACAATAGCTGCACTGGTAAATCTCCCCTGTATGTACCCTCGTGTGGGCAGTCAGGTTAGAGCTCCTATTGAAGGTTTTTCCACAGTTGCTGCAATAGTAAAACTTCCTCCCCATAATGGGTTCTCACGTGCACCATCAGATGGAATTTCCTACTAAAGGCTTTGCCACAATCATCACACAGATAGTCCCTACCTGGTATGCATTCTCATGCATGGTCAGGTTCCTGTTCCTGACAAAGTCTTTCCACAGTCACTGCATTTATACAGCTTCTCCCAATTCTGTATCCTCTGGAATATAGCAAGGCTTAAGCTGGATCTGAAGAATTTCCCACATTGGTTAAACTCATACGGTTTCTCTCCTGTGTTGAGTTTGCACATGTGCCATAAAGGACAAGTGACAACCAAAAGTTTTCCCACACTGAAAACATTCATAGGGTTTCTTGCCAGCCTGAGATCACACATGGATGGGTCCCAAGGATTGAAGGATAACTAAACACTCTCCCACATACTTTACATTCATTTCATTTCTCGCCTTTGTAATTTCTCTTGGACGAAACAAGGTTAGAATTCCTTCTCATGGCTTTTCCACACTCACGGTACTCACGGGGTTTCTCTCTGGGTTGAGTTGGTGCCTGTTAGTTAAGGGATAAGTGGCATCTAAAGGCTTTCTCACTTTCACTGCACTCATGGGGATTCCTCTGCCCCCATAGAAAGTCTGTGCTGAAAAAAAAACAACCCAACAACAAATTCTTACATTAGAAGTTGCTACCATTTTCAAAGCATATGTACTGCTTCTGCCCTGTTTGAGTTCTTTCAAATGTTAAGGGGAATGCTTTGCAACAAGGTCCCATCATAGTTATGACATTCATAACCTTATGTAGGTTTGTCCTGATAATTACTTTAAAAAACTGAATTATAGGGATCCCTGGGTGGAGCAGCGGTTTGGCGCCTGCCTTTGGCCCAGGGCGCGATCCTGGAGACCCGGGATCGAATCCCACATCGGGCTCCCTGCATGGAGCCTGCTTCTCCCTCTGCCTGTGTCTCTGCCTCTCTCTCTCTCTCTGTGACTATCATAAATAAATAAAAATTAAAAAATAAATAAATAAATAAAAAATAAATAAAAAATAAATAAAAAATAAAAAATAAAAAACTGAATTATATATCAACATTCATCAAGTCATATTAATGGATATGCTTACTTGTAGCAACTCTCCATAAATACTGAAATTGGTTTAGGATGTTTCCCAAATTCATGATACTCAAAGACTCTCTCTTAAGAAACAACTTATTTTGGGTGAAGGTCACCGTTCCAAGTGTCTCTCCTGGTGGTTGTGCTCTTCTTCTGTGACACAGCAATCCTAGACTTCTACTGCAGAGAACCAGCTATGTATCCTCATGAGTCTTACCATTGTCCTGACAGTAGTTTGGTTTTTTTTTTTGTTTTGTTTTTTGTTTTTTTCTGCTCTGCAGTGGTCTCTTTGGTTTTAAGTTGAAACTCTGGGTCTGAAATTAATGGGGGAGAGGAGGACAAACAAATTTAAGTTCATGAAAAAATAAAGGTAAATAAAAACAGTGACAAAGAACCAGGCCCTTACAGCTTTTTTTTTTCATAGACTGACCCTAAACATAAGTCAATGTGACTGGAAAGAATGCCCCAGCAGTTGGATAGTCTTTAAAGATTTCAGCAATGTGAAGAATTTGACAGGTACACCTGGATGGCTCGGTTGTGTCTGCCTTTAGCTCAAGTCCTGATCCCAGGGTCCGGAGATCAAGCTTCTCCCTCTACCTATGTCTCTGCCTCTGTGTGTCTCTCATGAATAAATAAAGTCTTAAAAAAAAATTAGACAGTGACAGGAACAAGGGATGGATATGCTAAGAAATGATTTTGCCCAAAATGAAATAGATGGCTGCTAAAAGCCTGATAGAGGGCACTATCAGGCAAGCAAAGTTTAGGGACAGTAGAAAAACGGACAAATAAGTGGGGCCATGTTCCAAAAAAACTTTATTTACAAAGTGGAAAAATGTTCAGAAAAAAGTGCCTGAGTTTGAGATTTTGGGGGGATAATATACTTTGTATTCTTTTCATAAACTTGGGCAATTGACTTGCTAAACCTCTCTGAACTTGAGGACCCTGGACAGGCACAGGAGTTTGCTAGCCTTCCTCATGAGCAACAAGGCCCACAGGCTTCTTTCTTGACAGTGAGAGACAGGACTCCCTGGCCTTTTAGGAAACCTGTGTGCATGCAGGCATTTGCTTTGTTTTCCTGTGGAATCATGGCTCATGTGATGCACTGAAGGTAAAGCATAAATAGATTTGTATAATTTATAAAATATATGCAGAGAGGTATGTGGAAGCATTAAAAATGACTGTTAGGTAAAGGACTTGAATAGATATTTCCCCAAAGGAGACATACAGATGGCCAATAAGCACATGCCAAGAAGTTCAATATCACTCATCATTAGGGAAATGTAAATCAAAACCATGAGATACCACTTCATATCCACAAGGATGACTATGATCAGAAAATAAAAATAAGTGCTGGTAAGGATTTGGAGAACTTAGAACGCTTGCTCATTGCTGATGGTAATATGAAACAGGCAGCCACTGTAGAGAACAGTTGGGTGGTTCCTCAAAAAGCTTAACATAGAATTACCATATGATTCAGCAATTCCATTTCTGAGTATATACCCAAAAGAACTGAAAGCAGAAACTTGAACAGAAATTTGTAAACTAGGGATGCCTGGGTGGTTCAGTGGTTGAGCGTCTGACTTTGCCTCCGGAACTCTGGGATCGAGTCCCATGATGGGCTCCTGCATGGAAGCCTGCTTCTCCTCCCTCTGCCTATGTCTCTGCCTCTGTGTCTCTCGTGAATAAATAAATAAAACCTTTAAAAAAATGAAATTTGTAAACTAACGTTCACAACAGCACGATTCACAATAGTCAAAAGGTAGACAACCCAAATGTCCATTAACAGATAAATGGAGAAACAAAATGTACATACTGAAGGCTAAATAACATTACAGTTATTATTATATATTATAAAATGATAGAATAAATATAAGTACATATAGTCATATTTACACTTATATTAAATATAAATATATATTTACATCTTATAAAATATATAATTATAGATATACAAAATGCAAATATAAAAAATATATAAAATAAGCAAATAAATATCACATAAATATATCACATAAAATATACAAAATATATCACATAAAATATACAATATAACATGATATAAATATATATAAGTATATTACTATAATATATATAATGTAAATATACTATTTAACCTTAAAAAGGAAGGAAATTCTGATACATGCTATAACATGCATGTATTTTACAACATTATGCTATGTGAAATACTCTCTCTGGACACAAAGGAACAACATTGCAAGATTCCACATATATGAGCTACCTACAATAGTCCAATTCATTGAGAAAGAAAGGTTAATAGAGAGTACCAATGAGAAACAAACAAGGGGTGGTGGAAAGGGAGGTGGGCTGGGGGTGGGGGTGACGGGCACTGAGGGGGGCACTTGATGGGATGAGCACTGGGTGTTATGCTATATGTTGGCAAATTGAACTCCAATAAAAATATTAAATAATTAATTTTAAAAAAGAAAAGAGAGTACCAATGGCTGGGAGTGAGGGTTACGAGGAGTTTTTTTTTTTAAGATTTTTTAAAATAAAAATTAAAATAAATGTATTCATTTGAGAGAGAGAGAGAACATGAGCAGGCAGGGAAGAGGCAGAGGGAGAAGCAGACTCCCTGATGAGCAGGGAGCCTGATGTGGGGCTTGATCCCAGGACCCAGAGATCATGACCTGAGCCAAAGGCAGATGCTTAACCACCTGAGCCACCCAGGCGCCCCAGGGAGTTATTTTTTTTTTTTTAGATTTACTTGAGAGAGAGAGAATGCACATGCACACTCAAGTAGGGGGAGGGACAGAGGGAGAGACTCTTCAAGCAGATTCCCCACTGGGGAGCCCACCAGGGCTTGATCTCACCACCCTGAAATCACAACCTGAACCAAAGCCAAGAGTTGATCACTTATCCAACCAAGCTATCCAGGTGCCCCTAGCGAGTTATTTTTAATGGGAACAGTTTCATTTGGGGATGATAAAGTTTTGGAGATGCGTGGTGGTAATCGTTGCACAATAATGTGAATGTACTTAATGCCAATGAATAGTACCCTCAAAAAAGGATAAAGAAAATTTTTATGGTATGTACATTTTATCACCATAAAAAACAAAAAACAAACAAAAAACAAAACAACAACAACAACCAAAAAAAAAAAAAAAACGACAGCAAGGCCACATTGCCATCAGTTAACACCGGAGGCCTCTAGAGAAAAGCATGACACTACGTTTTATGTGCACTTGTCCAGGAGAATCTGAAGGGAAACATTTTTACTCCATAGTTTTCTGAATTATTTCAATGTAAACAACAAAAACAACATATCCATGCATCACTTGTGTAATCAAGAAAAATTAAAGTCAGGGCACATGTGTGGTTAAGCACCTGCCTTTGCCTTGATTCATGATCCCAGGGTCCTGAAATCCAGCCCCACATCAGGCTCCTTGCTCAGCAGGAGTCTGCTTCTCCCTCTCCCTCTGTTCTTTCTCCTCTTTCTCTCTAAAATAAATAAAGTATTAAACAAAAAATTTTATCTTTAAAAAATATGATTTTTTAAAAAGAAAAAGTACAAAAATACCACACATAGCTGAAAGCATCACCTCTGCACACAGCTAATCTCACTGATCCAAGTGACTTTTACCACCTCACCTCCCCCACACACACCAAACACCTTTCATCTGGAGCCCTGCCAACAGCCTACTCTAGACCCACTCATTACTGATTACAGATTCATATTTCATCTATTCTCCAGCTTTCTTTTCAACCAAGGAAGAGATTTTTATTTTATTTTCAAAGATTCATCTATTTATTTGAAAGAGCTGAAGAAAGAAAATCTCAAGCAGACTCCCCACTGAGCACAGAGCCCAACACAGGGCTCCTTCTCACAACCCTGAGCTGAAACTAAGAGTTGGATGCTCAACCAGCTGAGCCACCCGGGGGCCCCGGTTAGTTTTTAAATCAAACATCTGTGGCCTTAGGAAAGGCACCCACATACATTACCCTACATTGAGATTTTGGTTTTTTTTATTTTTTTTTATTTTTTATTTATTTATGATAGTCAGAGAGAGAGAGAGAGAGGCAGAGACATAGGCAGAGGGAGAAGCAGGCTCCATGCACCGGGAGCCGGACGTGGGATTCGATCTCAGGACCCCGGGATCACGACCGGAGCCAAAGGCAGACGCTCAACCACTGAGCCACCCCAAGAAAAATTCTTAAAAGGTAAATATGAGGGGATCCCTGGGTGGCTCAGTGGTTAATGTTGATAGGCCGACCCTCAGCCCCTGAGCCACCAGGCGCCCCTCATTTTATTTCCTTGATTACACTCACTTATCGGCACTCACGTTATATTCCTGAGGAAGCCTTTTCCCAAACGAATTTATCAAACGTAATTAACTGGAAAAAAAAAAGTTTTAAGAGATTCTCAGCTCAATTCTCACAAAAGCAAGCCGCGAGTAAACTTCTCTTGCATTAGGAAGGCAGAAGGGGACGTCCTTGATGTGAATTTCACCAAGACCTGTTCCCCCGCCGAAGCCAACGGCCTCCGCAGCTCAGGAAAACCGCAGGACGCCAAAGAGGACCAGCCGCCGACAGGTGACCGCCCAGCCCGCGAGGCCCCGCCCCCTCCCCGAGGGACCGCCCCGCGTGACCACGCCCCCTGGCACGCCGCTGGCCCGCCCTCACTAAGGCCCCGCCTCCCCGGCCCCCTGCTCTCACCCGGGGCACCATTTACCCCCTCACTGAGACCCCGCCTTCCGGGAGCCCCGCCTCCAGGGACCCCGCCCTCCCGGCCCCTGTTTGCTCACCCTCACTGAAGCCCCGCCTGCCCAGAGCCCCGCCTCCTCACTTTCGTCGACGCCCCGCCCTCTAGGGGGGCCCTCCTCCCAGCTCCCGGCGGGACCTTGCACCTGCAGCCGGTCTTCTGTGCTGGAAGCAAATAACGACAAAAACCGTGGTGCGGTTACAGGGAAGATGGCGGCCGCCCCGGGACGCGCACCCCGCTTCCGGTCTCGGGGCTTGGAAAGTAGAAGGCCCCGGCAGGGCCCGCGGGAGGGGCGGCGGCTGCGTCCTCTGGCCTCCGTGCGGAGGCCCTAGGTCGCCCCCGCTTCCATCCCCCCACCCCTCCTCCGCTCCACTCTCCCCTTCCACCCTTTCCCTCTCCACCCCTTCCTCCCCTGCCCACCGCCTACCGTACGGGGTGGGGGCGGGACCAGAATGCTCCGGAGTTTTGTGAGGGGAGCCCGGTCCCCTCCACCCCGCACCTGCCCGGCAGCTTCCGCTCAAAAAATACTGTTCTCTTGAGTTCTCGCAGCTGGCTTCAAGGATGTACTAACCTTAGGGGTGCTTTGTTATGCAGCAGTAGATAACCGATACATCCCCTCTCACGATTCTTTTTCTTTTTTAAAGATATAGGGCAGCCCGAGTGGCTCAGCGGTTTAGCGCTGCCTTCAGCCCAGGGCCTGATCCTGGAGACCCGGGATCGAGTCCCACATCGGGCTCCCTGAATGGAGCCTGCTTCTCCCTCTGCCTGTGTCTCTGCCTCTCTCTCTCCCTCTCATGAATAAATAAATAAAATCTTAAAAAAAAAAAGATATTGTTTACTCATTCACGAGACACAGAGCGAGAGGGAGGCAAAGGGAGAGGCAGGCTCCTCTTGGAAGAGAGAGGCTGACGCTGGTCTCCATCCCAGGACCATGGGGTCACAACCTGAGCGGAAGGGCACATGCTCAGCCCAAAGAGCCACCCAGGTGCCCCCTCCTCACTCTTCTTGAAAAACACTCTTGTCCGTTCTCAGTAGTTTTTCAGTATTATCTTTGAGTTTGTCTTACATTTCCCATTAATCTTGGGATTGATGACTTTATTTAAACTTGTCTGTTTTTATATGACAAATAATAAAGGATGTTTAGATTTAGGTATGAACAGGTTTAGATCTTTTATGTATCGCGTTTGCTGGTTTTAGTTTGATGTAGTTACCCTCATTTCCCTCAGTAATGCTTTTCCTTTCATTCATTCATCAACTTGAGTCATACCTTCAGAACTTTATTTTTTGGGGGGAAGAGGACAGATGGTAGAACAAACATGCAAGAAAACATGTCGGTGCCACATTGGAATATTTCTAGTATATTTACAAACTGAATCCTGTAGAGATTCATTAGTTACTTTTTAAAAAAGATTTTATTTATTCGAAAGAAACAGAGAGAGAGACAGAGACATAGGCAGAGAGAGAAGCAGGCTCCACGCAGGGAGCCCGATGTAGGACTAGATCCCAGGACTCTAGGACCACGCCCTGGGCCAAAGGCAGGCACCAAACCGCTGAGCCACCCAGGGATCCCCTCATTAGTTATTTTTAAACCATGTTTTAAAAATAAGAAATACTATTTTTAAAAAGTTTTGACCTTAAAAATAAAGCTTATTTTACCAGCAAAATTGGGTTCATTCAGAAATAGCCAAGAATTACAATTTGAGACAAGCAAACTGTGGCAAAAACCATAGGCTAGTCCAGCAAAGGAGAGGAATGTTATTCACGGAAAAGAAGGAATAAGCTAGGAGAAGTTGTTTTGAACAAAAGTCAATTGGATAAAAGCAAGATTTGAGAGTGATGAGGAGTTTCTCATTGGCTAAGTTGCCTGGGGAGTCAATTTCTTGTAGGAGACGCAATGCACATCTTTTCCTATTTGGGACCTGGAATTGCCAGTTCTTCCTATGGTTAACGTGACATGGTAGAGCGTGAGACCTAGCTCTTCTGGCCTCCTGACTCCACTTTAGTGAGGTTTCCTTTTATTAATTTTCACAACAGGAAACAAATTTATAGTTTAAATTTTATTTTATTTTAAAAAATCTTATTTATTTATTTATTTTTATAAATTTATTTTTATTGGTGTTCAATTTGCCAACATACAGAATAACACCCAGTGCTCATCCCATCAAGTGCCTCCCTCAGTGCCTGTCACCCAGTGATCTTATTTATTGTTAAAGGTTTTATTCTTATTTAATTTTTTAGAGAGGAAGAGACAGAATCTTCAGTAGGCTCTATGCCCAGCACAGAGCCTGACCTGGGCTTGACCCCAAGATCATGACCTGAACCAAAACCTAGAGTTGGACACTTAAGGACTGAGCCACCCAGGCACCCCCCAAAGATTTTATCTTTAAGTAATCTCTACAACTAACATGGGGCTCAAATTTACAAGCCCAAGGTCAAGAGTAGCACTCCACTGACTGAGCCAGCCAGGTGCCCCAAAATTTTATTTTTAAGTTATCTCTACATCTAACATGGGGCTCAAACTTACAACCCCAAGATCAAGAGTTGCATATTCCACTGACTGAGTCAGCCAGGTGGCCCTAGAGTTTAAATTTTAAACAACTTTTAAAATGAAAACCCCCACAACCCATGTACCCTTTCTCAATCACGAACTCCTGGCTCCCCACTTAAAAAAGGAGCAATATCCTCATTTTCTATGGTTACCACTTCTTTGCCTTTTTTTATACTTGTACCACCTAAGTATTCATTTCTGATTACTACAGTTTAATTTCATATGTTTTTGGCTTACAGAAAATGAATCATACAGGGTTTTTTAAATGTTTTGTGGGATTCATGCATATTACTGTGTATACTTCTGTTCATTCATGATAATGTATAGTATTACATTATTACTTTGAATATGCTGCAGTCTATTTCCCATTTTAGTGATGATGGGCTTTATTTTTTTTTTTAATTTTTTTTATTTATTTATGATAGTCACACAGAGAGAAAGAGACGCAGAGACATAGGCAGAGGGAGAAGCAGGCTCCATGCACCAGGAGCCCAATGTGGGATTTGATCCCGGGTCTCCAGGATCGCGCCCTGGGCCAAAGGCAGGCGCCAAACCACTGCGCCACCCAGGGATCCCTGATGATGGGCTTTAAATTGTTTCTAGTTCGGGGCTGTTTCAGATCATGCTTATCTGAATATTCTTGTACTAGTATGTATCTCTTGATGCCTGTGTGCAAGCATTCCTATTTTTTTAAGCACTCCTATTGTATACATTTCAAAGAATAGAATTAAAAGAGTCCCTGGGTGTACATATCCTCCACCATAATTGATGTGTTTTCTAAATGGATTATATTAGTTTTCCGTGCTGTTTAACAAAGTACTATAAACTCTGTGGCTTACAACATAATCTCAGTTTCTATGATTTAGCTAGGTTATCTGTGTTAGAGTTTCACAAGGCTGAGTTCAGGCTATCCAGGGCCAGGTCTTCATTAGTTACTCAACTGGGGAATAAGGATCTACTCTAAACTCCATCAGCTTATTGGCAAACTTAATTTCCTTTTGGCTGTACTATTTGACCAGAACAAAGGCAAGAGAAATGTAGCTAAAATTAAGTCTCCTTACAACTTGCAGCCCACTAATAAATCCCTGAGATATGCAGAGCATTGACATTCCTCAAGGCTGTTTGGCTGTTTTATTACTGATGTCTCATTAGAGACTAAAAGCAACCTTATCTTAATAGCTAGCCCTCCAAGAAGGCTAAAGACCTTGCTTTTAACATGCACAAATTCCTTAGAGACTTACATTATCCCTAACCCCCACCAACTAAAAAGTATACAATCAATTACTCCTCATAATCGCAGTGCAGCTCTTTCTGCCCATAGGTTCCCATGCTATGATAAAAGCACCTTTTTGCACAAGAAGGTCTCAAGAATTCTTATTTGTTCACTGGCTCCACATCACTATTCATGAAAGCCTGCTTCTTCAATGCCAGCAATAGAAAGGAAGACTCTAGGGATGACAGTCTGCTAGCAAGTTTTATATAATGCAGTATAATTACAACAGTGGCATCCCATCATCTCTGCCATATTATATTGGTTAGAAAGAAATGATTGTGCAAATGTATACTCCCACACAGTGCATGAGCATTACTGTTCTGCATCCTTATCCATACTTGGTATTGTCAGCCTATAATTTTCAGCACTGTATTAGGTGTGTACTAGCATCTCCAGATGGTTTTATTCCCATTACACAAATCACTGAAACTGAGCATCTTTTCATATGTTTATTGTTTGGAAACCTTTTGTGAACTGCCTACTCAAGGCTCTCACACTTTTTTCCTTTGGAATTTTTGTCTTTTTCTTTTTTAAAAAAATATTTTGTTTATTAATTCATGAGAGACAGAGAGAGAGAGAGGCAGAGATACAGGCAGAGGGAGAAGCAGGCTCCATGCAGGGAGCTCGATGTGGGACTCCATCCCGGGACTCCATCCCAGGACTCCAGGATCATGCCCAGGGCCAAAGGCAGGTGCTAAACCACTGAACCACCCAGAGATCCCATTCTTCTTATGATAATGTAGAAGTGTTCCATTTACCTGGACAGCAGTTCTTTTTCAGATATATATATTTCATATATTTTATCCCTCATTATAGCTTATTTTCCCTTTCATAATGGTGACTTTTTAAAGATTTATCTATTTATTTGAGAAAGAGAGAGAGAAAAAGAGCAGTGGGGAGGACCAGAGGGAAAGGGAGAGAGAGAGAATCTCAAGCAGACTCCCCACTGAGCTTGCTGAAGCAGGGCTCAATCTTAGGACCCTGAGATCATGATCTGAGCTGAAATCAAGAGTCAGATACCTAACTGACTGATCCAACCAGGCATCCCATGGTTTCTTTTTGATAGAGTTCTTTACTGCCAACAGATCTGTCTTTAATGTTATGGTTTCTATTATTTCCTTATCTATAAATTGCCTATATCCATGCCAGTTTTTTTAAAGATTTTATTTATTTGAGAGAGAGTGAGCATGAGAGAGAGAGAGAGAGAGAGAGAGAGCGAGCATGAGCAGGGGGAAAGGGTAGAGGGAGAGGGAGAAGTAGACTCCACACTAAGCAGGGAGCCCAATGCGGAACTTGATCCCAGGACCTTGAGATCATGACCCAAGCTAAAGGCAGACACTTAACCAACTGAGCCACCCAGGCACCCTCCATGCCAATTTTCTTTTTTTTTTTTTTTTTTTTTTTTTTTTTTTTTTTTTTTTTTTGCCATGCCAATTTTCTATTGAATTGCTTGCCTGTTGTCATTGACACATAGGAGTAAGTGGTATTTCCTGGATTTATTCCTTCATCTTTTTTTATATTACATATGCCTTCTGGCTTGCTTCCTATATTTCAATTCTATATTAAATTTTGATGCAGCCAGATATTTTTTGTATTTACATATTTTCTTGAGAGTGAGTGTGCCCAAGAGGTGGGGGAGGGGGGAGAGAGAGAGTCTTAAGCAGGCTCCACACCCAGTGCAGAGCCAATATCATGCTCAATCCCAGAACCCTGAGATCATGACCTGAGCTAAGTCAGGAGTCAGCCACTTAACCAGGTGAGCCACCCAGGCGCCCCTCCTTTTTTATTTACATCTTAAACAGGATTTCCATAAACAATATATCCCCCAAGTGTATTGATTGAGCTTTCTCCCTAATAATTTAATATCCAAATTTTCAAGTATATTGCAATTTTTAGGAATTTCATAGTTACACCTTATGAGCATCACCTAGATTGTACCATTAGCATTTTCCTATAAATGCATTATCACATATTTATCCATCCTTCCATCTACCCATCCAACTTTTTTTACATGATTTTCAAAGTAACATTTGACATCAGTACCTATCTTCCCGTATTTTTCAATATATATATATCAACTACAGCTTAATATTTGCATACAACATTTTTTGAGGAAAAATTTACATAAAGTGAAATTAAATCTAAAGTGTATGTTACTTGAGTTTTGATAAATACATCTATGCCATCCAAATGTCTCTCAAAATATAGTTATCCTCACTTAAGGAAGTTCTTATCCCTTTGCACCCAAAACTTCCCCCCAACCACTGTTCTTCAGTTTTGCACTACAGATTACTTTTTTTTCCTCAGAACTCCCATCTAAATAGAATCATATAATATATACATTTGTGCAAGGCTTCCTTCACGCAGCACATTTAAGATCATCCATACTTGAATCCTTTTAACAGTTCTCATTTAAAATACAGAAGGCAGGGGCCCCTGGGTGGCTCAATGATTGAGCATCTGCCTTTGGCTCAGGTCCTGATCCCGGGGTCTGGGATTGAGTCCTGCAATTGGCTTCCTGCAGGGAGCCTGCTTCTCCCTCTGCCTTTGTCTCTGCTTCTCACCATGTGTCTCTCATGAATAAATGAATACAATCTTTTTTTAAAAAAAGGTCGTATATTTCAGTTAGGTTTACTCCTAGACACTATATATACATCCTTTTAATTGCTTCATTTCCCATTTGTTTGTTTTTGGGGAGGTCTGAGAGATGAGGGACATGCTTTGATTTAAATCACAGATGTAAATCAAAGTATCCAGGCAATACAGGAGATGCCAAAAATATACATTCCTTTCATTTTCCCCATTTATGAAAAGTGAAGCAGTATACAAATATTAGCAACTTCTCACTATTCCTGAGAGGGCAAAATAATCTACCTGACAAATACGGTGACGTGCTGCCATCTTCTGGGAAGTAAGGGTATTACTGTCTCAAGCAGCTGTTCTTGAAACCGACCCTAAAACTGCTTCCCTATTGGGAAGTTCTGTGAAAATTAATAAAAGGAAACCTCATTTAGAAGGGATTCGGGAGACAGGCAGGGAGAGCTTTATGCCCAGCACTAGTTGTCACTTGCAAATCGAACAGGAAGAGAGGGACCAAGTGGATCTAATTTACTATCCCTGCAGAAGGCAGGAAGATTTCTTCCTCCCCCAGCAATAGCTCAACCAATGAGAAGCCACTCTATTTCAAATGCCCGGTTTATTTCAATGGACTTTTAGATCGTAACAGCCCCTCCCAAGTCCCCCTTTCTCCTCTATTAAAAAAAAAAAAAAAAAAGATACCCTACTATGTTGTTGGCACTTACCTATGTTTGTTTGTTTGTTTGTTTGTTTGTTTTTACCTATGGTTTTGCCAAAGTTTGCTTGGGCCTGGGGTTGCAATTTTTTGCTATTTGTAAATAAGCCTAAATTTTTGCTGGTAAAATAACCACCAATTTTATTGTTTTGTTTTTTCAAAGATCTTATTGATTTACTCATGAGAGACACACAGAGAGAGGCAGAGACACAGGCAGAGGGAGAAGCAGACTCCATGCAGGAAGCCCAATGGGGGACTCGATTCCAGGACCCCGGGATCACGACCTGAGCCAAAGGCAGATGCTCAACCACTGAGCCACCCAAGAGCCCCCACTAGTTTTATTGTTAAGGTCAACACTTCTCACTTGAAAGAGCATTTTCCCATACCATTATCCCTTTGGTTATAACATCTGCCTGGTGTTTGAGGTCAAGAGGAACAATGGTTTGACAGATGAGAAAACTAAGGCCCAGAATCATGTGCATACAGTATTTCCACTTCACTCCCAGCAATCTGGTTGAAGGAATTTAGGGAAAGACTGAATTTCTGGGGTGAGAATGCAAAGGCCCTAAAGTAGGAGAGGTTTAGCCTCTAAATGGGAGAAGCCCAGTGTCTAAAATGTTTGAAGTGAGTTGGGCAAGATGGAGACTAGCTGGAAGTGAAGTCAGAGAAGCAATAGAATCAGATCATACAAGGCCATCTGGGCAAATGTAAGAATGGTGGATTTTACCTGAGTGCAATGGGGGTACCCCTGAAGGGTTTTGAGCTGTAGGAGCAACATTATCTGATGTGTATTTTTTTTTAAGATTGTATTTATTTATTCATGAGAGACACACAGAGAGAGAGGCAGAGACACAGGCAGAGGGAGAAGCAGGCACCATGCAGGGAGCCTGACGTGGGACTCAATTAGGGGTCCCCAGGATCAGGCCCTGGACTGAAGGCGGCACTAAACCGCTGAGCCACCTAGGCTGCCCTGATGTGTATTTTTTTTTTTAAGTTCTCCTTGTCTGTTGTGTGACTCTAGGGATGCAAAGATAGAATCAGGGAGGACAACTAGAAAGTTAAGGCAATAATCCCAATGACAGATGGAGATAGCTGAAAGATGGCCAGGGAGAATGGAAGGAGTGGGACCAGCTCTGATGCTAAAATTAAGATAGAGCTGATGGCTATCTGCTGATGGATTTGTGTAGTTTTAGGGCAAGGACTCAAAAATGACTCAAAGAATTTTTGTTTGTTTATCATTGTCAAAAATAATTCTGGATATTGGTAAAGAGAGACTTCATTCAAAAGGATTTTTGCAAGAGGGAGAAAAGGTCTATTGAAATAAGAACACTCCAACCATAAGATCTATAAGTATATTAAAGGTTAGTTAGAAAAAGGCTGTTCTTGTGTAGGAAGGAGTAAGTGAGCCCAGGGAACATCTTTTTAAGGAGGTGCAGTGCAAGTGCCTGACATTAAGCTTTTAATTAAAGAGGCATCCATTTTGCAAAGCTGAGTAAAGGAAATCTCACTTAAAACGGAGTCAGGAGGGACACCTGGGTTGCTCAGTGGTTGAGCATCTGCCTTTGGCTCAAATCGTGATCCCAGGATCCTGGGATCGAGTCCCACATCAGGCTCCCTGTGGGGAACCTGCTTCTCCCTCTGCCTGTGTCTCTGCCTCTCTCTCTCTCTCTCTCTCTCTCTGTGTGTGTGTGTGTGTCTCTCATGAATAAATAAATAACATCTTTAAAAATAAAATGAAATAGAGTCAGGAGTAGGGCACCTGGGTGGCTCTGTTGGTTAAACATCCAACTCTTGATCTCAGCTCAGGTCTTGATCTCAGGGCCCTAAGTTTAAGCCCCATGTTGAGCTCCATGCTGGGTATGGACCCCACTTAAAAAAAAAAAAAAAAAAAAAAAAGAATAAAGGAAAATGGAGTCAGGAGGCCAGAAGGAGTAGTATACCCCCTCTTGTGGCCCTTTGCAGAACTAATGGGAAGAGACTACCTTGTATTCTCAACAAGCAGCCTGTACCTTTACTATACCAGCAGTTGGAGGGAAGACTTTTTTTCCTAGCTCAGCAATAGCCCAGCCAATGAGAGCCTTGCACACCTCAGCCAACGAGAAGCCATATACTTCAAACTCTCCGTTTACTCCAATGGACTTTTTGCTTCTAACAACCCCTCCCAAATTCCCCCTTTCCTCTGTAAAAGAGCATTCCTCTCCTTTGTTCTCCAGACTTGCCTATGGTTTTGCCATAACCTGCATGTCCTGAAGTGTAATTCTGTTATTCCTGAATAAACCCATTTTTTGCTGGGAAAATAACTGTTTTATTTTTATGGTTAACAAAATTCATCAATAAAGAGTGAATCCACAAAACCCTAGGGCCTCCACCCCCTTAACCACCAATAAAGACAGAACCCCCAGGTCTATGTGCTCTCTCTCTCTCTTTCTTTTCTCTCTTTCCTGGCAATCTTGGGTATGCCATGTTCCCTCCAAAACTTGTGAGTAATAAATCTTATTTTTCAAAGTTATCTGATACTTGTTGCTAAGGTGTGTCTTGCAATCATAATAAGAACCACAAGGTTGTGGTTCAGTCAGGGCAGTGTCTGTGGTGGCTTGCTGCCAGTAGTAGGGGCCCAGATGAGTGCTCCAGGCATTCCTAGCCAATAGCATCACTATTACAGGCTGAGATGGACACAAAACAGATATCCATCTATCTTAATCCATTAGGGAGAAAATGTCATTCCTCTGGCTTTCCACGTCCAAGGAGCACAAACGTCAGCTGATGTGACTTCTGCACGTACACACTCATAATCTTTATAGCATGTTTGGAAGAAGGAACTGAGTGTTTTCAAATCTTGGCCTTTCTCTCTCTCTTTGGGAGTCAGTAGGACTCCAGAGGAGGGCTGGACCAGGCTGGGGCCATACACTAAGCATCCAGAGGAGCTTTGTGGTTCACCAGTTGGACCATGCCTGAGTGCATTTGGCAAATGCAACAGTGAAACATCAGAAGGCCAACAAGGCATAGCAAAGCCATCATGCTTCAGTTTAGGCTTTGTTACTCATAACACTGATGTTTTCATCTCTAACTCCCGTGATTGGTCTCAAACTCAGAACGGACATTAAGAGATGTCACTGACTAGGGTGTGTGATGGCTCAGTTGGAAGAGCACACAACTCTTGATCCTGGGTTCATAAGTTTGAGCCCCACATTAAGTCTAGAGATTACTTAAAAATAAATTAATAAACTCTTTAAAAAAAGTAACATCTTTGATTTTTCTACAAAGTCCCAACAGTAGACAAAATTCTAGAAGATTATACATCTAACTTCTCATGGTAATTCCCTCGGGGGCCTGGGATTAGAAAGAGGTTCACTTTCTATAATGTTTTTTATAAGATTTTATTTAATAAATAAAAGACAGGGATCCCTGGGTGGCTCAGTGGTTTAGCGCCTGCCTTCAGCCCAGGGTGTAATCCTGGAGTCTTGGGATCGAGTCCCACATCGGGCTCCCTGCATGGAGCCTGTCTTCTCCCTCTGCCTCTCTCTCTCTCTCTCTCTCTCATGAATAAATAAATAAAATCTTTTAAAAAATGATAATAATAATAAATAAAAGAGCACAAGTGGGGGAGGGGCAGAGGGAGAGGGAGAAGCAGACTCCCCAATGAGCAAGGAGCCCTACTAAGGGCTTGATCCCAGGACCCTGGGATCATGACCTGAGCCAAAGGCAGATGCTTAAGCTACTGAGCCATCCAAGCACCCCTCACTTTCTATGTTAAAATTCTTCACAAGCATATGTTATTTTTTATATCAGGAAAAATTATTTTAATAAAAACGTATGTTTAAACGCAAATACCCACCAAAAGACGAGTAAGTAACAAATTGTACTAACACATCCACATGACAGAATTCCACTCAGGAACAAAGTTTAATTCCTAAACACCTTGGATGAATCTGAACATCATTACAGTGAGTGAACAAAAAGACACCTCCCCACACACAAAGTATATAATACATGATTCTACTTACGTAAAATTCTAGGAAAATAAAAATAATCTGTAGTGACAGAAAGCAGATCAGCGTTTGCCTGAGAACATGGGTGGAGGAAGGGAGGGTTAAAAGGAGCCACGAGGAAACCTTAAGGGGTTATGGAAATACGTGTTATCTTTTTTTTTTAATCGTTAAATCTTTATTTAAAAGTTTTTTTATTTATGTTAGTCACACAGAGAGAGAGAGAGAGAGAGAGAAAGGGAGGCAGAGACATAGGCAGAGGGAGAAGCAGGCTCCATGCACCGGGAGCCCGATGTGGGATTCAATCCCAGGTCTCCAGGATCGCGCTCTGGGCCAAAGGCAGGCGCTAAACCACTGCACCACCCAGGGATCCCAGATATGTGTTATCTTGATTGTGGTGATGGTTTCACAAGTGAACACATGTGTTAGGACTCATCAAATTATGCGCCTAAATATGTGCTGCTTGTTTGTGTGAATTATACCTCAATAGAGATCTTCATTGGGCTGCATGAAGGACTGAGCATAGTACCTGACACAAAATAGACACTCAATGTTAGCTATTGTGATTATCCTTTACTTTCAAAGGGGGCTTATTAGTCATTTTCCCCAATATTTTGTGGTGCTTTGACACCTTAGGGCCTTGCAAACCTGGGTAAGGACCACCCCTTGAGGAGTGCCTTTGAGCACACTTTCATATGCAAACTGACCAATCCAACTACCTCCTTGATCTTAGTCTTACACAGCAAATCAATATTCCCTCTGCCCTAAATCACCCCAGGACCAAGTAATAGACAACTAGGGACCACCTCTCGCACCTAGAGCCCACCAAAATTATTCAAACTAGCCAAATCTAAACTTGTTCAGCTAGACTACCCTGCCTTGCCTGGTAATAAAGGCTCATGTCTGTGCTTTCCCATTACCCTTGCCTCCTACAGACCCTGTTTTTTTCCCCCATAGTGGCTCTGTACGGAATAAGCCCCTTCCTCTTGGGAAGTGTAAGTAATAGTCTTCTTTCAAAGGCAGTTGTCTCTGTGTCTATCTCCATGCATGAATAAAACAAGCCTGGGACACCTGGGTGGCTCAGTGGTTGAGTATCTGCCTTCAATTCAGGTCGTGATCCTGGGGTCCTGGAATGGAGTTCTGCATCAAGCTCCTCCCAGAGAGCCTGCTTCTTCCTCTGCCTGTGTCTCTACCTCTCTCTGTGTGTCTCTAATGAATAAATAAATAAAATATTTAAAAATAAATAAAACAAATCTCCGGTACATTCAATACAAAGGGCATCCTCAAGCCCCCAACCCCTTACCCAGGAGAAGGCAGCAGTCAGGGGTGGAAGGAGCTCTGTCTTATGTCCCATAACCCTACCACCCCCTCAGAGTTAGCTAAGCCCAGGAAAGGGGTCACTAAAGTTCAGTATACCTGGAAGAAAGACACCACTAACCAATGGCATGCTGAAGCCAGCTCATGCCAGCTCAGGAGGGCCCATTGCTAAACTTGCAGGAGTTTTGAGAGCCCGTTGTTAGTCTGTTGGTCACTTGAAACCAGCCATGATGGGATACTTACACCACAGAAGTTGGCAAACATTACAAATTAGGGCTCCTCCTCCCCCATCACTACTTGCTAGTGCTGACTACGAAACAGTTCCACGTATTCCACTACTTCCAATTTCATGCCTGTTGCTCCATTTCTGCAGGAAAAACAAGAAGAAAGGAAAGAAGGAAACTATTTTTCCACCTCAAGCAGCTCCAGGTAGGGCATCAGCGACCTATTCCAGGACGACCGGCAGAGCCCAGTGTAAGAGTGGGGTTGGCCACTCCATCATACTCCCCACAACAGACCTCAGGTCTCCAGATACCCTCAAAACAGATCCCATTCCTCAACCTGAGACCTCTCCAGTCCCAACACCCCAGCCTGCATCAGTCTAGTTCCCCAGGTGCCCTGGGCTGGAACTGCCATATCTGACCATGGCGTGGGACAAGTAGACTCTGACCATGGCCACACTGGAAGTACTCATCCCATAGTCCCCATATGGCCTGATGGAGAATCTCCACTCCACCTGCTAGTGGGAAAGCATGAGACACCCAGATCCTCTGATAAGGGAGCTTGAGACAAGGAATGAAGGGTACCAGCTCAGCCCCGTTTTCTCTTCTAGCTCTGCCCACCACAGGGCTGGGCTGGTGGGCAGGTGGCGAACCTGTGGAGTCACACACGCCCTCCTACCCGGCTCAGATCAGAAGTAACTCTCATCTCAAGGGACTACGTTCCTGATCACTATCAGCCTGCCACCTGTTTCTTTCAAGTGGCTCAGACTTAGCAGGCAGGAATTGCTACTTACTGAACCCCTAAAACCTGCACCATCTGTGGGGACCCTCCAACCTCACCCCTTCAGCTCTGACTTAACTTCCCACTGCTCATCACTTGTTCTTTCAGCCACACGGTTCCTCCTAATCCTGAAAAATGTCAAGCTTATCCCCCATCTCAGTGTTTTGGTCTTTTCTTTTTCCCAGTGCTTCCCAGAGTGGGTTCCTCATCACCTCTCAGGTCTCCAAACTTGAGTGGCTGGCCCCGCCCACTCTAACAGACACAAGCATGCCCATCATGTGAACCTGGTTTATTGTCTCTAAAATTATTCCAAAAAAAAAAAATAAATAAATAAAATAAAATAAAATAAAATAAAATTATTCCATCAACGCATTCACTCGATCGCCCTACCTTCTACTCAGGGCTTGTTTTGTTCACTGCTGTGGCCCCCGGGCCTAGAACAGTGCCTGTGGTATAGCGTGCAGTCAAGAAACATTTGTTGAATAAACCAAACGCTTTTTTGAAAAAAAATTATTTTTCTTTAATAGCAAAATAATATATATTGTGGAAAAATCAGAAAATACAGGATACCAAGTACAGAAAATACAACTTAGAACCTTCATTAACACTTTTGATGATGAAAGCATAAGTCTTGCTTGGCTTTCTCATCACGTCTCTCGTGTGCAAGTAGGTATATCAATGGTGTGTCGGTGTGTGGGTGCACATGCATAGGCAGTCTTTCCAAGCCTCCTAAGGGGCCTTGGCCCCTCAGGTCTCCCTAACTCCTAACCCCACCCTTCTGCATCCATCCTGTTCCTGAGAACGACCCTTTATCAAGGACCTTTTTGGCCCAGGGCTGGTAAAGAGTTAAGGCTTTGCAACATAACCATGAGGTAGCTATGATCTTCCCTATTTCCAGATGTGGATACAGGCCCTCTAGGAGGCTGGCTGATGTCACAGGCCAAACAACTGGCAAATAGGGATTCCAAGTGTCTGGAGGCTCCAAGGCCTCAGTTTTCCCTACCTGTGGCTTTGAGGCCCTGTCAGCCTGATTACGGGCCTACTGCAAGGTACCTTTCAGATGATGTGAGGCTCCCCAATAAAAGCCGAGACGGACAGGTGGTACAGTTACATCCACCAGTCCATGGACTCTTTGGGGCAGGCCCTGACAATGACCATACAGTGGGGCAACCCCTTACACAGGATCCTCTCAGCCTCCTGACCCTCCCACCCCAGCCCCTGCAGCTCAAGAACCCTGAGCTTGGGCATGGTGAGGCAGGAGGAGAGGATTTCAGCTGGGGAAGGCATTTCTGGGGTGATGAGAGGGCCTAGCAAGCACAGACTCTCCAGGGCTGGCATGCCCTCCAAGACTGACAGGCCAGGGGCAGAGAGGCCCCTCACGGTCAACCGGATCTTCCGCACATCTCGGAGGTGGCGGCTGATGGCCAGGAGGGTACTGTCAGCCGAGAGGGTACAACCCAGCACCTCCAGCCTCTGCAGGTAGCTCAGCTCCTGGAGGCCTGCATCTAGCCCTGTCTCTGTCACACGGTATGTGCCGCCAAGCACCAATGACCGAAGAGCACGGAAACGTGTCAGGCCCTGCAGGTGCTCATCTCGGAAGGCAGGGACGCGGTCTAGCACGATGCACTCAAGCAAGGGCAGTACAGTGGGGTCCTGCTCCTTCAGGAGCCAGGCCATGGAGATCTCACAGCTGTGCAGCTCCAGGGTCCTCAGGGTGCAGGGCAGGCTGGTGATGGGCACCATGCTCAGGTCGGCCACGTGTAAGCAGAGGCGCTTCAGGTTAGGGCACTTCTGGCCCAGGGCCCTCATCAAGGCAGGGGACAGCTGGGGGGCCTGGGAGCCTGAGAACAGGTAGCCACCCATCCGTAGGGAATAGAGCCGGGATGCCATGTACCTGCGAAGGAGGTGCCACATGACCTTAGGCCGCATCTGTAAGAGCCAGAGATGGGTGTGACAGGGTGAGAGAAATGGAGATTATTCCAAGGCCCCTGGCTGCTTGGAGACAGACAGGCCCCGGATGGGTGGGGCTCTAGTGCTCCCCAGGGCTTCTGCTCTTCCCCTGCCAGCCTGACCCTGCACCTCACAGGAGTAGCAAGAGAATTTAATTCCATCATTTTGATTTCTAGGTTTGAACAAAAACAAGGAAAGAAAAGAGAAGATCATAATAGATTTGTCTTTAGCAACTGAGTGGATTCTCATTATCTGGAGTAAGAAAGCAAAGCGACTCACCAGCATTTTATCCCTTTCTTAATGACCACTGCCAGTAGAAATAAGCAACACAAAATAAAACTGAAAAAGGCTAGAACTGTCCAGAGTAAATTAGAGCCATGTTATAAATAAGAATAATCACAACATAGTAAATGGTGAAAGCTGCAAAAATTAACCCTGGAAAGCTAATTACTAGAAAACAAAATATTGGAAGCACTGTGCATTTTATTGTAGGTACATTTTACCTTTAAAAAAAAAAAAGGCAGAAAAAATGCATAGCATAAACCCTGGAGGTTATTCGAAATTTGGAATCTGGGGCCCCATCCAGTTCACTGAATCAGAATCAGCATTTTAACAAGATCCTTAGGTAATTTATATACACAGGCAAGTCTGAAATATTCCTTTATAACACTTATTTATAATAGTAGAAAGTTGGAAATAACTAAATGTCTGTCAACAGGAAAACAGATAAATTGTGGTATATTCATTTAACACTTTAAAAGGAATGAACTAGATTTACATTCTCAGTCAAAATAAATCTCAAAAGCAATGTTGTGTGAATAAAGCTAGTTGTGGGTGGATATATAATAAGCAGCATTTATTTACCTAAATAGAATACCATTATTTAAATTTTAGGAAAACATTAACAAAATTACATATTGCTTCCCTGCACTCACACAGGAAGGAAATAAAAATGTGAACGGAAGACTACAAACGCATTTTACAATAGTGGCTACCTCTGAGGACAGCTTCAAAAAAATGTAACGAATATATCTATAAATGTCATGTGTATATATATATACGTAAACCTTTGCATGTATGTTTCACATGATGTGCGGCAAAAATGACCAAAGATCAAAGTGGGTTAAATCTGGGTAGGGCAGCCTGGTTGGCTCAGCGGTTTAGCACCGCCTTGGCCCGGACGTGATCCTGGGGACCCAGGACCGAGTCCCGCGACCCTGCATGGAGCCTGTTTCTCCCTCTGCCTGTGTCTTTTTTCTTTTCTTTTCTTCTTTTATTTCTTTTCTTTTCTTTTCTTTTCTTTTCTTTTCTTTTCTTTTTCTTTTCTTTTCTTTTCTTTCTTTCTCCTTTCTTTTTCTTCTTTCTTTCTTTCTTTTATTTTCTTTCTTTCTTTTCTTTCTCTCTCTCTCTCTCTCTCTCTCTCTCTCTCCCCCTCATGAATAAATAAATAAATTCTTAAAAAAAAAAAAAAAAATCTGGGCAGCCCGGATGGCTCAGCGGTTTAGCGCCGCCTTCAGCCCAAGGCGTGATCCTGGAGTCGTGGGATCGAGTCCCACATCAGGCTCCCTGCATGGAGCCTCCTTCTCCCTCTGTGTCTCTGCCTCTCTCTCCCTCTCTCTCTCTCTTTGTCTCTCATGAATAAATAAATTAAAAATCTTAAAAAAAAAAAAAAAGAGAGAGAGAGAAGTCTAGGTGATGATGGGACACCTGGGTGGCTCAGTGGTTGAGCGTCTGCCTTCAGCTCAGGTTGTTGATCCTGGGGTCCTGGGATCCAGGCTCTCACAGGCTCCCCGAGGGGAGCCCAATGCAGGACTTGATCCCAGGATCCTGGGACCACGACCCGAGCTGAAGGCAGATGCTCAACCACTGAGCCAGCCAGGTGCCCAATACATAAAATCTTAAAAAAAAAAAAAAAAAAAAAGAATCTGGGTGATGAATGCCTAGTTGGTTTCAGATATAATCCTCTACACGTTTCTATAATATATTTGAAATAGTTCATGCTAAATAAAACAGGAAAAATAAATACGATGCAAATGGGGAAAAGTGTAAAAAGGTTTGGTTGCGCTACTCAGGAAATAAATTCTGGAAATTAAGTTGAATCTGGAAAATGATTTCTCCAGGAAAACTCATTAATACACGATGTAAGCAACTAACTTTTGTCATATGCTCACTGTGTGCCAGACGCGGCTCTAAGCTCTCTCCCTGCACGATCTCGCTTATCCCCGGTTGGGCGATGGGGAAACAGGCTGAGGAGCAGGCAAGCGACGTTGCCCGACGCGCCCCGGGCTGCCAAGCTCCAAATCCGGGGTTCGAGGGCCAGACGCCCCACCGCGGCCCACGCCCGCCCGGTCGGCCCCGCGTACCGTGTACAGCGTCAGGTCGACATGTCGCCAGAGCCACCGGTCGTCCACCAGCCTCTTCCAGCGGTGACAAACCCTGGGGGAGGGGACCCGCCGTTAGAACAACCCCGGCCCCGGCCCCGGCCCCGGCCCCGGCCCCGGCCCCGGCCTTCCCGCCACCTCCCCGCGCGGGGTGCGGGCCGGCACCTGGAGATGCGGATCCGGTCCCGGACCGGGAGGTAGGAGAAGATCTCCAACAGGACTGAGTCCGGCAGGTCGGCCAAAGTCGCCATGATCCGGCCGACACCCACTTCCGCTGGCGGCTGAGGGGCTTCGGGATCTCGTCCCGGGGAGGCCAGCGGGCGGCGGAGGGCGGGGGTGCCAGCAGAGCGGTGGCCGCCGCCTCCGGCAGCGGACGGACTTTCAGCTTTCCTCCTGCGGGAACATGGTCCGGTCCCAGCGACAGAGCCGCCGCGACCCGGACGGAGCGCGGAGGATGGGGCTGGGAACCAGGCCCGAGCCCGGAAGGCGTGGCTGAAGCTCCGGCGCGGCCCGGAGGCGGGGCCAGGGGCGGTGACGAGGCAGGGGGCGGGGCTAGCCGAAGCTCGGGGCGTTCCGGAGGCGGGGCCAGGGGCGGTGACGAGGCTGGGGGCGGGGCTAGGGCTCGGACCAAACCTGGAAGGCGCGGCTGGGGCGGTGACTAGGGGCCCCGGGGCGAGCCTGGGGAGGTGACGGGAGACCCGGGGCGTGTTTGGGTCGAGGACGAGGCCCTGGAGCGGGATTAAGGGCTGGGACAAGGCTGGGGGCGGGGCTAGGGGCGGGGCGGAGGCTCCGGCGGGGCTAAGGATGGAGATAGAGCCGAGATAAGTGGCTGGGGTGGTGACGGGAGGCCCAGGGGCGGGGCCAAGGGCGGTGACGAGGGGCCGGGGGCGGGGCTACAGCCCCCAGGACCCAGCTGGGAAGGCGCCCTGACAGCGGAGGTGCAGGGTGGGGGGCGGGGAACAACCCGGGGTTGTCCTAAGGGGGAGCGAGGCCCTTTTTTATTTACTAATGCTTTTTGATGCCTATGAACAAGAATAAATTTGTAGAACAGAAATAGTTTAACAAAGGGTGTGTTCAATTTTTCATTTAGATTGATAGTCCCAAATTGTTCTCCACAGAGGCTGAACTGACACTCCCACCAAATATATATTGCTCATTTAAAAAATATATTTTATTTATTTATTCATGGGAGACACAGAAAGAGAGAGAGGCAAAGACACAGGCAGAGGGAGAAGCAGGCTCCATGCAGGGAGCCCAATGTGGGACTCGATCCCGGAACTGCAGGACCACACCCTGAGCGCAAGGCAGGCGCTAAACCGCTGAGCCACCCGGGCTGCCCAAAATAAAATATTTTTTTTTTAAATGAGCAATGGGGATCCCTGCGTGGCTCAGCGGTTTGGCGTCTGCCTTTCGCCCAGGGCGTGATCCTGGAGTCCAGGGATCGAGTCTTATGTCGGGCTCCCTGCATGGAGCCTGCTTCTCCCTCTGCCTGTGTCTCTGCCTCTCTCTCACTCTGTCTCTATGAATAAATAAATAAATCATTTAAAAAAAGATTTTATTTTTAAGTAATCTCTATACCCAACCTGGGTCTTGAACTTACAAGTTGGAGATCAAGAGTCACATATTCTACCCACTGACAGCTACATGCCCATATCACTATTTTTAAGATTTTATTTTCAAGTATTTTCTATGCCCAAGATGGGGCTGGAACCCACAACCCCAAGATCAAGGGTCCCATGCTGCAGACTGAGCCAGCAAGGTACCACCATCATTCACTAAATTAGTAGTTCATTTAAAAATTAGCCGTTTGGGGATCCCTGGGTGGCGCAGCGGTTTGGCGCCTGCCTTTGGCCCAGGGCGCGATCCTGGAGACCCGGGATCGAATCCCACATCAGGCTCCCGGTGCATGGAGCCTGCTTCTCCCTCTGCCTGTTGTGTCTCTGCCCCTCTCTCTCTCTCTCTGTATGACTATCATAAATAAATTTAAAAAAATGTTTTAAAAAATTAGCAGTTTATAAGAACAGCGAAATTTATTCAACATTCCTGTATTGATGAGTATTCAATTTGTTTACAGATTTGTTACCACAAATAATATTGGAGTTAAGAATTCTTTTATCTATCAACCTATCTTATCTATCTATCTTCTTTTATCTATCAACCTATCTTATCTATCTATCTATCTATCTATCTATCTATCTATCTATCTATCTACTTTTTCTATTGGATAAATAACCAGGAACCGATTTGATGGGTCAAAGGACATGTGAAGTTTAAATTGAGGTTTTGCTAAATCACACCCCCAAAAGCCGATAATGGCAACAAATGTTTTCAATACACACATTCACACAGAGTCAGGCAGGAATTGGAGATGTTGAGAACTATTTTAAAAAGAAATGCAAGGAAAAAAAAAAAAAAGAAATGCAAGGGATGCCTGGGTGGCTCAGTGGTTGAGCGTCTGCCTTTCAGGCTGTGATCCCGGGGTCCTGGGATTGAGTCCCACATCGGGCTCCTTGCAGGGAGCCTCTTTCTCCCTCTGCCTATGTCTCTGCCTCTGTGTGTGTGTGTCTCTCATGAATAAATAAATAAAATCTTTTTAAAAATGCAAAACTCATTAAGATGTATACATTAAATGTGTAAAATTTGTTTCAACTATACCTCAATAAAGCTAAAAAAAAAGATAAATCTGTATGCTCGTCCTCATGCTTATCTATAATTAAATAAAAAAGTAAAACACCAGGGTTTTCATCTATCAGATTAAAAAAGATGAAGAAGCTAGAAAATATCCACACTAGCCTTGGTGTGAGGACACAGACCCTTTCAACCCTGCAGAAGGGGCAAAATTGATTCAAACTCTTTGAAGGCAGTTTAGCAATCAGATTGCAGCCTCTGTTGGACCCGACAGTCCCATGTGTAGGATCTCAAATCATTAAAAATAAATAAATAAAACGAGGTAGGTCTTTCTGTGCTATTTGGAACAATCTCCAGAATACTGTTTGCTTTAACTGGAACAATCTCCAGAATACTGTTTGCTTTAAAAAGCAGAAGGTGTAGAGATCAGCATATATAGTTTTATCTCATGGAGATACATATATTTCCAAAAAATGCACACACAATTTATTATGTATTTCACCCTTTATACATGAATGCCTGTATAAAACCTAAATCATTCATAGGGCACCTTGGGACACCTAGGTGGCTCAGCAGTTGAGCGTTTGCCTTCGGCTCAGGTCATGATCCCAGAGTCCCAGGATTAAGTTCCACATCAGGCTCCCTGCATGGAGCATGGAGCCTGCTTCTCCCTCTGCCTATGTCTCTGCCTCTCTCTCTCTCTGTGTCTTTCATGAATAAATAAATAAAATCTTTTAAAAAACCCATAGGGCAGCTGGATGGCTCAGTTGGTGGGGCAAGTGACTGTTGATCTCAGGGTTGTGAATTCAAGCCCCACACTGAGTGTGGAGATTACTTTAAAAACTAAAAAGTCTTAAAACAAAACCAAAAAAACTAAGTCATTCGTTTCTGCCCTTTGACATAACTTAAAATATTGTATGTTACTTGAAAATACAAAGTCTCTACTGAAATGTGTTAATATCTGAAAAGTTTTATAATTTTCTTGGGAGGTTCCATTCCATATCACACGTTTGAAGATGCAGGAACTATCTCTATAAAATGGAAATTTGGGGGGTGCCTGGGTGGCTCAGTTGGTTGAGCATATGCCTTCAGTTCGGGTCATGATCCCAGGGTCCTTGGATCAAGCCCTGCGCTCAGCGGGGAGCCTTCTTCTCCTGTGGCCTGCAGCTCTCCCTGCTTATGCTCTCTGTCAAATAAGTAAAATTGTTTTTGTTTTTTTTAAAGGAAACTTTTAGTGGTAGTTGCCTTTGGGGATGGCTGTGATCTGAAGGCAAGAAGTCTTTATGCTGCCATATATACTTTTATAATGCTTAAATTTTTACCATGTGCAATGTTTATCTTTTAAAAAAATGTAGGGATGCCTGGGTGGCTCAGCGGTTAAGCTTCTGCCTTCGGCCCAGTGCATGACCCTGGAGTCTTGGGATCTAGTCCCACATCGGGCTCCCTGCATGGATCCTGCTTCCCCCTCTGCCTGTGTCTCTGCCTCTGCCTCTCTCTCTGTCTCTCATGAATAAATAAATAAAAATATTTTTAAAAAATAAAATAATTTTTAAAATGTAAGTTCCAGGGATCCCTGGGTGGCTCAGCAGTTTAGCACCTGCCATCCGCCAGGGCATGATCCTGAAGTCCTGGGATCTAGTTCCCTATTGGGCTCCCTGCGTGGAACCTGCTTCTCCCTCTGCCTGTGTCTCTGCCCCCCCCCCTCTCTCTCTGTGTGTGTCTCTCGTGAATAAATAAAATCTTTTTTAAAAAATAAATAATTTAAAAATGTGAGTTCCAAATGTTTATTGATAAGTCAACCCCTTTGGTATTTTTCCTCAGCCAAAGCACAGAAAAAAATGCTTCATGTTTATCAGCCATCCTGCAACTGTGGAAAAACCAAAAGAATCCCACAGAGGCCAAGTCACTTGTCAGGGGGCACAGGCCCAGATCTGATGCCACAGTGTAGCATCTCTACCATACTACCTTGTGCTCTTTCTTTTTTTAAATTTTTTTATTTATTTGTGATAGTCACAGAGAGAGAGAGAGAGAATGAGGCAGAGACACAGGCAGAGGGAGAAGCAGGCTCCATGCACCGGGAGCCCGACGTGGGATTCGATCCCGGGTCTCCAGGATCGCGCCCTGGGCCAAAGGCAGGCGCCAAACCACTGCGCCACCCAGGGATCCCCTTTGTGCTCTTTCAAATAAATAAACTAATCTTTATCTAAATCTTTGTAAAATATTTATTTATTTATTTATTTATTTATTTATTTATTTATTTATTTATTTATGATAGACGTAGAGAGAGAGAGGCAGACACAGGAAGAGAGAGAAGCAGTTCCATGCAGGGAGCCGGATGTGGGACTCGATCTCAGGACTCCGGGATCACGCCCTGGGCCAAAGGCAGGCGGTAAACTTCTGAGCCAAGTGATAAAGTTAAATATCACTTTAAGTAATATTTAACAAAATATTTATTCATTCATTTATTTGAGAGAGAGAGTGAGAGAGCACGTGCGAGGAGGAGCAGTGGCAGAGGGAGAAGCAGACTCCCTCCTGAGCAGGGAGCCCAATGTGGGGCTCAATCCCAGGACCCCATGATCAGGACCTGAGCCGAAGGCAGATGCTTAACCAACTGAGCCACTCAAGTGCCCTGCCTTTTTTTTTTTTTTTTTTTAAGATTTTATTTATTTATTTGAGAGAGAGTAGGGGAGAGTGGCAGAGGGAGAGAGAATCCCAAGCGGATTCAGCGCTGAGCACAGAGCTCAATGTGGAGCTGGATCTTATAACCCTGAAATCGCGACCTAAGCCAAAACCAAGAGTCAGATGCTCAACTGAGCCACCCAGGCACCCTTGGAGCAACTGCTTTTAAGTTTAGCAGCACCCAGGTGCTCCTGCCCTCACCCCCTGAGTTACAGGGGGGTTCCTAAGTACCATCTCCTGTTCCACCAGCATACAGGGGTGGAGGGAAGGAAACCTCACATATAAACTCCTCCCTCTGGGTCAGAAACCCGGGGAACAAGGGGGCAAAGAGGGCCTACCCCGCTTGCTCCTTGGGTTGTGACCCACAACCATCCCTTCTGGGAAGCACCTACCTCCTCCTCACCCCAGCACCTCTAACAACTGACCTTCTGCTGCTCAAAGAGGGGAATGGAGCCGCCCTTGTTCCTCAAGGGGCATTCACTGAGTCCTTTCATGGGAAGTTTTTTTTTTTTTTTTCCCATGGGAAGTTCTGAATTCTAATTACCAAGGTGTGAGGAGGGGTCTCTAAAGTGAGGTATCCGAGGCTCCTTCCTTTGTCACCTTAATCTGGAAGAGAGGGTGTCTATGCCGCAGTGGTAGCCTAGTCCTTAGAGTGTGATCACGAGGTCCTGGGCTCGAGTCCCACATCACGTTCCCCGCAGGGAGCCTGCTTTTCCTTCTGCCTATGTGTCTGCCTCTCTCTGTCTCTCATGAATAAATAAACAAATCTTTTTTAAAAGACAGAGAGACAGAGAAGGTGGATGGAGCAAATCAGAAGCAGCAGCTCATTTTCAGAGCGAATCCCTTTAGGCTCACCAAACTGGGAAAATCCTGTCTGCAGAGAAAGAACAGCCTAATGGTTCCATTGGCAGTGAAGGGGCTGCTCTGGGGCTGAAGGGCAAGGCTGAGATCTGGTACAAGGTGCTCCCTGCAGGGCTGGGGTGACCTTCCTCAATCACACAAACCCGGGTAATCACCCTCTTCTGTCGTTTCCACTCGACTTGCCCATCATGCTGGTTGGCATGCAACTTGGACTCCATTCTAAAGATTGATTGATTGATGAGAGACACAGAGACAGAGGCAGAGACAAGGGCAGAGGGAGAAGCAGGCTCCCTGTGGGGAGCCTGATGCGGGACCCCATCCCAGGATCTGAGCCAAAGGCAGACCCTCAACCACTGGGCCACCTAGGCGGCCCTTTACCCAAAAAAAAAAAAAAAAATGTTTTAAGATTTTTATTTATTCATGAGAGACGCAGAGAGAGAGGCAGAGACAGCAGAGGAGAGAACGGGACTCCGGACTGGTGCGTGCTGGTATCCAGGACGTGATCAGGAGGCCGCTTTGCTGACTGTGGTCTGCGCCCAGGTGTGTGTGTCGGGGTGCAAGGGGGGGAAGCGATGGCCAAAGGGAGGGGTGGGCAAAACGCTTCCAAGTCCCCGCCCCCAGTGAAGGGAGGGGGCCCGAGATGACAGCACGACTTCACCCAGGCTCCTCCTCGCCCTGAAGCTGAGGCTCCACTGAGAGGCTCCATCGGGCTCCGGAACGAAAAGTCACCACCCCCACGGGGCGTCCCCGGGCTCCCCTGATGTTCCCACCAGACGCCACACGAGGCCGCGGCAACCCACACCTTCCGACGGAAGGGGGATCTCTCTGCCCGGCCCCTGACCTCTGACTTTGCTTTCACGCCCCTTCCCCGGCCACGCACAAACCGGGACCCCAACGCGGCCCCACGCACCGACGGGCGAGTATTCTCTGCCCAAACTCGGGACCCCGAAGCGGCGCTCGGAACCTGCCTTGACCGGAAGAAAGCCGGAGCGGTGTTGAGCCGGGAGCGGGGAGGGCGCTTCCGGTTGTTCACTTCCGCTTCCGGCTCTCGGCGTCTACTCTAACCCGGGCTCCGCCCTCGAGCGAGGAGTTTGTGGCGTCGGCGGGTTCCAGGCGATTCGAGGTGAGGGGCTGGTGGGAGAGGCGCAGAGTCGGGGAAAGCGGACGGACCTGGCCATCAAGGGTGTGCGCGTCTGCGAAAGGCGAGGCCGGGCCTTCAGGCGACCTGAGCGGGGAGGCGCGGCCGCCTGGGGTCCGCGGTCCTGGGAGTTGGGGCCTAGGAGGACCGCGAATCTGGGAGGTTGAGGGGTGAACGTAAGACTCAAACCCGGGGTCTTGGCTCTTGGGAGACCCCTGAAGTCCTGACTGCTGCCTTCCACCCCACGCCGTGTGTAGCTCCAGACAGGATGATCGAGGTTGTTTGCAACGACCGTCTAGGGAAGAAGGTCCGCGTTAAGTGCAAGTATCCACCCGCGGCTGAGAGGCAGTGGTTCCTGGGGTGCTTGATGTGAGGCAGGCATCTCCGTGTGTGCTGTAGGGTGACTTTAGTTAAACCCGGGGGAGTGGGCGGGTGGGGGCCTGGCAGGGCGCCTTCAGCCCTGGGATGTCCTCTTCCCCGTTCTCCCTTCCGTTTTCCTTAACTCGTCTGCGCCCAGCACTGATGACACCATCGGGGACCTTAAGAAGCTGATCGCAGCCCAAACTGGCACCCGTTGGAACAAGATCGTCCTGAAGAAGTGGTGAGTGCAGCGGTGGAACTGGGGACTGGATGGGACTGGGCCAGAAGGTTTGGGTGGGGGAGCCCTGTGGGCTTAGGCAGAGCTTCCTCAGCTTGCCTCCTGCATGAAAATCCACCTCAGACTTCAAATTCAAAAGGTTTCTATCCCACAGGTACACGATTTTCAAGGACCACGTGTCTTTGGGGGACTGTATCCTTTGCGTGACTTCTTGAGGAAGGCTCTGTATACCAGACTTGGTTCTCTTTGTTCGGTGCTGGAGTCTGTATGAGATGGTGCACATAAAGTATTTAACTTAGAATGTAGCACACAGTAAGCATTTGGAAAATGGGATCCAAAGAAAAAAGAAAGAAAGAAAATGGAAGCCATGTCATGTTGGTTAGGGGTGGAGGGTGGTTGATGAAATGCTTTGGCTTGGCTTAGAAGAAACTTGAAGGTCTAAATATTTATTACTGATCTCTACCTGAGTGTGGACAAGTGGTCAGGGTGGAGTGAGACTCAGGCATGTCTGTTGTGCAACAGGAGCGTGAACCTTTGTTTTTTTTATAGTTCTGATTCTTTTCAAATCAAAATTGACCTAGTTCAAAATGGCTCCCTTGGCCCTGGGTGGAGCCCTCAGGCCACCCTGACCCACCTGTGCAAGATGAGAGGGTGGAGATGGAGCCCACAGTGAGAGTTCCTTAACGTTTTTTACTTCAGATGAAATCCACGATGGGATGAACCTGGAGCTTTATTACCAATAGAGCAGAATTCCTTCCATTTGTCCTGTCCTGCCTCCCCCCCCACCCCGCTCCTCTCCCCTCCTGTTGGCTCCTCTCCCCTCTTCACTACCATCTCCCCCACACTGATACGGATGCTTGTTTTTAAAAACTCATGTTAATAAAATCTTAGAAGTTGCTTCATTGTTGTCATCTTTGAAGGAGGTCTTTTCTAACGTGGGAGGGTTGTCACTATACTCTCAGTACCCAGCAGCTCAATAAAGAGTTCAGGATCCAACTGGATCAGTGAGGGAAGAGTAAGCCAGCAGCTTGGGAGCCTGAATGGAAGCTCTGGGATTTGCCAAGGGTCTGTGAAGGTCGAGAGATCCGTGGGATTATTGGCATCCTAATAGATCAAGGGGGTCTGGGTAAGGACAGTAGATACAGTAGTTAGGAATACAGGTTCTGGATTCAGACCGACTATGGTTGGAATCCCAGCTCTGCCACTGCTGTGATCCTGGGCCAGGGTAGTTAATGCCTTCATTTCCTTATCCAAACTGGAACTGATAGTGTTTACTTAATTGCCTTGTTGTGAAATGTGTAGATGAGCTAAAGCATGATTAAGCAGCCACAGTTCCTTGGATTTTGGAAATTCAAGTGAACAGAGACTGTGGTTTAGGCTAGGCTTTGATCATTAGTGATGGGATTTGAGGAAGTCACCCTCTCCGATCCTTGGTTTCCTACTCTAAAATAGACAACCAGGATGGCACCCATATCTCAACGAGAATGCAGTTAAAACAGCAGGATGTCTGGTACAAAGTGTTTAAAGCTGTCTCCAGCCTTCCCCCAGGTGTGAGTAGACAGGACACCAAACACCCCATCTGTGTTCCCTGGGCCACAGACCCCAGGATCAATGTTGGTCCTTCCTCCAGCTGTATTCTGGAGCCTTTCTCAGGAGTTTCACCCAGAAGCTTGCCCCATCCCTTTCCCCCTCTCCTGTATCGACCTGGCTGATTTCCTGAAGTACATTAACATGTTCAAGTCTAGCCTTCCTCATAAGCTCCAACTAGTCTTCTGCCTTAATTTCGCTACCAAGCTTCTTGGGATGCAGACCTTCCAGCTGCCTAGGGTCCTACTGGCATGTAGTTCATGGACGATGATCTCTCCTTAGTCTCTGTTAGACGCCTCCCTACCTGCCATCTTGGTTTCCCTTCTGTCCTTAGGACTAGCTCCCTCCTGATGTCAGGAATGTCTCTTTCCTGATACCTTGATCTTCCTACTGTTAAAGTTCTCTCCCCCCGTATTTGTCTACTTAAAAATACCCCCCCCACTCTTTTTAATATAGCACAACCTTGATAAGGTGGTTACTTGTTAATCTCAAATCAGCATAGAAAAGTACAGGCTGAAAATAAAACCTTTATCCCATTCTCTCTCCTGAGGTCACGTCTTTTCCAATGCATTTATAGAAACTTCAATTTTATTTTTAAGAGGACCATGCTAATATTTGCTTCTAAAAACAATTTAAATGTTTTGTTCAAAATTAAGTTGTTGTTGTTGTTGTTGTTTTTAAGATTTATTTATTCATGAGAGACACAGAGAGAGAAAGGCAGAGACATAGGCAGAGGGAGAAGCAGCTCCTCGCAGGGAGCCTGATGCAGGACTCCATCCCGGATCCTGGGATCATGCCCTGAGCTGAAGGCAAACGCTCAACTGCTGAGCCATCCAGGTGTCCTTTAAGTTTCTTATTTCTTAACACCCCCCCCCTCCCAGTGGTAATTTTTAACATATTTAACATATTTGAGTAAATCCAGAAATTTTCTGAAATATAACCTATACTTTTTATACAGTTGGGTTAATTATGCATTCTTTTTTTTTTTTTAAGATTTTATTTATTCATGAGAGAAACAGAGAGAGAGAGGCAGAGGGAGAAGCAGGCTGCTTGTAGGGACCCCGATGTGGGACTCGATCCCGGAACTCCAGGATCACGACCTGAGCCAAAGGCAGACGCTTAACCGCTGAGCCACCCAGGCGTCCCTAATAATGCATTCTGTAATATATACCATTCAGTGCTTTTTTTTTTTTTAGTTCCCAATATGGGACTCAAACTCATCACCTCAATATTTTTTTTTTTAAACTTTTTTTATTTATTTATGATAGTCACAGAGAGAGAGAGAGAGAGAGGCAGAGACACAGGCAGAGGGAGGAGCAGGCTCCATGCACCGGGAGCCCGATGTGGGATTCGATCCCGGGTCTCCAGGATCGCGCCCTGGGCCAAAGACAGGCGCTAAACCGCTGCGCCACCTAGGGATCCCCTCATCACCTTAATATTGAGTCACATGCTGTACCAACCAAGTCAGCCAGATGCCCCAATCACTTGCTTTTTTATGCTTTATTTTTCATGTTCCATATAAATTAATCTCATTCTTTTTCATTAGTTTATTGATAATTGCTTGTTTTGCTTTATATAAAAAGAGAGTACAGAGGGGTTTTTGTGATGATAGTACTCGCTTGTGTAGAACTGCGGTAGTGGATGAGGACTTTATTTTGTCAACTAGGATGTAGGAAGAAAGAAAGATAGAATGCAGGCTGTCAGATGAATCTGCTTGTATTACAAGTGAATCACATGACCACACCAAAAGGGGTGGGGAAGAAAGGAGCTGACCTAGTAACTTTGGAAAAGTATTTTGACTGGATACTGTAAGGCTAAAGACAAAAAGAATCATACACAAACACTGTACTCTAAATAAATTCCTCACAGCATTATGATTGAGCAATTCTGGAACTACTTTTGTACATCTATAACCACACATATGGTTGAACAAACAGGTAAATATATTGTAGATAGAGCCAGATTTCTCACTGCTGGAGAAAGAAGTTATAAACAAAACAAGGTGGGGTGAAAGGAAGTGGTTAGAATAAACTCTGTGAGGCTGGATTAGAGTTGGAGGTATTAGTATGGACTCATGTTTTTAGTTTAGTATGTATACAGACATGCAGAAATGCAGATGTATGTATACATACATATATTTCCTTGCTTTATCTCCTTGGACCAGAAGCAGTGACACCCCAGTAGCAATGGGCATACCCAGCACCTAGATCTTAGTTTCTAAATATTCTCCAATGAAAGGAGCCAAGCCTTCCAGAAGTGATTGGTTCCAGAACTAGGATAGAGAATATACTAGCTGAGCCTGGAATATCTTGGGCCAGGTAGTAGGAAGTGCTCCAATAGAAAGGATGAGAGCATATAGAAAGGGCACAGAAGCCAGCCTGTGAACAAGCTCACAGTTTCCAAATTTGGAACCACCTGGACAACCAGATAATAATAGTATTGGACTATAATCAATAGGATAAAATAAGTATCTTTGAGCCCATACTTATATCAATAAATAATTGAATGTAAATAAACAAGGGACAACTCTTCATTATAAAAGGATTGCAGTTAAATGGAGAAGAGGAAAATAATAAATCACTGCATAGTAATCATATGATTACCATCATAGTAATGGTAATCACCATTACCATAGTAATTAATTGCTGTAGATAAAGAAATACTGACAGATGCTAAAAACTGGCAGCCATTGGTAAATGTTTAAGCAGAAGTAGGATATTTGTGCAGCCTCAAAGTATCTCCCAAAAAGTATTCATTACAAGGAGGAAAATTGTAAGTTTAGATACTGCCTTAACCAAATGATCAAAGTTAATAACATCACAAGTATGGTAGGCAGACTCTAATGTGGTTCCTAATGATCCTCTTGTCCTGGTATTCACAACCTTGTGTAATCCCTTGCTCTTGAGCATAAACCAGACCTAGCTTTTAACAAATAGAACATGGCAAAAGTGATTGGATATCACTTCTGAGATTAAGTTGCAAAGAGACTGTGGCTTCTGTCTTGCTTTCTCACTTGCTCATTGATGAAAGCCAGCTGCCTCACAGAGAGGCCCCCAGCCAAAGCTAGTAAGGAACTCTGTTCCTCAGCCATCCATCACCCCCTTCGCAACTAAATCCTGCAAGCAACCACATGAAGGAGCTTAGAAGTAGATCCTGTCCCAGTCAAGCCTTCAGATGAGACCACAGCCATTCCTGCTAACACCAGCTAAACTGTGCCTGGATTCCATAGAAACTATGAAATACTAAATGTTAATCCACTAAATTGTAGGGTAATTCATTATGCAGGAAAAGATGCCTTAATACAATCAGTAAAACATATCATTGATCAATATCATTGATCACCTGGTATGAGTCACTGAGAAGGACACCTTGTCTCTGTGATATACTTCCCAATAACACGTAACCTCAAATCATTAGAGAATACCAGACAAACCCCATCATGACAAAACATCAGAATGAGGGACATTCTGCTTTTTGAAAGTATCAAAGGTCATGAAAGACAAGAAAAGACCTAAAAAATGTCATGAACTGGAGGAAACTAAGGACACATGACAAATGTGTGTCCTGGAACATAAAAAGAATATTAGTGGGAAAACAGGAAATTCTCTTCTAAAGTCTAATTGTTTTTTAATTAATAGTATTGTACTATTGTTGATTTCCAATAGTATTTACAAATGTTTGATAATTATTCTAGGGCAAGGTTTCTCAGCTTTGGCACTGTTGACATTGGGGCGGATAATTCTTTGTTGGAGTTGCTGTGCATTATAGGATGTTCAACAACATTCCTGGCTTCTACCCACTAAATGCCAGTAGCATCTCCCTCCCCACTATTTGTGACAACCAAAAATGGCCAAATGCCCCCAGGGAAACAAAAGTGATCCCTCGTGATCTCTGTTCTATTATTTTCAAAGACTTTATTTTTAAGCGATCTCTACACATGATGTAGGGTCTGAACTCACAACCCTAAGACCAAGAGTCACATCCTCCACCAACTGAGCCAGCCAGGAGCCCCACCTCCATTCTGTTATTTTTTTTTTAATTTATTTATTTATTTATGATAGTCACACACAGAGAGAGAGAGAGAGAGAGAGAGAGGCAGAGACACAGGCAGAGGGAGAAGCAGGCTCCATGCACCGGGAGCCCGACGTGGGATTCGATCTCGGGTCTCCAGGATCGCGCCCTGGGCCAAAGGCAGGCGCCAAACCGCTGCGCCACCCAGGGATCCCCCATTCTGTTATTATATAAGATGTTAATATAAGGGATGGCTAGGTAAAGGGTATATGAAAAATCTACACTATTTTTATAACTGCACTAAGTCCAGAATCATCCTTTTTTTTTTTTTTTTGAAGATTTTATTTATTTATTTGAGAGAGAAAAAGAGCAAGCATGAGCAGGGGCAGAAGGAGAGAAAGAAGCAGACTCCCCACTGAGCAGGGATCCCACCTTAGAGCTCAATCCCAGGACCCTGAAACCATGACCTGAGCCGAAGGCTTAACTGACTGAGCCACCCAGACACCTTGAAAATCATTTTTTAAAAAATATTATGGTTAAGATTATCATATGTGCTTATAAGAAAAACCAAAACGTTATATTGAAACATAAGATTCTCAATTTTTCCTTCACCTGAATTACCAGTGCTAGTCATTAACATATTTGAATGAATCCAGAAATTTTGGTATATAGTTTTTACACAATTAAGATAATTATACATATTCTGCAGCTTCCTTTTTGTTTTTTTTAATGCTTTGATATCTTTCTATAACTAATTATTTTCAATTAATGTTTGTTGATTTGTTATGCTTTCATACATACTATAATTGCTACACTGTACAGTGACTAGCTTTTCTTTTCACTCATCAAACATATTTTTGCTATGAGGCAGACGCTGTTTGGAGAGCATTCTACAGATTAACTCAATTTTTGCATCAAAGGTATGTATGAGATATATATATTTCTTATTCTCATTTGCAGATGGAGAAGCTGAAAAGCTGAAACACAGAGATTAGTTTCTTCAAAGTCATAGCCAGGCTTTGAACACAAGCGATCTGGCTCTTGAATGCTCTTAACCTACTATATCCTATTTCTTGTAGACATGTTTTCCCATGTTTTATATGACTGTGCCTCATTTTTTTTTTTTTAAGATTTTATTTATTCACGAGAGACACACACAGAGAGAGGCAGAGACAGGAAGAGGGAGAAGCAGGCTCCATGCATGGAGCCCGATGTGGTACTCGATTCCGGGACTCCAGGATCACGCCCTGAGCTGAAGGCAGGTGCTACGCCACTGAGCCACCCAGGGATCCCCGCCTCATTCTTTTTCAATGGTCACATAGGGGTCTAGTTCTAGATGAACTATCATTGAACTCTTCCTTGTTGGTGTCTTTGCCTCTCGTATCTATCTCCAGCCTGTCCCCAGGCACCTCCCCAGAGTCCCACAGGTGCCGCAGACTCAATTTTAAGACGATTCAAACTGAGCTCATCATCCTCCTACAGACGCATCCTCCTGTGTCGCCAGCTAAGTGGCCATGCCAACACCCACCAGTCACCCAGGACAGAGGCAGGAGCCAGACCGAGAGAATAAGTTAAGTAGGTTCCAAAGGAAGTAGAAGATGTTTGGTCAGTGGCACAGGGAAAGGGTTAGTCTCGCAAAAGAAAAAAAAAAAGTGGGGGGACAGCTTTGGACATCTGGAGGAAACAGGTGGGGAGAAGGAGGATGGAGGAGCCAAATTTAGGCTTCTTCGCTGCTCATCACCAAGGCAACTGCGTTGCTACGGCAACAGCTAAGGCAGCACCGCCTCTTTCAAGTACCTCGTGGGCTGCCGTCACCTCGAAACCACCCGGACACTTCCGCATAAGGGGGCGCGGGCCTCCGGGAACGGCTGAGGAAGGCGGGAACTACTGCCGCAGTAGCCAATCGGATGGGGCCTGCGGCGAAGGACGCAAAGGAGGTGCCCGGACTTCTGTGAAGCTCGCCGGAGGCTGTGGAGAAGGACGGGCTCCAGCCCCTTCCCTACCAGTCAGCGGCCGAGGGAGGAAGGGGGCGGGATCCGGGGGAGGCCGTACGGGGGCGGGACCCGGTAGAACGCACGGAGGGTCCGCCCAGTCTCGCCGCTACCCAATAGAAAGCCCGAAGGCCTCTCCGGACTGCTCGGGCGCCCAATGAGCATCGTCGCCGGGCCCCGGGGCGAGGCGGGCCGAGCCAATCGGCGGCGGCGGTGGGCGGGTGCGGGCGGCATAGGCGGTGCGGCGGAGGCGGAGCGGGCGCTGCGGCAGGAGGGAAGATGGCGGACGAGGAGAAGCTGCCGCCCGGCTGGGAGAAGCGCATGAGCCGCAGCTCAGGTGCCGCGGGGGTCGGGGCTGGGGCGGGGCCGCGCGGGCCCGCGGAAGCAGGGCTCGAGCTCGCCCCTGGGGCGCGGCGCCGCCGCCCGATTCCCGTGGGGTCTTGGCTCCTCCGCGTCTTCCCAGGGTAACGGCCCGGGCCCGCCCCGTGGGGGCTGCGAACCTCAGGAGCGGGGATGCCGGAGGAAACTGAGGCAAGGGGCGGGGCCGGAGAGACCCAGCGCGCTGCCGGGGGTGGGGGGGGCGGGGGCGGGGGGCCGGGGATCCCGCAGCACTCCCCCAGGTGATGGCCCTGGCCCTGCCGATCCGGCTGACACCTTTTGGCCTATTGCACCCGACGTCCCCGGGGACCGTGTCTGCACCCTGCTGGGCCCGGGGGGCACCCCGGGGAAGGACACCCCAACCCCACGCTCAGGGCGTGGCCTCAGAGCGTTGCCGGGCCTCGGGCCCACAACCTGCCCCTGCTAACCCGCCGGCCATCCCCGCCTAACCCGAGTCTGTCGTCGCCGCCCGGTGGATGGACCCTGTGCCGGGAGCCCGATCTGAGGCTTATCCACAGTAATAATACCCGTAACCGCACGCTCATCTTACCGCCCAGCCCTGTGCCAAGTGTGTTTGGAGTGTGTTCTCCCTCTCTCTCTCTGAATGACCACAACTCTGGGAGGTGGATAGTTATCACCCCGTTTTGCAGGTGAGGAAGCAGAAGTCAGAAAACTTAAGGAGCTCCCCCAAGGTCATTCATTTCAGGGGGTGGGGGCTGGATTAGAGTCCGGTCAGTCTGACAGCAGAGCCCGCCTGCCCTTGTCACTGCAGACCAGTGAGGAGCAGGCCCAGCATCTCACCGCACTGCCTCCCCAGCCCATAAAAATCACAGTCACAGTGATATCTGCTCATTGAAGGCCAGGCCCTCTGGTGAGCACTTTGCACGGATCATCACTGTTCTCCACATTAGCCCCGTGAAGTTATGTCCTTAATCTCTCGCTTCACCCCCACTTTTCAGATGAGAAAACCAAGGTTCATGGAGAGAGAGGCCATTGCAAGGTTTTAGGGTCGGTCACTGGCTCAGCTCTCACTGAGCCCGCTCCAGCCCTGCTCCGTGGCCACAGCTGACAGCATGAATCCTGATGCTCTGCCCTGTTCTGGGCCCCCTCTCTGGCCATTTCTGCTCGGCTCCACCCTAATGGTCTTCCTCAGGGGTGACCTTCAGTTCTTCACGGTGCTGGGTGCCAGTCGTGCAAAAATCTCAGCCCCTGGAATGATGCCTGGGCTCTCCTGGGTTCTACCTCAATCTTCTCTCTTGTGGCCTTCCCTCCTTCCTGCTCCTTGGGCCCTGGGTAACGTTTGACCCCCCTGTACTGCTGGTCCATAGTTGTGCAGCGCTGTACACTGGGTGCGGGTTAAGAACAGAGCTTTCATGTTTGGCAACCTGGGTTTAATTCCTGCCTCCAGCCATGTGTGCCTGGGGCCAAGTGTACACTCAGGAAACATTCCAAAGGTGTGGAAGGTGAGGCCTCACTTCTGTCGTCTACAGGGAGATGATAGCTGTCACGCTCCTAATGTGTACTGGGCACTAGTCTAAGTGTGTTACCGCTGTGAGCTCACTCAGTCCTTAGCACAACCCTACAGGCAGGGACTGTTGTTATCTGCATTTTACAGGTGACAAAATCAAGGCCCAGAGAGGTTAGCTCACACAGTGAGTGACAGCCAGACTTGAACAGGCAGCCTGGCTGCCTGTCCCCACACCGGCTTCGTCTCTCCTGTCACTCTGGGTGGTTTTCCTCCTTGAAGTCACTAATAACTGAAGTTATGACATTGTCTTATTTGCTTGTCTGGGGCCTGCCCATCCCCATCTAGAATGCTGGCTCCCTCGGGGCCTGTAGCTCGAGGTGGACTCAGGGGATTTGTTGAATGAAGGAATCCCATTGGCCGGTCCGTCATCTTGGCCTCCGGGTGGTGTCCTTTGAGCAGGTCCCAGCTGAATTCCTGTATCCCCCCTCCTCCAGGCCGGGTATACTACTTCAATCACATTACTAATGCCAGCCAGTGGGAGCGGCCGAGTGGCAACAGCAGCAGTGGCAGCAAAAATGGACAAGGGGAGCCCACCAGGGTCCGCTGCTCGCACCTGCTTGTCAAGCACAGCCAGTCCCGGCGGCCCTCATCCTGGCGACAGGAGAAGATCACCAGGACCAAGGAGGAGGCCCTGGAGCTGATTAATGGTGAGCAGAGTTGGAAGCAGGTTGGAGTGGGGGGAATGTGGGGAGAGGTTGTCCCCTCATTGGGAGCTGGAGCCAGCCTCGTAGAAATCACACCAGGCCCTGCACCCCAGCTAACTCAGCTGTCAGCATTGGCTGCCACCGAACTGCCTGTACGTGACGTGAGCCTGGACTGCACAGCTGCCTCTCCTTTTTCTTTCTATTTGGCATTTGAGGGTGAGCCAGGTTACGAGAGGAGGACCCAGCCTTGGGGGCTGGCAGCCCTGGGTTCAGATGGTGGCTATGCCCTGTAAGCTCCAGGGGGAGCTTGTGTCATCTTGAGACTCAGTTTTCCCCTCTGTAAAATGGGTGTTGTCACATACCTGCCCATACCTGGTGTGTAGGTGCCAAGAAAACTATGAAATCAGCAGCATTTAGCTCACTAGGGCCATAAGTTGCAGAACCCTGGTATGGAGCTGCCTGGTATGGCTGCCACTACCTACACATGGCTGTTACTATTTAAATTAATTAAAACTAAGCCATATTCAAGATTGGTTCCTTACACTGGCCACACTTCAAGTGCTTGGCAGCCACAGGTGGCTAGTGGCTGCCATCTTAGCGCAGATATAAAACTTTTCCATCCTTACAGGCAGTTCTGCTGGACAGTTCTGGGCTGGATCTCACGTGTGGTTTAATCATTCAGACTCTGGCACCACAGACCCCAGACCCTTTCTGGGCTGCTCTTACCCCAGATGACCTGTGCCTCACCCAGACCCCGACGGCCTGGGTTCCTATCTGGCACTGCCCAGCCCTGGCTGTGTGACCTTGAGCAAGTTACATAACATCTCTGAACCTGTCTTTCCACTTGTAAGATTCGTGTTTTGATGATAGAACCTACCTCCTAGGACAGTTGTGAAGACTCTGTCCTCATGCAGTAAAAAGCATGAATGTAAAACATGATTAACAGTTCCTGGTGTCTAGTAAATGTCCTCTAATGCTAACAGTCATGATGATTGTTGTTAGGAGCACAGGCCTTGCAAAGTGCAGACCCAGTCAGTGTTGGTGGTTGTTTTACTGTCATATTACTTGGTCCGGTATTTGGCTACAGGATATTACTTACACCCACACGCTTCCTGCGGTGTCCTGGCCCCTGCAAGCCTCACACGGCAGCCTCATAGAGAGGAGCAGAGCTCATGCGCAGATTCTGGAAGGCAGGTTAAAGAGCTCGCCTCCTGAGCTCTGTGAGGGCAGGGACTGGCTCTCTTCCCACCATATTCCCACCACTCTACACACAGCCTGGCCTATGCTCTGTCCTCACGGCCTTGTTTCATGAACAGCAGGGAGCCAGAAGTAAAGGCCTGGGCAAGGCCGTAGCTTGGACTCTGGGGAAGGCTGTGCAGGGGACTGAGGAGGATGAGACCTATCCCAGCAAGGTTGAGGCCCTGAGTGAGCGAAGAGTCCGGGTCCTTTCTGGAGACAGCAGGAAAGCTGGCCACATTTGACTGGGGGGTTTGGTCCTGCAGTGCCTTGCTTTCAGGAGAGAGCAGTGTGGGGAGTGTCAAGGGCCAGGGATGCTGGGAGGCCCAGAGCCCAGGCTGGTTGGATCTAACATTGAGCAGCTGGGAGGAGGGGTGTGCTGCCCCAGGGAAAAGGAGGAGGTTCGTGGAGAATGCCCAGAGAATCAAGGGGTGACCTGGGTCCTCCCAGCTCAGGTGGTCCGTATTCTGAGGCTTGGGGACCCACAAGAGTGGGCAAGAGGCGGACCATCTGGGAGAGTGTCTAGTTCTGCAGAACAGCCAGGCCAGAGGCGGAGACCTTTGGGACAATCCTGGCAAGAGATGGCAGGAGGCCGAAGCAGTGGGCATGGCTGGGAAGAAAGGCTGTTAGGCCTCGGAGACTGCCTGGGAGGGGCAACTGAGGATGCCTCCCCGTTTCCAGGATGGATAGGTGTGCGCCTGGTGGGCTGTTACTGTGGGAGGATCCTGGGGCTGCTGAGTCAGTTAGGTCTTGGAGAAGGGGGATCTGGGAGGTGCTCCCAGGAAGCTGTCAGGCCCTGGAGTCGGTGTAGACTCTGGAGTGTTAGCAGGGGCTGGAACATGCATGTACCTGTGCAGATGGCCCGGGGGAGCTGTGGGCAGACCTGCAGCTACAGGCAGTGTGATGTGACTGGCCAGGGAGAGGGGAGCAGATTCCCAAGAGGTCAGGAGGCAGACTCAGGAGCATATGGTAACGGGTTAGCTGGGTGGGGCAGGGTGAGGTCACAACTAGTGTGGCTCATCCTGGAGTCACACACAGATAAAGCCTGGTGCCAGCTGTGTGGCCTTGAGCAAGTATCTCAGAGCCTTGGCTGCATCATCTGTAGAATGGGGATAGGATGGCCATGAGACCCAGGGGCCGGCCAGCGGTTGACGGCTCAACAGAGCAGTGGGCTCAGTGCCCAGCGCTTAACATCTACACAGGACCCTGGTCATTCAGGCCTGTGTGGTTGAGGGCCCAGGTCAGGACAAGGCATCTGCTCCTTTCTTGAAAGAGCTCTGAGCAGGGACTAGGGAGCCTGGTGGGACTTGGATGGGACTCAGGCGCCTGGTGGACTCAGCATGGAGACCCTCTGGTGACTTTGGCCTGTTTACTCAGTGTCTTGAGATGAGCTGGGACAGACCCCTCAGGGGTCATTAGGAGAAAGCTGGGAGATGGCCCAGGCCACGGAACGCTTTGTAACCAGACACTCATGTGCCCTGTCAGCAAGCTTCGGGTGTCCAGGCCTGTTTTTCTCTTCTGTAAAAGTGGATGCTCCCCCTGTCCTGGGCTTGTTCCAGGTGATCAGGAGATCAGGATTTGGGCTCGAATCTCATCAGTACCCATTTAGGTCCATCGCCCCGAGGGGACAGGCTGCCTGCAATAAGAACCAGCATGTCCGCGTTTTCTGCTGAGGCTCCTTTTCCTCTGCAGCTGCTGGGCTGTGGCCAGGCCCTGCCAGGGATCTGGGGACCAGCTGCCTGTCATTGCCAGTGTCCTTGTCTAAGGAGGCCAGGCTGTGGAGAAGCCCTCTCCACCTGCTCCCCATCCCTCCAGCCCCACATGCCTGGGACCTAAGGGTCCCAGGGAGGCCCTGGTGTGAGTAGCAGTCTCCTCAAACATGCTCATTCCCAGGGTCTGCGGGTCAGTGAGCCCCTTTGGCCTAGCGTCCCCACCCAAGGTTGGCGGGTCCCTTCCAGTCTACTGTCTTCAGGCTGAGTCTCTGGTCTCTCTGGGCCCCTCCTGCTGGATCTTTGGTTTTCTGGGCAGATTTAATCCTGTCCACTTTTACTTGGTCCAGGCCCCTTCCCTTGTCTGTCTCTAAACCTTTCTAGGGGTGCCTGGGTGGCTGAATCGGTTAAGTATCCAACTCTTGATTTCACTTTAGGTCATGATCTCAGGGGCCCCACGTTGGGGGTCCAGACTGAGTGTGGAGCCTGCTTAGGATACTCTATTCCTCTCCCTCTGCCCCTCCCCTGCTTTAAAAAAAGCAACATCTTAGAATCAGAGACCACTGATTTGTTTACTCACTTTCCCTAAACAATTGTGGTGTATTACCTTGCAGTGCTGTAACAGAATACCACAGGCTGGCTGTTTATTTTCCACAGTTCCAGGGCTAGAAGTCTGAGATGAAGGTTCTGACCGATTCAGTTTCTGGTGAAGACTGTCTTTCTGGCTTGTAGGCAGCTGCCTCCTCACTGTGTACTCACATGGCCTTTCCATGGCATGTGCACATGGGGAGTGAGGGGGAGCTCTCTAGTGTCTCTTCTTATAAGGACTCTAATCCTATGGGACCAGGGGGTCTCCCTTATGACCTCATTTATCACTGATTACTTGCATGAAGGCCCGTCTCCAAACACAGTCATTTTGGGGATTGAGGCCTCAACATACGAACTTGGAGGGGACACGTTCATTCCCTACCACATGGACTGACAGCTAGTAACTGTCAGGGGCTTGTGCTGCACCAGGCATTTTCCAGCAGTAACTGTCCCTCCTGCTAGCCCTCCAGGGTGGGAGCTGCTATAAATAGCCCATTTTACAGGTCAGGCGAGTATGCCTTCGAGAGGCAGTCACCCACCAGGGTCACAGAGCTCGGGATGGGTAGAGCTGAGATCTGAATACAACAGTGGGGGAGTCTAGAGTTTACCCGCCTTGGCCTCAGAGACGCATGGAGCAGGCCAGCCTGTGACCTCCCAGCAGCGACAGATGCACTTCTGTCATGCAGCCAGTTTCAAAGGCCCCCCAACTCCCCAAATCAGGTAAAAGTTCCCTGCTTCAGATGGGGAGCTCCTTGAGAGGCTGCCCCCCAGGATCTGCCTCTCACCTGGAGCGCCCGTTGGATGGAGTGCCGTCTCGGTGAGGGGTGTTGAGGCAGGCTGGCTAGGTCAGGGCATCGCCAGGAGGGTGGCAGGGGGTGTTTGGTATGTGCTTCCTTTTCCTCCCCCCTTGAGCATTTGGATCTAAGGCACAGAGGAAAGAGACATGAGATTCCAGCATTTCTGTCTAAGGAGCGGAGGGGTGGATCCCTCTCCCTCCTTCTCTGTGGCCTGTTTCTGTCTCATTTATTCATGAATTCCTTCAGCATTAGGGAGCACCTGTTCTGTGCACAGGGCCAGGTGCTGGGAACACAGCAGCGAGCAAGGCCCACTGGCCCTGCCCTCCCAGTCTGAGGCAGGTGACACACAGATGGGACACTGGCAAATGTAGGGGGGCACCTCCCACAGCGGGGTCTTAGGAAAGACTCCTGGATGAGGCCAGAGGACAACAAATGAGCTTCCTATGGGAAGAGACCATTAAGCAAAGGCCTCGAGGTGGCAGGGGCAGGGCAGACTGGGAGGGCTGTCACGGGGGCTGGGTTAATACTGAGCCCAGGGGATGCACAGGGGCCTGAGGGTTCCCTTGCATCTTGGCTTGTGGCCAGACTCCTGACGGGCAGCTTCTAGAAAGAGGAGATGAGAAAGCAGTGATTTTTTTTTGTTTGTTTTTAAGTCACTTGAGGCTCCTGTCCAAGCAGAACATTTCCTGAGAGTTGGCTGATCAGAGGAAGATTTGGGTGCTATGAACTATGGCGGGCAGAAACTTGGCTTTTATTTGATTTTTGGGCTGATATCTGTGTGTACCATGGCCAGGCCATCTAGTCTCAGGGATCCCTGCTGACTCACAGCATCGGCTCCTGGAGGATGCGGCAAGGTGGTGCTGTACTGGGCTCGGCTCTGCAGGTGCGGGGCCTGTGCCCGGAGCCGGGCAGGTTACAGCAGGGAGCACTGTATGCACAGGATTCTCTGGCCAGCGAATCGAGGTCCAGACAAGGGAAAGGAGGAAGAATCTTGAGGCTGCCCAGGTGAGGCGAAGAGATAGCCCGGAGTCCAGGGAGTAGAGAAGTCTCGGTGATGTCCAGTTCAGGCTGGATCACTAATGGGTGCAGCTAGCACTGGGGGGCCACCTAGCAGCCCCAGCGGGCATGGTCAGCCCCAGCATGGGCATTGCAGGCAGAAGCCACCCCTGCCCATGGAGGGTGGGGCTCATGTCGCACTGGCAAGCTTTTCTGACCAGGCAGCCTGTCCCATGACAAGATGCACAGGCAGGATAGCCCAGGGATGGGCAAGTCACACAGAAACGGGGGGAGTCTTATCACTGAGACGCGTGGCCCTTATGGATGGGAGAATTGTGACAGCACCTAACATTTGTCAGAGTCTCCATGGCAGGCACACTGTGCTGTCACTGTGGTCTGCTGGCAGATGACTAATGGGCCAGCAGCAGAGGGATGGTTGGGACATGGGGATGACAGGGTGAGGGGGACAGCAGTGGAAGGCCCCCAGTGGACCAGATACCAGGACCCAGGCGCTGCCATGGTGTGGGACAGGATGGGGTGATAGATGTGTTGTCACAGTTGTGTTGTTTCAGTTGTGGTCATAGCGGAGTTTGCACGAGCTCAGCAGGCAGATGGCCCCGGCTGGGTGTCTGGGCCTCAGTTCGCCAGGTGGCTTAATCAGCAGCGTCCCTGTGGTGCTCAGACAGGAGCAGTGGAGGGTGGTGTGCAGAAGCCCACTAGCAGGGATAACAGGGTGATCCTCACACCCGGGGTGGGCTGGGTGGGTGTGCAGAATGTCCCCAGGAGAGTAGCTGTCAGGGAGGCCATGTGGGACCAGGGTGGTCTGGAGCTGCATGTCCTGGGAGTCCACCCCGTGGCTGCGCCTGTGGGTGCAGGGACAAGACTGGCAGGAATGTTCCTTCAAGCGCTGGGGCAGCTGGTTGGAGCAGGATGGGGCATTTTGAGGAGGAGAGGGTGGGCTCTGGCTCTAGGGGCTCCTGCCTGGAACCTGGACTCAGGAGCAACAGGAGGCTCTTCCTCACCACGCAAACACAGCCTTCCTATGTGCCCTGCTCCCCACATGTGAGTCATATAGGTGCTCAGTGCAGCCTCAGCCTTCCCCCACCCCCCGCCCCCAGGAGATGAGTCCCCAGCGGAAGCAGTTTGTACCACACACAGGATGCATCCAGTGTGATGCCACCACAGCCTTTTAGGGCAGCTGCAAGAACGGTGTCGGCTGCTATGAGGCCATGTCCATGGAAATGACACATGTCCCGTCTCGGCTGCCTTGTGGTCTCTTCACGACGCCCCACTTAGCAGCCTGGGCCTTCCTCCCAGTTCCAATAGGTTGGACAGTTGAGGCCCAGGGGATCCGCCAACAGCTCCTGTGGCAGAGCTGGCCTGGTGCCCCAGCCTCCTGCCTTTCTCCTGGAAACTTCTAGAAAATTTCCCCATCAGTGCCTTGTGGGATCTTGGCAGGGCCCTGGGTCCCAGCATCCCTCTTCAGTATTTGCCCTGCTTTTTGCCCTCCTCCCCAACAGGGCCTAGAGGTAGAGATTTTCCCCAAAATATGTGTTGGGGTGTGGGAAAAGGTCATGTTGTGTTCATGTTATGTCTGTAGGGGGCGGGAGGTAGGAGTGGCAAAGGGAGCTGGGGTGGGGGAACGGGCTCTGAGACCAGTGTGGCTATTGAGGCCACCACAGGGTCAGGGGGCGCACACTTGGTGGCGGGGGGGTGGGGGGTGTTCATGAATGTGTGTGGAGCGAGTGGTCACCCTTGCAAATAGGGCAGGGGTTGCGTGCCTCCTTTCCGAGGGAAGTGCCCCCTCCATCAGGAGCCCCCCGCTCCATCCCACCCTGCCTTTGATGAGAGGTCTCCCTGTATGTCCACAGGCTACATCCAGAAGATCAAGTCAGGAGAGGAAGACTTTGAATCTCTGGCCTCACAGTTCAGCGACTGCAGTTCGGCCAAGGCCAGGGGAGACCTGGGTGCCTTCAGCAGAGGTGCGCAAGGAGTGGGCACTACCTGGCCCTAGAGGAGCCTCTGTCCCAGCCGCGGGGATCCCCCTGCCAGGGGGAGGTTGGGAGGGGTAGCCCCGGCTGTGCAGGTCTTCAGGGTCCACCAGGTGGCAGCACAGTCCCGCAGGCTCCAGAGGGACTCCCACTGCTGGGGGGTTGGCTGGGCTGCAGAGCCCTCTGCCTGGCTTCCTTTCCCCCCTGCGGTGGGAAGTCCGTCTGTGGGTCCCTCGATGCAGTTGTCCCCATCATGGACACGGCAGGGTAGGTACTTGGCTGCCGTGTGCCTCTCCTCTGGTTGGGGGGTGTAAGGCTGGGTCCCCAAGAATGCCCCTCCCAGCACCACCCACAGGGGTGAGGGGAGGAGAGTTCAGCTCAGCAGCCCTGAGTTTAGGTCTATGGGGCTCAGGCAGTGGAAAGGGGGGAGCAGAGGGGATCAGGCCACCTCCTCCTCCTCCTTTCTCTCCTCTTCCCCCTCCACCTTGGGGTCTGCAGAGCATCGGGGAGGGGCCCAGGATGGGGTGAGGAGTGTGGGAAGAGCCAGCAAGGGGCTGTCAGCTGCCTGTGTGCCCCAGGAGGCAGGCAGGACAGATGATGCGGCAGGGGCTGGGAACGGGGGCCCAGGGAGATGAGTTCATCACTAAAATGTGCCTCCCAAGTGCACAGCAGTGGCAGCAGCTCTGCCTGCCATCCCTCATGCTGTCCTCAGGCTTCCTGGGGCCTTCTTAATGGCCCGCCGCCCCACTGACAGGGCCATAAACCATGTGATGGATGAGCGTGAGGCTCAGCGCAGGTGGGAGTCCCATCTGCCCGCTCCACCTGGTCCTGGCCTGCGGCCGGGTCTTGACCCCCACACACCATCGCTCACACTTCCCCAGGTCAGATGCAGAAGCCATTTGAAGATGCCTCCTTTGCACTGCGGACGGGGGAGATGAGCGGGCCCGTGTTCACGGATTCCGGCATCCACATCATCCTGCGCACGGAGTGAGGGGTGTGGGTGGCTCAGGCCTGGCCTGCAGGGTCGGGTGGGGTGGGACAGGTGGCTGGGCCCACAGACTCTGCTCCCTGCTGTCAGCTGGCCAACAGGTGCCCTACCCTGCTGACGTCACAGTATTTATTGTTCTCAAAATGGCTGAGGGGAGCTCTTCACCACTGGGGGCCCCCTCTCTGCCCCTAGTTGGAGCTGTCCCTGTCAGACTCCCCTCCCCTTTAGGAATTGACTTCAGAAGGGCGGGTGAGTGGGGAGGCTCCCAGACGGAAGGGGTGGGGGTCACCTGTCCCAAAGAGAAGGCCTAGTCAGCTGAGCTGCCCCTGTGTCCCTCCTTGCCACCCAGGTCCAGGATGGGGGCAGGACGGCCTTAACACTGTTTCTGGTTATGCTATGTTCCTCTATTCAATTGCAAAAAGCAAATGCTCCACGTGGGGCCCAGGCTGCCCACCACCTTGGGGTCCTCACTGAGTGGCAGTGCAGCCCCCTTCGCATCCTTGATTAAACTTGGAACCACTACTCTGCTGTCCTGTGTCTCGTTCCCTCCCCGCTGAAGTGAGGGGGAGCTGTCAGAGGAGCCATCATCTTCCGTCCTCCCTGGTGTCCAAGTATCCAGGCTGCATTTCCTCCCTGAGATGCCTCCCTTCATCCCGGGGAAGGAGGGCTCCTAGCAGAGAATTAGGGTGCCAGTCAGTGCCAGTGGTCCTCCAACTTGGGTATTGAAGAATGTTCGAGAATGCAAGGGCAGTGCCCTGACCTCACATCTCTGGATTCAGCAGGTCAGGGTGGAGCTGGGGATCTTCAGGGGATCCTTGGAGAGCCAGACCGAAGCCCCCCTGCCCTGAGTGCCCTCTGCACCTATCACCCCATGCCCTCCATACACAGGCCACTCCCAAGTAGAACACATTAGACCCAGCACCCCGATGCCTGCTTTCCTGTTATTACAAATGCTTCTGGCACGATGTTCCTGGGTCCTGCCTCCTCCGATGCTGTTACCTTAGCAACACGGGACCAGCCAGGAAGAGGGGTGCTACCACCAGGCACCTCTGAGAGTGGGGATCCTGCCCAACCTTCTGGGGAAGGGTCCGTGGGGAAAGGGCCCTCTTGGAGCAGAGCGGGTCCCTGTGGGCAGAGAGAGTAGAGGCATCTCCCAGGTGGCCTGTGGGTGTGGCCCTCCTGCTTTCTGTCCCCTCCTCAGGGCCTCCCCTGTGCCAGGGCCTGGGCTGGGGGCGCAGTTCAGTCACGGGGCTTATCAGTTTAGCCCACTCTACCCCCCTCGTTCAATGGAAACCAGCCCCACCCCAAGGGAGGCCCCTACGGCTGTATCTCATAAACGGTCACCTGGGCCAGCTCCCATCTGGCTGGTTTCTGGAGCGATCGCTCTCTGCCTGCTGCCTGCCAGAGTGTTTGTCATTAGGAAGGTTTAATGGGCTTCCTCTCCACAGAATCTCCCGTCACCTGTGGGGGCCAGCAGGCAGGCGGCAGCACCCCCGTTTGCACCAACAATTCTGTGTGACGGGGGAGCGATCACACCCTTCCTGACTCGAGCCTCTGGGAAGGAGCAGAAATGAAGAGGGTGCACGGGGCTGAGACGCTGCTGGGGCGTGGTGTATGTTTTCCTGTGTGGGGTTGGCAGGGAGATGGTCTTTGTAGCGTTCTCTGTCACTGTGGGAATCTGTGCGTGTGTGCGTGTGTGTGTGTGTGCGTGCACGGGCAGCTGTGGGACTCTGGTTATCCCTCGGTTTGTGTCCTATGTGACACGAGGAGTCCCCCTGACTGGGTGTGGCCACCCCCTTCATCTAGCTGTGCAGCGGCCAGAACCCAAACACAAAAGAATGTCGCTGTTAGATAAACATGCCTCGGAGGCCACTCAGCGTCGGGGTGATTCATGGTTAAGTAGCTGTGGCTTCCCTCACCTGCTCCGCATTCCCACCCGCTGCCTCTTGCCTGGAGGCGGGGTCATAAATCCCAGACCTTCTGGACGGTGACAGCGGTGCAGTCTTCCCTCCTGTCCTTTTGGCCTCACATTTCCCAGCCCAGAATGCCCTGGCGCCAGGGCTGCAGGGAGGGGGGAGGGGGGTTCCACTCCTCTGCCACACGCACCAGCTCAGGCCTGTGGCCATGCGGCAGGGCTGGACTGGGTCCCCTCAACTTCAACTTGGGGTACCGCAGGCTCTGCCACAGATAGGATGGGCTGCAAAGCTACCCCGGTGTCACCAGGCGCACCGTCCACAAGGGGGGATGTCAGAGGTGGCAGCAGGCAGCCCGAGGCACACAGGAATCCCGGAGGAAGGGGGGGCTGTTCCTCCTGCCAATCTTTGGTTGAGACAAAAGCCACAAATGCAAACCTGTAAGGAGCTCTGGGCTTGCCTCTGTGTGAGAGAGGGGGCGGGCGGTGTGATGCCAAGCGCTCTGGGCATCTGTAGGAGGACTGGTGTGCAGATGTGACAGGCACACCCACACCCAGCCCTGTGTTCTGTGCGGGTCTCCAGGTCTGTGTGTGTTTTGGACAAAGACTGGAACTTGGCAGCCCTCGGTCCCCAACCTTCCACTGGGGGTAGGAGAGACCAATGAACTGCCCACCCCCACTGTGCTCACTGGGGGAGATTTGTCTGCAAATAAATACATATAGAAGGGCTGGGGTACAGAGGTCCTAAGTGTCCCAACCCTGTCCCTGTTTTTTTTCTTCTTTCTTTCTTTTAATTCCTGAGACAGACAGACAGATAGGCTGAAGGAGAAGCAGGCTCCCTTCAGGGAGCCTGATGCAGGACTGGATCCCAGGACCCTGGAATCCTGACCTGAGCCACAGGCAGACGCTCAACCACTGAGCCACCCAGGTGCCCATTCTTCGTTTCTTTTTTTTTTTTTTTTAAACTAGGTACAAAGTGCCTTCATGGGCCTATCCCGGAATCGGTTCTTTTTCAATGTCAAACTTGTTAATTTAAATGGAAATTAATTGCTTTTCTTGAAAATTTCTTTAAAAATTGGTTTTAAATGAGTGCATTAGGCAGTCCCATTTATTATTCATTGGTTTCATTTGCAGTATGGCCCCAGTGTCCCGAGTTCCCGGAGATGATTTAATCAGAGAGGCCATTAATTAGAGATGGGCGGGGGAGGGTAGCTCCCAGAAGAGCAGGTCTTGCTAACTACATGGTCTCAGTGGGGTGGGATCCAGGCCTGTGGGGCTCTTTACGCAAGATCCCTCTCCAGATTCAGTGGGGTCCATGTGGTGGAGCGAACGTGCAGGTGGGAGTCCGCACTCCCCTTGTTGCCAACCACTGGCCCCAGGGATGACTCTCCTCACTCCTGCAGTCTGTCTCACCTTGGCCACCAGGGATCTGGCTAAAATAAAGCCCTCCCCTGTTCCTCTTCTCTGCCCCCCACTCCCCACCATAGCCACATCATTGAGGCTCCTAGGGAACTGGCCTCTGCTTCTTCGATCTCTTCTGGCTCTCCCACATGCCTTCCTGCCTCCCATGCTCCCTAGCTTTGCTTCTCCTTCCTCCTCCAGGAGCTCTGGTCTCTACCCAAGCCCATTCCAGGTGAAGGGGCTCCAGGTGTGGGGTGTGGGTGTGTTCAGCTGAAGCCACCCAGCACACCTTCAGGTCGTTTCTACCTTTTTAGTAGTGAACTCAGAACAGGTGTGACTCATCTAAAAGTATTTTGAAATTACAAAGCAAAAAGAAAAGGGAAAAATGCCATGTCCTACTCTCTCATACCCAGATTCTTAAAAGCAGCCAAATTGTTTAAAAAAAAAAAATTTAAAAAGTTGCCAGATGGCTCAGTGATGCACCGGTGTGATCAACGAGTGAAAAACCAGTGATGGGGAATATTCATTCGAGGCCTGGTCGTCATCGTTGTGAGAGAATTCTCGGTTGTTTGGATCAAATTGCCTTTAGACAGATTGTTTTCAAACAAAACAACTTTGGAGTGGGTCCCCTCGCCTGTCTTCCCAGAGGGCTTGCCCACCAGGCCCTCAGGCTGGGCTTGTCTGCCTGGGTCAAAGGGGGCCCAGCTGGGATGGGTCTCCAGGCTCACACGTAGCCTCCACCTTGCCTCCTCTGCCCCCCTGAGACACACAGAGCAACCAAAGCCTCAAATGTCAAAGGTCCTGTTTATTCCAGCAACCTGGAAAGAAAGAGTGTAAATAAAAAAAAAAAAGAAAGAAAGAAACCGATCCATGCACTCAACTCCTTGAAGGGAGGGAAGGAGGCTTGGAGAGAGGGGCTAGGGGCTGGGTGGGAAGCGAGAAGGGAGGTGGAGGAGGGAAGAGAGAGACAGAGGCCTCAGGGAAAGGACCGGAGAGTCTGATCCATGAAAAGAGAGAGACAAGAGGGTCAGCAATAAAAAGGCAGAAAGAGTGAAGTATCAAAACCAGAGACCCAACAAAGGAGAAAAGACACACAGAGAACGCACTAATGAGAAATACAGAGGCAGAGAAGGAGAGCCCGGCGGAAAGGAGGGGAGAGAAAACAACGTACAGGAGAGGGGAGAAGAGAGGGCCCCGGAGAGAGAGAAAGGGACGTGGGTGGAGCAGAAGGGCGCCGGCCCTGGGCCTTGCAGGGCACCCTTAGGGGTCCCCGGCGGTGCTGATGACGTGAAAGAGGGTGACGTTGTACAGCACCTGGTGGCCGTTGTTCCAAGTGTAGAGGGCCCGCTCTCGGGGGTTGTAATCCAGCATGGAGATGTGGGAGTACTGGTTGTGGAAGGGCACGTCTGTGTACTCGTAACTGGACGTGTTGGTGAAGTAGGCGAAGTAGACCTTGGCCCCGGCCAGGTGGGAGTTGGTCACGTAGAGCACGCCGCAGATCATGAAGGCCTCGCCGGCGCTGCGCTTGGGGTAGCCGGTGTCCCAGGACCGCACGACCTCGAGCGTGTGCGGGTCCAGCCGGCTGACCACGATGTTGCCCGCGTTCTGGTTGGTGGTGTACACGGCCCAGAGCCCACTCTCGTCCACCATGAAGTCCATGTCCGAGAAGCCGCCCCAGGAGTAGGGGAAGGTGTTGTTGTAGCCGGCCCCCGGGAGGCTCCTCTGCACCAGCACGGAGCGTGAGCGGAAGTGGTACTTGACCACCACGTTGCTCTGATACTTGTTGTAGAACAGGGAGCCGTTGTACACCACGTGGCCTGTGCCCGCCCACGGCTGGGGCAGCAGGTGCTGGATAAAGTTCTGGCCTTTGATGAAGTCTCCCAGAGTGCGGAACTCCAGGACCCGCCGGCCCTTGTAATAGCCATCCATGTACCAGACCTACGAGAGAGCTGCTGTCGCTGCGGAGCCGCCGCCGGCCACCCAAGGGCCCCAGCAACCACGCAAGAGTCACCCGTGGCTGTTAGGGGTCCGCGGTCGCTAAGTGGCCGTTAGTCAGTCATGGGATGTCCGGTGACCGTTCAGGACCGGTCATAGTCCCAGGAATGGGATCGTTTGGTCGGGGAACACCACTGGTCTTAAAACAGACACTTGCTACCTAAGGATCAAGGGAAATCGCCAGCCCTGGTGACTCACGGGGCCCGGGAATTCAGCAGTCACTGGAGATAGCATGATTAGCGGTTACTGGCCAGCACTTGGGTGACGAGGTCACTTGAATTCACCCCTGTAGCCACAAGATGACCCAGCCTGCCAGCAGCATCTCCTCTGCCATCATCGCCTACCGTCACCAAGTCAGCATGGGTGAGTTCCCTCACCCCTGCTGATTATTGGGCTAAGCATCATAGAAGCTTGCATGCCAACACTGTCACGACCACTTTGAAGATAAGGAGATCGAGACTCTGGCGACATTAAGGAACTGCCCGAGATTTTCTAGCTGAGAATTTGGTGGCAGCAGGATGCAAATCCAAGCCTGATTCCCTAACCCAAGCTCTTAACCACTTGGTTGAACCACTATAATCTGTGGGAGGCCTGTGACGCTATTGAGACAGTGGCTACTTACTACCTCTAATCTGTGACACTCAGGGGCCACCCAGTGACCAATATCAGCCAGTAGGATAGTCACTGGGCAGTTAGTGGCTGGTTCCTGTGGGTCTGAGGTGATGGGCAGTCGTGACCATAAAGGCCACTGGAAGTCCAAAGGTCAACAACTGACATGGTGATTCTCAGGGCTGGAAGGTCCTTGATCACCTGGTGGTTACTAGACAGTCGAGGGGAGGGCCAAGGGGTCTGGGGATCCTGGGACACTTCAGGCTATAAGAGAAGCATTAGTGTGGAATTGCTGGGCACGTGGGCAGCCACAGGCTGCCTGACTCCTGGGGTGGACATGATCACTCACCCGGCTATCCGCACTGGGGGCCATCGTGTCGGTCATCCAGGAGCCAAAGCGGGACCCCATGGCCCGAATGGTGATGGGGTTACTGACCCCAGTCAGCTTCCCGCAGCCTGGGAGGCAGGAACAGGGTAGATAAGGACGGAGGATGGGAAGAGCCCGAGGGAGACAGGCAAGGATGATGGTATGATCAAACTGGGAAGAGCTGGGACCAGGCGTGAGGGAGGATCCAGAAATCTGGTCCCAAGATGGAGTTAGGTTGAAGGTAAGGGGGCCGGGAGTCAAGGGTTGGGGCCATTTCCAGTTTGGGGGTCTATTTTAGGCCTGGGGTATTAAGTCAAAGGTCAAAGTTTAGACGTTAGAGGTCAAAGCCATGTGCAGCTTCTGGGCATAGCGGTGGTATTAGGGTTGGGCGTGGAGGTCGGGGGTCAAAGTCAAGGGTCAAAGCATACCCAGCTTCTGGGCGCAGGCATGGAGCCGGGCCTCCAGGGCCATCACCCGCTGCTGCAGGTCCTCGTACCCGTAGGCGCCCATCTCCTCCTGGATGGCTGCAAGGCTGCTGGAGAGATTCCTCACCTCCTCCCGCAGGCGCACGATGGTGCGCGCGTCCGCCTTGTACTGCTCCAGGACTGAGCTCAAGGGCAACAGCTCCGACATCCTGTCCTTCAGTTCCTGCCCACCGAGATGGAACTCTCACTGATCCTAACCCCTGACCTCTGACCCAGGCCTGGCCCTAACCTTTGACCCACCCCTCATCTTTGATGCATACCTGGCCCTTGACATTTGGTCCACACTCGACCCTGGATCCCAGCCTCCCCTTGGTCCTTCCCAGACACCACGACCCCACTCTCAGAACTAACGGTCGCTGATCCCAGTTCTTCCCTTGGCCCCTGACCTGACCCAGAACGACCCACCTGGAAGCTCTTTGCTGAGAGGGACCCATCAGCCGCCCGGAGTCGTGCGTCCAGGCTTCGCATGAGTGTCTCCATGCTGCGCACGTACTGGAGGTCACGGTACGTCCGCAACTCAAGGACCTCCATGGACTGGGAGACATTCTGGACCTAGGAGCTCAGGAGGGTTAGGGAGAGCCAGACCCCTGCCCTCCCCAGCCCCTGAGATGCCACAGACCAGGCTGGTGAAGCCAGAGGCCAACACCCCACCAACCTGCTCCCCTGATCTGACCAGCAACCTCCTGATGACATGCCCAGGCCATCCGTCTGCTCCGGCCTGGTGTGGCCACTACCACCTCTCCCCTCTCTCTCCCCTTCCTCCCTGGTCTCCGCGCTTACACCCTCGCCCCCCACAGTCCATCCTTCACACAGCAGCCAGAGAGAGCTTTTCAAAAGGAAGACTGGATCACCTTCCCCTGCAGCCCTGCTGGTCGGTCTTGCCTCCTCACCTGCCTTGCCTCCATGCTCATCCACTGGGACCACCAGCCCCCTTTCCCTGCACAGACTCAAAGCTCCTTTCCTCCTGGGGGCCCTCCCACCTGCCAATCCCTTTCCCAGGAGCACTGTTCCCAGGCCCATTCCACTTGCCGATTCCTCTACAGGGAGCACTGTTCCCGGGGCCATTCCACCTGCCGATTCCTCTACAGGGAGCATTGTTCTCTTTGTCTTGCCATGCTGGCTCCTTGCATCCTTCAGGCCTCAACCCCAGTGTCACCTGCTCAGAGTGGCCTCCTCTGACCACCCTGCCTCCAGTAACTCTTCATCCTGTCTCCCTCACGTGGTTATTTTCTTCCTAGCTACAACTACTGCCCAGAACATTCTTACTCATCTGCCTCCTTCAGGGGGGATCGTCATGGTCAAGAAAGACCCAGTGTCAGGCTCATCCACAGCGAAATCACCAGTGCCCAGCACTGACCTAAACTAGATGCCCAGGGAGTACTTCTCAGCTACATGAATGAACTGAATTCCGTCGCCCTAGCCTCTCCTAACCCAGAACGAGGACCCCCTGGCTCCCACCTCCACCTGCCTCAGGTGAATTTCACTTGACAAAGGTGAGCTCTACCCGTCAAGGTAAACTCAGAGACAACACTAGGTGCTTGCAGAAACACACAGGTTTTCCTGCACCCTGTTCACATGACACATGGAAGTTCTCAGAAACTCAACAGCCCAATACCCATCCTGGATGCCACAAAGCAATCAGGGGACACCACGTGGATGTGCCAAACTGGTGGGCAAAGCAGTTCTGGTGGGCGGGGCAGGATCCTGCAGAGTTCGTGGGTGGGTGGGAGACCCCGGTGCTGACTAGGATCTCTTCTGTTCTCTACCATTTCCTCAGCTTCCTCCTCTATGGGATGATGATGGGAGGTAGCTGGTCCCTTTCAACACTGACATCGGAGCTAATGAGCAGTTCAGCTGGATAGTGTCAAGGGACAGCAATCAGTCTATAAAGGGCATCAGAACATCCTCAGGGATGTTCTGAATGGGGACTGTTTCATATCAACCATAATCAGAAGGGGATGGAATCTTGTATGTGTCTGGGGTTGGAAGGTGAGACCCCTCTCCAAGGGACACGGGACATTTTTCTCAGCAGGTGAGTCTGGCGAGTTAAAGAGCTGAGTGGGATGTGCACGGTTGGGGCCAGAGATCACACACAGGAGACTCAGATGCTGCCTCCCCCGTCCCTACACAGCGCTCAGCTTCTCCAAAGACCCATTGAACAGATGTTGGCTAAAATATCCCCTTGGAGGGGAGCTGGGTTATCCACTAGCTCTGAATAGTCTACCTGGCTAGATCTGGCCCCAGATGACTTGGGGGGCGGGGGCAAAGACAGGGTGGGAACTGGGAGATTTTCACGGACTTCCCGGGGAAACTGGCAGGTCCTTACCTTCTCCATCAGCTGCCGCAGCTCCCGGCTCCGGCCATCGCGGGAGCAGGTGCTCTGTGCAGGGATCACAGCCGTGCAGATGCATTTCCCGTCGGGGGCCTGGGCCGAGGTATACAGCTGCCAGCCTTCCTCCGGGCTTTGGAAGAGGGTCTGCGGGGAAGTCAGGGGTCAGACAGCAGGAACCCAATGGGGGATTCACTCTGCCCATGCTGAGGGAGAAAGGGGACCCAGGGAAATGACGGGTGCCCTGGAATGTGCTGGACCATGTGCCGAATGCCTGATGCATGTGATCTCAAGCGCTCCTCAAGAAAACCCATTTCACAGATGATGTGTGGGGCGGGTTAAGGAGCATGGCAAAAAATTGAGGGATTCGAACCCTTCCGCGAGACAGGAATTCATTCTCTCACACAAGTTCGCATACACACAACACTGGCTCTGCCTCAACGGGGCACAGACCCACTCGTACCGATCCCCAAACCGGGACCTCCCTCTCTGCTTTCCCAGCCCACTGGGAAACATGGACTCTGGATATGTCCCAGTAAGTTAATGGCCAAAGGGTGACCGAATCCTCACAGAGACTTCCAGGCCATTGAATAGAAAGCATCACTGCAGACTCCTAAATTAAACTTCATGTCAGCTTATGATGCTTAGATAATTCAGGGATCAATCATGGCGGTTTCCCAAGCCATGATCCTTGGAACACTGGCAATCATTCCAGGCGTGCTCAGTGATCAAATAAATGTGTGCATTGTAGCATGAAACAAGTCCCTTTGATGCAGGACTTATCAGAGCCCTTGAAATGCTAATGGGCATCAAGGAACTCCAAAACTTTCTACACTTAGGAAATATGTAGTGAGTGCCCCTTCTATGCCTGGTATAGGGTCTGGGATAGGGCTGGGAAGAGAGAAGTGAAGAAAACATCTGGCTGCTGCCCATGGATAGAGGAGACATCAAGCATGTAACCCCACTGATACTTCTAGAACTGTTTACTTCGGTGAATGCTCCAAAGAAATTGCAAGGAGTAACAGGGGATCTTTCTCAGGCTGGGGATTTCAGAGGAGGTACCCCACAAAGGGATGCTTATGTTGAACTTGAAGGACGAGTGAGCCAGGAGAAAGGGATAGGGGAGGGGACGCTTGACAGCACAAAACCAATCAATATCTAGAAATATTTGAGAAACATTGCTCAAAAAGCATTGAGTAATCACTGGATGGAACACGGTGGGCTCCTAGATCAGGCCCCCTTGAGCTTCCGCAGAACACACTGGACTTTGTCACAAGTCCCAATCTCTTTGTTTTTATCAGGGAAGGATGATTTCCTTTGTTCAGCAAATATTTGGTAAGCTCCTAGTGTGTGTCAGGCTGTATTCTGAATATTGAAAACACAGCAGTAAACACAATGCGAAAACACAAAAGCTCTTCTAGGAGCTTACGTTAGACAAAGACAGGGATAGACAAGTAAATGCCAGATATCTAAAGGGTGATGAGTGTCATAGAAAGAAGTATATAGGGAAGGAATAATGGGGGGGGGGTGGGTGTTGCTGTTGTTCGGGGTTGCAATTTTAGGGTGGCCTGGGAAGGCCTCCATGAATGTGTCATTTGAGTCAAGACCTGAAAGGGGTGAAGGATTAGCCATGCAGATATCTGGGGAAGGATGTTCCAGGCAGAGATAAAAGCAGGTGCAAAGGCCCTGAGGCAGTAGCATGCCCAGTTTGTTCGGGAAACATGGATAAGGCTGGCATGGCTGGAACAGAGTGAGAATGGTGACAAGGGGTTGGGGGGAAATGAGGGCAGGGAGGGGGCAGCACAGCATGTTCAAGACCTGTGGGCTGTAGGGAAGACTTTAGTTTTTCCTGGGTGAAGTGGGAGCCACAGAGGATGGGGAACGGTGGAGGTCACCAGACCCAAGTGCTCACAGGCACCCCCTGGTGGCTGTCAGAGGGGAGGGACAGACTGGGGAGCAAGGGTAGAAAAGGGGGGGAGGGGGCAGATAAGGTGAACAGGGATGGGTGGTGGCGGTAGAGGTGGGAAACGGAAGATTCTGGTCCTAACCAGGATGCGTTCCTACATACCTGGAAGAAACTGATAAAACCCAAGTGTTTTACAGAGTAACAAAGCCCCACAATAATTGTTCATTTGGACAGCTGTTAACTGATCGCCCCACAGAAGCTGTTCCCATGAGCCGTAGCAGAGATAAGCCAGGCTGTGAGTTACGAGCAATCCTGGAGATGCCAGCGATTAGCCCACCTTTTTCCTCTCCCACTCAATAAAGTCTTTTTTTTTTTTAAAGCTTATTGTAATGTGAGCAAGTGATATAATTGTACAGATGAGCTTGACTCCTCCACTGATTTATAAGACAACACAACCATTCATAAACGCCATCTGAAATGATTGTAATTAGTCTTTGTGCCTTATGTACACCCTTTTGGAGTTGGGGGATCCCCCTTTACACCAGTCCACGTCTCCTCCGCGGAGCAGTGGAGTCACTCACCTTCCCGGCCTTTCGTGCACGCAGGTATGATTCAGGTAGAGCCAACACTCAGGCCTCCCCAGGACTTCACTGCAGAAGCATCTGGGGGTCCCCCCTTTGCCAAAGGCTTCCTCTGGCCATCAAAGCCCCCCCTGCCTTCGCACGGGGCAGGCAGCAGAAGTCCCCCACCCCTTGCAGTCCTCCACAGCACCACACAGGAGTTCGTGCGAGGTGCGAGGTGCAGGTCTCGGTAGCCCTCTCAACCCTCCAGTAGGAGAGCTCTGCGGGGGGTGCCACATGCAGCTTTCCAGGGGAGCCCACTGGCACCTGTACTCCGCCCGCATGGAGTCCTTCACTTCCCCTACTGGTTCCTGGTGGCATCACCTCCCCGGCGAATACTTGCACTCAACCACTCCCCACCAGCTCTGCTTCTGAGGGAGTCCGACCTAAGGCAAGAAGGGTGGCCCAAGAACGCCTTCCGCCTTGGTTCCAGGAGAATGTGAAACTACCTGTGTCTCCTTTCATGACAAATCTGGTTCTTTAAAACACAACAAAAGAGAGAACTTGAGCCTAAGCACCCCCATCCGTGTTCCCCTGGCTCTGATCCCCAAGCAACTTGGACAGAATCCCCCGCCCCATACTCCCCGAAGAGTCTCATTTGTGCAGAGACAATGCAGCCCGGTTCAACATAATTAACATCTCCTTTCTACAATTCCTAGTGTGTCCTCTGAAGCAAACAAGCCATTTTCTTTCAACATACGAAATATTGAATTGTAAAAGAGAAGCAAGATTTAAGTGGCAAGGAGAGAAGGCCTCCACGGCTTTCCTAAAATAATTGTCTGCGTTGGACGCACCTCGCTGAAGTGTTCTCTGCAGCAGTGTAATTAAATGCCTGGGGCTTGGCTGCCAACTCTCAGCACAGCAGGGATCCAGAGTTTCGCCTGGCAGGTTCAGGTTCAAATACGCAGTCAAGTTTGCGTCCCCGGGAACCACTGGAACATCCTGGAAGGCTCACTGTTTGAGGGTGCCAATGCCAGCTCTTTCAGACCGGGTTTAGCTTGGAACCTCGGTCATGAACTCTTGGGAGGTCAGAGTCCCAGGCATAGAGCATTGGCCTATCCCAAGGAAAATGCTTGTAACAGCAGGTGTGAGAGCCCAGGAACTGTCTAGGTACAGAAGCCTCCAATCAGGTGGACGGTCCTCACCTCAGATGTGGCAAATGTACCGGAGAAGCCAGCTGCTCTCTTGGCTGAGCTGCTCGCTGGTTCTGAGCTTAATATTCCTGCTAATGGGCTCTAAGCGGGTAAGCTATGTGCTCAAGTAGCTGTTTCTCAAATCGTCTTTTCTGGCTGGGAAATTTTTTTTTTTTTTCCAAATACTTTCGTTGAGGATGCTGCCCCAATTAAGCAAGCAGTCCCCATAACAGGTCCAGGACTGACACGCAGGAAAAATTTTTCTTGCTGTCACTCCCAGGATCATCATCTCAGCCTACAGCCCTGCCACCCACATCTTGGTTCAAAAACAATTCCTGGTTCTTCTTCCCGGGGAGGAGGGACTGCCACAGGATCCCGGGCCAGCCATCCGTGGAACGCTGGCTATCAGGGAGGTGAGCCAACAGAGAGAGAGCAAGCGGCTGTCTCTTAATAAGACAAGGATATTATTGCATTTGAGGCCGGGTAATTGAATCAAGAGGCACAAGTAGCTTGGGGCTTATATATTTATTTGTACCCTGCCTTGTTGCAGAGGACTCCGAGCGGTTTACAAGGATATGTAAACTACCACACGGTAGCTCCAGTGAGACAGGGGAGTAGGAATTCGATGTTTTGGGAGGGCAGTCTGCCAATCCAGGTTTCTGCATTTGCATTTAACCCAGCCAACCCCAGTGGAAGAATTTAGCTTGTGTGGACAAGCACACGATGGCTACGAAGATGCTCATTAAAGCACTGTTTCCAATTGGACCCCTCAAATTTTCTCCCTCCAGTTGTTTGACAGTGGCAGGGGAGGGCTTGATTTCAAAACTTAAGGCTCAAAAAAAAAAAAAAAATCAACAAAAACGTAAGGCTCATACACAGGAGGGAATAGTATGCAGTCATGAAAACTGGAGTTTAGCGGGGATTCTTCTTGTCCTCTTCAGATTGGTTTTATCTTCTAAGTTTCCTACATGAACATGTATTGGTCCTGAAAAGATTTTTTTTCAAGCCTTTAATTTTTTTCTTTTTTTTGCAAGGGAGACAAGGAAAGGAAAAGTAGGGACATAGACAGAGCCAGAAATTAGGCTAAGAAAAAAACTCATCCCTTTAAAACCCGAGCAACCAGCATATGGTCAGGCCATAAATTTGGCTCCAAGTTCCTTAGCAGCCAACTCAAAAAGGAAAAGCTGGTCATTTATGCGGTTCCCAGTGTCCTGAAACAAAAGCACAGCAGATGCTCAGGAGCAAGCTTAACTATTTTCGGTACCAAGAACAGGCAAGGATCTCTCCCACGATCCTCCCAAAAAGGAGTCCCTCTGATGTCACCAGCATCTTTCCCGACAACATTCCTTACACTGGGGGCAGGGGGGAGAAGAAAGGTGTGGGCAAAACAGGTGAAGGGGATTCAGAGCCACAAACTTCCAGTTACAAAATAAATAAGTCACGGGGATGAAAAGCACGCCATAGGGAATGTGCTCGATCTATTGTAACAGCGTCGTACGGGGACAGATGGTGACTACACTTCTCATCGTGAGCACTGCACAAGGTATAGAGTTATCAAATCACTGTGTTGTACACCTGAAGCTAATATAACATTGTATTTTTTTTTTCAATTTAAAAAACTTATGACAGGGGCACCTGGGTGGCTCAGTCAGTTAAGCGTCTGCCTTTGGCTCAGGTCATGATCCTGGAGTCCTGGGATGGAGCCCTGAGTCAGCAGGGAGTCTGCTATTCCTTCTCCCTCTGCCCCTCCATCCTGCTTCTGCATGCATGCTCTCTCTCTCTCTCAAATAAATAAAATCTTAAAAAAAAAATCCCTTATGACAGAAACAACTCATTCCCTTTGGATGTTTATTACCCCTACTTAGATGGTAGACTAGAGGCAGGTGTTAGGAGCAGAGTCTGGGGGTCAGGCGGCCTGGGTTTTTGTCCTGCCTTGGCCACTTGCTTGTTGTCTGATCCAGGCAAGTCACTTCATCTCCACTCCCTCATCTGGAAAATGGACAGGATCATGGTACCTACCTCACAGGGCAGCTGGGAAACTCGAATGAGTTAATGCTCTCTATGGGCGAGCATCTACAACAGTCATCATCATGTAGGACTATGTGTTTGCTGCTATTATTATTATTATTATTACTACTACTACTACTACTACTACTACTACCTTAATGACTCTAAAGCAAATTCCCTAACTTTCTGAAGTCAAAATGGTCTGAGCTTGATGCAGGTCTTGAACTGAGACAATCTGGAAGAACCGATGAGAATCTGGTGGAGCTGCGGCTGAGGCCACGGATGATGGACAGTCCCCAAAGGCCCATGTTGGAGAGGAGTGAGCCCTGCAGAAGATGGGCAGAGAGGCTCGCTCCATCCTCATCCCCATGTGGCTCAGTGGGCTTCCTGTCCCAGAATATCTCCTGAATACAATTTGCCAGGGAGGAGTCCTGTCTCATCTTGGCTGGCAATCAACAAGTCTTCACCGCTAGCCATTGTCTCTGGTCCATCCTCTGGTCTTCCTGGAACACCTTGCTTTGACCACCTCTGGGCCTTTGCACAGGCTGGACCCTCTGCCATCAACACTCCTGCCCCATCTCATGGCCAGGCTAACTCTCCCCATTCCTGGGGCTCTCGTGCAGATGTCTCTTCCAAAAGTAGCCTCGATGCCCCCTTGTTACCCACCTCCCAAGGCCTTCCCTGATACTTCCATTTCTTCCTCTATGTCAAGCATTGTTCTAAGCACTTTGTAAGTAGATGATTGGCAGGCGCTGTCATTTGGGCCTTTGATAAGAGAAGAAACTAGGGCAGAGGATTCAAGTGTCTTTCCGAGAGCTTCACAGTCTCTAATATGGTCTTGGGGCTTTGAACACAGGGCATCTGGCTCCACAGTCCACACCTCCATGTCATGCCTTCCCAGCACTCCTTCAGGGGCTGATCACAATAGCCACTAGGACCTCACGGGTGTGACTAGTGGCTCAAAGCCTGCCTCTGCCCCCATATGGGGGTGGGGAGGTCTGTCTGCTCATCAACCACATCCCCTGGGCCTGGCATGCTGAATGTTTGTTGAATGACTAGACAGTGGATGGCCAATGGGACAGAGATCCACCATGCGTTTCCCCTTCTGCCACCGAACTAACTTCTGTCGTCCTAAGGAGGATCAGGGATTGTGTCATATCAGGCTGGAGACAGGCACCCAGCAAACTGAGAAGTGGCCATGGCTTCTCCCTGACTGCCAGGATGGCAGAAGGGCCATGATGAATAATCAGGGACATGCCTGTCTGCCACATCTGAGCCGTGACAGGGGCCGTGTCCCTCTGGAGGGCTTGAGATAATAGCAGGCTGCTCCTGTCAGACTTCGAGATATTGGGCAAATGCCCCCTGAGTGATAAACTTGACAGGTCTTAAAGACAACATCAGCTCACCGATGTCAAGACGGAGGACGGGGCCTCTGCAGCCTAAGGAGCTGGGGCTTTGCCTGTGAGAGCCTGTTGCTGGGGGCAACTGTGAGCCCATTCATTCATTCATTCATTCCCTCCCATTTTGCCCCAAGCGGCTATGCAGACTGGCAGCACAACACAACCTTTTACGCTCTGGAGCAGCCCAAGCCTTGACAGAAGATCCCCAGCATCCTTGACCCCCAGTCAAAGCCAATACTTACGTCTCAGGATATCTTAGTCTCTGCCATCACAATGCCAATATGGACCAATAATCGATGACACAGACTTTCTTGGGAAATGCAGGCAGAGACACAGGTCTCTCAGTTCCACTGACCTCCACCACTCAAGTCCAAGAAAGGTGTGGAGAAGGCTTGCCTTGTACAAATATTTACAAACTCAGTCCATTCCCTCCAAGTGTGGCCCATACTGTGTTGGAACCATCACGAATCTCTGCAGACAGCTCTAAAAGTAGGGTTTATGGGCAAGGGTTTGCATCAAGGCTATAAATTTTCATACAAGGGTCATTCCAATCATTAGACAAACTTGTCTTGAGAAAGTGCAAGTCCCCACCACCCCCACCCCTAACACTCAGGAACACCCTATTTAAAGAGATCTTTCTGGGAGGAAATAAACTCTCTCCCAAGCCTGCTAAGTCTCCCGGGCCTCCTATCAGATCCTCAGTGACTCATGAGCTCTTTATCACCCCAGGGCCTTTGAACTTGCTGCTCACTGCACAGCTGTCCAGGTGAGCCATGATGAGGTCCTCCCCCAGGGTAGGTGTAATTGGGACAGACTAGTCAGAGCTCACAGGATTTGCCTGGGGCCAGACATTGGTGGAAGGAAAGGGGAGAGATGAGGAATAGGGTGGGTGGGTGGGGGTGCTTTTACTCAGCTGGAGAAGGCTGAAGGCGGGGGAAGGGGAAGATGGAGTGGGGGTGGGTGGGCAGAGTGGGGAAGAATAGAAATCAAGAGTCTGGCCTGAGATGTGCATTTGGGTGCTGCTGGCAGAGAGCTGGGATTTAAATTCACAGAATGGATGGAGGGGAGGAGGCACCACGCACGCCCACGGAGGCTTCATATTTTATTTAACAACTTGTAGAGTTTGCCCTTTGCTATGGACTGAATGCTTCTGTCTTCCCAAAACCCATATGTTGAAGCCCAACCGGCCATGTGATGGTGTTTGAAGGTGGTGCCCTGATTAGAGACCCGAGAGGGCTCCCTCGTCCCTCCCGCCACATGATGACACAGGGAGAGGACGCTGCCTATGAGCCAGAATCTGGCTCTCGTCAGACACAGAATCCGCCTGCACTTTGATAGACTCCCCAGCCTCCAGGACTGTGAGAAATAACTGTGGTTGCTTCAGCCCGTCCATCTATACTACTTGTGTTATACAACCCGAACAGCCTAAGCCACTCTTCTAAGCTGCTTTACAAATGTGAAGTCCTTGTAGCCTCCGCTCACGCAGTGAGGTAGGTACTAGCGCTAGCTCCATTCTACTTTTTTTTATGATTTTATTTATTTACTTGAGAGAGAGAGAAAAAAAAAGAGAGAGCATGAGTGGGGTGAGGGGCAGATGGAGAAGCACTGAGCAGGGAACTCGATGTGGGGCTCAATACCAAGGCCCTGGGATCGTGACCTGAGCCGAAGGCAGACGCTTCACTGACCGAGCCACCCAGGTGCCCCACACTAGCCCCATTTTACAGATGGAAAAATTGAGGCACAGAGAGAAGTCAGTTGTTCAAATTCACAGAGCAGATAAGTATCCAAGCTGGGATTTGGACCCTGGCCTGTCAGACTCTCAGATCCTTGCTCAGGGGAGAAGAGTCTTTCTCCTTTCCATGGAAGCTTGGCCTCGCCTCTGATCCATTCTCCCCAGAGAGGCCAGAGCTGGCTTGTGACATGTCACTTCCCCCTGGAAACTTTCGCGGCTCCAGGTGCCTTCCATATAAAGCCAGTCACTCGTCCTTCCCGAATGAGCCTGACTGAATCCTCAGCTTCCTCACTTGCCTGTCTCCACCCCACAGTTATTTTAGTTCCGTTTCTGTCGCTGGACTTTTGTCTGTGCTCCGACACTCGCCCTCCTCTTCACATGGGGGAAACCTGCTCAGGCCTCAGCAGAGTGGGGTGCTCTGGTTTCAATGCCCTAAATTGATTTTAGGATTTTTAGTAGTGCCTCTCCCCCCAAGACATGCACACACACACACCACAGAGTCCTGTGACCATGGGATATGGTAGTTCCATGCAAAGAGAGGTCTTTCAGCATCATGAAAGTGGTAGTAGTAATAATAATAATTAATAATAGCATCATCATCAGTAAAAGCTCAAATTGATGGCACACGTCCTGTGAACCAGGCCCTATTCTGGGTGCTTTGCAGCTAATTTCTCACCAATCCTCATAAGAACCCTATGTGGTTGAGCCAAAATAAATGTTCAAGTCCTGGATATGCAGCTATCTTTTTGTGAGTTCCTAAGCAGATCACTTGGCCTCTGTCATTTGTAAAAAAAGAGATCAAAACTGTCCTTTGGGGGAACCTGGGTGGCTCAGTGGTTGAGCATCTGCCTTTGGCTCAGGTCGTGATCCCAGGGTCCTAGGATCAAGTCTCGAATCAGGCTCCCTGCTTCTCCCTCTGCCTGTGTCTCTGCTTCTCTCTCTCTCTGTGTCTCTCATGAATAAATAAATAAATAAAACCTTTTAAAAAAATCCCTACAATCCCTCAAAGAGATGTTTCTTTAGTCAGACCCTGAAGGGAGCAGTAGCTGCTCAATAAATACATGTGCACAAACAGGCAGCTGTACAGTTCAACAGCACAGGCTGGATGCAGTCCAAATTCTGACCTGTTCCTTCCTGTGCGACCTGGGGCAAGCAGCTTAACCCCTCTGTGCCTTTCTTAATCTCTCTGCTTTCTCACCTAAAAGATGTGATAGTAATAGCCAGGCTTTGCACAGCTGTCATCAGGATGAGGAGTTAGCACTTATTAAGAGTCAACTGCAGTGCCTGGTACACAGTGTGTGCCCAGTCAGTAGGACCTTCATAGTAACTCACGGAACCAGTGCTGTTCTAGAATAGTTCCATGTCCCTTGCTGACTTTTTAAAAACAAAATATATATTTTTTAATGTTGGAATGATTTTAGCTTTACAGGGCAGCCCAGGTAGCTCAGCGGTTTAGCATCACCTTCAGCCCAGGGCCTGATCCTGGAGACCCAGGATCGAGTCCCACGTCGGGCTCCCTGCATGAAGCCTGCTTCTTTGTTTGTTTGTTTTTGTTTTGCTTTGTTTTTTAAGATTTATTTATTTATTTATTCAGAGAGAGAGAGAGAGAGAGGCAGAGACACAGGCAGAGGGAGAAGCAGGCTCCATGCAGGGAGCCCGACGTGGGACCCGATTCCGGGTCTCCAGGATCACACCCCAGGCTGCAGGCGGCGCTAAACCGCTGTGCCACTGGGGCTGCCCATGGAGCCTGCTTCTCCCTCTGCCTGTGTCTCTGCCTCTCTCTCTGCGTGTCTCTCATGAATAAATAAGTAAAATCTTAAAAAAAAATTTTAGCTTTATTGAAAAGTGGTGAAGATAGCAGAGACCTCCCATATACCCTCTACCCGATTTCCCCTGTTGGTAACATCCTGCACACCCATGATACACCTGTCACAATGAAGAAACCAGCATTGGTGCTCCACTGCGACTACATTTCAGCCATATTCGGATTTCCCCAGCTGGACCAGAGTCCCACCCAGAATCCCACACTGCACTTAGTCCTCACGTCTTCTTCATCTCCTCTGGTCGTGATAGCTTCTCAGTCTTCCCTTGTTTCTCAGGACCTTGACGGTTTTGAGCGCTAGTGGTCAAGGACTTTGCACTTGCCCCACAGGCTTTGAAGGACAGGAACCAGGTCTTAATTTCTCCCCTGGCACACTGCCCGATGCCTGGCACACAGTAGCTGCTTCAGAGACACTTCCTAAATGAATGAATACATGAATGGCAATCATTTCTTTCTTTATTCTCCTACACCCCGTGTTCTGTGGGCATCCCTGCCAGAGGCTAGATCTAGAAAAGTTCACAGTGAAATAAAAGCTCTTCTCTTTTCAGAAGGGCTCCTTTTTGATCCTTTCTTTGTAGACATCAAGGATTCATTTCTTTAATATTTAGGGGGTTTTGTACCAAAGAGAAGCAGCTACATTTGCATCAGACATCTCATTTTTCAAGGCAAGTGAGAGAGATCTTTTTAGCAAGATGGGTTTCTTCCTTCTCAGAGCTGTCACTTGGTTTCTCAGCTTCTCCCTCCCAGGCCTTTGGGCTGCTGGCAGGGGCAGGGTGGGGGTTTGGGGCCCTGGAATCATCCACCCTTTGATGTCCTGTCTGTCACAGCCCAAGGAAGCTTAATTAGAACCTCACAATGTTGCAGAGACTGAGCTGGCCTCAGGAGCTGGTGCAGGAGCCTAGCTGGTGATGGAGATGAATTCAATGCTTTATTTCCCGTCCCTCTGAATGGCTCAATATTTGCCATGGGGACCTGGAGCCCTGCCTTTGGGTACACAGAGTGTGCCCCTCTACTAACATTAGCAGGTCAAAAACGGGAATTCCCTTTAACAATGCAGACCTGTGGGTCTGGCTGCTTTTTATTTCTCAGCCCTGGCAGGCTGGGCTGAAAGCAGGGACATGAGAAAAATGTCCCCGTCGAGGTCATTTCCCCGCCACCATGGTCCCCGCTGCTGGAAGACACTGGCCTGGTTTTAATCTCTCGCCTGAAGTTTGTCAGAGGTAAAAATGAACCTGGGTGAGCTTTTCCGACACTTCCCTCGACTTACAGGAATTCAATTTCTGGACTGGGCATAAATTTGCAGCCATCAGCGCCCGCGGTGGGGGCTGGGGCTAGGCATATTGGCTGGGGATGGATTTCTGAAATCAATCCATCGGCGCGTGGAAAAGGTCGTCATGGGGGAAATTTATCTTCCGTGGCCGGCTGAGGCATTTCATGCCTATAGCCAGGGACGCCCCTGCACAAAATGGAGGTGTTTGCTGTGATGCTCCCAGGTTGGGGGGGGTGTAGAGGGAGGAAACCTTGAAGGCTGGATAGTGTGGTCAGGAGGGGACAGGGGGAAAAAAAAAAGGAGGGGACAGGGGACCAACCTGCTAGCTAATAACTCACAAGGACAGCCAGCTGCCAGCACTGCCCGAAAACCTACTTCTATGATCTCCTAGCTCCGTGTATGCCTCGGAGGGCAGCAAGCTAATGTGGGGTTCAACCCTTTTGTCATTTGGCTGCATCTTTGACAAACAGCCCAGGAAGTGACTCTCAAAGGCCTTCGGTTCCTCCAGCCGAGGTGAGGCCACAGAGCATGGTCACTGAGGGCTTTGACTTTGGAGCCAGTCACCTGAGTTCAAATTCCAGCTCTGCTCTGTGCCCTTGGGCAAGTGACTGGGCCACCCCAAGCCTCCGTTTCCCCAGTTGTAATATGGAGCTAAGAACAGTAGTGATGTTATTGAGATCGTTGGTAATATATTGAAATGGCTTAACACAGGCAACGTAATACACAAGGGAGTGCATTAAAATTGATTATGGAATAAAAATAAGCAGATAGGTGCTGACAGAGACACAAAGAGGCAGCCAGTACCGTCTGCATTTAAATCCTGGCTCTGTGTTACCCTGGGCAAGTGACTCACCCTCTCAGAGCCTCAGTTTGCCTCTCTCTCAAAGGGAAGTATGGTGATGACAATGTTGGTGTTTTAAGGGTTAAGTGAGCTAATGTTTGAAAGTCAAGCGAAGAGGCAATTATAAAACAGTATGACCAGTGCCGTGTCGGGGGCAGTACACAGTGCCATACGCAGAGGCTGGCTATGGATCCTGGTTTTGAGGGCTCGGGGATAGCCTTCTGGAAGAAGCCATAGCTAAACAGACTGGATGACTGGGCAGGAGTCAGGAGGGTGAATGAGAGGATTTTAGGCAGAGGAAGCAACATGGGCAAAGACCTGGAGGGGAGAGAACTGTGCAGCCCACAAATATTTTTTGAGCACCTACTATGTGGTAGGCGCGCTTTAGGCCCTAGAGACTCAGCAGCAAATGAGACAGACGAGGACCCCTGCCCTCATGTCAGTTCCATTCTGGTAGGAAGAGAGGTGGCACACTCGAAAGTTTTTCGGTGGGGTGCCAAATCTCAAATTGGGAGGTGGGAGATGAGCTGGGTGTTCTGCTGGTCTGTCCAGATCCTCCCTCCCCATTCCTCTGTCCTCTCTGTGCTCTGGGAGGCTGACGCCCCGCAGCCCTCGCCTCCCAGGACCCCCTGCCCTCTAGTGTCCAGTGGAGCTCAGTCAATGACAGCAGCCATAGGAGACAGGGGGACAGAGGAGAGAGAGTTTGGGGGGTGGACACAGTTCAACCAACAGTCATGTGTGAGTAGGGAAGGATCTGGTCAGGAACGTCATGGAGGATGGACTGGCCAGAGCAAGACAGAGAGGCAGAGAAATCCACCAGATGAGCACACCTGAGGGCCAACTTGGCCCATCCTTGTGAGTTTTCCAGAGCTTTCAAAGAAATGAATCTCAAAGACAGAAAACAGCTCCAGCCATGAGACACGTCCTCCTCTCAGAGAGGAGGGGGCAGTGACAGCCACCGGGGTCACCGGAGCCCTTTGTTAGCGAGAATGGGCCACTTGAAGGGAAATCGATCCCAGCTAAGCACTGAGCAGCTGCTCCCAGCCAACGCTGCCAGAGATAGGCCCTTTGCCCCCTTCCTCTAGGTCTGGGACGGGAGCCAGCAGGAGCCTGAAGATTGCTCTGCCAGGTGGCAGGTCCCAGAAGAGCCTTCGATCAGCATGCATTGTGGTGTCCATCCCAGGTGGCACTGCAGCATCACTTCCAGCGTTGGTACTAACCAGACACCAGCTCCACATGTAATGATTATTACAGTCCCCAGGCTTGGCAAGCACTGCCTGTGTGCCAGGTACTGTGCATGCACGTTGTGTATGCAGGGGACCTCCTAGTGTCACCTCCTAGCCACGTGACCTTGGGCAAGTGACTTGAACCTCACCATGCCTTGGTTTCCCCATCTGTGAAACAGTGCTGTCATGGAAGTAAACGAGTGCCCATGCGCAGAGCTGTGAACCATACAGACTAAGAACTGTGTAAGGTGAGCCGCTGACAGTACTTGCCCTTCACTGCACAAACTGTGGTGTCGGGGTGCCATACACTGAAGGTGAGGGAGGGAAAGTCGAGTGACAGAGCCTGATATGGAACAGAGGCCACGCTAGATGCTTCCATGGAGGGAATTAATATGGCAAGTGTGATACTGAGGAGCCAGAAAGGCTGAAAGAGGGAAGTGGGGGAAGTGGATGATCAAAAGAATAGTAAATGCAGGAAGCTTCAGGGCTGGCAGGGCAAAGGGAGGAGGGGTGTTCCAGAGCCCGGGAACCAGGACCACCAAGCAGGAATCGTGGCCCCCTGACTGGGAGCTGGAGGCAGGGAGCAGCCAAGACCACAGCCTACAGCAAAGAAATAGGGGAGAAATCCTTTGGCTTTTCTCTTCCTCCCACCTCCAACCGCCACCACAGACTCCCATTGGCTGAACCCACCAGGAAGCCAGGGAGCAAGGGAACTTGGGAGATGTAGTTTTCAGGGGTCAACTGCTCTAGGATACAGAGAACAAAGGGCAAGGAACAGATCTAAGGGACACCAGGTAAGTGACCAGCCCCCAGGACCGTGGCCTCACACTGCCTCTCCCTAGAGTTGTCTTGACCACCAAGCTACAAATTTACAGAGTGTTTGCTCAGGTCAACTGTTCCATTTCATGGCCCACAATTAAGTCTGATGGTATAATGATAACACTAGATCCTTCTTGTGCATAGTTAAGAGCTAAGTTTAAAAGTCACCTCCTTGGGAAGCCTGGGTGGCTCGGCAGTTGAGTGTCTGCCTTCGGCTCCGGGTGTGATCCTGGTACATAGTGCTCAGTAGATGTACAATGTTTTTTACAATGCTGCTTCTTTATATATTAAGTGGTGGGGCCGGAATTACAAACGCAGGTCTGTGGGGCTATACAGAGGCTGGTTTTTCTACTCTGCTGCCCTCCAGCCAGCTCCCCCAAGACTCTCCAAATTCTGTGTATTCTTCAGGGCTGAGAGTAAACATCACCACCTCCAGGAAGCTTCCTATCCCTGCAGACAGATCTAGGACCCCTCCTGTGGCATGTCTCCACAGTTCCCTACCCCTTCCCATTCTTATTTATTTATATTTTATACCTTTCTTTGCCTGGGTGGGCATCCATGTGCCCTATTAGGCCGTAAGCTCCACAAGGGCAGGGCTGGGTCTACTTTCCCACCATGGCCCCAATACCAGCACATGCCGGACAGTTAGGTAGGTCTCATTAGGGCATGGATGAATGAACAGATTAACAAATGCCTCCTGCACACTCCGAGTCCTCTATGGGACCTCTTTCTCCCGCACTCTGTGTCCACACTCTCTTAGGCTCACCTCTCTTCTTCCCCTTCCTTCTCAGGGTGGATACCAGGGCTCTGGGTTTTGAAGGACTCATGGAGTCTAAAGCAGTTGAGCGTAGCTTGGAAGCACATAGACCCCGGAGCCTAAAAACTTGAGTTCAAATCCTGGCTCCTCTACTTTCTAGCTGTGTGACTTTGGGCAAGTGATTTAACTTCTCTGCGCATGCGTTTCAGCGTCTGCAAAATGGATACCATAGCAGTGTCTTTCCATAGGACCACGGGAGAATTAAATGCCCTGTTCCAGGGCAGTGTGTCTTCCTCTCAGTTCCTATCTGCAATTCCCAGACAAGTCTGGGAAGCAGAGGGCTGAGTCTCCGGCAGTTAATGAATCCAGAAAGGACCTCAGCTGTGTCAGGGGAGCCCTGGTGCCAAGTTGGCCTGATTTTTATCCCGAGAGCGCTGAGAACAGGTTCTGGTGTCAGACATCCACGCTATGATTGGCATAAATGCCTGGTGCTCCTGTGACCCTGTTTGCTGGAGCCTGGGGGTATAGGAGATGCTCTTGGGTCTCTGCCTAGATCTCCTCACTGGGCACACCCACCCCACAGATGCTGAGAGTGGGAGCTCACAGCTAGCACCTGTGACCTTTCCTGGAGACCTGTCCTTGGTTTTGGGAATCACTACACTCTGAGAGGCAGCCCCCAGCCCCAGGAGCAGCCAAAACAGGATTGACACAGTGGTCCAAAAGCCCACCCCTCTGCAGCACAAGTTACGTTCCAGAGAGACCTCCACCCCCGTGGAGCAAGCCAAGCCTGGAGCTCACCTGAGACCTCATCCCCTCCCCGCTCCCACTTCCCTTACCCTCCATTCACAAGTAACCACATGCTCCGAATCCTACTCAGGTACTGCTTCTCAGGAACCCAACCTAAGCAGGGGGGAAAACGATGAACATTCAACCTAAGGGTATCTATGTGGGTGTCCCTTCAAAGCTCATGTTCACACCCAGGCACCAAGTTCTGGCACTTCCACCTACGTATGCAAACCGCCTGCCAATCCTGAGAGCAGTTCTGGCTTCAAAACGCATCCCGGTTTTGCCCAGTCCAACCAGTCTCCACGTGCAGCCCCCATCACCCTCCAAGGCTCACTCTGCTGCGGTTTCCACATAAGAGTGCACTACCCCTTGATCGTGCACTCAAATGTATCTTGTTTCGTATTTATCTCTCCCCCACGATACTGTCAGTTCCCTGAGGGCAGGGATGTTGATCGCTTTGTTCATCGCTGTGTTCTCAAACTAGAACAGTGCCCAGCACATAGTATGTGCTCAATAAACACTTCTGATATTGAAGAATGAATCCTTGAATGCATTCACTTGGAGCCAGCTTTCATCGCCTCTTTCTCATACAGCTTTACAATCAGAAATCTACTCACTTCTCCCCATCTCCACAGTTATCTCCCCGGTGAAGATGCCTCTGCCCTGGTGCCCCTGCTGCCACCCTGTCCCCACAGCACCCAGAGGGCGCCGGTGAGCACCTCAGGCCATGTTCTTCCTCTGTTCAGAACCCTCCACGGCTCCCACCTTCCCTGGATAAAATCCTCACTACAGCCCAGTGGGCCTAACCAGATTTGCCCCATTCTCTCTCGGCCCTACCCCCTCCGTCTTTCCCCCTCCCTCACTCTGCTCCAGCCATGCGATCTCCTCTCTGTTCCTTCCACCACCTCAAGCCTGCTTCCTGTATAACGAGTCTTGGCTCTGGCTATTCCCCCTGCCTGGAATGTCCTTCCACCTCCTTCAAATCTTCACTTAAATGTCATTGCTTCCAGAGACCCTCCCTGACGGCTCCCACCCCAGTCAAAACTACAAGTGTCTCAGCACTACCCACCCCATCTCTTCCTTACCAACTTCTGACACACCTACATCATTTGTGCACTGATTTTATGTATTATCATTCTTCCCTCCAGGACTCCAGGCAGGGATTTTTACCTATTTTTGTAAATCGGTATATTGCCAGCACCTACAACAGTATCTTGCACACAACAGGTACTTAATATTGGTTTGTTAAAATTCTGCACAAATACCCTATAAGCGTTCCCCTTACACAGATGAGGAAAGCAAGGCCCAGAGCAAAGTCATGGATCAGGGAATGGGCCCATGCGCTGGGACCACAGACATGTGAGATTACATGTGACTGTGCGGTGTGTGCTGGTCCGAGCCCAAGTGGTTGCATCTGCCTGAACGTGGACATAGGAGGCTGCCTGGACATGCTGAAGCAGATTTTGCATGTGCATTTCTGTGTGTGGAAGGGAAGCAGTGGGCCAGACCACAGGCAGGTGCAAACACATGTCTGTATACTCGCTATGTGTGTGTGACACTGCACTGGAGGATGGGAATTTGTGCAACCACAGCCAAGCTGTGTGCATGCGTGCATGTGTGTGTGTGCACACGTGTGTGCGTGTGGGGTAGCTCCGGGAGGCTTGGACAGGGTTGGAACTGAACTTGAAGGAATGTGGTGGGTGAGGGAAGAACCCCATCAGCCACAGGCCTGTTATTTATAGACGGATCTTGGTTCATAAATTCCAAATGTTTTTTTTTTTTTATCTCTCTCACTGCCAGGCCCCTATAAATATTCATGAGCTTCCTGCCTTGGAATATTTAAGTAGTCGAAAGGAGGAGTGGGTGGACCATAAGGGGAAGGAGAGGGTCTCCTGTGGTGTTGGGAGGACATGCGGGTGGGGAGAATGAGGGTCTCTCTGGATTTGCCTTCTTCCCTCCAGGCTCCCCTTCCAAGCTGCAGCTGGCAAGATGGGGAAGGTTCTCAGCCAATACAGAGATCTCCCAATGCCTATTATTATTCTTCCCCAGTGTCTGTGGAAAAATACCACCCACTCCGGGGGCAGAGAAGGTGTCTGCGCTGTTTTCTCAGCTCCAGCTTGGAAACTCATTACCCTGGGACCCCCGGCTCAGGAGGGAGGGGAGGCCCCTCAGATATGCCAGGAGGCAAGGTGGCTCTGCAAGCAAACCACTGGGAAGGCATGGGTGGCTCCCGGCCTGGTCCCAAGGAGAGGGACAGGTCATAAAGACTGGTCCATAAAAGAGGAGATCAAGCATGCATGTGTGAAGCTGCATGTGTGAGTGTGTTACTCTCTGAATGTGTAAGAAACTGTGGCAGCCAACACAACTGTTCACAACTTTTCCATTTCTTCTCTCTTGGGTGCATGAGAGAGCTGTGCTTCCCCGGTATGGCCCTGTGACTCCCTTTAGCCAATGCCAGGTGACTGTTGGTGACTTCCCAGTGACAGCTTTAAGAGCCAGTGAGTGATTTGCCACATTCTTGTCTCAGCAATCGTGGAAGCATGTGTTGATGAGAAGCCTCTGTCAGCTGGGGTCCCCAAGTGACCACACAAGGCAGAGACCCCTGTCAACGGCATGAGGTCATTTAAAGAGTGAGATGGATGTGTGGCACGTCTGTGTGTGGCCAAGAACCCACAATTGTGCATAGGCATTTATAAGCCTAAGTGGGTGAGCATCAGTGAGTGTATGAAATTACACATCTGCATATATAAAACGGGGATGAGTAAGAGCGTGCAAAACTATGTGGGGGAAACTATGAATGTGAAAGGCAAGGCACTGCACGGCACACCTCCAGAGGGCGCTGTTCTCAGAGTGCACCACTCCCCCTTGAATCATGCCACTGTCACAAATACGGAAGTGTCATCATGTGGGAGGCTGTGTCTGAGTGTGCTGCCTTGGTTGGCTGATAGTGTGTGAGACCGTGATACAGTCTATGCACATGTGCATGAGGATCTGTGTGTGGCTGCTGTGTCACTGTGTATGTCTGTGACAAGCATGTTGCTGTGTGCTTGAGGCATAGGTGTGGTTGGTGCCGTGTGTGTGTGTGTGTGTGCGCGCCCGTGTGCATGCGCTGCAGTGTGAATATGTGAGCTCCTGTGTGTTATGTGCCTGTGTGGAATGTAGGTGTTGCTCCAGTCTGCATCAGTGGTCACAAGCCACCATGGAGGGAGGGTCAGCCACCCTGGGCATTCCCAAGCTGTCAGCTCTGCTAAGCATGTCTCCAGGCTCATGGGCCTGTGCTGGCTCAAACTCAGATCCTAGGATGACCTTATAGTGGAAAATACAATTTACTTCTCCTCATTAGTCCTAGAACATGCCATGTCATTTGCAATAGACATTAATCACAGAGGTACTCACCAGTTTGAGGGAAGAGTCTCAACAAGTAGGGAGATCCCCAGAGGGCAAACTTGCTGTTCCCTCAACTCCCCCAAGAGAAGCCTATTTTATGTTTCTGTCGTCAGGCGCTATGCTCTGGTCTATCCCAAGATGTGGGGTTGGCCTTGTCTATCTCAGGCTTCCACTGTAGCCCTGATGCACTCAGGACTTGGATTTGTTCCTGGTCTCCTGGGACCAGGCTTATCTTTGGTCTATCCCTGGACTCAAGTTCAGCCTTTGTCTACCTAGGGTTTGGGCCTGACCCTCATCTGTCTCAGAGTCCACCATGGAGTGTGTTAAGACCTCAGGGGTGAATCCCTGTTCTGTCCCTGGACTTGAGCTAATCCCTAGTCTTGGAACCTGAGTTGAGCCTGGTCTATCTCGGCTGGGTCCACCCTGCCTGAGCTTGATCTTCAAAATCTGCTGAGATATCTAATAGCTGAAGTATCCACCTCCTGAGCATCTCCCCATTCATGGTGAGCTGCCCCCTGGAGCTCAGGCCTCTGGGATGAATGTCTATTGCAGCTGATTGTGGTGTCCCAGGATTAACCAGGGTAGGGGGACTTTATTTTCCAATGCCATTACCTAAAATTCCTCAAAGTAGATTTTATGGGTCTTTTTCAAGGATTATTACAAGGCTTTCTTGATGGGCTATTACAAATGGCATTAATCTTCAAGAATGGGGGACTTTTCAAGAATCCATCACAAGTCTTATCTCATAAATACTGGAGTTGGACATCTCCCTCCACCCCATCTGAGCTCTCTCTAGGCTCAGAGGTCAAACATCAGACCAAGAGTTCAGGAGGAGACTTTAAAGAAGGCTTTCTTCATTGCTGCATAGCCTGGGCAAGTCCAGCACACTGTCACCAGGCCACTTGAACTAAGCAGAAAGGCTCTAGCCATTCTCTATTCTCACATTTCCCAGGGGACATGAGAGCCATCAAATGGAATCTCTCTTCTCCTGTCATTGTGTACAAACTTCTTCCCCATCCTGGTCCTTACTCCCAGTTACAGCGGAGGAGGTACCTTTCATCTTAAGGTTCATGCAGCTGTTCTTGTTTTGGTCCTTTTTCCCTTCTTGGGAGTCTTATACAATCAATATCCTGTCTTTGTGTTGCATATTCAACTCCTTCTCAGGCAGAACTTTCTCATTAGTTTTTAAATGAACTCAAGTCTCCTCTATTAAAAAACCCAAATGCCTCACTTGATTTCTCCTCCCATCTGTCTCCCACTTCTCTCCTCTTCCTAGTTATCTATACTAACTGCCTTCTCCATCATGTCTATCTAGTTTCTGACCCTATCATACCACCAACACAGCAAAGTCCACCAATGGCCTCCATGTTTCTAAATCCAATGGACCCTTTTTAGCCTGTCGTCTTTCTTGATCTCTTAGCAGGATTTGACTCTGTAGAATGCTCTCTCTTTCTTGATATATTTCTTCCCTTGGACACTATGACACATGTTTGCATGGTTCCTTCCTACCTCAACACATCTCCTTTTCATCTTCTTCCACCTAGCCATTAAATGTTACTCTAAACCAGGGATTCTCAATCTCAGCACTAGTGATATTTTGGCTGGATAACAATCCTGAACCCTGTAGGATGTTTAGCAGCTTCCACCCACTAGACACCAGGACTACCCCCTCCCAGTTGTGACAATAAAATGTCTCCAGATATTGCCAAATGTCTCCTGGGTGTGAAATCATTTCCCAGTTGAGAAGCACTTACCCTTGCCAAAGCTTCCATCACCACCTGCATGCGTAAATGTCCTCAGAACTTCAAACCCAAATATACAGGTGACTCTTTGACCTGCCCCCCACTTGGCTGTTTCAAAAGCATCTCAATCCCAACACACTCAAAATGAAATGCAAGATCTCCTTCCTCTCTTGAACCTAGTTCTCATCATCTTCACAGCATCTCCCTCTCCCACTGCTGCCAAGTCAGTGGTTCAGATGCCCAGGCATTATCCTCACTCCCATTTCCATTCCCTCACCAAGTCTCATTGACTTTAACACCTCAACATTTTTGTGTTCATCCATGGTTCTCCATCTGTTTTTTTTTTAATTAATTTATTTATTTGGGGTGGGGCCTAGGGAAAAGGAGAGAGAATCTCAAGCAGACTCCATGCTGAGCATGAAGCCCAATGTGAAGCTCAATCCCATGACCACAAGATCATGACCTGAGCTGGAATCAAGAATCAGATACTCAACAGACAGCAACCCAGGCACCCTGGTTCTCCATCTTTATCACCACTCGGTGATACAGTTGAGTTCAAATGATCTACTCTCATAATTCAGAAAGTCTATCTGGTCTACCTTGATTGGCCTTTTCTCTTGCCAGCGCACTCTACACATGAGAACCTTAGGGAACTTTCACAATGCACATCTGATCAAAACATCATCCCAACTGAAACCTCATTAGTAAATTCCCTTTACTCTTAGGATACAGACAAAACTTTTTTTTTTCAAACAAAACTTTAACACAACCTTAAAGTCATGTAGGTCTACCCTTTACTTACCTCTGCTTTCATCCCACACAGTCTTTCCTTTCCTTTTCTTTTTTAAATATTTATTTATTTATTCATGAGAGACACACAGAGAGAGAGACAGACAGAGACATAGGCAGAGGGAGAAGCAGGCTCCTTGCAAAGAGCCCAATGTGGGACTCAGATCCCAGATCCTGGGATCACGCCCTGAGCTGAAGGCAAACGCTCAACCACTGAGCCACTCAGGCTTCCCTTTCCTTTTTTTAAAGATTTTATTTATTTATTTGATACAGAGAGCATGAGATGGGGGGAGGGACAGAGGGAGAAGGAAAAGCAGACTTCCCACCGAGCAAGAAGTCTGACATGGGGCTTGATCCCAGGACCTTGAGATCATGACCTTAGCTGTAGGCAGACAATAGACTAAGCTTACCAATGTGTGCCCACACAGTCTTTCCCCTCCAACGTCTTCTTTAACCTGTCATACTGTCCACACTTTCTCTTACCCCAGGGCCTTTGCATAATTATGTCCCTCTGCCCAGAGCACTGTTTGGTCTTAGCTTCAGATCCCAGCTCTTTCTTCCTCAATCTCTCAAATTAGATCAAATCCCCTTATTAGAAGCTCCTGTAACACCAAAGATCTTTTCCTGAAAGCTGTTATCACACTTGCCATTTATATTTATTTGTGAATATTTGATCATTACCTGTCTCCTCATTTTGAAGGATGACCCTTGTACTCTGCCTGGTTCACCATCTTCTCTCCTGTGATGTACAGAGTAGGTTCTCAGAAGTACTTGTTGAATAAATCCATGAATGGAAAAATGGCCTCAGTGCTTTTAGGATGAAGTTTAAGTGTCTTGCCCTGGCATTTCCATCACTTTGAAGACTGAGCTCTCAGCCTATGTAAAGGTCAAGGCAGACACCAAAGGGCACAAGATGTCAAATGGAGAATAATAATTCAGCAGAAGCAGGAAGTCGAAGACAAGGGATGACCAAAAGAATATAGGTCCCCTTGGGAGGAGGGAAATCTTGGGGAGACACTGGCTTTCCACAGAGCACAGAAGAGGGTACATAACATTATCTCTTCCTGGCTATTAAGAGGCAGGGTGACCCAGCTATCATCTGGTCTGCTCTGGTCCCCCCTTCTTTTAGAAATTCTCCTTAGGGGGCACCTGGGTGGCTCAGTCGGTTAAACTTCTGCCTTCAGCTCAGGTCATGATCCTGGTGTCCTGGGATGAAGCCCCATGTCAGGATCCCCACTCAGAGAGGAGTCTAGCTTCTCCCTCTCCCTCTGCCTGTCCCCCTGCTCATGCTTTTTTTCCCTCTCTCTCTCAAATAAATAAAATCTGAAAGAAAATAAAGAAGAAAGAAAGAGAGAAAGAAGAAAGAAAGAAAGAAAGAAAGAAAGAAAGAAAGAAAGAAAGAAAGAAGAAAGAAAGAAAGAAAGAAAGAAAGAAAGAAAGAAAGAAAGAAAGAAAGAAAGAAAGAAAAAGAAAAAAAGAAAGAAAGAAAAATTCTCCTTAGGCATCATGTTTCTCTCCAGCTACCATCTCATTCCTATGTTCCTTTTTCTCACCCCTTACATATGATCTATCAGCAACTCCTGGTGGCTGTACTGAAGACATGTGCCAAATCTGCCCACTGCTCACCATTCTGGATGCTTTTATCCTGGCCCAGCCATCACTGGCTTTTGCTTGGACTATTGCAGTTACCTCCTCCCTCATGTCCCTGCTTCCACCCTCACTCCCTGAAACCCATTCCCTAACATGGAAGTTAGAGGGATCTTTAAACAACGTGAGTCAGATCATGGCACTCTTCCCCACTGCAACTTGTCCAGCAGCTTCTCATTGAACTTAGAATAAAAACCAACATCTCTCCTTGGCTTGTGAGACCCTGCGTGCAGTATCCCCTGCTGACCTATACAACCTCAGCCCTTCCTTCTCTCAAGGCACCCAGGCCCTGTCTTTCCAGAAGGCATCAAGCTCATTCCCATGTCAAGGCATTTGCACTGTGGTTCCCTCTCCCAAAATGTTCTTCTCTCACTTTTTCCATGGCCAACTCCCTCTCATCTGTCAGGTCTCTGCTCAAAGGTCACCTCCCTAAAATTCCAATTATAAGATGAATAACTTCTGGGGATCTAATGTAGAGCATGGTGACTATAATTAACAATAATGTATCATATACTTACAAGCTGCTAGGAGAGTAGATCTCTAGTTGTCAACACACACACACATACACAGGCAATTATGTGATGGAGGTGTTAACTACCCCTGCTGTGGTAATCATTTCACAATAGATATGTGTATCAAATCATTGTTCACCTTAAACTTACAAAACGTTATATGCCAATTACATCTCAATAAAGATGGGAAAAGGGATCCCTGGGTGGCGCAGCGGTTTGGCGCCTGCCTTTGGCCCAGGGCGCGATCCTGGAGTCCCGGGATCAAATCCCACGTCGGGCTCCCAGTGCATGGAGCCTGCTTCTCCCTCTGCCTGTGTCTCTGCCTCTCTCTCTCTGACTATCATAAATAAATAAAAATTTAAAAAAAAAAAAAAAAAAAAAAAAAAAAAAAAAAAAATAAAGATGGGAAAAAAGTCACCTCCCCAGAGATACTACCCAGATGTCCTGACAAAACAAATCTCCTGATTACTTCCTTTCATGTCTCCTTGCTGTCTTTACAGAGTTTATCTAAGTAAAATGAACCTGTTGGGGTACCTGGGTGGCTCAGTCGGTTAAGCAGTGCCTTCTGCTCAGGTAGTGATCCCAGGGTCCTGGGATAGAGCCCCACATCAGGCTCCCTGCTCAGCGGGAAGCCTGCTTCTCCCTCTCCCTCTGCCTGCTACTCCCCCTGCTTGTTCTCGTTCTCTCTCTCTCTCTCAAATAATTAAAATCTTTAAAAATAAAATAAAATTTTAGGGCTACCTGAGTGGCTCAGTTAAATATCTGCCTTGGGCTCTGGTCATGGTCTGAGGATCCTGGGATCAACCCTCCTTCCTATGTTGGGCTCCCTGCTCAAAGGGGAGTCTGCTTCTCTCTCTTCCTCTGTCCCTCCCCCTTCCTCATGCTCTCGCTCACTCACTCTCTCAAATGAATAAATAAAAAACCTTTTTAATTTATTTATTTGCTTACACATTTGTTGTGCATCCAGCATAAAATACACATCGCAAGATGAACAGATCCATTGTATTCACAGCTGTGTCTCAGCACCTACAACAGCACCTGGGACTCTAGGCACTCAGTCAGTTTGTCTAGTAAGTGAATGAATGAGAGAATAAATGATGGGTGCCTATCATTGCCTCCCCTCCCAGGGCCTCTTCCAAGAGACAGGCTCCTACCTGTAAATCCCTACTGAGAAAGAGACTTCCACAACACATGTTCCAGGTCCCAGAGTTGTCCAGTCTCAGCAAACTGGACAAGCAGATTCCTGATACACACTGAAAGAGGCAAATTTTCCAGTCCAGGGAGATGGAGTTGGAACATGAAAGTCAAGGCAATTAAAAGGTGTAGGGCTGTGGAGCTGATGGTGCCCAGGGGGTCAGAGGATGCTGGATTGAGGGGTGCCCAGAGTGAAAAGGGATGGGGGAGAGTGAGGGGCTTCCCTCCTGGCTTCAAAGGAGCCCCGCCTCTGCCACCATCCCTTGCCCTGGTTTAACTCTCTGAACAGCACTATTACAGGATTATAATTCCTCGCTCTTACTGGCCTCTTCCCAATAAAATGCCAGCTCCATGAGAGCAAGCGCCTTGTCTGTCTTGTCTACATGGTGCATAGTAGGTGCGGAATAAGTATTTGCTACGGAATTGAAATGAGTGTGTGAGTGATGACTTTCCAAGGTCCTGGAGCCCCAGATACTGGGTTTTGTGAGATTCCCTGCATTCCTTATCTAAAGCTCCTCTTAAACCAGGCCCTTTTAGGGGGCTTTCTATTCCAAACACATTCTTTGACACCCACCCATCCCCAGGCAGACAGACCAGACCGTGATGCTTAGAGGCAGATGAGAACAAAGAGGATGTCAGGCAAGAGCCAACCAATGAGAAAGGAAACCATGGCTTTCAAGGACTGACTCTCTCAAGTGAGAGCAGGAGAGAAACAGATGAAGCTAGAAGGCCGGAGGGACACTTCGATGGGTGCCAGGTAGGACAAGATGGGGGGTGGGGGTGGGATGAGAGAAAAGGCTGGAAAACTAGACACAAAGAACAAGGCATTCTGCATTTCAAGGAGAATATTCATAATGGGAATAATGATTCTACTCACTGATAATTATGGTCCCTAACATTCACTGGGTTCTTCCTTGTACCAGGTACTCTAAGCCATTTGCCAGCACTGGCCACCGTAATTAGCTCTGATGGGAGGGGGGCATCAACAGGAAAGAATCTCAGCCAAGACAATCTGATGAGTGAGGCTGGGCTCAGGACACTGTATTCCTGGATGGCATCGCCAGGTCACCCAGGTGCCCATGTGACTAGATTTCCCTTCCCTGTTCATCCAAAAAGGACCTGGGGGTTCCAAAGCCACTCCTATTGAGTTTGAGATCTCACTTAGCCAGGAGTCCAGGGACCTGGGGGGAGGGAGGGGCTTGGTCATTCACGTCCCAAAATAGTAACATGTGGATATTGGGATACCCAAAAGTTCTATGACTGTGTGGACACCTGTGTTTATCTATAGGTACCTGTGAGCATCTATGCTCTGGACACTTATGGAACATCTGGAGACATCTGTGAGTAGCCAAGTATAGAGGTGCACATTTGTGTAAATCCAGGCAAATGCTGGTGTGTATCAGTGGACAAGTGCAAGTATATGTGCATCTTGCACTGTTGCCCATGGCCATGAACATTCTCTTCACTCTGAAATGCTCATAACGTTCTAGTCCCATATTCTCTGTGCACAATTATGAGCCCACAAGTCAATCTGCATAACCACTCTTTATATCTGTGCACCAGATATATTTGTGTCTATTTGCCTTCTCCTTGATCATTCGTGTCCCTGCGTTGCTCTATAGCACAGGTGAACACCTCCCTATAAATACCCATGGCCTTCTGTGTGATCCCACATGCACGTCTACCCGGCAGCCACAAACATGCCACAGATCTGTGTCCATTCAAGAACACCAGGTGAAACAGTGAATAGACTGGAATTAAAATTTTAAAAAAGAAAACTCATGCCCTTCCATGTATATAATTCTCTATGTCAAAAAAAAAATTCTCTATGTCCATTTGTGTCTACCCGTATCCACGAACATTCCCACACTTCTCTCAGTAGGAACTGACATCTGTGTACATTCTGTCAGCTGCACTCTCAGGACTAACTCATTAGCATTGCAGTCAGTCCAGAAATATTCTTGCAGAATTTATGCTTTACTAATAAGCCTGGTGTCCTGCTGAGGTCACATGGCACTTACAAGGGCTAATGGAGCCAGCCTCAGCCAGCAGGCTTGGGGAATCCTGGCCTCCTGGAATAGCCAAAGAATGCACTCACCATAATGAGCAAACTCCTCTTCTCTCTGACTGCACCAAGTGTCCCAACCGGTGCCTGTTGAGATATGTTTATGGCCCCAACACTACCCTGCCATCGCACAAAGGGCTCCATCTTCAGATCTGTCATTGTACGGAAGGCTGTATCACTCACTCATCAGGGTGGCACACTGAGGGCTGCATCAACAGACTTGTCACTATACTGTAGGCTGCATTACCTCTTTGGATATTACACTGAGGGTTGCATCATCAAACCTTTCTGTGAAGATGGAATCATCCTTTTGGTCCTAACACTGGGGGCCCCAGTCCCAGGCTGAGCATTATACTGAGGGCTTTGTAGCTAGAAAATAAAACTTGAGAAGCAACATTTTCCCTTTGCATTGATAACTCCTCTGTGTGGAGCGAGAAGGGGCAGGTGGAGGTGAGGTTGAGAAGTAATCCTAAGGGAACGAGTAGGACCACAACAATGAGGGAACTGGGGATCTCGAAGCTATGCACTGGGGAAGGGAAGCTACAGAGGACAAGGGAGTAAATAGTACATCAAGGGAAGGAGCTCAACCCTTCTGATTCATCAGTGCTGAAGGGGCTGGGGAAATTTAGAGTGTGTAGCTGCAGGGCTGCCTGACTAGCTCTTCCTGGAAGCTATAGATATTGTCATCCCTCCACTGTTCCTGCCAGGGAGGTCTGCAAGACATATCTTGCCATGCCCTTGAGGACAGATGCCTAGCCTGCCAGTGCAGACCTCCATAGCACAGCCATGCTATGACAGGTCCCGTCACGTGCCACATCCTCTTTGTGCTCCACATGTCCTGTTGCACCCTGACACACTCAGGCGTGCTGCGCTCAGACATTTCCATATGAGAGACACACTCGGACTTGCTCCAACATATCCATGGGCTCAGACATGCCCTGCAGCCATCAGATCCTTTTTATACAAAGGGGCATGCGGGCCATAAAGACATGCCCTGACACATTCAAACATACTATGCCACACCTTGACGTGTGGGGCAGTCTCCAACAGACACACACATGCCCCGGCAAGCTCTGGGGGGCTGGCAGGTCTCCAGCCTCTGCCCCTGAGTCTATATGCCTGTGGCCACCTTGGCCTTCCAGATGGATTGATGGGGCAGCAGGGAGAAGGCTGTTATAAATTAAACATTGAGACACTGCCTGAGCACCAGACTCTGCCATCTACTCATTGGCTGGTTCTCTCCCAGGAGGCTGCGGGACCATAGGGTGGGGGAGAGGGCAGAGGAAGTGGCTCATTTAATTAATTAGTCCTAATTGAGATATCTTTGTAAATATCCCTTTATTGAAGGACACGATCCCATCATTTCCTGGGAATTTGCTGTCTCTATTTATCTCCAGCCCCTGAGTATTGCCGAAATGACAAGAAAAGAAAGAGCAATCCAAAGGGCTGCTTGAACCCTAGCCATGCTTCTGGCAATGACAGCAGCACCGAGGGACAGGCAGGGAGGCTCAGAGAGATGCAGAGATCTAGGTGGAGTGGCAGGAAGAGAGACAGAGATACAGGCGGACCAGAATATAGGCAGGAGGGAAGAAGATAGGCAACAGGGAGGTCAAGCAACGTCAGCAGAGTCGGGATGCAGGCCCTGAAATGCAGGAAGAGGGAGAGACTGCCAGAGACAGAAGGAGAAACTTCACAACAGGGAGACCAGAAGTGGGGACAGATGGACCATAGCTAGGCAGACAGACCTCCCTCTGCCTTTTCCTGCCTCACCTGGTCTCCTCATCTCCTGGACAAACTACCCACTGCAGCAGCAGCAGCAGCAGCAGCAGCAGCAACAATCAAGCCTGATTCCTCTTTGGCCCTTGCTATCCTCCCCTTGTCTCTCCCTCCCCCAATCACCCCTGCAATCATCTCCCTTGTTCAAAATGAGCTTTTGCAGCTGCAGCCCAGACAGCTGTTCCATCTTGGAGCCAGCATTGGGGCCTGATGGCTGGGTCCTAGAGGGAGGCTCTCCTAGGTGGCAGCAGTGGAATAGGAATGGGTAAGGGAGGAAAGGGGCTCACCGGGAGTTTGAGCCCCAACCTCCACCTCCTCCTGGGCTCCCCTCAAAGCTTAGCTCCAATTTCTGGCACCCTGGAGGTACAGACTACCCAGGTCCCCTCTAGGGCCTTCAAGAGCTCACTCTGGTCTGGCTCATCTTGTCCCATTCACTGAATCCTGCCAACAGGCTTTGGCTCTGTCTTGTTGTCTCAAGAGCCCTCTCAGATCTGAGAAGTCTCCTCTGTCCCTCACCCCCCCTCAGCATCCTGGACTATGATACAGCAACTATGGTGACATAGAAATAGGATCCCAGAGAGAGAGAGAGAGAGAGACAGAGACAGAGACAGAGGTAGCAAGTCAGACATAGACCTAGAGCTAGAGATGGAATAGATATAGAGACATCAAGAGACAGAGATGACAGAGACACACAGAGACAAAGACAGAGACATAGAGAGGACTTGGAGACAGAAACAGAGAAAGAAAAGAGTATGATGAAGAGAAGCAGATACTGAGACACAGGCAGATAGAGATAATCAACATTCACTCAACAAACACTTACTGAAAATCACCCATGTGTTGTAACTACAGTTAAAACAGAGGGAGGGGAATATAGTTAATGACAAAGATACAAGAAAGAGAAGGACAGAAAGAGACTCCAAAGACAAGAGTTTAAGACAGTGAAGCATCAAGGGTGAGACACACAGAGGCAAGATTGGGAACCAGCCTGCCCTCCAACGCCCAACCCCCCAGGGTCTCCCAGTGGCAGCCTCTTCACGCCCACACACAGACAGACCCAACCCCACATCAAACTCTCTGAAAGCACCTGGGCCTCCCCCAGATGGTTGCCTTTCTTCCTTGCTCAGCTTTGTGGCTGCTCCCCACTGGTGCTTCACAAAGAGGCGACAGCCATCCAGAGTCAGAGGGGAGAAGGATACTGGGGGCATGAAAGACACCAAAAGCAGAAACCAGGGCTTCCCTCTGGAAGAGGAAGAAGACAGTTTTAGCCTCACTCAAGTGGCCCCAAGGCCTAGACCACCTTCCCTTGGTGGCTGTCCATGGTGCTGAAACATAGGCAAAGGCTGCACCTCAAGCCATCTCTTATGTTGGCATCAAATGTGGGGTGCATTAGGTCTAGGGTGGTGGTCAGGAACACCGACATGCTAAGGCTACTACCTAGCTCACCAGCTCCTCAGACACACCACTTGCTGTCTCACCCCAACACTATTACACACTTTGTTCTCTTGGCCTCTCACCCTCCACCTTATCAGCTGTCTCTGCCCAACTCTTTCTCAACCGTCATGTCTCAGGGCAAATGTCACCTCCTCAGAAAAGTCTTCTCTGACCACCCTTTCCCAATTACATGCTTTTATGTCTCCATAGCTCCCCCTTCATGACCCTTACTAAACTGTGATTATATAGCTATTTACACAATTCTACATTGACTGTCTCCCTATGAAGCTTTAAGAGGGAAGAGACAGTTTGTTCATTGCTCTTTTCCCAGTCCTCAGCACAGAACTCGGTATATAGATGGATTCAGTGATTGCTGGTTGGGAATGACTCTGCTCTCTGGTAGCTAGACTACTCCATACCTTGATGTGGGAGGTTGGCAAAGTGCACACTCGTCAGACATCCATTCACACAGAAAAATATTGGAAAACAAGGACACATGAAAAGAAGCTTTAAGAAATAGATGCTTCTGGGTGGCTCAGTTGGTTAAGCATCCAACTCTTGATTTCAGCTAAGGTCATGATCTCAGGGTCGTGAGATCAAGCCCCACATTGGGCTTCATGCTCAATGGGGAGTCTACTCAAGATTCTCTCTTCCTCAGGGCACCTGGGTAGCTCAGTCAGTTAAGTGTCTGACTTCAGCTCAGGTCATGATCTCCAGGTCCTGGGATCAAGCCCCATGTTGGGCTCCTGCTCAGCAGGGAGGTGCTTCACCCTCTCTTTCTGCCCCTCTCCCTTGCTCATGCTGTCTCTCTAATAAATAAATAAAATCTTTTTTTTAAAAAAGATTCTTTCTCTGCACCACTAGCTCTCTCTCTCTCCCTCTCTCTCAAAATAAGTAAATAAATCTTTAAAAAATCAAAAAGAAAAGAAACACACTTCTGATTCACAGAAAAAGCCTGGGGAATCACAGAAATTCTCATCAAAGTTCAGAGGTGTCATTAGGAGGAAGAAGGGGCAGTAATCTCATGCGGTCAGAAAGAACTGAGACCATTCAGGACATACCTACTACCCTAAAGGAGAAGATCCCAGTAATAAACAAAAAGAGACAAAGTGCTTGCACGGCACTTCTATTCTGTTGGTGGCAAACAATTACCAAGATGATTTCAGATAATTATGAGTGCTGGGCAGAAATAGAACAGGTCCAAATAACAGTGTGGGGATATTTTAGCTGGAGTGGTTAAAGGAGATCTCTCTGAGGAGGTAACATTTGTGTTACCTAAGTGGGACCTAAGTGGTGAGAAGGAGCAGGCTAGAGGAGGTTCCCAAAGGATGGCACAGCAAATACAAAGTTCCAGAGGCAGAAACAAGAAAAAAGATGGAAGAGTGGTCCAAGACCTGAGAGACTCAGGCAGGTAGAGTCTTGCAATAATAATAATAGCAATAATAATTACAATAGCTGACCTTTCCAGGCACCTTCCTATATGTCAGGTACACTGCTAAGCACAATGTTATATGGAACATTCCACCATTATCCCCATTTTGTGGATAAAGAGAGTGAGGTTTTATGAGTTGAACCGGGGTAAGGAGTTCAGATTTGGTTCAAGAGAGGTAGGCAAAAGCTCGAAGAGGCAAATTTCATACTCACAATCTAGAAGGATTTTCTAACAATTAGAGGTCTCTTTAAAAATGCAACAGGCAGAGGCGCCTGGGTGGTGCAGTCAGTTGAGGGCCAACTCTTGGTTTCAGCTCAGGTTGTGATCTCGGGGCAGGGTCGTGAGATCGAACCCCACGTCAGGCTCTACACTCAGTGCAAAGTCTGTTTGAGATTCTCTCTCCCTCTGCCTCTGCCCCTCCCACTCATGCTCTCTTTCTTTCTCTAAAATAAATAAATAAACCTTTTCTTTAAAAATGCAACAGGCTGGGTGCCTCGGTGGCTCAGTGGTTGAGTGTCTGCCTTTGGCTCAGGGTGTGATCCTGGGTCTGGGGATTGAGTCCCACATCAGGCTCCCTGCGAGGAGCCTGCTTCTCCCTCTGCCTATATCTCTGCTTCTCTCTCTGTCTCTTACGAATAAATAAATAAAATCTTAAAAATACTTAAATAAATGTAATAGGAAACTTCATATTTCTTTCCTGCTCCAAACCCCTCCAAATCTCCCGTCCTTTGATACTAAGAACGAAGTGTCCAAATCCCTTTATGACATGGACCCTTCTGGCTATGCAGGCCACTTCTACGCTCCCCCCAACATGGCACATAAATCTCCAGGAACTCTAAACTGCTTTCTCTCTCTACTCACCATGATGCCCCTTGCTTCTGAGCCTTTGTTCATGCTGTTCCTTCTCGCTCTGTCTTCACCTGGTGAATTCCTTCTCAATGGTTAGACTCAGTTTGAGGGCCACCACCTCCAAGAAACCTCCTCTGGACCCTGGCTGGTTTAGATGCCCTCCCCTGCACCCCCATAACACTCCAGAAATATCCTTATTACCATGCACACTGTGTTGTGTCACAAGTACCGTTAGTGAGACTGCAATCTGATTGAAGTCAGGGATGTTATTCATCTCTACATCCCATGGCCCAGGACCCTTCCCAGTACAAAGTAGATGTTCAATAATGTTTCTTCACACTTTAAGTGTTTGAACAGAAGATGGATGCCCACAATTTAGGAGCAGGTAAATATGGTAGGTGGGTGTCAACTTCACAATATGCCTACTTTCTCCACCCCTTTGGCCCCTACCTTGGTCCAACCCCCATCATCACTCACCTGGATCAGTGCAGTGGCCTCCTCACTAGTCTTCTGGCTCCCAGTCTCATCCCCCATAGTCTGCCCTCCTCACAGGAGCCAGAGGGAAGCTGAACACCTGAACAAAGTCCTGTTCCTCCCCTTGCTCAGAACCCTCCCTGGAATTCCATTTATCTACTTAACAAGTATTTATTGAACACCTAATATTGCTAGGCCCTATACTAAGTACTAGTCAGTCAATATAACTTTTTAAAAATCCTTGCCCTTGTGGAGCTAACATTATAGTAGGGGTGAATCAGGCAGTAAGATAAATAAGTTGACTATGCAGAGCATATTAGAAGGTTTAAAGTGCAAGGAGAAATAGAAAGCATGAAGAGTCACAAGTTAAATCTAAAATCCCTATGAGGTTCCCCCATCCCTGAGCATGATGCAACTCCCTTGTCACCTCTTGCCCTCATCTCCAACTGCTTTCCACCCTTTGTGCACTCTGCTTCAGCCACGGTTTCCTCACTGTTTCTCCAATATTTTGGACATATTCCTACCTCAGGGCCTTTGCACTTGCTCTTGCCTCTACTTGTAACTCTCTTCCTTTAAATATGAGTTCAAGTGAGGTAGGCAAAAGCTTACTTCCTTCAAATTTCTGCTCAAATGTCACCTGCTCATAGGGGCCACCCAATCAAAAATAATCCCCCTATCACTCTCCACTCCCCTTATACTGCTCTATGCTTCTTCATAGTAGATGCATTAGCATCTAAAATATTATAGATTTGTCTAGTTATTTATTTCTCCCCATCCCTGCTCTAGAATGTCAGCTCCCTGAGGGCAAGACTATCTTTTTTGTTCATTGTTATATCCCTGGCACCTAAAATAGTGCCTAGAACATAGTATATGCTGAATAAGCATTTGTTAATAAATGAGTGAATGAAGGGAGATACCCTCTAAGAGAATTCTTGTTGCTTAGGATAAGAGGGGGGGGAATCAGCAGAGTGGGGTGCTGTTTAGGGCTGTTCGCAAACATCTTTTTTTTTTTTTAAGATTTTATTTATTTATTCATGATAGTCACACAGAGAGAGACAGAGAGGCAGAGACACAGGCAGAGGGAGAAGCAGGCTCCATGCTGGGAGCCCGACGTGGGATTCGATCCCGGGTCTCCAGGATCGCGCCCTGGGCCAAAGGCAGGCGCCAAACCGCTGCGCCACCCAGGGATCCCCTGTTCGCAAACATCTTGCCACTGCTCTCTGTTCAGGTCATGGAAGGACCACACTTCTCACCCTCTTTGAGGTTAGGCATGTCATGTGACTTATGTTAACCAATGAAATGTGACCAAAGTAACACTCCAGAGTAGAGCTTTTGGACCTGATGGAGGATCTGCCTTCCTTTTTCTGTTCCAATGATCATGTCACCACAGAGCCTCCATCATCCTGGGTCCCTGAATGACTCCTATGGACAAAGTTCTCCAGCCAACAATGGACATACAATGCAAGGGAGAAGTGGACCTGTGTTGCATTAAACCACCGAGCTTTGAGGCTGCTTGTTATCACAGTGTACCCTGACCTCTCTTGACTGATACCGAGTATCTGGAGCCTTTTCCCCCAGGAAACTGTCAAGAAAAGACATGGAATTTGAGTTTTCGTTCTTTGCAGGAAGTCCTCAAAGAGCCCTTTGTGGATAGCTGCTTAGGCCCTTCCCCTATTCCTCCATGAGGAAAAGGGTCCTCCCCCAACAGAATACCTCTTGTTCATTTCCCCTTCCTTTTTCCAGCCCTTAAGGAAGGGTGAGCAGATGGGCAAGGGCATAACATATAAGATGCAGGTAACTCTCTTCAGGTGCTGTAATGACGGCAGCTGCCGGCAAGGGGTTGACAGCTCTTAGTCTGGTTCTGGATTTATGACTCCCAGATGAGGAGCCATTCCGCTGAAGGCTCCCATCCCACAGGGATGGTTTATGGCTGAGAGTTGGCCAAAGGTAGTAATGGTGGAAGCTTCCTCCCCATTCCTTTCCAGCGATGACCTGTAACACCACTCTTAGAATCTCTTAGAATGCTAAGCTGTTTCTCCAGATCAAATTGGGGGGGGGGGGGAGTCTGAGACAAGAATAGCCAGAGGATCTGAGCTCACCTCCACCTCACCACTGAGGCCTTTTATTAAGTCAAACACCAGCATCCAATCTTCTTCCTCATGACTGAGAATCCCTGAACTGCTCAGTTAACTCATGTTGGTGCTCTACACTTTTCTACAAATCCTTACTGAGCACCTCGGATATGCCTAGTAACTTCCATTTGTTCTCCCCAATCCTTAGGAACATGGATTCTTTTTTTTCTTTTTTAAGATTTTATTTATTTATTTGATAGAGAGAGAACACAAGCAGGGAGAGTGGGAGAGGGAGAAGCAGGCGCCCCACTGAGCAAAGAGCCAGATGTGGGGCTCAATCCCAAGACTCTGGGACCATGACCTGAGCCGAAGGCAGATGCTTAACCAACTGAGCCACCCAGGTACCCCAAGATTCTTTTTTTTTAAGATTTTATTTTTAAGTAATCTCTACACCCAATGTGGGGCTTAAACTCGCAACCCTGAGATCAAGAGTCGCATGTTCCACCTACTGAGCCAACGGGGCACCCCAGGAAAGCGGATTCTTGACTTAGACACTTGACAAATATTTACTCTGTGCCTTCTATGTGATTGACTACCATGGCAAACAAAGTGACTCCTCCTTACTGAACACTACTACTATACTCCCAGCCATTTGTTTTCATATAAAGGTGGAATCCATGAATCCTTATGAAAATGTGATTACTGTTCAGTCACTTGACAAATATTTATTGTAGACCTATTATTAGTGCATCAGGACTTAGGGTTCAGTAGTGAGCAAAACACAGATGTCCTCTGTGGTTCCTCATGGATCCTGTGGTCTAATGGGGACTCTAAACTCTCCTTGACTAATGAGGATATTGAAGCTTAGAGAGATTAAATAATTTCCCCAAGGACATATTGCTAGTAAAGTGCAGGGCCAGAATTCAAACCCGGATATGTATGACTTAAACTCCTATTGCTAACTGAGCATCTACTATGTCAGGCACTGAGTTGGAGCTTTTAGGCATAAACATGCTTGACGTAGAGGCGGCTGAATAAACAAAATGGATAATAAATAAAACATGCTTGACATAGAGGTTTGCTGAATAAACAAAATGGATAGAAGGATGGATATTGAGGATAGACGAAGAGATGGCTGGATGATGGATAGATAGAAGGATGAGCAGATACATGAAAAGAAGGAGGGATGGAGAGACAGATGACAGATAATGGCTGGCTGAAGAGACAGATGGATGAAGAGGTGGATGGAGAGATGGATGGGAGGATAAAGGGATGGATGGATGGTGGAGAAACAGATGGAAAGGGTGGATAGGTGGGAAGCTGAACTATAGATCTCTGTTACCCACAACAATTCTGGGACTTAGGAATTATAATTCTCATTTTATATATGAGGAAACCAGAGCTCAGATTGGTGAACTCACTGGCACCCAGAGTCAAGAGCAGGTCATAGAGCAAGATGTGGGAGAGTAGATTCTGACCTTGGTCTACCAGACTCCCAAGACCCTTTCTAGAGCACTCTCATGTGACAGTTCCCCTCCCTCAGGTCCTAAGTCCTGGCATCTCATTCCACCGAGTCCTTGTGCAAGGCTTAGTGAGACTGAAGGATGGAGTGGGGCTCAGGGGTGGGAGAAATACTAGCTTTCAGGAGGTAATTTTGTGGAAGTATTGGGCTGTGGTCCTATTAGCTATATATAGATCGGAATGAAGAGCAGTTCTGGGGCAGCCCCGGTGGCTTAGCGGTTTAGCGTTGCCTTCAGCCCAGGGCGTGATCCTGGAGACCTGGGATAGAGTCCCACGTTGGGCTCCCTGCATGGAGCCTGCTTCTCCCCGTCCCTCTCTCTCTCTCTCACTCTGTCTCTAATAAATAAATAAAATCTTAAAAAAAAAAAAAGAGCAGTTCTGTTTGGGTACACATCCATGCACACACACTTACAGAAAACACATGATTCATGCAGGAATCCACCCACATGCATACAAGGTAGGCACACATACCATTCACAGATATACACATAGGCACAGGCTTCTAAGGACATACATGTCTATACTTATACGCACACAAAACACACATATACATATTAGCACAGACACATGTGCACACAAAATCGTAACTCAGAGACACACTCTTCCACATTTATGTAGTACACCTTCCCCACACACCATATGTTATACATATTACATGCACACTTTTACACAGACCCGCACTCTGTGAGGGGGGGAGGGGAATCTGGCTTCTGATTCCAATGAGACATCATCTCTCTTCCCCCTCAGAAGGCAAAAGAGCAAGAAGCCTGTCACAGACTCATGTGTACAAACTCATGGACATAGAACACACACAAACAGTCAGGGACATAGAACTGCAGATATGCACTTGGACACATCCACACCCAGACACACTCACTCAGGGACACACTCACATTCATTCTGGGACACACCTTCACATACAGGAAGACACACTTGGACCCTTCTGCTGGCAAAGCTCATAAACTTTCTCCCTCAATTCACACCCAACCCCACTCACACACCAAAACTCATGCCTAGATAGACACACCAGGATATACTCGAATAATATCACTCAATGTGACAGACACACAGAAAGACACTGTTTCACACATTAGCTTCAAGTCTGAGAATTTGGACTGAAAGCCCTCACCAGTGCCAAGCCCAATAACCATCTCCCCCCGAGGGGATGGACAAAGCCTGGGCACAGTGCATGCCCCCCGCCCCCCCACCTTGCCTTCAACCCTTGGGAGCAAAGACTTCTTTTCCTCTTAGCAAGGAGAAAGAAAGTGGTGTGGTGGCCACTGGGGGCTGAACAGGGGAGCTGGTGAAGTTAGGGAAACACTGAGCAGGAGAGGGAGCTCCGTGCATCCCAGTTCCACCTATTGGGAGGAGTCCCGCAAACCGATTGAAGAGGGGGAAAGATGGGAGGGGAGAGCCGGATCTGGAGGAGACCGAGGGAAGTTTGCAGTGGAGGCTGCCTTCTTCTCTCTCCCCAGGACACCAGGAACACCATTACTGATCACCATTGAGTCTTCCCGCACCCCTCCTCCCCCCCAAAAAAAGCTCTGAGGCCACGGAAGCTGGAGGATGAAGGTGATAGAGGAGGATAGGATGGGATGAGGCAAGGGGCAATCCTGTATTTCTGGGGGCAGCGCCAGCCCTCGCCCCTGTCCCAGTCTTGAGACTCATCTGCCTCCTAGAGAGAGGGCGAGTTCTGGGAATAAATATTCAGCACATGGTGAAGCAGGTAACCGGGAAGGAGCTGCTGGGGCTGGAGGGGGGAGGGGGGGCGGGGTGGGTGCAGGGGAGAGAAAAAGACAAAAAGAGATACAAAGTCAGAGACAATGCAACAGAGATCGAGACAGAGACAGGGAGAGACAGAGAAGCAAACCAGAGGCGAAAGAATAGACAGAGACAGAAAAAGACAGAGAGGGAGACGGGACGACTCAGAGATACATGGACAGTCCGCGATCCTTAAGGTGGAGACGCTCGGAGAGCCCGTGGCTCCCGGCTTCAGAGGCAAGGTCCGCCCGGGCCCCCCGAATCTACCCTGCGCTCCGCCCCACTCCGCCGGGCTCGGCTCCGTTGCGCAGCCCTTGCCGCCTGCGCGGGGAGCCGAGCGAGCCCAGCACATTGTTGCCCCTCGGACCCTGCTCACTAATAATGAGAAGCAGCAATAATCCGGAGAATAAAGGGCGCGGGGGGGGGGGGTCGGGGTCCCGGGGCTCCCCCGCGTCCGGCCCCAGCCCGGGAGGGCGCCCCGCGGCCGGGCGCCCCGGGAGGCGAGGGGGGCGGGGGCCCCCGGGGGCTGCGGCGGCGCGGGCACCACGCCCCCCGGGAGCGCCCCCCGCGCGGCGGCCACTCACGATTTTCTCGGAGGCGCCCGCGCGGGACACGGTGCCGTTGAGCCCCACGAGCGAGGGCAGCGTCTGCGACATCCAGTTGGTGACCATGGCCATGGTGCTCAGCACGGCCCCGATCTTGAGCAGCGGCACCGACATCGCGCCCCCGCCTCATGCCCCGCGGCCGCCCGCCGCGTCCCTTCTCCGGCCCGCCGCCTGGCGCTCCGTCCCTCGCCGCCCAGCCGCCCCGGGGGCGCGAGCGCGAGCTGGGGGCCGGGCCGGGGCCGGCCGGGGGGCTCGCGGGCGCGGGCTGCGGCTCGGCGCGCCTGGCGGGCTCCGCTTATAAAGCGCCGGCTCGGCCCCCCACCCCCTCCCGCGCCTCCGCGCCGGGCACTTCCAGCCGCCGTGACGTCACGGCTCCGGCCCGGAGCCCGGCGGGGGCGGGGGGCGCCCAGACCGCCCCCCGCAGCCCCGCCGCCGCCGCGCGGGGACCCCCGACCCCCAGCGGGGCGCCCTGCGGCGGCCTTCCCCACCCGCCCCACCCCCACCGCCGCGGCATTCCCAGCCCCGCCCCCCAGCGGCGTTCCCGCCCCCCAGGCGCTCCCGGGCCACCCTCCGCGGGCAGCCCCTTTCGGAGCCCTGGGCGCTCCGCACCCCACGCCCCCCGGGCTCAGCCGCAGCCGCCGCACGCGCGCCGCCCGAAGCCGGCAGGTCCCCACCCTCTACCGCTAGGACCCCGACCCCGACCCCGACCCCGACCCCGACCCCGCTCTCGAGCCCGGGGGCGCAGGCGTCGGGAGCCGCGGGGCCACCCTCGTGCGCGCCCCGCAGCCGGGGCACCCAGGGCCCCCGCGCCCGGGGGGAAGGGGCTTCCCCGGTTCCGCTCTGGGGCCCCCTCGGTGGTGTCGGGACCAGGGAAGCCCAGAGTGGCGGGTCCAGAGCCAGGAGACCGGCTGCTCGGATGACGGTGCGGCAGTGGTGGAGGGTGGGGGTGTCACCCGGCAGCGGGGGGACTTCCCAGGACACCGAGGGGCGCATCGTAACGCGGGGCGGCCGAGACGGAGGAGCCCAGCCTCTCGCAGACTAGTCCGGGCGGGTCTCCACTCACTACGCGAACTTGGGGTGGGGGCGGGGGGTCCGGCACTCGGGACCTGCCCCGGGGCCGCGGGACTCGGGGTCCGCCCCTCGCGCGGAGGGGGCCTGCGGAGGCGCCCACCCGCCCACGCCCCAGCGGGCCGCGGGGGCGGCGGGGCGGCGGGAGGAGCGCCCGGCGGGGTTAATTTCCTCTGTTTTCCCTGCACTCACGCCCCCTCCCGGCGTCCCCGCATCACCTCGCGCCGCCGCCCGGGCCGCCGCCGCCGTCGCCCGCAGCCCGCGGCCGCCGCCGTCTGGAGGCGGCGATGACTCAGGCCTTTCCCGGGCAGTGGCCGCGCGCCGAGGGTCGCGAGGGAGGGCGCCGAACGCCGCGGTGGGGGCTTGCGCTGCCCCTTCTCGGAGCCCAACACCCAGAGGCAGGTGCTGACCCTCTGTGACCCCCGACAAAGACGTCTCCGCCTCAGTTTCCTCATCTGCAATGTGGGTGGTTGTGAGGACCCGTGTACCTAGTATGTGTGAAGGGCTCGAGTGTCCGGAGGATCAAGTGAAAGATTTATTGAACATCTACTATGTGGAACATCTACCGTGGGCAACGCACCTTTAACAACAGATAAAAATGCCTGCCTTTGTGGGGCTGAACATTCTATGGGGCAAGACAGACAAGGTGGGGGGGGGGTGGTAAAATACACAGGCTATGGGGAGGAAGGGGCATCCAGACTAAGGCCGAGAGTAAACTTTAGTCAGGATGGTTGGGCAGTGACATTTGGGCAGAGACCTGAAGAAGGTGAGGGAGGGAGGGAACCATTTGGATACATGAGGGAAGAGTTCCAGACAAAGGGAACAGCAAGTGCAAAGGCCCTGGGGCAGGAACATAAGTGTTCAAAGGACAGGCCAGTGTAGTTAGAGCAGAGTGAGCTGGGGGAGCGCCGGGGAGGAGGGGTGACGTGCTTGCAAAGTACTTTGCAGGGTGTCTGGGACATGCTAAGCATTTCATAAATAGTAGCTGCCATTGTTATTATTTGCGACTGATGATAAGCTTTAAAAAAAAATGAGATGTGTCCTTGCCTCCTTGTACTACAGCTTGCATTTACAAGTGCTGAACACTTTGCAAATGTGCTGGCTGAGCACCAGCTGCAACCTCCCATGAAAAGGACAGCAACGTCCCTATTTGCAGGTGAGGAAACTGGGCTCAGAGAGGAGAGGGGACCAAGTCAAGGTGACCCAGCTGGTAAGTAGGGGCTCAGGATTTTAACCCAGGTCTGTCTGATTTCAGACTCCAAAATCACTGCACTCCAGGATCCCCGAGCTTAGAAAATTTGGAACCCTCTGATACTCTCTCACTCCCTCACCATTGGTTGCTGTGGGAAACTGCCCTCGCTCCTTCCAGTCAGGCTCCTCCAAGGAATGGTCTAGGCTCACACCTGCATTTGCTGTCTCTACTGCCTCACCACCCCCTGCCTCCTGAATGCTTCCAAACTCCTCTCACCAAAAGGCAGCAGTGATCTTCCAGTTTGCCTATCCCACAGCCTCACATGAGCCCTCATTAGTTATCTCACAGGTTAGTCTTCATGGATCATTTCCTCTTTTTCGAAAGTAATTTCTTTTTAGATTTCAGAGACAACGTATCATTTCCTAGCTCCGCCAGCACCTCTCTGGCTGCATCATCACTGTCTCCTGCCTTCTCCCTAAATGTCTATATCTCACCGGGTTTTGTCCTGGGTCGCTACTCGGCTCAACCTGTATACTGTTTCTGGATCATCACACCCACTCCCAAAGTTTTGGTTCTATCTGGCACATTCCCACCTTGGGACCTTTGTAGTTGCTGTGCATTGCTGTCCACTCTACCCAGAACACTACTTTTTTTTTTTTTTTAAGATTTATTAACTTATTTTGCGGGGGAGCCTGTGGGTGAGGGAAGGAGCAGAAGGAGAAAGAGAGAGATTACTTTTATTGGTCTATGGTTTGTCTCCTCCACTACACCTTCAATTTCACAAGGGTACCCACATGGCTGTATTTTTCACAGCTGAAACCCCAGGGCTTAGAATGGTACTTGCTACATAGTAGGTGCTCAAAAATTGTTGTTAGTTGACTGACAAAATGAGGCTGAGGCTCCCAAAGGTATGTCTGCAGCTCAGATCTCCAGCTGGAGTTCAGACCAGCCCATCTGCTTCTTGGACATTCCCACTTCTGTTTCACAGGACTAACAGCACATGACACCCACCAGAACAACTTCAGTCAGAAAGATGGTGCTAAAAAAAAAAGAAAAAAAGAAAGAAAGATGGTGCTGGTGATGATGTGGAGAAATGGGAACCTATTGCTAGTGGGAATATAAAATGTTGCAACCACTTTGAGAAACAATTTAGCCATTTCTTAAAAAATTAAACAGGGGCATCTGGGTGGCTCAGTCCATGGAGCATCTGAGTTTTGGTTTCAGCTCAGGTTATGATCTCAGGGTCATGAGGTAAAAGTCCTACATCCAGCTCTGCACTCAGCATGAGTCAGCTTGAAATTCTTTACCCCTCCCTCCCCTGCCCGCTCTGCTCCCTACCCCTGTTCACACTCTCTCCCTAAAATTAATAAATAATAAATAAAATCTTTAAGAAGTCAAACGGAAACTTACCATAAGACCCAACAAACACCAAGAGATATAAGTGCATATGTCCATTCAAAGACTTGTATGTGAATATTCCTGCCACCATTTTCATCATGAATGAAACCATCCAAATGCCCATCAACTAGTGAATGGATAAATTGTGGTACATCCATACATGGGAATGTTATTCAGCAATAAAAAGGAACAAACTACAGATACAGGCTACAACATGGATGAACCTTGAGAATATTTTGCTAAGTGAAAGAAACCAGATACAAAAGGCCACATTTTGGAGTTCCTGGGTGGCTCGGTTGGTTAAGCATCTGCCTCCAGGTCAGATCATGATCCCAGGATCTGGGAACCCATGTGGGGCTCCATCCTCAGCGGGGAGTCAGCTTCTTTTCTCCCTCTGCCTTTCTCCCAGCTCATGCACACACTCTTTGTCTCTCAAATAAATAAAACCTTAAAAAAAACCCCACATTTTGTATGATTCCATCTACACAAAATGTCCAGAAAAGGCAAACCAACAGAGACAGAAATTAGATTAGTGATTGCCTGTAACTGGGGGTGGCTGTGGGTCTGGACTGCAAATTGGCATAAAGGATCTTCTGGGGGTGATGGAAATGTCCTAAAACTGGATTGGGGTGATGTTTGGCCAACTCTGCAAATTTACTAAAAAGTCACCGAATTGCACACTTAAACAGATAGATTTTATGGTGTGTAAATTATACCTCAATAAAACTGTTAAGCACGGCATTCTTAAATTTTGCCTTCAAGCCCCCTCCCTTGAGGTGCCCTGCAATTGCACTGATGTGAGAATGAGTCTTTAAATGTTGTGCCCCAGTTTCCTTGTTTGCCTCCCCCTGGTCTTGGCCCAGATATACCCTCAGAAACTACAGATTGTGCCTCCCTTACTCTTCCTTCTCCCATTCCATCCAAACTAGCACCAATGCCTGCTGATCTTTAAGATTTTTATTTATTATTTATTCATGAGGGACACAGAGAGAGAGATAGGCAGAGACATAGGCAGAAGCAAGCTCCCCGCAAGGAGCCTGATGTGGGAGTTGATCCCGGACCCCAGGAACATGTCCTGAGCTGAAGGCAGAGGCTCAACCACTGAGCCACCCACGCATCCCAATGCTCACTGATCTTGATGCAAAAATGCCTCCAGAAAGTATCCCTTCTTTAAATATATATATATATTTATTTATTAATAAATATATATTTATTTATTTATTTTAGAGAAAGAATGGGGGAGGGGCAGAGGGAGAGAGAATGTCTTAAGCAGATTCTCTGCTGAGCATGGAGTCCAACTCAGGGATGGATTTCATGACCCTGAGATCACGACCTGAGCTGAAACCAAGAGCTGAAGACTTAACTGAGTGTGCCACCCAGGAGCCCTAATATTTATTTATGTAAGTAATCTCTACACCCAATGTGGGGCTTAAACTCAGGACCCTGAGATCAAGAGTCACATGCTCCTCCAACTGAGCCAGCGAGGAGCCCCAAGAAAGTATCCCTTCTTCTCCATCACCATCATCGCTCTTAGCATGGTGTTGGGGAGTGTCTTAGGCTGAGTATTTGTGTACCCCCCCCCAAACTCCTATGTTGAAACCTAATCCCCAGCGTGATGGTATTTGGAGATGAGGTCTGTGGGAGGTGATTAGGTCATGAGGGTGGCTCCACCCTCAGGAATTGATTAGTATCCTTATAAAGAGACCTCAGAGAGCTCCGTCTCCCTTCCACCATATAAGAACACAGGGAGAAAACACCCAACCTGCCAGCATTTTGATCATAGGCTTTTCAGCCTCCAGAACTGTGAGAAATACAATATCTGTTGTTTATGAGCCACTCAGTCAATGGTATTCTGTTAGAGCAACCTGAATGCTCCAGAATCAGGAGCCACGAAAAGAAATGTTTTTTTCCCTGACCTGAAAATTCTCCGGAGGGAAAAAGCTGACAACTGTCAGAAATAATAACCATGGTTGTTAAGGTTTACTGAATACTTATACACGCTAGGTATCATTTGCAGCAATGTACATGTAATAACTCACTTAAACCCTCAGACTATCACTGAGTAGCGGTAGATAGGATTACAATTCCCATCTTTAAAATGAGGAAACAGAGGCACGGAGATGCTAAATTTTCCAAAGGCCCTCAGGATACTGTCCTAGACAGTCAGGCTCCAGAGTCTACGTGGTGCTGGGTCAACTGGGCCTATATTCACAGGGGAAAGAATAAATGTTGATCCCTACCTCATATCCTATGCAAAAATCAATTCCAGATGGACTGTACATCTAATTGTGAAAAGTAAACAATAAATCTTTTAGAAGAAAATATAGAAGAACATCTTCAAAAAAAAAAAAGAAGAAGAACATCTTCATTACTCTGAGGGTAGGCAAAGATTTCTAAAACAGGACACTAACAAGCACTCACCTTAAAGGGGAAGAATATTATTTGAGCTACATTAAAATTAAGACATTCTATTGATCAAAGACTCCATTAAGAGAATGAAAAGACAAGCCACAGAATGGGAGAAGATATTTGCAATCCTTACGTCCAACAGAGAACTCATATCTTATCTTATTTAATCTATATAAGATATGTGTAGATAGATACAGATACAGATATAAAATCTGGATACACAGGCACACACATTCCTACAAATCAGTAAGAAAAAGGCAGGCAGCATAATAGCGCATTTCGCAAAAGGGAACACTGAGTGATCGATAAACAAGTGAAAAAGTATTTCATATCAATCATCAGGAAAGGTAAATTAAATCCAAAACATGCTACCACTACACACCCACCACACTATCTAAAGGGAAAAGGAAAGACAACACCAAGTGCTGGTGATGATGTGCAGCAGCTGGAATGCTCATACACTACAGGTGGAAGAGTACATGGAAAAATTGAAGAGTCTGGAACTTTGGAAGACTGGGAGTATCTCCTGAAGCTCAATTTATTCCTCTGCTACAACTCAGCAATTCTCCGAGGTATATATAGTTGAGTCTCATTATCTGCGGGTTCCACATTGGCAAACTCGCCTACTCACTACAATTTATTTGTAACCCCAAAATCAATACTCATGGGGCCTTTGTGGTCGTTTGTGGACGTGCACGCAGTGGCAGAAAAAAAATGGGGTCACCAACGCACAGACTCCCAACTGAAATCCAACATGACCATACTCTGCCTTCTTGTTTCAGCATGTTGGTGACTCCACTTTTTGCCACTGCGTGTATGTCCAAAAATGACCACAAAGGCCCCATGAGTATTGATTTTGGGGTTACAAATAAATTGTAGTGAGTAGGCGAGTTTGCCAATATGGAACCCGCAAATAATGAGACTCAACTGCATATACATACCTAGGAGGAGAATTATACACAACCATCTTTTTCATTGGCTTTTTAGTGCCAAGGTTTTCACATTTTCGCGTGCTTTTTTTAGTGATTTCACTATTTTAAGTGGCCCCCAAGCACAGTGCTAAGTGCTGTGTAAGTGTTTCTAAGTGCAAGCAGGCTGTGACATGTCTTTGGAGAAAATACATCTTGTCAATAGGCTTCGTTCAGGAGTGAGTTATAATGCTTTTGGCCATGAGTTTGATGCTAATCAATCAACAATGTATATTGAATAAGGTGTTTTTAAGCAGAAACATACATAAAACTAGGTGGCATGTTGTTTGGTCGATAAAACTGTGACCAGAGGCTTGCAGAAATCTAACCCTGTGATGATCCAAGGCAATGAATCAGTATTTACCAGTCCCCAAAAGAAATGCCAACGAGCATTCGCTGAAGACAGTGTCAGAATATTTCTATCAGCGCTGTTTGTGCCAGCCACAAACTTCACCAACCCAAATGCCCAGAAACTGTAGAACAAATACATCATGGTATAACCACATAATGGAATGCCATAAAATGACGAAAACAGGCAATGAACACCAAGCAGTATTATGGTGGCATCTTACAAACATAATGTTAAGCAAAACAAGCTGGGCTGCAAAAACAACATACCTCATGACTTCATTAAATTACAAAGCTGGAAAAAAAAATTACAAAGCTGGCCAAACTCGGGAGCATTAGCTTAGCAGTAACTCTTGGGGGAGCAGGTGTAAACTAGAAGGCGTATGAGGGGGGCTTCTGGATTTTTGAAATTTTTGTTTTTGTTTTTACCTGGTGCTGGTAACACCATGTCACTTCGAGACAATTTATCAAGCTGCCCCTTTATGATCTGCACACTTCTCTCTCGATAGGCTTTATGTCGAGAAGAAAATTTACTCAAATATATGAATTCAGGTATAAGTTCCATCCCTGTTTGATGTGCAGCAAGTAAAAATGATAGGACTTTCTGGTAGAAAAGCTAAGAACCACAAACCAAAAAAGAAAACAAAAACAAAACACAAGCCAAGCAAAACTAAGTGTTCTTTGCCACGTGGCCTCTTTCATCCACACGTAAGAAAGGCATGAATTTGTGTTCGCACATACGCAGCTTTGCACGCCTCAGAACACAAACGGCGTTAATCTTCTAGCCTACGCCTGCTTTCAGCATTTTGCTTGGTGATAGCAAGTGTTTGGGAATGGTGTTGAAACACGTTTCGCTTTTGTCTCCCCAAAAGTCTCGGGGCCCCTCACCCCTCTTGTCATCTCCACTTTCCTGCCTGGTTCAGAATTCCAGGAAGAGACTGGGAAGGAGATGGTTGTTTTTTTTTTTGTTTTTTTTTTGTTTTGTTTTTTTTTTTTTTTGAGATGATTGTTTTTGTCAAGGACTTCAGACCCCAGACAATGAGAGGTACACTCCTTCCATTCCCCAAATGTTAGTGCTGCTAGGCCTCATGCCTTGTCAGTTCCTGTCGTGATTCTGGCTTTATGCCTTTAATCTCTGATTCCAGGGTCTTCCATGTTATAGCCAGAGGCTCTGGCCCTCACCCAGATCCAACCAGATCTCATTCCTGGCTTTAAAAACTTTTACTTAGGGGTTCTTGAGTGGCTCAGTGGATTAGGTGTCCAACTCTTGATTTCAGCTCAGGTCATGATCTCAGCGTGGTGGGATCAAGCCCTGCGTCTGTGCCCAGCGCAGAGCCTGTGTAAGCTTCTCTCTCCTTCTCTCTCTGCCCCTCCTCCCAGCCCATCCCTCTCACTCTCTCATCTTTTACTAAACAGAAAAACAAACAACCAGACTAAAAACCTGGACAAAACAAGGACTTCGGACTTGACAAGTCTCCGAAGAAGATATAGGAACAACAATAAACACGTGAAAAGAAGCCCAACATCACTAACTCTTCAGGAAATGCAAATCAAAACCACAGTGAGAGATCACATCACATGCACTGGGATGAGCTAAAGCCAAAAAGTCAAGTAGTAACATCAACGTTGGCGAGGATGTAGAGAAACTGGAGCCCCACTGTTGGTGGGAATGTAAAATGGTGTAGTATGGCGGCAATCCCACTTATGGGTGTACACCCGAAAGAGTCAGAAGTGAGGTCCCAAAGAGATATCCACACCTCCTGTTCACAGCGGCACCATTCACAATAGGCAAAAGGTGGAAGCAACCCAAATGTCTACTGAAGGATGGAGAAACAAAACGTCCATACAATGGAATCCTATTCAGCCTTCAAGAGGAAGCAAATGCTAACACCTGCCACAACGTGGGATGAGCGTTGAGGACACGATGTGGAGTGAAATAAGCCAACCACAAAAAGACAAATACTGCATGATTCCACTCATAGGAGGCACCTAGAGTAGTCAAAATCAAAGACACAGAAAGCAGAAGGGGGTTCCCGGGGGCCGGAGAAGGGAATGAGGGGTTGTTTAATAGAAGTTCAGGGAATCCCTGGGTGGCTCAGCACTTTAGTGCCTGCCTTCCGCGCAGGGCATGATCCTGGAGTCCCGGGATCAAGTCCCACATCAGGCTCCCTGCATGGAGCCTGCTTCTCCCTCTGCCTGTGTCTCTGCCTCTCTCTCTCTCAGTCTCTCATGAATAAATAAGTAAAATCTTAAAAAAAATAGATAGAAGTTCAGTTTTGCAAGATGAACAGAGTTCTGGGGATGGATGTGGTTGCAGAACAATGTGAATGGAGTTAACACTAGAGAATTGTACATTTAAAAATGGCTAAGATAGGGGGTGCCCGGGTGGCTCAGTGGTAGAGCGTCTGCCTTCAGCTCAGGGCATGACCCTGGGGTCCTGGGATCGAGTCCGGCATCAGGCTCCCTGTGAGGAGCCTGCTTCTCCCTCTGCCTGTGTCTCTGCCTCTCTCTCTGTGTCTCTCATGAATAAATAAATAAAATCTTTAAAAAACTAAAAATAAAAATGGCTAAGATGGTGAATTTTGTTATGTGTATTTTGCCACATTAAAAAAAAACAACAACAGGGATCCCTGAGTGGCGCAGCGGTTTGGTGCCTGCCTTTGGCCCAGGGCGCGATCCTGGAGACCCGGGATCGAATCCCACGTCGGGCTCCCAGTGCATGGAGCCTGCTTCTCCCTCTGCCTGTGTCTTTGCCTCTCTCTCTCTCTGTGACTATCATAAATAAATTAAAAAAATTAAAAAAACAAAACAAAAAAACAACAACAACTCTTCATTTAAACACACACAGAGGGGCAGCCTGGGTGGCTCAGTGGTTTAGTGCTGCCTTCAGCTCAGGGCGTGATCCCAGAGTCCCAGGATCAAGTCCTACGTCAGGCTCCTTGCATGGAGCCTGCTTCTCCCTCTGCCTGTGTCTCTGCCTCTCTGTGTGTCTCTCATGAATAAATGAATAAAATATTTTTTTAATTAATTATTTATTTATTTATGATAGGCACACAGTGAGAGAGAGAGAGAGGCAGAGACACAGGCAGAGGGAGAAGCAGGCTCCATGCACTGGGAGCCCGACGTGGGATTCGATCCTGGGTCTCCAGGATCGCGCCCTGGGCCAAAGGCAGGCGCTAAACCGCTGCACCACCCAGGGATCCCTGAATAAAATATTTTTAAAAATTAAAAAAAAAATAAACACACACAGACCCACACACCCTCACTTAGTCCTGAGAACTACTCCACGGTGGGTTGTGCCACACGCTTCCATGTGCCCAGTGGCTTGCTTGGTGTCTTTCATGTAGAAATGACTTGAGACGTTAGGAAAAGAAAGAATCTGGTTTATCATGTGCCTATCATGAGCCTCAAAGGTGAGGAGCTATTTGCCATTTCATTCAGTGGCTTCAACTGACTTTGCCTTTGGTTTCTTTCTTTTCACGCTGTGACTTCCTGTTGACTCATCTGCTAAACAGGGCTGAGATGCTAGCTGCCCAGGTGTCTAGAACTATGTGTAAAGTAAGAGTAAACAGGCACCGAGGGAGCCTCCAGGGGCTCCCAGAAGCAACGCAAATAAGCTTCTGCACGTAGACTTCACAGACTCTACTCTGACTCCTCTCAGCTCTTCCTGATTTCTCCTTGGTGCGTGGCTGAGCTGGATAGATGAGGCTGTGAGATGCACCAGCCCTCCGCTGGGCAGGAAGACATATCGGTGTTCTCAGACAAGAGGTCTCAAAAAGTGGGAACAACTCTCTCGCTCTGTCACAACTCCTTTCTTCCTGCATAGCCAGACTCAGCTTCCGAGAAGTTAAATCTTCCACCCCACCCCTGAAGAGCTCATGTCGTCACCCAGACATTGTTGTCTGGCGTGAGGCTCAAAATACAGAAGACTCCCAATGAGAGCTTTCCAAATGAACACATGAGTGCAAGAATAAGTGAAAACAGCAACTTACTGCCTCCCGGGCACTGACGCTGAACTCTGGGGACAAAAGTCATTGCCCATCTCAGATGCCAGGCTCATGAGAAACCCATCCACAGGCACATGGTCAACCCATATGACAAACTGTGTACACATACCCACAAACATGATTATGGCACAAACGTGTCCCTGTGCCCAGCGTGGTCAATGCCAAGTCTGTGGTTCTAAAACATACACACACACACACACACCCCCATCGATGCCACAGATGAACTCCTGTAGGCCCAGGGGTAGTGAGGCAAGTGATATGAGTCATTCAAGTGCAGGGTGAGTTCCTGTGTTTGTTTAAAATTTTGATATTTTGTATCACAGACTTTTTAAAGATTTTATTTACTTATTTAAGAGAGAGAGCAGAGAGGACAAGCAGGAATGGGGGAGGAGGGGGACAGAGGGAGAGGGAGATGCAGACTCCCACTGAGCACAGAGTCCGATGCAGGGCTCCCTCCCAGGACCCCAAGATCATGACCTGAGCCAAAGGCAGACGCTTAGCTGCTTAACCGACAGCACCACCCAGGCACCCCCGTAGCACAGATATTTTTGCATTCATTTTGATTTTTAAAAATATTACTTATTTTGATTTCTGACTTTTTTCTTTGGCATCCCCTTCAATTTTGCACCTGTGGCTAGTGACTCGGTTGCCCTACCCTGGCACAGACACGCCTTTGGTGTGCGCACCTTCACCAGAGCCACGGGGACACGCACAATCTCTGCACAAACCTCATTTTACCACTAGGTGTCACCCCAGCTCTTTCATCTGGAACCGGGGCTTGACATTCCACCCCCCCCACCCCCCCTTCCCTAGGAAGAAAATGTCCAATTCATTTATCAGAGAGTCCTCAAGACTTCATTTTACTTCCCTCCACCTGGGACATTAACATTTTCTAAAGGAACCCAGGAGAACAGAGTGTTAACCCCAAATGGTGGTGCTCTGTAATGGTGGAATTTGAGGCACAAATGAAGAAGATGGATTGGGAAGCCTGGGTGGCTCAGAGATTGAGTGTCTGCCTTTGGCTCAGGTTGTGACCCTGGGGTCCTGGGATCGAGTCTCACATTGAGTGAGGAGCCTGCTTCTCCCTCTGCCTGTGTCTCTGCCCACCCCCCTCTATCTCTCATGAATAAATTAAATCATAAAAGAAAAAAAAAAGAAGACGATGGGTTTTCCTGATGCTTCTGATCCAAGAGCAGTGGTTGATTTGAAATGGGTAGGGGATGGCCCAAGGGGACAGTTGGTCCCTCACCGCCCTCCCCCTTTAGTACAAGAGTCCCACTGTTTGAGAAACAAAGAGACTCTGTGGGAGGAGGAGGGAGATTCAGCCATTCATTCAAGTTTTTATTTATTTATTTATTTATTTATTTATTTATTTATTTATTTTTTAGATTGTCTTTATTTGAGAGAGAGAGAGAATGGGGTGAGGGGCAGAGGGAGAAGCAGACTCCCCGCTGAGCAGGGAGCAAGATGCAGGGCTCTGTCCCAGGACCCCGGGATCATGACCTGAGCCAAAGGCAGAAGCTTAACTGACTGAGCCACCCAGGTTCCCCTCAAGTTTTGTTTTTAATGATAGTCACACAGTGAGAGAGAGAGAGAGAGAGGCAGAGACACAGGCAGAGGGAGAAGATGGCTCCATGCACCGGGAGCCCGACATGGGACTTGATCCCGGGTCTCCAGGATCGCGCCCTGGGCCAAAGGCAGGCGCTAAACCACTGCGCCACCCAGGGATCCCTCAAGTTTTTATTTTAACAGATGTCTGTTAAGAACCTACTGTGTGCCAGGCTCTGTGTGTGCCTATCCGGTAGGCACCAGAGATACAACAAAGCCCATTAGATCCCGATGAGTTACCACTCTAGGGGGAGACAGACAATGAATGAATAAACAAATTGTGGAGAGGTACTGACAGGCTATGAAGAAAAATAATAGAATAAGAACTCAGAGAGTGGCTGTGGGGAGGTTATTTTAGATGGTTGGTCAAGGTGGGTCTCTTGGAGGAGGTGTCATTTAAATAAAAGGAGAGGAAGGGAACAGTGTGCCAGGAAGAAGGAATGGCAGTGCAAAGGCCCTGAGGTATGCAGTACAAACTGAACTCCTCCTCCTCTCGCATCCTGTGGGGACCCCAGGGAAGAGATGACTTCCAATCCAGAGAGTGGCTAAGCCAGATCTATAGCTAGATCTCAGGGAGGGCTTCTCAGTAGTCAGGAAGTGGGCATATTTCCCACAGGGAAAGCTACCTGGTAGTCTTCAAGGCACACACAGGCCAGACCCAGAACATCTGACACAGACCCTAGGTAGATGGATGGATGGATGGATGGATGGATGGATGACTCCTCTGACCAGTGCCACTTCCTGTTCTCAGGGTCAAATCCAAACTCCTGTCTATAGCCCACAAGTTCCCACTTGGTCTGGCCCCTCCTGGCTTACCTGGCCTCATTTCTCCCCCAAACTCCCCTCCCCTCACTCCTCTCCAGACACACCAGCCTCCTTACTGCTCCTCAAATATACCAAGATGTTCTCACCTCGGGGCCTTTGCACTTGTTATTCCCTCTGCCTTGAACGCCCTTCCCCTGGATATTCAGAAGGCATCCTCTCTGACCTCCTTCAGGGGTCATCTCAAATACCACCTCCTTTGAGACAAAGTCTCTGACCGCACCTGTTAAAATAGCCACCCACACCACCACAATCACTCTTTAATCCCCTTTATCCTGTGTTTTTATTCTTCACACCACTTGCATTGTATTATATATTCATTTCGTTGTTGACACTGTATTATATATTTATTCAGTTCCTGCCTGTTTCTCCCGTCAGACGATCAGTTCCAGGAGGGCAGGGATTTGACAACTTGGTTCATGGCTATCATCCCAATGCTTAATCGCATCTGTTGATGGAAAAGACAAATGAAGGATTTCTAGCAGGGACCCCTGGTGGAGCCCAGGGCCCATCAGGGTCTGAGAAGGGGCCTCTGGGAAGAGACGGCGGGGGGTGGGGGTAGAGAGGGGACACGCACTCATTCTTCAGAGCCTTTCCTTCTCTGGGGCGCCAGGCTGGGTGGGCCGCTAGGGGCAGAGACCAGTTTGTGACGCTGCAGTACCCAGGGTGGCCGCCTGGAGGCACTGCAGCCAGTTGCAGGACCCCACCTGCCCCAACTGATTTACCCCAGTTTAACCCCGCCCCATCCAGCGTTTAGCCCCGCCTTCCGAACCCAGCTTAGCCCCGCCCCCAAGCAGTCCCGCTTGGCGCCGCCCCCACACGGCTCCCTCTCCATCCAGGGGTCTCTAAACTCAACCCCCAACAGCACCTTCCACTGCCTTCTCCTGCACCACCGGCCAATCGTGGCGACAGGTCAAAAAATCTAGAGTTCCCCAGGTTCTAGCAAGGGGGGAGGAGAATCCCGAGGTGGTGATTCCCAGGGAAACCAAATTTACCTTCACTCCCGGTCCATTTTTTGCCAGCATTCTCTCTACCTTAAGGCACTTTTGGTCTCTCTTCTCTCTGGCTGATAGATCAATCGAGCATCTACTGTGTGCGGTCTGATGCCAGGTACTGAGCACACTTCCCATCCCAGCCAGAATGTGGGGCCTTGGATGGGGAAACGAGAACGGAGGGATGGGACCCCACAACCTCTCCCTATGGCATGGAGGTCCTATTTAGAAGTGACCTCCAGGGCTCCCAACGCCCCTTGGGGTGCCTAGAAGGGTCTGATTCCTTTCTTCTCTGAACCGGGCAAGAGAAGGTGCCAGGACTGTTTTTCCTCTGAGCTAAAAAAAAAACAAAAACAAAAACAAAAACAAAAAACTCTTCTAGTTTCTACACAGGCACTGTCCACACCTGTGAAGTGGATTATTTAACAGGAAGGTAAACGTGTGTGGGTTTAGGAACTAGACTGCCTTGGGATCCCTGGGTGGCGCAGCGGTTTAGCGCCTGCCTTTGGCCCAGGGCGCGATCCTAGAAACCCGGGATCGAATCCCACATCAGGCTCCCGGTGCATGGAGCCTGCTTCTCCCTCTGTCTGTGTCTCTGCCTCTTTCTCTCTGTGACTATCATAAATAATTAAAAAAAAAAAAAAGGAACTAGACTGCCTTTTGTTCAATCCCAGCTCTGCCACTCCTGAGCTATCTGAGCCTGACAAGCCACTTAACTTTTCCGTGCCTCAGTTTCTCTGTCTGTAAAATGAAGGTAACAAGAACGCCCACCAGTAGGTGCCAGCAGGGTTAAATGCCTTCTTTCATACCATGTGCTTGAAGCGGCGCCCAGCACATAATAAGCACTTAATAAATGTTAGCTGTATTATAATTATTATTTTAGATTCCAGCTTTCTCTCCGAGCTCCTACGGATCTGAGAACTTGAGGAGGCGCTGACGTCCAAGATGGAGGAGAAAAGAGGTTTCCCAACAGCTGAAGAAAACTGGGACACCCATTCCCATTTTGCAAGGCCCCCTAAGCCTGCCCAAGAGATGGGGCTACTAGGAGAAGGAAGACTTGTTTCTGTGAAAGCATGAATGGAGAGTACAAGGCACCAACACACACACACACACACACACACACACACAGATGCATGGATGTACACGTTTGCACACACAGCTCCTGCTCTTCAACCCTCCCTCTTGGAGTGATTTGCTCAAAGGCACAGAATAGCACACGGCCACCCCAAACTCTCCCACAGCCACACACCTGGTCACACACATTGTGTGCAGCACCCGGGCAGATGGACAGAATCGTGGGGACACACACAGCTCTTTATGCACAGACTTCTACACCACCCAGCTTCAGTTGCCCAAATACCGCCAGGATTAACACAATCCTCGCTCGCTGTCACACCACCAGTCACACAGACACACAACTCCAGGTGGCAGGCTCACAAGCCTCGCACTGTCACATCAACCCTCCAGCCACAGCCTCCCACTGTCACACACGGACTCTGTCCCTCACGTACAGACACCCTCTCCCATCACATCCCAACTCAGGCACAGCCAAGCACACAAACTCTGTCACACCCAGCCGTGACACAGACACACACATTTACCCAGCACCCCTCCAGCACCTCACACACGTCCCCACCAGTCACTCACACGTGAGTCCCGCCCCCTTCCCCACACCGGGGGTGCAGGTGAGGAGAGAGGGGCTGCAGAATGGGGGCACCTCCTGCCAGAATGGGGGAGCGAAGGGTAAGCAACAGCCCAAGGCCCCCTGAAGTTGCCCCCAAAACCCCACTCAGCTTCGGGGAGATGGCAGGGGTGGGCTCCGGGTCACCGACAGGTTGAGAACCCCGAGGCTGGGGCTGGACTGTGCCCCCCAGCCATCTCAGCTCGAGGCTGGATGTGAAGCCCCCCCTTCCCTTCCCCAAAGCCGGGGTGGCCATCCCAGCCCCTCCCCCGCTGCGACCCCCGCCCCTCTCAGCCCCGGGGGGCTTGCGGAGCCCCCAATCGCGTTTCTGTAGGGACCCTCTAGGAGCCTCGCCCCTCCTGGAGCCCTTGGCGCCTGCACCTGCCCGCCGGGCCCCTACCTGTCCGGCGAGGCCTGAGCACAGCAGCAGCAGCAGCAGCGGCGGGACCGTGAGCGGCCACATGACGCGCCCCCCGCCCGGCGTCCCGGCCCCCCGCCCGCCCGAGCGGCGCCTGGGCGCGGGGACCGCCACCTTGCGCGACCCCGCCCGGCCGGGGCGACCCTCGCCGCCGCCTCCCCCGCCTCGCCGGCGGCCGGGATTCCGCCCCGCCCCCGCCCCCCTCGCGCGCTCCGAGTCTTTGTTGCGGGCTCCGCCCCCCGCCCCGCCCCCAGCTCGTCTGCGGGCGCCGACCCCGCGTGGGTCTGGGGGCGGGGAAGGGGGAGGAGCCGGCCCGGGGACGGGGGCTGGGGACCAGGCCCCGTGGGGGTGGCTCACGGAGATGGGGGAGGGGTTCGTCACGTGTTGGTAAATTTCAGCCTCGCAGGACCTTTCCCACGTTGCAGATGGGGGTGGGATGGGGATCGAGGGGCCGGGGGAGTAGGAGGAAGGCCTGGTAAAGAGGGAGAGAGATCGAGAGGCCCCCTCCTTAAGGAACTCAAGAATCGACAGAAACTGAGGCACAGCTTGTGGAATGGGACGTCGAGGAAAGGGGGGGTCCTCGCCGGGACACGGGGGTGGGACAGAGTTGGAACAAAGAGGGACATAAATGGGGGCGGGAGGCGGATGGACCAGCGACCAGTTGCGTGGGCCTGGCTCCCAAACGGGATGTCTGGCTTTCGCTCTCCCCTCCCACCCCATTCCCCAGGCCCTTCTTCCTCAATCTCCCCTTCCCCGCCACACCTGAGACAGTTTCCCACTCCCGTTTCAAAGGCCCAAGATGAGGGACCAGATCAAAATCTTAACAGCGCTGCCTCCACCGAGAAGCCCTCTGCATAAGAAGTCCTTGCCCTGTCTCCAGCCTTCCTCTGCTTCTCCCTGTCTCTGCAGTCGTCTTCCCGCCCTTAGCCCCTCAATAGCTTTTTGGGTGGGGGGAGCAAGCAAGTCGTGTTACAGAGGAATCAGCCATCCATGGGGGGGCGTAGGGGGTTGGCCTGGTATTTTTCTGACCCTGCTGCATGCCATGCAGGTAACAGGTTATGGAAGGTTTTGTCAAAGCAAGAAAAGAGCTTATCTTCCAGTAGAACTGGGTTTGACCCTGGGTCTGTCACTTCTTGGCCATGTAACCTTGGGCAAAGAGCTTTCCTTCTCTTGGGAGACCTGTTTCCTCATGGAGGTGTCTGAAGACATCTGTGGCTCTTGAGCAAATAGAGCACCCAGCCAGTGCTCAATCCCCAGAGAGCAGTACCACAGTGAAGCATGGGGTTGGGCAGACTGGCCGTGGGGTGTGGGACACAGAACCGAATCTGAGCCAGCGAAGGCATCTCATCCATCCCTCTACCTCCTCTTCCCAGGTAGATGGGATGTGGTCCTTTGCTGACTCCTCAGACCAAGCCTGTGGTAGGTGTAGACTAGGAAAGGGATGTTGGTTGGTGTGAACCAGAAGCTTTTGCTCAAGTGTGGGCTGTGGTCAACTCTGAGGGCAGGGGGTCCCTGCCAACTCTCACCAGGCCCATTTATCACAGAGTCATGCCTTTATGAGAGCTGTATTTCAGGACCCTGAACGATATCCTCTGCGCTCTGAGATGGTCATTATGATGGTCAAGCATGGCCTGTGTTATGTGGTCGACATTGGTCCAGCGCTGTTAGGTACACTCCCCATCCTTCCTCAGCTCTGCTCTGTTTCAGGGGTGGGGCCCCTGTGAACTACATTTCCCAGGCTCCCTTGCATCTAGCTAGGCTCAGCCAATAGGAGGCCTGAGGAGAGGTTGAGGTGGGGAGCGGGGAGGAGAGAGTGGGAAGAAGCCAGAGTATTTCTCCCTCTCTCTCCACTTTGGGTATCTCTGTGTTCTGTCTCTGTGGTCTCAGCCCCACTGGGATGGGAGTCCCCGCTGTGGTTCAGCTCCTACCAGGTGGTGGTGGCAGGTTCTGGACTCTGGTAACTACTTCCTCCCTTCAGCTACATCAGCTCTTGGGAAGATGGTGGCTTGTACTCACTGTAGAGTCCATTCATCTTCTCCTTTTACTCTTAAAGCTTAACTAACATCTCTGTGGATTTAGCTCTGTGGCTAAATCCTCGTCTGAAATTTTGCTATTGAATACCTGGTGTGAGCTCTGTTTTTCTGACTGGACCCTGGCCAATACGTTCTATGCTGTGGTCACAACCACAGCTGTGGTCAGTAGCAATCTGTGTCCTGATCACACTGTGGTCAGTATCCTACTGAAGTGGGCTCCGTGCTGCCCTCAGCACCCTGGTTCTACTGGGGTCAGAAGAGTGGTCAGTATTGTGGTCTCCGTGGGCCATTCCTAGATGTATTATGGTCAGTGTGATGGCCAGTTTCCTGGCTCTAATGTGCTCAGATTCATGATTACTGTCCGTCATCTGTGGTCATTGTTCTGACCTTGGTTTGGACAGTAACCTGGCCGTGCTATGGTCAAAATTATGATTAGGTCACACTGTGATCAAGGTCATACTCAGTGTCTCGGTTGTACTGTTGTCAGCTTCTAGGTCAGCACCATCATCAATGCTATGATGAGCGCGGTGTCTCCCTTCCTCCGTGGTTACCGTAGTGTGTTCAGAACTGAAGAGAGATCAGCCTCCCAAGGACCTCGTGCAGCAAATCTGATGGACCAGATGACTCAGGGGCTAGCACTGGGCAAAGCCTGCTCTCCACAATGTATGGAGGCAGGGCAGAGGAGCACTGGGTCCCTGCCAACTCTCACCAGCTCACCATTGGCTTTTCCTAATTGGTGCTTGGGCAGCCATTGGCTTTAGGCCCCCATGATCCCTTCCTGGATCTAGCCAGAGGAAGAAACATCCTGGCCTTTGTTTTCCCGTATTCTGCATAGAGCCCAACACAGAGATGACCAAAAGGAGTTTAATGAGTGAATGAATCTATGCCACGCATGTCTACACATGCCTTTGCTCTTGCAGATCCCTCTATATATCATTCAGAAGCCTTTTGGTAGCAAGTGGCAGAAAGGCAATTAGAACTGTCTTAACAACAACAACAACAACAAAAGAATATCAGCTCACATAACTGGAAAAAAAAATCCAAAGGTAATTGAATTCAGGAATGGCTGGATCCAGGGGTCCTGTTATATCATCAGGATTCTCTTTCTCTGTTTCTCATCTCCAAAGCATTACACTGGGCTATTCATTGTGCATCTTTCCTTTCCTGTCAAGTCCACATTGGAAACTGAGAATCAGTCCTGCTGGGGACCCTTGGGAGAAAGGGTAGAACCTGCTCCTCACAGTTGGCCCACCCGAGGCGGAGGGAAGTGGCTGTTTGTTCTCCGGGTCCTGCATGTCACTGGGGGAGGGCCATTCCCGGGGATGCCCACTTTGGCATTTCTGGCCTGGCCAGTTGGTGAACTGAGACAATCCTGAGGCTGGAGGAAGTGTGAATGGGAACATCTCAGGGCAAAGGGGATATGGGCAAAGCGCTGACATCATCTGCTTTTGTCCCATTTTTCCGATGGAGAAATTGAGGTTCAGAGAGCTTACGACACTGGACAAAGGCCACAGACAGGATGTACAGTAGAGCTACGAGCACAATTTGGTTCATGTCTGACTCCAGACATGAGGTTCTTTATGCTGTGGTTGCAGAGGAGTACTTGGGCCAGACCCTGTGGTGTTCACATCGAGAAGGCCTGGCCCCACCCAGGTGAGCCGAGCATCACCTCTACTCTTCTCAAGCCCATGCATCTTCTCGGAGATCATGCCAGTGCCCTCCAGATCCCGGACTCCCAATCCTGCACCTCCAAGCGCTCACACAGAGTGGAGCTCAGCCCTCCTTCCATGTCCCAGACGAGGTTTCTGAGCTCAGCTCTCAATCCTGGGGCCTCCCCACAGACCATCTCCATTGTTGAGCTGCATTCTTTCCTTCTCTTGGCCATTTCTTACTGTGGAACTGCTGCCACCACTGGGACTCCCTCCCTTCCAGGCTTCACACACACACACACACACACACACACATGCACACACACATGCACACACATACATACACATTGAATGACCCAGCTGTGGGGACAGGAATTTGTCTGGCCTTGAGCAAAATGACACACACCCACACACAACATGGGCATGCAGTCACCCAGGTACACCATACCAGGTTCTGGCACAACATCGGGCCCAGACAGAATGGTGTTACTCAGAACCAGCACACAAAACCACATGCAACATGTAGCCAGACACACACAACCCAGGCTCAAGCGCTCACAGAAACACAGATGGTTGAAAGATGTAAGAGGTGAACCAGCCATAATCACCCAAGAACTGGCACGCATGAATACATTTGACCTCATACACGCAGAGATTCCCAACACAAAAAAATACACGAACCCCGCAATTCAGGCACACAGCTCACACACACAGATCCCCAGTATGGGCATATTGTTCAATGTCAGCACCGCCATAAATCCACAATTTAGTGGCATAAAGATGAACATAACGCAAACACACAGTTCCACGCGGACATTTGTAAATCAGCACATAGTTCCTATAGGAATGCATCACAAACCTACAAGACAGTCACCCAAAAGAGGCAAGCAGTTCATACACAAGCACACATGGACACGAAAAGGGGCTCAGGATTTGTACAAGAAACCCTCAGAGACTTACAGTTCAGACCCAGTCACACACACAGTTGCACAGTACAGGCACACAGTTCTCACACACACAGAGACCCACAGGGACCCACAGCACGACACAGACACCCTCTGACACGCAAAGCCCAGGCCAGGGCAGCGTGGGAATGAGGTTGTGGGAAGGGGGAGGTGGACAGGATGACTAAGGAGGCCTCTCTGGGGGGAAGAGGGGGCGGGGGGCGGGGGGAGGAGGGCGGGTGGGCCTGCATCCAGCACATGTGGTTCCCATTACCGGCCTGGGAATTGAGGGATGAGTTGGCGGGACAAGGAGACCCAGCATCGCTTCCAGCCCTGCCAAGCCAGGAAGGAGTAAGGCCCTAATCGAGGTTACAGGCCCGGAACTTGGCTCAGAATCACAGCAGCTCCTACCAAGCAGGGTCTACCCTGAGCCAGACCTGGCTGGGGCTCACTTCAACCCCTGTAGCAGCCCCGGGAAGGGTTTCATAGGAGAGGAAAGTGAGGGGCTCAGAGAGGTTAAGCCACTCGCCTGAGGTCACACAGCTAGGAAGTGGTGGAGCTGGGATTGGAGTTCAGGTCTCTGTGCAGCACTGGCTCCTGCCTGAAAGTAGACGCAAGACTCCTCCATTCATCCACAAGTAGAGACAAGGCAATCGCTCCAGGCCCAGCCTGCTCTGGATCTGTGGCTATGAACAAGAAAGCCTTTGCCCTCAAGTAATTGAGAGTTCAGTGCATGCACAGATGGGCAGAGTTCTCGGAGCATGTTTGGAGAGCCCTGATCTAGCCTGGGGGTAGGGCAGGTCAGAGCCAAAAAGCTGAGTAAAAGTTGGCAGGGCTCAGCTGGCAGAGAGAAGAGCAGATGCAAAGGCCCTGAGGCTGCAGAGTACAGGAGGCTAGCTAGCTCTTCTGTTGAGGGCTGGTGACAAGTGAGGCCAGAGCTGCCAGACAGAAATACTTGGGGCCTGACAGGGAGTCCTGGAAGCTTGGAAGAGTGGTGAGTGGGAAGGGATATGGTGTAGTTTGGCCAACTAGCGTGAAGACTGTACCCAGGACAGCTGAAGATGTGTCTTCCCCATAACCCTGAATTTCCACTCATATTTATTCATACACCCCAGAGACGTTTATCCATGTGCACAAAGGCCCATGCCAGGATGTGTGAATGGAACAAAATGGAAAACACCTAAAAGTTCATGACTACAACAGATAGCTATGCTGAGGTAAGCACTTAAAAACACACGACTAGAAATACTTGTGTCTGCATGGAGAAGACGCAGAAGTCTCTGGCTGAGCTAGCAAAGCAAGTTACAAAAGAACATGTTCAATATTGTACCAGTTATAGTTTTAAAACCTGCCAAAGTCCGTGCATCAGCCATGGATACAGCCCCCCTGGATGCAGTAAACACGGAGAAATACTCCGAGGACAGAAGTTGCCACACTCCAGGGAAGAGAAGTGTAATGGGAATCGTGTGTAATGGGTATGGACTCTCAGTTTGGGAAAATGACAAAGCCCCTAGAGATGGACGGTGGTCGTGGTTGTGCAACAGTGTGAACGAACTCAATGCCACCAAACCCAACACTTAAAAATGGCTAACTGGGGTGGGGGTGGGGGTGGCGCCTGGGTAGCTCAGTTGGTTAAGCATCTGCTTTCAACTCAGATTTTGATCTCAGGGTCCTGGGATCGAGCCCCACATTGGGCTCCCTGCTCTCCTTCTTCCTCTGCCCCTTCACCCACTTGTGCTCTCTCTCAAATAAAAAAATAAAAATCTTTTAAAAATGGCTAACTGATAAATTTTATGTGAGGTATGTTTTATCACAATTTTAAATTAAAAAAAATTTAAGATTTATTTATTCATTCATGAGAGACACAGACTGAGAGAGAGGCAGAGATACAGGCAGGGGGAGAAGCAGGCTCCTCACAGGGAGCCTAATGCAGGACCCAATCCCGGATCCCAGGATCACAACCGGAGCTGAAGGCAGGCGCCCAACCGCTGAGCCACCCAGGTGTCCCAATTTTTTTTAAATTTTTTTTACTTTTTTTTATTTATTCATGATAGGCACACAGTGAGAGAGAGAGAGGCAGAGACATAGGCAGAGGGAGAAGCAGGCCCCATGCACCGGGAGCCCGACGTGGGATTCGATCCCGGATCTCCAGGATCGCGCCCTGGGCCAAAGGCAGGCGCCAAACCGCTGCGCCACCCAGGGATCCCTTTTTTAAATTTATACTCATTTACTGATAGCAGGAAAAGGAAAGACAAACAATAGCAGAAATGTGTACAGGGGCATCAAATGTGTGTACATTTTATTTTATTTTATTTTATTGACATTTTTAGGCTGGGCGGTGGGCACGTGTTTATTATAAAGTTCTCACTATATGTATTTTTTCTTTCTTTTTTTTGAGAGAGAGCACATGTGCATGTGCAAGTACACACGCACATACAAACACAGGCAGCAGGGGGAGGGGCAGAGGGAGAGAAAAAGAGAAAATCTTAAGCAGGCTCCATGCCCAGTGCAGAGCCCAACGCGGGGCTTGATCTCACCACCCTGAGATCATGACCTGAGCTGAAATCAAGAGAGATGCTTAGCCAACTGAGCCACCCAGGCACCCCACACACACTACATGTATTTTCTTATAACAGCAACACTTTTATAGCATTTCCCACATGGCAGATATTGTTCTAAGTGACCTATTTTAAGTAATTTAGCCCTCACACAACATGATGCTTAGGTGCATTATTCACCACACCATCACAGCCGTGGAGACTGTGGCTCACAGCAGTGAAAGTCACACTTGCCCTAGTGGAGGAGCAGAAGCTGGACCAGATGGTTTGGCTCTAACCATGCTACCACAGGGCCTCCACACACTTTCCACATTTCATTCATCGGCTTTGTAACTCCAGAAACATATCCAAGAAGAGGTGGTGTCTTGGAGGGGCCATGGGAAGGGACAGGAGGAAACTTCTGGGGTGCTGGAAGCAGTCTACATCTCACTTAAGGCATGTAGGCATTTGTCACAACTCAACACTCAAACAGAACACTCAAGGTCCGTGCATTTTATCCTATATGGCATGTCTCCGTGCACACAAATTATTAAAGAGAAATATACCCGATTCAGCAATCCCACTTCTGAGTATTGGTCCAAGAGAATTGAAAGCAGGGTCTAGAAGAGATATTTGCACACCTGTGTTCAGAGCAGCATTATTTACAGTAGCCAAGAATTAGAAGCAATCCAAGTGTCTATTGATGGATGAATGGATAAATAAGATGTGGTATGTCCAGACAAAGGAATAGCATTCAGCCTTTAAAGGGAGGGAAACTGGGATCCCTGGGTGGCGCAGCGGTTTGGCGCCTGCCTTTGGCCCAGGGCGCGATCCTAGAGACCCGGGATCGAATCCCACATCAGGCTCCCGGTGCATGGAGCCTGCTTCTCCCTCTGCCTGTGTCTCTGCCCCCCCCCCTCTCTTTCTGTGTGACTATCATAAATAAATTAAAATTTAAAAAAATAAAAATAAAGGGAGGGAAACTCTGACACATACGAAGTGGATGATGCTTGAGGACATTATACTCAGTGAAATAAGCCAATCACAAAAGACAACCCTGTATAATTCTACTTATATGAGATGCCTAGAATAATCGAATTCACAGAGACAGAAAGCAGATGATGAGTGCCAGGCACTGGGAGAGGGGGAATGGGGAATGGTTTACTGAGGACAGAGATACAGTTTTGCAAGATACAAAAGTTCTAGAGGGGGTGCCTGGGTGGCTCAGTCGGTTAAGCATGGAACACTTGATTTCAGCTCAGGTCATGAGGTTAAGCCCCGTGTTAGGCTCCTTGCTTAATGGGGAGTCTGCTTAAGATTCTCTCTCCCTCTCCCTCTGCCCCTGCACCTGCTCTCTCTCTCTCTCAAATGAATAAATAAATCTCAAAAAATAGTTTTAGAGATTTGTTGTACAACAATGTGAATATAGTTAATACTAGTGAAGTGCATGCTTAAAAGTGATAAATATGGTAAATTTTGTTATATGTTTTTTACCACAAAAATAATAAGATAAAATAAAATAAGAGTTATACTGGGGGGGGAGCATGTATAAAGATGAGGCCAGCATCAAGGAAGATGAGCTTGCTCGCTCTCTCAAATAAAGGAAGAGACAGGATGGCCTCTCAAGATCAATCTGGTTCTATGCTCAGCTTCCAGTGACCCTTTAGGATACAGACCTGCCCTCTCAAAAGGAAACTCTGGTGTCCAGGGCTCTCTAGACATAGAGCACACGTGCTTTCATGGGGACATGCCCTTGTAAGCTTGCCTGGCCTGTGTCCGTTTGTGAACCTGTACCTCACTGTCGGTGTCTCTAGGTCTGGCTGTGTGAGAAGTCACGTGGTACCCTCCCTCTCTTTGAATGAGCCTCTGCTTCAAGGATGCCTCCTCCAGATAGCCTTCCCTGACCACCCTGTCTCAAAGAACACCTCTTCTTGCCCTCCTCTCTGCCTTATTTTTCTTCATAGCGCCATTTGACATGTCACATATGTATTTGCTTACTGCCTGTCAGCCCCACTTGAGAGTTAACTCCACGAGAGCAGGGATCCTTGTTTTATTCAGTGCTGGATCCCCAGACTCTGTAACAGTACCTGGCACAAGTAGGTGCTTAATAAATATTTGTTGAGGGGCACCTGGGGGGCTCTGTCATTTGAGTGTCTGCCTTTGGCTCAGGTCATGATCCCAGAGTCCCAGGATCCAGCCCCATGCAGGCTCACTGCTCAGCGGGGAGTTTGCTTCACCCTCTCCTTCTGCCCCTCCTCCTGCTCCTCTCTCTCTTGCTTGCTCGCTCTCTCAAATAAATAAAATTATTATAAATTAAAAAAAAATATTTGTTGATTGAATGAATGGATGAATGTGTGGTGTGGGCGAAGGGATCTCAGAAATGTCTATGACGTCAGTTTAGTTGAGCATATGCATGTACTTTATGTGTTGGTGGCATGTCTCTCTGTGTGGGGCTGTGTGTCCCTCTGTCTGCCTAGCATGTGCCAGACCCCCAGATGCAGTAGTTCAGGGTGTGACAACAGAGGTCTCAGGTGTGGCTACGCATCTGAGTGTGGGTTTATGAACATGATTCTGTGTGTGTGTGTGTGTGTGTGTGTGTGTGAGGGGGGCTTTGGGTGTGTCCAGGCACAATTGGGTGTGTGCAACTGTGTGCGTGGCCTGCTATAAATGTCAGCATGTTTGGATCTGGCTGGAGGCAAATGGGTGTGTATAACATGGGCCTACCTCTCTGAATCTGCCTATGGATCTGGGATGTGACAAGATGAGGGTCTGATTCCCTGGGCCCTTGGTCAATGTATCTCCAATGGTGTTGTGTGTATTTGTAAAATTCTCTACTCCACCCACCTCCTACAAACACGTATGAAGCCATAGGCAGCTCCCACACTGGCTGCCCAGCCCCGGCCCCAGTTCAGAACACAGAGGGTGTAATTGCTCAGGAAGCACAAGTGGTGTGATTAATTATGGCCGCTGAATATGCAAATAAGCTGGGGGGTTTCCCAGCAGCCGCCTGGGTGCTGGTGAAGATGCTGGGTAAATACAAGGAGCTGAGCGTGAAGCCCAGAATTCCCTCCTTATACCTTTGTCAATTGCCTTAATTTAGCAAGGCTGAGATTCTAATGCTTTAACCAGCTTTTAGCTAATTAAAGAGTATTCATTACACTATTAATTGATCCTCCCCTCCCAAATACCTGCACCAGGATAGGACTGGAATTGCAAAAGCAGAAGCCAGCTGACCTGCATTCAGAAACCATGGGCTGGGACGCCTGGGTGTCCCTTTGGCCCAGGGTGTGTTCCTGGAGTCCTGGGATTGAGTCCCACATTGGGCTCCCTGCAGGGAGCCTCCTTCTCCCTGTGCCTGTGTCTCTGCCTCTGTGTGTGTGTGTGTGTCTCATGAATAAATAAAATCTTTAAAAAAAAAAAAAAAGAAAAGAAAAGAAAAGAAACCGTGAGCTGTGTATGAGATATAATTAATTAATTAATTAATTAATTAATTAATTAATTTAGATGTTCTTTGTTTATTTCAGACATAGAAACAGAGAGAGAGAGAGAGAGCATGGTGGTGGGGAGGCAGAGAAGTCCAATGTGGGGCTTGATCCCAGGACCCTGGGATCATGAGCTGAGCTCAGGATGCTTAAAACACTGAGCCATCCAGGAGCCCCTAATTTTATTTATTTATTTATTTATTTATTTATTTATTTATTTATTTATGAGAGAGAAAGAAAGAGAGCAGGTGGGGAGGGGCAGAGGGAGAAGGAGAGAAAGGATCCTAAGCAGGTTCCAGGCCCAATGTGGAGCCCAACATGGGGCTCGATCTCATGACCCTGAGTCAAAATCAAGAGTCAGATGCTTAACCAACTGAGGCACCCAGGCACCCCTAAGATCTAAATTTTTTTTTAATGATGGAAGAAATTTCCCTAAAGGAGATGGCTTCTTATTTAGCAAAATCTCTAGCTCTAGACTCTGAGCAAGTTACTTTACCTCTGTTCTTCAGTTCCCTTACCTGCAAAATGAGGGTAATAACAGAACCCTCCTCAAAGGTTGTGATGAAGAATAAGTTAATTCACCCAGGGAAAAATTTGATGAACAGTGCCTGGCACGTAGATGCTCAATCAGTGGTCATTGTTATTAACAGTGTTAGTTGAACTAATCATGGGTTGTGTGGGTATGATGATCTGGTCTGCAAGAAATGTTGTGTTGTGAGTGGTTCTTTGACAGAAAGTGAGATAAATGTGATCCAAGTGTAGACAGTCTTAGAGGAAGGGAGCGAGGAGGGCAGGCAAGAAGAGGTACCAGGGAGGGAAATATGGCAGAGGACAGCAGAATTGTGTGAAATCCAGATTCGGGGAGCACACGCCACCAGGGACAAATTTACAGTGGTGGGGACTTTTAAGGACAAGGATAGTCAATATTAAATTCTAATTTGTTGACATGGCTGCAATGGGACCTCCTGGTTTGCACACATGCTTATATGCTGACCTTCAGTAAAAATTGGACTCATTCACTGTATTAGTCAGGATAATTAATAATAGCTGCAGTAACAAGCAACCCTTCAACATCTCAAGGGCTTAACACAATAAAGTTATTTGTTTGATGGAAGTCTTGCAGCATTCCTCCAAGCAGTAGCTCAGAGAAGTTGGCCTCTTTCTAGTTCCATGTAAGACACTCCCATCTTACAGATGTGATCTCCAAAGTCATTACAGACTGAAAGAGCTCAGAGGATCAAGCAGAAGATTTTATGGTTACCCACATCCCACTGGCCAAGACCCAGGCGCGTGCCCCAACCTAACTGCAAGGGAAGCTGGGAAATGTGTTCTCAATTAGGAGTGCTCTGAAAGAGGAAAACAACACATAGCATTGGTGTTACCATATGTGTTGAGTAAAGGATGTTTGGGAGAGGAACAAAATGGGAAGCAGTCCTGGGTGTACATTCGGATTGATAGAACAGTGTGAAAAAAATCAGCAAAAGCAACAATTCAGGAGAAGAGGTAACCAAGGGAAACACCATCCCCTCAAGAGTCATCATCGGTATTTTAGAGTTTCTGGATTCTTCACTGTGTGGGTAATACCTCCTCAAATTTCACATGGCTTTTCCTTTCATCCTTTGGGTCTCTCTGCTCAAATATTAACTCTTCAGTGAGATCTCTCCTGATGATCTTATTTCAAATATCCACCACTCCATCACTCTGCAACTTGTTTGATTTTTTTCCTAAAATCACACTACATAGCTATAGGTTTAGCTATTCTCTGCCTCCTTCATGAGTAATGTTGATTGAATGAATGAGGGAATCCAGGACAAGCACTCAGATGGCCTTATGGGACCTGGTGGCAGAGGTAGTAAGGTAAGCCCTGGCTTTTGGGGAGACAATTTACCCCAACCTGAACCCTATAACTACTCAATCCCAACCTGACCCAACTCAACTCATACCAGCCCTCTGTCAATCCTTAACTCAATTCTGCAATGTCTATCAACTGACGAATGGATAAACAAAAGTGATATATCCAAAGAAATATTATTCAACAATAAACAGGAATGAAGTACTGATGCATGCTGCAACATGAACCTTGAACCATTATGCTAAGTGAGAGCATCGAGATCCAAACGGCCACACATTATATGATTCCACTTATATAAAATGTCCAGAATAGGCAAATACATAGAGAGAGCAAGATTAGTGGTTGCCTACCACTGAGAGGTTTGGGGGAAATGGAAAGTGACTGCTAATGGATATGGGATTTCCTTTTGAGGTGATGAAAATGTTCTGAAATTGATTGTGGTGATGGTGGTACAAGTCTGTGAAAATCATTTAATTGCATACTTTAAATGGGTGAATTATATGGTAAGTGAATTACATCTCAATAAATCTATTTTTAAAAACCCTCAACCCAATATCTAACCCCCAATTCAAGCTACCTCAAACCCAACTCTCCTCTTAACTGATGCTATCTTGACTTACCAAACTGCCAATCCCCAATCCCCATTCACAGCAACCCCTACTTACCTCTACTCCATTCATCCTCCTTCCCAAATCAACCCTCATTCATGTCAATCCAACATCTAAGTCCAAACTCTGACCTCAATCCACTGATTGCCCAATCTCCAACTCAGTGGATCCCATCATTAATACACAACTTCAAACTCAACTCACTCCAAACCAACCTCCAATTTGACTCATCTTCAATCCATTCTCAACATAACTCACCCAACCCCTACCCCCCAACATCCAGCTTACCTCAAGGCTCCGCTTCTAACATAATTCTCTCTATCCCCAACTCATCCCTTGACCTGCCACTCAGAAGTCTGACCTCTAGTCATGTTATCGCAAACCCAAATCACATCCCATGTCACCTCTTGATCTATTCCCTCACCCTCAGCTCAGCCAATAACTCTAGGACAAATCAAGATCAACGTGAAGATCTAACTATCTTTTCCCTCCCTCTCTCCCTCCCTCTTTCTTTTTTAAAGTTTGAGATCTTCCTAATAAGGTTCACAATTTTTTTCAGCTTTATTGACATAGAATTGACATATGATATTGTGTAAGTCTAAGACATACAACCTGTTAACTTGATACACTTATATATCGTAAAATGATTACCACCATAGCATTAGCTAACACTTGCATCACATCACATAGTTACCATTTCTTTTTTTGTGGTGTAAGCATTTAAGATCTCTCTTAGAGATCTGGTGATTTTTGACTTTTCTTCTAAGGGCCTGAACTGGTAAACAGACCCAACGTCTCCAGAGAGTATCATAATTGGATGCCCCTACCTCCCAAAGTCACCTCTACCAAAAGGTACAATAAAACAGGTCACGGCAGATACCTCAGGTGAGATAAGAGCCTGACCTTATGAAAGATATAGCCAGCACTAGATGAAAGACACAGGGACACAGTTCACTGGTTTATTCTCAGACTTGAGATGCCAAATATGCCCTATGGCCCTGGAGCGGTGGGGATGCTAGAATCTCTCTCATCATATCCCAGACTTCCCTAAGGAGGAAGCAGATTAAATATACAACAGAGGGGATTTTCCCTTTTAATCCAGACCCAGGTATAAATAGGGCAGCACCATTAGGATCCTGATTCGCCCCCACTACCTTGGCTCCCCATCCCACCTGGCATGGCAAGGTGCATTTGGGGAGATATGGGTGGGGGGCAGTATTCAGAGCTGGGCTGAGGCAGCAGAAGGAGCACACAGCTCAGTCCAGGGAAGTCCTACTTCCCTCTGTAGTCTGACTTCAGTTTCTTCACTGTGAACCCACCTGAAAACAGGAATGAGTGAAGGGGTCCCAGCCTGGGATCAGGAGACATCCAGTGCTTAACTATTGAAAAGGGTAGCACCACAGGGTGTTGAGAGCACTGCCTGGGGCATGGGGGGAGGCAGGTGTGGGGGGCACTCATCAGCTCTGAGTTAGAAGTTCATTGCATGGGGCACCAGTGATGGCGAGTTGAGGGTTGGCTGGGCATGGAGGGGACAAAGAGCCAGACTACAGTATGTCAGCTGCGGTGCAGTGAGGGGGAGGCCAGACTCTTGGGCCAGGGGAGGGCCGTCCCCAGCCCCCTGGAATGGAGAAGGAATATTGCTTGACCGTGAGGAGCAGATTCTCCCCTGGCTCCACAGTCACAGGAGACGATAAATATGATGGCTTCAAAGCCTCAGCACCAAAAGCGCCCCGTCTGGGGCTCCCTCATTGTCCCTCCCACCCCGAGACTCTCAGCTGCTAAAGCAGACAGGGCCCAGTTCAAACCCAAACTTCTGGTTCGTCTGGCCAAAGTCAGCAGCTGCCACGTCCCACAGAGGCAGAAACCCCACTCGGGAAGAGCTGACCTCCAAGAGGGTCTTCGTCTGTCCCTTCCGGAGCTGATGGTGGGAAGACAGAGTGGGGCGTTAGGAGGGCAGCCGAGGCCTCTCCCTACTCCAGCCAGCCCCTGCCCTTGCCCTTACCCGGCAGCCATCGTAGGGGACGGTGATGGTGGCCGCTGTCGTCTGGTTGAAAGACAGCTCCTCCCCGTTGGCCCCAAGGAAGCGCACAGAACGGCCGTGGTCGCCCGCAGCTTCGTCCAGCCAGGCGGCAGAGTTCTGGCAGGTGTAGGTGAAGCTCTGGTGGGCTGTGGCACTCAGCAACTTCAGGAAGGTCATCTGTACCACACTCACCGGGGACCCATCGGCGTCCACATAGGAGAACTGGGGGTGGGGTGGGGGGAAGACAAAGCAGGAAGTGAGGGTGCCCCATTCACCCCGACTCTCTCTGAGGAACCCACGTCCCAGGATCTCCAACCCCTGGCCCCACCAGCCATCCAGCATCCACGGTTCCCTTTGCGAGCCCCTAGGCCCACGTGGCCCCTGAGCACTTGAAATGCAGCCAATGAGATGGAACCTTCTTAAATTTTTAATTAATTGTTTAAGATTTTTACCTAATTATTATTTTTTTTCTACTTTAACTCCTAACGAATCACTGAGCCTCAATCCAGGTATCAGGAAACTCAGGTGTGAAACAACTGGAGTACGTGAGTCTTCTTTTCTCCACTGCAATTTTATGAAAGCTAAGTATGGATTGAGAACTTCCAATGAAATTTAGTATCTAAATTACGATGTGCTATAAATGTAAAATATGCATCAGGCTCTGCAGAACTCGTAGTGAAGAAATTTAAAATGCCTCAGTAACCCTTATTTTGATATGACACTATTTTAGATGTACTGGGTCAAATAAAATATATTATTAACATATCCTGGGCTTGAGATAACTGGCTGGGTAATGCACCCCTTCTGGCTTCCTTCTCTTCTCTGCGTCATTTCCACGTTCCCCAAATGACGTTTTCTGGAATCACCTCCCAGATAAAGAAATCGCAACTGAGTCTTTGTCGAAGGGTCTGTTTTGGGGGAACCCAAACCAAGATACCCCCACACTATATTACAGCTTTGTTTCTTTGGTTTTTGTCTTCCTGTTTCCTTGGTTTTGTTCCTAGCAGAATATCAACTTCACAAAGTCAGGAGCTGTGTTTTACCAGCTGCTACATCCCCAGTGCTTAGCATATACATACAAGTTACATAAATAAATCCCAACTGAACCCACCTCCCCAGCCTCCTTTCTTTTTTAAAAAAGATTTTATTTAGTTATTCAGAGACACAGAGCAAGAGGCAGAGACATAGGCAGAGGGAGAAGCAGGCTCCCTGCAGGGATCCTGATGCAAGACTTGATCCCAGGAGCCCAGGATCACCTGAGCCGAAGGCAGATGCTCAACCACTGAGCCACCCAGGCACGCCCACCCCCTAGCGTCCTTTCTTACCACATTCTCCTTCACACTTTTCTAGAGCAGAGCAAGTGGCTTTTTTTTTTTAATTTTATTTATTTATTCATGAGAGACAGAGAGAGAGCGAGAGAGAGGCAGAGACACAGGCAGAGGGAGAAGCAGGCTCCATGCAGGGAGCCCGATGCGGGACTCGATCCTGGGTCTCCAGGATCACGCCCTGGGCTAAAGGCGGCGCTAAACCGCTGAGCCACCTGGGCTGCCCCAGCAAGTGGCTTTTTCTTTAAATTTACCAGACCCGGGATCCCTGGGTGGCGCAGCGGTTTGGCGCCTGCCTTTGGCCCGGGGCGCGATCCTGGAGACCCGGGATCGAGTCCCGCATCAGGCTCCCCGGTGCATGGAGCCTGCTTCTCCCTCTGCCTGTGTCTCTGCCTCTCTCTCAATGGGACTATCATAAAAAATTAAAAAAAAAAATCCACCAGACCCTCTTTTAACTCTTGACCTCTGTGTATGCTCTTCCCTCTGCCTGAACACTTTTCCCTGTCCTCCCTAACTTACTAACTCAACTTTTTTTTTTTTTTTTTTTTTTTAGGCTTCAGCTGGTACTTTCAGCACTGCCTCTGGATTTCCACCATACCCTCTGCCTCCTCCATCACACATCTGAGGCTGCCCACCCCCAACCTGCCACCCCCTCCTCCAAGCCTGCAACCACCATGAAGGCAGAGGTGAGTCTCCTGTTCCTTTCACCCTTCAGAGCCCCTCCTCCAACTCCCCCTGCACCAGTTTCCTACCAGTTTTCATACTACCCCCCACCCCCCACCTTGGCCTCTAGCAACTCACCTTCTTTCCTCGTCGGAATGTGCTATACCAGTTTCCTGGCTTTTCCCTGGACCAGGAGGCCATTTTTACCTGGGGATGGGAGGGAGTTGTCAGTGTAGACGATGCCCTGGGTGCCAGCTAGGTCTTTCCTACATTTACCTCCCCACACGACTGTTTACCCAAGAAAGACTGTTCCGTGGCCATGGAAGTGAGCTTGGCTGGTCTGCAGGGCAGCCCTCAACCAATGACCGATGAGAGTTGGCCCGGCTCCCTCTCCCTCAGGGTGGGACAACCACTGTCTCCCACTGTCTCCCGGAAGTCCCTGGGTGGGGGGGGAGACTGAGCCCCTAGTGCACAATAGTGACATTTTAATCTTTATTGGCTGCCCCCTCCAACCCTTCTCACTTCCCCTCTCTTCTGATGCCACCTGAGATCTCCGCCTAAATAAATGACTTGCCCTCAAATGCTTGTCTCAGGGTCTGTGTCTGGGGAACCCAAACCTGGATCATTCCTCCCTCCCCCTCTCCAGCACCTCTGAGCAGGAGGAAGGTGAGCTGGTGAGAGAAGCTCAGGCCTCAGGTACCACAAGCAACTGCTCAGAGGGCAAGTCCTACATGACTGGGGGGTCTGGGTGAGTCTAAATTCCCATTGGAGGTGGGGGATGTTGAGCTCCCACTAAACCAGAGCTCTGACCAGTCAAAAATAGCAATAAGCAACGAGGACATCACCATGCATTTCCTTAGGCTCTGTGCTGGCTACAGATCTTACAGGCGGCGGAGGCCTCAGCACAGCACCACGCATCGTGTTTTATCAGTGCTCCTGACAAGTGCATCGGCACCTCAAATGTACAACCATCCTGGGGGAGATGCTTTCTTGAGCCCCATTTTACAGATGAAAAGCACTGAGGTGACATCTGTACCCCAACCCAGGGTTCTAGAGTGGGTGTGGCTCGTCCCAGGCCCTCCACTGTTGAGCCTGGTGCTTGGTGTGGGAGGCTGCTAGGCTCGGGGCTCCCTGATGGAGAACCCCAGTGTTCCTGGGGTACTAGGTGGTCTCACCCCTCCCCTTCGCTTGCCACAGCCTGGAGGGCAGTGTGTCGAGGGCCTATGAGACAGCAGGCCAGGAAGCAGGCAGATGGGAGGTTAATGGCTGGGCCTCTGGAGCCAGCCTGCCTTGGGTAGTCCCATCACATCTCTGTGCCTCAGTTTCCCTTGCTGGTGGAAAATGGCAGAACCACTGCGTCAGGTGCCTGGGACTGAGCGTTAATGCAGCTAAGCGCTGGGAACAGCTTGGCACACATACGCCCTATTTAAAGGTTTGACATCATTTCTGCTTTCTTTACTAGATTTTGTGTGTGTGTGTCAATCTTTCCTCATAGAAAGTGAGCTTCATAAAAGCAGAGGTTTGTTTTGTTTTATTTTTTGATTCTCTGCTGTAGTCCCAGCCCTCTACAGGACTTGGCATATAGCAGGTGCTTGGTTGAAGGAAGGGTAAGGCCCCAGACAGAGCCTGTGTGTACACTGGGCAGGCAGGGGAGGCAGGGGGTGGTGGGGGGTTTGGGATGGTTTCCAGAGCCCAGTTTCTCCCCCGCTCCTCCAGGCACTCACTGTCTCAAACTTCTTGTCCGGGTAGAGACAGGTCTCTCCTCCTGCCGTGAAGTTGCAGAAAACCCTGAGCGCATCCCTCGCACAGCCCTGGTTGGGGTCAATCCAGTACTCCCCTGCCGCAGAGCCAGGTGTGGGTGAGTGAGTGAGGATGGGACCCCAGGGCTTCCTGCCCGCCCCCGGCCAGGGAGGGACCTCACCATCAGGCAAGTGTGGGTGATTGCGGTACAGCTCACTGCACACGAGGCCTGGGCGCTCAGCGGTGCCCGGAGGGCGCCGCATCTGCTCCAGCTCAAAGCTCAGCGATGTGAGTGAGGCCAACACCTCCTCCATGCCGCCCTCCGGGGCCTCGAGCGCCCCTGGGCCTGGGAGAGAGCGCCGGCGCCTGCGCAGCCCGTGCAGCTCAGCTGGGGGACCCTGAGCAGGGGTGGGGATGGAGGAGAGGAGAGCAGAGATGCGGGAGGAAGAGACAGGAAGAGAGACAAGCAGAGGTGAGAGAGACACCGGGGTGCGGAGGGATAAGAAAGGGGAGAGAGAGGTACGCGAAGGGGCGGGGGGACACAGAGAGGCAGACAGAGAGACACACACAGGAGGGAGAGACAGAAAGAGGCGGAGATGGGGAAAAGTCCAAGTAGTAACATGATGAGAGATCCACAAGGTGAGGCAAAGAAAGCAGAGAGAGAGAGAAAGAGAGAGAGAGAGAAAAACAAAGACAAAACAGTGGAACAAGTATTTGAAATAGAGATGGGGAAAGGCCAAGAGTGATGGAAGACAGAGAGAGAGATGGTGGGGGAGACAGAGCCAAGCAAGATGAGACCCAGTCAGAGCCTCGATGGATGTCCCCCTAAACCCCCAACCCAGATCCTCCTTCAGCTTTCAAGGCACCTCCCCCCCCACCTGCATGCCCTGAACACCTGCTGTGTGCCCCACCCAGTTCTGGGCACTGGGGGACCCAGTGGAACACCCCAACATACTCTCTGGGGGAACTTACCGGAGGGCCAGGGGGGCCAGGGGGGCCAGTGTCACCACGGGGACCAAAGGATCCCTGTAGGGAGAAATCACTTGGGAGTGAACACTGTCCATGAAGACCCCTTCCTGCCCACACATACACACACCCTCACACCCTCACAGCACTTTCACACCCACCCACACACACACGCACAGCGCTGGGGGAGGGACACACCACGTTTGGCACCAAGTATAAAACGCACATTTCCTTTCCATATTTTAACATCTCCGAAATCAACATCTTAACATCTTTGGCATATTACAGTTTCCTTGTCAAAACTGCTTTCTTTCATAGTAGTTTCTAAAATAATGGCGCATCTTAACAATTGATGGCATCTTCGATTTGATAAAATACAACAGTAGATGTTGAATAAATATCCGCTGAATACGTGATTGAATGAGTCAATGAACAGAATGCAAAGGTATTGAGGGTGAGTAGAAGGGGGCAGGAACCCGGGATGTGGGAGCCCAAGGGATAGCGTATACTCACCGGGGACCCCTTGGAGCCTTTCTGCCCTAGAGGACCCTGTGGGGTACAGACAGGGAGACCTGGAGTCCCAGCTGGCCCACCACGGTGACCCCACCCCACAAACCACTCTTACTCACCGCCACGCCTGGGGGCCCAGGGTGGCCCAGAGAGCCAATGGGACCAGGGGGACCCTGAAGAAAGGACACCAAGGTCATCACTGATGGTGTTCACCCCTATGATCCAGGCACATACATCCCCCAGACAAGCCTCTAGTCTCCTCAAAAGAACAAGCCACAGACCCAGCCTCCAACCTGCAAATCCCCAGATAGAGCCTCCCCATTATCCCCAGACACAGCCCTTACCATCCTAGACCCAGGCTTCTAGAACCAAACTCACATAGTCTCTAAATGAGCCCCAATTCTGCCTCCCTTCCCACCCCTCCCTCTGAACACATTCTTCCCACTTGGGATAGAACTCACAGGTTCTCCCTTGGGGCCAGGGGGGCCCTGCACGCCTGGCAACCCCTGATCCCCTTTCTCACCAGCTTCCCCAGGGGGACCGATGAGGCCAATTAATCCAATGTGGCCCTGGAGAACAAGAGAGGCACATATGGGGAAAGAAATATGGTGGGAGGAGGGAGAGATGCTGGGGACTTTTCTTCTAGAGTCTTGGGGGAATGAGTGTGGGAGCAGAGGACACCCAACCTCCCAGCCCCAGCCCTCTGGCCAGGGAGGGAGGTAAAGGTGGAGAAAATGGAAGTAATTAGGGGAGAAGAGTGGAAAGATGTATCCTTACCTTTTCCCCCTTGAGGCCAGCATCTCCCTTCAATCCTGGAAGGCCAGAGGGCCCCTGGAAGGAGGGGGAGGCTCAGTTAGTGAGTCTCAAAAATGACATCTCAAGGTTCATGTGGGTGATTGGGGGATGGTCAGATGAGAAATTATCCAGATTTCAAAGGGGGACTACCAGGGATGTGTTCGTGGGGATGGTCAGGAGAGAGGAGGGGTGACAAGGGATAATGAAGGCATTGGAGCATGGTCAATATGAATGGTCAGTGGTCAGGATCAGTGTGGGGGGTCAGTGTAGACTAGCAAGATAGATGGTCAGTTTGGCCTGTCAAGATGGAAGATCATTGTAGTGAGTATAAACCACCAAGATGGAGGGTCAGTGTGGTTGGTCAGTGTAGACCACCAAGATGGAGGGTCAGTGTGGGTGATCAATGTAGACCATCAAGATAAGTGGTCAGAAGAGATGGTTATTATAGATGGTCAGGGTGGACAGTCAGATGGATAGTCAGTGAAGGGTCACTAAAGGATCGCTGGATGCCCAGAGTGGTTCTCAGTACCAGGACATCAGGGACAAAGAGGTCTCTTACCAGGGGTCCAGGAGGGCCCATCTGTCCAGGAGGACCCAGGAGACCTGGTTCACCCTAGGATGATGCAGAACATGAGGGTGCTGCCCTGGGCCAGAACCCAGTATGGATGGCCCCACACCACCCCCCACCCCAGGGTCAGCCATTCCAGATTGTGATGAGAAAACACGAGGTAGGAGCACACAGGGAGGGCCTGATCCCACCCCACCCCATCCTTGTCCCCACCCCACTCACCACAGGGCCGGGGATCCCTCGAAGACCCTCAGGCCCCATACGTCCTGGGGGCCCTCGAGCCCCCACTGGGCCTGTCATCCCTGGGGGTCCGTCAGGACCTGGCTCCCCCTGACAGACCAAGGCAAGGGAAGAACAGAAAGAGTCAGAAGGTACCTTCCTCCTGACCTCCAAGTCAAGAACCAGCAGGGAAGGGGAGGGAATTGGGGCAGCCATTCTGATGGCTCAACTGCTGGTCGAGGGTTAGTGTAGGGACCCCCTCCCTAGGCAGGGGATACTTACCTTGGCTCCTTTCTCCCCTTCTCTGCCTTCTCGACCCACACGACCTGAAGGACCCTGAGGAAGGAAAGAGTATGTGTTGGTAGGGGGCTATTAAGGCAAGGGGAACTTGTGGGAGTTAGGAGGGCCTATGGGGGTTGGGGGGCTTGTGGGAGTGAGGAGGGCCTATGGGGGTAAATGGGGGCCTATGGAGATGGGTGGGCAAAGGATGGAGCCAGGACAGCCAGGAGGCAGGTCTCACTTACCCTCTTGCCAGGAGGCCCAGGGGGGCCAGGTTCCCCAGAAGCCCCAGGTGGACCCTAGGGATATGTGACAGCACCAGGATACTATTAGCTCACATTGGTCGAGCACGACTGTGTTTTAGGATGCCTCTGATCCAAAGACAGCCTTCCCCAGACACCACGCCAACACCGGCCTTCTCCTCCCTCTTCCCTGAAGCTGCCCACATTCATGGCGAAGCCCCAGAGAGGCAAAGCAAGTGCATCTAACTCGGGGCCCTGGGCACCTCATCAACCTACTTCTCTGGCTCCCCAGTTCACCCCAGTTCACCCACTCACCCACCCCAACCCCCTCTGCCAGCACCACATCCTCTGCTCCCCCACTCACCGGTCCCCCAACATCACCAGGGTCTCCCTTCTCTCCTGGGGAGCCATCGATACCCTGTAGAGGAGTCATGGAGGCACTTAAGAATTTGAGGGTGAAACGTGGGGAAACATGAAAGTTATTTGCCTCACTGACCTTGCCCAAGTCTGTGGAGGTGGGGAGATGGGGACAGAATTAGGAATATGTGGGATTCATGAGTGGGGGAAGAAGGGGCTCACACTCACCGAAACTCCAGGGTCTCCAGGGGGTCCTAGATCTCCTGGGAGCCCAGTGGGGCCCTAGAAGACACAATGAGGAATAATCCCCTTTCTTAATTATTGGGCATTCATTCATTTATTTGACAGATAAACTGAACCCGGGCACAGCTTGGGCTGCTGAGGATATGCTAGTGAACAAAACACAAAATCCCTGCCCTGGTAGAGTGAACATTCTAGAGTCTAATGTGTGTAGGTGCTGAGCTAAGAACATTACACACATCACCTTACTTTGTCCTCCAGCCACCACCACCCCCAGCTCAGGACTCACAAAGAGGACTGACCCTCAGAAGAGAGGTCAGATCCAAACTGAGGTCCCACAGACCCTGAAGCTCCCCACTGCTCTCTCACCCGACCCCAATCCCCACGGCGATGGTGGGAGGGTCTCAACCTCCACCCTAATGCCAAATCCCACATCAGCCCCAACTCTGGGCATCAATCTCAACTGTTCCAACATTTTCAGAATGATTCCATGTGGAAGCAAGTTTCACCCCATAGAGTGACATACAACCATTCATATATTCATTATTCAGCCATGTTCTGGGTTGCTCAGGGAATCACCACATTGGAGGAGGAACCCCCAGCTAGAAGTTGGGGAGTAGGTTCAAGTGGACACAAGTGCCCCTCCACGATCTCTACCTTCACTTCTCCTGAGACTCACCACATTCCCTTTGGCTCCATCCTCTCCAGGGGGACCTTTCTTGCCTGGGGGTCCAGCAGCCCCAGATGGGCCTGAGTCTCCCTTTTCACCAATTTCTCCCTTGGGCCCCTTTGCAGAAAGAGAGGACAGAGGTCAGAATAGCCTGGACTCTTCAAAGGTCAAGGGTTAGCATCCCTGGACTCAGGAATCCTGGGATCAGAATAGCCTAGACTGTCCAAGGGTTCAGAGGTCAAAGGGATCTAGGACTTAATGGAATCAGGGGCCAGGATGGTCCAGTTGCTTAGAGATCATGACCAAGGTTGGTCTAGCCCACATGCCACGCTGGAGTGAATTAGAAAAGAGGATCCCTCTGGGAAGTTTAATCCCCAACTCAGGTTCATGGTTTGGGCCTGAGCCCCCATCCCCCAACCTGTACCCTCAGCCCCACACCCTCCTGTATGTACCACCTGAGGAACTCTATGTAGCAGCCCCATCTGAGACCTTCCAGGGCTGTCATCAAGATAACTGGGGATACCCATAGGTCCTGGGTCAGCGACTGACTCAGGCCTGCCCAGAGGTCAAAGCACCCCAAGATGCCCAAGGGTCAGGGGTTCCCTGAGATGGGTACATAGGCACAGGACAGTCACTCACAGGGATGCCTGGGGTTCCTGGGGGTCCTGGGTCTCCAGCCTCCCCTGGCTCACCCTGTAGGAGGCAAAGTAAGGACAGGAGAGGTCAGATTGTGAAAGGCAGGGAGGAGCTCCCCAGAACAGCCACCCCCAAGCAGGACTGGCTGTGCCTCCCTCACCCTAGGCAGCCCCCTGCCCTTTATCTCTCACCTTCTCGCCTACAGCACCCGGCTGACCAACTCCCCCAGGCAGCCCTGGAGGGCCCTGGAGAGAAGTAGGGGGTAGATATGGGACCATGAGATCCCAACAGCCTCTTTTTGGGAAATAGAGGTGCCCACCTCTCAGGCATCCTGCCCTACTCCCCACTGAGTCCTCACCTCTGGTCCACTGGGGCCATGGGGACCCCTAGGCCCTGGAGCTCCATGGGGACCCTGCAGGGACAGTCAGAATAGCATCCAGTGACCTCATGACTCCCCAAGGCACCACTAACCACCATTATCATCCTTAATGCTGGTGACCAGCATCATCTTAAAATGACAGTATGTCCTGTGACACCGCCCCCTCCAAATTGATTTAATGGCCACCACCACCTGCTATCCCCTTCCCCCTCCCACCTTCCCCACATTGTGCATACCATGGACCCTACATCTCCGACCTCCCCTTTCTCTCCAGGAGGGCCTGGCAGCCCCTATGGAACAAAGATGAAAGATTGGAGCACAGTGTACAGGGGAAGAGGCCACACCCCCAAACTCAGACACTCACCTGTAGGCCAGGGGGGCCAATCACCCCAGCAAAGCCTCTCACTCCATCATCTCCTTTCTGCCCAAAGAGGCCTGGTGGTCCCCTGCGCCCCTGAGCCCCATCTGCTCCCTGGAAGAAGGACAGAAGCAGGACACAGTTAGGGTCTGGGTCAAGGTTTGGAGGTTAATGATTACAGTCAGTGTTGGGGTTAAGTTTAGAAAGGGTCAGGGTTTGACTTGGCATTGGGGGTGCAGGTTAAGGGTCAGAGTTTGGGAATTAAGTCAAAGGTTGAGTCAAAGTTTTCATATGGGCATTGGATGGTGAGATGGGCATTGGGTGGTGAGTTGAGGTCAAGGTCATGAGCAGGGTTCAGATGGGGTTGAGATAGAATTTAGGGTTGAATTTGAGGTTGGGACCAAGGTCAGATTCAAGTTTGAGTTCAGGTCTGGGGTTAGCATTGGAGGGTGGGTCAGAGTTGGGGTAGGACAGGGTCAAGGCTCAGTTTTGAAGACAAAGTTTGAGTTGGGATTGAGGTTAAGGTCATGAGTAGGGTTAAGACTGGGACGGTGAGGGCCTTCAGGATTCAGGCTGAGATTGGGATTGACTCAGATTCTGAGGTGAGTTCCTGTCAGATGTCAGCATGGAGGGGTAGATCAGGGTTGGGGTTGAGTTGAGTTTGGGTCATGGTGGAGGATACTGTCCCTTCCCATCTGGGATCCAGGGGATGGTTGCAAAGCCAGGAGCACTCACCGGGGAGCCTGGGTGTCCCACAGGACCCCGTACACCAGTTGGTCCAGGTGGGCCCTGGGGGAGGAAGCATAGCCAAAAAACACCTTAAATTCAAGATTTGGAGGGCACTCAAGATGACAATCACTGCCTCCCACGCCTCCCACCGGGAAGCAGCTGTTGCTGTTCTGTCTTCCTAGCCACCAACCAATGGGATCAGACACAGACATCATCCTAAGCTTGGCTCATCAGAACTTTCCCCCAGGAGTCCCCCCAGGACCCAGGGGTAGAGCTGGCTCACAGATGGCTAGACACTGTGGCTGAAGTCCTAGAGGGAAGCTGGGGATGTGATGCCCCAGAGCCATGCAGAGTCACAGAGAGAATGATGGCCACCAAGGAAAGGGAGATGAGGGGAAACCACCTCAGCACCCTCCCCATTCTCAGCTACCCTGCCCCCCACCATCCTTCACATCCCTCTGCCTTCCCCCCGGGACCACCTTCCTCACTGGGGCCCCACACTCACCGCATCCCCTTTATCGCCTTTGCTCCCTTTGTTACCAGGGGCACCCACCTCCCCCTGCAGAAGAGACAGGATGAGGGAGGACCGACTCGGCCTCTCCCTACCCTGAGCCCCAGAGCCCCTCCCTCTCCACGAACACTCACCTTGTCCCCATCCTCGCCAGAAGGCCCAACAGCTCCAGGGGGTCCCCGAAGCCCCAGGGGCCCTGGGATCCCATCTTTCCCTGTGGGGCCAGGGGGGCCACGTTCACCCTGATGGGAAGAGGGGATGTCAGGGGCCAGGGCAGAGGTGAGGTCCCGGTATGTGGGGTCCTGAGGATGCTTGAGGAACGTATGTCATGGGCAGGCACTTACCGGGGACCCCTTCTCGCCTGCAGGGCCAACAGGGCCTTGGCCTCCACTTTGGCCAGGAAGCCCGATGCCTCCTGCTGGGCCCACTGGACCCCGCTCCCCTGGGGAGCCCTGAAAACAGGGGTGAAAGGTCAGGAAAAACAGCAAAAAAATAGTTCTCATTGATGGAGGGTTTTCAAGCCTCCAGGCACTGAGTTAGGGAGTTACTGGTGTCATATCCACTCTCTTCCCTTTCCACAGTGGCCAGGGGGACACCTGAGAGGGCACACATGTCCCTCTGCTCACAGCCCTCCATGGAAATGGGCAATCCTCCTGGTAGCCCACGGGCCCTGCATGACCTGCCCCATTACCTCCTGCCCTCTCTGCCTCCCACTCACCCCCTCACCTTCCTTCCAGCCACATAGGCCTCCTGTTTCCTCCAACATGCCATGCATACTCCAGCCCCAGGACCTTTGCACATGCTATTCCCTCTGCCTGGAACACTCTCCCCCTATATACCCACATGGCTCCTCCTCACCTCCCTGAGGTCTCACCTTCTCAGGAGACCTTCCTTGATCAGCTCATTTCAACTGCTCTCTCTCCCTACTCCCCCCTTTTCTGTGCTATTCATCACCCCTGATTTCTTATTTCCCCAACTGAAACATAAGCTCCAGGAGCAAGGAGGCTTTTATATGTTGATGTCTGGCATGCAGGGAAGTATCAAATGGATCATCTCATGGATGGGGCCATGTCACAGATGAAAAAACAGGTCATGGGTGTGACCCAGGCCTGTTTGACACTCAAAATAGTGGACTTAATCATGGCAATGCCCTGAATCCCAGATGCCCCAAGGCCCCTCCACCCACCCAGTAGATGGGGTTATACTTACATTGGCTCCAACAGGGCCCAGGGGGCCTTTGTCACCCTTTAAACCAATAGGCCCCTGAAGGAAGAGATGATTCAGTCAAGAGATCTCCAAGGCTGTGCCCAGGTACTATCTTCCTTCTGGGGGGTCACAGTTGCCCCCTTCTTCCTGGGCACTGAGGGTCAAGAGTCTATCTCGTCCAGGTCCTTCTGTCATTCCTTTACTTTCATGGCTGCCCCCACCCAGGTTGCCACCACCATGTCCCTCCTCCTCCTTCCCTGCCTCGCAGCCCAGCCAGGTATAGTTGAGAAGGGCTCCAAAGGATACTCACTGGGTCCCCAGGGGCTCCTTGGGGGCCGGGGAAGCCCCTGGGTCCAGGTGGTCCTTCCTTCCCAAGGGGTCCCGGTGGTCCCAGGTCCCCCTGCAGGGGTGCAGAGGAGGAAGGTCAGGCTCTGGAGAGAAGGTGCTGCCCCCTAGTCTGTGACTCTGGCCCCCTCCGCCATGAGGCTGATTCTGAGCCTTGGGGTGGCTTGAGGCCATTGAGGAACCTTTGGGTCCACTCAGCTGAGATTTCCTAGGGGGCAGGGTCTCACCTTGATGCCCTCTCTGCCTTCCAGGCCCGGAAGACCTTGTTCACCAGGAGGTCCAGGAGGGCCCGGGGGGCCTCTCTCACCCAGAGGTCCTGCTTCTCCTGTCTTTCCCTGAAGAGGACAGAAGCTTATCTTGAATGGTCAGGGGCATGGGGGATTGTCTGATATGCACTTCCCCTGAATATCTCCCAACTGGTGCAAAACTGGGAAGACCTGTGGGGCCCATTCTGACCTGAGGACCCACGACACCAGCTGGTCCAGGGGGGCCCGTCTGGCCTTGGAAGCCCTGGGGAGAAAAATTGAAAGGGGTGTCACACAGGAGGAAGAACAAGAGAGCCTAATGGAGTCAGGGGTCAGAAGTCAAGAGGCCACTCACCAATTCTCCTCTCTGGCCAGGGTGCCCAGGACGCCCATCTTTCCCCTGGGGGCCCTGGGGAACAAGGTAGGAGAGAGACGAAGCATGACCCAGGAGTCTCCTCACTCCCCGGCTTCCCCCCAGGCCAGCCCCATCCAGGGTGTGCTCACTTACAGGAGGACCCTTTGGCCCAGGAAATCCAGGAGGGCCTTGCAGACCTGGGAGGCCCTGAAATGGAACCAGAAGCCATGGCCTCACCCCTCCTGCCTGGCCCCCCGAGCCCCACATAAGGACAAACATACTGAGCATATTGAGTGCTTTCTGCACACCAGGCAGGGCGCCAGACACACTACACACAGTCATCATTTCGTGTGTCACTGCAGCCCTTCGCAGTGGGGACTGTGGTTATTCCATCTTACAAAGAGGGAAGCCGAGGCCCAGAGAGGTGGAGTGACTTGCCCAAGGTCACACAGCAGGCAAGTAGCCGAGCTGGGACTGGAACTCACAGCTCCTGACTTTAGAGGCTGCATTCCTTCCACCTCATCATAAGGCCTCCTCTCTACCTCCTTGGTTTGTCTCCCATCCAGAAACCCACACACTCACCTTTTCTCCAGGGATCCCAGCGGCCCCATCCTGGCCCACATCGCCCTAGGACATAGCGGAGGAGATTCAGGCTGCAGGACGAACCCCACTGGGAGGGCTTCCAAAGGGCCTTGGGGAGACTGGGCCAGGGGGCCTGACTACCCACCCAGCCCATACCTTGGGGCCTGGCTGCCCGGTGGCACCTGGCTGCCCCCTCTCTCCACGGGAGCCCTGAGTAGAAAAGAAGCAAAGATTAGAATCAAGAGGGTGGGGTAACCTAGGAGATGAGCCTGAGTCCTCCGGGCCCCTCCCTCTGTGAGTCCTCCTTGCCCAACCAGAGACACCGACATAACCCAAACCCTCTGCCCTGTGCACTCACAACCTCCCCACAGCCTCTCCTCCTGCAGTCCCTCTTTCCAGCCCTGCCACCCCCCCCAGGCCCAGCAGAACCGGGGAGCCATCTCCTTACTGGTGGTCCCCGCTCTCCTTCCAGGCCTGGCTGCCCTGCCTTCCCCTGGAAAATAAATCAGGTGAGGGGCAAGCAGAATAAAGTGACAATGCAAAGACATGACACACACAAATGCATCCAGGCACAGACCCAAAATACGTTGGGTGACCTTCAGACTCAGTTGACAGCCAGAGCTCATGGTGCAATCTGTCCCTTGCACACGTGCATGCTCAACGTAAACAGACACGCGTGGATGCATAGGTGGTCACGGTCCTTATAAACAGAGCAGTATACAGAGACTCCTTGCCTATACACAGTGTCCATTTACGCAGTTACTGTGCACACACAGCACGCACACGTACACACTCAGTGTAGTCATGCATGCACGTGTGTATATCCATACGCTTTCACACATGCAGACACACCCCTCACACACATTTTACATCCATAGTTACATACACACACGCAGGCTTATGTCCTTGTTTGCCACAGGCCCACAAGTGGCCACAGCCAGACCCCATCTGACCAACACTGAGGCACACGCACACTTGTACACACAGACACACATGGAATCAAGCCAGCTGGGGTCACCCACATGTGCCCTGCAAAGCATGTGGGAATATGCATGCAGACAAGTGTTTCCAGGCTTAGATACAGCCACGCCGGGGCCTCCCCACCGTCCTGTAGAGATCCACAAATCATTCCCCCCACACAAGCCCTACCCTCTCCCCTGACCCCTGGATCACAACTCACCCGTTTCCCTTTTTCTCCTAATGGTCCCAGGGGCCCGGGAAAGCCAGTAGAGCCCTGAGTTGAGAGAATCAGAGAGAAAAAACGGGGGTGAGGAGTGCGTGGTAAGCAAAATTGACCCCTCACCCTTCAGCCACTCTGTCTTTTCCAGAAGAAGCCTCTTTGATTCCTCCAGCCCCATCCTCCTCCAAGACAGCCCTCTGCCTTCCTCTTTCCCCACCTTCAGCCCTTGCTCACTCCGCTCCAGCCACACGGGCCCCTCAATGCTACTTGGGCACTCTGGTCCACTCCTGCCTCAGGACCTTTGCACTGGTGCTTCCTTTGCCTAAACTGCTCTTCTCTCAGGACCCCACAGAGGCAGCTATTCCTCATCATTTGGATCTCATTTATATTTTTTTGTATATTTTTATTGGAGTTCGATTTGCCAACATATAGCATAACACCCAGTGCTCATTTAGAGGTCAACTCCTTAGGGAAGTCTTCTGATATCACCCTGACCGTCATATCCTTCAAGTCACCCTCTATCACATTGACCTGCTTTGTTTTCCTAAAATATTTTTTCCCAAAATATTTATATTGAAATGACTTTGTTCACTTGCTTGCTTATCCACTGTCTGTTTTCTCTGCTAGGCAACAGTGCTCTGGTCTTCTTTTTTTTTTTTTTAAGATTTTATTTATTTATTCATGAGAGACACAGAGATAGAGAGAGGCAGAGACACAGGCAGAGGGAGAAGCAGGCTCCATGCAGGGAGTCCAATGTGGGACTCGATCCCAGGACTCCTGGATCACGCCCTGGGCCAAAGGCAGGCGCTAAACCGCTGAGCCACCCAGGCATCCCGGTGCTCTGGTCTTATTCTCCTCAACCCGGTACATAGTTGGTGCTTACTTGATATTTTGTTAACTAACTCCAGTCCATGCTGTCCTGCTCATCTTGGAGGCATCCTCCCTCCACCAAGTGGAAGACATCACAGGCTCTGCCGTCCTCTCCCACCCCTCATATTTTGAATCCCAGACCTACCACTACACCAGCTATGTGGCCCTAGAGAAACGGCTTACCCTCTCTGAGCATTGCTTGCCTTACTTGTAGCCTGGGAATACCAACAATACCTCTCTCACAAGGTCTTGGGCCTGGGATCAGATAGGATAATGTATAGAAAGTATTTCACGTGGTGTGTGGCACATAGTAAGTGCTTATGACATGTTAGCCATCATTGTTCAGGCTGATTATTACTGACTGCTATGGACTGAATGTTTGAGTTCTCTCAAATTCCTATGTCGGGGCACCTGAGTGGCTCAGTGATCGAGCATCTGCCTTTGGCTCAGGGTGTGATCCAGGGGTCCCTGTGTCTCTGTGTCTCTCAGGAATAAATTTAAAATTTAAAAAAAAATTTTCATATGTTGAAGCCCTATGTGGAAGAACAGTATTTGAGATGGGACATTTGGGAGGTAAGTAGGTCATAATAGCAGAGCCCTCATGAAGGAGAGCAGTGCCTTTATAAGAAGACTGGGGGGGTGGGCCTGGGTGGCTCAGTGGTTTGCCTTTGGCTCAGGTCATGATCCCAGGGTCCTGGGACTGAATCCCACATCAGGGTCCCTATGGGGACCCTGCTTCTCCCTCTGCCTGTGTCTCTTCCTCTCTCTGTGTGTCTCTCATGAATAAATAAATACAATCTTTAAAAAAGAGAGAGAGACTCTCTCCTTCCCTCCCTCCCTCCCTGTTCCTGTCTCTCTATTCCTGTCTCTCTCTCCCCGCCATGTGAGGACACAGAGAGAAGACAGCTGTCTGCAAACCAGAGAATCCTCACCAGAATCCAACCATGCTAATGCTCTGATCTCAGACTTCCAGCATCCAAAACTGTGAGAAAATAAATTTCTGTTGTCTAAGCCACCCTGTCTAGAGTATTTTTGTTACAACTAAGATACTGATTGACGCTGGCTAAGATACCAACGTCAACTTAACCAACACACCATGCCTTCTGTTATGTATTGCACGACGCCCAAAAGACATGGACTGGTCTTGGCTAAGAGGCTTTGCTCTAACTCTCATGAACTCCTGCTCCAATCCGTTGCCTTCTATTCTTAGGTATGGTGCCTTGAGTTTATTCCCAAATCTGTTTATGTCAGTTGCCCTTGCTATTGGAGTCACGTGACTTCATGAAAGTTTACAACAACCGACGGAACGCAGAAGGGAAAAGGAGAGACGTCTACCAAATCTAAGTTAAATGAAAAAGGCTCAATAAAAAGGGAAGTCACTAAAAAAAGTTGCTGTCAAATGAGGCATGCACAAGATAACTGCCAGATGGAGATGACAAAAGTGTGGAACTCTGGAAGCATTCTGCACTCAGATTTCTTCCAAAGTGCCTAAGTTTCTGTTCCACTTTATATAAACCCAAACTATAAATCTTCAGTGATGTAATGTGGGTGTGGTTTAAGCAGAAAGATATGTCTAATCAGCAGCCTCATCCATCAAAAAAATTGGCAACCAATGTACATTTTTATATAAGCACATTTTATTGTAGGTTATAATTCAAGATATGTCAGATATGTATTTTTTTTGTGTGTGATTCTCTTCCTTACTGGCTTGCTTTGAACCAGCCTCCATCACATCAAATAAAAAGGATCCTATAGTTTTATTATCAAAATTATCGACGTTAATTATATGTTATATATATATATATATTATTATTATAATCAAAATGATAAGGTAAAGACAACTGGTATCACCATTTTACAGTGAAGCAAGTGGGCTCAAGAGACTTGCTAGAGGTCACTCAAAAGATAAGGAATGGGTATTTAAACTCAAGTCTGGTACCAAAGCTCACGTCTTATGCTGTCTCTTAGTGACCCAGGGGGTGGACAGCTCACTCCCCTAGACCACAGGCCGGCCCTCTAGATGTTAATCAATCTCTGAATGCTTCTTTGCCCACCCTCAACCCCTAGCTTCTTACCTTAGGGCCTGGACGTCCTGGGTAACCCGGGAGACCTGGCACCCCAAGCTTGCCCTGCAGAGATATTATGGGACAAAGGTCGGAGATTGCAATAGGAAGGTCAGAAAAGGGCAGGATGGCTGAGGTATGGTGACGGGACAACAGGGTGAGATTCAGAGAAACATGAGTTCAAGTCTTGGCTCCTGCCTGCTAGGGCCATGTCTTTGGGCAATTCATTTTAATTCTACTCTCTTCCAAATTTCAGTTTCCTTGTCTGTAAAATGTGGATAAAAATGCCTGTTGCCTGTGGTGGTTATGGGGATACCGTGCATGAAATTACTCTGTAATGCTGAGTTAAGGAATTGGAGATGGTAAGTGTGGTAGCAGCCTCCTGAGGTTGGAGATAAAAGAGCCAAGGGCAGAAGGCAAAGGGCCAGAGAACATCTTGGCTGCAGGACAGAAAGCTGGAGAGGAGACTGGAGAGGGTGACCAAGGTCCATTCACCTTCTCCCCAGCTGAGCCTGGGGGCCCCTCCTCGCCAGCCAGCCCCTCCTGTCCCTTCAGCCCTTCTGGACCATCCTCTCCCCGGGGTCCGGGGGGTCCGGGGTGCCCCTGGAATAGAAAGGAGGAGTCAGATCCTGTGTCATTCCTGCTCCCTCCAGCCCCCTGTCTTAGCCCTGGCACCACCACCCTCACTGTCTTCCCCAAGCTCCCCAGAACCACTAGATCCCTCATCTGGAAGTCATCTTACCCGATCTCCTTTAGGCCCCCCATCGCCCTTGAAGCCAGGAAAGCCATCCTCTCCCTGGGTAAGAGAGAGTGTAGAGGTCAGAGGTCAGGGTTTCAGGGAAGGGACACAACTGAGACTCCCATTATTAGGGTTCCTCCCACCCAAGAACCTCCTTTCTCACCTGCTCTCCTTTCTCCCCCTGGAGGCCCCGGTTGCCAGAGGTACCCTGAAAAAAAAAAAGATCTCAAGTCTCTCCCCTCCTTAGGAAGGGCCCTCCACCTCAGTCCTCTCCCCCAAAACAGTCAAGACAGTCCCCAAAGGATACTGGACAGGAGTGGAAGGGGGCAGCCTCAGAGGAAATGACCTTTCCCCAAAGCCTGCTAGTGTGGTGTGCAAGAGGCTGCTCCTCTCCACCCCTCTTCCCACTGGCAACCTCCCAAGGTCATCTGTGTGGGGGTGTGCAAGGAAGGCCAAATTTCCGAGTAATTGATTCCAATCTCCCGGGGACACTGTGTCCACAGTTTCTTCTGGCAGGGGAGAGAGGATGAACATTCCAGGCCCCAGTCTCATTCTAAAGGCAAAGGAATGTTCCCCATTGTGCTGGCTACAATGCGACTCTGTGCCTGGCAACAAGGCGAGTCTGTGCTTAGCTACAGCGAGGCTGCTCAGTTCAAGCCCAGGTGCCCAAACCCTGGGCTTGGGTTGCAGTGAAAACTGCACGGCTACAATGTGAGCTCAGGGACTATAATGAAATTGTACTTGGAAGCAACACCACCGTGTTTTGACAATAGCACGATTGTCTCTAGCCACAGAGAGACACAATGTGACTGAGCTCAGAGACTATAATGAAATTGCACTTGGATACAACACAACTGTGTTTTGAGAACAGCATGACTGTCTGCAACCACAGGGGGATTCACTTGACCACAGTGTAACCAAGCTGAGGCTACCGGGATTCTCTGACCCTGGCTAACCCAGACTCAGTTACAACGTAGGCTTTAACTATACGTAACTTTGCCCGGTTACAACGTTAACTCCGAGACTGGCCACCCATAGGACTCTGTGGCCAACTACAATAGAGCCACCTCCTCAGTCACAGTGTAACTGAGCTTGCCTACAATGCAAAAATGTGATGAGCTGCCTCTTGGCTACCACCAAACTCTTAGACCACAGGTACCATACTTGGCTTCGATGTAACTGGACTCATATACACGTGAATTCCAGTGTCCCCGACCGTGGTCAACAGTATAGCCCTTGACCTAGCCCAGCAATTCTGTGCTTGAGGATCCCAAGGCTCTGCGCTTGAGTTAAAATCCAGCTGCTTGGGCAGCCCGGGTGGCTCAGTGGTTTAGCGCCGCCTTCGGCCCAGGGCGTGATCCTGGAGTCCTGGGATCGAGTCCCATGTCAGGCTCCTTGCATGGAGCCTGCTTCTCCCTCTGCCTGTGTCTCTGCCTCTCTCTCTCCCTCTCTCTGTGTCTGTCTCATGAATAAATAAATAAGATCTTTAAAAAAAATCCAGCTGTTTGTTTCACTATGGTGCGTTGACCTATTTACAGTAAAATAGGTCCAGCCTTCTGATAGGCCTAACCATTCTCAACCACAAGGTGACAACTACACTGCAATATTTCTTCCCTCTGGCTGTTGAGCTCCAGGTAATGCACACACCTCTATATACTGTCACTCAGATTGAAACCCCACACCCACCACACCTCTCCTGGCAGACCAATACCTCTCACCACACATGCACACATATCTCACAAAGCTGGTTCCTTGGAGCCAATGCCAATGACTCATCCCTACGTGCAGGTCCCAAGTATCACGTACCTTCACACCCCGAGGTCCAGGATAGCCCGGTGGTCCTGCTGACCCTGGTGGACCCTGAGATGGAGATAAGATCAGTGCCATCCTGTTCTTCCCCCCTTAATGTTTCCAGTGCTCTCATCATCTCTCTCCCCATGAGCCCTGCCCACCAACCCTCAACCCCAATCCAGCCTCTTCCCAGGCCACTCACCTGTGCCCCTTTCTCTCCTGTGGGGCCCTCATGGCCTGGGTGACCCTGGAGAAAGAAGTTGTCAGAGACCAAGATTTGCCATCCAAATTCCCAAGCCTCTCCCTTCTGCCTGGCACCCAGTTCTCACCGGAGGGCCATCAGATCCCGGGACGCCTGGAATTCCTGGGTTTCCAGGGGGACCCTGAAAGAAGATGCACAGCAGGGGGAGATGAGGGTCTCAGAGTCTGGCAAACCAGCGGGAACAGCCTTACTCAGACATGCAGCTACTTGGGTCACAGAGTCAGCAAACCCCACAGGCTAAGAAATTTCCTAGTTCTGCCCAGGCTTGCTGTGTGACACTGGGCAAGCCCCCTTCCCTCTCTGAACCTCAGAAATCCTCCATCTCTGGGAGAGTTGAGACAAGGGAGGTAAAAAACAGTGTGTGGGGGGACTCCCCAGCCACATCCTTTCTTTAGAAGCGCCTCTGTCTTCATCTGAAGAGAGGTGGGCGAAGGCAGGCATGAGGTGACGCCCTATGTTCTACGAATAGTTGACAGGTCCAGAAGTGGGTACCTTGTTCCAACTAAGCCAATCAGATTTTCGTCTGAAATTTGGGGGTAACATCTCACTTTATAGAAACTATGATCAGATGGATTTGGGTAAAGAAACTATAAAGTCAAGAGGGGCTGGGAGCTGAAATTATGATTAAAGCAGCACAAAATCATGTAGAAATAGAACTTGGGGGTGAGACCAGACTAAGACATATGCAAAAAGAAGCCTGTCTACTGGCGGAGATGGAACAAAGATGACACCACAGGGCCCCAAAGAAAGGGCTTTCCTGGCCCATAGCTCTTGCCAATATTTCTGATGACTAGCATCTGTGAGTTCCCCTAAATCCTGAGGATATCCCCTTCTGTGATCTAGCTTTTATGGATTTCTGTTTCTCCCAACCAACCCTTCCCCAACAATGATACTTTTTTAAGATTCTGGGCTTGTTTAAAGAATGCTGCAATTTATCATTATCCAGATCTAATAAAAGGGCCCTGGTGGGAGGCTTTTCCTGCAGACAGAGTTGAAGGAAGAAGACGGGAGAGGATGGTGGGAGGTGGGGCTGTCACTCACCTTCTCCCCAGGAGTGCCAATAGGTCCCTGAGGGCCAGGGAGTCCCTGGGGACATAAAAAAAGAGAAGGTGAAGGTGGAACGCCTGGGTGGCTCAGTTGGTTAAGCATCTGACTCTTGATTTCAGCAGGTCATGATCTCAGGTCATGAGATTGAGTCCTGCATTGGACTCTGTGTTGAGCATGGAGCCTATTTAAGATTCTCTCTCTCTCTCTCTCCTTCTGCCCCTACCCTGCTTGCTCTCTCTCTCTCTCTTTAAAAAAAAAAAAAGGTGGGGGAGGGGGAGGAAGGCATGAGAAATGGGAAGTGGGAAGCTCAGGGGTGGCCTATGACCTCGGCTGACAACTGCCACCCCCCAATTATTGAAAATGATGGCTCAAACCTGGGACCCAGGATTTCCCTGCTGTCCTGGAGGGCCTGGTTCTCCTGGAGGACCCTGGGGAGAAAGTGGGGGTGCTGTGAAGCTAGAAGGGATCACAGTGTTGAAGTGTCAGTGAAGTTGAAATGAGGGTCATAGGAGTGGACAGGGATATGGATGGATGATCATGGGGTCAGGGCATCAGAAAGTGTTTAAGGTCAAAAGGCAGAACACATACCACATTTCCTTTGGCTCCTGGAGCACCATCAATTCCAACTACACCCTGGGGGAGGAGAGGGTGTGAGACCCGGGCAGATACCACACAGGAGCCTAAGTCTGAGACACTGAGAGGCACAGGTGGAAAGATGAGTGGGCAGAGAAACCAGGTAACAGGAATGGACATGCAGAGGGGACAGTGGTGAGAAGAGGACAAGCAGGGATGTGGACAGATAGTGACATTCTCACCGGGCGTCCCAGGGGACCAGGGGAGCCTCTAGGGCCGATCAGTCCTCGGGGGCCCTGCAAGGAGGTAGGAGCATTATTCCAGCATCACTCCTCTGAGGCCCCATCAATCGTGACTCCTTCCCTTGTGCCAAGCAAGGGGGCCAGAGGTCCCTGATACTCACTGGCTCCCCAGCTTGGCCAGTGGGCCCCGGAGGTCCTTCTGCTCCCTGTGGGAAAGCGTTCATCACTTGGTGAGTAGGGAGAGAAAATACTCAGAAAACCGACTTTGCTCATCTAGCCAGACACTTCCAAGGGATCCCAGAGTCAGTGCTTGAGGCAGTAACCAATAGACTGAGCACACGTGATTCAGTCCAGGCCCCTGATCCCAATCCTGGACCTGCAATCCTGAGTCTCACCTACTAACTCTGGTACTAGCCCCCAGCCCTCAATCTATCTTTTAGAGCCCCACGGAGGCTCCTGACCCTCCAGCAGACCCTCGCCTCTCATCCTGTCCCTCGAACACTCTATTCCTCTCTGACTCTCATTCTGACTTTCTAGCTTCTAGACCATTCTCTTTCCTCAAACTTACCTTCTTACCATCCTCTCCTGGGGGGCCAGGTTGTCCCACATGGCCAAAGTCACCCTGGAGTTAGGAGTAGAGGGGAGTTCAGAGCAGAAATGTGGGGGATAGAAACTAGCCCCCCAGGAAAGGAAATGAGACATAAGGGATGAGAGCTCACACACAGGCATGGAGGCTCTGATACTGGGGGGTGGAGAGGGAGCCGTGAATATCAGGGGGCTTGATAAGTGGGGGGGCCCTCACACACTCACCCTTTGGCCCTTCTCACCAGGCAGCCCTGGTAGGCCATCAAAGCCCCGATCACCCTGCACAAAGAGACATCACCTGAACCCCGAATCCTGGACCTGATAATCCCTCCAAGTCCCAACCCTGATCTTATCACCTACCTTAGGTCCTGTGTCCCCTGGAAGGCCCCGAGCCCCATCTGCTCCAGAGCGGCCCTATCAGGGAGATGACAGCATCAAGATAATCTGTTACTGTTTGTTTTTTGTTTTTTAGATTTTATTTTATTCATTCCTGAGAGACACAGAGAGAGAGAGAGAGGGGGGCAGAGATACAGGCAGAGGGAGAAGCAGGCTCCATACAGGGAGCCCCATGTGGGACTCGACCCTGGGACTCCAGGATCACACCCTGGGCCAAAGGCAGACACTAAACTACTGAGCCACCCAGGGATCCCCACCTGTTACTATTTGTTGAGTACTTTCCTCATGAAGAATCCTGGGGGATTCTCTGTGTATCAGTTTAACCTCCCCAATATATCTCAAACCTGTCCATTATTTTTTATCTCCAGGCTTTCTGCTCTAGTCCATGTCACCACCATCACAGAAATTAAAATCTTCAGTCTCCATTAAATATCCAGTTCTGTGTTCCTCATTGCATTTAAAACCATCTGGAGTTACCTGGTTCTCATCACCTCCCTCAGTGATCCAGTCTTTTTTTTTTTTTTTAATTTTAATTATTCATGAGAGACACACACAGAGAGAGAGAGAGAGAGAGAGAGACAGGCAGAGGGAGAAGCAGGCTCCATGCAGGGAGCCCGATGTGGGACTCGATCCTGGGTCTCCAGGATCATGCCCAGGGCTGAAGGCAGCGCTAAACTGCTGAGCCACCTGGGCTGCCTCCGTCTTTTCTTCTGCACATACTGTTCCCTCTACTTGGAATACCCTTCCTTTCCTGTTTACCCGGTTATACCTCCGATCTCAGTTCTAGCATCATTCCATCTAGAAAGTCCTCCTTGACTCTGTGACTTGGCCAGATACCTTTGTGACACACTCAGTAGAGCTGCCATTCTTCATCCTCCATGCCCTTATCCCACTAATGACACCAGCAGACCTGGGGGCATGGAGCTGAGGCTCCTATTGGGGGCTGAGGGATGGAGGAGGGATGATCTAAATACCTACAAGTTACTCACCATCTTTCCCTCCCGGCCAGGAGGCCCAAGAGGTCCCTGAAGGCCTCGGGGACCCTAGAAAAGAAAAAAAAAAAAGGAGAAAGAAATGAAGAATAAGAAAGAAGAAGGACTTGTCTTATTTTATTTTAAAGATTTTTATTTATTTATTTATTTGAGAGAGAGAGCGTGCGCATCAGCAGGGGAGGGAGGGGCAGAAGGAGAAGCAGACTCCCCGCTGAGCAGAAAGCCCCGGTCCAGAACTCAATCCCAGGACCCAGGGATCTTGACCTGAGCCAAAGGCAGATGCTTAAGAGACTGAGCCACCCGGGCGCCCAGGAAGATCTTATTTTATTTTATTTATTTATTTATTTTTGTTTTTTGTTTTTTGTTTTTTGTTTGAAGATCTTATTTTAAATCATTCTCTCGGAAGGGCAGTAATTGCAAAGGTCTTCTCAGCCTCTTTGTCATTGTCCTCAAATAGCACTTTATTCTGTGGCTCTGGGAAAAGACCCTTCCCATCCAGTCCTGTCCCCATTGCCACCAATCTCACCTGTGGCCCTATGTCTCCCATCTCTCCTTTCTGACCCGGATACCCAGGGAGACCCTTGGGGGAAGAGAGATAAGGTACTGTAGTTAGTAGAAGGTTCCTCCCTCCACTGGTGCATCCCCCTCCCCCATACAGACTCCTTACTCACCACAGGGCCTGGGCGCCCAGTGAGCCCTACTGGACCAGGGGGACCTTTCATAGACAGCTGGAAAGATGGAGGGGAACAGAACTTCAGGTCTTGCACAAAACCCCAACACCCTCCCAAAAGGCATCTTCAGGAGACAAACACCCACCTGTCTCCTGACCAGCCTTCATTATCCTCCACCTCTGTTACTCTGTCAATGTCCTCCCATTACCCCTTGTTGGTCCCTGATTATCCTCCACTCACCTGAGCCTGTTGCAGTACTGCCTGAGCCTGGGCTTGCTGGAAGGAGACTGGGGGTCCTTTGAGGGAGCTGCTTGCAAACTGGAACTAGGGGACAGCTGATCATGAGGGGAGCCCAAGGAGAGGCCCCCTCCTGGGTCAGGAGTATACCCCCCAAGGATGTGCCACCCTATCTCCCTCTTACCGGCATCATGATCACAGTCCCTGGTAGACCCCGGATCCCATCGATGCCAGGCATTCCTGGGAGGCCAGCAGGACCCTGAGAGAGGGAGAGACACAGACAGGGATGGAGGTAGAGGGGTGGACAGAGACAGAGATGAGAGAAATGGAGGGGAGAGATACGGAGACATAGGGAGAAAGATAGAGATGAAAGGTACTCAGGGATAGGAGACAGATGAAAGAGAAAAGCAAGGGAAGGCCCCCAGAGAAAGAAGAGGGGAGACAGGTGAATGGATGAGGTCAATGTCAGCTTCAGCATGATGTCCTCAGTCCCTACCTCTCGGATCCATGTTCAGGCATACAAGTTCCCAACTTCAGCTTCATAGCCTGAAACCTCACTTCCCCAGAAGGATATAACCCAGAGGGAGTTTCTTACCGGCAGACCAGGGTCTCCAGGGAATCCTGGGGGGCCAGGAGGGCCTGAGGGGCCAACCACCCCCTGTTGGGGACAGAGGAACAGAGGTCATAAGAAGTGCAAAGCTTGAGCCAAGTTGACTTTTAATCCACCACTGACCCTGACCCCATGCAGACCTCCTTATCCATCACTGAGCCATACCTGGCCCCTCAATACTATACTGACCCACATCGACCCCCACACACACACTTTACACCCCAACTCTTATTTTGATTCATCCTTTGAGCTTCAAGCATGCAATAATCTTTTAATGATATGGCAACATTATACCCCAACCCTCCACCCCAGGGGCTCAAACACTACAATTAGAAGAGAAGGAAAGAGGGGAATGCAGCCATGACTTACTCGAGGTCCTGGGGCTCCTGGAGGTCCCTCAAACTTCTGTCCCTGAGAGAAAAATGAGTGTGACCCTAGTCCTGGCCCAAACCCCTCTACCTTCTCCTAGCCCCAGACCTCTCACCTGTTCAATCACTGCCGGCTCTCCTTTTGCTCCTTTCTCTCCACCACCCTGGGGGCCGGGAAATGAAGAGAAAAGAGAAATGAGTCCTGGCCACGATCAAGGAGAAGAGTGTGGACTTTGGAGCATGCTATGGTTTCCTAATCCCAGAGTTGTCTCTCACTAGCTGAGTGATGGAGAGCAACTTATTCAACCCCCATGGCCTCATTGGCAGAGTCAGTAGATGAATGATAATTGTATATATCCCACAGGAGGAAGAATAAATTAAAACAATGGTCAGCACATAACAAGCATTCAGGCTAAGTTGGCTATAATTATTCCCCTCCTCCCCTGTCCAACACCAAGGCTAGAACCTGAGCCCCTTCCCTGTCTGCACTATTTTCCTAAGAAATCTTATCCAATCCCTTGGCTCAGGGCAGCATCACTCTGCTGATGATTTCCAAGTCTTTATCTCCAGCCTAGACCATGTCCCTTGAACTCCAGAAGCATCTAACCAATCCCCCACTTGACATCTCCACTTGGATGTCAAGCAGGGGTTGCCAATTTAGCACATCCAAAATGAGATCCTAAGACTTTCCACGTGGTCTTCCTTTAAGCTTCTCCATTTTACTCACAGTTGCCACCATGCATCTACCAAGTCATCCTTGCATCTTTCTCCATCTCCAGTAGCAAAACCAAAATAGAGTATGGTCCAAATCTGTCCACTTCTCCCAATCCCCACCACCACCACCCTCGTCCAGGTCACCAGGCTATTGCTGCAGAGACTACTGGTTTCCCTGCTGCCCCTCTGGCTCCCCCTACAGTCCATATGCTGTTCAGCAGCCAGAAGGAGCTTTTAAAGCTCCAAGTCAGATCATGCTCCGCTTCAAGCAGCTACTTATCATGCTTGGACTAAAAGCCAAAGGCACCATCCTACCCACAAAGCCATCCATTAACACAGTTCCTGTCACATTAGCATCATGCTAATATTTGTCGACTACAGTGTGATGGTGGGAAGTCATTCTAGGCAAGATTAAAGAGAAGGCAAAAGAGAAAATGCAGTATGTGGCTCCAGGCAGGAGTCTCTGCCATCCTCTATACCCACCCCCCCCACACACACACACACAACCCAAACCCTGAGGCTTACAGGAAAGATTTGAAACTGTGTCTGTGATGGCTGTTCTGCTGCCCGGAAGTCGGGGCCCATGGTGGGGCCATCTCCTTCTTGGTCCTCTTTGGCTAACTTAGTCTTCAGGGTCTTTAGTTCAGTTCCATTGTCAGGATCCAGGCCCCCCTGAGGACATTGGGACAGACCAAAGTTTGCACCTGGACTCATTGTCTGCCACCACCATTGCCCCAGGACTTTCCCTTTCAGATCCATTCACTTCCCACTGACCTCTAGCATGGTGGCATTGAGGCCAATGGTCACAGTGGTGGTGATGACCAAAGGTGTAGAAGTCGGAGGCAGAGTTGAAGCTGGTGTCTCTGTATTAGGGATGTCAGTGAAGGTCTGCAGCAGGGACAGGAACATCAGGTCTAGGATCAGTCCAATAAAGACAAAAGGAGGAGGCAGGCTCTGCACACACACACACACACACACACACACACACACACACCCCTCAGGAATGCCTAGTCTGGGGAAGGGAACAAAGGAGGATTCCCAAAAACATCAAAGGGGTGTAAGGTAGGGGGCTGGCCAGTGGAGGCAAATGTGTGCTGACTGGACCAGAACAGCCAGCAGGGGGAGGCCTCTTGTGTGGAAGAAGAGCAAGGCTGGGCCAGGTTGGGAGACCTGGAAGGCAAAGGGGGGCTGGCTCCAGAGCCCAGTGATTACAGTCAAGATCCAGTACTCAGGGCCAGACTCCTGGAAGCCTATCCCATGTGTCTTCTCCCAAGGCAGAACTCAGTGGTCAGCCAGCCAGGCTATAATCAGAGAGGCTTAGACAGCTGCAGAAGAATTTGGTCAAGGGCACAAAGAGGGTGGTAGAGGCCCAGGCGAGGAGCTGGGGCTGAGGAAGGAGTTGGGGAGGGATTCTTTTGCTGGGCCTGAGTGATCATTTCTTTCTCTCCACTAATGCTGAGAACAGATGTAGTGCAACCAGTGACTCTCCTCCAACCAGGGACCTCAGCCAATGGCCCGTACCAAGGATGCCTACCCAGTGACCCACGGGCTAATGATCCCTATTAATGACCTCCTATTATTCCTACAACCAGTGACCCATTAGTAACTCCAGTAACTCCAATTAATGACGCCCATCAATAACCCCTCACTAATGATCCCCACTAAGGGACTTAAACAATAACCTCCCCAACTAATAACTCACATCATTGCCTTGGAGGACTCCCAGACCTGGCCCAGCCTTGCTCTTCTTCCACACAAGAGGCCTCCCCCTGCTGGCTGTTCTGGTCCAGTCAGCACACATTTGCCTCCACTGGCCAGCCCCCTACTTTACACCCCTTTGATGTTTTTTGGGAATCCTCCTTTGTTCCCCTCCCCAGACTAGGCATTCCTGGGTGGGGGGAGCAGAACCTGCCTCCTCCTTTTGTCTTTATTGGATTGATCCTAGACCTGATGTTCCTGTCCCTCCTGCAGACCTTCACTGACATCCCAGCAGTCATTCCCATAACCAGTGACCCATCAGTGGCCCCCTAGTCAATGATTCGAACCAGTTATTCTCCCATCCAGTGACCTCCCCAACCAATGACCCCAACTAGTGATCTCCTCCACAATAAGCACTAGCTAGTTGCCCCTCAACTAATAAGCCCCACCAGTGACCCCTTAATCAATCATTCCCCTAATCTGTGATCTTCCAACAATGAATACCTGTGAGTGAGCCTAACTAGTGACCTCCCCCCCCAGTAGTAATTTCACTAATCAATGACCCATCAATGACTTTCCAACTTTTAACCCATCAGGGACTCCCAAAACAATGATCTCATCCATGACTCCCTGAAAGTCATTCCTTCAACGGGTGACTCCGTTGGTGATGCCACTAATACCTTCTAATCAGTGGTCCCCCACTGATGATCTGCCTTCCCAAGTAATGATCCCCATCAATGACCTCCCACCATTAAACCTAGACCAGTGATACCAGTAACGCCAACAGTGGTCTCTATCAATGACTTCCAACAATGACTTCCACCTAGGAACCTCCCAGACATTGACTTCAATCAATATCTCCCTAAAATGACCTCCCAACCAGCAATCTCTGTCATGGAAGCCAAATACTGCCCCCTAATTAGACTCTCCCAATGAATAATCCTCATCAATGACCCCAATGAGTCAACCCCAAGCAATGACACTCTAACTAATGAACCTATTATTCACCGAAGCTCATGGCTGCTCTTAAACAGTAGCCCTAATCAAGAACCCCCAATAATAAGGTACTCTTCTGGGTGTACCCCCTTCCTCCAGCTCCCAAAACTGGATGTTTGGGGAGCAGAGATGGGAAAACTCATAAGACACAACCAGCCTCCACCCCCCTACACACACATAGTTATCAGTCAGCTGAGAGAAGTCAAAGGTCAGGGATTGGAGACCAAAGGCAGAAAACTTGGATAAGGCACCAGCAGTCAGTGGGAACCAGAGACCAGAGGTCAGGCAAAGAGCAGAGGTGAGTGGCTGCAAATCCCTTACCTGGTTCTCCAGGGACCCAGGAGGTGGACTTGGCGTCAAACTTTCCTTATTCTTCTTCTTCCTGCCCTTCCCCTTGCGGCCTCGCCCTTTTTTCTTTCCTTTTCCCTTCCCCTTCCGTCGAGGGGGAGGAGTTTCTGGCTCACTTTGAGGGACCTGGGAAGAGGATCCCCATCAGGTCCAGAGCCCAATGATGAAGGCCTCATTGCTCAGTCATCTGGGACCTTGCTGGCACAAGGCCTATCAGTCCTATGTTTTGAAGCCAGGGCTCACTCAGCCCTGTGACCCAAGGTCAATTATATGATCTGGAGCTAGGAGTCACTCAGTTATGTGACCTAAGTCAAGGTCACTCATGCCTAGGATACTTTTTTTTTTAAGATTTTATTTATTTATTCATGAGAGACCCAGAGAGAGAAGCAGAGACACAGGCAGAGGGAGAAGCAGGGTCCCTGAGGGAAGCCCAATATCAGACTCCATCCCAGGACCCCAGGGCCACGCCCTGAGCCCAAGGCAGATGCTCAACCACTGAGCTACCCAGGCATCCCATGCCTAAGATATTTTTGAGGGCAAGAGTCACTTGGTATCATGAGTAGGGGTCCGAATTCACTCATTCCTGAGACCTGGAGCCAGCAATGACTCAGCCTGTGACTTTAGGACAAGCCCCTCACTCACCCCTGTGGCTATAGGATCCAGGTTGTCACAGCCAGGAAGGTACCTCTCACAGGCCTGGAAGGCAGCCTGAGGATCTGGGCTTATCAGCAACTCCTGAACATCTCCCTGGGGAGAGGATGGGGGTCAGGGAAGGGAGCCACAGGCTGACTCTGACACCCCATTCCAAGCACCAAGGCTTGGTATTTCTCTACCCAGAGCACCCTAAGTATAAGGAGGGGGTGGCCCCACCACAGCCGCAGCAATCCCTCTGCCCCTCAAAATTGAGAGGAGGAGATTCCATCATTGTCAACACCAAATCACAATCACAAACCATACCCCACAACATCTGGCCCATCAGGCACATTGATTCCTTTCCTCTCAGATACATGGTGACACCTAATATGTGCCAGGTGCTCTCCAAAGCTTTGGGGACAAGGAGGGGAATAAGATGGATGTGAGCCCTGGCCCACGGAGGGGTCACATATCACAACACACAGCACAATCACGAGTAAAAGTAATCACACCAAAAACACATCTGTCACCAGCCACACAACACCATGCCTGGCCAGCACCCAATATTACAACCGCCTACACACAGTCACACACCATTGAAACAACCAGTGAAGTCCTGAGTCCCCAACTTATTCTCCCATCACAAGTCAAGTATGTGCCATCATGCATTATGGTTTTGTTGCTCTACAATCTCACACACCACAAAGATGCACAGTGATGCAGGCTGCTCTGTCTTCTCAGCTTCATGACACGAGATTTGAAGCTGGACATCTCCCTTTTCCTATCTCTTCTCCACATTAGGGCTGTGGACAAAACTCCCTCCCCTCGCCTGCCTCAGTTTCCACTATCACTGAACCCCTACCTCAAAAGTCTCCTCCCCAAGGTCCTGGGTCCCCAACACAGTGAGTCCAGCTGCGCTAATGAATCGTGGCCCCTGGCCCAATATGGGGGGCTGAGGTTCACAGTCAGCTACCAGAGTCACCATCCTGCCATCCACACTGACTGCCACACGGTGCCACCTGCAAGGGGACAGTCTCAGTGGGGGGTGCTTCTCACTCCACTTCTCTCTGGACCCCAACTTTCCCTATACTCACCTGCCATCCATGAGGTTGACTTGCTGGGGGAGGGGGCTGAAGGAGTCACCTAGGAGACCCAGGGCTGGCCCCAGAGCCAGGCCCAGCTGTCGAATACCACTCTCGTCATAGATGGATAGAAGGACAGACTGGTTGGCTGGCTGGCCCCGCAGGGTGATCAGCACAGAAAAGTTCTCAGGAAAGTGCCCATCTGAAGGGGCAGAGAGAAAGGAGCAGCTTAGATAGCCTAGCAGTGACCCATGCCCCCTGAATGACCCCCTCCAACCCCTCCTGCCCTGACTTACCTGGAAAGAGCTCCCATGTGGGGATGCCAAGTATGGTCGCCTTGCCAACCCTGAATGCCCGGTCACCCTCTGGGGCCCTCTGGGGACAGAGGCCAGGCCCGTCAAGGACCCCAGCCTGGCCCCCTCGCACGCCCAGGGCCTTTAGCACATCCACAGGGTCTTCTGTAGAGAGAGGCCGGGATGCAGGGCATTAAAAAAAAAAAAAACCTAGGACTCCAAACGAATAGCTTAGATTTGGGGAATTCAGCCCCCCACTGTGTTTGTAGGTCAGGGAGAAGGAGCAGGCCTGGGACCGGCACCCACCTCACCACCTCACAGCTGTTCCAGCCTCATCAGCCTGTTGACTCCTGTTTTATTTTTTTTTCTCCTTGGTTTTTTGGTGAGGAAAAAAAAAAGCTGACCTACTTTTGGGATGAATCAAGGCTTCCTGGCCTGAGCCCCAGAGCCAGACTGTCCCCTTCTCAGCACTCTCCCCCGCACAGACTCACTAGGGCTGCTTCCCCAGCCTGAAGCCCCCTGCCAGGGGAAATCCCCTTGGAGAGGAGGGGTTCCTTGTGTGTGTGTGTGTGTGTGTGTGTGTGTGTTTCCCCCCACCTCCTCCCTCTAACCTCCTCTTCTGACCACCACTTCCTCTGAACTCCTCCTCCCTGACCATTATCACCCATGATCTGCTCCTTTTTACCACTACCTCTCCTGACTTCTTCCTTCTGACTTCTTCCCTGATCACCATCACCCATGACCTCCTTCCTCTGCCTGTCCCAATCTCCTCCATCTGTGACCTCCCCCATTTTATCACCCTTTCTGACCCCCTCCTTATGACCACCTCTCTCTAATAACCTCTTGACCTCCTCCCTCGGACCCTATCCCTCTCATCCCAGCAAAGGAAGGCACTGGTCTGGCCCAACCAGAACCTAATCCAGGCCATCCTACCAGCCGCACCCCATACAGCAGGCCAGTGCTAAGTGGAACCACATGGCTTGGGCAGGGGAGGGCGGGGGCTTCCCCTGGGCTCAAAGCCCCTGCCTGCTCCCCCTCCCCCCAGCAGACTGTCCCACTGACCCCCTGACCCAGGCTCTTGGCAGGAGCCAGTTCTGTCGAATCTGCCCATGACCTCACCCTGGGGGCGGTTCTGCTGACCTCACCATTGGGAGTCAGGTTGGGGGGCCAGACTTGGGGGAGAGAGGGGTCTGGATGAGGGACCCTCATCCCAGCACCTCTTGGGTCAGACCCTTCATTCTCCAGACCTTACAGACCCCTATTCCAGCCTCAGCTCACTCTTACCCCCAACCGCCTGTTCTTTCTTCTCTTCCCCTCCCTGCCTCATCTCTGTCCCACTTTCTCGGCTGGTCTTTCCAGGTCTCTCTCTGCATCCAACTCTGAATCAGTCTCTCTCTCTCTTATTCTCTTACTTCCTAGCTCTCTTTTTCTCTCTCTTTCTCTCACTCTCTCTATTGGTATTTCATATATATATATCTGTGTGCATCACTCGCCCCATCCCCTCTCTCTCCTCATCCACGCCCCCCAATTCTGCGGCCACCACCAGCCCCATCTCTAATTGCCTGTTCTCTGGCTGGGCTGTCATTAAGAGGTATTTGGGTTACAGTCCCCTGGGACTAAGATCTGGACTCCCAGGCTCTGTCAACCACAAGGGTCACTCCTCCATGGAATGATCATCCCAGCTCCCACCCCCCTGCAGGCTGGGGCCCGGTAGAGGGCTTAGATCCATGACCCCATACAGTTTGGCTCTCCCTTCACCCAGACCCCTGTCTCTATGCTGTGGGAAGGGTGTCCTTTTGACCAGCTGCTCATTCACATTGAAAAAGTCCTTCCCAGCACCTAACCCCAATGTCTCCTGCTTCAATCTTGCATCTCTTCTGTAATGACCTTTCAGAAACTGACTGCCCTTTCTTTTCTTGGCTGGCTTTGTGACAAGGAGACACACAAGAGGCATTGAGTCTTGCCTGCAGGGCCAGAGGGTGGGGGTCTGTCAGGGACCCAGGCTGACCTTCCCCCACACTCTCCCCTGTGCTGGTCAGGGCCCCAGGGAGATGTTGGATGAGGTTTAGAACATGGAGGGAGGCAGGCAGGGACTAGGCTGCAACGTGGTTGGGATCTCCTCAGAAATACAGGAGAGCCTAGGTGTGAGTGTGTGTGCTATTGTACGCATGCATGAGATGGTGCAAGCGTGTGCGTGACTCTATACGGACCAGGGAATGGCTGAGCATGTGATTTGTGGATATGTCAGTGTGTGCCAAGTATGTGGCCTCCGATGGAGAGACTAGGTGTGTTGTTTGATGTGTGGCTGGGTGTCCATGTGAGTCGGGGGCCTGCCAATAAGCTCAGGGTCCTGCAGGGGATGCAGGTGAGTCTGTGACTGTAATAGGTCAGACTCCAGATGGGGGTGTGTGTGGCTATACCTGGGAGTATGGCCAAGTCCCCCGGTAGGTGATTGGTTGTGAATGCTGGCCCTGTTGTGTGAGTACCAGTGGAAGCAGGCGCAAGAGCTAGAAGGCGTAGGAGGGTGACAAAGGCTGTGACCCTGTGGCGGGTGGCTGCTGGGGTTGCCCCGGGCGTGGGCACCGGTGTTTAACATTCCTGGTGTCCCAGAGGCCTTATATTCTGAATGGATGCCTGAGATTGCACGACTGTGTGGATGTGTGAGCATGGGAATGGGACAAGGGCCAATTTGGGATAATCCACGTGAACAGCACCTCCCTGGACTCCAGAGAAAGTGAGAAAGTGCAGGATGGGATGTGTGCGTGCGTGTGTGTGCTGGGGGGGGCCGAGTTCACATTAGGCAGGGACTTCCAGAAGGGCCTAGCCCAGCCTCTCTCAGCCCAGGGATGCCACTTGAGGGACCACGACCTTCCCAAACCCCTGGGCGCCCCCAACCCCGAGCCTCGTGGGGCGGAGCGCGGCGTCCAGCCAGAAGCGCGCAGCTGGGCGTGCGTCAGCGCTGACTCACTCGTCCGGCGGCCCCCGGGACCCCTTGAGGCCCCTGAGAAATTCCTCAGGAAAAACACCCGCGGCGCGCTCAGAGGGGGTGGGGGGGGGAGCCAGTTCCACTTCCGCCCCCGCCCGCGCTCCGCCCCGCCCCGCGCCCCGCCCCACCTCGCCCCTCACCGCGGCCCTCCCGAGCCCTGTCCATGGTGCTGATCGCGGCTCTGGGGAGCGCGGGGTGGGGGGAGGGGCGGGGGTGGGGGTGGGGGCCGGGGAGCTGCGGGAGCGCCAGTTGGAGGCAGAGGAGGGAGAGGAAGAAGAGGGTGAAGCCATGAGGGAGGGGATGCAAAGGAAACTCTGAATCGCTGACCAGCCCCCTCCCACACTCGTCCCACAGCCGTCACCCGCAGCAACACCCCCTCACGTCCTCATCGGCCACCCTTTACACCCTCAAGTCACAACCGAACCCCTCATCGGCTCACCCAAAGGCAATCACACGCGTAACGCACGACTCTCTAAATCGGCCCCACACAGACACACCCACAACTCACAATCACACACTTGGCCAGGGATCACCCATCACACATATGCATACAATAAGCGTCAACTCCCACACACAATTTCCTACGCACAATTTCACTTCAAACGGCCTTACACACGTCGCTACGCACACACACCTATAAATTGCATTCATTCCAACGCACGCACCAGTAAAACGAGGTCACCCGTTTCCCCCGTACCCCCCCCAAGCTGTCACACCCACAAATCGCCCAGAGTCCGCTGTGCGCGCCCGAACACAGCACCCCAGCCACGCGCGACACGCACGCCCCCCTTGCACGCCCCCCTTTCCTGGCTCCACCCCATCTTTGGGGACCTCGCTAGATCCTGCGCTTCGGGTTCTATTCCTATCTCTTCCTCTCGGGCTCACCGGCCTGCGTCCGGAGCAGAAGCTGCAGCGAAGCCAGGACGAAGCAGAGGCCGGCCCGCGGCTGGCCCAGGCCTCGGCGACTCCCCATCCCGGCGGGGCCCGCACGCAAGGCGGGGACCAGCCGGGGCGTCTACGGGGCGCGGCGACTCCTCAGGCTCCGCGCGCTCCCTCGCCGCGGCCCGCTCGGCGATCGGCTGGAGACTGCAAGAGACCCCGCCCTGGCCTCGCCCTGCGCTCCAGCGCCCGGCCGGGCGGGGCTCTCTGGAGGGGGGGGGGCTGACAGCTGGTGAGGGAGTTGGGAAAGTTTGTGCTGAGTGCTGATTGGCCGGCTAGGGCTGGAGCCCTGGGCCGGGAGCGGGGCCCTTCTTGCCTCACCCCACCGTGGAGGAAGAGGGTCACTCCCTCCCAGCCTAGAATTCGAGGTCCCAGAATTACCCCAAACCCTTTCCTCCTAACAGGCTCCCTCAAAGGGGATCTTAGCCTCGTTCAAACCTTCAACCTCTATCTAAGCCCTGGAATTAAAGCCTTCAGCTTTATGCCAATCTTTTCTATCTCACCCAGACCTCCAAATGGGGTCCCAGCAGGACACCAAATTTTTCACCCACTTACTTTACCCTGGTGGCTTAGCCACACAATGGAAGGTACCAGCTTCATCCTAGGCCTTCCCTTCAGGTGTCTAAATAAAGAATCCTCTTCCCACCTCCAACTTCACACCAGATTACAAAGTGGGGTTCCCAGCCTTATCCTAAACCCTCTTTTCTCCACCCAAATTCCAGAATTGGATGTCCTGGCCTCATCCCCAAACCCTTGACACAGATTCCAAAACACAGTTCTCAATTTCCCCCAAACTCTTAATCTTAAAAAAAAAAAAAAAAAAAAAGTCCCATCTCCACCCCTAGCACTATTCTGACTCAGGTCTCCAGATGGGTGCCCTAGCCCCAATTCCAAATGTTCACATATGCCCCCATTAAATGAGGGAGTCTGGCCCTACTTCAAAGCAGGGCAGTGCCTTAGGGAGAGTGGATATCTGCCATTCCTGGGGTGAGGTATAGCCGCCCCTCACCCTACCGGGACCCCCCACTGTGAATCTTCCTTCCCGCCAGGGGGTCACATGGAGCTGTCTTTGCAATTGAACAAGCACAGACTTGTGGGATCTGAGGCAGCTTCTGCAGGGAGGGACCTATGGGGCGTATCCTGGGCCCTGAACTGCCCCACCGTGGGGAAGAGAGAGAACCCGGCAGTGTCTCCCTCCCAGCCTCTAGCTTCATGGACAAAGAGTCTCTGTGTCTCTGGAGAGGAGGGGTGGGGCCCCATCTGGCCTGAGGGTGAAATGGGGGCTGTGGGGTGCGGAGAAGAGAGGGAATCTCCCCAAGCTGCTCCCCCTCCCTCCTCAGGGACCTCAGAGGCTAAGACTTCTCCTGCTAAAAGATTCTCATAAAGATAGTGCCCTGCCCTGCCCTGCCCTGCTTTGCTGAGAACTTCTTGTTGTCTGCTCCCATCTTCTGACATATCTATGCCCGTTCTCTTCTTTGAAAGGATCCTTCTAGGACCACACTCTCGGCCACTTTCTCTCATTCTCTCCCTCCCATCAGAGACTCTGCCCAGAATAGACAGGAAGAGAATGCCCCTGCTAATTCCCCCAGCCCTGAATGATTTACAATCACAATAAAAAGATCCTAGTTGTGAGTGTAGCAGAGAGAAATTTTTAACAGATAAAGGAAAGAGGCTATTTTGAGGTGAAAGGATTCCCCCCAGCTGCCTGCCCAGGGTCAGTTCAGAATTGGTGCCCCTTCCCCTTGCAGCGGATCAGCTGGAGGGTGTCCAGAAGGGGGCGGGTAAGGCAAGGATGGGTGCCGGGGAGTCAGGTGCTGGCCAGCAGAGGTCACCCTCCGGGGAGGGATCAACATGGCTGACGCACCCCGGACTGTACTGATTTCAGGCTGCTCCTCGGGAATTGGCCTGGAGCTCGCGGTGCAGCTGGCTCATGACCACAGGCAGCGCTACCGAGGTTAGAAGCCCAGGGTGGGGCCGGGAGGGGCAAGGGTGGGCATGGCTTCTGAGGACCTTCATCCCTCCTGGCACCATTTCCACTAGCCTATCCCCCTCAGCTGTATTTGTGGGTTTGAGGAGGACACACGGAGGCCCCCTTCCCCCCTCTACTCATGAATCATCCCCTCATCCAACAAATATTTCCTAGTGCACCTAGTGGGTGCTAGGCACTGTTCTAGGTGCTGGAAACACAGCTGTGAACAAAACAGACAAAAAGCTCTGCCCTCAGCAGTGGTGTAGCGAGAGAAGACAGACCATAAACAGATTTTTAAGATTGTATATCTAGTGCTAAAAAGTGCTAAGAAACAAAATAAAGTAAGGGTGAGGTATGGTAGGAAGTAGGGGGTGTGTGTGTGTGATATTTTTAAAAGGACTGGTGGGGAGGGCTTCCCAAAGTTTGCACTTAGGCATTCCCTAGGACTATCCTCCCCCACCCCTCCCCAGATTACTCCTCCAAGATAAGCCTCTTAAGTGACTCTGACCTTGGGGGCTTAAGGGGGAAGCCTCTAAATCTAAGGACTTAGCCTCCTGAAACTGGAGCAAATTGCCCTAGTCTGCACTCCACACATGGGAACCCCTGACCCAGAGCAGCTGGAGCTGAAGTAGGCAAAGGGCTGCTATTTAAGAGGAGGTTGCAGGGAGCAAGGGAATTGCCCCACTTGGCAGAGCTGCTTCTCCCAACCCTCTGCCCTCTGGCTTAGAGACACACACAGCTTTGGATGTGACAGACTGAGTGCCAGTATGCAGGGAAGCAGTCGTGCTGTGTGTGTCCCTGTGGACAGACAGACGAGTGCATAAAACTGCTGAAGGATGTTTATTGAGTGCTTATTATGTGCCAGGTTCCGATCTAAGTGTTGTGCATCTTGTAAGTCATTTAATTCCCATATCACTCCTATGAGGTTGCCACTGACGTTAGCCCCATCTTAGAAATGAGGAAACTGAGGCAAAGAGTGCCAAAGATCCTTGCCCAACGTCACCTCACTGGAAAGTGGCAGAGTCTGGATTTGAACCCAGGCAACACAGTGCCTGGGGCTGCACTTGTCACTCTATGTGGATGTATGTGGTCCATTCATCCGTGCAACACCCATGAATCACAAAGGCCCACAGACAATATGAAAATGTCCACCAGGGTTGTGCATGTACGATTGTGGGCACACGCGTGAAGGATACAAACATGTATACAGGGGTTTGAGCTCAGCCCTCCAACAAATCCAGGTTCAATTCTCAGTTCTAACACTTCCTAGGGGTGGGACAAGCAAGGAACTTCATCTCGGTGTGTTAATCTCTATGACAGGGATAATCACTTTACTTATTCTGCTAAAGAACTATTGCTAAAGAACAAATCATTCCAAAATTTTTGGTGTAATAGAACAATGATAATCATCTATCTCTCATGGCTTAAAAGTCATAAATTTGGAAACGGCTTGGCAGTTCTGGGTCAGGACTATAGGCTACAGCTAGAGCAGTGGGGGCTAATTACAGGCCTGGACCGACATGTCTCCTCCTTCTAGTGATGTCAGGTCTTCTCCACGTGGTCCCTCTCTCTGGCTAGCTTGGGCTTCCTCCCATCATGACAGCCTCAGGATAACTGGGCTGCTACCAGGCAGCTGAGAATTTTAAGAATGAGCATTACAGGGGTGCTCTGGTGGCTCAGTCAGTTGAGCATCCAACTCTTGATTTCAGGTCACATCATAGTCTCAGGGCTGTGAGATTGAGCCCTGCATCGGGCTCCACACTCAGTGTGGAATCTGCTTGGGATTCTCTCTCTCTCTCTCTCTCTCTTTCTTTCTCTTTCAAATAAATAAGTCTTTAAAAAAAAAAAAAAGGAGTGAACATTACAGCAAACAAGGCAGAAACTGCAATACCTTTTCTGACCTAATCCCAGAAGCCACACAATGTTACTTTGACCATATCCTATTGATTCCCAGCTAGACAGAAGATTCAAGGAGAGGGAAATGAGATTTTATGTCTTAAGGGGGAGCAGAAAAGTTCTCAAAGAGCATCTGTGACGAAAGATGTTGTGGCCATCTTTGGAAAATAAGTCAGTTGCCTAATCATAGGTTCTTGTGAGGATTAGAGACAGTGCTTATTAAAGTGGTTAGCATAAAAGTGTTTGGCGCATTGTAGATATTCAATAAATTGACATTTCTGTGGATGATGTAAATGTGGCTGGTTGTATTTGCATGTACACACAATGCACATACATTGACTCTAAGTGTATATACATTTCTTTTCTCAAGGCAGTATGTTCTTTATTTATGTTATTGTCTTACTTGCTAGACTATAAATTCTGTGAAGGCAGGGACTTTGCCTATCTTATTTCATGCAATAGTCTCAGCACCTACAATACAGCATAGTATACACTAAGTAGATGCTCAGTAAATGTTGGCTGGAGGGATGGCGACAGGAGGATGGATGAAAGTACATGTAAGTGTATGTACACAATATGCATTTTTGTTTGTGTAGTGAACATAAGTATATAAATGTGTGGGTCTCCATCCCTCTGTGACTGCTCATGCAAGATCACGGAAATATGTAAATGAATGCACAGGGAAAAGGAACCCAGTGCTTGCTCCAACTCTGCTTTCTGTCCCCAGTGGTGGCCACCATGAGGGATCTGGGAAAGAAGGGGACCCTGGAGACAGCTGCTGGGGAAGCTCTGGGACAGACCCTTACTGTGGCCCAGCTGGACGTGTGCAGTGAAGAGTCAGTGGCGCAGTGTCTCAGCTGCATCCAGGGAGGGGAAGTGGATGTGCTGGGTGAGACTGAACAGCCCCTGGGATCACCCCCCCCTTCCCTGACCTAAGCACAGATCCTGGTTATAGTGAATTTTCTCCAGTCTGAACACCAGCCTTCTGGCTTCACCAGCAACCTCTAGCCCTAGACAGAAGGGGTAGACAAGCTGGCCAAAAGCTCAGGGTACCAGTTTATTTAGGATACAAGAAATAGATTGAGTCCTGGGGGGTAGGGTGGATTTTATTGAATAGGACACCTAGCATTTGGGGAAGACCATATGTATGGGGAAAGTTACTTTGATGAGTCATTTAGGGAAGGGAGCATGATGAAGAAGCAACACATGATCCCCCAAAGGCCTTCTAAGGAGGGTTGGTGTGGCCTTTTTGATGCAAATTGGGGTCAGAGCTGAATTGCTCTTGCATTAAGGGAAGTCAGCTCCCAGCAGCCCTTCTCCCAACCCAGGGTTCAGGTCCCCATAACAAATACTAAACTATATGTGAAGATCATCAAGGCTCAGCATTTGTCCACTCAAGATAATTCAGAGAGTGTCCCTAGAAGAGTGACACCAAAACGGTTGGAGAACCTCAAAGTAACCTTTAGTCCTTTCCTTAGTGAATAATGCTGGAGTAGGCCTGGTGGGGCCCCTGGAGGGGCTCAGCCTAGCTGCCATGCAGAATGTCTTGGATACCAACTTTTTCGGGGCTGTCCGTCTGGTCAGAGCTGTCCTTCCTGGCATGAAGAGAAGGAGGAAGGGCCACATTGTGGTGATCAGCAGTGTCATGGGGCTGCAGGGTAAGCCCTGGGGATGTCTCCCTGGGAATCCTCCTAGTCTGACCCTCCCCAGGCTAGAAGAATGGCAAATAGGTTTTCGCTCATATTCCAAAAGAGCCTGTGTTGAGAAGGATTCTGAAACTCTGTAGGAAACATCTCCGGATTAGATTGCCATGCTCCAAGAATAGGCAGTAGTGTTATGAATGCCGCCAATGGCCATCCACACCCAGCATCCACCCTACTTCCAGACACTTCTAAAAAATCTTTCCCAATAATCTCCCCCAAACCAAAGGAACCATCAGAACTCCCCCCCCCCCCTTTTTTAAGTAGGTTTCACAGGCATGGAGCCCAACATGGGGCTTGAACTCACAATCCTGAGATCAAGACTTGAGCTGAGATCAAGAGTCAGACGCTTAACCAACTAAGCCATCCAGGCACCTAGAACTCCTTTCCTGTGACATATTCTCACCAAATACTTCCAACCAAGCCCCAGAGACAGCTAGCTTTGGGGCTCTGGGGTTCTGCAGAATAAGAGAGCAGTGATTGTTTAGTGATGTCTGATATTGGCCTACTATGGAGGTCACCTATTTGCCATCTATGCTCCTGGGTCTTTCCTCCTTGAACCCCTCTACATTCCCTCCCTCCTCCCCATGAAAATTCCCTGGGATCTGTCCCCCTCCTCAGCAGCCACCTGAAGAATCCACCTTATTTGTTACCCTGTCATGGGGAATCTGTGGCTACCACTCAGTCCCATCCCTCTGGCCCCTCTTCCAGCTGTACCTCCTGACCTCAGGGGCCACATTCATTCTCAATCAGGACAAATAAGAATCACTAAATAAGACTTGCCCTCAGGGACCCTGGCAATCCCATGCTCAAGTGGCCAAGAGTTTTAAAGGATGGAGGGAAGTAGGGTTTTCCGGGGCTAAGGCAAATGGGGCATGTGGCACCCCAAAATCACCTCATCCTGAGCATATGGGCTCATCCTTCAGCATAGGCGTCCATCACACATACATATAATCATCATGTTGACCTTAGATATCCCTCATTCTGATCTTCAAACCCTTTCTGCTCTGTCTCCTGAAGACCCCATATCCCTCTAGACCCACAAGCCCATCGCCCAGACCCCAAAGGGCCCCCAACCTCCTCCAATCTTCTCAGGTGTCGTGTTCAACGAAATCTATGCAGCCTCCAAGTTTGCCCTGGAGGGATTCTTCGAAAGTCTGGCTGTCCAGCTGCTGCAGTTCAACATCTTGTGAGGCTGGCATTTGGGTCGTCAAAGGGAAATGGGAGACAGTGATGGGAAAGATGAGGGAAAGGGAGGCAGTGAGGGGAAGTGGGCTGGGAAGGCAGTGATAGTGGGGAAACAAGGAAGTGGTAAGAAAGTGGAATCAGGAATGAGGGAAATGGAGTTATTAGAAGAGGGTGGAGCAGTATTGGGGGGGGCAGTGGAGGGGCTGAGGGAACCAGGAATGATGAGAAAAATGGGGGGAGAGAAGGGAGAGAGGGACACTAGTGGGGCGGTGACTGGGTTGGGGTACCAGACCCCCTACCCCTATCCGTGTCCCCAGCATCACCCTGGTGGAACCTGGCCCGGTGGCCACTGACTTTGAGGGGAAGCTCCTGGAACAGGTTTCCACAACCGAGTTCCCAGACACTGACCCTGACACCCTGCACTACTTCCGGGATATCTACCTCCCTGCCTCCAGGGAGCTTTTCCGCTCTGTGGGACAGAGCCCACAGGATGTGGCCCAGGTGAGTAGGGAACCCAGAGCCCCAAAATATGGCTCAAGTATGTGAGGGTGCCCCACCCTGGAAACCCCCCTCCCTGAATCCAAGAGCTCAGGGCTCCACCCCATAGGTCATTGTCAAGGTCATCGGCTCAGCCAGACCACCCCTGCGCCGACAGACCAACGCCCGCTACACTCCGCTGGCTGCGCTCAAGGCTGTGGACCCTTCAGGCAGCCTGTACGTGCGCACCACCCACTGCCTGCTCTTCCGCTGGACACGCCTCCTCAACCTTGGCCTTCGATGCCTGGCCTGTGGCTGCCTCCGCTTCCGAATATGGCCCCGGTGAGCAGAGAGCCTCACCCAACCGTCCCCACCTCTGAACACCCAGGCCTTTTCAGTTTACACCCATCTCCAAGGCCAGGACAGATCCTTCTCTCCTTCCTTTCTACCTCCCTTCCTCCCCTCTCTCGGCAGACTCTGCCTGCCCCACTCTGTGCCTAGGCATTGCTGAGATCCCAGAAATCCCTCAGCCTCCACACACACACCCCTCCCTGGTCAGGGCTGAGTCCAGAGCAAGGAGCTGGTGTTGTGTCTGGGAAGGCAATGGAGGCTTCCTGGAGGAGGGGACATTGTTGCTGGACCTTGAAAGATATGATAGACTGCCTCATTCAACCTCTGGAATTTATTATCCTGGGCCTGGGAATACAAGGATGATCTAAAACCCCCTCCACATAGAACTGAGTTGACTAGGTCAACTTTTCTGGTCACACATTCCATCAGCAAAATGTTTGTGCACTCACCAGCAGTGCATGTATGTTTTTTCATAAAACATATATTTGTAACCACTAGCAATCACTATATTAAATATTTAATAAAGCTCAATTTCTTATGTCTAAATAAAAAAATTAAAAATCAATAAGGTTTACTTCACATACATTAGAATGGCTACTATAAATAAACCAAGCAAAAAAAAAAAAAAAAAGCAAACAAAAACTCCAGAAAACAACAAGTATTGACAAGGATGTAGAGAAATTGGAGCCCGTAGGTATTGCTGGTGAGAATGTAAAATGGTGAGATCACTCTGGAAAATAGTATCGTAGTTCCTCAAAAAAATGAAACAGATTTATCATGCGATCCAGCAATTTCCTTTCAGGGTATTAACCAAAAGAATTGAAAGCAGGATCTCAAAGAGAGAGAGATGTGTATGTGTATGTACATGCACACCCATGTACATAGCAGCATTATTCACAATGGCCAACAGAAGACTGGATGAACTCAATGAAGTATATCCACATGATGGAATATTATTCAGCCTTAAAAAGGAAGTCAATTCCAACATCTGCTACAACATGAATAAACCTTGAGGATATTTATGCTCAGTGAAATAAGGCAGATAGAAAAAGGACAAATATTGTCTGATTCCACTTGGATGAAGTCCCTAAAGGAGTCAAATCCATAGAGACAGGAAGTAGATGGTGGGAGCCAGGAGGGGTGGGGAGTCAATATTTAGTGGGCACAGAGTTGGAATTTTGCAAGATAAAAGAGTTCTGTGGATGGATGGTGGTCATCCAACAATGTGAATATTAATGACTTGATATTAATGAACTATACAGTCAAAAATAGTTAAAATGGTAAATTTTGTGTTATGTATTTCTTATCCCAATTTTAAAAATTTAAAAAAGCAATAGGGGTCCTACTGATGCTCCCAAGAGAGTGCTCCCATGTTTCTTGGCCCTCATGGAGAGTTTGGAAGCAAGTGGAGTCTAGGTGTAAATGTTAACTCTGCCTCTTGTTCACCCGGTGACCCTGGGCAGGTGACTTCCTGGTGTCATTATCTGGAAAACAGAGCTAACAATACAACACTGAAATGACAAGAAAAGCACCCTGCACCGTTTTCCATTTCACTTGGAGTTTTTGCTGTGGTTCATGTCTAGCCACCACCTTGGAATGCCAGGCTCCCAGCGAAGGTGTTTTAATTGACATTTGCTCTTGCAGCCTTACTAGATAAATAGAGGCCCTCAGAACCTGCCCAGTTCATAAACGGGGGAACCAAACTGTCCAGAGCAGAGCGGAGGGGCAGGAATCAAGCCTAAGTCTGTCCACCTCAGTCTATGCCAGTCCTCATGAATCTCCAGTAACTTCTAGGAAAAGAGAAGCTGATTCCAGGGCCCATGAAAGAGATCTCTTTGAGTCAGTGAAGAGATAATGGGGCTACTTAATATTTTTAGTAAAATGAACCCCTCCTGTGCTCTCCCTGACATTAGATTCTTGAAGCAATGTTGAAATACCTGCAAAAGAATGTAGATCCTGACGATGGTCGCACAGCCTTATGACTATACCAAAACCACTGAATCGTGTGCTTTAAAAGGACAAATTTTATGGTATATGAATTATATCTCAACTTAAAATTTAAGTACATTTTTAAAAAGATTTTACGAAGCACACGTTTGTAAGAGGTCTTTGGTTTACCTCAGGAGGTTCACCCAAGGATTATATCAGTCAGTTTCCTCCACATTTGTTTTTTTGGTTATGTTTGGGTTCTGCCAATAGGAGGCATCAGCGGGAGGTGAGAGAATGGATGGAGAAAAGCCAAAGTATTTGTCCCCTAAGTTCCCTCTATGGGGGTCACTGCATCAGCAGCATCTCTCCATCTGAGGCCGCAGCTCAGTTTCTGAGAGTCACTCCCTCCCTCTGCCCCTTTCAGCTAAAATGGTGAGGAGATCCCACAATTGCCAGCAAGATGGCACTCCACTGTCCTCCACAGGGCTACACATCTTCTGTCTTCACCTTTGTAATCATCCCTGTCTTCACTGATCCCCAAAATACCCACTCTGAGTGAACTATCTCTTCCACCCAGCACTCTGACTGAGGTAATGTATGAAAGAGCAGGGGAGCAAAGTGCATACCCACTAATCCACCATCAGACTTCACCATTAGAACATTATTGAGATTTGCTGCCTGCCTTACCCCAAAGGTCTCCACTATCCTGAATTCTATGTCCAACATTCCCTTGTTTTTCAAAAAACTCCCTTAAATAAATTATTTTAAAAGACAAATTTGGGGGCAGCCCCTGTGGCGCAGCGGTTTGGCGCCGCCTGCAGCCTGGGGTGTGATCCTGGCAGCCCGGGATCGAGTCCCACGTCAGGCTCCCTGCATGGAGCCTGCTTCTTTCTCTCTCTCTCTCTCTCTCTCTCTTTGTGTGTCTCTATGAATAAATAAATAAAAATCTTTTTAAAAAAAAAAGACAAATTTGGGGCACCTGGGTGTCTCAGTCAGTTAAGGGTCTACTTTTGGATCAGGTCATGATGTCAGGATCTGGCATCAAGTCCCTTGGGGCATCATCAGGCTCTCTGCTCAGCAAAGGAATCTGCTACTCCCTCTCCCTCTCCCCCCAGCTCATGCAAGCTCTCTCTCTCTCTCTCTCTCTCTCTCTCTCCCCCACCTCTGTCAAATAAATAAATAAAATCTTTTTTTTTTTAATACAGAGAGCATACAATCAGGGGGAGCTGCAGAGGGAGGGGGAGAAGCAGGCTCCCTACTGAACAAGGAGCCCAACGTAGCGTTTGATCCCAGGACACACATCCCAAAGACAGACCAACTGAGCCACCCAGACACCACAAATAAATAAAATCTTAAAAAATAAAAATAAAAAAGACAAATTTATCTTCTTGCCAAGGAGGAAAAGTCATCGTAGTCACCATATGTGAAGCCAAATTCAATAATTATTTACAGGTGAAGCATACAGTTTTCCAAACCCCATACTCATAGACTCTTGGAGTGAGAAAATACCAGACCTTCTCTCTCAGATTCCCTTGCAGCTAGGGAGTGGGCATGTGACCCCGATTTTACTCAGCAGATGCACAGGATTTAGATTTGAGAAACCACCACCCAAAGGAGGAGGGATCAGGAAAGGAAGATATCAGAAGGGACAGGGGCATTGAGATTGCCCAGGGTGGCCATTGAAGGTCAGAGCTGCCAGCTGGTTTCAGGAGAATGACTTAAACTGCGACCTTAGCTGCTGCCCTGCACCCCTACTTTGTCCTTTTCCATCTTCAAAGCCTGGTAATTTCATTAGTCCTCAATATCCACCAGAAAAAATCCTTTGTGGCTTAAACCACCCTGAGATAGTTTCTGTTGCGTATAAGGAAGTTTCTGTTGCCAATCCAGACGGCAACATAAAAACAAATGCAGTGGTGGAGGGGGGACCGTTATTATATTCCAGCTGGATGCTATTGCCGACCAACAGAACCTGGCCAATGTTCAGGTGTTGAAGACACACCCTCTATCTTCCCCATCTTAGCAAAGATAAGTCTGTTCTAGTTGCTCATTCCAAAAATCTTGGAGTCGTCCCTACTTCCTCTCTCTCTCATACCTCAGCGCTAATTAGATCCTGTTCACTTGACCTGCAAAATATATGCAGAACCAACCATTTTGCCACACCTTCTGGGCCCCCACCCTGATCCAACCGCCATCATTTCTCACCTGGAGTGTTGCACCAGCCCCCTCCCCCTTCCCCCCTTCCACACTTGCCTCCCCCTACAATTCATTCTCCACGTAACAGCCCAGAAGATCCTTTCAAAACAGCTTTTCAATAGATAAAATGCTCAGTGTTTTTAAAAATCAATATATATGCGTATATGTATGTATAAAAGGATCTTAAAAACAATTCTCCCAACCTCCTCTTTCCCTCAATTCCTGACCCCTCCTCCATCTCGAATTATCTAACCAGATTTTATTTCTAATTATACTAGAAAAAAAAAAAAACCCTGATAATTGGATAAGCAAACTGTAGTATATACATACAAAGGAATGTTATTCAACCTTAAAAATGAAGAAAATTCTGGCACATGCTGCAACATGGGTGAACCTTGAAGGCATTATGCCAAGTGATATAAGCCAGACACAAAAGGACAAATACATTGTACAATTCCATTTATGTAAGGTACATAGAATATGCAAATTCATAGACAAAAAATAAAACAATGGTTAAAAGAGGCTGGGCAGGTGGAAATGGGAAGTTAGTGCTTAACAGGGACAGAGGTTCAGTTTGGGAAGATGGGACATTCTAGAGATGATCGGTGGGGATGGCTGAACAGTGATGCAAATGTGCTTGGTACCATTTAACTGTACACTTGAAAATGGTTAAAATGGTAAGTTTAATGCTCAGATTTTACCACAATTTAAAAAATAAATATGAAAAAAATAAATAAATAATAAAAAATAAATATGGAGTATTTTGATGAGAAAATAGAATACATATGTGTGTATACATATATATTTAACTTTTCCCAAAAAAGCAGCATACTATATACACCGAAATGTGAACTTTAGTTCTTTCCTTGAATAATATGTCTTGGAAGTGTTTTCATATCATCCCAAGCAGACATCCTCATTCTTTTGCACAGCTGCAATATATTCCGTTGTGTAGATGGACAATAATTTCTGCAACTGGTCCTGTGCTGATGAATCTTTGGGCTCTCTCCAGTCTTTTCCTATTATATAAACGGCTCCAATGAATAACCTTGTGTGCGTCCATCATTTCACACATGTGCAAGCATTTCTGTCATGGGATTACTTGGCCAAAGAAACTATGCATTTGTAATTTTTACGAATATTCTCAAATTCATCTCTATTGGAAAGGACTGATGTCCATATGTTAGCATGGTCACTTCTCCACAGTCTCACCACGCTGCATAGTATTAGTCTTCTAAATTTTGGCCATTCTAATGGGTAAAAATTAGTATCTCCGATTTCTCTTATCTCAACTTGCATTTCTCTTATTATGAGTGAGGCTGACTGTCTTTTCAGACGTCAAAGAACTGTTTGTATTTCATTTTGTGTGAACATTCTGAGCACACGTTTTGCTCAGGGTTTTCTATTGGGTTGTTTATATTTTTATTATTAATTCCTAGAAACTCTTTACATATTATGGAGATTAGGGAGACTGTAATATGAAGTACACTTTTCCCCTATTTTTTTCAACTTTTCCGTGGTGTAACTTAGCCTTATTTTTACATCATGGAATTATTCATCCTTCTTATTGTTGTTACCTTTGGATTTCAAGTCAGAGTAACAACAGACCTACCCAGACTGATTCTGTTAAGACAGAAAAATAATGTCACTCTTCTTTTCAAAATTCTCCAATGGTTCCACCTCTTTCTTAGATTCAAATCCATAACTATGAGGCCTCCTACATGATCTGATCCTTGAATATAAATCTCAAATTATTACCCACTCTATCCATTTCACCCACTTCATTTTAGGAACAGTGACCCCCTTACTATTTCTTTCTTTTTTTTTTTTTCCCCTTACTATTTCTTAAATGCTCTATGCACATTCCTACTTCAGGGCCTTTTTAAAAAAGATTTATTTATTTATTTATGAGAGACACACAGAGAGAGGCAGAGACATAGGCAGAGGGAGAAGCGGGGGTCCCCACAGGGAGCCTGATGCAGAACTTGATCCCAGAACCCTGGGATCAAGCCCTGAGCTGCCCTGAGCTGAAGGCTGACACTCAACCACCGAGTCACCCAAGCAGCCTCAGGGCCTTTGTATTTGCTGCTCCGACTGCTAGGAAGCTTTTCCCAGATAGCCACATAGCTCCTTCCTTCAGTTCAGCTTCTCAAAGGGGCCACAAGATGGTACTCTCTCACTGTGTCCCCTGAACCTGCTTTATTTCTCATCAGCTGACACATATTAGTTGTTTGTTTTTTGCTTGTCTCCCTCCACTAGAATGTCAACTCCATGGGGAGGAGACTTGTCTGCTCGATCACATCTCCAACATCTACAAGAGTATGTGGTACACGGTAGATATCCAAATATCTGACAAATGAAAGAATGAGTGGGTAAATCAATGCGTCAAAATGGGACTCTCTGCGGCCTAAGAAGGATTTCAAAACCCCTTTCTTGGGATCCCCGGGTGGCGCAGCAGTTTAGCGCCTGTCTTTGGCCCAGGGCGCGATCCTGGAGACCCGGGATCGAATCCCACGTCGGGCTCTCGGTGCATGGAGCCTGCTTCTCCCTCTGCCTGTGTCTCTGCCTCTCTCTCTCTCTCTGTGTGACTATCATAAATTAAAAAACAAAACAAAACCCTTTCTTACCACTCCCCAAATCATCATGCCCCACCTCCCTTCCAGGTATTTGCAAGGGCTGTTCTCTCCCCCTGAAACAAAACCATCTTCTGTCTCCCATTCCTAACCCTTTACCTGATTACCCTTACTTTCCTGAGACTTTCAGGTCACAGCCTAAATACTACTTCCTCCAAGATGCCTTCTTTGACTCCACAGGCTGAATGGGTTATGATAGGTTTCTCTGGACCGTCATAGCTGCTTGTTTCTGGATGTTTTTTCCTGATCAGGCTGTCGGTTCTGTTTGGGCGCATATCACATGGCTCTCAGACCCAATAATCAACCCCAAATGTGATCCCTCCTCCTTAGCAAGTAACAAGCTTCCTCTGAAAATTCTCACTTCGAGCCAGACCTCCTTGGACCGGGAGGAGAGGCATGTGATGGATGCCCTTAGGGATCAGGAAGCAAGGTCAGTTCCTGAAGCCTTTGGGGAACACAAGTGCATGATCAGAAGTCCTCAGGACCAAGAAATGACCAGAGGAGCCTGGGCTGAGGCAGGAAGCGACCAAGCAGGGCACATCTTGGGGGTTTCCCCCAGGCTAAGACGCTCCTGACACCTCTGACCTGAGCAAGAAACCTTTCTGAGCTTTGGGATTTCCTCACCTGGAAAACGGAAGGGCTGCTGGCGAGTAAGTCCCTACTAAGTGTCAGAGCTCAAGTGTTTCATAAATGACAGCCATTCCCTGAAATGTTGCTATGGGTATTATTCTCTGCCTCCTGGATCCTGGATCCTGCCCGGCCTTTCCCGGGAAGCTTTGGGCTGGAAGCCTGGATAAGGAGAAAGCGAAAACAGGCCACCCATCCCTGCAAAGCCGTCCCTCCCGCCCTGGCCTCCTTGCAGCAAACCCAGGGTCCCAGGGAGGGGAAGGCGGGCGGGATCTGAGCGGCGGTAGCAGCTGCTCTGGGCTCGCAGCCAACGTCCCCTCCCTCCGCCACCCGCATTCCTGCGGGAGGGGGCCGAGCGCTCCTCAGCCCGGCTGGAGGCTCGCTGGCGCCCTCTCGCGGCCAAGTGCGAAAGGTTGAACTTGACCATTAACTGCTGTGGCGGCCCTAGGTGGGGCTCACAGCGGGTCTGCGACCCCCCTACCCTCCTCAGGCTCCCTCTCACACACAGGTTCACGTAACTTGCTGTGTGATCTAAGGCAAGGCACTGAACCTCCCTGTGCCTCGGTTTCCTAGCTGCACAGTTTCGAGCAGGACACTTCACCTTCTGGCGCCTGGGTTTTTCCATCTGCAAAGTGGGTCAGTGGGTCATTAGAATGAGCAGGTGAATGGGACGCCTGGGTGGCTCAGCAGTTGAGCATCTGTCTTTGATCCTGTGGCCCCGGGATCGAGTCCCACATCGGGCTCCCTGCATGGAGCCTGCTTCTCCCTCTGCCTGTGTCTCTGCTTCTCTCTCTCTGTGTCTGTCATGAATAAATAAAATCTGAAAGAAGAAAGAAAGAAGAAAGAAAGAAAGAAAGAAAGAAAGAAAGAAAGAAAGAAAGAAAGAAAGAAAGAAAGAAAGAAAGAAAGAAAGAAAAAGAAAAGAATGAGGAGGTGAAGGCGGCTACAGTGAATACCCACTCCCCAGGGGGAAGGGGTTTCCGTCCTGTTCACTGCTGTGTCTCCAGCATCTGCAACAAGGCCAGACATGCAGTGGGCGCCCACATTTATTTCATGTATTAGTTATTGAGCACATGCTTATTCTTCATTTAGGGGACCTGAGGCTGGGGCAGGAAGGAGCGGACAGACGTATGAGATGTGAGCTCCTGTCACTCATTCACCCACTTTCGCCTACACCCATTTATTCATTGGATGATAAAGCTCTATCACACCATGTTTTCAAAGTGTTTCCCACCTCCTCTGTTTCTCATTGGTACCCAAGGGCAATTTTTCCCTTCCTGGGCCCACCCTCAAGACAAAACTGAAACTGAAGGGAGCCGCAGGCCTGAGCATGTTTCAAAACAGAAGTACTGGCGTGGCAAGAGGGAGCCCAGACTGGACAGAAAGGTGGGAGAGATGTGGGTGGGACTGAGAATGAAACCCCTGGCACCCTTCACCTTTGGACAATGCCTTGCTGTGGACACCTAGGAGCCCCTGGGACAGAGAGGGGATGTGGACACCTGGTGTGGGGGCAAAGATGTGAAGGGGAGAGCTGCCCGCCAGCTGAGGGAGAGCTGAACAGAGCCAGCAGAGATTCCCTGAGAGCAGGGAACAGCAGTGGAATATGCCACCCCAAGTGGACACCAGTGTTCTAGAACCTTCCAAATTAGCTCTCATTTGCTCCCCTGGTCCAGGTCTTATTTTGATTCTGTTGGTTCTTTGCTTCACAAGAGACTGTTTACCATGGACTCAAGAGCATCACCTGCAGCCTCACGGCTCACCTGCCTGGCACAGGGCAAGTTGCTTTCACTCACCAGGCCTCAGTTTCCTTATCTGTACAATAGATGGGAATTCTTACTCTAGCATAAAGGTGAGACATTTATGGCTCTCCTGTCGGTGCACGTAGAGCGTGTAGAACAACACCTGGAACACACTAGGTGCTCAGTAAATGAGGAATAAATGACCAGATCCCACCTTCCCGCTTTGTTTCTAAAATACTTGGCTTTCCAGTTCTCTACAAAACTAGAGTCTGGGAAGTGGGCACACGTTGAACCTAATTAATAAAAGGCTGTGAAGCTGAAGGGGGAAATGCACTTTAAGCCCTTAGTAAGTCCTCATTAAATTTCCACTCTAGACAAAACTAGAGTCTGGGAAGTGGGCACACGTTGAACCTAATTAATAAAAGGCTGTGAAGCTGAAGGGGGAAATGCACTTTAAGCCCTTAGTAAGTCCTCATTAAATTTCCACTGCTGTGTTCCCAGATTGCTAAGGAGGGCTGTGCTCATAGCAAATACTTAATGAATCTTTGTTGGATAAATGTATATTATCATTGTTTTCGGGGAGATCTGGGGTTCTCCAATAAGCAAGATTCTCCAAGCTGGCAGTGCCAGCTTCACTGAAAAAAAAATTAAAAAAAAAGAAGAACCAGACAAACTTGTCTGCAACCCGTCTGCTTCTAAGAGACAGACACCACAAAGTAGTCCAACATCTTTAAAGGGCATATTAAACAGGCAGCGAAAATTATTTCGGAACAGAGAAAGCCTTCTTCCAGGAATGCCTCAAGCATGATGTGTTTTTGTCCCTGGTTTAATATGTATAATTTGCCTCTGGAAAAGGAGCCCAGAGAGCTTGGCATAATTTAAGAACAATGGACAATGGTCACAATTTACCAAGCATAATTATGCAGAAAGATCCGAAGCCCAGCAAGAGGATTTGACCTGTGCATTTTTTAGAAGGTTCCATTATGGCAGGTCCTGGGGCTGGATAGCTAAATGCCAAGGCTGCTTACGCTTGGGGCCAGGGAATGAAGATATAATGCCTGCACTGCCCCCCATTTGAGCAACTACCCCAGAAACTCACCAATTTCACAAGGGCAGGGGTGGGGACAATCCTGTTCCTGCCCTGACTGGTCAGTCCCAATCAAGCTCTGAGCCCAGTCTCCCAACCCACATGGCCTAGGGTCCTTGCATAGAGAGGAATGCTTCAGGATAAGACCCCATGGGTCATGGGAAGGACAACTGCTCCCACCGCCAACGCTGGCCTCCAAGGGGGGAGCTCGTATATTTCCCTACCTCTGCTGTTCCCAGCCCCTCCTCAGCCAACGAGCTGAGGAGGGAGGAGCAGCCCTCTCGTTCCCCATTGGACTTATGGGAATTCCTTCCCCATGTCTGTTTAGATATTAACTCAATCAGGACAGGCCAAGGCAAACAGACCAGAGCTGGGGTGTTCAAGAGGATAGGCACCTGCGGCCTGGGGCTGCACACCACCCCATCCCCGCCGCCATGGACATGCCCTGGCCCGTGGGGTTGATTCTACTCCTCTTGAGGACCTCTCTTGCCCATGCCGAGCCACTGTGAGCCTGGGAAACTGAAGGCCCTCAGCCACTGCCTGCATGTCTGTTGTCTGCATGATTCCCTGCATGTGATTCTGTCTCTCTGCTCCTGCCCACTCCCCCCACCCCCCACCCCCGCCGAGTCCTCCCATGCTCCTGTGTTTGTCTACTGGCAGGTACATCCTGGTGACCCCTCGAGCCCTGCGGGTCGGCACTCCTGAGAACATCCATGTACAGGCTCACTCAGACTCCCTGCAGCCCCTCACTGGGAACCTCCAGGTGAACCTCACCGTGTGGGACTTCCCCATGAAGAAAACAGTGGTGGCTATGAGACGCCTCACTCTCTCACGAGCAAACCACTTTATGAAACAGACATCTGTGATGGTAGGTGACAGGCCTGAATGGGTGGCCACTAAGGGAGGTTCTGGGTCAGCAAGGATGGAGAGGGGCAGACTCTAGAAGGATTCCCCATGAAGGACACTGGGGAATAGATGCAGGGTTTGGATATGGTTATTGCTCCTCTTATGTCCTGTCCAGTCAGAAATCCAAAGTCCCCTGGGTCTGAGCTCCAAGAAGGGCAGTGATTAGCCGGAAGAGGTCTCTGTAAGAATTAATAAAAGGCGCCCTCTGCTGGTGGCTTGGGAAGCTGAGCTCGGACGGGATTGCAATTCCACTTGGACTGGATGTCCTTGCGCAGGAGCAACCTACAGAGCCAGACAAGACAACCTTGTTCTCAACGACAGATGGCCCCCATTCAATTGTTTCTCCTGAGATCTGGCTCAGGGCTTTGCTTCCAGGAATAGAGACTTCAGCAGAGCCTGAGGAGTGTGAGCATCTCTCCCCAGATTCCTGAGAGCCTGATATACCCCCAACAACCAGGGCAACGGTATGTCATCATCCGGGCAACGTGGGCATCCACCTCAAACCCTTCATTCATGGAGAAGATAGTGCTGGTGGCTCCCCATGCTGGCTACATCTTCATCCAGACAGACAAGACTATCTACACCCCTGAGCACTTGGGTAAAGCCCCCAAGCCCTTGGCCTAGGGCAGATGCTGACTCTCATTCCCTGTCTCCCCCACTGCCCTTCATATTCCATCCCCCAAGGTCTCCCTCTGTCCAATGACTCCTCACTGCCCAAGATCCTAATGACTATCTCCCTCTCCAGCTTCTGTCCAGAACTCAGAGCCTTTCTTCTCTCTCCAGTTCAATACCGAGTATTCACTGTGGACCACAAGATGGATCCTGTGGCCAGAATATTCACTCTGGACATCAAGGTGGCCTCTCTTTATGGGAAGATGCATCCCAGACACTGAGGTTATATCCTGTGCTGAAGGCCTGGGTCATGAACAACTCACCCCCTGTCCCCACAGAACCCGGAGGGGATCACTGTAATCAGCCAGAATCTGATAGCCAAGGAAGGTTTCTTCGCAAGCTCCTTTAAACTCCCAGAGATTGTCAGGTGCCTCACTGGGAGCCCTATGGATGGAGGGATGGAGGCTCTCCTCCTCAGTCTCCATCTCTCCTGACTCTCTGTGTCTCAGTCTTGGGACCTGGAGCATCGAAGCCAGTTACCAAAGTGCGGCCAAGCAAAAGTTCAAGGCAGCCTTTGATGTCAGGGAATACGGTGAGTAGGGTGTGATGGGCAGGGCAAGGTGGGACCCACAAGAAACAGGGTGGGAAGTGGAAAAGAGGTCTCATGGTGCACCTACTGTGTGTGAGGGCCCAAGCTGGGTTCTGGTGAACAGGACACACATTCCAATCCTTGGGGGTTGCCAGAGTCATGAGGAAGGAGTGAGCAGGGAGGGGACAATGGGGGAACAACAAAACACTGAGGGTACCCACTGCCTTTATTCCACCCAGTGCTCCCATCATTTGAGGTCCAGCTGAAGCCAAATAAGACTTTCTTCTACCTTAACGATGAGGCTCTGGGTGTGGACATTGAGGCTTGGTGAGTCCCCTTGTCCCCAGCTTGGACATAGGACCAGGAATGCCAAGAAACTGAATGAGTAGAAAAGCCGGTCACTTCTGTGGCACTTGAGGTATGGTAGAGGTAGAGGTATTCTTTGCCACCCATGAGATATTTTTGGCCACCTACATTGTTTTGCGAGGTTGTCCAGACCATGTCTGTCACCTGTAGGTAGTACAGACTATCCCTTCTGGTCTCTGGGGTTGTATAGGACACCTTGCCCATCTAATGGATTCGTGCCATATCTCACAGCTTAGACCATTCTGAAGGTCTGGAAGGTTGCACAGGCACATTTGCCATCTTATGAAATTGTCCAGACCACCTCCACAGCTGTATGAGGTTGTAGAGACCATATTGTCCAGTCAAGGTTGTAAGGGCCATGCCTGCCACTTCTCAACATTATTCAGACCATTCCTACAGCTCTATCATGCTATGCATCCTGTCTAGTCTGTCTCACGAGGTTTTATGGGCTACTTCTACCATCTTGTGAGGTTGCACAGGCCATATCTGCAACCCAACATGAGACTTTACAGGACATGTTTGTCACCTTCCACGGTTGTGTAGATGAGCAATGAAACCATTCAAGTTTCCAGGGGCCACCTCTGTCCCTCCCAAAGATTTACCACTATCCCTACAGCCTCATGAGGTCATATATGACATCTCTGCAATCACATGAGGTTGTGTGGGTGCTTCAGAGACAGTGGGATGACCCTCCACTCACCCCCAGGTATATATTCAATAAGCCAGTGGATGGACATGCTCTGGCCATCTTCGGGGTGAAGCTGGATTCCCGTCGGATGCCCATCCAGAGCTCCCTGCAGAGAGTGGAGGTGATTGAGTCTTGACCTCTTCCCCCACCAATAGCCCTTTCCATTAACTTTCCTGTCTCCCCAAAAAACCATCTCTTCTTCTCTCTTTGGCCCTGAGAGCAGATCTCTGAAGGCCTGGGCCACATCTCCCTCCAGAAGGATACACTGATATCCACATTCCAAGGCCCAGAAGAGGATTTCATTGGGGCCTCAATCTTTGTCAACATCACCGTGTTCTCTTCAGGTACCACTCTCACCCAAGCCCCTGGCAGAGGTCAAAACAGCATTCTTGCTCAACCTAGACATGTGACCATGGGCCACCTCCCAGCCTGTTTCCATATCAGAGGAAGGTAAAAATGTCAGAAAGACTAAAAGGAGCTTAGATTGTGTTGCTGTCTTCCCTGTCTTGGTGAAGCCAAGCAGCCTTTCCACTTCCCCAAGAAACTGAACCTCCTCCACAGACCTCACAGTCCCCCATCTCTCCAGGGGGTGAGATGGTCCAGGCTGAGTCCTCCGGGGTGAAGATTGTCCGGAGCCCATACAACATAAAGTTCACCAGGACACCCCAGTATTTCAAGCCTGGGATACCCTTCCACTTTAAGGTCAGAGTCTGACTTCACTTCATCCAGGGATTCAGAGCTCCCTTCCCTTAACAGACCCCTCTCAGGAGACAAAAGCCCACACTGGACTCACCTGCCTCCGCCCCCCCTCAACAATACATCTGTTTGAGAACTGAACCATCATGCCTCTTGGACCAATCCCAAGTCTCTCTCAAGTCTCAACCCAGGTCCCCCAAAGCACTGTGATGGCCCCACAATTTCTTTGTAGGGGGCTTAGTGGTCACAGTCAGGTTAGAAGGTGGTGCTCGAGGGTTATTTTGAGGTTACATTTGTACAGCAAGCACACTGTTTTTACATGCATTCATTTTGAGTGACCTTAGGGAGTCTGATGGACACTAGAAAAACTAGAGACATCCTTTGGTGCCAGTCCTACTAAAGAGTTCCCCCAGCCCTCTACATCTCTCCAATTCCCTCCACCTCCACCCCACCAGCACACCAACATCCAGGGCCACCACATATGATTGCATACTCCAAAATTTGAGGGGGTGCCATGCATAAAGACTCTAATATGAATGGTGCCCCTACTGTTGTTCAGTGCACAACTTGTACAGCTATACAAGCCAGTCCTGTCCAAATCAGATTCCCAGTACTCACTTCTCATGCCAGGCCACCCCCAGGCCTGTCTTTAATCTCACCCCAATTCCACCTCAGGTCTTCGTCTCAAATCCTGATGGGTCCCCAGCCTCTAGAGTCCTTGTCCAATGCCAAAACAATAAAGAGTACACCTCAGACAATGGAGTGGCCACCTTGACCATCAACACAGTTGAAAATCAGGAGCAGCTCTCTATCCTGGTACCAACCTAATGGGGCAGGGATGATGGACCTGTGTGAGCCAGAAGAGCTGAGAGTTTACTTACCCATCACTTCTCTCAGGTAGAAACTGCTGAGCCTCTCCGGCCAGAAGAGCAGGCTACAGCCAGGATGACAGCTTGGCCTTACTTGACTCAAGGTGGGTCAGGGAACTTCTTGCACATTGAAGTGAAGATGTTGGGCACAGATATTGGCAGCAGCATCCAGTTGAGCCTTAACACGAAACATAAGAATCATGACACCAAGGACCGCATCACTCACTTCACCATCCTGGTGAGTGGCTAGGACTAAAACTTAAACTAAGGAATTATTTCCCTGGGATATCCCTGGCTAGCTGGTTTGGAGGCACTATGAACAGTGATGCGAAGGTGGGAACCATTTGGGGTGGCCTCAGACTAAGGAGCTGAAGCAAAGGAGCCGTAAGTCTCCCTTGTGAGCTAAGACGGCCTCAGAAAAATGTTGACTCTACCCTTCTCATTCTTGTCCTCCCTTGTCTCCAAGGTCCTGAGTAAGGGCCGGATTGTGCATGCCAAATATCAATCAAAGCAACCTGGGAGTCACTACACATCAACCATCATTGATGTGACTGCAGAGATGCTGCCCTCCTTCCGCATCCTGGCCTTTTATTTACTGCCTCAGGGAACAGGTCAGGATCCTGAACTGGTGGCTGACTCCGTATGGATTGATGTGAATGACAGATGCATGGGGACGGTAAGCCAAATTCCTTGAAGTTTTACATTACCATCATAAAGCTCGGATGGGCCAAGAGGCTGTCCAAGTTGACGGGCTCCAAGTCTGAAGGCAGGGGAGAGTAAATGGAGATGTGCCCTTAAAAGCTCAACCTAGGGGCACCTGGGTGACTCAGTGGGTTAATTGCTTTCAGTTCAAGTCATGATCCCAGGGTCCTGGGATCAAGCCCCTGCATCAGGCTCCCTACTTATCAGGGAGCCTGCTTCTCCCTCTCTCTCTGTCCCTCCCCCTGGTTGTGCTCTCTCTTTCTCTCAAATAAATAAATAAAATCTTAAAAAAAAAAAAAAAAAAAAAAAAGCTCAACCTAAGGCATGGAGACTATGCAAGTATATGGAGTTGGGATTGGCCTGGTGAAGTTCTGGATGCTCCATCAGAGTAATAAGGAGCATAAACTTAAAAGTGGATTTGGGGAAGCCCCTTGGTAGCATACGAGCCCCTTTTTCTGACATCTCTCTTTTTCCTGGCTCAGCTGAAGGTTGGTTTGAAGAAAGAAGGACAATTCCAGACTTTGGAGCCAAACAGCCAGGTGGAAGTGAAAGTGACAGGTGATGAAGAGGCCACAGTGGGATTGGTGGCTGTGGACAAGGCTGTCTATGTCTTGAACAGCAAACACAAGCTCACACAGAAGAAGGTGAGAACACATGGGCTTTGGGCCAAGAGGTTGCCTAGAGGTTCTAACTGAGGCCTCAACTTCTTCAGCTGTAAAATGGGCAACACTGATGGATACAAGTATTCAAGGATCTAGAACACAGCTAGAGATTGGAAGGTGGTAAGAGCTCAATAGAAGGGAGGTGGTGTGAGAATTATTATTTGAGCCAGCAATTACAGTGCACCATTGCTCCTTTCCTAAAAAGGTCATACAGCTTCCAAATCCAGGCTCCTATCTTAATCCATAGGTCTGGGATGTGGTGGAGGAACATGACATTGGTTGTACAGCAGGCAGTGGGAAAGACAGACTTGCTGTATTCAAGGATGCTGGATTGGACCTGAAGATGAGCACGGGGATGCACACCCTGGCAAGCTCAGGTACAGGAAGGGAGGGGGTGGCGGCGGAGGGGGGCAGTGCTGTCTAATGGATAAGAACATGAAGTTTGGTGTCAGACAGGCTAAAATCTAGACTTACCCTTACCATGAACCAGTTACATTTCCTCTTCGAGGCTCAATTTCTCTGTCCATAAAATGGAGATAATAATAGAAGTGATTCACTACATCTTAGTTAAGATATAGATTTGTCCATGAGTAACAGAGATACAAACTAACAATAGCCTAAACAAGTTAGAAATTTATTTCTCACTCAGTAACAGTTATGAGGTCATTCTGGGACTCAAGCTCCTTCTAGCTTGTTGCTCTGCTGTTTTCCAAGATGGCACCTCATCAGGACGTCATGCAAGGCAAAAGTATGAAGGGAAGTGGGAAAGAGAGACACTTTCTCAAATCTCATTTGCTGGAACTCAGTCGTGTAGCCCTAGTTGCAAGGGAGACTGGGAAATGTGGTCTTCATTCTGAGCAATACACAAAAGAGACAGGTTTCGTTGTCACAGATAATGGGAGGAGGTGGATACTAAGGACAACTTGGAGTGTCTCCTTTCAACTATCAATAACAGTTTCTGTTGACTACAAGCTGGACACTCTACTAAGTACTTTTATATGCAGGATCTCATTGAGAAAACTATAATTATACCAATTTACCTAGGTGGAGAAATTAATGCTCAGAGAAGTTAAATGACTTATTGAAAAAGTAAATAAAATAAAATAAAATAAAATACTTGCTGAAGATTGCACAGCTTTTAAGTGGTGAATCTTGAATATGAAGAGGCTATGGGATTAAGTGAAATGATGCTTAGAAAGCACTGGGTATTCTGTAAGTACCAAATAAATATCAAGGATGTTGATAATGATCTTGACAGTGGCCCCTTCATTCTTCTCGACCCTCAGACTGGCAGTGCCCTCAGAGCCCCCCTGACAGCCGCCGCCGCCGCCGCTCCCTGAAGAAGCTGGAGGCCAAAATAAATGCAGGTCAGAGCTAAACCTAGACATGCCCCTCCTGGCTCCCTAACCTACAGTATTCATTAGAGCTTAAAGGAGAATATTGAAACCACTCTAGGTACTTCAAGCAGAGAGGGAGGGATTTAATGATGGGAGTTTGGTACTTTCAAAATCATTAGATGGTCTGTAGGCTGCTTGCTGGAACTCAAGATCACCTCACTGCAGTTCTTGCAATGCATGAAATCTCAAGAAACTACTGCCAATATCTCTTGCAATGCTGGTGGATAAACAATGAAACGCAGCAACGTGTGCAGTACAAAAACACACGTAGAGTGGGGTTCACCAGTCAGCTACCACTGCCACAGAGAAAATGGTCTCCACTTCTTCCACCCTCCAAATCTTACACAACAGTGTCTCGGTACAGGAATCTAATCATATCCAAAAGCCTAGCAGCAGGAGAATCTGGGAAATGTAGCTTTTAGATGTCTAGGCTCTGTGAGAAAAGAGAGAGTGTAGACAAAAGGAGAGATGGGTGCTGGGTGCCAGTGGATAATTGCTAGCAAACCTGACATCCCCAAGGTCAAAGTGTGGGCCAGAATAAGAAGCTCTGAGTCTGGAGTTCGAGGAAGATGGGAGGCAGCACTGAGTAATGTTAGAAACATGGATTCTATGAATATCAGATTTTGCAGTCTCTTTGAGCAATGGTTATGACTTTATGGATCTAAATAAAGAGAACGTAAGTGAAGCCTAATAAAAATTGAGATAAAACTTTAACTCTAATTTTCATATTAAAAAAATTACCCTAACATCCTGGGAAAAGTTTATAATATAAACTATTGTTTCATTTATGGTAATGATAAGTTATATTATTTAACTATGATCATGTTATATGGTAAGCAATAAGATTTTTGAATTGCTATGTATTTTTAAAGATTGTTTGTTTATTTATTTATTTATTTATTTTGAAGAGAGAGTGTGAATGGAGGGAGGTGCAGAGGGGAAGGGAGAGGGTGAGGGAGAGAATCTCAAGCAGACTCCATGCTGAGTGCAGAGCCCGACAGAGGGCTTGATCTCATGGCCCTGAGATCCTAACCTGAGCTGAAACTAGGAGTCAGATATTTGATCGAATGAGCCACCAAGTGCCTGAGAATTGCTATATTTTTATCTTTTAAGTGTATTCCTTCAGTTTGCTAACTTAGAAGCATTCGATTTGACACCGTGCTTTACAAGTTTTATGGTTTGATTTTTTAAAAACACATGATGAAAATCAGAAATTGAAATGATAGGGCGCTTGGGTGGCTCCATCAATTAAGATCTGCTTTCAGCTCAGGTCATGATCCCAGGGCCCTGGAGTTGAGACCCAGGTCGGGCTCCCTGCTCAATGGGAAGTCTGTTTCTCTTCTCCCTCTGCCCCTCTCCCTGCTTGTGCTCTCTCTCTCAAATAAATAAAATCTTTTATAAAAAAGAAGCGGAAATGGTATCTCTAATATGTAAACATGGTATTACGAATCCCTGTCAAGAAGGAAGGGGAGGAGGAGAATGAAACCCCAGCAGCATGGATTCCAGTCCCAGCTCTGCCACTTGGGAGCTGTGAGATCATGGGTCAGTGAATTGATCTCTCTGTTGTGTAGCTTCCTCATCAGACCCCACCACATTGGTTCAATGTGAGGCTTCAGGGAGAAGGTACGAAGACCAGCATCTGCCGGAGTTATGGATAAATAGAGACTCGGTGTACGGGGCATTGAGGGAGATGGGCCCCAGCTTCTTCCGATCCCACTTAACCCCTCCTCTGTCCCTTTAACTCTGGCCCACAGTGAACAAGTTCAAGACAGAGCTGGAGCGAAAATGCTGTGATGCTGGGCTCCGGGAGAGCCCAGTGGGGCTGTCGTGTGAGGAGAGGACCCGGCATGTCCGCTATGGGCCAACCTGCGTTGCTGCTTTCTTGAGCTGTTGCCATCTGTCTGAGGCCCTGACTAGGGAGGCCCGGGAGGAACAGCTGCTTTTGGGGACATGTGAGGAAGCCATGGCAGGAGGGAGGGGGTTGGGGCTCGCCTGAGGGGCATGAAGTGCCATGGGACAAGTCAAGGGGAGATATGGGCCATAAAAGGATGGGGTGGGAAGACCATGGGAGAGATGCCAGGAGACACTGCCTCACACCCACTTCCTCCAGCGGATGAAGAGGAGGACTTAGGTGACATCTTCTTCGATGACCAGCCTGTCCGGACCTTATTCCCTGAGAGTTGGCTCTGGAAGAAGTTTACACTGCCGAAAAGTAACTCAGGGTAGGACCACAGTTCCCATGACAGCATCTAGTCCCTGGCCCTTTCAGGCATCAGTGGATGTCAGTCATAGCCAGTGGCCCCCACTGGTGACAGCTCTCAGTATACTCCCATGATAAGAACCACTCTGGATGGGGATACAAATCCCAGTGGTTCCCCCAAAAGGACAACCCTTTAGTGATGATGTCTCTGATAGGGTGACCCACTGACCCCTGAACAGTGACTCCCAGTGCAGAGGCTATGCACTGTCCAGGCAGCACAAACTCACTAATGCCCACCCCCTACCCCACCAGTTCCAGAGGCATCTCCCACTACAGCACTCTTGTGAATGTGCCAGATTCCATCACCACGTGGCAGTTAGTGGCTGTCAGCCTCAAAGCCGGAAAAGGTGACCCCATAAGCCCAGAGCTAAGGAAATGGGAGAATGGTGGTCCTGCCCAGCCCCAGGACAGCTGGCCTCTGCTTAATGCTAACACATTCCCCTGGCTCTAGGTCTCTGCGTCTCAGACCCCTTTGAGCTGACGGTTATGAAATCATTCTTTGTGGATCTCAAGTTGCCTTCCTCCGTGGTCAGGAATGAGCAGATCCAGATCCAAGCTGTGCTGTACAATTTCAGGAGACAGAAGGTCAAGGTGAAGCCTGATCCTTCCCCTCCTCTCAAACCATCCACCAGTGTGTTTTATAAAGGGTTTGGGGTGTGTCCATTATTCAAAGGGGCCAGTGAGGTGGTTGCCCTTTTGAAAAAGCTTCTGGGGTATATTCTCATTTAAAATACCCAATAATCCCAGCAGATGGCTATTATTGCTTTTGATGTAGATGCGGGGAAATTGAGGCACAAAGAGATTAAGGGACTTTCCTGAGGTCATGCAGCACATAGGCAAGGTCTTCACTCTCAACCACTATGCTGTGCTGTCACCTACTTGGGAATTTTAGAGTGGGGGCAGGGAGGGAATTGTGACCAGGATCCTGGGCCACCCCCTGAATCAGGACCCCTTAACTGTCCACCCTGTCCAGGTCCGTGTGGAATTCCCCCACAAGGAGCTGCTGTGCAGTGCTTCGAAGAAAGAAGCCCCATCCCGCCAGATAGTGGTCGTGCCCCCCAACTCCTCCAAGATGGTGCCCTTTCTGCTTCTCCCACTTGAGATAGGCAAAGTGGACGTGGAGGTCAGGGTTGTGAGCATTGGGGTTGAAGACCACATAAGGAAGACACTTCTGGTCAAGGTAATGGGTGCCCCCACCTCTTGTTACTGGTGCAGACTGCAGGGCTTCCCCAGGGCTCCCAGGCTGTGATCACAGGATGGAGAGGTATGCCCAGGATCAACAAACAGGCTTCTTAGAGGGGAATGAGGTACAAGAGAATGGATTTGAAAGTTCAGTCACAGAGCCCTCACTGTGGGACTTTGTTGTCAGACTTGGGTTCAAGCCTTGTCTCTGCTGTGTGACCTTGGACAACTTAACTATTCTGAGCCCTCATTTCCTCATTTTGCCAAGTGTGATAATCATCACACTCAGAGCTGTGAATAGCAATCAGAAAGCTGTGAAAATTATTTATATCACACATCGGACTGTGCGTGACCCATCAATAATATTTTATTTACTTCTCTTATTTACTTAATTCATTTACTTAACAAACACACGTTCAGCACTTAACAATATAAACTCTTTAAGAATAGTAACTCATTGAGCCCTAAGAACAACCATATGAAGTAGGAATCTTCTACGGATGAGAAAACTGAGTCACAAAGAGGTTAAGTAATTTGCCCAAGGTCACACAGCTAGAACGTAGAAGGGTTGGGATTTGAACCCAGATAATTGGGCATCCAGTCTGTGCTCTTTATAGCTAACTAATCCCTCCTCCTACTGTCATTGTGATCGTCGTTATTACTATTCTTGCTGTTATTGCTGTTTTAACTTGCTTCATCATTGCATCTCACAGGCAGGAGGGCAGATAGAGCAAATATCCCACAGCATCCTCCTGAACCCCCAAGGTTTGTGGTGTCTACAGGGAGCATGTGGGATTCTAGGGCCACATCAGGATGGAGGGAGGAGCTGAAATGAGGGGGTTTGGTCAGGTGGGCAGTCTGAGCTCCTCCTGGTTCTGCACACCCTGACCTCCCCAGCCCCAGAATCTGCTTGTCATAGAAGGTTGTGTCTGCTCAATCCAGGTCAAACCCAGATGGAACTAGTGCCAAGACGGAACTTTTTGAACATGGTGCCCAATACAGAAGCAGAAGTGTTTATCAGTGTCCAAGGTGCTTAGGACAGAGATGACTCCTGGGGGGAGGGATTGGGAGACTGGGGAGCTGGCTCCTCCCAAGCCTGCCTGGGCACAGGGGCAGGAGGGGTGGAGGGGTTGGGGTGCTCATGTGGTATGAGCAGGGAGCCATGGCGGCTTAGGCCATTCCTCAAATGACTCTGCTCACCTGATAGGTGACATCCTTGGCGAGACAATCCTGGGTGCCCTGACATCTAAAGAAACATGGAAGCTGCTGAGGGTCCCGACTGGTTGCCCTGAGCAGACGCTGAGCTCCTTGGCACCTGTGATCATCCTGACCCACTATTTGGACACCACTGGCCACTGGGGCAAGGTTGGGGTAGAGCTCAGGGAGCAGGTGATAAAGAACATTGTCAGCGGTGAGAAGGGTTCCTTCTGGGACCTCAATGAAAGTGTCTGGGACTCTCTGGAAGGGTGGCTAGGGCACCCCAAGGGTTGAGGGTGGCCTCCATGGGACTCTCCTCAACAATAACATTCATACTCTGACTCATCTCCCGGGTTACAACCTGGTACCAAGTCCCCCAGGTACTCCTTCATCTGGACCCCTCTCCCAGACTACAGTCTGACAATAGACACCTTGGTTTACTCCTAAAGCAGCACCCTCCAGGTTCTGTTATATCCAGACCCTGTCCTAGGTTACACCCAGTCAGTGCCAAGCCTTGGGCTATACCCTTAGAGAACAGCCAAGCAGAAAACTCCAGAATAACCTCCAGTGGTGGCCTCCCTATTACCCCTTTCCAAGTTATATCCACACCTCCCAGGTAACTACCAGAAATGCACACTCCTGGTTACACCTAGACAGGGACACTCAAGTTAATCTGGGCACTGGCCCCTCTTCCCAGTTACACTCAGACACCAAGTCTCCATTCAGGTGCTCTTAACAATACCCTCAGGTATCATCCAGACACTATCATCCCCAAAGTTACCCCCAAACCTCAAGCTCCCAAGCAACCTTCATGTAATACCTAACCCCAAAGTTACCCCCAAACCTCAAGCTCCCAAGCAACCTTCATGTAATACCTAAGTAGCAATGCTCAGAATACACTTGAGAGGTACCCCTCCAAGATTATACCCAGGAGTAGCCTTTCCTAAACTACGCAGACACGGGACGCCTGGGTGGCTTAGTGATTGAGCATCTGCCTTTGGCTTAGGGCATGATCCCAGGGCCCTGGGATCAAGTCCCCCATTGGGCTCACCTGCTTCTCCCTCTGCCTGTGTCTCTGCCTCTCTCTGTGCCTCTCATAACTAAATAAATAAAATCTTAAAAAAAAAAACTACACACACACACACACACACACACACACACACACACACAAAATTGCACAGACACAGGGACATCCCTAATTTATAGCCAAGAAACAACCCCCAAGGAAGCTCCTAGGTCGTGGCCCCCAGAGTACCCCCTTTCCTGGGTTCCACTTCCCACAATCCCCCTGAGCAGCAATCCCTAGTCATACCCTTCCCCAGAGGACCCCAATGGGGCGATTTCCCAGGTGACTCCCAGATGACACTGCACACAGCTCCCACAGTCACACCTGAGCCCTACAGGCACCTCCTGATCCACCTAGACAAGTCCCCTTCTATGGTTGCATCTAGATGTGATACACCCCCAAGTCACACCCACATCTTGCCCCCTAGATTATGCCTGATAACTGACTCCCCTTCACAGCCACACCCAAATGCCAAATCTCCCTGAAAGTTCTCCCCCACTCATTTCCCCAGGTTACACCCAGATGCTGACCCATCGGAGTGAACATGGCACCTACCACACCAGCAAGGGAAATCCGGGAAGTACCTGGTAAGAGCAAGGATTGGCAGCCCTGCCACCACCGCCCTGAGTGAAGCCTGAGGGCCAGCCTGGGACTGGATGAACCCAAGAGCACCCATGCAGTGAGGGCTTGGGGCAGGCAGCCTTTGGCCCAGAAAGATTGCTACCCCTGGAGCAGCAGGAGGAGTAGACTGCCCCTAGAGTAGATGCCCCTGTCCTAGAATCCCCTGGCTGCTATCACCCTGTGTCCCCCGACAGGCTCACAAGCTACGTGTTCCGGGTCTTTGCCCTGGCCTACCCTATCATGACAACCAGCGTGCTTGACCTGCACTCTCTCTGTACCACTGCCAACTGGATCATCACTCAGAGGCAGGCAGAGGATGGGCACTTCTTGGAGGAAGGTGCCGTGATCATGGCATGGATGCAGGTGCCCACCCCTACCCCACCCCGCACCCCACCCCCTCCTGCCTGGCCTGTTCAAATAAAACCCAGGCTCTGTGCACTGATAGGTGAATCTCAGGCCCCTGACCTGTTTACAGGTAAAAAGAGAACAGGAAAAAGCCAGGGCCTGGCACCCAGCACCACATGCCCCTGCTCTGGACCACCCTGCACTCTGTTACTATGTCACAGGAGCTGGGCACATCTGGGACCCCAGCTCTCTCTCACCCCCACTTCCAGCAGGCTCCAATCCTGGCTCTCTTTCCTCTGGGCTGAGTCTTCTGAACCCCCTCCCAGCCATCCCTACCAAAGAGTCCTGCTCATCAGCCTCCAGGAATAGCTTTCAAACAGTCTGGGATGTCTCTCTCCTGTTCAAACACCTTCTACGGCTCACCGTTGTCTATGACAGTGTCTCTCTATTATATGCCTCCCTTCTGTATCTCTCTCCAAGTTTTATCTCTCACTACTCCCATCACAGATCCCTCCAACTCACTGTGTCTTTACTTAAGCTGCACACTCTGTATGGAATAGCCATGCTCCATCCCTTTTTCTTTTCCCTGGCTGGCCAAATTATGCTTTATCTTTACATTTAGCTCAAACCCACCTCCTCCAGGGGTCTCCCCTGAATACCAGCCCTGTGCCTGTCTCTATTACTGCACCTATGACAGTAGGGATGTCATTCACTCATTCAACAGACATTAATCTGGCAAATCTGTGTACCAGGCCTTGTGCTAGACAGAGGGGAGACAGAGCAGTAAACAAGACATTTACAGTCCCTGCCTTGTGGTACTCACAAGCTGGGGTGTGGGAGGAAGATGGAAGTGCACCAAATAATTATAACTAGTGATTGTTTAGGTCGCAATTGCGCTAAGTTCCATGGGAAAGAAATACCAGGAGGTAGTATTTAATGGTCCATGCCTGGTCAAGGAACCTACAAAAGGAAGTGGGGGTAAAGCAGCAACCTGAAGGAGGAATAGAGTTGGTGGAGGAAGAATAGGAAAGATAGCGCTAGGCAAAGGGAGCAGCACATGCAAAGGCCCTGAGGCTCTGGCACATTTGAGGAAAAGGGAAAGACCAGAGCCCAAAGATGGGAAAGGAGGTAGTCTGTCCTGAGACCTGAGAGGGAGGAAAGATACCAGGGCCTGAAGCCTGTAGGGCCTTGGGGACCCCTACGCTGAGTCCTTCTGGTGGGGGGGCGGGTGGAGGAGGGAGCGGGTCTGGTTCATCATAGTTGGCAAATGTTTGCCGAATAAAACTCTGGGTGAATGCATGAACCCAGAAAAGACAGATTGCAACCCCAGATGAAGGGAAGAGTTAGGGAGTTGGGAGGTCTGTGTGAGCAGGCACCAGATGCCGCACAGAAAAGTGGTACAGAGAGGGGCTACAAACACGTTTCACTGGCTCATAGATCGGAGTTTCTATCAACAAACATTTATCAGGCACCTACAATGTTCCAGGAACTGCTCTAAGCACTGAGGACCTGGGGCAAACAAAATAGATAAAACTCTTTGCTCTCATGGGGTGGACACTCTAGTGGAGGACAGACAGGCAATGAGCATGAGAGAGACCTAAATGATGTGGCATGCATGTTAGAAGGGATATGGGGAAAGACTTAGGAGAAGGGCAATCAAGGTGATGGGGTATAATTTTGGAAGATGGTATTTGTACAGACCTGAAGAGGTGAGGGAGTAAGTCACATGGATAATTAGGGAAAGAGTGTTCCCAGAAGAGGGAACAACATGTGCAAAGGCCCTGAGACTGGAAGTGCCCAGTATATTTGAGGAACAGTGAGGAGGTTGGGGCAGAGTGAGCAACCCTGGAGGAGAGATGGAGGAGGAGATCTGACAGAGGGGATGGGACAGATTGTGCAGGGCCTTTGGGGCTGCCAGGAGGACTTGAGCTTTTCCTCTGAGTAGGATGGGAGCCATAGAGGGTACTGAACTGAAGAGGGACACAACCTGATTTCAAGAGTTCACAGGCTTTATTGGCCACTGTGGGAAGAAGAGACTGTGGGGTGGGAATTAATTCCTTGGGGCTCTTATAAAAAGTGCCACCAACTGGCTGGCTCAAAACAACAGAAATGTATTTATTTTGTCATAGTTCTGAGGCTAGAAGACTCAGATCAAGGTGTCAGCAAGGCCATGCTCCTTAAGAAGGCTCTGGGGAGGAATCCTTCCTTGTCTCTTCTAGCCTGATGGCCTCTGGCAGTCTTTAGCATTCCTTGGCTTCTAGCTGCACCACTCCAACCCCTGTCCCCATTTACCCTCCTTCTTTCTATGGGTCTTCAAATAGCCTTTTACAGACACTAGTTACTGGATAGTGTCCACTCTAGTCAATGTAACCTTCTATTAATTTAACTAATTACATCTGCAAAGACCCCATTTCCAAGTGAAATCCTATTCTGAGGTTCTGGATGGACACGAATTTTTGCGGGGAGGGCACTAATCAACCCAGTACTGAGGCTGAAGGTGGAACTAGAAGACTAAAGAGGAGCTTGAACCCTAAGTCAGTCATTTACTAGCAGGGGGGAGACCACCCTCTCTGACCATCACTTTCCTCATCAGGAAAATGGGACTGCTGTAAGAATGCTTTGAGATAGTGGAGAGTTTAACACATCACCCTCCGTGGCTGTTGGCTTTGGTTGGTAATGCACACCCCACAAAAGCACATCTTAACATGGTTCCTCCTCTTCCTCTCTCTCTCTCCCCACACTGCTTTCAGCAACCTCCAGCCCAGAGCTGAGCACCTGGAAGCTTTTCAAGGTCACACAGGAGAGGTTGGGGAAAGTCTCTCCAAGACACTAGGGAGATCATGGGTGTGATCTTGTATCCACAGGGTGGCTACCGAGGCTCTGAAGCACACATATCCCTCACAGCTCTTGTCCTGATCGCCCTGAATGAGGGGAAGGACTTGTGTCGGGGTATACAGGTAAGATCCAAAGAGGAGGGAGACTCTGCAAGCCCTCTAGATTCTCTGCCCCCAGGAAGTCACCCCATCCTCATGTCCCTCTCAGTGCATTCCTCCCTTCTAACTCTTAGACACCTTTCTTCTAATAGCCTTCCTCTGGTTCCCTCTCTCTGACTTTCTAGAGTTTGACTGCCAGCATGGAGCGAGCCCGTAGCTTCCTGGAGGAATGCCTTCCAAAAATTCAGACAACCTTTGCCGTAGCCATAGTCTCCTATGCTCTGGCCCTCACCAATAGCCCCCGAGCCAATGACCGCCTGGACAGCTTTGCTAGCCATGGTGAGTGTAGGTCACTTCTTAACCAGCTTATGTGTTAACCACAACCATGGGGGCAGTGGGAGGGGGATTGTGTGATTTCAAATTTAGCAATGTGAGATTCATCACTTAGTGTTTATTGAGCATCTATGGTGTGCCAACTCTTTAGCTCAGACTCTGAGAAACCAGGGTAAGCAAGAATGATGTTGGTCCTTGCTCTCAAAGGTCCCATTATCCCTGGAGGAAGCAATTAGAAGACAAACAGATCAACTACAAATTGAGACAAACAATAAGATGATAATATACGAGATAGGTGGGAGAGATGATGAAGGAAGAGGAGTATAGATTGGAGAACTGGAGAGTCCTCTGTGAAAAGGGGATTCCTAAGCTGGAATAAAAGATGAGAAGGCCCACCTGTGTGAAAGGCCAAGGACATTCCAAGCTAAAAGAATGGCATGTGCAAATACCCTAAATTTAAAAGGTGCTTGATATGGTCAAGGATGGAAAGAAGGTCATAAAATGTGGTTAACTGACAGGAGTCTGCCTCTCATGGCCTGCCCTATCTCATCCCCAAAGATCCTATACCATCCACTTCATTACTCAAGTCAAGAGGAATGGAGTTAGGAAAACTCACTTGCAGGGGGACCAGTGGGAGCTTCTCTAAACCTTAATTTCCTTGTCCCTAAATAGTTAAGAGTCCTCCTAGAGTATTCTGAAAATGAAAGAGCTTCTCTAAACCTTAATTTCCTTGTCCCTAAATAGTTAAGAGTCCTCCTAGAGTATTCTGAAAATAAAATGTTCATATGCCTCCTCAAGGAGTTTCACATAAAGGAAGTGCTCAACAAAATAGTGGACGAGAAAATTCAGGCCAGATGACACAAGGAGAGGACAGGTTTTGGTAGATGGGCCCAGTTTTGGGAGACAAAGTGGGCCTATCCATCTCCTAGATAAAACCCACTGGCCAGTGGACAACCTGGAGGACTCCCTGTACACCATTGAGGCCACAGCTTATGCGCTGATGCAGAAGGTGGAGTTGGGTCGACACAACGAGACGCACGCCATTGCCAAGTGGCTACTGGAGAAGCGGGAGCTAGGCGGAGGTTTCAAGTCCACCCAGGTGACCCCGGCCTCGGAAAGAGGGGGTGGGGGGCGCTAGCCGAGGTGCTGACAAGGCCGGCTCGCCGGAAGGAGCTGCCCGTGGTGCTGATTTGCCATGCTGGGGGGTGGGGATTCCTGGGGCGCTGTCGGTGGTGCTGATACACGGCTCCATCCCAACCCCTAGACCACCGTGGTGGCCCTTGAGGCCCTCACCCGCTTCCGGGAAGCTGTCCCTTTTAATAGTGTCCAGGATCTCCGCATCCAGATAAGCGTCCCCAAGAAAGCCTTGAACTTGGAGTGGTACATCGATCATAACAACGCCTACCAGCTGCGGTCAGCAAAGGTAGGGCACTGAGGGGCAGAGAGGAAGGCCATACACAGGTGGCACTGGGGATGAGGTCAAGAGTCATGTCCTTGCCAATCTCCCTCTCCAAGATTATCTAACAACTAATGTCTATACTGTTGATGTGTTGATTCATTTATTCCACCATTTCTTGAGCATCGATAGTGGGCCAGTCATTCTCTTGAGCAATGGGGATGCATTATGAAAGATCTATGCCCTCTGCTCTCATGAAACTTACAGCATAGAAAGAAACTAAGACAAAAAGTATTTTAAGATTTCTGGAAATAGGGGATCCCTGGGTGGCTCAGCAGTTTAGCGCCTGCATTCAGCCCAGGGTGTGATCCTGGAGTCCCAAGATCAAGTCCCAGATCAGGCTCCCTGCATGGAGCCTGCTTCTCCCTCTGCCTGTGTCTCTGCCACTCTCTCTCTGCATCTCTCATGAATAAATAAATAAAATCTTTAAAAAATAGATTTCTGGAAATAGGGAAAAGAAATGTGTGTAAAGGGGAAAAGATCCTGGGTGTGAGGAAGAAGATAATCTCCATGATCTTATCCATGGAGGAAGTGATATTTACCTTCAATACTTTGACCCGTCTTTATTGAACAATCACTCTATGCCAGACATTGTTCTAGGTGCTGGGAATTCAGTCACAAACAAGACAGAAAAAAAATCCATCTCCTTGTAGAATTTTATACTCTAATGGGTGAGACAGACAGTGAAGTAAGTAGAATACGTAGTATGTTACATGATGGCAAGTGCTACAGCTAAAAAATTAAGCAGGGGGAGGATGGGCACATCATCGAGTTGCAATTTTAGATAGAAAGGTCAGGAAAGTTCTCAACAAGATGGTAACATTTGAGCAAAGATCTTAAGGAAAGGAAGGAGCAAGCCTTGTGGGTATCTAAGTAGAAGAAACAGGCAGTGCAAAGGCCCTGAGGCAGAAGTATCCTAAGAATAACAAGGGGTTTAAGCAGGGGTGATGTGAATGGATGTGAATTTGTAAAGTTTCTCTCCAGCTGATGAAGGAAGAATGTATGATGGAAACAAGAGTAGATGGAGAGATGCCAGGGAGAAGAATCTTGTGGTGGCTCCGTGCACAAGGAGCTCTGTAAACACTGTAAAGTAGACAGATTGAACAGATGTACATTAGTACACAGCTTGAATTGGCAGTTGTAGTTGATATGTGACAGTGTAGACATCACAAATGCTCTATCAAAAAGAAAAAGTAAAACAAACCATCTATGTGGGGGGGGGAGCAGTGAGTTACTAGACCCCGAGTTAGGGAAATTACTGAGGCCTCAGTGCCCATGTGTTTTCCTTCCCAACTCCGTTGTATTCGAGCCATGTTTTGCTGCCTCTGTGCTCAAATCCTCTTTTTGCTTCCTTTCAGTTCTCTGCCCAGGATGACATAGAGATCAAAGCCAGTGGCAGTGGGAGAGGCACAATCTCGGTAGGTCTGGTGTCCCACCATGAGATCCTTAGCTAGAGGCGCCCGGGTAGCTCAGGGGTTGAGTGTCTGCCTTTGACTCAGGGTGTAATCCTGGGTCCGGGGATCAAGTCCTACATTGGGCTTCCTACGAGGAGCCTGCTTCTCCCTCTGCCTGTGTCTCCATCTCTTTTTCTCTCTGTCTCTCATGAATAAATAAATAAAATCTTTTTTTTTAATGAGATCCTTAGCTGGAGCCCACCACCACCACCACCCTTGTTATTGGAAATAGAGGCAGTCTATTAAGACTGAAATCAGCAATAATTTTAGCTACCATTTAGGGCACTACCATGTGCTAGGAATCAAGTTAAGGACACCTTAAAACCTGCCCCTAGGGATCCCTGGGTGGCGCAGCGGTTTGGCGCCTGCCTTTGGCCCAGGGCGCGATCCTGGAGACCCAGGATCAAATCCCACATCGGGCTCCCGGTGCATGGAGCCTGCTTCTCCCTCTGCCTGTGTCTCTGCCTCTCTCTCTCTCTCTCTCTGTGACTATCATAAATAAATAAAAATTAAAAAAAAAACCTGCCCCTAGAAAGTTGGAAAAAATATGGACTCCATTTAACAAGTGGGGAAATAGAGACTCGGAAGGGTCTTCACTTGTTATAAATCAAGAGGGAGGAGAGGTAGAGGCGAGAGGTCTTTGGGCCTGTCTACCCCTCCTATGCTGGGTCCCTGAATGGGTGTCTCTTTCTTTCCCCTCAAAGGAAGATTCTCCCTCCACCGTGTCTTTCAATGCCCGAAGGATAACTCTGCCCTTTCTTCCAATATCTGGGGGCCCTGTTATATCTTCTGGCTCCATGCCCTGTGGCCCAGGAGGACAGACCTCTTGTTCACTAAACTTGAGGCAGACCGTTTTCCTATTTCTGGCAATGGAGTCACAGTTGAAGCTCTGCCTTTGTGGTGTGACTTTGGAAATGTCATCCTCCTCCATGAGCCTCAATTAAATTTAAATTAAGTAAAATTAAAAATTCAGTTACTTGGTTGCACTAGCCACATTTCAAGTGCTCAACAGTTATATGAGGCTAATGGCTACCATATATGTACAGCACAGGTACAGAGTATTTCCGTTACCTCAGAAAATCCTATTACACAGAAGTGGTCTAGATTTTAAAGAGTGTTCAGGTCACTGCACCCAGAAATTCAGGGGGCACAGACTTTGCTGTGAATTAGGAACAGGGACAGAACCTGGGCAGGCAAGGACTGGAGTGAGGAGGAAAGGAGTGGGTAGTAATGGTCTCTGACACCTTCCCTGCCCTGGCAGATCCTGACCATGTACCACAGGTCCTCAGAGTCCTGGGAGGGCACCTGCAACCTGTACCACCTGAATGTGACTCTCCATAGTACCTTGGAAGGTGAGCCTAGACCCAGGGATTCCTAGACCTTCTATTCTATTATTTTATTTTAGCTTTCATTTAGTAAGCACATTTATTGCCTTATTCAACTCTTCATCAAATATTTATTGAGCATTTACTATGTGTCATGCCCTGTTTCTGGATCCTGGGAACACAGGTATGAACAAGAAAAATATCCCTTCTTTTCCTGAATCCTCCTGGAAACAAACAATAATACGACAATAGAATTATACCCCTACAGCCATTTATTTATAACAATCTTCATTATAAAAAAATAAATATATAGCACACTTACATGATAAGTACCACATAAAATAAAGCAGGAAAAGGTGACACATACTTGGAGGAGGCCCAGGGGAAGCTGTCTGAGGAGATGGCTTTTGAGCTTAGACATGAAAGAAGTGAGAATGAGCCATGAAGGATCTGAGGGAATAGCATTCCAGGCAGATAGAACAGCAGGTGCAAAGGCCTGGAGGCAAGAATGAGCTCACTTGGTTTGAAGAAGCCATTGTGGCCACAGAGGAGGAAGGGGCAGGGTTTTCGGAAAAAGAGTTGGAGAGGTAATGGGAGCAGATGGTGCAGGGACTTGTGGGCCATAGTGGGAACTTTGGTTTTTGTTCAGAGTGAAGTGGAAGCTATAGAGGGTTCTGAGCAGAGGAGGGATATGACCTAGCACAGGTTTGCACAGACTCTCTCTGGCACAGACTGCAGAGGACAAGGACAGAAGCTGAAAGACTAGGGAGGAGGAGACTGCACTGGTTTTGCAGGAGATGATGGGGGCTGAACTGGGGTAGGGGGCTGTGGAGATGGTCAGAAATGGGATCCTAGAGTTCCTAGACTGAGGTACCAAGGAGGAAGAGACAGGACCCGCCATTGGGAGCTCACTGTAGGGATGAAGGGAATAAGACTCACCAGTCCTAGGACTTTTAGGGACTAAAAGTGACCAAGGCTTTGGCTTGGGTTGCATTTTGTCATCGTCGTCGTCGTCATCGTCATCGTCGTAGTAGTAGTAGTAGTAATGGTAGTAACAGTAACATAGTTCTGAAGCACGGATAAGGCACTGTGTTAAGTGCTTTACTTGCATTAACTCATTTAATCCTACACCTCCCCTTGGTTGAGAATAGTATGCTCCCTACTTACAGATTTGGTAACTAAAGCACGGAGAGTTTAAGCAACTTGCCCAAAGTCACAAGGCAGAGCCAAGATTTGAACCCAGGACACACTGTGTTACCTAGACTCTAAACTCCTGGCTTCTCTCTGCAGATAATAAAAAGGAGGAAGAGACCTTCCAGCTCCGGATGGAGACAAGGTCAGGGCACTAGGATCTTGGGCTGGAGGCAGGAGGAAGGCCTCACTTCCTGGTATCCAGACTCCTTACCAGCTTTCCTTGTGTACCGAATGGAGGGTGGGAGCCAACCAAGCTTGCTTCTCCATGCTTGCCCCCTCATCCTACCACCCATCCTGCCCTCCCCTGCCTGTCCCTGCCTCCCACCCTGCCTTCCCACGCTTGTCTACCATCCTGTGCCCCCCAATCCTGTCCTTCAACCTGCCATGTCCTGGGATGGCGGGCTCCACCATGGTGAACATGTTTCATGTCCCAGATGACCAAAACTGGTTCCAAGCCCACAGCTCTCTCCATCTTCATCTTCTCCAGACATCCCAGCCCTCACCCCAGTTCTGTTCTGTCTCCCAGATGCCCTCACCTGGGTCTGCCCCAGATAAAAACACTTATTGAGCATCTGCTGAATGCCAGGCTCTGTTCTAGGAACTGAAGGTACAGCTGTGAGCAAGTCAGCCCCTCTCTGCCTGGTAGAGCTCACAGCCTGTCAGGGGAGACAGACAATAACCAAATAATCATCCAGAATCAATGTAAAATGACACCTGTGACTAAATACGGCAAAGGAGAAATCCAAGGAGCCACAGGAGGGCAAATTAGAGAATGATCTGGTGCATGGGCTGGAGAAGGCTTCCCAGAGGGAGTGATGGATCAGTGGAAATTGCAAAGATGCAAGGATGTTTCAGGGAAGAAAGAGGAGTGAGGATTCCAGGCTGAGGACAGCATGTGCCAGGGTCCGGTGGCAGGAGAGGGATGCTTAGAAGCAATCACGTGAAGGCTGGCTGGGAGGAAGTGAAGCAGAAGGGTGAGACAAGGCATCTGGTAAAGGTTGTTGAGCAAGGAAGCCACGCATCAGATTCCCATTTGCTACATCCGTCAGCTGCTGGGGGCAGAGGGGTAACGGGGAGACCGGGAGGAGGCCACGGACTGCACCCATGCAGACATGAGATGATGGCAGTAGGAGCTTTGGGGAGAGGCAGGAGGAGAGTAAGAAGAGACACCAGAGCTGTGAAATCCCCAGGTTCCAGGGAAATCGAGAGGCCACAATGAGCATCATAGAGGTCTCCCTGCTCACCGGCTTCTACCCCAACCAGAATGACCTCAAACAGGTAAGGTCCCACCTGTCTCCTCTTGAGCAGGCGGGGGATGCCCTAGCAACATCCCACACTCTCCATGTGGGCACAGTGGTCAAGGCCCCCAGGTTAATGCCCCATGGTCAGTAGCCACAGCCAACTTTTGATTGTCTCCCTGAATGACCTTAGACAAATCCTTGCCCTGATTGTGCCTCAGTTTCCCTGATACTAGTGTTGATGGGACAAGGACTGGGAGTTTGAGAGTGACTTCACACTGACCAGAGCTCCTAGAGCTGGGGACCTGGTGGGGTGGGGGGCGGTCTCTGCCAATCTGCAAGCCTCACCCTTTGCCCCAGCTTACGAGCGACGTGGAGATGTATGCCTTCCAGTATGAGACCAAGACGAGTTCCAGTGACAGCACCGTTGTCCTCTACCTGGAGAAGGTGAGGAAGGCTGGGTGTCCTCTTCCAGAGGCCTGTGAGCAGCCTGGTGGGCGGAGAATCCAGGGTCAGCACCTTGGGCAGTGTTGCCAGAGAGCCATGGGGTCTGAGGTCAGCTCCTCAGGCCACAAGGCCATGTTGTCAGTGTCATGGCCAAGGCCCTGCGGTCAGTGCCCTATGGTCAGTGGCCCTGGTCAGCTCAGGATTCCCTTCCCCAGCTCTCGCACAAGGAAGACACAGTGCTGGGCTTCCGGGTCCACAGGATGCTGCAGGCAGAGTTCCTGCAGGCCGCCCAGGTCACCATATACGACTACTACGAGCCTTGTAAGCGTGGGTAGGGGTTGGGGGGGCGGTGGTGGGGTATCCCCTGAAGGGACTGGGAAAGACTGGGCCAGGTGGGAGGGAAGGAGGGGCGGGGTCAGGAAGGAGGAGGGGCGGGGCACCGAAAGGGGTGTGGTTGAGGGGCGTGGCCTTCCCAGCAGGTCAAAGTTGTGGGGAGTCTGGAAGGGGATGGGACGCAGAATTGACCCGGCAGGGCCGGGTAGGGTGAGGGGCTTGCGGGGGGGGGGGGGTGAGGGGTTGGGGGGGGCCCTCGGGGGCGGAGCCAGGGGTCACCCAGCCGGCAGGAACGCTGGCCCAAGCCAACCCCAGGCATTCGTCTGTCTCTCAGCCCGGAGGTGCAGCTCTTTCTACAACCTGCCCACAGAGCGGTCTTACCTGCAGAAGATCTGTCACAAAGATGTCTGCAGATGTGCGGAGGGTGAGGTCGTGGGGACGCTGAGGCCGGGGCTGCCAAGCTGGGATCCAGGAGCCCATCATCACCTCCTGGCTGTCTTATGGGCTGAGTTTAGGCAAAGAGAGTGAGACAGGAAGATAGAGACAAAGAGGACAGAGGCCCAGACACAGAGACTAACACACAGAGTCAGGCACAGCCAAAAAAGGGCCCAGATGGGGGAAAGAGACCCAAAGGAGACATAGAGAAGAAGGGAGTACCCTACAGACCAGAAAGGCCTGACCCAGAGATCTAGAGGTGGCTGGCCAGGGGCCAAATGGGGGTGGGATGGGAGGAGGCCCCCTCCCTCAGCACAGCCAGAGCAGCTGCCTTGCCCTCCCAATGCTCCAGAACAGTGTCCATCTCCAAGGAAGGATGGCAGCCAACTGAGGCAGGAGGAGCTCCAGGCAGCAGCCTGTGAGACAGGCGTGGACTTTGGTGAGTGTGGGAAGTGGCAGGAGGCAGGAGGAGGTCCACCTGTAGGCCAGATCCAACAGGACACCCTCCCGTCCCTGCTTTCCCAGTGTACAAGGTCAGGCTGGAGTCTGTGAAGGCCTCCACCTCCAACCCCTACATCTACTACAACATGAAACTCCAAGCCATCATCAAGGGTGGTATGTTCAAGGGGACAGAAGAGGCGGTGTGAGGTTCTACCCCAGGAACCCCATTGTGCAAAAGGGCCAGGCCTGTATACACTCACACATGTGTCTCCTCTCCTCCAGGTACAGACCCTGCTGTGCCCCTCACCATGAAGAAATTCATCTCTCATGCCACCTGCCATGACTCGCTGGGGCTGCAAGAACAGGAGACGTATCTCATTATGGGCCACACATCGGACCTTTGGAGACTCAAATCTGAGTGCGTGGGGGACTCCTGCTGACCCAGGACTCAGGCGGGGGCCCCCTTCCCGACCCCAGCCCAGTCCCTGGTGTCAACATTTCCTATTAGCACCTGTCACCTATCAACAGGAGTCTCAGGTTTCAGGGCAGCCCTAAAGGGAGGTATAGACCACTGTACAGCCCCAACTCCAGGGAACACCATTCACATGTAGATGTTGTAAATATAGATAAAGATTCAGTTTTCCAATAAAGGACACTAAAGAATCAGAGGAAGGGGAGCCTTTTCTAATCACCAGCCACGTGGACTACAGGCTGGGGGACCCAAGATGGCTGGTGGGGTGGACATGTGGCTGTGGCTCTGGGACACTGCCAATCAGGGTGGAGGAGGGCAGGGAGGGCACCAGGCTCTCCTCACCCTCTTTGCCATCTCTCACCCACAGGTACATCTACGTCCTGGGCAAGAAGACGTTTCTCATGCAGTGGCCGTCAGATGGGGATGTGGGCAAGAAGGAATTGTTGGACCAGATGAAGGAATTTTCAGAATATATGAGCATTCACGGCTGTGAGTCCTGAGACTCAGGTCTCCACTGCCCTCTGGAGTTTGTTTCCAAGCTGGTGCAGGCCACTGGGCTTAATTGTAAATAAAGACATTGGAGTGGATCCCTGGGTGGTGCAGCGGTTTGGCACCTGCCTTTGTCCCAGGGCGCGATCCTGGAGTCCCGGGTGCGAGTCCCATGTCGGGCTCCCGGCATGGAGCCTGCTTCTCCCTCTTCCTGTGTCTCTGCCTCTCTCTCTCTCTCTCTCTTTGTCTATAATAAATAAATAAATAAATAAATAAATAAATAAATAAATCTTTCAAAAAAAAAAAAAAGACATTGGAACATCATACCCAAAGTCCATACATTTGTCCCTGTCCCAACATTCATCAAGGGCTCTGCACAACCTACCCTAACATCGCAGTGACCTGCCTCCTCCCTCTCCCTCCTATTCCATTTCAATTACACTGGCCTCCTCTGTGTCTTCCCAACACCCAAGTAGATTCCTACCTCAGGGCCTTTGCACACTCACTGTTTCCTCTACCAAGTACACCCTGCCCCCAGGTATCTGTATGGAAGGAACCCTTCCCTTATTTGGATTTTTTCTTTCATATGGCTGAATAACATTCCAGAGTTTAAATGTTTAAATGTTGCTTCCTCAAAGATACTTGCCTTAATAACGTATCTAAAACAGACCCCCCCACCTTCCATCACTCTCTCCCTTTACCCTGCTTTATTCTCTCAATAACACTTATGAATATGAGCACCTGGGTGGCTCAGTGTTTGAGCGTCTGCCTTCAGCTCAGGTCATGATCCCAGGGTCCTGGGATCAAGTCCTGAATCGGGTTCCCCGCAGAGAGCCTGCTTCTCCCTCTGCCTCTGTGTGTGTGTGTCTCTCATGAATAAATAAATAAAATCTTTTTTAAAAATAATCCTTATGAATATATTATATATTTATTGGTTTTATCGTTAAATGGGCATTTCTCCTGCCTGACAATGTCAGCTCCTCAAAACCAGGGGTCATGAGTGTCTTGTTCACTGCAGTATTCTCAGCCTGCGGCAGGGGCTGGTACACACTAGGTGCTCAGGAAATGGTTGTTGAAGGAGTGAGTGAGTTATGAATGAATTTGGTGCCCACTGTGCACCTGGTCCTGATGGAAGATCTGTTGGGGAGCACCAAGGGAAAGTGAATGAGTTTCATCCATGTGGCCCAGGATGGGAGTGGGAGACCTGCCCAGCCAAGGCAGCAACTCCTGTGGCTCTGGGAACCCCCAAGTGCCATCCAGGATGGCGTGATCTTGGAGTGCTAATGAGGACTGGGTAAAAGAAGTAAAAAGGGAGAAAGAGAAATATGGGGCAAAGGAGGCTGCTGGGTGGGCTGACTTTATAAAAGGTTTCGAAAAAAAAAAAGAAAAAAAAAAAAAGGTTTTGAATACCAGACTAAAGGACTTGATCATTATCAAAGGCAGCTGCGAGCCATGGGAGATGGTTGAGCAGGAGAGGAACCAACCAGCCCTGAAACAGAAGGCCCAGCTGGTTGATGGGCGAGAACTGAGTTGATGACAGGAAACATAGGGAAGAGGCTGGAGCTGTGGGGCCATGGGGTAGCATGGTGGCAGCTTCCTGAGTTCAAAATTTGCCTTCACCATTTCCTGGCTATGTGATCTTGGCTGGTTACTCACCTCTCTGTGTTTTGGTTTCCTCATTTTTTTAAAAAGATTTTATTTATTTATTCATGAGAGACACACAGAGAGAGAGAGGCAGAGACGTGGGACTGATCCTGGGTCTCCAGGATCACGCCCTGGGCTGAAGGCGGCACTAAACGGCTGAGCCACCGGGGCTGCCTTAAAAAAAAAATCATTTTTTTAAAGATTTTTTATTAAATAATAATAATAAAAATAAAGATTTTTTATTTACTTGAGAGAGAGAGCAAGCACAAGCAGAGGGAGAGGCAGGGGGAGAGAGAGTAGCAGGCTCCCTGCTCAGCCTGCTGTGGGACTCACTTCTGAGACTCTAGGATCATGACCTGAACCAAAGGCAGATGCTTAACCGACTGAGCCACCCAGGCACCCCTAGTTTCCTCATCTTTAAGGTTATTTCCCTCAGAGTCGTTGTGAGTGCCAGCATACAGTAAATATTCAATAAATTCTCACTGGCCTTTTGGTGACAAAGACAAGAGTCCATGGGAGACAGTGAAGCTGCTGGAATCCACAGGTCAGAGAAAAAATTGGGTCAAACAACCCCTGCTCAAAGCCCTCCCAAGCACTAGTGCTCTGACACCACAGCCCTCAAGGCTCTGCACTGTGGCCCCATCAACCCTTGGCCCCATTGCCCCCCACTCTCCTCCTCACTCACTCATTCCAGCCATGCTGGCCTCCTCCATGGTTCCAGAAACTCCTAGCTCTTTTTTTTTTTTGAGGGGAGGGGCCTCTGGGCTATGACATAAGCTGTTCCCTCTGCCCAGAACACTTTTCCCATGACTGCTTTCTCTTCGTCCTTCCAGTCTACTCAGAGAGGCCTTCTCCAGCCACCTTGGCTAGGTGAAATTGGACCTTCATCTCTCCCTGCAACCTAGCTGTGTCCTCCAGAGTGGATGCTACAGTGCCTGATGATATACTGGGTTCTTAACTTACAGCTTTGCTGTCTGTTTCCCCTCCTGGGCTGGGAGCTCCAGGAGAGCAGAGAGGCATCTGACTTAGTCAGATACAATTGCATCAGCTCACGCAGGGTCTGGCACACAGTAGGTGTGCATTTCGCTGAATTAATGACTGAATAAATGAGAGAGAAGAAAGAGAGATGGGAAAGAGAGGGGATGATGGAAGAGAGAAGGAAAGAAGCCAGCAAGCAAGGGGGAAGATGGGTTCACATCTTGTTTCTGCACAGCCCTTAAGCTAAGAATGTTTTTTTTACATTTTCAAAGAGCTAAAGAAAAAGAAGAAGAAGAAGAAGAAGAAGAAGAAGAAGAAGAAGAAGAAGAAGAAGAAGAAGGAGTAACAGACACTGAACGTGACCTGAAAAGCCTGAAATATTTATTATCTTGTCCTTTATAAGGGGAAAAAATGTCTACCCCTGAATTAGTGCCTTAGTTATCTATTGCTATGAAACAAATTACCCCAAAACTTAGAGGCTTAAAGCAGGAATTATTATCATTTACAGTTTTGGTGGGTTGGGAATCCACAGGGAGCCACTGAGCTGCACAGTTTGGGCTCAGGGGTCTCTCACAAGATTAGAATTAAAACGTCAGCTGGAGGGATGCTCCCACATTGGGCTCCCCACAGGGAACCTGCTTCTCCCTCTGCCTATGTCTCTGCCTCTCTGTGTGTATCTCATGAATAAATAAATAAATAAAATCTTTGGGGCAGCCCCGGTGGCTCAGCGGTTTAGTGCCTGCCTTTGGCCCAGAGTGTGATCCTGGGGACGCAGGATCAAGTCCCACATCGGGCTCCCTGCATGGAGCCTGCTTCTCCCTCTGCCTGTGTTTCTGCCTCCCTCTCTCAATCTCTCTCTCTCTCTCTCTCTCTCTCTTTGTGTGTCTCTAATAAATAAATAAAATCTTTTTAAAATAATAAAATAAAATCTTTAAAAAGTAAAAATAAAACATCAGCTGGAAGGGCCTCTGGGTGGCTCAGTGGTTGAGTGTCTGCCTTTGGCTCAGGTCATGATCCCGGGATCCTGGGATCGAGTCCTGCATTGGGCTCCCCACAGGGAGCATGTTGTCCCCTCTGCCTATGTCTCTGCCTCTCTGTGTCTCTTATGAATAAATAAATAAATAAAAAATAAAAATAAAAATAAAAATAAAAATAAAAATAGGGCAGCCTGGATGGCTCAGCGGTTTAGCGCCACCTTCAACCCAGGGTGTGATCCTGGAAACCGGGGATGGAGTCCCACGTTGGGCTGCCTGCATGGAGCCTGCTTCTCCCTCTGCCTATGTCTCTGCCTCTGTGTGTATGTGTGTGTGTGTGTGTGTGTGTGTGTGTGTGTGTGTGTTTCTCATGAATAAATAAATAAAATCCTAAAAAATAAAAATAAATAAAATATCAGCCGGGGCTGCTGTCATCTGAAGGCTCGTTTGAGGTTGGAGGAGCCACCCCCAAGGTAGCTCCTTCACATGGCTGGCAAGCTGGCGGTGGTTGTTAGTGGGAGGATTCAAGTCTTGCCATGTGGACCTCACAGTGTTGCTTCAGGGTTCTCATGATATGGCAGCTGGCTTTCGCCAGAGTGAGTGATCAAAGTGAAAGAAGCCACGGTGCCTTTTAAAGAGCTAGACTCAGAAATCACACACCTTCATTTCCACAACAGTCTATTGGTCACATGAGCTAGTGCAATTCAGTGCAGACAAGGACCACACAGGGCATGACTGTTGGGAGGCAGAGGTCCCTGCAGGCCATCTTGAAAGCTACCAACTACAGTTAGTCCCAGAGTTTGGGACCCAAGCAATCTAGCTCCAGAGTCTATGCACTCACAATCATGTATAGAGGTCTGTCAGTGGCAAAGCGTGGGTACATTTGTAAAACAGATTTCATTTTTTAGATAATTTATAAATTTACAGGGGCACCTGGGTGGCTCAGTGGTTGAGTGTCTGCCTTTGGCTCAGGTTGTGATCCCCAGGTCCTAGGATAGAGTCTTGCATTGGCCTCCCCGCTGGGAGCTTGCTTCTCTCTCTGCCTGTGTCTCTGCCTCTCTCTGTGTTTCTCATGAGTAAATAAATAAAATCTTAAAATAAATAAATTTACAGGAAAAAACTGAGAAGACAATACAGAGAGAGTTTCCCATATACCTCTGCAGTTTCCCTATGATTAACATCTTACATTACCATGATACATTTGCTATAAGCGACAAACCAATACTGATACATTTTTGTTCCCTAAAATCCACAGTCTAGAGTTCCTTAGTTTTCACCCAATGTCTTTTTTCTGTTCCAAGATCTCATCCAGGACACCATATTACATTTAGTCTGTGACAATTTCCCAGACTTCCCCTTGTTTTTTCATGTCTCTAGCGGTTTTGAGGAATACTGCTCAGGGATACTGCAGGATGACTCTTGATTGAGATTTACTTGATGTTCTTTCATGATCAGACTCGTGGGTTTATGGGATTAGAGGAGGAATATTGCAGAAGTAAGAGGGTATTTCCATATCATATTAAGGGTATATAAATCAACATAATTTATGACTACTGATGTTGACCTTGACCAACTGGCTGTGGTAGTGTTTGTAAGGTTTCTTTTTTTATATATATTTTATTTATTTATTTATTTATTTATTTATTTATTTATTTATGAGAGAGAAAGAGCACACAAGCAGGAAGTGCCACAGGCCAAGGGAGAAGCAGGCTCCCCAATAAGCAGGGAGCCTGACGCAAGGCTCAATCCCAGGACCTTGGGATCATGACCAGAGCTGAAGGCAGATGCTTAACTGACTGAGCCACCCAGGTGCCCCCATTTGTCAGGTTTCTCCTCTGTAAAGTTACTATCCCTGCTCTCTTTTCCACAGTGTACTCTTTGGAAAGAAGTCTCTCAAAGAAAAGAAAAGAAAAGAAAAGAAAAGAAAAGAAAAGAAAAGAAAAGAAAAGAAAAGAAAAGAAAAGAAAAGAAAAAAGAAGTCTCTCTTCATGGCCAATACCAAAGAGGAGTTATGCTTCCCTTCTTTCAGGGCTGAATATCTACATTAATTATTTGGAATTCTTCTGCCCAGGACACTAGTCTCTTTTCCCACATTTATTAATCTATTCCATCATTAATTGGATTATAGCCCAATAGTACTTGATTTTGTTGTTTCCATTATTCTTTTTTTTTAAATATTTTATTTATTTATTCAGGAGACACAGAGAGAGAGGCAGAGACACAAGCAGAGGGAGAAGTAGGATCCACACAGGGAGCCCGACATGGGACTTGATCCCAGAACTCCGGGATCACCCCCTGAGCCAAAGGCAGACACTCAACCACAGAGCCACCCAGGCGTCCCACTCCAGTCATTCTCTTTTGGCCATTGGGAGCTCTTTCAGTTGGCACCTTGTAGGTAAATTTAAACTTTCATGTGTGCTACTAAATTAGATCCTAATAATGTTGGCCGCTTATATTTTCACTGCACCATAAATTGAAGTTTTTATTTTTTATTGAGGTGAAATTCACACACAATTAATCACATTAATGTGTACAATTCAGCGCACTTAATATATTTAAAATATTATGCAATCACCACCTCTCTCGAGTTTTGAAATTTTTTCATCACTCCAGAAAAACAGTCTGTCGCCATTAAGTAATCACTCCCCACTTCCCTCTACCTCCCAGCCCCTGGTAATGACTAATCTTCTTTCTGTCTCTATGGATTTGCCTATTCCGGATATATCATAAAAACGAATCAGGCAATAGGGAGCCTGGGCGGCTCAGTTGGTTGCGCATCCAACCCTTGATTTCAACTCAGGTCATGATCTCAGCATCATGAGATCAAGCCCAGACGGGCTCTGCACTTAGCCTGGCATCTGCTTGGGACTGACTCTCACCCTCTCCCTTTGCCCTCTGTCCCTCCCCACACTGTGCATGCTCTCTCTCTCTCTCCTTCCTGCCCCCCCTCAAATAACTAAATAAGTAAAATCTTTTTTAAAAGGGGTGCCTGGGGACACCCGAGTAGCTCAGCAGTTGAGTGTCTGCCTTTGGCTCGGGGCGTGATCCCGGATTCCCGGGATCGAGTCCCACATCAGGCTTCCTGCATGGAGCCCGCTTCTCCCTCTGCCTGTGTCTTTGCCTCTCTCTCTCTCTCTGTGACTCTCATGAATAAATAAATTAAATATTTTTTAAGATTTTTATTTATTTATTTATTTATTCATGAGTGACACACAGAGAGAGAAAAGCAGAGACACAGACCGAGGGAGAAGCAGTCTCCCCGCAGGGAGCGTGTCTTGGGACCGACCCAGGATCACGCCCTGAGCCAATGTCAGGCGCTAAACCGCTGAGCCATCCAGGAATCCCCAATGAATAAAATCTTTAAAAAAAAAAAAAGGAGTGCCTGGGTGGCTCAGTTGGTTAAGCATCTGTCTTCTGCTCAGGTCATGGTTAAGCATCTGTCTTCTGCTCAGGTCATGGTTCCAGGATCCTGGGATCAAGCCCCTCATCAGGCTCCCTGCCCTTCCGGGAGCCTGCTTTTCTCTCTTCCTCTGTCTGTCACTCTCCCTGCTTGTGCTCTCTCTCTGTCAGATAAATAAATAAAATCTTTTTTTTTTTTTTTTTTTTTTTTTAAAGAATCAGGCAGGGACGCCTGGGTGGCTCATCAGTTGAGCATCTGCCTTTGGCTCAGGGCATGATCCCTGGATTCCAGGATCAAGTCCCACATCGGGCTTCCTGCATGGAGCCCTCTTCTCCCTCTGCCTATGTCTCTGCCTCTCTCTGTGTGTCTCTCATGAATAAATAAATAAAATCTTAAAAAAAAAAAGAATCAGGTAATATGTGACTTTGTCTTTCTAGCTTCTTTCGCTTGGCATGGTTTCAAGATTCATCCAAGTTGTAGCATATTCTTTGTTCCTTGTTTCTTTTATGGCTGAATAATATTCCATTGTATGGATGCACCATATTTTGTTTATCTGTTCAACTGTCCATAAACATTTGGGTCATTTCCACCTTTTGACTATTGTAAATAATGCTGCTATGAATGTGGGTGTGCAAATACCTGTTTGAGTCTCCCCTGAACATATCTTGGGATAAATCCCACTTGGCCATGGCATACAATCTGTCTAACATGCTGTTGGATTCAGTTTGCTAGTCCTCCTGTTCTCCTGGTTACCTACCAGCTTCTGGTAGAGGTTTGTCCCAAAGGGCATTAACAGCTGTGCATGCTTGAGAGCCAAAAGAAGACCCTGAAGAAGAGAATGGGAAAATGCCTGTGTCTTCTTGAGGTAGGTAGATTTGCATTACATGGAACTGTCCACAGCAGGTGCAGCTGAAATCCAGGTGGGCCCAGGAGATGGAAAGCAGGGCACTAAGAGGTTACACATACGGTGTAGCATAGATATGTTATGCATATCTACCTGTGTGCATTTATAAATATATAATTCCCCTCTCTGAGGCTGTATAATGTTCCAACCCAACTTTTCTGTACATTTTAAAAAATATTTTATTTATTGGGGATCCCTGGATAGCTCAGCGGTTTAGCGCCTGCCTTCGGCCCAGGGCTTGGTCCTGAAGTCCTGGGATTGAGTCCCACGTGAGGCTCCCTGCGTGGAGCCTGCTTCTCTCTGTCTGTGTCTCTGCCTCTCTATCTGTGTCTCTCATGAATAAATAAATAAAATCTAAAAAAAAAAGATTTTATTTATTTATTCATGAGAGACACAGAGGGAGAGGCAGAGACACAAGCAGAGAGAGAATCAGACTCCCTTTGGGAAGTGGGATGTGGGACTCGATCCCAGGACGCCAGGATCATGCCCTGAGCCAAAGGCATCTGCTCAACCACTGCCAAAGGCATCTACTCAACCACTGAGGCACCCGGGTGCCCCTTCTAATATTTGTTTCACTCTTAAATCATGTCAGTCACACATGAACAATATAGAAAAATTTAAAATTAGTAAAGGTTATTAGCTTAATCACAGAAACCAACCAACTCTGGCTAATTTAACCAGAAAAGTTTATTTAAGAACACTTAGGGGGGGGATCCCTGGGTGGCGCAGCGGTTTAGCGCCTGCCTTTGGCCCAGGGCGCGATCCTGGAGACCCGGGATCGAATCCCACATCGGGGTCCCGGTGCATGGAGCCTGTTTCTCCCTCTGCCTGTGTCTCTGCCTCTCTCGCTCTCTCTGTGTGACTATCATAAATAAATAAAAATTAAAAAAAAAAAAAAGAACACTTAGGGGGTACCTGGGTGGCTCAGTCAGTTACACATCTTCCTTTGGCTCAGGTTGTGACCCTGGGGTCCTGGGATTGAGCCCCACATCTGGCTCCCTACTCAGTAGGGAGACTACTTCTCCCTGTAGCTCCCCCTGCTTGTGCACTTCCGTGCTCTCTCATTCTCTCTCTCAATCAAATAAATGATTTTTTTTTATCTTTAAAAAAAGAGACAGACAAAAAGAAAGAAAGAAAGAAAGAAAGAAAGAAAGAAAGAAAGAAGAAAGAAAGAAAGAAAGAAAGAAAGAAAGAAAGAAAGAAAGAAAGAAAGAAAGAAAGAAAGAAAAAGAAAGAAAGAAAGAAAGAGAGAGACGCCTGGGTGGCTCAATGATTTAGCGCCTGCCCTTTTTTTTTTTAATTTTTTTAAATTTTTTATTTATTTATGATAGTCACAGAGAGAGAGAGAGGCAGAGGCACAGGCAGAGGGAGAAGCAGGCTCCATGCACCGGGAGCCTGACGTGGGATTTGATCCCCGGTCTCCAGGATCAGGCCCTGGGCCAAAGGCAGGCGCCAAACCGCTGCGCCACCCAGGGTTCCCTAGCGCCTGCCTTTGGCCAGGGTGTGATCCTGGAGTCCTGGGATCGAGTCCCACATCGGGCTCCCTGCATGGAGCCTGCTTCTCCCTCCGCCTGTGTCTCTGCCTCTCTCTCTCCCTCTGTCTCTCTCTCTCTCTCTCTCTCATGAATAAATAAGTAAAATCATAAATAAATAAATAAATAAATAAATAAATAAATAAATAAATAAATACTTAGGAGTGGGGCACCTGGCTGGCTCAGTCGGTAGAGAATGCAACTCTTGATCCTGGGGGTTGTGAGTTCAAGCCCCACATTGGGTGTAGAAATTACTTAAAAAAAATCTTTAAGGGACCCCTGGGTGGCTCAATCAGTTGCGCCTCTGCCTCTTGATTTAGGCTCAGGTCATGATCTAGGGGACACGATCTCAGAGGCCTGATATCCAGCCGAGCGTGGGGCTCTGTGCTGAGCCTGAAGCCTACTTAAGATTCTCTCTCTCTCTCTCTCTCTCTCTCTCCCCTCCCCTCCCCCCACCCATGCTTGCTCTCTCTCGTTCTCACTCTCTCTCTCAAAACAATAATAAAATAAAATAAACTCTTTTAAAAAAGGGATAGGGGAACAGTTAGGATCAATAGCAAGCAAATTAGGCTGAGGACCCAGGTGAAGTCCAAGGCAGCGCCAAGGAGAGGGGAGCCTGCTGTGGGCCCTGCCTGCGATCCACTGGGACAGGGACCAAGGATGGGTACCCAGAGCCCTCTCGTTGCAGACTTCACTGCCCAACCCCATCACCTACTTGAGGAAGGACTTTGACGTCCTCATGGACTGGCTCCTGACCCTTGGGAGTTTATAGAGCAACAGCAGGCAAAGAACAGGTACTACTGCTCCCACCCCAGGAATCTGCCAGGTGCTGGCCGTCGCTAAGTGCCAACCAAGAGCCGTCTTGGGCACCTATGAAGCAGAGATGTACTGGAGAAGAAACCAGCAAGTTGATGGAGAAATCATCAACATTATCCATGAAAGTCAGGAAGCCTGTCAGCAGAGGAAAAGCAGGAGCTACAGGCAGAGCCGTCCAAGGAGCTGGAGCTGTTCACCCGGTGGCTAAGGCCCCCCAGGACCATGATCACCACCTTGGGCCCCCGCTTTTCTCCGGGAACCCCCTGGCAGAATAGGAGCCCCACCTCCTGGCACAGGGAAAACCTGCGAATAAGGCCACGGATGCCCAAGGCAGCTCCTCCAGCCCCCTCACATGACTGTTACCATTACTGAAATAGAGTAATCAAACCTGAACCAAAAATGAGAACAAAACAGAACAGAACAAACAAAAAATACTTGGGAGCAATAGATAAAATATCCATACAATGGAATACTACTGAGCAGTAAAAAACGAACCAACAAACAAAAAACAACCTGCAGCCATATATACAGGCCACAGAATGGATGAACCTCAAAAATGTGAAGAGTGAGATAAGACACAAGCCATCATACGCTGGATGATGCCATTTATATGAAATGTCCAGAAAGGCAAATCTATAGAAGCCACTGGTGGTGTGAGGCTGGGGTGAGAATGGAAACTGACCGGATAGGCCCAAGGACTCTTCCTGGAGCAATAAAAATATTCTAAAACTGGGATGCCTGGGTGGCTAGGCGGTAGGGCATGTGCCCGTCGTGATCCCGAGTCCAGGGATGAAGTCCCACAACGGGCTCCCCATGGGGAGCCTGCTTCTCCCTCTGTCTGTATCTCTGCCCCTCTCTCTGTGTCTCTCGTGAATAAATAAATAAAATCTTTAAGAAAAGAATGGGTTTCACAACTCAGGAAAATGATTAAAAATCATTGAGGGGCTGCCTGGGTGGCTCAGTCATTTAAGCTTCTGCCTTCCGCTCAGGTCATGATCTCAAGGTCCTGGGATTGAGCCCCACATTGGGTTCCCTGCTCAGCGGGCAGCCTGATTCTCCCTCTGCCTGCTGCTCCCCCTGCTTGTACTCTTCTCTGTGTGTCAAATAAATAAATAAACATATTTTTAAAAAAATCATTGAAATGTACACTTGAAGAGGATGATCTTATGATATGTAAAACCTACTTCAATAAAGCTGATTAAATATATATATATATATTAGGGTACTGGGACGCCTGGGTGGCTCAGCGGTTGAGCATCTGCCTTTGGCTCAGGGCGTGATCCTGGGATCCTGGGATCGAGTCCCACATCGGACTCCCCGCACAGAGCCTGCTTCTCCCTCTGCCTATATCTCTGCTTCTCTCTGTGTGTCTCTCATGAATAAATCAATCAATCAATCAATAATAAATAAATAAATAAATAAAATGTTTAAAAAAATATATTAGGGTACTTACTGAATTTCCAGGAGACTGAAAATAAGGCTCCAGATCCCAAAGACAGAGAACCAGTTCTGGAGAAGATACGACTGCCATGGCTGTTGGATTGAACCACGACTAATAGTGGACACTGATCTTTTACCAGACCCACCACCCCAGCAGCCTCAGAAAACTGAATCTTGAGGCACATGGGTGGCTCAGTTGGTTAATCATCTGCCTTCAGCTCAGGTCATCATCCCGGAGTCCTGGGATCAAGCTCTGCATTTGGCTCCCTGCTCAGCAAGGGGGTCTGCTTCTCCTTCTCCTTCTGCTACTCTCCCTGCCTGTGCTCACTTGCTCTCTCTCTCTCTCTCTCTCTCTCTATCTGTGATCAATAAATAAATAGATAAATAAATAAAAAATAAGATGTTTAAAAGATTTTATTTTTTTTTAATTTTTATTTATTTATGATAGTCACACAGAGAGAGAGAGGCAGAGACACAGGCAGAGGGAGAAGCAGGCTCCATGCACCGGGAGCCCGACGTGGGACTCGATCCCGGGTCTCCAGGATCACGCCCTGGGCCAAAGGCAGGCGCCAAACCGCTGCGCCACCCAGGGATCCCAAAAGATTTTAAAAGATTCAAAGAAAACTGAATCTTGCTATAGCTATTCATCACTGGTTGACTTACCTGTGGCCTCTCCTTCCCATCACTGCTTTTTTTTTTTTTTTTAATTTTTTTATTTATTTATGATAGTCACACACAGAGAGAGAGGCAAAGACACAGGCAGAGACACAGGCAGAGGGAGAAGCAGGCTCCATGCACCGGGAGCCCGACGTGGGATTCAATCCCGGGTCTCCAGGATCGTGCCCTGGGCCAAAGGCAGGCGCTCAACCGCTGCGCCACCCAGGGATCCCCCATCACAGCTTTTGATGCTTAGTTAGGAGCTGGTTGGTGGAGGCAGGAGGAGGTGTGGTGGAAATAGTGCTGTGTATTCCCCAAATCTGTATCCTTGCTTTCTGACCACTCTGCTAAATGACATTTCCCAGACTCCTGTGCAGATGAGTAGAGCCACGTGATGGGAGATCTGTCTAATGGAGTGAGCAGAAGAGATGTGGCTCTCCTGGCTCAGGCAGTTAAGGATGGGTGTGCCTTCTCCACGGGCACAATGGTCAGAAAATCCAGTGAGTTCCATAAATAAAGGGCATTTTTTTAAAGGATGGAGGACTATTATATATTAAAAGACACTTGAGAGAACTACCTACCAAATGACATGTGTAGAGCTGGTTTGGATTCCAGTTTGAATGAATTAAATAAAAATAAGGCATTTTTTTTTAAGATTGTATTTATTCATGAGAGACACAGAGAGAGATGCAGAGACATAGGCAGAGGGAGAAGCAGGCTCCCAGCGGGGAGGCCAATGCAGAACTCTATCCTAGGACCTGGGGATCATGACCTGAGCCAAAGGCAGAGGCTCAACCTCTGAGCCACCCAGGCATCCCAAAATAAGGCATGTTTGAAACAAAACACTTTTATTTTTTTTTTTTTTTATTTTTTTTTTGAAACAAAACACTTTTAGAAACAACTATTTTTTTTTTCTTTTTGAAACAACTGACTATTAATTCGGAATGAGATATTAAGGAAGAACTGTTATTTTCCTGTGTGTAATAATGATATTGTGAATATGCTTTTTTTAAAGTCCTTATCTGTTAGAGAAACATGAAATACTGATAGGTGAAATTATATGATGTTTTGGATTTTCTTTAAAATATTCCAGCCCAGGGCAGCCCGGGTGGCTCAGCGGTTTAGCGCTGCCTTCAGCCCAGGGCCTGATCCTGGAGACCTGGGATCAAGTTCCATGTCGGGCATCCTGAATGGAGCCTGCTTCTCCCTCTGCCTAAGTCTCTGCTTTTCTCCTGTGTCTCTCATGAATAAATAAATAAATTCTAAAAAAATAAAATAAAATATTCCAGCCCCAGAGGTGCCCAGGTGACTCAACTGGTTAAGCAACTGCCTTGGGTTCATGTCATGATCCCAGGGTGCTGGGATCTAGCTTCCTTTTGGGCTCCCTGCTCAGCAAGGAGCTTGCTTCTCCCTCTCCCCTTTGCTCATGCTCTCTCTCTCTCTCTCTCTCTCTCAAATAAATAAATAAAATCTTAAAAAAAAAAAAATTCCAGCCCAGAGGTTTCGGTTCTCATCAAGATAAAATAAGCACATTCCATCCTGTCTCTCCCAGGAATGCATGGAGCAGCTATCTGATGACTCTGAAAAGTAAATGGATTAAGACAACATAAAGACAAGCCACAAATATTTGCAAAGCACAAATCCAGTAAAAGTCTTATCTCTAAAATGTACAAAAAATCAAAGAATTCTTAAAATCCAATGATAAGGGCAGCCCTGGTGGTGCAGCGGTTTAGCGCCGCCTGCAGCCCGGGGTGTGATCCTGGAGACCCAGGATCGAGTCCCACATCAGGCTCCCTGCATGGGGCCTGCTTCTCCCTCTGCCTGTGTCTCTGCCTCTCTCTCGCTCTCTCTGAATGAATAAATAAATAAATCTTAAAAAAAAAAAATCCAATGATAAGAATACAACCAGATTTAAAATGGGCAAAAGATGGGCAGCCCCGGTGGCTCAGTGGTTTAGTGCCGCCTGCAGCCCAGGGTGTGATCCTGGGGACCCCAGATCAAGTCCCACATCAGGCTCCCTGCATGGGGCCTGCTTCTCCCTCTGCCTGTGTCTCTGCTTCTCTCTCTCCTCTCTGTGTGTTCTCATGAATAAGTAAATGAAATCTTTATAAAAAATAAATAAATAAATAAATAAATAAATAAATAAATAAATAAAATGGGCAAAAGACTTGATAAGTCACCACATAAGATATACAAATGGCCAACAATCATATGAAAATATATGCCCAAAAAAAAAAAAAGAAAATATATGCCCAACATCCTATGTCATTAGGGAATTGCAAATTAAAACAATGAGATACAACCACACACCTATTTGAATGGTTAAAATTCTAACCACTGACAATATCAGGGTACCTGGCTGGCTCATTGTTGAGCATGCGACTCTTGATCTTGGGATTATAAATTCAAGCCAAACAGTGGGTGCAGAGATTACTTTAAAAAAAAAAAATCTTTTTTTTTTTTAAAGAGTGTGCTGAGGGCAGCCCCTGTGGCTTAGGTGTTTAGTGCCACCTTCAGCCCAGGGTGTGATCCTGGAGACCCGGGGTTGAGTCCCACGTCGGGCTCCCTGCATGGAGCCTGCTTCTCCCTCTGCCTGTGTCTCTGCCTCTCTCTCTGTCTCCATGTCTCTCATGAATAAATAAATAAAATTTTTTTTTTTAAAAAGTGTGCTGAGATATTCTTTACATACATACATGCATACATAAAATCTTTAAAAAAAAAAAAACCCACAGATTGGGGCACCTGGGTGGCTCAGTGGTTGAGTGTCTGCCTTTAGCTCAGGTAGTGACCCTGGGCTCCCTGGAGGGAGCCTGATTCTCATTCTGCCTGTGTCTCTGTGTCTCTCATGAATAAATGGATAAAATCTTAAAAAAAAAAAAAAAAAAAAGAGGGATCCCTGGGTGGCGCAGCGGTTTAGCGCCTGTCTTTGGCCCAGGGCGCGATCCTGGAGACCCGGGATGGAATCCCACGTCAGGCTCCCGGAGCATGGAGCCTGCTTCTCCCTCTGCCTGTGTCTCTGCCTCTCTCTCTCTCTCTCTGTGTGACTATCATGAATTAAAAAAAAAAAAAAAAAAAAAAGAGAGAGAGAGAGAGAGACAATATCAAGTTCTGATAAGGATGTGGCAAAACAGAAACTCATTCATTGGGAATTCAAGATGATATAATCACTTTGGAAGACAGTTTAGCAGTTTCCTCCAGAACTAAACATAGTTTTACCATACAATCTAGCAATTGTGCTCGTATTTACCCAAGTAAGTTGGAAACTCATTTCCACCTGCACACAAATGTTGATAGCAGTTTTATACCTTTTTTAAAAGTTTTTTTTTTTTTTTAAGATCTTATTTATTTATTCATGAGAGACACAGAGACATAGGCAGAGGGAGAAGCAGCCTCCTCTCAGGGAGCCTAATGTGGGACTTGATCCCAGAATCCCGGGATCACACCTTGAGCCGAAGGCAGACGCTCGACCACTGAGGCATCCAGGAGTCCCTAAAAGGTTTATTTTAGAGAGAGAGTGCATGCGATCTAGCGATCTAGCGAGCAGGAGGACAAAGGGGGAGAGGGGATGAGCAGAGGGAGAGTAGCAAACTCCATGCTGAGCTGAAGCGGAAGGAAGGGCTCCATCTCACCACCCTGAGATCAACACCCAAACTGAGATCAAAACTTGGCTGCTTAACCAACTTAGCCACCCAGGCACCCCTATTCCTAATTTCTAAAAACTTGAAGCAATCAAGGTTTATTTCAACAGGTGTATCGAAAAACAAACTGTGAGACATCCATACAATGGACTATTGTACAACAGGAAAAAGAAATGACCTAATAAGTTCCGAAAGGATGTGGAGGAAACCAATATATGTTGACAAGTGGAAGAAACCATATAAAATGGTTATGTACTGTATAACTCTAACTAGGTGACCTTATGGAAAAGACTAAACTGTAGAGACAGTTAAAATATCAGTGGTTGCCAGCAGTTGGTGAGGGTAGAGGAAGAGGAATGCCTATATGGGGCACAGAGGATTTTTAGGATAGTGAAAATATTCTGCAAGACTCTATAGGGGTGGATACATGACATTATACATTTGGCAAAACCCACAGAACTGTACAACACAAATAATGAACCCTAATGTTAACTATAGACTTTACTTAATAATAATGTATCCATGGGGCACCTGGGTGCCTCAGTCAGTTAAGTGTCTGCCTTGGTCTCATGTCAAGAACCTGGGGTCTTGGGATCAAGCCCCACAGCAAGCTCCCTGCTCAGCGGGGAGTCTGCTTCCCTCTCCCCTCCCTGCTGATTCCCTGCTTGTGCTCTCTCTGTCAAAAATAAAGGAAATCTTTAATAATAATAATAATAATAATAATAATAATAATGCATCTATATTGGTTCATCCATTATAACCAATGTACCATAAAAATGCAAGATGTTGATAATAGGAGAAAATAGAGTAGGGGCAGGGTATATGGGAAGTTTCTACAGAGTTTTCCAATTTTTCTGTAAACCTATACATGCTCTAAAAAAATTAATTTTTTAAATTAAGTTTAAAAAAAAGATTTTATTTATTAATTCATGAGAGACACAGAGAGAGGCAGAGGCAGGCAGAGGGAGACACAGGCTCCCCACAGGGAGCGCAGTGTGGGACTCAATCCCAGGACCCCGAGATCATGACCTGAGCTGAAGGCAGACGCTTAACCACTGAGCCACCCAGGTGCCCCTAAATTAATATTTTTAAATTCAGGGACACCTGGGTGGCTCAGTGGTTGAGCACCTGCCTTTGGCGGCCCAGGGCATGATCCTGGAGTCCCTGGATCAAGTCCCACACCAGGTTCCCTGCATGAAGCCTGCTTCTCTCTCTGCCTATGTCTCTGTCTCTGTCTCTGTCTCTCTCTCTCTGTGTGTCTTTCATGAATAAATAAATAAAATCTTTTTAAAAATTTTTAAATTCAGATTTATTTATTTGAGGGGGTGGTAAGGGGCAGACGGCAAGGAAGAGAGGGCATCTCAAGCCAACTTCCACTTAGCATGGAGCCCAACACAGGGTTCAATCTTGTAACCCTGAGATCATGACCTGAGCCAAAATCAAGAGTCTGATGCTTAACCAACTGAGCCACCCAGGCACCCCAATTTTTTTTAAGTAGTCAAGCAGTCTGGTTGAGTAAGGAAATCATAACTCAAATTGTCACCAAAACAGCAGTGACTTTGTCATTGCTTTTCCTCTGGTATTTCCCACTGAAAAGCAGCCCAGAACTCAGAGCTACTCACTAGGTGAAGACAAAAATAACTTTTAAAAACAAAAACAAAAAACTGGTCTGAAGAGCAGGAAGGGAGGATCTATAGGTCAGAGAGAGTGGGTGGCACATACACAGGATAGATCAAAATCAAACAGGCCTGCAACATCTTGGAAAACTGAACTGATATTGGATCCACATCCTGGAGAAAGTGGGTTGCAACTTGAAACCTGGACCTGAGTTGACTGCCTGCCTGCCTTCCTGCCAAGGCAAAAAAATCTACATTCTCCATAGGATTTAAATAAGACCCAGCATGTCATAATTTAACATTATGTTATATAGAATATTCAAATTCTCGAGACTACAATCCAAAACTACTCAATGTATGAAGAAGTAGGACATTCCCAAATACTCATAAAGGAAAAGAAAATCATCATATGCCAACCCTAACATAATGTGGGCCTTAGGATTTTCAAATACTTTAAAGCAGATCTTATAACTATGCCCCAAGATGTAAGAGCAAACACTCTTGAAGTAATGGAAACAGAGAAAACCTCAATAGAGAAATAGAGCTGTTTAGAAAAAAGAACCATACATGGGACACCTGGGTTGATTCAGTTGGTTAAGCATCTGCCTTGGCTCAGGACGGGATTCCAGGGTCCTGGGATCAAGCCCCCACATCTGGCTCCCTCCTCAGAGGGGAGTCAACTTCTCCCTCTCCCTCTGCCTCTTGCCCCGGCTCATGCTCATTCTCACACACACTCTCTCTCTCAAATAAATAAATCAAATCTAAAAAAAAAAAAAAAAAAAAAAAGAACCACATGGAAATTTCAGAACTGAAAAATACAATGACCAACATTAATAATTCACTGGATGGGCTAAGTTGCAGAATGGAGATCAAAAGGCAAACAGGTAATGAACTTGAGGATAGAGAAAGAGAAAATATCCAATCTCAACAACGCAGCTGTGGGATATGAAAAGGATATGATACTCCTGTCATCAGAGTCACAGGAAAAGAGGAGAAAAAGGAGTACCTCGTACTTGGGTGGCTCAGTGGTTAAATGTCTGCCTTTGGCTCAGGTTGTGACCCTGGGGTCCTGGGATCGAGTCCCACATCGGGCTCCCCACCGGGATGCTGTTTCTCCCTCTGCCTATGTTTCTACCTTTCTCTCTGTGTCTCTCATGAATAAATAAATAAAATCTTTTTATTAAAAAAAAAAGGAGGAAAAGAACTGTAGTACAGAAAAAATTTTTAAGATTTTATTTATTCATTTGAGGGAGAGAAAGAGACAGAGAGCACAAACAGGGGGAGAAGCAGACTCTGCACTGAGCAGGGAACTGAACGTGAGGCTCAATCTCCAACCCCGGATCATGACTTGAGCCACTTAACTGTCTGAGCCACCCAGGCACTCTCAGAAAAAAAAATGTTTGAGGAAAGAATGGCTAAAAACTCCCCTCAAGTGGCAAACGATGCAAGCCTACAGCTTCTTGAAGGCAGAGATTTTTGTCTGTTTTCCTCACTCCCAGTGCAACGCCTGGCACTGAGCATCTGTTGGATAGATAAGACCCCGGGACTTGTGGGAGCATCTCCAATAGATCCGGAGTGGGCACTGGAAAGTTGCCTTTTTTTTTCCTTAAGATTTTTTTAAATTTTTTCATTTGAGAGAAATAGACAGTACAAGCTGGGTGGGGGGCAGAGGGAGAGCAGATTCCCCACCAAGCAAAGAGTCCCAGCCCCCAGCTGGGCTGGATCCCAGAACCCTGAGATCATGACCTGAGCTGAAGGCAGGCGCTTAACCCACTGAGCCATCCGGGCGCCCCTGGAAAGTTGCCTTTTAACAAGCCTCCAGTGAGGTTCTGCTGCTCTAGGAAGTTTGAGAACTCCTAATTCAGCTCTTCCTCCTCTCCCACCCAATTCCATGCCTGTAGCTTCTTGCATCCCACATACCATCTCCTTCTGGAATACCAGCCAGACGCTCCCTCCCCCGCCAGCCTGGACGTACATATGGAACATGATGGTTGTTTCTTGAGGCCCCTAGGGATCCTTTGAAGACAGAATGAGTGTCTCCAGTGTGTCTCATTCTCCCATTTAACCCCACAATAGGCACAAGTGCTATGTTCCCATTTCATGGATGAGCAAACAAAGGGCTTCAATAGGTTCAGCCATGGATTCAGGATTACACTCCACGCGTAAGTGGCAGAGAGAGGCCTTGGACTCTGGTCTGATACTGTGTCATGTAACAAGAGTCAAAACAAATACTGATTGAACACCTGTTACAGGCAGACTCTGGTCTAAGCATTGCACACCCATTAACGCCTTTCCCTCTCCAGGCAACTCTTTGAGACAGGGACTGTTTTCTTCCAATGTTGTAAGTGAGAAGACGGAGGCATGAAAGTGTGCATATCTTCCTGGAGTCCCTCGTAACCAAGTTCCTCTTTTGATCCCAATCCCTGTTTGTTCAGAAATCCTAACGTGTGTTTTAAGCTCCTGTTTTTTTCTGAATGTCATTATCATGAAGTCAGATAGGAAAATAAGTAGTTCTTTGTCATAATGAGCACCGGATATTGTATAGACGTGTTGGATCCCTATATTATACACCTGACACTGATATGACCCTGTATGTTAATTAACTGGAGTCTAAATAAAAACTTAAAAAAAAAAAAAAAAGAAGAAGTTCAAAGGACAAAGATCTCAAGGGGCACCTGGGTGGCCCAGCCAGTTAAGCATCTTACTCTTGAGGGATCCCTGGGTGGCGCAGCGGTTTAGCGCCTGCCTTTGGCCCAGGGCGTGATCCTGGAGATCCGGGATCGAATCCCACATCAGGCTCCCAGTGCATGGAGCCTGCTTCTCCCTCTGCCTATGTCTCTGCCTCTCTCTCTCTCTCTCTCTGTGTGTGTGACTATCATAAATAAATAAAAATTAAAAAAAAAAGCATCTTACTCTTGAAAATATCAGTGAGGGTGACAAAACATGAGAGACACCTAACTCTGGGAAATGAACAAGGGGAAGTGGGCGGGGGGGGGGGACTGGGTGATGGGCACTGAGGGGGGCACTTGGCAGGATGAGCACTGGGTGTTATGCTATATGTTGGCAAGTTGAACCCCAATAAAAAAATAAAAAAAAAAAACATCTTACTCTTGATCTCTGGGTTGTGTGAGCCAGAAGCTTTGCCTTGGGCTCCATGCTGGGCTCGGAGCCCACTTAAAAATTAATTAATTAATTGATTAATTGATTAATTAAACAAAGGACAACGATCTGGAAAAAATAGCCATCAGATTTAATGAGAGTTATCCCAGGCACAAGGACAATGAAAAGTTATCATCTCTTCATGTATTATTTTTTTGAATGATACATGAAGACACTCTAGCAAAAGGATTCCCAAGAAAACAGATATATAGAAAGGAAAACGTGATGCCCCCCAGCTCAAGCCCCCACCGGATTCCCCTCCCCAGGAACCAGAACTAACCACACTTTGCATGTCCCCGTCCCCTTTCCTCCACACCAATGGTCACAGACAAAACCATAACTTAAGGTTTTGTTTTCCTGTGTACATAGACTTCCTCTTTCCAAATCAAACATTTCTTAATGCTTAACTTCTTTACTTTTTCTTCTTTTTTTAGATTTTATCTATTTATCATGAGAGATACAGAGAGAAAGGCAGAGACATAGGCAGAGGAAGAATTTTTTTTTTCTTTTAGTACAAGCACACTATACTTTTGTAATCAGAGAAAGAAAGGGCAGAGTGTCCTATTTTGGTGTGGAGAGCTCTCCACAATTTTTGAAATTTCAAAATGTAAAATACAAAGAGATGAAGTCGTCTGGGATGGCCCAGAGCTCAGGATCTGGTGCAGGCACCTCATGCACTTTCCCAATATTTTCCCTGTGAGCTTTCTGGAACATAGAGTCAATGATTAACTGCATGGTTCTGCTGCCAGCAACACACACAGGGCCCACCCGCCCAGGACTGGAGCAGGGGACTGTCTTCCCACAGGCCACACATTAGGAAAAGCAACATAAACCAAGGTGGTATGGTAATAAAAATAGCTACATGCTCCTTGGAAGGTTACTATTTGCTTTGAATCCTCTAAATCAGCATAATCCCATAAAATCATAAAACAAACTGCATATGAAATTTTACATTTTCTGGTCATAAGGTAAAAAGAAACCACTGAGGGGCACCTGGGTGGCTCAGTGGGTTAAGTGTCTCATTTCCATTCAGGTTGGGATCTCAGGGTCCTGGGATGCAGCCCAGCATCGGCTCTGCACTCAGCAGGAAGTCTGCTTGTCCTTCTCCCTCTGCCTCCCCTCCCATGCATGTGAAAGCTCTCTCTCTCTCTGTCTTAAAAAAAAAAAAAAAGAAAAAAGAATAAGAAAGAAACCAGCAAAATTATTATTTTATTTAGCCCACCATATCCAAAATATTATCACTTCAACATGTAAAAATATTAAAAAGCCAATGATGGGTTATCTTACCTAAATCTTCGAAATCGGTGTGCATTTGACACTGACAGCACATCTGGATTAGGATCTGCCACATTTCAAGAGCGCTAATGCCACATGTGGCCGATGGCTGGCTACCCCGTCAGACAGCGTAGGTTAACGTGGCTTATCCATATGCACTCATGGAAACTTCACAACTCTATTCCCATTTCAGAGAAGGGGAAACTGAGCCCCAGAAAGGTTAAGCAAGAGTTAACAATTGACTCAAACCCTTACTGGTTCCAAAGTGTACCCCTTGACCTGTATACTTCCCATTCTCAATTCTAGCTTGAAGGTGTGTCGTGCTCAGCGGGCCTGCATTCACGCCCTGGCTATGTCGCCTATAAGCTGGATGCCTTGCATACTTTGCTTAATCATTCTGAAACTCAGATTTGTCATCTGAAAAAGGGACAGTGACACTGAAGTCACAAGGCAGAGAAATGAATGGATGGCCCAAAGCCCTGAGGACACCCCACAGAGAGCCAGGCACCTGGTGAGCCCTGGATACATTCCGGGTATTTTAGCCATTGCAATTTTTCCACTTACTGAATTCATCCAAGCAGAGACCCAAACATGTTACCCAACCTTTGTACATAATGCATTCCTGGAAATGTGTTTGAAGCTGATTTCGCAAAACTCAAACAATAGATTTCTGTGCTGTAAAGAACATCCCATTTACTAAGGACTAGGCAAAGTATGAAATTCCAAACTACTTATCATTTCTCTCTCTCTCTCTCTCTTTCTCTCTCTAAAGATTTTATTTATTTATACATGAGAGACACAGAGACACACGCAGAGGGAGAAGCAGGCTCCATCCCGGGAGCCCGATGTGGGACTCGATCCAGGATCACGCCCTGAGAGAAAGGCAGATGCTCAACCGCTGAGCCACCCAGGCATCCCTCACAAACAAGGGATGCCCTCACGTACAGTTTAGAGATTTCCTGTTGGGCAGCCCGGGTGGCTCAGCGGTTTACCACTGCCTTCAGACCAGGGCCTGATCCTGGACACCCAGGATCGAGTCCCACATCGAGTCCCACATTGAGTCCCACATCGAGTCCCACATCAAGTCCCACATCAGGCTCCCTGCATGGAGCCTGCTTCTCCCTCTGCCTGTGTCTCTGCCTGTCTCTCTCTCTCTCTGTCTCTCATAAATAAATAAATAAATAAATAAATAAATAAATAAAATCTTAAAAAAGAAATAAAAAATTTAAAAAATAGAGATTTCCTGTGTCCGCACACCTCCAACTCTGGGCATCCCCAAATTTCTTCATTTGGCTAAACTGAGGGGAAATGGGCTAGATTATGAAAAGCACACACGTGCTCCATTTGCATTCATTTCCTCCACAATTAAACTGGTCACTCAGCTTAACCCTCAAAGGATCCGGATGAAAGATCTGTTTCTTTTGGCATGAGCTTCCCTTCCCTCTACTGGCGCAACGTAATGGACCAAACCCCTACCCATCTTTGTGCACCCAGGCTGCACCTCTTCAACTAGGAAACTCTTATTCACCCTTCAGAGAGACCTAGAGTAAGTTCCCGAACCTGTTTTCCCATTTGTAATAATATCACCCTCTTGATGGGGTTGCTGAGAGGATCACATGATATACCTAGTTTCAAACACTTGACACAGTGTTTCACAGCATTAGGATTTCAGCTCAAGGGGTATCTCCTCCAGGAAGCCCTCCCTAACCGCACTGCCCAGATCAGATTCCCCGTTATTCTATCTCATGGACCCCTCCGTGACTCTTTTTTAGCATATATCATAAATAGAATAATTACTTGTGATATCATCTGCTTCGTGTTTCTTTTGACCATTAAGACCATTAAGCTCTGGGAGGGCAGAAATGGTGCCCAGCACCATGCCTGCCAACACGGGAGGCACTTGATGCAGCTCTATCAAATTAACAAAAGTGATGAGGGAGCAGAAGGCTAGCTGAGGACCAAGCGGAAGCTGACACCCCACAACCTTCTCGCCTCCCCCTCCTGGGGAGAGTACCTGTGACATTCCTCCGTAAAACTTCCAACTATCCTAATGTTAATGCTTTGCTAGCATACTTAGCTTGATAATAGCAAGGCCTCTGGTATCCTGAGGGTCCTCTTTAGCATATGAAAGTCCTTTTGGACACCTCTCTTTTTCCCAACCCCAGAGTATATAATTAATTGCTCCTCACAGCCTCAGGCCGGCTCTTGCTGCCCATAGGTCCTGTCCTGGTGCTTTACTAAAACGACCATTTTACACCAAAGAAGTCTCAAGAATTTGTTCTTGGCCGATGGCTCTGGACCTCACTCCACCAAATCTCACCTTACATTCAAAAACTACATCAAATGGTTAGGTCAGTAATGGCTCGGTCTTTGACTCAATTATACCAACATATTAAAGACTACTTTTTTTTTTTTTTAATTTATGTTTTAGAGAGAGTGAGTTGGGGGGACGAGGCAGAAGGAGAAGAAGGGAGACAATCTCAAGTCAACTTGCGGCTTGAGCAAGCCCCAGAGCCCGCCTTGGGGATCAGGATGTGAGTTGAAATCAAGAGTGGGACACTTAGGGCAGCCCTGGTGGCTCAGTGGTTTAGTGATGCCTGCAGCCTGAGGTGTGATCCTGGAGTCCCGGGATGGAGTCCCGCATCAGGCTCCCTGCATGGAGCCTGCTTCTCCCTCTGCCTGTGTCTCTGCCTCTCTCTCTCTGTGTGTGTCTCTCATGAATAAAGGAATAAAATCTTAAAAAAAAAAAAAAAGAGTGGGACACTTAACCAACTGAGCCCCCACATCGGGGTACCCCCCCGAGGCTACTTCTTATCACTGTCATCAGCACATCTATTTTCTCCCCATCCACACCTTTCTATAAAGACAAAAGATAAAATGCAGTAATGCTCAGACCGTTGCACAAACAGGCTGCCCTTGGCCAGGCCAAGATGGCCACAAAGCTCAGAGAACCCCACAAAGCTCAGAGAACTGTTGGTGGGTAAGCAGCGCCCCCATGTGACTGCTGGAAACGTTGGTTTCTCTCTCCATCTACAATTGGGCCAACATTCTATATACTCCGGTTGTATCTTCTGTTTGTCCTTCCTAATCAACTGCCCTCAGGGGCTGATAGCAAGGCTGGCTCCCTTGCTCCCCTTGCCTTGTGGTGCAGCCAACGAGAGGCTCCAGCAGGAGATGGGGGTATGGGAGCGGCAGGTGAGGTCTTGATCTCCCTCTCCCTGAACGGAAGCCAGATCCGGTGACTGGATTTTAACATCCAAAAGGTGGCAGTGGAAGTGATGCTGTGTGACTTCCGACACTAGGTCATAAAAGATGCAACTCCAAGTCCCACCTGGCTTTTCTTCTCTGGTTGGATGGCCCGCCCTAGGGAGGCCAGCTGCCAAGTAGGGAGTACATGCGAGCAGCCGAGCAGCCCGAGTAGGGAGGAACTGAGGCATTCCCACCAACAACCAGCACCCAACAACCAGCACCCACCAGCCAGCCAGGTTGAATGAGCCATCTTGGAAGCAGACCCTCCAGCCTCAAACATTCAGGTGACTGCAGCCCTGGCCAACATCTTGACCACAATATTTATGAGAGACCCTGGGCCAGAAAGCCCAGCAAAAGCATCCCTAAATTCCTAATCCACAAAAAACTATATGAGACAGTTCGATGCTCAGTGCCTGGAATGGTGCCTGGCGCAGAGTCAGAGCTCGATATGATGGCCATCATCGTGAGCATCTAGCAGATCTGGGGATGCCTGGGTGGCTCTGTCAGTTAAACATCCCAACTCTTGGTTGCATCTTAGGATGTGATCTCCAGGTTGTGAGATCTAGCCCACTTCGGGCTCACACTGGGTGTGGAACCTGCTTAAGATTCTCTCTCTCCCTCACCCTCTCCCCTCTCCCCCTGTTCAAAGGCTCACTGCCTCTCTCTAAAAAAGAAAAAAAAGAAAAAAAGAAAGAAGAAAGAAAGAAAGAAAAGAAAGAAAGAAAGAAAGAAAGAAAGAAAGAAAGAAAGAAAGAAAGAAAGAAAGAAAGAAAGAAAGAAAGAAAGAAAGAAAGAAAGAAAGAAAGAATCTAGCAGATCTGGTTCATGTCGGAGCTGGATCAGTTTCCCACCTGTTTCCTCCCTGCTTGTCACCCACCCTGGCTGCGACCTCCTTCTCCTCACTGGTAAGTGGAGATTATGTACTATATATCACAGATACGTGTATAACAAGAGAGCCCCTCCACACCTCCCCACCTCCCTCAGTATAAAATCCCAGGTCCTCTATGCAGCTACAGGCCTGGCTCTCAGCCTGAAATTCCACATTCAGTCACAAAGAACCATGAACTGTTTACACTCATTAATAGGCTCCAGACGGGGCACACAGACCCACAAACAAAGCTTTGGAGGTCAAGTAGAAAACATTAGAACATCTATACTTTTTCATCTCCGTTTCTTTTGGTGTGTGTGTGTGCGTGTGTGTTAAAGAATAGCTTTATGTAATAGGGGCCTCTGGCTGGTTCAGTGGGTGGAGCATGTGACTCTTGATCTCAGGGTCACGAGTTCAAGCCCCACCTTGGGTGTGGAGCCTATTTCAGGGGAAAAAAAAAATTGTGCTGGCCCAGAGGATTCTCAACCTTCCGATTTACAGTGCAGATTCCCAGGCACCCCTGGACTACAGGCTGTTGCTGGACTGCTAGGCACCAGTGACCTCTATTTATCCAACAAGCATCTCCTCCTTCGCCCAACTACCTCCAGCTGTGGCACACAGTAGGCGGCTTAGTGACTCGTTAGGCTACCCCATGCCAGGTGCTACTAAGCGCTCCACCCCGGGTCTCGAATCCTGGCAATCACACCCAGCCACGATGTAGCCGCTGTTATCATCCCCATTTTACAGAGGAGTAAACTGAGGTGCAGACAGGTCCGGACGTAGCCGCGGAAGAGCCTCAGAGCGAGGAGGGGCCCCAGGTCCCGAGGGAGGGGAGCTGCGAGAGCGATGAAGTGGGGAAGCGCGAGCTGGGGGGGGCCCGGAGATTCGCGGCGGCCTTGCGATGCGGCCCCGCCCCCACGAGGGACGTGAAGACGCGGACCCCGCGCAGCGTGGGGACATGTGACCGACTGCAGAGGCCGCGCCGCCTCCACCGCCCGAGGCCCGCGCGCTCCGCCGCAGGGTGCAGACCCCCGGCGCCCGCGGGGCCTGGGGCGCGAGGGCAGAGGCGGAGCCGGGGCGGAGCCAGAGCGCCCCGTCCACGCCGTCACCCCCAGCAATCGAAAGCGAAAGAGGGGGCCGAGAAGGAAGGGCGGAGCCGCCCGGAGGCCCCGCCCCCTGCCCTGCGCGGCTGCTGGACCCGGGCGCGCCCAGGTAGGGGGGCTCCGAGCGCGCAGTGCGGCCCCTCGCGGAACCCGCGCCGCCGCCGCCGCCACCATGTCTCAAGAAGGTGTGGAGGTAGGAGATGCCTGCGCCTGGGCCGGGGGCCCCCGAGAGGCGCCGGGGGCGCCGAGGGGGCTTCGCAGTTCTGGGGACTCCATCCGAAGCCCAGACCTTACCCCTGGCGGGCACTCGCCCCCCCTCGGAAAGGATAATGACCGCCCCGGCCCCCCAGAGTGAGATGCGGCCTCCTCGAGGAAAAGGGGGGCTGCAGGGTCAAGGGTCAGAGGCCAGGTTACCTGGCCGGCCTCCTCCCCTAGCCGGGGGCGCTCGCCCCACTCCGCTCCCTCCCCCAATGCCCGGTGGGGACTTTGGCTTCTCCCAGGAAATGCCGTAGAGGGATGGTGGGGGAGGCCAAAAGCAAGGGTCAAGTTCGGGCGGGGAGAAGGATGCCTAGAGATGGAGGAGGGCAAGTCGCCCCTCTCCTTCCCCGATCGGAACCCCCCTGTGCCCACCCCAGCTGGAGAAAAGCGTCCGGCGCCTCCGGGAGAAGTTTCATGGGAAGGTATCCTCCAAGAAGGCGGGGACTCTGATGAGGAAATTTGGCAGCGACCACACCGGAGTGGGGCGCTCCATCGTGTACGGTGAGCCGGCTGGGGTCCCGGCCCTGGTAGGGGAGAGGAGGGGGGAGCGCGCGAGGGAGGTGTGGTCTGTGTGAAGAAGCGCCGCGCTCATCTTCTGGGGAGGGTCTATATTGGGGTTCTGGGGACCCTGAAACTCCCAGAAGATCCTTCAAGGACCTTTTACTTACACTTAACTCTTGCCACCAGGGGTAAAGCAGAAAGATGGACAGGAACTGAGTAATGACCTGGATGCCCAGGTAAACTGCCCCTCTTGCCCTCCAAGGATGGGGTAGCTGGGGACCGGGAACGGAAGGAACCTGGTGTATCCATGATGAGCCCCATCTGTGCACCACCAGTTCCTAGTTCATGATCCACATTGACTTAGTCACCTTTTAGTCATGCGTCTGACCCGGGAGCCTGCAAACTGTCGGCACTCATTACATGTTGGTGGTATTAAGTGGGGGAGAGAATCGTGAAATTGGGCGGTGAAATGAATCAGGACTGATGTCATTACAGAGGACCCCTGGAGGTCAGTCGGGAAAGGCTTCCTGGAAGAGGTGGTGCCAGCTTTGATGCTGGGGAGAAGGGATCCTGGGTGGTGGGGGAGTTGGAAACAGTCTTCCTGGAAGAGGGAACAGAGTGAGCAAAAGAACACGCAAGACAGGCTAAGATAAACATGAGATGGGGGAGGAGAGAGGGCAGGGGAGCCCATATGATGAATGAATGGCTTTGAGGCACAAATGCAACATGGCTACTTTACACCTTAAATGACTTTGGTGGCCAGTGCACTGTGCATTTCATCTTCCTATAAGGCCCCCCCCATAGTTGCTGAAGAGTATAATAAGGTACATATTGAGTTATTTATATTTACATGTGTAAAGGGTATGATAAAGGTAATAGGAGGGGCGCCTAGCTGGCTCAGTCTGGGGAGCATGCTACTCTTGATCTCAGGGTCGTGAGTTCAAGCCCCACATCAGGTGTGGAGCCTACTGAAAATAATTCTTTAAAAAATTATAGGAGGGACGCCTGGGTGGCTCAGCGGTTGAGCACCTGCCCCTGGCTCAGGGCGTGATCCTTGGTCTCAGGATCGAATCCTACATCGGGCTCCCTGCCTGGAGCCTGCTTCTCCCTCTGCCTACGTCTCTGCCTTTCTCTCTCTGTGTCTTTCATGAATAAATAAATAAAATCCTTTAAAAAATAATAATAAACAAATTAAAAATAAAAGTAAAAAATTATAGGAAAGTGAGCACTCCCCAGCAGCAGGCTTTCCGCGTGTTGCCTCCAATTCCAACCTGAAGGCACTCGCCAAGCAGGCCAAGCAGGTGGCATTTAAGCCGTTTCCACCTAGAACCATAGCTGCGCTCTGAGATGCCCCTCATTAGGGATGCAGGGGGAGTGATTTGGCTCCGCCCTCGCAGCGGGAAGTGCTGGAGTCGGATGGGAACCTGTGTCTGTCTGAATCCAGAGCCCAAGCCCTTAGCCTAAAGCGGCATGGACTCAAAGAGGTGACCCCTCACAGTGCCACCAAGTGTGTGGCATTTACCAGCAGGGAGGGAGCGCGGGGATCCAGGCCTCTTCTGCCATTCTCATTCAGGGTGATCTCCGGCCACCCCTCTCCCAGCTCTGCCTCAGTTTCTTTGTCTGAGCGGTGGGGATAATAGGTGTGCCCTCCACTGTGAGGACAACTGAGGTCGTGTACCTGGCCATCTACAGGCAGGCCCTGCTCAGACAGCCCTTCCTGAGTTAGGGACTCCCTACTCATATGGGGCCAGGACCCTGCCTCCCTCCTCGTCCAGGAGCCTCACCCCCAACAAATAATGGTAAAAAGAGGTCTGAGCTGCACCCGCAGTTCCTGCCCCTGATGTTTCCACCCAGGACCCACCGGAGGACATGAAGCAGGACCAGGACATCCAGGTGAGTCCGGGGTATGGGATGGGGGGAGGTGGAGTGAGGAGGACATCCTTGGGGAGAGTGGATGGTGTCCATGGACGAGGAGAGACATTATAGCAGCAGGAGAGGAGACTTACGCGTGTTCATATTAGCGGAGGAGGCGTGACCACCCTCTTGTCCCTATCCCGAAGGCCGTGGCGACGTCCCTCCTGCCACTGACAGAAGCCAACCTCCGCATGTTCCAACGTGCGCAAGAAGACCTCATTCCCGCCGTCGATCGGCAGTTTGCCTGCTCCTCCTGTGACCACGTCTGGTGGCGGCGCGTGCCCCAGCGCAAGGAGGTGATCACCCGATCCCCATCCTCAGTATCTGAACCTCTGACCTAAGAATGTCAACCCCTGAGAGCCCAACCCCTGACCTACAGTCTCAGAGCGTTCAGCCTCCACCTCAGGCCCCAGCCCTCCGACCCTGGTCGCGCCCAGAGCCCGACCTCTGACTCCACGCTGCCATGGAAATCCCAATCCCAAGTCTGGATTCTGACCCCCACCCCAGTAGTGGTGTGCTTCTGGTAAAGGCTTACCACCCAGCTAGCGCGGGGAGGTGGGGGGAGTGCCCCAGCTCTGTAGTGTTTGCCAGTTTCCATGGTGTAAGCATCCCCACTGCGGCCACTATCGAGCTACTGGGGCTCACTGCTAACGGGGAGCCTGCTCCCACTCTACACACCCAGGTGTCCCGGTGCAGGAAATGCCGAAAGCGCTATGAGCCGGTGCCATGCGACAAGATGTGGGGTGTGGCTGAATTCCACTGCCCAAAGTGTCGGCACAACTTCCGGTGAGGGTGCTGACCCCCACCCCACCCTCCGCCCTGCCCCCCCGCCCCACCCTCCACCCTGCTTCCCCAACCCCTGCCCTGCCCTCACCCTGGCCCAGGCCTTACCTTTGGACCCTTGCCGCCCTGCCCGCCCCCAGGGGCTGGGCACAGATGGGATCCTCATCCCCCTGCTATGGGTGCGGCTTCCCTGTGTATCCAACACGGATCCTCCCTCCGCGCTGGGACCGAGACACCGACCGCCGCAGCACCCACACCCACTCCTGCTCGGCTGCCGATTGCTACAACCGGCGAGGTGAGGGCCTGACATGTTCCCCGTGACCTCCCCCCCACTCTGGGCAGTCTACTTGGCCTTGACTCCTGGGACATCCACCTCTGGGGCCTTATGTACTGAGGTCTCTGCCTGCTTCTTCCACGTGGTCCCCAGAGCCACTTGGCTCATCCCCTCCTTTCACATCTTCTGTGGCCTCCAACACCAGGCCACCCAAGACCTTGCTCCTCCTTAATATCCACCTCCTGTGGCATCAGCCACAGGTCGTGGCCTTGCCCCTAAAGGCTCCGTGGTTCCACTCCAGTGTGAAACCTCTGCCCCTGTGGCCTCTGTGTTCTTGGTTCCCGTTTTGTCTCCTGTAGTGTCAGGTGATGCCCATGTCCCCGGGTCTCTTGTGGCTTCAACACCTGTGACTTTCATCTCTGAGTTTCCTGTAGTTCCGGCCCCATAGCCTGTAGCCTCAGCCCCTTCCCTCTCCAGGGCACCCCATGGCTGCAGCCCCTTCGCCCCCAGAGTCTTACATGGCCTCAAGCTCCATGACCTCAGAGCCTCTTCCTCCTCAGAGCCCCATGTGCCTGGGACGTCCTGCGCACACCCCAAGAGCCGGAAGCAGAACCACCTGCCTACGGTCCTGCACCCCAGCAACCCCCACATCAGCAGTGGCTCCACTGTGGCCACCTGCCTGAGCCAGGGGAGCCTCCTGGAAGACCTGGACAACCTCATCCTGGAGGACCTAAAGGAGGAGGAGGAAGAGGAGGAAGAGGGCGGGCACGGGGAGTGACCCCTGACATGCAAACTAGACACACTCTGTGGAGATTCTGTGTTGTTATAAAATATGAGCTCAAACTGAGATCTAAATGCTCTCGGGGAGCCATTGGGGTCTGAGATACTGGCAGGGGCATTCCAGGGCCCTGGGGAGCAGATACAAGAAGAAGGTCTGTGGGCCATGGCCCACACTAAGTCACAAAGCAAGTGTGGCCAGGATAACTTGGGCTCCTGCTGACAAACATCCCCTGGGCCTGGGGGACAGATGGACAGATGTCACAGCCTCAGGGGCCGGATCAGCATGGCAACCTTCTTGAGAGAGTAAGCCCCACCACGAAACTCGGCCCAGTAGACGCCGTCCTGATAGCGGCTGCGGTAATGGCCACCACGATGCCACATGCCGTTGAGGTTGGAGTGGGCACAGGCGTGGTACCACCAGCCTCCCCGCTGGTACAGGGCACAGTTACCTGAAGAGAGAGAAAAACCCATATCCTGTCACCAAAATAAAAGCCTCTACCAGTACCTCACTAGTGCAAGGCTTTTGTCAGGCATCCTCTTGGCCCTTCTCACTCTTACTGAATACAACCTTGATTTTCTTTCTCCTCGCCAGATTGAGAGTCCTGACCCCCACTTTCGTTTTTGGACTAGTAGCTTTAATTCCTTCCTATACCCCTGTCAAAGGACAAGGACACCTTTTCCACCCTTTCTGAAAACCAGGAGCTCTACTTTTATTGGGGAAAGAAATCTTCTCCACTTCCTTTCTAGAATAAGACTCCAAGCTCTCACTCCCTGCCTTTCACCAGAACAGGAATCTTGACTCTATTAGGAAGGAATTGCCTCATTAAAGAAGGAATCTAGGCTCTCTATCCCCTCACCAGAATAAAAGTCCTCTCCTCTGTTCTCTTGCTTACCCTGATTCTTACCAGGAAAGTCTCACCACACTCACTTTCATTCTTTTCACTCCTAAGGAGTCCCAACTCCCCTATCCCCACCCCCCACCAAAATAAGAGCTATCCTTACCAGAATAGGAGTCTCGGTCCCTATCCACGGTGCTGAAAGGCTTGTCATTGTGCCAGGAAAGAGAGTCTCCAGCATCTCCATGGTACTGGCCAAGCCGTAGGCGATAGTAGTCGCTCTCAGGCTCCAAGGAGAAACCATCATAATGGGCACGCGCCCCACGCCCTCCCCAGTCCTCGAGGAGCACCAGTAACTCATGGTCTCCACGGCTGGTCAGTTGATGCACAGGTTCCAGGCCCAGCCAGTATTCCCCATCAGGCTGCCCGAAGCCCACCTGGCAGGATAGGGAGGTCAGGTCAGAAGCAGGTCGCCTCCCCTCCCCGGCCCAGCCTTGCCCCTGCTCACACGCGCCTACCTTGTAGTGCTGCCAGGTGGTGAAGAAGTTGACGGACCCATCTTGTCGCCTTTGGATCACAGTCCAGCCTCCCCCCTCCAGCTGTTGCTCACACCACACTGACACTACATGCCGGCCCAGCTGCAGCTCATAGACGCCGCTCTGCCTGTGGCCTGCCTGGTGGGCCTCTGCACAATCCTGCCATGGCCCTGTGGGTGCAGACATGGGGACCACATAGCCTGGACCTACCAATCCCTTACTGGGATAAGAGTCCTGATTCTCATATCATCCCCTTACCAAAATAGCAGTCCTGCCTCTCCCATTCCCTGACCAAAATAAGAGTGCCAGTATCCAGTCTCCAGTACCTGAGTTAAGACTAGTTCATTCTTTTCTCACTACAGTAAATGTGGAGCCTGGGGTACTTAAATCTTGGTTCTACAATCTCACCAGAATAGGAATTCTGAACATGACACTCTGATCGAGCTTAAATGCTTACCAATAAGCAATCCGAAATTCCCTGTCCCCTCATCAAAAGAAAAGTACCTCCTTTCCCATTTTCATATAACAGTAAGAATTTGGGTCTTTATCAGAATGAGAGCCATAGCTCCTTGTTCCAACACCGGAATAGAAGCATTTCCTCCGGTCCCCTTACCATGAGAAAAATCTGCCATTAAAATGCTGGCTCCTATTTCCCTCTACTCCCACTGCACTGGGGGTCCCCTCGCTCCTCACCCCAACAGCCCTGCCCTCATCTTACCTGTTGGCTTGGTGGGGACAGCAGGGTGCCCTGCAGGCATGGGAGAGGCCAAGGGCCCCTGCTGTCTCAGGGTCTGGTCTCTCTGGGGCTCTGGAGCTGGGTCTAGCCTCCTGCTGGTGTCATTAGTGCCACCCACCAGACTGACTGGAACCACAGGGACCAGAGGTGGTGGCAGCACCTGGGGTGACCAAGAGACTAAGATGTGATTGCACTAGCCTTCAGTTGAAAAGACACTGGGCCCCTAAATCTACCAACACCCAGATGGGTGGGAGATGAGGCAGGGGCATGTCCCAGCCCTAGAACTGATACTCCCCAAAGCCTAACTAGCTGTCAAGGGCAGAGCTGGGCCTAAATCCCCCCTCTGGTGTTCACAGCCACTGATTTGTAGCTCTGACGCCCTTTCTCTGCAAAGTAGGGATGATGCGAGTACCTCCGACAATGCGTATTAACTTAGAATCCTCCCAACAGCCCCGTAAGGTGTGGATTGTCACAAAGCAACAACCTTATTCAAAATCAGGGCCAGCCATGACCCGGAATTAAGGATAATATGGCAGCAGTTAGAAACAGTATCACGGCCCATATGTATATCACATAGCACCTCCGTACCATGGGTCTCCGCTCTGTACCTAAAATAATATGCTTGAATACAGGCTCTACAAACATTCATATTAAATGTTTGTGTTATATTTATTATATTTAATATAACATAATATTTATATTAAATGTTAAGTGGATAAGTAAAGATTTAGCCACCAGTCTCGTCCTGACCCAAATGAGCTGTGGGAGGAGCGGCAGGAATCAGGCTTGGGGCCCTTTCGGGTTTCAGATCTGCGGATCAGAGACCGTGCGCGGGGGTGCAGGAGCCCGTTCTCACTGAGGCCGCACGCAGGAAGTGACAGCGACTCTGCCGAGCTTAGACGTTACCTGCTGCTGCCCGCCCGTGCCCCCCGGGCACAGGCGCTCCAGGCGGGCGATGAGGCCACTCTGCCGGGTGACCAGCTGCGCCAGCTCCCGGAACTTGACATCCAGCTGGTGGAAGCGGGCGGCGGCGCGCTGCGCCTCCGCGGACACGTTGAGCACGCGCTCCCCGAGCAGCGCCAGCAGCGCGGCGGGCTCCGCCCCTGGGCCCGGCCCCGCCCCCGGGCCCGCCCCCGGGCCCGCCTCGTGCTGCAGCTGCGCGCGCAGCTGGCCCAGGCGCGCGCTCAGGCCGCGGCTCTCCTTGCGCAGCGCGCGCACCTCTCCCGCCACCGCGCCGTCGGCCGCCGCCAGCCGCTGGAGTTCGCGCAGAAGCTCCTCGTGGCGGCCCACGCGCATGCGCAGCGCTGCCACCTCGCTGGCGTTCACGGCCTCGGCGGCGGGGCGCGCGGCGGACGGCCCGCTCCAGCACACGGCGCCCGTGAACTTCTGCTGCGGCAGCACGAAGGTGTAGGTGCAGCGCGGGGCCCCCGCCCGCGCCCACGTCGCGCCCAGCAGGAGCAGCAGCTGCAGCGTGCGCAGCGGAGACGCCGACATGGCCCACCTGCAGGCGGAGGACGCGGGGAAGGAGGGGAGCCCGGGCTGGGCCAGGCCCCGAGCCCCGCCGCTCCCCAGGCTGCAGAGGCCCCAAGGGGATCCCACCCTGGCGTCTCCACTGAGTTCCAGGAGCCCTGCGGGACCGCGGGGCGTGCATTCATTCAGCAAACATTCACTTGGGACGCCTGGGCCGCTCAGCCGTTGAGCTTGAGCGCCTGCCTTCGGCCCGGGGCGTGATCGTGTAGGCCCGGGATCGAGTCCCGCCTCGGGCTCCCTGCACGGAGCCTGCTACTCCCTCTGCCTGTGTCTCTGCCTCTCTGTGTGTGTCTCTCATGAATAAAAAATAAATAAATCTTAAACAACAACAAAACAAAAAAAGCAAGCATTCACCTGAGTGCTTGCTGTGTGCCAGCCTCAGTTCTAGGGAATACAGTAGGAAACAAAAGACAAAAATTCCCGGCCTAGTGGGCAAGAAACAAAGTAAATAAACTGTGAGAATCAACAGAGTGTATTAGACGCTGCCAAGATAGAAGTAGAACAGCGAAGAGATGTGGGGATCTGGGCCCCCCAGCAATGCGAAAGGAGGGAAGAGCTCCTGGAGGAGGTGAGGGAGGAAGTAATGATGTCGGGAGGAAGAGCATCCTTGCCAGGGGCACGGGCAAATGCAAAGTCCCTGAGGCTACAACCGTGCCTGATTTATTAAAAAAAAAAAAAAAAAGTCTGGGAAGCTGAAGCGGAAGCTGTCGGAGAACGGGCAGGAGGAGGTGAGGTGGGGTGAGAGGTAAGTCTCACTGACTCAGTCTAGTAGCCGGTACCCCAGCTCCCACGTCCTCTGACCAACCCCAAAATCACTCGTCTCCCATTTTTCACAGCAGATCCAACCTATCAGCCAGGCCTGTCAGTTTTTCTGTTTAGACCCTGAATTCCTCCACACACCCCGGCCCCCAGTCACCACCCCCCAACATGATCTCAGCTCAAGAGAGCATCTGGATTTCTTTACAGCAGCTGCCCCCCCACCCCCACCCCAGGCCTCCAGTTGTCCATCATCAATCTTTGATCTGTTTCTCCCACAGCTGCCAGAGTCAGGCGTATCTCTGCCTTTTCTAGGCCCCCAGCTCACTCAGAGCAAAAACCCAAATCTTCCTGTGTCCTACAAGGCCCTGCACCCTCTTCCTGTCCCCTCCCTGCCCTCTTCTCCCTCCCACTCACCCCTCACTCACTCTGTTCCAGGCACACTGACCTCCTTGCTGTTCCTCAGACACGCCAGGGACAGTCCTGTCTCAGGGCCTTTGCACTTGCTGTTTCTTCACTCTAGACCATTCTTCCCAGAATTTTTTTTTTCTTCCCATAATTTTAACATGGCTCCCTCTCTGCTTATTCAGGTCTTAGCTCGGATGTCCCCTCCTCTGAAGCCCTCCCCAACAACACCATCTAGCGTTGCTCCTCCTGGGCACTCCCTATCACAGTCCAACTTTTTCATTTTAGCATTTGTCACTCTTTGAAACTGCCTCGTTTGTTTGCCGTTGTTTATTATCTGAATTCCTCCACTGGAACATCAGTTCTCAGAGACTGAGTCTGCGTTTTGTTCAGTGCCTGGTGCCACATACACACACCCCTCCACACACCCACACACCCCAGGTCGGCTGCACCCTCCCAAGTGTTCCCCAGCTCACGTAGGTGAGCTCCTACAAGTATCTTCACTTGAGGGCATGTACTGAGGCCACCTACCCCTGGCCCCCACGGCCTTCATTCTTGGGGTACACCCACTTGCAGCCTCTCAGACAAGGACATACATGCCCTCTTGCATGCACTTGCCAGTACTCAGAACATGTCTCACATGTCCACACACTCTCAGGACCAAGACCTCCATATGTCCCAAGTTCCACTATGTCCAAACCCAGACATCCTGGTGGCCACGCAGCCTCATGCCCCAAGGTCTTCATTGTCACGCGTTGCCTTGGTTCACACATTCAGCAAACCCTCCTCCGGTGTCTACTGTGTGCCAAGAGCTATTTCAAGCAATGAGGACACTGCCATGACCAACACAGACAAAAAAAAAAAAAAATCCCTGCCTTCACGGAGCTGACATCCTGGATGGAAAAACAGATGGTGGGTAGGTCAGAGGGTGATAAATGTTTAGGAGAACATGCAAGTAAGGAAAGGGGTGGGAGTCCCAGGATAAGGGGCCATTTTAAACAGAGGGGTCAGGACTCCTAAGAAGATGACCCTTGAGTAAAGAAAGACCTGAAGAGAGAGAGAAGGGTAAGAATGTTCCAGGCAGAGGGAACAGCAAGTGCAAAGGCCCTGAGATAGGACCTTGCTGGATGTGCCGTGGAATAACAGGGAGGCCTGTAGGACTGGAACAGAGTGAGCAAGGGGGAGAGCGGGAGGAGGTGAGGTCAGGGAGGAAAGGGAAGCAAAATGTGCAAGGCTTCATGGGCCTTGGGCTTTTACTCTGAGTAAGGTGGGAACCTCAGAGGGTTCTGAGCCGAAGAAAGGCATTTCACTATCATACTTGCACACCAAGCAGGAGCTTTCCTTGCCCCCTCCTCGAAGACACCAGCCACCCCCCCCCCCAACAGGGACGGACCGCACCCCTTGGAGCCAGATTGTGTGTGTGTAACAGCCACCGCCTTGCACTCCCTGGGGTAAGAAGGGGGATGTGAGGAAGCCCAGGTCTCCAAACAGACAAAATCAGCCTCCACCTGCCCTCCTGCCCTCCTACCCTCCTGCCCTCTCACCTCTCAGGACCAAGACCCTGAGTCTGGCAAAGCTTGAAGCAGGCACAAGAAGTCCTAGGAGGAGCCGAGGGTCCAGCAGGAGCCTCTAAGTGAGGATGGGGAGAGGCCGGTGGGAGATCAGGGGAGGGAAGAGGCTTGGCAACCACCCCTGCCCACCCCACGCCCCCAGAGCCTGGGACTAGAGTTGTGGTGCTGAGTCCAGGAGCTCCAACTGTAAATATTTAGCATTTTCCGCATGAGAACTGAGGCAGGATTGCCAGATCCCCCTGCCCAGGCCACCAGAGCCTGATAACACAGGTCAGTGCTCCGGACATTCCCCCCGCCACAGAGCACAGATCGTGGGAGGCTGCAGGCCCCAGGAAGCTAGCGGAATTCCAGCCTCAGACACGCACCGCTGAGAAAGACGGCGGCAAACCTCAGCAGCACCTGCTGCATCAAGCTGACTCTCAACTCTACACCTTCAATCTCATTTAATCTTTGACCCCTGAGCTGCTTTCTTCAGTATGGAGCCATTTTACAGGCGGGAAAACTGAGCCTGAGAGAGGGTGAGTGATGTGTCCACAGTCGTGCAGCTGGAGAACGATGGGACTCAGCCCAGGTAACTGGTTTCCAGCATCCACACATGTATAACCACAACCCTCACACACACGCATGCACCCAAAACCGTGTAGACACAAAGACACATATGGATATCCAATGAGACATGCAAACCACTGCATAGAGCCGCGAAGATAGACAGATGGAATCTCTGGGGTGTGTGTGTGTGTGTGTGTGTGTGTGTGTGTGTGTGTGTCTGCAGATTTGCCTGGCAAGAACACATATAAAGACACAACTGGAAACACAGCACAGATTCCGACAGCAACTGTGTGTTCAAAATATGGCCACACACACATACACACCACAACTTACAGGAAAATATCCTGTGGGTGAAGAACGTCTTTTCCGTGTGTCAGATACGTACACACCCAGGCACACAAGGTCTCACGCTTGCAAGCATGGAGGTGCTAACCAAGTATGCAGTGAACCTTGGCACCCCCGCCCACGTGCCCACCACAAGGAACATGTTTCCATTTGTCTCCCACACACACTGTCACATCCTCAGGCCAAATCATGCAGGTACAAGACACAAATAACCATGCAGTCATTTCTCAGGGGTGCAAAGAGACTCACTGAGAGCCCCCCCTCTCCGCTCAGAGCCTGGGCTAGGGTCTCCCACCTGCACAAAAGCCTCACCGACCTGCAGACTCACTCTCAGGGAGCAGTGTCCTCCGCCCAGTTCCTAGCGTCCTGAACTCGTAACCCGAGTGGACTCCCGGGCTGAAAGAGGAAATGGTCGTCCCAGATCTCAGAGAGGCTGCCAGGCTGGGCTCCAGGCCTGGGCTGGGCCCCCCCCCCCCCCCCCGCCACTGGGCCCCTCGGCCCCCCACCCGCAGCCCCCTCCAGCCTCCTCCATTGGCAGCAAAGAAGAAACCTCATAAGTCATGGAGAGGGACTGACAGAAGGGAGAGAGTCCAAGAGACAGAGAAGGGGAGAGAGACCTGGGGGGATGGACAGAGACAGGGCGAATCAGGAAGACGGATGAGAAGAGAGAAATGGGGGTAGAGACAGGAGAGAGCGAAACTTGAAAGCGATGAGAGGCCATTGATGGCAGAGACAAAGTTGGGGCAGGGGGGAGAGAGAGAAAGGAAGAAGACCGGGGAGGACGGGAGGGAAGGCCGGAGGGAGAAGAGGGGAAGGAACTGGAGGGAGAGACAGGAGGGGGGAAGCAAGCGGGGGAGGGGAAGCGGATGGGGGAGAGAGACATTGGGGGCATCCCTTTCCCCCACCCCAAGGTTCTGGGGAAGAAGCCAGGGGCCTGAGGCCAAGACTGGGGCTTCGAGCGGAAACCGGGAGGGGGTGAGTTATTCACAAAGCGCCCGCCTTGCCCTAAGTTTCCAGAAGGTGATGCGGAGTTTCCATCTCTCAGCCGCAGGCAGGGCCTCCGGGGAAGACAGCTGGCCCTCAGGAGCTGGGGCCCACGTGCCTAACTGCCATGCTCTGCCCTTTTCTCGGGTGCTCCCCCAAGTGCCTGGTGCTGGTGCGCCAAGCGTTGTGCATACATCATCTTTTTAAATTCGCGGGTCAGAGGGGAAACGATCACCATCCTCGCTTTGGGATGCTTGCGGGGGCCCTGGCGCGGATCAAGCGGCTCTCATATTCGCCCAGCCGCAGTCATGGGTCGAGGCAGGATTCGAACCCACGGTTCCTTTCTCAGAAGCCCGCGCTGCTCCCCTGACACCCCAGCCCCTCCCGGTTGCCGTAGAAACAAGCACCAGGTGTCTCCATAGCAACTCCTCCAAGGAGTGCTGCCCGCCGCCACCTGGTGCGCATGCCCGCCCGGTGACGCCGCCGCGCGTGCCGCCTCACGTGACCTCCTCGCCGGCGCCGGAAGTGAGCGGCGCGGCGCCGGAAGCAGCAGGCGGAAGGGTGCAGCTGGAGGGCCCGGCGGCATGGGGCAGTCCGGGCGGGTGAGGCGCTGCGGCCGGGACTGGGGGGCGAGGCGCGAGGGGGCCGAGGGGACGGTGGGGGGGGCCGTGGCGTTGACCGCTCTCCTTTCGCCCCCGCAGTCCCGGCACCAGAAGCGTGCGCGCGCCCAGGCGCAGCTCCGCAACCTCGAGGCCTACGCCGCGCAGCCGCACTCGTTCGTGTTCGCTCGGGGCCGCGCGGGTCGCGGCGTCCGGCAGCTCAGCCTGGATCTGCGCCGGGTCATGGAGCCGCTGACCGCCACCCGCCTGCAGGTCTGCGTCACCCGGCGCGCCTCCGTCAGCCATGGGCCCTGTCTTGGCGGCCGCGGAGTGGCTCCAGTCTCCTTGGCTCGAGAAAGGGACCCTTACGGGGAGCAGCGTCCCTGCGGCTCAGGGATTTGTGGGGCAGCAGCGAGAGCGCGCGCAGATGAACGCACTCCGCTGGGGGCTTGGCTGCACGCCTAGGGCTGGTGGTTAGGGGCCTCGAGCTAGCAAAGCTAGGGTGGAAACTTGGCCTCTCTCAAAGGCCTGGAGGAAGCTAGTTAACGTCTCAGGGATCAGTCGCCTCATCTGCAGATTGGGCGATGCAGTGTTCAACGGATAAATTCAAGCCTGATTAGCTTTAGAGGTCGGGAGCGTTTCACTCTCTTCTCTTTCTTGGAGAAATTAAATGCAAGAAAGGTCATAACAGCCTCAGCTTGTAGTCTTTGCTCAAGAGGAGATGTTCATGATCCATCCTATTTGTTTTTTGCAATTCCCAGATACGAAAGAAAAACACCCTGAAGGATTGTGTGGCAGTGGCCGGGCCTCTTGGGGTCACCCATTTCCTGATCTTGAGTAAAACAGAAACGAACATCTACTTTGTGAGTTAATACCTGGGAAGCCCTGATTTTCTCCCTGACCTCCTGCTCTCCCAGCTCTCATGATGAACCCATATGCCTCTGAGCTGCCATGATTCTGGCTTCAAAGTAAACGCTCTGAAGAGATGGAGCAGAGGTTCCCACTCCCTGCCCCCCCTAGCTGGATGCCTCCACTCTTCACCAACTCTTTTTTTCTGTAGAAGCTGATGCGCCTCCCAGGAGGCCCCACCTTGACCTTCCGGATCAACAAGGTATGGATTGGAGATGGTAGGGGGGGTGTTGGGTAGGGGATGGGTTTGGGGTGGTGCCGACCACATGTGGCTGCCAGGCACCCACTTCCCACCCTGTCCTGCAGTATACGTTAGTGCGAGATGTAGTCTCCTCGTTGCGCCGACACCGCATGCATGAACAGCAGTTTGCCCACCCACCTCTCCTGGTGCTCAACAGTTTCGGCCCCCATGGCATGCACGTGAAGCTCATGGCCACCATGTTCCAGAACCTGTTTCCCTCCATCAATGTGCATAAGGTGGGATGGGCCTGGTGTGGTGGGAGATGAGGGTGGACGGGGCATCTGGGACAATAGGTACCACACATAGGCCCTTGGGTTGTTTGTTCAGTCCTCACCTCTTGGCACTGAGGCTGAGAGCTCCGGGTTCTGAGGTCCAGTTTCACTCATGTGTTCTGTGATTCTAGGGTAAGAGGCTCTTTTAGGAGTTGCATTACTCAAAAAAAAAAAAAAAAGGAGTTGCATTACTCTTTGGAGGACAGAAAATGATGCTGATGGTCCTTTATTTCTGAAGTGTGGCAGGTGTTGTGACTCCATTTTGTAGACAGAGAGACAGGCAGACAGAAGTGAATTGTAGTTTGATGTCAGTTACAGGGAGCAGGACTGGATATTTTAACTTGTCTGGCTCCAGAGCCCCAGCTCCTAACCCCCAGCACTAGCAGGTCTCAAATTAGGCTGTTAGGTGCCAATCATCGGGGAGTCTGGTGTAGACCGCTTCAGTGGGCCTAAGAACCAGGATTTCTAGCCAGTGCCTGAACCAGCCCATGAGTCCCCACAGTGCTAGCAGCACCCCACACCCCCTTGCTGGGAGATTTCTGGAGTATAGCCGTGGGCTTGGTGTGGCTCCACACAGGGAAGTCTGTGGGTGGTTCATGTGGTGCTTTGCCCCACCTCTTCCTTCCAGGTGAACCTAAACACCATCAAGCGCTGCCTTCTCATCAACTACAATCCCGACTCCCAGGAGCTAGATTTCCGTCATTAGTGAGTATTGGGAGGTGGTGGGGGTGGAGGAGGGGTGACTTTCATGTGCGGCTGATGACAGTGTTCCAGCTGAGGGTCTGTGATTGCTCAGTCTCAAAGTAAACGCTCTGACGCACTGTGGGAATGGGTAGGCAGAGCTGACCTCCTCCAGTCTCACAACTTCTAACACCCTTCTCACGCCCTGGTTCCTGCAGTAGCATCAAAGTTGTTCCAGTGGGTGCAAGTCGAGGGATGAAGAAGCTTCTGCAGGAGAAGTTTCCCAACATGAGCCGTCTGCAGGACATCAGCGAGCTGTTGGCTACGTAAGGAGTGCACTGGGTGGGAGATCACTGAAGTCCTGGGTACCCTGGAGCTGTTTTAGGAGCCTGAGATCCCCCGCTGACCTTGGTGTGTCCTCTGCACAGGGGCGCTGGGCTGTCCGAGAGTGAGGCAGAGCCTGATGGTGAGCACAACATCACTGAGCTGCCCCAGGCTGTCGCAGGGCGTGGCAACATGCGGGCACAGCAAAGCGCTGTGCGGCTCACAGAGGTGAGGCCCAGCCCTGGGGCAGGCCCAGTGGCAGAAGTGACTCCTCTGGCAGCCCCCAGCTCTGAGGAAGAACTGACTTTTTGCCCTTGTTTCTCCAGATTGGGCCTCGGATGACGCTACAGCTCATCAAGATCCAGGAGGGTGTGGGAGAGGGGAACGTGCTGTTCCACAGTTTCGGTGAGGATGGGGCTGGGGAACCATGGGCTGGAGGTCTAAGGCCCTTGCAGGTGGGTCTCAAAATACACTTGGGTCTCGGTGACCTGTGTCATCTTCCTCAGTGCACAAGACCGAGGAGGAGCTGCAGGCCATCCTGGCAGCCAAGGAGGAGAAGCTGCGGCTGAAGGCCCAGAGGCAGGACCAGCAGGCTCAGAACGTCCAGCGCAAGCGGGAGCAGCGAGAGGCACACAAGTGTGTGGCCGTGGGCTGTGTGGGTGAGGCAGGGTTGCAGGTGCAGGCTGCCCCCCTCACTGGCACCCCTTTCCAGGAAGAAGAGCCTGGCAGGCATGAAGCGGACGCGGGCAGAGGCCAGTGGGGATAGCGATGCTGAGGACCCTGGTGCCCCCCCGGAGACAGAGGGGGCTGGCCAGCAGGAGGAAGAGGAGGACGAAGCTGAGTATTTCCGCCAGGCAGTGGGAGAGGAGCCCGATGAGGGTATGTGGCAGGGGATTACTGCAGCCAGGCACCTTGGGCTTGTCTTTGCCCTGGTGGCCTCGACACAGTCTCTTCCCCACAGACATGTTCCCGAAAGCAGCCAAACGCGGACAGTTCACCGGGCCCCCAGGCAAGAAGCCACGAGGAAAAGAGCGGAGGCCAGATGGAGGCACTTACCACAGGCCTTCAAAGGCCAAGGGCAAGCCCCAGCGGGACCAGGCCAAGCTGGGACGGAGAGGAGCTGTCCGGGACCGCAGGCGAGGCCAAGCTCGACCACCTAAGAAAGTAGTCTGAGGCCAAGCTGGAGCAGCGGATGGAATACCCCAAATTGGGGCCCAAAGACCTGCTTTGGACTTCCACCTGGGTCTCCAGGAGCAGCCCTTGGTTTCCTTTCATAAAGGAGCAGTTTCCCCGACCTAAGTCTGAGTCTGTATTTGGAACGGGGAGATCTCGAGTCCTGTGGTGCAAAGCCCAGAGAGGCTCGGGAATTGGACTGGGTTCTGCCCCTAACCTAGTGTCCCTTCCCCCATGCTGAGTAGTGGAAGTGCAGGGCCGCTTTCACAGGTGAAGGTGCTGGGCAGAACTGGTCCTGGGCCTCCCCAGCACCCCCGCCCAGGGTTACTTGCAAGCCTGTAACTGGTTGGCCCTGGAGAGCGAGATGTGAAGAGGAAGGAAACCCCAGGGTGGCGGCGAGGGCGGGGGAGTGAGGCAGCCGAGGCCTGTACAGGCTGTGGGTGGGGCTGCTGGTGGGAGGGAAGGAGGGTGGAGCTGCAGGGAAGGGAGGGGCGAGCCAGTGCTGGTAACACTGGGCTCTGGGACTAGCACAGCGTGGGCCGTGAACCTAGAGGCAGGGCGTGCGGGCCATGGCCGCCACCACTTCAGGTGAGGAGCGAACGCTGCTGGGTCGGTTGGGCCAGGCAGGTGTCCTGGGCCCTGTGGTTCAGCTCAGGACCGAGGGGGCTGGCTCCGAGGAGGTGGAGGGGAGTGAGTTAATCGTGTCTGGACGGGGACTTCCTCCCAGAGCAGAGATGGGATGGGGAGGCAGAAGTGTGGTCAGGGAAGCAGTCTGGGGCGGGGGAAGGGCACGGGCATCTGGAGCCTGCTGGCAGACCGGGCGCAGGCAGTCCACCTGAAGCCGAGGCGGAGTTGGTACAGAGAAGGGGGTCCGTGCAGATCTGCTCTTGCACACTGCTGCGTCCCAGGCCTTACTCTGGGCACCAGGACACCAGCGGCAGGGCACTCCCTGCCCTCAGGAGATGTTCTCTTGGAGATGGACACACAGGCTTTGCAGAATAAGGGGACTGGGTGGCCTCGTGCTGTTAGAGGGGTCAGAATGGGCCTCTCAGGGCCGGAGACCAGGAGGAGGTCGAGTGGGGGCTGGTGACTCAGGGAAAGAGAATGTGCAAAGGCCCTGAGGCAGAATGTGCCTTAAGGAACAGCCAGAAAGCCGGTGTGGGAAGGACTGTAGGGAGTGAGTCACAGCCTGAAAGGAGAGTGAGCGGGTGAGAGGCAGGGTTCCCTCCTGGGGCCCCTCTGGGAGTCATGAACATTGCCCTTTTCTGCCAGCGAGGAGGGAGGTGCGAGGGCAAGGAATGCGACCTGACTCTGGGCACCGACCTGACTCTGGGCACCGTCTGGGAGGAGAAGAGATATGGGGGGTGAAGTCGGGAGCTGGGAGGCCTTGCCTCTGATGGTGCTGAGGAAGTGATGGTTTCTGAAAGTTGCAGCAGGGGACTCCCCTTCATGAACCCCCACCCCACCCATTCCGGGTTGTCACTGCTGGGTTATATGCATCCTGTGAAGGCAGTGATCCCCTTCCCCCATCTTCCTGAGGGTTCAAGGACGCAGACAAGCCTAGTAATTACCACAGGAAAGCACTCTGCGCTTCTGACCTTTCTGGGCCGGATTTCGCACCCTAGAGTTGCTGTGGCTGGTGCCCCCTCCCGGGCTCAGAAAGGACAGGAGCATGTGCCCCCAGAGGGCGCCTGTGACCAGGCACAGAGTAGATGCTCTGAAGGTCTCGAGCCATGTGAGGAGGAACTGCGCTCACTTGGGGACCGTCTGCCCACAGGTGCTCTGACCTGCTCAGCCAACTTCTCAGTAGAAATTGACCGTGAGTTCAGCCGTTTCCAGGCAGCCTTTCTGTGCCCCATGCTGGTAGTTGAGTTCCTGGTGGCTGTGGCCAGCAACGGCCTGGCCTTCTACCGCTTTGTGACGCGGGAGCAGCGCCCGTGGCACCCCGCCGTGGTCTTCTCAGCCCAGCTGGCCATCAGCGACCTGCTCTATGCCCTGACGCTGCTCCCGCTGGCCGCCTACTTCTACCCGCCCAAGAACTGGCAGTACGGGGAGTTCGCGTGCCGCCTGGAGCGCTTCCTCTTCACCTGCAACCTGCTGGGCAGCGTCATCTTCGTCACCTGCATCAGCCTAAACCGCTACCTGGGCATCGTCCACCCCTTCTTCACCCGCAGCAGCTGGCGGCCCAAGCACGCCTGGGCCGTCAGTGCCGCTGGCTGGGCACTGGCAGCCCTGTTGGCTGCACCCACGCTCAGCTTCTCGCACCTGAAAAGGCCACAGAGGGAAGGCAGCTGTGTCACAGAGAGGCCTGAGGCCTGCACCAAGTGCCTGGGGATGGCAGATGACCTCCGCCTCGAGGCCTACAGAGCCTACACCTTGGTGCTGGCGGTCCTGGGCTGCGGCGTGCCGCTGCTGCTCACCCTGACAGCCTACAGTGCCCTCGGATGGGCCGTGCTGCGCAGCCACGGCATGACTGCTGCCGAGAAGCTGCGTGTGGCAGCGCTGGTGGCCAGCAGCCTGGCCCTCTATGCCAGTTCCTATGTGCCCTACTACATCACACAGGTGCTCAACGTGCAAGCTCGGCAGCGATGGAGGGCCCGCTGCCCAGGCTTTGCCAGCTTGAATGAGGCCAAGGCAGCAGTGGATCAAATGACCTATAGGACCCACCAGATAATGCGGGGCCTCATGCCTCTGGCCATCTGCATCCACCCACTGCTTTATATGGCTGTGGCACCCAGCCTGGGGTGCTGCCACCAGAGCTGCTGCAGCTGCAGCAATAGCCAAATGCCAGAGGACACGGGGAACTCTGGCCAAGTCCTGCCCCTCAATGTTACAGCAACCCCCCCAAAACGTGGAGCCCTAGTCCCCTGAGCTAAGCCCATGACCTGGCTTATTTTGAGCCACTTCCTCACCACAAGGCATTGAGACCAGCAGCAGAATGGGGGCCAAGAGCACAAGAGGCTCCTGGCCCTGAGCCACTAACAAGCCCTGAACTGCCAAAGGCCCCAAACCACCACTTCTTCCCCTACACAAAGACCTGTTCGGGGACCAGCAAGTGCCAGGCCACAGTGGCAGGAACTTCTGCCTACAGCACTGATCCTAAAGAGGGCTGGCCCCTCTAGCCAAAGAGTGGGTGACATCTGTGAATAAACGAGACAACATATGACAACAGGAGCCTTTTTATTGCCAAGAGCCCCCTGCTTTCGGGAGCTACCTCCTAAGGCCATGGGGTCCTGGGGCCGGGGCCAGACAGCAGCAGCAAACATGGCAACTGGCTTAGTTGGTTGATGGCCTAAGAGAGAGAGACAGGTGATGAGGATACCAAGTGTGAGGGCTCCAGAACCCAAAGGGCATTCCAAGACCCTTTGCCACATACAACTGGGGTCTCTGACAATGCAGGAGGGCAGAGCCCACACATGGCCAGATGGGTAGAAGGCCCCCCCTCAAAAAAAAGACCTTAAATAACCTGTACCTCAGAAGAGGCTTGGGGACTATTAAACTAACGTGGGGCCCACAGTCAACCTGAGTGTGGGATGCGAAGAGGTGGGGAGAGGCAGGGGTGTGACAGGTCTTACTTGGCCCACTCAACGTTGAGGATGAGGTGGTCGTATCCAAAGCCAGACACCCCAGCAATGGCTCGTGCGGCATCCTCACGGCGGTGGAAGCTGATGAAGGCAAAACCCTGGAGGAGTGGGGGTAGAGTCAGAGGCCCTTAGGGCACAACTAGGACAGGTGACCCCATCACCCATCCCCACAGCCACCGCCCACCTTGGACTGGCCAGTGGTCTTGTCCTTTGCCAAGTAGATGCGAGAGATGGAGCCAAAGGGTCGGAAGAGTTCCTGTAAGTCAGTCTCACGAGTGTCCTCTGACAGGTTGGTGACACGGATAGTGGCATTGTCGTCGGCTACACAGGCAAGGAGCGACAGCTTGTAGAGGACAGCCCTAACCAGGCCCTGAATGAAGGATGACCATGGGACTAAGAGGTGCCCACCCGCCACTCACCTCTGCGGTTGGGCTGCATGGACTCGCCACGGCGGCTGGCCCCATCCCGCAGGCTCGGTGGCACATACTTCCCCGTCTTGTTCTGGGCAGCCTGCACGGGCTCCAGCTCTGCAGACCAAAGCAGCTGGGTCAGGCCTCACCCTGGCACAGGTGAGGGACAGATCCACCCCAGGGCGCTGGCAGCTCTGGCCCTGACCCAGCCCAGGCACCGTCTATCAAGCCACAGGTATCTGGTTTGTTCCACTGGCCGCCAGGACATGAAGGTCACATCTGGCAAGTCAGAGCAAGATCCCACTGGCAGCCCCAGGGCTGAGAGCTAGAAGAACACAGGAACATGCAGGGGCAGCCCCCGGGCCCCACACTCATGGCAGCTAACAAATGTGCTGCACACCGAATCACAGCTGTAAAACTTGCAGAGTCAACCCACTATCAGCAAATCACACTGAAGGACATGGACACAGGCTGCAGTCACATGTGCGAGTCTGCGCGTGTGCGTGCACACACCCACGCACACAGGCCATGGTCCCCTCTGTGGCAAACAAGGCACACTCCAGTCTGATCACAGAGTCTGCAGCAGAATCACAGCTCCAAGTCTCAAGCACACGCAGCCAGACCCATAAAGGAACGGTTCGCCAGCCCAACACGGAACAACGGTGGTGTTACCAGCAGTCTTGGCACCACCCCGCTGGTCTCGCACACTCACACAGACCACAGCCTGGCAGCGCTGGTGCCAGTGAGAGAGGACAACTTCTGATGCGGACAGCCCCGTTCACAGCAGCGGGTGGAGACCGAGGACACTCCCAGAGGTGCACGCAACCCGCCCCACCCCGTGGTCCGCCAAGCCAAATCCCAGGCCCAGGCACCTCCGGGCAGCTTCTCCTTCTCGCCGGTGGACAGGCCCAGCTGCTCAGCCAGCTCCTTCTGCATGGGCCCCAGCGTGTCCTTGTAGGGGCAGCGGGTAGTCCAGTGGTCGCCCTTGCAGATGCGGCAGGACACGATTTTCTGGCCCTTGAGCTTGTTCATCGGGTCCTCCTCTTCCTGGCAGTTCAGATCCTGGGGGGGGGTGGCAGTCAGAGCAGGGTTGCCACACCCTGGCCACCACCATCACAGCCACCGGCCCAGACCCTTGCCCAACTCACCTCTTTGCTAGTGATGAATGTCATGGACACGTCGTCACTGACTGTGGTGGTGGCCACGTTGGGCCCTGGTGGGTCAAACTCCGAGTTCCCAAACTTCTTCCAGTTCTGGGCTCGGGGCGGGATGGGGGACTTGTAAGGGCAAGTGGGACCCCCACCACCACTCGACCTACAAAAGCCCTCCCTTCAGGGTGTTTCAGCCTTGAACCACATTCTTCTCCCTCCCCCAAGTCTCCCAAAAGTGGTGACAACGACAGTTCCCATTTCCTAGCGTGTACCACTCCTGGCATGTGCTAGCCGCTAGCTTCAGGCCAGCTCCAGGAGGTGGGGACGGCTCTCAGCCCAAGTTCCAGAGGAGAGAACCAAGGCCCAGGGGGAAACAGTCACACAGTTAACCATTCCTGAGGCACCCATGACAGGAGGTGGGCCAGCTCCCATAAGGAAGTGACGCCCAGGGGTCACCCAGACTGTGAGGGGCCTTGAGATAGTTAAAAAACCTAGGCTTAAAAAAAAAAAAAAAAAAAAAAAACCTAGGCTTGGGCAGCCCGGGTGGCTCAGCGGTTTAGCACCGCCTTCAGCCCAGGGCGTGATCCTGGAGACCTGGGATGGAGTCCCACATTGGGCTTCCTGCACGGAGCCTGCTTCTCCCTCTGCCTATATCTCTGCCTCAGTCTCTCTCTGTGTCTTTCATGAATAAATAAAATCTTTAAAAAAAAAAAAAACCTAGGCTTCAGCTTTCTTCCCCACCTTTTTAAGATTTTTATCTATTTATTCATGAGAGAGTGAGACAGAGAGAGAGAGACGCAGAGACACAGGCAGAGGGAGAAGCAGGCTCCGTGCAGGGAGCCCGACGTGGAACTCGATCCCAGGACTCCAGGATCACACCCTGGGTGGAAGGCAGGCGATAAATCGCTGAGCCACCCAGGGATCCCAGCTTCCTCCCCTTTAAAATGGAGACCTCAAATGTTCCCCACCTCCCAGGACGGCTAGGGGTAGCAAATGAGAAAACACTTCCTGCAAAACACTTGCCATTGAGGTCTGGCACAGAGGAAGTCCACCGAAAATTGTGCCAATGCTATTTACAGCTATCACTTCTTCCTAAGCATGTAGCCCAGTTAAACAGGAGCTGCTATGACCGCCTGAGGGGAGGGCTTGGCTCTGTTCCTTCTGGTAAACAAGTAAACAAGCTGAGCGGAGTTAATCTAAACCACCCAACTTCTGCACCCTGGACTTTTCAGGGTCCCAACAGAGCACAAACACCCCTCAACCTTAAACCCCCTTGATCCAACAGAATAGAGACAGAGTTGAACCCCACTTCTAAAAATAAAGGTATCAGATCAAAACGCTGTCAACAAAAAGGATTCCTAATTCCTCCAAGCCAGCCCTGGGAGAGCCTCTAAGACAAGAGGAGAAGCGTCTCACCTTCCTCCTTGCAACAGCCTTGGAGGCCTTCCGCGTCTCAATTCTGAAGGTGCGGACGATCTGTGGAGGGGAGGGGAGAGGCTCCGAATTCCTGTGTTTCAAGGCTCTGGAGCTAATCAACCCAACCTACCCAACACACACACCATCCCCTCCGGGCCAAGGGGCCCCCAACTCCTCCCCCAGCCTCACCTTGAACTTCTTGCCATCCTCATCTATCTTGTACTCTGTCACTGTCTTGATGTTCCCATTGATGACCTCCTTGGGAGGCGGCAGTGGAGCTGGGAGAGAGAAGAGGGGAAGTAACTGAGCCTTGGGTGATGGAGGGGGAGGGGAATGCTGCTGGGGAGAGGGAGCCCCGAGTGGAGCTGAGGGCGTCACTCACCTCCCGGCACTAACTCAGGTTCTGGGCTGGTGTCGCCAGTGGCCAGAGGGATCCCCTTGAGGAGCTCGCTGGTGACACATTTGTCTAGGAAGGGGAGTGTGGGTAGGAGGGGTGAGCTGGAGGGGCGAGGGCTCCCAAGCTAAAATGAAGGGACTTCTGGGATGACGCCCACACCAGGGGCCTAGACGGCAGGGCCAAGGGCTTAGGCCTGGGGACCAAGTGCCCTGGGCTAGCCGTGCCAGGCCGTGGCGCTGGCTGAGTAATCTCGCGCAATGGCAAGGATGAAAGCGAGGGGCAGCCCATAAAGACATCCGGCGCTCGCACCCAAGCAGGAGGCTGGCTGTTACAGCTTCCTCCCCGGAGCAGCTGTGAGGCTTGGGCGGTGGCAAGGGAGCGGGGGGACCGGCCAGCCGGACACTTGGAAGTGGCGACAGGCTGGCGGGAGGCGGGAGGCGCGGGGGGAGATGCGGCACCGGACGGCGGTGCCCGGCTCGGCGCAGGCGCCCGTGACCCGGGGCGACCCGGCGTACTCACCGTCCTCGCCCTCCTCCTCCACCTGGTCGGCCCAGCTGGGCTTCGAACTGCAAGGGCAAGGTGGCGGAGGGGAAGGCTGGGTCAGCGAGGCCAGGCCCCGAGGAGCGCCCCCACGGCCCCCAAGCCGCCTCCCAGGCTTCGCTCCGCGACCCTCGACTCACTCAAAATCTCCGGTCGGCATTTCAAAACCTCCTCCACGCAGCACAAGTCCCGGGCCAGAGACCGGAAGTGGGGGGAGGACGAGACTTCCTGCGCCGCGGCCCAGAGCAGCCCGGCAGCAGCGCCCACAGCGCCCCCTGCGGCCGGAGGCGGAGGCGCCGGCCGTGGCACCTCCCTTCGTTCATTCCATTCATTTCACCTTTTATATGTTGGCAAGTTGAACACCGATAAAAAATAAATTTATTTTTAAAAAATCACCAACAGGGATCCCTGGGTGGCGCAGCGGTTTGGCGCCTGCCTTTGACCCGGGGCGTGATCCCGGAGACCCGGGATCGAACCCCACATCGGGTTCCCGGTCGGTGCATGGAGCCTGCTTCTCCCTCGGCCTGTGTCTCGGCCTCTCTCTCTCTCTCTCTGTGACTATCATAAAAAAAAAAAAAAAAAAAAAAAAAAAAAAAATCACCAACAGGGATCCCTGGGTGGCGCAGCGGTTTGGCGCCTGCCTTTGGCCCGGGGCGTGATCCCGGAGACCCGGGATCGAGTCCCACGTCGGGCTCCTGGTGCATGGAGCCTGCTTCTCCCTCTGCCTGTGTGTGTGTGTGTGTGTGTGTGTGTGTGTGTGTGTGTGTGTGTGTGTGACTATCATAAATAAATAAAAAATTTTAAAAAAATCACCAACAAAGGAGAAAAATCAGTTTGAGCTAAGATTTTGCCACACCAGCATTCCATGCCAGTTGGCAATGGAGCAACGTGCACAAAACTGCGAGCGGACTATGACTCAGAAGTATCAAGACCAAGATATCAGTTGAATATAAAGGTGACTTGTGCACATTTTCAAATATGAGAGAATGTATGGAAGGACCCTATTAAAAGAATAAGGACAGTGCTTAATGATGAAGTCTAATTAACTCATAGATGAATAATAATACATAAACCAGAAATAGAAAAATGTGAGTATAGTGAATAGTGCTGAACAATGAATCCATTTATAACTAGAATGAACGCTAAACAATTAGGAGGTCATGAGCACAGAACAGAATGTAAATGTTATGAAAATGGGCAAAGTGAAAAATAATACAAATATCAAAAATAAGATTTGGGAAGGGGACTAGCTAGTCCAGATTCAAGAATTAAGAGGACCTTCTCGGGATCCCTGGGTGGCTCAGCGGTTTGGCGCCTGCCTTCGGCCCAGGGCGTGATCCTGGGGCCCCGGGATGAGTCCCGCATCAGGCTCCCTGCATGGAGCCTGCTTCTCCCTCTGCCTGTGTCTCTGTGTCTCTCATGAATAAATAAAATCTTAAAAAAAAAAAAAAAGATGACCTTCTCCTATTCTAATTTTATGCCAGAGAGCAGAAGTAATTCCTCTCTGGAGCCCAAAACCTTAAATGATCTCTACATGTTTTATATACAAAGTAGCAGTCCATGAACAATAGGACTAAATGAATGGAACCCCAGTTAAAAAGAAAAAAGAAAAAGAAAGAAAAGGAACAGACACATAAATGATCCAGTTTTTAGAAAAAAAAATTTAAAGGTACTAATAACACTAAAGCTCACTTCTCGAGAGCTTATTGTAGGCCAGGCACTGTGAGGGGGAAATTATAATTTTCTGAAGAAATTGTATGGTGGCAGGTGGTGAAGAATCCAGGCTGGACTTCCCGGTCTGGGAAGAGTTTTCCTGATTCAAATGATCAAGATGTCAGAGGGCCCCTCTGCCCCTCTTCCTCCTTTCTTTTGCAACATTCTTGGCTCTCTGATATAATCCTTCCCACTCACTTGTTTATTGTCCAGCCGTCCCTGTAGGGTATTATTCTCAGTGGGAGCCTCGTGGCTCCCAAGGGGGCTAAAATGAATTCTTGGGTAGCAAAACACCTTGAATATTATTACAATGGCTGGTGGCTCTCCAAAAGCAACTCTCCTAGACAAAATCTTATGCCTAAGTATTTACTTTCTATCATTAGGGAGAAATTAAATGTAACTGGATTGAAATTAGATGTATTTTTTTAAAGATTTATTTATTTATTTATTTATTTATTTATTTATTTGAGACACAGAGAATGAGAGAGAGAGAGACAGAGATACAGGCAGAGGGAGAAGCAGGCTCCTTGCAGGGAGCCCGACGCGGACTCGATCCCAGATCTCCAGGATCACACCCCAGGCTGCAGGCAGCGCTAAACCGCTAAGCCACTGGGGCTGCCCTGAAATTAAATTTAAAGAGGGGCACCTGGGTGGCTCAGTCGATTGAGCTTCTGCCTTCAGGTCAGGTCATGATTTCAGGGTTCTGGGACTGAACCCCGCGTCGGGCTCCCTGCTCAGCAGAGTCGCCTCTCCCTCTGCCCCTCCCCTGCTCCTTCTCTCTCTCTCTCTCTCTCTCTCATAGATAAATAAAATCTTTAAAAGCTTTTTAAAATTAAAAATAATTCCACTTTTCTCCTTTAGAGGGGCAATAATGTAAAAAGGTTGAGAATCTGAGGATCCCTGGGTGGCTCAGCGGTTTGGCGCCTGCCTTTGGCCCAGGGCAGGCCCAGGGTGTGATCCTGGAGACCCGGCATCAGGGCGTGATCCTGGAGGCCCCGGGATCAGAGTCCCACATCAGCCTCTCCGCAGGGAGCCTGCTTCTCCCTCTGCCTGTGTCTCTGCCTCTCTCTCTCTCTCTCTCTGTGTGACTATCATAAAATAAATTGATATGACTATCATATCATAAATTAAAAACAAAAAACAAAAAAATTTTGATATTATCCAGTGCTGGTGAAGATGTAGAGAAAGAAACACTTGCACATATATTAATGCATGAAATTTTGTGAACTTTTCGGATGGAAATTTGACATACTCTAAAAGTTAAAATGAACATATGAATTTTGTTTTATGGTGGCATAGACATTTATCAGTTTCAGGTGTACAACATAGTGATCCAACAATGCAGTGTTCACCACAAGAAATATCGTCATGGGGCACCTGGGGGGCTCAGTGGTTGAGCGTCTACCTTTGGCTCAGGTCGTGATCCAGGGGCCCTGGGATCGAGTCCCGCATCAGGCTCCCTGAGGGGAGTCTGCTTCTCCCTCTGCCTCTGTCTCTGCCTCTGTCTCTGCCTCTCTCTCTCTCTGTCTCTCATGAATAGATAAATAAAATCTTTATTAAAAAAAAGTGCAGTCACCACCTGCCACCATACAAAGTTATTACAATATCATTGATTATTCCCTATGTTGTAGTTTTCACCACCAAGATGTGGTTATAACTGGAAGTTTGTACCTCTTCATCTGATTCACTCATACCTGTTTTCCTTTGAGCAAGCTAGTAATTCCACCTGTGAGAAAAACTTATAAATGTGAAGATGCAAGAATAAATGTACAGTATTGTTCATGAAAGCAATAGGTTAAATAGATTATGGTACACTAAGCCACAATCTATGTAATTAAGGAAGTAGATCCATTTGTGGTTATGTTTAAAATATATACATATATCTTCAAGATACTAGGAGGAAGCAAGATGTAAAAAGGCATAGGTTATAGGGACCAATTCGTATAAATATTTAATAACACATATATGTAGATATATGCAAACTATTTTCTGAAAAGAAATATCAAACTCGGTGCTCCTGGGTGGCTCAGTCGGTTAAGTGTCTGCCTTTGACTCTGATCATGAACTCACGGTCCTGGGATCGAGCCCAGGGATCCTGCTCAGCAGAGAGTCAGCTTCTCCCTCTCCCTCTACCCCTTCCTCCCACTCATTCTCTCCCTCAAATAAATAAAATCTTTTAAAAAAATAAAATAAAATAAAATAAAATAAAATAAAATAAAAAAAAAAGAAAAGAAATACCAAACTCTCTGAGGGATGCTTCAGGAGGAAGACATTAGGGGAAGAAAGCTTGTTTTGCGACTTTTCTACTATATTTAAAATTTTTTACCATGTGTATGTTATTTTGCTTTAAATATAAGTATACACATATATAGGGCAGCCCGGGTGGCTCAGGGGTTTAACGCTGCCTTCAGCCCAGGGCGTGATCTTGGGGTCCATGGATCGAGTCCCAAGTCGGGCTTCCTGCATGGAGCCTGCTTCTCCCTCTGCCTGTGTCTCTGCCTCTTTCTCTCTGTGTCTCTCATGAATAAATAAATAAAATCTTAAAAAAAAAGAAAGAAATCTGAAAACAGTGCATTCATCCTAAATAAGGGATTGGCTCAAGGATTGGCTCAATGTTGCCCCATCTGTGCAAGCGCCACCCCTGGAGAGAAACTGCACATTCGTGGATGCAGAGAAGGATGTTAACCACTAAAGACAGATGCTTCTGGGTGTCTTGATCTGGCTTCATCTTTACTTCCTTTTTGGTGTTTTTCCTTATGGAACACTTTTTCTTAAACATCAGGTATATATCACTGTTACAAAAAGTCAGGTATTTCCTAAGCAAAAATAAGAGGCCCCAGGGGAGCCTAAGGAAGTGAGAAGCTGGAGTCCAAGAGTGGATGGGGAAAAAAAGCTCCCGCAGCTCTTGTGTGTAGCACCAACATTCTTCTACATCCAGAATCTCTGCAGGACAGCAACCAGGACAGCAGCCAGACCAGCTGTGCAAAGCACATGAGGGACATGAGGACCTGCAGGGTATGCCATCCTCCAGCAAGTGGCAGCTTCAGGGCGATTTGCTAGATCTCAGGATGTACAATTCTACCTCTTGGAATTTTCCATAAGAAATAAATGCATGGGGATCCCTGGGTGGCGCAGCGGTTTAGCGCCTGCCTTTGGCCCAGGGTGCGATCCTGGAGACCCGGGATCGAATCCCACGTCGGGCTCCCGGTGCATGGAGCCTGCTTCTCCCTCTGCCTATGTCTCTGCCTGTCTCTCTCTCTCTCTGTGACTATCATAAAAAAAAAAAAAAAAAAGATTAAAAAAAAGAAAGAAAGGAAGAAAGAAATGCATGGGGGCGCCTGGGTGGCTCAGAGGTTTTGGGCCTGCCTTCGGCCCAGGGTGTGACCCTGGAGACCCAGGATTGAGTCCCGCATCGGGCTCCCTTTCATAGAGCCTGCTTCTCCCTCTGCCGGTGTCTCTGCCTCTCTCTGTGTGTGACTCTCATGAATAAATAAATAAAATATTAAAAAAAAAAAAAAGAAAAAAGAAACAAATGCATGGGGGCGCCTGGGTGGCTCAGTGGGTTAAGCCTCTGCCTTCGGCTCAGGTCATGATCCCAGGAGCCCGGTGTTGGGCTCCCTGCTCAGCGGGGAGTCTGCTTCTCCCTCTGCCCCTCCCCCACCCCTTTGTGTTCTCTCTCTCTTTCATGCTCTCTCTTAAATAAATAAAATCTTAATTTAAGGGATCCCTGGGTGGCGCAGCAGTTTAGCGCCTACCTTTGGCCCAGGGCGCGATCCTGGAGACCCGGGATCGAATCCCACGTCGGGCTTCCGGTGCATGGAGCCTGCTTCTCCCTCTGCCTATGTCTCTGCCTCTCTCTCTCTCTCTCTGTGTGACTATCATAAATAAATAAAACTTTAAAAAAAAAATAAACACCCAAAGCAAATGCATCTCCACAAAAAGCCATGTGTTAGAATATTTACAAATGTCCCTGGCAGCTTTATTCACAATGGCCAAAACAGGGAACAACTTGGCTTAGTGTGTGAGGGCTGCCATAACAGACCGGGGGGGCGGGGGTTAAACAACAGAAATATATTTTCTCACAGTCCTGCAGGCTGGAAGTCTGAGATCAAGGTGCTGAGCAGACTGGTTCCCTTGGAAGCCTCTCTCCTTGGCTTTGTAGATGGCCTTCTTCTACGTGTGTCATCACGTGGTCCTTATAAGGACACCAGTCATATTGGATTAGGGCCCACCTTAATGATGTCATTTTAACTCAATTATTTCTGTAAAGGCTCGATTTCCAAATACTTCACATTCTGAAGTCTTAGGGGTTAGGGCTGAAACATGAATTTTGAAACATGAATTTCAGCCCATAACACAACACAAAACTCCATCAGCAGATGAATGGATAACCAAAGACAAACTGTGGTTCATCTCTACAATGGAGCAAAAAGGAGCAAACTAATACCCACGATGACATGGATGCGTATCACAGACACCAAACAATTGATCCCCTAGATACCATTTTTTAAAAAAGATTTTATTTATTTATGCATGAGAGACAAGAGAGAGGTGGAGACATAAGCAGAGGGAGACGCAGGTTCCCTACAGAGAGCCCAATGCGGGACTTGATCCCAGGACCCTGGGATCATGACCTGAGCCAAGGGCAGACGCTCAACCACTGACCCACCCAGGTGCCCCCTGACTTTGATATCATTTGTGTGAAATTCTCAAGCAGGCAAAACCAACCTATACTAACAGAAATCAGAACTGAGATGATCGCTCAGCGTGGATGGGTACCAGGCATCCTTTCTGGAGAATTTCCTATGTGTCCATCTGGGTAATTGATGACACAGGCAGGTAGGTACACGTGTAAACAGTAATCCAGCTGCACTTAAAATCTGGAGAGGAACAAAGCAAAGTTCAGTCACTCTATCTCAGTTCTATTCGTAGCATTTCCCATCCTTTAAATAAAATCAGGGCAGCCCAGGGGGCTCAGCGGTTTAGCGCTGCCTTTGGTACAGGACGTGATCCTAGAGATACAGGATCGAGTCCCATGTCGGGCTCCCTACATGGGTCCTACTTCTCCCTCTGCCTGTGTCTCTGTTGCTCTCTCTGTGTCTCTCATGAATAAATAAATATAATCTTTAAAATTAAATAAATAATTAATTAATTAATTAAATCACCTTGTTCATAGGGCTCCGGGGTGGCTCAGTTGGTTCAGTGTCTGGCTGCCTTCGCCTCAGGTCATGACCTGGGGTCCTGGGATTGAGCCCCGAATCAGGCTTCCTGCTCAGCGTGGTGTCTGCTTCTCCCTCTGCCTCTGCCATGCCCTGCCGCCAGCTTCTGTGTGCACTCTCAAAATCTTAAAAAAATAAAATAAAATCACCTTGTTCGTTGTGGATTTTGTCCACCTGCTTTGGTCTTGAGGCAGGAAGAGACAGTGCTGGTTTGTTGTTCTGCTACATGCCCAGACCAAGCACCAGGTCTGGAATAGAGTTGGTGCTTGGTCAGTGGTTGTAGAACATGATCTACCTAAGTGATCAGTGGTTGTAGGACACTATCCACCTAAGTTTTCTGTTCCTAGTCACAGATGATGACTGCATGTGAATGTGGGCAAAGGTGACAGATGATGGTAGGGCATTGGGCTTCCTCACAACATAAAAAGGGGAAAAGATGCTTGACCACTCATTTTGGCTGTTCTGGGATGCAATGTACTTTCTCTATAGCTTGTCTTTCTTCAAAAATTCAAAACGTGCATGAGAGAGAAAAGCAGGTTGCAGATGGTAAATGTTATTCTATTGCACATATCTAAGTATTTTTAAAGACCTAGAGAATGCTAGGTTTATGGACTCACAGATGTGGGAACGGTAGAAAAACTCAGACAGGAAGGAGACACAGCAAGCAATATGCTGATAGTGGTTACGTCTGGGGAAGCAGCAGATGGGATCTGGGAGCCACAAAAAAGGGTTCTAGCTGTGCCTTGAATGTTTATTTCGTTGACTAACCTGCTGTTGTCGAAACAGGATGGGAGTTCTAAAAAAAAAAAAAAAAAAAAAAAAACTCAACACAGAATTACCATATGATCCAGCAATCCCACTTCTGGGTATATCCTCGAAGGAACTGAAAGTACGGACACAAATAGATATTGGTAACTGTGTTCAAAGTAGCATGCATCACATCGGTGAAAAGTGGAAGCAAGCCCAGTGTCTGTTGAAAAATGAGTGGATATACACAATGGGGTTCATCCATCCAACGGGCTATTATTCAGCCTTAAAAAGGAGGGACTATTCTGACGCCTGCTAAGACACGGACGAACCCTAAGGACATCATGCTCAGTGAAAGAAGCCAGACACAAAAGGACAAATACTGCATGATTCCACTGCCAGGAGGTCCCTGCAGTCAAATTTACAGAGACAGAAAGTAATGATGGGAATTAGGGGTGGGGAGGTAGTGCTTCCTGGGGACAGAGGTTCAGTTTGGAAAGATGAAAAAGTTCTGGAGAGGGGCAGGGGTGAGGACTGCACGACAATGCAAATGTGTTTAATGCTACCGAACTGGACACTGAAGAATGGTTAAAATGGTATTTTATATGTATTTACCATAAAGGGCTTAAATTAAAATTAAAAATTAAATTTAGGGGGCGCCCGGGTGGCTCAGTGGTTTGGCGCCACCTTCAGCCCAGGGCATGATCCTGGAGACCCGGGATCAGTACCATGTCCGGCTCCCTGCATGGGGCCTGATTCTCTCTTTGCCTGCATCTCTGCCTCTCTCTCTCTCTGTGTCTCTCATGAATAAATAAATAAAATCTTTTTAAAAATTAAATTTAAAAATTAAAATTACAATATTAAAGTTTAAAATTAAACACACACACACATGGACATGCACACACCTGAAGCAAACAATGAGATATCACTTCACACCCACAAGAGTGGCTATTATTTCACTAATAAACAAAAATAAGTGTTGGTAAGGATGCAGAGGGGCTTGAACACTTGGGCGTTGCTGATGAGAATATAAAATGGTGCAGATGTTGTGGAAAAGTTTGAGAGTTTCTCAAAAAGTTAAACATAGGAATTGCCTTATGATCCAGCAATTTCACTCCTAGGTATGTGCTCCGAGTAGCTGAGAGAAGGGATTCAGATACTTCTACACCAGGCTCATTGTAGCATGACTCACAATAGCCAGTGGAGACAATCCAAGTGTTCACTGACAGATGAACAAAATGCGGTGTGTCAGACAATGGAGTGTTATTCAACCCAAAAAATAATGAAGTTCTGACGTCTGCCACAACATGGATGAACATCAAAAACATGCTAAATGAGGGGTGCCAGGGTGGATGGTTCAGTCGGTTAAGCAAGTGACACAAGTATCACAAAAATAAGCAAATTCAGCATATTGGCTAGGTTTTCTTGATTTTTTTGGGGGGGGTGATTTTATTTATTTATTCATGATAGACAGAGAGAGAGGTAGAGACATAGGCAGAGGGAGAAGCAGGCCCTTACCACCCTCCTCCTCTCCCCTCGGGGAGCCTGATGCAGGACACAACCCCAGGACCCCAGGATCACGACCTGAGCCAAAGGCAGACACTTATCCACTGAAACACTCAGGCGCGCCAGCAGGTTGGCTAGGTTAAAAACAACAACCCACCACACATAGTACACAAAGTCAATAATCAATACAAGTCAGTCTTTAGAGGCAAAGGACCACTGCTTAGAAAGTAACATCCTTCCCCTCTCCATCTCCCCCCAAAGAACAAAATAGAAATCCCTTTTATGTCGGTGATGGAAAGGTTAAATACCTAGGAATCAAGCTAAGAAATCTGCAGTATCGAGGCGCCCCTGGGTGGCTCAGCAGTTGAGCATCTGCCTTCAGCTCAGGACATGATCCCAAGGTCCTGGGTCAAGTCCTGCATCAGCCTCCCCACAGGGGAGCCTGCTTCTCCCTCTGCCCATGTCTCTAACTCTCTCTCTCATGAATACATTTTTTAAAAAAGATTTTATTTATTTATTCATGAGAGACACAGAGAGAAAGAGAGGCAGAGACACAGGCAGAGGGAGAAGCAGGCTCCATGAAGGGAGCCCGATGTGGGACTCGATCCCAGGTCTCCAGGGTCATGCCCTGGGCTGAAGGCGGCGCTAAACTGCTGAGCCACCCAGGCTGCCCAAATAAATAAAATCTTAATGAAAAAAATTGCAGTGTCAGGACACCTGGGTGGCTCAGTTGCTTAAATGTCCAGCCCTTGATTTTAGCTCAGGTCATGATCTCAGGGTCTTGGGATCGAGCCCCTCAGGCTCTGTACTCAGTGCAGTCGGCTTGGGATGCTTTCCCTCTTCCTGTCCTTCTGCCCCTCCAGCAGCACACACATGCACACTCTCTAAAATAAATAAAATCTTTTTTTTAAAAAAAAGAAAGAATCTGTAGTATCTAAATGAAGACTTTGAAATGTTGAGGGACATAAAAATATCTGTTAACCAGGGTTGACCCTATTCTTAGAAAGGCAAGCTTGTCATTAAGATTAGTTTTCCCCATAAGTCTATAAATTTAATATAACCACTATAAAAATAGCCACTAGGATTTTAGAAGATATGCCACATCTAAAGTTTGACACTGTCACTCAACCACTAGAAATGTCCGTAGATGTGGATTCAGACACAGGAACAAATGTACACACCATCATTTGACCAACTGCCTGCCCACTGAGGCACAGTAGTTTCTAAATACAAAAGGATAAAAAAATAAATTTTTAAAAAGATTTTATTTATTTATTCATGAGAGACACAGATCGTGGGGCAGAGATGAAGGCAGAGGGAGAAGCAGGCTTCATGCAGGGAGCTTGATGTGAGACTCGATCCTGGAACTCCGGGGTCACAACCTGAGCCAAAGGGAGACTCAACCACTGAGCCACTCAGGCGTCCCAAAAACAAAGTTTTTAAGTAAACTTTTTTTTTTTAAAAGAGGGCAGGAGTACGAGTTGGGGAAGGGGCAGAGAGAGAAGCAGGCTCTCCACTGAGCAAGGAGCCCGCTGCGGGGCTCAATCCTAGGACCTGGGATCATGACCTGAGCTGAAGGCAGACACTTAACCAACTGATCCACCCAGGCGCCCCCAAAAGTAAACTATTTTTTTTTATTTGTAAAGATTTTGTTTATTCATGAGAGACCGAGAGAGAGAAAGGCTGAGACAGGCAGAGGGAGAGGCAGGCTCCATGCAGGGAGCCTGATGTGGGACTCGATCCCAGGTCTCCAGGATCATGCCCTGGGCTGAAGGCAGCACTAAACCACTGAGCCACCCAGGCTGCCCGTGTAAACTGTTCCATAAGCCATTTTTAAGTAATCTCCACACCCAACATGGGCCCAAACTCACGACGCTGTGATGGAGATTTGCACACTGCACTGACTGAGCTAGCCAGGCGCCCCGATAAACAGTTTAAAATAAAGGCATTCCTTCTACTTAGTAAGTAGGGACAAGCTGGTGATAGACATCAACACAGAGGAGTCCCAAAAACATTATGCTGAGTGAAAAACCAGATGCATGAGCCTACATTGAACTGAATAGCTCTAAGTCCTCTATGGAGACCCAGTTGGACCAGGGGTTGCCTGGCAGCAGGGGAAGGGGAGCAGTGATGGGGGGGAGGGGGCATAAGTGGTTTCTGCAGCCATGGAAACGTTCTACAGCTTGAGGATGTGGGTTCATTTATCAACATACAAGTGGTACGTTCAGGACTGGTTTCTAATAGACCCTGACAGAAACAAAACAGAACCAAACCAAGGGCTCAGCAAGACATCTGCAAGGAGAACAGCCTTTGAGGTGTAGTTTTAATCAGTGGCACCGTTTAGAGCAGGGAAAAGACAGACACGCTGGACTCGGGCAGAGGAGGACCTCAGAAGGAGGTAAGGATTCTGTTGTCTGGGTCAAGGGGTCTAGGAATGGGGAAAAGGTTTAACATAATTGTCATTCTACTCACAATATACTTAAAAAAAAAAAAAAAAAGAGGAAGGGGGGAAGGGGCAGAGGGAGAGAGAATCCTGAAACAGTCTCCCCCACCGCCCCCCCACCCCCAGCACAACCTGACGCAGGGCTCAATCCCATGACCCTGATTGTGACGGGAGCCAAAAATCAAGAGTCGGATGTTTAACGGACTGACTCACCCAAGCACCCCCTCACAATATACTTTCTAAATGAAATGTTTAGCTTTTAAAAAAGTAGGGGGGCAAACAATGTATAACAGGAAAATAAAACCCGATAGGGGAACTTTACCAGGTACTAAGTCAAGCTGCTGTGTTTACCACATATATTTGCTACCTGGGGTAGCAAGCCGAGGGGTTTATTTTCATCCTTACAAAAGCAATGTTAAAAAGGAGAGGTCACAGAAATAAAGAAAGCACTAGTCTGTGCTCTGGGGGACAGGGATAATGGAAGGCTCTGAATAATGGAAAAGCAGACAAATAGAAATCTAACCCCTAAAAATAAGATTCCTATATGGCAAAGATGGGACAACTCAACAAGGATTAAAGAAGCAAAACCCAGGATAGGCAAAAGGGAAGTTGGCACTGCTGGTGGGAGCAGCATTAAAAGCTTTAGAGGGAGGGGCACCTGGGTGCCTCAGTGGTTTGAGCTTCTGCCTTCAGCTCAGGGCGTGATCCCAGGGTCGTGGGACCAAGTTCTGCATAGGGCTCCCAGCATGGAGCTTGCTTCTCTTTCCTCTGCCTGCGTCTGTCTCTCAAGAATAAATAAAATCTTTCAAAGGAAGAAGGAAAACAAAACAAAAATGTTTACACTCAATGATCCAGGAACCCCCAATATTTCCCAGAAAGAGACCGAAAAGCATGTACTACGATGTTCAACACAGCCCTCTTTCGAACAGTCTAACAGGAGGGACACCTCTAACCTCTTGGGATGGAGGTGGTTTTAAGTTTTTATGTTTGGACTATGTGTAGTCCCTTCACTCCTATGACTAAGATGCCTGTGACTCACCGAGGGGAGAGCTACAGCTAGAGGGCCACCGAGCACACCATTTACGGGTAGAGGCGGTGGGACAGGTATTACTTACCATCTTACCAGTGGTCCTCTGTGTCGTGTGTGCTGGTGACTAACACTTCTTTGTCTGCTTCTGCTTTGTTGGCATTTTATAGCCAAGTCCTTTCCCAAAGACAAACCAAAGAAATGGTTTGTTGGTCTTAGAATTCAGGATTCAATTAGGCTGACTTCCCAGAGAGCCTACCTAACAGATTCTTACATGGAGGGTGTATCAGTGGCCATCAGCCAGGGCTCTTGAGTGATGCCACTCTTATTCCTCCACCATCCACTACACAGGGCTTCTACTCTCATGGTCACAAGAGACTTGAGTGCTGCACCACCAGGCATCCCACTCCAGTCTAGAGCAAAGAAGGGCTACAATGCAGAAGGCCAACTAAGACTTGCTTTAGAAGATTTTCCTGGAAGCCACACTATCAAGTTCCACTTGCATCTCATTGGCCAGAATGGTCACAAGTTAACCCCCATCCCCCAGCATGTACATGGCACACCCGAAATGCTCCAAACCTCAAAGCTCTGTGGAGTCCCCTTCAGCTCTGAGGAACCCGTGCTCATCCAGACTCAGCTGAGAGTCAACCAGAAGCCCCTCAAATCACAAGTCACCAGCCAGGGTGATTTATAGGAGAGATTTATTTGAAGAAATATTACAACATATAAAAACTACATAAAGTCTTAATTTCCACTCATACAGTGGTAGATTTGATATAACGCATAATAAAAAACTTTTAAAATCCAGAATGCACAAAGTACTGCACAGTTTGATCACTAAGTCATTAGTTGATAAGCAAACCTCACAGAACAGCTCCATGTCAGCCAAGGCCACAAACACTGTGAACGACACATTTGAACTGACAGATTTTGACATGTTAGAAATACAACATCAGTGCATGTTGGGGATCCCTGGTGCCAGAAACAAGGGCGACGGGAGGGCAAAACTAGTCCTTAAGCAGTTTCTTCCTCCTTGGTTTTAACTAAAGAAAAATAAAAGGCAGAGTCATTACAGAGCACACATAGATTACCCTAAGCAGCGGGCAAGCGGAACAGGTTCAAATTGGGGGCTACGTTAATAGCCAGGTGTTGACGCTAATGGCCCACCAAATAAGCACCAGCAGGAGCTCGGAATGCATATCCAGTGAGACTGCAACTGCTCACAGGGGTTCCCTAGGGATTCTCAGGCCGCCTGGGCTAGGGTCTGAGCCAGGCCTGACGAGAGGGTCCCCCCCAGCTGCACGCCCGTTGCCCCCACTGTACCTGAGGCACTCTCTCGAGCTTTGGCCAACATACAGCGCTTGATCTCCAAGCCGATGGCTTTGGCCAGGGGCGGTGGCACAGCATTTCCCACCTGCAGGAGGCAAGGGGGAGATGCCTGGCTTGGTGTGGCCGGGGTCAGCACCAGCTCCAGGTCTTCTGCTCCTATGGGCCACCAGAGCCCTTCCGCCACGATGGCTCTGGGACCCTCCCATCTGCCCACCTTCACACCCCAAACCTGATGTCAAGGGGCCTTTAAAGGGCTTTAGGTAAACTCAGATCCAGGGCAGCCAGGGTGGCTCAGCGGTTTAGCGCTGCCTTCAGCCCAGGGTGTGATCCTGGAGACCCCGGATCAAGTCCCACGTCAGGCTCCCTGCATGGAGCCTGCTTCTCCCTCTGCCTGTGTCTCTGCCTTTCTCTCTCTGCCTCTCTCTCTCTCACAAATAAATAAAATCTTAAAAAAAGAAAATTGCTTCTTTAAATAAACTTAAAAAAAAAGTTTATTTATTTATTTATTTATTTATTTATTTATTTATTTATTTATGAATGAATGAATGACAGACAGAGAGGCAGAGACACAGGAGGAGGGAGAAGCAGGCTCCATGCCGGGAGCCCAATGCGGGACTTGATCCCAGGAATCCAGGATCGTGCCCTGGGCTAAAGGCAGGCGCTAAACCGCTGAGCCACCCAGGGATCCCCAGAAAATTGCTTCTTTAAAACAAAAAAAACCTCAGATCCAGATATAGAAGTCACCATGCTTCACTTCTAGCTAAGAGAGGTTGTTTCTAGAGAACAGGACTTGGGCAGTGGCAAGGCAGGGGGGTTTCTGCTCTAATCCCTAGGCGCTGCTGGCTTTGTGAGCCTCGTGCAGGCATTACTTGGGCAGAAATATGCTTAAGAAACACCGAACTCAACCCCCCCTAAGATCAGTGAGAGACTCTTGGTTCATTCCTACCACTGCACATTTACTCTGCTCCCTCACTGGAGTTCAGGGCCCTAGAACTTCCCACCTTGGGCTAAACCTGCCTCGAAGCTGTAAATGGCAGCTGACGTGCTTAAAAATGCCTGACCATGAGTCCCTGGGCCCTAGGGACAGGGTCCCCTTTCCTGGGAGTACTGAGGCCAACCAGCCACTGGAATCTGGGCACTCAGTGTCCCCTTAGAAGGGACCATGTGAGTCCTGCCGACACACCCTTCCCCTGGGTCAGGCAGAGGGGCCTCTCTCCCCTTATGGCCTCTGTGGGACACCACTGAGTCCCTCATCAAGGACGGAGGAAAAGCAGGCCCCGCTCTACTCCCCACTGACCTGTCGGTGTTTATCTAGGATGTTGCCAAACAGCCGGTAGGTATCCGGGAAGCCCTGGGAACGGGCACACTCCCGCACGCTCACGACGCGGTGCTGCTCAGGGTGGAGAACACGGCCCTGGGGGTGAAAGGTTAAGGTGGGGAAGGGGAACAAGACTGGGCCCACCAGCCATTCGGGGCAGGAGGAGGGAAGTGAGGAGCACTAGCTTCCAATGGGCCATTCCCACTGGCTGACCCCGTGCTGCTGTCCCCTCCCAGGCATGACCCAGCCCTCAGACCCACCTGCTTGCCCATGGGCTCAGGGTTGGTGACGGTCGTGCTGAAGAAGCCATCCCACTCCAGACGTCCGTAGAGGCCGGCCCAGTGGTTGTGCCTGTTCCCGGTGTGGGGCAAGCACCAGGGGATGAGGGTGTTGAACTGTCTAGCCGCGGAGTCACAAGCTTTGCCCGCTAGAAGAGAGAGTTGCAATGAGACTGTGGTTCTAGAATGGGAGGGACAGAGCAGCCAGCAGTCCCCATCCACAAAGCTTTATCATTTGATGCTCTCAGCATCTATTTATAGCAGAGATGTGTGCATTTGGCTTGTCTGTGCCTCACTTGGGGCTTCAGGTCAGGGAGTGGCAGTCCCTGGTATCTCCTGCCAGGAGCCCCCTGGACTGCTGCAGGTGATCAGAATCTAAGGGGGCAAGGGGCAAGGGTGTTGAAAGTAAAACCCAAGGGAAACCCCACCCAGGGCATGAGTAGGGTCCCCACCTTCCACACAGGAGCAGACCCCACGGAGGGCCCCAGTGCTGCTGCAGCCATTTTTCTTGTCATGGTATGTGTACCGCAGCTTCCTGGCCATGGTGCCATCAGAGAGCCGCACCTCAATGTTCGGCAGGTCACGCCAGTCTGAGCCTGGGGCCAGAGGGATGTGCCGCATGCGGGCGGCCACCAATGCACTCATGTCCTGAAAAGGCACAGCAGGACTCAGCTGTCACTTCATCCAGGGAGCATTTAAGCCCCTGAGGTAGTCTGGGCACTTCCATTCTAGGCACTGGAGACATCAGTGATGAGGAACCTCAAAGGGGTTTGTACCACATCTTGGGAGATAAACAGTAGCCCAAGTCCACAACCTGGGGACTGCGTGTGCCATGAAGGTAACAGAGCAGGGACCTGGAAGAGCCTGGAGGAGAACGGGTGAAGGGACAGCTTAGGGCAAGCTGAGAGGGTTTCTCGGAGGTGGTGATATATGAGCTGAGCCCTGCAGGATCAGAGAACCAGCTACAGGAAGAACTGGGTTTGGTGCATCTGGGAGAACACAGAGAACATGGGCAGAAGAGATGAGGTCAGTCAGGGGGGTAGTGGCCTGACACCTATTTAGGAAGAGCAGGAGCTCTGACGCTCTAAGTGACGGTGTGCTGCAGAGGGCACAGATGGTAGTGGCAAAAAGAAGAACAGGAGGCGAGGTGGGGGTGGGGGGGAAGAGCCAGCTGAGAGGACACTGACTGAGGGTGAGCAGGAAGGGACCAGGCTCAGACCCTGCTTCCGACCCCAAGCCCTGGCTGGGCTCCAACCACACATCCCATTCTCATGGGGCCACTGGTCCAAGCAGGCCAGCGCTGCTCTGCCAAGGTGCCATTACCTTACAGATGTGATCCCTGAGGATGGGCTGGTACTGGGAGCCCCGGAGCTGCCTCTGGAACCAGGACTGAGGCTCCCCGTTGTACAGGATCTCGAGTGCCGAAGCTCCATTCCGGACCTCAGGGAGGTCAGACATTGTGTCCCGCACGGTGATGGTTCGGAACGGGCCCGAGCTTAACCTGCAACAGCACGGCAGATAGCTGAGGACTCTGGGGATCCAGGGCCCTGCTGCCCCTCCCATCACAGCTACCATATCCTGACTGCTGCCACTGACCCCTCCGGGTAGGATGACCTAGCTCAGAAGTCAAAGGGCCGCCCAAGGTCACAAGGGCAGCATTTTTCTTAGACCCTGTCTACGATGAGGATGAGCTAGGGTATGGGCTCCGCTCACTACTACAGCCAGGTCCAATTGCTGCCCTGCGTGCAGCGCTCACCCAGAGTCAGGGCAAGACCAAAGGTTTGGTATAGTGCTTGTGCGCCAGGCCAAACACCACACTGACTGCTCTAACACATTCTCCTCACTCAGGCCTCTTGAGAGACCTGTCGGTAAGCAAACCTCCCAGGTAACACAAGCACCATACACAGTGGGGCAAGCGGGGCTCCCACCTGGTTATGTTACTGACAAACTTCTTGTCATCCACCACGACACTCAGCTGGCAGGCCCGGGGCGCGAACACATGCAGCGGCTCTGGGAACAGGGGAAGCTTCTCCCCAGGTGCCGCAGCCAGGATGATGGCCCGCCTCCGAGTCTGGGCCACGCCATACTGACCAGCCTGAGGAGAGGGCCAGACACGCACAGTCAAGCGGGCACTTCCAACCAGCCCCTAATAAACTCAGCAGGTTTACCCCCAATAAGAGTAAGTGGGACAAAATGAAGGACAAAAGATCCTGTGCGATGGCCACTAGTCTCTGGAGAAGATGGGAGTAAACCCTGCTGGCATTTCCAGCCAGCTCTTTTGAGAGCTCTACGAGAGAGCTCATGATCTCAGCACTTGGGAGAAAAGCAGGCAGAGAGCCACGGAGCCCTGCTACTGACCTAGCAGCAAGTGGGCATAAGAGCTGCCAACAAGGTTTGACTGGTGAGCCCAAGACCCAGTGTTCCCGGTGTGGGGCACCGGGCTAGACATGGGGGAGCCAGGGGGCAAGGGAGCCAGCACTTTGCTCATGCAGACACTGCCTTCCAGCCAGACTCCCTTCTCATTTTTTTTTTTAATTTTTATTTATTTATGATAGTCACAGAGAGAGAGAGAGAGAGAGAGAGAGAGAGAGAGAGGCAGAGACACAGGCAGAGGGAGAAGCAGGCTCCATGCACTGGGAGCCCGATGTGGGATTCGATCCCGGGTCTCCAGGATCGTGCCCTGGGCCAAAGGCAGGCGCTAAACCGCTGCGCCACCCAGGGATCCCCTCCCTTCTCATTTTTGAGTGTAGCTTCAGCTTTAGTTATATCATTAGCTGCTGAACGGATATATAGACTAGCTGCTTTTCAGATAAAGCCTAGTTCCCTCTGATCACCCAATATCTATTCACGCAAAGCTACCAGTAGCTACCTGGAGTATAATCTCCCACCTTCTCCTAAGGTTTCTACGTGTGTACATTGACCCAAGAGATACTTCTGTTAAACCGTAATGGTTTAGTCTGCATCTTCTTGCAATTCTGGCTTCACCACCACCCATGGGGATCTAACTGCTACCTAGAGCTCCACAGCTGGCCACCACCCTTCCATCTCAAAAGAAAGGGGAGAGAAACACATGGTCCCCCCTCATGCACAAGCAGATGTGACTCTTGAGACCCTAAGACACAGATGGACTTACTGGCACACCAGTTCTGTGCTCCCCAGACCTAGAAGCTGCGAGCTTCTAGGACAGATGTGAGGACAGATGTGTGCTAAGAAGTGAGTACGGGCCCCAGCCGCCACCTCCCCTTCCCTCCCCAGCACCACAGGCCTATCCCATTCAACTCTCTCTTCAGTTAGAGACAACCTGCTGCAGTCCAGGGGCCACTGAGCCCCTTTCCTGTCCACACCCCTCTGCCCCCCTTTGCCCCCTTCCCCAAGGAAAGCCCACCTGCAACACGCCAAAGGTACACTGATAGCCCATGCGGACGAGGCAGCGGAGAGTGAGCTTCAGGACCATGGAGCGCTTGAAGGAAACAAAATTCCGGACGTTCTCCAAGAGGAAGTAGCGGGGCCGGTAGTAGTCACAGTAGCTGTGGGAGGTAGGAGAGACTACGAGGGTCATCTGCTCGCACCAAATGAATGGGAAGGCCTATCTACCAGAAGCTACACCCGAATGTTCGATGTCTGCTTGTTGGAATGCCATACCCGTCAAATCCCCAAGTCTCTTGGCCGAGAAGCCAGCCACGAACTCCCTGGAAGCAAAGGCTGGGCGCTTGGCCACCGCACCGGGCCTCCAGCAGCCACTCTGGCTAACCCCACTACTGCTGGCCGCTGGCACACTTGGTGTTGCAGCCCCAGGGTTGGTGGTCTCATTGCCCTCAGGCAGCCCTGAAAACAGGAGCCTCAACTCCGTTTACCTGAGAAAGGAAACCACCAGGGAGTTCTTGAACTTGGAGTAGGTACGAGAGTTGAAGCGGTTCATGCCACTAAACCCTTGGCAGGGCGGCCCACCGCACAGCATCTCCACATCTCCCTTCTGAGGCAGCTTCTGACCACGGGAGTTGGTTGCCTCCCCAGCCATGACAAGCTTCAGCAGCACGTTGCAGTCCTCCGTGAACACCGTGGATCCAGGGTTGTTTAGCCGAAACGCCTGGGCCGCAGGGTCCCACATCTCGATGGCCCACAGTGTTTCTGAGATGCCTGGGACATACGAGGACAGATGTGTGCTAAGAAGTCCCTAGAATCACACTTGAGGCAGAACTGTGACCAGAGCCAGAAAGGACTTCTGGGTAGTTACGCGGGAAAAACCTCACGGTGTTTACCTGCTTGGTGGAACCCTTCCGACAACCCCCCACAGCCAGAAAACACATCCAAGGTCCGAAGCTTCGGAAGTTTAATTTCTGTCTCTGGTTCACTTGGCTCGCATGTTTGAGACTTTGCCTTGCCCTTCCCTGGAAGACAGGCCACAAGTCAGTCAGAGCCCCCTGACCTGCTCTCCTTAAACCCTCATTTTGAATTCACAGCAAAGAACGAGGTGACATCAGAAGCTGTGTTTTCATACACGATGACTCATCAGTCCCTGAATTATGTAAGAGACTTGAAGAGAATGTGGGAAAAACAACGTACCTTTACCCTTGCCTTTCCCTTTATTTCCAGGGCTACGGGCGTGGTTTGGAGGATCTTCGAAGCTTTTGTTCTTGGCATTATAGGCCTAAGAAGGGGAAAAAAAAAAAAAAAAAAAAAAATCACAACAGTCTGGCAGAGAAACACACTGGTCCCTTTTCTAACAAAGACAATTTAGGTTAATCTGATAAAGATCCATTTAATTTCCCCCTAAATCATGGCCATAAGAGATTAGCCATCAATAAGAATACTTTGATTTTGTTACACTGGAAACAGGGCAGGGAAGGGAGAGAGTTCTATGATACAAACACTGTACATGGCCAACATTGGACTTCCTGCTATTGTAAGTACTTGGACTACGCATTCTAAACATAGGCAAAAGTGATATATTAAACCACCCATAGTGCAACCTGGGGGAAACACAGGTATGTATCAACTTTAGATGACCCGACACCGAAGAACCACGTTCAAAAGTGACTAGCTTCATTGACAAGACGCCCAGATCCTTTCTTAATTACCAGAGCCACTGCTCAGCTGTACAGATATCACCTGGCTATAGGTGCAGGGACAGAGGGGCAGGGCCAAGTCTGCCAGGGAAAGCAGTGCCTTTCCCTAACTCACGTTAAGATGCTGATAGGGCTAGCAGAGGCCACCTAACAGTCTCCAAATAAACTAGAGGTGCACAAGGACACTCAGATGTTACTTTTGGCTTTAAAAAAATGTGTTAAGTTCCAGAAGAACTTGAATACCATGGATTCAGACTCTGGGTAATTCAGCTACTTTCCTGGGGGCTAGGACTTTGACCTGAAGCCCCTCCCTCCAGTAAGTCCAGAGTACCACCTCAAGGAAGTAGAAGCGGTCTGGGCCCCCTGCTGAGAAGTCCTGGAGGCACCCAGGCAGGTCCTCCCCATACTCCACAGTACAGCGGCCCTGCACGGCCTTGAAGTCCACCACCACCTCCTCGTCACTCCAGTAAAGCAGGTTGATGTCCGCATGGTAACTTGCTGGGGTAGACTTGTGTGTGTTTTCTGGCCTGAAAATGTAAGAGTCTTTTGTTAGCAGTTTTCTTTTGCTGTTAACTGACAAAGAATTAAATGGCACCACATTTCTGGGGTGTTCAGAAAACAATGGGTGAAGACTGCAAACCCCAGTTAGGTCAGCTTGATTTTTATCCCCTTTAGCTGGCACCACCAGCTAAATGTGATTCCTTGCCATGAACTCAGCAAATGATGTGCCGGCTCCTTCATGCCCATGACTAGCCCAAACAAGCCAGCCCTGCATCACAAACAGCTGCCTACTAAACATCTGGAGTTTCCTTCTCTTGCCTCTACTAGCCAGACTTCTCATTTCTTTTCCGATACAAATGATTATTACAGGGACGCCCGGGTGGCTCAGCAGTTGAGTGTTTGCCTTCAGCCCAGGTGTGATCCTGGCATCCCGGGATCGAGTCCCACATCCAGCTCCATGTAGGAGCCTATTTCTCCCTGTGTCTCTGCTTCTCTTTCTCTGGGTCTCTCATGAATAAATAAATAAAATCTTTAAAAAAAGTGATTACAAAGACTTTAAAAAAAATCTTTAACATACACTAGGTAAGTGAAGCAACCTTACAACTGTCCTTGATTAGTTTCAAGTTAGCTCCTAACCAACTAGGAGTTACTAGGATCCCAGAAGCAGACTGAGTGAAGCCAAGAACTTGGGAAAAGGACAGAGAGGAACCCCAGAAACAGGGAGGGGCACCTGGGAGGAACTGGGGGCAGAACTCAGACAATCCTAAATAGATGGCAGAGCCCACGACATTCTACCCCTGACTTTGTCACATGCTTGACTTCTGCTTAAGGATTTCTTTGGGGGAGAGAAAGCTACTGCTTTAAAACAAAGGTCTACAGAAAGACTATGAAATATAATTAAGTTACTGTCAGCATCCACCAGATAACTGGAAACACTTAGAAAAACAGCCACCTCTACCGAAGTCTTAAAAAACCAGTTTTCACCTCATTTCAGACTTCTAGAAGAGTCATGCCTTCTGAAAGAGCAGAAGCCTTCACAGACCTGTAGAATTTGTTGATCCTGATCTTGATGTCGGTTTCATTAGGCCTCCCATTGCTCTTCTTGGTACAGAAGATTTCTTTTATTCGGCCAATTCGATATGGCTCAGGGGCATCCAGGTTACTGCCTTTGATGTAATCAGAGTATTTCCGGTAGTGTTCTGGATATAGATCTTCATCCACAGGCTCCTTCCGTGGGCGTTTCACGGGACTGGACAGCTTGATGCTGCAGAGAAGCAAGAATCAGGCATAACTGAACACAAAACCATAAAAAGCAATTACCTCAGCCTGACCAGCCAATAACAACTACTACTTAAATCCAAACTACTTAAATCCAATGTAGCTAAGCGCCCAGAGATTTACAGAGAAATATTAAATCTCATTCCTAGTTTAAAATGAGCATTCTTGAGATGCCTGGGTGGCTCAGTTAGCTAAATGTCTGCCTTCAGCTCGGGTCATCATCTCAGAGTCCTGGGTTCAAGCCCTGTATCAGGCTCCCTGCTCAGTGGGGAGCCTGCTTCTCCCTCTGTCTGCCCCTCCCTACGCCGCCCCAACTCGTGTGCATGCTCACTTTCTCAAGTAAGTAAAATCTTTAAAAAATAAGATAAAAATAATCACCTTCCATGTGTGCACTGCTGGCTACAGTAGCTGCTGACACTGCCTGAATATGCCCAGCTCCTGGCCACATGAAAGGACTGCACTTCCTGGCCTGTGACTCATTCCGTTCAAGAAGTGTGAGACGTGACACACAAACATTTCTAGTGTGTCATGTGAACACTAAACTGCCAGGAAAACCTCCAACACACTTTCCCTTGGCTCAGACTGGCAACTTTGAGAAGGCAGTGGTTCCACAAGCTTGGTTCCCTGAGTGACCCAACCAGTCAAGTGTCCTGCCGAACCATGATGGACACATACTAGAGGCAAGAAGGAAACCTCCCCATTTGTGGGCTTGTTACCAAGGCATGACCTATGCTCTCCCAACTGAGGTGCTACTAGAGGTGATGCTGCTTAAAGAATGGGGCAGAGACTCATAGACTGGGCAAGCCGAAATTTGGCCTATGAAGGCAAAGCTGGTCATTAATTAGGCTACACACTTTTGAGGCTGCCATTCAGGAAAGTAGCTGCCAGACTTTCCTACCAGGCTGCCTTAGTCTGACAGGTTCCAAAGGTGCTTCTGAGCACCTGTGTGGACGCCCTGCTGCACAGTGAGCACTGGGGCAGACAGCACCTTGGGCATCCCCCGCTCCACAAAGGACAGGGGAGCTCAGGGGGCTACAAGCACCAACTATGTAAGGCTGAGGGGACCCTGCCCTCTGTTCTGCAATTCACAGTAATTTAACTGAGGGCGGGCACTGGAGGAAAATGCAACTGCAAATCGGCAGATGAAGTTCAGAAAGGTTGGCTGTAAAGGCAATCATGCACTAGTTCCTAGGACAAAGACTGGATCCAGTTGGAAATTCCTTGGATTTGTCCCCGAACAGCCCCAACCCTCTGATGAGCAAAGAGGTCTCAATACCTCCTGGTAAATAGGATTACAACTCACATTCGTTCAAGCTCTACTCTAGGCCAGGTGCTGGGCTAAGTGCGTGCAACCAACTTCATCCTAAGAGCCCAGCAGGCCAGGCACTCCTCCCACAGACAGGGACTAAGAGGAGATGGTCTCTGCCCTGGAGCCTCACGGCTGGGCAGGGCCCCACTTCTGGCACCAGCGCCCCCTTAGCCAGCGCATGCTCGGACGTCCTTGAGGCTTACAGCTTCACTCTGCAATGAGCTAGACTCCCTATACACTGGAGGGCTGGCTATCGCTGACACCATAGATACGACAGTGACCGTTTAGGCAGCAACTAGTCCTGGGATCCAGAGTGGAGGACACTGCAAAGCCAACCCTGTACTGGCCCAGAGCTCATGTCCATGACCTGGGCAAAGGGGGCACTCACTTGAACGTGAAGGCCTCGGGGAGGAGGTACACGCCATCACCCACTCGATACTGGATGCCGTTCTTGGTGGCTGAGCTGTATAGAACCCGGTTGTCCAGGTCTTCAAGCTGTTCCAGGACCCTTGGAATTTCTTTTTGCCTCATTTCAGCCAGACGGGCACAGCTTACACAGAACCTGGAGTGAAAGACAGAAGCAAAAGACCCTGAGCTGATTGGTAGTGGCTGTAGTAGCAGTCAGTGGTTTCAGAGACTCTGATGACCAATGGAGAATATCTGCAGGTATTTGAAGGAACTAGCTTTCCTTTAGTTCATGTTCGCACTTTGAAAATCCTTACTTGGGACCAAAGACACAACACAAAAAAATGACAAGCCAATCCTACTTTTGAGTATTTGATAAAAACCCTAAGAAAAAACAAAAACAAACAAAAGAAAAAACAAAGCAAAACCCAGAAGACAAACAGAATATAGAATACAGTAAAGAATATTCCAGTCAGAACTCCATGTCTAAGGAATCTCATACTATTATCTTTAAAGGCTGAAAAGCTAGTTGGTAAAATTCAACATTAGCTAGAAATGGCCTTCATTAGAGATCAAGTCAAAAGGCAGCGCACCAGGCTGACTGGAGAAGCACCAGAAGCATGTCAGCCAGCCCTCCCAGCCTTCGCCCTATCAGCATCACTACTGCCCTAAGAGGCACCAATGCCACATTTGGTCCAAACAAGTAAGGTACAGAGGTTACAAAGGAAGGCATGGGGCACTGAACATCTGAAGGAAATTTTAAAAAGTGAGCCTCTCTAAAAGCAGTCACTCGCCAGTTAGAATAAAGTGGCATCAAAGGTATCACTTATGAAAGAAAGCATCTAAGAAACACAAGGAAACATGCAAGGTCTGTAGCATAAATGCTGAGGAGCACACAGACACACTCTGCTCCTGGATAGGAGAGTTTCTCACAAAGGTAACCCCATGCCCAGGCTGTTCATAGACTTAAAGCAACTGCAACCAAGTCAGGCTGGACTTGGATTACTGTGGGAAAGAAACCCTGCCAGACAGAAGCACATGAAAGTCAGGAGTGATGCACAGAGCAGCACAGCGCCCCAGAGCACCACCGGAGCCCAGTCCCGGCACTCACTTGTACTTGTTATCCTCCGTTGGCTGGGTTTTCGGAGGGGACTCAAATCTCGCATAGTCTTGATCATACCACAACTGGTAGAAGTAGGTCTTTCCGTCGTCCTCTGTTATCAGAGCCTCAGGATCCATGCCTCCCTTTGAGCACAAGGACCCGGTGTCAGCCACGACCCCACGCAAGTGAGGGAAGGGCATCCAAGGAGCGCTGGCCACTCACCTCCAAGGCCCAGTTTTCCGATGGAGCTTTATAGACAACCTTCACCTTGCTGTGGATGTATGACAGCTGCATGTCCTCACATTCATCTACCAGGAAAAGCTCCAAGGGGTCTGATGTGGCTCCAAGGACTGTGTCTGTCCCAGCACAGAACCAGTGGGCATGAAACATCTGCCCGTTGCTACCGTCTTCCCACAGTGCAGTGACCCTGGAGTTGGAAGAAAGTCCCTCACTTAACTGGCAAGTCTGGACTGAGTCTACTTAGGGGAACTCATTTTCTTTTTGCAGTGAGCCTAGCAAAGAACCGCTGTGGCTATCTGCATATAAGCCTCTCCCAGTTGTTTAAGAGAAAGTGTTTTCTGAAGTCAAGCAAAGGAAAAGATACAAACCTTGCTAGATACAGCGGTTTTGAAGAGTCATCTGGAATAACAGAGACACAGTCTCCCACTTCCAGGGTTTCTGAATCGATGCAAACCTTCTTATAGTAATCCTTCTTCCCATCAGTCTGCAAATGACAGCTTCATTTCAGGGGAGGATGGGTTTGAAGGTCCAGGGTAGGCCTGACCTGCTTGTTCCTATTACGTTATGTAAAAGCCTCATTCCTAGTAATTTCATTAAGTCACAAAGCTCTACTGACCTGGCTACTACAGAAAATCTCTACCTCCCTTGGCTGGAAATCTGCATGAAGAGCACTCACATGCACTCCTTGTCAGCTCTGCCCTTCAGTGTCAGCAACAAGTTAGATTCCAGCATTTGATTTTAAACAGCACTGATCCCAACTCCTCACCACAGTCCTAAGGCCACATCCTAGTCCCAACTCCTGTCAGCTGTGAGGACCTACTTCTTCCACGAGGAAAGCTAATTTCCACCTGACTCTCCCCCAGATCTTTGTTGGCTAGTTCCTCGCCAACCTTCTGGGTCTCAGCTAAGATGCTGCTTCCTCAGGAAGCCTCCAAGCCCCCTCCCTCCAGCCCTCTACCCACAGGGCAGTACACGTGCCTACCCTCACATACTAGAGGATCAGGACCACAGGACAGGGGCTGAGCCCCGTCCAGACCTATAACAGCACCTGGCATGGGTAAGCCTCACGCTACAGACCAGACCTTTGGCTTACAGACATCAAGTAAGCAACGGTGAAAGAACATTTGCTCTCCAGCTTTGGTAAAAGTTGTGCCTTAGACAATCATAGAACTATGGGGAGGCAATCTGCTAGTGCCACAAAAACACCCATACCCCCAGCCAGAGGGGGCAATGATGGCTCTCTTTGAAATAAGCTTCAAAGGAGAACCAGCCTGACACTGAGGACAGTGTCAAATGCCCATTTTGGAATGTTAGCAAAATGGAGTCTGGGGCACACACATTTCTGGTGCATGGCTAAGGGCCTTGGCCTCTCCCACTGGCCCTGGTCCTCTCCGAGGCAAAAATGTGCAGGTTTCTCCGTGATACACAGGGGACAACTCCTTTCGCAGATGTATGACAGGAAGTAGACCATCTTCTCCAGGATTACCTTGACAGCATCTCCAACCCAAGAGATCCGATTCTTGTTCTGTTTCTTTTTCTTCCCCTGGTGCATTTTTTTGGGTGATGGCACCTCTGGAATATTGTCATCGACTTCTTCATCGTCATCTGCCTCCTTCATGGCCATATTGGGGCACCTACAAATTCACTTGTTATAAGCAAGTCCTCTTTCATCAGTAAAACCTACTGGGGCTGTTTAGACAGGGGACAGGCCGAGTGACAATGCTAGACAAGGGAAGGCTGCCAGCTCTGTGCCTTTTGGTCCACCTTCCTGTACAAAACTAGCATTTTCCTCTGCGGCAAGAACAGCGTTGGCCAAACCTACCTCCTCTCCTGGCAAGCCTGTTTGCTCCGTCCGCTACCACCAAACTTAACCATATCTTTACAGGCTTTACACTGTCCACATTCGGGCTGTTGACAAACCTAAAAATATTTAAGAAGTGAATGAGGTGGCCGTTAGTAACATTGGTAACCAGATTTTTTGGAAATTACAATTTAAAAAACTATTTAGCCTCATTAAGTTAACTATAAGAAGTTCAGAACAAGATACCATTCAAACCCTCTAGGTTAGCAAGTTTAAAAAGGACATGTGTTGGGATAAGTGCAGAGAAACGAGAACTTACAATGCTCAAAGGGATAAGTGGGCACTACCACTATGGAGTTTTCTAGACCAAAGTTAAGCATATAACCCACACTCCACTATTTTTGCTTCTACTTAGAGACAGTCCAAGAAGCCTTTTTCAAGGACATTGCCACAGCATTTATAAGAGACATAAGCTGGGATATTCATATAATGAAATACTATTAAACAATCAATTTGAGTCGACTACATCTAGCTGTATCAATACATTGCAATACAGTTGCAAATACCAGTTGTGTGTATTTAAGAAGCTCTGAACATTGCCTATAGATGTGCTAGGTGAAAAAAAATAAAACCAGAAGAATGGTGAGAACATGTAAATTCCTTTTTTTTTTTTTTAAATATTTTTTAAATATTTTATTTATTTATTTAGGATAGTCACAGAGAGAGAGAGAGAGAGAGAGAGAGAGAGAGGCAGAGACACAGGCAGAGGGAGAAGCAGGCTCCATGCACCGGGAGCCTGACGTGGGATTCGATCCCGGGTCTCCAGGATCGCGCCCTGGGCCAAAGGCAGGCGCCAAACTGCTGCGCCACCCAGGGATCCCAGAACATGTAAATTCCTATTAATGAAACAAAAGGAAAAAAAGAGTCCAGCAAACACTGTGACCACAGGTTCTAAAGGCAGCTGTGGTATTTTTGCATTTAAGTTTTTGTCCAAAATAAGTCAAATACAGACAGACCTCAATACTACAGGTTCAGTTCCAGGTCACCACAGTAACACGAGCCAAATGATTTTTTTTTATTTCCAAGTGCATAGGAAAACTATGTTTACACTATAGTTTGTTAAATGTGTTATTAAATAGCTATAGGTCTTTTTTTTTTTTTTTTTTTTTATGACAGTCACAGAGAGAGAGAGAGAGAGGCAGAGACACAGGCAGAGGGAGAAGCAGGCTCCATGCACCAGGAGCCTGACGTGGGATTCGATCCCGGGTCTCCAGGATCACGCCCTGAGCCAAAGGCAGGCGCCAAACCACTGCGCCACCCAGGGATCCCGCTATAGGTCTTTTAAAAAAAGATATATGTGTGTGTGTATATATACGTATATATCTATTCTTTAATTTAAAAATTCTTTATTGGAGGGATCTCTGGGTGGCTTAGTGGTTTAGCGCCTGCCTTTGGCCCAGGACGTGATCCTGGAGTCCCAGGATTGAGTCCCCACATTGGGCTCCCTGCATGGAGCCTGCTTCTCTCTCTGCCTGTGTCTCTGCCTCTCTCGGTCTCTCATGAATAAATAAATAAAAATCTTAAAAAAAAAATCTTTATTGGGGATCCCTGAGTGGCTCAGCAGTTTGGCACCTGCCTTTGGCCCAGGGTGTGATCCTGGAGTCCTGGGATCGAGCCCCACATCGGGCTCCCTGCATGGAGCCTGCTTCTCCCTCTGCCTGTGTCTCCACCTCTCTCTCTCTCTCTCTCTCTCTCTCTCTCACTCTCTCTTTCTCTCTCTTGTCTCTCATGAATAAATGAAATCTTTAAATAAAAATAAAATAGGGATCCCTGGGTGGCGCAGCGGTTTGGCGCCTGCCTTTGGCCCAGGGCGCGATCCTGGAGACCCGGGATCGAATCCCACATCGGGCTCCCGGTGCATGGAGCCTGCTCCTCCCTCTGCCTGTGTCTCTGCCTCTCTCTCTCTCTCTCTCTGTGACTATCATAAAAAAATAAAAATAAAATAAAAATAAAAATAAAAAAATAAAATAAAATAAAATAAAATAAAATAAAATAAAAATTCTTTATTGCTGGGACTCCTGGGTGGCTCAGTGGTTGAGCATCTACCTTCGGCTCAGGTCATGCATGATCCCAGGGTCTTGGGATCGAGTCCCACATCGGGCTCCCTGCATGGAGCCTGCTTCTCCCTCTGCCTAAGTCTCTGCCTCCCTCTCTGTCTCTCTCATGAATGAATAAATAAAATCTAAAAATTCTTAGGGATCCCTGGGTGGCTCAGTGGTTTAGCACCTGCCTTTGGCTCAGGGCATGATTCTGGAGACCCGGGATTGAGTCCCACATCAGGTTCCCTGCATGGAGCCTGCTTCTCCCTCTGCCTATGTCTCTGCCTCTCTCTCTCTCTCGGTCTCTGTGTGTGTGTGTGTGTGTGTGTGTGTGTCTGTCTGCCTCTCTCTCTCTCTCTCTCTCTCTCTCTCTCTCTCTCGGTCTCTGTGTGTGTGTGTGTGTGTCTGTCTGCCTCTCTCTCTCTCTCTCTCTCTCTCTCGGTCTGTGTGTGCGTGCGTGTGTGTGTGTGTGTCTCTCTCTGCCTCTCTCTCTCTCTCTCGGTCTGTGTGCGTGCGTGTGTGTGTGTGCGTGTCTCTCTGCCTCGCTCTCTCGGTCTCTGTGCGTACGTGTGTGTGCGTGTCTCTCTGCCTCGCTCTCTCGGTCTCTGTGCGTGCGTGTCTCTCTGCCTCTCTCTCTCGGTCTCTGTGCGTGCGTGTCTCTCTGCCTCTCTCTCTCGGTCTCTGTGCGTGCGTGTCTCTCTGCCTCTCTCTCTCGGTCTCTGTGCGTGCGTGTCTCTCTGCCTCTCTCTCTCTCTCGGTCTCTGTGCGTGCGTGTCTCTCTGCCTCTCTCTCTCTCTCTCGGTCTCTGTGCGTGCGTGTCTCTCTGTCTCTCTCTGTCTCTCTGTCTCTGTGCGTGCGTGTCTCTCTGTCTCTCTCTGTCTCTCTGTCTCTGTGCGTGCGTGTCTCTCTGTCTCTCTCTCTGTCTCTCTGTCTCTGCGCGTGCGTGTCTCTGTCTGTCTCTGGGTGCGTGCGTGCGTGTCTCTCTCTCGCTGTGCGTGCGTGCGTGTCTCTGTCTCTGGGTGCGTGCGTGCGTGTCTCTCTCGCTGTGCGTGCGTGCGTGTCTCTCTCGCTGTGCGTGCGTGCGTGCGTGTCTCTCTCGCTGTGCGTGCGTGCGTGTCTCTCTCGCTGTGCGTGCGTGCGTGTCTCTCTCGCTGTGCGTGCGTGCCTCTCTCTCTCGCTGTGCGTGCGTGCCTCTCTCTCTCGCTGTGCGTGCGTGTCTCTCTCTCTCGCTGTGCGTGCGTGTCTCTCTCTCTCGCTGTGCGTGCGTGTCTCTCTCGCTGTGCGTGCGTGTCTCTCTCTCTCGCTGTGCGTGCGTGTCTCTCTCTCTCGCTGTGCGTGCGTGTCTCTCTCTCGCTGTGCGTGCGTGTCTCTCTCTCTCGCTGTGCGTGCGTGTCTCTCTCTCTCGCTGTGCGTGCGTGTCTCTCTCTCTCGCTGTGCGTGCGTGTCTCTCTCTCGCTGTGCGTGCGTGTCTCTCTCTCTCGCTGTGCGTGCGTGTCTCTCTCTCTCGCTGTGCGTGCGTGTCTCTCTCTCTCGCTGTGCGTGCGTGTCTCTCTCTCTCGCTGTGCGTGCGTGTCCGTCTCTCCCTCTCCCTGTCTCTCCCTCTCCCTGTCTCTCCCTCTCCCTGTCTCTCCCTCTCCCTGTCTCTCCCTCTCCCTGTCTCTCCCTCTCCCTGTCTCTCCCTCTCCCTGTCTCTCCGTCTGTCTCTCATGAATAAAAATCTTTAAAATTATCAAAATGTAAGAAACTAAAAATGAGCAAATGCTGTTGGAAAAATGGCACCAATAGACTTGCTCAATGCAGGGTTGCCACAAACTGAACCCTCTCCCCAAATACACACAAAAACTCTCTCCAAAATGTAGTATCTGCAAAATACGAAGACAAGGTAGGCCTATAGTAGATACTGAAACAGCTCATCTCTAGGTGACTGGAGAAATTAATCTCCCTAATCCGGAGTGAAGTAAATATAAGAATTCAAGGAAGAGAGGGCTTAAAGAAAAAGGCTTCGAAATCCATTTTGGATAGGGTGTCTACTTTTCCAGGAAAGTTATACCATGAGACAAGGCAGGCTCCTGGAAGGATGTCCTCCCAATCCGAGGCAGCAGCATCTTTGTGGGGTAATCCCTTCCTCTGCACTCACCAAGGCTTCTAGACACAGTGTGATCCAAACGGAACAAATGGCACCCAGGAGGCCGGGCTCTCTAGTGACAGGGGCATTAATAGCAAAGTGCCCAGGCACACCTCTTCCCACAGCTATCTAGTCAATCTGTTTCTCCTGTGAGGCATGCAGTTCCTCCCCCCTGACCCATAACTTTCTCCCAGATTCTGTTTTAGGGAGGATATTTGGGCAGTGAGAGTCTTAAGCCAGAAGAAAGAAAGAAGTTCTTCATATTATATAGGGAGCCCAGGTGAGATTACCTCACAGACGCCACACCGCCGCCGTTTGAAGGCATTTTCCTTGTCTTCTTTGTCATCCTTTTCAATTTGCTCTGCGAAGAAAGTGTCAAAGATCTGGTACACCAGCTTGGTAGTGGTGGCTTTAGTGGGGCCTTTGTCCTTCTCTTTGGCAGAATGCCCGATGGTCTGACGTCTTTCAGCTCGCCTGGGACAGAGGTTTCCATCATGTTAGCAGGCTGGGAAAGAGTGGCCAGGACACTCTACCTTCTCTGGTCTCATGTCTTCAGTTTTATTCCTGCTGCATCCTTACCTTTTTCCTAGGGTGACCCCAGCCAACTTGATCAGGTCTCTCATGCAGGGTGTCAGAAAAATGGGCTGCTCATCACTGTCCCCAGCCTCATCATAACTCTCTACTTGTTCTACCACAAACTGGGCATGTCGAAGGAGAGAATCCTCTGTAAATCGATTCAGGTTGAGCACAGAAGGAGGAACGGTGGTCTTTAAGAAAAACATCAGAAGTTTCTCTTAGGCTTCAGTAAAACTGTTCTAATCAAACTGAGAAATGGTTTCTCATTTTACATGTGAATTTTCTAACAATATCTACAGTGCATTTAAATAGACATGGATGCTAGTTTACAGAGACACTGAACCTCTCACCTCAATTTTATTGATCAAGTCTTCATAGGTTGAGTCTGGGTTGCTCTGCAGGAACTCAACCACAATCTTACTTATGTAGATCTTCTCCTGCATCACACTAAACAGCGGTGCATACTCTGGGTTGGGATCCATCAGAATGTATTCGGCAAAAGCTGAAGTAAACAGATATTTCAAAATAAAATAAGTGGTTTGAATCCAATGGCAGCTGAGAATGGCCAAAAGGCAGGGAGGAGTCTATGAAGACAATAGTCTAAACAACCGTCTAAGTCATTCCATATGCAAAAGTCAACAAAATGCAAAGTACATTCAGAGTTAACTCATCAGAAGTGGCCTAAAACAGCTAGAGAAGACAACAGGGGTGCTGGCTGGCTCACTCATTGGAGCATACATCTCAATCTCAGGGTTAGGAGTTCAAACCCCATGCTGGGTATAGAGGTAAGTTTTTTAAAATCTTTGAGATTTTTTAAAGTAATTTACTCATGAGAGACACCTAGAGAGAGGGGCAGAGACATAGGTAGAGGGAAAAGCAGGCTCCATGCAAGGAACCCGATACGGGACTCAATCCCAGGACTCCAGGATCATGACCTGAGCCAAAGGCAGATGCTCAACCACTGAGCTACCCAGGCCCCCATAAATAAAATCTTAAAAAGAAAGGATGGCTAGAGAATAGGACACTGGCCAAGTGATCTTATTTTGGCTCATCTTTTATTTTTGGAATTTAGTCTCGGTTTGAACTATAAGAATAGGACCTGCTCTTCTAATTGGAAAGTCAGGTCCAAAGCCAGTTATAACTCTAGAAAAGACATCCTAATGGAACATGACATAGTTCCTGACACAGTCACAAGTTAGCCAAATCTGTTCATGGGAGCCTGAGGCATCCCACCAGAGCCCAACCAAGCTCCATGGAAGACAGGAATGAAGGCCCCCTTCAGATTCTAGTACAGTCCACAACTGGCCACATACTTACAAGTGCTGAAGCCAATGAGCGCCTTTTCACCTCCATCAAAGCCAGTGATCCACCATTCATTTATGGGGCCAAGATTTTTGCCATTAACACCACCTAAGATAAGAAAAAAAAGTTTCCTGAAAAGACATGAACAAGAGCTAGGTCTCACATTTCAAACCCCAGAAGGGCCACTGTCACTGAGTGCCCCCTAGCTGACATCTCCTGTCAGCCAAAGGGGGCATTCCTCAGAGCCACCTGAACAAAAGTATGAAAATAGCTGCCCACAGCCGTCTAAAGTCCTAACTTTTAAGAGGCAGTAGTTCCAGCTAGGTACTGCTTTGTAGGTAAGCTTTAAGATCTCTGTCCCAAACATAACCTGGAACGTTCTACTTACCTTCAAGAGATGGGTCATCATCATATATTGGTTTTGCATAACCGGAAAAGAAGAGTTCAACATTCTTCTCAATGAGGCCAGTGTCGATTGGGCACAGGTGACCACGCTTACAGTACACACTAGGCAGGCAATAGAGAGTGGTTACCAGCCAGCCAGTGAAGGAAAGTAGAAGAAATATAGAGTTAAGTTCAGACTTAAGGAGATGGGACCAGGTGCAAGTCCTAGACACTTACCTTTTCAGTTGCTGATCTAGAACACCAGAACAGCAGTGTCCTCACCCAAAGAGTTCCACCCGATTCTCCCACCCATGCATCAAGAGGACCTGGATGTCTGCAGACCTAGGTGTCTACAAGGGTGACACCAGGAGATCAGCAAGTCTTATCAGCAAGAGGACACGGAACCTCATAAGGGAACAACTCACTACATCTTCCCTCGGCACACTGCTAACAGAAACACTGGTTTCTCAGACATATTCCACTTAGAGTTGTCCAACCATCACCTCCATCTAGCTCCCGAACGTTTTCATTGCCCCAGAGAAAACCACCTCTCCAGTAAACAGATACTACTTCCTTTTTAAAATTTAAGATTTTATTTATTTGGGCAGCCCGGGTGGCTCAGCGGTTTAGCGTCTGCCGTCAGCCTGGGGCGTGATCTTGGACACCCGGGATAGAGTCCCGCATTGGGCTCCCTGCATGGAGCCTGCTTCTCCTTCTGCCTGCGTCTCTGCCTCTCAATCTCTCTATCTCTCTCTCGCTCTCTCTCTCTCTTCACGAGAGACAGAGAGAGAGAGAGAGAGAGCGAGAGAGAGGCAGAGACACAGGCAGAGGGAGAAGCAGGCTCCATGCAGGGAGCCTGACATGGGACTCGATCCCGGATCTCCAGGATCATGCCCTGAGCTGCCCAAGATTTTATTTATTTATTCATGAGAGAGACAGACACAGGCAGAGGGAGAAGCAGGCTCCATGCAGGGAGCCTGATGTGGGACTACTACTTCCTGTTCTATCCCTGCCCCTGGGAATCCCCACTCTGTTTCTCTGCATTTATCCATTCATGATATTTCAAACACAGTTAACATTACAGAGTTTCACCTCAATAAAAAAAAAAAAACTCAATAGAGCGTATTACATAATAGCATGAAAGAAATACAAAGATATGGGAAGGACAGGCTTCTGCATCATGTGGGAGGGCTAAATCTTGAGTTTAAGGGTACCTGCGGTCCTACCACCCAAATGTCAAACTTAAGAACATGAAATCAGGCTGCAGGGGGAGGGGAGGGTTCTTTCTGTTCACACCGGCCTCAAAGACTACCTTCTGCACCAGAGGTACCATCCCATCCCTCAGAGGCCCAGGTAGGCCACACTGAATTTTTTTTTTTTTTAAGTCTTTATTTATTCATGAGAGAGAGAGAGAGAGAGAGAGAGAGAGAGAGAGGCAGAGACAGGCAGAGGGAGAAACAGGATCCACGCAGGGAACCCAATGCGGGACTCGATCCCAGGACTCCAGGATCTTGCCCTAGGCCAAAGGCAGGTGCCAAACTGCTGAGCCACCCAGGGATCCCCATGAATCCTCAACTTATTTTTTTCCCCTTTTTAAAAGACTTCATTTATTCATGAGAGACATATAGAGAGAGGCAGAGACACAGGCAGAGGGAGAAGCAGGCTCCATACAGGGAGCCCGATGCTTCTCCCTCTGCCTGTGTCTCTGCCCCCAGCCCCGTCTCTCTCATGAATAAATAAAATCTTTAAAAAAGAAAATGCAAACATGAATACCTTGAGTTGAATTTCCCTACTACTTGCCAGGCATGACAGACAGACTTGGGTCATAGCTCTGGACTTAAAGTCCACTGGGATACTTGGACATATATCAAGGGAGAACAGGATATTGCAGACCTACAGAAGAGGAGGCTATAGTGCCCAGCCTGATAAGGTATCTATGGGCCATGTTGGTAGAGGTGGTATCAGGGAGAAATTCTAAGCCTCAGGCAGGGACAGGACACTAGTTCATATGGACCCTGCTCTTGACTTGTTTCCATTTGCCACTTTCAGCCTCAGTACCAGAGGTTAGCAGAGTCCCTAAATAACTCGGAGTCTGGCTCAAGTGGCCTGATGTGAGAAAGAACATTAGCCCTGCAAAGGGTGTCTTTAGTGCCACCTCCTTACCCTACAGGAAGGAGTCCACAGCAGACCCTCTCTCAAGGAGGAAGCCAAGAGATCCCAAGCTCTGACATTCCTGACTACAGCAGCCCTGGCTCCTGGGTCCTTTCCCAAGCCTCTCTGCTGAGAAACTCAATAGGGAGGCATGAGGGCATGAACATCAGCTATGTCAATATAGCATATTTCCCTGGCAGAGGTTTGGGCCACGCCCTGAGGATCACTGGCAGATGGACAGCATCCTGATACAGATCAGGATCCTGATCATGTCAGAGAGGGAGATACAGCCAACCACCAGCCACAGAAAGCATGAAATGTGCTGCAGAAGAAATGGACTGGGGATCTTGTCTGAGGGCAAGAGAACCTCTAACCTGCTGTAAGGCAGGGCTGTTACGGAAAGGATGCCCACCTGAGGACCACAATAGTTATGGCAAAGGCACTCCACTCCCACCATTCTCCACAGGAAGGGGTAAAGCACCTGCCAAAGCCTAAAAGAAACCATGGGCTAGTCCTGGAGTCAAGCTATTTCCCACAAAGAAAGCCTCAGAATAACTGCAGCCCCAGTGAGAAGTTGCTGAACGGAGGGTGCTGAAGAACACGGAGACTCTGTGTACTCAAAGGCTTGTTTGAGCCTTGCCAAAGGCACAGTCCAGATGCCAGGACCTTCACTAGAAAACTCAGGGGTCACTACCACAGCCTGAAAGGTCCTGCAGGATCTAACCCCCTCCCTGGCTCCATCAACTCCTGCTCCATCAACTCCAACCACACCAGCCTCATCACTGAGTCTTTCATGCTAATAGGAGTCCACTCCACCTCAGAGCCTTTATACCTGCTATTCCCTACCCCCTCCAGGGTCCGGGTGTGTGTGTGTGGGGGTGGGGGTGGGGGCGGGGAGTCCTCCTTCCCCAGCTATCCCCTCGGCTTATTCTCTATGCCAGGAAGGGCTCTGCTCAAGTCCCTTGCCCTCCATTCTAAACACATTCTTTCTCTCACCCCCACTCTGCTCACCTACCACGCTTGTCACATCTGTCGTAGCTATTACTACCTGACAGGCATAACTTTGTTTCTGCCTGCATGAAAGCAGGGACCTACAATGCTCTAACAACTAGATCAGCACCTGGCAGGTGGCTAGCCCTCATTTGAATGAACAAACCTCAGGGTGTATGCAGACTGAAGATTAAACACGTATAGTTTTAACAAACTACACAGCAAAGCTATACTACACTCCCTACCATCTTTGTGGTTATCTATGAAGGGTCAACAACTTAAGAAATGCTATAGGTTAGGAGCTAGAACTTCACTAGGATAGAGGGAAGGGGAAAAACCAAAAAGAAAACAAACAACTTCACTAGAACTTCAGCATCGTCAGGGAAGTGCTCTATTACAAAGAGCAGGAATGTATCTATTACCTGAAGCAGGTCAGTTTGTGTTGGGGAAGAGCCTCATAACTCTCAAAGCCAGACTCATTAGCATCGAAGATGGAGAGCTTCTCATTTGTCAACAACTGTGGCTCATCCACCTGAGAGACATTGGAGCATTAGGCAGAGGAAGAGGCAGGGAATAAAGGGCTGCGAGTAGAGTCGGGACTTACTGCGTCAGGAGGATGCTGTTCATACTTTAGTTCGGCATCATCCAGGTACTGTCCACACTGCACACACCGTAGAGGATGGGTCTGGGGGCATGGACACAGACAGTACTCAGAGGACCAGCTCTAGGCAACCCCACCAGCGCTGGAGCCCCGCTTTACTTCCCACTGTAGCTTTACCTTGGAGGACACTACTGTTTTGGTTCGAGCCATTTTTTTCTCATTTCTGAGAATAAAGAACAAGATTGTTTGGGTTTTTAAATCAATCAGAATGTGTAAGAATCTACCAAAGCTACACCTAATCTACCAACACAGATGAGCATCAGCTGCTGCCTCCAGAACAAGCTGGTTCCTCAGTGTCCCTTTACCACGTGGAGGGGACCTGCCTCACATAGAATTGGAGGGTTTTGGTCCTGAGCTCACAGATCCAATCAGATACAAAGATAAGCTAAGGCTGCTCCAGTAATTCACTAAAAACCCCTTTACTTTTCTTTCTAGAACCAGAATTTTAATATGACCTGCTTTATACCAAGACAAAAATAAGTTCTTACGGTTCTTTGGATGTAGTTTTGCGCCTCTTCTCTTCCTAAACAGAGAACAAAAGAGGGTACGAAAGTGATTTACATCTGAATAAGGCTTCAGAATTTAATATACATGGTTATCACAAAACTTAGTCAGAGGCAAGGAGGAAGGCAGTCAAAAGGACCAGTGAGACCTGAGCCATCTGCAGTATATAAAGTCTTATATTCAAAATTCTTCTAACAAAAGCCTTCCTTAAAAGACTCCTAACAGAGCATTGAAAAAAGATATTTAGGGGCACCCGGGTGGCTCAGTCAGTTAGGCATCTGCCTTTGGCTCAGGTCATGATCCCAGGCTCCTGGGATTGAGGCCTACATCAGGCTCCCTGCTCAGCGGGGAGCCTGCTTCTCCCTCTGCCTCTGCTCCTCCCCCTTCTCCACATGTGCATGCAACTCACTCTCTCAAAAGCTTTTTAAAAAATTAAATGAAAAAGATAAAAGTAAATGTTTAGCTTTCTTGCACAAGCAGTACCTCACAAGTCAACAGCTGATGAAGGGTGCTATGGAATGAATTCAGTCCCTCTGAATTTCACACTGAAGCCCTAACCCAGAATGTAACTATATTTGGAGAAGAGGCTTTTAATGAGGTGACCAAGGTTGTAAGGGTAGTCCTAAGGGTAGGCCCTAGTCCAATAGGACTGGCGTCCTTCTAAGGAGAGATATCAGGCTCACAACTCTCCCTCCACTCACACAGAGAAGAGCTTGTGAGGACATGGTGAGAAGGTTGTGGTCAGCAACGGGGAAGAAAGGCCTCATCACAAACTAACCCTGCCGGCACTTTTATTTTAAACTTTCGATCTCTAAAACCATAAAAAAGTACACATCTCTCGTTTAAACCACCCAGATTATGGTATTATATTAGTCTGCTCAGGCCACCATAAAGAAAAGGGAAACTTATTTCTAGAATTCTTTTGGGTAAATGAAGGAATGAGAGAACTGGACTATCACCCCTTTGCAACTCCCAGTGACATAGATTTAGGCAATGACTGTTAGAAACAGCAAGTGAAAAGCCAAGAGGGACTTTATAAAGGATGTATCAAGCGGCAGCACTTCGGCCCAGTGATCAGTCTTAAAACCATAAATAGATATCTGTGCCTTCTGGTATGACACAACAGGAAGCACCTGGCATCACCTCAGAAGTCCATTGGGAAACAAAGGGCCTGCTTCTGGTTAAGCCCCCAGACCTAACCATCAGTCTATAGGAGATAGGGCTGGAGAGACATTTAACACAAGAGGGGTGCAAACAACAAAAAAACAAAATCCAGAAATTCTACAGGTAAGCCAGTTCCTGCTATGAACTGCAAGGAAGAGGAGGGAGCAAAACTCTGGATGAGACAGGGCAAATACCAACCAAATTCACTGTACAGACCTCGTTTGGATCCTGATTCAGTCTCCACTATTTTTCTCATAGGCAGGGAAATTTGAACAGACTAGACCTGGGCATTGTGTTAACGGTGATCTTGTGATATTTAAAGAGTCATTTTCTCTTACAGGTAGTTCTTCTATAAGGATTTCAGTAATACACCTGGGATTTGTTCAGCATCATCCAGAGGTGAGCGAGGCTGGGAGAATGGGGAGGGACTGATCCAAACTCTGGACCATGAGCTGAGAGCTGCTATAGGTGGATGAAAATCCGAGGGGTTGCTACCTTATTCTGCCTACTTTGGGGTATGCATGAAAATGCTTCCATAATAAAAAGTTACCTTCCAAAAAAAAAAAAAAAAAAAATCACTTTGAAATGTAGAAAACAGTAGGACTAAAAAACAAGAGCTTACCTTTTCATCCTCATCTTTTTCCTCAGAAACTTGTGGTTTTACTCTTTCAGGTTCTTTCTCTTCAGGTCTCCGCTTGGCAGCTCTGTTAAGTTAACCAATACATGCCAAATATTTGCTCAGAATAACCATATTGCCAACTCACGTCAAAAATAACAAATTACTGCCCCCTTTTGAAAAGCAAAATACTCAGGATATACCTGGGCAACAGATTCTTCCTATACAATAAAGAAAGTCCCTTGTCATGGCAGTTCTAAAAGCAACATTGATAAGTTGTGGTAACCCTAAAAAGGCAGCCCTGCGCAGAAGCGCCCCATGACCCTTCCGATACGAGCCAAATGAGAAGTGCTGGGAGCTAAGAGATACACGAGACTATGCAGGATGGGACGGCTACCCAAGTGGCAGAGGCTAAGGGGTAAGGATGAAGCCCAGTTTAATTTCTCATCCAACCCTGCCCAAACAGATCCAATCTTCCAAGAGTAGCAGCATCTCCCAGTAAATCTCTACATCATCACAGATCTCTAGAACAATAACGAAAATTACTCAAAGGACAGCACAGAGGCACAAGCATTTCAACCACTTACAGATCTTTGGGTTGACTTCTGGGTCTCTTTTCATCCTAAGAGGGTAAAGCAGAGGAGGAGAGAGAGGGGGGGGGAAAATTAGTTTCTGAGAAAAGAACAAGACCAAACTGCAAGTATCTGTTAATGACTGCAGCACTCTGGAACTGGAAAACAAGACAGGAAAATCTAGGCGGGTCTACAGGGTAGAGACGAGACTTCCAGTTTTTTTTTGTTTTGTTTTGTTTTTTAAGATTTTATTTATTCATGAGACACACAGAGAGAGAAAGGCAGAGACAGAAGCAGGCTCCACGTAGGGAGCCCCACGTGGGACTCGATCCCAGGTCTCCAGGATCACGCCCCAGGCTGAAGGCGGTACCAAACCGCTGCGCCACCCAGGCTGCCCGATACTTCCAGTTTTTAACTCCATTCCCTACCTCCTACAAAACAGAATTGACTAGGAGTTGGCAAACGGTTTCTATAGAGAGCCAGAAAACAAACCTTTTCAGATTTTGTAAGCCCCATGCTACGGTGCAAGTACCAACCCCGTCATTATAGCATAAAAGCAGCCAGAGACAATACGTAAGTGAAAAAGCACAGCAGTGTTCCAACGGAATTTATAAAAATGAGCAGAGGGCCAAATTTGGGCCATCATTTGCCAACCCAGCCCCAGGAAAGCTCATTGTAAAAGGGAGTATTACAGTCATTTAGCTTATGTTCGCCAAAATGCCTGTCATTCCACCTATCAATCTGGTCAGAAATGAAGAGGTCACACTGGCATTAGACAGCAGGAAAAAAAACAAAACAAAACAAAACACACACACACACAAAACTTAGCCATCTAGCATGGAAATTTTTTTTCTTTTTAAAGATTTATTTATTTATTCATTCATGATAGACCTAGAGAGAGAGAGAGAGAGAGGCAGAGACACAGGAGGAGGGAGAAGCAGGCTCCATGCCTGGAGCCCGATGCAGGACTCGATCTGGGACTCCAGGATCATGCCTTGGGCCAAAGGCAGGGGCTCAACCACTGAGCCACCCAGGAATCCCTAGCATGGAAAATTAAGAAATAAAAGAATTCCCAACACCATCACTAACTCCTTGTTATACACAGATAATCTAGCATCTTCTGAGCTTACATTCTAATTTATTGAGCTCATTTTCATAGAATAACAAGTCTATTAGTGGAGTTATTAAAAAAGAGAAGCTAACAATATTAGGGAAGGTCAAATGTGTGATCCTTCCGTTCCTTTCTACCATGAGGCATGAGCTCCTGCCATTTCCGTCTGCAGAGAAGGGTGGTCTGACACCACCACTAAGATCTCTTTAGCGGGCCTAGAAAGGGATTCCAGCCAAGCACTGACAGTAAGATAACCAGTATCTGGACAGAAAAGGTGAGACAAGATGGTAGAGCAAGCTTAGAGGCAACACTAAATGGGTCAAATGCCACAGAACAAGAAGGGATGTTGATTGCCAACCAGGTCTGAAGTAAGGAAGTTCAAGACCTAGCAAGTCTGTGACCACGATCTCTACTGTCTAGATCTCAACAGACAAAAACCCCAGAGAGATAATCCTGGGATTATTCCAATTCAGCTTCTCTTAGACAGGGACTATCCCCCTTAAAGAGCTGGAGATTCCTGTGCTGTAGCCCCTATGCATGAATCCCCCTCCCCTGAAGTTCAGGTGGCAGGGCTGCCCTGCAGGTGACCTTGCCACCCTGTATTTTTATGAAAGCCCAGCCCTACTCCATGTATAAGGTCTTTGAGTTTGAATATGTCCACTTAGCTGAAATGGGGAGGCTGGGGAGACATAGACTCAGTATTTAGGCGGCCAGTAAAGTAGTACAGGTGTGCCTGATGTGGCTGAGGGGACACAGGTCAAGCCTTCTCATGGAGGAGATGGAGAAGCTGGATGCACACATACCTTTATCAAGGCACACACACAGGCCCTTACCCACTGGGATGGATAAATAGACAACTGAACGCTAACAGACATGCAGAGACAGCCACCAACTCCCACGAGGGGGATCACATAACTTTCTTAGAGTCACCCCATGGATAGGCAGGACAGGATTGAACCCAGAGCCCTGCCCCACACCATGCGTTCCAACCAAGTGGGAACAGAAGCAAAGTGAAATTTAAGAAACCAAGATTCAGTCTTTACCTTCTCGTCTCCATCCATTTCACCCTGCAGTCCAGTTCTTCCTTCTCTGTCTGGCTCCTCCTTAGACTTCGGTTTAGGCGTTCTGTCGCACAAGACAAAACGCACACACCCTGATCAGCTCGGGGAGCCTGACGCCATCGCAAGCAGCCCCAGTGAGGACTATACATAGTCTCCTCCCAGGACTTAGAACATGGATCGCCTTTCCCAGCTGAAGGGCAAATCTTCCCTGCAGGAAACCTGAAGGGCATTTATTACTTCAGAACCTAGGATGTTCAGAGATGCCATCAACATTTCATGTAAATGTTGCTGACACACCAGTAGCTTAAAACAAAACAAAAACCAGTAACTCCTCACCACACACACTCCACTGATGTCTTGTAACCTGATGGGAATTCTGATTGCAGTGGAAGAAGGCAAATGTCTGGCCCTGAGGTGGACCCTGCAGAGGTTCACAAAAGCTGGTCTGATGTGCAATCTGCATCAACAGCCATGGAAAGCCAACCTCACATAGTATCTCCCCTTCACGGCCCTGCCAGTCCATTTCGGTGTTCGGCCCACCCAAGACAGAGGCCTAGTCTCAACATTAACTTTAGCCAACTGGATGTCAACAGAAGCTTGAAGTACTTTTCACCTCTGCCCTCATGCTTTGCCACTGCCGCAAAAGCACACCCAGGCAGGCTTCATCACCCCCACTAAGCCTGGCCAAGATCAGCAGACAGTCACCAAGATGTAGACTTGTAAGCTAAATAAATGCTGTCTTAAGCCACTGAGCTTTAGTGGCAGTTTGTTATACCGTGTCCTCACAGCTATGAGTGAAGAATGTAGCTGCTCATTCAATGCCCTTTAATGCCACCTGACAAACTGCTCGCTGTATGAATACCACTGAGGAAGGGCCTGGGATCAAGATCAGCTGAGATCAACTGAGCTCAGCTTTCACTGTGGTGGTCTGACCTCCCATACACGTATAACTTACACACCTAATGCCCTGTCAAATCCACTATTTTTTTTTTTTTTTTCACCAGAACACTTATTTTAGCAATTAAGTTTCACAGTAGGAATTACAAAGGCATGTTAACGATACTTACGGTTCTTTGGTTTGACTCCTGAGCCTCTTTTCTTCCTAAGGGGGGAGGGGGAAAGAAAAGCTAGTTAATTTTCCTTCATTTAGCCCTGATTTTTTTTTTTTTAATTTATTTTAGAGAGAGAGGGAGAAAGAGCATGTGAAGGAAAACAGGGGAGAACAGAAGGAGAGGGAGATAAGCTCCAGCAGACTCCATGCCGAGTGCGGAGCTCAACACAGGGGCTCTATCCCAGGACCCTGAGATCATGACCTGAAACCAAGAGTCAGACACTTAATTGACTGAGCCACCCAGATAACATCACCAACCCTTGTGGGACAAGAGAAGAAACACATCACAGATCATTCTACTAGAAGAGATACTGGGAGTCTGACCACAGACAAGGAATTTCAATCTAGCACAAAGCTCCTTTGGTCTTCAAGTCCACTAGAACTGTCTGTTCTCAAATGAGCTTGAAGTGTTCTAACTATAATTGCTGTCTAATATTAACTAGTATCAGCATAGGAAAGGTGACCAATTGAAGGCTAGCTTTAAGGACCAAATGGTTCAAAAATTATCATATATCGGGACACCGGGTGGCTCAGCTGTTTAGCGCCTGCCTTTGGCCCATGATCCTGGAGTCCCAGGATCCAGGATAGAGTTCCACATCGGGCTCCCTGCATGGAGCCTGCTTCTCCCTCTGCCTGTGTCTCTGCCTCTCTTTCTGTCTCTAATGAATAAATAAAATCTTAAAAAAAAAAAAAATCATCATATATCTTAGCTACTTCCCTAGTCCCAATAACTGCACTAACCCTCCATTCAAGTTTGTAGGAAACTGCTAATCAATGTCTTAACAGGACACAAAACAGGACCTGATATTGCCCGCCAAAGGTTAGCCCTTTGTCATACAGGTCAGTACTGTCTAATGGTAAGGCTTCAGGTATCAAACCCCCATTCTCTCTCTGATCCCCTCCCTGGGGGTGGTGTCAAGTGGCACATCCATATTTCACAGAACTTTAAACTCTGATTTTACAAAGAAACTGGAGGTCTGGGGAAGACCTAGGGGGATCTGGTCTGATCTTAGTTAAGAATGCAACTCAAAGGGGTACCTGGGTGGCTCAGTCAGTTGAGCATCCATCTCAGTTTTGGCTCAGGTCATGATCTCCGGTTGTGAGATCAAGCCCCAGGTCAGGCTCCACACTCAGCATGGAGTTGGCTTGAAAGATTCTCTCTGCCCCCGCCCCCTGCCCCCCACCCCTCTGCCATGGTCTCTAAAGTAAAATCCTTAAAGAAGAAAAAGAACAAGACTTTATATCTGCTATGTTGTTGCTATAGAATTTTAGCACCACATGGAAAATTAGATTTCCACAAAGACTTGGTGAGGGAAGGAGGCAGATGGGCAAGGACATGGACCCAAGTTCTGTGACTGATAGAAGAACACAAAGTCCAGCAGACCCTAAGCCTAATGATGGTGTGCTTATCGCTACAGCTGCATAACCACCCCCCACCCTCGTCCAGGTAGAGAACCACAAAGAAAGTTTGAAAAGCATTTTGGCTAAGGTCAAGTCCATTTTGATAAGAGAAAGTCATTTTGTTCCTACACACTCCCCACTCCTGTGACCACCCCCTTCTCTTCCTAAAACCAAATGGGGACTCAAAGATTAAAAAGCACAGTTGAGGGCAGCCCAGGTGGCTCAGTGGTTTAGTGCCGCCTTCAGCTCAGGATGTGATCCTGGAGACCCGGGATCGAGTCCCAAGTCGGGCTCCCTGAATGGAGCCTGCTTCTCCCTCTGCCTGTGTCTCAGCCTCTGTGTCTCTCGTGAATGAATAAATAAAATCTTTAAAAAAAATAAAAAAATAAAAAGCACAGTTGACAAACTTGGATGTGATCAGGCTTTACTTTTTCCTCTCTTTCTTCCTCTTCATCCATGTGTGTTCCAGGTTGTACTCTCTCCGGTTCTTCTGCAGGGAGTGCTCTGGCACCTCTGTCAAGCAAAGTAGCACACAGCCCAAGGGTGACTCCCCCAAACTCCTCCCCTGCAACCGCTTTTCATAAGGTCCTCTCTTCCTACCCAAGAAAGCAATCTTCATCTCAGAAGCCTTGAAAGGCACATATTACTTTAATATTTAATAGGACCTTTAAATGGGGATCCCTGGGTGGCTCAGCAGTTTAGCATCTGCCTTTGGCCAGGGGCGCAATCCTGGAGTCCCGGGATCGAGTCCCACATCGGGCTCCCGGCATGGAGCCTGCTTCTCCCTCTGCCTGTGTCTCTGCCTCTCTCTCTCTCTCTGTCTATCATAAATAAATAAATCTTTAAAAAAAAATAATAATAATAGGACCTTTAAATCTGGTTCTGACAACTGCCAGTTGCCCTCAATTCATTCTTTAAGAATTCTACATGAATTGAAGGTTAGTAGTCTGACCTCAAATTCAGCATTCTTAAGCCATCTATGGTCACCATGGTAACTCACAAGAAAGCTCTTTAAAACTCTTCAGAAAAGTCATTCCAGTAATGAAGATTGCATATTGTACAGAAAAGATATATTAATTATTCTTACTGTTCTCTGGATGTAACTCTCCGTCTCTTTTCCTCCTGTGTGGAGAGAAGGGAAGACAAGAATCAAAGAAGATCAAAATGAAAAGCATGAATGAGAAAGTATTCACTACATTTGGTACAGTTGAACATGGCAGAGGGTCTGGCTTTGGGGAAAAAGATCTGGGAAGCCACCAGTCTGGTAGTGATGTCCCATCTCCCTCAAAATAAAGGGGAGGCCCAGAAGTTGGCCCCGTACACATCCGTGTGCCAGAGCTTGTCTAGTGAGGCTATGTAGAAGAATCCAAAGATCCTTCACCTTCCATCAGTAATTCTTTAGCATTAGGAAGAAAAAAAAAGTAATTTGAGATTCACATTAGCAAGGAAGAGTAACAACCTCAACTGGACATCAGCTCCTTTCAGATGAGTACTCTAGTGTACCATTTCTCTAAATTCACACTATTTGCCATCTCCAGGATATCTAGGTATGTTAAAAAGGGATAAAAATATTTGGATGATGAAATAGATCTGTACCTTGTTTGAGGTGGAGGTTACAATAATCCATACATGTGAGAACATACGTGTGAAAACCAGTAAAGTCTAGATTGTACCAATGGCAGTTCCTGGTTTTGCTACTGTATTACAGTTATAGGAGAGGTTAATCATTGGAGAAAGTTGGGTAAGCCACACAGAACCTCATTGTATTCTATTATTTGAAACACATGAAAAAAATCTGTCTATGTATATACCGAAAATTCTGCCTTCAGACCTGAGCTATATCAGCTCTTCCCGGAGTCTTCAGCTTGTTGGGCGGTCTGCATGTTTTACGCTTGCCAGCCTTAAATGCATGAGCCAATTACTTAAAATTAATCTTATAGTCTATTGGTTGTTTCTTTAGAGAACCCTAGTATAGTTTTTTTTTTTTTTTTTTTAAGATTTTATTTATTCATGAGAGACACAGAGAGAGAGAGGCACAGAGACACAGGCAGAGGGAGAAGCAGGTTCCATGCAGGGAGCCCGACATGGGACTCAATCCCGGGTCTCCAGGATCACACCCTGGGCTGAAGGTGGCGCTAAACCACTGAGCCACCGGGGCTGCCCCCTAATATAGCTTTATACTAACTAGTATACTAATATATTCTCTCTCTCAAACAATATAGAAGAAACTGATAAATCCTTTCTCCTCTTTGGAAGTTCAGGGAGAAGGGAGAGCTATGCACTAAACATTCTTTTGTACTAAGAAATTTTACTAAATACATAGAATACCCATTTTTAAAACAGTAAATTTTCAAAGATTTTTTTTTTTTAAGATTTTATTTATTTATTTGTTCCTATGAGACAGAGAGAGAGAGGCAGAGACACAGGCAGAGGGAGAAGCAGGCTTCTCTGCTGATGTGGACTTGATCCTAGGACCCCAGGATCAGGACCTGAGCCAAAGGCAGATGCTCAACCACTCAGCCACCCAGGTGCCCCTTTTCAAAGCTTTAAACGGACTAAAGAAAGATTATTTCTGAATGGTGACTTATGTGACCAATACCATCTGATACCATTGGTTTGGTACACTAAGTCTTACTCTAGCATATTAGAACAGACAGTGTTTTTACAAGTCTTCATCCACAAAGCCCCCAGGCCTTGTACACACTGCCAGTGAAATGGTATGTTTGAGGAGTCAGGTAAAAAGGCTATGTAAGCCTTCCAAAAGGTTAGGGTGCAAGAAACCACCCTTAAAACAGGTGCATGTGGGCAGGAGCTATGATATTACAAGAGCCAGCCTGCTTCTGCCTATAATGCTTTTTCCTAGGAGACAAGAGACTTGGCCACTGATCTGAACAAGTGGTTCCCTCTGTGCCTCCGTTTCCCCACTTGAGAGTAGGTAACCCAACTAAACTACAAATATCTGAATAAAGGTTATAAAGAGTAACATCAAGTTTCTAAAAATAGAATCAGTGCCTTACAACAGGATGGCAAGCCTACCTCAACAATAAGGGTAGCCCAGTGACACCTGATTGCGCCCTCAATCCGGTGCTTCTTACCCAGAGCAATTTTACCCCTCACCCCAATCTGGCAGTATCTGATGATGATTTTGGTGGTCACAAGTTGAGAGGGGAGAGGGATTACAACTGGCATCTAGTACGTAGAGGTCAGTATGTTCTACATAGGGATATACCTCCCCCCAAGCAAAGGATTATCTGGCCCCAAAAGGCAATAACCACATGGTTGAGAAACCCAGTCATAAAGAGGAAGATCTGTAGTTTGCTCTGTCAGTAGCATTAAGGTATTTACTACCTACACATAAACCTAGAGACTTCCCCTCAACTTACCTACATAGCTAATTTTCATTTTGATTCCGCTGTGGGATTAATGTGTAACCATCTGGTATTATCTAGGTTTAGCCCTCAAGTCACAAGGGAAAGTACCAGAGATTAACATTTTCTGTATTAAAGACCCTCAGTAAGCCACTGATTTTTCTAACCTAAGAGATCTAAGCAGCATATTATACTACATATAGCAACTGCCTAATGCTCTGCTGTTAGACAAGTTAAATGTGGAAGAGGAGCTTAGGATAACAGAAGCAAATGCTTTAAACATGTCACATTTGATTGCCAATCTTGTCAGCTAGAGAAGTAGGAAGGTAGAGAGAGAAGGTAACACTCTGAAGTTACGGAGCTGCCTCATGAGTAGCAGGGGCCTGTGGAGCCCTCAGGTCTAACAGTGATATACTTCATACTGCCTGGGACAGGTCCTAACACCTCCTCAGGTCACTTCAAGTCCATTTATAGATAGTCCCAACTTTCCAATTGGCCTATCAGCAAACATACCAGAAGGCAGCAGAGCGAAGGACTTAAAAAGGCCAGCCTTGGGCAGCCCTGGTGGTTCAGCGGTTTAGCACCACCTTCAGCCCAGGATGTGATCCTGGAGACCTGGGATCGAGTTCCACGTCGGGCTCCCTGCATGGAGCCTGCTTCTCCCTCTGCCTGTGTCTCTGCCTGCTTCTCCCTCTGCCTGTGTCTCTGCCTCTCTGTCTCTCTCATGAATAAATAAAATCTTAAAAAAAAAAAAAAAAAAAAAGGCCAGCCTTACCTGGTCATTTTCTTCTTCAAGAGAGTCATCCGATTTTGCTTTGTCAGGCTCTTCCTCAGGCTTCCGTTTGGCAGGGCTATCAGAAACAGGAAAGCCAACCGTTAGCTCAGCCAGACGCTAGACCTCCAACAGGCACGAGAGGACTTGTATTCCTCCCTACCAAAGGCAGCCTGTTTAGGACAGATTTGGGTCATGGATGCCTTCTTCCTTCCAAGGAAATGCCTTCACTGCCAGGATACTGAACAAGGCTTCAAGCTTAATGTTTGAGTGACAAGTTAAAATATCACCATTTTGCAAACCCAAGAAATTATGGACCTAGATGGTAATCAACAGCTGCTGGCATCACAGAAGAGATATCATATGCCTCTGATGGAAAGACATGGCACCATCTATGAAAAAAATTTCATAAAATAATAAAGCTGGAATCTCAGCAAGCTTCTAGACCTAACTACCAGTTTACAAGAAACATAAGACAAGGAAGAAATTAACCACCACAAGGGTGCAGTCAGCTAGACCTAGAAAAACTATTGGAGAACTGAACTAATTTCTTCAAATAAATGGCAAGAAAAGAGAAAAGGAATCTATAATTTGAAAGGGTGAAAACAAATCAAGTAAACACAATCTGCCAAAATATGAGGAAACACAAACACTGGCTATAGATTTCATAGTAAGGAATTATTATGCTTTATAAAGTACAAAAATATTAGAGTTATGTTTTTTTTTTAAAGAGACTGATAAATTTTATTCATATTTTGCCAAAATTGCTAAACAAAACAAAACAAAACAAAACAAAAAACAAACCACAACAACAACAACAAAAAAGCCACCACCACCACAGATTTTATCATCTAGAAATATACTGAAATGACATGTCTGGGAAAGGCTTCAAAGTAATCTAGTTGGAAAGAGTTTATGGGGGTATGGGGGTATAGATGAAAAGATGGCTAGCTGATAACTATTGAAACTGGGTGACAAGTACTTGTGTGGGGATGAGGTTCCTTTTACTATCATCGCTAGTTCAATATATGTTTGAACATTCCCAGAAGAGTAAGAATATGTGTTGAAAAATGCTCTTCATGAGTGTTTAATGAAGAAAACCACAGGATGAAAACCTACGGCAGCTTGGGTGGCTCAGCGGTTTAGTGCTGCCTTCAGCCCAGGGTGTGATCCTAGAGACCCGGGATTGAGTCCCATGTCAGGTTCCCTGCATGGAGCCTGCCTCTCCCTCTGCCTGTGTCTCTGGCCTTTTTCTCTGTCTCTCTCTGTCTCTCATGAATAAATAAATAAAATCTTAAAAAAAAAAAAAAAAAAAAGATGAAAACCTATGCAATGTGGAAGTCAGAATTGCTAAATTATACCCTATTAATTCCATTCCTGTTTACCAAAAACAGTTTGCCCCAAGAAAAGATGGCTGTCAATTCATTATATACTGACCCCCTTGCGAAATGAGATAGGATGGTGGTCTGCCTGGTAGTTTGCCTTGTAATCCTGGGGCTAGATGAAGAAGCTTCAGCTGTTTAGAGGGGGGGAAAAAAAGCCACTATGAATAAAAAAGTTCACAAAGTGCAATTCTTTAGCATTACCAAGCTAGTGCAGAGAATCAGGTTCTGAAGATGAAGTACCCTCCTCTTGTTCTACCCAACAACAGTAGTGATAAACATAGCAATTAGCACCTGCCAGTTTGCTGAACCATGCTATTGGAGCTCTTATTTGAGGGGCCAAACCCTGAATCAGAGAAGGAAACAACCTGCTCTTGTATTGTCAAAAGATAAAGTGGCCAAGAACCTGACTTGCCCTCAAGTCCCACGCTCTTAAGGGTTTTTCAAAGTTTCCCAAGAATTACTTTGACTACAAAAGTCTACACATTTAGCTCAAGTAGGCATATAACCTAGAAATAGTATTAATACCTGTTACCTTATATATCATCAATTTAAATTATGTTTTGGGATCTAATGCTCTATACTTAGTCAAAGAACGAATCTGAAGAAGTCTATACATCTACACTGGTTATGAAATATACACAAGGAACAAACCAGGGGGTTCTGCCTCAGGGGACCTATGGCTCCAAGTATGGTACCACGTAAGGGGACGTCTAGTCTCCGCCAAGATTAATAAATGAGTCAAGTGGTCTTACACTTTGTCTCTCCATCAGACTTGCTTCTTCTGGGCGTGCAAAGTTTGGAAACGGGTTTAGGGGATTTGTTTTCCTCTGCCATTCCCACTCTGCGGTCCTCACCACTTGTCTGGCTCCCGTTTTCTAGACATCCATTCATTTCCCGACTGAAAGCATGAGCTCCATTCTCCAAGGATAAATCTTTATTTAAAAGGGATTTGACTTTAGCCAGGTAGCCCTCCTATAGCAGGAAAGGATAATTTAAGTAGCAGTGAATGTAAACAAGTGGCAATAAGAGAATAAGGAAACACACATTTCCTTTATAACTATTGGGGAACAAGGAGAGCCGGGGATTATTCTGCCTCCCTGGTCACCCAAGAGTTACATGGGAGGAGACGTTTTCTAGATGCCAGGATGCTGAGAACTGACTTACCTCTGATAATTCTTCTTTATGTAATTTGGTTTCCAAGTCACATAACTGATTCTTTATTTCTGTTTGCAGAAATTCATGCAAGAGATTCAGTTTCTCCTTCACGCATTCCTAAGAGATGGATATAGGTTTAGAGGGTCCCCAAAGTCCCAAGGCACTAAAAGACTAATAATACACAGATAATTAAGCTGCCTGGTCACAGAATACTGGCTGAATAGTAGGCAATGCTGACTCAGCCTGAAAAACTGAATATTCACAAGACATGTTTGTGATGTTTCCTTAAGATCACATCACACCATCTCCAGTGATGAAAAATACAAGGATTAGAGGTGGGATAGAAACACATAACGGTGTATTAGAAAAAAAATTGTGCTTTTGAGAAGTGTGACCAGGACAAGTTACAATTCAGGACTGATAGTGTGGAACTTAGATTGGGAGTATATCAAGGAGTTACCAAGAAATAAGCAGCATATTAACACCGAACATTAAGAATAATATCTAGGTTATCCTCAAAACTATGAAAAAAAAGCCAGGGCACCTGGGTGGCTGAGTCAGTTGAGCTTCCAACTCTTGGTTTCAGCTCAGGTCATGATCTCATGGGTCATGCAATCAAGCCCCATGTCGGGCTCTACACTAAGGAGGGAATCTGCTTGAAGATTATTTTCCTCTGCACCCCCCACCCCCCCACCCCCGCGACTCTGACACACGCACCCTCTCTAAAATAAAATAAAGTCTTAAAGGGATCGTTGGGTGGCTCAGCGGTTTAGCACCTGCCTTCTGCCCAGGGCATGACCCTGGAGTCCGGGGATCGAGTCCCACATCGGGCTTTCTGCATGGAGCCTGCTTCTCCCTCTGCCTCTCTGTGTGTGTGTCTCACATGAATAAATAAATAAGAATCTTTAAAAAAAAATTTTAAAAGTATTAAAAAAAAAAAAAAACTATGGAAAAAAGCTGACTCCACTTAATCCTTTTATGAGCCACAAAGCATCTGTCAAAGTAACATTCCATAATAAAACTTGAGGTGGAGATTACCTTTTCTGTTAGGCTATCTCTTTCCAAATCTTTGAGCCTGCAGGAAGAAAACAGGGGAGAAAGAAAGGCTATTATGCAACTCTATTTACTGTAAGAACACCACAGTTTTAAAGAACTTTAGAAATAAATTTGACATGTGGGAGTGTTAGGGTAAAACAAAAACAACAACAAAACCCACAGTGGTTTTCTCCTACCCGTGAGCTAGAAATCCTATTATAATGCCTATAGCAGTCGTTAAGTCACTTACAATCTGAATGGGGTCTCCCCCATTGCCCATTAGGGAGCAATTTTTCTGATGGTGAGAGAATAGAGTAGATCTATAACAGGATTACTTCCAAAGGAACTGGGGAAATGGACGCAGGCCACAGAGTTGGGGTCCTCTCATTAAAAGACCTAAAGAGGTCTTCCTCCAGCTGGTCTGGCAAGACCCTGTGAAAGGCCACACCATGGGGTGGCCAGTGTTAGAAGGAATGGAACCAGGGTCATAAGATGTTGAAAGGAACAGCCAGCTAACATTCTCAATGGCCAGGTGGGGGGGGGGGGGGCCCAACAGCAGAAGAAATGGGGACGTAGGGGCACCAGGGCAGCTCAGTCGGTTAAGCATCCTACTCTCAATCTCAGCTCAGGTCTTGATCTCAGAGTCAAGTGTTCAAGCCCCACAAAAGGGAAGTCAGGCATCAGGTATAGTAGGGAGAGCCCACAGTCAGTGGTGATAGATTAAAAGTTGCTGGCTGGGGCAACCCTGGTGGCTCAGCGGTTTAGTGCTGTCTTCAGGCCAGGGCATGATCCTGGGGACCCGGGGTTCGAGTCCCGCGTCGGGCTCCCTGCACGGAGCCTGCTTCTCCCTCCGCCTGTGTCTCTGCCTCTCTGTCTCTCGTGAATAAATAAATCTTAAAAAAAAAAAAAAAAAAAAAAAGTTGCCGGCTGGCATCTCACTGGAGAGCTCCTCCTTTGGAATGTTTATACCTAGTCATTCAGGAGTACAGAACCATCATGAGTTTGGCTGGAAAAGCACAGCCTGATTTGATTACTGAAGATTAGTATCTTGCCTCTTGTGGGCGGGGGGCAGGGGGAGAAGAATCAAGGAAAAAGAGCAGAAGACACTGAGGAAAAAGGAAGTGAGTGGACAAGCTGTGGTTCCTCGGGTGGGTGCCAACTGTGGACAGTATGGGGAGAACAAGTCTAACCAGCTGGGTTAGCATCAGTCACTGAAGAAGTGCCCTGGGCAGGGACAGGGCCTCCAACATTTCTGGACCCTCCCACCCAGCATCCATGCAGACAACATATTCCGTTATCACTAGCCAAAAGGGCAAGAACAGAGCTCTCCCAGGCTGGTTTTTCCAAAGAGCAAACGGGAGCAGCAAAACCAGGAATGGAAGCAATGGGATTTGCTGGATTAATGTCATACAGAGGCTGCTCTGAGTACACGTGGGCCCTGCCCCTAACTTAGATCCCCACCACATCTGTAGGTACCTACTATATGCCAAGCCCTGTTCCATGTAAGAGCTGGGTAACAGGATGCAGGGACTGCCGGGCAGGGATAGTCCTGGGTGGGTCAGGAAAGGTCTTTTTGTAGTCTTTTTATAGAAAGACTGACTGCAGATCCAGTGGTAGTATATACAATAGTATACACACACGCGGACACACACACACACACGCACACAGAGCACATGTAACCCCTTCAAAGTCATCCTACCCTTGAAGTAACTCGGGGAGAGCCAAAGGAGAATAGCTGCAGAACTCTGTATGCACAGCCAGAGGCACACATGCTGCTGCAAGAGCGTAACATCAGAATTCTCTGTCATTCTACTCATGAGACCTTGGCAAAACAGCCTCTTGAACCTGAGGTTACCTCAGGTATTAAGGACTGCTCAGCTGACCATGAAGCTCCTCAAAGTACCGTTTTCACCATGCTGACAACTACATCTGGGCACAAATTCTGTCAACCTCTTCTATGAATCGGGATTATTTAGCCTGGCAGAAAGGAACACAAATCTTGACAATACCTAAAATGTCTTGCCCTGTGAAGACTGGATTGTGACCTGGCTGGCCCCACAGAGGAAGGTAAGGAGCCCAGGGCAGGCACTGAGGAACCAGAGGGTGACAGGAAGGAGACTGGTCGGTGTCCCTCCTCTGACACCCAGGCTTCCACCAGAGTCCCTCCCTTCCCTGTTAAAACTGAGGACACCGCCTCGCATCCGCTTTACATTCCAACCCAGAAATAGATGTGAGGGACTAAATACAATACGCAGAACAGCAGCCATGTTATAGAAGAGATCAAACCTTAGCTCCCTTCCAGCCTAAGATCCCAGGATTCATTTCTAGTTGCTTCCCTCACACAGTTCTGTTAGGGAAATAGAACCTATTAACAACTAAAGGATAAAACTAATACAGTTCAGACCTGAGGGCTTCTGAAGAGCAAGGGTATAAACAGCATCAGGAAGGACCGGCCCAGGGGAATGGTGTGCACAGTGGGAGTGGAGCAGGGGGGCTGCCCAAACAGGAGCACTACAGTGGGGGAGCTGGCTCAGGGTACACCCAAGAAACCCACACAAGTCAGGCTGGGTGCCAGTCTGAGGGAGGTCAATAACCTCAGGCTAAAAAATTGATTTTGTTCCCTAGTTAAACCACTGAAGGAATCATGGAGGAGGGAGGAACCCAAGACATCAGAGCCATGTTTTAGGAAAGTTAATCTGGCAAAAAATACATAATGTAGATTAGACAGGAAGAGATTATAAAATGTTAAATCACTCTAACACCCTACACTAGAAATCCTGGTCTGTAACATGACTTAGCAGCAGGAGTGGAAACCACACTAGAGAAGTTACAAAACTCCACCAACTCTGCCTTTGTAACTGGGTGCATGGCAGATGGGGTGGGGCTATCGGAGGTGCTATCTGTGGTAGGCAGGATAATGAGCCTTTCCTCCAAAAAGATGTCCATGCTCTAATCTCCCAGAACCTGTGAATATGTTGTCTTATTGGTAAAAGGGACTCTGCAGATACGATTAAGGTTATAGCCCTTGAGATGGCCAGATCATCCTGGATTAGCTAGGTGGACCCAATCTAATCACTTAAATCCTTAAGACCAGAAAAACTTCCTAGCTGCATTTCAAGAGATCTTGACTAAAGAAGGGGCAGAGAGAGCTGTGACATGAGAACTGGCTCTGACTTTAAATATGGAAGAAGTGTGCCATGAGCCAAAGGATACATTACCTCCAGAAGCCGGGCATGGTTAGAGCCAGTAAGAGAAGAGGGACCTCCATCTTATAACCACAAGGAACTGAATTCTGCCAACAATTTGAAAGAGTTAAAGAAACACTCTCCCTTAGAGCCTCCAGAAAGTGTTGGCAGGCTGCATTCTTATTTCATCCAGCGAGACCCATACCAGATTTCTGATCTGCAGAACTGTTAAAACGGGGATCCCTGGGTGGCGCAGTGGTTTGGCGCCTGCCTTTGGCCCAGGGCGCGATCCTGGAAACCCCGGATCGAATCCCACGTCAGGCTCCCGGTGCATGGAGCCTGCTTCTCCCTCTGCCTATGTCTCTGCCTCTCTCTCTCTCTCTCTCTCTATGTGACTATCATAAATAAATAAAATTAAAAAAAAAAATTTAAAAAAAATAAAAAAAAAAAAAAAAAAAAAAAAGAACTGTTAAAACGAATTTAGATTCTATTTAAAACACTAATATAATTTGTTATGGATGCAATTAAAACTAAGACAGTATCGGAAATTCAGAACATTTCGTTAGGGAAAAAGTTTACAGGTCATAAGTGTGATGAGTGACATTTTTTTTTTTAACAGTAGCCACTATTCAGTAGCTAGAAATTAAAATTGGCTCTTCTGAGATGCATCAAAACTGGAAGTAGTCCTGTCCAGCTGACAAGCCTAACTGCTCCAAGTCCTAAGCCTAGAAGAGATAAAGGCCAAGGAATGAAAGAAAGAAAGAAAGAAAGAAAGAAAGAAAGAAAGAAAGAAAGAAAGAAAAATGATTGGGGGGCAAGGGGGGAGAAATCAGGGAAGAAAGGTTCCCTGGTAGTAAACAGCATCACAAAAACCAAGAATAGAAAGGATTAAAAAGCAAGATACCAAGAGATGAAAGAGGTTAGAACATCACCTCAATCCTTGAGTAGGATGCCTGATCAAGAGTAAGACTGGATACCTGGCACAAAAGCTACGGTGGCAGCAGAAGGAACAAGTCTAGACTATTCTACATGCCAAGCAAAGATGAAGGTTGGAATGAGAAGCATGAACACAAATCATCTCTACGTGGCATACACAGCTACATTAACATCCGCCTCAGTATCTATCTGCACGTTGCTACTCTAAGTTATGTTCCCCTAATGGGAATGAAATATACACCTGGGGCAGCCCAGGTGGTTCAGCGGTTTAGCACTGCCTTCAGCCCAGGGCCTTAGCCTGGAGACCCAGGATTGAGTCCCATGTCGGGCTCCCCGCATGGAGCCTGCTTCTCCCTCTGCCTGTGTCTCGGTCTCTCATGAATAAATAAAATATTTTAAAAATATGTATATACACCTGACCGTGTGATAAATCACACAGAAGGTTTTTTTTTTTTTTTTTTTTTTTTTTTATTTATGATAGTCAGAGAGAGAGAGGCAGAGAGACATAGGCAGAGGGAGAAGCAGGCTCCATGCACCGGGAGCCCGACGTGGGACTCGATCCCGGGTCTCCAGGATCGCGTCCTGGGCCAAAGGCAGGCGCTAAACCGCTGCGCCACCCAGGGTTCCCATACAGAAGGTTTTATTACAGGGACTGGTCTACCACATTTACACTTATCAGCTCCTTGGTCTTCATAACGTCCAGGCAGAATAGGCAGTGCCATTCCATTTTACAGGTAAAACACCAAGTGGTTAAACAACTTAGTCCTACAGCTATGGTAGGAAGGAATTTGAACCCCAGTGGCCTGCACCTCTAGAATATTCCTGAAGGGGAGAAACAGAAAAGTCAGTTTTCCCCTCTTCAATACCCAATCAGTCGGAGCCATGGAACCAGAGCTGAGAACTTGAAACCCAGCTTAATCTAATTACAGAATGACTAGCAGTTTAAAAAAAAAAAAAAGCTGTCACAATTACTAAGGCTAATCAGAGCTGTACAAAGGAGGTTGCTACAATCTGTGTGTGAATCCAGGCTTCATTTAAAGGGGAAAGCCTGGCATGTATGCCTTTCAGAGTCTACTCTACACCAAGCTACAGCTACAGTAAATAAGGCAAATAAATCACCATCAACTCCAAGGTTGCAAAGGCAGCGAGCGTGCAGGCTGCACGAGCAGAACTCAACACCTTTCCTGTTCTGGGGAAAAGGGATGGTCTTTCTGAGCACAGTCTTAAGGATGAATGGACAATAGCCAACTTAGGGAAGGGGTAGATAGAGCCCAGCATCATGCTGGCAGCTCTGCATAGTCTCAGGCCCTGAGAACCTAAAAGGTCTGTATGTCTTATGAGAAAAGCATAAGATGAGTCAGGCAAGTGGACAGGGATTTTGGACTTCAGGACTGGTGCAACAGGCAATGTATGGGGCAAGGAAACCATCGATCCAACTTTTGTAAGAGGCTCACAGCTTCCACTTACAGAAAAGACCTCAACAACAGGAGACCAGTGAGAGATTTATCACTTTGTACAAATGATGGCTTGGACAGAGTAAGAAAAAAATAAGTGGAAAAATGCAGCTTGTCCCGAAAGGCGTAATTTTTAGATTTGGGCATATTTTACTTCAAAAATAAAGACTTAATAACCCAGACACTGAAAATACTTTCTAGTATCCCTACATATTTAATAGAACTGTGTGTTAAAAAAAAAAAAAAAAAAGATGGCATATATAGACAAGTTAGCAAAAGTGACAGAAATGCATGAGGACCAGGCCTAGTTTTGTTCCTAGAGTATTCTACTGGACTTAAGCACCTCTTGCGTTCTAAATTATACTTCTCTAATTTTCATAGATCAAGAAGTTATAGAGGCATCTGGGTGGCTCAATTGGCTAAGCATCTGCCCTCAGCTCAAATCAGGATCCCCGGGTCTTGGGGAATCAAGCCTCACATCTGGCTCCCTGCTCAGCAAGGAGCCTGCTTCTCTCCCTATCCTTCTGTTCCTCCTGCTTGTGCTGTCAAATAAGTAAGATCTTTTAAAAAGTTATTATCTCTTTTTACAAATCTAAGTTTAAGGGAGTGTTGAATGCCATGTTTATGTATTTTGTACACCGAAATTCAAAATGTGAGAAAAGAGGTTGAAAGTCCCATAAGTAGATAATTTCAATGTCCACCTGGGGCACCTAGGTGGCTCAGTGGTTGAGCATCTGCCTTCGTCTCAGGGCGGGATCCTGGGGTTCTAGGATCCAGTCCCACATGACTCCCCGCAGGGAGCCTGCTTTGCCCTCTATGTTTCTTCCTCTCTCTCTGTGTTTCTCATGAATAAATAAAATTTTTAAGAAGTTTTCAGTGTTCACCCCATGGTTTAAAGCAGGCACCCAAAACTGCACCTACAGTAGGCAATTCTAGTTCAAAGTAACATGAGACCTAGGGTTAATGGTGGATTGTAAAACTCACCTAAGAGCATTCAAATTCACCCAAACATTTGCACCGGCCCAAGAAAACCCATAAGGCAGTGGCCTGTTAAAAAACCCTAGTTGAAAGGAAAGGTTTTGGCGAGAAGTGGACATCAGCAGGAATTCCCTGCTGCCTCAGTAGTGAACTCCTACAGCACCCACTCTTAAGAACTCTTAAGGGTTAGAGACGCCTGGGTGGCTCAGCAGCTGAGCATCTGCCTTTGGCTCAGGTCGTGATCCCAGGGTCCTGGGATCAAGTCCCGCATCAGGCTACCTGCATGGAGCCTGCTTCTCTCTCTGCCTGTGTCTCTGTCTGCCTCTGCCCCTCTCTCTCTCTCTCTCTCTCTGTCATAACAAGTGAATAAAATCTTAAAAAAAGAACTCTTAAAGGTTAAATGAGCAAACGTTAAATGCTTTATACAATTAGTGACTGGCAGAACTGAGAAAACTAGATTAGCCGATAACCATGCTAAACACGCGGGCCTTCATATTCAAGGCATACTGTCATTTCATCCAGGATCAGTTGATTTATTTTTTTTATTTATTTTTTAATTTATTTATGATAGTCAGAGAGAGAGACAGAGACAGAGACAGAGACACAAGCAGGCTCCATGCACCGGGAGCCCGATGTGGGATTCGATCCCGGGTCTCCAGGATCGTGCCCCCGGCCAAAGGGCAGGCGCCAAACCGCTGCGCCACCCAGGGATCCCCCAGGATCAGTTTAAAGCCCATGTTAAACTTAGTCCACAGGTACAGCTTGTTTATGACACTTGCCCAAGGTTAAACCAGCCAGTGGAGAGTTCTCACCATCAAAGAAGACTAGGCCCAAACATCTCTATGTTGGAGCCTAATATCACAAAGCCAGGGATTTCCATAATTCTATTTCAAGTCACATCTTGGGAGGATACAAATAGGGATTCTTTAGCAAGACACACACCCTCTGTGATTAAGAAGTGGTTTGAGCCTTAAACACCTGGTAGGGAGCCCCGAATAACCCCCCCCCCACACACACACACACACACACACTCCAATTCCAAAAGCCCAAAAGACTGGCCTGGCACACCCACAGGAACCAAGCACAGGGAAATAGGGAAATGTCAACACCAGCTCACAAATCTGGTTGAAGCATTCAGCGCCTGGTCAAGGTTCCAGTGACTAGTGTTCCAAGGAGTGCCAGTTTTCAGGAGTGAAATTAGCGCCCTGCACAAGCAAGGGCCCAGTGTTCTTGCCCCTGACTCACCTGCATAGAATTGCTACAGCCAGTCCCGACATTAACTGCTGTGCAACATTAACTGCTGTGCAACGTACGTAAACACACACCCGCGGCCACTGGCATGGGGCACACACACACATGCATACACCTGCGGCCACCAGCATAGGGGGCACATGCAAACACTGCAGCCACCCGCATGGGGGGCACACATGCACACACCTGTGGCCACTGGCATGGGGCACACACACACACCAGCGGCCACTGGCTTTGCACACGTGCACACGCACAAACACACGAAACTGCAGCCAGTCCTCCCTAGCAAGGCTTCCTTGATGCCCACAGCTCAGAGGCACAGATTTACTAGAAAAGACCATTCAGCCTTCATGCCGCCCGAGCCCTGGTCCTGCACTGCATGGTGAGAGTTCCTTCCAGAATGCGACTTCCCCAGCAGTCGGAGATGGAGGAAGCCCCCCAAGAAAGTCGGGGGTCGCAAACCTGAGCCGGCCGCGCCCGGGCCCCGAGCGGCGACGTCTGTCTCTGGAGGCCGCCATCGGGATGCGCTGCGTGGAGTGCCAAGGGGACCCCCCCCCAAATGCCCCCAGGGACCAGACTAGCCCGACCCTCCAAGCGGACCGGGCACCGGAAGTGGAGGCCGAAGTGCCCGGGCCGAGGGGTGTCCTGAGGCCGCGGGGCTGCCCACTTCCTGCGCGACCAGACTGGAGGCAGGAGCCAGGCCCGTGGCTCCTCCAGGCAGGGGATCCCTGAGGAGAACCCAAAGCTCGCTCTACTTTGAGATCAGAAGTGACCCCAAGTTTCTAGTCACCAGGGAACTGTGAGGGGCCTCGGCCCATTTTGGCGCCAAACGGCCAGGGGTGCGCGCGACCGGAAGTGCCACCCTGCCCGCGCCAACCGCCGCCGCGCCGTCCCGCGCATGCGCGCCCGCCTGTCAGCAGCAGCCACGGGCTACCAGAGGGGAAGAAGCCTCCCCCACCCCCAACGCCGTGCCACTTCTCCACCCCACCCCTCTCCCCCGCCGGGCTTCACAGACCCCCACAGCACCTACCGCCTACGGACATCATCGGGCAGTGAGAGGGCTCGGGAGGCCAGCGTGGGCACCCGGGCCGGGGCGGTGCGGGCAGGCATCTTGGAAACTGCAGCAGAGACAGCCGCGGCAGCAGAGGCAGCCCTGGCTTTTCGCGCGGAAACCGATGGGGAGGGGCGGCGAGCGGAGGCGGCGTGTACCATCTCGGCCCGGGCGTGGGGGGGAAGGCGGGACGTACCATAGGGAGAGAGGCCATACCATGTGCGGGCAGATAGAGTGGAATAGGTCGTGCACGGGGGCTGCGCATGCGCGAGATGGGCGCACACCCCCGCGTGGAGTTGTGGGCTCGTCCAAGCTCCGCGGTTTGCTGGGAGCCTTTCCTGAGAGGTTCATTCATTCATTCATTCTGCCTACGGTGCTATGCATAAAACAGCGAACATCCCCGCAGGGCTCCTGCATTTGAGCTCTTGGGATTCTAACTGAGGACTTGAACTCCACTCCACCTATAAGCTCACTATAGGGACCTTGGACCCGTAACTTGGACCCAGTCTCCATCTCATCTTTAAAAGGTGCCAATCGCAGAAAATCTTGAGGATGCGCAAACTATGCAGCTAGCATCAGGGATCTCCCAGTGTGGTGAGGCCCGGGCCACTTCCACAGCCTGTGTGTTTAAAAAAAAAAAAAAAAAAAAAATCACCAGAACGTGGGGGAAAGGATAGTCTCTTCAACAAATGATGTTGGGAAAACTGGGTATCCACGTTCAAAAAGTAAAGTTGGATCCTTACCTTACACCATATAAAAATTAATTCAAAATGGGTTTAAGACCTAAACATAGACTTGAAAGCATTGAATTCTTAGAAGAAAAAGCGGGGGTGGGGGGACAGGGAACCCCTTCACAACGTTGGATTTAGCAAGGACTTATTGAATAGGACAGGAAAGCACAAGCAATGGAAGCTAAAATAGATGGGACTACATCAAACTTAATTTATGCACAGCAAAGGAGGCAACAAAGTGAAAAGACAGGGACGCCTGGGTGGCTCAGGGGTTGAGCATCTGCCTTCGGCTCAGGGCGTGATTTCGGGATCCAGGATGGAGTCCCACATCAGGCTCCCTGCATGGAGCCTGCTTCTCCCTCTGCCTAGGTCTCTGCTCCTCTCTCTGTGTCTGTCATGACTGAATAAATAAAATCTTTAAAAAACAAAAACAAAGTGAAAAAACAACCTGCAGAATGGGGGAAAAAATTGCAGACCGTGTATCTGTTAAGTTGTTAATATCCAGAACGAAGAGCTACAACTCAAAGATGACAACCTGGTTTTTAAAATGGGCAAAAGATTTGGGACCCCTGGGTGGCCCAGTGGTTGAGCGTCTCCCTTTGGCCCAGGGCATGATCCTGGGGTCTGGGAATCGAGCCCCACATCAGGCTCCCTGCATGGAGCCTGCTTATCCCTCTGCCTGTGTCTCTGCCTCTCTCTCTCTCTCATGAATAAATAAAATCTTTTTTAAAGATGGGCAAAAGGGGGCAGCCCCGGTGGCGCAGCGGTTTAGCGCCACCTGCAGCCCAGGGCGTGATCCTGATAGACCCTGGATCGCGTCCCATGTCAGGCTCTTTGCATGGTGCCTGCTTCTCGCTCTGCCTGTGTCTCTGCCCCTCTCTCTCTCAATCTCTCGAATAAATAAATAAAATCTTTAAAAAAAAAAAAAACTTTCTTCCTTTTTTAAAATAAAATGGGCAAAAGATTTGAATAAACCGTCGCTAAAAATACACAAATGACCAACAGGCATATGAAAAGACACCCAACATCACTAATCAGGGAAATGCAAATCAAAACCACAACGATATGTCACTTCATGCCCATTAGAGTGGCCACTATCAAAAAATTATGTATGTATTCAAACACAAGGGGGAGGGGCAGCCCTAGTGGCTCGGTGGTTTGGCGCCGCCTTCAGCCCAGGGTGTGATCCTGGAGACCCTGGATTAGTCCTGTCAGACTCTCTGCATCGTGCCTGCTTCTCCCTCTGCCTGTGTCTGTGTCTGTGTCTCTGCCTCTCTCTCTCTCCCCCCCCTTCCCATCTCTGATAAAAAATCTTTATAAATAAATAAATAAATAAATAAATAAATAAATAAATAAATAAATAAATAAATAAAATGGAATCACCATATGATCCAGTAATCCCACTTCCATGTATATATTCAAAAGAATTAAAGGCAGGATCTCAGAGATATTTGCATACCCTTCTTCATTGCAGCATTATTCATAGTCCTCAAGAAGTGAAAGCAATCCAAATGCCTTTGGAAAAGCTAAGGGTGAAGAAAATGTGGTATATACATACAATGGATTATTCAGCTTTAAAAAAGGAAATCCTGCCCTTTGTGACAACCTGCAAGAACCTTGAGGTCATTATGATAAGTGAAGTAAGCCAGTCACAAAAAGACAAATACTACATAATTCCACTTATTTGAAGTATCTAAAGTAGCCAAACTCTCAGAAGGAAAAAGAACAAGGAGCACCTGGCTGGCTCAGTCAGTAGAGCAGATGGCTCTTGATGTTGGGGGAGTTTAGGCCCCACGTTGGATGGAGAGGTTACTTAAATAGGTAAGAATAGACACCAGACCTGCAGAAGGGAAAAAACCATGGTGGTGAGCAGGTCTGGTGAGGGGGAAAAAGGGAAGTAGTTCAGTGGAAACAAATTGTTTTACAAGATGAAAAAAGTTTCAGAGATCTGCTGCACAACTGTGTGCATGCAGTAAACACTACTGTATACTTAAAAATAGTTAAGATGGTAGAGGTTATATATATATATATATTTTTTTTTACAATAAAAAATAAACCATTGGGGCAGCCCGGGGGGCTCAGCGGTTTAGCGCCGCCTTCAGCCCAGGGCCTGATCCTGGAGACCTGGGATCGAGTCCCATATCAGGCTCTCTGCATGGAGCCTGCTTCTCCCTCTGCCTGTGTCTCTGCCTCTGTCTCTCTCTCTCTCTCTCTCTCTCTGTGTGTGTCTCTCTCCCATTAATAAATTAAATGTTTAAAAATAAATAAATAAACCATTAATAGAAGGCTGAGGGATCCCTGGGTGGCTCAGCGGTTTGGCGCCTGCCTTTGGCCTACGGCGAGATGCTGGAGACCTGGGATCGAGTCCCATGTCAGGCTCCCGGCATAGAGCCTGCTTCTCCCTCTGCCTGTGTCTCTGCCTCTCTGTGTGTGTCTTTCATGAATGAATAAATAAAGAAAATCTTAAAAAAAAAAAAATAGATGCTGAGTTTTTAAAAATTTACCTGCCACAACAACAACAAAAACCCCAGAACGGTTACACATCGTGGTACGTTTTTACATTTTTTGTATTACAGAATTTACAAGTGAATTCATAAACACAAACTATGTTCCCCCAACAGCTGGTGGGGAGAGGTCAGCCTGGCCAGAAGTGGACCTCAGATTGTTTGCAACGGGTTACCCATACACGAAAAGATCCAAGAAGACTGGATTAATAAGACTAAAATTGATGGCTGTTGATATATTTATTCAGCTCTTACATACTATACTAATTTCAGAGGAATCCTGAACGATTAAGGAAGGAATCAGGACCCTATTTCCCAGGACCTGGGATATTTGTTGCAAAGGAATCTGGCTCAGAGGCTGCTTACCCAAGATCAGACACTAAGCAGCAAGGACCAGGAATCTAAGGGTGCAAAAGAGTGATCCCCAACTGGTTGGTCAGTTGTCAGGCCCCCCCTGGAGGCCCAGGGGCAGCACTGGGGGAAGTAGATTATAAAGAGTAAGAGCAGAAAGGGTGTGGTAGATAGACCATGTCACCAGGGAGAGGCTCACACCCTGTAGACCGGCCAAGGAGCCAGTATCTGGGCCCCTAACACTTTAAGACAGGGGTGCTCACAGGACAGGGGAGAGAGGGGAGATAGACTATAATTCTTTGTCAGGGGCCTCAGCTCACAGGAGAGCAACTACATTTATGACAGCTCCATCTCTGGTGATTCTCTTTGTAATTGCTTTACTAAGGGATGATTCAACCATTTTGATACATGGGACAAGGGCTCAGGGACAAAGATTTGCCCAAGGAACACAGATGCCTTCTGAGTACCTCCAGAGTGACTGGCTGGACCACTGGAGACCCCTCTCCCACCTAAAAATGGCCTTATCCCTTGAGAGAAATTATTGGAACTTCCAGAAGAAACCAGTTTCAGCTCTTGCTGGTATTAACTCCGCCTCTACCTCTCAGTCTCCAAAGTAGTGTTCATAAACACCTTGAGAGAGAGATTTATCGGGCCTGAGCTCCTGCTTTCGAGGCCACATTCCAGCCCTGAGCTGAAGGGCCACACTCCAGAAGCCAGGAGAGCCTACGTGTCGGCCACCCAAGGTCAGGGCAGCCCAGAGAGCCAGGGCTGGTGGGGAGATGGCCACATGCCTTGAGCCATTGTCAATCAGAAGGCCAGAGCTGAGTCACCTCACATGCTAGTGAATTAGTCACAGCCACTGAGCTCTCGCCTGGTGCCAGGTCCAGCAAAAGCCTCAGGCAGTGGCAGCAATACTCCAGTCTACAAAGGGGACACTTTGCCACTCACCCCAGACAGGAGCCAGGCAGGAACACCAACAGGGTAGGACTCTCAAGCTCACGCTCTATTGTTTTCTTGTTCTCTCTCTCTCTCTCTCTCTCTCCTCAAGTGGCCAGGAATCAGGAATCAGATCTGGGGTGTCCAGATCTACCTGGAGTGTCCTGGGCAGACCCACTTGCTTCTTACAGGACCCTTGATTAGGGAGATGGCTCTCTGTTTGAGATCACAGGAGGCTTGCTACCAAGCCCAGCAGGTTTTTCTTTCAGATAGCCCTCAAATTAGTTTGCCAATCTGCCCCTCCAAGGACACCACCCAACCTAGGTCATCCTTACCTTTCTCCCAGATGACCCACCCAGCCTCCTTCCTGGGCTGCCATTCAGGCCTCTCACCACTTATTCAGCTACCCAATCCTGTAGCAGAATCCATCTGATCAGATCACCTCCTCCCTAACCCATTGAATGCACCTGAATGGCTCCTCAGTGCTCTCAGACTAAACCCAATCCTTATGCACTTAGCCCTACCCACATCAGCTGTTGCCATCACTCCTTTGCTTGTCCTCATAGAACCACATCCTGGGCATTCCCAGCCTTTTACCACTGAAGGCAAGTACCTAGCACCTCCCAGAGGGCCCCCAAGGTTCTTGGCCTTTTGGTATTCATCCCCAGATGGGGTCATCCCCACTTGGAACCAGGGCCAAAGGAATATAATAGAAGTGAAAGTGCAGGACTTCTGAAGAGAAGTCATAAAAGACATTGCAGTGCCACTTTGTTTTTGTGGGGGAAGCCAACAGCCATATCCTGAGGATACTCAAGGAGCCCTGTGGTGAGGCCCAGGGCAAGAGGAACTAATTTGCCAGTCATGTGAGTGAGCCACTTCGGAAGCAGCTCCTCCAGCCCCAGCCAAGCTTTCTGACAACTGTAGCCTTAGCCAGTACATGACTGTAATGTATGTGAGACCTCAAGCTAGAATCCCTCACTTTATCACTTTGCTGCTCTTCAATTCCCCATTCATGGAAACCATGAGGGATAATATATGGGAGTTATGGGGTACCTGAGTGGCTCAGTAAGTTGAACATCTGACTTCAGGTCATAGTCTCAGGGTCCTGGGATGGAGCCCTGTGTCTGGATCCCCACTCAGCAGGGAGTCTGCTTGTCCCTCTCCATCTCTTTCTGCCCCTCCTACACCCATGCTCCAACTCTCAAATAATAAAAAATCTTAAAAAAAAAAAAAAAAGAGGAAGAAGAAGGGGTGCCTGGGTGGCTCAGTCAGTTAAACATCTGCTTCAGCATAGTTCATGATCCCAGGATCCTGGGTTCAAGTCCTGTATTGGATTCCATGCTCAGCAGGGAGCCTGCTTTTCCCTCTCCTCCCTGCTCCTGCTCTCTGTCACTATCTCAGTCTCTAAAATAAATAAGAATAAGATCTTTTTAAAAATTAAAAAAAAAAAAACTCATGGAACACCTACATAGGTGAGGATGCTTGTTCCTCCTCCCACCTTAAGCTCAGGATCCTAGGATCAAGCCCTGCATTGGGTTCCTTGCTTGGCAAGGAGCCTACTTCTCTCTCTCCCTGCTCCCCTTGTTGTGCATGGGCGTGTTCTCTCTCTCTCAAATAAAAATTCACCCATACACATGTGCAAAATGAAAAGTGGACACAGCTATTCACTAAACTTTGTAGCAAAAGACTGGAAAGAACCTAGTTCTCCATCAGGGAGATTTAGCTAAAGAAATTGCATTCCATTCACATAATGACAGGTCTCACAGTAACAAAAAAACAAAAGGATATTTTTTCCATGTAATACCTTAGAAGTTTATTTTTAATTGCTAATAGGAAACCAAGATGTAGAACAGAATGCATAATGTGATATGGCTTATATGGAAAAAAAAAAAGAGGGGGAGAATTCTGGGTATTTACATGTTTATACATAAAACTTTGGGAAAGAAACAAGAAATGGTTAACTTCCTGGAGATAAGGAATGTTAACTAGCAGAGTAGGAGCTTTGGGCAGGAAAAGGAGTTTTTCTGAAGATTTTCTTGCCTTTTTGGAATGCTGGAGCATGTGGTTATTTATGTCAAACCAAAACAACTGGCAGAGCAGCAAGGAAAGCCTAGTCTTTTCAATAAATGATGCTGGGACCATTGTATATATGGAAGAAGATAAACCTTGATCCCTACCTCACACCATATACAAATCTCAATTCCTGATGTCTTTCACAGTTAAATGTAAAGCAAAGTCAAGAAAGCTTTTAAAATAAAACCTACAACATCTTTGTGACTTTAGGATAAGCAATTGTTTCTTTAACAAGACATAAAGCACATAAAGCATAAAGGAAAATGTTAGGCTGTACCAAGATGATTTTTTTCACTCATCAAAAGATACCGCTAAAAGACAAGCCATGGATATATGTCCACTGACTGACCAAGGGCTCATATCTACAATACACATAGAATGCCCTCAAATAAAGAATTGTCTGTCTCTTTAAGTGGACAAGAGTTGAACAGACACTTCACAAAAGAGGATATCCAAATGGCCAAGACTCATGAAAAGCTGTTCAACATTAGTCATCAGGGAAATGCAAAGTGAAACCTCAATGCAATATCAGCTTACACGCGTGCGCATGCACACACACACACCAGGATAGCTAAAATGAAAAAAGAAAAATTTGCAAGTGTTAGAAGAGAGAGAAAAGAAAAAAATTTGCCAACCGTTATCAAGATCAGAACACTCCTAGAGAAGTCCAAAATGGTATGGCCATTTTGGTAAATGATTTGGCAATGTCTACCAAAGCTAAACATGCCCTTACCCTATGATCCAGTAATTCTACTCCTGGAATGAGTGCCTCTCTCCACCAAAGGATATGTACAAAAATATTCACAGCAGCTTTATTCACAATAGCCAAAAACTGAAGACTGTGTCAACGTCTAACAACAACAAAACAGTTATGTATTCATTAAATGGAATGCTAAACGTGGGGGTCATGAGCTTTTTCTGGGAAGGGTCAGATAATTATTTTAGGACATGTGGGCCATACTCTCCATCACAACTGTGAGTTGCAGAGTGAGAACAGCCATAGACAATTATATAACTGTGTAGGCACAGCTATGTTCCAATAAACCTTTATAAGTAGACACTGAAATTTGATCATTTCCTATTTTCACGGGTCACAAAATATTGTTCTTTACCTCCCCCTAACAATTAAGAATTCTAAAAACCTTCTTAGCTCCTAGTTCCTACAAAAGCAGGCAGGGAGGTAAATTTGGCTTGCCAACTGTAGTTTACAGAGCCCTGCTGTTCAGTATGGAGAATAAACACGCTATAACTCTAGGCAAAAATACAGACAAATCTCAAAAACATTATGCCACATCAAAGAAGCCAGGCATAGAGGAGGACCTACCACATGATTCTGTTTATGTAAATCACCAGAATACTTCTCCCCACTTCTCTAATCCACTTCAAGCTTGGGCTTCCTGGTTTCCTTCCTCTCTTCTCTTCCTAGATCCTTAAATCTTGTCTTGCCTCCCTCAGCTCACTCCAGCCTTCTTTGGCCTGAGTCCTGTGGCCACCACCCATTGTAACCACCAGGCCCTAAAGGAAAACACTGGGCAGAGCCTGAGGAATCACCCACCTCCTGGCACATGAAGTAAAAACACACAGCATCTGCACTCCGGAACCGTAAAGAAAATCTTCCTCACCACACTGAGCAGGAATGAGGAGTGGGCCTGCCCTGGCCATTAAATCAGAGGAACTTCACGTGAAGCACCTCCTTCCCGGAAACGACCACTAATTAACCACAACGGCCTCTCCAAAGGCAATCACTAAGTTATTAAAACTACCTGGCAAAGAGGTGTGACCAGACAGCCTCTAATCAAGGCATTGGGGGTGCCCCCAGAAGTTGCCTCACACTCCCAACACTGGCCTAAGAGTCCTGAACCAGCTGATCAGATGGAAGGAAACAGAAGGGCACATACTGTGCCTCAACCTGAGCACTTCTGACATTTGGGGCCAAATAATCCTCTGTCTGGGATCCCTGGGTGGCTCAGCGGTTTAGTGCCTGCCTTTGGCCCAGGGCGCAATCCTGGAGTTCCGGGATTGAGTCCTGCGTGGGGCTCCCAGCGTGGAGCCTGCTTCGCTCTCCTCCTGTGTCTCTGCCTCTCTCTCTCTGTCTATCATAAATAAATAAATCTTAAAAATTATTTTAAAAAATAATAATAATCCTCTGTCATGGGAGACTTTCCTGTGCACTATGAGATGATCAGCAGCATCCCTGACCTCTACCCACCAGATGCCAATAGCACCTCCACCCTCAGGTGAGGAAACTGGAAATGTCTCCAGACTTTGCCAAATGTCCCCCAAGGGTGTGCAATCACCCTGGATGAGAATGATTTCCACGTGGAAATGACAAAGCAATGGCCTTGTCCAAGCCATATTTCCTTTGGGCAGTATCTTACAGCCCAAAATCAGCCCCAAGCCAGCATTCTGAAAATTCCAAGTCATGGATGGGTTACATCAGGAGCAACACAGAGCAAAAATGCAGTCCCGGACCCTGGCATCAGAATCTTCCAGCCCTGGTCAGGCCCAGGAAGTAGTATTTTTCACAAGCTCTCCCCACTTGTGAAAGTTTAAGAAGCATTTCCCCCAGCTTTACTGAGGTATAATTAACAATTAAAAACTGCATGTATTTAAAGTGTACAACATGAGGATTTGATATACGTATATCTTGTGAAATGATTACCACAATCCAGCTCATTTTTTTTTTTTCACAATCCAGCTCATTAACACGCCCAGTACCTCACTTAGTTCTCATTTTTTGTGTGGGTAGAATGAGGACACTAGTGTCTTAGCAAATTCCAACTAAACAATACAGTATTAACTACAATTACCATTCCATAATTATATCCTCAGAACTTCATCTTATTCATCTTATTTTTTATTTTATTTTTTTATCTTATTTTTTAAAAGTCATCTTAGAACTTAATCTTATTCATCTTATTTTTTTAAGTGATGACATCGTCATTTTTAAAAATTTATTTATTTATAAGAGGCACAGAGAGAGAAGCAGGCTCCCTGCGGGGAGCCTGATGCGGGACTCCATCCCGGGACCCCAGGATCATGACCAGAGCCAAAAGCACTCAACCACTGAGCCACCCAAGTGGCCCCTCACCTTATTTTTTAAAGACACATTTATTTATTTATTTATTTATTTATTTATTTATTTATTTATTTACTTACTTACTTATTTACTTATTCATTCATTCATTCATTCATTCATACATTCATTCATTCATTTGAGAGAGAGATTGGTGGAGAGGGGCAGAGGGAAAGTCTTAAGCAGGCTCCATACTCAGCTCAGAGCCCAACACAGGGCTTGAGCTCAAGATCCTGTGATCACAACCTGAGCTGACACGAGGAGTCAGGCCCTTAACCAGCTGTGCCACCCAGGTGCCCCAGAACTTATTCATCTTGTAACTGAAAGTCTATACCCTTTGGCCAACATCTCCCCATTTCCCCTATTCCTCAGCCCCTAGAAACCACCATTCATTTTGTGCTTCTGTGAATCCCATTTTTTTAGTTTCCACAAATAAACAAAATCATATGGTATTTGTCTGTGTCTGGCTTATTTAACTTAGCATTGTGTCATCCAGTTTCATCCATATTGTTGCAAATGGCAGGATTCCCTTCTATTGCTGAATAATATTCTATTGTGAATATGTATGTGTGCATCTCTCTCTCACACACATTTTATGTTATATATATGTGATTTATAAGCATATATGTAATACATATATGTAATATATATACAAACATGTATATATCTCACATTTTCTTTATTCATTCATCCTTTGATGAACCCCTACCTTGGCTACTGTGAATAATGCTACAATGAACATGGGAGCATCAATATCTCTTCAAGATACTGATTTTTTTTTAAGTAGGCTCCACACTCAGTGTGGATCCCAACGCCCGGCTTGAACTCACAACCCTGAGATCAAGACCTAAGCTGAGATCAAGAGTCAGGACTGAGCCACTCAGGCTCCCCCAAGGTACTGATTTCATTTCCCTTGGATATATACCCAGAGCTAGGATTGTTAGATCATATGGTATTTCTATTTTTAATCTTATAAGGAAACTGGGTACTGTTTTCCATGATGGAAACTTCCTAACATTGTAATATATATTTATTTTTATGAACTGTCTCCCCTACTTTTTTTTTGTCTCCCCTACTTAAACAGCAGGATCTCTGAGGGTAGGAAGCAAACAAAGCACTCAGTATGTATTTTGAGAAGTTGGGTTTCTTTTTTAATAATCTTATTGAAGGAAAATTTACATCCACAAAATTTTTACTCATTAAGTATAAGTCACTGGTTTTTAGTAAATTTGCCACGTTGTTCAACTATCATCACAATACACACGATTTTAAAATATTTTCATCACCCCAGTAATGGCCCTCATGCTTGTTTACAGTTAATCCCTATTCCTACCTCTAGCCCCAGGCAACCACTAACCTACATTGTCTCTTATGGACAATGGAATCATATTATATGGGATCTTTCGTGTCTGGCTTCTTTCACGTAGCATAATTACCTTGAGTTTCATCCATGCTATTGTGTGTATCAGTACATATGCAACATATTCCTCTTTTTATTGATGAGTCATACTCCATTGTATGGATGTACCACATTTTGTTTATCCATTCACCAGCTGATGGACATTCCAGTGGTTTCCACTTTGGGGCTATTAGAAAAATGCTGTAATGAACATTCACATACAAGTCTTTGTGCAGACATAGGTTTTCATTTCTCCTGGGTAGATACCTGGAGTCAAACTGCTGGGTCATATGCTAAGTTTACATTTGCCTTTGTAAGAAACCATCAAACTGTTTTCCAAAGTGGCAGTACCATTTTACATTTGAGGTTGGAATTATTAACATAATCATTTTACAAATGAAAAAAAACAGGTGAGATTTGTCAGGTGACTTGCCCAAAGTCTACCTGGGTTGTTGATTATTGGATTTGAGACTCAAGTCAGGTTTTTCTGACTTTCTAGTTAGCGCCTTTAACACTTACACCACAGTCACCACTAAAAATGAATCATCCAACCAACTTTATTTCCGTTTTATGACAGATTTGATTTTTCCAGACAAGACATTCAGGGAAAGGTAGTGAACATCAGACGTTTGAATTTTAGGAAAGTACATTTGCTTTGTAGACAAATGAGAAAAAAGAGCCAGGATGTGAAGATGGGAAGATGGACTAGAAATCCTTTGAAGGGATCCCTGGGTGGCGCAGCGGTTTAGCGCCTGCCTTTGGCCCAGGGCGTGATCCTGGAGACCCAGGATCGAATCCCATGTCGGGCTCCTGGAGCATGGAGCCTGCTTCTCCCTCTGCCTGTGTCTCTGCCTCTCTCTCTCTGTGTGACTATCATAAAAAAAAAAAAAAAGAAAGAAAAGAAATCCTTTGAAAACAATGGATCCAGTCAACAGTTGTCCATGGATGACCAAACCATTAGGAATAGTTGGATGGGGGCAGCCCCGGTGGCTTAGCGGTTTAGCACCGCCTTCCACCAGGGGCCTGATCCTGGAGACCCAGGATCCAGTCCCACCTCGGGCTCCCAGCATGGAGCCTGCTGCTCCCTCTGCCTGTGTCTCTGCCTCTCTCTCTCTCTCTCTCTCTCTCCTTCTGTGTCTCTCATGAATAAATAAATAAATAAATAATCTTTAAAAAAAAAAGGAATAATTGGATGGGAAATTTATAAAGGTGGGGTCAGGCTGGTGGCATCTGAATGCCCTGATCACTCTTAGTTATCAGCAAGAAAGAGACAGCCAGACTTCATGTCCTCCTGATGGAAGTTTTCAGCACTACCGATCGAGAATTGAAGCCAAAAATACCAATCTTGAAGCCATCAGGGAAACCTGTTAAATCACCCCTTAGGACTGCCATCAGCCGATTCCAAACTATGGGAAACTTTCCAGGACAAAGAGCCTGGTTTCTTCAACAAATGAGTTAGGACAGAATGGAGGGAAGGAAGAAGGGAAGAAGGAAGGATGGAAGGAAGGAAGAAAAAATAAGCTTAAACAAGGCTAAATAGGTTTCACAAGGAAAGCTTGTTAAATGGCACTTCAGAAGGGTGCCTGGCTGCCTCAGCTCATGATCCTGAGATCCTGGGATGGAGCCCCGTGTTGGGTTCCCTGTTGAGCAGGAAGTCTGCTTCTCCCTCTCCCTTTGCCCTCCCCACCCCTGTTCATGCTTTCCCTCTCTCTCTCTCTCTTTCTCTCTTTCTCTCTCGTAAATAAATAAATAACATATTTAATTAAGAAAAAAACTTTGCATACACCAGAGATTCATTAACTAAATGCCACAGGAAGACCTTGTTTGGATGGATTCCGAGTCAAACAAATGCTAAAAATGAAAATAGAGACAGGGAAATATTTGACACTGATTGATACTTTTGATAAGTGCGATCATAGCATTGTGGTTAAGTTTAAAAAAGTTTTGCTTTCTTCTAAAAATAAAAAGTGGAAGAAAAATGACGTGATGTTCTCTGATTTTCTTTAAAAAAAAAACTCAGAAAAAAAAAAAACCTCAGTGAGTAGTCATTGGATCAGACAAGAATAGATGCTAAATGACTGAAAATTTGATAAGCAATAGGATATTTACAGAATCTCAGAGTACCTCCCCACAAAATACATAAAAATTACGAAGAAGGAAATAGTAACTTTCAAGAGAACTTTGGCAAATGCCACCAAGTGATCAAAGTTAACGTTGCCAGTGATGGAACTGATTGAGAAAAAACACATTACTTCTGTGGTATTTCTGCCAAAAATGCATAACCTGAGTTTAATCATGAGGAAACATGAGAAAAACTCAACTGGAAGGACATTCTGCCAAGTAACTGACCTATATTTTTCAAAAATGTCAAGGTCACGAAAGACAATGAAAGGTTCAGAAACTGTTCCAATTGAAGGAAACTAAAAAGACAACTGAATGCAACAAGTGATCTGGGATATTCTTTTGCTCTAAAGGTCAGTAATAGGACAATTGGTGAAATCTGATTAAAGTTTATAGATTCCTGATTTTGATAATTTTACTAAGGTTATAGAAGAGAATGCCTTGTTCTTAGGAAACATAGTGAAGCATTTAGGTAGGTAGGTGGAGGGATGGATGGATGGATGGATGGCGGGAAGGGGAGAGAAAGAGAGAGAGAGAGATCAAGGTACATGGGATAGGAGTCAGGACCCTTGATAAGTGGGCATCTGTCCTTATCCAGGACCAATTTCTCTGAACCCTTTTATATGAGGGAAATCAATTTCCCTCTCTTAAGTTACTATTATTCTGTATTTTCTTTCATCTGCAGCTGAGTCTAATCTTGGTATCATAATTAAAAGAAACATTCCAAAAATCATGAAATAATAAGTGAAAGCTACAATGTCATTCACAGTAATAATGGTGGTAAGACTTACAAATTCTTGTTGAAATGATGGCATCATACCAAGAGGGTTCAGTGGCTCAGAGGCTGTGGAAACTAGATCCAGAATCTAGAATTGTGCTGTTGATAGTGTAGCCAATGGTGACACGTGGCCATTTACTTTTAAATTAATTAAAATTAAGATTCAGCTCCTGGGGATCCCTGGGTGGCGCAGCGGTTTGGCGCCTGCCTTTGGCCCAGGGCGCGATCCTGGAGACCCAGGATCGAATCCCACGTCGGGCTCCCGGTGCATGGAGCCTGCTTCTCCCTCTGCCTGTGTCTCTGCCTCTCTCTCTCTCTCACTGTGTGCCTATCATAAATAAATAAAATAAAATTAAAAATTAAAAAAAAAAAGATTCAGCTCCTGTATCACACTAGCCACATTTTGCGTGCTAGAAGCTTGAGGGCCTGCATTTCACCAGGTTACTCTAGGTGATTCCAATGCTTCCTAATGGCCAACAGTCTTCATAGGGAAAAAGGAGGTCAAAGTCCTCTTGCATCCCTGTGGTTTGGTCTGTTCTGTTCTAGGCTCCAAAATTTGAGAGATGTGAGTAAATTAGACCTTCAGGCCAGGATATTGAGGAGGATCAGATGCGACTACAGTTTTCTTTTCTTTTTTGTTTTTTCTTTTGTTGTTGTTTTTTTTTTTTTTTTTTTCCGACTACAGTTTTCAACCAAGGACTTCCTGGGTTCAAATCCCCATCCCGCCACGCATGTGCTATGTGACCTTGGTTAGATTACTTGACCTCTCTGGTGACTCAGTTTTTTGTTTTATTTTTACCTGTCAGAGTGCTAGTAATAGAGTCTACAGGGTACTCCAAACTGGTGCTTTTTCTATTTTCTTCACAGGAAACAAACTTAATACTCACTGAAATGACCAGCTTTGCTTTTGCTTTAATTCACTCACAAGCACTTACTGAGCACCTACTATGTCCTCACCACTGTTCTGAGTCCTGGGGCCAAGCAGCGAACAAGACAGACACAAACCACCTCCAACCCTGCAGTCAAAGAACTGGCATTCTGAAGGGGGAGGTAGAAAATCAGCAGGATATGGGACACCTGGGTGGCTCAGCGGTTGAGCGTCTGGCTTTGGTTCAGGGCATGATCCTATGATCCCAGATCGAGCCCCACATCAGGCTCCTTGCGGGAAGCCTGCTTCTCCTTCTGCCTGCGTCTCTGCCTCTCTCTGTGTCTCTGTCTCTCATGAATAAATAAATAAAATCTTTAAAAAAAAAAAAAAAGGGATCCCTGGGTAGCGCAGAGGTTTGGCGCCTGCCTTTGGCCCAGGGCGCGATCCTGGAGACCCGGGATCGCATCCCACGTTGGGCTCCCGGTGCATGGAGCCTGCTTCTCCCTCTGCCTGTGTCTCTGCCTCTCTCTCTCTCTCTCTGTGACTATCATAAATAAATAAAAATTAAAAAAAAAAAAAGAAAGAAGCAGGATGAAGAAGCAAAATGTCTTGCATCTAAGAGAGTAAGTAGCAAGGTACGCAGATAGGACCAGACATGTACGCATGGCCAGGCCTCACCCACAGTGATATTTTATCGTAGGCCCAAAGTGTGAGAGAGGATCGAGGCACAGGCATATGTGGAGGAAGATCACCCAGGCAGAGGGAACAGCAGGTGCAAAGGCCCTGCAGTGGGAACACGCCGAGTCCTATTTAAGATGCTAGAGCCACAGTGGTAAAACAGATGCCGTCCTGGGACACCTGGGTGACTCAGCGGTTGAGCGTCTGCCTTAGGCTCAGGTCGTGATCCTGGGATTCAGGATCGAGTCCCACATGGGGCTCCTGCGAAGAGCCTGCTTCTCCCTCTGCTTGTCTCTGCCTCTCTCTCTCTCTCTCTCTATCTCTCATGAATAAATAAATAAGTCTTAAAAAAAATAGATGCCATCCTATCTTCAAGGCGCTCACATTTTAATGGGGGTAGGAGACAGATTAGCTGATCTATAATGTCCTCCCAGGTGATAAGCAGGAGGGGGACTCATAGAGAAGGTGGTCAGGGCAGGCCTCTCTGAGGAGGTGGTATTTAAGCAGAGGCTGGAAGGAGGAGGTACAGAAAGCAGGTGTGTATCTGGGGGAAATTTACTGACTCTGGCCTGACCGGTGCCTCTTCCTCCCGTTCCTTCCACTCAACTGGAGCTCGGGTTTCCAAACAGAGGTTGTCTGTGAACTACTGGAGGGGAATTCTGATGGGGAGTGCAGACCTCTCAGCCTCTGGCTGCTGTGTGCCCCACTCCTTCTCTTACTGGCTGCTCCAATATTTGCGTTGGTGTGTTGGGTGGGGTTCTAGCTTAGGGAACTGACTTCCCCATTAAAGCTCCAAATCTGTCTTCAAAGGAGCCGCTGAGCCCTTTGCCTCTGGGCAGAAGGGAGTGTCATCCTGGAGCTGAGCTAGGAACCCACCCCCCAGCTGTGTCCCATCTGGGTTTCTCCTGATTCAGAGTGGGTCTGGCAGCGCATGCTCCCCACTCCTCCCATGGCAAAGAGGGGGTGGAGGATACTCTCTCTGGCCCAGTGGCGGAGCTGGCAGGATCCAGAGTCAGCCCAGCGAGATGTTGAAATTACTTGTACCGGGTTGTAAATTGTTGTAAATTGAACTGCCTGAGTTCACATCCAGACAAAGGCTTGCTCCAACTAGCTGTGTGACCCTGAGCAGCTCACTTACCTTCTCTGAACCCGCATCTCCTCCATAGCTCATAGTAACTCCCACCTTCTGAGGATTCACGTCTTGGGAGGTGCTTGACAAAAGTTATCCATTCCTTTGGGGAATACTGAGCCCTGGAGGGTTATCTGGAGCCCATGTCCCCCAAGACCATCTCCCAGGGAGGAACATGCATGTGAGATGAAGTAGGGAGCCTCCCCACACCCGCTGGGCTATCTTTGAAGGGAGGCAGGGAGGCCTGGAGTCTAATTAATCACTGGGAAGGGCCAGACAGATGCCCTAGGGGAAAGGTCAGCATTTACCCTGGTCTTCTCAGAAGTCACTGCAATCCTAGCTTGGGCGGGACTTGGGGTTGGGGCACAAAATAGGAAGGCTGGCAAAGTATGAGTGGCCTGGGCAGCAGCCACCCTCCCCATCCCATCCACCCTCCAGCCACCGGGTGTTGTTAGGGGAACAGTTAGTTAGGGGAACTGCTGCCTTAAAGGCTCAAAACACAACCACCACCAGAATGAGAGATTGAACCGTTTATTGGCCTGGGCCCAGGTCTCAGGCACGGGGGGCATCTGGGGAGCTGTATGGGGGAGACAAACCCCCGACTGGCTCCTTGCCCCCCAAGACCCCCTCCCCCAGCCTTTGCATTCACAAGAAATCACTTTGAGGCGTGAGGTTTCCGTCCCCAAGAGCTGTACCCCAGCTCCCAAGGGGGAAGATGAGCCAGCAATTACAAAGGGGGCCTGTGCAGGGACCAGACCCCTCTTTGGCAGCTTCAACACACATGTGAGACCACAATAGCATCCATTCTGGGGGAGCATGGTGGGGAGAGGGGATCACACACATCACTGACACACACACATGCACACAGACACACATAAATATTCATTTGTACCGCAACGTCCCTTCCATCTATCCATGGAATTTAGCAAAGTCCTTCTGGGGCAGCTGAGGGGAGAGTACCCCACAAGTGTCCTTGGCACCCCCACCCCCATGCTCCTCCATACAATACAACTAGAAAGGAGATACAGCGGGCTCAGCTGGGCTCGAGGTGGAAGTATCTTGGGGAGGGGGGTTAGGAGTGGGGATCCTGTGCAAACAGCTCCCCTAGAACCTTCTCAAGTTTCACCCTTTCCCACCAGGAGGCCCAGAGTCCTACTCGGCCCCCCAGGCCAGTTTTTCCAGCCCTTGGTGATGCTTCAGTGCCCCCAAATAGTGCAATTGGACAGTGAGGTCTGAGAATGCCATCCAGCGCCGCCTCCACCCTGTGGTTCCCCAGCATCTCGTGGAGAGAGAGAGGAAAGGGAAGAAGTAGCCAAAGTGGCAGCTGGTGAAATTTAAGGAAGCTGTGGATTTGGGCCTTGCAACTGTTAGCCAGAGCCACCCAGAACAGTCAGGGAGGAGGCCTCCAGCGCCTGGGGACAGTGGTTCTGGGGAAGTGGCCTAAGGTTGCCAGAAGGTGACAGGGGGTCTAGACTCGGAGAGGGAAGTTTTGTACAGGGCGAAGGGCCAGAGAGTGGTGAAATGTTGAAATCCCTTGGACCAGATTGTAAATTTTTCCTGCCCTGAGTTCCCCCTGAGTGCTTGTCTGCTGTGCCACCTGAGTGTCTGCCTGCTGTAACCCAGGCCCTTTCCAGGTCCTCCAAGCCTCCCCACGATCCAGTTCTAAGGTGTCACAACAGTTACCGCACTAGCCTCTGACCCTGATGCAGCTCTGCCCGGTGTGAAATATTTTCAATATCACCCAGGTCTGCGGAGTGGGGGCATCTTGCTTGGCAGCCCCACATCTCTGTCCAAGGTCCCCTGTGCCTCCCCACAGAGTCCTCTGCCATGGTCTGGTGGCCCACTTGCCCCTCAGACTATCGTGTTGTCCTCCAGAAACATGGGCGACGTGGGCATGTGCGTGCCCCTCTCCAGTGAGCTGGAGCTGCGGAGAGGCAGGAGCTGATGGCCTGGGGTCCCACCCCGCCGTCCTTGAACCCCTGCCGCCTGCTTGCAGCACTGCAGTGGTCGCAGTACCTCCCGCCGCAGGTCCCGGCTGCGCCATGTGTAGATGACAGGGTTAAGCAATGAGTTCAGGGTGGCGAAGGCAAAGAAGTAGTGGGCCTTGTAGAGGATGGGGCAGGACCGGACAGGACAGGCATAGTCCAGGAGCAGGATGCTAAAGGCAGGCAGCCAGCAGACGATGAAGACCCCCAGCACAATGGTGACCGTCTTGAGCAGGGCCAGCGTCTGTGGGCCAGCCACATCGGCCTGGCTGGAGCGGACCACACAGTAGATTCGGACATACAGAGCGACGATGGCCAATAAGATGACGGAGAAGATGGTTACCACGCAGAGCACATAGTGCTTGGTATAAAGCGGCAGAACAGTGGAACAGGCCTCGAGATGGCCCAGGCAGTTCCAGCCGAGGATGGGCAAGCCCCCGAGAGCAACCGAGATGAGCCACGAGGCTCCGATAAGCAGCAGCATGCGGCAGCTCTTGTCGCTGCCGTAGAGCTTGACCTTGGCAATGGCCACGTGCCGCTCAATGGCAATGGCCAAGAGGCTGAAGACGGAGGCGGAGAGTGTGATGAAGGCGGAGCCCTCTCGGGCAAACCACTGTATGGGTGTCAGCCCCAGTGTGACCGGACCCGAGAGCAAAGTATTAGCTACGAAGGCCACTCCAGTCAGCATGTCCGAGGCAGCCAGGTTGCCCAGAAACAGGTACATGGCTGAGTGGAACTTGCTGTTGCGAGCAACTGCAATCAGCACCAGCAGGTTCTCTACTACGATGGCAAAGCAGAGGATGATGATGATGACCAATGCCGCCTGGCGGGAGGCCGTCTCCTGAGTGTCCAGCGTCTCCTTGGTGTAATTATAGTGTTCCCGGACCTTGTTGGGGCTTAGGTACTCTGAGTACAGGTTGCCCATGGTGGGGCTCAGTGGCCGGCCAGGGCCATGGGGCTGTCAGAGCTGCAGAGAGGAAAGAGAGACAGACAGACAGGTCAGTGCTGTGGCTGCTTCCCTGGGATGTGACTCTGGATGGCTGTGGTTTGAATCCCAGCTCCCTCACTTCGCACGGAGTAGCCACATGAAGTCAGAAGTATTATCGTCCCTAGTTTACCAATGGGAAACTCAGAGAGGTCAATTCACTTACTCTAAGTCTTACAGCTAGAAAGTGGCAGAGCCAGAGAACCACTCCAAAGCCTCTATAACCTCTAAGCTGCACAGTCTTTCAAAAGAACATAAGCTCCCCCCAAATAGTATGAGGGACACAAAGTAAACTCCCAGAACTCTTGCTCACCTACCCAGACCCTTGGACAGTGCCTGGAGGGCTCGTCTCCCTTCTGGAATACACTAGAGCCTGGGACCTCATGCCACCTGCCAACCTGGGTCAGCAAGATGCTGGCTGCTGATAGAACCATCCCCTGCTCATTACCACCCACTGCCCTGGGTTTCAGGCTGGGTCTAAGCCTTGCGGCCAAGAGTGCTCCCAAGATAAGGTCTTGGGGAGACACCAAGGTGGCCCTGAGGTTTAAACATTTCAGAGGTCAAGCACCTTCAAGGACAAAGACCTTGGAGGCAACCCAGGGTTCAACCCTCACTCCTCCTGACATGCTGTGGGACCTTGGGGAAGTCACTCAACACTCGGCCTCTCGGCCCCAATGTCCTCATTTGTGCAATGGGGAAAAGGCCAGTCTATGGGGTAATGGGAAAATCCTGTTGAATGGTCCATGAGGTACCCTTAGCACATAGCAAGCACTCAATAAATACTAGCTAATGTATTAGCTCCCCTCTTTCTGCCACACACACGCACCTAGGGACTAAGTGCCCTCCATTCAGTCTCTGAGGAGGGGATGCAGACTGAGCTAGGCAGGCAAGACTCCCAACATCCTGTTCTCATCAGCATCATCTAGCCCTGCCCTGAGACAGAGGGTCCCAGCGGGGTGGGCAGGGCGCTGGCACCCCCCTCCCTCCCCAGCCAGGATGAAATCCAGATGTGAGGCCCCTGGAACAAACAGGGTGGAGTCCTCACTTCCCGGTCACATCCGGTGTGGGAAGGGCTGGGAAGGGGTGATGGGCTGGGGGAGCCACAGGAGACCAGTCTGGGAGGTCCTGGCTGGGAGGGATGGGGCAGCTGCTGCAGCGCTGAAGTCATGTGAGCCAAAGAGGGGGCGAGCCGCACCGCGGGGGAGGGGGTTGAGGGGAGGAGGGGGGACGGCATTTGTTTCCATGAAAGACTGAGTCACCCCCCTCTCAAGGAAAACTGAGCCGTGGGGGGAGGGGGCGGGAAGCAGCGTGGGCAGAGAGGCCAAAAGGCCAACATCACGGCCCCTTCTTCCCGGCCTGGTGGTGGTGGGTGTCTCAGAGGAGCTGGTGCAGGGTCTGTCTTTCCCGAGGGGAGCCCGGAGGAAGCCCCAGCCTCTAGCTAGAGGGGGGAGGGCGCGGGAAGCCCTCCCTCCCCAGGTCCCTGGAAACATGCCTGGCAGGGACCACGTGCGCTCCAGGAGTATCGTGTGGTTCCAGCAAAGGCTGGTTAGGCCGGTTCCTAGTGAGCCTGGGAATTATGGGGGGCTTCCGGGGTCACCCAGCCATGTCAGTCCCCGGACGCCCCCTCCGAGGGGCGCCCTGGCCCCGGGCCTGACAGAGCCAGCTGCTCCCCTCGGGTGAAGGGGCATCCGTCCTAGTTTGGAAACAGAGAAAGGCTTGTGCGCATCCCTGGAGACTGCCGCCCCGCCCAGATCGCCACACAGAGGCCCCTTGTTCCCCTGCCGGGCCGGGCTCTGGACGCCCCGATGCCCTCTGCCCGACGCAGGCTGCAGCCGGCCGGGAGCTCGCCTGGCCCTGGCCTCGGCCTCACCCGACCGGCCTTCGGGCAGAAACAGCCCGCGCCCTGATTGGCTTATTTTCAATCCCCGGCCTTGAGCGATTCGCCCATTGGCCGGACCGTTGCATCCTCCACCTTTGATTGGCCCGCTTGGGGGCGCTCTAAGGAAAGCGCTAGGGCCCCGTCCTTCACAGGCCGGCCACTTCTTTCAGAGAACAGAGTTAGGGCTGTGTGGATGTCCCTGGGGAGAGTATGAACCGCGGCCTGACCGCCGGGTCACGCAGACCAGACGCCCCCAGGCTGCCCTGGCCTACTGGGCCCCTTTTGGGGTTCATGACTGCGAATCAAGGGCCCCTTGCAGGCCTGGGAAGCATCGTTGCTGGTGGGCTAAAAGCCCAGGGTGTGTCCGGTGGTGACCCCCTTCACCCCTCCCTCACATGGGGCCACCAGCCTTCTGGCCTGGCAGCCCAGAGTAAGATTTATGGATGCTTCCCGGAGACATAAAAATTGAGTTCGGTCCTCATACCCCAGAAACCCACGGAAAAGTCTGTCTACTTGGGGGAGGGAGGGGGTGCAGCGGAGGAGGGGGGGTGGAGGAAGCCCACACGCTCACTTTCTGCAGCCCTCAGCCCTTGGAGGTTGATCCTCAGAAGGAGAGGTAGCTCAGCTAGTTAGAGAGGGAGAAACTGAAGCCCACACTGCCCCCTCCTCTCATCCTCCCCAGGAGGATTTTGCTGAAGATAGAATTTAAGGCAGATTCATGCTTCCCAGAAAGAGGAAGCGGGGCCTGGATGGAGACTGACAAAAGAGGCACACTCCCAGGCAGAGACAGGCCTTGGTGGCTTCCCCTCCCTGTGTCGGCCTCCCAGACCTGGCTAAACACAGGGCCTGTCTCCTGCTCACCTTCACCAAGGCCATCCTAACTTCTTCCCAGAGGCTCAGTAAGAGGTCACTGGGCTCAGAAACCGGGAATGGCTAGGCCTGAAATGGAATGAGAGGGAAAAGTGACAGGGTTTGGAGGGAAGGGAAGATACACCAAGACTGTGCAGGAGGAAGATTAGAAGAGAGGAAGGACAGAGGAAGCCTCAGCGGCTTCCAAGAGCCCTACTCCGAGTTCCACTGAGGCAGGCCCTGTGTTTACAGGCCCATGGCCACTCACTGATCCCCTCCACTTACGCTAGTGCAGCGCCTCCACCCTTTCTTTTGGTTTCCCTTCGGGGGTCAGGCCCACCCTTCGCTGCCATTCTCCATGCAGCGGCCAGGGGGAGCCATATAATTCACAATTCCAACAGCGCGTCACTCCTTGAGCTCCAAATCCATCCATGGCTCCCCACTGCCCAAAATGACCTGGCCCCTGCCGGGCTAGCCCCCTCTCCCCAGGGCCTCTCAACTCTAACCACACTGGCCTCCTAGGTTGCCACCTCCATCCCTACCTCGGAGACTTTGCTCTGGCTGTCCTTCCACCTGGCATGCCTTCCCTCACATCCGGGAATGACTGTCTCCTCCTCTTTCGGGTTTCGGTTTTAGGATCACTGGCTCGGAGGGGCGGGGGGTCTCCTCTGACCCTCAGTCTATCACAGCCACTTTCTCCACGGTCTATTACAGCAGCCTGCTTTAGTATCTTCACACAACCCGCCAGCCTCGGAGATTATTACTGTATTTTTTGCTTTCTGTCTGGCTTCCGTAGAATAAATGAGTGTTGGGGGCCAGCGACCAAGTCCGTTTTCAGCCCCTTGGGCATGATGCCTGTCATTCAGAAGGTGCTCAGAAAACTTGTGTGATGGATGGATGGATGAATGGATGGATGGATGGATGGACAGACGGACGAAACAAACGAAGCCCCGTGGGCCCCCAAGGGTCGAGGCACCTAAACTCGGCCTAGCCCCCAAACAACAGCCAAGGCTGGAGACCCCTCTGGTGGCCGGCAGCCCTCGGCCAGGCGAAGCCCAGCGCGTCTCCGTGGAGACAGCGGCAGGGCCCGCCCCCGCCCTCGGCTGCAGTCTAGGCCTCCTTATCTGGCGGTGGAATGCGCGGTATCCGCACTCGCTCCCGCTGGGGCCGCGCCTCCTCTCTCGCGACAGCCACACGCGAGGAACCCCTACGTCTCCCGTGGGGGCTGGGGACGCCTCTGCGGCCCGCCAGGGGCTTCTCCGGGTATTCCCGAAGGACTTAGCGGCGGGAGTGTGTGTGTGTGTGTGTGGGGGGGTGATCCCAGCAGCAGCCGCACCGCCAATACGAAACCCGCCGTCGCGCCACGCGGGGGGACCGTGGGCTCAGCGCGTGGCGCCCGGGGCATCTGACTGCGGCAGAGTCGGGGAGGGCATGGAAATCCCCGGGTGAGTCAACTCGTGCCGGAGGAGGGGGCGAGGTTCCGACGCTCTGCTGGTCAGGAGACCACACGGGGTCCGCGCCACGGGTGACTGCACCCCCGCCCTGTCCCTGGGCCCCAGGTGAAAGGAGAGGCGCGGGACTCACGCACTCACGTGCCCTTTCCTTCCAGAACAAAGCCACGCCCCCGAGGGGGTGACTGAAGACCAACTACTCGGGGAAACTGAGGCACGGAGACCGACCTGCAGGCGGTGGGCAGACTGCCCTCCCTGGGGACCCCGCCCCTTGGCTTAGAAGCCTGGCGGCGCGCGGCACCTTTCGCTCTCTCGCAGCCGGAGTCGGCCAGGGGGAGGGCCCTGCCCCTCGGACACCCTCCCCCCGAGCCCCCCGGCCCGGACCACGGCGTTCTGCCGCTCGGTCTCCGGCCGAAAACGTTCGGATTCCGCCTTCTCTTCGGCGCCAACTTCCTGCCGCCGGGGAAGGCGGGGAGCTCAGTCTCGGGGTTCGCTGCCGAGGCTGGAGGGGCCGCCTGGAGTCGTGGGGAGGGCGCGCGGTGACCACTCCCTCCGTGCAGCAGGAGCGCGGGCGGCGCGTGCGCGCCCCGCTGCGCCCCCGACCCCTGGCCTGGCCCCCGCAGCTCCGATCCTGCGACTCGGAGAACCCCCGGGCCCGTCCTTTCTGCCTCCCCCGTCGCCCGGCACACTCACCTGGCTGGGCCGGCCCGGGTCCCTGCCCTGGCCGGAGGAGCTTCGGTGGCGGCGTCCCCGGGACGGCATCGGCAGGGGCTGGGGCTGCCCGCCGAGCTGGGACTGCGTCCCGGGGATCGGGACCGGGGACGGAGGGGGCGGGGAGAGACACCGCCTAGGCCCCCCACTCGCCCCGCCCTCCTCTCCTCCCCTTTCCGGGCGGCTGAGGCAATGAATTCCAGATGTGGCGGGTCGGGCCGGAGCGCGCGCTGCTACGGCGGGGGAGGCGCGGGGTCCCTTTGTCCGCCCCCCCCCCACCCCTCGCCCTGTCCCTCCCAGCCCCCACTCGTGAGAACCTGCCGGCGAGTGACGTCACGCGGCTCCGTGACGTCGCGTCTCTCCTAGCCAGGTGGCCTCCACCTGAAACAACTGTCTTTGTATATCTTTGTAGATATACCCTTGGCCCATCCCTGGGACCCTGGAATTGGAGGAGAGCATAAGATCCCCTTTATTTACTCAACAAGGAGCCACCGAAGCACCTATGTGTCAACGCAGCAAATAAGTATGAAGCGCCTACTCTGTGTTCCTTCCAACAAATAATCAAGTTCCTACCATGTGCCACGCCCTGTCCCAAAGACAGGATTCGTTTTTTGCCTTGATAAGACCTCAGAATTCAGAAAAGACCCCTACAAAACTGGGAGCACCCAAAAGTCTACCCTGCCTCTACTGATGGATGACTGTCCCGCCCTTGCTGCAGTCAACCAGACAAGAAGGCCCAGTTTTATCCTGCCTTCCAACCTGGGGCCCCATCTTCTCTACAATTCTTTGGTTTCCCTCTCTTTTCTTCATTCAGCTTCTCCTAGGCATCTCTGTGTGCCTAGCTGCTAGGATGGAAGGACACCTTCATTTACTAATGCACATACATGTGTGTGTGGTGAGAAATTTGTGGCTGGACAACATGATAGGAGAACCTTTCATTCCTTCAACAAATATTTTTGGTATACCTACTGGGCACAGCAGGGAACCAAATTGGAAAAAAAGTTCTCACCCATGGAGCTTATGTTCAGGTGCAAGAGACAGCCTTTTAGGAGGGTACTATTTGTGAAAATGCATACATAACCTTCTTATATGTCTACCAGGTACATTAAGCACCTACTATGTGCCAGAGAGTATCCTAAAAGGCTGGAGGTAGATCCGGAACAAAACAGAAAAAACCCCTGTCCTTATGGAGCTGTGGTTCTACCACATGAGCTCAAAATATCCAGAATATTGCAGGAAGAAAAACTAGTGAATTCCCTAGGAGATGAAGTCAAAGAAACAAGGCATGGGAGGGAGGCCGCTTTCATTCTAAGCACACTCTCCTGCCTCGTGATTTTTGTAACATGTGCATGTGTGTCCTATACCAATAATAAATTAAATAAAAAATTAACTGCTGGAGGGGAGCCTGGGTGGTTTGGCCGGTTAAGTGTCTCCCATTGGCTCAGTTCATGATCTCTGGGTCCTGAGATTGAGCCCCGCATTGGACTTCCTGATCAGTGGGGAGTCTGCTTCTCTCTCCTTTTTTTTTTTAATTAATTTTTTTCTTTCTTTCTTTCTTTTTTTTTTTTTTTTGGAGAGAGAGCATGAGAACACGAGCTGGGTGAGGGGCAGAGGGAAAAGCAGACTCCCTGCTGAGCAAGGAGCCTGATGCAGGGCTCAATCTCAGGACCCTGGGGTCACGACCTGAGCCGAAGGCAGCTGCTTGACCAACTGAGCCACCCAGGTGCCTCGTCTCTCTCCCTCTCCTCTGCCTCTCCCTCTCTGCACTGCTCATTCTCTCTCTCAAATAAGTTAATAAAATCTTTAAAAAATTATTAAAAAAAGAAAATGTGATACACACACAATGAAATATTATTCAGCCACGAGAAAGTAGACAATCCTGCCATTTTCAACAGCGTGGATGCACCTGGAGAGATTATACAAAATGAAATAAGCCAAGCAGAGAAAGACAAATACTGTTTGGTATCACTTATGTGTGGAATCTAAGCAAAACAAAACAAGGTCAAACTCAGAGAAACAGAGAGTAAGGAAAGTGGCGGGGGAGGTGGGGTGGGTTGCCAGAGACTGGGGTGGGTAGGTAAAAGGGAGAGTTTGGTAAAAGGGGACAAACTTGCAGCTGTAAGATGAATAAAGTCTGAGGATCTAATGTAAAATGTGGCAACTGTACTTGCTGACACTGTATTATATAATTGAAATTTGCTAGGAGAGTAGAACTTTAATATTTTCACACACAAAAAACATAAACATGTGAGATGACGAACGTGTTAATTAATTAGCTTGTGAGCCCTTTCGCAATGTGTACATATATCAAATCAGCATGGTGTACACTTTAAATGTCTCACAGTTTTATTTGTCAACAATACCTCAGGAAAACTAAAATTAAAAAATAAAAAAACAAGGTGTCTTGCTACCAATGAAACCAATAGAAGAGAGAGGTTTGTTGCACTCTTCTGTATGTATATTATATTTCATAAAGAGTGTTGAAAAGCAAAATTATACAAAAAGAAATTAAAATTGATCCATTTATGCCTATTAAAAAGTAAAAATGGGTTAGTCTTGATGTGAAACTGTCTTCAAAGTGTTAAGGTGAAAATAAGCATGATGTAGATCAGTTTGCATTGCTTGCCTGCATTTCTGAGTGTATTTTTAAGGGCTGTATAAATACACACACATTTGCCTGTGGGCTCACAGACCATCTCCGGGAGATGGCACAAGATACCAGTCACAGCGGTTACCCTCTGGGAGGGGAACTGGGGACAGGGGAACAGGTGACAGGGGGCCAGATTTTTATGGTGTACCCTGGGGGACTGTTTTTGAGTTCATATTCCCAATTTTAAAAATTGACAAAGATATGAAAAATTAAATAATAGGTAACAAATCATCAGACTTCTAGTCATAAAATTGTTCTTATAATAAAAATAATAACAGGGAACCCTGGGTGGCGCAGCGGTTTGGCGCCTGCCTTTGGCCCAGGGCGCGATCCTGGAGACCCGGGATCGAATCCCACGTCGGGCTCCCGGTGCATGGAGCCTGCTTCTCCCTCTGCCTGTGTCTCTGCCTCTCTCTCTCTCTGTGTGATTTATTTATCATAATAAATAAAAATTTAAAAAAATAAAAAAAATAATAACAAACATCAGTAATATCAACAATAACATGACTAATAAACATATAAGTATTATTTAACATGTTGCTATTAAATAAATTGATGTTAATAATAAACATACTATTAAAAAGAATAAACAGGGACACCTGGGTGGCTCAGTGGTTGAGCATCTGCCTTCAGCTCAGGGCGTGATCTCGAGGTCCTGCGATCAAGTCCCGCATCAGGGTCCCTGCAGGGAGCCTGCTTCTCTCTCTGCCTGTGTCTCTGCCTCTCTGTGTGTATGTCTCTCATGAATAAATAAATAAAATCCTAAAAAAATAAAAATAATAAACATATTTAAGTTATTCATAAAGAAATGAACATTAAGAATCAATATATTCGCACACCTGCCTAGCTCAGCGGGTACAATTCTTGATCTCAGGGCCATGAGTTCAAGCCCTGCATTGGGCACAGGGCCTACCTAAAAAGGAAAGAAAAGAAAAGAAAAGAATCAATATATTAATGCTACCTATAGGTACACAGCACATATATTCATGTATTACTCGGTGCTAGCTCTGGTTATGTCTCACTGGTTTCTGTCATCCGAAAGTGACTGTCTGACGGAAGAGAGAAGAAATGAGATCATTCTAACATAGGTAGCAGGGCTCCGATGGGGAGATAAGAAAAGTCAGATAATGACTGCTCTTTTTCCGGAGCCAGATTATAGAGTCCACTTAGTTCCAGGCCAGATCTTGGGGTCCAATTGGACCTACAGAAAACCTTTGCTGAATCCTCTGCCAAGTGAAGCGTGTTGTCTGGACAACCTCTACAAACCAGGTGTTCAAACCACAGAGTACAAAGCAAAAGAAAATTGTGTCCTCCCCTCACCAGGGAGCTATCAAGCGGAAATCTCAGCCTTCTGTGGGGACCTGAAGGCTGGGGAGGAAGTGACCCCCCCCCAACTCGCCCTGGCTGGCTCAGCAGTTTACCATCCCTCCAGAGAACTGGGGCAGCATGGAGGTGACAGCAAGGGCACAGACATATCCGGGCTGTCTGTAGGGGGACCAGGGCTCTTAGACAAAGGTGATGTCCCCAGGGGCACACAAATACACCAACAGACGACTTCCGTCTCCCCCCACCCCCAACCCCCCCACCGCCTACTTTTGGGTCAACACAAGGTCTTGGCGGTCAGCTGAGGGAACGGGTTCTAAAAATTGGAAAACACTGCAGGCCTAGACTTCCTGATGGTGTGGGAGGTCAAGGGAAAAGCTTAGCCCTGCCAAAGAGGGCCCCTGAGTGAGAGAACATTGGAAGAAGGAAAAATGGCCCTTTGCTTGAGGAGCTCCCAGGCAGAAGAGGAGAAGGTAGGGCCTTCACTAATTACAGGGCCACTGACAATAATGGCTAACGCTCACACAACACAAGGGCCGGGGCTGGGTGCGGCTCTACCATTCTTCACAACTTTGGGGCGGGGGTCATTATTATTATCATCATCCCATTATTTTGAATAGACTTTGGGTTTTTTTTTTTAAGATTTTTTAAAAATTTATTTATTCATGAGAGACACAGAGAGAGAGAGAGAGAGAGAGGCAGAGACACAGGCAGGCGGGGAAGCAGGCTCTATGCAGGAAGCCCTATGTGGGACTCCATCCCAGGTGTCCAGGATCACACCCTGGGCTGAAGGCAGCACTAAACTGCTGAGCCACTGGGGCTGCCCTAGACCTTAGTTTTTAGAACAGTTTTAGGTTCACAGCAAAACTGAGGGGAAAGGACCGAGATCTCCCACATACCTTCTGCTCCCACACAGGCACAACCTCCCTACTATCAAATTCCCAGCAGAGGGGTGCATTTGTTCCAACGGATGACCACCCGGGTACCCAGAGCCCATAGCATACGTTGGAGTTCACTCTCAGTGTGCATTCTGTGGGTTTAGACGAATGTATAATGAATGATCCACCATTATGGTATCACCCAGAGTAGTTTCACTGCCCTAAAAATCCTCTGTGCTCCAGCAATTCAGCCCTCCCTCCCTGTTTCTCCCCACTGGCACCACTTATCCGTTTACTCTCTCCAGAGTTTTGCCTTCTCCTCATCACCTCATTTTATTTTCTTTAATATTTTGTTTATTTATTCATGAGAGACACACAGAGAGAGGCAGAGAGAGAAGCAGGAGCCCGATGTGGGATTCAACCCCAGGAACCCAGGATCACACCCTGAACCAAAGGCAGATGCTCAACCACTGAGCCTCCCAGGTGTCCCATCCTCATCACCCCATTTTAAAGATGAGGAAACCCAGCACATAGTGGTGGTGGTGAGATCTGAACTAGAACTCTTTGCCTTGTTGTTCATCCTGAGTCCCCATCCTGGTCGGGAGGCGGTGGCCTCCATCCCTGCCCAGTGGGTCGGAACAGGAGGGCAGTGCTTACCACTCAGGACCCCATCCATCCCTGGTGAAATGTGGAACATTCTTCTCCTTAATCCCTCCATCCTCCCTGGGCCTCCACTGTCCTCCCCAACCCCCAGCTCTTGGCTTTTGGCAGGAGGAACTGCACGAGCAGAAGTGTCTGAGACAGGTCCCAAGTTTCTCTTCATCATCGCAGCACTGGGGGAAGGGGCCCCAGCTGCAGAGAAGCTTTCCAGATGCTGATCTTGGCAGGCAGTGGAGCTGCAGCCGCCTCGTCTCGCCCGCAGGCTCGGGGCCCACTCTCAGCTTCAGGGACGGGGCAAGAAGGCTCCTGGTGGAGGCCGTTCCCTGACACATCTGCAGCAGATATAGTCTTGGCCCTTCCAGCCTAGGAAGGGTGAGCTTTCTCTGGATGAGGGAGGCACGCAGTCGGGGGAGCAGGACACATCGGAGGCCCACTTCTCAGCAAGCCCACTCCAGCACAAATAATAACAGTTGACATATATGTAAAGTGCTGGTTACTGGCATAAAGCTCCCAGAGGTTCCCTCAACTAGAGAATGGGTAGACAAACTGCAGGCCATCCTTACACAGAAGACCACTCAAGGATGGAGTATTTGTAATCCCTAGTTCCGAAAGTAAGGAACTAGTGACATGTAACAACATGGATGAAATCTCCAATGCATTATAAGGAAGGAAAGTAGCCAGGCCGAAAAGGTGACTTAATGAGTGACTCCATTTCTATGACATTCTAAAACAGGCCAAACTACAGGGATGGTGAACAGACCAGTGGTTGGGGGGAGGGGGCTGGGGACAGAGGGAGGGACTGACTAGGAAAAACAGAGCGGTAGAGTTTTGGTGATGAAACAATTCTGTATCTTGATTGTGGTGGCAGTTACGTGACTATATATGTTTGTGAGAGCTTGCAGAACTGTACGCTGAAAAGGGAAGACTTTATTTTACCTAAATTGTAGCCTTTATTTAAAAAAATATTTTATTTATTTATTCATGAGGGACACAGAGAGAGGCAGAGACACAGGCAGAGGGAGAAGCAGGCTCCATGCATCGGGAGGAGCCCGATGCAGGATTCGATCCCAGGACCCCGGGATCACGTCCGAGCTGAAGGCAGATGATCAACCACTGAGCCCCCCCGGGTGCCCTAACCTAAATTGTGCCCTAAAAAAATAAAATCAAACAACCAAAACACAAATGCCTCACAGCTGCTTTACATCAGTCAGGGTCTACAGGGAAGATAGACACATCCCCGACAGAGGGCATTCAGCACAGGGGTTGGTTACAGAGATGAGAAACTAGAGTTGGGGAAGGGGTTAGACTATTTAGAAATTAGCAAATAGAGACCATGCTCAGTGGGAGAGGCCGCCAGAAGCAGATGGGGAGAGATACCCTGGCCCCTTCTACCCTCCAGCCCTCAGTCAGCCCTCAGTGGCTGCCATTGGCTAAATTTGGGCAGAAGCCAGTGGGCAAGGAGGTGGCCTATGCAAGGGTCAGCCCCTCACCGCGGGGCAAGGCGGAGCAGGGAATGGATGGCCCCACCATTACCATGTGAGGGCAGGATAATTATACTCCCATTTTACAAAAGAGGAAACTGAGGCCTGGAGAGTCCAGGTGCCCTGCCCCAAGGGGTTCAAGCCCTTTTTTTCTGCTCTACTTCCCATCTGGGCCGACCTGAAGGGAAGTCAAAGGGAATAGAAATGTCTATGCAAATCAGGCCCATCCCCAGGGGCTCTGAGGGGTGCTGCGATGGGAGACTCCTCGTCCTCACGTGTGGCGGTCACCCACAAACAGAGCTGCAAACAAACATGCAGCAGATGTTTTGGTAGCGATGAGGGAGCAGCTCTCCCCAGGAGGTCAGTGGCCCCTGGTCAAGCCTGCACCTGTGCCCTGTACCTCCTCTCCAAGGGCTGCCCCCAATATTCCATCCTTGACCTGTGGCCTTTGTGAAAACCCTTGCACAGTGATGGGGGACAAGAAAAGACCAGATGTTGGAGGTCTTCCAGCTCCTGATGTGTGCTTCCTACGTGGTCAGCAGAGATCTTCTCTGGGCTGCAAAGCTGACATTTGCCACATGCCATGGGGACAAAGGTCACCTGCAATTGAGCCTTTGATCCACAGGAGTGGGCTAGACACATCAACCTTTGACCTCCACCCTGCCTTGGGCCAAAATGGTCAAAGTTTGAGCCTTGCAGTATGCAGGTCTCAAGGTTCTTACTGCCCTTTCATTAAGGCTCACTCACAATCAATACGCCAGTAGAGTACTCCCGTGCAAACCTCTTTCTCTACATCCCATTGGTTCAATTACTGTATACTAAGAACCTATTAGGTGCCTGGCACCTTTCTTTTTTCCTTCCTTCCTTCCTTCCTTCCTTCCTTCCTTCCTTCCTTCCTTCCTTCCTTCCTTCCTTCCTTCCTTTCATATGAGCAGGGAGCCTGATGTGGGGCTCAATCCCAGGACCCCAGGACCATGACCTGAACTGAAGGCTGGCACCTTTCTTAGCAAGGAAGCTCAGCAAGAAATAAAGACCCCCTTCTCCAGGAGCTGACATTCTAATGAAAGAGACAGTCAAGAGTCAAGATAAATAAGAATGACATCATCTGTTAGAATGCGGTAAAAGCACCGGAAACAATGACTGGGAAGGCCTATGAAGGAAGGAAGAGTGACTCTAGACCCAGTGCCACCCGGGGAAGGTAACATTTGAGTAAAAACCTGAAGGAGGTGAGAAAGTGAGTCATGCAGATATTTAAGGGACAGAGGTCCAAGCAGAAGGGAAGCTCCAGTGCAAAGGCCCTGAGGCTAGCATGGGATTGACCAGTTTCTGGTGAGAAGACCAGTGTGGCTTAAACCACAGAGTGATAAAGGGGGAGGGTCGGAGGACATGAGGCCAGGTCCTGCAAGGCTTTGCAGCCTGCAGTGAGGGCTTTGGCTTTTGTTAAAAGTGAAATGAGAGGTGTGGAGTGTTCTGAGCAAGGGAGGGATGTGATCTGACTCCGGTGTTTGCAGGCTCCTTCTGTGGAGGGAGAATGACTATGGAGGGGGGGGTGCGTGGTGGAGAACTTGTGTCCGTGTGAGTACAGCGTCATTGGGTAAAAAAAAATCCCTTTTTAGTACCTTATGTGCCCATGACATCAGGGGGGTAAAGACTTACGACTCAGGAGACAAAGGGACAGCTTTCTGTTTCAGGATGATGACCAAAGAAATCCACTCAAGAAACAGGTATTGAATCTCTACTGTATTATAGCCACTATCCTGGGTGCTAGATCTACAGCAGGGAAGGAAACTGAGCAAAATTTTTGTCCTGGGCGAGTTTATATTCTAATATGGGAGACAACAAAAAGCATTAAAAAACACAAAATTACATAGGATATTAGAAGATGAATACTGAGTACTGATGGGGAAAAAAAAAGTCTAAGGGCATCAGAAGGGCCAGGAGTGGGGATTGCAATTTTATTTTATTTTATTTTTTTGAAAGATTTTATTTATTTATTCATGAGAGACACAGAGAGAAAGAGGCAGAGACACAGGCAGAGGGAGAAGCAGGCTCCATGCAGGGAGCCCGACGTGGGACTCGATCCCAGGTCTCCAGGATCATGCCCTGGCTGAAGGCGGCACTAAACCACTGAGCCACCCAGGCTGCCCGGGATTGCAATTTTAAATAGGGTGGTCAAGACAGGCTTCTTGGAAGAGGTGCCATTTGAGCAAAGAACTGAAAGAGGTGAGAGAGAGAGCCATGTGGAGCTCTGGGAAAAGTATGTTCCAGGCAGAAAAAACAGTGCAAGTGCAAAGGCCCTGAGGTGGGTCAACTTAAATGAATGAGATGCCATCAGGAAGGCCCAGCCATGTGCTTGCTTCAGCAGCACACACTAAAATTGAAACGATACAAAAATAAATTATAAATAAATAAATAAATAAACAAATAAATAAATAAATAAATAGAAACGATACAGAGATTAGCAGGAAGGCCCAGCCACCCCTGACTCCTGCCGCTCTCTCCCCACTTCTGGCCTTTGCAACCCCATTCTTTCCATCTGGAATAGTTTTTCTTCTCTGGACAAACTCCTGATGGACCCTCAAAACCTGAACTCTCAGGTACAGCTTCAGGAAAGTCCCCTCTGAGGCCCCTGCCCCCAGGGGTTAAGAGTTCTTCCCCTGGGCTCCCCCAGACCCTATATACCTCCTTTCCCCTATTCTGATTCCTCAGAATTCCTATTCTGATTCTGCACTGCACTGAGTATCTCAATGTTATCTGCTGGAATTCCCTATGCAGTACATAGTAGGTGCCTAATAAATCATTAAGCAAGTGCTATTCCACCATTTGTTACATAAACCCCAAACTTCCTGGCACAGGACAAACTTGCAAATCTGCCTATAAAATCATAAACTGGGGATCCCTGGGTGGCGCAGCGGTTTGGCGCCTGCCTTTGGCCCAGGGCGCGATCCTGGAGATCCGGGATCGAATCCCACATCGGGCTCCCGGTGCTTGGAGCCTGCTTCTCTCTCTGCCTCTCTCTCTCTCTCCGTGTGACTATCATGAATAAATAAATTTAAAAAGAAAAAAAATTAAAAAAAAAATCATAAACTGGGGCAGCCCCAGTGGCGCAGCGGTTTGGCGCCGCCTGCAGCCTGGGGTGTGATTCTGGAGACCCGGGATCGAATCCCACGTCGGGCTCCCTGCATGGAGCCTGCTTCTCCTTCTGCCTGTGTCTCTGCCTCTCTCTCTGTGTCTATAAATAAATAAAATCTTTAAAAAAAATAAAATAAAATCATAAACTGGTTCTGGGAGGAGACATATAACTGGTTGTGGTGGTAGCTTTTAGAGAATGGAACCAGGGAGGGGCAGAGTCAGAGACTACAGGAGACATTTAACTCCAGCTATACTTTTGTAGTTGTTGACATTTTCTTTACCCGGGTGTGTGAATTACCTATGCAAACATAAAATGAATAAATAGAATGCTACAACATAAAGAATTGAAAGACCTTTCTAAATTGCAAAGTGGGTGGAGTTTTAAATAGGCATCCACAATTATTCTAGCAGGGATAGAATACACAATGAAATACATCATAAATTTTTATTAATACTACACAAAAAATACATGTTATACATCAGATACGAACACACACAAAAAAAGTGCCCACATCTTTAGTGCAGTATTAAAGTCCTTCAAGGTTCACTCCATCCCTGCTTTGGCTCTTGACTTTTTTAAAAATTTAATTAATTAGGGCAGCCCTGGTGGCTCAGTGGTTTAGCGCGGCCTTCACCCCGGGGCCGGATCCTGGAGACCCCGGATCGAGTCCCACGTCGGGCTCCCTGCATGGAGCCTGCTTCCTCCTCTGCCTGTGTCTCTGCCTCTCTCTCCCTCTCTGTCATAAATAAATAAAATCTTTAAAAAAAAATTTTAATTAATTAATTTATTCATAAGAGACACACAAAGAGAGACAGAGACAGAGGCAGAGGGAAAAGCAGGCTCCCCGTGGGGATGAGGGGCTTGATCCCAGGACCCCGGGATCATGACCTGGACAGAAGGCAGACACTCAACCACTGAGACACCCAGGTGTCCTTTTTGACTTGTTCTCTTTTTTAAAATATTTTATTTTATTATTTATTCACGAAAGACAGAGAGAGAGGGAGAGAGAGAGAGGCAGAGACACAGGCAGAGGGCAGGCTCCATGCAGGAAGCCTGACATGGGACTCGATCCTGGGACCCCAGGACCACACCCTGGGCCAAAGTCAGGCGCTCAACTGCTGAGCAACCCAGGGATCCCCTTTGACTTGTTCTAAAGCTAAAACTCACCCTCAATAAAAATAAAAATAAAAAAAATAATAATAATACCATTACATTAAGTGTTCACTTTGTGCTATGCATGACTTCATCGCATTGAAGTCTCACGACCTCTCCATTTTCCAGATGAGGAAACTGAGGTTGGCTTCCAGACCACGATCTAGGTGGCTGAGCTCCTCCTGGTCCAGGCCATTGAGTGGGGTGGGGGTGGGAGAGTTGTCAGGCTCTGGAGGCAGCGAAGGCTGCTATGCGTTCATGCCGCCCTCTGGAGGCCACGCGGGGAACGTGGCAAAAAAACAAAAAACGAATATTTGGACGTCAGTTGTAAGGATGCGCAATGAGGGAGGCGATCCAGGGTCTGCGGTCTCCCCAGCTTGCTCTGTGCTCGGAGAGCGGTCTAAGCGCGGACAGGACCGTGCCTCGGAGGTGGAGAAGACCCAGACCCCTCTGTGGTTCCAGGGGAACACGGCCCTCTGCTTTGGGGGATCTGAGACGCACGGTCCCACAGACTCGATCCTAAGGGCTTTCCGCGGGAGATGAGGCCCTCCACGTAAACACACACACAAAGCCACTTTATTGGAAACCGAAAAACCACCGCGGAGGGTTTAGGGGAGCTAGACGGGGGCGGAGGGCGGGGCCTGGAGGGCGTGACCGCCTCCCAAAGCGTAACCGCGGGGGGTCCTAGTGTCTTAGGTCCCGCCCCCGAACCGCCCCAGCCATAGGCGGGGCCGCTTTTCCACACTTAACGCTCATTGGCTGGACGAGGAGCGTAACCTTCGGCAGGGAGGCCTTATTGGCTGAATTCCTGCACAGGCGCTTCGGGGGCGGGGCCCAAGAAACGCGGGGCCTACGCTAGGAGCGCGCCTTTTTGCTGCGAGGTCGCGTTTCCAGGTGCTGCTGAGGGTCCCTGCGGCCAGGCGTGAGGGTCGAGGGCTGGAGGTTGTTAGTCTTGGGCGGAGATGGGGGCACCCTGGGCCAGGCCCCGCCGTCTTCGCTCTCGCACGCTCAGCTTTCCCGCGCGGATCCGAACGGGGTGGGCGGTGTCGCGGGCGTGATGTCATCGCTAGGCGACGCGCGCAGCCCGAGGCAGCCGTGACCTCTCCGCGTGGGGAGCTGCGCGACGATGCTGCGGATAGTCCGGGCCGCGGCGCGGGCCTGGCGCCGGCCCACGGGCTGCCGGGTGAGGCCGGAGGCTGGGGACGGGGTCTGAGGACAAAGGTTGGCGGTTCCGGGGGTCGACGCTCACTCTCGGCCGCCGTTTACAGGGCTTGAACGCGGTGGCGGAAGAGGCGGTGCCGCAGGCGGCCAAGCCGGAGGCCGTAGGGAGCGCGGGTGAGGCTGCCGGGGTCGCCCTAGGAGGGACGGCGACCGGGAGCCCAGACGCGCGGCCCTGACCGACGACCTCCCAATCGCTTCAGGTCCCCAGGAGCCCGTGCTGCGCAGGTGCGAGCTCCCGGTACCGGCGCCCCGGCGTCCGGTGCAGGCCTGGGTGGAGTCCCTTCGGGGCTACGAGCAGGAGCGCGTGGGTCTGGCCGAGCTGCACCCCGAAGTTTTCTCCACAGCGCCCAGGTGAGTGGGAGTGAAAACGGTGAACCGAGTGCCGGAGGGACGAGAAGCGGGGCTTCAGGGATCAGGATGACCTGGGCTTGAGCCTCACTTTCTCCACCTGCCAAACGGGGATGATGGTTTTCCCTCCTGCAGAGTTGTGTGAGGTTGAGGTCCCCCAAGAGTTAAGGACGCAGAACTCTGGAGCCTGAGTGACTGAGTTCAAATCCTGCCTTCCCTCTTCTTGTGTTCCAGTGTCCCCCATTGTGTCAAACCTCAAGAGGTTGCTGTGATGGTGACATGAGTTAATTGTGGCACGTGATTGATTCTGTAGATATGTTGATTATGATTGCTGTTACCGGGTTTTGCGAAAATAAGCACTTACAATGGTTAAGCCCTTACTGAGTGCCTAGCATAGCCTATTTACATTTTGGTTAAGTAGATCCTTATGGCAACCCTAGGATAGGATCCAGGGTTGCGGGGGGTTGTTTGTTTGTTTGTTTGTTTGTTTTGCTTTGCTTTGTAGATAAAGAAACTCCGCACAGGGCACCTGGGTGGTTCAGCGGTTGAGCATCTACCTTTGGCTCAGGTGGTGGTCCCAGGGTCCTCGGATGTAGTCCTGCATTGGGCTCCCTGCATGGAGCCTGCTTCTCCCTGTGCCTGTGTCTCTGCCTCTCTCTGTATGTCTCTCGTGAATAAATAAATAAATTTAAAAAAAAAAAGAAGAGAAAAGAAAAGAAACTGAGCACAGACAGGTTAAGGAATTTGCTCAAAGTCACACAGCTTCTAAGCTTTAGAGCCAGGATCTCAACCTTATGTGGGCCAACTCCTTGGGCTGGCTTATTGCTCGCTTGCCAAGGCATATGATGCCCCTCAAGTGCATTGTATCTGGCACTTAATAAGTGCTGTTAGTTCATTACTATCACTACTCAGTAGCCCTCTCATTAGTCCCCTGCTTTTACAGAGTCTCAATCTAGTGGAGTGACAAAAGAAATTAAAGACAGGATCCCTGGGTGGCTCAGTGGTTTAGCGCTGCCTTCAGCTCAGGGTGTGATCCTGGAGTCCCGGGATCGAGTCCCATGTCGGGCTCCCTGCATGGAGCCTGCTTCTCCCTCTGCCTGTGTCTCTGCCTCTCTCTGTGTCTCTCATGAATAAATAAATAAAATCTTTCAAAAAAAATTAAAGACAACATATACAGAGTCCCAATCTAGTGCAGGATGACAAAATAAATTAAAAACAACATATTTTGTGTATTTGGTAAATACTTAAAAAGCATCTGCTATGTGCCAAATTCCATTCTAGGTGTTGGGACTACAGCAGTGAGTGAGCACCAAGGTTGCTGATGTTGCTTATAGTTAAGAGCGAGGGTCTGCAAGCTTTTTCTGTAAAGGGCCGGATAGTAAATATTTGCGGCTTTGCAGGGTATAATGTAGCCATGGCAACTCCTCATCTCTGCTGATGTAGTGCAATAGCAGCTATAGACAGTTTGTAAGCAGAAGCATGGCTGTGTTCCAGTAAAACATATTTACAGATACAGGCAGCAGGCCAGATTTGGCCTACTAGCCATAGCAGTTTGCCAACCCCTGGCAAGCTACCCTGGAGTCATGTCCAACATAGCCACATAATGTGAATCACGTGTATAATTTAAATTTTGCTAGTAGCCACATTTAAAGAAAAATAGGAAGAAACAATCTATTTTATTTAAACTGATATATCTAAAATATTGTCATTTCAACATGTAACACTGGCCACATTTCAGTTGTTCAGTAGCCACATGTGTGGCCAATGTCTACTGAATGGGATACTGCAGGGCTAGAGAAGCAAACCAGTCCATAAAGGAGGTGGCAATAAGTAAGTTGTAAGAATAGAAAGAGAGTAAGATACTGTGAGAAGGAGGATGAAGTGGCTATCGTCTTAGCAAGGAGGCTCCTCTCGGAGTTGTTGTTTGGGCTGAGAAGGAACCAGCCAGGGGAAGAGCATTTCGGGCAGAGGGAACAGTGAGCACAAAGGCATTTCACAGAATGGAAATGGAATGGGACTGGAGGTGGTATGAGATGGGGCAGCGAGGGGCAGGGGCAGATCACATAGGGCCCTGGAACAAGAATGGGGGAGCCCCTGTTTTCATGTGGTGCGGTGGGAAGGGCTTTAACTGGAGGTAGGCCTTTCACGTCCTCTTCTTTCTCCATAGGTTGGATATCTTGCACCAGGTTGCCATCTGGCAGAGGAACTTTAAGAGAATTGTGAGTGCCCGAATTGGGTGACGTTGGTGGAAGGAGGCAGGGAGGGCTCCTCAGTTTGTCTTCCCTGGACTGCTAGCCTCAGGCCTTATCTTCTCTCTTCTGAACTATTCACTGATGGGTGATTTGCCAGGTGTTCATTAGGCATTGTGCTGTGGACAAGACCGGCAAGATCCCTGCCCTTCTTGAAGTTCAGAGTCTAGTTAGCTGAACATGAATCAAGTAGTCATGCCTGTAAAAATATGATGAGGGAAGTTGTGCCAGGAAAGGGGATAGTTATCCTCAGGTGTGTAGGAGGTGCTGACTTAGGTAAAGGGGATAGTGGCGTGAGGGTAGAGGTAATGGGAATAGCACATGCAAAGGTCCTGCAGCAGGGACGACAGGGAGCCAGGTATGGCCACACAGATCAGCAGGAACAGTGGTGAGTAGTTTGGATTTTTTGCCAAGTGCATTGAAGAAGCCAGTATCGGTCATGTCTCTTTTGCTTTCCATCTGCTTACCTCACGTCCAGGGAGTCCTCCCCCTGCTCACACCCTCCCTGGCTCACCATGGTGCTAGGAACGAAGTCTTCAGCCTGACATTGGAAGTCCCTCGTCACGTCCCCACCTGTCCCTGATTTTCTTCACTCTCTACACACGTTTCCCCATGCCACACCTTCCTTTCAGTCGCCACCGTATGAAAATCACTCAAAAAATACTGAGTGCCTACTGTGTGCCAGGCAGCAGCGCCCCTGCCTTTCTGAGGCTGTGAGTGAACGAGGGAACTCTCGATTTCTTCAGCCTTCTCTCCCTCCCCAAGTGCTGTGTGCTTGTCCCGATGGAGCCCTAATCTCTGTGCCTCTTGTCAGGCTCCCCAGTGGCAAGGGTTCCCAGGCCTGGGGCCTTTCGGCCGTGACCATGTCTGCCTCGGGAACCTGACCGTCTCCTGCCTTTGCACCTGCAGAGCTACGCCAAGACCAAGACCAGGGCGGAGGTGCAGGGTGGAGGCCGGAAGCCTTGGCCACAGAAAGGCAGTGGGCGCTCTAGGCATGGCAGCATCCGTTCCCCCATCTGGCGAGGAGGTGAGTGGGGGGCGTCTGGGTGTTTAATCGCACATACACACCTACGTCTGTTGTGATGCCTCATCAGTCCCATTCCTTCTACTTGGGCAGGGGCAGCAGGACTCAAGCCCAGAGACCTCACTGGCCATGTGCGAGTCAGAAAGTTGTCTACTTTCCCAGCCCCCACCAGCCCTGGCTCTAGCCTGCACTCCCCCATCCCCACCCCTTTTTAAAAAATATTTTCTTTAGTTGAGAGAAGAGAGACAACAAGCAGGGGGAATGGCAGAGGAAGAGGAAGAAGCAGGCCACCTGCTGAGCTGGGAGCCCAATGCGGGGCTCAATCCCAGGACCCTGGGATCACGGCCTGAGCCGAAGGCAGATGCTTAACTGACTGAACCCCCCAGGCGCTCTCTCTGTGTGGCCACAGCCCCTTTTGACCCTGACTCCTGTCTCAACTCTCCTGGACCAGACTTCCTGCTTTTCCTAAACCGCCCAGCTCCCCACCTTTTTGGGAAGTCTGAGCTCCTTACCTTGGCCTTCCAGGCAGTGGAGCCTACAGGCCGCACCCCCCACCTGTTCCTCTACATCCTCTCTGACCAGACACCTCTCCCATTTGCCTGGCTGACTCTTTCCATCCTTAGGATGTGTTTGGCCTGTGCCTCTTCCAGGAAGCCCTCCCTGACCTCCTTTGGCTGTGCTGCCCCCAAGAAGACAGCCCTCATTCCCTGGTTCCTGTGTCTGAATACGAATGACATGAGGGCATTCATCTTGTTCTGTGTTGCACCCCCAGGGCCCAGCAGAGGATGGACACAATAGGTAGATGGTCCTCACTCAGGGTTTGACAGCTGAGAAAACAGGCTCAGTGAGGCAAAGTCATCTATTGCAGGTGATGCTGGACCTGAGGCCCTACCTCTTTGCTGATTCTGTTTGGTGCCTCTCTACACCAGCCACTGTGACAAATTTCTGACCTCTATGCCCAGCTGGGGTCTTTACCTGTTCACACCTCTGTCTCTGCAGGAGGCATTGCCCACGGCCCCCGCGGCCCCACCAGCTACTACTATATGCTGCCCATGAAAGTGCGGGTGCAGGGCCTCAAGGTGGCGCTGACGGTCAAGCTGGCCCAGGTACAGCCCTGATCCCACCAGGAGCTGCTGGGGTCCTGGGGCCTGGGCTGTGGGGGCTGGAGAATTCAGGCGGCTCCCGGGAGGCCTTCACGGGCTCAGACTGCCCTTTCTTCCCAATAGGATGACCTGCACATTGTAGACTCCCTGGAGCTGCCGACCTCGGACCCCCAGTACCTGACAGAACTGGCCCGCTACCGCCACTGGGGTGACTCTGTGCTCCTTGTGGACCTGTGAGGGTGCGGGACAGAGCAGGGGTGGGGGTGCTGGGTGCCAGGCCCTGGCCTCTGCAGCTGCAGCATTCCCCTCCTGGCCTCGGTTTCAGAGCATACGAGAACATGCCTCAGAACATCGTGGCAGCCACCACTGGGCTCAAGACCTTCAACCTAATCCCAGCTGTCGGTGAGCAGAGGGCCCCGCTTCTCCCCAGGTCCCCAACAGCCCACGGGCCAGTTCCAGTTGTACACCTGCCACTCTGTGCCCTCATCAACCCAGCCCTCAGCTTGGCCGAACAGGGCATCGGGAAATGCCATCCTTAAAGGCTTTGTGCGACCTCTGGTCTCGGTGCTGGGCACGGAGTGATTGCGCGGGCTGCCAACTATCCTCATCTGGCTCCTCGCTCAGACAGGCGGAGCTGTGGGGTCCTGTCTGGCTGGGCCAGGTCTCAGCCATCACCACATTGATTCATCCCTAAGGCTCTCTCTCCTGACTGCGTGACTGGCTGCTTCTCCGACAGCTGCACCTGGGGTTCTCAGGAGCACCTTGTCCTATAAGTACTCGGAATTCCACCTGTTGTACCCCCCAGCGCCCCCCTCTCCTTGGCGGCCCTGTCCCGGGGTTCCTGTTCTCTTCTGCAGCCTGTTGTCCCCACCACGGCCACCAGAGGGCGCCTGTGAGCCCCGGAGCCCCAGCGCTCCCCTCTGCCCACAGCCTGGGGGGTTCCCACTTCCCTCTTTTCAAAGCCCAAATACTCCTGAGGCCCACAAGATCCTGCACAACTTGCCCCATCCTCTCCTTCCGGTGTGTCTGTCCCACTGGAGTGTGAGGTGGGAATCACAGCCGCAGCGCAGGGCAGAGCCAGGCTCACAGGAGGCTCTCCATCTGCGGCTGACTGGAGGGTAGTCGCTTGCCCAGGGTCTTGCCGTCAGTGAGCAGCTGAGCCCAGGTTTGAACCTAGCCTGCAAGATCTGGGACCCCATGCCAGGCCATGTGTCTCTATAGGAGGGGAATGTGGGGAGGGGTTTGCTCCCTCCAGGAGGAAAGGGGGCTCCAGATGTGGTAGGCAGCCCAGCCTGGACTGCTTCTCTACCCCCACCCCCAGGCCTGAACGTGTACAGCATGCTCAAACACCAGACCCTGGTTCTGACCCTGCAGACCTTGGCCTTCCTGGAGGAGAAGCTGCTCTGGCATGACTCGCGCTACACACCCCTCTACCCCTTCCGCCTACCCTACCGCGACTTCCCCTGAACCCGGATCCTGTGCACTCTGGGGCCCATCAGGCACCCTCTTCCTGGACCACTCCATGCCAGGTGCCTGCTGTGAGCCAGCCTGAGCCCCTGGCAGGCTTGGGAACCATGTGCCCACGCAACCCACTCATCCCAACAGGAAGCGAATTCCACAACACACAGTAGCCAGGCAGGCATCACTACCAGGAAGGGGCAACGCAGCAAGAAAGCTGGACTGAACTCTGGCCCCAATTTTCTCTTAAATTTTGAAGATAGATTTTATTTTTTAATCAAGGAAGAGAAACAGAACAGCTCATTCCCATTTTGTAAATACTTCTACTTGGCAAGTCCAGCTCTCCTCAGTGCTAGGTGCTTCTGGGTACCTCTCTCAAGGGACAACCTCAGGGCTGTTTATAGCAATGACCCCACCATCAGCTTTCCCAGGATGAGTCCAACTCCAGTAGTGTGCAGAGGAGTGTGGGCACTGCTGTCCCTAGGAACCCATTCCCAAGCCCTGTCACCGAGAATTCACCTCCCTGATGGTGTCTCGGGTGCCCTTGATTATGGTCCTTCAGGCCAAGCAGTGGGTTTGATTCTACAAATAGGAAGTGTAAGCCTGGGCTTTCACCATGATTTTCCCCTAAGCAGAGTGTGAAGCTACGTCAATACACGAGGAAATAAACACATTTGTAAAAGCACCTACCTGGATATCCTCATTTTTTTTTAAGATTTTTTATTTATTTATTCATGAGAGACACAGAGAGGGAGAGGCACAGGCACAGGCAAAGGGAGAAGCAGGCTCCATGCAGGGAGCCTGATGTGGGACTCGATCCCCGGTCTCCAGGATCAGGCTCTGGGCTGAAGGCGGCGCTAAACCACTGAGCCACCCAGGCTGCCCGGGTATCCTCATTCTTAAGTCTGCTGATGTTTGCTCACCATGTTCATTTTTTTCGGTAATAGTCATAACTCAGATTATAATGCAGTCAGTTTCTTTAAAGTCATCCAGACCTGACATCTGCATGTGTAGGCCCAGCCAGGCCAGGCAGCCACAGTGACCACCCATGGCTAGGCTGCCCCTTCCTTGACAGAAACATCTCTGGAATGCGTCTCCAGGGAGTGCCTTCAGAGCTTGCAACACATTCTTTGAAAATCCTCAAAGATATCCTTAAAGCACCAGATTCAACTAAGTAAAAAAGCCATTTGGAGCCAGTAGTAAGAAGGGGAGCAGAGGGTAGGTAGGAAATGGGGCTGGGGCTGAAGCCAAATGTCCCAGTCTCGCTTGTGCCTCTCACCGGCCCCACGGACACGAGTGAGACCCAGCTGTTCTGACGGCGCCCACACCCGTCTAGGTTTGGCTCCGAGTACCGCTGCTTAGTGGTCCACTTCACGGCGGACGGGAAACCAAGCCCAACACCGCCCTCGCCGCCAGACTTTCCAAAGAAATGTGTCAGAACCTGCTCCACCGTCCTGGAAACCCTCAGCCAGACTAAGGACGCAAAAAAGCATTAGGAAAAAAATGATCTGAGGGCACCTGGAGGGCTCAGTTGGTTGAGCATCTGACTCAGTTTTGGCTCAGGTCGTGATCTCAAGGTCATGGGGTTGAGCCCCCTCCCCCCACAGCTCTGCGCCCAGCCGGGAGGCTGCTGGAGAGTCCCCCTCCTGCTCTTCCCCCCCATTCGGGCTCTCTCTGTCTCTCAAATCTTTAGGGCATCTGGGTGGCTCAATGGGTTAAGCATCTGCCTTTGGCTCCAGTCATGATCCCCGGGTCCTGGGATCAAGCACCCCTGCTCAGCGGGGAGCCTGCTTCTCTCTCTCCCTCCGCCCCTCCCCCCGCTCATGCACACGGCTCTCTCCATCTCTCTCACACACAAAAAAAAAATCTTAAAAAGAAAAAGATAAAAATAAGTCTTAAGAAAAGATCTGGGACGCCTGGGTGGCTCAGCAGTTGAGCATCTGTCTTCAGCTCAGGGCGTGATCCCGGAGTCCCGGAATCAAGTCCCACATTGGGCTCCCTGCATGGAGCCTGCTTCTCCCTCTGCCTGTGTCTCTGCCTCTCTCTTTGTCTTGAATAAATAAAAATTTTTTTTAAAGATCTGATAACTAGAATGTGCTTCCAAATAATCAGGAGGCAGTGTGTGTATTAGTTTCCTAGGGCTGCCTTAACCGAGTACCACTGGCTGGGGCGCTAAAAGAACAGAAATGCATTGTCTCACGGTTCAAGAAGCTAGAAATCCGAGATCAAGGTGTCGGCGAGTTGGTTCCTTCTGAGGCTCTGACGGAGACGTCCCATCCCTCTCCCCTGGCTTCTGGTGGTTTGCTGGCAATCCTTGGCATTACTTGGCTCGTAATCACCCAAGGTCTTCCCTCACCTTCGAATGGCCATGTTCCTGGGTATGTGCCTGTGTCCAGATTTCCCCTTTTTATAAGGACACGGGTCATATTGGGTTAGCCCTTGCCCGGATAACTTCATCTTACTCATTTACAACTACTAGGGTTAGCACTTTTTTTTTTCTCTTGCTGGGAAGAGCAACAGTTGATCCCATGACGCGGTGTAAGGTGAGATCTGGAAAAAGAATCAGCTGTGAGAGGGGTGCCTGGGGCGCTTGGCTGGTTAAGTGTCTGCCTTTGACTCAGGTCCTGATCCTAGGGTCCTGGAATCGAGTCCCACATCAGGCTCCCTGCTGATCAGGGAGTCTGCTTCTCCCTCTGACTCTACTGCTCACTCATACTCCCTTTCTCTCTCTCTCTCTCTCTCTCTCTCTCTCTCTCAAATAAATAGATAAAATCTTTAAAAAAATCATTAAAAAAAAAAAAAAAGCATAGGGATCCCTGGGTGGTGCAACGGTTTGGCGCCTGCCTTTGGCCCAGGGCGCGATCCTGGAGACCCAGATCGAATCCCACGTCGGGCTCCCGGTGCATGGAGCCTGCTTCTCCCTCTGCCTGTGTCTCTGCCTCTCTCTCTCTCTCTCTGTGTGACTATCATAAATAAAAATTTAAAAAAAAATCAGCCATCAGACCTGTGGAAGCTGGCACATGTGGCTTCATCATGTATCCTCTGCTATTGTCTGTGTTTGAAATTCTCTATAATAAACCTTAGTTTTTATGTTTTTTAAGATTTTATTAAAATCTTAATAGGACTGGGATCAGACTCCCAGAGAACAGGGCGGGGTGGGGGGTGGGGGGCGAGAGGCAGGTGGCTCTGATGGTGGAGCCAGGGTGTCTGCTTCTTGGTGGTCAGCATGGAGGCCCCCTGGGTGGAGCTGAGACAAGAGTCCCAACCCAGACCAATGATGCCCCCACTCTGGCAAAGGGGTCTCTAGGAAAGAAAGCCTCAGAGTCCCCCATATACCCCCCAAATCCACCAGGGGTGCCACTTGAACACACTGCCAGGCCATCCAAGAGGGCAAAGCCACCAGCCCAGGAAAAACTGCCCTGTCCCCCATCCTCTCCTTCCTGCACGTGGGCAGGAGGGACCCAAAGGCTAGTGAGATGGGCGACGCAGATAGAAAGGTCAAGCAGAGGGACCAGGCCCTTCTTCCTCACTGAGGCCTCCAGCCAGGCAGGGTCTGACCCAGGGCTTTCATTCAACATCAAGTCAAGGTCAGAGATCTGAGTGTGATACTGACTTCGGCCGAGTCCTGCGCGCAATTCTCAGCAAGGGGTGGGGCGAGATTCCACCACAGAATAAGGGGATGGAAGGAGAAGCAGACTCGTGTTTCGCCTGGCACGTAAACAACCTGGATTGCTTTACCCACCCCTCCCCCGCAGGGTTGCTAGGATGAACTGTGATGTCAGGATGAACCAGATCTGTAGGAAGCATGTATTTCTGCCTGGGAAATTTGAGGGGGGTATTCTCAGAGCTGGGTCCTGAGAAACAGGACAAATAGTGAGAACGACGATTCCTGCCTGCCCTCGCTCTGCGCTTGCCAAGCCCCGCACACCCACTATGTTAGTGGAATCTCACACCCAGCCTTGGAGGTGTGTGTCACCATCCCATTCTACAGCTGAGGCCATTAAGACGCCACCTGCGAGAAGTGTCTGGCTCATGGCCGCGGCTCTCAGCATCCTTGACACCTGCTGTCTCACACACAGCCCCCACCAGCTGCCAATGCTGCAGGACCATCCTGGGCTCATCTGCTAGACAGATCAGAAGGACTGGGGAACCACAATGGCACACCACCCACTAGGATGGCAATAACAGGAATAATAATAAAACAAAATTGGTATTGACGAGGATGTGGAGATATCGGAAGTCTTGAATGTTGGCGCATTGCTGGTGAGAATGTCAAAAGGTACAGCTGCTGTTCCTCCAAAACAGTCCACTTTTCCTTCGAAAGTTCCACCTGGAATTACCATATGACCCAGCAATTGCACTTCTGAGTGTATTCCCAAAAGAACTGAAAAAAATGTTCATGCCAAAGCTTGGACGTGAATGCACAGAGCAAGATGATTCACGACAGCCAAAAAGAGAGAAACAACCCAGATGTCCATCAACTGATGGACGGATCGACAAAATGTCATATCTACATGCAATGGATTAGTATCCTTCTATTAAAAAAAATGAGGCATGCCAAAAATAATTGAAAACAGGGACTGGAGCAGATATTTGTATGCCAGTGTTCATGGCGGCATTATTCACGATAGCCAAAAGGTGGCAAATGACTCACATGACTGTCAGTTGATGAATGGATCAACAAAATGTGATATACCATTGCAGTGGAATATTATTTGGCCATAAAAAGGAAAAAGTACTGAGAGTTGCTACAACAAGGATGAACCTTTATGCTAAACATTTTGAACATTATGCTAAGGGAAAGAAGCCAGACACAAAAGGCCAGAGTGTGGGATTCCATTTACAGGAAATGTCCAGAATATGCAAAGCCATGAAGACAGTTTATCAGTGGTTGCCAGGGCCCAAGGGGATTGGAGGGGGGTACCAGGTTTCTGGGGAGGGTGATGGAAATATTCCAGAATCGAATAGCGGTGATGGGTGCAAGATTGTGAACATACTAGAAAAATGTAAAAAGGCAAAAATGTAAATTTTACATTACGTGAATTTGTCTCAATTAAACATTTATATATATATAAATGTGGCCCAACCTCTGGATATTTATCTGAAGGAAACAAAGTCAGTATCTTGAAAAGGCGTCTACACCTCCATGGTACCGCAGCATTATTTACAATACTCAAGACAGAGAAACAACCTAACTGTCCATTAGTGGAATGGATATATATACACACAATGGAATGCCATTTGGCCATTAAAAAAAAAAAAGGTAAGTTTGGAACACCTGTGTGGCTCAGTTGGTTAAGCATTTGATTCTTTTTAAGATTTTATTTATTTATTCATGAGAGACACAGAAAGAGAGAGGCAGAGATACAGGCAGAGGGAGCAGCAGGCTCCATCCAGGGAGCTCGATGGGGCACTTGATCCCCGGACTCCAGGATCATGACCTGAGTCAAAGGGAGATGTTCAACCACTGAGCCTCCCAGGCGTTCTAGCATTCGACTCTTGATCTCAGCTCCAGTCTTGATCTCACCGTTTTGAGTTCAAGCCCCGTGTTGGTCTCCACACTAGGTGTGGAGCCTACTTAAAAAAATAAAAAAAATAACTAAAAAAGGGACTCCTGGGTGGCTCAGGAGTTGAGCGTCTGCCTTTGCTCCGAGTGTGATCCCGGGGTTCCGGGATTGAGTCCCACATCAGGCTTCCTACAGGGAGCCTGCTTCTCCCTCTGCCTGTATCTCTGCCTCTTTCTCTATGTCTCTCATGAATAAATAAATAAAATCTTTAAAAAAATTTCAAATAAGTAAGTATAAATAAATGAAGTAATGAACTAGAGGGAGCTAAGATTCCTGGAGCAGAGTCTACCTATGCCAATCCTGTGCCTGGCATTAGACTGAACCTCAGTGACCCCAAAGGTAACTCCACTCATGCACACCTTTCCTGACTCCTTCCATCCCAGGTGTTTCTTGAGATCGCCTCCCAGATAAACTGCCTGAATACCAAGTTTTGTTTCGGGGGTTACTTTTGGAGGAGAATTTACACGAAAATAGCCGGTGAGTTTCAGAGCCTGGATTCAAATCCCAGTCTGCTCCTAATCCTGTTAGAAGTTTGTGGATGAGATGCTCTAAGAGCCTTTTGTAAAAATGGTAGGAAAGAAATTCTGGGCCAGGGGAACAGCATGTTCAGAATGCTCAGAGACAAAAGAAGCAGTCAGGATGGGCCATGTGGCCACGCCAGAGCGCAGACTGAAGAGAGGGCAGGCCCAATGCCACAGAGTGAGGTGTGGATACTTCTGCTCTGTGTCCACAGCCTCTGGCCTGCAGTGACCATTGATTGGCCTGCCCGAGACTGCCTGGCACCCTGGAGGAAGCCCTGCCCTTCCTGGCAACTTCAGTGAAGGCTTGAGAAGGATCTGTTTTCCTTTTCCTCAAGGAAACACAAAGGGAGGGTAAGACCAGGAGATGGATGCTCCTCTTGGCAACCTGTCCCCCATTACCACCCCATCTTCGTCTCAGGAAATGTCTCTCCATCCCTCCAGGGGCTCATATCAAGACCAACAAGCCCTCCTTGAGTATTCTGTCCTTATGTCCCAGCAAGTGCAGTTGACCCTGCCACCGAAACGGAAGCCAAATCTGACCACTTCTCCAGGGCCACTGCCCAGGGGAGGCCCCATCGTTACTCAGAAGGACCATCTCCTCTCCCGCCTCCCAGCTTCCACACTGTCTTCCCTGCTCCCAGAACATAGATCCTGCAGTCACAGGGAGGTGCCTGTAAACATTGGAGTCAGGGCTGTCCCTCCTCTACTCAGAACTCTCCATGACTCCCACTTCACTGGGAGGAAAAGCCAAAGTTCCCTGCAGGCTGACAAAGGTCCCCTGCACCACCTCCTCCCTGCCCTCCTTTCCTTGTCCCTTCCTTACTTCACTCCAGCCACACTGGCCTCCTGGCTCTCTGTACCTCAGGGCCTTTGCACATTCAGTACTGTCTGGTATACTCCCTCCTGGATACTGTCACAGCACCCTTCTCACCTCCTGTGGTCTTTGCTTAACTGTCACCTCCTCAGTCTTTCTCAGAGTACTCTACTTAAAACTTCATCAACCCTCACATTGCCTATTCCCTCTCGTTTTATTTCTCCTCAGCACTAATCACAAGCTAACACCCCATATATTTTATTTTTGCTTCTTGTCTGTCCCCACGCCCCCACCTTATAAAACCATCTCTGCACAATGGCGAAATTTTTGTCTCTTCTTTTTTTTTTTAAGATTTTATTTACTTATTCATGAGAGACACACAGAGAGAGACAGAGACACAGGCAGAGGGAGAAGCAGGCTCCCCCCTGGGAGCCTGATGCGGGACTCGATACCGGGACCCCCGGGATCACGACCTGAGCCAAAAGCAGAGGCTCAACCACTGAGCCACCCAGGCGCCCCAATTTTTGTCTTTTCTGATCCTTGTTGTGTCGCTAGCACACCTGGAAGGATTCCTGGTATACAGCAGGCGCTCAGTAAAACACTGCACAGCAGGTAGGGAGAGAGGAGAGAGATTGGCCCCTTTTCTGGCTGCAAGGAAGACTTGGGCCGCGCGGAGGAGCTCGAGGCCCGCGCACTTCGGCCCGGGGTCCAGGGACCCACCGAGGAGAGGCCGAGAAAAATCCCCCGGAAAATACTCCCCGACCCCACCCCGCACAGGATTTTCCCAGGCCCGTCGAGGCGCAGCGCTGCCCAAGTAGTCCCGGGCGGGAATTCAGCACCCGCCACACCCCGCGGAGAAAGATCCCCGTGGAAATTCCTTAGGAACGATCGGGGCGGGGGGAGGGACGCGTTCCTGGCTGTCCAGTGACTCGCAGCCCATCCTCCGGAGGAAGGGCCCGAACGTCCCGGGGCCCCCTCCCTTCCCCTTCTGCTGCGCGACCTCCCTGGCCCCGCGGAGGTCTCCATGGCGACGCGGCGCGCGCCCCACAACAGGAAGCCTTAGGCGGCGCGGCCCGGCGTGGGAGACCCCAGGGCCCCCGGCCTCGCGGCGGCAGGTGCCAAGGCCAGGGGCGGGGCGCGCGCAGGCGGACCGGGCGGGCGCAGGGCTCCGCACGCGGGCAGCGCGGGCGCCCGGGCTCCGGGTTCCCCAGCCGCGCGCCGCGCTGGGGGTTTGCCGGCCTCCTCTCCCCGCCCCAGCGGGGCCCGGGAGCTGTTTCCCTGCGGCAGGCAAGGGTCCGAGCGCCCCGTCTGCATTTCAGGTCTGCTGCCTGCGTCCCCCCGAGGAGCCCGTGGACTCCGCGCGTCGGGACCACGCGGCTTCCTTCCTTTTTCTGGAAGCGGTCAAGACGCCCCGCAGCGGAGACCAAAAGGGGAAGCGAGGCCGCGGGGGTGGAAGCACCCATCGGAGGGGGCTGCAGGGCCCCGGACGTGATGACGCGGCTAGTCCTCACCCCCAGGGCTCGCGGCCGCCAGAATACGCCCGGGCCTGTTCCTGCCGCTTCTCGGGGAAATCAGCTGATGCGGCGGGGGCCGTGTCCCTTGGGGAGGGGCACCCCTGATCGAGACCGCCCAGACGGGATTCCTGGGCCCGCGCCCAAGCCGGGGCCCCTCCACTGGGCTAAAGAGGCCTGCGTGCGGCGGGGCGTCACACTTGGCCCCTCGCACCTCGGAGCCTCAGTTTACCGCTCTGTGGAACGGGCACAGCCACTGGCCCTACCGTCCAGGGTGAGTCTGCGGCCCTCAGTAAAGCTCTTAGCGCCGCGTCAACGCAGAACCCCGGGCAGCCCGGCCCCGACGCGAGCCCCAGCGCCGGGAGCTGTCCCCGGGGCGCGCTGGCAGCCGCGGCCCTCGTTGCTTCAATTCGGAAATTCCAGCCCTCGAGCGGCCGGCTAGGGGTACCACACGACCTGGGCCCCCAACCCTCTCCGTCCGGAAACGCCAGAGCCCTCCTTCCGGAGGGGAAGCCGCGAGGTTTCCGGGAAAGCGGCCCCGCCCCCTGTCCCCCCCAGCCGGGCCACTATAAAAGGTCCCGCGCGCGCCGGGAGCGCAGACCGCGCCGCCCGCCTCCGCCCGCCCGCGATGGCTCCCGGCCCCGCCGCGCCCGCGCTGCCCGCGCTGCCCGCGCTCCTGGCCCTCCTCGGGGCTCTGCTCCCAGGTGAGTCGCGGGGGGGCTGCCGTCGCGCCGACTCCCGGGGTCCATGCTGCGCCCTGGGCGCACCGGGAGGACCGAGTCCGGGCCGGCGCGGGAGAAGCCGGGATCGCACTCAGGGAGCGGTTTACGGGCCGCTGCGGGACAGCGGCGGTGGGTTCGGATCCAGGCCCTGCGTCGCGCCTCGCCCGGTGGCCTCAAGCTCGGCGTTGAGCCTCCCAGAGCCTCAGTTTCTCAGCTGTAGAAAGGAGAACGCAAGAGCGGCCTCCCCGGCAAGGTTGCGTGGTGGCTCGACGCCCCGTCTGGCTCCGGGACGGTCAGACGGCAGAGGGGTGGGTCTGCGCCAGGCTGAGTAGGCTGGGGACAGCACCCACCCCCCAACACATGCACATTCTGTTCCCCATCCCCTGCCCCTGGGGAAGTCCGGGACTGCTTCTGCTCAGGGGAATTCCAGGGCTGTCTTGCCCAGGGACCAGAGGCTGAGAGCAAGACCCCTCCACTGACTCCAGGCGAGAGGGAAGGGACAAAGGAGAGGGTGGGTCACTCCTGGTGGCCGGGTGCTGGGAAGCGCCGTCCTAGAAAAGGGCCCCCTGTGGTTCCCAGCTGGACAAAGGGTTCTAGTCCCGATGCTGTCTGGATATCTGGATTCTACTGCTTTTTAGGTGAGTCACCTTTCCTCTCCCAGCCTTACCGTTTCTGTGAAATGGGAACCATCACATTACTTTTGGAGAACTCACAGAGCCGCTGATTTCCCTGGGCCTCCGCCCCACCCAAAGCAGTGGACAGGAATCTTAGGAGGACGGATAGAAGGGATGGGCCCAGACAGACTTTTTTTCAGCTTCGGAGGCCCCCCGGGTCTGAGGAAGCTAACCACTCCAGCTGCCCTTCTTCCCTGCAGCCCCTCACTGTGTGCCCTGTGCTATGAGTCGGTTGCATTAGCAGGGGCTGGGATGACTGTATTCATCCACTTTACAGATGGGGATATTGAGGCCTGGAGAGGGGTGACCACTTGGCGGAGGGAGTAGGGAGCCAGCTGAGTTGGAACCTCTCCCCTCCCGGAGGGCTAGCGCCCTTCTATCTCACATCTTGGAAGGGAGAAGAACTCTGACTCCATTCTCCTCCTCTGCTGAAGTCCTACATGGCTTCCCATGGCCCTGGAGATGAAGAACAAGTCCTTGGCATGGCCTGTCCTGCCCACATGGTCTTCCTGACCTCATTTCTCCCAGCTCTTCCCCCTCACTCACTCTGTTCCAGCTACCCTGTCTCAGGGCTTTTGCACTTGTTCCTTATGCCTGGAACTAATTTCTCTGTTCTCTGAATGGCCAGCCCCTTCTCATCACTCACATGTTATCCTGTTGCCAAGGCACTGTCCGTTCTGTCACCCTGTTTTGTTTTTGTCAAAGTTCATATTAACATCAGTTATTAATTATCTTGTTTGCCTATGAATTTTTCTGTCTCCCACACCAAAGGCAGAGTTTTGTCTTGCTTAAGGCTCTGTGCCCCGCCCCCAGCACGGGCTGAGTACCCAGTGATCGGTGATCAGTTGATGAACCCAGTGTCTAATGCCTGGCTCCTCTTCCACCTTTTGTTCTAGGACTTGGAGGTGCCCAGACGTCCGTGGACCCAGCAGAAGCCATCATACTCCGAGGAGGCTCTGTGCAGGTGAACTGTAGTACCTCATGCAACCAGACCTCCATCTTCGGCCTGGAGACTCTGTTGACTAAGACGGAAGTGACCTCTGGGGACAACTGGGTGCTCTTTGAACTGACTGATGTGCAAGAAGATAGCAAGCTGATATGTTTCTCAAACTGTCATGAGCAGACCATGGCTCCGATGCACCTCACCGTATACTGTGAGTGGCTGGGTCCAGGGGCTGGATTAGGCAGGCTGGGTGGCAGAGGTGGGCACCTGGGGGTCCCTGCAGGCTGGGACAGCCCTTGTTGCTTGGTGGTGGGGCCAGAGCCGACTCACCTAAGAACTGGTGGGCCCGTCTTGAGAAAGCCTCATTGTCATTTGAAAGCCCTTCTGGAATTTTCTGGGGTGCATTTAGCACGTATTACAGAGATTCAGTACATCCCAAGCACCTCTAGGCCTCTTTAAACGTGTGACAGAGCATAGATGTGATTCTTTATTTTTTTTAAAGAAGGTACTTATTTATTCACGAGAGACAGAGAGAGAAAGGGAAAGACATGGGCAGAGGGAGAAGCAGGAGCCTGATGCGGGACTCAACCCCAGGACCCCAGGATCACCACCTGAGCCGAAGGCAGACGCTCAACCACTGAGCCACCCAGGCGTCCCTAGATATGATTCTTTAAAAGGAGAGGCAATTTAAAAGTAGCCCGGAGATGGCATTTTGTCACATATTGGCAACAATCAAAAGAATTGCTAACAGCTGTGCTGGCAAGACTGTGGGGAAGCAGGCGGTCCTGAGACATTGCTGACGGCGTGGGAGGATCAGGAAGCGTAACCCTGAGCGGAGAAGTGGGTGTCAGTTCTCTAAATGACGTACGTGTGCGTGCTTTGACATAGAAATCCCACTCCTGGGAATCGGGCTTCCGTGGGTCCCCATCCACGAGGGTACTGAGGGGGGTGCAGGATGTGCTTTTTCACTGTGGTTTTATTAAGGGCAGATGTTTGCAAGCCACTCAGGTGCAGGGAGCTGGGGAGACCAACTGTAGTTTGACGGTGTGATGGAATAGTATGCAGCTATGCAAAAATAAGAAAAAATAAGAAAATAAGATAAATAAAATAAAATAAAATAGAATGAGGAAGCTACTGTGTCCCAAAAAAAAAGAATGAGCTCCAAGGGTGTACTCCAAGGAGAAGAAGGGAGGTACGCCCAGAATGAGTGGCATGCCATCCTGGGTGTTAAGGAGCAGCACCGTGGGGTGAGGGGTGCCAGTGTTGACACATGAAGGAGTCGTGGGAGGAAATGCAAGAAATGACAATATTAGCTGGCCGTGAGGACAGAAGCTGAGGGAGGGCTGCTCTGGGAGAGGGCAGAGGGTGAGTCGTCTCGATGTGCCTTCTTTGACTCTGGGCATTTTGCACCGTGAGACTTACTGTCACCATCAGCCATAAATAAGTTCAGATGAAAAAAAAACAAAGCAAACAAGGAAGAAAAAAAAAAAAGGAAGAGCTGGTCGATTGGTTTTGGGATTAGCCAGCTTCCGGTTCCAATCCCTGCATGGCCCTAACTAACTGGGTGACTGTGGGGGACATGCCTTGTTGAGTGACTTTCCCCTGAGACCTCCTTGCATGGGTATAATTTTGCTGTGAAGGCAAAAAGGACATTCCACCTTCATGGTGCCTGGGCAAAGGAAGCCTTTGGGAAAGTAGCAGCTTTGCTTGTGACTTAGAGCATGCTTGGGCAGCTCCTGGCCAGGTGAGGGGAGTCCCCAAACATTCCGGGTGGCCTGTGAAACCCCAGGCAAACCTCCCCGAAGGACTTCTCCATTTCGGCCTGATAGCGGAGAGCCCAGTGCTCCGAGTGTGAGTCCTGTCTCTGCCACATTTCTCCCTGTGACTCTGGATACCAGACTCTGCCTTAGTTCCCAGCTCTGCCAAATGGAACAGATGTTACGCAGTAGGGGGGTCCCCCAGGAGACACTCCATCTAGCTTGACCTTGCCCCCCCCCCAGTGTAAAGATGAGGCAAGATCCCCAGGGTGGCTGAGCTTTCTCTGGAAAGAATAAAGGTGTTAACTCCTCTAGGACGTGACCTCTAACTGGGCCTCAAGGGTGAGTAGGAGTCCATAGACACACAGGACAGAGGGAACAGCCTAGACAAAGGTTTGAGTGGGAAAACATGCTGGGGGCAGGGGAGGGGGGCATTAGGAGGAGCTGATTACCAGCAGATTGGTGTGGCTAGAGCTGAGGTGGGCAGGACCTCAAATGCCAGGTCGAGGATCTGGGACCCTCTCAGGGTGATAGGGAGCCATGGAGGGTGTGTGAGCAGGCCAGGGATCTCGATAGTGGAAGGCTGATCTTATGGGAGGCCAGACAGCAGTTGGCCTGGACGTCGTCCAGACCACATGTGTGGGCAGTGGCTGGGTACAGGAAGGGAGGGCAGACAAATATTTGAAGAGTGAAGTAACCAGGACCGAAGGTTGGGGATCAGGGAAGGGTACCAGCAGGACAGACCTCCTCCCCCAGTCTGGCCTTAAGAGGCAAAGAGCTGGGCTCAAAGAAGTGAGTTTCATTTTGGGCCTGGGGGGTGGGGATAGGCCGAGGTTTGAGGTTTACCGCAGTTCTACAAACTCATTTTCGCAGCAGGTGCTTAGAGGTAAGCGCTGGACGTCTGAGGGGTTTCTCACCCTTTTATTTCTTCAAACAGCTTTACTGAGATGTCATATACACAGCATCAAAGTCTGCCCTTTGAAGTGTACGATTCAACACATTTTAACATATTTATAGAGTTGTACAAGCATCATCACAATCTTAGAACATTTCCATCACCCTAAAAAGAAACCTCATGCCCATTTATAGTCATTCTTTCTACCTCTTAAATGGATCCATACAAGTCTTACCTCCAATAACCCATTTTACAGCTCAGGAAACGGAGGCTCGATTTCTAAAACTATTCCAGAGGCGAAGTCACTCGCGTACAGCTCATGGCACCAAGGCCCCAAAACTAGGACTCAAACACAGACCCCGGACACCTTAACAGCCTTGCCATGAGACACTGTGGGGGCTCTTGGGACAGGAATGGTGGACTTTCCCAACTTTCACCAGCAGCCCAGGCTTGAGATTTTCTTACCTCACTGGGAGCAGAGACCCTGGCGTGCAAAACCTGAGCCCACGTGTTGTGTTTTCAGGGGATATTCAGAGTTTCATTTTGAGTGCCTGTGGGTTATTCTTGCCTTTTTTTTTTTTTTTTTTTTGACATTTCCAGGGTTCACATGGCACATTCAGGAACTTCTTTCCCTTTATATTTTTTAAGATGTTATTTATTCATTCATGAGAGACACAGAGAGAGAGAGAGGCAGAGACACAGGTAGAGGGGGAAGCAGGCTCCATGCAGGGAGCCCGACGCGGAACTCGATCCCGGGTCCCCAGGATCACACCCTGGGCTGAAAGCAGCACTAAACCGCTGAGCCACCGAGCTGCCCCTTCTTTCCCTTTAAAGGGGGCTTCTGAAAGGCCTCGAATCTGTGTGGGCAGGTCAGACTTATTCTTTCTGTAAATGTAGAGAGCTGCTCTGCAAAGCAAAGACCCCCACCCTCCTGGGCTGACAGGCCTCCTGGGGGGTGGGGCATAGGAGGGTAACAGGTTGAGTAGCTATGTCAACCTATGTCAACAGGTTGAGTAGCTATGTCAGTATGAGTAGCAGATGTCAGCTGGTGCTGGAGGTGAGAGGAAGGGGGAGCAGGGGACTTTAAAAAAAAAAAAAATCTTTACTGGGCAAGGAAGCTTACATTTTCTGATTTATTTGTCGGGACTCCTGGCCATAGATTTTGAGTTTCTTTTCCACTTCTCACTCTCAGATGCTGCAGTGGATAAAGAAATGTTTTGCCCCCTTCCCAGCCACCTGGGGACTTCCCACGGGTTTATCCTGAAGCTCTTAACATTCCTGTCTGGCTTAGGTGGTTTGGGGAGTGTTTGTGAAGAGAGGAGAGTGGCGGGGCTCCCGGAACAGGTGCAGCCGGCGCCCCAGCGCCCCCTGCAGCAGGCAGCTGTCCAGCTCACACCCCCCACCCTTGCCCCCTCAACACCCAGGGTTCCCGGAGCGAGTGGAGCTGGCACCCCTACCCCGCTGGCAGCCCGTGGGTGAGAACCTCACCATGACCTGCCAGGTGGCAGGCGGGGCGCCCCGGACCAACCTCGCGGTGGTGCTGCTCCGCGGGGAGGAGGAGCTGAGCCGGCAACCGGCCGTCGGGGAGCCCGCCGAGGTCACGTTCACGGTGGCGGTGGGCAGAGAGGACCACCTCGCCAACTTCTCGTGCCGCACGGACCTGGACCTGAGGCACCGAGGGTTGGGATTGTTCCAGAACAGCTCGGCGCCCAGGCAGCTCCAAACCTTTGGTGAGGCCCTGGGGAGCTGCCAGCAAGGATGGGCTCAGGGGATGTTCCTGCTTGGGGTGTGGGGGAGAGAGGCCTCTGGTCGTGGGGGCGCCAAGGTGGTGACCTAGATTACAAAGCCTTCTGGGAAGAGCATATACTTGGCCACTGGGGTGGGGTGGTCTGGGATGGGGTGCCCCAGCTGCAGGATCTTCTGAGAAGGCTGGAACCAGCATGTGTGCCAGGATAGGGGTGACCCAGGCCAGAGTCTTCTGGCAAGAGGATGTCCCAGAAAAGGGCTTCAGCTTGCCTGTCCCCTGTGTTCATACCCACCCTCTCTCTCCAGTCCTGCCAGAGACCCCCCCACGCCTTGCTACCCCCCCGATTGTGGAAGTGGGCACACAGTGGTCTGTGGACTGCACTCTGGATGGGGTGTTCCCAGCTTCGGAGGCCCAAGTCCACCTGGCGTTAGCAGAAGAGAGGCTGCACTCCACAGTCCTGTACAAAAAGGACTCCCTCTTGGCCACGGCAAATGTCAAAGCAAACCCAGAAGACGAGGGTACCCAGCAGCTATGGTGTGAGGTGACACTGGGAGACGAGAATCGGAGGTGGCAGGAGAATGTGACCTTCTATAGTAAGTAAAGACAGACAGGGCGGGGCTTCCACGGGGTGGGACCAGTCCTAGGGGTCGTGCTCACTGTATGCCTGTCCCCAGGCTTCCCGGCACCCAACCTGACCCTGAGTGAGCCAGAGGTCTCAGAATGGACTACGGTGACTGTGGAGTGTGAGGCCCCTGCTGGAGTCGTGATGTCGCTGAGCGGGCTCCCTTCGGGGCTTGCAGTACCCAGGGCACAGTTCCAACTAAATGCCAGCGCTGCCGACAACAGGCGCAGCTTCTCCTGCTCTGCTGCCCTGGAGGTGGCTGGGCACATGCTGCAAAAGAACCAGACCCGGGAGCTCCACGTCCTGTGTGAGTGAGGCCACTGGACAATGATCCTTAGGGGTTACCCTAAGACTCCATGAGCTCCTGCCCTCTGAGGGCCCCCCCAGCCCTCTCCCTGGATTCCTGAGTCCTCCAGCTGTAGGTGGCAAAGGGTGTCCTGGTCCCTCACCCATCCTTTATCTTGCTGTATTTCTTTAGATGGTCCCCGACTAGACCAGAGGGATTGTCCGGGAAACTGGACGTGGGAGGAAGGCTCCCATCAGACCCTGAAGTGCCAAGCTTGGGGGAACCCGGTTCCTGAGCTGAAATGTCACCGGAAGGGGGATGATGCTTTGCTCCCCATCGGGGACCTGAGACCTGTCAAGCGGGAGGTTGCTGGCACTTACCTGTGTCAGGCCCGGAGCCCCCGTGGTGAGATCACCCGAGAAGTGGTCATCAACGTGATCTGTGAGTGTGCAGGTGTTTGGGGCTGGGCGGAGCAGGGGTTAGTGAGCCCAGCTCAACCCTCTGTGTCTTCCCTACAGACCACCAGAACAACATTCTTATCATCATCCTGGTGACAACCATTGTCATCTTAGGAACTGTGAGTGTAGCCGCTTACCTCTATAACCGCCAGCGGAAGATCCAGAAATACAAGCTTCAGAAGGCCCAGGAGGCAGCTGCCATGAAGCTGAACACACCGGCCACGCCCCCCTGAACCTGGGCCAGGACCCAGCCTCCTCCTCTGCCCCCGACTCGGTGGCAGCAGTGTCACACTGGCAGCGGTGCCATAATGAATGGTGGTCACAAGCCACTCACCTTCCCAGGATGCCTGAGGACAGGGTAGAGGCCTCAGGATACAGACAGCATTTGGGGTCCTGGCACCTGCACATTAAGGGTCCTCAAGCCTCACACCTGACCTGAAGCCTCAGGACTGAGCCACAAGGAAGGGGCAGGACTTGGGGCATGACTCTGATGGACGTCTAAGCCTGACCTGTGTAGAGGGGGTGTAGCGGAACACTCAGCATGGGATGCCCAACTGGGAAACCCCGAAACTTCACCCTTACTGCATGTGCTGAGGCCCTACAGTCCTAAGATAGAAGTGGCCTGCACACACAGAAATAGCACAGAAACATATATCCCTATACTTCCTCTGATCCATGCCCTGCTGTCCACTGACTGTCCTCAACTTTTGATAATGACATATTTATTAATTTGTTCTTTTACCAGCTATTTATTGAGTGCCTTTTATGTGGGCTAGAACGGTAAAGGAAGAGGAACGTAGGTTCCTGTCCTCAGGGAGCTCTCAGTCTAACCTAATTCAGGGTTGCCAGGTACAGTTGTACTAGTTGTGCACTGCACAGGAGTGCCTGGCAAAAAGATCAAGCAGAGCTGGAATTTCCCATTCCATTGGCTAAGCTGCTTTCCTCCAGAGGAGGACTGGCAATGGTGATACAGTTTAGTTGGCGACATGCCCAGGGACAACCCACTGAGCCCATACTCCTCCCCCGTCACTGACACTGACCTCTGTTAGCCGTCTCTCTCCCCATACGCATCTCTGCTAGTGCTCACGATGACATCGCGGCATGCCTGAACACGAATGACCACTCACTGGCAGCTAAACTGTGGAGTCCCATGAAACTGCCCAACCCCTATGTGTCCCTGCCTGGTCCTGTTTCCATCTCGGTGGCACCATACAAGGACACAGCACTCTGGCAGCCCCAAATTCCTGCAGAGACGAGGGCCCTGTAGGCAGTTGGCAGAAGAGGCCGGCGAGGATTCCTGTCCCAGCTCCGGAAGCTTCTCTCTTGTAGTAATAAAGCTTGTCTGTGGGCGCTTGTCTTGTGTGAGTGGAGGGGAGGTGTCATGTCCAGTTGGGAGTTCTTTCCAGCCACAACCTCCCACTTCCTCCCCCAAGAAAAGGCTGCCGGTTCAAGGCCCACCCCTGAGGCTCTAATCCAAATTTGGGGCTTGTTAGGACCTTTTGAGACTCCAGCGAAAATTAAAGATCCCTCTCTCCAGAAAACTCTCTGACGTTTGCTTTTACAAAGGTCTGGAATCCCGTTCTTGAGCTGAGGGAGGGGCTGGGGGGCTCACACGCCGCGGGCTCCTAGGCCCTGGGGGGCGGGGGGGCCTCTGTCTCTGGGTGGAGCCGCGGAGGCGGGGCTGCAGGCCTGCTTATCTCCAGAGCCAGCCTTGGCTCCCTGGCGCGGGGCCCCTCAGTCTGGGCCCTTTGCCATGGGGTCTCTGCTCCCCCTGTCGCTGCTGCTTTTGCTGGCGGCCGCCGACCCGGGAGGCGGGAGCGCGCGGCGGCGCCGGGCTGCGGCGGCGCCAGGCCCGGGAGGCAGCTCCCCGGCGCCCTCGGGGACCTCCGCGCCGTTCTGGGTGCGCATAAGCCCCAAGTTCAAGGCCGTGCCGCCGGGGGGCTCAGTGTGGCTCAACTGCAGCAGCAGCTGCCCCTTGCCGGAGGATTCCGGCCTCAGCACTCGGCTGCGGCGGGGCGGAACGCTCCGGGGGCCCGGCTGGGTATCCTACCAGCTGCTGGACGTGAGGGCCTGGAGCTCCGAGGTGCACTGCTTCGTCACCTGCGCAGGACAGACGCGGGGGGCCACCGCCACGATCACCGCCTACAGTGAGGGACCGGGCTTCCGGCCCGGCTGGGGCGAGGGGAGGGGAGCGGAGGGGGGCACTTACCAGTTGCGCTAGGGGGCGCACGCGGACCTGGCTCAGAGGCCCCCTCTTGCTCTAGAACGGCCGCAAAGAGTGATCCTGGAGCCGCCGGTCTTAGCGGGCAGCGAGTACACGCTGCGCTGCCACCTGACGCACGTATTCCCCGTGGGCTTCCTGGTGGTGACTCTGAGGCTTGGCGGCCGGGTCATCTACTCTGAGAACCTGAAGCGCCACACCAGCCCTGATCTGGCCAACGTGACGCTGACTTACAAGTTACCCGCCAGGCGCCGAGACTTCAGGCAGACGGTGACCTGCCACGCACGCTTCAATCTTGACGGCCTGGTGGTCCGCAGCAGCTCGGCACCCATGACGCTCCCAGTCCTCGGTGAGGCCCGTTTGTGATCCTGGACACCCGAGGAGGGGTGGGGCAGGGTGTGACGCCAGTGGGGCGGTCGAGCCACGCACGATCTCCAGGCGGCGGGGGGGGGGGTCATACCTCCATGTGCCCCGTTCCTAATTCTCATCTCCTGTCCCCAGCTTGGAGCCCTGCGCCCAAAGCCTTGGCCTCCACCTCCATCGCAGCCCTGGTGGGGATCCTTCTCGTCGTGGGGGCCACCTACTGCCGAAAATGGCTATTGATGCAGTCCCGGGGTGCGTAGGTGGGTGGTGCAGGCCAGCCGAGCCGGAGGAAAGAGGAACCTGAGACAATCTGGAGAGCCCTGACTGATTCAATAAAGCCCTCCTCAGGGGGCATCTGGGTGGCTCAGGGTTGAGCAGCTGCCCGGGATCCTGGGATCGAGTTCCGCATGGGACTCCCCGCAGGGAGCCTGCTTCTCCCTCTGCCTATGTCTCTGCCTCTCTGTGTGTGTGTCTCTCATGATAAATAAATAGAAATCTTTAAAAAAAAATTAAGCCCTCCTCAGTTAGCCTCTATCCCACGGCCTAAAGGTTCCCCCACTAGTAGGAAGTGGCCTTCGTTTTGGCCTTGCCTCGATCACCTTCTCCAGGTCCCTCGTTGTCATCCACCTGGGGACCCGGGCGTCCCGGTCCCTCGGCATCCCAGCCCAGTGTGGTAGCGTGCGTCCCCTGCGGTCATTATCAGTGGGGTGCAAATGGGCCTGGCTGGTGCCCTGGAGGGCTTCGGGCTGGGCGAGGGTTGGCTCTCCGCAGGGTTTTTCCCGATTGGCTCCGCCGCCGCCACGCAGCAGCTCTGATTGGATATGAAGTTTCCTTTCCCATCCCCCGCCCCCCCCTTCAGACCCAGCACTTTCCTGGAGGACAAGGGTGGAGCGACAACTGACCCCCACAGTTCACCATTAGCGCAGGCGGTGGGAGCGCCATTGGACGGGGTCGCATGACACCCTGGGGGACGTAGATGCGAAGAAAAGGTGCCCCTGTGCTGACTGCGGGGAAGGAATAACCCACGTGGGGTGTCACAGACTCGCGTCCCCGCAACGTCTTGACAGTCACCGGGCCTGGTGGGCACTTGCGGGGGGTGTCGAAGCTTGGGGCCCGGATGCAGGGGTCGAAATGTCATCGCTGGTCTCTCGGTCTCGCGTGGACACAGAAGCCGGGCCTGCACTGCCTTTCTGGGAGGGCTGGTGCGGTCCGGAGCCCCGCCCACCGCGCGGAAGGCGGGTTCAGGGGCGCTCCTCCGCGGCCTGCGTTCACACACGCCGCGTAGACACGTGCCCGCTGCACGCTGGGTAAATACAGACCCAGAGCAGAGCCGACCCTAATTTAGACGCCCGCGAACGCTGCGCGCACGCACACGTGTTCCCGACTCGCTGACACTTTCGTCCCCACCCCCTCTGTCGCGTGCGGGGGCGGAGCCGGAGGGGGACCAGGGGCGTGGCTATAACCCTCGGCTCTCCGGGTCAAAAGGAGAAGGATCGGCGAGGGAGGCATCCCCACACCCTTCCCTAGAATTGTGCCTTCCCCCATCGGGCTCTGCAGATCTCTCCTAGCGCACAAACCAATCCCCTGCCCGAGGGGCGCGGGGGAGGGGAGGCAGGCGGTGGAGGAAACTAACTATGGGGGCGGAGCTCTGAGTCCAGCTCATTACCACAGCATCCAAGCCCGGGGTAGGGTGGGGGGTTGAGAAGGGCCACCCAGCATCCCCCGACCTCGGCTTCGCCGCCGAGGATGACGCGGGAGCGCGCGGCCGCCCCCAGAAGGCTCCGGGCGATGGGGCGGGCCTCGGCGTAGACCCCGGGGGTCGCTCGCTGCTGCCAGCACGCCTTCGCCAAGGCCGGGAGCCTGGAGCACGCTCGCCCTCCCGCCCCCCAGCCGCCTCTGCCGCCGCCCCCTCCTTGGAAACCAAGTTACCAACGTTAAACCAATCCCCGAACGCAACTCTGCCTCCTCCACAACCCACCCGCCGCGCCGTCCTCTCGCCCAGCTCCGCGCTCGCGCTCTCCTCGCCTCCTGCGCTCCCCCCGCGGCGGCGATGCCGGGGCCCTCGCCGGGGCTGTGCCGGGCGTCGCTCGGCCTCTGGGCTGCCCTGGGCCTGGGGCTCCTCGGCCTCTCAGGTAAGAGCCCGGTCCCGACTCGGGGTGGACAGGGCGGGGGCGGAGTTCCCGGACCAGCTAAGCGGCCGCAAGCCCCTCCCGGCTCCGCCCTCGCCTCGCTCCACTCCCACGCCCCTGCCCACCTTGCGCCCAGGCCTCTCCCTCCATCCCTCTTGCCACCAACACACACTGGAGACCCAGCTGCCAGACACCTCGCTCGCCCAGGTCTCTATCCTACCCTCTTCGAGATCCTGGGTGCTCTTCCGCACCCATCTCATGCCCCGGAGACCCCGTGTCTCCCTTGTCCCCTTCCGGGGTGCCCCTCCACGCTCCGTTGTGCTCCATGGTCCGCGGACTGACATCCTCTTCAGTCGTGGTCTGGAAAGACCCGATCTCCCCAACTGCTGTGACTCAGAGGCGCTACTCCCGCTCCATCCGGAGCCCTGGCAACCGAGTCCCTCAGCTGTTACCGCGGTTCCTTCCAAGAGTCCAGCCTCGAGTCTTCTTTCCGTGCTCTTCTCCCGGGTTCGGGGTCCTCACTTATCCTTGACCCAGCCTCATCTCTTCTTTGCCCTCGCCTCAACCTGTCTCCCCCTCCCTGGCTAAAGCCTTGAGAACCAGTTCGTTTTCCTCCCTCCACGCGAGGTCCCCTCCTCCCATCATTGCTGTGTGCGTCAAAGACCCCGTCTTACATCTCATCCCCCCTCCCCCTATGGTTTCCCAATACTCCATCGGCACCTTGGAGATCAGGGCTCTCTGCTGCCATGTCCCAGAGATGCCCTCGAGGTATGAACCCGGGGAGCGCGCCTCCGAACCTGGGGTAGGACGCGGGACTCCCGAGTTCTTCCTTGGCTGTGGCCTCCGCTAATTAATTCCCCAGTAATCCCTGATTCGACATAGGGGCACTAAGATCCCAGGAAGGTGGCTCCCCAGGCTGAGCCCACGTTTCCCTGGGCAGCGGTCGCGCAGGAGCCCTTTTGGGCGGACCTGCAGCCCCGCGTGGCGCTCGTGGAGCGCGGGGGATCTTTGTGGCTGAATTGCAGCACCAACTGCCCACGACCTGAGCGCGGTGGCCTGGAGACGTCGCTGCGCCGGAATGGGACCCAGAGGGGCTTGCGCTGGCTGGCGCGGCAGCTGGTGGACATCCGCGAGCCGGAGACCCAGCCGGTCTGCTTCTTCCGCTGCGCGCGGCGCACACTGCAGGCGCGTGGGCTCATTCGCACTTTCCGTGAGTTCTCAGCTGCCAAGTTCTCACTCTACTATTTCCCTTCCTTCCAAGCCCCGCCCCCTGGGTCACAGGGTCCTCCCCTTCTGGCTCCACCCCCTGAATCCCCACGCTCTCCGCCTCTGGGCCCCTGGGTTCCACGCCACCTCGGTGCGAGCCCTGGCATTTCCAAGAGCGGTGGTTCCCCCCTTGCAGAGCGACCGGATCGTGTAGAGCTGGTACCGCTACCTGCCTGGCAGCCTGTGGGCGAGAACTTCACCCTGAGCTGTAGGGTCCCAGGAGCTGGACCTCGTGGGAGCCTCACATTGACCCTGTTGCGGGGCGCGCAGGAGCTCATCCGCCGCAGCTTCGCGGGGGAGCCTCCCCGAGCGCGGGGCGCGGTGCTCACAGCTACCGTACTGGCGCGAAGGGAGGACCATGGGGCCAATTTCTCCTGCCGCGCGGAGCTGGACCTGCGGCCGCACGGCTTGGGGCTGTTTGAAAACAGCTCTGCCCCTAGAGAGCTCCGTACGTTCGGTGAGTGGGTGTAGGAAGCAGAAGGGCACGAAAAGGGGTCGGGCGAATGTTTAAGTTTGGAGGCAGAGAAATCAGAATTCCGGTTCTCACTCCAACATACAGCAGCTGTAAGTTGTTTTCCTCTCTATGCCTTGAGGCTAATACGATAAGACGGTGCCTGTAAAGCATTTAGGACTTTTCTGGTGTTCAGCGCATATGCACAAGCTCTGTTCTTCGACTCCCAGCCCTGTCTCCGGACCCCCCGCGCCTCGCCGCCCCCCGGCTCTTGGAAGTGGGCTCAGAAAGACCCGTGAGCTGCACCTTGGACGAGCTGTTTCCAGCCTCGGAGGCTGGGGTCTACCTGGCGCTGGGGGACCACAGGCTGAGTCCCGAGATCACGCTGGAGGGGGACGCGCTCGTGGCCACCGCCACGGCCACAGCTAACGCAGAACAGGAGGGCGCCAGGCAGTTGGTCTGCAGCGTGACCCTGGGGGGCGAGAGCCGCGAGACGCGGGAGAACGTGACCGTCTACAGTAAGAGCGAGTGAAGCGCGGCCGCCGCGGCTCAGGGGTGGAGCGGGAGGGGCGGGGAGGCGGGGCAAAGAGTAGGCGGGGCTTAGTGTGGGAGTCGCCGGGTCCGAGAGTCCCCAAGGGGTGCGAAAGTTGGAGGACCCCGGTTGAATAGCTGTAGAGGCGGAGTCTGAGCCGCTGGGAGGGGGAGGTCGCAAACCCAGCGAGGACCCCGGGAAGAGGTGGCCCGGACACCTCAAGGGGGCGGGGCGAGCAGGGGGCGGAGCTTTAGGCAGCCGAGCCCGGAGGGTTCAGGCGGATCCCGGGCAGCCTGGACCCGCAGGAGGAGCGTGTCAGCGGACGCCTGGCCCCCTGCCCGGTCCCCAGGCTTTCCCGCGCCGGTCCTGACCCTGAGCGAGCCCAGCGCCCCCGAGGGGAAGGTGGTGACAGTGACTTGCGCGGCTGGGGCCGGAGCCCTGGTCACGCTGGACGGAATTCCAGCGGAGGTCCCGGGGCAGCCCGCCCAGCTTCAGCTGAACGCCACCGAGGACGACGACGAGCGCAGCTTCTTCTGCGACGCCGTCCTCGAGGTGGCAGGGGAGACTCTAAGCAAGAACAAGAGCGCCGAACTCCGCGTCCTATGTGAGTTGCCCTTTAACCTCGTGACTTCCAAGGGCCTGTCGGATCCCTGGTCGGGGCCCTCCCTCGAGGACCGCGTCTAGCTTCTCAGTATCCCACGCCCCTGCCTGCAGACGCCCCTCGGCTGGATGATTCGGACTGTCCCAGGAGCTGGACGTGGCCCGAGGGCCCAGAGCAGACGCTGCGCTGCGAGGCCCGGGGAAACCCCACGCCCTCCGTGCACTGCGAGCGGCCTGACAGCGGGGCGGTGCTGGCGCTGGGCCTGCTGGGTCCGGTCACTCGCGCTCTCGCCGGCACTTACCGCTGCACTGCGGCCAACGTCCAGGGCCAGGCAGTCAAGGATGTGACGCTGACTGTGGAGTGTGAGTGGGGGTGGACAAGGCGCATGTCTGTTTCTCAGGGTCTGGGGGAAACTAGCCTACCGGGAAGAGTGGGAACAGGGTGGGAAGTGAATCTTTGGGCAGGATTTTGAGAAAGGGAAGAGGCTGGTGAATGGGATTAGGGGAAGATCTTGGAAAGGGAGGGACGGGGAGGGATAGACGTGTCCATAAGGGTCTGGGGTGTGGCGTTTGGACAGAATCTTGGGAAGATGGGCTTTGCAAGCCGTCTAAGAATTTTTAGGCCAAGGACTTGGGGCCGATCGTGTGGCCACTTTGTGGGAATGAGAAAAAAGGGTTCAAAACAGCTCACCCCTCCACCAGTGTAAAACCACTTTGGGTCAGCTTGTCTGTGAAAGGCACAGCCTGCCCAATCCTCTGTGGCCGCCCTCATACAGAAAGAGGATCTAGGGACATTAGGCCAGTCCCCAAACCTTAAACCCATCAACACTTCCTCATCCAGATGCCCCAGCGCTGGACAGCGTGGGCTGCCCAGAACACATTACATGGCTGGAAGGAACAGAGGTCTCGCTGAGCTGTGTGGCACATGGGGTCCCTCCACCCAACGTGAGCTGTGTGCGCTCTGGGGAGGCCAGGGTCCTCGAGGGCCTGCTGCATGTGGGCCGGGAGCATGCAGGAACCTACCGCTGCGAAGCCACCAATCCTCAAGGCTCTGCAGCCAAAAATGTGGCTGTGACGGTGGAATGTGAGTGAGGACACAGGGCAAGGTGGGGTGTGTCATGATAACCCTGGCCTGATTTCTAGTCCCTGTGTGACCTTCTGCTCCCCAGATGGCCCCAGTTTTGAGGAGCCGAGCTGCCCCAGCAACTGGACATGGGTGGAAGGATCTGGGCAGCTGTTTTCTTGTGAGGTGGATGGAAAGCCAGAGCCAAGCGTGGAGTGCATCGGCTCAGAGGGCACGAGTGAGGGGATGCTGCTGCCGCTGGCATCCTCAGACTCCAATCCCAGAGTCCCCAGCATCTCTAGTGACCTGGCTCCTGGTATCTACATCTGCAATGCCACCAACCGGCATGGCTCCGCGGTCAAGGCAGTCGCCGTGAGCACGGAGTGTGAGCGGGGCCGAGGCTGGCGGGAAGGAGGGGTGCCTCAGGGTCCGGGCCCCTCCCTGACGTCCCCCGTGGCTGCTTTGCAGCGCCGCCGCAAATGGATGAGTCCACCTGCCCAAGTCACCAGACGTGGCTGGAAGGGGCGGAGGCTGCTGCGCTGGCCTGCGACGCCCGGGGTCGCCCCTCCCCACAAGTGCGCTGCTCCCGGGAGGGCGTGCCCAGGCCTCAGCGGCTGCGCGTGTCTCGAGAGGATGCGGGTACCTACCATTGCTTGGCCACCAACATGCATGGCACGGACACACGGACTGTCACCGTGGGCGTGGAATGTGAGTGGGAGCAGCACCAGATGGAGGGCACTCGGTTCCCCAGTGACTTGCGCGGTGGGATTGCCCAGGGCAGGTCAAGGGCACCTCCCTCAGCCCCCTTCCTGGGGACAAGGATTCCCGCTCTAAACCTGAGTGAAGGCTCTAGGGAACAAGAGCCCGGCCCCCTCAAATTCTCGGTCAAAGGGGTAGATAGATGTCCCCGCTTCCTCTTCGTCAGTGAAACAGGGTACAGGATTTTAGCGCAGACGGCAGCCCGATTTGTAGGGGGAGGTGGCTCTGATGGGGGCCGGATCCTTGCCTGCCCATCGGAGGAAGGGTGCCCGATTGCCGTGGGTGGAAGGGCACTTGGTCCGTGGCTGGACCGGCTCTGAGGGGCCCCCCAACCTCCTGTCCGCTGCAGACCGGCCGGTGGTGGCCGAGTTGGCAGCCTCGCCCCCCGGAGGCGTGCGGCCCGGCGGGAACTTCACGTTGACCTGCCGCGCAGAGGCCTGGCCCCCCGCGCAGATCAGCTGGCGCGCGCCCCCCGGGGCGCTCAACATCGGCCTGTCGAGCAACAACAGCACGCTGAGCGTGGCGGGCGCCATGGGCAGCCACGGCGGCGAGTACGAGTGCGCAGCCACCAACGCTCATGGGCGCCACGCGCGACGCATCACGGTGCGCGTGGCTGGTAAGTGGCCGCGGGGGCGGGGCCAGGGAGCTGCGGGGGCGGGGCCTGCGCCTTGGGCACCGCCCCCCAGGCCTTGCTTCCCTCTCCCTCCCTGCGGAGGAGACTGAGGTGGTCCAGGGCCGAAGTCAGGGGCGCCCTGAGGAGGGGGCTGTGATGGCGGGTTGGGGGTGGAAGGTGGAGGAAGAGGGGAGGGGCTGGAGCTCAAGGGGGAGGGACCCCCCGGGGCTGTGCCGGCTGTGGGAGGGGCCTATTGACTTGGAGCTGGTTGGGTGTGGTGGAGACTTGATCCAACTCAGCCATCACTGTGGCGCCGTGGAGGAGGGGTGTCGGAGAGGGACCTAGGGCAGAGGATGGGGTGAGGGGGCCCCACCAGTCTCCCCATCCCTCCCCTCTCCCCGCTTCGTGTATCTCTGGGGTTTTCCGGGGTGAAGGGATGACTCGATTCCCCCTACCTTCATCCTTTTGGGGGTGAAGACTTTTGGTTGAGCTGTGGGTATCCCTGGGGCCGGGGGCTTCTATCCTCATGCAGGGGTGACGTGTAAAGTGGGTCCGGGGTCGCACCAGGGCTGGGGTAGCCTTTGGAGGCTTTCTCCCCCCTACCCCCCACCCCATCCCCCCGCGCAGGGAGTTCCCCGAGGTTCCCCGCCAGGCGGCTGAGCGCTCATCTCGTGCCTGTGGGGAGGGAACCCAGGTGGCCGGCTGGGGGGCCTTGAGCTGCCCCACTCTGAGGGTGTCCGCCCCGCAGGGCCGTGGCTGTGGGTCGCCGTGGGCGGCGCGGCCGGGGGCGCGGCCCTGCTGGCCGCGGGGGCCGGCCTGGCCTTCTACGTGCAGTCCACCGCTTGCAAGAAGGGCGAGTACAACGTGCAGGAGGCCGAAAGCTCGGGCGAGGCCGTGTGTCTCAACGGCGCGGGCGGCGGCGCCGGCGGGGGCTCGGGCGCCGAAGGTGGAACCGAGGCTGCGGGCACCGCCGAGGAGCAGGCGGGGGGCGAGGTCTTCGCTATCCAGCTGACGTCAGCGTGAGCCGGTTCCCCAATCCCCGCGGGCCGGGGGACGCCCCCCAGAGGCACACGGGGGCTTACTTATTGTTCTATTTATTTATGTATGTATTTATTTATTTATTCATTTATTCAATTCCAGGGGCGTCACCCCATTTTCTACCCCCCCCCAATAAAGTTTTTATAAAGGACTCTGGGTCCGTCCACTTCAGTCTCTGTGATGTGGAAGCAGCCGAAGGTTCCAATACCCATCCCGCGGGTTATTCAGACACAAACTATTTTTCCTTGTTTTTGAGGGCCTACTACGGGTGGGCCGCGGTCCAGGCCGCCCTCACGCGGTGTGACCTGGAGAATGATCTCTCTTCCCGTCCAGCTTCCTGCTCTCAGCCAACCCTTGGGCTGGGGTGGGGACCATGCTCCTTCCTCCTGTTCCCTACCCCTTATCTCTTCCGCCCAGCCTTGCCTTCTAGCCTGGCTAACTCTTGGGGGTGGGAGCTAGGTGTTTCCCCCAGGCCTGGTTCCAGGCAGAGCTGAGGTTGCCTTCCCAGGGTGGGTGGAGACCCCTCCCCGGGGTCTGGGCACTGAGCCCCTCGCCAGCAGGAATAAATGCAGTTCTGAGCGTCAGTCTTCAAGACGCTCTCCTGTTAAAGGGTGCATCCCTGCCCCACCTTCAATGCCTCCTCCATCCTATGGAGGACTTTACCCCCAACCTGCCTTTTGACTGCCTCTCACGATTCAGAAGAGACAGTATCAGCAGCAACCCCCTCGGCAGGCGACCGTCTCCCTCGCCCCCTACAGCATAAGGAGAGAACAGCTGGACCTCCCCCCACCCTGGCAGTCTCTGCCTCCCTCAAAAGCAGGAACAGAGCCTGAGGGGAGGAGGCAGTCCTGGACAGCTCCCACTCCATCAGCTGCCCTAAGCAAATATTTCCTGAGCTAAGGTAAGAGCAGGAAACAGGGGTTGGTGGGGGGTTGGGGTGAGGAGGAGTAGCCCCTCCTGTCACACCCTTAACCACCTCTCTCCACCAGCCTCCTCGAGATTCCTTGGGTCCCACAAAGTCCAGACTGCCATGAGGCCTTTGCTTTTGCCATTCTCTCTGCCTGGACTATCTATTCCTCAAAGTCCCATAGCTGGTTCCTTACCCTCAGGTCTCTCTACAAAGAACCATCACTAAGGTAGCCCTCCAACCCCTTATCTCCTTGCAGACTTTATTTTCTCTGTAGCATCAATCATTACTTGACATTCTATTAGATAATCATTTTTTTAAAGATTTTATTTGAAAGAGAACACAAGCAGGGGGCCAGCAAACAGAGGGAGAGGGAGGCAGAGGGAAAAGCAGGCTCCCTGCTGAGCAGAGAGCTTGAGGACACAGGGCTCAATCCCAGGACCCCAGGATCATGACCTGACCTGAAGGCTGATGCTTAACCGACTAAGCCACCCAGGCACCCCTCTATTAGATATTTAATTGAATATTTGTTTACTGTCACTTTAGAATATTGGCTTCACTTGAGCAGGGATCTTTGTTCTATTCACCGTAAATGTCCCCATTGGGGCCTGGCACACAGTAGTTGCTCAATAAATGCTGAATAGTGGTAAAAACAGCTGTGAGTGACACCTGGGTGGCTCAGTGGTTGAGCGTCTACCTTTGGCTCAGGGCGCAATCCCCATTCCGGGATGGAGTCCCACATCAGGCTCCCTGTGTGGAGCCTGCTTCTCCCTCTGCCTGTGTCTCTGCCTCTCTCTGTGTGTCTCTCATGAATAAATAAATAAAATCTTAAAAAAAAAAAAAACCAGCCATGAGTTCACAGGGACACAGTCTGAGACTTGCACATGCAAGTCTTAATGTGTATCCCCCAAAGAACTTCATGTTGGGCACTGGGGTGGCCTCTTAGGGTCAGGGACACAGTTGTGGCCTTGGATCTCGGAAGTTATGGTCCAGGTGGGAAGATGAACATGAATGAAATAACCTCAGAGCAATAGAGAGACGACTTTTTTTTTTTTTTTTTTTTAAGATTTTACTTATTTGAGAGAGAGACCATGAGTGGGGTGGAGAGGCAGAGGGAGAAGCAGACTCCCCGCAGAACAGGGAGCCTAACATGGAATCCCAGGAACCTGAGATCATGACCTGAGCTGAAGGCTGCTGCTTATCTGAGCCATCAGGTGCTCCCGAATTCTGGTAGGTTCTAAGAGGGAGACCAGTGAAGAGCTGAACTCGAGCCTGACATAGCAAGGGAGTGAGGTATCTACTTTAGACTGGGTGGTTAAGGCAGGCTGCGCTGAATATGTGGTGTGGGGCTGTTCCCCTCCCCCCACCAAAGAATGAGAAGGCAGCAGCTATGAGAGACATGGGGGAGGGTGTTCTGAGCTGAGGAATACTGGAAGTAAGTGGGTCAGGGATCTGAAGGCTGAGAAATCTGGACCCAGGCCTTCCCCACAGGCTCACCCAAGAGAGATGAAGGGGGCTTCCCAGGGGCTCACCCTCTGGCGTAGGTGGCCAGGCAGGTCTCACTCAGGGCCATGGGAGACCAACCCCACCCTGGCTGCATCCCACCAGTCCTCCCAGTAAGCACTGGTACCCTGTGTGTTCTGGTGACAGTGGCAGAGCTGAGCTCTGGCCAGGACCTCCTTCTCCCATGTGGCTTTTGGCTTCAGGCTACGCACACCTTTTGGTGGGGTTAGAGAGATCTTGAAAGAGGGGGAGCGGGACACAGAAAGGACTGATATGCATGAAGATGGAGGAAGGTGACATTTTGCAGGCAGGGGTGGAGCTGACAAAGGGACCAGTGTGTGTGTGTGTGTGTGTGTGTGTGTGTGTGTGTATCCCTGTGTGCCAACATGTATTACCTAGGTGTGTTTCCTGTGCGTTGACATATGGATCTGTACCATACACGTGTATCCGTCATGCGTCCATTGACACACATGTCTATCAGATGTGTGTCCGTGAGCGCATGTTTCTGGCTAGTGTGTGGTCTGTGTGTCTCCTGTGTCAGCACATGAGAGTTCGTCAATGTGTCTTGCATGGATGTAAATGTGTGTCAGCTCACACATGTGTATCTGTTTTGTGTCTTTTAAGATTTTTTTTAAAGATTTAATTATTTACTTGAGAGCTAGAGAGCACAAGCGCGGGGTTGGGGAGCTGAGGGAGCGGGAGAAGCAGGCACCCCACAGAGCTGGATCCCCGATCCCCCGGAGCCTGGGATCATGACCTGAGCGGAAGGCAGATGCTTAACCGACTGAGCTATCCAGATTTTATTTTTTTAAGTAATCTCTACACCCAAGGTGGGGCTCAAACCTACACCCTGAGATCAAAAGTTGCCCACTGTACTGACCTAGCGAGCCAGGCACTCTGGGTGTCAGTCTTACCTGTTATTTGTCCCCACCTGTCCCCAGCTGTTGCCCTGTACCGGCTGCGGTGAACATGGCTAACATGGCTAACTCTCTGCAGGGAGAGGGCCGGTCCCTGTGCATGTCCCACATGCAGTCGCATGTGTGTCCCTTGGAATCCTAGTGAGAAGACACCTGCCCTCATGTTCCTGGCGCCGGGGAGAGGGGTCTAAGTGTGCATGAGGTGGAATCCCCAAGTCACAGCGCTCTTTCTCACAGTTTTGTTCTTTATTGTTACTGCTGTTCACAATATGAGTGTCATTGCTGAGGACGTTTTCTGAGGGGAGGCTCAGCCAACCCTGATTGGCCCAGGGCCCAGGGAGGGGGACAGTGGCCCCCTGAGATGGGGACTCTGGAGCCTGATGCCTGGGTCTTCCACCTGGGATCCCTGAAAGGGAGGGGGCAGAGAAGAGGCAGGCTGGACCCCCGAAGACCCCAGCTTCATCTTCACTCCTCCCGGAAGGGCTTCTGCCCATCTCCCCCCTGGAGAAACTGAGTCAGGACAGGCTCAGCTGGGTGAGGAAGGGCTGGCTTACCCTTCCTGAGTTGGGCCTTGGTGGGGGCCCAGGGACACCCCACATCTGCCACATAACTTCTTGGGCTGGACACTTTTCCTGGGTACTAGCCAGCAGCTGGAGCAGCGGGTGCCGTACTTCTTGTACCTGGGGTGGGGGTACGAGAAACCGACATCAGAATGCAGCAGAGGCCCAGAAATGACCACACGGGAAGCCACTTTCCCCAAGGGTGCGGGCTTCCCCACCCTGGCTAAGCATCCAAACTCCTCCCTCCATCCTGAGGACCTGATACCACAGGCATTGCAGAGAGGGGTCCCATCTTCTGCATCTCTCCAGAGTGGGGTCCTCTGGGTTCTACAGGAAGCACAGCACCGTGGCCCTGAAGGGGGGAGAGGTGAAAGGGTAAGGGGGCAGAGGCCCAGGGTCTGGGCTCAGGAGGCCTGTGCACGTGGGGCATTTTGCTGGCATCTCTGGGAAGGCCCCGCCTGGCTCTGGGCCGGCCCTGGGTATTAGCAGAGCTAAGACGGAGGAAAAGCCAGCAAGGGAGACAGATGGCAAAGCTAAGCAGAGGAGGAAACCGGGGGTGGGGGTGACTCAGCCCGAGTGGAGGGAGGGAGGTGCACCATGACTCCTTCTGGATGGGTCTAAATGGGGAAGCAGGATGGGAAGAAAGAGAGAATGGGAAACTGCCCCCCCTTCCCCAAATATTTATAGCTCTTCAGTCACCAGGACTCACCCAGGGCCTCGGCGCCTCCTGAGTTGACCTCAGGGCCCCCGGCAGGGCCTGTAGAGGGAGCCTGAGCGCGGCTACCGCAGGCCAGGCTGGAGAGTAGACAGGAGTTAGCATTGGGGGATCTGTATTGGTCCCAGGCAGTGGCCCCTTGGTGGTGATTTACTGTCAGGATCTGGAGCATTCCCCCCCCCCCCCCAAGGAGGCATCTGACATCTGAAAGGCCTGGCCTTGCCTCTTGTTAGGAATGATAACAATGGTTATCACGTGAAGAGGTGGGAAGTCTGGGCCAGCCTGACGGTTTGAGATCCTATTTCTCCCAAGTCCTCGCTGTGTGACTCTGACCTGGGCCGGTTCACCCCTCCTTAGGCAACCTGGTAGTCCCCCGCTCCCAGGAGGTCACCATATTGATGCCGAACTTAGTGCGGACACCCGATCAGCATAGCGCACTACAGCCCAGAACTCCTGGGGTCAAGCGATCCTCCTGCCTCAGCCTCCCGAGTAGCTGGGACTACAGGCGCGCGCCACCGCGCCCGGCTGTGTGACTCTGGACAAGCCATCTCCTCCTCTGCACCTCAGCTTCCGAATCTGCAAAATGGGCTTCACAAGGCTTCAGTGAGCCCAGATATATCCAGTGCTACCTGTTACCTCTCAGTTGTTCCTGACAGATGGTGGTCATTATCATTACTGGGAAAAATAACAGTGGCGGCAGCCCTCTGCATGTATGATCAGGCCCATCTCATAAAGAGGACCTACGCCCAGACCAGGACGTTGTTGGGTCATGGCAGCAGGGCTGGGGCCGGCACCAGCCTGAGGGATCGCTCAGAGACGGGGCGCTACTAGTGAGCAGATGCCTGGAGGCCCCGGGGGACCCAGGCCCCTGCCCCCACCATTATCACTGTAACTTGCAAAAGGGCACCCTCCTCTGGGCCAGCCCCTACCTGTAGCTGGGTATGATCTGTAGGCTGGAATCCGGCTTTATCTGGAACTTCAGGGTCACCCCCTCGAACCGGGGGTCCACTTTCTCAGCGCCCTGGTGGGGCTTTGACTGCTTCCGGGGTCTCCTCCGGGGTAGGGCTGCGGGGGCTGGGGGAGCCTCCGGGGACCCCAAGCTGCAGCTCGGCTGGCTGACTGGGGTCAGCATGTTCTTGGCATCCCTTGCCAGAGGCGAGGGTCCCAGAGTCTCCAAGGCCTTCAGCTCCCAGCAGGGCCCCAGGGTGTGGGTGTCCCAGGCAGGGGTCTGGACCAGCCCCTCTGCTGTTTCTTGGAGGAAACGCAGGGCAGTGACCGAGTCCTGGCGTGCAGGCCAGAAGGACCTGGGGATAAGGGACAGTGTGGTCACCCCCTTCCCAGGGCAGCACCTACGTAGTCCTCAAAGACCTGGGCTGAGGGGAATTGCGTGGCCTCTGAACCCCAGCTGACCCCACGGACCTCTGAGGACCAGAACTTCTTCTTTTTAAGTACCAGAAACTAACACTGTGACCCCTGGATAACCCCAGGAACCAGGGGCCATGACCCTTTGACCACTGGGTCAGGTTCGGGGAAGGGGCCGCTCCTTAACGCACCTGCCATTGGTTCTGGGGCATCCTGGGGTCCTTGGTGCCTGCTGAGCGGGGGACGCCCCCCGGGGCGACTTAGGGTCCAGACACGGCGGCGCCAGCAGCTCTTGCAGCTTCGAGAAGTCTGAGACGGGCGCGGCCTCCATCGCGCCCGGCCCAGCCCCACTTCCCTAACTGCGCCGGCCCCGCCCACCCCAGCCCACCGATGAGCCCCACCTGAGTGCAGCGGGCGTGCCTGGTGGGGGCGCTCGGGCCGAGGCCGCGACGAGCCCCACCTGGGCGGGGCGAGTGGGGTTGGGCGTCCGGGTCCCGGCCCCCACCCTCCGGCGGCCTGGCTCCCACTCTGGCAGCCTTCGCACCCCGGCGGGCCAGCCCGGATCCCTCCAAATCCCTCCGCCGGGGGGGCGGGGCCAGGGCTGCACGTGCGCTCCGCTCGGCTCCCACGGCCTCTCCTCCCGGGAGGCGCCGGGTGTGCGCCCGAGGCGAGGCGTCCTCCCCCCACCCCCGCGGCCCCGTCGCTCCTTGGGAGGGGAGAGTTGGGGGTGCAGGAGACGCAGGGCCTGCCCCCCGCCCCCCCAGGACAGTCGAGATACTGGAGGTGTGCGAGAGTTTTATTGTCTTTCCGGGCAGATTCCACCCTTCTCTACATACTGATTCTCAGGAGTGTGGGGGAGGCTGCCCCAGCACGGCTGGGTCCCCCCACCCAACCGGCGCCGGGGCACGGGGTCTCTCTGAGGCAGGGGCTTTGGTCTTCTGGTTGCTTCCAGCATCTCTGGGGCCTGTCCACGCCCTGGGCTGCGCTGGCCCCGTGGCTATTCCTCCAGTCCTGGCCCTGGGGCCGCGGGCGTCGGGGTGGCCCGGCTGCCCGCGTCAGTGGGGCTTGGGGACGTGGCCGTCCACGTAGAAGTTCCTGGTGATCTTGGGCAGGGTGAATTCGGCCCCCTCCAGCTCGGGCGTCAGCACGATTTGGCAGCCCAGCCGGGAGTTCTCCTGAAGAAGGGGTGCCATGTCCAGCATGTCCTCCTCCCTGGAGCAAGGAGAAGGGCGGTTCCGGGGTGGGGGACGAGCGAGCACGGAGGGGGCACCCCTTGGGCCAGCGCCGCCGCCAGCAGCTGCAAGGGGGAGAGAGGCTGCTGGCAAGCCCTGCCGCCCAGAGCCCTCGGAGCCGGGAGGGGCCGCCCTGCTCACCTCTCCTCGGGAGGAGCCAGAAGGTCCAGGTGGTCCTCGCTCACGTACACGTGGCAGGTAGAGCACGCCAGGGAAGCTTCACAGGCCCCTGGGGGCAGCAAGTGAGGAGGTGCCAGTGAGGGGGGTCAGAGACAGGGAGAGGAGGCCCTCGCCTTCCCCAGCGCCCCGGCTCTCCTCCCAGGCCCACGCCTCTACCCTGTCATGGACTCGGCTAGCTGTTCCCGGGCACCTCTGAGGTTTGCAAAGGGACGTCCAGGGTGCTCAGTCTCCCAAGGACCCCCCAGCAGACTGTGGACCAGACTGTGTACACGGAACTTGAACGTGGGCTTGACTTTGGTGTAGCTGAGAGGGGGAAAGTCAGGCAGGGTCCCTGTAGGCCCTTGCCGGGACCCTGTCGCTGTGCAGGGCAAATATGTTCCTGTCTCCCTGTTGCTCCTGAAGATGGCACCCGCTTCCTCCAGACTAGTGTGGCAGCGGCGGAGGTCAGAAAGTACGGGTTGAAAGACACAGGAGCTGTGGCTTCCTGCTTTTCCCCGCATGCATCCCCACACTTTGGATTGCTCCAAGACCTGTGCTTTGGGGGATAATGTCCCTCCTGGTCTAAAACCTTCCAAGGGGTTTTCACAGCCAGAATAAAACCAAACTCTTCCACTCAATCCTTGAGATCCTCCCGACCTCCCTCATTGCATTTCAGCCACACCGACCCCTCTGCTCACCTCAACGCACCAAGCTCGTCCCCACCACGGACCTCTGCACTTGCTGTACTCTGTGCCCTGGAATGCTCTTCTCTCCACTCTCACTGTGGCTAGATCTTTCTTGTCTTCAGGGACTGGAATCAACTGTCTTCCAGTTCCCCCATCTCCTTTTCCTTATCCTCTCCCCACTCCCCAACTCCTTACCTGGTCTTGGTATCTCTAATTTCTGCACGGCATTTACGGTAATCTCAAATTACCATCTGAATCTCTGGGTTTACCTGTGCTCCATCAACCTGGCCTCCTCTCTCTTATTGGCACTGAGCCTGGCATGTAGGTGCTCAAGAGACATGTGTTATAAGTGAATGGGACAGAATTCTCTCCTACACATGTTGGATAATGATGAAGCAGCAAGGTAGCCTCCTGACCCAGAAGAACCTCCCCATCTCCTGGGGATAAAATGCCTGGACCTTGAAGCCCTGTTTCCCACCTCATTAGCATCCTCATCCCATGAGATAGAGATTATCTAGCACAACAGTCCCACTAGGCACTGCACACTAACCATGTGCCACACATTAAACCATCTGTTTAATCCTCCATGGCAACCCAATGAGATAGCAGCTGAATTATCCATTTTATAGATGAGGAATCAGGCGCAGAGATGTAAAGTACCTTGCTCAGGGTCATACGGCTGGTAAGAGGCAAAATCTGAACAGAAGCCACTTGCCTCTAAAACTCACATTCCAATCTCTGCCCTGGACTCCTGGTGATTGGATTCCAGAACAGAACTTGAGGTAGGCCTGCCATGACCAGCCCCCCAACATCCCCACCCTCAATAATGATTAAATCAGGCTCTGTATTATATTTACCCAACAAATAATCCTGTACATTTTTTTTTGACTGCCCTTTCCAGCTGCTCATGATATAATTACATGATCCCCATTAAGTTGAAATTGACATGAAATGACAGGGGCCGGGAGGTCTGGGTGGCTCAGCGGTTGAGCGTCTGCCTTTGGCTCAGGGTGTGATCCCAGCATATCGGGATCGAATCCCACATCTCCCTGCATGGAGCCTGCTTCTCCCTCTGCCTGTGTCTCTGCCTCTCTCTCCCTGTGTCTCTAATGAATAAATAAATAAAATCTTAAAAAAAAAAAAAAAAGAAATGACAGGGGCCTTATCTGTTTTGTACAATGCTGCCTGGCACACAGTAGGTGTCTGATACACATGGAAAGGAGCACAGATTAGTAGTGAGAATAAGCTGGCTTTGAATCTAGTTTTGTCACTTATTTGACCTTGGATCCTGTCAACTTAACCTGGGGCTGTTTCCTCACCTATAAAATGAGACAATGATCTCCCCTAGCACATAAGCTTGTTATGAAGATTCAATCAGTCAATAGGTATTTAATGCACTCAAAGTAACATCTGCTTTTATTATCTTTCATTTAACAAATACCGATTTAATACGTGTTACATCTAAATACCATGGCAGGCAACCGTAAGTAGCAACAGGCTTTCTGATCTCCTTCTCAGGACAGATGACAAAAAGAAAACAAGACACTGAGAAGTGCTATGAGGACAATACAGCACACTGAGATGGCAGAGAGGCCAGGGATGGGGGCTTTAGCTGGGCCGAGGGGAGGGGATTGTCAGGAAGATGACATTTACACTGAGACCTGAAGGATGAGATGGAGCCAGAAGATCTGGTGGTAAAGTACTTGAGATATCCAGAGCAGCACATGCAAAAGCCCCGAGGCAGGTATGCACTTGGCTTTTTGTTTGAGGAACAGCAAGAAGGCCAGTGTGTCTAGACTAGAGAGAGGAAGGAGGGAGAGAATACAAGCTCCTGGAGGGCAGGAATTTTAATAACCTATATAAATGCTCACTATATAATTGCTGAATGAATGAAGGTTTAGAGCCGGTCGGAGTTTGAGATATTGGAAAGGAGTCTGGATTTTAGCCACGGTTTATGGGAAGCCATGGGAGGAGTTAAGTGACAGAGAATCATATCGGATTTACGGGGTCTTTTAAACAATGAATAAGGGCGTCCCCAGTTCCCAGTGCAGGGTTCCCACCTTCCAGGTCTATTCCATGGCGCTGGGCCAGGTGGAGAACATTGTCCCCCACTCTGCCGCTCACCGGAATCCGCTGGCCTGACCGGTCTACGAACACCACATTCACCCTGGGGACAGAGGAGGGTGCAGATGCCAAACCTGATGATGGGCGCGGTGGCCAGGTCACATCTAGGTTTAGGAGGCTTTGATGGCAGGGGAATAGGACGGTGTCGAAGGGGGACACAGGGCAAGGCGGGGACCAGAGAAACCTCGTGGGATAAAGAATAGGGGGCTTGGCCCCTGCACTCACACGTCCCCAGGCCGCTCGGGGCCGCCAGCTTCTTCCTCCCCCGCCGGCCGCGAGCCTGGAAAACACGGTTGGGTGAGCGGCCGCGCGGCGCCCTGAGGGGTCCGACGGACCAACGCTGTCCCCCAAGGCGTCCCAGGTACCTGTCGCTCGGAATCTTCTAGCTGTCGCTGGCGCCGCCGCCTCCCCAGACCCCCAAACGCCCCCAGGCCGACTCCACCAGGCTCCCCTGGCCGCCCGCAGGAGAAACCCGGCACTCACGCCTCCCCGGGCCACGGAGGCGGCCATGACAGGCGTCACGTGACCCGGGCCTGGGCATGCCCAGTGGCAGCCACGCGACCCGCGGGCTCGTAGCTGCCCGAGTATAAGCACCGTCGTCCGAGCTGGGCGCGCCAGGGGCAAGACCCCAGGAAGGGGCTGCTGGAGTGGGAGGGGGCCTGGCAGGCTCACCCCCACACACCTGCGGGGCCATCCCGGACCTCCCACCCAGGCCCGCTGTGTCCCAAGAACCAGCCAGCTCTGCTTTCTTTAAAACCATTTACTTACAAACTTTAATTCAGCAAAGGAAGGTCTGTGAGAGAGGACTGGGGAGACGACACCCCCCTGGAGTGGATGTGGACCCCCCCCCCCAGAGTCAGAGGAGGGAAGCTGGTGGCCCAGCCGGCCAGGGGGAGGGCCCAGGATCTCCTCAGGCCGACAGGTCCCGCTGGTGGGCAGGGGGCAGAGCTTATCTGCATGAAGTTGCTGGACTGGGCACTGGGCCAACAGGCGGCCAGGAGGCCAGCTCCAGGTTATGTAGCCTGGGGATGGAGAGGCAGAGCTCATCTTCAACACGGGGGCGGGGTGGGGAGACAGCAGAGGCTCAGTGAGATGCACAATACCTGACTCCCACACACTGACATGACAGCCGGACTGGTTTAAGCTGGCAGAGAAAACCTGTCTCTGCACCTAGGCCTGGGCAGGAAGGATGATGGGGCTTGTTTGCCAAGACCAAGGCTTTGGCCTTCTACTGTCCTTAGAGTGGGGACCCTGGGTGGAGGTGCCCAATCCCCAGGCCAGAGCCATTTGGTCCTGAGTCAAGCTTCCGGAGCTCGGCATCTAAGAGGCTCTGACCACAGGGCCTGGGACCTGGCTTTAAGGCATCAGAAGGCGAGGGAACTGTGGCAGGGGGCTGGGGACCCCAAACTGGACTACAGGCCAGAGTGGGCAGGCAGGGGCAGGACACAGCCATGCCTGCGGCAGACACGAGAGAGAAAAAGGGCTGAGCCATTTCAAACCCAAGAGTGTGGAATGAAGGCCCAGACATGCTGGACCCTGAAGGAATCAGAGCTGGGGGTCGTCCTGGATTATTTAAAAAATAATACAAATTAGAAAAGGAAACAAAAGTCAATTGTCAAAGTTAAAAAAAGGGGGACAGTCTCTGATCCTCACGGGAGGTCAGGGGAACCTCCAAGGCACTCGAAAGGCCAAGATACAGGAGTGATGAGGCAGGAGAGGACTCCCAGAGAGACAGACACAGGCGGGTACAGGGTGGGGAACAGAGAGCAGGCCAGGGCCCCTCTCTCTTAAGGCTGTAGTTTCCATGCCGGGAGCAGGCCGGAGGTACACAGTGGCCCCCAGATGCCCCCACACTCCTTGGGTTCCGGCTGGTTGGTCAACGAAGTCTTTCAGAGATCTATTACTGAAAGGGGGGGAAAACACAAACAGAACACCAGAAAACCCAAAAGCGATTTGGTGCAGGCCCTTGAGCATCTCTGGCACTGGCCCCTTAGAAAATCCTCTTGCGCTTCAGGTAGGAATCTGCGTAGTGGCCGCCCAGGCCCTGGGAGTGCTGGCCCACGTAGCTGCCTTCTGGGCTGGGCTCAGGTGAGGGCAGCAGGTGGGCAAAGCTGCGTTTCTGGCCACCCAGTGGGGTCTAGAGACAGAGGGGACGGGGTGGCAAGTCAGAGGCCATCCAGGGGCCACCGCTCCCCAGTCCTGTGTGGTCCTGCGGCCCCCCATCCACTCACCCACTACGTACCTTCAGCAGGTGGCTGTGGCCATTGGGCCCAGGGCCGAGGCCCAGGAGCCCTTCTCCAGAGCCCAGTGGAGAGGAGCCAACCGCCTGGGAGACATGGGCGAGAGATGGAATGGGAGAGAAAGCAGCCCCCGGGGCAAAGGCAAGGTTTCAGGCTGGAATCCTGCCTCTGCTACTCATCAGCTAGGAGACTGGGGGGAAGATGATTTCTCTTCTCTGAACCATTTCCTCATCTGTCAACTGGGGCTGATCTCACCCACACTGTGGGCTACTGGGGAGGGAGTAAAGGTGGCCAGGAAAGCTGGGCAACATGAGGTGCAAGAGATGTAGGCATGGGGAGGGCAGTCTGTTTCAGTTCAGCCCTGAGCAGAGCTGGACGCCCACTCTGCCACCACTCCAGCCTTGGCCCAGGCACCAAGGGCCACAGGGGCTCCTGCATCCTGGCTGTCCCTGGGGAATGGTCCTCAGCTGGGGAAGCTCCTCACCTTGTTAAGGTGGCTCTGCTTGAGGCCAGCCTGCAGGCCACTGGTGAAGTAGGAAGTGGGCGAGCCCGAATAGAAGTGGGAGAGGGGCCCCCCACCGCCTCCACCACTCCGTTCTCCAAAACCACTGGGCGGGGGTGACATCTGCAAAGAGGGGGTGGGCTGAGTAAGACAGATTATGAAGAACCCAACCCCTTTTATAGACCCTCCCAAAGGCACCCCTCCACTCTGCCAGGGGCTTTGTCACATGATTAGCTTTGGCCAACGGGATAGCATGACAACAAATAAAGGCAGATGTGCCTGCCCTCCCTTCTTCCTGCTGGGAACCCTGGAACCACCTGGGGCCACCACATGCAGGACAGCATCACAGGGTGGTCTGCTGGAGAATGAGCTCCATGTGCAAGAGGTAAATTGTCCCAGCTGAGGCCCCTTCACCTGCTTAATAAGTGCCAGGTCATAAGTGCTAGAACCACTGCAGACTACTGAGCCCCAGCCGGGCCGCCTGGGTGACTGCAGGGAATCACCACCCACCTGCCACCTCGAAGATTGGTGAGAAATAAAATATTTGCTGTTCTAAGCTACAAAGTGGTGGGGCTGCTTGTTATGCAACAAAAGCTAACTGATTCGCCCAGGAGATGATGCAAAGGTCGGGCAGCTCTTACTTTGTGTCGGCTGGGTCTGTGAGGCCCTAGAGCTGGTTCCCGGGGGTGGGAGAAGAGCCGCCGAGGTCCCACATCCTGAATGAAAGTGGGAGAGGCATATTGGGTTAGAGGTAGCACCAGCCTCACCCCCGGCTAAATTCCAGGACACGGCTGTTACCGAGGAAGCCTGCCCCCTCCAGCAGAGGGCACACTACTGTGTGGAGGCAACTTTCAAGTGCAGGGTGGGGCAGCTGAGATGACAGTGTTTGCCCTGTGGCAGGGAGTGGTTATACCTTGGCCCCAGAGACAGCTGCCATGAAGGCACGTGGCCCCTGTGGGGTCGGGTGTTCACAGAGTTTCAAGGCCAGCTTGGCATCTGGGTTGTGTGAACTCTTCTGTGTGTTAGTATTGACATTTATTTCAGTTGTAATTTTTTTTTTTAACCCAGTGTGGGCTGAACAGAACACAGGGGGCCTGTTGGCGGCCTGGCTCCAACATCGGCTCTGGGGGAGGTTGGAATCACAGGAGTAGCTCTCCAGGCACAGAGACAGGAGTCAGAGAAGAACAGAGACCAACAGGACACCAAGCCTTGTCTCTGAGAGGGAGAAGCACAGCCTAAAACCTCTTGGGAGATAGAGACAGGAAGCAGCTCTGATGTGCAGAGACAAGCAGACATGAGATTTAGGGTAGGGACTGTGTCTGGCACCTTCCCCGCTATCTCCCTAGCATCTGCCTGGCAATCAGTACTAGAAGAACAATGGTTTGAAGAATGATCTGCTCTAGGGAGGTCACCGGGTCACAGCAGCAGCCCTCGGGAGGGCTGACCACATGGCAGTGAGGTACTCACCGAGGGGTAGTCGAAACCATAGCTGTCAGGCAGCCCTGGTTCAGGGGGCAGGCGGGTGCTGGCGAGAGGGCTGAGCAGGCGGGACTTGAGCTGGAAGGCTTTGCTGCTGCCACCACCTCCACCACCAGCTCCAGGGGCTGGGGGGTTAGGCAGGTGGCTCTCAGCTGGGCGGCGGCTTCTCCCTGTGCCTCCCCAGCCCCGAGCCTCCTTACCCGCCAGGTTGCTGGCTGGGAGTAGGCTGTGTAGGTTCAGGTAGGGATTCAGGGGGATCCGGAAGTCCTTTGGGGGTTCCCCCAGCAGCGAGACCTGTGGTGGGAGGGCTGGATTCGTGAGGACCCCTGGCAGGCAGGACCGTGCAGGGCAGAAGGCTGGGATGGTACTGGGTGCAGAGAGGAGCCTTACCCCAGAGGGTGCTGGTAGAGGCCCGCTGTCTTTCTGGAGGCTCCTAAGGCCAGTGCCTCGGAGTCCCACTGGGGCAGGGGGTGGAGTGAGCTGGGCTGCTGGGGGACCCAGGCCTATGGCTTCCCGGTCACCCCCAGAGGGGCCAAGCAGTGGCGGCAGCAGAGGTGGTGGCTTCCCTCGCCGGGGTGGCAGCTCCGGGGGCAAGGCCCCCCCTACAGAGAGAAGGAGGTGTTGGTGTCCAACCACATAGGACCTGTCTTCCTGGGGCCCCGAGCCTCTGCTTGAACCAGGACCAGGAGGTATGTGGTAGATACTGAGCAGAGCCCTTTAAGCACATTAACTCCCAGGATGCTCCCGGCCACCCTAGGGGTAGGGGCCCACTGACAGATGGAGCCACTGAGACCCAGAGAGGTTAGGTCATGTGCCCATGCCCAATAAGCAAAGAGGCTCAGAAAGAGGAAGTGGGAAGGGGTCCAGGAAGATGAGGAGGGGTGGGGTCTGTGTTACCTGCAGAGAGCTCCCCAAGAAGGGGGTTGGCCGGCTGGGCCCCAGGCTGAAGGGTGCCCAGGGGAGAGTCTCCCAGGATCCCTGGCTTCTGGAGACAGAGCACAATCAGCTGGAGATGGGCCAGTGTGGCCTGGACAGCAGACAGGGGTCACCACACCCAGTACACCCAGACTCCAGGCCACAGCCAGTCATGGGCAGACAGGAGTGTTCCCCAGTGTCTATAACACCCTACCCATCACCCATCCGGCCACCCAATGGTGACAGAGGGCCTCCTGCATCCCAGGGCTCATCTGAGGCCCTGAGGAAACCCAGGGGACATGTCACCATATGATCAGCATGTCAGGACCCCATACTGCTAATTGCTGTCAGACATACACAGAATGACCGTCCTTCCTACGCACACCCAGCCCCCTTGCTGATTATCATGGAAGCACAGTGTCCAACACAGTGTAAGAGCCACACATGGATCCAGTCACTTTTAGCCACACAGAGGTGCAAGCCCCTAATTCCATCAGCTACTGTCAGACATACCATGTCACTGACTTGGCCCTAATGACCTATCCAAACCGGATAGGTCAGTGGTGTGTGCGTGTGTGATTTATCTACTTCTATGTGTGTTGTACCTATTTGTGTGTGTGTTCATATGTGTGTGTCTTGGTCTGTACGGGTCTCCACGTATGTGCGCTGAGGTGAGGGCGAGAGACTACACTACTCCTCTGTGAAGCCTGGACTTTCTCTTCCAGACTGAATCACTACCTGAGTCCTAAGCACCTGTGACAGACCAGGACGTGTACTGAGCCCCACAGACATAACCAGATGTCCCATAACCCCACCAACGGCAAGCCACTGGCAGATGCAAGTGGGGTGTGAAATGGCCAAATGAGGGGCTGGGGAGTACATGTGGATGCGGAGGTCTCGGGGGCCCAGGGCCAGGCAGTTACCTTCTGACTCTGGGTCTGCAGGGCGAGCTGCAGCAGCGCCGTGGATAGCGCAGGCCCGTTGAGCAGCGGCATGGCTGGAGGTGCACCCAGGAGGCCTGGGGGGGTACCAGGAAATGAGCAGTGGACCCTGGATGGAAGCACCTGCCCTAATTAAGCACAACCCTGGGCCCAAAAGCTCCCAGAAAGCAAGTATGCCCCCAAAAGAAGGCCCAGGAAGGGTCTGCTGCAGGGAGGGACAGTCCCTTTCCATTACCCCGCTTCACTGCAGGCAGCTCTGCTCCCCCACTGAGGGGGGCTCAGGGCACCAGCTCCCTCTGGTGACTGCCACACTCATCCCAGCCCCTGCTTGCAGGCTCAAGTCACCTACAGCTTACATGGGAAAACCAGGGAAGCGCTGGCTTCTGAGAGTGCTGGGGACCCTGGCTGCCACTTTGCCTGGCCCCACCTTACCCTGCTTGCCCCCTGCATTGCCGTGGAGCAGGGGGTTCAACAGCAGCTGGAGGGAGGCAGAGGGCCCCAGGTTGTTGAGTAGCTGCAGGATGTTAGGCTCCGGCAAGAGCCCTTTGCCCCGATTGAGGGCCTGCAGAGAGAAATGGAAGAGTGGCTTAGAGCCCCACTAGGCCACAGGGATGTGGGCTTACCCTCCCTCACCCCCAGAATCCAGTGGGCACTGTGACTTTTCAAGAGAAGAGGGCCTGGCCCCTAGTTCCCCCACCCCCATCCCCGGGAGCACACCTCCCAGGCACTCACCGTGGCCTGGGCAGCGATGAGCGCGGCCAGCATGCTGCGGCCAGGGGGCCCTGGGGCACAGAAGGAGACGCGCAAGTGGCTGCCCCCCAGGGCCAGGCCGTCCGCCCGCTGCTGCGCCTCTTCCGCCATCTCTGCTGTCTCGTACTCCAGCACAGCGAAGCCCTTCAGCTGCCCATCCTGGCCATATGCTAGCTGGCATGGGGGTGGGGGGAGGCAGACATGAGCACCCAAGTGGCAGGGGCTGCCCTCACATGGCGGTCACAACAGTGACCAGACTCTGATCCTGATGATGACAGTGAACTCCCAGAGAGGGTGGGTTTTTAGCCCTACACCCTTCTGAGCCCAGTTCTTGCATTAGCTCATCGAATCTTGTCAATGGTTCTAGGAGGCTGCATCCTATCCATTTTTCAGAGTGAACAGCTGAGGTTTGGAGAGGTCAACATGCCCAAGATCACACAGCTGGTAGGAGTGCAAAGCTGGGACCCACCTCGCATGGGTCAAATCCCCAGGGCTTCCTGCCAGCACCACTTTGGGACTCTGATGGGGGCTGCCGAGCACACAAAGGGGCAGGGAGGTAGAGTGGCACACTCAAGCTAGAGAGCTGGGAAGAGGAGGCGCTGGTGGGAGACGAGATGGGTGGCTCTGAGGCACTGCTCAACGGAACCTCAGGCTGAAGACACAGCAGCCAGGGCTGGGAAGGACACAGCTTGGGAGTGAGACAGGTGGCCTCCAAGCTGGGGTTCACGGCTGCAAGTGCCAGTTAGGAGGGAAGTCACATAGCCAGTGAGGCCCCTCTGTGTCCCCTGACCCTGGGGCCAGATGTGTTCCAGGATTGAGACGTTTTGGAGAAAGGGAGGATGCCAGGTGTCAAGTCGGGTCAGGCTCTGCCACCAACTCAGGAAACTAATTTCTTGGTTTTCAGGGTGGTGTTGCTGCTGGAATTGTGGGTGGGTGCTGTCCCAGGGCACCCCAGATCTTGGGAGAGCGCCCAGCTGGACCTGCGTGCTCATAGGCTCACAGGAGTTATTTCACTGTTATCGCAGAGCCAGGCACACTCAGCGTATCCACTCGGCAGGGGAGGACAGGCTCAGAGAAGGGTGGTCCTTTGCCCAGGCCACAGAGCTGAAGCTGGAGCTGGGAGCAGACAAGGCTGCGCTGATGCCCTTAAAGAAGCTAGTCACCTCCATGTGGCTATGGCTGTTTCAAGAACCAATGATGCTTCTCCTGGTCCCCGGTGACACACAGTATGTTTTGGAATCAAGACAATGTCCACCCATGAGGACAGCAGAGTCCATGAAATGGAATATGGTGCAGTCACAACAGGACTGAAAAAGCTCTGGTGTCTGAGCACGAAGATATGCCCAAGACAGGGTGGAAGAACCAAACCGAAGCAGGCACGGCATATCTGGGTCAGGAGAAGGGGAATGCAAGGACATACACACACGTCTGGTTAAAAGGCATAATAAGATCTTGCTGGAAAGAGACACCACAACCTGGTTTGAGCAGGGGCTGCAGGCAAAGGCATGGGAGGGGGAGGGGGCTTCACTGCTGACCTTTCCACACCTGCTGAATTCCCAAACAGAGCTGGATAGCCCATTCACAAAAATATATAAAAAGAAAAGGTTTCTTAAAACACACAAGGCCTTGTGATACCTGTTTTATTCGTGCCCACATCATCAAGATATTATGAAAACTGGCCTGTGAGTAAATGGCAAAGCTCACCAGAGCGAGCTGCCATGGCCTTTCCCGGATGTTCTCATCTCGGTGATGCTGAAAATAACATTCCCCACCACGACAGCCAATTCCCAGCTCGGCCTCCAACCTTCTTGGAAGGTGAGATTGCTGACTTAAGAGTGCAGGCCCCCAGGGTCAGCTGCCTGACCTTGACTCCCAGCCCCCTTACTGGCAGCCTGGTGTGGGCACATCACTCACATGCGCAGCCTGGGGCTTGTTTTCCTCACCTGTAAGGTGGGGCGAGCAAATGAACCCACCTCAAAGGGTGGTTGTGGGGATTCAATGAGAATCCAGTGAGAGTTCTGTAGGTGTGCACCTGCTCGGGGTGCCCAGGTAGGTGGCTCCAGCCGTCATCCCACCTCTACCGCACACTTCCCCTTCGCCTGACAAAGGCCCTGGTGCAAGTCTCCCACAATGTGCTCCATCTCACAGATGAAGAGCAGAGGAGTCAAAGGGCAACCAAGGCTTCACAGCCCCCACCTAGGGAGATGAAGGCTCAAACCTCAACCTGCCTGACTTCCTGAGCCCGGCCTCCATTCAAGCAGGGTAAGCAGAAGAATGAACAAGTAGCTACTCACAATAACCCAAACAAAAAGCGCTGCTAGCCTCATTTCCAGATTGGGAAACCAAGGCTCAGAGCGAGAACTTATAGTTGGTCACGGCCCTGCTGTCCTACCTCTACAAGATAGGATGTGGCTGCCAAGCTGAGGCATCTGTGTCCTGAGTACCCCCACCTGGGGCCTAGCACATGGTCGGTACACCACGGAAGGCAGCAGTATGACCAAATGCAAAGTGAGTGTGGCGCAGGGTTCGTAAGATGTTGGAGGCCCCAGGTCCTGGCATGCTGTTTGCACAAGGGAAGCAGGACCCACCCATGGCCACAGAACTGGGGTCAGAGCCCATCTACCAGCCTCGGTCAGGCTGGCCTGGGGCCCTGGAGCCAGGCTGCAGCGTTCCCATTCCAGCCCTGCCATGCCCTGGCTGTACAGCCCTGGGCAAGGCACTTGGACTCTGTGCCCCATGAAAATGGGGTATTACTTGCCTCTCTGGGCTGTTATAGGATGAAGGGATTCTAAGTAATGTGCTCAAAGGGTGCTGAAGGAATGTCCAGCCTGTAGGTAAGACTACCTGGGGGCTGAGGACTGGGTCTGGCCTGTTCTGACCCCACTGTGCCTGTCACAGGGCTATGCACGTACACAGAAGTATGTGATAAACGTGACCTGAATAAACCAGACTGTCTTGCCAACCCAGTGTGTGAGTGTTAAATCCCTTTTTGTCGAGGAGGAAAACCAAGATTCAGAGAGTGAGTGACTTGCCCAGAGTCACAGAGCAGGGCTGGAATCCAGCCAAGCCCACTTCCTGACCTCAAGGCTTAAATGGACTGTGGGTTCTCTGGACAGCCTCCTTAACACCAGGCCTAGGGACAGAGGGCCACTCAGCAAACATCTGATGAACACAGAAGCGGGAGCAAGAGGTGAGCAAGCCTTGCACCGAGCTTTTACAAAGGCAGTCTCACCTGAGTTTTATAGGAGGACCAAGGCTACCGAGGTTAAACAAGTCGCTAAAGGGTGTACAGGGATCTGAACCCCGGCCATCTGGCTCCTAGCTGGGCTGTCACCCATAATACCACGTGGCCTTCCTAACAAGAACCCCATTCAAAGTGGCATTGCGGCTGCTTCCCTAAAAAGGGACCCAGGAGATTAGAAAAAGCAGGTGACTCCAAAGGGCCCCTCTGAGGTGCTCTGGCCCTGGCACCCGCTCCGCCAGGCTTCTGCACCAGGCACAGGGCTCACCTGGCAGAAGGTGGGTGTGTGGACCGCCGACAGTGCCCGGCGCAGGGCGTCCACGTCGCTGAAGCCGGGTGGCAGGTGGTCAACGCAGAGGCAGCGGGAGTGGAGCAGGACGGGGGTCAGCTGCCCAGCATCTGTCCAGTGCACGTAGAGGGTGCGAGGGCCCAGCGGTTTGCCCAGCAGGTCCGACTTGGCCCGGGCGGCCGAGTCCTTCTTCATGTACTCAGCGAAGCCGTAGCCCTTGGAGTGGCCGGTGCGCTCGCTGTAGACCAGAAAGCAGCGCTCCAGGCTGCCGAAGGGCCGCACCAGCTCCTCGAACTGCTGCTGTGTGAAGCTGGGAGGCAGGTTGGCCACGCAGAGCAGGGCGTCCGTGGGCTGCAGCTGCACGGACAGCTCGCGCTCCCGCAGGCGGCTCTGGTGGAAGGCGCCGATGGCCGCCTCGGCCTGCTCCCCGTTCAGCAGAGTCACAAAGGCTGCGGCAGGAGGGGGCGCAGGGTCAGTGGGGACCCAGAGGGCCCCGCCCTTCACCCCAGGCCGCCCACCACCTCCCTCAAAACCTTGCGTGACCTCAGAATACCCAACCACCTGGACATCTCAGGTAGCGGCCGAGTGAACGGCTGCCGGCCTTGAGCCACTGCTGCGGGCAGGCGTCTCCCCCCTCCGTGAGCCCCGCTCCCCACCCACAGCAGCGCTCACCTACTGCTGAGTCCCAAATGTGACTAACTAGGTGACGCATGGCAGTGGTGAAGCTTGTGGTCACTGGAGCCTGAATTTCAATTCTAGCCCCTGAATGGCTCTGGGGTCTCAGTTTCTTCACGTGAAATGAGATTAACACACTCCTCACAACCCCTATGTTGCCAGCAAAGAAACAGATCCAGAGCAGCACCCTCTGTCCCCTGCCTCCGTGGAGAAGCCTGGACTTGAACCCAGGCAGGCAAGCCCAGTGCCTTGCTTTGCACCCCTTCTGCTCCCCTCCTTTCCAGGCCACCCACTCCTCTCATATCCAGGCCCACAGCCACTCCCGGAGCCTTCCCAAAGGCTAATCAGACTGTGCCAGTCCTTGACTAGGGGTTTCTCATGATGAGGGCCAGTGGATCTTGTGTGGCTTGGCTGACCTCCTCTTGCATCTCTTGCTGCTACTTCCTGGACTGTGCCGGACACACTCCACCTCAGGCCTTTGCGCCTGCTTTTCCCGGAGCGTGGAACCCTGACCTCCATGCTGCTTTACCTGGTTAACCCCCACCCACCCTTTAAGCTGCCTACAAACATCACATCCCCCAGAAAGCCTCCCTTGGCTTCTCCTGTCTCAGATCCCAGCTCTGTGCTCTCACAGGGCTCTGGAGCTTCTGGCCTAATGCGTGTAGGGTACAAACTTCCATGTCTGCACCTGTCTGAATAACATCCTTCTCCGCAGATTAGACTGTCTTAGCTTGGTTAACAGTTATGTACCCAATACCCAGCACACAACATTCAATAAACATTGTTGGAAGACTATATGAATCAGAGTGTCAGTTAACCTCTGGATCCTCCATGCCTGGCACATACGCACACTAGGTGCTCAGTAAATACTTCTGATTCGCTGCCCCTGCCAATATTTACTAAGTACCTACTAGCACTTTACATACCACAGCTTTTTAGGTTTTTAATTTTTTTTTTTTTTGCTTTTTAGGTATTTTAATGTGTTCGGCCTCATGGCTAACCCAAGCAGGTCATGCTTAATATGCTGGTGAGAAAACTGAGGCTCTGGAGGGTAAATCATTTGCCTGTGGTCACAGAGTGAGGAGAGACCAGGACTTGAACCCAGGTCCATTTGCCTCCAGAGCCCAAGATCTTAAACACCCTAACCCATCAAGTAGGTCTCGAGGGGTTACCTGTCTTTAGCTTCTTCTCATCCATCTTACAGATTGCAAGAAAAGGCCCTAGAAGATTTAATCTGGCACAAATCAATGCCTGGCAAGTGTAGACAGCCGTAGAGAGCTTCCCATGCCAGGGGTTGGGGAGTGCCAAGGCTGAGAAGACCCATCCCTGTTCTCACAGAGCCAGCCACTCAGTGCAGGAGGCTGGTGAGTGAGAGACCGACCATAGCCCCGGGTGACAGTGCTATGATGGGTGGGGCTGCCTGATGCCACCTGGACGGCATAGTGGACAACTACGGGCACCGGCAGAGGGAAGAACCTGGAACCTTATGGGGGCCCGAGGGGACAGGAAGGCTGGGCCACATCCCTGCAAGATAGTATCAGGAGGAGCCTCAGAGAGTTTTGGAGAGAGAAAATAATGAAGGTTAGGGCCAGATTTGATCAGATTTGTGACTGGATCAGAGCTGGCTACTGGGGGGAGGGCAAGCAGGGGCGTGAAATCCAGGAGGCAGATAAGCCAGAGGGAGGCTGCTACTTTGGAAGAGATATAGGGGGCATGGATCAGATGGAAGTTGAGGGAATGGAGGGGCACCAATTATTCTGGAGGACTTGAAGGAGAACACCAGACAGGCCTGGGTGGCTGGCTGGCTGGGGGAAATGGTGAGGGAGGTGGGGAGCCCAATGCCCAGGTATCTGGCTGGGCAGCCCTGGGGAGGAGCACCAAGCCCTCCCACGATGCCCATTCCCATGATGGGCACCCAGGATGAGACAGAGTGGGAAAACAATCTGTCCTGCATGGCCTAGGGGACGATGCTGGGCCCCAAGTTCAGGAGAGGAAACACCGGGCCTGGACCCTCCCAGTTTCACGGACTATCACCTCCTGCCACTAGCCCAACCCACAGCCCCACAAACCTGTCCCTTTGTATTTGTCCACAAAACAGTACTTGAGCTCATAGTCGCTGAGCAGGTCGTGCACTTCCTGCGGAGATAGAAGCCAAAGGACACGGAGTCACCAGGGGCTGAAGGGAGCAGCCCAGTGCCACCTCCACATGGACCAGCTACGGAGGCAAATCAATTAGTATCCTCCTTTTACAAATGAGGAAATACACGCAGAACTGGGGTTCAGAGCCCAGCTGCAGACTCCAAGATTTGAAATAACCCAACACGCCCAAGAGTCAGATGGGTCTGAGTTCAAGTCCCAGCTCTGCTGAATGCCCTTAGGGAAGTAATTTCAACCCGTCTGAACCTATTTGCAAGTCTGACTCTTTCCAACATCCCAACAAATCAGGTATTAACCCATTTTGTAGATGAAGAAACTGAGGCTCAGAGAGACAAGGAAACATGTCCAAGGTCATGCAGTTGGCTAGGGCAGCAGAGGGAATGCCACCCAGGGGGTACCTGACTGGGGACCCTGTGTACTTAATAAGCCCACATTGCATGGCTTCATGTGCCTCCTAATTCCCTCCTGCTGACAGAGCTGGCCTTCTGGTAAGCTAGCTTGGAAGGCCAACTCTGGGGCCCCCTATAGCCAGACACACCGTGCCCCGTGAAAGAGAGTTCCCAGCTAAGAGATGGTAGGCACTAGGAGAGGCAGCCCTACAAAAAAAACAGATGGTGCTTAGTGGCATCTGCCTCAGGTCTGTCCCCAAGTCTGCTCCTCCCAACAGTTTGAGACACCCCCCCCCCCCCCCACACACACACACAGCTATGTGCCTATTTATGGGCAGGGAGAGTCAGTGGCAGATGTGTGGGTGGGTCAGAGAGCAGAGATTTTTCAGCAGCAGGGAAAAAGAACCCATCCCACTGTGGCAGGGCAGGGCAGACTAGATGCAATCTCCCTGGGTCCAAAGAGCACCGGGAAGCCCTGCCCCATGTAGGCCCCAAAAGAAGGGCACCCCTGGCCAGATCAGAAAAAGGAGAGAGCACAGAATAGTGCCCCCCCCCCCCTTTTCTGCAGGTCTGTGAACTGGGGGCAGGAGACTCCATTTTTCCAAGTTAATCCAGAGGCACTGGGGGAAGAAAGACCTCGGGAGCTACCACAACTTCCGGATCTCGCAGAGGAATAGATAAACGCGTGCTATGGAAAGGCATACTCTAGTCAACCCTGAAACTTCTGGACACAAGGTCCCGCCACCCCAGGGTAGAGGGGGTGGGGAAAGACACTATCAGAGCAGGGAGCAACTGGCATCCCTACTTCCACAGTCCCAATATAGCAGCCCATTCACAATCCCCCAACAAGGCCAAAGTTGCCCGCCCCCTCCCAGTTCCCCGCCCCTTTCAATCACTTGGTTTCGTCCAAGCCTGTGGTCGCCCCTAGCAACGTCCTCCCTCAGCCCAAGGTTGGTTTCTCCCTCCATCACTGCCCAGCCCCCCCCCAAATCCTGCTCTTGGTTTCTCCCGATCCCGCACTGATCCCGCGCTTGGACTCTCCCGCCGACGCCCCCCAGCGCGGGCCAGCGTTGGTGTCGCCCGGTTCCCCCCGCGCACGCGCAGGGTGGTATTTCCCGCCGTGCCCCCCCCCCCCCATACCTGGTTGGTCACGTCCCCCGGGAGGCCCCGGATCAGTATCTTGCGGCGGTTACGGAACTGGCGCTCGGTATGTTCTAGGCGTTTCTGGATCTCTTCTGGATCTAGGGGCGGGAGTTCTTCTTCGGGCGCCCGGCGCTCCGCGGCATCCTCAGTTTCAACCTCGGCCTCAGCCTCCGGGCTCAGCGGGGGCCGGTGAGTAACGGACACGTCGGCCGCCATCTTGGGGAACCCGGCGCCTTCTGGGACCAGCGAGCCTGGGCGGAGCGGCATAGAGCGGCAACGAGTGCGCGCCCGCCGATTGGTCAGAAGAAGCCCCACCTCCTTCTCCACCCCCTCAGCCCATTGGCTAAGGCCCAGCCCGCCTCTCAGAGTTCAAGCCGCGTCTGGGGGCCGCAGGCTCCTCCCCTTTCTGCCACAGAGATGTCACTCAAAGGACGTGAAGCGCCGCGGGTGAACTCGGCGCGTTTGGAAACAAGCCACAGACTCCGGGGTTTGAGGGCTTTATTGGTGTGGAACCCCGGGATACAGCCAAACCCCCATCATCCCAGCTGGAAGCTCAGGATGGATTCTCCCCCACAGCCTCTTCGGGCTGCCTAGACGTCAGGGGTAACCAAGTGCTCCCCTGGTTCACACGGTAGGTGTCACTCCGCTTCTGCACCCCGAAGACGTGCAGTAAGGCTGCGACGGTAGTCACCACGCCCAAGATCGCTAACACCCCCAGGACGATGTTGACAGCGCGGAGGTTCCGATCTATGCAGAGAAGCAAAGAATAAATACACACGTTCTGCCGCCCCACCCCCGCCCTGGCTTTCCCATCTAGACCAGCCCCGTCTTGGCTCACCCTGAACGTTCATCACCACAGTCACAGTGTGTACGCCTCGTGAGCTGGACGCCTTGCAGGCATAGGTACCAGTATAGTTTAACCTGACGAAGAATGGGACCCCGATAGGCAGCTCGACGTGGGAGCCTTCGTGAAAACAGTGCATCTGGGGGTCCGGGTTGCCCCGAGCCTGGCACTGCAGGACATGGGTAGTTTTCTCTTTCCACGTCAAGCGCTGGGGACATTTGGCTTGGTCAATCTTGGGACCGTCTGTGGATCGGTCAAATGATTAGACACACTCGAGGCACCATGGCGCAAAGGGAGCAAGGGTTTAAAGATCATAGGGACCCACTCACACAGGACACGCAACTGGACGCTGCTGTTCCTGTGTAAGGTCTCCCCATCCACCTCGAGGGTGGCATTGCAGAAGAAGCTGCGCCTGTCGTCCATCTCGGTGGCGTTTAGCTGAAACTGGGCAGGCTGTCCAGGGGCCGCGGCCGGAAGTCCCTCCAGCATGACCTGGACGCGGGCTCCGGCCGCGCAAGTCACAGTCACTGCAGTCCCCTCGGAGGCGTTGGGTTCACTCAGGTTTATGGTGGGCCCCCAGAAGCCTAAAGAGGGGGCATTGTTCTGGAGCTTACTGACCACTCCCTTCACATGCGTCAGACCTCACCCTTCCATCTGCCTTTTTCCTCTGGGGGTATCCGACCCATGCCTTTACGCTACTCGGCACCACCCTCAGGTCCCACTCCAATTTGGGATACTCTAGCTACACCCTTCGGGTAATTTAGGCCCCTCCCACACGACAATCCCTGCAGTCGCAGTCCCTCTCTGCAGGCTCACGCCCCACCTCTCGTTTAGTCCCCGCCCACATGTCCCCAGGGACACCGAAGCCCCGCCCCTTGCCCTCCGGGTCTGCCTCTTGGCTCCGCCCCCTCTTACTGTAGACAGTCAATTTTTCGCGGGCCTCCCGGCCGTCGTTCCCCAACGTTATGTTGCAGACTATCTCCTGTGCGCCCTCCTGCTCCGCTCTCGCTACGGCTGTGGCTGTGGCACTGATCGTGTCCCCGTGGCTCTCGACTGTAGAGTTCAGCGTCTGGTTCCCCAGCGCCAAGTGGACTTGGGCCTCGGAGGCCGGGAACAATCCTTCCAGGATGCAGTTCACCGACCGAGTCGTTCCCACCTCCAAGATCCGAGGGACAACGAGGTGCGGAGCCGTGATGGGCAGTGCTGGGGAGAAGGGTAGGCGTGAGCAGGAAGAGGTCCCAGAGCCGTCGGCGCCCCTTTACCGCCTGAGACGTTCGCAGCCCCGAGCCAGGCTTCTGCCTTCCCAGGACACCTGTTCCTAGGACGCACCTGCTCAGGCTTCTTGTCAGCTACCGCGGCCGCGAGGCTCCCAACTGAGGCTGCACCGGCCTCAGGGGCCAAGGGCACGCCTTCCCCGGAGCCGCTGAGGGTCCAGTCCACTCCATTGTCAAGAAACCTCCCGGCCAGGGCGCCCCTGCGCTGGCTCAGCTCATCACCTACCCTCTGCAGTCCCGTGCCTCACCAAAGGTTCGGAGCTGCCTGGGCGCCGAGCTGTTCTGGAACAATCCCAGCCCTCGGGGCCTCAGGTCCAGGTCCGTGCGGCACGAGAAGTTGGCGAGGTGGTCCTCCCTGCCCGCCGCCACCGTGAACGTGACCTCGGCTGGCTCCCCGACGGCCGGTTGCCGGCTCAGCTCCTCCTCCCCGCGGAGCAGCACCACCGTGAGGTTGGTCCGGGGCGCCCCGCCTGCCACCTGGCAGGTCATGGTGAGGTTCTCACCCACGGGCTGCCAGCGGGGTAGGGGTGCCAGCTCCACTCGCTCCGGGAACCCTGGGGCGGGGGTAGGGAGGGGAGAAGTGTACTTATCAGCCGGCCCTGCAACTCCTACCCCCACAGAACAGGGAGGAGGCTGAGGGTGACCCGGTGCAGAACTGAACTTTGGGTTAATCAACTCGAAGGGCTTAATACTGTGTCTGGAGAAGTGTTTGCTATTGTCATTAGTATTATGATTGCTATTTCCTGTTTTGTGGGATACTCTGCCAGACTCTGAAATAAGTCAGATTTTCTGTTCCTGAGAAAATCACAGTTAAAAAAAAAAAAAAAAAAAAGGAAGGAAGGAAGAGGACTAAATTGGAACTACTTACAATGTTATTAGTACTCATAAAAGTTCCTGTTTATTTAGAGTTTTCCTTAGACTTTCCAAATGTCATTCACCTTCGTTCACACAGCAACCAAGTGAAATCTCTATTATTCTTCTCCTTTATAGATGAAGAAACTGAGGCCCAGAGAGGTGGGGTTGAGGTGATCCACCCAAGAACAGACACGTAGCCAGAAAGAAGCCCTGCTGGGGTTAGAAGGTGAGTCACCCAGACTCCAGACCAGTGTGTACACCTGCCTCCTTGATGTCACATCCAGGGACTCCAATGGCCCCTCTCCCAGCCTCTGTCCTGGACTCTGCCTTTGGCCTCCTCTGTCAATCCCAGGCGCCTGAGACTCTTACAGGGAAGCCTCTCAGGGTGCTCAGGCACAGTCTTGAGGGACTCCACACTGCCAGGCTGGATCTGCTCCCAGCTGCAGCTACAGTGCCCCTCCCAGGCATGTATACCAAACCCTGGGCCTCCTTTGGGAAGCATCGTATACCCTCAACAACTCAAACCTTGATCTCAACTATGACCCTGGCTACTATGAAAAATCTTTAACATCTTACTGTAGGAATCCCCTGCTTTCCAAAAATACCATTACACCACTTCATTTTTATGAAAGACCTACATTAATTGTTAGTACCTGTTCTCACTAAGTAAAAGAAATGCAAAGAGGATTTTTGCTTTTAAGAAAAAATGACAAAGGGTGCCTTGGCATAATTGGTTAGGCCTCTGACCCTTGGTTTCAGCTCAGGTCATGATCTCAGGGTCATGAGATCAAGCCCTGTATTGGGCACTGCGCTCAGCTCAGAGTCAGCTTGAGATTCTCTCTCCCTCTCCCTCTGCCCCTTCTGCTTATGCTCTCTCTCAAATAAATAAATAAATAAACCTTTAAAAAAAAATTTGGTGAGAAGCAAAGATAGCACTCAGCATTGGATTTGCAATGAGGAGTTACAAAGACAGCAGGCACCCTGTGCAGTGACAATGGCGGTCAAGCTCCTTCACCAGGATCACACTCAGCGTCTCTAGCAGCAGATGAGCTTTGACTTGTGTCTGCGAGCATCGGTGCTTTAGCTCCATTTATTTGGTACATCCATCAGCAAGATGTATCCTATGGTACCAGAAAAGCCTAGGAGAGGTTAGTTTTTGGGTCTGAGAATACTCAAGGTTTTTTCGATATAAATTAATTACTTCTTCACTTTACATCATTTTGTTTTTTAACAATTTTATTTATTTATTCATGACAAACACACAGAGAGAGGCAGAGACATAGGCAGAGGGAGAAGCAGGCTCCCTGCAGAGACCCTGATGCGGGACTTGATCCCAGGACCCCGGGATCATGACCTGAGCCAAAGGTAGACACTCAGCCTCGAACCATCCAGGTGCCCCTACATCATTTTGACTTACAAAGGTTTTATAGGACTGCTTTACTTTGGGATAGTTGGAGAAACCTGTATTTATAATTTCAGAGTACTTAACAAAGAGGCCCCCATCTCAGTCTCAGGCACCACTGGTCAGAGATGATGATGTGCTGGCAAATGCTACTAATGCTCAGGAACTAGGGGATGGGGTGTGGTGGGATAGCCCCAACCTGGAGGACTTGCCAATCTCTAAAGTGTACATAACTCCCACTCTGGCTGCTTTTTTTTTTTTTTTTTTTTTTTTTTCCTGGCTGCTTTTAAGCTACAATGTGGCCCAGGGTTTGGAAGAGATGAGTACCATTGGCTCCTGTGAGCCAGAACCATGTCCTGACACACCCACATCCAAATCGACTCACACACAGACACCTATTGACACAGAAACAGGCACTCACACACAGTCCTGGATCCTGACATCAACGTACTCACTTTCACATTCACGCACACACACAGAGACTCATAGACACCCACACAGGCACACACAAATAGGCAGACAGATGCTCATGCATCTGTAGGTACACATGTACACTCCTACAGACATACATAGACTCACAGACACACACACAGGTACACAGACAAACACAGATGCTGGCCCGCAGCAGGAGCATACACATGGTCACATCCGTATACCACACTTATCTATGGAGGCTTCACGAAACAGTAAGAACCATGAGTGACATACTCTATTTTCTGATCATCATATTCCTTTAAATGCAAAGAAACTCTGGCAGGAACCATAAGAAACTGGTAGCAATGGGAGCTGGGGAGATAGACTCATCTGTTAGGAGCAAGGACTTGAGAGCCAGATGACTGGCTTCTCCACTCATGGACTGTGAGCCCTGCCAAGTGACTTTACCCCACTAAGTTCTGTGGTCCTCATCTGTGGAGGGAGGCTCCTAAGTGTACCTCCCCAGCCTGGAGCTTTTTAAGGATTGGATGAGCACCTAGTGCCCACACTGAAACAGTGAGCACTCCCAGCCAGCACTAGGAAATGAGGAAATGGAGGTTGACTTTTATGCCTTGTTATAACTTTTGATTTTGGAACCACATGCATGAATTATTACCTGCCATAAGAATAAAATAAATAGGGGCACCTGGGGGGCTCAGTTGCTTAAGCATCTGCCTTCAGCTCAGGTCATGATCCCAGGGTCCTGGGATTGAGCCCCGCATCAGGCTCCCTGCTCATCAGGGAGTCTGCTTCTCCCTCTGTCCCTCACCCTGCTCGTGTTCTCTCTCTCTCTCTCTTGCTCTCTTCCTCTTTCAAATAAATAAAATCTTTTTAGAAAAAAGAATAAAATAAATAACAGACATGAGACATCTTTGAAAAAATGCTTGTTGGGACCAAGTAAATTGATCTCACAGCTGTTGCCTTGGCATATGGTTGAGATGCATCTCTCTCTCTCTCTCTCTCTCTCACACACACACACACACACACACACACATTCAGGTTCAGACTCTGGGTCAGAGGACTGGTCCATCTCTGCAAACTCGGGGTTCCCTGCTCCCCCTGCACCACTGGTCATCTACCCCCACTACTGCCCAAGGCCAGTCCCAACTCTAGGTGCCATCACTCACGGTATACTGTGATCTCAGAGGAGCCTACCATCTGGATGTCATTGCAGAAGCCGGAGCAGAGGACCTGGCTGTCACTAGTCACATTGCTTAGCAGGAAGGCTGCCCAGCCCAGGCCGTTGCCCACTGGCTTCTTGGCTAGGGATGTCTCTAGAATGATGAGTCGAGGATTGGGGCAGTCTGTACTGCAGTTTACCAAGAAGGACCCTCCAGCAGGCACCAGAGTGTTCTCGACCTCCAGCCTCATTTGGTATTGCTGTGCCCGGGCACCTGTGGAAACAGAGGGACACTCTGCTGATTGTTCGGGTACCCCTACTTACCCACCTGCAGGCCCCACCTTTCAACATGACCTCGCTGCCTTCACGGTGCCTCAGTCGAGTGGGGAAGACAGATGATGGATCAGGAACTGGGGGAAAGCCCAGAGAAAGACTAGGGGAGACCCTGATGCAGCCCGTGAGCCCTCCTTCCAGAAGAAGGAGACAAAGCCAGTTTTGAAGGGAAAGTAGAAGTTATCTGAGTGAAAGAAAAGTGATCCTGGCAGAGGGAAGAGTAGCGACAGAGGTCCAAAGGGATTCTGTGTTGGGGTGGGAGACAAGTCACATGCAGGAACTAGTCCTCGGGGAGCCCCAAAGGCTGAGGTGAAGAGCCAGAACTTTCTATTGAGGCCACTGGAGAGTCCCTGTTGATGTGAGTTTAAGGAAGTGTCACTGCAGCCAGGGCAGCAGGGGGGTGCTCTTCCCTGCCTACTCCCCCAGCCTCTACCAGCCCCCCATCTCCAGCCCTCTCCAGCCTGACTTGCCTCACCTGAGGGCGGCAGACAGCAGACCAGAAGCAGGGAGATGAGTGAGTTCCCGTAGGCCCCCAGCAGCAGCCCCGAGGGCAACATGGTGACCAAGCTGCAAAAGGAAGTTGCCTTAATGAGGGCAGGGGGAAGCAGGCAGAGCACTCGGGGACGGAACCACAGTCACTGTCGAAATTGCAGAAGTTCAGGGGTTACTTTTTTGCCCAGAGCTGGGGAGGGCAGGAGAGATATTCTGTGGCCCAGGGGGTCCAGAGTAGGGCACCCGGCCAGCTGGACGTGGTGGCTGGTGAGTCTTGGACAGGGAAGGCCTGACTTCAACTGCTGAGCCTCCAAATGAACCAACAGGAAATGTTCACGCGGTTATCTTTGTTCTCTGAACTAGGAAGACTGGGGTGAGGTGGAGGAGGTGAGACACCTCCTTCCTGCTGAACTTGGGTAAAAGAGGGGTGTTCTGTTTCAGAGAGGAAGTTAGCAGGGGATCTCCAGACCGGGACTGTCGTTGAGGTGATAAGGTGGGATTTCAAGGCAACGTTTCAGGAGGACAAGGAGGGGACGTCTATGCGGGGTGTAAAGGCATCAGCATGAGCTCTCCATATTCCTGGGATGAGGCAAATAAGAGGTGTGGGGGCGATGAGGGACCCCTAAGATGAGTGAAGACATGGAAATGAGCAGAGTCCACATCGATTGGGCCCTTGTGCCTGGCTCTGTGTTGACCTGTCTGCATGGCTGCTATGGGGCCCTTTACCTTTGAAGATCTCCAACGGTCTCCCCCATTCCCTGTGGTCCATGCTGAGGTGGGGTGTTTGGAGCACAGCTGAATCCCGAACCACTGACTGTCGAAGATGCCCCTTATAACTGGCCCTCAGCACCGTCCTTATGACCTCCTTGCATGCTACTCCAGGCAGCTGGCTTCTCCACACCCCAAAAATGGACTGGGGGGCCAGATGGTTACACCAATTTCCACTTGCTCCATCTCTCGAGTTTTGACCTTCCTTTGTGCCTCTGATCCGAGCTCCAGAAAGAAACCTCGTTGAGGTCCCCGATGGCACCCAGCATCCAACCATCTCCCCATCCTAAGGCCATGCCCCCTCCTCTCTGAACTGGACCATCCCCCCATCCCATGTGGCCTCTCCCCTGCTGCCCCTCCCAACCACCCATCTCCCACAATATCCTGAGAGAGTGACCAAAACCCAAATCAAAACTATTTGTAAATAATACTGGTCTCCCTCACTTTTCTAAAGTTCCGTTACGCCACTTCACTGTTATGAAAGCCCTCCATCAGTACCTCTTTTTTGTTAGCCAAAAGAAAGGTGATGATAATTTTCCCTTTTATGAGAAAAGATGAAAGCAAAAATAGTATTCAACACTGGTTTTACAGTGGACATTATAGAGGAAGTGCCCCCCGGGAAGAGTGGCGCCACCAAGGCTTCTCCACCAGTCTATTGGTTTTTTTAAAAAGAGTTTATTTATTCATGAGAGACACACAGAGACAGAGACACAGGCAGAGGGAGAAGCAAGCTCCACGCAGGGAGCCTGATGTGGGACCCGATCCTGGGACCGAGGGATCACATCCCGAGCCAAAGGCAGATGCCCGACTGCTGAGCCACCCAGACGTCCCACTTTATTTAGGCTGTTTTGACTTACGAAAGATTTCATAGGAACGCTTTACCCACGCGTGGCTGGGGAAACCTGTATATCTGTCAAGGGCTTATCTCCAGGTTATAGAAATTCTTGGAAGTTACAGAGGAAGTTAACAGGGGATCTCCAGCACTGTCCTTGAGGTGATAAGGTGGATTTCCTTTTTTTTTTCTCTAAAGATTTTATTTATTTATTCATGAGACACACACACACACACAGAGGGAGAGAGAGAGAGAGGCAGAGACACAGGCAGAGGGAGAAGCAGGCTCCATGCAGGGAGCCCGATGCGGGACTCAATCCTGGGTCTCCAGGATCACACCCTGGGCTGAAGGTGGCGCTAAACCGCTGAGCCACCTGGCTGCCCCCAAGGTAGGATTTCAAGGCAATATTTCAAGAGGATACTTGGGGGGACTTCTAGGAAGGGTCTAAAGGCATTAGCACAAGAGCTCGATATTCTTGGGGGTGGGGGAGACACAAATACAAGACCACAACTCAACAGCAAACAATAAATAAAATAAAATAATGGGCAAAGGACTTGAATAGACATTTCTTCAAAGACACTATATAAATGGCCCATAAACACACACAAAAAAAGATGCTGAAGATTACTAGTCTTTAGGGAAATGCAAATCAAAACCAGAATGCAATAGCACTTCACAACTATTAGGATGGCTATCATCAAAAAAATAAACCAAAAAACCCTGCAGAAAACAATTGTCAACAAGGATGTGTAGGAGTTGGAACTCCCCTACTCTGCTGGTGGGAATATAAAATGGTGCAGGCACTGGGGAAACCAGTTGAGCGGCTCTCTTCAAAAAGTTAAACATAGAGTTATAAAACAAACCAACAAAAATGTAGAATTATATTACCCAGCAAACCAACAAAAATGTAGAATTATATGACCACTCCTAGGTAGGTATATCCTAAAGGGACTCAAACAAATACATATATGTACACCGATGTCCACAGCAGCACTCTTCACAAAAGCTGAAAGGTAGAAGCAACCTGAGTGTCCATCAGCAGATGAATGGATAAAAAAAAATATATGGTATATACATATGCATATACATAGAGTCAAATATTATTCAGCCCTACAAAGAAAAAGTTCTAACATGTTACAGCATGGCTGAACCTCAAAAACAGTACACCAAGTGAAATAAGCCAGGCACAAAAGGACAGATAGTCCACTCATGAGGTAGGTACCTAGAACAGACAAATTCGTAGAGAAAGTAGAATGGTGGGACACTAGGGGGCCTCAGCGGTTGAGTGTCTGCCTTCAGCTCAGGGCATGATCCCAGGATCTGGGATCGAGTCCCATATTGGGCTCCCTGCGGATAGCCTGCTTCTCCTTCTGCCTATGTCTCTGCTTCTCTCTCTCTCTCTCTCTCTCTCTCTCTCATGAATAAATGGATAAATCTTTAAAAAAAAAAAAAGTAGAGTGGTGGTTACCAGGGGCTGAGGGAGGAGTGGAATGGGGAGTCCGTGTTAATGGAAACAGCTTGGGAAGATGAAAAAGTTCTGTACACAGTGCTGTTGGTTACACAACATTGTGAATACATTTAATGCCACTGAACCATACACCTAAAAAATGGTTAAAATGGTAAGATTTATATTTCGTTGGGTTTTTTTTTGTGTGTGTGTGCTTTTAAAGATTTTGTTTATTTGAGAGAGAGCAGGAGTGAGAGTAGGGAGGGGCAGAGAGAGAGGGAGAACCAGGCTCCGTGGTGAGCAGGGAGCCTGATATGGGGGTCAATCCCAGGACCCTGGGATCATGACCTGAAGCTGAAGGCAGGCTCTTTTTTTTTTTAAGATTTTATTTGTTTATTCATGAGAGACAGAGAGAGAGGCAGAGACACAGGCAGAGGGAGAAGCAGGCTCCAGGCCGGGAGCCCAACACAGGACTCGATCCCAGGTCTCCAGGATCATACCCTGGGCCAAAGGTGGCACTAAACTGCTGAGCCACCTGGGCTGCCCTGAAGGTAGGCTCTTAACCAACTGAGCCACCCAAGCACCCCAAGAGTTATATTTTGTTTATTTTACCACAGAAAAATAAAAGACATATGCTTATTTTGATTTGTATCCAAGACATGAGATGGATTGCTGGATGAATAGAGGAATGGATAGATCCAGTATGATCAAGCACATTTAAGCAGGTAAATTTGGCAATTCAGGTAATTATGGAAGCTAAAGGTATTCACTGTATTGCTCTTCTAACTTTTTATTTTAAGGTTTTATTTATTTAAGAGCGAGCAACAAGTGCATGCGCACATGAGTGGAAGGGAGGAGCAGAGGGAGATGGACAAGTAAGCTCAACACTCAGTGTGGAGCTGGACATGGGGCTCCATCTCATGACCCTGAGATCATGACCTGAGCTGAAATCGAGTCAGATGCTTAACTGACTGAACCACCCAGGCGCCCCTTAACAATGCTTCAGTACAAAAATGTTGGAAAATAAAAACTGGATCCTTGATGGATCTGAGTGGCTGCTTGAGTCTCAAAAGGAGCGACAAGCTGACTTCGAGTGCCTCCTGCTGAGAAGGCACAATGCCTTTTGTAAAAGTCTACCCAAGAAATGGAAACTGAACCTGACCATTGGTTGGTCAAGGTGAGGACAGAGGAACATGTTAAACTACACCACAGGGGTGACATGGGACTGAGAATCCCTACAGGACGAACAATCCAGTATCTTTTTTTTTGTTTTTAATTTATTTATTTATGATAGTCACAGAGAGAGAGAGAGAAAGAGGCAGAGGCACAGGCAGAGGGAGAAGCAGGCTCCATGCACCGGGAGCCCGATGTGGGATTCGATCCCTGGTCTCCAGGATCGCGTCCTGGGCCAAAGGCAGGCGCCAAACCGCTGCGCCATCCAGGGATGTATTGCAAGGGGGAAAAAAAGAAAAGAGGAGCCTAGAACTTCAAGGAGGGTGCCCTTAATCCACTGCAGGACCATGGGCCTTGTTTGCATTTTTATTGGAACCAACTGTAAACAAACACTAAATATTTAAGAAATCATTGGGGGAATCCAAACACCTACAGGCTACACAAAAATATTGAGGAATTATTTTGAAGCTTTTTAGGTGTGATAATGACAGTACTGTTTGTGGTCTGTCTCTTCAAGATGCATACAGGTGAAATGATGTCTGCGATTTGCTTCAAAAGTCTCCAGTGGCTGGGGTAGGGATGGGGTAGAGCTGAAACTAGACTGGCAATGGGTATCAGAAACTGCTCGTGTTGGCTGTTAAGTTCAGGTTTGTTACATTATAATTCCCTGTTTTGCATATGCTGTAAATGGTCCATATATATTTTTAAATAAGTAGCTACACAAGAATAAGCATGATCATTTCTTAAAAAAAAAGGTGTTATTATTTATTAATGAGAGACAGAGACATAGGCAGAGGAAGAAGCAGGCTTCCTGTGGGGAACCTGATGCAGGACTCAAACCCAGGACCCTGGGATCACAACCTGAGCCAGAGGAAGATGCTCAACCACTGAACCACTCAGGCGCCCAGCAAGAGCATATATATTTTTTAAGATTTTATTTATTCATGAGAGACACAGAGAGAGGCAGAAACATAGGAAGAAGGAGGAGAAGCAGGCTCCCTGCAAGGAGCATGATGTGGGACTCAATCCCAGGACCTTGGGATCACACCCTGAGCCAAAGGCAGACGCTCAACCATTGAGCCATCCAGGCATCCCAAGATCATTTTTTAAAAAGATTTATTTAGGGGGATCCCTGGGTGGCTCAGCGGTTTAGCGCCTGCCTTTGGCCCAGGGCGTGATCCTGGAGTCCCGAGATCGAGTCCCACATCAGGCTCCCTGCATGGAGCCTGCTTCTGCCTCTGCTTGTATCTCTGCTTCTCTCTCTCTCTCTCTCTCTCTGTATCTCTCATGAAGAAATAAATAAAATCTTAAAAAAAAAGATTTATTTATTTGAGAAAGAGAGAGAGTAAGGGGAGGGGCAGAGGGAGAGGGTCTTCATGCAGATACCCCACTGAGCACAGAGCCTGAAGTGGGGCTTGATCTGACAACCCTGAGATATCATGACCCTGAGATTCTGAACTGAGCCACAACTAAGAGTCAGATGCTTAATGGACTGAGCCCCCCGCAGCGCCGCAAGAATAAGCAGGATAATTTTGGAAAGAGACTGCCCTATCCAATATCAAAATATATTCTTGGGGCAACATCTTTTACCAGGTGGGCAATTACCAGGCCTGTTCCTGCAAGCATCTATTCCCATTGAGAATTTGTGCTACAGATACTCTTGAACCTGGGTAAACCACCATATACTAGAACAAGGAAACACTATAGGCCTGGATATGTGAGACCATCTCAAAATTACCTGTCAGATGAGGAAGAGTTCTGTATAGTGGCACATGGTGCTATTAAAAAAAAAAAAAAAAAGTTTAAGTAGGTTCTATGCCACGTGGGGCTGAATTCATAACCCCAAGATTAAGAGCCACATATCCCGCCTACTGAGCTAGCCAGGTGCTCCACATGCTACTATTTTTGCAAAAGATGAGAAAATATAGGGATCCCTGGGTGGCGCAGCGGTTTGGCGCCTGCCTTTGCCCCAGGGCGCGATCCTGGAGACCCGGGATCGAATCCCACGTCGGGCTCCCGGTGCATGGAGCCTGCTTCTCCCTCTGCCTGTGTCTCTGCCTCTCTCTCTCTCTGTGACTATCATAAAAAAAAAAAAAAAAAAAGATGAGAAAATATAGTATGTTTACAGATTTCCTTATATCTGGATGAGGTGTCTCTGGAAGCAAAAACAGGAAACCGGTGACATTCGTTGCCTTCAGGGAGATAACAGTAGTGGCTAATAAGATATTTCACTGCTTATGTCAATATTACCCACCCTCCACCAGTTTATAATTATAATGCATATTTAATATGAGAACTGTTCTAAAAAGTAAATAGGCAGCCCCGGTGGCGCAGCAGTTTAGCGCCGCCTGCAGCTCAGGGCGTGATCCTGGAGACCCTGGATCCAGTCCCACGTCAGGCTCTCTGTATGATGCCTGCTTCTCCCTCTGCCTGTGTCTCTGCCTCTCTCTCTCTCTCTCTCTGTCTCTATGAATAAATAAATAAAATCTTTAAAAAAAAGTAAATAGCAGGGATGCCTGGGTGGCTCAGTGGTTGAGCACCTGCCTTCGGCCCAGGGTGTGATCCCGGGGTCCTGGAATCGAGTCCCACATCAGGCTCCCTGCATGGAGCCTGCTTCTCCCTCTGCCTGTGCCTCTCTGTGTGTGTGTGTCTCTCATGAATAAATAAATAAAATCTTAAAAAAATAAAAAGTAGGGATCCCTGGGTGGCGCGGCGGTTTGGCGCCTGCCTTTGGCCCAGGGCGCGATCCTGGAGACCCGGGATCGAATCCCACGTCGGGCTCCCTGCATGGAGCCTGCTTCTCCCTCTGCCTGTGTCTCTGCCTCTCTCTCTCTCTCTGAATCTCTATGAATAAATAAATAAAATATTTAAAAAAAATAAAAAAATAAAAAATAAATAAAAAGTAAATAGCAAATACATCAGTGTGGAATTATCTAGATAAAGGGAGCTGCAATGCACAAGGTCTTGAGAAATCCAAAGAGAAAGAAAAATATTTCACTGCCTTTCACAATGTGGCTGACACACATCCTGCCTCCACGACACCTATTTAGTAAAAGCGGTTTGACAGGGGCACCTGGGTGGTGCAGTGAGTTCAGTCTGACTCTTGGTTTCGGCCCAGGTCCTGATCTCAGGGTCTCGAAATCAAGCCCCATGTCGGGCTCCATGTGGGATCCACTTGGGATTCTCTCTCCCTCTGCCTCTGCCCTTCCTTCCTCCCTCCCTCAAATAAATAAATCTTAAGAATAAAAGCAAAAATTAAATCATTTCCTTTAAAAAAAAAAAAAAAAAACGCTTTGGCAAATACCGGATTAACAATAGTATAAAATGTTTACTAAGTACATTGTTTGCATGTCTTCCTGCTAAGCTTCGCACAAAGGCCCTCTTGAGCTATTTACATTAGTCCTCTGAGGTAGCAAGCATGACCACTTCATAGTTGAGAACTAAGGTGTGGGAAAGCCATTGGCTTGAAGTCACACAGGGAGGAAAGGGTGAACCTGGCAAGATTCAGTCACTACGTGGTGTCCCCCTGCCCAAGTCCTCCATCCTTCGTTGAGGAAGTAGTCACTGAGAGTCTTCTGGTACTGGCCCGCTAGCTGGTGATTCAGGGGTGAGCAAAGGTTGAAGAGTTCAGCCTGGCTTCTTCTGCAGTATCTTGCTCTAGGTGCTATCCCCAGGAAAGCAAACGCTTGCTGAACAGGATCACAGCCCCCAGCGGAGAAAATATGAGTTTATTACCAGCTAATGGAAATGGTGGGCCCTACGGGTAGGAGCTGGAGGGGGAGGCAGAAAGATGGGATTAAAGGGCCTGATTAGGTCCTTGCTTATCTTGGGCCTCTCAGGCTCATATTGTGGAAGGCACTACAGTTTGAAGGTTTGCATCCCTTCAAAGTTCTTTTTTTTTTTTTTTTTTTTTTAGATTTTATTTATTTATTTGAGGGAGAGAGGGGGAGAGAATGAGGAGGGGGAGGGGCAGAGGGAGACAGAGAGGGAGAAGCAGACTCCCTGCTGAGCAAGGAGCCTGATGCAGAGCCAATCCCAGGATCCTGGGATCATGACCTGAGCTGAATGCAGACACTTAACCGACTGAGCCCCACAGGTGCCCTTCTGCTCAAAAATTCCTCCACTGAAATCCTAATACCTGATGTGATGGTATTAGGAGGTGGGCCTTTGGCAGGTGCTAGATCATGAGGGTGGAGCCTTCATAAGTGTCTGTATAAAAGGACTCCAGAAAGATCCCCAGCCCCCTCCCACCCTGGGAGGACACGGCCAGAAGGTGTGGGCTATGAACCAAGAAGACAGCCTTCACCAACACGTGACTACGCTGGCGCCTTGCTCTTGGTCTTCCCAGCCTCCAGAACCGTGAGAAATAAATTTCTGTCTATAAGCCACCCCATCTGTCGTATTGTTATGGCAACCCAAGGGGACGAAGACAGGAGGAAAGTCAGTTCACAGATGTGGGGTCTCCAGACTGAAGGCACGGGGAGTGGTGAGGCCCAGCATCTCCCTCTTGGTTCCTTGGGGGATGAGGAGGCCCTCGGGGCAGGGGAGGGGGGCATCCTGCTCCAGTCCCCCTGGGAGCTGCAGGTAGGCTTCAGCAGACATTGAACACTGAGGCGGCCTGGCCTTGGTATTTCTCCTGGACCGTCTTGAGAATGGGTATGAGGTTCTGGAAGGTGGGGCGGAATGAAGCTTCTGCCTCCCAGCAGTTCTTCATGAGGAGATAGATCTGGGCAGGAAGACACTGGAACTGTGGTGGCTGCTCTCTCTGCAGTCCGACAGCGGGGAGATGAAAAGGGGGAGGGAGGTCTCACCTCATAAGGACATTTCTCTGGCCGGGGCAGCCTCTCCCCTCGTTCCAGCAGCTCTGTGAGCCTCAGCACCGTCATCTGCCCCTGGGTGAGGCCTATGAGCTCGATGAATTTCTACATAAAAACAAGACAAGCTCTTTTCAGGAGGCAGGTCTACCTGGGTAGAGGTCAGGAACCTGCAGGAACAAGGGGTTTTGGTCCTGTCTCTACCACTTCTTGGTGCATAACTTTAGATTTATGGGACTCCTGGTTGGCTCAGTGGTTGAGCATCTGCCTTCTGCTCAGGCTATAATCCTGGGGTCCTGGGATCGAGTCCTGCATTGGGTTCCCCATGGGGAGCCTGCTTCTCACTCTGCCTGTGTCTCTGCCTCTCTCTGTGTGTGTCTCTCATGAATAATCTTTTGAAGAAAAAAAAAAAGAACTTTAGATTTATGACTTTATCTCTGTGGGCCTCGGTTTACTCACCTGTAAAATGGGGTAGCAACACCTACCACGGAGTTACTGTGAAGCTGGGTAACTAATATTCATAGAGTAAGTCTGAAACTGGGGTTTGCTATTAAAGCCTCTCAACAAACCGTTTTTATCGGTCCAGAAACCTTTCCCACCAACTCCCCCACCCCTCCACACCTTATGCTCTGATTTGCTCTGGAAAATAAACCTCCAGGGATCCCTGGGTGGCGCAGCGGTTTGGCGCCTGCCTTTGGCCCAGGGCCCGATCCTGGACACCCAGGATCGAATCCCACGTCGGGCTCCCGGTGCATGGAGCCTGCTTCTCCCTCTGCCTGTGTCTCTGCCTCATTCTCTCTCTCTCTCTATGACTATCATAAATAAAAATTAAAAAAAATTAAAAAAAAAAAAAAAAGAAAAGAAAAGAAACCTCCAGCCTAGCCTTGGCTCCTCCCCCAGCCCTGGCTTGGCCAACGAGCGTGGCTCATGGCTACCCAGTGATTGGCTCCGTGACGGACACAGGCGGCAAGCTGGCCAATCAGAATGCCCTCAATCATGCGTGGGTGGGGTGGGGGAGAAAAGAGACCCCCTCAGCTGGGAGCCGGTGCGCCTGAACCGCTAGGGAACCGCGGTTCCCACAAGGGGCGGGGCTGAGAGATGCTGCCACAGAGCACAGCTGAGCGGGGATGGAGAAGAATGGGTCTCCTGGTGACATCTGAGGATCGAAGTCAAGCTGTGCCTCCCAGTCTGCAGCAGTTGAACAAGCTGTTTCTATTTGAGTGGCTTCTACACAATCAAAGCCCCCTACCCTGCAAGTGGGCAGTTTACATACCGGGGCCAGGAGGCCCAGGCGGATCAAGCACTCGCTACAGTGGGAGGGCTGGGAATCCACTGCATGGCTAACTCCTCCGAATGGGGTGGGGCTGAGGGCCTGCGTCTCACCGAGGGGGGGCTCTGGCTGGAGTCACAGTAGGTCAGTAGCTCGTACAGGGTGACCCCGAAGGACCAGACGTCGGATGCATAGTAGAATTTACACTCTTTCAGGCACTCTGGAGCATACCTGGGGGGATGGGGCACTCAGGCTTCACGCCAGACCAGACTGGAGTCCTTACCTGGGGCTTAGGGGCTCTCTGGTCCCAGTTAGGGCCCCACCCTGGGGGGGGCAGTCTCACTGGGACCAGGCCCTGACATCTGAGACCCCAGTATCTATCTCCTTCACCCTGTCTGCTCCACATGACCCGGACACCCCACTCCAGCTGGGTCCTGTCTGGTCACCAGAACACGGGGCTGTCCCCATCTTCGCGCACGCGGTAGTACTCGTGGCCTTCGGGCACAGCCTTGGCTAGGCCAAAGTCCCCGATTTTGACCAGTCTGTCGTTGTCCAGCAGCACGTTGCGGGCAGCCAGGTCTCGATGCACGTAGTGCTGTGCGTGAAGGTAGGCCATGCCCTAGGGGAGGGGGCGAGTCAGGATCAGTGGGGCAGGGTGGAGGCTGGGGAGTGCTCCTAACCAGGATTGGAAGGTGGGGGGTTGGGGGGGCAGGCAGGTTAGGACTGTGGGGACCAGGCAGGCGCAGGTACTGGCAGGATGGCAGGTGGCCCAGCAAAAGGGAGGGTGGGGATTGGGAGGGACTGGGCTGTTGGGCATGGAAACAGGCTGGGTGGAAACAGGCTGGGTTGGGGAGCCGGCCCAAGAGTGGGGAGCGGTGAGCAGACTGTGTGGGACCACCAGGCCCGCTGGCCCACCTCACAGATCTGCTGAGCGAAGAGAAGCAGCTGGGCCAGTCCGACGCTGTGCCGGGGCAGGTAGTCTCGTAGGCTTCCCAGGGGCACGTACTCCATGACGAGCTGCACCGACTTCTCTCCTGATGCAGGAGAGGGGTGGCCCAAGCGGGCAGTGGAGGCAGGGGCTAGAGGCTTCTCCCGATTCCCCAGGGTGGGGCTCTGACCCGCCCCCTCCCACAGTAAGTCCAGTTCTCAAGCGGAGCAGCCCATCCTCAAAGCTGACCCCACGTGCCCAGGTGAGGGAGTTGACTGTCCGTCCCAGTTATCCTGGCCCCAGCAGAGGCCAAGGAGCGGGAGGGGAGGGAGGAGGCAGCCCTGGCACCCCCATACTCGTGTGCCCCCCAGCCTGCAGCTCTAGCCAGAAGTTCCAATGGGGCCCTGGGCTCCGCGCACCTTGGTCCTCACAGCAGCCCTTGTATTTGACGATGTGCTTGTGATGGAGCGTCCGCAGGATGTCTATCTCCCTCCTCCAGCAGGTGCGGAGCTGGGGGCCGCAGCCGGCCTTGATGGCCTTCACCGCCACCATCTCACCAGTGCCGTCGTTGGTTGGGTCGTAGCAATACAGACTGACCTTGCCGAAATGGCCCTGGCCCCGGGACATGCAGGAGGGTTGGCCCTACCAGGGCTCCCCAGGCCCCACCTCCAGTGGGGTCTGTTTGGAAAGTCCTAGGCCCCACCTACTCTGTGTTAGTGGGTCCCCCTGGGGGCTGGGACTCCCGTTCAAATACTTAGGGCCTCCCTTGAGGTGGAGGGTCTTCTAGGCCAGGCCCCACTCATGTTTCTAGAATTAAACTCAGACCCCAAGTCTTTAGCAGGCGGGCCTTCTGACAGCCCAGGGCCTGCCCCAGACCCTTAGGGCCCTCACCTCGCCCAGATCCCGGATCTTTTTCAAATAGCGCTTGTGGAAGACGGTGGGGTCTGATGCAGGTGAGTCGGGGTTCACAGCCAAGACGTCAGCAAGATCTAGGAGGGCCACAGTGGGTGTCACTGGACCCCTGCCTCTTTCCCAGCAGGCCCACGCTTGGGGACCTGGAGAGGGGGCCACTGCTCCCCCAGCATCTGATCTCAAATATAAGGAAACTGTTTTTTGTTTTTGTTTTGCAACAGCTGGAAAATTCTACTTGTCCAAAATGCAGAATGGGCTGCATCAAAACCGACATCTGGGGTGTTTAGGTTGGGTAAGGGTGTTTCATCCCAAGAGAAAACAAAAGCCAAAAAAAAAAAAGAAAAAAATCACAAGGGCCTAATTTGTCCAAGGAAGTTGTGGCTCTTGCCAAATAAAACATTAAGAAGAGCACAGGCGGGCAGCCCTGGTGGCTCGGCGGTTTGGCGCCGCCTTCAGCCCGGGGCGTGATCCTGAAGGCCTGGGATCGGTCCTGCATCGGGCTCCCTGTGTGGAGCCTGCTTCTCCCTCTGCCTGTGTCTGTGTCTGCCTCTCTCTCTCTCTGTGTCTCTCATGAATAAATAAATAAAATCTTTAAAAAAAAAAGGAGCATAGGCATCTGCACGCCCTTAAGGGAATCAGAAACTGACACACATGACATGAGTCACTGTGCAAAACCGAAGGGGCACCATGCTGGCACTAGCAGGGGTCCCAGTGATGGTGGTGGGGGTGTGGGGGGAGCTCACTCTGGGGCTGCAGCTGAGTGAGGTCACGCAGGATGGTGCGGAAGGAGGGCCGCTGAGCTGGTTCGTAGGTCAGGCACTGGCTGATGAGTGTGGCCAGCTCCGGGCAGGAGGGCTGAGGAAGCAGGTGCTGCTTCTGGTAGAAGCACTCTTTCTGCCAGGGAGGGAACCCACAGGAGTCAGGGCTCTCCCCCTCCCCCAGTCCCCTTCTCCAAAACACAGTCAAGCTCCCTGAGCAGGCTAGGTCCCCATTCTAGTCGTTCCCATTTTACAGATGACACAACAGGCTTGGCGTAGGGAAGCGGCCTTGGCCACCCCCGCAGAGCCAGGGCTCCATCCCAGGTCCAGCTGACTCTTGCTGTGCTCCTGGCAGCTCACACTAGCCCTCCCCTCCCCTGCCCTGGCTCCTCCTCTCTCTGCCTCCAGGAACCTCCAGCAGCAACCTGAATGGACCGGAGCCTCAGGACCTTTGTACGTGCTGTGACCTCCGCCTAGGGTGCACTTCCTAGCTTGGGTCACTGCAGCATTTCTGTACTTTAAAACCTCCTCTGGGAAGCCTTGCCTAAGCCCTCAACTGGTTCAGGGGAGGCCTCTGGTCCTCCCACGCCCCCACAGGCTGTGGTTCTCCCATTGTGGCCCTGGTCGCTCTGCTGAAAACCAAAGCATATCACCTATTTGCTATGTGTCACAGACACCTTATGAGGTGGGGACTGTTACCAGAACTGACAGATAACCGGATGGAGCCCCAGAGAGCTGAGGCCACATATATACATGAGGTCACACAGCCAGAGGGGAGGGGAGGCAGCTCCGGATCCTGAATGTGCCCCCTAGACTCCTTGGAGGTGTCAATCCCCTTTGTCGGAAGGGCCCAGGGATGCCCTAGACATACCTCGGAGGGGCCACGGCCCTGCAGGGGGGCCTCCCCGTCGAAGCAGATCTCCAGGAGGGTAGCACCGAAGCCCCATTTATCGGCAGCAGTGGTTAGGCTGTTGGCCCCGCCAGTCAGGCACTCGGGGGCTATCCAGGGGATCCGCTCGATCCGCTCTGGGGACCGGGGTCAGAAGTCCTTGAGGGTGAAAAGAGTGGGGGGAAGCCTGGCCCTGCCCCCAGCCCTGCCTGGGACCTCACCCTCTCTGGAAAGGGCACCCAAGCCCACACCGGGGTCACTCAGCTTGATGAAGGGGCTGGTGCCCTCCTCCAGCCCCAGCCGCGCCAGCAGGATGTTCCGACCACACACATTACCGTGAACCAGGCTCTTGTCTTCCTGTGGTGGGGTGGAGAGTGGGGGGCGTGACCACCGGAGGGGCTGTACATGCTGCCCCCCACTCCCATCCCACATGGCCTCCAAAGGGACAGCTCATGTGAAAAAATATAATCATGGCCAAATAAAACAAAACCAATCATGGGGATCCAAATACATTGTCATTGTGACCGGGCAGCACTGGGTACCCAGTAGGTCCTTCCTGACCTCCCAGAGCTGGTGGCCAAAGCTCTCAGTCAGGTCTGACTGCTGTCCTCAAACCATGCCTGGCAAGCTCCTTCCTCGGGGCCTTTGCACTGGCTATTCCCTCTGCCTGGGATGTACTTCCCTAGATGCCTCCGGCTCCTTCCCCTCCTCTAGGTCACCTTAGCGGGGCCTTCCCTCACCCATCTATTTAAAACTTCACCTCTTCCCCAGGCTGTAGCAACTCCTTATCTCCACCCCTGCTTTTCTCCCATACTTGTCACTATTTTCTAAAATTCTATGTAGTGTAGTTCTTATTTGCTTGCCCCTCCCAACTAAAATGCCCGCTCCCCAACAACAGAGACTTTGGTTTTGTTCTCTAGTGTGTCCTCAGGCCTAGGACAGAGCCTGGCACACAGAGGTGCTCTGGAAACTGGGGTGAAGGGACCAGGAGGAGCTGGAACGAATGGCAAGCCAGAGTGACAGAGGAGCTGAGGTCAGGCCCCCTGCGACCTCAGACACTACATGGAGGGGTGAGGTGTCCTCTTGAGGGCGATGGGAGCCACAGCGGTATATAAGCAGAAGAGGTTCGTGGAAAGATCCCCGGTGCCAGCGTCTAGATTAATGTGTTGAGGCCTCCACACCCCATGCTGAGGCCAGCCTGGCGCTCCCCACCCACCCAGGCCCCACCTGCAGGCCACGCACCAGGTAGCTGAGGGCGCTGGCCAGCTGTTGGGCCACTGCCACCTTCCAGGCCACGGGCACATGGCCCTTCTCTCGCCGCAGCCACACGTCCAGGGGCCCGTGCTCCACGTACTCTGTCACCATGATGTCTGCAAAGGCCCAGCCACTGCAGAGGCTGCCCACCTGCCTCTGCCCTCCAGGACACCAGGGACAGGACATGGGGCTGGAGACTGTGGGTGGGGAAGGTGCTGGGGCAGAGATGTGGGGGGCAGCTTGCAAGTGACCCTGGGGTGAAAGGAAATGCAGGACAGAGTGTAGGCAAGGTGGGTGCAGAGTGAGGCAGAGGTGTATGCTGGCATTTGAGTCCAGGCTAGGGCTGGAGAAAGCTGACATGTACATGACAAAGGGGAAGATGGGACGGGGGAACTAGGGGTGGGTGGAGACAGTGGAGGTGCGGAGCTTGAGGCTGGGACATAAGTGGTGAGAGGATCCCACAGGCTTTGGGTGCTCCTGCGGTGTAGACCAGTGCTGGAGGGAAAGCAAGAGGTGGACACGGGATTGAGGACCTGAGGACTACTGGTGGGGGTCACCTGGGACAAGAAGTTTTGAGGTACATGCAGAGTAAGCATAGAGCAGTAAAGTGAAGCAGGGGCTGAGATCTGGGAGGACTGGGGTGCCCAACAGCCCTAGCATGCCAGTGGGGGTCAGAGGGTAGACAGAGGATGGGTAGTAGAGGTGTTAGGTGGTCGATGGAGAGAAGGAGACAGCCAAGAGTCAGGGTGTAGGTCAAGGGTTAGGGTGGAGGTTAAGAGTCAAGGTGTATTCAGGTAGGGACGCAAGGTGGGTGTTGGAATACAATCAGCGGTTGGGGTATAGGTTGAAGGTCAAGGAGTCAGAGATCGAGGTGTGTAGTCAGGGATCATGGTATAGGTCAAGGTGGAGCATGCAGTCCGGGATGAGGACACAGGCTGAGGGTTGGGGTACCACCCGGGTGTGGGTATAAGTGGGGGGTGGTCTGCAAACGGGGGTGGGCGTGGTGGGGCTCACTCACTCTCAGAGCCATACACGCAGATGCCGTGTACGAAGGCCAGGTGCACATGGGAGACCTGGCTCATGAGGCTGGCTGTCTCGTAGAAGGCCTGTGGGGATGGGGCAGGTCAGGTGGCCACGGCCCCCGGCCCCCCCCCCGTCCTTCCACCTGGCCCCTGGCTGTGCTCACTCACCAGGGCGATGTCGTGGTGACTAGGGTCTAGCACCTTGAGTACCACTCGGAGCTCCAGCCCAGAGTCCTCACTGGGTGTGGGGGGGTCCTCACCGTCCGCCGCGCCCTCCTTGGGGGCTCTTGCCCCCACTCGTAACACGCCCTCATACACATTGGTCCTCGTGCCTTGGCCCAGGTGGGACAGCTGGAGGACCAGAGCACGGAGCGTCTCTGGACGAGCCCTCAGAGCTGCCCCCGCCCCCGTTGCGCCCCTTCCCTGCCCCCCCCCGCCCCCCCCCGGGCCCAGAGAACACACCTGGGTGACATCAGCCTGGCAGATCCGGTGGAAGCTGAGCTGGCTGACGTTGGGTGGACTTGTGACAGCCCGGGGCCCCCGCATAATGATGAGGTTGGAGATCTCTGGGGATTGAAGTAACATCCCTGGGGCTGGCAGAGGGGTGGGGCGGGGGAGGTGCCGCCCCCAGCCTCGGCCCCCGTGGCCTACCTCCGGGCCGAGGCAGGCAGCAGCGGCGCAGGGAGAAGCAGTCATCCCCGGCGCGCAGGGAGCAGCCCTGCAGGGCGGCTCGCAGCTCCCGCACGCTGGGGAAGGACCGGTCCCAGCCCTCCAGCCTGAAGACCCCGGCCTGCAGCTCAATGGGGAATTTACGCAGGTGCAAGCGCTGTGTGCCCGGGCTCTGGAGGGTGGCAGGGCAGGGGGGCGGTGAGCAGGGGTCCAGGCAGGGAGCACGGCCAGCCCCAGCCCAGGACCCCCGCCCCAGGCCCACCTGGTCCCGCTGGGCCACCGTCAGGATGAGGCGGTTGAGGTGGCTGGTGCTCCAGTGGATGAGGTAGAGGCCATCCTCAGACCGCAGCTTGGCCAGCACAAAGGGCTCCCTGTAGGGGACAAGGGGGCGCTGTCGGGGAAGCTGGGGGTCCCACTGGACCCACGCCTGGCAACCAGGAAGGACACACAAAACCTGCCCGTAGGGGAGCACTCCTAGCTGCAACATGTGTCAGACCCAGGCATTTACGTGGTGACACTGGGTGTGAACACACACACACACACACACACACACACCAATGTAACACCGTCGTGCACAGAAAAATGCAGAGGAGGGAAGAGGCACATGCTCGCATGTGACAACGGTCAGGCAGCGCCACCAACAAGGTAACGTGCACACAGGGACAGGAAACGGCCATCAGATACGGGACGGGAGCACACCTGGCCAGCTGCTCTGACACACAGCTACTGGACAACAATCACAGACACGGCCGCTCACCCAGTGTAACACGGCGGCAGAGGGGGAGCGATGTCCCAGGCCCTGAGGTGACAACCATCATGGGCACAGACAGGCACTGCACGTGATACAGCCACCCGGGCCCAGACACCTACACGTGTGGGGGGTCACGTGCAGCCATCGGCCAAACGTCTGGGTCTCCCCAGAGTTCCTGTGCCGAAACCTAATGGCCAACGTGCTGGAACGAGGAAGCGACTGAGTCAAGAGGGTGGAAGCCCCGTGAGTAGGATCAGTGCCCTTATATAAAGGACTGCGGAGAGCTCGCTCGCTCCTCCCGTGTGAGGACCAGCCGGGGGCCGGCCGTCTGCAGACCCGGAGGTGGGGCTCTCAACCAAACCCTGGACCTGTCTGCCCCTTGAACTTAGACTTCCAGCCTCCAGAATGAGGAGAATTCACTGTCCGCTGTTTCTACATCACCAGCCAATGGTGATGGGCGTCCGGACACATCAGGACTCGGGTGGATGGGGCCTGCAGACCCCTGCCCGGGTGGCCCCCACCTAGCTGTGATGTGGCACCACCACAGCTCCCGAGAGGAGGAATGGCCACTGTACCCTCCTCTAGCGTGGAGACGGGCCAGACCTCGATGCCCGGTCCCGGTGTCACAGGTAGGACAGGGGACAGCCAGGCACAGGTATAATGGCCACACAAGCTAAGTCACATGTCCTGACCCTGCAGCATGCAGGATGGCCACACACACATCTGGGGACCCCTGAAGCCGTGACACTGCACATTCTTAGCTCCACGTGTCTGCACGGAATTGCACAGACCTATAGTGACCAGGACAGACACACACCTGCAGGAGTGCAAACAGGTGTACGTGCGAATGGCCACCAGCCTTTGTGCGACATATGGCACCACAAAAATCACCCATCCCATAGCAGCAAACACAGACAAGGACAGTTGTAAACGCAATCACAATACACAGTCACACGCCATGGGGCTGGTAAACATGCAGACATGCACGGTGACCATCCCAAACCCAGGTACCGTCAGGACATGGCCCACACCACCGCAGACACCCTCTCTCCCCCTACAGCCCCTGGGGTGCATGTCTGCATGCATGTACATGCAAGTACATGCATTCCCACACATGCACACACACAGGTGAACACACGCACACACACAAGTGCGTGCACTCCCACACGGGCACACACTGACATAAATGCACACATACGGAGTGTGAGTGAATACTCACATCCGTGTGTGTATAAACACATGTACACCCCAGCCACACATGCTTGTACACACATGTGCTCACATAGGCACACACACCTATACTCATACATGCAGGCACGCACTCATGAGCACACACGCAGGCATGAATGCTTGCACACATGTGTATACTCTCACACACGGGTGAACACACACACCGTGAATGCACACAAAGATATGAATACACACAAACACATGCACACACCTCTCTCCAGCCTCACCGTCCCTAGAGCTCACAGTCTAGCTGGCAGCCACCCCCTCGCCCCATGTCACCTGTGTGCCTTTCCTAGCACTCACATCAAGGGTCCATGGATACCGTCCTGGATGCTCATCACTAGCCGTGGAGGGGCCACCTCATGGCACAGGTAGTGGCTTGAGTCGGCTGTCAGGCGGAAGTAGCCGTCCACCAGCGACACCCAGGACAGGGCCATAGCCCGGGAAGGCAGGGTCAGCTCCTGCAGGCCGGGGGGACATCAGGCAGGCATCGCGGGCTACAGGTGCCCCCAGCCCCTGCTAGGCCCCCAGCCCCAGGCCCCACCAGGCTCTTGTTGTCCTGACAGTGGATGCTGATGTGGCGTTCCTTGAGCACCACGTGGGTGATATCCTGGAAGTCACAGAAGTAGACCCATGGCTCTTCCTGAGGCCTGTCCACTGGCTGGTCGCCCACCTCTCCGGCCTTGGTTTTCTTCCTAAATGGGTCAGCATGGCGATTCCTGCTGCTGCTGTCGCCTCTGGGACTCTGGAAACCCAGCACACAGGGCAGATGGATGAAGCGGGGTTATGCCTATTTATTTTTATTTTCTTTTAAAGATTTTATTGGGATGCCTGGGTGGCTCAGCGGTTGAGCATCTGCCTTCGGCTCAGGGCGTGATCCCAGGATCAGAGATCGAGTCCCACGTCAGGTTCCCCGCAGGGAGCCTGCTTCTCCCTCTGCCTGTGTCTCTGCCTCTCTCTCTCTCTCTCTCTCTCTCTCTCTCTCATAGATAAAATCTTTTTATTTTATTATTTTTTTATTTTTAAAGATTTTATCTATTTATGCATGAGAGACACAGAGAAAGAGAGGCAGAGACACAGGCAGAGGGAGAAGCAGGCTCCCTGCGGGGAACCCGACATGGGACTCGATCCCACGACCTCAGGATCACGCCCTGGGCTGAAGGCAGACGCTCAACCGCTGAGCCACCCAGGCATCCCAAGGTTCTGCCTGTTTAGTCTCCTACACATTCTCTCTGCGGGGAGAGGCAGGAGCCGGAGAGGCCAGGGATACCCCTCAGGCACCCTCCTTTGAGCACCAGTATCATAGATGGAATGGGGACCCTCCCCCAAGGGATACACATGCCAGAAGCCAGAACCTCAGGGAGAAAGAGAGGAAGAGCCGGACCCTCACACCTCGATACAGACCCTCACACCTCGATACCAGACAGGGGATCCTCACAGGTACAGACCCCAGAAATGAGGTCCCCAGGGGGTAGACAGAGCCGGAGGGCACTCCCCAGAAAACCATCCCAGGGGATAGACAGACACACCCCAGAGCCATGCGGGGGAAGGGTGCACGGCAGCCACCCTCGGAGGCCAAGGCGGAGGTAGAGCAGGAGCCCCAGCCCAACCTGGACGCCCAGGTGCACCCTGCTCACCTCTGCCTGTACCGGCCGCCACTGGATGCCACCAGTGCCTGTCACCAGCACCTCATGAGTGGGGGGTCCGGTGGCCAGCTCAGGCTCTGGAGGGGCCTGCCCGCTGTCCCGGATGTAGCAGGACTCCCCCACGGCCTGGGCCAGGAGCTCCAGGTGGCACACAGGCACGCGCTCCGTGCCGAAGCGGGGCGCCAGCTGCTCGAGCGTGGCCAGGTATTTGACCATGATGACCTGCTGCGAGATGTGGCCCGGCTGGAAGGCCCGCACGAACCTGCGGAAGATGCTCCGCAGACGCAGCCGGGTCAACGCATTGTGCCGCCGGATCTGCAGCCGGAAGGAGCGTGGAATGCAGTCCTTGAAGCTGGGGGGCAACCAGGAAGGGCTGGTCAGGAGCCCGGGTTGCAGGCCCAGCTGGGTGACACTGGGCAAGTGGCTTAACCTCTCCGAACCCCAGCTGCCTCGTCTAGCAAACAGGCAGGCTGTCACGCAGGTGGAAAGAGAACACGATAAAGGTCTGGCATAGGGAGGCTGGGTGGGGTCAGAAATCCGGAGGAGACAGGGTGGCTAAAATTCCAGCTGTGGGACAACTTCCTGAGGCTCTAAAGGGCCCTGTCTTCTCACCTGCAAGGTGGGATCAGAGAGGGCGCACCTCCAGGGCTGAGATAATCAGGGCTGCCGACTGGCAGGACTACGTGACCGTCGGGGGCTGTTATTGCTGGAGAAGTCACTGTTGCTTTTATCACCAGTGTTAGGATTATCTACAAAAGGCCCCTCTGCCCCTCACAAAGCCCTGGCCCTCACCCCTTTTCTCTCTGCCTGTCTGGCATCTGACCGCCAGGATATCTCGCTCAGAGAACAGATTTCTCCCGGTCCCAAGCCCTCTCTCCTACCCCTTGACCAGAGGGATCCTAAAACTCAAGGTATTACCTGCCTCTTAACCCCACTTCCAATTTTCCTTGGGCTCCCTACAGCCCCCTGACTAGAGCCTGGTCGACTCTGGCTCTCCGGCCCTGGTATTCCAAATTCAGGTCCCCCCAAAAACGTAGTCTCCATCTGGATAAAGCTGACTCAACCTTCAGGTCTTAGCAGAAATGTCACCTCCCCAGGAAGCATTCTCTGACATCCAGGCTAGAGAGGGTACCAGCACCCTGGACTTGACTGTCCCAGCCCGAGTCTTTCAGAGTATAACACATCAGGGATGCTTTAAGGAGAACTGCTGGTCCTCAAAGATCCGTTTCTCCCACTGCCTCCTGCAGGCAGTGTACCCTGATTGCCATGCCCTCACAGCAATGGCGGTGCACACAGCTGGCTCCCAGCTCCCCATACTCCTGTGTCCTTCCCTCCCTAGAATCCTGTGGAATTTTCCAAGCTCACTCTGCTCTAGCCACACATCCTTCCACACATCAGGCCTCAGGACCTTTGCACTGGCTGTCCCCTATATCTGGAATGCTCTTCTCCCAGACACTCAGAAGCCTCCCACCTTCATTTCCTTCACACCTTTGAATTTGAATGCTATCTCAGTGAGGAAATCCCAGACTGCCCCGTTTTAAACTGTACACCCCTCACTCTCTGACATGCTCCTTCTTCCTTTCCTGTTTAATGCTCCCCCTTCGCATTTATCACCGTCAGAAACACTGAACCTTTCACTTTTGTATTCTGTTTAATGCCTGTCTCCTTCACCAGATGTGAGCTCCAGACGGGCTGTGATTTTTGTCTGGCTTGTTCACCGTTGTGGCCTCAACGCCAGCATACAGCAGGTACTGGCTAAGTGCTGAAGGAAGATATGGCAGTAGGGGAGGCCTCCCGTGGCTCCCAGGTACCTGTCCCCGCCCCATCCCCAGACACCTGATCTTCTTGGCCACCTTCTCCAGGGGGATGCCATGGGAGAGAGCAAGGTGGCAGAGGTGCAGAAAGGCCATGCCCAGACTCTCGTTCTTAAAATGGTGGATCTCCTCCTCGCTCGACAGATCCCACAGTGACGCCACGTCATTCACAAACTCATGCTTGCCCTGGGGAGGGGGGAATCAGGCAGAAAGGGCGGCATGAGAACCCGTTCACTCCCCAGCTCTGTCCTCTTGGGGGAGGGGAGGGAACCCCCATTTTCACGTGTGCCTCCTATGTCCAACCCTCGGCCTGTGGCAGACATCACTAATTGATCATAGCACTCTCTCCCCCACAATCCTGTGTCTCAGAATCCTCTGGTTCAGGCAGCCAAAGGATCAGAGATGGCATGAGTTGAAATCTGTTTACCTTAGTGAACTGGGGAGAGGTGTGGGGCTCCTCAACTAAGTCCCTCACAAATTGTCCCCCGCCCTACACACACCTGCTCAAAGAGGTATTCAAAGGAGGCTGGGTCCAGTAGCTGCACCCCCTGCTCTGCTTGTTCTGAGGAGGACTTGGTCCCTGTGGGCCCACAGCGGTACACAGCCGGCTCCTGAGAATTTGTGCCATGCCAGTTCCGGAAATAAAACCTGCAAGAGGGGAGGCAGAGGTCACAGCTGGGGCTTCGCATGGACTCAGACCAGCTCCAGGAAGGTGGGGTGCAGGGGAGCAAGGGGACAGAATAAAAGTGGACAAGGCGGGGATCCCTGGGTGGCTCAGTGGTTTGGCGCCTGCCTTTGGCCCAGGTTGTGATCCTGGAGACCCGGGATTGAGTCCTGCGTCGGGCTCCTTGCATGGAGCCTGCTTCTCCCTCTGCCTGTGTCGATCTCTCTCTCTCTCTCTCTCTCTGTCTCTCATGAATAAATGAATAAAATCTTAAAAAAAAAAAAAAGCGGACAAGGCTTCCAAGGGGCCATGACCCACCTCATGCGGAAGTACAGGGTCAGGTTCATGTCTCCGGAGACCTCCAAGATGTGGTTTGGAGGCAGCCAGACCTGGGCCTCGGCATCGAAGAGAGCAAAGAGATTGAAGCAGGATGGAGTAATGCCTGGAACAGGGGAGAAAGGTCAGGAGGCTGCATCTGCTGCCATCTGCCTTGTCGACCCCCAGACCTGCTGTTTCCCCTCCCAGGTCCTCCCTCCCTTTGCAGCTGGGAGGGGGCCATAGACTGGTTTCTGGCCAATGGGATGTTGGCAAAAGGGGTATGCAGATTTCTGGGCCTGGAAATAAACTCTCCTGCAATCTCCTCTGCCTCCCGGATGTTGGAGACGCCATGTGCCAAAGCCACAAGACAGAGGTGAATCATCTGACCTGCATTAGATTTTAGGTAAGCCTTCATTGTCTCGACCCAAGAAAATTTGGGAGGCTGCTTGTTACTGCAGCAAGAACCTACCTTAGACCAACCAACCCAAGTCTACAGACTGCTGGCAGGTGCCTAGTCTCTCTCTGAACTCCAATCCTGGAGGAATATCCAACCCTCCTGGCTGTCTCCCCCTGGACATCACAGCCCCCTTAGACGTGCCTTGTTCCAAAGAGACCTCATCCCATGTTCCCAAACCTGCCACTTGCCTGCTTGGTTCTTTAAGCTATGACTTGGTTCTTGTCCTCAACTTCACCCAAAACCCCATCAATTCAGTCACTAGGCCTGCTCTTCCTGCTCCTCCATCTCTGGGATCCTTCAGATCCAAAGCCCAATCCTAATCCAGCCTCCAGACTTGCTGTCATTCCCTATACCGGCCACCCAAGGCATCCTTTTTATGCAAATCACTTGAAAATTTTATCTAAGATAGTTCATTCAGAATAATTTATCATTGGGGCACCTGAGTAGCTCAGTGGTTGAGCATCTGCCTTTGGCTCAGGTTGTGATCCCGGGGTTCTGGGATCAAGTCCCACAGGGAGCCTGCTTCTCCCTCTGCCTAGATCTCTGCCTCTTTCTGTGTCATTCATGAATAAATAAATAAATAAAATCTTAAAAAAAAAAAGAATAATTTATCATCACCAAAGTACAAACTTGACCTTGCCGACATCCTCCTCCTCTTCCTTCCCACAAAGAGGTAACCATACTCCTGAATGAGACTTTATTCCCATATCCTCTAGTTTCAATGTTATGAACTCTAAATGCAGTATTACACAATAAGTGTCCTTCTACAGTTTCTTTTTTCATGTTACAACAGGTTTTAAAACTTCACACACAAGGGATACCTGGCTGGCTCAGTTGGTAGAGCATGTGACTCTTGATCTTAGGGTTGTGAGTTCAAGCCCCACGTTTAAAGTAGAGATTACTGGGATCCCTGGGTGGCGCAGCGGTTTAGCGCCTGTCTTTGGCCCAGGGCACGATCCTGGAGACCCGGGATCAAATCCCACATCGGGCTCCCGGTACATGGAGCCTGCTTCTCCTGCCTGTGTCTCTGCCTCTCTCTCTCTCTCTCTCTCTCTCTCTCTCTCTCTCTCTGTGTATGTGTGACTATCATAAATAAATAAAAATTTTAAAAAATTTACTAGAGATTATTATTTTTTAAAGATTTTATTTATTCATGAGAGAAAGAGAGAGAGAGGCAGAGACACAGGCAGGGGGAGAAGCAGACTCCATGTAGGGAGCCTGATGCAGGACTTGATCCCAGGACCCCAGGATCACGCCCTGGGCCAAAGGCAGGCACCAAGCTTCTGAGCCACCCAGGGATCCCCAAAAGTAGAGATTACTGTAAAAAAAAAAAGTTAAAATTGGGACGCCTGGGTGGCTCAGCACCTGCCTGCCTCAGCTCAGCTCCCTGCATGGAGCCTACCATGAATAAATAAATAAATATATAAATTTATATATGTGTGTCTCTCATGAATAAATATATAAAATCTTTTTTTTTTTAAGATTTTATTTACTTATTCATGAGAGAGAGAGAGAGGCAGAGACACAGGCAGAGGGAGAAGCAGGCTCCATGCAGGGAGCCTGATGAGGGACTCGATCCCGGGACTCCAGGATCATGCCCTGGGCCAAGGCAGGCACTGAACCACTGAGCCACCCAGGGATCCCCTAAATATATAAAATCTTAAAAAAAAAAAGTTAAAATTAAAAAACACAAAGCTTCATACAATATGGGTAACTTCAGTGAAATTCCTTTTTTCCTGACTATATAGCTTTCCAGCATTCACCCTTACTGTAATTTGTGCATTCTCCTGTAGAGTACTTTGAGATGGTCTCCCGTTTTTCACTAAGATAAATGAAGCAGGGGCAACTGGGCGACTCAGTAGGTTGAGCGTCTGCTTTTGGTTCAGGTCATGATCTCCAGGTCCTGGGATTGAGCCCCACATCATCATCATCATCATCATCATCATCATCGAGCTTCCTGCTCAGCAGGGAGTCTGCTTCTCTCTCTCTCTCTCCCCCTCTACCCATTCCTTACTTGTTTTCCTCTCTCTCTCTCTCAAATAAATTAAAATCTTTTATTGATTTTTTAAAATATTTTATTTATTTATTCATAGAGACAGAGAGAGAGGCAGAGACACAGGCAGAGGGAGAAGCAGGCTCCATGCAGGGAGCCCGACGTGGGACTCGATCCAGGGTCTCCAGGATCATGCCCTGGGCTGCAGGCGGCGCTAAACCGCTGCGCCATCGGGGCTGCCCCAAATTAAAATCTTTTAAAGACAAACAAACAAAAACTAAGATACATGAAGCAGCTCTGAACATTCTTGATGGTGTCTCCTAGAACACATGAGCTGAGTGTCCAGTGCATATCTAGGTCTGGAACTGTGAACTGTGGGGCCTCAGGGAATGTATGTTTCAACTCTATTGGATGATGCCAATCACTTTCCAAAGTTGCTGTGTCCAAGTGTACTGCCTCCCAGAGAAGGAGAATGCCTCCTTGAGAGACAACTTCCTAAAGGACCAATCTACCTGTTTCACTCTGGCTTAAACATTCCATGGTTCCCTATGGCCCCATGAGAAAGCCCAACCCCCTCAGCACACAATAACTATGACCTGGGGGCGCCTGGGTGGCTCAGTCCTTTAAACATGTGACTCTTGATTTAGGCTCAGGTCACAATCTCAGGGTCCTGAGATGCAGCCCCATGTCAGACTTTGCCCTCAGCGGGGCATCTGCTTGGGATCCTCTCTCTCCCCCTGCCCCTCCCCCTTCACTAAAATAAATACATCTTTAAAAGAACAAAACAAAAAAAAAAAGTGTAACTATGCCTTGGGCCTCTGGCAATTATGCTCCACTTTCAATTGCTACTTCCCTTTTCAAATTCTTGAAACCGACACTCCAGTTAGTTTTCAAGTCTTTTGCTTCCTCAAACAGATTAGGCTGTCTGGGACCTTTGCACACACTGCTCCTTCTGCTGGACACCTGTCTGAGCTCCTGAAGAATCAGCTACCAATGGGAAAGTACAAGGTGTGGTAGCAATCCACCATGAGGCCTCCATCCAGTTGTGGGGAAGGCGGCCTGAGAGGATTTCCTGGGGGAAGGGGCATATAAGCAATATCCAGTCGGACACACCTTCTCCTCCTCTGGAAGAAGAAACTATACTTTTGGAACCTCTACTACAGCCTCTCTCAGCCATTCCATAGTTCTTACTGGTCTCAGGAGAAAGCATAAACTCCTCTTTGGCATTGAAGGCACCGTAAGATCTGGCCCTGGCTGACCTTCCCTGCAACTCCTACCTGGAGGTCACTGCCACCCGGGTCTCCTGCTCCCACCCTCACCCACCACAGTCTCTTCCCCGCACAGCAACCAGACAGCATCAGTGATGCCTGAGTCCAGTCACATCCATCCTTTGCTCATAGTCCTCTGTGGCTCCCACCTGACTGGGGAGTAAAATCCCAAGTCCTCCCTGAGGTCCTGCTCAACCTGCCCCATCGCCTCCCTGCTCTCACTTACTCCTGTCTCCCCTTCACTCACTCTGCTCCAGCCACCTGGGCCTCCTTGCTATGCCTGGGCAACTTCCCCCCCTTAGGGCTTTGCACCTGCTGTTCCCTCTGCTAGGTACCATCTCACCCCAGATATCCCTGTGGCTCTCCCCCTTATCTCCTGAATTCTTTTTTAAGCAATCTCTACATCCAACATGGGGCTTGAACTCATGACCCTGAGATCGAGTCACATGCCCTACCAACTGGGCCAGCCAGGTGCCCCTCTCCTGAATGCTTAATTTTTCTCCATTATCTATCTCTGCTCTCCCACATAGTTTTCTTCTTCTTTTTTAAGATTTTATTTATTCAGGGATCCCTGGGTGGCGCAGCGGTTTGGCGCCTGCCTTTGGCCCGGGGCACGATCCTGGAGACCCGGGATCGAATCCCACGTCGGGCTCCCGGTGCATGGAGCCTGCTTCTCCCTCTGCCTGTGTCTCTGCCTCTCTCTCTCTCTCTGTGACTATCATAAATAAATAAAAAAAATTAAAAAAAAAAAAAGATTTTATTTATTCATGAGAGACACAGAGATAGAGAGGCAGAGACACAGGCAGAGGGTCCATGCAGGAAGCCCGATGTGTGACTCGATCCCAGGAATCTGATCATGACCTGAGCCAAAGGCAGATGCTCAACCACTGAGCCACCCAGCCGTCCCTCTCTCCTGAATTTTTAATTTTTCTCCATCATCTACCTCTGCTCTCCCACAGAGTTTTCTTCTTCTTCTTCTTTAAGATTTTATTTATTTATTTAAGAAAGAGCAAGTGAGTGAGCACAAGTTGGGGGGCAGAGGGAGAAGCAGACTTCCCACTGAGCAGGGAGCCTGATGTGGGGCTTGATCCCAAGACCCCGGGATCATGACCTGAGCCGAAGGCAGACACCCAACTGACTGAGCCACCCAGGTGCCCCTGCCACAGTTTTCTTATTTATTGTGTTTCTTGCTGATTTTCCTACTGGAATATAAGCTCTACAAAGGCAGCAATTTGGGACTGGCGCACTGTAGTTGTTCACTCGATGTCTGCTGAATGAACAGGCGGACAGACGGACAGATAGATGGGCAGGCCCAGCTGCTGTCAGCACCTCCACCCCTGCCATGGGGCTGATGCCCCAGACTCACCGACTTTGTGTGCAATGTGGATGCAGACATCCTCTGCGGTCAGTGTGGCCTCGCTGAAGGTGACCCATGGGTCCCCGCCACCAGGGCCAGCCCAGTGCAGAAGGACCTTCAGGCCTCCCCTGGTGGCCAGGGGCTGAGCTTCATCGCCATCAGGCCTGCTGTCCCTGGTGGTGGCACCCGAATGGCACAGAGGCATGCTTTTGACAGCTGGCTTGGCTGGGAAAAGATAGGCCATCAGCCCCCAGGTGTTAGGCCTGAGGGGAAGATTCTAGAAACTCCTCACTGTGTGACCTTAGGCACCCAATTCCCTTCCCTGAGCCTGTTTCTACATGTTTGATGGAGTTAGGATACAATCCACACCTGTTAGATCTGTCATGAATGACACTGAACCCCTTTACTCGACAAAGCTGCACCAATAGTAAAACCTGCTTTGAACCCACCTTCCCCAAACCACCAGGCAGGCACGTGTGGTCAGACAGACCAGGGGACGAATCTTGGCTCTCCCCGTGTCAACTCAGGCAAGTCACTTAGCCGCACTGGGCCTCAGTTTCCCCGTTGGAAAATGAAGATGCTGAGAGCATTGCCACGCAAAGAAGGCTGTGACATCCCCACAGCACAGCCCTTAATGCAGGCATGAAAAAAATAACAAATATGACAAAAACAAAAATAAAATCATCACTATCGATTCCATTGTCCTGATGGTCTTTCTCTTGCAGGGCAAGATTCCTGCCTCCCACATCTTCCCCAACGAGTGACCCCAGGCCCTGCTGACTCACCCGCGCCTAGGAGGGGTTGTGTTTCCACTCTCCCCTCAATCCAGCTGTGGGACTTTTCCAGAGCCAGGCCCAGGGCTCAGGCCTCCATGATCTCCAGTTTTAAGATAAACAGTGATGGGAAGAAGAGAATGTCGTCATGCACAAGGTCAGATTCCTCAGGAATCAGCTCCCCTCTGAGTGTTTCCTCGTCTGGAAAGTAGGCGTATAGCAAGCAGTCTCTCCCTCAAAGGGGCGTTGGGAGGATTCAGTAAGACGAGGCAGGGAGAGCGCTCAGCTCGGGTCTGGCGTGCAGTAGCTACTTTGTTAGGTTTTCGCTATTTTTATATGTTAGCATTTGAGAAAATACTGTGGGGATGGGATTGGGGGGGGTGCCCATTTCCTCCTTCCTTCTCCGCTGGGTGCAGAGCCAGCTTTGCAGTTGCAGTAGGAGCGACGTCTGCACCCAGGAGGCCAGCACCAACCCCACCCGAAACACCCCCCCAAAACCTCGAAACCTCGCTCGCAGGGGGCAGGAGCGGCAGCCGCGAGGCGCACCCACCAGGCATCGACCAGTCACGAGGCAGCGGGTGTTCCTATCCACCCCTGCCAAGCGCACCTCCCGCCGGCCGCTTCCCTCCAGGGGACTTCCCGGGGGTTCCAGGCTCACCCTTTTCCCCCCGGGCCTCTGGCTCGAACCTGGGACCCCGCCCCGCAGTCGCGGGCAGCCACCGCCAAATCGCCGCCGTGACGCCGCCTCCCATTGGCCGCCTGAAGAAGCCCTGTCGCCCGAAACCATTGGGCCTTTCGTTACAATAGCGGCGCTCCCATTGGTTCTCAGCTTCATTTTTTCCTGTGCTCAACCGCGATTGGCTGGGTCGGAGCCCGGATGCGCCGCAGCGTCAGCGATTGGCTGCTGGCGGCAGCGGGCGGGGATGCGGGGTTCGTCCGTGAGGTTCAAGAGTGCGGCCTAGGAACGGCGCGGCGGCCTCGATTCTTTACGCTGGCGCCGGGCCCAAGTGAGCCTTTCGGCCCTGGTGCGGGCTTCTTGTCCTCACTCCGGCGATCAAGGCTGCAACCAGGCGCCCTTCAGTCTTCCAACCCCCAAGCCATGTGACTCCATTCCGTCCTGCCCCCCTTCCCTGGTTTTGCCTGGCCAGCTCCATGTGGCCGGATGAAGACTCCCCCTCCCACCTCGCTGGATGAAGACACCCCCTCCCACCTCGCTGGATGAAGACACTCCCTCCCACCTCGCTGGATGAAGACACCCCCTCCCACCCAGCCAGATGAAGACACCCCCTCCCACCTCGCTGGATGAAGACACCCCCTCCCACCTCGCTGGATGAAGACACCCCCTCCCACCCAGCCAGATGAAGACACCCCCTCGGACACTGGGGAGGCATTTGCGGCCCAACTGCTCAGATCCTTTTCCTGATCACCTCCAGCCCAGTCCTCTGAGGCCAGCAAAGTAGCAGCTTGGACATCTCACCTGACCTGAGTTCTAATCAACATACAGCAAGTCGCTGTCATTTACTGAGAAGGCTACGCACTGAATGTTTTCATGCATTATCTCATTTGATCCTGGCAGCAGTCCTCTGGAGGCTTATATTGTCCCCAGTTTTCAGAGCAAGAAACTGAGGCAGAGAGGTGACAAAGACTCTCTCCTTGACTAAAGTAGTCTGAGCCTACTTGACTAGCACTCAACCTTGGCCTGAGCCTATTTTTAGCCTGCTCATCCATCTGAGTAAAGAATCCTTTGTCATCCTTATATCACCGCACCTTTGATATCTGATCACATTCCTCCCAGTTGGTGTCCACAGAAAACCAGAGTTGTTCCGTGTGGAAAACCCACGTATTGGATATCAGAAGTGTTGTAGGTAGGGAAAGTTTTCCTTTACCATGCTTTAAAGAAAGCTTTTGTGGGCTTCTCCTGTGGGCCCAGTTTTGAAGAACAACCGCAACAAACTACTCAGGCCAAGATATAAACCCTCACCGCTCCCCAGAAGTACCTAGATCTAAATCAGCAAACCCATCTTTTTCTCTTTGCCTGCTCTGTTTTTTTTTGCAGTCTTTATGACAATCTGACATTTCATTGGAAGTTTCTTTGAGCACTGAGTTTATTTTATTTTTTTTTTTTTTTAAATATTTTTTTTTTATTTATTTATGATAGTCATACAGAGAGAGAGAGAGAGGCAGAGACACAGGCAGAGGGAGAAGCAGGCTCCATGCATCGGGAGCCCGACGTGGGATTCGATCCCGGGTCTCCAGGATCATGCCCTGGGCCAAAGGCAGGCGCCAAACCGCTGCGCCACCCAGGGATCCCTGAGCACTGAGTTTAATGCCTCTCTTCCGCTCTAGAATGTCTGTGTGGTTCTCCACTGTATCCCCAATACCTGGAATTATACTTGGCATCCACTAGCTGCCTAAGAAGCTGGTGGGGGGACATCTGGGTGGCTCAGTAGTTAAGCGTCTGCCTTTGGCTCAGGGCGTGATCCTGGAGTCCCATATTGGGCTCCCTGCGGGGAGCCTGCTTCTCCCTCTGCCTATGTCTCTGCCTCTCTGTGTCTCTCATGAATAAATAAATTAATAAAAATCTGAAGAAGAAAAAGAATTTTTAAAAATGAAAAATCTGAAGAAGAAGAAGAAGAAGAAGAAGAAGAAGAAGAAGAAGCGGCTGGTGGGTGCATGACCTGAGGAGACTTATGGGCCCTAGCTGCTGTCCTTGCTGCAGAAGGGTTGACCACGGCCTTCCGGCCTTGGCTTCCTCTCCGCCCCCAGAGGCATAGCTGCAGGAAACCAAAGGTGCCAGATTCTTCAACAGCCAGCTGGGTGAGATGGGGCAGCCTCCAATGGATATGGAGGCTGGACCACAGAGCATGGGGTGAGCCTGGGACTGGGTGTCCAGAATCCCAGGGGCAGGGGGTGCGGGGACGGGAAATGGCAAGTGACTATCATGACTAATAATATTAATGATGGTAATAACCTCTGTAATGAGAATATAATAATAACTCAGAGTGTCCCAGACTAGATGCCAGGCCCAGGATTGGGTGCTTAGAATTCACTGAGGTTCTCTCAGGTTCTTCTTTTTTTTTTTTCTTCTTTTTTTTAAGTTTTATTTATTTATTAACTTATTTGAGAGAAAGAGAGAGTGAATGAGTGAAGGGGGCGGGCAGAGGCAGAAGGAGAGGGAGAAGCAGACTCCTTGCTGAGCAGAGAGCCCAACATGGGGCTCAGTTCCAGGACCCTGAGATCACGACCTGAGCCCAAGGCAGACTCTGAACCAATGGAGTCACCCAGGCACCCCTTTCAGGTTCTTTTAAAGTGAGACCAACACCCCCACCTGACAGCTAAAGAAAAAAGAGACCAGAGAGGCTGCTGGTGAGGCTAATGTCCTGCCTCCAGGGCACAAGTCCTCCTTTGCAAACTCCTCCATCACAGACCAGATGGTACCAGCAGGGAGGCTCCAGCTCACCCCACCGACTGTCCAGCGTCTTGTCGAGCATTGAGCATTGTGCGTGGTCGTCGTGCGTGGTCGTCGGGGTTTGCCCAAGATTGAGGGAGATTCCCAGAGGGGACTTTCAGGGTTACAATTGGGACAGTCCTGAGCAAACTGGGACAATTGGCCATCAGTCCCTAGTTGGTTTTCAGGAGGAAGCTGAAATTGGGGGGTTCCCCTAACCCTGCAGGGAGGGGCCTCCTAGAGCTCCCACCAGACCAGGCAAAAGCCAAGGGTGGGTAAATTAAAAACAAAATCCCTTTGTGCTCTTTTAAATTGGAAAGTTCATGGAACAGTCAGCCCCTTCCTCCAAACAGCCATGAGTTTGGTCAGTTTTCTGGGAATCTTTCCAAGAAAGGGCAATACACTGTTGAGCACATGTAAATACATGCTTCCAGGAAATTCCTAAGAGCAGCCTCAAACTGGATACTCTATGCTGGTCTCAGGAGGAAATAGAGGAGTTACACGAAGGCGGGAACCAGAAGGTCTGGGTTCAAATCCTAGCTCTGCCACTGTGTGATACTGGGCAAATGCTTAACTTCCCCATGCTCAGTTTCTTCCTCTGGAGAATGTGGCTAATTGGAGTCCCAAGCTCAAGATGTGTCAGGAACCTCAAATGAGCTAATACATGTAAGAACTTGGAACCAGGTGCAGAGTGAGTGCTATTATCTTTTTTATTTCTTTTTATTTTTAATTTTTATTTTTTTTAAGATTTTATTCATTTATTCATGAGAAACACACACACAGAGGCAGAGACACAGGCAGAGAGAAGCAGGCTCCATGCAGGGAACCCGATGCGAGACTCGATCCCAGGATTCTGGGATCATGCCCTGAGTCAAAGGGAGACACTCAACTGCTGAGCCACTCAAGGATCCCTCTTTTTATTTTTTTTAAAGATTTTATTTATTTATTTATTCATGAGAGAGAGAGAGAGAGAGGCAAAGAATAGGCAGAGGGAGAAGCAGGCTCCCTGCAGGGAGCCTGATGCAGAATTCGATCCCAGGACCCCAGGATCACGATGGGAGCCAAAGGCAGATGCTCAACCACTGAGCCACCCAAGAGTCCCTATTTTTTCATTTAATGATATTTTTTGGTGATCTTTCCTTTCCACTGCATCTAGTTCTCTTTTGCAGAATCGTTTGACTAGGACATATTTCAGGCACTCGAAAAGGGGTTGGAAATACATTAAAAAATCAGCTAGGCAAAAGGTGGGAACAACCCAGGTGTCCATCAATAGGTGAATGGATAACAAAATGTAGTATAGCCATAAAATGGAATATTCAATCATAACAAGGAATGAAGCTCTGACACATGCCACAATCAACCTTAAAACATTATGTTAAGTGCAAGAAACCATATATGAAAGTAGATTATTCCAATTTATATGAGGTCCCTAGAGGAGTCAGATTTATGGAGAAGAAAAGTAGATGATGGGGGCCAGAGGCTGGGGGAAAGGGGACGGGGAATTAGAATTTAATGGGGCAGAGTTTCAATTTGGGAAGAAAAAGGAATTCTGGAGATGGATGGTGGGGATGGTTGCACAACAATGTGAATGTCCCTAGTGCCCTTGAACTATGCACTTAAAAGTGGTTAAAATGGAAGTTTTACACTGTGTTTATTTTATTTTTATTTATTTTAAAAAGATTTATTAATTTATTCATGAGAGACAGAGAGAGAGAGGCAGAGACACAGGCAGAGGCTCTCCACAGGGAACCCAATGCGGGACTCAATCCCAGGATCACGCCCTGAGCCAAAGGTAGATGCTCAACTGCTGAGCTACCCAGGTGTCCCTACACTATGTTAATTTTAACATGATTAAAAAAAGAAAACAAATCCACTCAGGAAAATAAAACAGCATAAATACAGTGGAGAATCTATGCTTTCACTCCCTGCTCTTAACCTGGGAAGGAGCAGCTGCTGTCCAGAGGTGCCATCCACTCCTGCCGCCTAAGCAGTGAAGAAGGCTGCTTTCCATTTACACAACACATATCTCTCAAGCATCTGTGGTGGATTTGGCCCTGCTCTAGATCTCAAGGAACATCGCAGAGAGGAGAACAAATAAAATTTCCTGCCCTTGGGATGCCTGGTGGCACAGTCCGTTAAGCATCTGACTCTTGGTTTCACCTCAGGTCCTGATCTCAGGGTCATGGGATCGAGCCCCAGGTCTGGCTCCTCCCCCAGTGGGAGTCAGCTTGAGATTCTCTCTCCCTCTGCCTTTGCCCCTCTCACTCATTCTTTCTCTCTCTCTAATAAATATATCTTTTAAACAAAATTAAAGTCTGGGCACCTGGGTGACTCAGTGGTTGAGCATCGGCCTTTGGCTCAGGTTGTGATCCCGGGGTTCTAGGATCAAGTCCCCGCATCAGGCTCCCTGCAGGGAGCCTGCTTCTCCCTCTACCTATGTCTCTGCCTCTCTCTATGTCTCTCATGTATAAACAAACAAACAAACAAACAAAATTTAAAATTCTTTTAAAAAATTCTCTGCCCCTGTGGCATGGATATTCTAGGTGAGAAGATAGCAGAGAAGAAGGATAAATAGGTAAAATATGCAGTGTGGCTGATGGTGACATGATACGGACAAAGCAAAGCAGGGAGTTAAAATTTGAAATTGGGTGGGAATGGGGGTCTGCAACCCCTTTTCTGACCTGAGGGAGCTGGGGTGGAGCCATAGTGATATCCAGGGAAACATATACCAGGCAGGGAACAGCCAAGGCCAAGACCTAGGGAGAAAGCCTGTCCTTGACCTTTATGAAAATTCTATCCATATGCTGGACTCTGTAACTTGCTTGCATATATATTCCATATACATATATATTAGTATATATAATTTAATTTTTGTAATTTTGATATTATACTGACCACACAGTTCTGTTTTTTATGTAGTTAATGCTTTCATTAGCATTTTCTCATGCTATTAGAAATTCTCCGTAAGCATGAAGGTAAAAAATGTAGGTCATTACAAGAAAATAGGGGTGAATTTGTCTTTTTTCTTTTTTTTTTTTTCTTTTTTTGAGAGGCAGGGAGGGGCAGAGTGAGAAGGAGAGAAAGAATTTCAAGCAGACTCCACGCCCAGCATTCAGCCTGCTGCCAGGCTTGATGCAGTGGGGCTCCACCTCATGACTCTGAGATCATGACCTGAGCCAAAATCAAGAATCATACACTTACCAAGTGAGATAACTTTGTTGAATAAAGACCTTTATCCCCAAGGTTAAAAAAAAAAAAAAAAAAAAAGTCATATGCTTAACTGACTGAGTCACCTCTTTTTATTTTTTTAAATGGAGATATGGGGCAGCCCGGGTGGCTCAGCGGTTTAGCGCCACCTTCAGCCCGGCCATGATCCTGGAGTCCCAAGATAGAGTCCCACGTCGGGCTTCCTGCATGGAGCTTGCTTCTCCCTCTGCCTGTGTCTCTGCCTCTCTGTGTGTGTCTCTCATGATTAGATAAATAAAATCTTAAAAAAAAAATAAATGGAGATATGCCATCTATATTTCTGTTCATAAATTTCACCCACGTTGTGGGGGGCACTCTATTTCTCTTGGCTTCACTGCTCTATCCATGCAACATTTGCACATTAATAGGCTACAATTTATCTGTCTCTTCTCCCATGGATGGACAATTATGTGGTTTCCAAGTGGTGCCAAGAAACATTCCTATACTGTCATTCTTCCTTTTTATAGAGTTACTTCTTTTAAGTAGTGATTCATTCACATGGTTCCAAGTTGAAAAGACACAAAAGGATTTTGAGGACAAGTTCTTACTCTCCTTCTGGGCCCCTGACATTGGATTACTGAATTCAAAATATGTTTATGCTTCAGTGGTTCCGAAAGTTAAATGCAGATTACCATACAATCCAGCAACTCCACATCTAAGTGTACATGCAAAAGAAAGCAGGACTCAGAGAGATTTGCACACCCATGTTCACAGCAGTATTATTCACAGTGATGAAGAAGTGGAAGCAATTCAAGTATCCACTGATGGATGAATGGTAAACAAAATATGGTATATCCTACAAAGGAATACTTTTCAATTCTAAAATAAATGAAACTGATACATGCCACCGCATGGATGAACCTTGAAAACATTATGCTAATCGAAATAAGCCAGTCATGAAATTACAGATATTTTATGAATGGGGGGGTTAAGTGTTTTAACGGGAATAGTTTCTTATACTTAAAGCCACTGAATCACACGCCCCAAAACAGTTAAAATGGTAATTTTATGGCACGTACATTTTACCACAATTTAAAAACACACACTTATAGAGCACCTACTGTGGCTGTGCTCTAGGACATGAGGATTTAGCCATGAACAAAACACCAGGATCCCTGCCTCCAGGGAGTGGACATAAACCAGATAAATACGAATAAGCAGGTTTTATGATATATTGGGAGATGGTCAGTGGTAAAGAAGTTAAAAGTTGGGCAGGTAAGGGGCTTCAGGGGGCTGGAGTAACTTCTAGATTCTGTCCCCAGCATCCAGTATATTTGTTGCCTATGAGCAGCTTTGTATTTTTAAAAAAGATTTTATCTATTTATTCATGAGAGACACAGAGAGAGGCAGAGACATAGGCAGAGGGAGAAGCAGGCTCCATGCAGGGAGCCCAATGTGGGACTTGATACTGGGAGTCCAGGATCACAACCTAAGCTGAAGGCAGATGCTCAACCGCTGAGCCACCAAGGCAGCCCGAGGAGCTGTGTGTATTGAAGCTTCCTCCTGTGGCCACAAGAAAAAGTGCTTTACCCAGCTTCCACATCCCTGGCTTCAGGTGGGTACTTTTGATGGGGAAGCCTGGCCAGAGACCAGAAGTGGGAGACCCAGGAGGGGTTATCTATTCCACTACTCCCTCCCTGCTGGCTACATTTTGGGTAGTGGCTGTATCTGTGACCACATATTCTGCAAGGAGTGTCTCCCTCATGAGTTCTGCTAATTCTGTGTCCTGCCCATGCACCTGAGCCCTGGATGTGGCTCCTCCCTGTGGTAGGCAGAGTAACAGACATCCCCCCCACACACACACATGGCCATGTATGAACTAATCCCTGGAATCTGTGAATATAGGATTCATTAGGGATCCTTAAAAGTGGAAGTTGAGGGATCCCTGGGTGGCGCAGCGGTTTGGCGCCTGCCTTTGGCCCAGGGCGCGATCCTGGAGACCCGGGATCGAATCCCACGTCGGGCTCCCGGTGCATGGAGCCTGCTTCTCCCTCTGCCTGTGTCTCTGCCTCTCTCTCTCTCTGTGACTATCATGAATAAATAAATAAAATCTTAAAAAAAAAAAAAAGTGGAAGTTGGGTGGGGGGACGCCTGGGTGGCTCAGTCGGTTGAGCCAGCACCAACTCTTGGTTTTGGCTCAGGTCATGATCTCATGGTTGTGAGATTGAGTCCTATATTAGGCTCGCACTGAACGTGGAGTCTGCTTCAGATTCTCTCTCCCTCTCCTTCTGGCCCTTTTCCCACTCTCTCTTAAAAACAAAACTAAAAATCTTAATTAAAAAAAAAAGTAGAAGGGGGGGCAGAAAAAGAAATCAGAGCGATGTGATATGAGAGCGACTTATCTTTGCCATTTTTGAAGATAGAACAGCCATGAGCCAAGGAATGTGAGCAGGCTATAGAAGCTGGTCATGGCAAAGAAATGGATCCCACCCAGAGCTTCCAGATTGCAGCTCTCCCAATGTCCCGATTTTAACCCAGTGAGACTCGGGTCAGGCTGCTGAGCTGCAGAAGTGTAAGACGATAAATTGGTGTGGAAGGCACTAAGTTTGTGGTTATTTGTTATAACAGCTGTAGAAGATGGATACACTCAACACACATTCGTTGGTTCTCCAACCCCACTCAATTGATGACATCAATCCTTTCATTACAATTTGCTCAGTTAAACCCTTTTGATTTGAATTCTGTTTCTCAAACTTAAGACCCAGCAATCCTGTCTCTGGGAATTTTTCCTACAGGTAGGATGCCTGCACTCATGGGAAGCGGTGCACAGGGCTTTTTCTGGCTTGAAGAAACAGAAACTGGAACCCCCCCCCCCAATGAAACCAATGCTGAGATAGGCACCCCAAGGAGCTTTCCACACAGGATAGAAAGAATGAGGAAGTGCTGATGGAACGATAAAGGAAGGTCTGCAGGTCCTAATGGCTCAGCAGAAAAAAAGCAAGATGCATTTCAGACTGTAAAACGAGCTAAGTTTTAGGCAAAGAAGAGAGGCAATAAGAACACATTCAATTTTACAAAAAAAAAAAAAAAAAAACACCTTGGAAGGAGTCACGAGAAACCGTGGACAGTGGGTTCCCGTGGATTCCCATGACTGGGGGCAGGGAACCACTTGAGTGGAGGATGAGCAGTCAGAGCTACTCCTGCTAGTATCTGATGTTTTAAATCCTTAGGACAACCGACACTAGGGTAAGAGAAGTGAGGCATGAAAGCAAAGAGGGCGCCAAAAAAGCTCAGTAACCAAGATAAATACTTTAATGCAATATTTTTTAAAAAGCACAATTAATGTGGGAAAAAAAAAACCATGAACAAAATATTGAAATTTTAAGAATCAGTAACAGTGTTGTTACATTGGAGCCTGAGGCAAAAGGAAAAACCAGTAATATGGATTCTATCTTTGAAAGTTTTCACAGTAAATAATGAAGTTGCCAATCCTGGATGGATCCTGGATGGGCGAGGTTTATCCAGGACTAAGGATGCCTTCCTCCTCCCCAAGCCCTCCAGATCAGATCCCTGCCTGCCATTCCCATCACATAAAAGCTTGAGGTGATGCCACCAGGGTTTGCAGCTCACCACTGCCCCCTGGTGGCAATCAGTTTGGACACAACAGCATCTGGGGGTGCTTTGCTTTAGATGTTCGGAGCCCTCACCACGGAATGCAAAGATCCCCTGAGGGCACTGTTGAATACTGCAGGACCAAAGACTGTGCCCTGCTGGTGCTCACAGCACAAGGGAGAGGACTACGCAGGGTGGCAAAGCTTGGCACACATCAGGTGAGGCAAGCTGCCTTGGCTGGGTGTGCAGGGCAATTCAGGTGGGTCAAGGAGGGCCCTGGGGGAAGAGGGGGCACTGAGCTCTAGTCTGAGTGACAAGCAGCTGCCTGGGGTGGGGTCTCCTGGGATTTTGGGCAGAGGGCTTCACTGCTTCATCTTAAACCCATGTCCTTGTGCATCTTATTCTTTAGGCCCTTTTGCCCCCAATATTTTGTTACTTAAAGGAGCCCCCAAGGGCTGCAGGCAAGGGTGTTTGGGTAGAGGAACAGGTATACACCAAGGCCCACATTTTGAGAATCTACGTGCCAGGTGCCCTGCTTGTCTGTGGCATGATCTCATTTCAGCACTACCCCAGGAGAAAGGCACTAACATTACTCACTGTGCGGGGAGGGGGGGGCACAGAGACAGTCAGTTGCCCAAGGTCACACTGATAAAGAGAAATTTAAAGTGCTCCAGAACCCGCAAGGAGGGAAGGCAGACAGGTGGATGTGAGATCAGGGCAGAGAGAAGACTGGGCAGACGGTGCAGGCCTTTATGAGCTACAGAGGACTTTGGGCTTCTGCTGTCGGGGGGAGAATGATGTGCCTTGACTCACATGTTTATGGCTACCCTCTGGCCACTGCCTGTTGAGGTCTGATGTGGAACGGGGGTGGGAGACAAGAAGCTGGGGCAGGCTGCAGGCCAGAGGTGTGAAGATCTGGACCAGGGTGGAGGCCATGGATGCAAAGGGCAGTGACCAGAGATAGGGGATCCTCCTGAATGGGTGATGGCAGGGGGCTTGGGGGGCCAGCCAAAGAGTAGGGGATTGGGGACAAGAAGAACTCTGATGTAAAGGAATCCCAGGGATGAATGTTCTAGGCAGTGGAATAGCATGTTCAAGAGCCTGGAATCAGAATAGAGGGAGCTGCCCAGACAGCTGGAGGATAAAGCCTGAGGCATCACAGGTCAGGCCTCTCAACACTCACTGGGTTTCCCTCCCATTCCAAGAGAAGAGCTGTGTCAACAGCCCTTGAGACGCCCCCCTGAGCATCTGAAATCCTTTATTGGAAGATCATTGCTGTTTACCATATAGAAGACTCACAGCAGATGAACAATGAGAACAGAGCCCAGAGTGACCAGAGCAGGCCTCTGGGCTGGGGACCCTCCCCACCCCGCCCCATGGACCAGCCTAGCGACCTCCGCCCCTCCCTGGACCCCCAGGCCTTTGGCATAATGCTGATTGGGGGGAGGGAGAAGGAAGTAGCAGCCTGCAGGCAGTGAAGCCCCTTGACTCAAAGCAGACTTGAATGAGCAATGGAGGTGGGGGCAGTGGGGGTGGGGATAGGCCCTCTCCCAGCCGCAGGCTGGGCGGGAGCAGTGAAACTGGAAGAAGCCAGGAGCTGGGGAGATGGCATCTATTTTTGTATTCTGAAAAGGGGCACACAGGGGCCTGCAGGCAGGAGGGCAGCAGCTGGGGCGAGTCAGGCGCTGACATCCTTCTTGTCGCCTGCCTTGGGGCCAGCTTCCAGCAAGGGGTCCCCAGGGCCCGCCTCCTCCCCATCCTTGGCCTCGCTGGACTTGGAGTTGGGGACCCAGAGGCCGGAGTCGATGCAGCGCTGCATGTGGTACTTCGCATCCTGTGGGGAGAAGGGTGGCGAGTGAGGCCAGGACTGCCACCCCTGGTGGCGCGTCCTTAAACCACGTCCTTAACCTTGCTTACTACTCATTCTAGATCAGAGCTGTCCAAAGGACTCTGCAATCATGGGAATTGTCTGTAATCTGCAGTGTCTAACATGGTAGCCACCAGCCATGCGTGGCTGCCAAGCACTTCAAATGTGGTTAGTTCAAGTGATGAACAGAACTTCACATTTTACTTAACTTGAACTCAAATTTAAATAGTGTACACCCAGAATAAAAGCTGCATGCCAATAAAACTGATAAACACAGGAGTGAGCTTATAAACCATAGTGTGAAGACTCTAGGTCTAGATATCCATTCTCATGGAAGCTTCTAGAAATCCAAGGCCAGGTCCTGTGACTAGACTTGTTTCACAGATGAGGAAACTAGTGTGGCCGACCAGTGAGCCAAACAGCAGGAATGGGGGCGAACCAAGGTCTGTAAAGACACAAAGTCCCATCTACCAGCACCCTTGCTGTTCCTAGTCACAACAGCTAGGGCCACCTGGCTGGCTCAATCAGTAGAGCATGTGACTTTTGATCTCGGGGTCATGAGTTCAAGGCCCACACTGGGTAGAGGCTTACTTTAAAATACATGCACACATACAAACAACAGCTGACATTTACCATGTGCTTAGCACCCCCTCACTCCCAGATTTTCCAAGTTAGTATCCAGAGAAAACTGGGTAACCAAGGCTGGGGAGGAGCACTCTTTCCTTGGACAAAGGTAGGATCAACCTGGTGTGCCCATTATGCTCATAAATGGCCCACGGGGGCAGTGACAGTGGCAGGGGATATGCTCAAAGTTCCAAGTTCACTGCTGGATGTAATCACACGGTAGATCCTCCATAGGCTGGCTCATGTGCTGGCCACACGGTTGACATGACCTCCCTTATTGCTCCGTGAAGCCCACAAGGGACACTTCTACCAGCGATGTGGGGAGCAGGGCTGGAGGGGGGGCAGGGGACATATCATTTGCCCCCGCCACTCAGCTGGGCTGGTGGGTGGGCCTGGGGAGTGGTTACTCACGGTAGGGTCCATCTTGCTGATGGCATCTTGGAGCATCTGCACATCCTTCACGTCAAAGCATTTCTGGAGTTCCTGCGGGTACAGATGGGCCGGGGTCAGGGCCTCATTTCCTGGGGGTCCTGCCTGCTGCCCACCCAGGGCCGGGGAGCCACACCTCAGGTAGAGACTCATAGACTTCAACAGGGTCCAGGCCACCAGGACCCAGCCGCTTCTTGCGCTCCTCCTCCTCGTACTCCTTCATGGCCTTCTCGATGCGCAGCTTGGCGCGGCCCCGTACGCGCTCCTTGAAGGCCTCGAGTTCATCGTTGAAGCCCTCCATGTACTGGCGGTCAGCTGTCTGCAGGGTTGGAGGGCCGAGATCTCTTCAGAGGCTCGGTCCGTCTCTCCCATGGGCCCGCCCCCGAAGGCTGGTTTTACTGCTGACGTGCTAATGACCACGTGCCTGCCTTGAGTCACAGACCTGTGAATGCTCACCTCACCTATGTCTTCACCCAAGCTCTGATCGCTCCCCGCAGGCTGCCCTGCCCTCAGCCTCCCAGGCCTCATCATGGGCAGCTCTGTGCTTCCAGGTGCTCAGGTGAGGGAACCCTAAGGCATCCTTGACTCTGTCCCTCACCCCACGTCGGGACTGTCCACACACCCCGTCTTTCAAACCGGGGGCTGACTACTGGCCCCTCCATGTCTCCAGCCTCCCCTGATCGAACAGGTTCTGATCCCACGGCCCCAAGTCTGAATGGACCTTTGTATATACCCCCTGTAGATGGAGGCTGGTGCCTTGAAGAGGCCCACACCCCACCCGACCCTGGCTCCTCGGGGACACTACCTTGATCTTAGTGAAGAACTGCCGGAAGCAGGCACGGGGATCCACCTTCAGGCTCTTAGCCAGCTCCAGGATGAACTGCATGACAATGGTCTGGTGGGCCACTTGCTCCATGAGTGCACATTTCTGCCAAGGGAGAAGAGGTAGGATGTCACCAAGTGGTGGCCTCAGGGCAGGGCTTTCCCCTAGTCCCGGGGTAGACTCCACTCACCTCCTCCACCTCTAGGTCAATGCACCAGATGACCAGGTAGTTGGCTGTCTCCTCGCACACCAGGTGGACATTGTCTGATAGGTACTTCTGGCTGTCATCCCAGCGGCGGAGCATGCCTACGAGAAGGTGTTGGCAAGGTGCTGAGGGGCCCCAGAGGCAGAGGACCAGCCCCTGTCCTGTGTAACCTCCTAACCTTAGCCTGCCGGCCCCCTCCAACGGCCCAACTCACCAAAGTGCTTGATCTGTTTCTCGTACTTCTCCACGAAGGTTTTGTGTTTCTGCTCCCTCACCTCCTCCGACTCCTCCTCCGCCTGCTCTGGTTTGGTATTGACCATGCTCTGTGATGGGGCGAGAGGGGGAGTGGGCTGGGGCGAGGCCGCAGAGCGCCTCCAGCACGGCCGGGTGGGCCGAGGCCGCAGCGCCCATCCCTTCCACGGCGGAGGTGGTGACGGCGCCATGAGCATCAGTGTGGCGGGAGCGTGGGTGTGGCAGGTGTGGCCTCGAACTAGGGCCTTCGGGCAGATCAGAGGGGGGTACCAGTGGGGTGCTTCATCCACCCAGCCCCACACCTGTCCCTCCACCCTCTCCATGCCAGGGCGTCCCTCCCTTGAGCTGTCCAGGCCTTACCCCCACCTACCCCACCAGCCCCTGCATGGGGGGAACCCTGCTGGCCCCCTCCCACCTTGCTGAAACCGTCCTTGCTGAGCGTGTCCACGTTCCAGGGCATGCTCTTCTCCTTCTTGCGCATCTCCTCCAGCTTCTGCTCCCAGCTCCGCTCCTCCTTGCGCAGCTGCTGAGCCTCGGCCTGCAGCCGTTCCAGCTCCACCTTGCTGCCCTCGCCCTCGGCCACCTCCAGCTCCTTCAGCTTCCGCTGGCACTCAGCCACCTTGCGCCTGCACTCGCGGCAGCCCCTGTCCAGCTCCTCCTTCTCCTTCTGGAACTGCTCCATGCGCTCCACCCGGGCCTGCGGGCAGACACAAGCCCTGCACTCCGGGGAAAGGCTGGTCCCTTGACCTCGGCCCTGCCCCACCCAGGGCTCCCACCCCCTGCACCTGGGATGGCCTCAGGGAATGTGTGCACCACCCTCTGTGCCCCCCTGGGGGGGCAGCTTCCATCCCACCAGGATACCTGCACACACCTTACTTTGTGTGTGTCCACCCCCAACCCTGCTCAGAAGGCTCTGTGGCATCCATGTCACTCAGAGCAGAAAACCAAGTCCTATCTATGACCTACAAGGCCCTGCACAATCTGCCCCCTCCCTCCAGTCACAGTAGCTGCTTTGTCTTTTCTTGAACCCACTTCTAAACTCAGGGCCTTTGCACTAGCTGTTGCCCCAGCCTGGAAAGTTCTCTCTCCAGACTCCCCCCACTGGCACCCAAACCAGCTTACTCCCTCACATCCTTGCCATCTTGGCTCAAACATCACTTTACAGATGAGGCCCTTCCCTGACCACCCTGCTGAATGAAGATGGCAACCTCCCCTTACTTGTGCCCTGTTTCACCTTCCTCCTCAGCACTCATTACCTGCTAGCATCTGGTGGCAACCTGGTGACAATTATTTACTGTTCTCAACACTGTCCCTCTCTGAGGAGTGGGGTCCCTAGAGATGGGGGATCTGCTCACTTGTGTCTCACACACAAGTGCACAGTCAAGGCTCAGGAGACACTTGTTGGATGAATAAAGTAAGGAAATACTGGATGGGGGTCTCAGGCCACTCGTCCTCCCCGGAGCCGCCCTCAGTGACACTCAGGTGCCCTCCCTTGCCCAACAACCTCCGATGCCCCCCACTGAGGCCTGTTCACTGGTCCTGTCCTTTCCTCCCTCTTTCCTACCCAGTCCTGACAGCTTTCGCTTCTAGAAGTCTCTCCAATTTGGTCCACCCAGAGAACTACTCCTGGATGGCTGCCCAAGGCCCCATCAGCTATGTCTCCGGGCCAGCACACCCACCCTGAGCCTTAGCTCGGTGCCCACCGGCCTCCTGTCCCCCCTACCCCAGCTGTTGCTCCCCAGACCTCCTCTGCTGTTGCACCCCAAGTTCAGATGGTGCCCTCGTTCCCCCTCTCGCTCCGGTCCCCACAAGACTCTCTACAACATGACATGGCCCTGTCTGTCCTCCACCCTTGCTTTGCTCCATCATCTCCCCCAGCTCTCAGCAGTGCCTGCTCAATCCAAAGCCCCTGACTGAGCCCTGAGAGGTGCCACCACCTTCCACAGCTGTTCCAAGCTAGACTGCCAGTCTTGGAAATTCGCACATCTGTCTGCAGCCCTTCTTGCCACCCCAACCTGGAGCGTCTACGCTCAGATGGGATCCCAAAGCCTTACTCCAAGCTGCCCAAGTGGCACCAAGGCCCCAGGGGGCCAGGGTCCCATTCTCCTTTCCCAATTCTAGGTTGCAGGCAGATCCCAAATGCACCAGCTCGCTCTTGACTCTTGGACTCTGCAAAGGCTGCTCCTTCTACCTGGAACTCTCTTCCTCTCACTCCATGTCCTTTGGCCCCAGGTCTCAGCTTCTACAGAGCCTTCCCCAAGGGCCCCCCATTCCCCATCACTGTGCCTCAAAGCCCCCTTTAAGATCATCAGACAGCATGATAAGACACTGGAGAACAGCCTCAGGGCCCCAGATGTGGAGTCATAAGCCGTGGCTACTGAGTATAGGCTGGGGTCCTTGGGTCAATCCCCTGACCTCTAGGGACCTCCGTTTCCTCATCTGTCAAAGGCAGACAACAGTACCGACCTCACCGAGCGGCACCAGGAGAAGCAAAGGAGATTTAAGTCAAAGTAGACAGTCCAGAGCCATGCTGGATGCTCGGCAAGCACCATTCCCGTGGTGGCGACTGCCATTACTATCCAAGGGGACAATCTCTCTCTCTCTCTTGACCATTCTGGGGCTCAAACAAGAAAGCATACTTCGAGTGTTTCCATCAATTTCCAACCCAGAGCACATGCTCAATACCTGGGAGTGGTTGTTACCGCACTGTCACATCACCCAGCTCCACCGCGTACTGGTGACGTGACCTTGGCTAAGACACTTAAACACTTCTAGCCTTGGAGTTAGTTCCTCTTTGGGAAAAACGCAGCATCAAAGGAGTTACTCCCAGGAAACTGCACGCAGTCCTACGTAATGAACACATTCCGCTGTTAGCGTCACCATCCTGGCCACTGGCCCCAGAGTGGTTCACTCACTCACTTCTGGGCCTTCTCTGAGGCTGTATCTCCAAGTTTGAGCAGAGTCAGGCACGCAGTAGGTGAGAATGGGGAAGCCTTGAGCCTTCTCTAACTTAGCCCCACAGGACTGCTGACAGTCCAGAGTCTCACTTTCCCCAGCTGTGTCAAGGCCGAAAGGGCCCTTGCCTCCTGGAAGAGTAAGAGAGAGGCCTGGGGCTCTGCCATTTTCCCCTCTGGGGCCTGGGGTGCCCTGGGGGCTTCCTGCTGCGGGGCTCTCTGGGGTTGGCATTCTAGCTGGCCTCGGGTGGCAGCAGGAGCCTACCACCCTGCTGGCTTCTGCTGGGTGGCCACTGAGCTCTTCTCGATGTCCTCTGAGTGGCCGCCAGGGAGACTGGAGCTAAATAAAGGCCTCCTGGAGCTGGTGGGGGCGGCAGCCTGCCCAGCACGGGCTTTCCACCTCTGGGAGGGGCTGTGGCAGCCTGGGTGTGACAGGGGCCACAGCAGGAAGCTGGGACCTGCAGGTGTCACCACCTTCCAGCCTTACAAAGAACCTGACGCTCACAGAATCACAGCGCCATAGTTTGATGAAAGGAGTCCCAAGAAACTAGTTTAACAGTAGCTGTATCTGGACAAGGGAGGTGGGGCTGGGACACTCCCTTGTCTCTTTCTGGCACCTCTGGAATCTTTCTTTCCCGGAGCACGGATTACCTAAACAATAACAATGACGGTAACTGCTAAAGTTTACAGAGAGCTTATCACGTGCCACGTGCTATCCTTAAGGACATCACACGTACTCAATAGAGTAACCTCTCATAACAACCCTATCGGGTGGATACCCTTAATATTCCCAACTGGGGAAACCAAGGCACAAAGAGATCAAACAACTTGCTGGAGGTCATGCAGTAAGTCAGTGATTCAGGAGCCAGGACTGGAACCCAGTTGTGCAGGCCTGTGCTCAGAAGTGCAGCAGGCTACCTTTTTCCTAATCTTGCCTCCCCCTCCTATATGCTTACTCCCTCCCAGGCCCGGAGCCAAGTTCTTGTCAGGCCTAATCTCATTTCATTCTTCGGATGGTCTCTAGGGGCAGGAAAAGTAAAGCAGTAAGTGGTAGGGCTGGGATTAGAACCCAAACTTGCCTGTCACTGAAGCTGGGGCTAGAGATGCTTCTCTCCCCTCCCCCCCGCCCCACCCCCACCTGATTCCACTACAGCCATAGGGTCCTCAGCAGGACAAGAAAAGGTTCTGTTCCAGGAGGGAGGAAGGCAGGGTCGGGAGAACTCTGCAGGAGAGGGGGCACTGGTTTCCCACCCAGCAGGACCAAAATGCTCTCCACATAGCTGTATAGATTAACCTCTTTATGTGACAAAAGTAGGTACTCCCAAGAACAGTCTTTAGAGCTCTGTGTTGAGTCTTAAGCATTTCATAATAAAATGTTACACATGGCAAAAAATGGAAGTGCTAGAACTTTCTTCTTACATTCTCCGTGGCTTGCCTGGTAGGTATGTTACCCAAGAGTGCTGCTTTAAGGTAAGGGTTGGAAATGGTACTGGAGACCAGATGTAGGGACTAAAGACACCACAGGATGGGGAAGGGCCCTTCTAGGAGGTTCTGGATAAATGACTGGGAGTTGCCATATGCGAGGGTGGAGTGAGGAATTCCTAACTGGAAGGTTCTGAGAGGTATACGCCCTCAAAGTGAGAGTATAACACGCACAAGTATGTGGGTGTAGAAGCTCCGATTTGGGGGAGCAAGAGATTAGAATATTAAGTCTTATGAGAGCTGCTCTGTTGTCCTGTGAGCACTGCTGGGCAGGGAGATGGGACAACAAGCAGACAGGATTCTGGGATCTGGATTTGGGGGCAAACAGACAAAAAAAGAAGGGGCAGTAAATCTGGAATCAAATTGGGAGGGTCCTTAGAGCAGGCACATGTGGGTGTCTGAGAGCAACAGACCAAGCTGGGGTCAGGAGGAAGGTTGGGTGGGTTTGGGTGCTGGACTTGAGTTGGTAGAAGGCATTCCAAGGCTGCCAGAGGCTTCTACAGGAAACTGTTGGGGGTGGGTGGTGCCTGGGCCTGCAATACCAAGGAGGAGCAGGGGCTCTGGAGGGGCCGGAAGCCCTGTGGGGCAGGGTTTCCTGGTATAATGAGAAACAGGGTCCACAGTAGGTGACGCTAAAGAGTGGCTGGAATTCGAGACTCCATCAGGGGGACCTGGTGGTCCGGTTTGGGCAAGCGGGTTCCAAAACTCCATCCTAGATGAGACCGAAGGCCCTGGTGGAGCATCCAGCTACGTTCTACAGAAGGGGTCCGGGTATGGGTTGGACTCTCAAGCCAAGAGCAGAAACCTCAGGGGAGGGCAGGGTTCCTTGTTCTGTTTGGAGAAGGAATGGGAATCCCTGTCAGGAACCAGGGAGGAAGATCTCCGAATAAATTCAAAGCACCGAAGACTCTAGGATTTGGGGAGGGGCAGATGGTACATCCAAGATCAGAAATGTCTCCCGGAACAGGATCAAGAGTCCAGCTCCGAGGCAGAGTTTTGCGTGTTAAGTGGAAGGTCCCAGAAAGGATTGGGGGGACACCCCCAAAGCTTCTCTTAGCAGTTTAGACTCGGAGGAAGGTGCTCTAAGGGTCAACTGGGAGCTCCACGCAGAAATCGGAGGGGAGGCCGGGGACCTCTGGTAGGGACTCAGCGCCCTGGCAATTCTGAGGTCTGGAGTCGAATCGAAGAACCCCAAGCGGTACTGAAAGCCCAGACTATGCGCTGGGAATCCCAGGTGTCAATGGCGGGGTCCCTGGCAGTACTAGGGGTCAGAACTCTGGAGCGGAGTCCCGGGCGGGGGGGAGGGGGGAAGGGGACGGGCGCGCGCACCCTACCTGGTGCCGCCAGCGGAAGAGGCTGGCCGTGTCGATATTGGGGTGCGTCTCGTCCTCATCGTCAGACACCTCGATGTGGTCCCACACGCTGTAGTCCACCATCTTGCCTCGGCGGCTCAGCCCGCTCCGGCTCCGGGTCTGACTCTGGCGGCGGCAGCGCTGGAGACTCGGCCTGCGGAGCCCCGCCCCTTCCGCTTCCGCCCTGGCGCGCACGTCCCCGCCCGCGCATGACGTTACATCCCTAGTAACCGCGGTGGCGGCTGTGGAGACCCGGCTTGCCTTAAAGGGTCCCGCGCACGTGTTCCGGCCCCCGGGAATCCCGGCAAAGACCCCGCCTCATTGGGCACCTCGTGAGGGTATACGGGCTGGCGTTCCAACCTCGAGCCCCCCTCATCTCCAGCTGTCCCCCCGGTGCGCGTTTGCGGCGGCCTCGGGAGGCGGGGCCGATGGCGAGACTGTAGCAGAGGATTGTCCCCTTAGCCACGCCGCAGTGACGTCAGCCGGAGCCCACTGCAGGGGCGGGCTTCGGCGCGAAGACCTGTCCCTCTGCCCCTGGAGAAGAGGACCTAACCCTGTGCTGGGGAGGGGTGTCTGATGAGAGCACTTTCCCAGTCCTGGGGTACAGAGCCCTTCCCAGGAAAGTTCTAAGTGGAGGAGGGACGTGGCTCCGCCCTTGGGGGGTCGGCTGTGGGGGCGATGTGGCCCTGCCTTGGGAGCTGGTGTTTCCCTAGCTCGGACCATTCTCCCCCTCGCGTCCCCGGCCTGTGACATTCCTGAGCCGGGATTCGCGCACACACGCCCCCTCTAAAATCACCCAGATCCACCCCGGCTCCTCCCTACCCGCCCCCGCCCGAGTCAACGGATCTCGGACTCCTGTCCGAGGCGTCTCCCCGTGCGGCCGCTGGGTGTCACTAATGTCTAGCCAAAGGGGGCCTTTGCTCCTGGCCCCGCGCAGCCGGGGGGCTGGAAGGGGATCGTGGAGGTGCGGATGGAGGCTTTCCTCGTGGTGGTACTCTAGAATCGTTCGTAGCCCCTCCCCTTTGGTCTGGAGCCCCCTTACTCCGCCGGGACTCTAAAGACTCCATTACTGTGAGCTTGGGTGACCCCAGCTGCACACTTGCGTGCATCCCCACCCTCGTTTTGATACTGGGATAAAAGGCCGTGTTGCAGCCTAGGGCCAGGATTATCTCAGATTAAAGGGCGTTCCGTGGGGGCGGGTGGGATGGGAGGAGCTCCAGCCTCTCGGATGAGGGGCGTTTTACCCAGACTACCCCCCAGAAGGTGTTTGCAGAGAGCGGGCTGGAGGGAATGGATTAAAGGGCTCAAAATGGGGGGATTCCCCAGCCCAGGGAAGGGGAGGGGCCTTCCGGACAAAAGCGCCCGCCCGCTGCCTCCCCTCCCCCTCGAGCATCTTTCAAACCCGCGAGTGGGCGGGCGGGGGCGGGGGAGTCCCCCCTCCTCCCCCCCCTCCCCCTTGAGCCCAGGCAGTCCAGCATCTCTGCGGCCGTCAAGGCCCGGGCGCGCGCGCGCACGGACCCACACCCCAGCGGGTCTCACAATCGCGCACACACACATACACACACAACAGCAAACAAAGGGTCTGGACACCCCTGTCCCCTCCTGCCCTCAGGCCGGAGAGGGCGGGGCATTCCCTCCCCAGCCCCTCTCTGCAAGGTAAGCTTCGCGGCTGCGAGCTGCGGTGGGGAAGGGGACCCGGCACCCCGGAGGGAGGGGACCAGGACGCTGTGGGGTTTCCCGCTCCCCGAGAAAGCCGAGGCCCTGCGGTACGCCCTTTGGGGCCGGCCTCCCGGCTGTGGATGTGTGGAGAGGACCCCAGATGCTAGAGATTCCCGGGTTTCCGCGGAGCTCTTTCCGTGGCTTCCGAGACTGGAGCCGACCGGCCCCAGTGAAACGGGGTCCCAGGAGCCCTCCAGCTCCTAGAATTGGGGACAGGGCGCCGGAGGCTTCCCCATCAGCGCCAAGACTTTCCTAATCTGCCAGCACAGCATGTCCAGCTGGATACAGAGACAGAGCCCTCTGAGTTGCTTTGCACTGCCACTGGGTTTCTCACAGCACCTCCATCAGCGCATCTTCCGCCGTCTCTCTCTCGTACCTGCGAGGTGGGGGTGGGCGACTGGTAGTGGTCCTGTGGACTATCCAAGCTTTCTCTGCTGCATCCCACAGCCACACACTACTTAGCAGGGGTGGGACCCCGGCATCGGCTCTGCCTCCCTGAGCCTCGATTTCCCTCATCTGCTAAGTGGGTAATGACACCGAGGATTCCGTGAGGTCATGCATGGGAGCCTGCCTTTGCTCAGTCATTGATTTCTCTTAGCTCATTTGACACATATTTCCCAAGTGCCTACTACGTGCCACAGCACTGTAGCCAGGTGGTGGGGCTGTAGCAACCAATAAAAACAGCCAGCATTTGCTGTGCTTATATTCAAGGCTGAATGAGGGAGCAAGATCTGTGTGTAAAGAGAAGACTACCCACTGGTGAATTCAGAATCAGAATAAAGTCTAAAATTTCATAGGGCATAGAAAGGGACTGGAAGTAAGGGTGCTCCTGATGAAATGAGATTTCTGGCTGATACCTGTCTTCCTCATTCACTTAAGCTCCTCATATGAGGGCAGGGCCAGGTCCAGAACAGTGCCTGGCACACAGTGGGTGCTCAATAAAAGACTATTTCATAGTGCCTTAGGTCAGGAAGGAGGCTTATCATGAACCAATCCATCCTCCTTCCCATTTTACAGATGGTAGGTGAGTAGGTGAGTTCCTAAGACCCAGAAAAGGGGAAAGAGCTTGTCAAAGGCAATACAGGCAGTTGATGGAGTATCATCATTCCCATAAAGTGAGTGTGGCTGAGGGAATGGGAAAGAAAGAAAGTCAAGACCAGGTTTGAGCACAGGACCCTCCAGGAACCCATGATCCCCAGCCAGCTTCCACCTCTTTATACCCACAGACACAGCCATACTGTGATGAATAGCTACTCAACAAGCATTTATTCAGCACCTATGACTATATGCCAGGTGCTGGGGACACAGCAGGAAACAGAACAAAACTCTCTGTGCCCACAGGGGTGACATTTAATGGAGAAGCCAGAAAAAGAAACAACACAAACAAATATATAACAACAAATTCTGATTGGGACTGTGATAGAAATAGAAGGCTGTGTCAAAAGAGAAAAATGGAAGGGCCCACTTCAGGTTGGGTATCCAGGAAGGCCTCCTGGAATTGTTGAATTACTCTTCAAACATACGCACTTAAATCCAGACAGATAAAAATCATACTAACACCATATTTGGGCTGGAGCCAACATAGCTAAATAATGTGCCTGAGGCCACATAGCTAGTGAGTGACTGAGTAAACACTTGAACCCAGAACCTGCATTTCTAACTACTGTGAAATTCTGCTTCCCACTGCATCCACATGTGTGTATTCCCCACCCCCTCTTTCCCCACATATGCATTCATACCATGATGACACAGAGGCACATCCAGTCTCATTCCTACGTAGGCTGATGTAGCTTCGCCCTGTCACTACATACACTGCTGCAGGTATGCTCTGGTTTCAGCTCTGCGACACACACACTCATAGAAAGTTCCACTTGCTCAGCTGTAAACTCTCATGCACCCACACATGCATACACATACACATGCCTGGGGCCCCTGACAATCCTTCCTGGCCCTGCTTTATAGCTCCAGGAATAGAGCTGGTTAGTAACTATTCCTTCTCAGGCCTGAATGCTCTGGGCCAAGATGTGGATAAGGGGGCATTTGTCCTCACTTCCTTCCCTCTTGTTGGCCATCCATCCCTGCATCCTTCTCCCAAGGATGGTGGGCTTGGGCTTGGGTGAAGCCAGTGCTTTACTGTCAAGCGAGGCCAGGGGCTCCCAGGCTGGGCCACTAGCTGATTGTGCTGACAAGCTGGGATAAGGGAAGCAAGCCTCTCCCAGCCTGAGCCTGGTGCCAGCTGCCCAGAGCAACCTGCTCTGCCATCTGGACCCCCGTCCCCAGCCGGCCTGCTACCCAGGGGAGGGGAAGGCAGGCTTAGAGGCACCCCTCTACCTTGGGGACTCAGCCAGTTTGTGATGCCCTGCCTTCCATGCCTGGGGTTCTTCCAAGACTGGTTTCTGCAAACATGCACTGGTGTCCGGATAGCGGTGGTGTGTCTCTGCCCCTCTTCCCTGCACTTCAGGGCTCTGCTGGCCATCCACTCCTTCATTCTTTCCTTTATTCTGCAAATCCATGTGCTGTTCTAGGCCCTGGGGATCTGGCTACAGAATTTGAAGAGCCAAGGGCAAGGGGAAAATGCAAGGCTCCTGGTCAAAGTAATGAAGCATTTCAAGACAACAAGGGTGGTGCATTAAACCTAAGCGTGGGGCTGTGAGTGACTGCACAGGTCACATGTTTGTGAAGTTGGTTCTCGCTATAGATAAAACAAGACCGAAAAATCCCCTGCCCTCGTGGAAATCAGCCTGAGGACAGAAGAAATGTAAATATATGATATGCCAGGGATGACAGCTGAGAAGAAAGATAAAGCTGAGTGAGGGCGAAGGGGTGGAGGGAGGCATTTATGTCAGGGAAGCCCTTTGGAATGAAGTACCTTTGAGCAGAGGCCTGAGGAGGTAAAGGCATCAACTGGTTATTCAAGAGATATATGTGGAGCACCTACTGTATGCCAGCATTGTCCTGGGACTGCAGATCCAGCTGGAGACAGAACAGGCCAACAGCCTGACCTCAGGTCCTAATCCAAGGAAGGGCAACAGCTGATAAAAATAGTAGGTAAATTCTTTATCTTGTTAGAATGTTATAAGTCTAAAAGTAAAAGAAACAAACAAAATGAAAGCAGAGTCAAGGAGATGAGGAAGTGAGAGGAACACAGGATATCCGAACCTGGTTTTCTGGGTCAAGAGAACTGCAAATACAAAGGCCCTGAGGTCTGAATATGTTTGAAGTCTTTGAGGAACAGTGAGTCAGCTGGTAGGTTTAGGGGGTGGTTGGGGGGAAGTGAGGCTGCTGTCTTCCATGTCTGTCTATAGCTCCATGCAAACCAACAACAATGATGATCATTGTTATTATTACTAGGAAAGCGGGTACTGTTTTGTGAGCATCCACTGTGAACCAGGCACTGTGCTCAGAACCTTACATGCATTGCTTCACTTCATCCTCACAACAGTGCCCTCAGATAGGTATGGATATTATTCTCATTTTACAGATACGGGAACTGAGGCTCAGAGAGGCTGGGTGACTTGCCCGAGGACATACAGCTAATAAATGGCAGAGCTAGGATTTGAATGGAAGCCTGCCAGTGTAAATTTTTTTTTTAAGATTTTATTTATTTATTCACGAGAGACACGGAGAGAGAGAGATAGAGGCAGAGACACAGGCAGAGGGAGAAGCAGGCCCCATGCACGGAGCCTGACGTGGGACTCGATCCCCGGTCTCCGGGATCACACCCCGGGCTGAAGGCGGCGCTAAACCGCTGAGCCACCAGGGCTGCCCTAAATTTTTTTTTTTTTTAAGAAAGAGGGAGCACCCATGCTGCTTGGGGGTGGGGGTGGAGGAGAGGGAGTGAGAGAATCTTTTTTTTTTTTTTTTTTTGGGAGTGAGAGAATCTTAAGCAGGCTCTATGCCCAGTGTAGGGCTCGATCTCAAGATCCAGAGATCATGACCTGAGCCAAAAGCAAGAGTCGGGTGCTTAACTGACTGAGCCACCTAGGCACACCTGTCAGTGTAATTTTGGAGGCTGGCCCTTACTACATGGCCCTTTCTCTGTCTGAATGCATGTATCTGACTTCATACAGAGAGAGGGAGTGCCTATTTTTCCCTGTGTCTATCTTATTCATTCCTTTATTCGTTCACCATTCATTGAGACCGTGTGTGGGGGACCATGATGAATGGGTACCATTTATACAGATAATTACAACTCAGAATGATGAACACTTTAAAGGGGACAGAATAAGCAGCAGTGGGAGCTCAGAACAGGACTGGCTCATTGGGCTGAGAGGTGGAGGTGACCTTTAAGCTATTTTTATACATTCATCCATTTGCTCAACAACTGTCTGTCATAGGCTTGCCTAGGTTGGTGAGACAGTGTTTACACTCATTTCTACTAGTTGACACTGAACTAAAGTGAAGGATAGTGCAATAAGGCAAGAAAAAGAAAGAAGAGCCAAAGTAGGGGTAAAGTAGCTAGTCTGTAGTGGATCTCACTAGGAACTTTATAATTATGCTATTATGTCCTCAAAATAATAACCAGACATTGAACAAATACTAAGAGCCTACTATGTTCCAGATTCAGTTCTAGGCACTGGAGATATGGTAATGAATAAGATAGATAAAATATTCTTGCCCTCCTGCAGCTGATATTCTAATGTGGGAAGAGACAATTAATGTAATAGATAAATTATATAGTACATTATGAAGTGATAAGACCTGTTAAAGGGGCACCTGGATGGCTCAGTGGTTGATCCTCTGCCTTCAGCTCAGGTTGAGATCCTGGGGGTCCTGGGATCAAGTTCCACATCAGGCTCCCCACAGAGAGCCTGCTTCTCCCTCCGCCTATGTCTCTGCCTCTCTCTGTGTGTCTCATGAGTAAATACATAAAAATCTCAATTAAAAAAAGAAAGACCTGGGACGCCTAGGTGGCGCAGCGGTTGGGCGTCCGCCTTTGGCTCAGGGTGTGATCCCGGGGTCCCAGGATCAAGTTGTGCATCAGGCTCCCTGCATGGAGCCTGCTTCTCCCTCTGCCTGTGTCTCTGCCTCTCTCTCTGTCTCTCATGAATAAATAAAATCTTAAAAAAAAAAAAAAGACCTGTTAAAAATAGAGCCAGATAAGTTAGGAGTCCTGAGGGGCTAGCAACTTTGAACAGGGATGAGATGGAGAGGAACTCCAGGAGAAATGCCTGAAAAGGTGAGATAGGCGCAAAGACCTAAAGAATGTGAGGAGCCTGTGGATATCAAAGGGAAGAGTTCCAGGCAGAACCAGCAGGTGCAAAGGCCCTGAGGTTAGAGCGTGCCTGGTTTGTCTAGAAACAGCCAAGAGACCAGTGTGGATAGAGCAGAGGCTCAGAGGGAGTGGTAAGAGGTGAGGACAGCGAGATGACTGGGCATATCATTCAGGACTGTGTGGGCCTCCTCTGGACGACTTTGACTTTTCCTCTGAGTGAGGTAAAAGCCATGGAGGGCTCTGACCAGAGGAGGGACATGATCTGACTTGGGTTCTAACACCCTCTCTCAGGCTCAGATGTTGGTAGTATTAAGCACTTACTGAGTGCCAGAAGCTGACCTGTGCGCATTCAGCATGGTCTGGTCTCATGTCATTCTCACATGGACCCTGTAGGGATCGTCATTCCATTTCACAGAGGAGGAACTGAGGCTCAGAGAGTTTGTCATTGACCCATGGCCACACAGCAATAAATTCGCCGCACCTGGGGGCGAAGGTGAAGTGAGCCAGCCACCCCCTCCCCGCAGGCTTTTAGACCAGGATCGCCGGCAGCAGAGCGCGCTCATCCTCGGGAGCTGCGTCTGTGTCCCTGTCTGTCTGTTTCTATTTCCACGCGTCCCTGTCTGTCTCCGCGCGCCTCTGCTTGTGCGTCCCCCATCTGTGCCCAAGCCGCCGTCTCGCTGCGCCCGGCCCCCGCACCTCGCAGCTATTTCGGGTTTAGGCATAAAAGCCCAACAGCTCGGAGGAGACGCTTCCTCCGGCCCCCGGCTCGGACCACGCGCCACACGCGGCCGCCTCTGGGAGCTCCCGGTCTTCTCCGAGGGATCCCCAGGCCGGGGGAAGCCCCCGCGGGAGGGCGGGGTGGGGGCTGGGGCGACCCGGTCCCGAGGCTCCCGGCCCCCCAGTGGCCAACCGGGGCACTGACGCCGTCCAGACCCCAGCCGTGCGTCAGCTGTCGCTCTGGCAACGGGCGGGAGACGTCACCGGACGGGCAGTGCGTCAGCCACCTGCTGACGTCACGCCTCGGGAGAGCAAACTAGCGGGGGGGGGCAGGATTCAGGCTCAGCCGGCAGGGGGAGCCCCAGGGCACTAATGGCGAATGCCTTCGGCTTGGTCCTTCAGGAGGCGCTGGCCCGGGCGGATATGACCCCCGCAGCCGCAGCAGCGCGCTAGGTTGGCGGGATGAAGAGGAGTCGCAGTGTCCTGTCGGTGGCTGGAACCGGGGACGAGGTGCGAGAGGCGGGGCCCGGGCTGGGGGCGGGGCTTGGGCCGCAGGGGACACGGGCGCCCTCTGTGTGGCTCACCAGGTGTGGCTTCACAGCCTCAAATCTGGGGAGGGTCCTCTCCTTGGCCTCAGTTTACTCCCTTGATTCCGTTATTTTCCTGCTGCCTGGATTAAGAGGTTCTCAGGCCAGCGACAGAAGGCGGGAGCTTCCAAGGGGCTGCCCAGGTGGGGAGAGGATTGTAGGGTGAGGAGGGGTGCTGGGGGTAAGGTCTTGAGGGCCTGGGGGGAGGGGCACAGGCCATAAGGCCAGGAGGGGCCTCCTAGACGTGCAGGGTGACAATGTGTTAGAGGGTTCCACAGTGAGGCACAGACTGTACAGGCATGAGGGCCCAGAGCCCCAGGGCCAGAACATCAAAAGGGAGCCCTATAAGAATTAATGGCTGAGAAGGGACACCCCTCAGATGTAAGGGATGAAAAGCGCCCCTTGTGGGAGGGATCACCGAGTGGCTAAGATGTGAAGGGAACACAAGGAGGTTATATCCCCATCAGTCACTTTCTCAAGTGGCTAAGAAAGGGTGTTACTGGAGGGAGGGCCTCAGGGCCGCCTGGTCAGGCCATGCCCCCATCCAGTCCTTGGTCCTTGTCCCTCCTCAGAGGCCGTGGGAGACCCCCGAGCCCACCAGTGCCAACATGCTGGGGGCTGACCTCCGACGCCCTCGTCGTCGCCTTTCCACGGGGCCCGGGCTGGGCTGGGCGGACACGGAGCCCTCGGACCCTGGGGTCCCTCTGCCGCCAAGGCCCACCACGCTGCCACTGCTGGTCCCTCCTCGGATTTCCATCACCAAAGCAGACAGGTAGGCAGGAGGGGACGAGGCTCGGGGGTGGGGTGGAGATTCAGGGCCAGCGGGGATTGTGTCCAGCCACCAGCCCTTTCCGCGCTCCAGGCCCCTGGCCTTTCCCAAAAACCAGCCGAAACTTCTGGAGCCTTGTGGGTCAAGCTGTAACATCCCTTCCCCCAGGCTCCCCTTGCAGCCTCTAGGAATCCCTTCTTCCATTTTGCAGCCTCCTGAGTCAGCAAGAGGCAGGATTGTGGAAAGGGTTTCAGCCCTACAGTCCCCTGCCATGTCCTCACAATCAGACAGCTGGGACAGGTTAGGGAGTCGGTCTCCTACCAGGCAGCTGTGTGCCTCTATCTCCCCTCCTGGGAAGATCCACTTCCTCCCCCACCTTAGAGGGGATGGTGAGACCCTACAGGAGAGCTGGACTGGCAATTTTCTTTCTCTTGGGGGTAGATGGAAGAGATACGTGGGGGCTCCAGCTTGGCACACTTTCTTGCTCTTTCTCATTTGGGGTCCTCTGAGCCCCCATCTTGGTCGGAGGGTGAGTTCGAAAGCTGGACAGCTGAGCTTGCCCTGGCTGCTGGCCAGGCTCCTGCCCGCACTGCCCTCCTCAGGTCCCTGCTCTATGCAGCCTCAATCTTCCTCTCCCCTCACCTACTCAATTGGAGGTCTCCAGGGTCTCTGCTTGGGTCTTGGGATAATGCTTCATTTCCAGATGGGGAAAGGAAGTGACTGCCATTCCCCCCTCCCTCGGTCTAATGTATCTCCCTCCAACTCCCCCTCCCCCCAAATCCTTCTACCCTCTTCCAGGTTCAGGTCCAGCCTGGCCTATCCCGGATTCAGACCAGAGTTCCAAACACCAGCCCTAGCCCACAGCCTTGCGGCCTTCTTCTGCAAACCGCCCCACCCCCACCCCGCTGTGGTCCACCCCTCTCTCCTCCGCCCCCCCATCCCTTGTTACCCACCCTGAGCTGCGGCCAATCCTATAGTCTCCACCTTCCCCCAGGAATTTGGTCCAGTCCAGGACCCTCAAATGATCTGGGTGGGCGGGGGGGGGGGGAATCGCAGTCCTTGCCAATCCCCTAGAAACCGTTTTGAGTCTATACTGCGGGGGGAGGCAGAGGGTCCCCGAGAGAAGTGGGAGACACAGCTCTGGCTTCTGGGATACCCCGCGGCTGCTAATGCGGGGCCGGTTCTTGCTCCGCGTTCGCCCACGCCCGGAGCCCCCTCGGGCGGGGAGAAAAGCGGCTGTGGGGGTTGGAAACGGCCGCTTTTTTTTTTTTTTTTTTTTTATAACAACAGTGCTGGGGGTGCGGGAGGGAGGAGGGCGGTGGCAGACGGCACGGCCTGCCCTGGGGAGTCCGTGGAGGGGGCGCGCGGGGGCGGGGACCTGGTTCCGGGGACGCGCATCAGAGCCGTTTAGAGTCCGAGCGCGCGTCGGCCCCGGGGGTGGGGCGCCCCGGCGATCGCGCTCCCAAAGCCCGGCCACCGCCAGGGCTCCGTCGCGGCCGGGGCGGCAGAGATGGGGGGAGGGTGGCGCTCGGATCCCGCTCGCTCTCCGCTCGCTCGCTCGGCGCGGCGCTGGGGGAGGCGGGAGCGTGAGTCACGGCGACTCCCGATTTAGGTGCCGGAAGGGGGGCTCTGCTGGCGGGGGCCGCGGGGAGGAGGCGCGGCTGTTTACTCGCCTGAAAAGGGCATGGGGGTGCATCCCGCGGCTGCCGGAGACCTGCCTCAGTTTACCTCCTGCGGAAGCGCTCTGCAAGAGGCAGCGACGCACAGAGCGGTGGGCGGCAGCCGCGGTGTCCTCCTGGAGCCACACGGGAACCAAAGGGACACACCCCAGAAACACCCCAAAGCGGCCCTCAAGCCGACCACACACACACACACACACACACACACACACCAACACATACAGACTCCCTCAGACACCACAGTCAAACAGCCAAATTGCCTGCACAACTCCGCAAGCGCGGACCGACCACAATACACACCCAAACGCGTGGGTACACATGCACAGCCCCAGGCCGCCAGAACAGACCCCACAGCGGCGCACACCCTCCAAACAAGCAGCACACGTGCGCACACATCCTTCACCCACAGACACACAGATACACACACAGCGAAATCCAGAGAAACAGGCAGACCGCAGCAGCCAACCACGTGCGCGCACACACTTCCAGCCGACACCAAAAACACAGACAACCCTCGGAAGGGGCCACGTGCGCGCACATCCCGCCCTGGGCACGCGCCATCACCACCCTCCGACCCACCAACAGGAGAATCCCCGAACGTCGCCGCTGCCAGCCGCAGAGCCCGCGTCGGCGGCCCCGGGACCACTCCCCACGCGCTCCCCCCGGCCTGAGGCAGCCGCGAGGACACGCCAGCATCGGGCTCCGCCCCCGCCATGATGGACGGACTGACTGACACACCGGCAACCAGTCGGGTGTCTCCTTCCTGATCGGATTAACCGTTTAACTCCTTCTTTCCCGTGCACGCCGCGGCTAGGCAGGGCGCTCCGGAGAGAGCCGAGTTCCGGCGCCCCCTCCCCTCCGGGAGCGGGGCTCTGCGTGGGCGGGAGGGCCCCCCTCCTTGGGTGGCTGCCCCCCACTGGCCCGGACGGAGGAGGAGGAGGGGGGCGGCGCTGACAGAGCGGCGGGCGGGGGGCGGGGAGGGGCGGGACGGGGCGGGGGAGCCGGGGCTGGCGCGGAGCGGGGTGCCGAGCGCGGAGAGCGCTGCCGGGCGCCGAGCGGAGCGCCAGCCGCCGACAGAAAGCCGCGGCGCCCGGCCCCGGGGGCGATCGGCCCGTAGCGCCCCCGGGTCTGTCCCCGGGGCGCCATGGCCCCACCGAGGCCGGGCGCACCCGCGGGCCCTCGGGCGCGTCGGCTAGCGCGCCGCTGAGCAGGGTGAAGCTCGCAGAGGCCGGGGCCCCCCGGGGCGCAGGAGGGGGTCGGCGCCATGGAGCCCCCGGCCGCCCCCTCGGAGAGGAGCCTGTCTCTGTCTCTGCCTGGGCCCCGGGAGGGCCAGGCCACCCTGAAGCCGCCCCCCCAGCACCTGTGGCGGCAGCCGCGGACCCCCATTCGTATCCAGCAGCGCGGCTACTCCGACAGCGCGGAGCGCGCAGAGCCCGAGCGGCCGCCACACCGGCCCATAGAGCGCGCCGACGCCGTGGACACCGGCGACCGGCCCGGCCTGCGCACTTCCCGCATGTCCTGGCCCTCGTCCTTCCACGGTACCGGCACCGGCAGCGGCGGCGCGAGCGGAGGCAGCTGCAGGCGGTAAGACTCCGGGCTGCAGACGCGCGTGGAGCGGATAGGCGCGCAGAGAGGACGCAACTCGCCCCGCTGACCGCAGGGGGCGCTGCGCTGCGGGTGGAGTCCGAGTGACTGGCGGGGGTGTGGAGGTGGGGGGAGTTCTACCGTGGGGGCGTCCGGGACGCGACCCTGGTGGCTCCTTGTGTACGAGCACCCTTCCCACTGAAGCTGGTCCTGGGATCAACTTAGGGGGCGCCATGCTGCGTGTTGTATTAACGGCGGCTTGGTTGAGGGCTGCGGCTTTGGGAGTCTGTACCATAGTTGTTGACAGCGCAGGGTACTTGAAGGGACTTTCCCGGGGGCACTGTACTGGCAGCTGGATTCACTATGTTTGTCGACGACCTCGAGGGCACTGTCGGTGGTGCCTCCTAGGTTCACGATGTTTCCTCCAGGCCGAAGGGCTCTTGGAGTTCTTCTAGGGAAAGGAGGACTGTATGGGGGGGGGGGGAATGGAAGACTCACGCTTGAGCAGCTCGGGTCAGAAATCTAGGGGGAGCCTCTTCAGGGAGCACTGAGGTCTGTGTGCTGGGTTGGGGCTCCCTCTGTGGGCAGGAGTGTTAGGGTTCAGTAGCTGCCCAGAGGGAGGTAACAGTGCCCAGAGGGTGCACAGTCCTCACACAGGGTAAGGGAATCCCTGCCTCTAGGAGCAGACAGTGTTAGTGAGGGGTGGTGTTGGACTGGCTCTGATGGCATCCTCTCACTGACCTGGGTTGGCTCCCGCTGTTGGGGTAGACTAGCTGTGTCTGCCTTAGCTACATGCTCTGCCTGGGTTTCTGGGGTCCTGTGACTGTGACATGGGATTATGTGTGCTCCAGGGACAGTGATTATGGCAGTGGAACCATATGTGCTTCTGAGACAGTGATTGTGGCAGCATGACTGTGTGCTTCAGGACAGTGTAGTTGTGACACAGTGTAGGCTTCCAGGACAGTAATCATGACAATATGACTTGTGTATTGAAGGGCCACAGGAATTGTGACAATATGACCGTGTGAGCACCCAGCACCATGATTATGTGACTGTGCTTCCGGGACAACGATTGTGACAGTGACTGCGTGTGCTCTTGAGGCACTGATTGTGACAGTATGTACTCCTGGAAGGCAGTGATGGTGGCTCTGTGATGTGTACATTCTGGGACAGTGGTCATGTCAGCGGTACTGTCTGTGCTCCCAGGGATGCTGATAGAGACACTGGCGTGCTCTCAGCTGCCTCTGTTCCCTGTATCCGGGAGTCGTCTGACTTCTGGGGTGTGCTCCTGGCTGCCTGGTGTACTGTCCTCTAACCACCCCATGTTTCTCGTTACAGATCTGCTCCAGTGTTGCTTGGGGGTCTGTGTGTGCTCTGGTGACATGTGTGACTGAGAGCTTTGACTTTGTGCTTTGTCTGACCCCCATGGGTGCCCCTCTGCTTGGGATGTCGCTAAGAGGATCAGATTCCGGCCTCTCACTCCCGGAGTTCCCCCTCTAGGCTGTGATCCTACAGTCCTTGCTCTCTCTAGGGGTTTCTAGCCAGCCCTACGACCTCACAAACCACTCCCACCCACTCCCCAGCTCCAGCCTCAGCCCCCAGGCAGGAAGCATGTGCCGGGGCCCAAAACACACGGCCTGCTATCTCCCAGAGGGAACTGGAGAGAAGCTGAAGAAAAACAAAAGCTGGAATCAACAGGAAATGCCAAGACCGGGGGCTGCGCCAAACTGGCTCAGGTCACTGTCCTAAGAGACCAATGAAGGAGTGGGGTACTGCGGGGAGGAGCTGGGCCCGCTTCCTTTTAAAGGCCTCAGGGACTCCCCCTGCCTTGGTCTCTGGGGTGCTGACTCCCTGGGGACAGTGGCTGAGTGGTAATAATCATCATTATCTTAGTGGTATCCATCTTCTAATGGCTCACTCTCAGGCTCCCCTCATCTTGGGTTTCCAGTGCCTCAGGAGGTATTCCTGTTGGACAGACTGGGGCCCAGAGGAGCAAGACACCCCTCCTTCATGCCCAAGCTCACACAAGCAGGAGATGGCAAAGCTGAGATCCCAACACCCGGCTATCTGATGCCTGGGGTCCTGGCACATGTCTTGCCCTCTCCTTGCCTCAGTTTCCCCATCTGTAAAGTGGGGCTGTTGGCACTGCTCTGTTGCCCGCAGCAGAGGTGGTGGTGGTGGTGGTGGTGGTGGTGGTGGTGTGTGTGTTTGTGAGTTCTGTGAGATTGGGGATGTGTGTAAAGGGCTTAACACAGTGAGTGCTCAGTAGATAGTCACTCAGGGACCTGGACTCAGGAGAGGAGGTGGGGCTTGCATAGACCCTGCTCCTCCACGGTGGGAAGAAAAAAACGGAACCTCAACCACATCCCTTCAGGGCTCAGGTTTCTGTTTCACTGTGGGCCTGTGTAGCCTCCAGGGGCTTCGTCGGGAGGGAAGGCATGGGTGCCAGCGTCCTCCCCCCACCCTTAGACAGAAGGAGGAAGGGGGAACTGAGAGGCCTCCAGTGGGAACCTTGCTGCTTAGAATGGGCTTTCTGCCAGCCTGTTTCTCCAGAAAGGGGGTTCTCTGAGTGCACACAGGGCGTTCCAATGCTACCCACGTTGCAGTTCCTGCAGCCACCAAAAAGGGGATCCAGACAGCCCTAGACTTGAGTCACAGGAACCCCCAGAGAGAGGGCACTGCCCTCCATCTGAGATGGCATCCACAACCCCCCTCCAGACCTGGGGATGTATGAGCCTGTGCTCCTGGCGCCCTGCGGGGCTGAGTCACGGCACCACAACGATCTGTCAAGAGGCAGATGGAGCTGGAGGAAGAGAAAGAGTGCGATGGTAGTGGGGGCGGGGGGGGGGGGGGGCTTGCCTGAATTGGGGGCGGGGCCAACGTACCAGCCTCTACCCCCCACCCCCAACCCCGCCCCGTGCCCCTCTGTCTCCGCAAAGTCTTCCCGCCCGGGGAGGCGCCGCGGGACCCCAGGAAGGGGCGGAGGCCGCCGAACTGGGGTCTGTCTCTGGCCGGTGGCCTGTGTCTCCACTCGGGTCCGCGCCTCCCCTCCTCTCTGGCTCTCGCGTATCCCTGGCCTTGCCCTGGGAGCGGGTCCCTCCGCGCGCCCCTCCCTCCGCGCGCCCTCTGCTGGGGGACGAGAAAGGCACAGGCTGTGTGCGCCTTCCGAGTGCGGACCCGCCTGGGCGGGACTCCAGTCCCCGAGCGGGGCACAGTCGCCGCCGCCACTGCCGGGCGCCCCGGGTTATTATTTCCTGCTTATCGAGCGCCTCGGAGAGTGGGCGCCAGGCCGGCCGGCCGCAGGCTGCGGGGGAGGCCCCGGCCCTCCCCGGGCGGGACCAGGCGGCTCTCCCCGTCCAGCCGAGCGCAGTGGAGACGGCCGCCTGGCGGACGCAGAGCAGCTTGGCGGAGAAGTTGCGCACGCGGAGTTCCCGGCTCACCTCCGCGCTCCTGGCTGCCGCTGCCCCTGTCCCTGCCAGGGCCTCGCAACACCGACCCGCGTGCTCACCCCCAGCGTCTCTGGCTCGCTATTCCTGCCGAGGAAACAGAAGTGACTTGCCCAAGGTCGCACAGCGAGTTGGGGTTAAAACCCAGGTCTCCTGGACTCCAGATGGGTGGGTGAGAATCAGGTTGTAGCCCTGCCCCCTGACTCGCTGTGGGACTAGGAGCCCACCATCATGCCCCCCTGGGCCTCAGTGTTCTTACTAAACCCGCGTGCATAAGATCTGCCCGCCCCCCGGGCTGTGGTAAGGCTCAGATGGCTGACGTTGGGGCCTGACAGCCAGGAGCTGGTGTTTGGAGAACTGCGCTTCTGCAAAGTGCATCTCTCTGACGTCGTCGGCAGACAAAAGGGGGGTGTCCTCCAAACCACAATCCTGGGCTCTGGCTGCCAGGGCACACCCCTCCTTCCTTCACTAGTCACAGATTGACTGGCAGGCTCCTCTGAGTTGGAGGTAGGGCTTTGGTGCTGGGGGACAGGGTGAGGACAGAGTTTGGGGGGGCATCTGAGCCCACTATCTTCACTCCTGAGTAAGAGCTCCAATCCAGCCTTGGCCCTTGACTTGCTGTGGGCCCTGAGGAAAGGATTTGCCTACCTGAGCCTTTGATTTTGATTCCACGGGCAGTGATTGAGCCTCTTCAGGCTGTGGCAAGGAATGAGACAGACCCACAGTCCCTGCTGTCCTGGAGTTCTCAAGCTAGTAGATGAGGAAGAAATAACAAGTAAAGGCATGTGATAATTCTGGTGACACATGGGACAGGAAGAAAAGAGGGACCCTGAGGTCAAGGAAGGGCTCTCTGAAGAGGTGAAATTTTAGTACAGACCTAAATGAAGTAACATCAGATGCGAAGTGAGCCTAAGGGAAGACGGTGACAAGCAGAGGGAACAGCCAGTTCAAAGGTCCTGGGGTAGGAGCCAATCTGTTATGTTAGGGGAAAAGCAGAGGGGCGGCAAGTGTGGCAGAGGCAGAGTGAGCAAGAGATGAGTGGAAGGAAATGAGGCAGGGAAGTAACAGGGCACTCGCGTAGGGCCTTACAGGCTATGGTCAGCATTGGCTTTAGGCCTTAGGTTATCTCTGCCTTTTTAGGAAAGGACAAAAGTCACTGAGCTGGGAGGAGACTGAACCATGAAGGGCCTGTGTAGCCTAGTGGCTAAAATCCCAGTCTCGGGATCCCTGGGTGGCGCAGCGGTTTAGTGCCTGCCTTTGGCCCAGAGCGCGATCCTGGAGACCTAGGATCGAATCCCACATCGGGCTCCCGGTGCATGGAGCCTGCTTCTCCCTCTGCCTATGTCTCTGCCTCTCTTTCTCTCTCTCTGTGTGTGACTATCATAAATAAATAAAAAAAGATTTAACGATTAAAAAAAAAAAATCCCAGTCTCTGGAGTCAGAGAACTGGACTCATCATCTAGCTCTGCTTTTTCCAGTTTGGGTGACCCTGGCCATGTCATTTCCCCTTCCTGGGCCTCAGGTACCCTGTCTCTGAAACAGGTCAATTCAGAACCTTATTTCTAAATTCTGTCCTGAGGAGTCAGCGAAACAATGGAAGGGAGCCTAAGGGCAGGTAAACAAGAATGCTCTTCCTTTCTGTTTTGTACCTGGACCTAGGGGTCCCGGTGGCCAGTGCAAGGGTCTTAGTGCTTTTAGACCAGGAATTTTCACTTGAAAGTGATTCTGGCCTCCAGGGACATGTGTGACACAATGCCTGAAGACATTTTTTTTGAGAGGATTTTATTTATTTATTTGACACAGAGAGTGAGAGAGCACAAGCAGGGGGGAGCAGCAGAAGGAGATGGAGAAACAGGCTCCCCACTGAGCAGGGGCCCGATGTGCGGCTCCATGTGAGGCTCGATGTGGGGCTCTGTCCCGGGACCCTGGGATCATGACCTAAACCCAAGGCAGACGCTTAACCAACTGAGCCACCCAGGTGCCTCGGCTGGAGACATTTTAATGATTGAGGGGGGGTGCTACTGGCTACTACTGGACAGGATTATCTGGCCTTAAATGTCAGTAGTGCCAAGATTGGGAAACCCTGCATTCCCAACAAGGTGTTATCACCACAAAGGGGCGAAAATTGGTTCTTGGGTGGATGTATGTAGGAAAAATAAAACAACTTACATTTATCTATAAAGCCCCAAATACACACAAGCAGATATGCAGTACAGGCATACCTCGCCTCATTACACTTCACAGATTCTGCATTTTTTACAAATTGAAGGCTTGTGGCAACTCTGCGTTGAACAAGTCCATTGGTGCATTTTCCCAATAGCATTTGCTCACTTTGTTTCTGTAGGTCACATTTTGATCATTCTTGCAAGTTTCAAACTTTTTCATCGTTATATTTATTGTGGTCATGTGTGATCAATTTGATGTTACTAGTGTAGTCATTTGGGGGTACCATGAACTGAGCCCATAGCAGTCGGCAAACTAAATAGATGCGTGTCGTTGTGTGTGTGTGTGTGTGTGTGTGTGTGTGTGTGTGTGTGTTTTGACTGCTCCACCATCCAGCTGCTTCCCAGGTCTCCCTTTCCTTGCGCCTGAGACGCGGCAATATTGAAATTAGGCCAATTAATCACCCTGATGGCCTCTAAGTGTTCAAGTGAAAGGAAGAGTCACACAAGTGTCTCAATTCCAATCAAAAGCCAGATATGATTAAGCTTAATGAAGAAGGTATATTGGAAGCTGAGACAGACCAGAAGCTAGGCCTCTGGTACGTACGGGTTAGCCAGGTTGTGAATGCAAAGGAGAAGTCTTGAAAGAAAATAAGGGTGCCGCTCCAGGGAACACAAGGATGTTAAGAAAGCAAAACAGCGTTATTGCTGATTTGGAGAAAGTTCAAGTGGTCTCGATAGATCAAATGAGCCACAACACTCCCTTAAGCCAAAGCCTAATCCAGAGCAAGGCCCTCACTCTCTTCAGTTCTGTGGAGGCTGAGGGAGGCGAGGAAGCTGCAAACCAGTTTGAAGCTACCGGAGGGTTGGTTCGTGAGGTTTAAGGAAAGAAGCCATTTCTATTATATAAAAGCAAAGGTGCTGATGCAGCAGCTGCAGCAAGTTATCCAGAAGCCTGGGCTAAGATAATTAGCGAAGGTGGCTGCCCTAAACACTTTTCAATGTAGTCAAAGCAGCCTTCTATTGGAAGATGCCATCCAGGACTTTCATAGCTAGAGAGGAGAAGTCAGTACCTGGCTTCAGAGCCTCAAAGGACAGGGTTAATGCGGTTAGTGACTTCAAGTTAAAGCTAATGTTCAGTTACCATCCTGAAAATCCCAGGGCCCTTAAGAATTATGCTAAACCTCTCCTGTCTGCTTTGAAAATGGAACAACAGGGCAGCCCTGTTGGCTCAGTGGTTTAGTGCTGCCTTCAGCCCAGGGTGTGATCCTGGAGACCCCGGGATCCAGTCCCACATTGGGCTCCCTGCATGGAGCCTGCTTCTCCCTCTGCCTGTGTCTCTGCCTGTCTCTGTGTCTCTCATGAATAGATAAAATCTTAAAAAAAAAAAAAAAAAAAGTAAATGGAGCAACAAAGCCTGGATGACAGCACCTCTGTGTTTTGGGTTTTTTAAAAAAAATTTTAAAAGATTTTAAATTGATTTATTCACGAGACACACAGAGAGAAAGGCCGAGACACAGGCAGAGGGAGAAGCAGGCTCCCTGCAAGGAGCCTGACGTGGGACTCAATCCCGGACCCCGGAATCACACCCTGAGCCAAGGGCAGCCACCGCTGAGCCACCCAGGTGTCCCAGCACCTCTGTTTAAAACATGGTTTACTGAGTATTTTGAACCCACTATCGAGACTGATTGCTAAGAAAAGAAAGGAAGAAAGAAAGAAAGAAAGAAAGAAAGAAAAGAAAAAGAAAGAAAGAAAGAAAAAAGAAAGAAAGAAAAGGAAGGAAGGAAGGAAGGAAGGAAGGAAGGAAGGAAGGAAGGAAGGAAGGAAGGAAGGAAGAAAGAAAGAAAGAAAGAAAGAAAGAAAAAGAGAAAGGTTCCTTTCAAAATATTACTGCTCACTGATAATACACCTGGCCACTGATGAGCTCTGACAGAGATGTAGTGAGATTAATGTTGTTTTCATGCCTGCTGACACAACATTCATTCTCCAGCCCACGGATTAAGGAGTAATTTTTGACTTTCAAGTCCTATTATTTGAGAAATACATTTCATAAAGCTATAGCTGCTGTGGACAGTGACTCCTCTGATGGATCTGAGCAAAAGGGATCAAACACCTTCCGGAAAGGATTCACCATCCTAAATGCCGTTATGAACATTCTGACTCATGGGAAGAGGTCAAAATGTTGACAAGTACAGGAGTTTGGAAGAAGTGGATCCCAACCCTCATGGATGACTTTGAGGGGTCCCAGACTTCAGGGGAGGAAGCAACTGCACGTGTGGTGGGAACAGCAAGAGGAGTAGAATTAGGAGGTGAGCCTGAAGATGGGTCCCCATTGCTGCAATCTCATGATCAAACTGGAACGGAAGACAAGTGGCTTCTTATGGATGAACCAAGCCTGAGGTTTCTCCAGGTGGAATCTGCTTCTGGTGAAGATGCTGTGAAGATTGTTGAATGATAAGATTTTAGAATATTACATATAGTTGATAAAGCAGTGGCAGAATTTAAGAAGATTCACTTCAATTTTGAAAGAAGTTCCACTGTGGGTAAAATGCTATAGAACAGCATCATACACTATAGAGACCCTGCAAATGCTCCTAAAAGCAAAACTCAATCCATGTGGCAAACTTTATTGTTTTCTTATTTTAAGAGATTACCACAATCACCCTGATCGGTCAGCAACCATCAACATTGGGGCAAGACCCTGCACCAGCAGAGATTATGACTCGCTGAAAGCTCAGATGATGGTCAGCATTTTTTAACAATAAAGTATTTTTAAATTAAGGTATGTACACATTTTTAGACGTAGGGCTATTGCACACTTAGTGTAGACACCAGTGTAGTATAAACATGACTTTTATATGCACTGGGAAACCACAAAATTCATCTGGCTCGCTTAGTTGTGATGTTCACTTTATTGGAATGGTCTGGAGCCAAACCTGCAATATTTCTGAGGTATACCTGTGTATGAGTGGCTGTGACATTTCATAAAGAAGGCTATTTCATAGAGAAGGGACTGTCCAAGCAGGCTATTCCTTGGGGCAGTGTTGGGGATAATGAAATAAAGGGTGGCAAACACTGGTGTAGAGCCTGACTCAGACACTCATTGGCTGTGTGACCTTGAGCAGCTTGTTTCTCTCCAAGACTCAGTTTTCCCATCTGTAAAATGGGGACAACAACATATCACTTTGCAGGTATTTTATGAGGAATAAATGAGATCAGAACTAGAGGTGCTGAATGTCCAGGAGGCATTCTGAAGGCTAGTTGCTGTCATCACCACCATCGTCATCATCTTCCTCATCATCATCATCATCTGTACCCTGTGGCGAGTACAGTGGCTTGCACATTACAAGCTCTCCAAAAAAATGTTTTGTCAGGTAATCATAGCTAACATTCAGTGAATGCTTTACTATCCCCAAATGCTTTGTGAGCCTTTTTTTTTTTCTTTTTTACATGTCCACCCATGAGATGCATAGTATCATTATGCCAATTTTACAGGTGGGAAAACTGAGGCTTAGTGAAATAACTGGCCCAAAGTCAAATGGCTAAGAAGTGCTGGAGGCCTGACTCAAACCTAGGCCAGCTAATTCTGGAGCCCAAGACAAGGGAGCCAACAGGTAGAGAAAGAAAGGTATTTACAGAGGTAGGGCCCTAAAATAGAGATTTGCTCCAATTTTCTTATCTAAAACAAGTTTCTCCCCCTTCCTAACCCCAAAGAGCCACAGGTAGGTTGGGGTAGTCTCTGAAATTATAACCAGCTGGCTAGCTTTGTTCTAGAATCTTCAACTCCTCAGTCTCATTCTTCATCTGTGAAAGGCGGTAATGTGCCCCCCACAGAGTCACACTGGCTGGGTATGCAGTGCCACCACAGGAGCCCCAGAAAGTCCCTATCGGCCTGTACTGCTCTGCTAAGGGGAGGTCAGCTTCTTGGGGCCACCTCATGAGCTGAGGAGGGCCCCAATTCTAAGATGCCTCAGAGACTAAGGAGTGGCAGGACTGGGGGAACCTTAGGAGTGTCTAGGGGCTGTGAGCACTCTCAGCTTCTAGCGGTGTCTCTGAGTTATAAGGTATGTTTCAGAAGCTGTGAGGGGCATTCTGGAGGTATCCCCAAGAATTGTGGGTTCATCTTGGTTTTGGAAGGTAGCCTAGGAACTGCGGAGGGATCTAGTTGTGCCCTTGGTGCCTATGGGGTATCCTAGGATTTGGGGGGCAGCTACATAGTTATGGGAACAGTCCTTGAGTCCAAAGAACCCCTGAGGTTATTTCAGTGTCTTTGAACTTATGGGGGCACCTCAGGAATACTGTGGAGCCATTTAAGGATTGGGGGACATCCAAGGGACTGTGGAAACGTTCTTAGGATCTGTGAGGGATCCTAGAATTTGGGGGGCACAATTTATGGTCTGCAGGAATACTCTGTGGCTGTGGGAAATTCTTTTTTTTTTATAAATTTTTTTTTAATTTTTTTTTTATTTATTTATGATAGTCACAGAGAGAGAGAGAGGCAGAGACACAGGCAGAGGGAGAAGCAGGCTCCATGCACCGGGAGCCCGACGTGGGATTCGATCCCGGGTCTCCAGGATCGCGCCCTGGGCCAAAGGCAGGCGCCAAACCGCTGCGCCACCCAGGGATCCGGGCTGTGGGAAATTCTTAGGGGTGCTTTGGGGGTCTCTGCCTGACTCCGGGATGGTGGGGGTGCTCTAGGAGATTTGGGGGACATCTGAAGAAACCTGATGATCCTGGGATCTGAAGGAGTTTCATTTGTGGGTGCATCCTGAGATTCTCGGGGTGACCCTGGGGTTTGTGGGGATATATCAGTAACAATGAGGACACTAGTAGGGGACATTTGGGGGGCTAAGGGATTGTCCCAGAGTCCATGGGGCCTCTCAGAGCACCTCTAGCTTTTGAGGGAAACTCAGGGATTTGGGGTACCTTGGGGTTCTGTGGGGACACCTCAGGGATAGTTGGGACAGTCTCTGGAATCGTGGGGACATCTGAGGGACTTTGGGGACGACACTGAGGTTTGGGAGAGCCACAGCGGTTTGTAAGAGCACCCCAGGGATTTGGGGGACATCCCAGATGTTTGTAGAGACGCTTCCGACGACTGTAGGGACCTCAAGGGGACTGCGGGTGCCCCTGCGGTCATTGGGGCCATTGGGGCGTCCCGCCGCAGCCGCGTGGCGCCCCGGCCCGCTCCGCCCCGGGGGCGGCCCCAGAGCGAAGCCGGAAGGGCCGAGGCGGCCGGCGGGGTGGGGCCCGCGGGCCCCGGGGCTGGGCGGCCGGCCTGCGTGGGCTGCGCGGGGCTGGCGGGCGGCGCTGCTCCCCAGCGCCCGCCGAGGGGGGCCGCGCCCCCTGTGGCCATGGCGCGGCCGCACGGCCTGGGCCGCATCCCCGAACTGCAGCTGGCGGCCTTCCCGGCGGCGGCGGCCGCCGAGGACGAGGCGTTCCTGCCTGAACCCCCGGTCCCGCGCGCACCCCGCCGCCTGCGTTCGCCGCCCTCCTCGCCAGTCTTCTTCGCCATCCCGTCCCCAACTTTCCGCAGGCGTCTTCGGCTTCTCCGCAGCTTCCAGGATTTCGGCCGCCAGGCGTGGGCCGGGTAAGTGCGCGCCCGTGGCGGTGGGTTCGAGTCCCCCCTGACCAGCTGGCGCGGGCCGGGGCTGGGGTTCCTCGCTGGCTCTCCCCAGCCTGACTTCCCCTCCTCCGTCACAGGACGGCGATAAAAATCATCCCTGCCCTCCAGGGTTGCCGTGGAGACATCTGATAGGGCATGCAGTAGGCACTCAATAAACGTTAGGTTCCTCCCACTTCCTGTGCAGACCTGAGGCTGCAGTCAGGCTCTGGAGGGGTGAGGCCAACCTGCCATCCAGGGTGATCTGGGGTCGTGTGTTCAGGTCTGCCGGCCTCAGGCTAACGGCCTGTGAAATGGGGCCAGCGCTGCCACCCCGGGGTTGCCTTGCCAGGAGGCTCGGTGACGTTACTGGGCGCACCGGGCACGGAGGGCAAATGGACTTTCTCTTCCTGGCCAGACCCGGGGTGGGGTGCGGGGGGCTGGAAGCTTGGAGACCACACCCCGTCTCGCTTGGAGACGGAGATCGGAGATCGACAGCCGGGAGGTGGGAGCCGGCCGGGTCTGGGGGCTTCTCCAGGACCAGGGGACGATCCTCTGCTTACCCCCTTAACCCCAACTCTCCGCACGCACTTGTTTGGAACCTGAGTCCAAAGACGTGCCGGGGGAGGGCACTGCGGGGACAGGCTCAGCGTCTGGACCCGGGAAGAGCCTGGGAAGGGGAGAGAAGATGGGGAGGGGTCGGGAGCCCCGCGTGGCCTCGGGGACGGGGTGTGTGTGTGGGGGAATCAGTCCCTCCCAAGTTGCTCCCTGTGTCTCTGTCTCCACTTCTGTCTTTCTTGTCTCTGCCCCTCCCCCTTCCCCGCATCCGTCGTCCCTCCCCCGGGTTTTTGTCACCGGACCCCGAACTAGGCCCCCGCGGGCCAGGCTCTTCCCCCAGGGGCGCGCGGCTCAGAGGGCTCCAGCGGCTCCAGCGGGCCCAGCTTGGCGTCAGAGTGGGGAGGGGGGAGGGCGGGCCCAGAGGCAAGGCGCGGCGGGAGCGGGGGAGAGGGGGGCCGGGGCCAGAGCCCGGGAATCGGGAGCCCGGGGCACACCCCTCCCCGCGCCCCAGGCCCGGAGGGAGGGGGGCAAGCGGGAAGTGTGCTCAGAGTTCCGCAGGAGGCAGGCGCTGGGGACACGGAGACGCCCGAACGCCCGGGGCCGTCCCTGGGGGGGTCACCGGGAGGGCGGGTGTGGAGGCGGCGCTGCCAGTGGCCACAGACACCTCGGGCCTGCGAGCAGCGCGCGCCACACAGCGTGCCGCTGTCCCCATGCTCGCCCCGACGGTCCTTGGCACCCATGCGCTCGGGTACAGCGCCCCGGGCTCGGCCCCGGCCCCCTGACCTGACACTGCCCCCGGCGGGCCCCGAGTCCCTGGTCCACTTCTCCTTCAGCGACGAGGACACCTGTTGGCACCCTCCAGGCAGATCTGTCAGGTGGGTGGCCTGTGGCCAATTCCCTCCTTTGCCATGGAGGGCTCTGGCTGGGGGGAGAGGGTGCCCAGTCTGCCTTGGGGAGTCCCCCGAGTGGCTTCCAGGGTCTGCCTGGAGCCCCACCCCCTTCCCTGGCCCTAACATTCTTGGTGCTGCTGGGGGCTTCCTGCAGGTGATAGCCCTCAAAAGGAGTGCTAGGTCCTGCCCCCTTCTTATTTAAGATGGGATCCCTTCATCCACTTTGTGCCCCTAAACCTGGGTTTCTGGCACTCATCCTGGCAGCAAATATGGGTGTCCAGCGTCACCTGGGCTCCACTCCCAGGCCACCGGTCTGGAGCCAGGTCCCTCTGGCCCTGCTTGTGACTCCAGTCCTACCCACCCCCTCCTGGCTAGTGCTGCCAGGCTGAAAACCAAGCTGGGGTGGAGGAGGGAGGGTAGGTTGGAACTGCTGGAACTCCTGGAGGTTATTTAGAATCAGCTGGACAGTGCTGGAGAAGAAGAGTTCTCAGAATTCTCAGGGTACTCCAGCCTTGTTCCTGCTTCCCTCCACCAGCCCCTTCAGACACCTGGACACACACATAACACAGACACGGACACACACACACGCTACATCCACAGCTACACATGACCGAAACACGGACACACCCACACACAGGGTATTTGGGGTCACCTGGTGTTTACTATGTAAGGCATGGTTCTCTTCGCCGGTGGGGACACAAAGAGAATCTCACAGTTGACTCATGGGTGCAGTGACACACAAGCCACAGAAATGCTGGTTTCACACAGCATCATACACGACACTGCCTGCAGGAACACACTTTCACCTCGGCACACACCCAGGCCTGGTTCCCACCCACACATAGCCACACACAGGAACACACCTCATGCCCACTCAGGAGTCAGGGACGGTCACAGCATATATGCATGGCACACAGGAACACTCTTACAAGGTCGCACAAATTTCACAGACATAGATAGAGACACACAGATCCACGCAGGCACTCATGAACACCCAGACCCCACTGACATACTCGGATGTACAAATCCACACGGAGAGCTATATACACACAGGTACCCCTGAGCACACATATACTCTGACTCACACATACACAGACCCTCTGTGCACACCCAGCCCTACAAACAGCCATGTCACCTGGCACCACGCGCCTGCCTGGCAGACACACACCAGCGCCCGCCCTCAACCTCTGCATGACCTTCACAAAGCAAATGCCAGGCCTTTCCATAAAGGCTGCCTGGCACCTCCTACGAAGGAGTCAGGTGGAGTGGGGCAGGGAGCCCAGGGAGATGCCGGGCCTGCCTGGGGAGAGATAGACACCCGGTGATTTAGTGTCCAGGTTTGTAGTCTGGCTGCCCAGGTTTTAAATGCTCCTTCTGATAGTTGATAGTCAAGTTGTTTGTCCTGTCTGTACCTCAGTTTATTTCTCTCGAAAATGGGGCATTAGTACATGTCCAGACACAGCACAGTGTCTAGCATGTGGCATTTAATAGCAGTTGACTACTTTCATTGTTGTTATGATTTTTACCAACCAGGACGTCTCCTTTCCTTTCTGCTCCCCTCCCAACTTGTTTGTTGCCCATTGGCCCCTGCAGCAGAACTCTCTGAAGCCTTGATCTGCTCCTGGGCTGCACAGCCCTCCAGAGGCCCAATTTGATGCTTAAGGAGCCCAAGTGGGCAGGCCTAGGGGCCCTGGGGGGATGGGGGGGCGGGTGGAGGCAGGTAGCAACTTCACTTGATGATGCCACCAAGTGGTCAGCCTCTCTGAAGGGGACCCTTGAGCAGGTTATTTCCCTTATGAGGAAGTGTCTGGCTATGTGGCTGTGATGTCAAGGCCTTTTGGCTGCCCTTGACTCCACTTTATGGCCTTGGGTCCCGTTGGGACATTAATGGAGCAGCCTCCAGCCTGACTTTGTTTCACCCTGAGCAGTGGCAGGCCAGGGAAGGGTGACTCCACATAGTTCCAGGGTACAATTCTGGAGGGTAGCTTAGACTCCCCACAACATACACACACACATACACACATTCTCAGTCTGTACAGCAGGCCTAATCCCCTTTCCTCTGCCATTCCAAAGCCCAGAGGACAGCAGCTCCTGGAAGCGCAAGCAAACAGCAGGGCCCCCGGGAGCCTCTTCGCATCCTGGCCTCTGGGCTCCTGCTTACGTGAGCTGAGTCCCCTGGGGCTGCAGTATCTGCCAGCCATGCTAGTTGGCGGCCCTCTGGGACTTGGGTCTCATCTTCCCTAAACTGGCTTCTGTGTCTGGGGCGAGGGTGGGGTCCTGAGTATGTAGGTATGCTCCTCTGTCCTCCCCAGTGGCACTCAGCAGAGCCACAAAATCCAAGCTGTGCCTTGGGAAACAGGACATAGTTCTCAGGTGATGAGGCCTCCAACCCCTGGCCATCGCTCTATGCCTTACTCTCCTTGTTGAACTGGGATGTTAGCACAACTCACAGAGTTGGTGGGAGACATAACTGTGTTTGTGTGCCCTTTGACAATGCCAGACACGGCAAATATTCAGTAAGTATCTTGTTATTATTGCTCCATACTGAAAAGGATCTAACCTGGCACCCGGTACACAGCAGGTGCTCAGTAAATGGACATTATCATCAAAGGCCCAGCTCATGATCTAAAAATATTCCATCTTAAGAGTTATTGTTGTTGTTGTTAACTAGGCTGTATACCCAGCATGGAGCCCAACATGGGGCTTGAACTCACAACCCTGAGATCAAGACCTGAGCTGATATCAAGCGTAGAGGCTTAATTGACTGAGCCACCCAGGTGTCCCTTAAGAGTTTTTAAACTTACTTTTAAAAATTAACATACAGTAAAAATTTACCTGTTTTAGTATATACTATATGAGGGTTTTTTAGTGTAGTAAAATATGCATAACATACAGTTACCCATTTTAATCACTTTTGGAGTGTACAATTCAGCATCATTAAGTATACTCACATTGTTGTGCAACTATTACCACCATCCATCTCTGATCTTCCCACACTGCAACTCCGTCCTCCTTTTTTTTTTTTTTTAAAGATTTTATTTATTTATTCATGAGAGACAGAGAGAGAGAGAGAGGCAGAGACACAGGCAGAGGGAGAAGCAGGCTCCATGCAGGGAACCTGATGTGGGACTCGATCCTGGGTCTCCAGGATCACACCCTGGGCTGCAGGCGGTGCTAAACCGCTGCACCACCGTGGCTGCCCAACTCCGTCCTCCTTAAGGGCTAATTCCCTGCATCCCCTTTCCCAACCCTTGACACCCACCATTCTACTTTGTCTCTATGAAAATGACTGTTGTAGGGACCTCATGTAAGTGAAATTTTACAGTACTTGTCCTCTTGTGTCTAGCTTAGTTCATTTAGTGTGTTTTCAGAGTTCATCCATGTTGTGGCATGTGTCAGGATTTCAATTTCTTTTTAAGACTGAATAATATTGGGATCCCTGGGTGGCGCAGCGGTTTGGCGCCTGCCTTTGGCCCAGGGTGCGATCCTGGAGACCCGGGATCGAATCCCATGTCGGGCTCCCAGTGCATGGAGCCTGCTTCTCCCTCTGCCTGTGTCTCTGCCTCTGTGTGTGTGTGTGTGTGTGTGTGTGTGTGTGTGTGTGTGTGTGTGACTGTCATAAAAAAATTTTTAAAAAAAGACTGAATAATATTCCATCGGCAATATATGCTACATTTTCTTTTTCTGTTCACCGGTTAATGGACACTTGAGCTTTTTCCAGCTTTTGGCTATTGTGAATAATGCTGCTATGAACATTTTGAGTCTTGCTTGCAACTCTTTAGTATTTAGAACTTCATTTTTTAAAATGTTTTATTTATTTTTATTTTGAGAGAGAGAGAGAGCTCGAGCAGAGTTAGGGGCAGAGGGAGAGGGAGAAGCAGACTCCCCGCCAAGCAGGGAGCCTGGCTGAGGGGCTCCATCCCAGGACCCTGAGAATCATGACTTGAGCTGCAGGCAGACGCTTAACCAAGTAAGCCATCCAGGTGCCCCAGTACCAAGTAAGCCACCCAGGTGCTCCAGTATCTAGTATTTCAATTCTTTGTATCTACCTAGAAGGAAAATTGCTGTCGTAATTCTATACTTAAGTTTCTGAGGAGCTGCCAAACTATTTTCCACAGTGACCACACATTTTACATCCCACCAGCACTGCACACGTATTCTAGTTTCTCCACATCCTCACTTGTTATTTAACCTTTTTTTTTTTTTTTTAAAGGATTTTATTGGGATCCCTGGGTGGTGCAGCGGTTTGGCCCAGGGCATGATCCTGGAGTCCTGGGATCGAGTCCCACATCAGGCTCCCTGCATGGAGCCTGCTTCTCCCTCTGCCTGTGTCTCTGCCTCTCTGTCTCTGTGTCTCTCATGAATAAGTAAATAAAATCTTTAAAAATATAAAAATAAAAAGGATTTTATTTATTTGAGAGAGAGCGAGAGAGAGAGCACGAGCAAGAGAGAGCAGGAGTGGGGAGGAGAGAGATAAGCAGTCTCTCCGCTGAGCAGAGAGCCCAACACGGGCTCGATCGCAGGACCCCTGAGATCATGACCTAAGCTGAATGCAGACACTTAACCAACTGAGCCACCCAGGCGTCCTTTTACCTTTTTTAAATAAATATTTTATTTTCATTTTTATTAATTTTTAAAAGTTTTTAAAAATTAAAGAAATTAATTTTTAAAAAGATTTTATTTATTTATTCATGAGAGAACAGAGACAGAGGCAGAGACACAGGCAGAGGGGGAAGCCTAATGTGGGACTTGATCCAGGACCCCGGGATCACAACCTGAGCCAAAGGCAGATGCTCAACCATTGAGCCACCTAGGTGCCCCAATATTTTTATTTTTAAGTAATCTTTATGCCCAACATGGGGCTCAAACTCATGACCCCTGAGATCAAGATTCACACAGTCTACTAACTGGGCCAGCCAGGTGCCCCTTAAGATTTTATTTTTAAGTAATCTCTACATACAACGTAGGGCTCAAATTTATAACCCCAAGATCAAGAGTCACATGTTCTGGGGCCCCTGGGTGGCTCAGTAGGAGCATCTGCCTTTGGCTCAGGGCATGATCCCAGGGTCCTGAGATCGAGTTCTGTATTGAGCTCCCCACGGGGAGCTTGCTTCTCCCTCTGCCTGTGTCTCTGCCTTTTTCTGTGTCTCTCATGAATAAATAAAGAAAATCTAAAAAAAAAAAAAAAAAAAGAATTGCTGTGTTCTACTGACTCAGCCAGCCAAGAGCCCCTCTTTAAAAAAGAAAAAAGGGACACCTGGGTGGCTGGCTCAGCGGTTGAGCATCTGCCTTTGGCTCAGGTGTGATCCCGGGATCTGGGATCTGGGATCAAGTCCCACATCAGGCTCCCTGCAAGGAGCCTGGTTCTCCTTCTGCCTGTGTCTCTGGCTCTCTCTGTGTTTCTCATGAATAAATAAATAAAATAAAATCTTTAAAAATAAATAAATAAATAAATAGATAGATAGATAGATAGATAGATAGATAAAAGAAAATAGCCATTCTAGTGAGTGTGCGGTGATATCTCATTGCACCTTTGATACGCATTTCCCTAATGACTAATGGTGTTGAACATCATCTCATGTGCTGATTGTCCATCCGTATGCACACATACTTTATTTATTGTGCTTTGCTTTATTGTGCCTCACAAATATTGTGGTTTTTACAAATTGAAGGTTTGTAGCAAACCTGCATCAAGCAAGTCTATCCATCAGTATCATTTTCCCAGTAGCATTTGCTCATTTCGTGTCTCTGTGTCACATTTTGCTAATGCTTGCAATATTTCACTTTTTCATTATTATATTTGTTATGGCAAACTGACCACTGACTCACTGAAAGCTCTGATGATAGCATTTTTTAGCAGTATTTTTCAATTAAGATGAACTTTTTAGACATAATGCTACTGCACACTTAACAGATCACAGTGTAGTGTAAACATAACCTTTATATGTATGGGAAAAAGAAAACATCTGGGGATCCCTGGGTGGCACAGCGGTTTGGCGCCTGCCTTTGGCCCAGGGCGCGATCCTGGAGACCCGGGATCGAATCCCACATCGGGCTCCCGGTGCATGGAGCCTGCTTCTCCCTCTGCCTGTGTCTCTGCCTCTCTCTCTCTCTCTGTGACTGTCATGAATAAATAAATAAAAAATCTTAAAAAAAAAAAAAAAAAGAAAACATCTATCTGACACTCTTTATTACAGTGGTCTAGAACCAAGCCTGCAATATCTCTGAAGTATGCCCATAACCTCTCTGGAGAAATGTTTATTTAAGTCCTTTGCCCACTTTTTAATTGGGTTGTTTGTATTTTGTTGTTGGTTGAGTTTTAGCTCTTTATATATTCTAGGTATTACTCTCTTATCAGATATGTGATTTGCAAAAATTTTCTCCCATTCTGCGGATTGCCTTTTACTCTTTGGATAGTGCCCTCTGATGCAAAAAACTTTTAATTTTGATGAGGTGCTGCTTATTTTGTCTTTTGTTGCCTGTGCTTTTGGTGTCATATCCAAGGAATCCTTGCCAAGTCCAATTTCATGAAGCTCCTAAGAGTTTTATAGTTTTTAGTTCTTACATTTAGGTCTTTGATCCATTTTGGGTTACTTTTGTGTATGGTGTGAGGTAAGAATCCACCTTTATCCTTTATCCTTTTGCATATGGATAACCGGTTTTGCCAGCACCATTTGTTCAAGAGACTGTCTGTTGCCTATTGAATGGTCTTAGTGCCCTTGTTGAAAATCATTTGACAATATACGTGAGGGTTTATTTTGGGGCTCTTTACTCTATCTCATTGGTCTGTGACTCTGTCTTTATGCCACCACCACACTGTTTTGATTACTGTAGCTTTGTAGTAAGTTTTGAAATTAGGAAGTGTGAATCTTCCAACTTTGTTCTTCCCTTTCAAGATTCTTTTTTTTTGTTTTTAAGATTTTATTTATTTATTCATGAGAGACACAGAGAGAGAGAGAGGCAGAGACTTAGGCAGAAGGAGGAGCAGGCTCCATGCAGGGAGCCTGATATGGGACTTGATCCTGGGACTGTGGAATCATATCCTGAGTCAAGGGCAGACACTCAACCACTGAGCCACCCAGGCGTCCTGTCTTCTCATTCTTGAATACAGGATGTCTTTTAATTTATTTGTTCCTTCTTTAATTTCATCCGGCAACATTTTTGTTTTCCATGCACTTATTTAAAAAAGATTTTATTGGGATCCCTGGGTGGCGCAGCGGTTTGGCGCCTGCCTTTGGCCCAGGGCGCGATCCTGGAGACCCGGGATCGAATCCCACGTCGGGCTCCCGGTGCATGGAGCCTGCTTCTTCCTCTGCCTGTGTCTCTGCCTCTCTCTCTCTCTCTGTGACTATCATAAATAAATAAAAATTTAAAAAAAAAAGATTTTATTTATTCATGAGACAGAGAGAGGGAGAGGGAGAGAGAGGCTCTCTCTCCTGCGGGGAGCCAGGTGTAGGACTTGATCCCAGGACCCCGAGATCACGCCCTGAGCTAAATGCAGATGCTCAACCCCTGAGCCACCCAGGCATTCCTGTTTTTCATGAACTTTTGTTCCCTTGGTTGAGTTTATTCCTAAGCATCTTATTCGTTTTGATGCTATTGTACCTGAAATTGTTTTCCTAATATTCTTTTGGGATTGTTCATTGTTAGTGTACAGAAGGAAAAACAACCAATTTTTGTGACTTTGTATCTTGCAACCATGCTAGATTCATTTATTAGTCAGTTCTGTGTTTTGACACAGGTAATCCCCACTGCTGGCTTTCTCTTCCCAAAATTCATCCGAGACTCACTCAAGTTGTTTTGTGCATCAGTAGTTAAAAAGGAAACTGCTGTTTCTTTCCGTTCTTGCTGACTCTTCATTTCTGATACCAAATGCATGTGGTTTCCCAGCCTTCCGCGCGCCCCCCCTTCCCTGCAACAACTCTTTGTGACACCAGCTGGGTGAACTACATCCTGATTCAGTTCTGACACTAACTGCCTGGATTTAGTATAGATCCCCCAGGTTAAGGGCTCAGTCCCGTAAGACTGCCCCGACTTTAGATTAAGTCTCAAGTCTAGAGTGTTACCTGTGCTTCTGACCAACCAGCTATACCTCAAGGTTCTAAGGACTCCTGCCTCAGGTTCAGCTGATTTCCTAGAGCTGGTCACAGAACTTAGGAGTACAGTGCACTTACTAGGTGACTGGTTCATTGGGTGCCTGGGTGGCTCAGTTGGTTGGGCATCTGCCTTTGGCTCAGGTCGTGGTCCTGGGGTCCTGGGATTGAGCCCCACATGGCTCAGGCCCGCTCAGAGCCTGCTTCACTGTCACTGCCTGCAGCTCCACCCTGCTTGTGTTCTCTGTGTCAAATAAATAAATAAATAATCTTTAAAAAAAGATTATTGGTTTATTATAAAGATACAACTCAGAAACAGCCATATGGAAGAAATGCATAGAGCAAGGTCTAAGGGGAGGCGCATGGGGCTTCATGCCGCTCCCCAGGTGCACCACCCTCCCACCACCCACAGCACCTGATGTGTTAGCAACCAGGAACTTTCAGAGATGTTGACAGAGGCTCCATTTAGTAGGCACATCTGATTAAATCATTGGCCATTCCATTGGTGATTAACTCAACCTACAGCTCTGTTCCCTTCTGGTCGGGGGGTGGGGGGGGGGCATTGCAAGTTCCAATGCCCTAATCCTATGGTTGGCTCCCCAGGCAAGCAGTCCCCCCCCATCTTGAGGCTCTCCAGGTGTCCCCCGCAGATAGTCATCTCTTAGCATACAAAGACACTTTTTACTGCAGAGGTTCCTAGGGTTTTAGGGAACTGTGTGACAGGAAACCAGGGCAGAGACCAAATATATATTTCTTATTATTTCACAGTAGTTCAAAAAAAATTTTTTTTAAGTAGGCTCCATGCCCAGCACTGGGCTCAACGTGGGGGGCCTGATCTCACAACCTCAAGATCAAGACCTGAACTGAGATCAAGAGTCGGATGCTTAACCAACTGAGCCACCCAGGTGCCCCTCCCCCCATTTTAAAAATTGCTGGATAGTATTCCATGGTATGGATCTGCCACAAATTATCCATTCACCAGTTGATGCTCATTTGTTTTGGTTGTTTCCAGTATTTGGTGATTATGAGCAGAACTTAAATATTATAAATATTTGTCTGCAGGTTGTTTTTTTTTTTAAGATTTTATTTATTTGAGAGAGAGAGTGAGAGAGCATGAATGGTGGGAAGGGGCAGAGGGAGAGAAGCAGACTCCCTGCCAAGAGGAGAGCTCAATGCAGGGCTCGACCCCAGGACCCTGAGATCGTGAGCTGAACCAAAGGCAAATGCTTAACTGACTGACCCACCCAGGCACCCCATATCTGCAGGTTTTTGAATGAGCATATACAGTTGACCCTTTGACAACATAACTTTGAACTGTGTGGGTCCACTTAGATGCAAACTTTTCTCGATATATATAGAACATGACTGGAAATGAATTTTCTTTATGATTTTCTTTTTTGAAAAATATTTTATGTATTTGAGAGAGAGACCGAGAGAGCCCAAGTGGTGGGGAGCGGCAGAGGGAGAGGAATAAGCCGACTCTATATAAAATAGGGAGCCTGATGCGGGGCTTGATCCCAGAAACCTGAGATCATGACCTGAGCCGAAGTCAGTTACTCAACCAACTGAGCCACACAGGTGCCCCCCCATATGATTTTCTAAATAACAGTTTCTCTAGTTTACTTTATTGTAAGAATACCGTATGTAATACTTATGCAAAATATGTGTTAATCGACTGTTTATGTTATTAGTAAGGTTTCTGGTCAAAAGTAGGCTGTTAGTAGTCAAGTTTTGGGGGGGAGTCCAAAGTTATCTGCGGATGTTCAACTTCATGGGGGGGAGCATCCCTAACCCATTTGTTCAAGGGTCAACCGTATTTTCACTTATCTTGGGTGTAAACATAGGAGTGGATTTTGGATCACACAGTAAGTGTATGGTTCATTTCTTAAGAAACTGACCAAATGCTTTCCAGAGTGGCTGTACCACTTGGCGTTCCCTCCAGCAATGAATGAGGGGAGTTCCAGTTGCTCTAAATCCTTGTCACCACTTGCCAGGATTGCCAGTTCTTGTTTGTTTCTTTGTTTGAACCATGCTGATAGGGATGAAGGGATGGTTCCTGGTTTTAATTTGAATTTCCCTAAAGAGCAATGGTGTTTCCTATGCTTATTTGCCATCTGTATATCTTCTCTGGCAAACTGTCCAGACCTTTGCTCATTTTTTTAAAGACTTTATTTATTCATGAGAGTCACAGAGAGAGAGGCAGAGACACAGAGAGAGAAGCAGGCTCCCCACGGGGAGCCCAATGTGGGACCTGATCCCAGGACCCCGGGACCACGACCTGAGCCAAAGGTGGACGCTCAACCACTGAGCCACCGAGGCGCCCAGCCTGTGCTCATTTTTAAATTAAATTGCTTGTCTTCTTTTTTTTTTTTTTTTTTTTTTTTTTGCTTGTCTTCTTTTTATTGAGTTTTGAGAGTTCTTTATATAGTCTGGATACAGATCCTTTGTCATGTATTTTTTCCTAGCATGAAGCTTGTCTTTTTATTCTTTTGACAGTGTCTTTTGCAGAGCAGAAGTTTTCAGTTTTTAAGATTTTTTTTGATGTTTGTTTTTAAAAGAAGTTTGGATTTTTGTTTAAAATTTCTGATTTCTCAGGAGCCTGGGTGGCCCAATCAGTTAAGCATCCAACTCTTGAACTCAGCTCAGGTCTTTTTTTTTTTTTTTTTTGAATGTCTTTTCTTCTTTTTTAATTTTTTTATGATAGTCACACAGAGAGAGAGGCAGAGACACAGGCAGAGGGAGAAGCAGGCTCCATGCACCGGGAGCCCGACGTGGGATTCGATCCCGGGTCTCCAGAATCGCGCCCTGGACCAAAGGCGGGCGCCAAACCGCTGTGCCACCCAGGGATCCCTCAGCTCAGGTCTTGATCTCAGAGTCATGAGTTCAAGCCCGGGTTGGACTCCACTTTGGGCATGGAGCCTACTTAAAAAATAATAATGATAATAAAATTTCTGACTTCTTTCCTAAAATTGGAATAGCTGGTTGCTCAGGGCCCCCAGCACCAACCTACCTGTGGTGTCAGCTGCCTGGCCCCTGGGGACATTTGCTTTGATGGCAGGAATGTTCTCAAACAGGGCTCAAGCAGGCAAAAGGCACCAGTTCACATTTTGGTCTGAGGAGTTACAGGACTTGAGTTTGAATTCTGACCGCACCATGCTCTTGCTATGTGACCCAGAGCTAATCATTCTCCTCTCTGACCTTAGTTTCTTCATCTGTAAAATGGAATCAGCACAGTGTCTTCCTGCACCCCTACCCCCAGGCTGGTCCAGAAAAAAAGGCTAATATATGGATCCTGGTTTGGCTATCCCACTCTTAGAGATTTTAGACTTAGTCATTAGCAGAGGACCATTCAGATAAAATCTTATACTGACTCTCTGTAGGTAGGATTGGAAAGGGGAGGATTCCATTTCATTCCCATACCCTCTTGCACCCACCAGAGCATATCCTGAAGTCAACTGACCACTCTAACTCCCGTCACTGTAACAACAGGGTAACAGACCAGAGAGGGCAGTGGCCTTCCCAAGGCCACACAGTATGCTGCAGGCACATAGCTCCCCACACCCATCCTCGGTTCTCCATATTGATTGCCTTGCTGATTCCACTGCCTGAGTGGCATGTATGGGGCTGATTGACTTACAGTTGCCAGTGTTTCCTGAGCTCTGTGCTAGGCACCACCCTGAGTGTCCCCAGGCCAGGGTTCCTCCATCCTCCCCTCTCTCTCTAGCTGTGTCTCCATTACAGTCTGTTTGTATTTCCACTCTAGCCACATCTCAAACAAAACCCAAATCCTGCCACAGGGCTTTTACACTTGCTGCCCACCCCCCCCACCCCCACCGAGTGTTTTCTCCTACCTCCTGATTAGTGGTCTGCTCCTTCTCATCTTTCAGACCCTGCTCAAATGTCACCTCCTCAAAGTGGCCTGGCTCAACTACAGTAGCTAAAATCACCTGTCCAGTAACTTTCATCTACCCACTTGTTTTTTTTTTTAATATTTTATTTATTTATTCATGAGAGACAGAGAGAGAGGCAGAGACACAGGCAGAGGGAGAAGCAGGCTCCATGCAGGAGCCCAATATGGGACTCGATCCCAAAACCCTGGGATCATGCCCTGAGTCAAAGGCAGATGCTCAACCACTGAGCCACCCAGGCGTCCCAATACCCACTTGGTTTTAATTCTGTGCATGGCACAATCCAATTTGTATATTTATTCATTACATTTTATGATTTATCCAGTAAACATCTATTGGGTATCCACTGTGTGCCAGGCCATGTTCTTGGCTCAAGGGACAGAGCAGTGAACAAAGCAGACAATCCTTGCTCTGCATAGCTAAGTTGTAGAAAGGAGGGCAAATAGTAAAGAAGTAAAACATAGAATATGTCAGATAAGTACTATTTCTTTTTTTTTTTAAGGAAGGGAAATAGGGCAGCCCAGGTGGTTCAGCAGTTTAGCGCCGCCTTCAGCCCGGGGTGTGATCCTGGAGACTTGGGATCGGGTCCCATGTCGGGCTCTCTGCATGGAGCCTGCTTCTCCCTCTATGTGTGTCTCTGCCTCTCTCTCTCTCTCTCTCTCTCTCTCTCTCTCTGAATAAATAAAATCTTAAAAAAAATAAAGGAAGGGAAATATAAATTATTAGGGCAGAGATTCAGATCTTAGATGTGTTGGTCAGATGAGGCCTCCTAAGAAGATGGCATTTGAGCTGAGGCCTGAAGGAAGTGGAGGAGGAGCCAGTGGAGATTTGGGCAGGGGAAATAGCCTTGCAAAGGCCTGAGGCAGGAATGTATCTGGAATATTTAGGAAACAGCAAGAAGGCCATTGTGGCTGGGGTAGCGTGAGTGAGGGGTAGACTGGGAGGCCATTGGGCAGGGCCTTGTGGGCCACAGTGAGGACTTTGCCTTTGCTCTGGGTAAGCTGGGAGCTATAGAAAGATCTGAGCAGAAGGATGTAGCCTGATGGAGGTGTTCACAGCCTCCCTCTGGCCACAGTGGAGGGCAACAGACTGAGGGGCAAAGGCAGGAGCCTGGGACCAGGACAGAGGCAAGCAATGGTGAGGGGGTGGGGGGCTGACCAAGGAGGAGGTGAGAAGTGGACAGATTCTGAATAGACTTGGGCATCGAGAAAAGTAGAGTCAAGAAGGCCGCCACACTTTTGGGGTGTGCACTGCTGCTAGGTTAACCTGTTTATAATCCGGTCCTCCCCATGCCATCTCTGTGAGGGATAGATGGTGGTTACTCTTGGTCACTGCTGTGTCCCCGGCACCTCAACAGAGCCTGGCTCACAAAGGTGCCCAATAGTTGTTTGATCTCTGCAACTCCCTATCTCCCATCTCTTTTGGGGGTAACTGTCTCTCTTTAATGTCTTCCATCTGCCCCGCATCTGTGCCAGGAATTTCCTTGGCACCTTACTCCTCTTGACCTCCCCAGGGTCATCTCAGCCCCCCTGACCCCTCTTCCGCCCATCCCCTTACAGCTTCGAGGCAGAGAATGGGCCCACACCATCTCCTGGCCGCAGCCCCCTGGACTCGCAGGCGAGCCCGGGCCTCGTGCTGCATGCTGGGGCCGCTGCCAGCCAGCGCCGGGAGTCCTTCCTGTACCGTTCGGACAGCGACTACGACATGTCCCCCAAAACCATGTCACGGAACTCGTCAGTCACCAGCGAGGCGTGAGCACCCCATTCTCACCCTCCAGGCCTGCTCCCAACACAAGCTGCCCTTACCAGGAGGGAGTGGGGACACTGCCCAAGCCCCGGGCCACCTCTCCTTCCCAGTGAAAAGTAAACAGCCTCCTTGCCCACATCAAGGGCTCAGTCCCTATCTAGCATGTCCACCCTGTGATGTTTGAGTGTGCACCCCATCTCTGCTCCCTACCTAGCTACACCGGGCCCCTGCTCAGGCCCAGCCTCCACCCATCCCTGCAATCCTGCCCATCCAACCTGCCCAAGCCCACTTCTATCCACTGGTAACTGGGGCTTGGCCCCACCTGAGGCCCTCCCTGCTGCCACTTCTTCCCACAGATTGTCCACTTTGGCTCAGCCCCCCTTCCTTCCCCTCCCCCAGATTTCCCTAAGCTAGCCCCCCTTGTCACGACCACCTGTTGAGATCTGAGCACCCCCAGACCTGCTCAGCCCCCTCCCCTCTCAATGGATCCTCCAGCCCTTCGCCCTGCCCATCCACCTCACTCCCCTAACTTCTTCCTGCTGCCCCTCCTAGCCACTGCTCCCACCAAGCTCAGCCTTGGCCATATATTTATGACAGGCCCCTTTGTCTCTGCACACCCCTCACTAACACCCACTTGAGCTCCTCTCCCTGCCCATCATTTCCTTCGGGACCAGCCCCTGCAGGGGGTCTACCCTTGGGAGGTATAAGTTCCCTCTCCCCTGACTTATTGGAGCCTCCCCTCCCAGCCCACCAGCCCCCACAGAGGGTCCATTCTAGAGAGTTGCTTCTCTGGCACCCTAGCCCCTCTTCACCCAGGCCTGTGAGCGTCCTGACCTGCCCCTGTCCTTGATTGCAGGCACGCTGAGGACCTCATTGTGACACCTTTCGCCCAGGTAAGACCCCTCTCCTAAGGAGGGAAGGGACTCCAACACTTCCCCACCCTTGGGGACAGGGACCTAGCCCCAGCCGCCTGTCCTCACAGCTGCACCCTCTTCCAGGTGCTGGCCAGCCTCCGAAGTGTTCGCAGCAACTTCTCACTCCTGACCAATGTGCCCATTCCCAGCAACAAGTAAGTCAAGGCTGGGCCCCAACACTTATAATCACAAGGCAAAGCACACCTGGGTTCAGCTCTTAGCTCTGCTGTGTGACTTCAGGCAGGAACTTCACCTCTCTGAGCCTCGGTTTAGGCCACAGCTCCCTCTGAGCCAGTAAACCATTGCAATTTGAATGCCTAAGACAGAAACTTTTAAAAACAAAGACCAAGGGGTCTAGACACACAGTGGTGAGACCAAGGGTAGCTGGTCATCCCAGCCTTGGGGTCACTCCTGGCCCTGACACCAACTTTCTGGGCAAATGGCATCTTGTGGTACCTTTGCACCCCCTCCATAAAATGGGAATTTAATAGCACCTCCATTATATGCTGCTGTGGGGGTCTGGCAGATGATACCTAGAAAGTGTGAGAACATTGCCCAGCACATAGTTAAGAGCTCACTAAATAGCATTGGTTATTATGCGGTAGCAGGAGCATGGCTGAGAACTACTGGCCCTTCTGGGAGTTAGGGGAGAGATGGTCAAGGAAGCAGGAACTTTGGATACGAAGGACCAGTCCCTACCGCTGATCAGCGGCCTCACTTCTTTGAGCCCATTTCCTCATCTATAAAATGGATTCTTACGAGGCTTTCTGAGGGGCTGCAGGCTGAGTACATGGGACACACTGAGCGCTCAGAAAAAGGAAAACTGGCATTATTCATGCAAAGGGGGAGGCAGGAATCTTGGGCACACAGGCTGATGTTGGAGCCCCATTTCTTTGCAGACGGTCCCCACTGGGCGGCCCAACCCCTGTCTGCAAGGCCACGCTGTCAGGTAACAAAGCCCAGGGGGTGGGAATGGGCCCCTCTTGGTGCTCCAGTGTGTGTGTGTGTTTGGGGGGGAGCCCCTCACCTGGGGGTGGCTGTCTTAACCTTTCCCAGCACCCCTCTCACCTGGTGCAGCCTCAACATCACAGGCTGCGGCCCCTGGCTAACCACCCGTGCTGCCCCTTCTCTAGAAGAGACATGTCAGCAATTGGCCCGGGAGACATTGGAGGAGCTGGACTGGTGTCTGGAGCAGCTGGAGACCATGCAGACCTACCGTTCCGTGAGCGAGATGGCTTCTCACAAGGTGAGACTGTGTCTGGCCCTAGGCCGGGCCTGAGGATGGGGTGGCCACCCATGTTGGGTGAGACCATCCATGGGGTGGGGCCAGTCTCTGGGGCCCCTGGGGTGGGACTAACTTCTGGGTGGGGCCTGGGGTGGAGCTAGTGGGGGCAGAGCCAGTTTGCAGATGGGGCCAACGGGGTGGGAGTCCATCCCTAGGTGGGGCCAACCCCCTAGGCTGCCTATTCCTGTGGATTTTGACTTCTCCCAGGGGTGGGGCTAGCTGGGTGTATGGGTGGGTGTGGGTGTCTGTACATCTGTATGAAGGCAACCATCTCAGGGGGAGGTTGTCCTATGCTAGAGTCTACAAGCATATATGTGACTAGGTCTGTATGGCCGTCAATTTGTTGGCTACACATTTGGAACACAAGGTGGGGTGTGAGGGGATGTTTCAGGCGGGCACATCAGGTCAGGAGTGATGTGCAGATGTGTACCTATGGAAGATGTATGGGTGTGCACAGGCAGTTATACTGGGCTGTAAGTGTGTGGGCTTGTGCCAGAGGAATATGTATATTTACAAGTGTGAGTCGGTGTGGGTATGAATCTGAGTGTGTATCTCCATGTTTGTGACTGTGTGTGTGTGTGTGCGCGTGTGCTTGCAGGGCTGCAGGGGAGGGTACAAGGCTTCTGTGTACAGCTGTGTAGATTGTATACTGCACAACTCCAGAGGGCACCATTCAGAAAGCGGGCACTATGAATGATGTTTCCTGGAGTTGCGCAGCACAGTGGTAGCCCTCGTGGGAGGATGTCTATCAGGAAATGAGTATGCAGGTGGAGGTGTCTGTGTTGGGGGGGTGCATACACCTGTGGGTGGAGATTTGTCTGGGAACATTCGAGTCTGAGAATGATTGTGTCTCTGAGGGTGTGTTGAGCATCTGAGAATGTGACTGTCTCTAAATGTGGGCCTGCAGGTGTGTTGCTGAGATGGTGTGTGTGTGTATTTGTGGGTGTGAGTATGAGCATGCCCTTGTGGATTTCTGGGGGTATGCTTGTGCATATTTGTGTTTGTTTGAAAGTATGTCTGTGGGTGTGTTGAGTGTATGTGAAGTATGTCCAGCATATCTGGGTGTTTGTTCCTAGGTGTGTGTCTCCACGTCTGGGTGTGAGTCTGTGTTCTTGAAAGGGGTGTGTCTGAAAGTGTGTATATCCTGTGAGCTCAACTGTATACCTATAAATGTGTTGGACATCAGAGTTGTGACTGTGTGATGTGTGTTTGTGTGTGTGTGTTGGTGTGGAAGGTGTGTCTCAGAGTGTTTGTGCGTCTGTGAATGTGTAGAGTGTCTGGGTGTGGGTCTTTGTCTCTGGGTGTGTCCATGGAGGGTGTGCATGCCTCCCTGCCCATCCCTGGCAGCCCCCACTGGATCCTGGCTTAGGCCCGTGGGCACTGATGCCCCTTTAATGCCCCCCCACCCCCGGCACCACCTGACGTCGCATGCAGCCTGCCAGTGCTGCAGTGAGCACGCACACGCACACACAGGCGCACACACGGAGCCGAGAGCCTCCGAAGCCACCTCCCGGGACCCTCGCCCTGCCCCCTCATGGGCAGGGGTCCCAGGCCGCCTCCAGCCGCTGCCGCGGGGGGGCCCACCAGGGCCGGGGGCTGGCAGACCATGTAACCAGGGCTGCTGTCGGGAGCGCGGAGGGGAGGGGAGCCCCCAGCCCTGCTGGGCCGGCCCAGGCCCCTCCGCGGCTCCCCCTTGCACTGCCCACCTGCCCAGAACCCCCCCACCCCCACCCACAGTGGCTGTTAACCCCGGGACTCCCCAAGCCCAGCCTCTCTGTGCGGCAGCCCCGAGCGGGGCTAAGATTCCAAGATGCCCTTGGTGGATTTCTTCTGTGAGACCTGCTCCAAGCCGTGGCTGGTGGGCTGGTGGGACCAGGTAGGGGAACTCGGAGTGGAGGATGGGCAGGAGACTGGGCCCTGGCCCTCCCACTCTGGATCCTCCAGCCCCCGGTCTGGGCTGGTGTGTGCAGCTGTGCACGTGTGTGGCCTGGACATGAAACCTTGTGACTGTCTCTGTGTGTGGCCCAGGGCTGGGCGGGGATAGTGGATGGCTGGGGATGTGGGTCTCTTGCTGGGTGTGACTGTCAGTACTCGCCGGTGTGTGTGTCTGCAGTGGTGTGGGGCTGTCTGACCATATGCTGATTTGCCTGGGTCATGATGTGGCCCTCTCTGAGATCAATCATATGGCTCTGATTGTGGTGGTGTGTGTTGGGACATGTTGTGAGCGCAGGGCTGTGTGATTTTTCTGGGGCATGTGACCCCAAGTGTCGGTGACTGCCTTATTGTCTGTGCCCTTTGATTTACGTGTCTGTGGCTGTGTGGAACTGTGTAAGATGGTAGTCTGTGACTCTGTGTGTGGTTGTGTGACTTTGTGGGTCCATCTTATGTGTGGTTGTGTATCTTTCTGTGCAACTGGGGTCTCTGGCAGCACTGGGAGGAGTAAGTGCCCCATCCTGGTGTGGGCTGTGTGAGCTCACCCTTCCTGTCCAGTGTCCCTCCTGCCTTTCTGGACAGAGTCTGCTCCTGCTTTGGGGGTGCTCTGGTGGAGCTTGGGGGCGGGGAACCAATGCCCTTTCTCCTGCATGCACAATGTCACAGCAGACGCTTGTGTGAAGTGGCACGGGGGGACCAGGAGGGACCTCTAAGCCTGGCTCTGGGTATACTCCATTCGTCTGTGCATCCATCCAGCCCTCTGAGGTTGAGGGAGAGGGGGCTATGATGGGAACCCCTCTCCCCTGGGTGACCCAACAAGGTTTCCTCAGCTCACTATTCGCTCCTGCCCCTGCCAAACCTTCTCTTCACCCAGAACTTGCATGCTCTCCTGTAAAGGAAACACTGTATTCTCTCCTTCCAAACTGGGCGGTTGGGAGCTGGGGGCCAGGATGCCTTGGAAGTGGGGTCTCTATCTGGGAAGACTTGGGCCAGGGTAGCTCTGGGAAGGCAAGGGTTAAGGGGCCTGCGGCCTGCCCCCTTTTCCCCCAGCTCAGCAGCTGGTTGGAGGGGGAGTTGCTAAGGAGACTCCCATCACCATGGCGACGGGATTCTCCTGACACCCAATTGGTTCACTGGCAGGCAGGAGCCCCTCCCTTCCACAGGTGCCCCTCTGGCTCCTCCTTTGGGCCCTGGGGAGGAGGAAGTCTCGGGAGGGGTGCCCCCCCTTCCTTAAGAAGGAGGAGTATGCTAGCTGAGTCCTGACTTCTAAGCCTGGGGTCCCCCTCCAGACCTGGGAGGAGAGGAAAGGCTGACCCCTCCCCTCCAGCAGCTTGCTGAGGGCTCTGTTGGCTAAATAGCAAAGTAGGAGGGACTCATGGGGTCTTTAGAAGTTTCTTGGGAGGGGCTGACCTCCCCCACCCTCTGATGCCCTGTCTCCCCATCATTCCTTCCTTCTTGCCTCTTTCACTTTAGTTCAAGAGGATGTTAAACCGTGAACTTACACACCTGTCAGAGATGAGCAGGTCAGGAAACCAGGTCTCTGAGTACATCTCCACCACATTCCTGGGTGAGTGAGGGGCAGCACTTTGTGGGGAGGCTGTGTGCCAGGACTGGAGGGGGACTGCCCCAGACCACAGGTCCTACTGCTGACATCTGCCCAAGGGACTCTGCCCCTTAATTCCTCAAAGATCAAGGTTACCATGCTCTAGATACTCTTGATGCCCCCACGCTCAGAGGGATGTCAACTTTTATTGAACCTCCACATAAAAATATCTCTCCAAGCAGAAAAGCCCCTCTACACTCAGTGGAACCTCAATGGAACTCTCAAATTCAAGACCTCAAGAAACCCACAAACTAAAATAGAACTCTTAAACTTTAAATGCCTCCAGGCTGAAGCCTTCCCCAATTCAGCAGAATGTCCAGACTCAGATTTCCCTCCCACAAACTCAAGAGAGACGCTTACACTCAGTAAGTTCTCAGACTTGGGAGAACCGTTGAGATGCCTACACTCAGTAGGGTTCTCAAACTTTTTTTTTTTTTTTTTTTTTTTTTAGGGTTCTCAAACTTAAGAGAACTGCTGTCCTTAAGAGCCCAGAAAAGTCCCCCAAACTTTAAAAACCCTCCAGGCTGAACAGTCTCCCAAACTCAGTAGAATCCCCCACCTTGATATGACCCCCAAATTCAGTAGAGCCCTCCTCCAGACTTTCCCATACCAACACAGTTATATGGAACACCTCAAATTCATTACAAACCTCAAGCTTGTGGGGAGCTCCAGCTCATCCTAATCTCTGAACCCAAGAGCCCAAGCTGAGACTATCCCCCACGAACTCAGGGTAATTTCATCCTCTCAGTTGATCACCAGAGGTTTCCAAATTCTAGAGACCAGCCCTGCTCCCGAGCTCAAGAGAAGGGTTCAGAGTTTCAAATGGTCCCGCCGGTGGGGGTGTGGCCATGGAGAGTTCTGAGATCCAGCCAATGGGAGCATGGCATGCAAATAACCCCTATTAGGCCTTCTTGGGGACTGGCAGGGCCCCAGGTCACAATGGGTGGCCCGGGCTGGGCTCTGGAAGCCCTTGAAAGCTCAGGAAGAGGGCTCCTGGGGCTGGCCCCCAGGCAGGCTGGTGGCAGAGGGGTGGGCTGGTGGGGGGAGTTCATGGAGCCAGAGACTACCCTTCCCTCCCTCCTCCCAGTGCTCTCCACCCCCACCAGCGCTCTTGGGCACCACGAGGGTGTCTCCCCTGCCCGACAAGTTTCCCTGCCTACACAGAACAGGCAGCGACTCTCTCTAGCATCCCCACCCCGCTTCCTGGCTTCCCATGGCACCCCCCTGCCAAACCTGGCGATTCGACTGGGGCCACCCCATAGCTCCGGACCAGCTCCAGGGTCCCCACTCCAGCCCACCACCTCTCAGAAGAATTCATCCCTTCCTTCTGACTTCCAGCTTATAAGTAACACACAGCATGACCCAAAGGGGTCTGCCCTCCCCAGTGAGGCTTCCCAGGGCATTGGTGGGGAGCAGGGGAGGGGAATTGAGGGCCAGATGAGGGGGTCTCTGCGGGCTACTCATGCTTGCCTCTCCTCCATCTTCTGCAGACAAGCAGAACGAAGTGGAGATTCCATCACCCACAATGAAGGATCGAGAAAAACAGCCAGCCCCACGTCAGAGACCCTCCCAGCAGCCCCCGCCCCCTGGGCCGCAGTTCCAGCCCATGTCTCAGATCACAGGGGTGAAGAAACTGATGCACAGCAGCAGCCTGAATGATTCCAGCATCCCCCGCTTTGGGGTGAAGACAGATCAAGAGGAGCTCCTGGCCCAAGTGAGTGGCGGCTCAGCAGGGGCTGCACTGGAGAGGGACAGGACAGGCCCAAACCATGGCTGGGCACTGGGTCAGTCTGAAATGAAGATTCAGGTATCCTGGTTTATGAGACTCCAAGGAGAGAGGAGAGTAGAGGAAGCAGGATGGGAAGGAGCTAAGTAATAAGACAGTGTCAGCTAGAGTCTGGCCTGAGCCTGACCCCATGAGGAGCTCTGGAGCGTGCACAGCGCCACAGAATTGAGCCCACCTTGAGGCAAGAGTGCTGTGTCAGTCATTGGTGGTGGGCTGCCCCCAGAGCGGACAGCATTGCCTCCTCCGTGTAGCTCCTGTGGGGAGGGGCAAGAGCAGTTTTCTGGAGAACGGAGCAGCATGAGTCTTGCTAAGCAACAGTCCCAGCAGGTGGGGAAGCATACTCTGGTCAGCGAAGGGGATCTCGGCAGATGCCCCATAGCATCCACTACAGGCCAGATCTGGGTTCAGCCCCTGGCTCTTCCATGATACCTAAAGCCAAGAGGCTCTCACACTGGTTCGTATGGCAGGACGTGGTGCACTCTTCTTGTTGGCTCCCTCAGCTGACATCTATTGTAACGTGCAAGCCAGCAGTAGCCAGTGCCACATTCACTCACCCAGTGCTTATTGAGCACCTACTACATGCTGGCACTGTTCTGGGTTCTAGGGAGACATGGAAAACCAGCCCATGTTTCTTTCCCCCTGAGCAGTTTAGCTCAGAGGTTAAACTGTGCTTTGGGACCAGCCAAGCTGAGTGCACGTTTCAGCTTTGCCACTGAGATGCAGGGTCTTGGGTAAGTCTCCTTGTTCCTATGAGCTTTAGGTCTCAAACCAAGTGAATGAGATTAAGCAGTGTAATGCTTGGCAGATAATCATCACTCAGTCCACAGTTGCTGTGGTTGCTTTGTTATCTTCTGGCCCAGTAGGACATGGACAGTAACTTCTGTGCTGCTGAGCATGTCACCCACTGGGTGAGCAATAATGGTGCTCTTTTCAGACCAGTGCTCTGAATTTCTAGGAAAGAGTAAAGAGGGGTGAAGATCACCCAAGTGGGTAGGGGCTTGGCCCTGGGTCTTGTGACCTCTGGCCTCCGATTCCACCAGGAACTGGAGAACCTGAACAAGTGGGGCCTGAACATCTTCTGCGTCTCAGAATATGCTGGAGGCCGTTCACTCAGCTGCATCATGTACACGATATTTCAGGTAAGATGGGCTGAGTGGAGCAGAGCATGAGGGAGGGGGCAGGGTGGGGAGCAGAGAGCCAGCAGGAATCACTGCCCCCCCCCCCCATACCTACTTACCCTCAGGAACGGGACCTGCTAAAGAAGTTCCGCATCCCAGTGGACACCATGGTGACTTATATGCTGACCCTGGAGGACCACTACCATCCCGATGTGGCTTACCACAACAGCTTGCACGCGGCCGATGTGCTGCAGTCTACCCATGTGCTGCTGGCAACACCCGCGCTAGATGTGAGCACGGCCTGGCCCCCGAGTCCCTCCCCACTCCATCTCCCATGTCCTGTTTGTCTGTCTGGCCCCCGAGTCTCCCCAACCCCATCTCCCATATCTTGTTTGTCTATCTGGCCTTAGGTCTTTGACCTCCATCCCTCTCTGATCCTGTTCCTCTTTCTGATCCTTATTTCACTCTCCTGATCCCCCCTTTGTGACACCCCCATCTCTCTCTTATCCTGTCTCTCAGACCCCTCCCTAATCTTTCTAACCCATCTCTCTCCGACCCCCACTCTCTGCCCCTAGGCTGTGTTCACGGACCTGGAGATTCTTGCCGCCCTCTTCGCGGCTGCCATTCATGATGTGGACCATCCTGGGGTCTCCAACCAGTTCCTCATCAACACCAGTGAGTGGCCCCCCCACGGGGGTGGGGCCTGCCGGGTTGGAGGCGGGGCCTTCGCTGCCCCACCCCACAAGGCTCCCGGTTGGCTCCTGCCCTCCCCTGACCCCCTGCCTGGGCCTGGGCTGCAGATTCGGAGCTGGCGCTCATGTACAACGATGAGTCGGTGCTGGAGAACCACCACCTGGCCGTGGGCTTCAAGCTGCTGCAGGAAGACAACTGTGACATCTTCCAGAACCTCAGCAAGCGCCAGCGGCAGAGCCTGCGCAAGATGGTCATCGACATGGTGGGCGGGGCCGGGGGAGGGGACGATGCCTTTGAGGCTTGGGGAGCCGCAGGGTCTGAGTACAGAACTGGTTGCCCCAAGGAGAGGCATCCCTTGGTGGGGGAGGAGGACTGTGGCGGCTGCAGATGGGTTGTGTAGAGTGAAAACTTGAGAGGCACAGGGCTTCGGCAGCCCCTGTGACACCCCCAAACCCACAGGTGCTGGCCACGGACATGTCCAAACACATGACCCTCCTGGCAGACCTGAAGACCATGGTGGAGACCAAGAAAGTGACCAGCTCGGGGGTCCTCCTGCTGGACAACTACTCTGACCGTATCCAGGTGCTCGCCCACACACCATAGAAGGAGTCTAGGCCTCCTCTCTTCCTCTCTGCTCTTTGGGTCTGGGTGGCTTCCCTCCCTCAGCCTCTGGCTCCCCTGTTGCCCATCTTCCTGTCTCTTTCTTTTCTCTCTCCCTCCCATCTCTCCCTCACAACCACCATCTCCTGCCATCCCTCCTCATTTCTTCTTCCCTTCCTTCATTAACCGTTTCCTGTCTCCTCCTCCCCCAACGCAGCCTTCTTTCCTCTCCCCCTACCTTTCTGTCTCCTTTCTTCATTTCCCCTCCCTCCCTCCATATCCCCACTACCCCTTCACACTCTCCCCATAAAGGGGGTGGTAAGGGAGCATGAGCCCCCACACTGGAATAGGGGCATGGCCTCTGAAGGCCCCCCACCTCATGCAGGTCCTTCGGAACATGGTGCACTGTGCAGACCTCAGCAACCCCACCAAGCCACTGGAGCTGTACCGCCAGTGGACTGACCGCATCATGGCCGAGTTCTTTCAGCAGGGTGACCGTGAACGTGAGCGGGGCATGGAGATCAGCCCCATGTGTGACAAGCACACAGCCTCGGTAGAGAAGTCTCAGGTACAGTTCTATAGCCCCTATGGAAGGCAGCAGGGTGGCCCTTCCCTGCCCATGCTGGCCAGGAGCTTCAAGGCCTAGAAGCTCCTCCTGCCCTGCCTCTCTACAAAGTCAAGTTTTTCCATTTGCTTTTTTCCTTTTCATCTTGATGGGAAATTTGTAGCATGTTCTCTCCTACAGAACAAGCAAACTGTGGACTCACAACTTGGAGACCTGAGTCACACAGATCGAACTCATTTGTAGCCACCAAATAGCATTAATGATAATACTTACCCAGTTCTTAGTTACAGATCTTACATCAATGCAGCCTCTCAGCTTCCCTGTAACCTGGTCACTGATCTTGTCCTCGATTTTTGGTGGTTGTTTTTGTTTTTGTTTTTAACACGTATTTATTTATTTGAGAGAGTTAGCACCAGTGGAGGGCTGGGCAGTAGGGGTGTTGGGGGGAGGGACAGAGGAAGAGGGAGAAGCAGACTCCCCACTGAGCAGGGAGTCCCATGAGGGGCTCAATCCCAGGACCCTGGGATCATGACCTGAGCCGAAGGCAGATGCTTATCCTTGATTTTTGGTGGATTTTGAAATGAGATGCAATGATTCGTCATCGTGTGCTATTTAACTTAACAAGAGGTACAGAAACACAATCTTGTTTGTAAAGTGTGAACGTGAAAGTTTCTCACCCTCCCTACTTCCGGTCTCTTCCCTGGTGAGACCTATTTTTCCCTGGTTCACTGCGCATGCCTTTCCAGACCAGCGTTTACCCAGTGTTGGTACTGTGGACATTTGGGGCCTGCATCGTTCTCTGTCCCAGGGGCTGTCCTGTGCATGGTAGGGTGTAGAGCAGCATCCCTGGTCTCCATCCTCCCCTTCCAGTTATAGCAACCCAAAATATCTCTAGATGCTTCCAAATATCCCCTGAGCATGCAGATCACCCCCATCCTCCAGCTCCTGGGAAAACCAATTTCATACATTTTATGATAGAGTTCTGTTTGTGCAACTTAATAGTAATAAGTTTTGCTTTTTTTTTTAAGATGTTTTATTTATTTATCAGAGACACAGAGAGAGAGAGACAGACAGACAGAGACAGAGAGGGAGAGAGAGAGAGAGAGAGAGACAGGTAGAGGGAGAAGCAGGCTCTATGCTGGGACCCTGATGTGGGACTCGATCCCTGGTCTCCAGGATCACTCCTGGGCTGAAGGCAGCGCTAAACTGCTAAGCCACCAGGACTGCCCTGCTTTTTTTTTAAATATGAATTTTAGGGGATCCCTGAGTGGCTCCACAGTTTAGCGCCTGCCTTTGGCCCAGGGCGCGATCCTGGAGTCCTGGGATCGAGTCCCACATCGGGCTCCCTGCATGGAGCCTGCTTCTCCCTCTGCCTGTGTCTCTGCCTCTCTTTCTCTCTCTCTGTCTATGAATAAGTAATAAATAAGATCTTAAAATAAAATAAAATAAAATAAAATAAAATAAAATAAAATAAAATAAAATAAAATAAAAATGAATTTTATCAACATATACTTATTTTTTTGCAGCTTGCCTTTTTTCCAAGCAATGACCTGGAGATCTAAGTTTCTACACATAGATTTAGCTCATCCTTTAAAAAAAAAAAAAGATTTATTTATTTGAAAAAGAGAGAGAGGGATCCCTGGGTGGCGCAGTGGTTTAGCGCCTGCCTTTGGCCCAGGGCGCGATCCTGGAGACCCGGGATCGAATCCCACGTCGGGCTCCCGGTGCATGGAGCCTGCTTCTCCCTCTGCCTGTGTCTCTGCCTCTCTCTCTCTCTCTCTCTCTCTCTCTCTCTGTGACTATCATAAATAAATTAAAAAAAAAAAAATTTGAAAAAGAGAGAGAGTATGCACATGGGGGGAGGGGTACAGGAAGAGGAAGAAACAGACTCCCCGCTGAGCAGGAAGCTTGATGCAGGGCTCAATCCCAGGACCCTGAGATCAAGACCTGAGCCAAAGGCAAGCACTTAACCTACTGAGCCACCCAGGAACCCCTAGCTCATTCTTTTTTTTTTTTTTAGATTTTATTTACTTATTCATGAGAGATACACAAAGGCAGAGACATAGGCAGAGGGAGAAGCAGACTCCCTGTGGGGAGCCCGATGCAGCACTCGATCCCAGGACCCTGGGATCACACTCTGAGCTGAAGTCTGGTGGTAGCAAACACTCAATAAACGTTTGCTTTAAAAAAAAAAAAAAAAAAAAAAAAAAAAAAAAATAAACGTTTGCTTTGTAAGTGTAACCATTCCCGCTAGCAATCTTCTTTATACTACTGTTACTTAAAAAGTTTTGTTTTCATAGATCACACAAAGATAAACGTCCCTCTTGCCTCTGGCCCAGTGATCACAAGTGCTAAATTTTATTTTATTTATTTTTATTTTTTTTTTTTTATTTTTTTTTTTTTTACAAGTGCTAAATTTTTAAAAAAATATTTTATTTATTTACTCATGAGAGAGAGACACAGAGAGAGGCGGAGACACAGGCAGAGAGGGAAGCAGACTCCCTGTGGGGAGCCCGATGCGGGACTCAAACCCAGGACCCCGGGATCACCCCTTGAGCCGAAGGTAGATGCTCAACCACTGAGCCACCCAGGCATCCCCTAACTCACTCTTTTTGACTATTGTATGGTATTCTCACAGATATAGATAGGTAGTGGTTTCTGGGAAGACATGGTTTTTCTCCTGTGGCTGGACATTGAGGTGTTGAGGAGTTAAAATTCACAGTGACTCAAACAAGATAAGCCTTCATTTTTTTTCCCTCTTATGTAAAAAGGCCTAGAGAAAGAATTTAGCTCCCTTTGGCTCCATGAAATTGTCAGGTACCTAGGAGACTTCTATCATCCGAAGCGTGGGGCCTCTGTCCCCAGAGATCCGTCTCATGGTCACAGATGCTGTTGAAGCTGTAGCCATTCTGGCTACGTAGCAGGGAGGAAAGGTCTCTGCCAGCTGAGGCAGCACCCCTACCCTCTACTCCCACCCCAGCTCCCATCTTCCATCTACCTGTGGTCACATTGCCACCCCTTTATTTTTTTTTTTGCAAAAGTGGCTGGGAAATGTAGTTTTCAGCTGTATGGGGGGAAGCATTGCCTCCACCAAGAAAAATCAAGATTCTGTTAACAAGGAGGAAAGGTAATATCACAGTGAGTTAACCAATACTTTGCCGTGGAGTTAAATTTCTAGTTTTTCTTCATTGTAAAAAAATGTCATTATTACTATCTGTGGGGTACCACAATTTTTTAAAACTAATTGCCAGCCAACCAATATCTGAAGGTTTCCAGTATTTGTTTGCATCTCATGTGTAAAGTTTTTTTTTTTTTTTCTTATCAGTGCAAGAGTTTTTCCAGGGTGGATCTGGAGAAGCAAGACTGCTAGGCTAAATGCTGTCAACATCTTGCAAATTTTACTAGATCCCACAGCATGGCAGGACAATCTGCACCAGCGGACCACCAGTTTTTATCTTTGTTCCTTCTCTTCCAGGTGGGTTTCATCGACTATATTGTACACCCACTGTGGGAGACGTGGGCTGACCTGGTCCATCCAGATGCACAGGAGATCCTGGACACATTGGAGGACAACCGGGACTGGTACTACAGTGCCATTAGGCAGAGCCCGTCACCACCTCCAGAAGAGGAGCCAAGAAGGCCAGGCCACCCACCCCCACCTGATAAGTTCCAATTTGAGCTGACACTGGAGGAGGAAGAGGAGGAGGAGGTGTCTACTGCCCCAGGTGCATTCGAAGTACAGGGATTGTCCATGGCTCAGGATCCGTCCCCAGCCGAGGACCTGTTGGAGGCTGATGGCCAGGATATGCCCATGGAGGTGAAGGTAGAGGAACCGTGCTTCACACAGCAAGCAGACTCAGCAGATAGTGTGGCTGCAGGCAAGGACAAGGCCAGGTCCCCAGATGCATCCGTGGATGCTGTGGGCTGTGGTGGCCCCCTGGCCCTGTCTGTCAAGAGCCCCCCTCTGCCTGCTTTGAGGACCCTGCCCCCTCCAGAGGAAGCCCCGGGCCTCCCGGGCCTCCCCTCCATGGCGGCCGAGGTGGGGGCCCAAAAAGAGCAGGCTGCCAAGAGGGCGTGCAGTGCGTGCACGGGAACATCTGGCGAGGACCCCCCGACCCCCCCAGCTCCTGGCGGGTGGGGATCAGCCGGAGGTCCTACCTGAGTCCCAGGCCCTACTCCCTGTTGCTCTCCCTGCCTCCCTCCACCACCACCATCACCCCCCGACCACCTCCGCCACTGCCTCAAAGACTCTTGGGCCTCCCAAGAAAAAAGAAAACAGAAAAGTGGGTTTTTTTCTCTTTTCTTTTTTTCCTCTTTCCCCCCACCCCCACCCATGGGGCCTCTTTTTGGAGGTGGGGGCTGGGGAATAAGGGGCGGAGGTCCCGGAAGGGATTTTATTTTTGGAATTTTAATTGTTACATTTTTAGAAAAAGAAAAAAAAAAAAAAACAGGATAAAACACAGCCACTGTAGACGCTCCTGTTCCCCCCACCGACTACACCCCTTGTGTCCCTCCCAGTGCGTCCCCCCCTCCCCAGGTCCCAGGCTCAGTCTTCCGGCCTCCTAGGGCTCCCTGCCTGGGCCCAAGCAGGCATCACGCCTCCCTCCAGGTTTTTCTTCTGAATTTTGGAGGGTCCCTGGAACCCCACCAGGAATAGCCATTCTGGGCAGGGTGCTCAGAGGGGGCTGTCACCGTGGGAGGCCCCAGCTCCAGCCCCTCTCTGGTTCACCGCCCACCCCACTCCCCCAAAGTCTTCCACCTCATTTTGCACAAACCTGGCAATACTAACTTGGGGGACAGGGGAAGCTGTGTGCTTTAAGATGTAGCAGAGGGGGGTGTTGGAGGGACGTTCACACCACCAACCTGGGGTCTGAGGTTTGAGGAGAGCCTGATCCCCCCCTTGGCTTGCCATCCCTTTCCCCTTCCACTTTGGGTTCTGTTTGAGTTTTCTCCATTTTGGGGGGGTGGCTCTGAACCACACCCCTCCTTCCAGCTGCTTCTCCTCTTGTTTCTGCCTTAATGATGCCCATGGCTGTAGGAGAGGGGTTTGCAGTAGCTCCCACCTTCACGTTGTGTGGGGTGCGGCCAGGCCCAGAGCCCCCCTCCTGGGCACCCCCCCCCCTCCAGCATCCTCCTGACCCCCTTCATGACCCTTTGCCCTAGGAGGAAGCAATAACAGTGTACATGCACATCCCCTTTCTGGGCAGCCCTTCCCACCCTGGCACCAACCAAAGTCATTTCTCCTTCACCCCCACCTGGCCACACTACCCCACCACCCTTAGCTATTCCTGGAGCAATACAACAGACAGATGCAAGGCTACTCTTCTCCAAGCCATGGGGGACTGTTTGGAAGGAAAGACCCCCCCTCCCTCCCCATCTTCCTCCTCTTTTATGCCCCCCCAGCCCAATTCTGCAGCTGGGCAAGGCAGGGCCTCTCTCTCATTCCCCCGCCCCCAATTCTGAGCACACGGTACTGTAGCCCCCAGCCGCCCCCAGCCTTCCATCTGTCTGTCCGTCCCCGTGGGATGTACCACCCACCCCCACTCCCACAATGCTGTACAGGGTTCATTTTTGTAGCAAAAGTAGTTTCTGTCCCAGCCAGTGACTGGAGTGGGACTTCTTTGGGTTTTCTTTCTTTTCTCTCTCTCTCTCTCTCTTTTTTTTTTTTTTGTACATATTGTATGGTTGGTTTGTAAATTATTCTACAGAGGCAAAAAGGGAAAATAAACTTGCCCTTCCCCAGCTGACCCAGTCAGGGGAAGGAGGGGTGGGGTCTCCCAGAGAAAGAGTACCCACTCCCACTGTATTATACAAACTGTACCATAGACCCCAAATGGGTGGATTCGGCGCTGCCGCTTGATGGGAAGTCGTGTCATTGTAGGGGGCGAGGGCTGAGCAGAGCCTGCCCCTTCCCCCTTACCCAGGTGTGACTGGTGAGATGGAACCCCACCCCCAATCAGGGCTCCTCTCCCCAGCGGGGGGCACGGGACCCCCGCCCTGTGCTGCTCTTGTGTTGTCCACTTTGACGATCAATCAGTCGGTCCGTTGATCGATAATCAATCCTTTGATCTTGTCTCCAATTAAACCGAGGCTTTCACTGATCTTCCTGTCTTATGTGACTTCCTTTCCCACCCTGTTTTTGGTGGGTGCACCTCTCCTGCGCTGTCTGCCTGGGGTGGGGATAAGGCAAAAGGAAGGTTCTGTCCCCATCTCACCCCAAGCAGATAGAACTTGAACGGAGTGCATTGTGTGGCGGGGGGCAGACCCCCCCCAGGCCTGGGCCAGGTGCTGCCTCAGGGACTCCAGGTGAGGTTCAAACCAGTCTTCAGAGGCCAACAGACGTAGGTAAACCCTACTTCCCCTACACAGCGTATCTGACATAACTCTTGGGTACTTCTGGAATCTCAGAGTCATTCCTGGAAACCTCAAGGGGGCCTGATTGATAATGCCTCCACCATCTGGCTGCCAGGCCATGATAAAAGGTTCTCTGGTCAAATTCTGCCGTGCAGACATTAAACTTGATAAACTGGCACAAGAGAATTTATTTACCTCTATGAGTTCTATGAATTCCCAGTTTCCTGGCCATTTTTTTTTAAGATTTTATGTATTTATTCATGAGACACAAAGACACATAGAAGCAGAGGGAGAGGTAGGCTCCCTGTGGGGAGCCTGATGCAAGACTGGATCCCAGTATCCTGGGATCATGACCTGAGCCAAAGGCAGATGCCCAACCGACTGAGCCACCCAGGCGCCCCAAGATTTTATTATTATTTTTCTTTTTTAAGATTCCATTCATGAGAGACACACAGAGAGAGGCAGAGGGAGAAGTAGGCTCCATGCAGGGAGCCCGATGTGGGACTCGATCCCGGGTCTCCAGGATCAGGCCCTGGGCTAAAGGCGGCACTAAACCGCTAAGCCACCCGGGCTGACCACTCACAGTCATTTGATCAAGAGTGGTATGATCAGCTCTATTGGCTGAGCCAGACAAGTGCCCCCAAACCTGAACATCTTAAGGGCAGGGCTCTGTGTTGCTTTGAGCCTGTAAGTCTTGTGATTGGTATCAGGAGAGCCGAATCCTCCCAAATTTACCCACCAGACTGCCTTGGGATGGAAGCTGTTCTACTTGCATGTTCATTCAAGGTTGGGGAGTGAGTGACTTTCAGATATTTTAACCAATCCGCATATTTGAATACTGTTAATTCCGCTCAAGGGATCCTGTTTTTTCCAACCTTTATCAGCCTAATTGACAAACCCTTGATCTCACCGATGTTTCTGACATTCATTTATGCTAATGAGAATTTCCCAAGGGGATAAAGATATGGCTAACAGAATCATTTGTGATTTGAGCTTTTGGTTTAGAATCCTGGCTGCCTCTGCGGTGTGATAAATTGAGATCCACACATACACAGCACTTAAGTGGTTAAGTGCAGTGCGGTCAAAAGATATATATATTCACAGCATGTGTGTTTTGAAACAAATTGAGGGCAGCTTCCTTGGATCTAAGAAGAGGTTGGCTTGCCTACTCTACTATTCCTGTCTAGTTATCAGGGAGTACTTTAGATCCCAGCTCCAGCTGTGTGACCTTGGGCATGATCTCTGACCTTCCATTGTCTCATCTATAAAGTTAGGATAACAAAAATCCCAGTCTAGAGCAGAGCTGTCCAGTGAAACCTAAGATGATGGGAATGTTCTATCTGTGCTATCCAATGTGGTGGCGACTAGCCACAAGTGGCCGTTAAGCACTTGAAATGTGGCTAGTGCAACTGAGGAGCTGGAGTTTTCATTTTCCTTTTACCTTAAGTACCAACATGCAGCCAATGACTCCCATCTGAGACTGTACAGTTCTGGAACTCTAGAGGGCGAATGTATAGGATTTAGCAGGTACAAAGATTTGCAGGCTTCACTGTGGTTTGAAGACATTATAGTATGTAGATATCCTGACCCAGAAGAGTGGGGTCCAGCCTGCACCCAGAAAGGGGAGAAAAAAAAAAGGCTGGAAAACTAGGTAGAAGTTTCCAGGGAATCTGAACTTTGTGCAAGAAGTAAAGAAGAGACAGACGTTTTCCCGAGAGTGTTTCAAAGGGAGGCAGAGTCGGGGAAAGGGTGTCGGGCTGAGGGTCAGGAGGCGACAGCACCAATCTCAGGCTTCAGGGGAGGGCTGATGAGTCTTCTTGCTCTGGACCTCGGTTACCCTAAGTGTAAGCATGATGTCCCAAATGCCTCCTCCGTTGGGACACTGTGACAATCTGAGAATGTGAGTCAGAGGGCAGAAGTGGGCATGTGACCACCAGCTGGCTCTTTAAAATCCTCGTGGTGGGGAGTTCATCTCTCCTCAGGCGAAGGTGGCCTAGGGCAGTGAGGCACAGCACCAAGGCCTTGTAATCTGAAGAAGACAGGGAAACCTGGGGAAGGGGTGGAGTCAGATCAAATTAAAGTTGACATCAGCCACCTCCAAACAAGCTATGTGGTCTGGGACAAACGGTTCTGGCTCTTCCAGCCTTTAGAGGGTCGTGCCCTGTGCCAAACTCATTAGGTGGATTGTCTTATTGGCCCTCCAGCAGTCCTGGAGATATATACTATTATAGGAAACTGAGGCCTGGAAGTGATCTAACGCCATTGAGGGAAGGCAGAGACCTCACTTCACCTATTGTCTGTTCCACAATGATAACTACTAGATAATGACCTGATACTTTCATTATCATCGCTCCTTTTTTTTTTTTAGCCCAACATGGGGCTTGAACTCCCCACCCCGAGATCAAGCATCACATGTTCCACCAAGCCAGCCCGCTGCTCCTATTATTGCTACTTTATTCCACCTGCACAAAATCCTGAGACAGATAATATTTCTCCCTCTTTCACGGAATAAAAATATAAAGATGTACAAATTAAAACACTTGTTTTTATTTTTAAAATTTATTTAGTTTTGGGGATCCCTGGGTGGCTCAGCGGTTTAGCGCCTGCCTTCTGCCCACGGCATGATCCTGGATTCCTGGGATCAAGTCCCACATCAGGCTCCCTGTGTCTCCCTCTGCCTGTGTGTCTGCCTGTCTCTCATGAATGAATAAATAAAATCTTAAAAAATAATAAAAAATAATAAATAAATAAATAATAAAAATAAAAATTATTTAGTTTTAAGTAAGCTCTAGGTCCAAAGTGAGGTACCAACTCAAAACACCAAGATCAAGAGTCATATGATCCACTGACTGAGACAGCCAGGGGCCTGTAAGTAGATTATATATATATATATTTTTTTGCCAGTATATTATATATATTATATATTTATAATTATATATATTATATATACATATACAATATACTGGCAAATAATGAAAAAAAAATGGACCATCCTGGGGTGGGCAAAGAACTTTCATAGCTCGTTAGTGTTGGTAGAAGTTGGCACATAAAGCTTTCCAAGAATGGTCTGACAATACTTATCAAAAATGTAACTGCATGCATTTTGACCTAGCCATTGCAGTTTTTTAAATATTTACTGGGTGATCAGGGAGCCCACTTCTCCCTCTCTTCCCTGCTCAAGCTCTCTCTCTCAAATAAATAAAATCTTTAAAAAATTGTTAAAATATTCATCTGATAGAAACAGTTGGATAAAAACCTAAAGGCACAAAATGCCCATTCCAGTATTGGTTAGAAAAGTAAAGAATGGGGATCCTTGGGTGGCTCAGCGGTTTAGCGCCTGCCTTCCACCCAGGGCATGATCCTGGATTCCTGGGATCAAGTCCCACATCAAGCTGCCTGTGTGGAGCCTGCTTCTCCCTCTGCCTGTGTCTCTGCCTCTCTCTCTCTCTCTCTCTCTCTCTAATGAATAAATAAAATCTTTTTAAAAAAGAAAAGAAAAGTAAAGAACTATTAAAAATGTCCAACATGGGCACCTAGGTGGCTCAGTCCGTTGGGTGTCTGCCTTAGGCTCAGGTCATGATCCCAACGTCCTGGGATCCAGCCCGGCATCAGGCTCCCTGCTTGGTGGGGAGCCTGTCTTCTCCCTCTCCCTCTGCTGCTCCCCCAGCTGGTGCTCGTTCTCTCTCTCCGTCAAATAAATAAATAAATAAATAAATAAATAAATAAATAAATAAATAAATTCTTTTAAAAATCCTTAAAAAAATACATTTCCTCCCTTAAAAAAATGTTCAACATTAGAGGTCACTAAATTATACTTTCTCTGAACAGTGGAAGAACATGCAGCCATTAAAAACAATGAAGTAGGTCTACATTTATTGAAATGACAACATATTTACAATGAGAAGAGCAGATTTCAAAATGTTCTGCATTAAAAAAAAAAATGTTCTGCATTACATGATCCTACTAAAAGATTAAGTGCATAGAAAAGGCAGTTTGTCCATAAAAATATTAACAATGTCTCCAATGGTAGGATTCGGAGAGATCTGTGTTTTCCGTTCCGTAGACTTTGATTTCTGAACTTTAGCAGTGAGCAGGTATTAATTTTATAATCAAGGGTAAAGTTATTTTATAATCAGGGTAAAGAAATACCCGGTGTTTGTTATCTGGGAGGCACAAAGCATGGTAGATAAGCACACAGAGTCTGGGTTCAGCTTGCCTGGAATCTAGCTCCCACGCCTCCAGTTAATGACTGAGTTCCTGGGAGCAGGTTATTTACTTGTTCCGTGCCTCAGTTTCCCCCGCTGTAGAATGCAAATAATAACTGCCCAGGTTACGAGGTGCCAGACGCTGTTTGTTTTACGTAAGTTATTGCACTGGATTCTCACAACAGCCTTACGAAGTATTCTACTGTAAATGGGTCACGGGCTGGGGAGAGCGGACGCGGAGCTCCAGCCCTCAAGCGCCACCCAGAGCCGAGCTGGGGAACTGCAGCGGGTTCGGAAATGCACGCACGCGCAGACCGAGACGAAGGCGTGGCGAGGGCACGCGGGAGATTTCCTCCTGCGCTACGATTGGCTGTCGTGGCTGTCATTAGCCGAGCAGGCCGCCAATGAGGGGCGCGGCCGCTTCGCCTTGGGAGCCCCAGGGCTGAGCGAGCTGAGGCGCTCGGGCGGCTGCAGGTGCTCGAACCTCCAGGTGGGTGAGGGGACCTGGCGTCACTCTCTGAGAGTGACCTCGTGCGTCGTGGTTCCCACTTGTTAAGGGGACCCCAGCGTCAGCCTCCCTTCCTGAGAGAACTCTGGCGTCGTTTGCACCCCTTTTCCCGGAGCCATCAACCCTTTTACCCAAGAGGGACCCCTGAGATGTCCCCTCTTCCTGAGGAGGACCCCGGCGTCGTCTTTCCTTCTGGAGGTGAACCTTAGCATCGTCCCTTCCTCCTGAGAAGGACGCCAGAGCCATTCATACTTCCTTAGGTGGACTCCCAGCTTCATCAGCCCTTCCTGAGGGAACCCGGTGTCAGTCCCCTTCCCTGAGGGGCCCCAGCATCGTCTTTCCTAAGGGACCCAGGCGTCACCCTTTCGTCGAGAGGTCCCCTCTCCTGCCATTCCCCCCTCCGCAAGTGTCCCCAGTGTTCCTTGCCGACAGAGGGCCTGGGGTCACGCCCCCTTGGCTGAGGGTTTCCTGTCACTGCCGTCCCCACAGCCCCAAGGAGCATTATCCGGCTTTTCTCTGCAATTTGAGCCGTCCCACCCCGTGCTTTCCTGCCCGCAGCTTTGGAGGGGGACGGGGGAGACTCAGCTGGCCCGCAGTGTGTGGGCCTTCACAGGGAGAGAGAGAGAGAGAGAGAGAGAGACTGGCTGACACAGGCACTTACTGTGTCCCCTGAGAAGTTCTTTAAGGAACTGGGGCTGTTTCTCCCAAAATGGAAGCCGCAGGAAAGATCTAAAGCTGCCTTAAAATATCAGGGGCTTCTCATGGTTCCTGACATGGTCAGCAGGCACTTAATTGAGTCACCGGGTATGTGTAGGACCGTTGCCTGGAAGAGGAATTACTCTGGCCCATGAAGTCCCAAGAGATCTGATGGTGAGGGTTAGACGGAGGTCAAGAGGGCTTCCTGGTGTTGAACTGAAATCCTGAAAGACTGAGCACAGAGTTGGCAAAATCTGCAGCCTGGAAGAGCTGGCCAATTCCATTCAATCCCACAGCGCTTCAGCGCCCCCGCCACGGAGGTCAAGAATTGTCTCGTCCATATTCAAATACGTGTGACATTCCTGTTGTGTTCATCAAGTGGTGAACAAGATGGAAGAATAGAGGAATAATTCTGAATACGAGGCCCACAAATACTGTGCTTCTGAGTTCTGCAGGCTACTTTTTCCTCAGGGTTTGTGGTGGTTCATCAGGGAACAAAAAGTCTGTCTCCTGCCTGGTTGACTACAAGCTGCATGAGGACAGAAACTGCCTGCTCCTAGTCATCTCTACCCAGTGCCTGGGACAAGGTAGGCACCGAAGTATTTGTTGGCCCTGCCCTGACTCTTCACTTGGTGAATCCTTAGTTGGATTGAGAGATGACCAGGGAGATATGATGCATAACGACAAGACGTGCAGTAGACATGAAAGAGATGTACCTGCCATAACTGAGATTTAAACACCACCTCCTTGGCTAATGAGATTCATCTTTCCTGACCCTGAAGCTAAGAGAAAGTGAAGGCAAAGAGGCAGCTGAAAGCAGCATTGGGCAACTCGGTTTAAAATCTCCCACCAGTGCTTGCTTCGGCAGCACATATAAAATCTCCCACCAAAGTTATTATCAGCTGATTTAATTAGGGCAGATCCTGGAATGTGTAGTCTGAAAGATGCTCCTGAGTGCCCTGCGTAAGGTGTGGCCTAAGAAAATCAAAGTTATGGCCCTGAGGTGTGGATGTGGTGCTGGGGCTCATAGGAGAGTTCTTTAAATAGGGGGAGCTTCCTGAGGCATTTGCAGTTGTTTCATTTACTATAAATATAATTTACCCAGAAGTTTTGAAGAATGCTAATTTTAAAAAATAGGAACAAGCCAAGGTCAGGTAATTTTGCACCCTGGGCCCCTCCAATCTTGTTCCTTTTCTAGCTCTCCGTCTCTGGCAATACTTCCTCTTTCCGCCTGGAAGCCCACAAGAGGGTGCTGCCTTCCTTTTCGACCACGCCTCCCGAATTAGCTCAGAGAGTTATGGGGAGCTACAAAACCATCACAAAATAAGGCAGATGGGTTGGTGGAAGCACTGAGTTTTCACGGGTTACAAGAGCCACTGAGGGATTTTAAGTAAAACACGTGAAGTGCTCTGAGGTCATTAAATGTTATACCATTAGCATGCTAATGGTAACAACCTCGATAATCCTGATGAATGTTAGCATTTCAGATTTCCAGTACTTACCTCATTCCCTTCTGTGAGACTACACTTATTGTATCTTACTGTGTGCCAGGTGCTAGGTGGTTATTATCCCCATTTTACAGACGAGGAAAGCCAGGCACAGAGAGGATTTGCACCAAGTTGAAGTGCCAGATATGGGTCTCAAGGCTAATCTGTTGATTCTAGTGTATTCCCCCCCCCTTAAGTTCTATCTTCTGCAATATTTAGTTCCACTAACACTTATTTTTTAAAACCAGAATGCACACCCAAGGGAGAAGATATTCATTGAATCGAAGGCATGTTGTATTGCACAAAGCAAGGGGCTCTAAGCATCCAGTACTACAGTGCCCTTCACAGAGCTAAAAGTTACCTTAGACACTGTCCACTTGATTGAGAGCAGGAAGTTATTTTTACCATCACTATGAATCCACCCTCTTTCACCTTCATCTTTGATAATCTTTCTATATGGAAACTTCCCCTCGGCTTATAAACAGGCTCTGTCTTTCAAATCTCAAAAACAAAACCCCAAACCCACCCTGAACTCTTTGTTCTGCTGTAGCTTTTTTTTTTTTTTTTTTAAGATTTTACTTATTTATTCATGATAGTCACACAGAGAGAGACAGAGAGGCAGAGACACAGGCAGAGGAAGAAGCAGGCTCCATGCAGGGAGCACGACGTAGGACTCGATCCCGGGTCTCCAGGATCAAGCCCCGGGCCCAAGGCAGGCGCCAAACCGCTGTGCCACCCAGGGATCCCTTTTTTTTTTTTTTTGCTGTAGCTTTTCATCCAGTTTTTTTCGCCTCTTCTCATCCTAATGCCTCAGAAGAGATATTCATATTCCCTTCCTCAGTTTCCTGCACTGATTCAGTGTTGTCTTCTCAGCAACAGTACCTGTTGCAAGGAGGCACTCCATAACCATTTACTGAAGGAATCTGCTGCTCTACTTTCATTATTCTACCAAAAAGGTTCTCAGTTAACTTTCCAGTCACCAGATCCAGTGGGCATTTGAAGGGTTCTTTCTGAAGTCCTTTGTGCCTCATAGCATTGTTCCTTAAATTTTTTGTGCTAGGGCAGCCCCGGTGGTGCAGCGGTTTAACGCCACCAGCAGCCCAGGGCGTGATCCTGGAGACCCTGGATTGAGTCCCACATCGGGCTCTCTGTATGATGCCTGCTTCTCCCTCTGCCTCTCTCTCTCTCTCTCTCTCTATGAATAAATAAATAAAATCTTTAAAAAAAAAGGGGGGGGATATTCCCTAATATTAAAAAAAATTTTGTGCTAGATTTTTTCTCCACTTATCTTTTGTGACACTATACTTTTCTTCATTTCTCTCATGCTTTTCTGCTGCTGCTGTTTGTTGGGGCTTTTCTTCCATTTACTCTTTAAATGTTTCTCAGAATGTGTCTTTAACCCACTGTTCTTGTTCTACACCAGTAAGTCTTCCAGTGTGGTCCCTGGATGAGTAGTAACAGCATCAACTGGGAATGTAAGAAATGCAATTTCTTGGGACCCACCTATTGAATGAGAGACTTCTGGAAAATTCAACACCCACTTATGATTAAAAACAAACAAACGAACAACAACAACAACAAAAACCCCAAACACCACATAGCAAACTAGTCATAGAAGAAGAACTTGAAAAAAGTTCCAGCAAATCTTAAAGTATAGCTTACAGAAAATCTTTTGGCAAATATCAGACTTAATGGTAGCACGTTAGAAGCACTCACCTTATTATTGGGAATAAGACAACTATTCCCATTATTCCCACAACTAACCAACATTTTGACAGAGGGTCTTAGCTAATGCTATAAGGCAAGAAAAATAAATGAGTGGTATAACTACTGGAAAAGATGACATTCCACTACTATTTGCAGATGATTTAACTATCTGCTAAAACAAAACAAAACTAGAAAGAGGCTGGTGGAAGATTGGGATATCTGTATCAACAACTTTCCCATATACCAGAAATACTTTTTTTTTTTTTTTTTTTTCAGAAATACCAATTGTAAAGGATTGAGAAGTAAAGATCTCATTGACAACAGCAACCAGACCAATAAAACCCCCATGAATAAACCTTTTGCAAGGCCTATGTGGAGAAGTTATAAAGCTTTCCTGAGCCAGCAAAGACGACTTCATTAAATAGATACATAAAGTTCATGAATGGAGAGACTTATTATTGTAAAAATATTATTACTCCCCAACTCGACAATTTTAATGCAACCCAATTAAAATTTTCATTTTTCATGGAATTTCATCCATGAAGCAAAGAATAAATATACAGTAACAGTTCAAGGTTTTGTTTTGTTGTTTTTTTTTTTTTTGTTTTTTTTTTTGGAAGAAAAGGGAGAAGGAACTTATTCTGATACTAAGACATGTTATAAAACTGTAGTACTTGAAATGATGAAATTGCTGCAAAAATGGATATTTAGGTAAAACAGCAGAAAGCCAAACAGAATTGAGATCCTGTGCATTCATGAGAAGTTTGTATGTGATTGGGATAGCATTTCAGAACCATAGGTAAAGAATTAGTCAAGAAATGGTTTGAAAAATAAATGGTCGAGCAGCAATACCTATCCATACAAAAAAATTAAATTCCTACTTGATACCATACATATAAACAAATTCCTGTTGGATTTTAAAACAGTACAAAAACAAAACTTAATAATATCTGAAGAAAAAAGATATTACAAAAATTTATTGATGTCAGGATTAGTCAGGATTAGTCTATTAGTCAGGATTCTTGGTTTCAACAGAACCATCAAAACTCAAGTCTGGTTAACCTCAGCAGAAACAGCGTACGGCCAGGAGATAACTTCACAAATGGGTAGGAAGCTGAGGAAAATGGCAAGAGCCAAAAGTCCTTCTTAAATATGACATAAAAGAGAAGAAACATGAAGGAAGAGTGATAAATTTGACTGTGTTAAATTTATAAAGAACTTCTAAAAGCAGTAAGAACATGGTTTGTTAACAACCACTTTGGAGGGCGATCTGGAAGCATCTAAGGAAAGCTGTGCTTACCTAAGATCTAGTAAGTTGCACGTCTTAGTATTCCCCTGGAGAACTATACACATTTGTGCCCGAGGAGACATGGTTAAAGTAGGCATTTCACCCTTATCTGTAATTCTGAGAAATGAGAAGACCTAAATGTCTGTCAGTACTGGAAGAGATAAAACAGAACATGGGTAATTGGCAAAAGGAATGTGATGTCACAAATAGAAAGATCTAGAAGTCGGGGGGGGAGCAAGTTGGAGAATAATATGGGCAAAATTACGCCATTTTTGTAAGGAAATACATAGAACATTATTGCAGTCTGATTTAAATTGAGAGGGGGCTGGAATGAAGAGATAGTAAGATTTCAGCTTTATCTATAATGTTCTTGTTTTTCTTTTTAAGCTAATACTTAGGTACTTAACAGAGAGAAATGAGCATGGTCCACAGGGCTTCTTCTGACCCCATGTTCCTCCTCCCTCTCAGCTTCATCTAGATTGTTCCCCAGTACCACTGGACCTTTGAATGTGATGCTTCTGTCCAGAAACTTGCCCCTCCTTTCCTCACCTAGTTTACTCTATCAGTTCCTTTTGGTTTCTGTGAGAAGACCACCTCCTCAACAATGCTTTCTCAGGGCCTCTGACCTTGGTCAACCTCCTGGCCTTCAGAGGACTTACCTTTGAACTTAATTACATATGCATCTTGTGATCCTTCACTCTAGCTCTACTGTTTCATGCCTGTTCCTCACTGTGTCTGAACACTTCCCTTCGGGTCTGGTAAAATAGTCATTCCAGAACTACTTGTGGAAGCATTAAAGCCTGAAGGCTAGAAAAATGACTGTGCACACTCCTAGAACAATTGTATCTCGAGGCCTCAAACCAGACACACCCCCAAACATTGTCACTTTCCTTCTATACCTGCAGCCTCCTCAAAGCTTCTCTACCCCCAGGGTGTTCCCCCCTCTTCCCCCCCGGCCCCAGGCTGTTTTAAGGTTGAAGCCACCCAGGAACATTCCTAATTCTCTGCCCTTTTGTCTCATCAGTCTCTTCACCTGTAAATTTGACCTCTCTCCATTCCCACAGCCTAATCCAAAGGGCCATCCTCTCTCACCTGGCTGATGCAACAGCTGCTTCTCCTTTCCCAACGCACCCCAATCTGCAACCAAGCCACGTCCACATAGCTTCCAGAGCCACGGACTTTCAAGGGGGTATTTAACCATGACCCTCAGCAGCCTGTCACTCAGCACACTTTTAATATTGTTTCACCATCAGGCTTACCTGTAGAGTTGGCCTGGTTTACTCCAGGTCTGAGGGGTTCTGGGGTGCCAGACTTTTCATTGTTCAAATTGGGAATTTCCTGGGCAAACCAGGACAGGCTGGTCATTCTACTCCGTGAGGCTGTAATTTCCACAAGGGCTCATTTGGGGTCCGTTCACTAGCACAGTGAGGTCTTTTTTAAAGTTGTCTTTGCAGAATTAGAAAGTGAATGTAAATACTCACCTTGCTTGGTCCAGCAGCTTACATGGGGCCTAATGCCCAGTCAGTGCCCAAGTACCATTTTTGCAGATAAGAAACTTCACAGGGCCGATACCCAAACTGCTTTACTGAATTGGCTGAAAACTGACCTCAAGACCAGGGTTCTAACCCTTGTAGAAGGAAACATCACTCTGGGCTAGAATGTGTGGCTTCTGGCAACCGAATTACCTGCAAATTCCTCGACTCTAGATAAGATCCCTGTTTCCGGAATGTTCACTGATATACACACTGACCCCATGAGACCTCCTTGTATCCCCTTCTCACAAACATAGTGGCAGAGCGTGTTGTGGCTTCTTTGGTGTCCGCTGCAGTTGAACCTGAAACCTACCACTTGGTGGCCACGTGACCGTGGGCAAGTCATTTCTCTGAACCTCCATCTTTACAGAATGCAGGCTTGCCCTTCCTAGCTCCCAGCACTCTTGAGGATCAAATAATGTGCAAAGACACTGCAAGTGCTAAAATGGCTATCCAGATATTGTGCTTCCAACTCCTAGTCTTCCCCCTGTCCATTTCATGCAGCCAAGGCAGATTTATTTTCTTGTTCCAGTAAAAACCTTGAGAAGAGGACCAAGGAAACAGGACAATTATGACAAGCTTCAGGTGAACTGAGTGAATGAAGCTGTGGGGATGGGAGGTAAGGTTTTCCCTGGAAGGGAAGGAGTCAAATATTTCCTCTCTAAGCTACTTGGGAGAACCTATGACAGGCCGGATAGTTGAGACCATCTTCATTCCTCTTTGCTCTACTCTCCCAATACAAGTAAGAGTTAATTGGCCTAAAAAGAGATCCAGGCCATATACTGCCTTCACATGAATTGTTCAGAAGAGGGCAGGTTATACTGAGCCCTTTGCCTGAGAAAATCCCCAAGGACCCCTTTATCCTTTAATACCCAGGCCCCTAGATAAAAGGCTCAGTTTGTGTTATTGAAGCGCAGAAAAATGACTGGATAGATTTTCACCGATTTGGAAGGCATGTTGGGGATGGTTTGCCTTAAAATAGAACTCCGGGGAGCCCTAAGAGAGGCGTCAAGGAGTTAGGTCATTGTCTTCAAAGCAGCCACAAGTGACAAAGTGAGCCCTGTGTGGTTTGCCTATGGGGAGAAAGATGCCCTACATGTTAAGATGCGATGGGCAGAGAAAACGAACTGGTTTCAAATTCAAACTCGAAATCAAAGACTTGAGTACGTTTCAGAAGAGTCCTTTCTGTCTCCAGGTTCGAGACCTCCAGCTGAGAGCCCGGGTGGAAGACACTAGTTAGTTTGTTCTTTATTTTCATTGGAAAGTTATATGGTTACTTATCGACAAAAAGACTGTCCAGGGCAGAGATATCCAGTGGTTTCTATGTACAGGCCCATCCCTGGGGTCCACACCTCCATGGGAGCCTCACCCTCGAGGCCTCAGCTGGCTCCTTCCCAGGCCTCCAGGAACCAATCACAAAGACACAAGGAACAAAAACCGGCCTGACCTCGGCATCTGCTTTTGCCCCAAAGGGAGGTGGCGGCTGCTGGGAGGGGACCCAGGCCTATTGTCAGGATGGCGGGTGCAGGGGCTCTCTCCTTCATACACCCCCCTCCCAGGAAGGGACTACTCTGACAGGCTCATGGGTTCCCACTCTGGCCTTCTTTTCCTTCTAGTTGTCATTTTAACACCGAGGCATCTCAGCCTCCCGTCTTGGAGGGTAAGCATTTGCTCTGTCGCCTTTTCTTTTGTCCCTGTTTTTGTACAAAAACAACAATACTCTCAATCAGACCATTTTTTTGCCCAAGAAACAAAAGTGGCTCAACAGGTACAGTTCTGCTGGTCGATCTGCTTCCGGCAGGGTTCCATGGTGACAGCGACACCCACCCCGCTCCGGCCGGATGTCATGTGGGTCACCTCACTCCAGGTGTCTGTGTCTGGGTCATAACACTCCACACTGTCCAGGAATGTGTGGCCATCGTAGCCTCCTGCAGGGAGAGCAGAGTCACCCCCTTTGAGGGCAGGAGAAAGAAAGAGGGAGAAGGAACCCCAAGAAGCCTTCCTACTGGAATTTGAGCCCAATCCCCCAAAGATGGGGTTAAACAGTGCTCTCCACCCAGATCCCCACTCCCAGGGCCTCACCCAGAACGTAGATTCTTCCCTGGTGCACAGTAATCCCTAGGGCACTTCGCCGATGCTTCATGGGAGCTACAAAAGTCCACGTTTCCGTCTCTACATCATAGCGCTCCACGCTGTTCAGCTGGTCCTGACCATCATAGCCCCCCGCAGCATAGATACAGTTGTGCAGGACACAGACTCCTAAACCGTACCATGCAAACAGAGTGATTCCAGGGCCTGGTGTTGAGAGCCCCAGCCACCACCTTCTTGGGGGCACCCTCCCCTTCTCCCTCTCCTGGGGGACCCTTTAGAAACAAAGCCAGAAGAGAAGAGCTTGGACTTTCGGAATCTAGCTCTCCCGTGTGTGCCTCAGGGTTTAAGACCAAAACAGGAAGCCTCCCCCAGGCTTTGCTAAGTTTCACTCCCAGGGGTGGGACAGTGTTCCTCCTCACTCCCCTCCTGGCAGCCCCCATACCCACCTGCCCCACTTCGGATGGTGTTCATGGGTGTGATCATTCGCCACTCATTTCTCTCGGGGTAGTAACACTCTGCTGAGCTGAGGCGGTTTGTTCCATCAAAGCCCCCGACGGCATAGAGCAAACGGTTGAGGACAGCCACTCCCACCCCGATCCTTCGAGTCAGCATGGGAGCCACCAAGTGCCACTCATCCCGTTCTGGCTCATACCTGCAAGGGCATAGTAACGGTAACAATGGCAATCACAGCTGACCTGTGTGGAACACTTACTATGACCCAATATGCTGCTAATTCTTTATGCACCTGAACTCTTTACTCCTCAGAGCTTTTCTCTGAGGAAACAGGTTCACAGCCATCATCTGCTCAAGGTTACACACGCACCTGTTGGACGCTGGTGGTGGCTCCACCATATAGCACTGCCAGGCCCTGTGCTGTGTTGTATGTTAGCTCAGCAAAACCCACTTTGACCATTGGGCAGGTAGTCCTTACTATCATCTCCCACTTCCCCCATCATCTTTAGATAACAAGATAGAAGCACGGAGGGATGAAATGGCAAGACCAGGGTCACCAAGGAGCTGGAGGTTTGACCCAGCCTTCTAGGACACAAGAATCTGGGCAGCCCGGTGGCGCAGCGGTGTAGCACCGCCTGAAGCCCGGGGTGTGATCCTGGAGACCCGGGATCGAGTCCACGTCAGGCTCCCTGCCTGGAGCCTGCTTCTCCCTCTCCCTCTGCCTGTGTCTCTGCCTCTCTCTCTCTGTGTGTCTCTCATGAATAAATAAATAAATAATTCTTAAAAAAAAAAAAAAAAAAAAAAGACACAAGAATCTTAATTCTAACAACTAGGCTGCCACCCAGGATGGTTTTCGTACAAGTGTGCTGTTTGGTTATAATTCCCATTCCCCAGCCTCGCTCCAAACCCACCAGTACCAGATCTCCAGCAGTGGGCTAGGGAGTTTAACAAGTTCTCCAGCTGAGAACTGTATCCTGGATCAAGCTTCTGAAAGAGGAGAAGGCAGAGAGGACTGTCTGGCAAAAGTCAAAAGCCAAAATTGCTTAGGCTCTAAACACAGGGTCATCATGCAGTTCTGCATGTTGTACACTGCACAAGAGTCCCACATCCAAGGGGGCACCTTCCACACAGAAGACCTCATACATCAGTTTATTACAGCAATTTTGGGGCAGATGGCAGTGAGGTGTCATGTCTTAATAAAATTAGCATTTTATAACAACTTCCAACTGATAGAACTCTTTCCAAATCTGCAGAAGTTGTATGGGTTTGGGACAGCCCTGTAAGCAATTCCCAGGCCCAGACACATCATCCAAGGTCACTGACCATAAATCCCCCATGAATTCAGCTTCACCTGAGGCTTCCCCTCCCTAAAGCCAGGACAGAGACAAGCACTCAACAACAGGGGGAATCCCCAAATTCCAATGGCTTGGGGCCTGTCAGCAATGGGAACCTCCGAGCCCATCCCTCCAGGCCCTGCCACTCACCTCTCCACACTGTTGTGGTGGATGCAGCCGTGGGAGCCACCGACAGCATAGATGTGCCCATCAATGACCCCAACCCCAATCCGATTGCGTGGTACACTCATGGAGGCACAGGGCGACCACTGGTTGGTCATGGGGTTATAGCAGTCCAGGGCGCTGGAGTCGGTGTTGCCGTCTGGCGAGTTGTTCCGGCCGCCCACAGCATACAGCAGCCCACCCACTACGCAGCCCGCCAGGCCACTACGAGGCACCTGCAGGTCTGCCAATCGGAGCCAAGTGCCATCACTGGGGTTGTAGGCCTCTAGGTAGCTGAGTGACTGGCGGAAGTAGCCACCAGCGGTGTAGATGAGCCGGCCCACTTTGGGCGCCCGACAGGGCATCACCTGCGTGGGCTTATGCAAGGTCAGCTCCTGGAAGATCTTGACCAGGTAGTCCTTGCAGCGGGAGTCCGACTGCAAGATCTCACACTTCTGCAGCTGCATCTGCAGGAAGTGGGGTGTGAGCGAGTGACATCGCACAGCCCGGAGCAATGCCTGGACATAGAAGCGCCGCTGCTCACAATCATACTTGACCCAGTTGATACAGGCGTGGAAGACCTCGGACTCGCAGCGCACATTCAGATCGTCTCGGCTGATGAGAGTCACCAGCTGGCAATGGGACAAGTTGAAGAACTCCTCTTGCTTGGCCACCTGCAGAGGGCATTACTGTGACAGGCTGACTCCCCTCAACGGCGGTATGATCACGGCCAAGTCACTCAACCTGCCTCTGACAATCTCAGTTTCCTATTTTGTAAAACGAGGATTCGAATAGTGTGAACTTCATAGGTTGTGAAGAAGATTAAATGAGTTAATGCTACAGGCATATGGTACCTAAGTACTCAGGTAGATGGGTGAAGGCACTACTATGTACCTTTTTGTATCATTGTGTGCTTGAACTACAAGATTGTTACCTCTATTTTCAACAAAATTACTTTTTCAAAAGGGTAGATGGACCAAAAAGGAAAAAGTAATGGGGACAGAATATTCTAGAAAAAGTGTAGGCTCTAAAGAAAGAAGGCTGAGCTGCAACTTGGCCCACTACTTTCTAACTAGGTGATCTTGGGCAAATATCTCTAACACTCCATGCCTTGTTTTTCCTCCTCTGTAAGAGCAATTGTATTAGTAGCTACCTCAGAGCCGGGGCTACTCCTCGGGTGTACAGGGTCCTGGGCAAATATTTCTTGTCAGGCACTAGTCTATATAAATAACTCAATTACCAATATTGGTAGGTCACAAATGTCCTGGTACCTCAAGCCCACACGGTCCCTTTAAAGAAACACTGCAGGCCTGTGGGAAAGCCCTGCTCACAGACCACCCTCACCTTCCAGGAAGCCATGGGCCTTAGGACAAACGCCAGCGCTCCTCAGGGCATCTGGTCGACCCCAATGTGGGGGAGAGGGAAGGAGAACATCCACCCCTTAAGAAAAGAGATGGAAACCAGGGCAGTATCTACCCTAGCTGATCCCAGCCACTGGAAGAGGACTTTTAGAATTTCCAGGAAGGCACACTAAAGCACAGAACTCCCTAAAGCGTGGGGCCTGGGGTACAGCCCTGTTGGGCCAGGCCTAAGGGTGGTACTTCCTCAAAGGATAGTGGGGGAAAATCCAATGATTTAAAGAATGGAAATCACTTAGAACAGGGGGTGGCCCACAGCAAATGTTCAACAAACACTTATTATTATCATCATCCCAGGGGCACAACCTCTAGTAGCTGCTACCCAAGAATTTGGGCTCATCATTGTGATTTACAAGGCATCTGTTATTTTCTGCTCACAACTTCCTCCACTTAAAACCGAAAATGAAACCAAGTACAGGGTAAGGACAACACAGCATGGACCACAGGAAACATGTCTAAGGGTCACATTTGAGATAGGAAGCATGTCATGGGTGTTCAATAAATATTTGCAGACTGTCTGAAATATTAGGCCCCCAATAGCGTACCCTAAGGTTGAGCTGCACCCTGTCCCCAGCCCTGACCCCAGAGAAGTCGGGGATCCCAGACATAGACCCATGAAGTTCTCACTTTCCTCAGCTGTTTCCCACAGTCACCCCAGATGTGCAGACTAGGACTTCAGAAGCCCATTTCTCTCCAGCTCCCCGATCTGACCCTTCTCATCTCAAGGGAAGACAGGGATGACAGGGATGTCCATCCATCTATCCCTGGTCCTTCTGATACCACCGTCAAGCCCTGGCTCCCTGTCTCTTCCCGTCACTCACCTCTCCGAAGTGCATATAGATGTACTCGCGGGCACGCTGGTGCAGCTCAGCGCAGCCGATCTGTTCAGCGAAGTTGGCAATGCCAATGGCATTGCTGGGGTCCAGCTGCTGCACGAGGAAGTCACTGCAGGCACGGACGACGCTGTCGATCTGGTACATGACGGCGCCATTCATCACGTGGAGCACGCACTTCTCACCCATGGAGATGGAGGCCGTGTAGGCAAACTCAATTAGGCGCTCCATGACCTTGGGGTGGATGCCCTCAATGGACACCACCTCCATGCCCTGCTCCCGTAGCCCATTGGTGAACATGGCCTTGAAGACGGGGCTGGATGAGGCCAGCACCACCTTGTGAGCCATGAACTGGGCAGCTGGCGCGTCCTCGTATTTGACCTGCAGCGTGACGTCACACAGCTGCTGGCTGAGCCGCAGCTCGTTCATGATGCCGAAGGCCTGCTTGGTGTGGTCCTCCAGCGTGTAGCTGAAGGTGCGGTTGCCGTGCTGGGAGGGCGTCACCTCGGCTTTGCACTCGGTGGAGGCGTACATCACCGTGTCCCCTGCCCCCTCGGGGCGCTGTGACCTCAGGGGAAGGAATCGAGTGCGGGCCCCAGCCCCGCTAGGCCCAGGTTCCGGCTGCATGGGGTTCCAGGTGACAAGGGACAACACCACCACTGGCACTCAGAGGCCTGGAGGAGGGAGAGCACAGGGCTGGGGGCAGGGCCTGGGGGCAGGCCTCCTCTTTTACGATAAAACGACTCCTAGACCAGTTTTCCTTCCCAAGCCCAGGTGAAGCAATGTCCGTCTGTGCTCACTCAGCGCCACATGGCTTCACCAGCCCAAGAGTCCAATTTAAAACACAGGTGAGATGATGTCTTTCCCTTGTGCCGAATCCTCCCACAATTCCCTACAGCACAATGAGTGAAACCAAACTCTTCAGTGTCCTACTAAAGCCCTACACAGTCCGCCTCTGTCCACCTCTTCCCTTCCTAGACAGAGCACATCTAGCTCATTCTTTCATTGGCCTCACCAACATTTACTGATTATTTACTGTGTACCAGGAACCGGAGACATCCCAGTGGAGACAGGCAGACATAAACTGTGCCCCCCTGGAGGACACTTGGCGAGGGATGGGCCATAAGTAAAACAAACAAGACCTGAGTAGGAACGGGGGGTTATGAAGAAAAGGACCACAGCACTGCGACAGTGTGGCCTGGGGCAGTTACTTTAAATCGGGTAGTCGGGGGCTCTGTTAGAGCGGAGACAAGAAGGATGCACACACGGAAGGGGTTTTCCAGGCAGAGGGAATAGCAAGTGCAAAGGCTCGGAGGCAGAGCGAGAGAGACCAGCTGGAGCATCAGGGAGGAGTGTAACAAGAAATCCTGCTAAAGGGAAGGTTTCCGTGAACCCTGAGGAGGCTGGAGGGCCAGGGCACGAGCTGTTTTGAAAGGTCCTGTCGGGAGAAGAGGGGCATCTGCAAGAGGCTCCCCGGGTTCTCCCTTTATCTTTCCCGGACCCAGCGCAGTCCTCTCCTCCCTGTCTTACTTCTACCACCGCACTTGTCGGAAACGGCGATGAGCTCGGCCGCTGGCTTGTTGAGGGCGGGCGGGCGCCTCCGCCTCTCAGCCCCGCGCTTCGGGAGGCAGGGAGCCCCGGGTCGGTCAGGGTCGCGCCCACCCTAGCATGTGCCTCCCCAACGTCCTGCCTGGGGCCTGGCACTGCTCAGGGGTCAGGACGCGGTGGCTGGCTGGCCGGCTGCCCGCCTCACTGCCTGCCGGAGCACCCTCCTCCACCGGGCCCAGGGCCGCTCGCCGCCTCTCCCCGCCCGAGGCCCGTGCCCAGCCTCTTGGTCTCCGGCCAGGCGGCCGACGGTGCCCCTTGGACACCGGGCTCTTCCCCACCGAGCGGTGGGGGGACTGCGCATGCCCTGCCCGAGCCGCCAGCGAGGCCCGGAGAAGGGAGGAAGTGACCCTGCCGCGGCCTTTCCGCTGGCAGCCCCGAGGCGCGCTCCCAGCTCCCCGGCGCGCCGGGCTCCGGGGCCCTCGGTCGCGGGGCGCTGCCTGGGCCTCTCGCCGGCTTGCGTAGCCCCCGGGCCAGCCCTCGAGTCGCGCCGTCCAACAAAAGGCCAGGACTCGGGCCTCGCCCTCCTGGCCCCCCGCGGGGCCGCGGGAACCCCAAGGCGCCCGGGCCCGCGGCGCCCCGTCCCCCGACCCCCGGGGCCGTCCCGGCCCGCCGTACCCACAGCCCGGGCGCAGGCCGCCTCACTCACCCCGCCATGGCCGCGCTCGAGCTCCGCCTCCGTCGCCCAGGCCCGGGCGCCTCCATCGCTGCGCGCCGGGGGGAGGCGCGGAGCGCGCGCAGGTCACCATGACTAAGCAGAGCCGGGCGCCGGCCGTGTCAGAATAAGAGTCCCCGCGGCCCGGGCCTCCGGCGGCGGCGGGGCTGACGGATGCGCCGCGCCCCCCGCCCCGCCCCGCCCCGCCCCCCCCCGCCGCCGCGGGTCTCGGAGCTGCGCAGCCCCGGCGGGGCGACCACTCGGGCCCGTCACTGCGGCGCGCCCGGCCGCGTGGTCGGAGCCGCCGGGAACCTCAGCCCGGGTTCGAGGCCCGGCGCCTCCCTGCCTGCACTGGAGGTGGATGGGCAGCCCCCCCGGCCGCGCGCTCACCTCGGCCCCCGCGCAGCCTCGTAGCTCCGGCCGCGGGGCGGGGATGCCCGGGGCACCGCAGTGGCTCCGGGCACAGGGGTGCCCCCGTGCGCAGAGCTTCCCGGAAACCCCCAGAGCAACCCTCCGCGGCCCGGCCGGGGGCGGCTCCCACCTAACTTTCGCTATGGGGCGCCCGCGGCCGCCGTTGGGGGGACCTTGGCTCTGGGGCGTCAAAGCCTGCGGGGTCTTGGACGTCGGGTGGGGGGGCGACTTCGGGTCGGCGGGGAAGGAGGCGGGGAGAGGGCGGAGAGGCGCGGCGGGGAGGGAGCCGCGATTCCCCGCCCTTCCCGCAGGTGCCCGGCGCCCCTGGGCGCGGAGCGGGCGACGGCGAGGGAGCAGGGCGGCGGCGGGGGGGGAGGGGGTCCGTCCCCACTTGCGCTGGCCCCTTCCATCCCCCGGATCTCAGCATCTCAGCGTGTGGCTGCTCTCCCCGACCCTCTCTTTTCCCTTTAACCCCACGCAGCTCTGGGTCCAGTGGTGAAGGATCCGGCTAGATTTATTTACCTAGTTGGCTTTTCTTTGTTTTTATTTTTATTTTTTAGATTTTATTTATTTGAGAGACAGTGAGAGAGCAAGCTCCCGCACGAGTGGGAAGGGGCAGAAGGAGACAGAGAAGCAGGCTTCCCGCTGAGCGGGCAGCCCTATGCGGGGCTGGATCCCAGGACTCCAGGATTCTGACCGGCTGAAGGCAGAGGCTTAACCAACTGAGCCACCCAGGCGCCCCTCCTTATCTTTATTTTTTAGTTACTTCCGGTCTAGAGGTGTGTGAAGTTCGCCTGCAGGGGTTTGAAGCCCGGCTCCGCCACTGTCCAGCTCCGAAGGGATAGGTCCCTACCTCAACCTGTTCACGCTTCAATTTCCTCCCTGTAAAACCTACCTGCAAGGTGATCATAAGGGTGAAATGGGAATGCTAGTGCCCAGTGGATATGAACAATTGTTATTTTTCTTTTAAGATTTTATTTATTATTTATTCATGAGAGACAGAGAGAGAGAGAGAGAGAGAGAGAGGCAGAGACACAGGAGGAGGGAGAAGCAGGCTCCATGCAGGAAGCCTGATGTGGGACTGGATCCTGGGTCTCCAGGATCACACCCTGGGCTGAAGGCGGCGCTAAACCGCTGAGCCACCAGGGCTGCCCTAATTGTTATTTTTCACTGCAAGGGATACTGATTTGCCATTCATGCTGATTATGATATAAAGTTAATTTTTAAATGTATTTATTTTAACAAGAGCCCATCTAAGCCAAACTATGGAAGCAGCCTAAGTGTCTATCCATAGATGAACAAATAAAGAAGATGTATATATTTATATTATTCATAAAAAAGAATGAAATCTTGCCATTTGCAAAAACATGAATGGAGCTAGAGAGTATAATGCTAAGCAAAATAAGCCAGTCAGAGAAAGATGAATACCATATGATTTCACTCATATGTGGAATTTAAGAAACAAAGGATGGGGTGCCCACCTAGGTGGTTCAGTTGGTTAAGCTTTGACTTTGATTTCGGTTCAGGTCATGATCTTAGAATTGTGAGATGAGCCCCACAATGGGCTCCATGCTGGATGAAGATGGTGCTTTTTTAAAAAGATTATTTACTTATTTATTCATGAGAGACTCACAGAGAGAGAGGCAGAGATGCAGGCAGAGGGAGAAGCAGGCTTCATGCAGGGAGCCCGATGCGGGACTCGGTCCCAGGATTCCGGGATCACACCCTGGGCCAAAGGCAGATGCTCAACCGCTGAGGCCCACCCAGGTGTCCCGATGAAGATCCTGCTTAAGATTCTCTCCCTCTACTCTCCCTCCTCTAAAAGAGAGAGAGAGAGAGAGAGAGAGGAGGAGGAGGAGAGATAGCGAGAGATAACCCAAAATAGACTCTTAACTATAGAGAACAAAGTAGTGGTTACCAAAGAGGAGGTGGATGGGGGATGGGTAGAATAGGTGAAGGAGATTAAGAGTACATTTATCACAATGAACACTGAATAATGTACAAAATTATTTAATCACTATATTGGACACCTGAAACTAATATGACATTCTATCTTAACTACACTGGAATCAAAATAGAATTTTTAAAAAGATTTTATTTATTTATTTATTTATTTATTTATTTATTTATTTATTCATGAGAGACACAAAGACACAGAGAGAGGCAGAGACACAGGCAGAGGGAGAAGCAGGCCCCATTCAGGGAGCCCAACGCAGGACTAAATCCAGGGACTCCAGGGTAACGCCCTGGGCTGAAGGCAGGCACTAAGCTGCTGAGCCACACAGGCATCCCCCAAAATAGAATTAAATTTTTTTTAGAGAGACTGAGCAGAAGAAGGGGAGGGGGTCAGAGGGAGAGAGAGAGAATCTTAAGCAGGCTCCATGCTCAGTGAGGAGGCTAATGCAGGGCTCGATCTCATGACCCTGAGATCATGACCTGAGCTGAAATCAAGAGTTTGAAGCTTAACTAACTGAGCCACCCAGTTGCCCCTAAAATTTTTTTTTAGAAAGACTGTATCTTTGAAGAGACATAATCAAGGATACGATGCTTTCAGTTTTCTGATGAAATGACTTCATAAGAATTCAAAAATTTGGGTACCTGGGTGGCTCAGTGGTTGAGCATCTGCCTTTGGCTCGGGTCCTGATCCCCAGTCCTGGGATCGAGTCCCACATCCGGCTCCCCGCAGGGGGCCTGCTTCTCCCTCTGCCTATGTCTCTACCTCTCTGTGCTTCTCTCATGAATAAATAAATCTTAAAAGAATCCAAAAATTAAAAAAAAAACAAGTACCTCATTGGAATGCCATATGTGATATACATTCATTCCTAAAAAGCTAGATGATAAGCTGACCCAAATTTCAACTGCACTTGGGAAGTTTGTTTCCTAAAGATATTCTATATTAAATCTTTTTAAAAAGAAAAAAAAAAAGAGTCCATCTAAATGAAAACTAGGTGAATAATCGAAGGAAATGCCAGGCTAAAAAGATGTTGGTCTAAGAAAAGATTTTACCAGCCTTAGGAGTGAATTTTAAAGATTCAACATCCCTGCTCAGTCTAGGATTAAATCCAAGCCAGAGGATGGTGGGGGCGCGGGGAGGTGTTGTTGCGTGAGCTGCAGTTCCGGACTTCTCCAGAAGGGGCGCCATAGCCCAGCCAGCATATGCACAGTGGCCCAGGCGAGGCAGAAAGTCAGCACTTTCCTACACGGTGTCGGAAGGTAATCTCTCATCTCAAAATCAAGCCTATAGGCCCTGTGATCCGGTGATGCCACTTATATAGATTTATCCCAGGTATACTTGCACACGTGCAGGAGGATGTATGTACACGGATGTTATTGCAGTACTGTGAATAAAGGCAAAGGATTGGACCCCCCGCGCCTGGCTGGCTCAACCGTTGAGCATGACTTCTGCTCAGGTCATGATCCCAGGGTCTGGGGATTGGGTCCCGCATAGGGCTCCCTGCGAGGAGCCTGCTACTCCCTCTGTCTATGTCTCTGCCTCTCTCTCTGTCTCTCATGAATAAATAATTAAAAACTTAAAAAAAAAAAAAAAAAAAGGATTGGACTCAACCCATGTGACCCTCCATAGGATCCTGGTGTAATACTTTGTGGCACATCCAGCTGTGAATATTATGCAGCCAGTGAAAGGGATTATAACATTTTCAGTGTGAATGTTTGTCTTGATTTGAAAAAAAAAAAAATTTAAGTGCTATGGATTGAATTGTGTCACCACCTTCCTGACAAGTGGTATCATATGTTCAATCCCTAACTCCCAATACGATGGTATTTGGAGATGGGGCTTTGGGAGGATGAGGCCATTAAAGGCGAGGCACCATGACTGGATTAGGGCCCTTATAAGAAGAGACACGAGAGAACTTTTTGGTTTCTCTACCCTGAAGACACAGCAAGAAGGTAGCCATCTGAAGTCTTCACCAGCACCAGATAATGCTGGCTCCCTCATCTTGGTTGGAATCCAGCCTCTTAAAAAAAAAAAAAAAAAAAAGGAATCCAGCCTCTAGTACTGTGAGAAATAAATTTCTGCTTATCCTGCACAGGTAGGGTCGCCTGGGTGGCTCAATGGTTGAACATCAGGTCATGATCCCAGGGTCTGGCAATTGGGTCCCGCATAGGGCTCCCTGCGAGGAGCCTGCTACTCCCTCTGCTTATGTCTTGCCTCTCTCTGTGTGTCTCTCATGACTAAATAAAAACCAAATCTTAAAACAGACAAACAAACATACTGCACAGGTAATGGTGTTTTTTAATGGCAGCCTGAGCCAACTTAAGACAATAAGTAAAAAATCTGTGGGTGTACAATTCCCAAGATACACTATTAAGTGAAAAGCAAGACGCAAAGCAGTGCTGAAGTTGTATAAAATGAGAGAAGTATTTATGTGCCAGTTCATTTATCCACAGAACAGCTCTGGAAGTTTCCAAGGAATCCCAACAGTGATCACATCCAAAAGGGGGAACTGGTGCTTTTCGAAATTTGTAAAATGTGAACAAGGGAATAAATCCCCTACCGTCATACTATCAAACAAGCAAACAAAGGAGTGAGCTTCAGGTTCCCTGGAAAATAAAAGAGCCTGGGGTTAGGGGCGCCAGGCCCAGGGGAAACTCTGTCCCGTCCTGGGAGTTCCCGGGTTTCAGTGTGTTTGTATTCCAGAAAATAGGTTGGTTTCCCGTGCCTGTGGCCTGCAGGGACTACCTGAGCTTGGCGGGCAGACGCTCAGGCCCCCAGACTGGGTCCGTGGTCCCCAAAACACACTGCTGTCCTAGCACTGCCTGCAGTTGCACGGGTCTCCCAGCAAGGGGCGCGCGGTAGTCTGAGCCCCAAGCCCTCTGCCTCCCCAAGCAGGGCGGTGCGGCCCTGGGGTCCGGAATGCGTCTAGGGACAGCGGGTCCCCACAGCCAGCGTCCCTGGAGCCTTTCATGGACACAGACGGGGTCCTGGTATCGCCCCCCGGAGAAGAATGCAGACCGCGGAGGGAGGGAGTGTCAGGCCGTGCCACACCCCTCCGGAGGAGCCACACGCTAGACCTGCGCCTTCTTAGGGCCTGGGAGCCTGACAGTCTGGGCTACTGTCCTGGCTCAGACACCGGCCAGGTACTCACTGCTTGCAGTTTCCTCATCTGTCAAATCGGGGTGAGGAAACCTACCTTGCAAAGTTGCAGTCAGGGTAAGAAAAAAGGTGTGTCCTAGGGCAGCCCCCGTGGTGCAGCGGTTTAGCGCCGCCTGCAGCCTGAGGTGTGATCCTGGAAACTCAGGATCGAGTCCCACATCGGGCTCCCGGCATGGAGCCTGCTTCTCCCTCTGCTGTGTCTCTGCCTCTCCCTCTGTGTGTCTCTATGAATAAATAAATAAAATCTTAAAAAAAAAAAAAAGGTGTGTCCTAGACCGAGCACCGTGGGATGACCAGCCAGACACGATTAGCTATAGTTATTCTTATTATTTTATTATTTTAATTTTTTTGAAAGATCTGACGTCACACTCAAATCTTTTTTTTTTTTTTTTTTTTTTTCAAATCTTGTTTCAGAGAGGAATCGGCTAAGTCTCTCCCACAGTCAAATTTCAGTTTAGGGGGCCCCATCTTTGGCCTTGTCTCCTCTCAGCTGGGGAGCTGTCCTTGATTCCTTTCTTTTTGTCCCATCTCCACTCAATTCCTCAGTAATTCTGTCTGCTGTCTCCAAAATCTATTCAGAATCCACATAGTCTGAGTCCCCATCATTGCTCCCCTGGGCCAGTGCAGGCACTTTCACCTTGTTCTAGCTTCTACCTTCATCCTTCCAGAGATCTGTGAACATTTCAAGCAAATCAAGTCCATCCTCTGCCTCCCACTTGACCAAGAGTAGAAGCAAAGTCCTCCATGAGCCCCACAAGGCTCTGTCCCTTCTGCATCATCTATTTCCTGCCTCTGTTTCCTCCCACCACTCTCCTCTATTACTGCTCCAGCCAGAAGGGCTGCTTTTCTCTGTTTTCAGAGAACACACAGGCATGTTCCAACCTCAGGACCTTTGCACTGCTGTTCCCTCACCCTGAAAAACTCTTCTTTCAAGTGTTCCCAGGGCAATGATGTCTCAGCTTACATCGTATATCACCTCTTTGGCAGAGAAGCCGCCCCTGACCACCATCGCATCACTGTATTGTAGCCAGAATTATCTCCGTGATTTCTTCACTCTGCTGTTGCCTGTGTCCCCCATCAAAATGTCGATTCCACAAGGGCTGCGTTGTCTCATTCACTGCTGTGAGGTTTCCCATCTTCTGCCGCCACCATCTTCAGCAGCTTTTCCTACAAATTCCTTTATTTAAAAAGAGAAAGTCTGCAAAAACAGCACTTAGGGAGGGCGATGGCAGGCCAAAGGGCGTCAGTCTGCAGCCGGTGCGTGTACCAGGGTCCAGGAGGCTGTGGGCGCACCAGGGCCGCCGGTGGAGCCGCTGGTGTCCAGCCCGTCCGGCTGGGGGGACAAGCGCCCCAAGTGGCGGCAGCTGCCGTCCAAGCCAGGGGGCAGCCAGCGGTTGAGGCCTTCCGAAGCCCCCGCGGGGCTCCCGGACCCCTGGGAGGCGTCCTGCTCTCTGGTGCAGGGGCGGCGGCCGCAACAGAGGAGGCGCACGAGAGCGTGGCGCAGGTCGCGGTTGGTGAACGTGTAAATGATGGGGTTCAGAAGCGAGTTGGCCATGGCCAGGCCCAGGAAGGGGTCGGCCTGCAAGAGCACGGGGCAGGCGCGCGCCGGGCACGCCACGTCGAACAAGAGCAGCAGGAAGAGGGGGCCCCAACACATGAGAAAGGCCAGCAGCACCAAGCTGAGCGTGCGCAACAGCGCCAGCGAGCGCGGCGGGCGGCGGGCCCGGGTGGAGGCGCCCCCGGAGGCCCCGGGGCGCTCCCGCAGGCGCCGCGCGTTGGCGCGCACCTGGCAGTAGATGCGCCCGTAGAGCGCACAGATGGTGGCCAGGATGCCGAGGAAGGCGAGCACGCAGAAGAGCACGTAGGCCTTGGCGTAGAGCGGCAGGACCGTGGAGCAGGAGTCCAGGCGGCCCAGACAATTCCAGCCGAGCGCCGGCAGGAGTCCGAGGAACAGCGACACGCCCCAGGCGGCCCCCGCCAGTGCCAGCGTGCGTCCCCGACGGGAGGCGGGCGCGGGTCCGCGGCGGGCCATGGTGAGGCGGCGCTCCAGCGCGATGGCCAGGAGGCTCAGCACGGACGCGGCGAGCGCCACGAAGACGCCACCTTCGCGGGCGAACCAGAGCGCGGGCGACAGGCGCAGCGTGAGAGGCCCCGACAGCAGGATGTTGGCCGCGTAGGCCGCGCCCGCCAGCAGGTCGGACAGCGTAAGGCTGCCCAGGAGCAGGAACATGGGCGCGTGGAAGCGCGGGTGGCGCGCAAGCACGAACAGCACCGCCAGGTTCTCGAGCACGATGAGGGCGCACACGGCCAGGGACACGACGGCGTCCGCACGCAGCCCCGCGCCGGGCTGGTAGCGCGCGCCGCGCAGCTTGCCGGTGTAGTTGTAGTGCAAGACGATGACCTCGCTCACCGGCGCCGGCCGCAGCAGCCCCGACTCCATGCGCCTCCTGCCCCAAGGCTGCGGGAGGGGTAGGGTGCGGTGTCAGGCCTGGGGGCGCGGGCTCGGTGGGGCGGGGCCTCGGGGAAAGGGGCCCTAACCCCCCCACTCCACACTCCCCCCGGGGCCCAAAGGGAGCTCGGAATGAAAACGAGGTGGCCGGGGAGACAGGCCGACACAAAGACACGCAAATAATATCACGAGGGGACGTGGTGACACAGAGTCCTATGGGAGAGGGACACTAATAATTCACACATAATCAGGGATATCCGGGGCTGGATTCAATCAGAAATAGACAGAGACACACTGACAAAGACATGAACACACAGTCACAAACTAGGGCAAAAATACACAGTCACACCCCATCAGGGAAACAAGAAAATAGTCACACATGAACAGAGCAACATTGAGACATACAGGGACCTAACTTAAGTCACAATCAGAAAGGGTCTTGCCCAGTCCTACAGGCCACAATTTCACAACCTCCACCCACACCCAGCCTGGAGCCCAGAACCCCACATTCTACATGCCTCGCTGCACACAGAGCTTTTTCCTGTCCAAACCCCTTCATCCACCACAAAAGAAGAAAAAACAAAAAAAAAAAAACCTGTGAGATAGCTAAGTCTGTTCTCCCATTTTACAGAGGCAGAGCCTGAGGGCAGCAGACAGGACCCAAATTGCACCAAGGGACGTTTGCAGAGAGGCACACGTGTCATTAGGGTATAATAATACTTCCCGCCTGAGACTTCACCCTTTCATCCCCTCCACAGCTCTCCTCTTAATCCCAATTTACAGACACCAGTTGTGACTCGAAAGAAGTCCCTTACATAAAAAGTGGACACAAAGGTGTTCCTCTTCTTGCATAGGTGCGGCTACTCAGAAATGGTTATGCGAGTCAGAAAAGGTCCTGAGAGTCCCACTTAAGAGATGAGAAAACCGAGGCCGAGCAAGGGCCACGGGCTTATTTATTTGGACGCGGCAGGAGCAAATGCATCCCAGACGCCTCGGCTCCGCTCAGGGAACCTTGCACAAATACAGACCCAGGGAGTCACGGCCTCAGCCACGCAGGGGGAGGGAGGCATCAAATCCACGCAGACACTGGTGACACTCGCTCTGATGGGGACACCGAGCAGAGGCTCACAGCCTCTGCATCTCCCGCCTGGCCTGGGATTCCCTGGCAGCAGGACCGAAGTAGCGAAACTCAACGGTGGCGCAGCCAGGAGAGGGCGAGGCCAGGGAATTCCTGGAGCCCCTACCCCATCCTGGCCCCGCGTCCAGCCCGGGAGTCGCCGGCTTCCCCGCCCCCCGCACCCCCCACCGAGGCCAAGGGGGGGACCCAAACAAGGGGACCGGGGAGGCGATCAGGGCCACCCACTGCGGGCACGGCTGAGCCCCGCGCACCTGGAGACCCGGTGCGGTGCACTCACCCCTGCGCCCTGGTCGTGCGTCCCCGGCAGTCGCGCAGCGGGGAGCGGAGTAAGCCACCAGGGCTCGGGGGGCGGGGCTGGAGCTGGCAGGCGAGGGGGCGGGCCCGCAACGCGGACCTCTGGCGGTCGCCAGCCGTCGCCCCCTCCCTTTGGGGCCCGGGCACCCAGCCCATGGCTGCCAGCCTGTGCCACCCGCCGCGGCACCGGAGCGCGCCCCGGCGGCGACTGGCACCGGCGAGCCCTAGGCTCCCCCCTCCGGGCCTGAACCGCTCGCCCCGGGACGCTCCGTCGCGGTGGGAGGACTGGGAGGCGCGGGAAGAGGAGGTTGTCAGCCCGGGCGGCCGTAGCCTGAGCCTCTTCCCGTCCCGTCCCCCCTCCCCCAGCAGAGCGGTCCCGTCGGTCCCCGGACGCCGGTCCCTGCCCATTTCCCCGCCTGCCGTCCAGCTGAGCCTCTGGGCTGCACCCCAAGAACGCCCCGTCGGCGAGAGACCCCAGCAGCGCAGGTTAGAAGTCTTCAGGAAGGGCGGCGGCAGCCTGGGTGCCCACCCTCCAGCAGTTAGGTCCTGGTGGCTCCTCGGGGCGCAGGCCACTTTCCATCCTCCCGCCCCACATCCTACCCCCCTCCCGCCCCCCACACACACCTGGCTTGGAGGGAGCTGGGGAGGCGCAGGTGAAGGCAGGGTTCTGGTGGGAGCCTCCTTCTCCCCAGATGAGGAGGATCTGGTTCGAAAGCCTTCCTGGCCCCGCCCCGCACCCCCCCCCCCCCGCCCTTGCTCTCCTACTCTTATTGCTCCCAACGACGTGATTTGCTCATTTAACATGTTTCTGGGGGGTGTCCCCACCAGACGGTCAGCCCCTCGGGAGGCAGGGGTTCACGCCTGTTGGTGGCGCAGCGGGGACACAGCCCAGGCCCCGTAAGTTACCGCTGACTGAGTAAATAAATGAATGAGTGTGTGTCTCTTTCATCGGGTCTCTCAGGGTCTGGCTCTCTTTCTCCCCGTCTCTCTTGCATCTCTCTCAGTCGTTGGCTGTGTCTTTGTCTATGTGGCTCTCCCACGCCTCTCCCAGGCCTCTGCTCCTCCAATGGGCCAGTCTGAGCTGGCCCCACACCCCCACTCCCAGTTCCCAGGAGTTTCCTGGCCAGGCCCAGCTCTCCCACCCTCAGACCAGAGGCTACGGCCAGGAAGGGGGACTAGGCCTGGTGGCCACTACTTTCCCCAGGATTGGTGCTCTTTGACTAGCCCCAGTGGGGTGATGGTGTCCCAGGGGACTGAGGGGAGGCTTGGGAGAGTGCCCCCAGGCGAGGGATCACAAGGGGCACCCAGGCCTGGTCACATCCCCGTGTACCCCCTTGAGGAGTCCCCGAGGCTTCTCGCCCTGCTGTTCCTGGGGGAGACAGAACGGTTCCCGCCTGCTGGGACCAAGGACACATGCAAGGCAGTGCCGCCAGTGGGGGTGGCGTGGGGGCTGGGGAACGCTTGGGTGGTGGTGCTCCACAGCCTTGTCTTCCAAGCTGACAGAGAGGAGCCCTGGAGATTCCTCAGACGTGGTGGGGCCACCCAGGTGCTGGATAAATGACCCCCTTCTGGGAAGGGGAAGCCACGCCCCACGTGGGAAGGTGGCCTCTTCACACCTCCCAGGCTGCAGTCTCACCTCCCTGGGGCTCTATGCTGCAGAGGGAGGCTCTTCCTGCCACCCATCCAGGGCCCTCCAAACACCCCCACCCTTCCAGTGCCTCTTTTCTCTAGACTGAGACCCTGACTTCTCTGGCAGATGTCAGGAGCCTGGGCATCTCTGTGCTTCCACCCCTATCCACCATTCCACACCTGTGGCCACAGTCCTTAATACTCGGATGAGGTTCCCCTCCTGCTCTAAATTCTCCCATGGCTCCCTAGGTGACTCAGAAGAACCACCAAAGTCTTCACCCTGGTCCACATGGCCCTGGGTGTCTCCTTATCACTTACTTCACTATTTCCTTGCCTCCAGCTGTTTACTGCCCTCCAGCTCCACTGGCCTCCTCCCAATTCCTCACACAATTGAGGACCTTTGCCCTTGGGGATGGGTCTACCTGGAACACTCTTCCTCCAACCCTTCCCAGTTGGTCACCTCCTCAGAGAGGCCTTCCTTGATCTGTCTCCCTCCTCCCCAATCTCACAAGACATTTGACATCATCTGAAATTACCTTGATTATTTATTCACTTATGTGGCCTATTGTGTGTCTGTGCCCTAGACCCTCAGATCCAGGAAGGCAGAGACGTCTGTCCCTCTGCCCAGATGTCATATAAATAAATATAAAGGGTTCAGAGTCTGTTGCCAGGCTCACCTACTTTGTCTAGGACCATGGCAAATGATGCCCTCTCTGAGACTCAGTGGCCTCATCTGTAAAATGGACTTAATAACAGTGTCCACTCTGAGGGATATTGTTGAGGATGAAAGGTATGATTAGAACAGAGCCAGGACCAAAAACAAAGACAAAAACAAAGACGAGAGCCAGGACATACAGTGAGAGGAGAGGGGCCAATGAGTAAATCGAAAGAGAAATGAAAAAAATACCCAGAGACAAATGAAAACACTACAGGTCAAAATCTTTGGGATGCAGCAAAGCAGTTCTAAATGTTGGGTACTGTTGGTCACCACTGTATGCTTGAGGAGGATTTAGGATAGGACTCAGCGGGCAGCCCCGATGGCCCAGCGGTTTGGCGCCGCCTTCAGCCTGGGGTGTGATCCTGGAGCCCCGGGATGGAGTCCCACGTCGGGCTCCCTGCATGGAGCCTGCTTCTCCCTCTGGCTGTATCTCTGCCTCTCTCTCTCTCTCTGTCTGTCATGGTTAAATAAATCTTAAAAAAAAAAAAAAAGGGCAGGACTCAGCTCAGGCTCTACGGGCCTCAAGCACCACCCCCCAAACACCCCCTCGCAAAGTCAAGCCCGGTCTCTTCCCAGGGGAAGGGCATCCCTGGCCTGCGCTGTCCTGCCACAGCCCGCCCACCTGATGCATGCCTGGGCGGGCACACCCACCAAGCAGGTTCTGCTACCTGGGCCCTCACACAGGGGCCGCCCTGCCCACTCTGCACCCACTCTCAGAGCAGAGTCAGTGCCCATGAGAGGACAGCAGGCCTAACATGGTCTCCTCAGACCCCCACCCACCTGAAGATTTGGAGGACCACAGCGGGGGTTTCCATTCTTCCCTCTCAGCCCCTTTGGTCCGATCCGAGGCATGAATGTGGTGCAGAGAGGTGCAAACCAACTTTCCCACTGGCCAGAGACCAGAGCAGTCATGGTTTGAGGGACCTCAAACTGGAAGCCCGAGCACCTGTGGCCCACATCCACAGGCATGTTTGCTTAGCTCAGAGGCTTCCCATTCAAACTGTCTGAACTGGCCAGAAACGCTGCACTTTAGCTGGTAAATGTGTTGCTCACAGGCGTACAGGTTAACAGCTCTGGAACTATTTATATGCTAGTGTTGAACAAATAAGTACATATGGTAGATTCTTCTGACAGCCAGGTTTCATGCTGTTGCAGAAGGAAGTTACAAAAAAGTGATGTGGGGGCGCCTGGCTGGCTCAGTCCGTGGAGCAGTGGAGCATACCCCTCTTCATCCCAGGGTTATTGGTTTGACCTCCCCCTCTTTGGGCGTAGACATTACTCAAAAATAAAATAAAATCTTTTTTTAAAAAGATTTTATTTATTTATTCATGAGAGACACAGACAGAGAGAGAGGCAGAGACACAGGCAGACAGAGAAGCAGGCTCCTTGCGGGGAACCCTATGCGGGACTCGATCCTGGGATTCCAGGATCATGCCCTGGGCCGAAGGCAGCGCGTTTACGCTGAGCTACCCAGGGATCCCCTCAAAAATAAAAAAAAAAAAAAAAAAAAAAAAAAAAAAAGCAATGAGATGCTGGATTGTGGTTAGCAAGATGGCATGTTTAATAGATAGCTAAGAAAAAAAATATAAATGTGTGTATACATGGCCTAGTAAACACACATATATTTCCTAGTGCTGTCTGCTGAAGATTCAGAATATTGGCACACTAGAAAAATGAGTACACTCAGCCCCAAGGTCTTGGTTTCTAAATACCTTTTTCCAAAAAAGGAAAGAAGTAGCCGATCCTAGGGCTAAGGAGAGAAAATACAAAACCAGCCTGGAGCGCTGCCTTCAGCCCAGGGCGTGATCCTGGAGACCTAGGATCGAGTCCCACATCAGGCTCCCTGCGTGGAGCCTGCTTCTCTCTCTCTCTCTAATAAATAAAATCTTAAAACAACAACAACAACAACAACAACAACAAAAACAAAAAAAAACAGCCTGGAGACTTTTCCAGGGCCAGAAAGTCAGAAAGTCCTAAAACAAAACCAGCCCAAAGGACACAGGAGCCAACCGGAAAGAACACCCCCAGGCCAAAGCTGGAACAATCTGAGCCACCTTGGTGGCTCAGTTGGTTGAGCCTCTGCCTTCAGCTCAGGTCATGATCCCGGGGTCCTGGGACGAGTCCCACATTGGGGTCCCCGCAGGGAGCCTGCTTTTCCCTCTGCCTGTGTCTCTGCCTCTCTGTGTGTGTGTCTCTCATGAATAAATAAATAAAATCTTTAAAGAATATGTGTGAGAAACAAAACGAATAACCATAGTATTGGATTATAACCCAAACAGTGAGATAAATATCCACAAGCCCATACTGATTTGAAATACATGATTAGGGGGATCCCTGGGTGGCTCAGCAGTTTGGCGCCTGCCTTTGGCCCAGGGCGTGATCCTGGAGTCCCGGGATCGCATCAGGCTCCCGGCATGGAGCCTGCTTCTCCCTCTGCCGGTGTCTCTGCCTCTCTCTGTGTGTGTCTCTTATGAATCAATGAAAAAAAAAAATCTTTAAAAAAATCATCCTGATGGGCCTTAATCTTTGTCCACAAATTCTTTTTTTTTTTAATTTTTATTTTTGTCCACAGATTTTTGATACTCCTCCCCATACAGAGACCTTAAATGCAAGGACCTTAAATGCATATCACTAAGTGAAAGAAGCAGTCAGAAAAGGCAACCTGTGGGGCGCCTGGGAGGCTCAGTTGGTTGAGCTTCTGACTCTTGGTTTCAGCTCAGGTCATGATCTCAGGGTCCTGGGATCAAGCCCCATGTCAGGCTCTGTGCTCAGCACGGAGTCTGCTGGAGATTCTCTCTTCCTCTCCCTCTGCTCCTCCCCCTGCTCTCTCTCTCAAATAAATAAATAAATAAACAAAATCAGAAAGAAAGAAAGAAAGAAAGAAAGAAAGAAAGAAAGAAAGAAAGAAAGAAAGAAAGAAAAGGCTACATGCCGTTTTAATTGCAATTCTATGACATTCTGGAAGGTCCAAAAGTGTGAAGAAGACAGTAGAAAGATCAGTGGTTGGCAGGGGTCAAGGAGTTGAGAAGGATGAAGATGAGCTCAGAGGATTTTAATGATAGTGATGGCAGATTTATGTCAATGCACCTTTGTCCAAACCTATAGAATGTAGCACACCAAGAGGGAAGCCTAATGGACACTGTGGACTCTGGGTGGTAATGATGAGTCATGGCAGGTTCCCTGGTTGTACCCGATGTACCACAGTGATGTGGCATGTCCACGGGGGGGAAATTGTGGGGCAGCAGGGTATATATGGGGACTCTGTCCTTTCCACTTATTCTCCGTGCAATAAAACTGCACTGAAATATAAGTCTATTAATTAAAAACAGAACAAAACAAAACAGGGACGCCTGGGTGGCTCAGCAGTTGAGCATCGGCCTTTGGCTCAGGGCGTGATCCTGGGGTCCTGGGATTGAGTCCTGCATCCGGCTCCCTGCAGGAATCCTGCTTCTCCCTCTGTCTGTGTCTCTGCTTCTCTCTCTGTGTGTCTCTCATAAATAAATAAATGAAATATTAAAAAAATAAAAATTAAATTCAAAACAAAGCAAAACATCTGAGGCACCTGCGTGGCTCAGTGGTTGAGTGCCTGCCTTTGGCTCAGGTCATGATCCCAGGGTCCTGGAATTGAGTCCTGCATTAGTCTCCTTGTGGGCAGCCTGCTTCTCCCTCTGCCTATGTCTCTGCCTCTCTCTGTGAGTCTCTCATGAATAAACAAATAAAATGAATAAATAAATAAAATGTAGGAAAAAAAAGGAATTCCACATAGTGATGTGTGCTATTAACTAATAAAATATCATGGTATGATAGGAGAGTGACTGGGAACCACTTTGGATCCAGACAGCAGGGGATCCCTCCTTGAGGAGGTGAAGGAAGCTGAGGTCAATGGAAAGGGGATTCCTGGCAGAGAAGTCTTCATGAGTAAAGGCCTAGCATACTCCTTTTATTTTTTAAAATCGAGGCCATATTCACGTAACATAAAATTAACCATTTTAAAGGTACAACTCATTGACTTTGAGTACATTCACCATGGTATGCAACTGCTACCTTGGTCTAGTTTGAGACATTTCAGGGGCACCTGGGTGGCTCAGTGGTTGAGCATCTGCCTTTGGCTCAGGCCGTGATCCTGGGGTCTTGGGATCGAATCCCACAACAGGCTCCCTGAAGGGAGCCTGCTTCTCCAACTCTGCCTATGTCTTTGCCTCTCTCTCTGTCTCTCATGAAGAAATAAATAAAATCTTAAAATAAAAAAGGCATTTCAAAAAAAAAAAAAAAAAGAGAAGAAGACATTTCGTCACCCCAGAAGGAAACCACACCCATGAAGCACCCACTTCCCTTACCCAGACACTTCACATGAATGGAATCGTGCAATCCGTGGCCTTTTGTATCTGACTTCTTTCACTTGGCATAACATTTTCTGGGTCCTTCCAGTGGTTGCAGGCATCGGAAGTCCATTCCATTTTGCAGCTGAATAGCATTTTATTGTATTTGTGTACTTCTTCTTACAGGTTCTAAGAAGAGACTTTTGGGCTGGTGGAGCAAGGGAGGAGAAGGCAGCTTGGCAGTGGCATCAACTGGTCCCAACACGATGGGCAGGACTTGGGTGGAGCCGCATCCTTCTCTCCTCACCTGCTCACCCCAGGCCTGGCAAACAGCCCAGTGGAAAAGCTGACCTCACCCCCCCCCCCCCCAGTTACAGCTTGGGTTAAAATCAGGCCAAGGATTTCGAAACCTGTCCCCATGGGTGAGGGCCAAATCCTCAGGGAGATGGAGGAGGCTGGCCCTGATCTTTCCCCCAGGCCGCCCCTCTAGTACCCACTTCCCTGCACCTCTCACTTCCCAAGCCCTAGGATTGGAAACTGGGAGTCAGCACCCCCTCCCTCTCTCGCCTGCTCACACTTAGATATTCATTTGGTGGATTAGATAGAAGAGAAGGGAAGAAGAAAAAAGAGCTGGGCAGAGGCAGTAGAGCAGCAGATGCAAAGGCCTGAAGGCTGCAAAGCATGAGCGTGTGAAAGAAACTGAAATCGGGTCAGTTGCGCAGAAGCTTAGCTTAGGGGGAGGAAAGAACAGGGGGCTGGGAGCAGACTGGGGGTCGCGCAAGGCTCGGGTCTGGTGGGGCCTGGAATGCCAGGCTCTGCAGTCTGACCATCACCTCACTATATGGCTTGCCAAACCTCTCTGATCTGTCTCCCCCCTGTAAAATGGGGTCTTCCAAACAGTGATCTTGTGAATATGAATGCAGCCATCGGTGCAAAGTGTTAACACCTTGCCTGTCAGAGCAAACCACTCTATAAATGTCAGGTATTATGTTTTCACAGCTTTATAGAGAGATAATTCGCTTGCCATACCATTCACCCAGCGAAAGTATTTTATATTTCAAAGTATTTTATAACCATTATTTCTAAGGTTCTTAGCATAGTCGCAGAGTGTGTAACCATCACCATAACCAATTTTAGAACACTTCATCACTCAGAAAGGTAGACTTCATACTTACTGGCAATCTCAGAGAGAGAGAGAGAGAGAGCATGAGTGGAAGAGAGGGGCAGAGGGAGAGGGAGAAGTGGACTTCCTGCTGAGCAGAGAGCCTGGTCTAACATAACACCCTGAATGCGCCTGAGCTGGTCTGAGAGAGCCTGATGTGGGACTTGATCTCAGGACCCTGAGATCATAACCTGAGCCGAAGGCAGACACTTAACCAACTGAGCCACCCAGGTGCCCCTTGTCTTTTTTTGTGATAGCCATCCTTGTGAGGCTGAAGTGGCATCTCATCGTGGTTTGGATAGTTATTACTTTTTGTTACTATTTTTTTTGATCCACTCTTCACACGGCAGTCCATGCTTCCTCCCGTCTTTCTGCTCACAACCCTCCATTACTCCTCGGTGCCCTTTGAAGAAAGTTTAAAAAGTCCTGGCCATTGTTGTTGGCTCTCCCTACCCTTCACCCCCACCCACTTCACCCTATACCACCGTTCCTGCCTCTGAATCTCCAAATCTGGCAACTGTTCCTCATGGTCAAAGAGAGGCAGGCTTTGGGGTCAGGCAGACAGGGGGTGGAACCCTGGCTCTGATGATCTTGGGTGGATGGATTACCCTCTGTAAGCCTCATTTGGTCATCAGTTAAATGGGAATTAGAGGATTCCCTATCTCCTAGGGTTCAATGAAACTATTCATGTCAACTCGTTTTTTTAAAGATTTTTAAAAAATATTTTTAAAATTTATTTATTTATGAGAGACACACACAGAGAGACAGAGACACAGACAGAGGGAGAAGCAGTCTGCCTGCAAGGAGCTGGAAGTCGGGACTCCATCCCAGGACCCTGGGATCATAGCTTGAGCCAAAGGTAGATGCTCAAGCACTGAGCCACCTAGGGGTCCCTAAGATTTATTTCCTTCCTTCCTTCCTTCCTTCCTTCCTTCCTTCCTTCCTTCCTTCCTTCCTTCCTTTCCTTCCTTCCTTCCTTCCTTCTTTCTTTCTTTCTTCTTTCTTTTTTAAGATTTTATTTATTTATTCATGAGAGACACACAGAGAGAGGCAGAGGCACAGGCAGGGGGAGAAGCCAGCTCCTTGCAGGGAGCCCGATGTGAGATTTGATCCCCCGACTGAGGCTCACGCCCTGAGCCAAAGGCAGACACTCAACTGCTGAGCCACCCAGGTGTCCCAGATTTTATTTCTTTAAGTAATCTCTCTACCCAACATTGAGCTCAAACTCACACCCCTAAGATCAAGAGTTGCTCACTCTACCCACTGAGCCACCTGGGGCGCCCCTCATGTCAACTCTTTAGTACAATGTCCAGTATTGAGTAAGGGTTGTATCAATCAGAATTTGCTCAGTTGGAAGTTCCAGAAAAAAAAAAAGCAAACAAAACAAAACAAACAAAACTAAGTTCAACTAAAAAAAAAAAAAAAAAAAAAAAAAAAAAAACAAACCACCTCAAACTCATCTGAGGAAAAAGAAGAAACCAAGTGACTCCTGTAACTAAAAATCTAGGGGCCTAGGAGTTGGGTTGACTTTAGGCATCGCTGGATGAAGAAGCTCCAGTGTCACAGGACTCTAATTTGTCTCCTGGCTCTACTGGCTTTTATCTCCTCAGGGCCCCCTTTGGGTGGCACGGGTTCTGTCTGGTACTAGAGATCCATTATTTCCCCTCAGCAACTACTTGAAAAGAGATATCCAACTGCCCCCAAGGTTTCAACAGATGTCCTAGTACTGCATTTCATTGGTCCAGCTAGGATCACATGACACAACCAAACCAATGACCACGCCTAAGGGTTGGACTGCTCTGATTGGCCGGGTCAGAGGATCATCCCAAATTGGCGGTCATCCCAAATTTGTAACGCACCTCTATTCGAGCCAATATAAGTCCTTGAGCCTTGGTAGGTTGTTTCAGGTGTCTGAGGTGGGAAGGCGTGGAGTGTCAGAAAGGTGGAGTTCACTTTGGGCCAGTTGAGTGTGAGATGCCTCCCAGCCATCACATGTTGCCCCTGAATCATCAACTGGATAGAAGACCCCATTCATCGGGTGTCTTGGTGGCTCACATTCTTTTTATTGCTTTTATGGAAATGTAATTTCATTTCCCTTTGAAGGATACAATTGGAAAGTGTCATTATTATGATGTATGACTTCTCCACCTGGAGATAATTGCCCACTTTTTTTTTCTCCTTCTTTTTTTTTTTTAATTTTTATTTATTTATGATAGTCACACAGAGAGAGAGAGAGAGGCAGAGACACAGGCAGAGGGAGAAGCAGGCTCCATGCACCGGGAGCCCGACGTGGGATTCGATCCCGGGTCTCCAGGATCGCGCCCTGGGCCAAAGGCAGGCGCCAAACCGCTGCGCCACCCAGGAATCCCCAGGGATCCCTTTTTTTCTCCTTCTTATAAGTTCTGGCAGTACATCTCAATTCAGCTTTCCAAATGATCACACCATCCAGATAATCTATAGGTAACATTCTGTTTTCCTCCTGAGTTCTTTCCGATGGGCAGTTTGTCCTGCCATCCTCCCAGGAATTATCTTCAGTTTTCATATTGGGACACCTGTTTTCCTCTATCTCGTGTCTTCCTTTTTTCTTCCCAGTTTGCCCCCTTGTTTTGTTGGGGTGCATCCTCCAATAACTTTCTAAGAATATGAGCATAGGCGATAACATGTTTTGAACCCCTCTGTATTTGGAAATGTCTTTTTTTTTAAGATTGTATTTATTTATTCATGAGAGACAGAGAGAGAGAGAGAGAGAGAGAGAGAGTCAGAGACACAGGCAGAGGGAGAAGCAGGCTCCATGCAGGGAGCCCGACGTGGGACTCAATCCCAGGACCCCAGAGCCATGACCTGAGCCGAAGGCAGATGCTCAACCACTGAGCCACCCAGGCATCTCTGTATGTCAGTCACTTCTGAGAAGAGGCATCGGAAAGCCCAAACGCACTTCTCTAGTCTCCCTCTTGTCTCTCTGTGGCAGTGAGTTCAACATGATGCAGCCACAAGTCAGTGGGTTGCCTCATCAGCCTGAGCCCCTGGGTGACTGTGTGGAGCTGAGCCCCTGTCAGCTGGTAAAGGATGAGTAACACAAGGGAAAAATAAACTGTGTTTGTGTTAACCTACAGTGCTTCGGACTTGTTTGTTACTGCAGCAAAACTTGACTTATGCTAACATAGAATCCACCTTCAATCTGGCTTCCTCAGAGAAGTCCTCCTGGATCACAGCTGCTAAACTAGCTTACTTCCCCCTGTTGTCAGCTTGTATTTTCCCACATGACCCTTGCGGTAATCATAACTGTGAAATTATTTGTGTAATGAGCTCATCATCCAACTCCTGCAACCCACTTCCAAGACCCCAAGAGGAGAGAATGGTATTTGGGTCACCCAGTGCTGCAGCCCTGAACCCAGGACAGAGCCTGGCCCAGAGTAGATGTTCAGGATACATTTGCTGAATGGAAGAAGAGTTTTACATCCTTTCTGCCAAAAAGGTAGCAATGAGCAGAACTTATTCCTGGAGCATTTTTTCACACAACTCTTGACGTAATAGAGGTGTGAGAGGCAGCATATGATGCCTCAAGGAAGCAAAGGCAGTTTGACCAGGAGAGTGGTTGATGGTGAGGAAGCATCTATCTTCATATTTAGTTTTCTTCAAGAGCGTGTAATTTATTCTAGCAATGGCTCAGCCTGGGAGGGATTTCCAGGGCCTGATGTATTTCAGTAAGGGGGCTGGGAACGGGGTGGAGAGGCATAGAGGCATTCTTGGAACTGCTGAGAGACCCAGGAGAAAATTCATGCACTGATGCCAAGATACAGTCACCAGAAGACGATCCTACCTTCCTGAATTCCACTCAAGTGCAATTTTGCATCTGTGCCCTCACGTTAGCACATCACTTTGTTCCTTCGACTTTACTGAGCTATGGCTGACATACGACAAACTGCATGTACTTCCAACATTGCAGTTCTTCCACAACTTCTCCAGCACTGGGCATGGGCTTTCTATTCTTTTTTTTTTTTTTTTAAGATTTTATTTATTTATTCATGAGAGACATAGAGAGAGATAGAGGCAGAGACACAGACAGAGGGAGAAGCAGGCCCCATGCAGGGAGCCCGACGTGGGACTCCATCCCGGGTCTCCAGGATCACACCCCGGGCTGAAGGCGGCGCTAAACCGCTGAGCCACCCGGGCTGCCCAGAATGGGCTTTCATTTCTTTCATTTTAGCTGTTCTGGTGGGTCTGTAGTAGTGTCACGCTGTTTTGCATTTCCCTGATGGCTGATGATGTTGAGAATATTTTGTGTGCTTATTTGGCATCCATTTCTTTCTGTAAAAAAACATTTTATTTATTTATTATTTGAAAGACACAGAGCTTGAGCACAAGCAGTGGGGAGGAGGAGAAAAAGAGGCAGAGGGAGAAACAGACTCCCTGCTGAGCAGGGAGCCCGATGTGGGGCTTGATCCCAGGACCCAAAGATCACGATGTAAGCTGAAGGCAGTTGGTCAACCGACTGAACCACCACAGCACTCCCATTTATCTCCTTTTGTGAAGTCTATTCAAAGCTTTTTGCCAGTGTTTTTATTGGGTTGCTAAGTTTTTATTTTTTATTTAAGATTTTATTTATTTATTCATGAGAGACAGAGAGAGAGAGAAGCAGAGACACAGGCAGAGGGAGAAGCAGGCTCCCTGCTGAGACCCTGAGGCAGGACTGGATCCCAGGACCCCGGGATCACACCCTGAGCTGAAGGCAGATTCAACTGCTGAGCCACCCAGGCGTCCGTGCTAAGTTTAAAATGCATGGTGGCTATGAAGATTATCACTGGGGATAAGAGTAGCTCCCCTGCTGTATGACCTCCATACCTGAGCCTCTCCTTCCTCATCTGTAAAGAGGGAAGAAGTGCACCTACCTTATAGCGTAGTGCTGAGTGTGAAGTACTTGAGACAGATAAAGTCAGGGGGGCGCCTGGGTGGCTCAGTGAGTTAAGTGTTGTTGGACTCTTTTTTTTTTTTTTTTGGATTATTGATTTTGGCTCAGGGTTGTGATCTCAGGATCATGAGGTTGAGCCCTGAGTTGGGCTCTGTCTCAACAGGGAATCTGCTTGAGAGTCTCTCTCTCCCTCTACCCCTTGCCCCATCTTCTCACTTGCTCTCTCTCTAAAATAAATCTTAAAAAAAAAAAAAAAAAGACAGGTAGGGCACCTGGGTGGCTCAGTCAACTAAGCATCTACCTTTAGCTCAGGCCATGATCCTGGGGTCCTGCAATTGCACCCCGCATGGGGCTCCTTGCTCAGCAGTTTCTCCCTCTCTGTCTGCTTGCCACTCTCCTTGCTTATGCTCATTTTCTCTCTCTTTCCCTCCTTGTCAAATAAATAAAATCTTAAAAAAAAAAAAAAATGGGGCCCTGCCCTAGCCCGGGGGAGGTCAGGACAGGCCTCAGAGCAGATGACGGACAAGCTGAGGCCTGAAGGGGAGGAGGCACCACAGGCAATGTTAGTTTCCCACGGCTACCGTAATAAATTACAGCAAAGAAGTGGCTTGAAACGGAAATGATTCTGGAAGCTAGAGTCCAAAGTCATGGTGTCAGCAGGGCCATGCTCTCTCCGAAGGCGCTGGGGGCCGGAAGAGACTCCTTCCTTGCCTCTTGCCCAGCATCTGGTGGCAACTGGGGTCTTTGTTTCGTAGGTAAATAACTCCCATCTCTGCTGCCATGGTCCCTTGACCTTCCTCCCGGTGTCTATGTCTCTGTCTTTTCTTTTTCTTTTTTTTTAATTAATTAATTTTTAGTTTTTAAAGGCTTGATCTATTTATTTGACACAGAGAGAGAGAGCACAAGTAGGGGGAGTGGCAGACACAGGCAGACGGAGAAGCAAGTTCCCTGCAGGGAGCCTGATGCGGACTCGATCCTGGGGCCCCAGGATCATGACCTGAGCCAAAGGCAGGTGCTCAACCGCTGAGCCACCCAGGTGTCCTGATGAGACCTTTTAAGATCCATTCTCTCAGCAACTTTGAAATATATAATACAATATTGTTAACTATAGCAACCATGCTGTACATCACATCCCCAGGATTTATTTATCTTTTCTTTTTTAAGGTTGTATTTATTTATTTGAGAGAGAGAGAGAGCGTGAGAGAGAGCACGAGCAGGGGGAGGGACAGAGGGAGAGGGAGAAGCAGGCTCCCCGCTGAGCAAGGAACCCAACACCACCGGATCCCAGGACCCTGACATCATGATTCAAGCGGAAGGCAGACACTTAACCAACTAAGCCACCCAGGCGCCCCAGGACTTATTTATTTTATAACTGGAATTGTGTACCATTTGACTCTCTCTACCCATTTCCCCACCCTCATCCCTTGCCTGTGGCAATTACCAATCTGTTCTCTGTATCTATGAGCTCATTTTGTTTTGTTCTCTTCTGTCTTGGTTGTTCAGGCCCTTTTTCCTAAAGATTCCTTATTATTGTTTAAAGATTTTATTTATTTATTTATTTATTTATCTATCTATCTATTTATTTATATTTTTAAAAAGAGATTTTACTTATTCATGAGAGGCACAGAGAGAGAGGCAGAGACACAGGCAGAGGGAGAAGCAGGCTCCCTGTGGGGAGCCTGATACAGGACTCAATCCCAGGACCCCAGGATCACTCCCTAAGCCAAAGGCAGACAGATGCCTCAACCACTGAGCCACCCAGGCACCCGCTCCTCTGCCCATTTTCTAATTAGATCGTATTTTTCTTTCTTTTTTTTAAATAAAGATTTTATTTCTGAGAGACACACACACAGAGAGAGAGGCAGAGACACAGGCAGAGAGAGAAGCAGGCTCCACTCAGGGAGCCCCATGTGGGACTCGATCCCAGGTCTCCAGGATCACGTCCTGGGCCAAAGGCAGGCACTCAACCACTGAGCCACCCAGGCGTCCCATGATTGTATTTTTCTAACATAGCTACTAGAATTTCTAATATTATATCTCATGTATCTACTGAACAGTGCTGCTTTAGGGTTTTTTTTTTGGCATTCAGAAACTGTCCATAAAAATAACTTGATGGGGCACTTGGGTGGCTCAGTCTGTTAAGCATCCAATTTATTTCAGCTCAGGTCATGATCTCAGGGTTGTGAGATCAAGGCCTGCCTCAGGCTCCAAGCTGGGTGTGAGCCTGCTTGGGATTGTCTCTCTCCTTCTCCCTCTGCTTCTCCCCCTTCCTCTCTAAAAAAAGAAAAAATAAATAGCTTGATAAATAGGTTCTTCCAGCTGTTGTGTGGATTAGAGGCATCAGAGTTGGCAGCCAGCCGCTACTGATGGGGGCCAGAATGAGAGGGTGGTGGTGACTAACAATGTTAATAGCGGTGGGGGGGGGGGGTACCTGTTAAGCATCTGCCTTTGGCTCAGGTCATGATCTCAGGATCCTGGGATCTAGCCCCTGCTCAGTGGGGCGTCTGCTTGTCCCTCTCCCTCTGCCCCTCCCCACCACATTACACTTTCTTTCTCTCTCTCTAACAAATAAATAAAATAAAACCATTAAAAAAAAAAAAAAGAATGTCAATAGCAACACTTCACAGTGAAGTGGTGGCTGGTGTGAGCGTGGCCCTGTTCTTAGTGTTCTGTGTATTCTTTTTTTTTTTTTTTAATTTTTATTTATTTATTTATGATAGTCTCACAGAGAGAGAGAGAGAGAGAGGCAGAGACACAGGCAGAGGGAGAAGCAGGCTCCATGCACCGGGAGCCCGACGTGGGATTCGATCCCGGGTCTCCAGGATCGCGCCCTGGGCCAAAGGCAGACGCCAAACCGCTGCGCCACCCAGGGATCCCTGTTCTGTGTATTCTTTTCATCCTTCTTCCAAACCCTAGGAATGAGGCACTATTACTAAGCCCATTTGGCAGATGACAAAACTGAAGTGTAGAGAGGCCTGGCTGCAGCGTCTGCCTAGGTGGCCATGACTGCTGTGCTGCTTAGGGAGTATGAGGACAACCGTAGACAGACAGACAGACTCTGGTAAGGGAGGTGAGGGAGGCCAGGGGGTGGGGGTGGGGATGGGGCAAGGCTGTGGGAGGAAAGGCCAGTGCGACTGAAATGCAGGATCAATTAGGGGCATACTGCATCTGGGGAGCCTGAGGAACATTCCAAGGGGGACACCTATAGGCTGGACTCCAGTCTGGCACTGGAGACCCAGGTAGTGAAATGATGTGGTTGTGCTCATTCATTGGCAAGGGGGGTGAAGGCAAGGACTCCAGGGCCCCACCATATCCCCCAATGAACCAGCTTGCCCAGGGAGGGGTGGTCAGCCACCAGATCAAACAAAAGAGGGTCGCCTGTGTCCCCCCACAAACCATCTGTCCCTTGCAACAAGTTCCCCTTTCTGTTCCACATGTTATTTGTTGCACTTACTGTGTTGTTGAGCACCTACTGTGTACATGCAGGCCACATGCTGAGTGTGAGTAGCCAGCAGTGACCAAGATGGACAGAGTCCCCTGGCCTCTTGATGTGGTGAGGACAGAGGTTATATACTTTTATGATCTGTGCTCTGGTCTGAATGTTTGTGTTCCCCCAAAGGGCATATATTGAAACCTATCCCCCCTATCCCCCTCACATCCCCAACCCCCCCATACCACCCTGTGTGATGGATGAGGAGGCAGGGCCTTTGGGAGATGATCAGTGATTAGATGAAGTTATGGGGCTGGAGACTCCGTGATGGGGTTAATGCCAAGAGGAAGAGACAGGAGATCTCTCTCTTTCTCTCTTTCTCTGCCTGCATATACCAGAGAAAGGCCATGTGAGGACATGAGCAGGAGCAGGGCCCTCACCAAGATCTTGGCTGTCCTGGCACCCTGATCTCACGCTTCCACCCTCCAGGATCATGAGAAAGAAATGTTTGTTGTTTAAGCCACCCAGTCTGCAGTATTTTTACAGCAGCCTGAGCTGACTCAATCAGGTTGTGGTAACTGCTCTGGGGAAAAAAAAAAAAAAACAGGGACCAGAAAAGGAGCTCAAAGGTGGGGGTGGGGTGGATTTTGAGCACTGTCAGCCTGCGGGAATGACATTTGAATAAATTCCTGAAGGACGTCCTGGAGGAGCCAGCTATGCAGACATCTCAAGGATGGGAGAGCTAGGCAGGCAGGGGGAACTGTAAGAGCAAAGGTCCTGGGGTGGGATTGCACATGTTGGGTTTGGGAAGGGAGACAGGTGTGGCTGCAGGGAGGTGCAGTGAGGGGAGAGTGGAGGGAAAGCCAGGGAAGTGACTGTCTTTTTGAGCCTTATTCACATCGCACACTCTTACCGAATCCTCATCCTATTTCCTTTAGCTGGCTGAGGACAGTGCCCTTGGGCTGGCCACTAGGGGCCACCCTCTCTGCCATTCACAGGGTGGCTACACTGTCACTCGCCTTTGAGGTTGTGGTGGGTTTTTTTCTGAGCCCTGACTGTGCCTCAAATGCCATGCTAAAGCCCTTTACCCGGATGAGCTCAGCTCGTCCTCCTAACATTCCTGAGTCAGAGGCAATGAACATTTTTTTTTTTACAGCTTTATTGAAGTATAACTGACATACAACAAACCACACACATTTCGAGTGTACAATCCGATGAGTTTTCATATCCTGGAAACCAGCACCACCATCAAGATTCTAAACATATCCACCACCTCGAAAAGTATATTCTAGCCTTTTTTTTTTAATCCCTCCCTCTAGCGTCTCCCCACCCCACCCCCAGACACCCCGAAATTGGTCAGAGATGAGACTGCATTTTCTGGAGTTTTAGGTACACGAGACCAGAAAGGGTATATACTCTTTTTTAATCTGGCCTCTTTGCCTCCGCAGAATGATCACGAAGATTCGTCTGTGTTGTTGTGTTTGAGCCCCTTCTGCTCCTTAGGAAACTGAGGCACAGAGAGGCGTGGCCGGGGTGGGGGTGGGGGTGCGGGCGTGAGGAGGAGGAGGTGTCACACAGGCCCGGCCCCAGAGCGAGGCGAGTCCCGGGCGCGCCGGCCGCCGAGGGGCGCTCGGGCGGGCGGGCCACCGGCAGGTGCACACACGCGCGGCGCCACCCCCTGGCCCCCCGGCCCCCCTTGCCCAGCGCGGCGCCCGGGGGCGGGGGCGGGGGCGGGGGGCGGGGCCTGGGCGGGGCGGGGGCGGGGCCTGGGCGGGGGCGGGGCCTCCCGGCTCTGGGGCCTCCGATAAGGGCCCGCGGAGGGGGGCGGGGGGTGGGCTCGGGCGCGCCTGGGCGCCGCGATAGGGTGGCCGGGCGTGCTCGTGGGGCGCCGCGGGGAGGCGCCGCGGCCGAAGGTCCCGGCGCGGCCACCCGGAACCGGGGCCGGCGACCCAGGCTGGGGCCGGGCGGGGCGGGGCGTCCGGCCGTGTCGCGCCCGCCTGGGCTCCCGGGGCCAGGGCCGCCAAAATGGCGGCGGCGGCGGTGACAGCGTCCCGCGCGGGGCCCGGGGGCCTGGCCGCCGCGTCGGGGGCCGACTAGCGCCTTCCGGGCGCCGCGGCGCCCCCGCCCCGGGCCCTGGGTCCGCCCTCCCGGCGCGCTCATGAACTCCGTGTCGCCGGCCGCCGCGCAGTACCGGAGCGGGAGCCCGGAGGACGCGCGCCGCCCCGAGGGCCGCAGGCCGCGGGGTCCCCGAGTCCCGGACCCCAACGGCCCGAGGCCCTCTGGAGCCAGCGGCCCCGCTCTTGGCTCGCCCGCGGCCGCCCCTGGGGAGCCGGACGAAGTGGACAAGTTTAAGGCGAAGTTCCTGACGGCCTGGAACAACGTCAAGTACGGTGAGGAGGGGGCGGGCCGGGGGTTGTGTTCCGAGGGCTCGGCCGGGCGGGGCTCGGAGGTCCACCCCGGCTCTGCCCACAGTTCCACCATTTCCCATTTGCGCTCCCCTCGAGAGTCACCTGCGGGTCCCCCGCCCTGCCCGGCCCGGCCCCGGCCCCGGGCGGACCTGCAGCAGGTCCGAAAAGGAATGTGTTTTTTCAAGCCTCGTCCATTCCCGTGTGACCTTGGGCAAGGTTTTCAGGCTGCTCTGTGCCTTCGTTTTCCCCCTTTGTTAAACGGATACAATAATCAGATCTGCTCTGTTCATCCTGAATTGATGGCAGACACTCACGTGGCTGTTCCTAGGGGTCCCTGCCTCCATCTGAGAGGAATATGGCCCGAATTGCCCAGTGCCAGCCCTGAGATAGGACCCAGGATGGTCTCCATTTCACAGGCGAGGGGGATGGAAGCGCTGTCGCTGTCATAACTGTTAGGTGACATGTCTGTCAAGCCAGTGCTTCATCTGGCTGGGTGCTACTCCGCGTCTCCCCAGGTTGGGCAGTCAAAAGCCGGACCAGCTTTAGCAAGATCTCCAGCGTCCACCTCTGTGGCCGCCGCTACCGCTTCGAGGGCGAGGGTGAGCTGGTGGCCCCAGGCCAGGGTCGAGGGAGGCTTGGTATTCCTGGTGGCAGCTGACCAGTCTGCTCTTGTAGGTGACATCCAGCGTTTCCAGCGGGACTTCGTGTCCCGCTTGTGGCTCACTTACCGCCGGGACTTCCCACCCCTCGCTGGAGGCTGTCTGACCTCAGACTGTGGCTGGGGATGCATGCTGCGCAGCGGGCAGATGATGCTGGCACAGGGCCTGCTGCTGCATTTCCTGCCCAGGGGTGAGTGCTGGAAGGGAAGACACCCTAGAAGTGTGGTGCCAAATACACAGGCAGCAGTGTTCGAATTGTTTATAAACTAAGTTTAAAGGTATGTTAGATTGTGTGTTGAGTAAGTTTTTTGGGGGAGTGAGAGTCGATAAAATAAGTTTCAGCAATGTGGAAATTGTTGGTAAACCTGCCGTCTCAGGAGCATTAGAATTGTACATAAAGGATGAGCAAATGGGAACTGTGTCCCCCTGGCCCACTGGCACCCTTTGACTTTGTACTCCATCCCCACCAGACTGGACGTGGGCTGAGGGCCCAGGCCTGGGCCCCTCTGAGCCAGCAGGGTTGGCCTCTCCCAACCGTTACCGTGGGCCTGCACGCTGGATGCCCCCACGCTGGGCCCAAGGCACCCCAGAGCTGGAGCAGGAACGTCGACACCGGCAGATAGTGTCCTGGTTCGCCGACCACCCCCAGGCCCCCTTTGGGCTACACCGGCTGGTGGAGCTTGGGCAGAGCTCAGGCAAGAAGGCGGGTGACTGGTATGGGCCATCTCTGGTGGCACACATACTCAGGTGAGGGCCACTGCAGGGAACTTGGGAGCCACTGGGTTCCCCCAGGAACTCAGGCCTTCCCTCTCACCCCCAGGAAAGCTGTGGAGAGCTGCTCAGAGATCACTCGCCTGGTGGTGTATGTTTCTCAGGACTGCACAGGTAAGAGACTGGAAACCCAAGATCACAGAGTTCTCATCCTGAACCAGCCGCTACTCAGCCACCTCTTAGGACCTCCCTTCCTCAGAGGCTGAAACAAGTTGTGGGGCAGAGGAAGCCTTGGAAGGGATTCGGGGCCCGCACAGTGGGAGGTGCCCAGGATCCCTCCACTCCCTCTGGAATCGGTAGAGGAAACTCTAGGGGCTTCTCTGCAAGTGATAGAAGAGAGGACATAAGGGGACACCAGCATTCAGACCCTAACAGCTGTGTTTCCAGAAAGGGTTGAATCTGCTTTTCTGGGAGCCAGGAAGGGGCTTAGCTAGCAGTAAGGGAGGAGGGGGAGAATGGAGACCGCCCGATTGGACTTGAGGAGGAGGGACATGCAGGGACGACTGCTCGGTGCTCTATTTCCATACTGGCAAATGCATGCGCTGAGTCAGTAAAGACTAATCAGGCCTAGAGCTGGGGAGGTGCTCCATGCTGTGCGGAAGGCTCTCTGTCTCCTCCTGGTTTTATGTTCTTTATCTAAATCTCAGGGCCTCAGCGGCCCTCTCTGGAAAATAGGGATGTCTACACCTGCCCAGAGGCCCTGGAATTGTCGGTGTGGGGAGAGTTTGGGCATGGGGCACCAGAAAGGTCTCCCTTTCTGCTGACAACAGGAGTGGGACCCTTTGAGGTGGCACAGGCATGTGGAGGGCCACACTCCGAGGCTTGAATGGGGGTGTACGGATGTGACTCGGCTGTGCCGCCTTTCCAGTGTACAAGGCAGACGTGGCACGCCTGGTGGCCAGGCCCGACCCCACAGCTGAGTGGAAGTCTGTGGTCATCTTGGTGCCAGTACGGCTGGGCGGCGAGACTCTCAACCCCGTATACGTGCCCTGCGTGAAGGTAAGGTCTGCCAGGTTCCACCAAGCCTCCCCTGGGAACTGCCGGGGCTCCTTGAGCTCCGGCCAGGTATGTCTGCTTCTTCCTGCATCTGTCCACCTGTTGACTCGGTAGTTAGGGAGCACCTACTACACGCCAAGCTGCTGGGTTTCAGCGGTGAACAGGCAAACATTCGTGCCCTCTGGGAGTGGACATTCTAATGGGGGAAGGACAGTGGATCTGAAACCAAACTGATGGCTGTGGCATTATACCTTAGAGTCAAGAGGAACTAAAACTAAGGCTATAAAGGGCAGATGGGGGTGGCTGCAGGCTAGGCAAGCCCTTCTCCAGCCAGGGCAGGAGCCAGAGTGTTCCAGGCTAAAGGAAGGGCAAGGCTGGAAAAACTCCGGTGTGAGTGAAGGCCAAAGTTCTCCCCACAGCCTGCAAAGCTTTGTACCATGTCCCTGCCCATTCCTTCACCTCATCTGCCCCCACTCTCCTTCTCACTTGACTCTGCCCCAATCACTTGAGCCTCCTCACTGTTTTCAGAACACACTGGCCTCAGGGCCTTTGCACTCGCTGTTCTGCTTGGAGCGCTCTTTCCCCAGAGATTCACTCCTCCCTCCCTCTCTAACCTCCTTCAGGTGTTCGCTGAGATGACACCTCTCAGTGAGGCCTTCCTGACTCCTCTACTTAAAATTCTAAAGCCTTTTCCTTCTCTTTTCTTCTCCCAGTGTTACCGCCTACTGACATGTGACAGAACTTATTCATCACGTTCCTTGTTTACCTCCTACACTAGAACGTCAGCTCCCAGCTCCGTGAGATAGGGCTGGGTGTGCACACATTGGGGTTTTGCTACGTGTTTACCAAGGGATTGTCTGACGGCACCTGCCCGGAGCATACTCCTCTACTTGCTTTTCTCCCTGCAGGAGCTTCTGCGTTCAGAGCTGTGCCTGGGCATCATGGGGGGCAAGCCACGGCATTCACTGTACTTCATCGGCTACCAGGGTAGGCCCACCCCGTCCCGCTCCATCCTGCCCCACCCTGCCCTTCCCCAGCCCTGCTCATGCCTCCACTCCTGCAGATGACTTCCTGCTCTACCTGGACCCCCACTACTGCCAGCCCACTGTGGATGTCAGTCAGGCTGACTTTCCCCTGGAGGTGAGCTGGTGGGGGGTGGGTGGCGGGATCCCTGGGGTGGGCTTTTGGGGCACATGGAGGAGGCTGGGGCTCCAAACTTGCCTCATTCCTACGCCCCAGTCCTTCCATTGCACCTCACCTCGAAAGATGGCCTTTGCCAAAATGGACCCAAGCTGTACGGTGGGGTTCTATGCTGGAGACCAGAAGGAGTTCGAGACACTCTGCTCAGAGCTGACCAGGGTGAGCAAGGAGTGGTGGAGGGTAAGCAGACAGGGAGGGTCTTGAAGAGGACCAGAGAGACCCTGAGTCCAGCAGACCCAGGGAGGCTACTTGCAGGCAGTGCTGCCAAGATTATTATCCTGCCCACGAGCTACAAAAGCTCAGTTATTGCTGATTAGACCAAATGAAGGGCGTAAAACAAAAGGCGAGGGACATCACTGCTTGGACAGCTGCACCCGGGAACTCAAGTGGTGGAACCTCTCCCTTTCTCCTGGCTCTACTGTCCCATCAGGGCTTTACCCTTGTAGTTGCAAGAGGGGGCCATCAGTCTTTCTGGGCACCCACCTCCCTTTTCAGTGGAAAGGGAGCCCCACTTTCCCAGGAGATGCAGCAAAAATCCTAGGGTTACTGTTCATCAGTCACGCCCATCACTGGCCAGTCACTGTGGCCGAGGGAATGGGAAGTGCTGATTGGCTGGCCTGGGTCATTGCCCTGGAGGGATGAAAGTTGAGCTCAGGAGGCACCTGATAAATATACCTATTAGGATAATTATACTTCTAGGACAATTAATATGGTTTGGAGCTAAGCCACTCTCCTTCCTCCTGCCAGGTCCTCAGCTCCTCCTCAGCCACTGAGCGCTACCCCATGTTCACCCTGGCTGAAGGCCATGCTCAGGACCACAGCCTGGACGACCTCTGCTCCCAGCTCTCCCAGCCAACACTGCGGCTCCCTCGCACGGGGCGGCTCCTCAAAGCCAAACGCCCAAGCTCTGAGGACTTTGTGTTTTTATAACGCGTGGGGTTGGGGGAGAAGATGCGCACTATTTATTTTTTTATTTATGTCATGCTGGGTGTGGGAGCTTGAAATCTGGAGGTGATGGGCCTTTTCCCATCAACCCCTTGACAACTGCAGCTGAGACCAGTCCAGGAAACCTCTGAACTGGGGCAGAGCCTGTACACCTGCCTCCCGCCAGCTGGGCCTCCTCACAGGGCGAGGAGGGAGGGTTCCCGGACACCCACTCAGGGCCTGACTCAAGTACTGTAGTTTGCACTGGACCACCTGTGCCCCTCACTGGTCCCAAAACCCCTACCCTGCTGAGATCTGGGGGTGACGGGGGAAACTGTGGCCACCAGGGGCTAATAAAGCCGTTTAACTTGACTGTGGCTATGGCTGGGGTCCGAGGTGTGTCTCAAAGTGAGATGCTGGAGGAAGCTGGGTAGGTAGGCCTCAGCTGCCACATCTGTGAGACAGGAAGCCTTCTCTGCCCACAGAGTCCACACAGTCCATGAGGGAGAAACAGTCAGGAGCTTGACTGGAAGAGAGGAACCCCAGGGCCCCCACCTGCTGCCTCAGGGGCGACTCTTGGGACCCCGGTGCTTCCTCCTTTGCCGGGCCAGCTGGCGGAAGTGCAGCCGTTTGGGATTGAGGCCAAAGGCCTGCAGTCTCTGGCGGCTAAACTCATGCCCACCAAGTGTCACAGTGGGACCCAGGAGACGTGCCTTCTTGCCCCTCCTCCGCCCCTGGGGCTTCTGGGTGTGTGGCACAGGGCTTGCTTCTTCCTGCACTGGGGGGCTCCCAGGCTGGGGCTGCTGCCCACAGGCCCCATCAAGTGCCAGCAGCTGCCCCTGTGGGCCGGCTTTGTCTTTCTGTGGCTTCCCTGTGGCTTCCGTGAGTGTCTCAGTCCTGAGGAGAAAAGTGGGGGCTCAGCCCAAGCTGGTCACAATTAGGCCTATTCCTGAGTACACATCCCCCATCTTACAAATGAGGAAAGACGAGGCTCAGAGAGGCAAGGCTGCAAATCAGGAGCCTGCCTGGGGTTCAAACCCAAGTCAGACACCAAAATTGGGCCTCTTCTACTGAACTCAGAGATTCAATTGTATTGCTGATAATTCTGGCATCTTGAGCCTGGGCCTATACTTAGCTGTTCATGGAAATTGATTTATTGCAGCTTTAAATCAGCTCCGTGGGCTTCTATCACCCCTGCTTTACAGATTAGGAAGTACTGAGCATGATGATAACGCTAATACCTATATGGTTTTACTATGTTTTAAGCACTTTACATAAATTAATTCACTCAATCCTTAAGAACCCAACAAGAAACAAGCCATCTTTACCCCCTACCACCCCCATTTAAAAAATGACACAGGCCCAGAATGGACAAGTGTCTTGTCCAACACCACACAGCTGTGGCCCAGCCAGAATTTGAACCCAGGTATTGAGAAAGGAAGCCCCATTCCCAGGGCCATGCAACAAATGGCTGACAGAGCAAGACTCAAACCCAGGCCCAGCAGGCTCCAAGTCCACCCTCCTCCAGCCAGTGACACTTACTCCTCTGTGCAAAGTGACTTGAAGATCTGCCTCTTTTTCCAGGAGTTCTGGGCCTTCTGGCTGTACGCCCTCTTGTCCTGCAGCTCCTCCTGCTCTGACCTGCGGATGCCCGGCAGACATGCCTATCGCCGGCTGCTTTGGGAGGTGCCCATGCTTGCTTGCCTGCCCGCCCACCCGCCCCTCCTCCTGGCACACCTGGCCCAGCCATGTCACCTGTACATGCAGGTTTTCTTCAGGGAGCACCACCGGTTCAGCTCCTTGTCATCGGCAGCGAGGATCTACATAGGAAGGGAGGGTGGGGTCCTGCTCTGTGAGCCCTGGGTCAGGGGTGCAGGGGGCCTGGCTCTCTAAGCTTTAGCCATCTCGCTGGTCAAAACAGGGAAACGCTATTACCACTGGGCAGGGTTGTCACCATTGCAGGAAAAGACTGATCTCTGTGAAGGCCACTGGATGTTTTTGGCAGGGGGCATCAGATGGGGAAACAGGCTCAGCAAGGAGATCCGTGCCCCAGTCACGTGGTCAGGAAGTGGCTGAAGTCAGATTCCAGTTTGGGCCCAGGGACCCTAGAGCCTCACTTAGGCACCATGGTCCCAGCAGCCTCAGGACAGGCAAGGGGCTCTGCGCCAATGACCAGGTCTGCTAATTACAGATGAGGCCTAGGTTCCCAGCTCAGGCCCCAGTGTCCTCATCTATGAGGCGGGCAAGCCCCTTAGAAAATACTGAAAGGCTGCCGGGAAGATTGAATGAATGCAGAAGGTATAAGCTACATAAATGTTGGCTTTGCTGACCATGAACAGTCAAGCCACCACGGCCACCACGGCTACCAGGCAAGTACCGTCGCAAGAGCCACACACGTTCATTTCAGCTCTACAGCTGCAGTGGGGCTGTTATTAGGCCCATTTTATAGATGGGGAAACGGAGGCAGAGTCTTCTAGGTCACAGCTGGTGAGCGGCCATGGCAGGATTTGAATGCAGGCCATCTGTCTCCAGAGCCCACCAAGCCACCCAACTGCGGATATTTGGCAACAGAAGTAAAAGTACTATTTGCAGGGTGTTCTGTGGGCAAAGCGCTGTCTGAGGCAGGTAACCTTGTCAGTACAGTTGTTAGCTCTAACGTTCCCTCCGAGATGACGGAAGGGGGAGTGGGGGGAGTCGCAACATCTGCTGGCTACACACTCCTCTTGCCGAGGGGGCGCCCCCTACCCCAGAATGGTACCCCACCTCCTCAGTGCTCAGCCCGAAGTCGCAGGGAACCACGGTACGGTACTTGAAGCGACAGGGCAGGTCATCGATGATGTCCTCGTAGTCCAGCCGGTAATACTCGTCCAGGTACTCCTCAAACGTCTTGTCTCCTGTGCAGGGAGGGGGCCAGGCTGCCAGGGTTGCCAGGCCCCTTGGAGCCCCTGCCCGCCCACCGCCACCGGCCTGGGACCTCACCAGGGTCGAACACCGGCTTCTCCTGCCCCACGGCCGCGGCAAACGGTGACTTGCGCTTCTTCTTGCCCGTCAAGGGGGCCTCACGCTGCCTTTTCTGCGGCTGACTGGGGTCATAGTCCGCGTCCATCTGCCAAGACGCAGAGGTCAGGCCAGCCCTCTGGGGGTGTGGGAGGGGGGCCACTTACCCCCCGGGTCTCCCCTCCACCCATGGCACCTACATTAAAGTCGGGGTCCTCGCAGTGCAGCTCCTGTTCATTCCAAGCTCCACCCTGCTCAGGCCCAGCCCACGTGTCCCAGTTCCAGTCATCTGATTCCGGAGGACACAGAGGTAGGGGGTCAGGGCGGAAGTCGCAACTTCAGACCAAGCAGCTCCCCCAGGCCGGTGCCCTGGGTGACCTCACCTTCAAGCCCTGCCTCTTCCTCAAACTGCGGCTTCTCCTCCTCTGTGGTGCCATAGTACTCGTCCCCAAAACATCTCTGCAGGGTCAGGGTCAGGGCCAGGAGGATCAGCCAGACTCACTCCCCCAGTGTTACTCCTACACCTTACATGGCTCCCAGCACCCCCCAGACATAGCTGCTGACATGAGGGGAACTCTGTGTGTCCTCCCTGCCCCTGCACCCCCATGCTGTGTTGGTTACCATTCTGTTCCACAGAGCTGGTTCTTTCCCTCCCCGCAGAACTCTGCCCCTGGGCACCCCCCCCCCCGGGTCCACTCCCTCCTTCCCTCCCTCCTTCTATCTAACTGCTGCTCGGGCCTCAGCTACCGCCCTAACCTGCTCACCACCACACCTGACAAAGTCCAGTCTCCTCTAAGACCCCACCACCCCTGCACATCCCTATCAGCACTCTGATGCCTGGGGGTTGTAAGTGCACAGTTAAGGGCCTGCCATTAGACTGGGAGCTCTGGGAGGCCGGGACCACTAAGTGACCTGGTGCTCAGTGACTACCAGACTGATTCTCGCCATTCCGTGAGCTCCAAGAAGGCTGAAACTGTTGGGCACTTGATGTAACGCCAGCACCCTGGGGGCACCTGGCAAGGCAGACATCGCTAACTATGTCATTTATTAAGTGCCTACTGTATGCCCAGCACTGGGCTGCATCTCACTGCATTCTCACAAGCACCCCGAGAGACAGAATCTACCTCCACTTTACCGAGAAACTGAAGCCTATATATCCTCAGTTTCCTTCCCTGACCTCCTGGGCTTGGTCAGGGGTCTCTTTGGGGCCCCAGAGGCCCCCACTGCTTTCCCCATAACACTCTATTGCCTGTTTCCATGGCTTGATGCTACTGCTATGTCCCCTCAAGCTGAACAATGACCATCAAGAAGTTTAAAGGAAACACAGCAACCTGTCTTCCTCGAGTATCACCAATTTTTATGCATCTTTCTCTCAGGCTATCCTTACAACAGCCCTAAAGTGGACAGTATGGTTGACCCCAGTCTACAGACAGGGACACACACGCTCGGAGAGGTCAAGTCACTTCTCTGAGGCTGCATAGCCAGGAAACAAGCACTGATCTCAGAGCCCTGTCCCAAGCTGCGCCACCTAGCTGGGGTGGGTGCACGGGCGTACCTGCATGAGCTGGTCATGCTGGGCAGGGTCAAAGTCGTCCTCGAGGTCCCGCTCCTCAAAGCCCAGCGTCTCGTTGCCGGTGACCTGCCGCAGCCTCTCTAGCTTGGCCAGGATCTCCTTCCTTTTCAGGTTCTTCAGCTGCTTCAGCTCTTCCTGCTTTTTTGCTTTCTCCTGCGGATGGCAGACCAGGCAGGGAGCGAGGGTGTGGGCTCACCCCGCAGGCTTGGCAACCCTCCCCAACCTGGCACTCCCCACACTCACTCTCCTCTTTCGCTCTCGAGTCTCCTCTCTCTTCTCCTTCCTGCGCTCATCCTTGCGGCGCACGGAGGATGCGATGCTTCGAGGGTAGGTCTTGACCTGGGGAGAGCAGGGGAGCCCGGAAGGGTCACAGAGATGATTCTGGGTTCTCTCGGCCTGGGGCCCAAGGTCTGGGTCCCCCGTCCCAGCCCAGGTCACGCACCAAGGCCGAGTCCGGCTCCTCGAAACGGAAGTTGTACTTGTGCTCAAAGTCCTCCTGCTTCTTCAGAAACAGCTCCCCCTCGTCTGAGGAATCATCCACAGTTAGCTGGACCGGGAGGCCAGGGCCCCTGAGGGACAAAATGGGGCAGAGATAGGGGTGTTAGTCAAACCCCTACACTCCTGTGTCCCAGCAATGTTAACTCACTGAATCTCCACAAGAGCCCTACTTTTGGGGACACCCCCATTTTACAGATGGGGAAACTGAGGCACAGGCTGGCAACAGGGCCACCTAGCTCCAGAGCCCACACACCGCGGCTCTTCCTCATGCAACAATAACTCTGCAACCATCTGTGTGAAAAAGTAAACGCCTGGTGCCCTTTGCTTTCTGGCCAGCACTGGCTCCAGGCCCCCAAGGGACACTGCTCACCCTTCCTCCTCCCCTTCCTCCTCTTCTTCCTCGCCTTCCTCCTCCTCCTCCTCATAGCGTTTGTTGAGGATATAATCCCGCAGGAACCGCTCTCCTTCGTCCAGCTCTGGGTTGTTCCAGTATTCCTTGAGGTGGGTCTGGGGGTGACGGGGTGATGGGACCCAGATTAGGGACGGGTGGGCATGGGCACCACGTGGACCTAAGTAACCGAGCCTTCTAGGGCTGCCATCAGACTAAGTGGGATAACCTCTGTTTCACAGAAACAGAAACTGGCGCCCAGAGAGGGGCACACCCCCTCTTCAGACTATGTGTTCTTGGCGACCCCCTCAAGGACTGGTTTCCAGAAAAGGGCTGGAGACAGAACAGACCCAAGAACTCACCAGTTCTTTCAAGGCGTCAGGGTTACAAATCTCCTTCTGCCCCTTTAGCCACTCCACGTAGTCCGCCTCCTCCTGGGCCTGAGGGTAGGCCAGCACTGAGGGTCTGGCGACCCCTTCCTGCCACCCACCCCCAGCCAGCCAGCCAGTCCAGCACCCACCTTCTCCTCCTTGGTCTTAGCACGTTTCTGCAGCAACCCAGAGCCACCTTCCCCAGCACTATCATCCTCGCTGTCTTCCACGAACGCCCGGAAGCTGCCCATGTGAGAGCGGAAGACTCAGGATACGCAGGCTGGTCCCTGCCCACAGTCCTGAGATGAAGCCTGTTTACTAAGTCCTGAGCTCTCCTCACCAAGTTCAGGGCAGTGCTGTGGCACAGGGGGCACCATCAACCCCACTTAACAGATGAGGAAACTGAGGCACAGAAAGACTAAGTGATGGGCCCAAGGGCACACAGCCATCAAGTAACAGCTGGATTTGAACCCAGGCCTGTCCAACCCCAGAGCCTCAGCACTGATCCATCTGGCCATTCAGCCAGCCCAGGCTCACCTTTCCTTCAGCTGTTTCTGTTCTTCTACATAAGTTTTCGAGGAGATCTGCTGCAGAGAAAGTGATGCTGGCCTCAGGCCCAGCCCCAGGCCCCTCAGCCCCCAACCAGGGTTTCCACCCCACCTACCTGGAATCTCTGATTGGAGGTCTCTGCATCTGAATTTTCCTCATCGACATATTTGCTGTGCAAGGAAGGGTGGGGGCTTCAGCCTAGACTCCCCACAGCTCATCTATCCCCACAGGGTTCCAAACAGCAGTTGTAGGGGCGGTACAGGTAGATCACTGACACTCCTGTTCTCTGGGGTCCCCTCAACCCTGGTGAGTCACCACCAGCTGCTTCCCGCCCCTTCAAAGAGTCTCATGTATCCACTTGCCCGGGGAAGGCTGCGGGGAGGATGGGGCAGGGAGTCAGGACCTCTCCTCACCCTTCTTTCTCCAAGATAACCTTCCTCTCGTAGTCCTTCAGGTACATAGGACGCATCTTCTTTTGCTTCTCTTTGGCTGTTGGCACTTCTTCAGCTTCCTCGCTCTCCGAGGACGATACTGTCAGGTTGCCAGAAGACACCTGCCATCACCCACAACCCCCCACCTTCCCCAGGCCAAGGATCCCACAAGGCGGAGCCAGGGTCAGACGGCGGTTTCAAATCCCCGAGCCACCAGTTCCCAGCTGTGAAACAGGTATCACACTTGTACTATGTGTTAGTAGCTGGCTGTGCTCATTCAGTGAGTAACTCCTGCTTTGAAGAGCGCCAAGCACAATAACCTAAAACCCTCCGCTAAGCACTCTGGACATGGAACATGACCTGTGTGTTAAAAGGCTTCATTCAGAAGTCAGTAAAACCAGTAAGGGAACGAGGAACCTGGGCCGAAGGGAGGAGCAGCCCCAGACCTGTTTTCTGATAGAAGGTGGCATCTTTCTGATAGATGCGGGGGTCCTTCTTCTTCAACAAGGAGAGAGTCCTATAAAAGTCACGCTCTTGCTGGGGGTCAAACTCCTAAGGCATGAAAGGATTGCAGAAATGGTGAGAGCCCTGGTGGAGGCTGGGGGGCACTAAATAATAGGGGCAGGTGGGCTGAAAGGGTGTGGAAATTAGGGTGGAGGGAGGGGCATACATTAGGAGGAAGGAGAAAGATCCAGGGGGAACAGAAGCAGGTTGGGGGCTGGAGGGTGGGTAAGAGGGGCGGTCCAAAGATGCAAAACAAGTAGAGGAGGACGAGGGGCCCTCTTGGGGTGGGGGGCGGGCAGGGGCGGGCCTCACATAGGTACAGGATCTGACATAGAAGGTAGTGGGCAAGGGGAGGATAGTTACCCGGAGAAAGGATTAACACGGGGGCAGGTGAGCAGAGAGGACACAGATGGGACAGCAAGCAGGGGCTGGGTTGCACGGTGAGGCCCCAAATCTGGGCTGATGTGAGAAGCTGTGCGCCCCACGTGGCAGAGGGATGTCCCACTTCGGGGACTGAGTCCGACACCAAGAAATGGTTAAACTCTTGGGGGTGAAAAAGTAGACGCGGCGGTCCCATCGTCGCACCTCACACGATGGGAGAAGCAGGTGGATGGTGGCGGGAGAGGGGAAGTAGACGGGAATGTGGCCGCCCCCGGGGGAGGAGCGCTGTGCCCTTCATGGGATTAGGAAGAGGAGGATGGCAACTCGCGTGGGGTGAAGTGGGGTTGGGGGTGAGCCGCCCTCTGTATATCGGGGTCGGGATGCGGTGGGGGGCTTGGATGCTTCCCGAATGTACGGCGCCGGGGTGAGAGCTCACCACGCGCTCGTCGCTAGAGTCCGACTCGGAGCTGGAGTCGCCGCCGCGGTCCCGGTCCCCGTAGCGATCTTTAACTGCGGAGCGGAGATGGGAGCCCCCCCAGATGAGCGCGGAGGACCGGATCAGCCCCCTCTTCCCCACGGCCCGGCACGCGCCGCCGCCCCGCGCGCATGCGCCCCGCACTCACGCCGCTGCAGCTCCTCGCGCTCCCGGTAGCGGCCGTACCGGGCCGCAAACGCCGCGTTTACCCGAAGGGGCGAAGAGCCGCGCGGCTCCGGCATGGCGGCTGCGCGGCCCACTGCGCACGCGCGTGGCGAGCGGCCCCCGGGGAGGCGGGGCTACTCCCGGCCCCGCCCCGGCGAGCCTGGAAGGAGGCGGAGCCTCGCGGGCCGCGCCTAATCCCGTCCCGTCTTTCCGGGATCCCTGACGGCGTGCGACCACAGTCCCCGCCCGCGGGTCACGCCTTTGCGGGTCAGACTGCAGCCACCGCCCACTACGGCCCCCCCGGGGCTCCCGGCACCCAGCTGACATCTGGGGGCCCTTTCTCCACTCGCGGTTTCCTGCCTCCCTTCCGTTCCGACAGCGTAAACCGCTGCCCCACCCAGCTCACTCACCTCTGGCACCCTGGGAATTACCACTCTCTCCCCTCCCCCAAAGTGTCCACGATCTGTCCCCCCGCCCTGCGCCCACCCCCCACAAACGTACTGGACGCGCGACACTCCATCGCAGACTCAAAAATCAAAAGCCACCAGCTCTGTGATCATGCACAAGTCTTAATTTAATGGGTAAAAACATTAAGTTATCACACAACAATTTTTTTTCCACAAAGCTTAATAAATAGAATCTCTTTTTTTTAAACGCTGTACAAGAGACTGGAAAACAAGCTTCCAACAAAATATGAATGAACTGATACTACCCTTTTATTGATTTGAAACACTCCCCCCCTCCCCCATGCCTGAAAGCAGTGTGCACACTTGAGGTCTCTCTCTGGGTACAGCCAGCCAAGGTCGCCAGGTTCCAGGAGCCCTGGAAGCGATGACCTCACTCGGGCTGGGGCTTTAAATGCTCTGCCCTTGGGCGTTTGCAGCCCCAGCAATCTGAGGCGCAGAGAAAACTGAACCGTTTAGATGGCTGATGTCTGCAGGAGCCCTTCTCTGCTCAACACATCAAAAGGGGTGAGAAAAACAAATTGAGAAATACCCCTCAAACACACACACCCCGCAAATCAACACCAACAAGCCACAAACTGGTGCCCCTTCCCTTTCGACGGTGGGCAGGAGTGAAAGAAGAAAGTGTTTCTTCTCTCCTCTTTTAACATAGAACCTCGCTGGGTCCTGTTGCTGGAGGGGGTGGCCCCAGGTCACAGCAGTACCACAGTGTGCCCCTGCAGTATGTCCATGAGATCCTGAGCTCCTATCCCCTGTGCCAGCTCCAGGGGTGTGAGCCCCCTGGCATCCCTGTGATGGAGATCAGACTCAGTAGCCAGGAAGCTGACCACAGCTGTGTGGCCCTCTCGCACTGCCAGATGGATGGGGAGTGCCCCAGTGCCATCGGGAGCATTGACATCAGCACCATGCTCTACCAAAACTTTCAGAGTGTCCAGGAATCCAGTGCGTGCTGCATCATGGGCTGGAGTAGTGCCGGTGGCATCCTGGACATTGGGGCTGGCACCTTGCTTGAGGAGCTCCAAGGCAATGGTGGGGCTGCCAAACATCATGACCTGTGTGGGGGCACAGAGTAAGGGGCCTTCAAGGGAGAGGTTCCTTGAAAAGGAGTCACTGAAGAGAGGGGTCATGCAAGAATAGGGAACACTAGAGGTCTTCTCAAGAATGGGGAAGCCCCAGGGAACACAAGCTCTCAGACAGCTGTTTGATACCCCAGAGAAAGGTATCTCCTGGAAATAGGAACCCCCAAGAAACTGGTCATCACCTAAGGATAAGATGATCAACTAGGGAATAGCCTCTATGAAAAATTTCAGGGAACTTAAGACCCTCACCAAGGAATCAGACACTTGCCCCAACCCATACGGGAAATCATTAGGAAATATGACAACCCCCCCCCCCCGGGGAAATAGACCTTATAGAATGAAAACTGCCCCCAAGGAACTTGCCTACTCAAGGTAAATAAGATGCCCAGAGAATTTGAAACCCCCTTCTCCAATTAATAGCTCCTCTCATATAATGAGGATGCTCCCAGGGTACTTGACTCCCTTAAGAAATGGGGTTCCGCTGTAAAATGGCCCCCAAGGAATAAGGACGCCCATGCCATCTGTAACTGTGCCCCCATCAGGACTTCCCTTAATATATCAGCAATCTGGGGGAAAAAAACCAACCCAGAAATTGAGATCTCCCCAAATAACTGGATACCTCTCAGAGAACTCTCCAGAAAATGGGGATCCCCTGGAAACATGAATCCTTCCTTCCAGTGATTGGATCCCCCCACAGAAGCTCCAAGAAACAAGAGCCATCCCTATGAAACCAGGACCCAAGGAAGCTGAACTCACACCACGGAATAAGAACCTCCCCCGAGAAACTGAATCCTCCGCACCCAGAGAATAAGAAATCGTCCAGAGAAGATGCAAAGTCCTCCCCTCCCCCAACCTAACCCATCCACCCCCCACCCATGAATACGGACATCAGGGAGCAACACCTACCCAGGAAAAAAAGGACCGGATCCCCAGTCTGCCACCACGACGGGCGGCCCGGAGACCTAAGGGAAAGGGTGTGGGGTCCCCGCCCCGCCCTCGCCCCGGGCCGGCCGGGCCTCACCTGCAGCGCCGTCTTGCCGAAGCGGTTCAGGGCGTCGGGGTGCACCAGCTCGCGGTGCAGAAGGCGGCGCACCTCCTGCACGTCGCCTCGGGCCGCGGCCCCGCTCAGCCGGTCGCCGGCGCGGACCTCCTCCAGCAGCATGTCGACACTGGCAGCCTGCAAAGCCCCCCGCCCCACCCCGGCGCGGTCAACGCGGGGAAGACGCCGGCCCGAAGATCCCCTCCGAGGCGCACCTGGCCTGTGCGAGGCTCCCCGCCCGGCTCCCAGTCTGCACTCGGGCGCGACCCCCGCCCTCCCCGGGCTCCTCCCCCTGCCGGCCAGCGGGTCCCCGGGGGCCGGGAGCCCGGCCCAACCCTCCGCCGCCCGCCCGGGCCGGCGCCCGCCCCTTGGGGGCCGGGTCTCCCCCCAACTCACCCTCCCTCCTCCTCGACGGGCGGGGTCTGTTCTGAGCCTGCTACGCCGTCGCCGCCGAGCCGGCCGCCAGGGGGCGGAGCCAGCGCGCGCGAGGCCCCGCCCCGAACGCTGCAGATTTGTTTTCTTACGAACTCGCTACACTGTAGCCCAGCAGCACTGCCCCGCGCGCGACCCGGCGGCGCCCCGCCCACCCGGGCAGCGCAGCCAATGGCCACGCGTCGCCGGGGGAGCTCGGCCCTCCGGCATGGGCGGTGCCGCTCCTGATTGGCCGAGCCGCCGGCGACCGGTGGACCGCCGGCAATGGCGGGGTTTTCGGTTTTCAAACTCGCCAGGCGGGCGGGAAAGGGAGCCGGTTTAACTGACCCGCGGGAGAAAGGTCAGGGGCAGAGTAACGCGGGCTGCTCCCGAGCCTCGGCACCTCTGGGAGGAAGGGAGGCAGGGCTGGGGCAGCTCGGGCCGGGGTTTCACCATCCGGTCACGCGATAAGGATTTATTAGCCCTTTGGGCACAGCGCATTATTTCATTCGCTCCCCCACCGCGTGCTGGAAGCCTTCCGGGCGCTGGGGCGCGCACATAAGGGCAACTGCGTAATTTTAGGTAGGGTTAAGCGCCGTCGAGAAAATAAAACGGGGTGGGGGGCGGTTGGGGTGGGTGAGAAAGAATCACGGTCTGGCTCAGACTGAACCAAACCTGGCACTTGCCAGGGCGAGGACAAAACTCGCCGCTGCAAGCTGCAGCCGCCACGTGGACGAGCCTGGGAGGCGAGAGGCGAGGTCCGAGGCGGCTCTTACAGGTGCCTGCATTCACTTAGCGAGCACCCTCTGTGTACTAGGCGCCGAACTGGAGAGCGAGGCAGCCCGGTGGCTCCCGCTGCAGGACCCCCCCCCCCCCCCCATCATTTGGGTTGGGAGAAGACAGAAATTAAATCTTTGCGGAGCGGTAAACGCTCCGAAGGTGATAAAACAGGTAAGCGAAAGTCTCTTGGGAAAGGAAGGCCGTTGAAATAGGGAGGTCAGGCAGGGCCTCCCCGAGGAGGTGACATGTGCGACTTGCAGGTGAGGGAAGGAGCCATGTGACTATCTGGGGGAAAGCACGCCAGGTGAAGGGTGTTATGGATGCAGTGGCCCAGGAGCAGAAGCGCTGAGGACTGGGACCCCTGGGTGGCTCAGCGGTTGAGCATCTGCCTTTGGCTCAGGGCAGGATCCCGGATTCCCGGGATCAAGTCCCACATCAGGCTCTTTACATGGAGTTTGCTTCTTCCTCTGCATGTGTCTCTGCCCCTCTCTCTCTCTGTGTCTCTCATGAATAAATAAATAAACTTTTTTAGAAAAAGCAAGCCCTGAGGACTAAATGGGGAGAGTGGGAGGAGGTGAGGACCGGTAAGTGGAGGGAGGGGTAGTGCACATCAGGCTTGTGGACCGCAATAAGCCACTAGCCCTTGAGTTTTTAGTTTTAACACGGGAGCCCTGGGAGGGATCTGAGAGAGCCAAGACCTAGGACTTAGCAGTTAAGAGGCGCCCTCTGGCTGCTGCAAGGGGAACTGATGGTGTGAGAGCCCGGTTGGAGCCGGTTGGGCCTGGGGCCCAAGGAGCAAGGGGGAGAGGGGCAACTGCACTGCCACAGACCAGCCAGGACTAGGGCTGAGAAATGGATATGCATTGCCCACTCCTGTCCCAGCACTTCAGGGGTGTCCCTGGCATCCCCAGTCCCCAGCCAAGAATATACACAGCAGCTAGATTCATTCTTTTTAATACCATCCTAAAACTCCAGGTGGGCCAGCATGGCCTCTGGGCTCAGTAGCTGTGAAGGAGAGGCCCCAATACCCCTAAGGCAGGTCACTGCAAGAAGGCACTCATGAGGGGGGCTTTGAGGCCCTCCTCTATTTCTTCATATAAAACTGTAGGAGGGAGGAGCCCCGAGGCAAGAGGGAGGTGGGGGAGGCAGGCCAGTTCCTCCCAGCCTGTGGATTGAGGGAAAGGCAGGGAGGAAGCCAGGAGCAGAAACTGCTAAGTCGGGGGCCTTCCCTCACACACATCCCCCATCTTCCTCCCTCTCAAGTCGACTGCCCAGCCCAGGGAGAGGGAAGGCCCCATGTCCAAGTCCCCACCTCTTCTCTCTCCTAGCTGGTACGAAGTTGATAATCTGCCAGGAAACAAGGAGCAGAGACCATCTCAGAGTTGGGGAAAGAGAAGAGAGGGGAACCTACCCCCCCCATTTAATCCATCCCCACCCTAGTGCTCATGATCAACCCCATGGGTACATAACAAGGCTAAGAATGGGGTTCAACACAGGGATAGTAACCATAGCAACAAGCAGCTCCTTTCTGGGTACAGATTGAGTGCTGTGCGTTCAGTCCCTTGTCCAAACTCTATCAGTACCTTAGAACTGGCAACTGCCCCCATTTTGAAGATGGGCAAACTGAAGCCCAGCTGGCATGGTGATAAAGACAGGGTAGGCCTGAGGCCAGGCCTGCTGAATATGGGTGCCCTCCAAGCCAGAGTGTGATCAAAGCCCCGAGACCATCCTCTTGATTTCCTTGACCCCACCGTCTGCCTTACCGCCACTTTGGGTGATATAGCGAACCCATGGCAGGGCCTGGTAACCGCTTTTCTCAATGATCTTCATGTATCGGACCTGAAAGGGAATGAAGAGAGGTGGCCCAGGTTGTGGAGAGAGACTGGCTGTGGTGAGAGAACCATATGTAACACAATTGATGGGGGAGGGAATAGGATGACACAGTCTGTGAATAATGAGGTGATGGGTTGGGGCAAAGGCATGACATGGGCTGTGGGAAGAGGGGAGCAGGGAGACAGTCCAGGACGCTGGGAAAGAGATGGCACAGTGTAAGGGAATAGACACAACGTGGTTTTGGGGAAACAAGTGGCACAAGCCGGCTACAGAGGAGAGGTCACCCAGGCCAGGAAGCAGAAGTGACCCAAGCCAAGGGACAAGAGAATGGGAAAGCCACTGAGGCCAAAGAGAGAAGACACCGGCTCGCTACACTCACCTGGATCCCAGAGACGGTGAAATAGGGGATCTCAAACTTGACCCCAATCGGGGGCCGGCCCTCCACCTCCTCCTTCTCCACGCTGGGGAGGCCAAAGTGGGCACGCATCAGGTACTCCTTGCCCCCCTGAGGGCACATGGGCGCATCAGACACACCAAAGGCCTCTGTGTGCCCCAGACCATCCTCACGGCAGCCCCCAGTGCCGGCTCTGTTCCTTGACCATTTCAGACCAGAAATGAAAGGCTCATGGCTGAGACACAGCTGAAGCTTCTATCTATAAAGCCTGCTCTGAGAGCTTCTAATGGTCATCCCCCACTTTCCAGGCCCTGATGGACCCTCCCAGATTACAAGGACTGACCAAATCCTGCAGCAAGCAGCCCAAGGAAGAGTGGTCCTATTTCACAGATGGCAGACAGAGGCTCCATGAAGGGAAGTGGGTTTCCCAAGGCTGTCTAGCTCACAGAGGAAAGGGTGGAGAACCTGAACCCCAGGACTGGTTTCCTTAAGACCTGGGAGGCGGGGCGCTTAACCACCACGCTGGCCTGCTTTCCAGCCTTATTACCCTCAAAAGATAACCCTGTGCACACACACAGGTCTCTCTGATTTATTCTCTGCCTTGCTTGCAAGCCACAGGGGCAGGTCCCTCAGATCCCACACCCATCCCTGTACTCACCGGGAAAGACTTAATACTCCAAATAACGACATTCTTTTCCGGCACGTACTTGGCACTGCCTACACTGGTCTTGAAGCGAGGGGAGTCGGCATCGCTGGGGACGGGCACAGATATCTCCACACCATTGGCCACTGACTGCTTCTTAAACTGCCCCTTGGCCTGTTAGTGGAGAGGGTATGGGGTGTGAAGAATTCACTCTTGCATTCTGCAAATATTCAGCAACCTGAAGTGGGAACGGTCATCCTGCCCATTTTACAGAAGAGGAAATGGAGACCACAGGGACGCTGAGGCATTTGCCTGGAGATGCACAGCCAACAGGTGGCCGGGCTGGGGGGTCACACCCACAGGAGACTTCAGAGGCTCTGTTCTTAGTGACTTTCCTTTTGGAAAGCATCCTACACCTTTGCCTGGCCCAAAGTGCCAACACTGCCCATCACAGAGGAGTTTTTATTTGATAATGGGCATTTAATGACCCCCTACGGGAGGCCTGGGTGGCTCAGCAGTTGACTGCCTGCCTTTGGCCCAGGGCATGATCCTGGAGTCCCAGGATCGAGTCCCACATCGGGCTCCCTGCGTGGAGCCTGCTTCTCCCTCTGCCTGTGTCTCTGCCTCTGTCTGTGTCTCTCATAAATAAATAAAATCTTTAAAAAAAAAAAAAAAAAAAAGCCCCTAACGTGCTGGGCCCTGAGCCAACTACTTGGCCCTCTCACTAATTCCCCATCCCTAAGGTCCATTTTACAGATGAGGAGACTGAGGCACTTTGTGCGAGACAGTAAGCTGGTACCTGGCACAGCAGGGACTTGAGTCGAATTTGTGTTGTCAACCATCGCTGGCCTTCCTTACAAATAAATGAACAAGTTACCTTATCTGTATCTAGCACATGACACGAGACAAACTTTGAACACAGGGATTTTAAGTGTTCTATGTGCTAGCATTATGATTACTACTACTGATGAATTTGGGGAGGGATATCTGAGAGGTGGGATCGGGGCAGAGGACCTAGAAATAAACCAGAAGGGATATTCTTTCCGGGAAGCACCAGTATTAACGGCCCCTTCCCCTTTTCCCTGCGCACAGCGATGGGGACATTGAGGGGTGTCAAGACCCTGCCTGGTGACCATTCACCCTGCAGTCCAACTTCCCTGACACCCCAAAACCAGGGAACAAGGTCAAATATAAAAACACAGACTCTTGGGGCACCTGGGTGGCTCAGTGGGTTAAGCATCTGCCTTTGTCTCAGGTCATGAGCCTGGGGTCCTGGGATGGAACCCGTGTCAGGCTCCTTGCTCAGCAGGCTCCTTCTCCCTGTGTAGCCACCTCCACCCCAAGCTCAGTCTCTCACTCTCTATCTCAAATAAAATCTTTAAAAAATAAAAATACATAATAAAAACACAGACTCTTGAGCCAAGCAGACCTAAGTTCAAAGTAGCTTCCTGCCCTTGCTAGATGGTGGCATCTTCATCCCTCCAAACCTCACCTTACCCATCTGTAAAAGAGGGCTCACTCTAAGTTGTGTAGGAGCTCTTTGGGACACTGGGAGACATGCACAGAGCTGTTCATGGCAACAACTAGAGGAGCCAAGAATTAGGACAACTCCCGCAGGAGAAGGGATAGTTGGAAAAGATCCCCATGGTGGAATATTCTACAGCTATAAAAAGGGCCATAGGTACAGTTCCTGTGACTTGTGTTCAAGTCAGTCTTACACAGGGACGCCTGGGTGGCTCAGAGGTTGAGCATCTGCCTTTGGCTTAGGTCGTGATCCCAGGGTCCTGGGATCGAGTCCCAGATCCAGCTCCCTGTGAGGAGCTTGCTTCTCCCTCTGCCTATGTCTCTGCCTCTCTCTGTGTGTTTCTCATGAATAAATAAAATCTTTGAAAAAAAATCAATCTTACACAAAGCAAGTCAGTTCACTGATAGGATCGGAAACCAGCAGAACAAAATATTTATGGTAAAAATGTGGGTGGCAGGGCGCCTGGCTGGCTCAGTCAGTGGTGCGTGCAACTCTTGATCTTGGGATTGTGAGATTGAGCCCCATAATGGGTGTAAAGATTGCTTAAAAATAAAACTTAAAGATAAAAATAAAAAGTGAGGGATGCCTGGGTGGCTCAGCAGTTGAGCGTCTGCCTTTGGCTCATGGTGTGATCCTGGGATCGGGATCAAGTCCCACATTGGGATCCCTGCTGGGAGGCTGCTTCTCCCTCTGTCTGTGTCTCTGCCTTTCTCTGTGGGTCTATCATGAATAAATAAATAAAATCTTTAAAGATTAAAAAATAAAAAGATCTTTTAAAAAATATGGATGGCACAATTATAAAGAAAGGCAAAGAAATTATTTACATAAAATTGAAGATCATGATTACCTCTGGGGAAGGGGTGAGCAATAATTGGGGGAGGGCCATGTGGGGGCTCAGAGTCTGTGGTCAAGCACATTTGAATATGCTGAGTACTTTCTTTTTTTTTTTTTTTTTTAATTTTATTTATTTATGATAGTCACACAGAGAGAGAGAGAGGCAGAGACACAGGCAGAGGGAGATGCAGGCTCCATGCACCAGGAGCCCGACATGGGATTCGATCCCGGGTCTCCAGGATCACGCCCTGGGCCAAAGGCAGGCGCCAAACCGCTGCGCCACCCAGGGATCCCTGCTGAGTACTTTCTTTAAACCACATAAATATTATGTATGTATATATATAATTTGATATGAAAGTAGATAAGTAGGGATGCCTGGGTGGCTCAGCAGTTGAACGTCTGCCTTTGGCTCAGGGTGTGATCCTGGGATCCGGGATGGAGTCCCACATTGGGCTCCCTGCAAGGAGCCTGCTTCTCCCTCTGACTATGTCTCTGCCTCTCTCTGTGTGTCTCTCAGGAATAAATAAATAAAATCTTTTTTAAATAAAAGAAAGTTAATAGGTAAAACATGTCAGTTGGTGTTAAGTCATAGGGGAAAAAATAGAGCAGAGAGGGAGGTGGGGAATGATAAGGGGTTGCAATTTTAAATAGGGAAATCAGGAAAGGACTCTCAGGAGGTGACATTTAGCTAAAAAGCTGAAGGGGATGAGGGAAGGAGCCATGTGGGGTACCTGGGACAAGGAGGTGGTATGATCCAAAGAAAGGGAATAGCCAGTGCAAAGGTCCTGAGGTATGACCTTGCTTGGTGTGAATAGAGAAAGCCGATATAGCTGAAATGGAGTGAGGGAGGAAGACAGAGGAAAGAGGTAAAGATAGGGAGGTGAGAGGCACCTGGGTGGCTCAGTGGTTAAGCACATACCTTCAGCTCAGATCAAGTTCTGCATAGGCTCCCCTCGAAGAGCCTGCTTCTCCCTCTGCCTATGTCTCTGCCTCTCTCTGTCTCTCATAAATCAATCAATCAATCAATCAATCAAATCTTAAAAAAAAAAAAAAGGTAGGGAGGTGACAGGGAAGACTGTCACGGGGCCTTGTGGGCTGCCAGGACTTTGGCTTTTACTCTCAGTGAAGTGGGAGCCATGGAAAGTTCCAGGCAGAAGAGAGACACAGCCAGACTGATGCTCATAGGTGCCCTGTAAAGGAATAGACAGTTGGCAGCGGTGGGGGTAAAGGCAGGAGCTGGGAGACCAGGGCATATGCAGTGGAGGGAGTGTGAAGTGGGCAGATTAGGGATCTACCTTGCTGAAGGTTTGTCTGTCTCTCCAGCTGGCCTCAAGCTCCTTGAGGACAGCATATCTTTTATTTCTTCCCTCCTGTCCCTTAGTTCCCTTACAAGGTAAGAGGCTCAGTTAAAATCATAATAGGGACAGCTAATACTTTGTCCATCATTTAGACAGTATTGAGAACCTACTATGTGTCTGCTGTGTGGAAAAGAAATCCACACAGGAGAGAAGTAGATGTGATGGTCAGTAGAGCAGAGACCAGAGGGGGCGGGAGAGGGTGGGAGTCCAGGCTGTGAGCCTGCTGCTGGAAAAGCAACTCAGGTAGAAGGAACAGCCAGTGCAATGCCCCTTCAGGGAACTGTGCCTGACGTGCGTGAGAACAACCGGGGAGACCAGCGTGGCTGGAGGGCGATGGGGAGCCAGGGAGGACGTGAGAGCTGGCAGATCAAGCGCTGAGTGTTGCTCCCCTGGGCCTACCTTGACCATGATCTCCACGCGGCTGTGGGAGAATTTCTCAATGACGGACTCAATCCAGATCAATGGCTTGACCTGCAGACAGCAGAAGAGGAAGTTCTTGGAGGTTCTGGGGGTCGGCCTTCGCCCCTGCAGTGGGGCTTTACCCTGCTTCACCTGGGTGCTCAGACGGTAGGACATGAGCTCGAAGTCGCCGTCGGGCGGGATGAAGGAGATAGTGCGGTCATTGTCAAAGCGAGAGAGCCGCACGCACTGGTGGAATTTCACGTCCTCCAGCTCCACGGACTTGTTCTTGCTCCCTGAAACTCGGAGCCGAGTGGGTGGGTGACCCTGGAGGCCTGGGATAGGGTCTCTAGCCCCGCCTTTCCCGCCTCCCAGGCACTGTTACCTGCATCGCACAGGTAAGGAGACTGAGTCCCAGGAAGGATGAGGAGCAGGCCTAGGGCCGCCCAGCCGGCCAGGGGCAGAGCTAGGATCTGAACTCAGGGAATCTGGCTCTTGCTGCCAGGTTTTTAAATGTGATGCTATTCCGCCTCCTACGCCCACTGGAATGTCAGCTCCATGGGGACAGAGATTTGCCTCCCACCTCGCGGTGCGTGGACCAGGCACCCAACAATGAAGCCCTGTGGGCGCCGCGGAGCCAGCAGCTGCAGCACCGGCCAGGACCAGCAGAGGGCGCTCCAGTGCCGAGTGGAAAACCGGCTGGCATTCTCTGGGTCCCCAGGAGGGGCAGGGTGGGCTCCCTCGTGCATCCCCCTCCAGATGCTTACGGCCAGTGAGCTCAAACAGGACGCGGTCGTTGAGGCCAAGCCGCAGCTCTGGCATTCCCGACAGAAACACCTTGAGCTTGATGGTGCCCACGATCTCGCTCAGAAGGACGCTGCCATTGGCATTGACCTGAAAATGCACATATGGGGGGGAGGGGTGTCAAGGAGCATCATCGGGCCTCCTCTCCTGCCCCCCAGGCCACGGAAGGAGTGCGGGCTCACCAGCAGGTTGACAGACTCTATGACATCGATGAAGACCTCATTCTTCTTGTACTTGAGGCCCTCAGAGCGCCAGGACACGGCATTGGTGACAGTGGGTGGCACCCGGGATTTGCCAGTCACCAGCTTGTTGCCCTGCTGCGTGATGTACCTGTCAGGAGGGTGGGGGTGACTAGCAGCTGGACCCAGGGACACTCCCCTCTCCTCTCCCCCCCCCCCAAGTTCCTTCCATCAGTGGCTCACCCTGGGGCTGCCCCCAGGGCCCACTCACTCTTGCAGGATCTTGCTGTCAGTGGTCTGTGGGAAGCCAAAGTCCATGAGCTCATCCAGCAGCTCGTAGACGATGACGAAGTTGTCTCGGATGCTCTCCTCCTCCAGCTCCTTGAAGTACTCAGAGAAAACCTGGGGGTGCAGGGAAACACACACCAGTAGAGGCGTGGCTGTGGTACAGCCATACGACGGGCTGGGGCCCCACTCAGCCAGCCAGCAATCCACCAAGCAACTATTGAGTGCCTACTATCTACCAAACGCTGGGACATTAATGGTGAGCACAACCAACAGTGTCCGTGGTCTCATGGAACAGTCTAGTGGGGGAAATGGACCGGTAATGGGACCAAGAGAAATACAACATGTAAAGTGTGAAAATGAGGAAACCACAAAGTAGGAAGCCAGAGGCAGGGAGGTCCAGGAAGCCTTCCTGGAGGAGGGATTAGAAGGGCTTAGAGACTTTTTCTTTTCGTTTCTTTTCTTTCCTGTGGACCACGGAATGCTGTGTATCTGGTGCTGTTTACAGAAGGGTTTTAATGCATAAAATATATGAGATGGCCAAGGAAATCTGTTATACAGAAATACGTCTAAGTTCGTGGAACCCCTGAATTCACAGGGCTTTAAGGGTTTGGGTCCCCAAGTTCAGAGCCTCTGGGAGTTTTGTAGGCTAAACCACAGCAGAGAACCTATCAGTCATCTGACAGTTTGAGAAACCCTCCATCCTTCATTCTGCTCCGGCCCCACTGGCCTGCCTTCCGTTCTCACCTCTTTGCATATGCCGTCCCCTATGCCTGGGACAATCTTCTCACAATGGACTCCTTGTCATTCAGGCCTCAGCTCAAATGTCACCTCCCCAGTGAAGCCACTACATCCCTCCTCCCCTCTGAGTATCACAGTGAGACTAGCACCCTAGTCACTGGTTCTCATGATGTCCTGTTCAATCTCCTTCATGCCCTTTAACTCCTCGGGACAGGCAGGGACTGCACCTGCCTTGTGCATAGCTGTGTCCCCTCTTCGCCTGGCAGGAGACAAATCAATACATATTCCTTGTTTGTTGTAAAGTATTTACTGAGCACTTTCTCGGTCACTGAGAATGCAATTTAGCAAGCACTCAAATTATTATAGGATTCTCTAGCCGTGCTAACGCTAACACCACCACCAAACCTTTACTGAGCACTCACTGTGTACTAAGCCCCTGTTTGAAGCACTCATAAATATGAATTTGACTAATTTGTACAACACCCCAAGGTGGGACTTGTTGTAACCCTCAGTTTAGACACTGAGAGAAGTGACTTGCTCAAGGTCACACAGCCAGGAAGAGTAGGGGGCTGGGACTGCAACCCAGTATTCTCTGGCCCAGGATTGAGCAGTGCACCCTCTTGAAGACCTGCTTGGTCCTTGCCCTATAGGGAGAGATGATCCCTTAGCAGCTAATGAGAACACAGAGATGGGGTTTCAATGGAGGTCAGGGGAAGCTTCCTAGGAGAGATGGATCCTGAAAGAGAAGAGCAAATGGGGTGGAGGGGGGTGGACAGACAAACCAGCTGGCCAACGGGAAGCCAGAACCTACCTCCACCGTCTTGTAGAGGAAGGAGTACACGAGGGAGGCGTTGGCATTCTTCAGCGTGGTAGCCACCACTATGTGCAGCAAAGTTAAGGAAAAGGTGCCGTTTTGGAGGTCTCAAATGGAGCCCAGATCCTAAATCCTCTGGCTGTCCCCCCACCCTCACCTCATTTCTGTCCATCCCCTCCACCCCAACCCGAGCCCCTGATGTGCTGTGCAACTTCTGCCCTCAGTCTACTCTCTCTGGGCCCAAGCTGCTACCACCCCAGGCCTCCAGGATCCCAGCTGGGGGCTGGATACAGTAGAGGTTGCTATGTTTGATCCACAGAAAATGCACCCGGCCATGGCTCAGTAGGGGGGCCAGGGCGCCCTCCTCTTCCCGCTGCATGAGCAGAGGCATGAAGTGCTCAATCTCACTCATGGCCACGTCGCCCTTGTAGTTGCGGCTGATCAGGGGCTAAGGGTGAGCAGAGAAGGCCTGGTCACGGCTGGAATCCGGGACCCTTCATCCAGGGGCGTCAGAGGGCCTGGTTCTGACTCTACTCCCTGGCTGACAGGCAAGGGCAAGACTCTGCTGCTCTCTGCCTCAGTTTCCTCCTCTGTAAAACGGGTGTGTGACCAGGGCAAGGTATCCAGGGTCCTCACTGAGGACCAGGCCGCGTCCTACCAAAGACTGGGTGTTTGCTAACTGATTATGTCCTCACTACAACCTGTGGGGCGGGCACCAGCACTATCTTCATTTGAAAGCTGGAGAAAGGCAGGTGTGAACCAGGTCTCTAAGAGGTGCGGAAATCAGGGGATGGGGAGGGGAGAGGAGGGGGAAGGAGGCAAAAAAAAAAAAAAAAAGATTATAGAAAGAGAGATCATACATCGCACAGAGCCGCCGGCTGGCAGGCAGTGAGCCCTGGATGCTAACAGTACTACCTCCTAGGGTGGTTTAGTCCAGGGCTGAGAACCAGGACCTCGCAGAGCCCGTCCTCAAGCACTTGAGCTTTCACCACCACCCTGGTTTTTTATTTATATATATTTTTAAGGATTTTATTTATTTATTAATGAGAGACACAGAGAGAGAGAGAGAGAGGCAGAGACACAGGCGGAGGGAGAAGCAGTCTCCATGCAGGGAGCCCGACGCGGGACTCGATCCCGGGACTCCAGGATCACGCCCTGGGCTGAAGGCAGGCACCAAACCGCTGAGCCTCCCAGGGGTCCCCAACCACCGTGGTTTTTTATATGAAATGACAAGGCGCTTGAGAGGGGACTTCAGGAGGGGACAAGGCAGCCCCAAACGGGAACGAGGGTCTCCCGCCCCTGCCGTCTTCCCCAAATATTAATCATGTGGATGATGAGGGTGATAAAAATCCTTTCAACCGACCGACCGACCGAACCCCTAATGTTTGCAGCGGGGCTACAGGGCCAAGCAGTCGACGCTCAGCGAGTTGCAGTCACTCCCAGCGGGTGGGGACCTCGTTCTCCCCATTTTTCCGGACAGGGAAACTGAGGCTCCGAGAGGCAAAGGCCCTGCCCGCGCGCGGCGCGCTGAGGGGCAACAGGGGAGGTGGGCTTCGAGCCGGGACTTCCCGGGATTGGGGGAGGGGTGTTCCCACGCTCCCGGGGCTTTCTGGAGCCCCCCCGCCCGCGAGGAGGGGCCGCCCCCGGGCGCAGGGGCGCGCGGCCTCACCTGTCCTGCCCCCGACACCCCCCGCGCCCGGCCCACCTTGCCCTTGACGTCGAGGATGAAGACAGCCGAGGCGGACATGGTAGCGGCCGGCGGACCCGGGAGGCGGGGAGCGAGCGCCGGGAGGCGACGGCGGCGCTGCTTCCTTCTTCCTGCGGAAGCGCCCGCGCGCAGGTGAGCGCCCAGGTGAGAGCGTCTTAAAGGGGAGGCGCGCAGGTGAGCGGCGCTGTCGGCCGACGCGAGGACTGCAGCAGGGCGGGGCTCCGGAGGGGCCAGCTGCCCCGCCTCACTTTCCCTCTGCTCCCGGGAGTGCGGATGGGAGGAGTCTCCAGGCCGACCAACCACCCATTGGTCCACCCAGCCAGCAGCCAGCCAGCCTTCGACCCACTCACCCCCACCCATTCATCCCCCCACCCATCACCCATCTCCATTTATGCACCCACCCACCCAGCAGTCCCTCCACGCACCTGACCGTCCATTCGTCCACCCACTCAGCCCCCACCCATTCACCCACCCACTGACCCATCCTTCCCCATCCATCCACCCATTCATCCACTCATCTTGTTTTTCTTCTGTCTCTCCCACAGGCACGTCAGCCCCAGTGGAGGATTTTGCCCTGTTCGTATCTGTGTCCCCAGGGCCCCACGCTGGGCACTCAATAATATTTCCAGGCCCGTGGGGAGGAGAGGGAAAAGAATAAATTTGTCCAAACCATGCATGCATGCATTCATTCATTCATTCAATAACTATTTACTAATTAATTTATTCTTTCACTCAGACATTTTCTGACTAGTAAATTTTTTTAATGACGAACTGTGGGTAGCACTCTGAGCAGAACAAACGTCGCTGCTTTTATTCTTATTCCTAATGTTATTCTTATTCGTTCCAAAAGTACTTATAAGCGCCTATTATGTGACACTAAGATGTTGACAAAATAAAGTCATTGTGACTATATTATAATGTTATTATTCACTCAACAAACATTTATTGAGCATCTTCTGTGTGTTGGACTGAGCATACGGAAGCGACTTTCGTTATGGTAATGCTGCTGCTGATGAGTCACGCAGTGGATGAATATTTATTGAGCGCCCTCTGTGACACTATGGGTGGCAAATAGACAAAGCCACTCCACTGGCTCTCTTTGAGCGAGGGTGAGAGGCACACAACATAAAAACCCCAAAACGAGATGATCTCTGATCATGATGGGAGATCATCTTGATCATCTTCATCATGATCATCTCTGATCAAGAAGGCGAGGGAACTGTTGGCAGGGTTTGAGGAAGGGGGGGACTGTGAGATCTCAATGGGAAGTCAGGGGAGGGACTGACATTTGCAAATTTCCCACCATGACCTTATGGGCTGGAAGAGAGTCCTCATGCAGAGCCTAGCATAAAGCGGGTACTAATAGTGTTTTTGTTGTTGTTGTTTATATGTGCTGGTAAAGCACAAGGCCTCCGGAGCCAGCTGCTTGGGCTCAAGTCCTGGCTCTGCCACCAGTCAGCTGGGTGACCTCAGGCACCTGTCCTCTCCTCCCTGAATTCTTGTCTGCACATCTGCGAGATAGAAATAACTTCCCTCGTTAGATTATCATGCAGATGCCTGAGTTACTACCCCCAACGCGACTCTCAGAACAGACCCGGGGTGTAGCCAACAATCAATATTATTATTAGGGGGCATGTGGGGGGGCTCAGCCAGTTAAGCATCTGCCTTTGGCTCAGGTCTTGATCCTGGGGTCCTGTTCTGTGGGGAGCCTGCTTCTCTCTCTCCCTCTGCAACCCCCACCCCTACTCTTGCTTTCTCTTGAATAACTAAAATCTTTTCAAAAATAATATTATTATGATTTGCTATCATTGCTATTATTATTTACTGTGTAGCAGTTAAGAACACAGGGTGGCCGCTTTGAATCCTGACTCCACTATTGGCTCTGAGACATTCGGCTAGTGATTGCACCTTTGGTGCCTCAGTCTCCCCTCCTGTTAAATGGTCGTAAGAGTCTCGGTGCCACCTCCTCAGGCTCCACTCGCTGGCCTACTGGGCAGGCCTGGATGCCTGGCCTGGCACCCGTGCTCCTTGCACATCAGCTATTACAGACCCGCTAACTGTCAGCCCTCCTGGCGGGATGAGCAGGGGAAGGAAAGGAGCACTCCCTTCCTGCCTGACTGGAACTGATCCTACTTAAGAGAGGGAGAGGCTCAAAGGGCCGGGGGTGGGGGTGGGGTGGGGGGGATGGGGGGGGTGGACACTCAGCTCTCCCAGGCCTCATACTTCCTTCTGCAAACCCAGCCCCACACTCTATCAGCCTCTGGGGATGGGGAGGGCGTCCCCACAGGGACTGAGGGAGGGAGGCGAGGGTGGCAGCTGCTATCAGAACTACCCACTCCCCTCCTCGCTGGCATCTAATGGGGATAATATCACAGCAACGAAAGCAGAAATGCACTCCTTGAGCATGTCTCACCCGATACTCCTTTCTGTCTTCAATTTTTTTTTCAAGTTAGTTATTATTATTATTATTTTTTTTTTTTTTGCTGTTCAACTCTGGTCTACCTATCTTTGGTGTTCCTGAGAATTCAGGACCCGAGGGGAAAACATTTCATGTCTTCCTACCTTGGAAGAAGCAGAAGCACAGAAAGGTGAAGCAATTCGCCTGGGGTTGCACAGCTGGGAGGTGCCTGGGCCAGAATTTGAACCTGAGTCCTCATGTTCAAGAGTTCAACCCAAACCCACTCCCAACTGCTCTGCCCCATATTGCCAGATACGAGCATTACTATTATCAACAATAGGCCCTGCTGGTGTGGTGCCCATTATGCCCTAAATGTCTCCCCTGTGGGAATGCTTCCGGAAACAATGCCTTTTTTTTGTTTGTCTTAAGATTTTATTTATTTATTGGAGACACACAGAGAGAGGCAGAGACATAGGCAGAGGGAGAAGCAGGCTCCTAGCAAGGAGCCCAAAGTGGGACTCGATCCCAGGACTCCAGGATCATGCCCTGAGCCCAAGGCAGACGCTCAACCACTGAGCCACCCAGGCGTCCCTGGAAATAATGCTTTGAGTTAGGGAGGCCTATCATCTCCTCTCACAGCACTGCTAAGGGGAGGACAGGAAGTGACTTGGACAAAGTCACCCCATCACCGGTGGCAGAGCTGGAATTCCAGCCCTGCAAAGCCCAAGGTTTTATGCTGTCTGCTCAAAAAACAGGGATCACTGCTCTTCTCCTTCCTACCTGCTCCCTGCTCAGAGGGTGACCCAGGGGACCAGTGACCCTGGTGGACACTGCCAGGCCCTTGTCCCAGCCCATCATCACAGAACCTCTCAAGGGCCCTTCTCCTGGGTCCCTGGGATGTTTGCAGGCAGTAACTAGAACCCCAAAGCCTGGGTCCGGAGCCCTGGAATCTGAAACTCACAGTCTGTTTGGCTGCAAAATTCATGAACCCAAAAGCTTCAGTGGGCTCAGAGAACAGAGCAGCTCTGCGTGCCCAACCGTCCAGCCTCAGCTGCAACCTGCCCTGTCCCCAGGGGCCATGGCTTTGGCCCAGTTCCTCCTAGATGCCTACAGCCTGCCCCAGCCTCCCCTCTGGGACTCTACCTCTAGGCACCCCCTTAGATCCCTTCTCCACTTTTCTAAAGGGAGTGGTCTGAAACTGAAAGCTCCCTCACTCTCATATCCCCCTTGGCTCCCACTGCCCTCAAGCTGCCGGAGCCAGTGCAGGCAGAAACAACCCCAGCTGACCTCTCTCACAAGCCTCCACTTGAACCCACTGCCCCAGACGTGCTGACTTCCTTAATCTCACTTCCTCTCTCTTTCTCTCTTTCCTCTGGCACCTAACCACACAGCATGAAATGTCTGCTCCTTTTTGCTTTCTTAGCCTCTTTCTGAAGCAGCGATAAGATCGCCTCTTCAGGAAGCCTTCTCTGACCTCTCAATCCACGTCTAGGTCAAGTCCCTCCTTGACTCTCTCAATTGTCCCATGCTCCCCTGTCACAGCTGTTTCTAAAAATCTATGTTTTACAAAACTTTACCTATCGGTCTATCTGTCTGTAACATAAACTTTACCATTTTATGCACTTCAAGTGTACAGGCCGGGGACATTAAGCACATTCACAGCATTGTGCAGCCACTATCCCATCCTTCTCCAGAACTCTTTTCATCTTTGCAAAACTGAAACTCTGTGCCATTAAACCCTAACCCCTCTTCCCGTCCCCAGCCCCTGGCCCCCACCATCTACTCTCTATCTCCATGAATTTGACTCCTCTAGGGAGTTCATATGAGTGGAATCAGACAGCCTTTATCCTTTTGTGACTGGCCTGTTTAAATCGATTTTAAAATATATTTTAGTTTTATTTTTTAATTGAAGTATAGTTGACAGCGTTTTATTGGCTTCAGGCGTACAACGTAGTGAATCGACAAATCTATATATTACACACTGCTCACCGAATGTGTAGTTGCCATCTGTCACTGTATAATGTAATTACGATCGTATTGACTGTATTCCCTGTGCTGTACTTTTTAATCCCCATGACTTCTGTATTTTATAACTGGAAGTTTGTACTCCTTAATCCCCTTCACCTACTTCTTCCTCTCATGTACCCATTCTTTCCGCTGTGGCAACCACACATTCTCAGTATTTATTGTTCACTTTCTGTTTGTTGTTTGTTCACTTTTTTGATTTATTTTTTAACTTATTTGACAGTGAGAGAGCACAAGCAGGGGGAGCTGCACAGGGAGAGGGAGAAGGAGACTCCCCGCTGAGCAGGGAGCCCAATGTGGGGCTCAATTCCAGGACCCTGGGATCACGACCTGAGCTGAGGCTTAACCAACCAACTGAGCCACCCAGGTGCCCCCATTCATTTGTTTAGATTCCACATGGAAGAGAAATCACATAGTATTTGTCTTTCTCTGACTTATTTTACTTAGCATAATATCCTCTAGGTCCATTCATGTTGTCAAGAATAGCAAGATTTTATTCTTTTTATGGCTGAGTAATATTCCATTGTATATTTATACCACTTCTTTATCCAGTCATCTATCAATGGGAGCACTTAGGTTGCTTCCATATCTTGGCTGCTCTAAATAATGCTTCAATGAATATAGGGATGCATATATCTTTTATAATTAATGTTTTGTTGTCTTTGGGTAAATACCCAGCGGTAGAATTCCTGGCTCATATGGTGTTTCTATTTTTAATTTCTTTTTTTTTTCTATTTTTAATATCTTGAAGAACTTCTGTACTGTTTTCTGTAGTGGCTGCACCAATTTACTTTCCTACCAACAGTGCATAAGGATTCCTTTTCCTTCACATTAAATCTATTATTTTTTTCAATAGAGTTTTAATTACCCACATGAATATTTTCTCCTACTAAGGAGAGAGAGAAGGAAAAGATGGGGATCCCTGGGTAGCTCAGCGGTTTAGCACCGGCCTTTGGCGCGTGGCATGTTCCTGGAGTCCCAGGATCAAGTCCCACATCAGGCTCCTTGCATGGAGCCTGCTTCTCCCTCTGCCTGTGTCCCTGCCTCTTTGTGTGTGTGTATGTGTGTGTGTCTCTCATGAATAAATGAATAAAATCTTTTTAAAAAAGGGAGAGAGAAAGAAAACAGAAATCAGAAAACAGTCCTCTTGCCCCCCTCCCATCCTGGTCGTTCTGACAAGCAACGCACGTTCAGATCTTTTTCTATTAAGTTGCATGCAGGTGTGTGTGTGTGTGTGTGTGTGTGTCCCCACACCATGCACGACTAAGTGCAACTTGCTATACTCACCATTAGGACCTGTAAATCTAACTGCTACTCTGGCAGGTTATGGAATATCTGTGGGTTGCAAAGTCAGGCTCCATGAGGTTCAAATCCTTGTATAGCCCCACATTCACTAGCTGGGTGACTGTGGGGAAATTACTTAACCTCTCTGTATCATTTTCTCCAAGTGGAAAATGACTGCAAGGATTTAATATGACACACTTGAGAAATTGCTTAACCTCTTTGTGTCATTTTCCTCAACTGGAAAATGGTTATAAAGATTGAACACAAAGCAAATAATCCCTCTTCTGATGCTGCATAAGTTCCCTCTGAAATTCGCTCTTGTTATAATCTTCAGGGCCACCTCCTTCTTTCTTAAGCTATTTACAATTTTTCCATTTTAAAACTTAAACATGTTAAGAAAGGGCAGAAGTCAAGAGGTTGCCACAAACTGAACCCACCTAGTAACCGCAGTCTTGTTTCCTGTCACCCCCGGAAGCTGCCCCAGAGGCCCTATCACCCACAAGGGCAACCACTGATCCATGTTCAATTACCATAGGTCGATTAGCTATCCTGTCCTAGGACTTCATTCAAAAGTGCATGGCCTCTGTCCCTCAGTATAATATATATATATATATATATTTTTTTTTTTTGAGACTCACCTATGCTATTGCACTTACCAGTAGATAATGACTTTTAACTGCTGAGGACTATTTTATGATATGGATGGACCATGATGTACTGAACCATTCATCCATTTATGGACATTTGGGTTTCTTCCAATTTTTGGCCATTATGAATGAGGCTGTGATGAAGTTGGTATGAACATTTGTATACAAGCCCTTGTCTTTCTTTTCTTCCTTCCTTCTTTCCCTCCTAGTTTGATGGTTTTTTTATTAAAGATTTTATTTATTTATTCATGAGAGACACACAGAGAGAGGCAGAGACACAGGCAGAGGGAGAAGCAGGCTTTCTGCAAGGAGCCTGATCTGGGACTGGATCCCAGAACCCCAGAATCACTACCTGAGCCAAAGGCCATGCAGGGAGCCCGATATGGGACTCGATCCCAGAACCCTGGGATCACGCCCTGAGCCAAAGGCAGATGCTCAACCGCTGAGCCACCCAGGTGTCCCTAGTTTTACGGTTTTATTTTTCTTGGGTAAATAACTAGGAGTAGAATGTTTGGGTCATGTGGTAGGCACTTATCTAACTCTATGAGAAACGGAGAGATCTTTTTCCAAGTGGTTGTGTCATTTTACATCGTCACCAGCCATGTAGGAGAGTCCCATTTGTTCTAGATCCTCAGCCAGTACTTGCTACCATTCATCTTTCTAGTTCTAGCGCTTCTGGTGGATGTGTGGCTGTATATAATTGAATTTTATTTTATTTTTCATTATTTACTTATTTATTTTTTAAGATTTATTCATTCATTCATGATAGAGAGAGAGAGAGAGGCAGAGACACAGGCAGAAAGAGAAGCAGGCTCCATGTCGGGAGCCCGATGCAGGACTCGATCCCGGGACTCCAGGATCGCGCCCTGGGCTAAAGGCAGGCGCCAAACCGCTGAGCCACCCAGGGATCCCTGTTTTATTTTTAGAAAGATTTTATTTATTTGACACACAGAAAAAGAACTAGCTCAAGCACGGGGGAGCAGCAGGCAGAGGGAGAGGGAGAAGCAGACTCCCGGTTGAGCAAGGAGCTGGACATGGGGCTCAATCCCAGGACACGGGGATCATGACCTGAGCCGAAGGCAGATGTTTAACCCACTGAGCCACCCAGGTGCCCCGTAGCATTGCATCTTGATTTGCATTTCCCTGATGGCTTCATTCTTTTTATTCGCTGCATGGTATTCCCTCCCTCTCATCGGGTTGAGTGCACTCCTCTGTTGGAGGACCTGTAAGCCTCTCCCCATTTTTTACAAAAAGTACCAAAGCAGCAGGGAGCAACCTTTGACAGTCCCCAGGCACACACACACCTACGATGGCTTCTCCAGGGTCAGTGGCAGAGAGGAATCACACAGGGCCAACATCATTGCATTTGATCTTTTCTGCCAGATCCACTGCATGTGCTCACCCGGCTGGTTGTTCCAGACGCTAAAATTCTTGCCCGTCTGCTGAATGCAAAATAGCATTTTTTGCCCTGTTCACTGGCACACGGTCAGCGCTCGATACCTGGTTGATGAGTGGATGGGGGGGGGGTGTAGATGAATGATTGGGTGACCCACTGCTCCCACCCCACCAAGCACAGCGACGAGTCTCGGCTGAGCCCAGATGGGAAACAAAGCTTGGGGCGCCACCCTCCCGCGGCCCGGGCCCGCCCCCCGCCCCGCCCCGGCCGGCTCCGGGCTCCCATTGGAGGCGGCGTGCGGGGCGGGCCGGGCGGGCGGGGCGGGGCCGGGCCCGGGGCGGGGCGCTGCAGCCCGCGGAGCCTCCCGCCCGCGCGGGCTGGGGTCGCTCGGGCTCGGACTCCCCTCCCCGCCCGACGCGGCCATGGAGGACGAGCGGAAGGACGGAGCCTACGGTAGGAGCCGCCTGTGGCCCGCGGTCGCCTCCGCGGAGTTGGGGGGCCTTGGGGGAGGGGGGCCTCCCAGATCACAAACACCCGCGCGGCAGCGGGGCCCCCCTGCGGCTCCCCGGCCCTGCGTCCCGCGCTGCGCCGAGCCCACGCCCCCCTGCTCCGGCCCGGGTCGCCCCGCGACCTCTCCCCCGGGAGCCCCCCCACCCCCTCCGGTTGATGGGCCGGGACGCACGGCGCATGCTCCGCCCGGGGAGGTCCCGTTATCTGGGCGGCTCAGATGCCAGGCGGGGGAGGGGAGGCTTGGCGACCGGGGCTCGAAAAAGGGATAGGGCCCCTACTTCCCCAAATCGCCCTCCCCTTCTGGTTGCCTTAGTCCACTTCTTTCTCCTGTCCACATCCCCCCGAGAAGTAGCCACCCCGGGCTTCCGGCGAGATGGGGAAACTGAGGCAAGCCTGGGCGGACCGAATGCTGGGGGGAGGGGGCCATCAGCTCTTGCCAGCTGCCTGGAAGGACAGACAGAAGGGCGCCCTCGGTGAGGGGGCGTTCCAGAAGCAAGAGACCATTGAGAAACTTTGCTGGCCGCCTACGAGGGCTGGGGTGCCCGCCAGCATTTCGCGAGGTCCCTGCGACGCCGATCCCCCTCCCGCGGACCTCCGCGGGTGGCCTTCGCCCCCGGGCCCAGGGGTTGGGGCCAAGATGAGGCCCCTCCCTTCCCACGCCCTACAATGCGTCCCTTCCCCCGGTTCCCACGGAGGGGTGTGCCATCCTCAGTTTCTCCTTTCTCTTCTCCATTTTGGGTCCCACGGCTGAGCTGGGCACAGGTCCCACGGAGCACTCCCCTGGGGCGAAGGGGCGCTGCTGCCCCTCCTTGTGTGACAGGAACTTCCTGGAAACTGTGAGACCGAAGGCTTTGGGGAGGGGGCAGGAAACCGCTCAAAAATAATCAAGAAAAACAAGCTGACTAGAAATGTGCCTCCCTCTCCCCGCTGCCTCCACCTGGGACTGTGGCCTCAGCAGGCTGCGGAGGGAGACAGATCCGGGGAGGCTGGGACCCCCCCCTGCGAGGCCCAGCCAAGAGGGGAACGCAGGGACCTGGCCACTGCCCAGCCACACTCCCCTCCCTGCCTGAAGCTGCCAACCCAACATCCGGAGGGGCCTCCGTGCTCTTGGTTTTGGCTCGAGCTTCAGACCCTGCGTCTGTGGGTGCTGTGCATCTCCTTGGGTGTGGCTGGCTGTCTCTGATCTGAGAATCTCAGCCTGGCGGGGCCCTGCCTGCTTGTGGGCAGCACCTGAGGGACCTTGGGGCTCTGTAAGGTGGAGGCTGGGGGCGGGGGATGGCAGTCAGAGTGGACAATGATGTGATTCACCAAGCCTTGTATTTGGCCAAAGGGAGCCAGCCATGGACGCCGGAGCAAAGCCTCTCAGGCCCTGCCAGACCCACACTCCAGACAGGGGACCTCTGTGCCCAACGGAGGTAGCGCGGGGTGCTGGAAACCCATTCCATCAACAAGTATTTATTGAGCATCTTCCAGGTAGAATTTAGACACTGAAAACACAGCAGTGAACAAAGCAGAAAAATCCTGGAATAAACATATGCTTTTAGGTTGTTGTAAGTAAGTGTTGTGGAGCAGAGAACAGGACAGCCTGTGTGTGGGAGAATCATCTAGGATTATTGAAGGTGACCAAGGGCTGGAGTTGAAGCCAATGGCCCCTGGAAGAGTTGACAGAAGTGTGTTCTAGGCAGAAGGAACAGCAAACAAACCACACAGTTGCTTAATTATTTTTCTCTACGAGGCGCAAGGAAGCCTGAGCTGGAGACTTCAGCTAGGTCTTGCAACCACGCGGTCACCTCCTCTGCAAGGGCCACCTGGCTTGACTCCTTGAAGTGGGGGTGGAGGAGGTGTCTTTCTTAGTTTGGAACTAGTCCATTTTCACCAGAACCAAAAACCTGGGGCCCTCAGGCTGCCACATGGATCCCTGACAGATAGAGGAGCTTTACTTGGGGAATGGTGTTGCAGGAGTTGCTCACATATCCCTTGTATCCCAATGCCTTTCCATTCATCGGTTTCCATGAATTTAGGGGGTGACGTTAGGCAGACCCAGGCTCAAATCCTGCTTTTGACATTTAGGAGCCATGTGGCCACGGGAGAGTCGGTGACCTCTCTGAGGCTCTTTCCGTGTCTGCAGGGCTGGGAAGACCACACTCACTGGTGGGCAGAATTTTGCACAGCGGCTGGTGGGCTCTGCTTGCTCAAGAGGCCTCTAGGACCTGTAACACTGGGGACATGGATTTTCTATTAGCTGATGGAAATGCAGTCCTCTCTGTCTAGGCATAGACTCTGCTGGCCTGAGCAGGGCAGGAAGCTCCCCCTTCCCCAGACAGCGTATCTAGAGGGGGTGACAGCACTGAGCAATCCAGAGAAATGGCTCCTGGCCCTGATGGATGACAGCAATGGGTACTGCCCTGCTTCCAATCCACCCTTGACATGTGCATGGAAAAAGATTCTGGAACTCAAAACAAGAGACTCTTTCGGGAGGCAGGGTGGGGTGAGAGATGAGACAAGAATAAGAGTGCTTGTTTAAAAAGCAGATTCCCTGGCCCCATTTGTAGAGAGTCCAACTCAGGTGGCCGCGGGGATCGGGGATCTGATTTTTTAAAAATATTGTTGGGTGGGGATACTTAGTTGTTACTGGAAAGGTTTGGTTTGTTTTTTTCCCCCTGAGAGTTGGTGCTCCAGAAGCATTCACATGCTTCAAAATACAAAAGATACAAAGACGGTGTAGCTTTATCATGAAAAGTCTCCCTCCTGCTCTCTCTCCCAGCATGACACACCCTTCTTGGCATGCACCACTGTTCCAACATCTTGTGCTTTCTTCCAAATGGAGTCTAGGCCTTAGAAGTTCACATGCAATTATATACATATTCTTTATCTAATGGCTGGTTTTTTTTTTTCCTTTTACAAAAATATCAGCATATCTCTAGTGTGCTAGTTCCATGAGGCAGGATTTTGTGTCTGTGTGTCGGAAGGAATATCCGCAGTGCCTGGCACGTAGAAGGTACTCAGTGGACGCTTATGAATGAAAAGGTGTTTCACGTGTTGCTTTCTCTGTTTTTTTGTTTGTTTCTTTGTTTAATATGTCTCAGAGACATCTCTCATGTCGGTGTCTGGACAGCTTCCTCTGTGTTTTTTTGTTTTTTAAAGATTTTATTCATCTATTCATGAGAGACACACAGAGACACACAGAGGGAGAAGCAGGCTCCTTGCAGGGAGCCTGATGTGGGACTCGATCCTGGGACCCCAGGATCACGCCCTGGGCTGAAGGCAGGCGCTAAACCGCTGAGCCACCCAGGGATCCCCTTCTCTGTGTTTTCTGACAGCTGTAAACAATAGTTCATTTGTGGATGGACCGTCTTATATCTAACCGATCTTATATTTAACCAATCAAGGGGAATATTTTAAACTTTTCACTGAAGCAGGCAATTCATACATAAAAGGAAACAGATCCTACATGTGCGAGGCTCCAGAAATTTTCACCAGGTGAACACCAGGGAGGGCCAATCAGTATTATTATTTTTATTTATTTATTTATTTATTTATTTATTTATTTATTTTTTATTTATGATAGTCACAGAGAGAGAGAGAGAGAGAGAGAGGCAGAGGGAGAAGCAGGCAGAGGGAGAAGCAGGCTCCATGCACTGGGAGCCCGACGTGGGATTCGATTCCGGGTCTCCAGGATCACGCCCTGGGCCAAAGGCAGGCGCCAGACCGCTGCGCCACCCAGGGATCCCCAGTATTATTATTTTAGTTTTAATTTTTTTGTGTGGTGAAAAACAAAACAAAAAATGTGCACTCTTAATCATTTGTAGTTGTATGTTTCAATAGTGTTAAGTATAGGGGCATCTGGGTGGCTCAGTCGGTTAAGTTCTGATTCTTAATTTCAGCTCAGGTCCTGATCTCAGGGTCATGTGAGTTCAAGCCCTGCGTTGGGCTCCATGCTGGGTGGAGCCTACTTAAAAAACAAATAGTGTTAAGTATCTTCACATTGTTGTGCTGTGGCCTATTTTTGTAAAGCCAATAGAGTAAGAATGGCTCCATTGTTTATAAATTGTTAAAAAAAAATTAAAAGGAATATGTGACAGAGCTGATATGTGAACCACAAAACTTAAAATCTTAAATATGTGGCCTTTAACAGAAGAAAATTTGCAGAGCTTAAGTAAGGACCTCCCTCTTAACCCCAGAAAGTTCTGTTAGGTTCCTCCCCAGTCAATCCCCAAAGGGAGAGTTGATTTTATTTTTTATTCTCATTTTTCTTAAGCTTTTATTTATTTATCTGACACACACACACACACACACACACAGAGCATGCACACAAGTAGAGCAGCAGGCAGAGGGAGAGAGGGAGAAGCAGACTCCCCACTGAGCAGAGAGTCTGATCTGGGGCTCAATCCCAGGACCCTGAGATCATGACCTGAGCCCAAGGCAGATGCTTAACCGACCAAGCCACCCAGGCGCCCCAGGAGAGTTGTTTTTAAATAGGATTTTAATCTCTTATGGAGTAAAATCAATATATTCCCTCTATGAGGGCAAGGGAGTGCTGAAAATTAAAAATAAGCTCTCAGCCACAGAGAATATTTTAGCCTTCCATGTGAAAGAGCCCTTTACATACCCTTGGCCAACTGTCCTCATCCAAGACGTAACATGACCAAAAAGTCTCTAGCAGGAGGTTAGCCTATTAATTTCAGTGTGTATGTGTGGCATCTGTACAGTATTTTTTAAAGTTCCTTAAAAAAATAAATAAAGTTCCTTAGGCTGGATTAATGAAAAATGCCACTTGCCCCAGAGTGGGATACTATGTTGCCTTGTAAAAGTTGAAAAAGGTCTAACTAACCTCCCTGATGGGAAACAAGGACCCATTCATTATGTTAGCATGTAAAATAGCAAAGTTGGGAACAGTGTGTGTAACAAAACAGGGTGTGGGGGGGCATAAATAGCTACAAGTTTGCTTATGCATATGTACTTAGACAAGTCTGGAAGGAGGAAAGGGAAACCGAGGAGAGGAAGTTGGGCTCTTGGCCAAGGTAAGAGGGAGAGTGATTTTTCTTAGTCTGAAAGCTTGTCTGGTTGAAGGGTTTTGTTTTTTTTTTTTATTACCCTGATGAGCATAGAGTTTACTTAATATAAATGAGTTCGCCCCTAACTTCCTTCAAACGGTTATGGTACAGGTATGGTGGGCCAGGTTCTGTTCTAAACCCTGGGGTAACAGGTGTTGCAGTGGAGGAGCTGACATTCCGGACAGGGAAACAGATGCGGTATTAAGATAAATGAGAGGGACGCCTGGGTGGCTCAGCGGTTTGGCGCCTGCCTTCGGCCCAGGGCGTGGACCTGGAGACTCGGGATCGAGTCCCGTGTCGGGCTCCCTGCATGGAGCCTGCTTCTCCCTCTGCCTGTGTCTCTGCCTCTCTCTCTGTATCTCTCATTAACAAATAAGTAGAATCTGTAAACAAAAAGAAAAAAAGATAAATGAGAGAGGGCACCCGGGTGGCCCTCAGCGGTTGAGCAGCTGCCTTCGGCTCCAGTTGTTATCCTGGGGTCCTGGGATCGAATCCCACATCAGGGTCCCCGCAGGGAGCATACTTCTCCCTATAGAGGCTTATATCTCTGCCTCTCTCTGTATGTCTCTCATGAATAAATAAATAAAATATTTTTTAATGGTTAATGAGAGAAATTCTTAGAATATCCAAGAAGGGGTCGGGAGAAAAATACTGTAGGAAAGAAGGGTGGGAATAATCTGTGGCGCCTGGTGGTGGAGTTGGAAGTTTTTTTTTTTTTTTTTTAAGTATTTATTTATTTATTTATTCATGAGAGACACACAGAGAGAGGCAGAGACACAGGCAGAGGGAGAAGCAGGCTCCACGCAGGGAGCCCGATGTGGGACTCGATCCCGGGACTCCAGGATCCCACCCTGGGCTGAAGGCAGGCGCTAAACCACTGAGCCACCCAGGGATCCCCTGGAGTTGAAAGTTTTAAGACCATCCTAAGGTGACCAGAGGCAGGAGGGAGGCAGCCCCCCTCTAATGTTTCAGGCAGAGAGCTCAGCCTATGCACAGGGTACGGGCCTGTGGGCCATGGGGAGGACTTGGGCTTTTGCTCCGAGAGAGATGGGAGCCATTGAGAGTTCTAAAGCAGAGGAGAGAACTGGTCTAACTCAGGTGCTCACAGGCCCCCCCGGACTCTATGAGGTGCAGTGGCAGAAGCCAGGAGACTAGGACAGAGGTGATAACACTTACCCAGAGGCATGAATCACCTGGTACTGAAGTACTAAGTAAACGAGCATGTCTACAGAAAAGCTTGCCATGGAGTTCTGACTCTTAGCCAGGTTCTAGAACCCAGCATCGCCTCTTCTCGAGTCCAGCTGCATCTGTCCTTGCCCTGTGCCACCTGTACCTTTTGTGTCCCTGGACCTTCCCTATTACTCGAGCCTCAGTTTCTCCATCCATAAAACGGGGTTAACAACAGTGTCGGCTCCTTCTTGGGGCTGCCTGCAGGGTTTGGTGAACTGATGCAGGTACAGCACTTAGCCAAGAGCCTGGGCCATGGTAAATGTCCAATTTGTGGGGGTTCTTCACAGAGCAGAGAGTTCAAGAGCATGGTTGTCAAGAGCAGAGTTCAAATCCCAGCTCCTACTGGTGGCGTGATTTGGAGCAAGTCATGAAGCGTCCCTGTGCCTTGGTTTCTGTGTTGGACCCTATACGCTCAGAGTCTTGTGAGGATGATATGAGCTTCTAGAAATAAATATCTGGTTTGGTGCCCAGCATAGGCCCGGCACATAGTAGGTGCTCTATCTTTTGCTCTTAGCATAGTGACCAGGAATATCACTCTCAGCTTTCCTACCCAGAAGCTATTCCCAAACTCTTTGTCAAAGGGATTCATCTGGGTGGCTGGGATCTGGTTCCCTAGGCACAGACTTCTGGGAAGGTAGGGGTGAACTAGCCTGGCTGCGTGGGTGAGGCCCTGGGCTGCTGTACGCCTTGGGGACTTGGCCGGTATCTGGAGGCCATGGGGGCTGGGTGGCACTTGATGGCCTGGCACCAGCATTGTGACTGGGCTGCCTGGATCAGTTTCCTTATCTTCTACACCCACTGCACCGGGTGGGACGGCCTTTGTGCCCAGCGAGACCAGGCCCCAAGGGCCGACTCCCCAACCAAGCCTGGTTTATTGGCCTAGCTCTCCCACACCTTCTCCCCCCACTTTATTTGCATCTTTATTTCTTCCTCTCTCGGTATTTGCCAAAGAGAAGGCCTGGGATGGAGCCACAGGGGCCTTAGTTTGATTCATACAGCTCCATCCCTCACCAGCTCTGTGTCTGACCAAGTGGCCTCATTTTGCCCTGTCAAATGGGACCATGCTCCTGGTTAGTGTTTGTTGATCCCAAACCTGTGCTAAGTGCTCTTTGAGCACTGAATCCTACCAACACCCACAAAGCAAATGTAAAAAAAAATTTTCAAATATTTTATTTATTTATTCATGAGAGACACACAGAGAGAGGCAGAGACACAGGCAGAGGGAGAAGCAGGCTCCCTGTGGGGAGCCCGATGTGGGACTGGATCCCAGGACCCCAGGATCACAGCCTGAGCCAAAGGCAGCTGCTCAACCACTGAGCCACCCAGGTGCCCCAGCAAATGTAAATATTAATTCCATTCTCCAGACAGGAAACTGGCAGCCTGGAGAGGGAAAGGGCTGGTCTACTCCCAGGCCTTTGTGGGCAATAATCCCACTGCTGGTTGTTATAACGAGAGCATGTGTGTGGGACACCTCGGGGGCTCAATCAGTTAAGTGTCTGCTTTGGGCTCAGGTCATGATCTCAGGGATCAAGCCGCATGCTGGGCTCTGCACTTGGGCCCTCCCCACCCCAGTTGGCTTCTTCTCCCTCTCTCTCGGCCCCTCCCCCCACTCATGCTCGCACACTCTCTCTCTCTCTGTCAAATAAATAAATAAAATATTTAAAAACAAAAACAAAGACAGCATGTGAAACCTGCTGGCACAGAATCAGTCTCAACACTTGTTGGTTCGTGGCCTAGAGACCAGGGGGCGGCAAACTTTTTCTGCAAAGGGCCAGGGAGTAAATATTTTCAGCTCTGCAGGCCACATGCGGTCTATCTCTGCTACCCGACTCTCCTGCTGTAGCCTGAAAGCCACGAACAACATGAAAAGGGACCAGCATGGCTACGTACCAAGAAAAGTTGACTTATGGCCACTGACATGTCAATTTCATATAATTTTCATATGACAAACTAGTCTTCCTCTTTTGATGTTTTCCAGCCCTTTAAAAATAAAAAGACCAGGGATCCCTGGGTGGCTCAGCGGTTTGGGGCCTGCCTTCAGTTCGGGGCATGATCCTGGAGTCTCGGATCGAGTCCCATGTCAGGTCCCTGCATGGAGCCTGCTTCTCCCTCTGCCTGTGTCTCTGCCCCCCTCTCTCTCTCTCTCAATCTGTGTCTCTCGTGAATAAACAAATAAAATATTTTAAAAAATGTAAAGACCATTCTTAGTTCTGGGTCATATGAAAACAGGCAGTGGGTGGGTTCCTTCTATACCCCTGACCACCCCCACCCCATGACAATTTGTCAACCCCTGGCCTACGTGGTTATGCACTGTGATGGGGAGAATGTCCACAGAGATGTCCACCTCCTAATTCCTGGAACCTGTGACCATGTTACCTTACAGGACAAAAGGGAATTTGCAGATGAGATTAAATTTAGGATTTTATGGTGTGGAGATTATCCTGGATTATCCAGGTGGATCCAAGGACAAAGGCCCTTATAAAGAGAAGAAGGAGGCAGGCAGACGGGAGTCAGAGAAGATGTGGCAGTGTCCGGGGACGTGGGCTGGATGGGCATGCTGGCTTTGAGGGTGGAGGAAGGGGCTACAAGCCAAGGAATGTGGGTGTGCAGGCAGCGTCTAGGAGCCAGAACAGGTAAGGAAACAGATTCTCTCTGAGAACTTGAAGGAACGCAGCCCTGCCAAGGCCTTGATTTTAGCCTGGCAAGATGCACTTTGGATGTCTGACCTCTAGAACCATAAGATAATAAGTTTGTGTATATGTGTGTGTTTTAAAGATTGATCATTCATTCATTCATTCATGAGAGACACAGAGAGAGGCAGAGACATAGGCAGAGGGAGAAGCAGGCTCCCTGCAGGGAACCTAATGTGAGACTTGATCCCCGGACCCCGGATCACGACCTGAGCCAAAGACAGCCACTCAACCACTGAGCCACCCAGGTGCCCATGTGTGTGTGTGTGTTTGTTTTAAGATTTATTTATTTGAGGGCAGCCCTGGTGGCACAGCGGTTTAGTGCCGCCTGCAGCCTGGGGTGTGATCCTGGGGACCCGGGATCAAGTCCCACATCGGGCTCCCTGCATGGAGCCTGCTTCTCCCTCTGCCTGTGTCTCTGCCTCTCTCTCTGTGTGTCTATGAATAAATAAATAAAATCTTTAAAAAAAAAGATTTTATTTATTTGAGAGAGAGAGAGAGAGAGCATGAGCCGGGGTTGGGGGGGGTGGGAGGCAGGCAGAGGGAGAGGATCTCAAGTTGAGAGATTCTCAAGGGAGAGATTCCCTGCCGAGCACAGAACCTGACTCGGTGCTCAGACACGTTGCTCGATCTCATGACCCTGAGATCTTGACCTGAGCTGAAACCAAATGTTGGGCCTTAGTCGACTGAGCCATCTAGGCGCCTCAAGTTTGTGCTGTTTTAAGCCACTAAGTCTTTGGTCATTTGTCACAGCAGCCCCAGGAAACTCATACAGATGCTAACTCATGAGCTGGGTGGCCCTGCTCTGCTGCTCACCGAGGGTACATGATTTCTCTCAGGGCCTCAGTTTCTGTGTCCTTCACACGGAGGTAATGAGGGGATCAATCTCACAAAGTTGCTGTAAAGATGAGCCCAGGGAAACCGTGTGACATTTTGGAAAAGTGCCTGCCTGGCACATGGTAAAGGGGTCAGTAAAATGGAGGCTTTGGGGCATCTGGACTGTTATCACCTTGTAGTACTGTTGCAAAGATGCAGCAAGTTCTCATCCTACACGGTTTGGACCAGGCTCAATGATCAGAATCAGGGAGTCTTCAATTGGCCCCTCCATTCCCCCCACCCACTAAAGTTAATGGGAGCTACTGGAACCCATCGGATGGCTGCACCAGTGTTCCCAAGAGGACGACCAGGCGCTGCTCTGCATCTTTAGTTTCCTCTCACGGGGGGACAACTCAGGTTCACACAGCAAGGTCATGGTCCCACTGCAAAGCCGCCAGTTTTTCTGAGAGCTGAAACCTCTCTATGTGTCTTCCCCTCCCCAGCCTGGCCAGGTCATGCTCCTGCTCAGACACTCTCAGGGGCTCCCACTCCCCCATCAAACCTGGGTGGAGAAGCGACCCTCTCCTTGTTGCTAGGTGGCTGGGCAAGCCACTTCCCCTCCCCAAGCCTTGGTTTACAACCCATTGTAAAATGGGTTGATGATAGGACCTCCAGTCTAATGAGGACAGAGATAGAGTCTGAAAGATACTCCTCAGTCAGCACCAACCATTCTTTTATGGTAGTTTCCTCTCTGCCAGTCTGGCTGCCTTTCGGGTGACATAAGAAACTTCCGGTGCTCCTTACCTCTTCTCCACCCTCGCCAGTCTCACCTCCTGCCGGATGGTAGAAATATGTTCTGGTGTTTTCCCTTCATACTCATAATAGTTTTGAGTTTTTATCTATTTTGCATGATTAATCCATGTGGAATTTATTTTGCTATGTGTTGGGAGTGGAGTTAACTTTTTTCCATCCTAATGCAATCAAGACTACTGACAGATTGATTTATCCTTTCCCCACCCTCTGAAAATTCCACATTTATCATGTGTTAAATTCTTTATGTATAAAATTCACAAATTAATTTTTTAAATACATGCACCTGGAAAACTCTAAGCTACAGTTTTACTTTCAGTCTTAGCTATCTTTTTCTTTTTTTTAGATTTTATTTATTTATTCATGAGAAGCAGAGACACAGGCAGAGGGAGAACCAGGCTACCCCCAGGAAGCTGGATGTGGGACTCGAACCCGGGATTCTGGGATCATGCCTTGAGTCAAAGGCAGATGCTCAAGTGCTGAGCCACCCAGGCATCCCTATCTCCTTCTTTTTTAAAAGATTTTACTTATTTATGAGAGACACAGAGAGAGAGAGGCAGAGACATAAGCAGAGGGAGCAGCAGGCTTCCTGCAGGGAACCTGATATGGGACTTGATCCCAGGACCCTGGGATCATACTCTGATCTAAAGGCAGATACTCCACCACTGAGCCACCCAGGCATCCTCTTTTTTTTTTTTTTTTAAAGATTTTATTTATTTATTCATTCATAGAGATGCAGAGAGAGAGAGAGTAGCAGAGACAGAGGCAGAGGGAGAAGCAGGCTCCATGCAGAGAGCCTGACATGGGACTCGATCCAGGGTCTCCAGGATCACGCCCTGGGCTGCAGGTGGCACTAAACCGCTGCACCACCGGGGCTGCCCTTTTTTTTTTTTTTTTTATATAAGATTTTATTTATTTATTCATGAGAGACACACAGAGAGAGGCAGAGATATAGGCCGAGGGAGAAGTCAGCTCCCCGAAGGGAGCCTGATGTGGGACTTGATCCCAGGACCCCGGGATCTCGCTCTGAGCCAAAGTCAGACACTCCATCATGAGCCGCCCAGGTGCCCCAGCCATCTTTTATTTTTTTATTTATTTTTATTTTTTTTTTAAGATTTTATTTATTCATTCATGAGAGAGAGAGGTAGAGACACAGGCAGAGGGAGAAGCAGGCTCCATGCAGGGAACCCGATGTGGGACTCCATCCTGGGACTCCAGGATCACGCCCTAGGCTGAAGGCAGGTGCTAAACCGCTGCACCACCCAGGGATCCCCCACAGCCATCTTTTAAAAAAATATTTATTTATGTGTGAGAGAGAGAGTGTGTGCAGGCCTGCATGTGTGCATGTAAATGGGGTGTGTGGGGGCGGGGTGGGGAGGTAAGTGGGGGATAGAGGCAGAGAGAGAATCCTAAGTAGCCTCCAAGCTGCACAGAGCCCACAGGGGGTCCTCCAGCTCAGGACTCTAAGATCATGGCCTGAGCTGAAATCAAGAATCAGACATTTGACCAACTGAGCCACCCGGCTGACCCCAGTCTTCACTATCTTTATATACATGGTTTATATACTGTGGTTATTCATTCAACAAACACTGAGTGCCAGGTGCTATTTCGGGCCCTGGAAACAGTTGTGAACAGAACAGGCATAAATTCCTGCCCTTGTGCTGCGAACAGGCAAGGGGGCAGACTGTAAACAAGCAATAAGTAAATGTGACGTGTCAGGTGGTAATAAAAAACAATAATAAAATAAAATAGGGTGATGAGATAGAAGGGGAAGGGATGCTGTTTGGGATGCTCAGAGAAAGCCTCTCTGAGGAGGGATGATCGAGTAGAGGCCTGAATGAAGTGGAGCCACATGGACCTCTCTGAGAAGAGATTTCTAGGTAGAGGGAACAGCTAGTGCAAAGGTCCTGAGGTGAGATCATGCCTGGTGAGTTTGCGGTTTAGCTAATGAGGCCAGTGAAGCTGAAACAAGCAAGGAAAGGGGGAGAGAGGGAGGAGATGAGGCGGAAGTTGGGGGTTATATGGTGAAGAGTTGGGTTTTTCCTCTGAGTGAGGTGGGAGCCATGGAAGGTTCTGGGCAGGGTAACATGCCCTGACTCAAGTGTTCACAGGCTTCTCTGGCTGCTATGGAAGGAACGGATGGGGAGGGGTGGAGGAGGCTGGGAGAGCAGAGTGGAGCTGCCTACACTGGTCCAGGCAGAAAACCACAGCTGTGTGACAAGGGTGGGGGTGAGAAGTGCCCGGATTCTCGATGGATTCTGAAGGCAGACCTGGTGTGATGGAAAGAGACGCATGGCAGGTTTCTGGTCTGAGCACTTGGGGTGACAAAGTGCCTTTTCTGAGCCGGGGCAGGTTGGGGAAGCTGAGAGGCTTGGATCTGGCTGTGCTGAGTGTGAGACACTCATGAGACTTCCAGGAGACAGGTGTCACAAGGGTGTGCGGCTCAGGGGACCAACGTTTGGGAATCGCCAGGGTGGCGCTGGTGTTGAAGTCCTGAGTCTGCAGGAGTGTCCCCAAGGGACCTAGTGTAGCTGGGAAGAGGCCGCAGCCTGTCCCTGGCCCGCTTTTTTTGTCCACTGCTGGGACTGGGTGGGGGTTGGCAGAGACCACGGGAACCACAGGGTTTCTTTGGGAGGCCTGGTCACCCAAGGGCATGGCTGGGAGCCTTGAAGCTCTCCTGTTTGCTAAAGCCTGTGGGCCAGGGGTCAGCTGGGGCTTCCACCGCTGGAGGTCCCTGGGGGGACAGTGCCTTCCTCCAGGGGGCAAGCTGAGTTAGTGACCAGAGCCCTGCCAGGGGATGCTTGACTCTGAGATAGCAGCTACAGTTATTGAGCACCAACTGTTTATGACCACACTGTATAACCCCATTGCTGACGTGTGCTTCACACTGAATATATATTTCTCTTGATTGTGGCACCAACTGTATAATCGACTATGCTGTGAAGTGTACAGCTGGCCTCAAAGAGCTGTTGGGGGGTACAGTGAGAACAGGCACATGATCGAGGGAGCATACAGTTGGCTTGGGGAGTGGAAGGTTGGTGTGGGGAGTATAGTATGGGCGGCAGAGCCAGCTGACTGTGCACACCACACTGATTGAATACCCTCACGCTGGCTATACAACTCTTTGCTGACTGTATACCTTGCACCAGTGTATACCTCCACCCCTGCTGTGTACCCCCACAGTGATTAAACCCTCATGGCAACTGTATACCTCTGTGTTGGCTGTATGCCTCCACAACTGTATAATGCCACTCCACTCTGCATGCCCCATACTAGTGGTCCCTCCATACCTACTGTATACCCCCACATCAGTTAAACACCAACTGTAAATTGCCATGCCAACTGTATACTGTATGTCCTGTTATCCTGTGATGGGTCTTTGCCTAGTTTTTTTTTTTTTTTTTAATTTTTTTAAAAAATTTTTTATTTATTTATGATAGGCACACAGTGAGAGAGAGAGGCAGAGACACAGGCAGAGGGAGAAGCAGGCTCCATGCACCGGGAGCCCGACGTGGGATTCGATCCCGGGTCTCTAGGATCGCGCCCTGGGCCAAAGGCAGGCGCTAAACCGCTGCGCCACCCAGGGATCCCCAGTCTTTGCCTAGTTTTGATTTTATTTTATTTTTTAAAAGATTTTATTTATTTATTCATGATAGAGAGAGAGGGAGAGAGAGGCAGAGACACAGGCAGAGGGAGAAGTAGGGTCTATGCAGGGAGTCCGACTCAGGACTCGATCCCCGTACTCCAGGATCATGCCCTGGGCCAAAGGCAGGCGCTGAACCGCTGCGCCACCCAGGGATCCCCGCCTAGTTTTGATTTTATACTTTAGCCTCGTTTCACTGTGCAGGGGGCTCAGGGCAGGCAAGACACTGGCTGGATTGTCCTCTGGCTTGGATAGGGCAGAAGGCACATTTGAATCTCGGGCCATGTGGTTTGGATGTCAGCTCCACAAGGACAGAGCCACAAAATTGGGTCTCTCATCTGCCACCGTCTGCTACTGTACTCAATGCCCAGCTCTGGGCCAGCACCCAGTAGGCGCTCAATACATACTTGTTCTACAAAACAATAGCTTCAAGATTCACTATTGGGAAGTGTGCAGGGATGGTGAGCTCAGGTGTGTAGCCTTGCAGGCCACGAAGGGCGATGCCAGGCAGGGATGTGGCATCTGGGCTGCCAGTCCCATTTTTTCCAGTCTTCAACAGACTAACGATGTGGGTTTTTTTTTTTCTTTTTAAGATTTTATTTATTTATTCATGAGAGGCACAGAGAGGGGCAGAGACAGAGGCAGAGGGAGAAGCAGTCCCCCCTTGGGGAACCTGATAGGAGACTGGATCCCAGCTCCCCGGGATCATGACCTGAGCTGAAGGCAGACGCTCAACCACTGAGCCACCCATATGCCCGATGTAGGTTTTTTTTTTTGTTTTTTTTTTCCGATGTAGGTTTTTATATGCAGTTTCCCAATATTTAACTGTTGGCATTTCATTAAAAATAAATAAATAAATAAATAAATAAAATAAAATAAAATAAAATAAAATAAAAAGCAGACCAAAATAAAACGCGTCCACTGGCTTGAGAGTTTTCAGCGCAAATACTCTATATTTGGGAGTTTGGGTTCAGCCATCTGCCGGGGTTGCGGCGCCCACGTCTGGGGTCCCCTCCCCGCGCCTCACTTTCCGCACCTGGAGGATGGGGCGACGGGAGGCGCCCTCCCGGGCTGAGCAGCGTCGCAGGCGGCGCCGCCGGGTGGGAGGGGGTGAAGCCGGGGATGGGGGGGCGGGGGCTGGGCGCGGCTCCGGGGAGCGGACGGGGCTAAATCGGGCGGCGGGTGAGTGGCGGGAGCAGCTGCCGCCCCGCCCGCCCCCCCGCCCCCCCGTCCGCCGGCCCGTCGGTCCCGAGGCCGCCGCTCCGCTAGGGCCGGTCAGACCGGTTTGGGCCGCCCCGCCTGGCTCCCGGCTGGGAGGAGCCGCCGCCGCCGGTCGGTCGGTCCGTCCCTCGCCCGGACGCCCGCGCTTCCAGACCCGGGGCCCGGGGGCTCGGAGCGGGCGGCCGGCCGCGGGGATGGGGGGCGAGCGGCAGCATTACTACGGGAAGCACGGTAGGCGGCGCCCCCTCGCGCACCCGGGCCCGGCCGCTGGGGGGGACCCCGCGGGGAGCGGGAGTGGGGCGCAGGCCGGGAGCCCCTGCCCCGCGCGAGCCAGCGCCCCTCCCCGGGCCGTCCTGGGAGCCCCCTGCAGAGCCCCCTCCCTGGGCCGCCTGTCTCTGTAGCCCCCTCCGCAGCCTCCCGCTGGAACCTTCTCCACATCCCACCTTGGACCCCCCGCCCCTCCCCGGCTCCCCGTCCCCGGTCCAGCCCCGACCTCCGCGGGCGGGCCGCGGGGGATACTCGGGGCTGCTCTCCATCAGCGACTGCTCCTCCTGACTTGGCCTTGCCCCTATTGGGGGCAGGGACGTGGTGGCCTGGAGGTGGGATGAGGCCTCAGGACAGGACTCCTCCCTGGGCCAGAGATACTCTGAGGCACTTCTGGGGGAGGGTGGTCTTGCAGCCCCTTCTTGGTCCCCCTGCTCAATCTCGCTGTTTTCAGGGACACCGCAGAAGTATGACCCTACCTTCAAAGGACCCATTTATCACAGGTAAGGGCTGGGGTCGCTGGGAGGGGAGGGGGTCTCTGCTAGCAATCCCAACACCCCCGTTTCTTTACTCAGCCACCCCCCAACCACACTTCTGCTCTCCAACAAACTGGTGATCAGTATTTGCGACGTGACAGTTAAAATAACTAAGTTCCTCAGGATACAAAGAGTCTTTATAAATGAATTTTTAAACTCAGGCAAAAGACTGAAAGATAATTTCTAGAACAAGAAATACCATAGCAGACCGTGTAGTTATGGGGAAATGTGCAAACTCACTGAAAGGTAAAGGAATGAGATTTGTAACAATAACCAAGTAGGGTTACCCCATCACAGGGGCACCTGGGTGGCTTAGTCTTTAAGTGTCTGCCTTAGGCTCAGGTCATGATCCCAGGGTCCTGGGATCCAGCCCCACCTGCTGAGCTGGGAGCCTGCTTCTCCCTCACTCTCTTCCCCTCTCCTCTGCTTGTGCTCTCACTTGCTCTCTCTCTCTCTCAAGTAAATAAAAATCTTAAAAATAAAAAAAAGCATTTCCCCATCATGGATTAGCAAAGATTAAAAAGATTGGCACATATGCTGCTCTGAATCTAAGTGGCTCAGTGGCTTTTGGAGGGAATTGGGAAATATAAAATTTTTTTAAATTGTATTTATTTATTTTTATTATTATTTTTTGTATTTATTTAAGCACGAGAGAGTGCACCTAGGTACGGTGGGGGGGGCGATGGGGAAGGGAGAGAGAGTATCCCAAGTCGACTCTGTGCTGATCCCACTACCCTGAGACGATGACCTGAGCTGAAACCAAGAGTGCGATGCTTAACCAACTGAGTTACCTAGGTGTCTCAAAATATGAATTTTTAAATGTGCAGTTCTTTGTTCCAAAGAGTAAAATTCTAGGGAAAAAAAATTCTCCATAAACCCGGCATACCTGGATAAAAATGTATGGTGTAGCTGCCTTTTTGAAAATGGCAGAAACCAACAATCTGAATGTCCATCCGTTGGAACTAGTTTGATAAGTTACTCTTGACCACAGGGTCATGAGTTCCAGCCCTAGGTTGGGTGTAGAGATTACTAAAATAAGTAAATAAATAAACTTAAAAAAGAAAAGACTCCCAAGAAATCATTAACAGAGGTTACTTATAGGGAGAGAGGCTGCGTGGGTGACTTATTTTAATATTGCATGTATTCCTGTATGGAATTCTTCATGTTTAATCTTATAGTAATAAAAAGAGCTTAAATTATGTATGGATGTATGTATTTTTAAAATAATTTAAATTTTAAAAAACATTTAATACCTGTTGCTATTCAAGGTGGGGGGAAATGAGCACTCTCAAAAGAGAGCTGAACATTGTGGCCAACTGCTTCAAGAACAGTGTAGCATTAGGTATCAACATGTAAGTTGTGTGAGACTGGCTCAGTCCCTGGAGCATGTGATTCCTAGTCTTAGGGTTGTGAGTTCGAGCCTGGTGTTGGTGTAGAGCTTGCTTTAAAAATAAATAAATAAATAAGAATAAAATGTAGGTGCTTTTTGGTACAGCATTCACACCACAGGGACATATGTCCAAATAACATATGGATGTAGGTATATGTCCAGGGCAAGATGGGGTTCATGATACACAGGGCCCCAAGGCTCCCACCCTGATGCTGTTCCCTGTTCTCCAGGGGCTGCACAGACATCATCTGCTGTGTGTTCCTCCTCCTGGCCATTGTGGGCTATGTGGCTGTAGGCATCATAGGTGAGTGGAGGGGGGCCCAGGATCGGGGTTCCAAGGTGGGAGGACGAGCCACAGCCTCTAGGGCAGAAATGGGGATGGTGCTGAAGAATGGCAGTGCCTCAGTGTCCCTGGATCCCTCCACAGCCTGGACCCATGGGGACCCTCGGAAGGTGATCTACCCTACTGATAGCCGAGGCGAGTTCTGCGGGCAGAAGGGCACAAAAAATGCGTGAGTCTGGCTCCTTGGGGACCTGGTGGGACTGGAGAGGTGCGGGCAGGATGGCTTCATGAGCACTGGGGAGAAGGTTCTAGGTTTCCCCCACCTCCACTATCCATTAGTTCAGTCAACAAATGCTTATAAATCTCCCACCATCCATCCCCAACCACTGTTCTAGGCTTTGAGGACACTGCACTAAATGAGACATTAAGAGTCTTGTCCTCTGGTAGCTCACAATTTAGGGGAAGGACTGAGAGGAAACAGTCCCTGATCTGATGTCAGGCGGGGATGAACAGTGAGCTAAAGGTGATTCAATCCAGGCTGTGCCACTCTCTGGCTGTGTGAGCTAGGGCAAGTGTCTCAACCTCTCTGGGCCTCATTTTCCTCATCTCTGAAATGGGGATCATCACAGTCCCACCCTCAGGAGACTGTTGGGCTGGATCGATGAGCCAGTAGGCAGAGCTTAGAAGAGCTTGGGGTTGCTGCTACTAGAGTTGCTTGCATTAGATATTTTACGTCAGGAGGTTGAGAAGCCTTGACAGTTTTCATATCCCTCCCCCAACCCTAGGAACAAACCCTTCCTGTTTTATTTCAACATCGTGAAGTGTGCCAGCCCCCTGGTCCTGCTGGAATTCCAGTGTCCCACCCCTCAGGTAATTTGGCCATTTCCCATCTTCTTTGCTACCCCTGCTTTCCTTTACCAGGTCATTTTCTCCCTCTAGGGACAGCTGCTCTTGGCCTTTTCTTTTCCCTGGTGAATGGGAGGTGGGGCCTCTGTCCTGGGTGGGGCCTGGCTGTCTATCTTGATCCCCCCAACCCCGGCCTCCTGCTCCCCAAGATCTGCGTGGAGAAGTGCCCTGACCGTTACCTCACCTACCTGAACGCTCAGAAATCCCAGGACTTTGAATACTACAAGCAGTTCTGTGTGCCTGGCTTCCAGAACAACAAGGTGAGGGGAGCCTAGGTAGGGGCAGGTGCAGGGTGCTGACCTGGGGCATTAACCCCTCTCCCTTTCTTGCTAGGGTGTGGCTGAAGTGCTTCGGGATGGCGACTGCCCTGCTGTACTCATCCCCAGCAAACCTTGTGAGTTTGGGGTTCTAGAAACGGGGGCGGGGCGGAGTTGGGGGGGTTTCAGGGGCTCGGCCTGACTGGTCTCATTCCCTGCTCCACGCAGTGGCCCGGCGATGCTTCCCAGCCATCCACGCCCACAAGGGGGTCCTCATGGTGGGCAATGAGACGACCTACGAGGATGGGCATGGCTTTCGAAAAAACATCACAGAGCTGGTGGAGGGAGCCAAGTGAGGACCGCGGCCCACCACATCGGCGTCCTACTTTCTGGGGTGGGCCAGGGCATCCCCTGGGGCTGGCCCGATCAGGGAAGGGCTCTCACACGAGCCTTGTTGCCTGTCCCCAGGAAGGCCAACGGGGTCCTGGAGGCCCGGCAGCTGGCCATGCGGATATTTGAAGATTACACGGTCTCCTGGTACTGGATAGTCATGTAAGTTGGGGAGGAGTGTGGTCCTCCCAGTCTGTGTAGGCTGAGGCTGGTGAGGATGCGGTCTGCCCATGCCCTCATTTTATCCCCAGAGGCCTGGTCATCGCTATGCTGATGAGCCTCCTCTTCATCGTCCTGCTCCGCTTCCTGGCCGGCATCATGGTCTGGGTGATGATCATCATGGTGATTCTGGTGCTGGGCTATGGTACGTCTCCCACTCCGTGACCCCTCCCCACCCCGCAGTCTACAAAACGCCAGTGCTCTTTGACCTGCCAGTGGCCCTCAAGAATCTTGTCCTAAACCATCAGACATTCTCCGGCTTTTATTTGGCCTATTTGTGAGGAAGTTCATCTCGGCATTGTCTATGGGAGCAGTACTTGGAACCTCAGTGTTTATCGATGGGGATGAGTTAAATTGTAGCCTTCCAGATGGGGCCTGGATCTGTACTTTATCTACCCCAAAAAGCATTCTCAAGGAGACCACTTAGCACAATGGTTACAGATGGGTGCTCTGGTACCAGACAGCTGGGGATGAAGTGCTGGCTCTCCCGGTTCCCTCCTCTGTGACCTCAGGCAGGTGACTCAACCTCCCTGTACCTCAATTTCTTCCTCTGTAAAGTGGGGATAATTGGTATTTACTAGTTAGGAGGCTTAATGAGAAAAAGCATGCAGATGAGGTAGGGGGAGGGTCCTGTAGATCTCAGGCTTGTGGCAGCCAGAGGCAATGCGCAAAACTCAGTGCTTCACATTCTGATTATTCAGATAAACATTCCCAGGGGGAAGATGTCTGATAGGCAACCCAAGGTGAAGACGTAGATATTAAGATACTCATGTTAATGGTGGTTTCTAGCTGAGTGCTGGTTTTTGAGGCAAATGGTTTTTGTTTGTTTTGTTTTTAAGATTTTAGTTTCAAGAAATCTCTACACCCAGTGTCAGACTCAACTCACGACCCTCAGATCAAGAATCTCATGCTCTCATGACTGAGCCAGCCAGGCCCCTTGGTTCCCTTCCCTTCCCTTCCCTTCCCTTCCCTTCCCTTCCGTTCCCTTCCCTTCCCTTCCCTTTCCCTTTTTTCCTTTCCTTTCCTTTCCTTTCCTTTCCTTTCCTTTCCTTTCCTTTCCTTTCCTTTCCTTTCCTTTCTTTCTTTTCAGATTTTATTTATTCATTCATGAGAGATACAGAGAGACAGAGAGGCAGAGACACAGGCAGAGGGAGAAGCAGGCTCCATGCAGGGAGCCTGATATGGGACTCGATCCTGGGACCTGGGGATCACGCCCTGAGCCAAAAGAAGACACTCAACTGCTGAGCCACCTAGGCGTCCCTATTTTTTTTTTTTTTATTTTACTTTATCTGCATTTTACAATTTTATTCTACAAAGAGCTAAGGGAAATATTGAAAATCCCTAATGCCACCCCACTGAACGTTAATACCCACATCCTCCATCCCCACCCATGAATCATCGTTACTGGGTGGCCAGGAAAGCCTCAGGTTACATAGCATCCTGGCACCTATTCAGCCACTCATTTACGCATGCATGCATCAAACCTGTATTGAGTGTCTGTATGTCCTGGGCAGTTTTCTAGGTCTGGGGGTGTGCACAAGAAATAATAAACCTGGGCAGCCTGGGTGGCTCAGTGGTTTAGCACTGCCTTTAGCTCAGGGCCTGATCCTGGAGACTCAGGATCGAGTCCCATGACAGGCTCCCTGCATGGAGCCTGCTTCTCCCTCTGCCTGTGTCTCTGCCTCTGTGTGTGTGTGTGCCTCTCATGAATAAATAGATAAGATCATTTATAAATAAATAAATAATAAATAAATAAATAAATAAATAACCAGGGGACGCCTGGCTAGCTCAGTCCGGGGAGCCTGCAACTCTTTGATCTCCGGGTTGTGAGTTTAAACCCCATGTTGGATACAGATTACTACAAATAAAATCTTAAAATAATAATAATAAACCAGAAAAACCTCTAGAAGGTCCAAGCAGAGAGAAGGGATAAGACATTGAGGGTGAGGGGGTGCATTTCGAAATGGGAAAAATGGTTTGGGAAGGTCTTATTAGAAGGTGACATTTGAGTAGAGATAGGAGAGTGTGAGGAATCCAGTACTAAGCAGCAGGAACAACAAATACAAAGGCTCGGAGGCAGGGCGCCCGGGAGGCTCACTCTCCTAAGCATCTGACTCTTGATTTCGGCTCAGGTCATGATCTCAGAGTCCTGCGATCAAGCCCCCACATCACATCAGGCTTCCCGCTCAATGGGGAGTCTGCTTGGGATTCTCTCTCCCTCTCCCACTGACCTTTACCCCCTACTCCCCCACCCCGGCCCCAAAGGAATAAATAAATAATCTTTTTTTTTTTTTTAATTTTTTTTTTTATTTTATTTATGATAGTCAGAGAGAGAGAGAGAGAGAGAGGCAGAGACATAGGCAGAGGGAGAAGCAGGCTCCATGCACCGGGAGCCCGACGTGGGATTCGATCCTGGGTCTCCAGGATCGCGCCCTAGGCCAAAGGCAGGCGCCAAACCGCTGCGCCACCCAGGGATCCCCATAAATAAATAATCTTGATAAAGGGTTGGAGTCAGGAGCAAGCAATGTCAGCCCCTCTCAGCTTTCGTTCTTGCTTCTGCTCACTGGGGGTGCTCCTACCTGCTTTGCAATGTTGGGGGAGCATTTGGTGGACTGAGGTCGGTCCCCCGTGCAGGAATATTTCACTGCTACATGGAGTACATGCGACTGCGAGGCGAGGCCGGCTCTGACATCTCCCTGGTGGACCTTGGCTTCCAGACCGACCTTCGCGTGTACCTGCATTTGCGGCAGACGTGGATGGCCTTCAGTGAGTCCCAGCCCCCCCGCACGTCTTACCCCTGGTGAGGCCTGGGAGGGAGTGGGGACAGGCGGCTGGCAGACTCGGCCCCCCTCTGCCTCCCGCAGTGATCATTCTGAGCATCCTTGAGGTCATTATCATCTTGCTGCTCATCTTTCTGCGGAAGAGAATTCTCATCGCCATCGCGCTCATCAAAGAAGCCAGCAGGTGGGCGCCAGGGTGCCGGGGGCTGGGCTGGGGTGGTCCCAGGGCCTCCCGGGCTCTGATGCCTGTGTCTACTCTTCCCCAGGGCTGTGGGATACGTGATGTGCTCCCTGCTATACCCACTGGTCACCTTTCTCCTGCTGTGCCTTTGCATCGCCTACTGGGCCAGCACTGCTGTGTATCCACCCTCAGACCCGGATGCCTGACCCCGGGGGTGGCTAAGGGCCAAACTTGCCTGGAAGTCACCTGCGACTTGGGGGGCAGGGCCAGAACCCAGTGGGGGAATGGATCCTTTCTCACGAGCTAGTGGGGCCCGTAATCCCAAAACTCAGGTTCCTTAACGAACCTCCAGCTTCCTGTCCACTTCCAACGAAGCGGTCTATAAGATCTTTGATGACGGCACCTGCCAATTTGCTGGGAAAACCTGCAACCCTGAGGTGGGGGTCGGCTATTTCGCCAGCAGCCCACAGACTATTTGAAACCTCTTGTCCCCACTTGGGGACCATTCAACAAACATTTGGTGCCTACTGTATACCCTGTGCTGGATTTCGGGAACATCGAGGGGAAGAGACCCAACTTGGTGGCCCCCACCCCACCCTGAATGCTGAACAAACTACCCATCTTTCTCCCCGTGACTCCATTCCCTGCTCCATATCCCTCCCTTAACCCAAAGATGGCCACTTCTTGCTTCTGGAACCCCTTCCTTGCCTTTCATAAGCCCCTATCTTGAATTTTGTGGTCCTCCTACTGATCTCTGCCATTCTTGTCCTGTCCTCGTGGCCGCTGTATTGACACATGACCCCACCCTGATCCCCAGGATAGCTTATCCTGTCTCTCTGACACCCATGGAGTCAATGTTCCCGTCTTGCTTCTAAAACCCCTTTTATAACCCCCAGTACTGAACCCTCGCCCCCCCATCCCTTGACTTAACTCTGATTCCCGTGACTCCTGTCCCACCCCATGGTCTATCTGACCCAGACCTGATGCCCGGAACCCACTCGGAAACCCGGGCCCCTCTGGTGTGACATGGCTCTGCATCCCTCCCGCAGACCTTCGCCTCCTCCAACGAATCCCGCCTGTGCCCTGGTGCCCACTGCCAGTTTGCCTTCTACGGTGGTGAGTCGGGCTACCATCGGGCCCTGCTGGGCCTGCAGATCTTCAATGCCTTCATGTTCTTCTGGCTGGCCAACTTCGTGCTGGCCCTGGGCCAGGTCACACTAGCTGGGGCCTTCGCCTCCTACTACTGGGCCCTGCACAAGCCAGATGACCTGCCTGCTTTCCCACTCTTCTCTGCCTTTGGCCGGGCACTCAGGTGGGTCTCCCTGTGGCTTGGGGGTGGGGACAAGATGGAGTGGAGGAGCCTTGGTCCAGCCACTGACCATCCCTTTGGCCCGCAGGTACCACACAGGCTCCTTAGCCTTTGGTGCCCTCATTCTGGCCATTGTGCAGATCATCCGAGTGATGCTTGAGTACCTGGATCAGCGCCTGAAAGGTAAGGCCCACCAGTGGCTGGCATTGGCTGCTGGGGGGCAGGGCTGAGGGGCACGTGGAGATTCGTTTATAGGGGTGGGGTTAAGGCAATGGGACTGTGATTTGGTTTCTGCTTGGGGAGCATGGTGTGGGGGGAGCAGTTTGAACGGTGAGTTCCCGGAGCTGCTAGGATGACTGAGGGAGCCCATTGGGTGGAGTTCTTACCTCTAGGGGGGCAGGACTAAGAGGCCCGGGCCACCATTGGTTCCTGAAGAGGCTAAGATTTGTTTGTGGGAAAGGCAGGGCTAAGACTTTATATTTAATTTGCAGTGGTGAAGCTGGGATTGGTTATTCTTTGGGGAGGGGCCAAGGACTCCGCAAGGATTGGCTTCTGAGTGGGAGGCGGGGCCAGGGCAGGAGTGTGTGGGTTGTGATTGGCTCCTGCCTAGAGGTTGGGTTGAAAGGCTTCATCACTAGGCCCTTCAAGGGGCTCTGGACTGAGAGTCCTGGAGCCAGTTGGTTCCTACTTGGGTGAGGGGCAGGACCCCGAGGGTTTTGGATTCTGGATCGAGTTCCCTCTCCTTGTCCCTTGGAGTAAGTGGGCTCCAGGAGTCCAGGACTGTGCATGTAATAAGGAGGTGGGGGATGGGGGTCCCCCAGCAAGGGTCTCCCTTCACCTCTGCATCCCTCTGTTTCCTCTTAGCTGCAGAGAACAAGTTCGCCAAGTTCCTCATGACATGTCTCAAATGCTGTTTCTGGTGCCTGGAGAAATTCATCAGATTCCTCAACAGGAATGCCTACATCATGGTGAGCAGGCCTGGGACGCAGAAGCAGCCCACCAGCTCCTGCTGGGTATGAGGAACCCTCACTCCCAGCCAGGGGGCCTGATCCCCCCCCTTCATCCCTCCAGATTGCCATCTACGGCACCAACTTCTGCACCTCGGCCAGGAATGCCTTCTTCCTGCTGATGAGAAACATCATCAGGTCAGGGACAGCACCATCCTCCAGCTGCCTCCCTTCTCCCCCAGTCCCTGTGCTCGTATTCATGCGTGCTCCTCACTGTCCCCTGCAGAGTGGCCGTCCTCGACAAAGTTACTGACTTCCTTTTCCTGTTGGGCAAACTTCTGATTGTGGGGAGCGTGGGTGAGTACCACCGGCCTGCCTGCCTGGCTGTGGGAGCCTGTCGGGGTGACCTGTGAAGTGCTGTTGGGCCCCGACGTCTTCCTTGAGCCAGAACCCTCACCCATCTTGGTTTCCTCCCTCTCTTCAGGGATCCTGGCTTTCTTCTTTTTCACTCACCGGATCAGGATTGTGCAGGACACAGCACCACCCCTCAATTATTACTGGGTCCCTATACTGGTATGGACCTTTGGGGGTGGGTGGGGGTCCAGGGAGAAGGAGGTGGCTGGGGTCTCCTGGTCTCTTTTGACTAGACAGATATGGATGGAGGCCAGAGGTGGGGGGTGGATTATTTATTCAGTCCGCAGACATGTAGTAAGCACCTACAGTATACCAGGCCCAGGGGGGAGAAAGGGCTTCCTTCCAGAGGACCTAACGTTTCCGAGGCAAATGGACCTTAGTGACTAACGATGTGGGTGGATGCATGATTACAAACAGATACGTGCCACCAAGGAGGGTTCCAGGGAACTGTGAGAGCCTGTGGTGGAGGATTTGGGCAGGTCTGGAAGGCCAGGTGCCTTCACTGTGGAAGTGATATCAGATCTAAGATCTGAAGGAGAAACAGGGAACCTCCAGCCGGAGGAATCAACAAATACAAAGGCCCAGAAGTGGGCCTATGCCAGGAATGAATAGTGAGGAGACTGGTGTGGGGGGAAAGGGGTGGGGATGAGGGCAGGGACGTGATGGGGCCACCAGGGGGTAAGGTCATCACCCTGAGAGCAGTGCAGGCCTTAGAGCCCAGTGACCTAGATTTTTATCTGAGTTCTCTATTTGCTGCCCAAAGATGAGTCAGGTTGAGCAAGTTTTTTAATCTCTCCATGGTCCACTCGCTTCAATCCATACATGTTTATCAGATACCTGCCAAGGACCTGTGAGTCTCCAAATTGCTGGGGGGATAGCAGTAAGTGGGACAGATACTGTCTAGTGGGGATGAGGGCATTATCCCCGTAATGCCCTAAACATGCATAAAATTGTTGCCAGATCTCAGAGGTCAGGTGTGCAGTGCTAGGAGAGCATAAAATGGGGCCTAGATGTCAGAAGCAGCTTCTTGAAGAAAGTGGTACCTGAGGACTTGATGTTTGAGCTGAAAGCAGAAGGATAAGGAGACCAAAACTAGACTAAGTCAGGACAAAGGCCCTGGGGTTGAAGAGAACAAGGAGTGAATGGCAGGGCTTAGGATGTTATTCCAGGGAGGGCTGGTCAGCAGGGAAACAGCTGCCGGGAGCCTGGGAGGGCTTGGTGAGCGGGAGGTGCTCTAGGAGCTGGGGTGGAAACAGCGTGGCTCCTCTTGCTAGACGGTGATCATCGGCTCCTACCTGATTGCCCATGGCTTCTTCAGTGTCTACGGCATGTGTGTGGACACGTTGTTCCTCTGCTTCTGTGAGTGACCCCTCAGCCCAGCCCTTGCCAGGCCCTGACTGCCTTCTCCCCTCTGGGCATAACATCTGATGGGGCTTTGTACTGGACGGCCGGGCGCCCCCCCGCTTCCCCGGGGACCCGGCTGTGGCGCGGCAGAGGGCCCTGGCATGCATTCTCAGCCTCCTCCCTACGCTCGGAGCTGCTCCGACCCGTTGCCCCCTGGTCCAGGCTGCAGCTACAACGCTGCGCCCCTGGGCCCTCGGCTTCGGAGTCTCTGGCTTTGTTGGGGGGGGTTTTGTGGCTGCTACTAACTCTGGTCTCTCCATCTGTCTGTTTTTTTTGTTTTTTGTTTTTTTCTTTTCTCTTCCTCTACTCCATGCCTGCTGGCTTCCCTGTTCTTCCCCGCCTCCCTCTTTCCCTCCCTTCCTGACCACCCCATTTCCCCCCTGCCGGTTCCTGGGGGGAGCCCAGGTGAGGACCTGGAAAGGAATGACGGCTCTCAGGAGCGACCCTACTTCATGTCGCCCGAGCTGAGAGACATCCTGTTGAAGGGGAGTGCGGAGGAGGAGGGGAAGCGGGCAGAAGTCGAGGAGTAGAGAGCAAGGGAGGGAGGCGTGGGGGCCAGGCAGGCCTCCTCGTTTCCTCCCTGTAGACCGGGGGTGCATGCGGGGCGACCCTGCCTGGGAGCGCGGGGAGCGTGTGTGTCCCGTTCCCGAGCCCACCACAGCCTGCCCCTCTGTGGTCCCAGTGTGTCTTGCTTCCTAACCCTCTGAGGCTTCTCTATGGCCCTGGTCCTTGTGCCCTGTCCCCAGAGGCCCCTGCCCATGGGCTCCCCTCATGCCACCGTCTCTGGGGCCTCTCTCCGCAGTGGAGGACCTGGAGAGGAATGATGGCTCAGCCGAGAGGCCTTACTTCATGTCTCCCAACCTTAAGAGGCTCTTGAACAAGACCAACAAGAAGCTGGCGGAGTCCTAAAGGCCCCGCTCCCCGCCCCCCCACCTTTCCAGAAGTCTCACACTGGGTGCTCGGCAGCTGGGTCAGAAGCCCTGGCCCCTGGGCTCACCTGAAGTCCTATCACTGCCGCCTCCCCCCTCCCCTCCACCGCCAACCATCCAGTTACTGCTGGATTCCAGGGACCTGGAGGATTTGGGGCATCTCCTTCCTGTGCCAAGGGGCAGTTGGATTTTCACGGCAGCGCCCCAGAACTGCACAGGTCACTTCAGTCCTCACTGGCCTGGACAGTGGGGAGAAGTCTGGTGAGGCCTCTTGACGTCTGGCATGCAGCGGGGCCTGGGCCGCCTCATGCTTCCTGTTCCCCTCTGACAACGGGGCGGCCTTTGTGTCTGCAAGAGGGGTGGCTCTAGCAAGCTCCAGCTTCTAAGGGCCCCCCCACGTTCGTTCGCTCGCTGGTGTCTGCCCAGGCCAGGACTGAGCCCCTCCTCTGCGGCTGAACAGCTGGCACACAGGCTGCCACATGCATTTCTTTATTATTATTTTTTAACCTGGACATGCATTAAAGGGTCTATTAGCTTTTTCTGTCTGTCTCAACGGCTGAGATGGGGCCAGCTGTGGAGTGCCTTCTGTCCCCGCCTCCCCACCGAGCGTGGCTGGGGTGGGGGGAGTGGCGGCGTGGCCAGGTGGGGGTGTCTCCTGGCATGGGAGGCCACAGCAGGGGGATCCTGGAAGGAGAGGGAGAGTCTGTCGGGGGAGGGCAGCAGGGAGCGGAAGGTGTGGAGCCGGCCCAGAGCAGGAGGGAGGAGCCCGCTAAGAGCTGCTTAATGGAAACCTGCTGGTGAATGTCCCCCCATCTGCCAGTGATCGACACAGCTCTTTGTAAGAGAGAAGGCAGCTGAATCCGCCCAAGGGACGGTGTTAGGAGAAGGGGTGGGGGCAGATGCTGTGGGCAACCCCCCTCCCTACCCCCCGCCCTATCACTTCACCTTGAGGATCCTTTTGCCAAATTTGTTGAATGCTGGGGACCTCCAGGTCCCACCCCCACCCCACCCTGACCCCCGGCCATATCCCCGTATCATGCCTTTGCTCATCAGCACCTTGGCAGCCTCCCAGAGAGGGAGAAACCCAGCCTGGGGTCCCCGTCTCCTGTGCCTGCCCGCCAGCCCTCAGGCCCCCCGGCCTGTTTGCACACTCTCGCGTGTTAACTGCATTCCAACCACTAATAAAGTGCCTATTGTACAGAGCCCGGGCCTGGAGTGTTTGTGGAGGGAGTAGGAGGCTGGTAGGGGGAACCCCCGCTTCGCTGGCCCTGGGATTGAGCCTCTGAGCTGGGCCGAGTCCCCCGAGGGAACGAGGGAGGGCAGGAAGGCCTCTGTCTGCCGGCCCCATCTCTGCCTGAACTGCACGGTGCGGGCAGCTCAGATTTCTCCTGAACAAAATGCCTCTTATGAGGCTCTGCTCCCCGGACTCCAGAAGGCGACGAGGGCCTGTCCACCTCCTCAGTCACACGGCCTGGACACATGCCCCCAGGTCCTGGCACCTGAGGCACCCACAGTCTAGTCCAGCCTCTTGGGACCTGCAGAGCTGCGAATTGCTAAGCCCCTGCCCGGCCGCCTCCAGGCTCGCTGCTGCCCCCTGCTGCCAGCTATCTGTCACTGTCACTGCTGGGCCCAATGCCACGCCTTCACTGCCTGCCTTTGTATCTCCGCCCTTGGAATTTTTTAATAGCCACCATTTCTTTCTTTCTTTTCTCTTTCTCTCTTTCTTTCTCTCTCTCTCTTTTTTTTTTTTATAAATTTTTATTTATTTATGATAGTCACACAGAGAGAGAGAGGCAGAGACACAGGCAGAGGGAGAAGCAGGCTCCATGCACCGGGAGCCCGACGTGGGATTCGATCCTGGGTCTTCAGGATCGTGCCCTGGGCCAAAGGCAGGCGCCAAACCGCTGTGCCACCCAGGGATCCCATCTTTCTTTCTCTTTCTTTCTTTCTTTCTTTCTTTCTTTCTTTCTTTCTTTCTTTCTTTCTTTCTTTCTTCTTTCTTTCTCTTTCTTTCTTTCTTTCTTTCTTTCTTTCTTTCTTCTCATTCTTCCCTTTTTCTTTTTTCCTTTTTCTTTCTTTCCTCTTTTCTTCTTTCTTTCTTTCCTCTTTTCTTCTTTCTTTCTTTCCTTTTTTTTCTTCAGGAAGTAGGATTTATGAATAGGGTTGAGGTGGTGTAAGGTTCTCATGAGTGCAGAGCCCTCCGTTTGTCCAAGGGGCAAGGATTAGGGATGTATTTGACCCCAGGGCCATCTGGGATGAGCTGCTCATCAGCCACCATGTCATCAAATTCATCCACGATGGGGAAGCCTGGGTGGCTCAGTGGTTGATGGTCTGCCCTTGGCTCAGGGCGTGGTCCTGGGGTCCTGGGTTGGAGTCTCACATCCAGCTTCCAGCATGGCGCTTGCTTCTTCCTCTGCTTGTGTCTCTGCCTTTCTCTGTCTCTCTTGAATAAATAAAATCTTTTTTAAAAATTAAAAAAAAATTCGTCCGGATTAAACTTAATGAAGCTCCACTTCTTGGAGATGTGGATCTTCTGGCAGCCAGGGAACTTGAACTTGGCCCTGCATAGGGCCTCAATCACATGCTCCTTATTCTGCAGCTTGGTAAGAGGCACATAATGACTTGGCCAATGTGGACCCTGGCTACTGTGCCCTGGGGCTTCCCAAAGACACCTCGCATACCTGTCTGTGGCATAGATTGGAGATAGCATGATGTCAGACCTCAAAGCCCATCATAAAGGCTGTCTCCGAGGTCCCTTAGGGCAACCCATACAATCAACAGGCTGCATACACTACCAAGGACACTACTATTTGCAGTCATGGCACACTGGGCCCTTGAGAGCACAGTCGGCTTAATTGACTGCAGAATAGCCACCATTTCTTCAGTCCTTCCTAGCTGCATACCATAAGCCACTTCGGAATTATTTGAGGCCAGAGATTGGGCCACATTTCTAAGCGTTGCCCAGTGGGAAAGGGACTTAGAAGGCATTTGCACCCAGGTCTCCTCCATCCCAAGCTCTTACCTGTTATCCTGTACCATCACTCTCTGGGGTCCCTTGTTTGCCTCAATTGTCTGAGTCTTTTTCCTTATCCCCAGTGTCTGCTAGCCCTGCCTCCAAAAAACCTTACCACCCCTCCCCGTTCAGTCCCCCTTGTCACTCACCTGAACCAACGTGGTCTCCTGCCCAGGTGCCTGGCCCCTGCCATCACCTCCCCTTCTCCATAGTTCCCCACACAGGTGCAAAAGGTGCTTGTGAACACTCTAGTGAGTTCACACCCTTTCTCTGCTCAAGAACCCTCCATGGCTTCCACTTTGTTCAGCATCACAGACGGTCTTCATTGCAGCCCATGAGGCCCTGTCCCATCTGCCCCATCAGCAATCCTTCGCTGACTGATCCAGCCTCCATGGCCCCAGGGCTTGTGCCCGAAAGGATCCCCACCTTGCTTTTTGTGTGGCTAGCTCCTCATCCATTGGCTTTCAGCTCAGGGATCACCTCCTCCAGGAAGCCTCTAGTGATCAATGAAGGTTGGCCTCCCTTGGTGACCACACATCACTCTATTTTTTTATTTTTATTTTTTTCACTCTATTTTTTTCATGGCATTTGTCACAATCTGCATCTATTTATGTTTAAAATTTTTATTTATATTAGAGATAGTGCACAAGCAAGGGGAGTGGCAGAGGGAGAGGGGAGAAGCAGTTTTCTCCCTGAGCAGGGAGCCCAATGTGGGGCTCCATTCCAGGACCCTGAGATCATGACCTGAGCCTAAAGGCATACACTTAGCCAACTGAGCCACCCAGAGCCCCTGCAATTATTTGTATTTTCATTTATTGTTTAGCCTCCCCAGCCAGAATATCAGCTTAAAGGGGATAGAAATCTTGTCTGTTTTAACCACCTTATCCCACAGCAGGGCAGTGCACGGTACACAGTAGGTACTCAGTATACAGGCAGAGAACAGCTGAATGACTGCAAAAGCTTAGCCCAGTGCCCAGCCTGGGGGAAGTGCACAGTGTGAACCACTGTTATATTAGGATATGCCAGTGTTTAGGTTTCCAGTCTTTTATGAATGGTTAAAATTCTCTGGCTGCTGTGTGCAGAGACTATTATACAAAAGTAGAAGCAGGAAGGCCAATGAGGTCACTGCAGGGGTGCCTGGCTGGCTGAATCAGTAGAGCATGTGACTCTTGGCCTCAGGGTTATGAGTTCCAGCCTCACATTGGGCATGGAGCCTACTTAAAACAAATTTCTTTTTTAAAGATTTATTCATGAGAGACATAGAGAGGCAGAGAGAGAAGCAGGCTCACTGTGGGGAGCCCGATGCAGGACTCAATCCCAGGACCCTGGGATTATGATCCAAGCCAAAGGCAGATTCTCAACCACTGAGCCCCCCAGGTGTCCCCAAAAAAAAGATTTAAAAAAAAAAGTTATTGTTGGGCAGTCCCAGTGGCTCAGCGGTTTAGCACTGCCTTCAGCCCAGGGCCTGATCCTGGAGACCCGGAATCAAGTTCCATGTCAGGTTCCCTGCATGGAGCCTGCTCCTCCCTCTGCCTGTATCTCTGTGCTCCCCACCACCCCCCCGCCCCGTGTGTCTCTTATGAATAAATAAAATCTTAAAAAAAAAAAGTTATTGCACTCATCTGAGCACCTGCTGCTGGAGACTAGACTCAGGTGATCTTGGTGAAGATGAAAAGCATGCAGAGTTGGGGTGTAATTTGAAGATGGAGTTCACTTGATTGATTGCATGTGAGAGAGAGAGAGAGAGAGAGAGAGAGAGAGAGAGAGAGAGAGAGAAGTCAAAGAAGCAGGAGGAAGCAGGGCTAGGAGGGGGTAAGCTCAGGTGGGGTCCTGCAGTAGGCACCCATTGCCTGACCTGGCAGGGAACTTGGGAGGTTAAGTGACATCTCAGAGTTGTCCTGAACTGGTAGGTCCAGACTAAAGGTGGCCCAGGAACTGACAATCCCAGGCACATCTGGTTCTCCTGAGCGGGTGGGCAAGTGTCCAGTGTGATCCAGTCTGATCCTCTTGAGTATGTTGGCAATGTGATCCAGAGCCCACGGTAGTAGTTGTCTGAAGAATTGGTGTGCATGCAGTTGTGCAAAAGCCCACACAGCCCTGGCAAGGGTGCAGAGAGACGCTAGAGCTGAAGGGGTCTGGGCAGGTAGGTTTATTTTGGATGTGCTTTATACATAATCTCCAAGGGAAGTGGTCACATAGGCGGTTGGATGTGTGTGTTAGTACTTTATGGGAGAATTCTTGGCTGGAGGCATTTAATCGAGACTGTTTTTGATCGTCTTTTAAAATATATATAAAGACTTTATTATGGGATCCCTGGGTGGCGCAGCGGTTTGGCGCCTGCTTTTGACCCAGGGCGCGATCCTGGAGACCCAGGATCGAATCCCATGTCGGGCTCCCGGTGCATGGAGCCTGCTTCTCCCTCTGCCTGTGTCTCCGCCACTCTCTCTCTCTCTCTCTGTGACTATCAAAAATAAATTTAAAAAAATAAAAAAAAGACTTTATTATTAGAGATTGAGAGAGCAATCTGGGGCGGGAGGGTAGAGGGAAAGGGAAAAACAGACTCCATCACTGAGCAGGGAACTGGACACCTGGCTCTATCCCAGGACCCCGGCATCATGACCTGAGCTGAAGGCCGTTAATCGACTGAGCTACTCAGGTGCCTGAGTGTTTTGACGGTCTTTGAAATCATGGGGCTGGCTGAGATCACCTGGGGAGTAAGTGAAGAGAGAGGTGAGGTCTGAGCTCTGGGGAGAAGGGAAAAAGGTGAACTCAGGGGAGAGCCAGAGAGTCGTGGCTTCTGGAGCTAAGTGGAAAGCAGGAAGTGTGGGCACAAGCGCTCCTGGCTTTAGTGTGGGAAGAAATGAATGCAGTGACTATTTTCTAGTGCAGTAAGGAGGACATCAGCGCAGGGCAGAGCGTGCAGGCACGCTGGAAGACGTAACAAGGTGTGAAAAATTGGGAGAGTGCTGCATGAATGAGCAATGTTAGGATTGTGGGGTTTGGGATGCCTGGGTGGCTCAGTCGGTTGAACGTCTGCCTTTGGCTCACATCATGATCTGAGAGTCAGTCCTGGGATCGAGTCCCGCATCAGGCTCTCTGCCCAGCAGGGAGTGTGCTGCTCCCTCTCCCTCCTACCTCAAATATTTTTAAAAAAGGATTGTGGGTTTTTTCTCCTCCAAACTCACTGAGGTGTGAAGTGCCAGCAGTGGATTTAGTTTAGGATTGACAAAGGGGAGCAGGGGCTTGAGGGCATATGCAAGGGGAGATGTAGGAATGCTAGCTTTCTGCTGCCTCAAACAAGCCCACAGCTTTTGAAGAACTCAGGGTGAAAGCCAAGGTCTCCATTGCCCTGCAGGACCATCCCACCCTTTCTTGGATGGTCCTCCCTCCCTCCTCCCAGCTGGCCTCCTTCCAGCCCCTCAGGCCTCTTTGCTGCTCCTTCCACAAGCACTGTCAACCTCAGGGACTTTGTACTGGCTGTTCCCTCTGCCTGGAAGGCTCATCTCCCAGCAACCAGCTTGGCCTCAGTCCCTTGGCTCCCCCGGAACTTCCCTGTGCACTGCTCGACTTAGAATTGCACCTGCCCCAGCCCCACATCACCACCTCGCTTTATTTTTGTTCATTGCACTCGCCACTACTTTGCTTGTTATTTATCACCTGCCTCCCCAGCTAGGTTGGCTCCATGCAGGCAGGGCCACGGGATGGTTTGTTCACTGTATCCCCAGCAGCAGCTCCTGGCCGCATAGCTTCAAGGCCAGCTCCTCCCACCCTCCAGATGGTATCACCACCAGGCTATACCCAAGCTCTTTTCTGCTTGGTTGGCGGGCATTCATTTCTGTGGTTTGCAACTCTGTGGGGGTACAGATTCAGAATACTTGATGTGGGCAGGCCAATGGGAGGGAGACCGCTGCCCTATCCGCAAGGAGACATGCAGGCACAAGTGTGCTGGCTAGTTACAGGCTGGAAGAAAACAAAGTGGCTCAGGCAACTAACAGACCGAAAAGATAGTCTTCCAGTTCTGTCAAGTTCTGTAACAGTTAAAAATGTAGACTTAAATGATCACAGTATACCTTCATTGAAAAAAATGGTGGCTTAAAAGAAAAAAAAAAAGTGGCTTAAGGGAAATGGGGAGTTCCTATTTGGCTCCTGTCCATGGGGTCGGACTGATTTGGGCACAATGGGGGCGAGGTGTGGTGGGTGACCTATTCATGCACTTACTTGCTGAGGGCTCCAAGCCATGGTGAAATAGAACCATGTTCCCTACTCTCTAACAAGGGAGACAAATAATAACTATGTTACAGGTGATGATAGACACTTTGAAGAAAAATAAAGCAGCTGGAGCAGAGAGCTAGAAGTGAGAGAGGGAGCTCTGAATACCTGAGGGAAGAGAGCATTTCAGGCAGAGGATATGGCCAGTGCAAAGACGGAGGTGACAGGATGCTTGAATGAATGAAGGTGTGAAAAGACACATCAAAGTGTATATCCCACACTCTCACCCACCCAGCCCAGCGGCCTGAAGACCTTTTCTTTCTCAGATGACTGGAGGTAAGTCCCAAAGCTGCCTATTCTTTGGCCATCTTTTATTTTACTTATTCATATATATACATATAATTTTATTTATTTATTTATTTATTTATTCATTCATTCATTCATTCATTCATTCTTGAGAGACAGACAGGCAGAGACAGGCAGAGGGAAAAGCAGGCTCCTCGAAGGAAGCCCGATAAGGGACTCGATCCCCAAACTGGGATCATGCCCTGAGCCAAAGACAGACGCTCAACCCCTGGGCCACCCAGGTGTTCCTCTTTGGCCATCTCTGTCCCAGTTATTGGACCAGGAAAGAAGAGAGGGTTCTGATCGGCCAGATCCAAGGCAGAGGCTTGGCTGTTGGAAATACCGTGGGGAAGTGGTGGCTACCCAAGGGAAGCCTTGGTTCTAACAACAAAGAGGGAAGGGAGACCCAGCAGGCCAAAGCCACAGGTAGCTAGCCACTCTGAGAGATGAGAGCAAGAACCAGGACACCAGGAATTTCAGGCCAAGAGGGCCCTGGCAGGTGAAGATGATGAACTCCAGGTGATTGGGGTCCTATATACACTTGGCCCGTATGTCAACATCCCTGTGTGGCCATGCCAATTTTTCTCCCCATGTTTTCTTTTCTTTTTTTTTTTTTTTTTTAAGATTTATTTATTACGAGAGAGAGAGAGAGAGAGGGGCAGAGACACAGGAGGAGGGAGAAGCAGGAAGCAGGCTCCATGCTGGGAGCCCGACGTGGAACTCGATCCCGGGACTCCAGGATCGCACCCTGGACCAAAGGCAGGCGCCAAACCGCCGAGCCACCCAGGGATCCCCTCCCCCCCATTCTTTTCTTTTTCTTTTCTTTTCTTTTCTTTCTTTCTTTCTCTTTCTTTCTTTCTTTTCTTTCATTCATTCATTCATTTATTTATTTTTCTCCCCATGCTTTAATGTCCTAGGGCTCAAACTGATGTGGTCATGACTTGGCTTCACTTTGACTACATCTTGTTATTTTATTTATTTATTTATTTATTTATTTATTTTAATCTTGTTCTTTTTTTTTATTTTATTTATGATAGAGAGAGAGAAGCAGAGACACAGGCAGAGGGAGAAGCAGGCTCCATCCCAGGAGCCCGACGTGGGATTCGATCCCGGGTCTCCAGGATCGCGCCCTGGGCCAAAGGCAGGCGCTAAACCGCTGCGCCACCCAGGGATCCCCTAATCTTGTTTTTTTTTTTTTTTAATCTTGTTCTTTTATTTTTTTTTATAATTTTTTTTAAAATTTTTATTTATTTATGATAGTCACAGAGGGAGAGAGAGAGAGAGGCAGAGACACAGGCAGAGGGAGAAGCAGGCTCCATGCACCGGGAGCCTGATGTGGGATTCGATCCTGGGTCTCCAGGATCGCGCCCTAGGCCGAAGGCAGGCGCCAAACCGCTGCGCCACCTAGGGATCCCTAATCTTGTTCTTTTAATTTAAAATATTGTTGGTGCGCCTGGGTGGCTCAGTTGGCCGAGCATCCAACTCTTGGTTTTAGCTCAGATCATGATCTCACAGTAGTGAGACGGAGCCCTGCATTCAACTCCTGCATGGCAGAAGCCTACTTGGGATTCTCTCTTCCTCCACTCCTCCCCCTGCCCACACGTGCATGCACTTGCACCCTCAAATATATTTATAAAATTAAATTTAGAGAGACCACACGAGCATGAGTGGAGTGGGGGGCAGAGGGAGAGAGAGAGAAGCAGGCTCTCCATTGAGCAAAGAGCCTGATGTGGGGCTCAATCCCAGGACCTCGAGATCAAGACCTGAGCTGAAGGAAGATACTTAACAGACTGATCCACTCAGGTGCCCCATAAATAAAATCTTTTAAAAAACATATCGCTGTAGGGATGCCTGGGTGGCTCAGCGGTTGAGTGGCTGCCTTTGGCTCAGGGCATGATCCCACAGTTCTGGGATTGAGCCCTGCATCGGGCTCCCTGCACGGAGCCTGCTTCTCCCTCTGCCTCTCTGTGTATCTCGTGAATAAATAAAATCTTAAAAATAAAAAAAAACAACATCACTGTAAAATACACATAAAAATGACCACCCAAATCATTTTTTAAGTATACAGCTCAGTGGCATTTACATTATTCACACTTTTGTACACACATTACCACCTCCATTTTTCAGAACTATTTCTTCTTCCCAAACAAAAACTGTCCCCATTAAACACAAACAACTCCTCTGGAAGGCACCCACCATTCTACTTCCTGCCTCCACACATCTCTTCTAGAGACTTTGTACGAGTGGTTATATACAGTAGTTAGCCTTCTGTGTCTGGCTTACTTAACATCCTCTAGGTTCATCCATGTTATAGCATATGTCAGAATGTCTTTCTCTTTTTAAGTTGAATAATATTTAAGATTCCGTTGTCTGCATATGTCACAATTTGTTTATGCATTCATCCATCGGCAGGCACTTGGGTTACTTCCACCTTTTGGCTATTGTGAATCATGCTGCTATAATAAACCGGAATGTGCAAATATGTTGAGTCCCTTTCATTTCTGGTGGGCATATACTCAGGAGTGGAACTGCTGGATATGTTCAGTTTATTTTTATTTTTTTTAATTTTAATATCTTTTTTTTTTTTTTTTATGATAGTCACAGAGAGAGAGAGAGGCAGAGACACAGGCAGAGGGAGAAGCAGGCTCCATGCACTGGGAGCCTGATGTGGGATTTGATCCCGGGTCTCCAGGATCGCGCCCTGGGCCAAAGGCAGGCGCCAAACCGCTGCGCCACCCAGGGATCCCTATTTTTTTTTTAATTTTATTATTATTTTTTTTTATTTATGATAGTCACACAGAGAGAGAGAGAGAGAGAGAGGCAGAGACACAGGCAGAGGGAGAAGCAGGGTCCGTGCACCGGGAGCCCGAGTGGGATTTGATCCCGGGTCTCCAGGATCGCGCCCTGGGCCAAAGGCAGGCGCCAAACCGCTGCGCCACCCAGGGATCCCTGTTCAGTTTAAATTTGGGAGAAAACACCATGTTTTCTTGCTCCATCTTTTATTTTTTAAAATATTTTATTTTTATTTTTCATGAGAGACACACAGAGAGAGGCAGAGACCCAGGCAGAGGGAGGAGCAGGCTCCATGCACGGAACCTGATGCAGGACTTGATCCCAGGTCTCCAGGATCACGCCCTGGGCCGAAGGTGGCGCTAAACTTCTGAGCCACCCTGACTGCCCTCTTGTTCCATCTTTTAGATGAACTTTCTTCCTTGTTGGTTTCATTCTGTCAAGTATACTCCCTGCTCCTCCTCCACCACCACCACACTTGCTATTTTCTGGCTTTAGTATTAGAAAAACAAGGGCTTCTCTTGCCCCAAAGTCCCCCCTGGCCTGAGGCTCACTGGCTCGATTTTGGTCACTTGCTTCTAAGCCAATCACTTTGGCCAACCCATGGGCCTAGTTTTGGAGTATGACAGCAGGGCCTTGTCAACTGAACTACAGATTTGGAGATCCCTGGGTGGCTCAGTGGTTTAGTGCCTGCCTTCAGCCCAGGGCGTGTGATCTTGGGAGTTCCAGGATCAAGTCCTGCATTGGGCTCCCTGCATGGGGCCTGCTTCTCCCTCTGCCTGTCTCTCATGAATAAATAAAATCTTAAACAAAACAAAACAAAACAAAACCAAAAACTACAAATTGAGCAAGAAAAAGGGGAAGATCCCCAAAGCACTGTGGTCAACCCATGTCCCCTCCACTGAAAGTGGAGGAAAGCAACATGTATGCATCAAAAAGGACTCAAAAGGGAAAGATCCTCAGTGTGATTGGGGGTGGGGGGGCTCAAGTGGGAGAAATCTCTGAAGAGGAGGAAGGCAAGGAATGGAGAGCATGTTCATGAGAACACTAAAGTCTCTGATGAAGACAAAACTTGTCTAGGCAGAGGAAACACAGCCAGATGACAGGGCATGTCAGTCTGGGCAGGGAAGTCAGAGAATGGTTGTTAATACGTAGTGGTGGAAAGGCAAGGGCAGTAATCAAAAGCTGTGGATGAGGGATCCCTGGGTGGCGCAGTGGTTTAGCGCCTGCTTTTGGCCCAGGGCGTGATCCTGGAGACCCGGGATCGAATCCCACGTCGGGCTCCCGGTGTATGGAGCCTGCTTCTCCCTCTGCCTATGTCTCTGCCTCTCTCTCTCTCTGTGACTATCATAAAGAAATAAAAATTAAAAAAAATTTTCTTGAAAAAAAAAAAAAGCTGTGGATGAAGGGACAAGAGAGGTAGGTGGCATCTTGGGGCTTCAATCTTGCAAGGTGACCAAGGACAGAACACAGACAAGGAGCAGGATGGATGCAGCTTGTCAGAAGACTGGGCTCAAAACCTCTTATCCTGCCACTCCTGGTGGGTGGGGTTGGGGTAGCTAGAACAGAACATACTTAAAAAAAAAAAAAAAAAGACTAATTATTAGAGAGAGAACAAGTGCATGTATATGCATGAATGGGGGGAGGAGCAGATAAAATTTTCAAGCGGACTCCCTGTGGAGCATGGAGCCCTGACTCTGGCCTTGATCTAAGTGAAACCACGAGTGGGATACCTGACTGTACCATCCAGGCGCCCCCAGAATGTACTTAAGGGAGTCTGGTTTCCTTGACGCTTCAAGCTGCTCTTACTACAAAATCCAGGTTGGATGAGCCACCAGTCCAACAGGTCACAATCAGAACCACATCAGCTTATCAGCTTCCCTGGCACTCATTCCATGCAAGCCTTGAGACTGAAAAACTCTCTAAATCTTTCCTGGACTCCTCTGTGAACATTTTAGTTTGATTTTAAAGTGTTTGCTTTAAAAAAAAAAATGTTTGCTTATAACCATGATCCTTTTTACCCCTGTGTTTGCGGCCACCGTTTTACCCCTGTGTTTACCCCAAACAAGTTCTTCAAAAATCTAATCTTCGGCCACTCCCAAGAACCGGCTAGACTTGGGAGTCAGAAAACTAGAAACCTTCCTTGTTCTGCCACTTGGTAGCGCTGTTAGCTTAGTCAAATTGCACTTCGCTGAGCCTGTTCCTTGAGTGTCCATAATTGGTCTCTACCTTGTTTTTTTTTTTTTTTTTTTTTTAAAGATTTTATTTATTCATGAGAGAGAGAGAGAGAGAGAGAGACGCAGAAACAGGCATAGAGAAAAGCAGGCTCCATGCAGGGAGCCCAATGTGAGACTCCATCCCAAGTCTCCAGGATCACGCCCTGGGCCAAAGGCAGGCGCTCAACCGCTGAGCCACCCAGGCGGCCCTGGTCTCTACCTTGTTTTTTTTTTTTTCCTCTACCTCATTAAAGTCAGTTATCACTCTCCTTGTCAGGGGGACCTGGAACAATCCAAACTTTCACCAATTTTACCTGAATACATGGGTCATTAAATTTACCAAAACTTTCTTCAGCTTCAAGCTCTATTTAGGAAAAATGTCCAAGTGTGTGTGCGGGGGGAGCAAGATGCAGATTATCTACCATTTGTGTGAAAATCAGCAAAAAAGAAAAAAAAAGCACGTCTCTGTGAATAAAACATCGTTGTAGAGATAAGCAAAAAAATCCAACACTGGCTGCCAAGGAGGAGGAAATTGATTTTGTCCTCTCAGACTCTTGCACATTTAACATTTTGTATCAGGTGAACACGTTAAATGTTCAAAATTGCAAATAAAACGTAAATAGAAAAGAAAACCGGTAGATATAGTATGCATCCATTTCTGTAACTATATTTTTACATCTTACCTTTTTAATAAGTTACCATTGAGGCATTTATTCCGCACACAGAATTGTGCTAAGAGCTTTAAAGAAAAATCGTCACCATTTTCTAAGTAAGGAAACGGAGACTCAGAGACGTGGGCTTGTTTTGGTCACACCGGGGGAACTCAAACCTAGAGCAGATACTGGGTCTTGCATCCTTAACAAAGGAGCTTACGTCCCTACGTTTTCGCCAGGAAAATCCATCACTACGCCGAAAGCCTTGAACGACTTCTCACTTTCAGGAAGGAAACCTTTTAATTCCTCGTTCCGAGTCCCGGCAGTTTCTGAACAACAGCCTCGCTCATGACAACGTGCCTAATAAAGACGTCTATCAAGCGCCAGCTTGATTCTGATACTGGAAGGGAGCGTGGCTTACTTTAGGCACAAATCGTTCTGTACATCGGGGATCTCACGAAACGCCCGGGAGTACTCAACAATGGGCTGGAAAAAGAGAAGGCGCTCGGTCCCCGGTGGCTTTATTCAACCACGCCGACTGTGGTTGGCCGAGCGTGTGACTCGCAGATCCGGCTCTCACAGGCAGGATATGAATCCTCCAACTGGGCCTCAGCTTCTCCACCTGTCAAAGAGAGACTAAACGATCCCGAGCAGCTCGGCTCTGCCCTTCGGAGGCCCAGCCCGGCAAGACGACCGGACCCTACACTGGGGGTTGGTGGGACCTAAGAACTGGAGCGCTCACCAGCGCCGATCCCGGGGCAGCAACAAGAGCTGTCCCGCCGCTGCTGACACCTGCACCTCGGGTCTCCTCGGCCTCTAGCAAGAAATGCAAGGAGAGGGGACGAAGCTCTGCCAGGAAACCTCGGACATAGGACGAACCTCCCCGAACAAGACCGTAATCCGGCCGCTAATAGGACACTCACGTGCCAGGCTCTCTGAGCCGTTTCCGCCAACGTACACAGGAGCGACCGGCGTAAGATGGCAGCCGCGCAGGCGCACAGATTCGCAGCTGGGGAGACTCCGCCCCTCGACCCGAATCACGTGGCTACACCGCTCAAAACCGCCATTGAAAAAAAAGAGCGGCGAAGAAGTCACATGACACAGCCTACCAATACAACAAAGGGAAGCGCCAAAGTCCTTGTCACGTGGCCAAGGAAGGCTGTGCAATGGCCACTGTCACATGATCAGGGCCTCGAAGAGATAAACGTTTCGACCCCACGTGACCAGGAACGCAACGGTTGCACTCCGGCCACGTGACTGAAGCCCACCTTATCTCTTTTCGTCGCTCCCTCCCTCCCCGGCTGGGCCTGCGTCAAGCGGCAACGCGGCGGCAGGGGGCGGGGCTCCAACCGATCACGTGGCCCGCACCTCCCCGGCGCGCGCCCGCCCGCCAGCTCGCCCCCGGCCCCGGCTCCTCCTCCTCCTCTTCTCGCCATTGCAGTTGGACTCAGCAGCCCGGTGCGCACCGCGTGGCTTTTGGGGGGAGACCCCGGCGGGCTGTGGAAGGAGGGCGGCGGCGGCGGTTGCGGTCGGGGAAGGGAACGCCGACAAGGTAAGCGTCAATGTGGCGGCGGCCGGGCCCGCTCCCGCCTCTGCCCCTCCCCCCGCCAGTCCTCCCACTCAGCGCGGGCCGGACTGAGGGGTCTCGATGACAAGGCCTGAGGCGCCCCACGCTTCCCGCCTACGGCCGGTTCTCTCGCTTCAGCGCTTGGTTCATTTCTCCTTCGCCAGGCTCGCTCCCGCGCTCGGCCGTTACTCTCCCCCATTGTGCCGAGGAAACAAAATGGCGGCGGCGGCGGCGAGGGCCCGGTGCGCGCGCATCCGCCCCCCCTCCTCGCGGCCCCTCGGCCGGCAGCGGCGCCTCGCGCGGGGGGTGCGCGCGCACCGGGCCCCCGGCCGCCGAATCCCCCGGGCCCGGCTTTGTCTGTTGCGGCGCCCCGCGCGCACGCGCGCACGTGCTGGGAGCACACACCCCCCTTGGCCGGTAGCATCCTGGCCGGCGCGGATGGGGCGACCCCCTCCTCGTTCCTTTCCAGTCTTTGTCCCAGTCCCCGTCCCGGCTTCCAGGAGAGTCCCAGGTTCTCGAGGCGGGAAACGTCGCTGCCTTTGTCCTTACATGGCATGGAGACGCGGACCTCCTCCCTGAAACCCCATTCCCACGCTGATTGCACAGGAGGCCTTTGTCGGTGCATGGGGTTCCCAAATCAGTAGTCAGCCAGGCCTCCCCCAGATCAGGACTCCTTTTGGCGGAGGGTTTAAGCTTTCCGTTTCTTTAGTTCAGGTGTTTCATTGATGATGAATTTTCACCAGAATGCTTAAGATTTGCATCTTTCCTCAAAATGGTGATCTGGTCCGATATGTAGATAAGCCAAAACTTGCAGGATTGTGACCAAAACGTGAGAGATTAAAAAGGTTTTCTACTTTATTTCCTCATATACTTGAGTGAGTGACTGAGTTGAAGTTTTGCCCCAGTTAATCCTGCGCCTGGATGAATTATCTGGGATGTACAGTGATCTGCGTGCCCTCCCCCAGTTAATTTGGGCAGATAAGCCATCTCTTCTCAGTATTTCCAAAATTGGTTGATCCGTTACTTGGGATTCTGCTGACGGGACCTGATGGAAGTAAGGAAGTGTCAGTTTCCCTGAGAATTCTTCCTTTTCTGGACTCAGGTATTTCATTGATTTTGAATCTTTTTGGTTGCTTAGGATTCTGTCTTTAAAGTGAGTGGCCTCGTGGCATATTTGGGTTCAACAGGAAAACTTAAGGTGCCACCCAGAGTTGCGACTCAAATTTAGGGCTTCAGACTCTGTTTATCTCGGATACTTGGGGCTGGGAATATCTGCGGATTGCTCACACTGCTGCCACTACGCTTTGTGGTGTGATGCTTTGTGTGTGGTCTCGTGGGATGTAGGTAACAGCAGCCAGTCAGGCTGTGAATGAAGTGTGGCAACCAGAAGCTCATTAATAGCTGGAAAGGGGGGAAAACAAGCCCCTCGTACTGGCAGGTGCTACTGTCCCTAACTGTGGGGGTCTTTGCCCCTGAGCTGTTTGTTGGCCATGTGAGTAGATCTTGGTCTCTGGATTTGTGAATGGAATCTCTGCAGGCCCTAGTGTTTGGAGTTGATTGGAGGCTGGCAGTTATTGCCAGGCTTGTTGGCCTTGCCAGCACCCGGTGCAGTATATCAGAGTTTCCCTACTCCTAGAGCTTGGGCAGGCCTAGGAATCACACTTTCTGGGGCAGAGTGGTGCCTAATCGCTTACAGTTTTTGTTGTTTGTTTTTGGTTTTGTTTTGTTTTGTTTGTTTGTTTGTTTTTGCTTGAACTTGTCTAGTGCCTGTAGGCAAATATTCCTTTCTTTAGCCCCTTCTAATATATTTTAGAGGGTGGTTGTATTTGGGTTTTTGTTTTGAGGCCCGTATTAGGGGGAGTGAGGAATCTAAGGCTGTTTCTAGTTTTCTTAAATTTTTCCTGTCAACTACATTGTCAAGAGTGGCTGCAATATTTTGATGTCCTTTATTTGGTGCTCATTTTCATGTTCTCTGCTTAAGTCCCCCCCAGGTGGGGACACTGGAAGCAATGATGAAGAAAGCTTTCTGTAAGTCTATAAGCCTCTTCCCTGGGTAAGAAGTAGGCTTGTCAGTCTGTAGGTTTCAGCAAGATGTGGGGCTTGGAAATGTTCTTCTGAAAGAGGCTTTACAAGTTTTCTTTGGGGGTCGCCTGGGTGGCTCAGTTGGTTGGGCATCTGCCTTCGGCTCAGGGAGGCTCACGTCTTGTTCCCAGGACCTTGGGTTTGAGCCCCAAGTCTGGCTCCCTGCTGGGCGGGGAGCCTGTTTCTTTTTTCCTGTCTCTCTGCTGCTCCCCTTCCTTGTGTGCACTCTCTCAAATAAATAAAATCTTAAAAAAGTGTTCTTCAGGCTGCATCAACTCCCACTTATTTACCTCATCCTCTTCCCCAATTCCTCCTAGTGTCACCTTTTATGGCCCAGAGGAATAATTCCCTTTCCAGGAAGCTTGGGTTTCTACTTCCTTGGATTTGCCCTTCGGTTACATCTTGTCATTAAGTTGATTGACCTTGTGCAGTTTTGAAAGATGTGTAGACATCACCATCTAGTATTAAATGCATGTATGTCTTACAAAAGGGTGACATCAAAGGGGTGATTGAACCTTCGTGAGAATTAGGATTTTCTAGGCTACATATAATATATTGGATGCTTCTTATCTTAGCCAAGTCCTGGGAGAAAAAGATTTGATTTCTCTTCCCAGCGAAGGGGGTTGAAATTAAAGGCCAATAGTGGTTTGACAGCAGTCTACACATAGTGAAGCAGGTTGGGGCCCCTAAAGGGAGGAGATTCCTTCAGATTCCTGCTGCTCCAACACTTACTTGTCAGTTTTGTCTGAAACAACCAGCTTCCCTCTCTGCTCTATTATTTAGGGTAAGTTGATGCTGATTTTGTGGTGCTTATTAGCAGCATTAACGAAATAATGGTGAAATCAAGGTGGACAGGTGTTTGTTAGGGAGCCTTGTCTGTGTTCTAACTTTTAAACATTATTTCTCACCATTTTATGCTTTGTTAAATCCCTTTTGATATTTTCCCAAGGTTGTTCTTTAAAGGTGATTCTGTTATAAATTGTAATTGGAAATTCAGAAGTGACTTTTAACTTCTGCAATTTTCAGATGTCTCGAGAAAGTGATGTCCAGCTGAAATTTAATATTTTTTCTTTTCTCATTGAATATTAATGGGATGAAGAAATTGAAAATGTAACCCCTATTTTTTCAAGATTTATTTATTCACAAGAGACACAGAGAGAGGCAGAGATACAGGCAGAGGGAGAAGCAGGCTCCTCACAGGGAGTCCAATGTGGAACTCGATCCTGTATTCTGGAATCCCACCCTGAGCCGAAGGCAGATGCTCAACTGCTGAGCCACCCAGGCGTCCCAGTAGCCTGTAGTTTAAACAAGAAAATGAGTTTACTGTCCAAGGGCCATTTTCTTGTTTGCCATATGTGATCACTGAAGATCATTTATTTACAAAGCTGAGTATGCATCCTTTTAGAGTATATAAATGTGCTCCAAATTATTTTATAATCTTAGGTGATTAGTGAGAAGTGGTGCTATTGGTATTTGAGATCCATTGTAATTTTCTTGATCGTTCTGACCAGCTCTCTTTTTAAATATTTTTTTTCAAAGATTTTATTTATTTATTTATTTATTCATGAGAGATAGAGAGAGAGAGGCAGAGACACAGGTAGAGGGAGAAGCAGGCTCCATGCAGGGAGCCCAATGTGGGACTCGATCCTGGGACCCCAGGATAATGCCCTGAGCTGAAGGCAGAGGCTCAACCGCTGAGCCACCCAGGCGCCCCTCTTTTTAAATATTTTTATTAGGGTTGTGGTTCAAGCTTAGTCTTACTGGGATATAATCTTACAGGCCACTTGCTTTTCTGCTGCTTCCTTTGGACTACTATTCTCTCATCTGACTGAGTCTGTTTTTATAGAATAAAATGTTGCAAGTTAGATTTGCTTTTCCATGGTACATTTAGATTTTTTGCAGGTTAATAATTCTTGCTATGTATTCATAATTCAGAAAAGCAGTCCAAATATCAACAATGTGGAAATAACTAACCTAGCCCCATGGCTTATAGCAACCCTTAATAAACATTTGTCCTACGGGTGACCTGTGCAGAAGCCCCACGGGAAGCGTAGTGGCTGCCTGGTGAGGGCTCACCAGTGACCGCAGCAGCGCAGAGCAGATGTGGTAGCTAACAGGAGTGGAGAGAAGGTGAACTGAGTTGATTTTGGTGAAGTTAATTTGTGTTTTAAAATCTCAGTTCCAGGGATCCCTGGGTGGCGCAGCGGTTTGGCGCCTGCCTTTGGCCCAGGGCGTGATCCTGGAGACCTAGGATCGAATCCCACGTCGGGCTCCCGGTGCATGGAGCCTGCTTCTCCCTCCGCCTGTGTCTCTGCCTCTCTCTCTTTCGATCTCTATGTGTGACTATCATGAATAAAAAAAAAAATTAAAAAAAAATAAAATCTCAGTTCTGGAAAAACGCTTTGCGGGGAGGGTTTCTTAGAAAACTAAATAGGCAACCACCCTATGACCCAGCATTTTCACTTTTGGGCATTTATCCCAAAGAAATGAGTCTTTAGGTTTACATAAAAGTATATACACAAATGTTCATAGTAGTTTTATTCTTGATAGCCAGGAGTTGGAAGCCAAGCAGAAGTCTTTTTTTTTTTTTTCAAGCAGAAGTCTTGAAGCAGGTGAATGGTTAGACTATTGTGCTAACATACTTCGGAGCAGTCAAAATGAGCAAATTTTCAATACACTACTGGAATTAATCTCGAGACAGTTATGTTGCATGAAACAAGCCAATACTGAAAGATTACATTCTTGGAGTGCCAAAATTATAGGAATGGTAAATAGATTAGTGGTTGGTAGGGTTAAGCATGTGGGGAGTGGTGGAAGGGTAGTGTGGCCAATCAACGGGGAACAGGAGAGATCTTTGTGGGGATGGCAGTGGTCTGTGTATCCATGTCTGTGTTGTGGTTAGGATATTGTACTATATAGTTTGCAAGATGTTACCATTAGGGGAAACTGGTTAGAGAGGACATACAGTTACCTCAAAATAAAAAGTTTTGTTTAGGGCAGCCCTGGTGGCTCAGCGGTTTAGCACCTGCCTTCAGCCTAGGGCCTGATCCTGGAGACCCGGGATCGAGTCCCATGTCGGGCTCCCTGAATGGAGCCTGCTTCTCCTTCTGCCTGTGTCTCTGCCTGTCTTTCTCTCTCTCTCTCTCTCTCTCTCTGTGTCTCTCATGAATAAATAAAATCTTTAAAAAAAAAATAAAAAAAGAAAAAGTTTTATTTAAAAGAAGGCCACCAGGGGCAGCCCAGGTGGCTCAGCAGTTTACCGCCTGCCTTTGGCCCGGGGCGTGATCCTGGAGTCCCTGGAGTCCCGGGATCGAGTCCTACGTCGGGCTCCCTGCATGGAGCCTGCTTTTCCTTCTGCCTGTGTCTCTGCCTCTCTCTCTCTCTCTCTCATGAATAAATAAATAAAATCTTAAAAAAAAAATAAAAGAAGGCCACCATAGGGAGATGGATGGGGGATGGGGTACCTGGGGGATGGGCATTAATGAGGACACATGATGAGCCCTGGGTGTTACATGCAACTGATGAATCACTGAACTCTGTCTCTGAAACTAGTAATACACTGTATGTCATTTGAATTAAAATAAAATTTAAAAAACTCTAAAAGAGCCCTTACCCACTAAAATAATTCACAGTTGTGAATTTGCATACATAATCCACATTCTTTGAGAGGTGGTCATTTTTCTTTTTAATTGGCAGTGGGGGTGGGGGATGCTTTTGGGAGAAGTGAACAAATTGCACGCCAAGTTTAAAAAAAACAATCTGGGGCACCTGGGTGGCTTAGGCAATTAAGTGTCTGACTTTTTTTTTTTTAAGATTTTATTTATTTATTCATGAGAGACACACAGAAAGAGAGAGGCAGAGACAAAGGCAGAGGGAGAAGCAGGCTCCATGCAGGGATCGATCCCGGGACTCCAGGATCACGCCCTGGGCTGAAGGCAGGTGCCAAACCACTGAGCCACCCAGGGATCCCCTCACAGGCAGATTTTCAAGCATTTTTATTGGTTCATCCAAGAGTTGTTGAAATTCCTCCTTTTATATATTGCATTTGAGATTTTATGGTTGATAAAGCATCTTTCCACAGAGTCCTCTTTTATCCTTACTATTTGCAATTCTCAGGCATAGCTAGTGTTTTCCGTCTCCTGATTGACCCAGCTCTGAACAGGTAGGTAATTTGCTAGAGGGTCCCACAGTTCCTAGGTTGGACAGCCCTGGTGGGCGCAAGCCAGAGGCTTTTGTCTTCCAAGATCCATAAATGCTCTCCTGTACCAGTGGGCCTGGAGTCCTGGGTCTCACACACCAGTGGGAGTTCCAGAAGCATTTGGGGGAAAAACATGTATTTGTCACTTTATTCAGTAAAGAACACATGTAAATTAATTAGCGTACACCATCTTGGATTTTATAATTTCTCAGAGTGGCATCCATAACCAGATTTTAGATTGGCATCTTCTGACTGGATTGGTTTGTTTAAAAAAATTTTTTTTTAAATATTTTATTTATTCACGAGAGACACAGGCAGAGGGAGAACAGGCTCCACGCAGGGAGCCCGACTTGGGACTGGATCACGCCCTGGGCTGAAGGTGGCGCTAAACCACTGAGCCACCCGGGCTGCCTTGCTTTGTTAAAATTACTTTTCATGTGTCTTTGATGATGTTGATCTATAAAAGTTTGTAGAGTCACTAGAGAGGAACACGTGTATCACTTTGTATCACACTGCAGAGATAGGGAAGCCAGGAGTGGGGTTTGGATCCTTGTACATTTCAAAGCCTAATTGATTCAGTCTCTTTGGTGAGCATCTGCTTCAGGGCAGTTCCCCAGAGTTGCTGGAATAGAGGTAGGATTTTGTGAAATAACCTGGAAGGGGTGGTATCTACTCTGGAAGATAGGCAGAGCCATACTTGTTAAGATGTTTCCACTACACCTGTTCATTGACTCTACAAATGTTTGTTGATTCACCCATGCTGACTTGGGCATGTTTCTTTTCCAAAAGTGCCATGTATGTCATTCTAATTAGCAAGAGGTCAGAAAGGTGGTCATCACGCTATAAGGAATAGGTTTTTGTGGCTAAGCTTTGTAACTCTGCATTCTGGGAGTGGGCTGGATTCGAGAAGAAAGAAACCTGATCCCTGTTAGAATATCCCCAGCCATGGGGCACCTGGGTGGCTCAGTGGTTGAGTTGTCAGCCTTTGGCTTGGGTTGTGATCCTAGGGTCCTGGGATTGAGTCCCACATGGAGCTCCGTGCAGGGAACCTGCTTCTCCCTCTGGCTATGCCTCTGCTTCTCTCCTTGTGTCTCTTATGAATGAATAAAATCTTAAAAAAAAAAAAAAAATCCTCAGCCACACAAAGTTAATGTTTAAAATTCTGATTCTTCACACTCCAGTTGTTCCTGCTTCGGTTTCTTTTCAGAGAAGCCAGGCTGGTAAAAATCAGGCTTCCTTGTGCCCTGCTTTTGAATCATAAAGGTAGTTGCAGGAGCAGCTTCTGTTTAAAGTTTGATTGGCAGGGGTCAATAGGTGTTGAAGTGTGAAGTGTTGCCTATAGGTAGGTGGGTGTTGTAGGCTTCTTGCCAACAGGGTTCTTTGCTAAAAATCTTGAAAAGGTTTCTGCCTGCCCAGAAGACCCTTGTCTGTTAATAGATGGATTTCCTGATATTCAAGACCAGAGCAGCTGGCTTCTGAAAAACTGGCTTGGATGACAGATCTGGGTTCACATAAAGACAACAAGGCCAGATTTGTTGGCCTGCAAAGGAGCATTGTCTCTGGTTTTTCAACATTTGTTTTAGTTCAGATAATTTATGTTCATACTCCCATCACCACGAAGGCCTGGCCTAAGGGAGGAAGGCCCCAAGGGTGAAGTTCCCCAGTTGGGAACAAGGTCTGGTGGTCAGGGGCAGTCATAGCTCAGTGACTCTCTTCAGGGGTACCTTCTGGGGCCTGTCTCTTGGAGCAGAGGGAGAGCACGTGCCTCAGCTGGCTGCAGCAGAGGCACACCCACATCGGGAGTTTTAAGAGTGGAGGCAGCAGATGGAAAACCTACATGCAGGACAGTCACTGAATGCAGGTGCATTTGGGGGTGTATTTGTGTCCTTGAGGTACTTCTGATAGGCTGGGGTTTTCTGATAGGATCTTTTTACCCATTGGTAGAAGAGTGATTTTTCTGCTCCCAGTTTGTCTTAGTCAGGTGGCATTCGTTCTTAGTAGAGATTCCCACGTGAACTAACTATAGATGGACTTCAGTCCCTTTTAACATTTTCAGAGTAGGGAGTTGGAATATGGACCTCTCCGGTAGTAGCAAATTAGGGTTTGGGATTTTTATTAAGTATCCTTATGGGCTCAAGCTTTTTTTTTTTTTTAATTTTTTTTTTTTTTAATTTATTTGTGATAGTCACAGAGAGAGAGAGGCAGAGACACAGGCAGAGGGAGAAGCAGGCTCCATGCACCGGGAGCCTGATGTGGGACTCGATCCCGGGTCTCCAGGATCGTGCCCTGGGCCAAAGGCAGGCGCCAAACCGCTGTGCCACCCAGGGATCCCGGGCTCAAGCTTTTATAGAAATGTAATGTGCTGAATCAGTTTTGGTTATATATTCAGAATACGTTAGGGACGCCTGGGTGCCTCAGTGGTTGGGCATCTGCCTTCAGCTTAGGGAGTGGTCCCAGGATTGAGTCCCATATTGGGCTCCTTGCAGGGATCCTGCTTCTCCCTCTGCCTGTGTTTCTGCCTCCCTCTCTGTCTCTCATGAACGAATAAATAAAATCTTAAGAAAAAAGAATGTTATTATGAAAAATTTCAAACATACATTAAAGGTGACACAATTTTATGGTGAACAGCTACCTGTAGATAGAGTCTTGGTTCTGCCATTGACATTTGACTTTTTTTCTCATCCATCTTTCCATCTGTTCTGGTCATCCTTCAGTCCACATTGATTGATGTATGCACTTATTGAACATCTCCGACATATAATCCATCTTATTCTTACACGTTTCAAAGTAGCAGAAAGTTGCAGTCTTCCGTCTAAATGTTGGCTAGAGTCCAGCATTTATTTACAGTTCTTTTTTTCTTTAAAAATAATGCACAAAAAATAAAAATAAATAAAATAAAAATAATGCACACATCTTGAGTATACCATTCAACTAGGTTTTTTTTTTTTTTTTTTTTTTAAGATTTATTTATTTATTCATTCAGAGAGAGCGAAGAGAGGGGCAGAGACACAGGCAGAGGGAGAAGCAGGCTCCCTGCAGGAAGCCTGATATGGGACTCGATCCTGGGTCTCCAGGATCACGCCCCGGGCTGCAGGCGGCGCTAAACCGCTGTGTCATCGGGGCTGCCCCCATTCAACTAGTTTTGACCACTGCATGCACCCAACCCCTACCAAGATGTACTACCACTTGAAAAGCACTGTTCCTGGGTGTTCCTGCCACACCACTGTCCAAGGCAACTACTGAGCAGTTTTGGCTTTTTTATTTTTTTTTTTTTTTATTTTTTTATTTTTTTATTTTATTTTATTTTTTTTTTATTTATTTATGATAGTCACAGAGAGAGAGAGAGAGAGGCAGAGACATAGGCAGAGGGAGAAGCAGGCTCCATGCACCGGGAGCCTGATGTGGGATTCGATCCCGGGTCTCCAGGATCGCGCCCTGGGCCAAAGGCAGGCGCCAAACCGCTGCGCCACCCAGGGATCCCAGTTTTGGCTTTTTTAGAACTTCGTATAGATGATAGCTTCTTATTATTACTATTATTAATTTTTTATTTTTTTTGTATTCCGTTGCTCCAAATGTAGCCAGTGGAATTCTTTACAGGTCACCTCCTTGTTCCTTTGGACCACCTGCATTAGTGTGAGCACTTTCTTGCTTTCTGAACTGCAAATGACTGGGCTCAAACAGTTCTGAGGTGAGGTGCCGAATCAACCATTTCTCTGGGGAGCTCTTTTTAGTAAGTTAGACATTATCAGTCCTGTAAAACCTGGAAAGTCTTAGCCACCTGAAACCTTGGTTTAAGCTCTTTTGTTTTTAAAGTCCTTCTGTTTGATGTCTGTTGCAGAGGAGTATAGCATGAAGAGATGGTAAGTGTGACATTAAACATTGGTTCCTGGCATCTTGTTGGGCTTGGAAGGAAGATATTTCTTCTTCTTTTGTGCCAGGTAACTGTGTCCACAGGGACAAGGCACTTATCTGGCATGTCTTTCACCATCCCAGCGGCCAGCCCAGGTCTTGGTGTGGAGGAAGAACATGCTAAATCCTTGCCGATTAAATAAATACAGTTTTTTTTTTTTTTAAATAAATACAGTTTTAAACATCAGCCTTCTTTATCAGATTGATGAGGTTCCAGCATAGATGTGGCTAGGAGTGGTGGCTGTTTAACATTGCCGTCTCACCATCAGACTATGATTTCTTGATGGTATGCTTCTCTGTTTAGAGCTAGGCATCTGATCGTTGGTTAAATTTTTAGATGGCACTAATTGGGTGCACTTTTGTTAGGACTATGTAAGTACATTCTGCAATTAAGTTAAAAACCGTAATGGCAGTTTTCAGACCTCGCAAGTGAATGCTAACATTACCATCTCCCAGCTTCAACAGCTATCAGTACTTTGCCATTTTGTTTTATATTTGCCCACATCTTCACTGCCTGTCTTTGGAGTATTTTAGAGCAAATACCAAGCAGGTACTTTGAACTGTAAATTTATCTTAAATACGTACCTAGCAGGTAAAGCATTTTTTTTGAACACAGCTTTGATAACATATGTTCCTAACTGAATGAATGGTAAGTTATTCACATAGGACGCACTTTGTATCGTCACTCATCACTTACCGCACACCCCCCCCCATGGCAGCCTGGCAAGTGGAGATCTTGTTGGTAGAAGTTGGTGCCATTTTGAAGGACTGTGGGATTTGTGCTGCATGCTTTCCATAGGTTGACTTGTTTAACTTTCACTGCTCGTGCAAAGGTAGAGGGGCCACATCCATGTTGCAGGTGTAGAAGGAAGCTTCAGGGCCACGTGGCTAGTGGCTGGGCATGCAGAGATTCCAGTCCAGTTATGTATGGAAGCTCCTACTTGGCGGTGACCGAGTGGTTTATCAAGGGCATAGTGAACAGCCGAACTCAGAGCCTGGTCGCCACTCCTCTCCCCACTACCCCCAGCATAGCCTTTGACCCCTGCTTGTCCTCTTGTGTAGCTCTGCAGGAGCATCACCTCTTACTTCACCTTTCATTTTTATAGTTCTACTTTGAAACCTACAAATTTGGGACACCTGGGGGGCTCAGAGGTTGGGCGTCTACCTTTGACTAGGCGCCTGATCCCAGTTTGGGGATTGAGTCTCACATTGGACTCCCTGTGAGGAGCCTGCTTCTCTCTCTGCCTATGTCTCTGCCTCTCTCGTCTGTCATGAATGAATAAATAAAATCTTAAAAAAAAAAAAAACCTACAGATTTGCAATTAGATTGTTAGGTAGTCCTGAAGCATTGTGGGAAATTCTTGTTTTGGCCTGGCATGTCCAAGTTTGTCTTTGAGGCGTGTGCCTTCCAGGTGAAGTCTGCTGCCCTGCCTAGAAACTAAGATTGAAGCAGCTGGCTGTTGCGTGGTTGGATGGCATGGGATAGGTGGATTTCATTAGTTTTGTATTATTGTGATGGATTTCTTTTTTGTTATTTACTCATTTGGAAGATTTTAGCGTGGACCAGACTGTTTGCACAGAGTAGGAATTGAGTAGGTTGTAGTCAGCATGTTATTTAGAGCCCAAGATGGTAATTACAGCTATGCTTGTCCTGAAGACTTCTGTTGTGCACTTGGGTTCTCAAGGCCTCTCTGAAATGGAGCCCATAGGTGTGGTCATGTGGTGCTGTAGTATCCACCTGATGTTTCAGAAGGTTCTTGCATTTCTGGTTTATAGAAGCCTTTTGGGGTTCTTTCTCTCCTGCTTTCCTTCCATTTCTTCATTACTCAAAGACCAGAGCTCCTTCCCTCTCTTTGCCTTCTCCAAACACCAAGATTTTGCTGAACATTTGTGTTGTTACCATTTATTGGGGGCTCGATGATTTGTGTGTATGTATGTTTTCAGGCTTTTTTTGGGGGGTAAGAACTGGAATATTTTACATTAAAAAAATGAAAGAAGATGAAGTAGAAATCTGCTGAATGTGGGTGGGAATTCAGAGTTAGCTTCTAAAACCAGCTGTTTTCATTTTTAGGGGATTTTATAATTAGTTGCTTGTACCTTAGCTTAGCAGTGATTACTTGGAAATAAAAATGTGTCTTGCTGGGTTAACAGTGTCCCTTTGGATGGCTGCACCACTTTTATCTTACTAAGTATCTGGCTACTAAAATTCATCCATCTATGAAATATTTGAAACTAAAAAGATTTTCTGATCTTATAGATAGTTGAAGTATTGATAACATCAAGGAAATCTGTCACAATTTGAAAAGATAAGCAAACATTTGATTTCCAGACACTACAGAAAAAAGAAGTAAAAATGGTAAGTTTTTTTTTTACTCATACTTATTTCTTTATTCATAGTCAAAGATGCAGCATTTCTCCAAGGCATTTGATTCTCCTTTCATTAGACTTTTTGAATTATAAAATACTACTACATAGGGAAAGAGTTCAACTGCATATATATGCATATACACATATATAGATACATATAATTATGTAAAGTTAAGTGTGCCCCCTTTTGACTGCCTGGAGAATGAACTGCTGTTCCATCTGGTTGTCCTGCTTCTCAGACCTTCAGTAGTGGTCGTGTAGGTGGCTTACTTTGACATAAATGATAAGGCATAATTCTGAGTTGGGCAGCTTGAAAAAGAAGTGGAGGATCACTTGGTATCTTTGTGGTTTTTAAATGAGATTTTATATTTCTAGCGTCCGATGCGAATTTTTGTGAATGACGACCGCCACGTGATGGCAAAGCATTCTTCTGTTTATCCAACCCAAGAGGAACTGGAGGCAGTCCAGAACATGGTGTCCCACACAGAGAGGGCTCTCAAAGCTGTGTCTGACTGGATAGATGAACAAGAGAAAGGCAGCAGTGAGCACACTGAGTCGGAGAATGTGGACGTGCCCCCGGAGGATGAGACCAAAGAGGGGGCTGGGTAAGTTTGAGGTTTGGTGGGGGAGGGATCCTTCCTGGAGAGACTGGCCAGCATAGGCGTGAGTGTCTCCTTTTCTTCCCCAGCCTTCCAGGGCCTCTGGGTTCTAGTTGCATTGAATTCACTCACTGAGCATACTTTGGTCTGTCCCTCAGGGAGCAGAAGACTGAGCACATGACCAGAACCCTGCGGGGCGTGATGCGAGTTGGCCTTGTAGCAAAGGGCCTGCTGCTCAAGGGGGACTTGGATTTGGAGCTGGTGCTGCTATGTAAGGAGAAGCCCACGACTGCCCTCCTGGACAAGGTGGCTGACAACCTGGCCATCCAGCTCGCTGTGAGTGACTGTTTCCACCGGGTGGGGTTAGGTCATGCTTGTTGAGGATGCAGAACAGAGGAAGGCTCATTTGTCCTGTGCACGCTGCAAACCCACCTTGGCACGTGCTTTGCTTGTGCCTTATCCACAGGTAATGGGCAGGATGCTGCAGAGCTGCTAAGATTCTGTGGACAGGGCCTGAGTGACTCTGATGGGCCCAGATTCTCTTGTCAGCTGGGAAAGACTTGGTGCCCATGAGGTGCCAGACTATACTGTTCTAGGGTTGCAGCAGGCTAGAACTCTAAATCCACATACAGTTGGGTAGATGGGTTGGTGTATGGATGGTTGAATAGAAGGTACTATTATTAACTCTTCCTCCCTGATCCAAAACTGGACAGAAGAACTTTTTTTTTTTTTTTAGAAGAACTTTTTAAAAAGCAGCTTGTTTTGTTACAAAATAGTGTTGTATAAATAATAGCCTCTGATATTTTTTAAGAATTTACTACACCAGGACAGCCCCGGTGGCGCAGCGGTTTAGCGCTGCCTGCAGCCCGGAGCGTGATCCTGGAGACCCTGGATCGAGTCCCACATTAGGCTCTCTGTATGATACCTGCTTCTCCCTCTGCCTGTGTCTCTGCCTCTCTCTCTCTCTCTCTCTCTCTATGAATAAATAAATAAAATCTTAAAAAAAAAAAGAACTTACTACACCAGACTCTTGGCCAGGTGTGTTGTTTATATGTATATCGTTTCCTCCTCGAAACAACCCTTTGAGATAGGATCATATCGTCTCGGTCTTTTTATTCATCCATTCATTCATTCATTCATTCATGAGAGACAGAGAGAGGCAGAGACAGAGGCAGAGCAAGAAGCAAGAAGCAGGCTCCATGCAGGGAGCCCGATGTGGGGGACTCGATCCCGTGACCCCAGGATCATGCCCCAGGCCGAAGGCAGGCACTAAACTGCTGAACCACCTGGGGATCCCCACATCTCAGTATTTTAGAAGATGTGACTAGGGTGCAAGGAGCTGAGTTGTTGAACCCTGCACTCCTGGTTGTGAGTCCTGGGATTTTAGAACCTCCAATCATTACCACCATATGCTGCCTCCTTGGGACACATTTACCCTCCACGTTCACAGGATAAGCAAAAGAATAAAAAAAAGAAACTAAGAAATCGCATTCCTTAAGGGAAACACACTTCATTTTCACACGTAAACGTGGATTTTTTTTCCACATGGTGACTGATAATTTGAGATTTAGGATAGAGGTCAGAATTGAAATGTGGAGTTAATGCAGTATAGTAGATACTTCTGGAGAGCTATATTTCAGGTGAATGAAGCCCTAAACTTTGTTTTGGTGGTAATTTTTTACATTACTTTTAATCTATATTTATAAAAGGTATATTCATTGATGAAAGTTACTTTGTTGTAAATGTTTTTATTTTTTTTATTTTTTATTTTTTTAAATTTATTTATGATAGTCACAGAGAGAGAGAGAGGCAGAGACACAGGCAGAGGGAGAAGCAGGCTCCATGCACCGGGAGCCTGACGTGGGATTCGATCCCGGGTCTCCAGGATCGCGCCCTGGGCCAAAGGCAGGCGCCAAACCGCTGCGCCACCCAGGGATCCCGTTGTAAATGTTTTTAAAGGAAAGGCATTTTTTGTAAAAAGTCTTTAAAGGAAGATACAAATAAAGTGTATTTTTATTGAATCAGATTAGTGTTTTTTGACTAGGGCAATTTTGCCCCCCACAGAGGACCTTTGGCGATTTGGAGAGAGTTGATCTTGTGACAATGTGTGGGAGGGGGCTGCTGCTGATAACCACTAGGTAGGGGCTGGAAATGGCTGCTCGGTGTCCTCCAATACAGAGGTTAGCCCCACAGCCCAGGAATATACATAGCACTGAGGTGGAGAAACCCCGGTTTAGATATTTCAATGTGCATCTGCCCCTCCCTCAACGTGACTTTTCCTGTATTGTTTCCCCTAACAAAAATAAAATCGTAAGAGCATGAATTTTCTTCATCAAGGCATGTAACTAACAACAACAACAAAAAATGATGTAACTGGTACAAAGGAGAAAGCAGAAGCCAGGTGAACACCCTTTTATAGATACATGTGTTTGCAGCAAGTACTTGCATATTTTTGTATGCATTATGTGCTACACGTTATCTTACTATGCAGTTTTCTTGCCACATGGATGGCTGCTCATCTCCATATGGCAAATACCTGTGGTGGATGCTCACTCTGCTGGGTGTTATACTTTGCACATCATATCTGTGTAAGCCTCCTGCAGCCAGATGCTATGGATCTTGTCACGAAGTCCATTTTACAAATTAGAAACCAGCATCTTAATGAGATTAAATGACTTATCTAAAGTTACACGACTACCAAACAACAAAATGAAGATTCACACCCTTGTCTCCTTTTCCCAGACCCTGAAAATCTTACTGTTGCTTTGTAAAGCTCCCTATGAAAAATCGCTTTTCTGCGTAGTTAGGGACCCCCACTCTGGAGTACTCAGAAAACGGCAAGAGACTTGGCAAGAGGGAGGCACTGATCCCTAGATGAAGGCACCGCTGTTGTGTCACAACCCAAGAAGTTGACATGTGTGCTGTGGTAACCAGCGAAACAGCTGTAGATTGCCTATCTTGAGGAAGTGTGTTTGAAAGTTGCATTTTCTTTTGTAGGCTGTTACAGAAGACAAGTACGAAATACTCCAGTCTGTTGATGATGCTGCGATTGTGATAAAAAACACAAAAGAGCCTCCATTGTCCCTGACCATCCACCTGACATCCCCTGTTGTCAGAGAAGAAATGGAGAAAGTATTAGCCGGAGGTAGGGAGGCTGAGAAAAGCCAGCAGGACTTTGGAAACTCGGTGTTCCCTCGCCAGTCAAATGTGCTATTCAGTTTTAGACTGCTTTGATAAAAGGCCGTCGGTGTAGCTTTGGCCACGTACTCTGAGGTCACATCTCCCGTTCAGTTTCAGTACTTGGGAGTTTGCACTAAAAGTGAGTAGCACTTTTTTCGTAGAGGATTGCACCATTTTTGTTTTATCTTTAATCCTTGAATGTTTTCATCGGTGTTACACTTGGTTTTTCTGTTGAGCGTTCTCTGGCCTTGGAAAAGTATGTCCCTGGTGATTTTATGGCTTTTAAATTATGGAAGACAACCAGATGGTTTCTGCATGAACATCACATTGGAGTCGTGCAAACAGCTTGTGTTGCAGCAGAACCGAGGGCTGCTTCGCTTGTCCTCTTCCAGGGCTGCTTTTATCAGCTGCCATGATTGAAATGCAAAGAGCTGGTACAGAGTTTTGGATAAAGTTGTGAACAATTGTGTGATTTTTCAAACCAAAACCTCAGAAGCTTTTGCAATTGAAAGGCCACCAAGGGCCCCTCATGCCTTTCTTCTGTGCGGACGTTTTTTTAATCCGAGATCTCTTACCACAGAGTGAAGGTAACAGGCCTTATCCAAATCCCTGACACATGAGTGGCAGCAGTGACAGTGCTCCAGTTCTGCTGCAGCAGAGGCTCACACTTTGCGCCCTCGTTGCTATTCTTTGGTTACCTTTGGTTCCGATACCTGATTCCAATTATCGATTTAGGGACGCTGGACCTTTGACCAACAGGACTCTCTCTGTCAAGGGCTGGGGCTAGGGCAGTCCCGCCTGGTGGGCGGAGGTGGTCCCCTTTGCTGCAGATGCCTCAGGGGATGGCCGTTGTGGGAAGCAGAGAAGGGAGTTCATTTCCACTCCCCCCACCTATTTTGGGGTTTTTTGTTTCTATTTTTGGGGGGTTTTTGTTTTGATTTTTTGTTTGGTTTCGTTTTTGGTTTTGTTTTTGGGTTTTTTTTTTTTGTTTTTGGTTTTGTTTTTTTGTTTTTTGTTTTTGTTTTTTACTATTGAAATTTTTAGCATAGCTAATTTATTGGGAGATCATGGGGAGGAAGCAAGGTAATTGTCTATTAGAAGATAGGATCCACCTATCTGTCCCACTCCCCCATGGGATTATTCCTTCTAGAGTAACTTCCCACTTTTGCTTTTGTTTTTGTTTTTTTTTTGGAAGGGCCTCCGATTTTTACGATCTCCTCAAGGCAGAGTTAAACGCACTCTAGCTTCTCCTTCCCTGGTCTAGGGTGGAGATGACTTGAGATTCTGGGAGCCTCAGCTGCCCTTTAGGAAGCTGCCACATCCCCTTTCCACCTGACAGAAACCCCTTGGTCAAACTGTGCCTTGTCTTCTTATTCCATCCATGAATAGAAACGCTATCAGTCAACGACCCCCCGGACGTTCTGGACAGGCAGAAATGCCTTGCTGCCTTGGCGTCCCTCCGACACGCCAAGTGGTTCCAGGTTTGCATTTTGTTCTTCTATTTGTCTTTTGGTAGAGAATTCCTAAGTTTTAACTTGGCTAACTTTCACCATAAAGTTTCGGTAACGTTGAAGATCTCTGTGCTGAACTTAGCACCTGCAGGCGTGCAGCTGCTAACGGAGCGCGCATAGACAAATTTGACGTCCCCAAAGGAGGCTTGTGACTGAGTAGGTGGGCTGCTGCTGCTTTGTGCCAAGAGTAACATTGTTCTTGTCCACAACGGTGAAAGCGCTGCTGGCCACACACTTGATGGTCTTGAACGTTCACCGTTTACCCTTGACAAAGTAGCACCCTGAGACTTGTGTTTTTCATGTTTGCCTTGTGTTTAGGGAGGTTCCCTGGTGTAAAGAGCCTGTGCTTTGTTCTCTAGGCCAGAGCCAACGGGCTGAAGTCGTGTGTCATTGTCATCCGGGTCCTGAGGGACCTGTGTACCCGAGTGCCCACCTGGGGTCCTCTCAGAGGATGGGTAAGGCACCTTCATAGCTGTGGCCACTTGGGGGGTCATGGGTGCAGACTTTCTCCCATATCCCAAGAATATGTTAGAGTAACTGGGCTGGCGTGGCCGTTTGGGGTGTGGCCAGTGCATCCCTGTACTGGCCATTTATTGAACAACTACTTCATGCCATCCCCTGGGAGGGGGATGAGAGCTAGACCAGGATATCCATCTCCTCCCCTCCCCCATCCACCCACCATAGTAGACTCAGAGCTCAGCCTAGGGAGGGGGCTGCCAGGTAGCACGTTTACTGTGATCCACGAAGAAGCCTTTTTGTAGCTGTTCTCGGACAGGGGTCAGCAAAGTGGCACCTATAGGCCAGTTCTGGCCAGCCGTCTCTTTATCAGTAGCCCATAGTTAAGAACGGTGTTTATTTTTTTAAGTGGCTATATGATAAATAGAAGTACCTGTGTAACAGCGTCAGCTTTGCCTCTTGGCCCACACAGTCTGAAAGATTTAAAGTTTGTCCTTTTAAGGAAGAGTCACCAGGCCAGGCTCTGGTTGTCCTGTCTTTGGTTTAGCCTCAACTCATGCACTTGGAGGGGTTTGACACCCCCACCCCCCACAACCCTGGGAAAACACACACACCGACAGCTCCTTAGTGTTGGCTGCCCACCTCCTGCACAGTGGCGCTAACTGTACCTCTTGCCTTTCAGCCCCTTGAGCTTCTCTGTGAGAAGTCCATCGGCACTGCCAACAGACCAATGGGTGCCGGCGAGGCCCTGCGGAGAGTGCTGGAGTGCCTGGCGTCGGGCATCGTGATGCCAGGTTGGGGCCTTGTGCTTTGCAAGTTGCAGGGAAAGAACAGGGATTGAGGCCCTGAGGCCACTTCCTGGCGGGTCCCCTGACCGGGTTAGGGCAGCAGCCGCCCCGTGTCCCCCTAGGGCTGAAGCATGTGACTACCCTCTTGCACCATCATATCCAGCCCTGTGTCGGCTCCGCAGCTGTGACTCAGGGCGGATCCGGGGCAGTGGTGACCCACTCCCACGCGAGCTCCTTGCACTGAGACACGTGGGTTATTTATCTCACGGACTGGACGCTGAGTGGGTCACCGAGCTCAGCGTGTTTTCCAGAGCTGGGTGTGGATGGGGCGTGGGGGGTAACGCACCTGGTTCCCTCAGCCAGCACAACTCTTCCGAGATGCTAAAAGATAATCCTCTGCATATCTTCCTTGTTTCCTGCCTTCAGATGGTTCTGGCATTTATGACCCTTGTGAAAAAGAAGCCACTGATGCTATTGGGCATCTAGACAGACAGCAACGGGAAGATATCACACAGAGTGCGCAGGTATAGTCATCGCCATTGCCAACGTGAGCCCTTACCCAGTCTGTAATCACTGGCTTCCAGTTCCATTACTGGGTATTCTCAGGGTCGCCACTGGACTCGTAGGCTCAGGTTGGGGACTGAAGGTGAAGGGATTGTGCCTGATACAGGGCGCCCCAATCTGGGCTGCTTCTTTCCCTTGGCGCCACGCGTGGTTGTCGCCTGTCCCCTCAGCCTGCTCGAGTGCTACTTTTGGACACCGAGTTCAGCGGGGAGATGTATTTGCTGTGTGCACTGCTCCAGGGTCCTTCCCTTGCAGGCCCACCACGTGGCTCCGTGTGGCAACCAGTCCCCAGGTTGGGGTCTCCTGTATTCCTCTCGAGGGGGGTGGTCACAGGCTGGCCTTCCCCCACAGCGAGGTTGGGTCCTGACAGTCAGGCCCTCCCCTGGCTGTTGGGGGACCCCTTGCTGTTGTAGGGGAGACCGTTAGCAACCCCCTCAGCTCCCACCCCTTCCAGAAGGCATTAGCGAGCGCACACACCTTGGCGGGGAGCACAGGGCGGCTGAGTCAGGTCCTCTTCCCCTTCTCCAGCATGCTCTGCGACTTGCTGCGTTTGGCCAGCTCCATAAAGTTCTGGGTATGGATCCTCTGCCTTCTAAGATGCCCAAGAAACCAAAGAATGAAAACCCAGTGGACTACACAGGTAAGCATGCCATGGGCTCAGCCCCAGGCTGATGGTGTCAGCGTGGACTCCAGCAAGAGCACAGGAGGGATCCTTAGCCTTTTTTCTGTTCTTTTTTTTAGTTCAAATTCCCCCCAGCACCACCTACGCCATTACACCCATGAAACGTCCTATGGAAGAAGATGGGGAGGAGAAGTCCCCTAGCAAAAAGAAGAAGAAAATTCAGAAGAAAGGTACTAGTGTTTGTCTTTAGCACTTGGTTTGTCTTTCTCCTAGCTCGATTAAGAGTCCTCCCAAAGTGGTGAGATGCTTGCTTTTGCCTTAATTTCCTCAGATGTGATACCAAAGCCCGTTTTTAAATGACTAATTGTGGTGCGGGTCTGGAATACATACGGGGTGGTTTTGTGTAGCACTGTGCCACAGGAGGGCGTCGGAGGAGCTGCCGCCTCCCACCTCCTCGGTTAGCCTCAGCTGACGGCGCACCACCGTGTCGGTGTTCTCTCTCCAGAGGAGAAGGCCGAGCCGCCTCAAGCAATGAACGCTCTCATGAGACTAAACCAGCTGAAGCCGGGACTGCAGTATAAGCTGGTTTCCCAGACTGGTCCAGTCCATGCCCCCATCTTCACCATGTCTGTGGAGGTAGATGGCAACTCCTTCGAGGCTTCTGGACCGTCCAAAAAGACTGCCAAGCTGCACGTGGCTGTGAAGGTACATGCCGGCAGTGTTGTGTACCGCATGCCTGTTCTGTGAACAAAAGCACTTCTGCACCTTGGGCTCTTTTATATGTTATTGAAACCCTTGATGTGGACAACATGAGGCTTAGAGAGGGTGTGTGAACACTGAGATGGGTGGATATTTTAATGTTTGCCAAGTCACACATGAAAGAATGGCTTCATCATTGTGGTTGACAGGCAGAGAGTCTCTGAATGTGGGCGAGCATCAGAGTTTCAGGGGGGTGGGATAGGCGGGAGGGGGAGAAAAAAACACCCTCTGGATTCCTGGCTGCCACCTTAGGAGCTTCTGATTCTGGATCCTGGGGAATGCGAGATCTACGTAGGTAACCCTGGTGCTACATCCCCCTCCGTAACTGGGGAGCCTTGTGCATGTCCACCTGCAGGTGTTACAGGACATGGGCCTGCCTACTGGCGCTGAAGGCAGAGACTCCAGCAAGGGAGAGGATTCGGCTGAAGAAACAGAAGCAAAGCCGGCTGTGGTGGCCCCTCCGCCTGTGGTGGAAGCTGCTTCGACTCCCAGTGCTGCCTTCCCCTCAGATCCCACTGCCGAGGTGAGCACATGGTGGGGGCTGATGTGCCCGACAGGTTGCAGCAGGCAGTCCTGTGTTCTCTGAGCCAGGAGGGTTACTGGTTCTTGTTATCTCTCCCCCACCCCCATAAAGAGTAGCTTCATGTCTAGGAGCCTGTATAGGGAGCGGGGTGGAGCCTCTGAGCCACCACCAAGAGGCCCTTGCTGATGTTGCCCCAATACCCAGGGCTGTGGTGGGATGGCCCTCAGTTGAAGTCAGGCCATGCCCCAGAGATAGGGTATGGATGGAGGCAGTCCCATTGCTGGGAGGCCCTCAGAGGACTTCCAGAGGCTGGGAGGCAAGGGTGATGAGGGACAGCAGGGGAAATGGACTGGAAGGGCCTCTGGCCTCTGTGTCTGGGCGGCTGTCATCCTCCACGTGCTGGAAAGCCCTTAGCTGAGTTTTTTGGTTTTCTTTTCTGTTTTCCCTGAGAACGTAAAACAGCAGGGGCCGATCCTGACCAAGCATGGCAAGAACCCTGTTATGGAACTTAATGAAAAGAGGCGTGGCCTCAAGTACGAGCTCATCTCAGAGACTGGGGGCAGCCACGACAAGCGCTTCGTCATGGAGGTGAGCAGCCAGCTCCCAGGAGAGTAGTCACTGCCCCAGAGGGAAGCATTGGGCCGCCCTGACACACATCTGTTCTTTCCAGGTCGAGGTGGATGGACAGAAATTTCAGGGTGCTGGCTCAAACAAAAAGGTGGCAAAAGCATATGCCGCTCTTGCTGCACTAGAAAAGCTATTCCCTGATGCTCCTCTCGCCCTGGAAGCCAACAAGAAGAAGAGAGCCCCTGTGCCTGTCAGAGGTGGACCGAAATTTGCTGCTAAGGTGAGTAGTCGTCCCCCGCAGTCTGTGGCCTGAGCTGGAGCTCTCCTGTGTTTGGAGCTTGAGGTGAATGCAACTTGTCTCTGTTCTCTCCCCTGCAGCCACATAACCCTGGGTTCGGCATGGGAGGCCCCATGCACAATGAAGTACCCCCACCCCCAAACCTTCGAGGGCGGGGAAGAGGAGGGAACATCCGAGGTCGAGGTCGAGGGAGAGGATTTGGCGGCGCCAATCATGGAGGCTACATGAATGCTGGTGAGGAGCCTTGTCTTGTGTTGTCCCAGGGATCTGGCTTGCTCCCTTCAGTGAGTGGGGCCCCTGGGGTCAGGCTGGGATAGCAGGAGGGGTCGGGGAGGGCAGACCCACCTTCTACCCCCGTAACCCTGTGCGTTCCTTTCCAGGCGCTGGATATGGCAGCTATGGGTATGGAGGCAACTCGGCGACGGCAGGCTACAGTAAGTGTGTGTTTCTCTTTGTCTGAGGTTGGGGAGAAGCTACAGCTTAGCTCCCACACCTGAGTTAGAGCAGGGTGGCCCACCAGCAGCACCCTCCCTGAGATTTAAGAGTGGCACGCATCTTTTCTGAGTGATTAGGGCAGGCAATCCTCCAGCCCCATCCTGCAAAAGTGTAATTTGTTCTTTAAATGTTAACACACGTTTGTGTGACTCGAAATTTCCTTAAAAGTCAAAATTTTAAATTTCTCTGCTTTAAGCCATGCGAAGCACCAGTCCTGTGATTATGCTTTTCCTGACAGTGCACAGCTCTTGTCTTGAGAAGGAGCCTTCATTGGGGGGTTACAGGAGCAGAGAAATCTAAAACATGAATTTCAAATGTGGCGCTCTGTGCCATTTTTCAAAAGAATTCTAATTTTTTTTCTCTGCTCTGTCTCCCCCTTTTGTAGGTGACTTTTTCACAGACTGCTACGGCTATCATGATTTTGGGTCTTCCTAGAGCATCTAAAAGTATTGCACACAAAATCAACTTTTTACTCCAATTTTCTCGAACTCCAAAACCCAAAGTGTCCGTGCTGTGCCCCTGTGCTTCACTGGGTTTCTCAACCGTGGCTTGTCACCGCAGCTTGTCTGAAACTCTTAGCCTGCAGAATTTAAGACAATGGCAGTTTTTATCGTGATTTGCCTTTGAACTTGGTCATATTGAAGTTCACAATAAGTGGAAAACAATTTTCAGAGAATGCATTTTTGTGCAGAATTGCACAGAATTCTAGAGCCAGCGTTGGTCAGCATCAAGGCAAAAGCCCACCTTTGCTTTTTATGGAAAGCATTACTTTATTTAAGAGACAGATAATGATGCATTTTAATCTACCTTTGTCTTAATTTACAGCAGGTTTTGTATGAATTTTTAACCTTTTAACAAATTCCCAAATCTGGTTGATGCCTTTGACAGTAATGAAAACGATTTTATCACATCTGAATCCAGAGCAACTGGCTTTTTCTTTTTCTTTTCCTTTTCCTTTTCCTTTTTTTTTTTTTTTTTTTTTTTTTTTTTTTTAATAAGCTTGTAAAACGTGGGGAACATTGGGAATTGTACATTGTGCTAAGTTAACCTCTCCCGCCTTTTGTAAATGCTCTGGTGGGTTCTTGTTTGGGGGTGCGGTATTTTGTGGCTGGTTTAGTTAGAGGTGAACTCTCAAAGGTATCAAAACTGTGCTTCCATTATTAGTGTGGGAAACAGGCTTTAGGGGAGAGAGAACGTGGAATTTTGCAAGTCCTAATCATAGCTGCAAATGCATGGGATTCTAGAGTTTGTTTTAATGGGGCTTCAAAATAAGCAGAAAGACTTAATGCGTAGCCCGATTCTCCAGTGAGGAGCTGGCCTCTCCGGGCCTGTGCTGTTGGGTATGCAGCCCTGATGGATTCCAGAAGACCTGGAATCTTCTGCCCTCTCACCTCAGGGTGCAGGCTGGAGTTTCTGACTTCTCCCTGTGCGCAGAGGCACACAGAAGCAGTAGGGTTCTTTACAGAGACCCCCGTTTCCTGATGGCAGTCCCTTTTGGAAAGAGCATGGCTGGGCTCTAGTCAGTAGTCCTTTGTGGCGAAGCCTGCCTTTGTGTTGACTTGCAAGATTTTGCGCTTCTTCAGGCAAAAACTGGTCAAAACGGTTACTATATAATTTGTTCCCAGAGGTTTGAAACATTCAGTGAAACTTTTTAAAACTTTGCATGATGTATTTTTTTTTCTTTTTAGAAAGTTATTGTTTGAGAATAATGTCTTTTTATACCAGGAAATAGTTATCCTGAAATGACGTTGAAAACTTCTCCTTCCCTTTATTTTTTTTTAATCAATACATGTTAAAGTAACAAGTCCTCAGTACTTGGCGTCTTCATTCATTCCTGTGCTTGAGGAGGGGTGCTGAGGTGCTCAGTTTAGGCCGTGGGGCAGCTTAGGTGGCGGGGTTCTGAGAGGGGGTCTGCAGAGGATCTCCTGTCCTCCAGCCTCCTTGCCAGGCCTTCGCATGTTTGCTCTCTTCGCATTGTGGACCATGTCCTTCTTGGTGTTTGGCTTTGTGATGGGGGCGGGTGGCGGGGTGGAGGAGGCCGCCTGAAGAAAATAAACTGATGTCACAGATCAGTTTTATCCAAATTATTGTTTCAACAACTCAAGACCTAGCAGTGTGGGGTGCGCAGCTCCAGCGGGTGGGAGGGACGCGATGACTCCCAAATTAACTACCCAAAAGGCGGGGGAACCCTTCATGCTAAATACGGGAAGGAAGGATGGGCCCGTGTGGGAGTGTCCCCTCCCCCTCCCACCCACCCTGGGCACACCAGGGTAGCTCCAGGCTGTCTGTAGACTGGCAGCACCAACCAGCAAAAGTGAGTGAGCCCACCGGCACCCCCTGCCCAGGGAGCCAGGAGCTCCACTGCCCCCTCTGAGCGCTGGGGATTGCTCTGCTGGGCTTGAGAGTTCACCCATGCGTCCCGGCCTCCCCTTCCTCCCACCTCACCTTAGCTGACCCATCCCCCATCGGCCCACCTGAGTGTCTGGTGGGGGCAGGGTGTGGGCATACCTGTCCTGTGGGATGGGATCTCCACGTAGGAGGACCAGAGGAGGGTCTCACTGTGACATGCTCAGCCTCTGGATCTGAGGATGTGGCAGCCTCCCTGCACGCTTGGCAGTCCATGCTCGGTCCACCTGCCCCTGGCAGCTGTGCTGGGAACAGAGGGGCCCTCTGGAGCGCCCACTGAGGCTGTAGCTTGAGGCCTGGCCTGGATGTTCGGATCCTAACTTTTGAGCCAGCCTCCTTTGCCCCAAGAATCAATCCCTAAGTCCTACGTCTGCAAGAATCACCAGGGAGATACCCCAGGTCGTTTGACTGACTCTCAAGAGCCACGTCAGACCAGTTCTTCTTCCAGGGATGACAGCAGTTTGAGGGGCCTTGTTAAAGAGCATCTCTTGGGGTCACCCAGGCCTATGACTGCAGAGCCTCTTCCCAGCACAGCAGGGGGGAGTGGGGGTGGCCGGCTGCTTCTCTGGGGCTTTGCTTTCCCTGTCACCGTTGGGGACATCTGGGTAACAGTCAGCTAGTCATGAATGTCATCTCGCGCTCGGAGCTCATCTCATTGTAATGTTGACATCCGCTGCAAAAGCTGCTGTTGGCGCGCTGTCCTGCCGCTGCTTGGCAAAGATCCATTGTTGTCATCAGCTGATGGGTGAGTGGAGCTGAAGGCTGGACCAGTCCAAACCAGGCTGCTCTGAGGACCGGAGCCACTGCTCCTCCCTCTCCTGCCTCTGTCCCTCTGCCCTGGCCTGGGCAGCGGGCTCGTGGGTCAGCCTTCAGGACCCACAGCTGCGACCTTCCCTGTCTTTCCCTTCCCGTCTCCCCCGTCCTACGCCTGATCCGCTGCCTTCCTGTTTAGGTCAGTTCTACAGCAACGGAGGGCATTCTGGGAATGCCGGTGGTGGCGGCGGCGGGGGCGGTGGTGGCTCCTCTGGCTATGGCTCCTACTACCAAGGCGACAACTACAACTCACCAGTGCCCCCGAAACACGCTGGAAAGAAGCAGCCCCACGGGGGCCAGCAGAAGCCCTCCTACGGCTCGGGCTACCAGTCCCACCAAGGCCAGCAGCAGTCCTACAACCAGGGCCAGTACAGCAACTACGGCCCCCCCCAGGGCAAGCAGAAGGGCTATAATCATGGACAAGGCAACTACTCCTCCTACTCAAACTCCTACAGCTCCCCCGGGGGCGGGGGCGGATCAGACTACAGCTACGAGAGCAAATTCAGTGAGTTGGCTTCCAGGGCCCCGAGGCCTGGCCAGGGTCCAGGCTGGCGGCGCATCCCGTGGAGTGGCGGAAGCTCAGCATTGCCCTGACCTCTTGCTGAGGGACTGGAAGGAAGCCGGGCGGTGCTGGCTGCCCGGGTGGGCTTTAGGAGAATCCTGGAGGCAGAGTTCCCCTGGCCTGCATCCTTGCTGTTCCCTTCCTGTCGCTTTCTCCGAAGGCAGGTCTAGTGGAGGCCCCTGTGCCAAGGAAGCCTGTGGGTTGAGGCTGGGGCACAAGGGTGGAGTCTCTGAGTCTGGGCAGCTACTGTGAGGTAACTTCCAGGGATGGGCTCTGGAAACAGTGTTGCGTTCAGCCTCCAAAAGAGCCCAAGTCACTTTTCTGCTCCGCCTCTCCCTCCACCTCATGCACAAACTCAGCAGGCTGCGCTGGTGGCTGAGCTAGGAAAGCGTAGGTGTGCGCTTGTTTTCTATGATGGGACACTGGCCAGCAGGAGGGCCAGGGACTTTAAAGAAGCTGTGCTCCCTGTGTGTGGGCCAGGGGGCACCGGGTGCCTGGTTGGTAACAGCTGGGTGGGAGGAGAAGAGACTGGTGTATGGCTCCTGAATTGCTGGGAAGCTTGTGTTGGAGGGGAAGGTGGGAAGACAGGATGCACCTGGGCCCTCCAATCCAGGGCACAGAGACCTAGCAGGGCTCCAGCCGGCCCCTTGCAGTTCTAGGTTGAATTGGCGTGTTCCAGGTTTAAGCAGTCAGAACAGGGTGATTTGCAAAGGCTTATAGTCTCAACCTACGGCCTGCTTCCAGGCCCACAGCTCAAGGATCCTGGACCACCCCAGCTGTGTCTTTGCCAAGGCCCCTTAACCACATTATCTTCTCTCCTCCAGACTACAGTGGTAGTGGAGGCCGGAGCGGCGGGAACAGCTACGGCTCAGGCGGGTCGTCCTACAACCCAGGGTCACACGGGGGCTACGGCGGAGGTTCTGGGGGCGGCTCCTCATACCAAGGCAAACAAGGTGGGCCTGGATTGGCAGGTGGCAGAGCCGGGGGAGAGGGGAGGGGTCCGATGATGAGGGGCATCACCTGGCGGGTAGCATAGGCAGGGCTACAGTGGCACCTGCCATCTGGCTTCCATGTGGGCTGAGAATAGGAAGAGGGAGATCTGGGCACACGGGCTCAGGGATACTTCCAGCATCTCAGCTTTCCAGAAGCCAGACATCCAGATGATAGCTAGATCACACCTGAATGGAAAAACGCTGATGACACTGAGGCCCACACAGCCTGCTGTGTGGCCTCTGGTTCAGGGGCTTCAGGCTCGGCCTTGTGCTTGGGCAGCCCCCAGATACAGCTCCCGCTGCTGCTGCCTCTGCCTCTACTGGGCAGATCCTCACCGCTTACAAACCAGGGTCCGGTGGTTCTACCTCGCAGGGTGTTGGTGACAACCAACCCCATTTACCCAGGAAGGGCACTGAGCCAGAGGCAGTGCCCAGACTGCTGCCCTGCTGTGGTCTCCCCAGTGGACATGACGTGGACACACAACATGGCTCAGGTGTTGCCGTGGTCCTGAGATCTGATTACAGGCAAAGCCCCGTGCCCCTCACCTCTAACCCACCCCTCTCTTCCCCAGGAGGCTACTCGTCACAATCAAACTACAACTCCCCGGGGTCCGGCCAGAATTACAGCGGCCCTCCCAGCTCCTACCAGTCATCACAGGGCGGCTACGGCAGAAACGCAGACCACAGCATGAACTACCAGTATAGATAAAGCCCCCCCCGAGGGGTGAAGATTTGTACCTTCTGCACTTACCCCTCGTTGTAAGATTCAGTTTTATGCATCACAGTTAACATGTCAGCTGGCCCCTCCAGGCCCCTTCCGCCCCAACTTGTCCACGTTGCTGTGTTGTGAGGTGCAGCTGGTCACGCCCGTGACCCGTCCTGTGACCCATATTTAGCCGTGTTTGGGACTTCCATGTCTTCAATGGTTTGTTAGTTGCCATCACAACTTTGTCCGAGTAGAGTTTTTTGAGTTCTTGCAGTTACATATCCCTCTGTCTATTTACAATTGGTGTTAGTGTTAACTCAGTTTGTCTTTAAATAGCTACAGAAGGGATACATCATCTGTTAATGCTTTTGTGAAGTGAGTTAAACGAGCTTTCTGTATTTTAATGCTTTAGTGTTTCAGTTTTATAAGTGAAGATTTTATTTTAAAAACCAGTGGGAAAGAGTGGTTTTTTTTTGTATGTCTGGATCATTCAGGCAGTACATCTGAGTTAAGCTGAATGTAGACAAATAAAGAAAAAGAAAACTCTGTGCCCGTGGTAGGCTTGGGTGTCTGACCCACCAGCAGTGTGATGGGCAGGTTCCTCCACTGTTCCCAGCACGGGAATGCAGGGTGGGGGTGGCAGGGCAGTCCCCTCTCACCAAAGCGTCTGGCTCCAGGCCTCTAGATGCCTTTATTCCAAGTTTGGCTGGGGCCAGCACCCCAGTTACATGGGATCTCGTATTCCTGGTGTCCCAGGGGCTCTTGGGGTCTGCACAGTGGCATACAAGTGGCCCACGCTGGTGTTTGGGGACTTGCTCACACATTTCAGCATGCTTGCTTTTCTGCTCCTTGAATTCTGGTGTAGTTTTAAGTGCAGTTTCTTGTTTCCATGAAGTAAAATGTCCTAGGTTTAGTACGTGTAACCTGACTCGAAAGGGGCTGATTGAATCTGGCTAAAGCACCCCAAGATCTGAGAAACCCAGCCATAGAACCTTCTATATCAGAATGGCGTGGTTTTGTGTTCCCAACAGCTGCAGCCTTCGTCCCTGTTGCCACCCCTGCCCAGGGGCTCAGAGTGCGCAGTTGGGGTTCTTTCTCATAGCCCAGACCTGCCCCATTCTAGCAGGTTTCCCTGGAGCAGTGCTTCTCAAAACCAGGCAGTTACGCTGCCTGTTTGGGGGACATTGCCACCTACTGGGCAGAGGCCAAAGATACTACCCGACCATTCTATGCTTGAGTGTCAGCTATGTGGAGGTGGAGGAACCTGCCCTGAGAACAGTGCTTTTCAGCTCTGGCCCTGCCCTGGGGATGGGCAGAGGTAGCAGCTCTGACTGCCTTTGCCCAGGCTTCAGCTCTGTCTGGGAAGAGCCTCGGGTGAGGCGTGGGGCTACACCTCTGCAGGGACCCTTCTCCTCTTGCCGTCTCTCTACCATCTCTCAGACCAGGCACTGTTTGCATCCTGAACCCTGGGAAGTCCCTTGGCCTCCTGGCTTCGTTAACCATAGCCTTTGGAAGATGATCATTCTTGACTCAGAACTCTTCAGCTGAGGCAGAAAATCCAGTGTGCCTTCAAAGGACAAAGCTTTGCCTTGGAGAGACGAAAGAAAGGTGTTCTGCACTAAACAAAAGAAAACATTGGAAGAATTTTGCCTTCTGTTGGAGCAGAGGAAGAACCAGGTGGTCCAGCCTGGGGAGAGGGAGGAGGGATAATGTGATGCCCATCTGAGAAGTCCATGGTGTGAACATTTAGGTTGGCCTGCAGTGCACTGGGGTCCCTTGAGTGTGTGTGTGTGCGTGCACTTGGGACAAGAGACAGATCCGAGGGATGGGTCCCAACCCAGATGTGATGGGATGTGACGGGATGTGACTTGTCCATGACCCATCATCTCTTCTAGACACTTCAGGGGGCTGGGACAAAGAGCCCCTCGAGATCATTAGGACCTTATATTGAAATGAGAAGACACAGGCTACATACAGATGAAGCCTGTACCACTCAGAAGAAACCCATGAGGAAGAACACCCTGCCCTGCCTGCCAAACACCTTCAAACCATGGGCTTGTCTGCTCAGCACAGGTCTCTCACTGTCCATTTCTGAAGCAGTGACTGCCACCACATTGAAGTTTTCTGAATGTAGACCTTCACAAGGGCAGGAATCTTGAGGAAGGCAGTGGAGAACTCCCAGGCCATCTTGATGTGGAGGCCTCAGGGAGTTATGAATGACTTGGTGCCATGTTCCTCTTGTGAAAAAGGGTTTGTTTGGGTTGCTTGTCTCATGTGGATGCCTGTCTGAATCCTTGAACCTGGCCTGAGCGCTCCCAAAGCCAAGACAAGCTTTGTTGATCTGATTGACATTCATTGCCAAGAACAGAGCAGTATCTGAGAAGGAGAATCTTTCCTTGTTTCTTCCAGCTTCTGGTAACTTGAGCCTCGTGACAGCATCACTCTAGGAGCCACCTCCTTCATGTGACCTCCCCGTGAGCCTGTGTCTCAGATCTACTCCTTTCTTCTAAGGAACCAAGTCATTGGATTTCAGCTCCACGCTAATCCAGGGAGAGTGCATCCCAACATCCTTCACATTCATGGGTGTGTCGGCAGTTAAGACTTGGATGTACATTTTTGCAGGAGCACAATTCAGCTCACTGAAAGGGTTGAGTGAAGGCTTTATCCCATGCTGGTGGCACAGCCCTGGGAGTTTGTTGACCACTGCCAGGATCACCATGGCGGGTACCTGTCCCAAGGCAACAGCTCATGAGCACACATCCCTCGGCACCCTTACTGCTTGAGGACTTCGTTGGTGCTAATGGCAGTGTTATGCATTTGGCCAGTGACAGTATCTCAGCCCTCAGGACCTGCCATTCCAGGCAACTGGGTTCAGATTGTGGCCGCCACCATAAGCATGAAGAAGACCTGGGTGCTGGCATGTCATTCATTCAGAGCTGACCAAGGTCTCTCCAGGCCTGTTGCCCTCCAAGCTCAGGAAGCCAGCTTGGAGGAAGTTCTCGCTGAGATGCTTCTCCAGGTCCTCCTTGGCCAGGGACACAGTGGGCAACAGAGGGATGCCTCAGCCCATATGCTGCCAGAGGAGGGTGTCCTGTGTCATTCAGTCACCAGCAGAGCTTGCCAGGAATGTCAGCAGGAAGAGCCAGTGGCCCACATGCTCAGCAAGTGGATTAGGGTAGGGTACTTACTTGGTGGATAGGCGCACGAGGGTCAGTGACCCAGGACTGGACACTATCCCAGAGGGCTCAGGATGCCTTTGGAGGGAGGAAGGGGGAAAGACCTCATGACTGAGGGAACACCTGGACACATGCATGGTGGGCTGAGATGATGGGAAGAGCCTTGCAGGGAATTTCAGCTGATCCCACGGGAAGGTGTGGGGTGGTTAAGACCGAGGACCAAAGGGGGGTGCTCTAAACAGTAATAATGGGATGCAGATACAAGATTTCCACCTTTGTCCATTGAGCAGAATCACTAGGGTCCTGGTTGTCCCGATGGGCTGGGATCCAGTCTGACCTGGAAGTCGATGCCCAGTTGCTTCCACTCTGGCAAGGGAATGTGCACTGTCCCTCTGGCCACTGATCATTCTTGTGCAGTTGGCAAGGCCCGTCCCACCCTTCAGTACTGACCTGGTCCCCCAGGTCTGGCTTTTTGCCGCTGGGCTCAGCCTTAGGATTCAGTCTGCGGGTGTGAGCCCCACGCTGCCCTTTGCAAGCCTATCCAGAGACTTCTGGACACAATTATGGGCCACACACCAGCAAGCCTTCTTGGCCTGAATGCTCATTCTAACTCATCCCAGAATAAATGGAAACTTCATGTGTTCATTGTTTCATTCACTCCACATGTATTTATTGGGTGTTGCTTATGTATCAATCCCATACAGTGGGCTGGGAATGTGAAGCTGGGTCTTCTCATGGAGCTTCCAGGTACCAAGAGGGCCCTGGTCCAGCTGGTAGGGAAGGAAGACTGTCTGTTACAAGAGACAAAACCGTTAAATCAGAAGGTGTATGAAGGGAGGGTGAGCACAGGTTATGCCATGTAGAGGAGCAGCATGCACAAAAGTTGAGCTGTGTGTTGGGCATTGACTTGAGAGCTGAAGTCAGGTGGGTGAAGCATTCTGGTTGCAAGGTGAGAAGTATGGTTGGATATCAGCAGAGGCGAACCACTGCAGGGCCTAGACAGTTCTAACCTTTATCCTGAGGGCAGTGGGGAGCCATGGAGGGATTCTGAGGGGGTGGAGAACCTAGGTTCAGTCGTGCCTCTGAGAACAGCCCTTTTTGCTGTTGAGCAGAGAATAGGTGTGTGAGAGAGATTAGGATGCAGGCAAGGTTCAGAAGGCTCAAGTTTGGAACATCTGAACTGAGATATAGAGTGATTTAGACCATAGAGTCCATTGGACTAGGTAGGAAATCTCTCCCAGACCTGAAAGGGGTAACACCTAGAGGGCCCCTACTCGCAGGCACTCTGCTCTGTAATGAGACAAGCAGAAAAGTCTAAGACACCATGGAAGTCATTCTCTGGAGGTAGCAAGTCCTGGGCCCGTGCCTTTCCCAGTGGTTCCCAAGAAGCTCAGGAAAGGATAGCCCCCATCCCTGGCTGGAGAAACAAGAAAACACCTACTCTCCAGCCTCCTGGAACAACCACCCACACTGGGCTCCAAGTACCCTATTTCAACATCAGAGCTATTCAAAATCCCCAGCTCCTCTTCCAGAGGTTGTGGATTCCCCAGTCCTTGCTCAGAAATCCGATTCCTGCCCTTATGGGTTCCGGGATCTCAGTACCATCTTCTTTTTTAATTTATTCATAAGAGAGAGGCAGAAACACGCAGAGGGAGAAGCAAGCTCCATGCAGGGAGCCCGACATGGGACTCGATCCTGGGTCTCCAGGTCCACGCCCTGGGCTAAAGACAGCACTAAACCGCTGAGCCACCGGGGCTGCCCTCAGTACCACCTTAAGGCCAACCACCTAGCCCCTAGAAGTTTGGGGACTTCCCCAGGCGACTGGTGTTCCCAGAGAAGGGCAGGTTGGGAGACCTACTGAGAACCCCCTCCAGCCACGTCTGGAAGCCATGCGCAGACCTCCGCGCGAGGGGCGCAAATGCCGCCCCAGGTCCCGCCTTTGCCGACACCTCCCTTACTAAACCACGTCCCGTGTACCCGTAAGTCCGCGGGGTACACACCGCCTGCCCCTTTTATGCCCAATCAAGAATCGGTTTGAAACCAGTATTCTACATGCCTCGCTCGCAGCAGTCCCCGCCTCGAGATCCCACGCCCTTATGCCGTCAGCAAACTTGCAATTGGGCGCTGTTTCGGGCTCCGCCTACGGTCGCGCCCCATAGGTGTTTCCCGCCTGGAGCTCCCAGCCAACCGCTTGGGAAGGGACGTTTTCCCAAGGCTCCGCCCCCAGAGCCGCCGCGTCCCTGCTCTCCTGACAACGGGCATGGCGCTGTCCAGCGTCCTGAAGCCGCTGTCCCAGCGCCTCTCGAATAGTGGCGGCATCCTGGCGCCCCCAGCCCTTTCTGCTGAGGAGCACTGAAACCCCTAAAGCAGATGTCAGTGAATCTCAGCTGCACCCCACCTCCACACCCCAGTTTACCTCTTGGTAACAAAGCTGGCTTCACGCTCTGCTAAGAAACCCCACCATCCCATCTAGACGCTCAGAGGAAAGTCCTCATTGCAAACCAGAGGCTTTGCAGAAACTGGCGCTGTGACCTTCTCACGCTCATCTTCCCTTCCTTCCCTCACTCCCTCCAGCCACACTGACCACCCCGCTGCACTGCGAACAATCCAGACACATTCCCGCCTCAGGGCTTTTACTCTCACTGTATCCACTGCCTGAAATGTCCTCTCCGAGAGCTAGCTTTTCCTCTTTTTCTTTTCCATCTTCCTTTTCTCTTTCTTTTATTTTCCTTTTTCTTTTCTTTCTTTCTTGTTTAGGTTGATTCCATGCAGGTCGTTACGGTGTGAGTGATGGAGGGTATGTTGGGGGGTTCACTTCAGGTAACTAAGGTTGAGGGTTGAGGAAGCTCCTAATCCTTGTCTCCCCTCCCATCTCCCCTCATACCTTCTCTCACTCTCCTTTCTCCTCCTCCTTTCTCTTTTTTTTTTTTTAATTTTTTTTTTTTATTTATGATAGTCACAGAGAGAGAGAGAGAGAGGCAGAGACACAGGCAGAGGGAGAAGCAGGCTCCATGCACTGGGAGCCCGATGTGGGATTCGATCCCGGGTCTCCAGGATCGCGCCCTGGGCCAAAGGCAGGCGCCAAACTGCTGCGCCACCCAGGGATCCCTCCTCCTCCTTTCTCTTCCTCCTTTCTCCTCCTCCTCCTTTCTCCTTCTCTTCCTCCTCCTCCTCCTCCTCCTCCTCCTTCTTCTTCTTCTTCCTTCTTTCTTCTTTCTTCTTCTTCTAGTAATTATACCCAATGTGGGGCTCGAACTCACAATCCAGAGATAAAGAGTCACACGGTCCATCAACTGAACCAGCCAGGTGCCCCTCTCTCTGAGATCTCAATGTGGCTCCTTCCAGATCTCCTTCAGGCCTTAAATCACATCTCACCTTCTCGGCAATTGTGGTCCTGACCAGCCTACTTAAAATAGTCACCTTTCAGGGGCACCTGGCTGATTCAGCTGGTAGAGCATGCAATTTTTGATCTTGGGTTCATGAGTTCGAGCCCCATGTTGGGTGTACAGATGACATAAAAAATAATACTCACTTCCCAACTCTTTCTCCTCTGCCCTGCCCTATTTATTCCCTAGCACTCATCATCACTTGAGTTATGGTATGTTTAACTTATTTTTCTTGTTTGCTCATCCAGGGCATGGATTTTGGTCTCCTTGTTTACTGCTGTGTTGCCAGCAGTGAGAACAGAGACTTGCACAGAGTGGACACTTCATAATGTTTATTACATCAATCTTCATGTGTGTATTTGAGCACTTAAAATGTACTAGGCCCTGTACACCATCATAATGATCCTCTGCCCCAAATTAAAGATTAAGAAAGTGATACCGAGAGTAGCATCACCTGACCAAAGTCACCTGGCTTCTGAATCCCCCTCCCCCACTCCCAGATTCCTCTGTTTGTAACCTTTTAACCCCTGCTCTATGTTGCAATCCCTAATGCTGCCTTCTCCTTCAGGAAAAGAAACTGTATGGGAGGGTGGCTTCACAGAGCTCAGACAGGACTAGATTTCAATTCCTGTTCCTTGATTACTAGCAATGTGACCATGAGCAAGTCGGTAAATGTCTGTGCTCCAGTTTCTTCATAAAATGGGAATGATAATGGTATCCACCCCCCTGTACTGTGAGAAGTGATGACACTAGGGCTTACCAGACAACTGGCACACACGGGCGCCTGCTCCAATAGTGTTGGCAGGGTTGGTTCTTCATCATCATCATACTATTATTTGAGGAAACTAAACAAACAACAAAACACATTTTTAAAAGATTGTATTTATTCATCAGAGAGAAAGAGGCAGAGACATGGGCAGAGGGAGAAGCAGACTCCATGCAGGAAGCCCGATGTGGAACTCGACCCTCAGACCCAGGATCACACTCTGAGCCAAAGGCAGACGCTCAACCCCTGAGCCACCCAGGCATCCCAACGAAACACATTTTAAAAAATCAAGAGGAGGGATCCCTGGGTGGCGCAGCGGTTTGGCGCCTGCCTTTGGCCCAGGGCGCGATCCTGGAGACCCGGGATCAAATCCCACGTCGGGCTCCCGGTGCATGGAGCCTGCTTCTCCCTCTGCCTGTGTCTCTGCCTCTCTCTCTCTCTCTCTCTCTGTGACTATCATAAATTAAAAAAAAAAAATCAAGAGGATGTCTTGTTCCCTTGGCAGCGGTAGTTGCAGGGGATTGTGCAGACATGGCCAAGATTAAGGCTCGCCACCTTTGCAGCAAGAAGGAAGAGCTGCTTATACAGCTTTAAGAAAGACCTGAAAAAAAAAAAAAAAAAAGAAAGACCTGATGGTGGAGCTGTCCCAGCTGTGGTGCCAAGTGACAGGCAGCTCTGCTTCCAAGCTCTCCAAGATCTGAGTTGTTAACAAACGTTCTTTGCCTGTGTTCTTTCTTACCGTCATTAACCGGACTCAGAAAGAGAACCTTGGGGAATTCTACAGGGGTAAGAAATACAAACCCCTGGATCTGTGTCCCAAGAAGATGCCATGCGCCGCCGACCCAAGAAGCACGGGGAAAGCCTGAAGACCAAGAAGCAGCAGCGGGAGGAGCAGCTGCACCGCCGCAGAAGTACATAGTCAAGGTCTGAGCACTCGCATCTGTAAAACACAAACGAGCAATAATGACAACAACAACAATAATAAATCAAGAGGATTGCTAGCCTAGTATTATGTCTTGCAAAAAACATAGAGGGAGTAGAGCATGCAACTCTTGATGTTGGGGTAGTTAGTTCGAGCCCCACATTGGGGGTAGAGTTTAAGAAAAAAAGAATATATCTATTATATATATATATAATATTATATATATAACATTTATTTTTTTAAGATTTTATTTGTTTATTCATGACAGAGAGAGAGAGAGAGAGAGGCAGAGACAGGCAGAGGGAGAAGCAGGCTCCATGCAGAGAGCCCGACGTGGGACTCGATCCCTGGTCTCCAGGATCAGGCCCTGGGCTGAAGGCGGCACTAAACCGCTGAGCCCCCGGGGCTGCCCATATTATAACATTTTATTCAAAGCACTACATTTAGAAAAGGAAATGTTCAGGGCCACCTGGGTGACTCATTGGTTGAGCATTTGCTTTTGGCTCAGGTTGTGATCCTGGGGTCCTGGGATCGAGTCCCCCATCTGGCTCCTGGTGGAGAGGGGGCTTCTCCCTCTGCTTATATCTCTGCCTCTCTCTGTGTGTCTCTCATGAATAAATCAATAAAATCTTTTTTTTAAGTAAAAAATAAATAAAAAAAGGAAATGCTCAACAGCTCAACCATGTTGAATTCTATCACCAAATTCCCTAAACTGAGTAGTGAAAGATGTCACTAAATGACTCGAACATCTGGAAAAATGTCGAACCTTAGTAACAATCACAGACATGCAGACTAAAACCCCAATGAAACACCATTTCATATACACCTGGTTGACAGAGTTGAAGAGTTCTGAAAATGAAAGAAGTCCCAGAGATTCCTTATTTGTCTGATGCTCAAAGTAATCTCTAGGGGCACCTGGCTCTGTCGGTTAAGCACCTGCCTTTGGCTCCAGTCATGGTCCTGGATTCCTGGGATTAAACTCTGAGTCTGGCTCAGCGGGGAGTCTGCTTCTCCCTCTCATACTGCCCTCCCCCCACCTCCGCTCATGCTCTCTCACTCTCTCTCAAATAAATTATTTATTTTTAAAAAATGTAATCTTGGGATCCCTGGGTGGTGCAGCGGTTTGGCACCTGCCTTTGGCCCAGGGCACGATCCTGGAGACCCGGGATCAAATCCCGAGTCGGGCTCCCGGTGCATGGAGCCTGCTTCTCCCTCTGCCTGTCTCTGCCTCTCTCTCTCTCTCTCTGACTATCATAAATTTAAAAATTTTAAAAAAAAATTTAAAAAATTAAAAAAAAATAAAAATGTAATCTCTACGCCAATGTGGGGCTCAAACTCAGGACCCTGAGATCAAGAGTTGCACACTGGGCTCCTGGGTGGCACAGCTGGTTAAGCGTCTGACACATGCAAGCTAACTTATATGGCTGTTGTGGGTCTCAATTGCTGTAATCACCTGGAAAAAGTTGGTACTGCCTAGTAAAATTGAATATATCCATCTGGTCTAGGGTCTTGTAAGTCCATTTCTAGGATTCTTGCACAAGAATACAAGGAGATGTGTAAACAGATGCTCACAGCAGTACTGTTTATAATAGCACAAACAAACAAGTAAAAACCCTGAAAAGTTTGCAAGTTCATTGACTGGAGAATGGATAAGTACACTGTGGTATATTTATACCAATATGTGAGGCTACGTTGATTTTCAGGAAAAAAAGAATGGACCGTAACTACATACAACACAAATAAGTCTTTATCTCTTTTAAGACTTTTATTTATTTATATGCATGAGAGACACACAGAGAGAGGCAGAGACATAGGCAGAGGGAGAAGCAGGCTCCATGCAAGGAGCCCCATGCAGGACTCGACCCCTGATTAGTGTCTCAGCACTAATAAGTCTTAGACACATAATCTCAGAAAGATAAAGTAAATCACAGGGACTAGGTGATATAACAATCTTTTATTTTTTTTAACAATGTTTTAAAGACTTTATTTATTTGACAGAGAGAGAACACAAGCAGGGTGAGCAGCAGGCAGTGAGAGAAGGAGAAGCAGGCTTCCCACAAAGGAGGGAGCCCAAAGCAGGGCTCAATCCCAGGAGCCCTCCTGGGATCATGTCCTGAGCCGAAGGCAGACGCTTAACCTATTGAGCCACCCAGGCGCCCCTATAATGATTTTATTAGACTAGATGGAATAGGCACTGCGGGACAACTGACAGTTTATCTCATGCCTCCTTTTTGCAATTGAATTATAAAATAAATATTATGAAACTTACATTTGGAGTAAATTATAATGTTGGGAATGTTTTGGGGGGCAATTCCATGAGTTGGTGATCCATGACTAGTGGGAAATGGTAGTTCAAAGACGCCATTTAGGGGTCCCTGGGTGGCTCATTTTGTTAATCATCTGCCTTCTGCTCAGGCCTTAGTCCCAGGGTCCTGGGATTGAGCCCCACTTCCAGCTCCCTGCTCAATGGGGGTCTGCTTCTCCCTCTCCCTCTGCCTGTGTCCCTGCTGTGCTCTTTCTCTCACTTTCTCTCGAATAAATGAATAACATATATATTTTTTTAAGGCAGAGACACAGGCAGAGGGAGAAGCAGGCTCCATGCAGGGAGCCCGATGCTGGACTCGATCCTGGGACTCCAGGATCATGCCCCAGGCTGAAGGCAGGCACCAAACCGCTGAGCCACCAAATCAATTTGATCCCCAAATAAATAAAATCTTTTAAAAAAGGCTCTATTTATAAAAAGTATTAAAGGTTGTAGAAGATGAAAAAAAAAACCCATACCTAAATAATCAAAAACAACATCAACAGGAAGAAAATATACATTTGCTAATATATGCTGACAAGTATCTGTGAGTGTAGACAAGAATGAATAAATACTAAACATTACTTAATATCAAAGGGTGAGAATTTAAAAAAATAAAGGGTGAGCATTGTTTTGGCGGGGAACACACAAGTGGGAAAGATAATTCACAGTATAGATTTTATCCACATTTTAAAAAAGATTTATTTGTTTATTCATGAGAGACACAGAGAGAGGCAGAGACACAGGCAGAAGGAGAAACAGGTTCCCTGCAGGGAGCCCGATGTGGGACTCCACCCCAGGACCCTGGGATCACACCCTAAGCTGAAAGTAGACGCTCAACCACTGAGCCATCCAGGCGTCGCTTATCTACATTTTTAAAAAGCCATGTGGTTATGTATTATCTATTTTATTTATTTTATTTTTTTAAATTTATTTATGATAGTCATATAGAGGGAGAGAGAGAGGCAGAGACACAGGGAGAAGCAGGCTCCATGCACCTGGAGCCCGATGGGATTCGATCCCAGGTCTCCAGGATCGCGCCCTGGGCCAAAGGCAGGCGCCAAACCACTGCGCCACCCAGGGATCCCTGTATTATCTATTTTATTTTATTTGGTTATTAATTATTTTTATTTTTATTTTTTTATTTTTATTTTTATTTTTTTTAAAGATTTTATTTATTTATTCATGATAGTCACAGAGAGAGAGAGGCAGAGACACAGGCAGAGGGAGAAGCAGGCTCCATGCACCGGGAGCCCGATGTGGGACTCGATCCCGGGTCTCCAGAATCGCGCCCCGGGCCAAAGGCAGGCACCAAACCGCTGCGCCACCCAGGGATCCCCCTAGTTATTAATTATTTTTAAAAGTAATCTCTATACCCAATGTGTGGCTTGAACCCACGACCCTGAGATGAATAGTTGTATGTTCTTGCAACTGAGCCAGCCAGGTGCCCCATATATTATCTGTTTAAAACCTTAGGGCAGGGATCCCTGGGTGGCGCAGCGGTTTGGCGCCTGCCTTTGGCCCAGGGCGCGATCCTGGAGACCCGGGATCAAATCCCACGTCGGGCTCCCGGTGCATGGAGCCTGCTTCTCCCTCTGCCTGTGTCTCTGCCTCTCTCTCTCTGTGACTATCATAAATAAACAAAAATTAAAAAAAAAAATAAAACCTTAGGGCAGCCAGGGTGGCTCAGTGGTTTAGCGCTGATTTCGGCCCAGGGCGTGATCCTGGAGACGCAGAATCGAGTCCCATGTCGGGCTCCGTGCATGGAGCCTGCTTCTCCCTCTGCCTCTCTCTCTCTCATGAATAAATAAATAAAATATAAAAAAATAAAATAAATAAAACCTTAAATTAGGGCAGCCCCGGTGGTGCAGCGGTTTGGCGCCACTTGCAGCCTGAGTGTGATCCTGGAGGCCGGGGATGGAGTCCCACATCGGGCTCCCTGCATGGAGCCTGCTTCTCCCTCTGTCTGTGTCTCTGCCCCCTTCTCTCTGTGTCTATGAATAAATAAAAATCTTAAAAAAAACCTTAAATAAGGTTATTTAATAAAACTGAATCCTAAGTAAAGCTTATTACACTCCTCTGCTTTCAAAATTTTCGTTGTATTTGATGTATTTTTGTGTACATGTTTTCATTTCTTTATATATATTTTTACTGTAGAAAAATAAATAAAATTTACCATTTTTGCCTTTTTTTCATATTTGCTAAGAGATTTCCTCCCCAGTTTTATTGAGATACACTTGACATATAACATTGTATTACTTTTATTTACTCCTTTATTTGTTTATTTATTTGAAGAAATCTGTACGTCAACATGGGGCTCACACTCAAGACCCTGAGATCAAGAGTTGCACACCAGGGTGCCTGGGTGGCACAGTTGGTAAAGCGTCTGACTGTTGGTTTTGGCTCAGGCCCTGATCTCAGGGTCATGGGATCCAGCCTGGAGTGGGCTCTGCACTCAGTGCAGACTCTTCTTGAGATTGTCCCTCTCCCTCTGCCCCTCCTGCTTGTGCTCTGTGTGTCTCTCTCTAAAATAAATAAATAAATAAATAAATAAATAAATAAATAAATAAATAAATAAATAAATCTTAAAAGAAAAGAGTTGCACACTCTACCAACTGAGCCAGCCAAGTAGCCAGGGTATTAGTTTTAAGTGTACAGCATAATGATTTAATAAACGTATAAATTTCAATTAAGATTTGTAATCTTGGGCAGCTTGGATGGCTCAGCAGTTTAGCACCGCCTTCAGCCCAGGGTGTGATCCTAGAGACCCAGGATCGAGTCCCACGTTGGGCTCCCTGCATGGGGCCTGCTTCTCCCTCTGCCTATGTCTTTGCTTCTCCCTCTGCCTATGTCTTTGTGTCTCTCATGAATAAGTAAATAAAATCTAAAAAAAATAAAAAAATAAAAAAATAAAATCTTTGGGAAAAAAAAGATTTATAATCTCTGCACCCAGTGCCCAGTGTGGGGGCTTGAACTCACAACATGGAGATCAAAAGTTATATGCTCTACTGAGCCAGCTAGGCGGCCCTCAAATGTATCTAATGTTTGAATGGGAAAAACAAACATCAGGGGCACCTGGGTAGCTCAGTTGGTTGAGCATCTGCCTTTGGCTCGGGTCATGGCTCTGGCTCTATCCCAGGACCTTGGGATAGAGCCCCTTGTCGGGCTGCCTGCTCAGCAGGGAGTCTGCTTCTCCCTCTCCCTCTGCTGCTCCCCCTGCTTGTGCTCTCTTGCTATCTCTCTGTCAGGTAAATAAATAAAATCTTTTTTTCAAAAAGAAATACAAACATCAAAAAATATTAAAAGGCATCGTCTTTCTGCATGCCAACACGAGGATCTTTGCAGAGCCCCTCCCCAGTGAAACTGGTGAAAGGTATTTTTTTTAAAGATTTTATTTGTTTATTCATGAGAGACACACACACAGAGAGGCAGAGACATAGACAAAGGGAGAAACAGGCTTGATCCTAGGACCCCAGGATCACGCCCTGAGCTGAAGGCAGATGCTCAACCACTGAGCCACCCAGGTGTCCCTGAAAAGCATTAAAATAACAACCATGTAATGTCTCTGGAAGTGGTCCTAAGGGCACTTAGGAATGAGGAAGAAAGCATTCAAGAAAATCTATGAGAAAATTCAGTGGGATAATGAGTGTTTCTGGTGTTTATTATCTTTTACCTTCCTTCCTTCCACCAGTTCAGTGACATGGAAACTCCACTCCAGACTGGTGCAACCAGGCACATAAGGTTTGTTCATCCTGAGTCCCCAGTGTGTGTGTGTGTGTGTGTGTGTGTGTGTGTGTGTGTGTGATTATTGTCTCAGGAGGGGCAACACCTCAGCATTTCTTGTCACTAGGCTGTTTGAGGCAAGTGCAGCTCTTCAAAGAGAGAATAACTGAGTATTTCCAAAATCATGGAGAGGCTCTGATCACCAGATTCAAGAATTTGAAGGAATCTCAAATAGGATAAATGACAAGAAATCCACACTGAGACACATCGTATAAAATTGCAAAATGGCAAATAAAAAATAATGATTTTTAGGGGATCCCTGGGTGGCTCAGCAGTTTAGCGTCTGCCTTTGGCCCAGGGCGCGATCCTGGAGTCCCGGGATCGAGTCCCACGTCGGGCTCTCGGCATGAAGCCTGCTTCTCCCTCTGCCTGTGTCTCTGCCTCTCTTTCTCTATCATGAATAAATAAATAAAATCTTTTTAAAAAATAATAATTTTTAGCGGAAACCAGAAAGAAGAGATCACAAGAAATAGCATTTTTTTTAAGAAATAGCATTTTTAAAATATATTATTTACTTATTTATTTGACAGAGAGAGCATAAGCATGGGAAGCAGCCAAAGGAGAAGCAAGCCCCACCCCTCACTGAGCAGGAAGCAGGATGTGGGGTTCCATCTCAGGACCCTGGGATCATGACCTGAGCCACAGAGGTGTCCCAAGAAATAGCATTTTGATTGAGACCCTGATCCTTCCCCGCCTCCCCTTAGAATTTTAAACATACTTTTAAATTTAGTACTGGGGCTAAGAAGCAGCAAGGGTACTAGAGCAGAGTCTGGGATTAAAAGAATGTAAGGAAGTGGGGTGAGTCCAGCGGTTGGGACGAGGAGGCAGCCACCTGCTAGGGAGGGTCAGCTTCAAAGTGTCCATCCAGGGTGGCCTCCGCCTGTCCCTCTTCCTAGTCCAACACCTGCAACCTCGAGCCCTCTGCCTCTCCAGGGTCATGAATGAAAGCCCTGGACCAGACCGCGGACGAATGGGCACAGGGGATTGCTTATTTGCTACGCCCCGCCCAGCTCAGAGCCTGCAGCCCGCGATGGCTGGGTCCCTTGTGCCTGCTGCAGCCAGGCCACGTCCTTTGTCGCCCTCACCTCCAGTAGCTTCTTTCCGGCCGGTACTCTGCTCGGGGGGCCGCCGCAGCAGCCACAGCATCCGTGCAAACAGCATCTGGTCCTCACCACCCGCCCGGGAGCTCCTGCAGAAGCAGAGGGCGAGGTGGCCTGGCTCCCCACATTCCCGCCGCCTACTTAACAGTGACAATGTTACAAGATCCTACTTAACAGTGACCGTGGAAGCCATGAGCCGAATATGTTCAGTGGGCTAAGAGAAATAACTGTCAACTTTTTTTCTTTTTCTTTCTTTTTTTTTTAAGCAGGCTTGATGCTGGAAATGGAGCCCAATATGGGGCTGGACCTCACCTTCCTGAGATCAAGACTTGACCTGAGATCAAGAGTCCAACGCTTAACAGAATGTGCCACCCAGGCGCCCTGAGACTATCTTTCAAGAACCAGGGTGACGCTCAGGGCTGACTCAGTCTGTAGAGCATGGGACCCTTGGTCACTCTTACCAGTCTTGAGTTGGATGGATTCCCATGTTCAGTGTAGAGTGTATTTTATTTATTTATTATTATTATTTTTTATTATTAGATTTTATTGATGTATTCATGAGAGATACAGAGAGAGAGGCAGAGGCACAGGCAGAGGGAGAACCAGGCCCCATGCAGGGAGTCTGATGCAGAACTCGATCCCAGGTCTCCAGGATCACACCCTGGGCTGAAGGCAGTGCTAAACCGGTGAGCCACTGGGGCTACCCTGTAGAGTGTATTTTAAAAATTAAACACACACACACACCACCTTAAATCAGTAACTACAAATATTTCTTCAAGGAAAACAACATAACCAGATGGGTATACAAGTGGGTTAATAAAATATTCCAGAAAGAGATCATTCCAATTTTGCACAATATCTTCCAGGAAATAGATATTTAGACACCAAACTCAGATGAAGACAGTACAAGAAAGGAAAACTACAGAGCAATATAATTTATAGCAGATGTGTTGCAGCAATTTTACATAAAATGTTAATTAAAATTAATGTAAAATGCCATAGTATATTAAAAGATACCGTGACCAAGGTGGGCTTATACAAGAATGGAAAGAAGTGTATTAATAATAAGCAGCTGGAAATTACTGATATATCAGATGTAGGGAGGAAGGCAGAGGTCAAGGACCACCCGTAAGTTTCTGGTTTTCTGGTCTGAGTTCCTGGAAGGGTGGAAGGAGATAGGTAAGCTTGGGGGGGACAGTAAGGAGCGTTGCATCTAGAGTTTGAGTGCCTACAGACAGCTAGTGGAGATGTCAAGGAGGCATCTGTAAAGAGGAGTTCAATGAGAGGACTACGCTGGATTAAAATTTGGGCATTGTCAACGTATAGAGGCTTTTTTTTTTTTTCAAGGTTTTATTGGGATGCCTGCGTGGCTCAGTGGTTTAGCACCTGCCTTAGCCCAGGGTGTGATCCTAGAGCCCAGGATCGAGTCCCACATCGGGCTTCCTGCATAGAGCCTGATTCTCCCTCTGCCTGTGTCTCTGCCTCTGTCTCTCTCTGTCTGTCATGAATAAATAAATAAAATCTTAAAAAAATAGAAAAATATTTTATATATTTATTCATGGCAGATAGAGGAAGAGAGGCAGAGACACAGGCAGAGGGAGAAGCAGGTTTCCTGCAAGGAACCTGATGTAGGACTGGATCCTGGGATTCCAGTATCACACCCTGAGCCCAAGGCAGAGGCTCAGCCACTGAGCCACCTAGGCATCCCTGTGTGGAGGCTTTAAAAGTACAATATAAGTTATAAGCGACATGATACAGAGTGATAGAGGTGCAACATTATTAAGACTGGGGGAGTCAGGAGCAACTGACAAAAAAGCCATGGGAAAATCAGAAAGTATGGCAGACAAAGGCAATAGCAAGTGCAAAGGCCCTGAGGTGGAATCTCATGGTTGCGCATTTTCCAGACTTGGCCTCAGTGAAGACTCCTGCCACCCTGAAAAGCTGGCATCATTAGCCTAAGGCTCCTTGAGGGTCAGAATCTTGTTCAGATCAGCACAATTTAGGCCATTGGGCCACTGAGAGGAAGGATTCTGGGGCAATGGCGCCCTCTGCTGGCTGGGATAGATATCCGCTCCATTTTCAACAATAACAGTTCTTATATATTATATAATACTTGGTTATTAGAGGAACACAGCTAGTGCTCAATAAATCCATGACCCAGCCTCTCATCCCTGTGCAGCACAAAGGCTGGCACTAGTAGGGATGTATATACGTAGGTCTTCACTGAATAAATGAATGAATTAATGTGGTTAGGTTCTGGGTCTCAATCTGTAAATCTGGCATTCTTTCTCTCATTGTATAAATCAATGTATATTCAGCATGTACTGGGTGCTAGGTGCTGTTCTAAATTCTTGGGACAAATTAATGGACAAGATAGACAAAAGCCTGTGCAAGGCATCTGATTAAGATCTCTATATGCATGCTTCTCAGTCTTTACATAGTTTTTATTTATTTATTTATTTATTTATTTATTTATTTATTTTTTTTATTTATTTATGATAGGCTCACAGTGAGAGAAAGAGAGGCAGAGACACAGGCAGAGGGAGAAGCAGGCTCCATGCACCGGGAGCCCGACGTGGGATTCGATCCCGGGTCTCCAGGATCGCGCCCTGGGCCAAAGGCAGGCGCCAAACCATTGCGCCACCCAGGGATCCCAGTTTTTATTTATTTATATTTTTACTTTTTGTTAAAAGATTTGTAGCAATCTCAACACCCAAGGTGGGGCTTGAAACTAAAACCCCGAGATCCAGTGGCATGATTTACCGACTGAAGCCAAGCCAGGCGCCCTTTTACAACGTTTTTAATACCGAAACACAATTATTCGCCCCATTTTATACAGGAGAAAAATGATCGCTTAGAGAGAGGCTTTGATTGTAGAGCAGGCAAGTGGCCGGGGTGGGGTTCAAACCCATAAGTATATTTATTTTTCCCGACAACACGCAGCGGGTGGGAGCGAACTGGACGCTCCGCGGGGACGAGCGCGCCGGCGTCTGTTGCCATGGTTCCCCCACTCTCTTCCGCCGCTGCAGCCCGCGCCCGCGTCACGTGACTCCAATCAACATGGCGCCGCCCAGGGTGCTGCAGTGTCCACGTGGTTCCGTCAGCTAAGATGGCGGCAGCAGTAAACCCCACGTCTCTAGAGTCGGCCCCGCGCATCATGCGGCTGGTGGCCGAGTGCAGCCGATCCAGGGCCCGGGCAGGAGAGCTGAGGCTGCCGCACGGGCCGGTAGCCACTCCGGTGTTCATGCCAGTGGGCACGCAGGCCACTATGAAGGGCATCACGGCCGAGCAACTGGACGCGCTGGGCTGCCGCATCTGCCTGGGCAACACCTACCATCTGGGTCTGAGGCCGGTGGGTGGGTTCTGCCTTGTTGGGGCGGCGGCAGAGAGTGGGGAGTACGGGCTCCTCCGAGACACGGGCCTCCAAGTCAATCCACAAACACCTACCGAGTGACCCTGGTGGCCCGGGCCTTGTGTTGGGCGTGAGGGAGCGGCGGGGACCCGAGCTGGCCAGCTCTGTCCTTCAACATGAGCCCTCAGGGCAGCGCTCGCCCCTAACCTGATCCTTTCTTCCGCTAACCCAGGGACCCGAGCTGATCCAGAAAGCCCACGGTCTCCACGGCTTCATGAACTGGCCCCACAATCTGCTGACGGTGAGGTGGCATCGGGGCCGGGGTCCCAGGGCACTTGTCAGAGGTGGAGGGTCTCCAGTCCCACCCCTCTGACCGCCCTGCGGTGGGATTTCCCCCAGGACAGCGGCGGCTTCCAGATGGTGTCTCTGGTGTCCCTGTCCGAGGTGACGGAGGAGGGCGTCCGCTTCCGCTCTCCCTACGACGGCGACGAGACCCTCCTGAGCCCGGAGAAGTCCGTGGAGATCCAGAACGCTTTAGGTGAGCGAATCTGGGGCGGCCTCCCCTTCCCTTGCCTCTAGAGGGTGGAGGTGAGGCGGGCGCTTTCCTTCCTTGCTGCTGGGCTTCGGGTAGGTCACTCCCCTTGCCTGAGCTTCACACGAGCGGACTTGAATGGGGATAGTTCACAGGAATAATGACGTAATGTTTGTAAATCTCTTAACACAGTGCCTGGCGTGTCGTAGCTTTTGTTATGATTTTATTGCTATTATTTCTCCTAAATGACAAATTAGCTCGGCAAAGATATGTTGAAATTATGGAAGCACCAAAGGGGGATTGGGGAAGCTTTAGGTCCCTCGCATTTCCATCAGTACCCCCTCCCCCCCACCCCCCACCCCCCCCCCGCCATTCCTTGGTAAAGACAATGAACGTTTCTCTTTATTGTATATAGTACACATGTAGTTTCTAGCTCTACCCCCTTCCCTTTTTCCTTTTTTTAAATGATTTTATTTATTTGACAGCTCGCAGAAGTGTGAAAGCAGGGGGAGCAGGAGGGGGAGCTAGAGAAGCAAGTTCCCTGCTGAACAGGGAGCCCAATGGGGGTTGGATCCCAGAACCCAGGAATCATGTCCTGAACCCAAGGCAGATGCTTAACTGACTGACCCAGGGGCCCCTCTTCCTTTTTTTTTTTTTTTTTTGTTAAAGATTTTAATTATTTGAGAGGGTGGAGGGAGGGGCAGAGGGAGAGGCAGAGGATCCCAAGCACTGAGGAAGGGCCAAGGGCTGGATGTGGTTTTCGAGGTGGGTCTGGATCTCCCCACCCTTGAGATCATGACCTGAATGGAAATCAGGAGTCTGGGGTTTAACTGACTGAGCCACCCAGGCACTGTCCTTTTTTTTTTTTTTTTAAAGAAATTTGCTCCTTGAAGAAACGAGTTCCTTTCCCCTGTAGTGTGTCACAGAGAATGACTTTTGCTGGCCACTTCTCCATAGTGCTGTGTAACAGTTTTCCTCTGCCTTCTGGGTTTACTTAGTTGGTGGGGGTCAGAGTTCAAGGTCTGCGCCAGATTCACGTTCTTTCCTTTGGCAAGAGGGCTTCACATCATGTATATTTCCATCAGGAAGCCCCTAATGTCTGCTGGTGTCTCCCAGTGAACCATCAACACTCTGCCTGGGACTATCATGCCATTAGGAGTTCCAAAGTGGTAATATTCTTTCTTCATTCATCAACCAGGTTATTTCTGTAAAGACAAATGTCCCTCACCTACCCTTGGGAGACCAGCTTGTTTAATTCATATAGGAAAAGTGGGATTCATTCCTTTCCTCATTTACTGGGTTTTCATGGATTAATTACTTAGCATCTTCCAGCAGTGATGAATGAATCTTTTCATTCAGTTTTTCTAGGATCACCATGATATCATGGGTTTGTTTATTTATTAAATTGCCCCATCTTGGGTTTGTGTGGTGCACTGTGTGTGCTTTTTTCCTGTAATGATGCATCTTGGCAATATTCCCTGGGCGTTTCTAACATGTATAAATCCATGACCTGGATCCTGAAATTCTTCAGGTCAGTTCAGAATTGTAATATTTTATAAAAATAATGTAGTATACATAGCATCCTAGAAGGTCTGGGGCAGTACCCTGTGAAACGTTACTTTTTCTTTTTTCCATTAAAAAATATTGTAGGGCAGCCTGGGTGGCTCAGCGGTTTAGTGTCGCCTTCGGTCCAGGGTGTGGTCCTGGAGACCTGGAACTGAGTCCCGTGTCTGGCTCTCTGCATTAGCCTGCTTCTCCCTCTGCCTGTGTCTTTGCCTCTATCTCTGTGTCTCTCATGAATAAATAAATAAAATCTTAAAAAAAAAAATGGTGGTGGGGCACCTGGGTGACTCAGTGGTTGAACGTCTGCCTTTGGCTCAGGTTGTGATCCCTGGGTCCTGAGATCGATTCCCATATCAGGCTCCGCGCAGGGAACCTGCTTCTCCCTCTGCCTAGGTCTCTGTCTCTCTCTGTTTCTCATGAATGAATAAATAAAATCTTTAAAAAAAAAAAATTGTGGCAAAATACATGTCACATAAAAATTTACCATTAAAAAAATTTAACCATTTTTACTCATTTATTTTTACTTTTCACTTTTTAAATTTACTTATTTCTTTAAGTAGGTGCCATGCCCAATGTGGGGTTTGAACTTGACTGTGAGACCCAGAGTGGCATGCTCTACTGACTGAGCCAGCCAGGCACCCCTATTATAACCATGTTTTAAGTGTCCAAGTCAGTGGCATTATGCACATTTGCATTGTTCAACCATCACCACCATCCCTCTTCAGAACTCTTCATCTTGTGAAACTGAAACTCTGTTCGCATTAAACACTAACTCTCTATCCCTCTCCACCAGCCTCTGGCTCCTCTTACCTACTTCCTGCCTCTATGAATTTGACATTTCTAGGGACCTTATATAAATGGAATCATACAGTATTTGTCTTTTTGTGTGTGGCTTATTTCACTGAGCATAGTGGCCACAAAGTTGTAGTATATGTTAAAAGTTTCTCCCCCCCCCTTTTTTTTTAATTTTCTTCCTTTTTTTTTTTTTTTTTAATTTTCTTCCTTTTTAAGACTGAATAAGCACCTGCTAAATTGGATTTTATGAAAGATTATAACTGTTCTGGGTTTTGCTGCCAAATTAGGTATGCCATAAGCATAAGATAAAGTCTTTGATTTTAAGAAGCTTCTTGATTTTGGAATTGAGGGAAAGGAATGTTCTGTCAAGGGTTGGACCATGATTTATTTAGCCAGTTCCCTGTTGATGGTCACTTGGGCTCCCATCATGCTATTGCCTGCTATACCATGGAGGATCACTTTGTAGACACAACATTTTGTTTTTAAAAGGTAAATTTGGGGATCCCTGGGTGGCGCAGCGGTTTGGTGCCTGCCTTTGGCCCAGGGCGCGATCCTGGAGACCCGGGATCGAATCCCATGTCGGGCTCCCGGTGCATGGAGCCTGCTTCTCCCTCTGCCTGTGTCTCTGCCTCTCTCTCTCTCTCTCTCTGTGACTATCATAAATAAATAAAAAATTAAAAAAAAAAAAAAAGGTAAATTTGCAGAAGTGGAAGTTTACTCTATGTGCCTGGGCAGGGTTTTAGCTGGGTGAGGCAAGATCAAATGGGTATCTTTAAGAGCTCCCTCTGGTTGTTGTATAAACAGACTGGGGGGCTGTGTGGGAGTCAGCAAGACCCAAGGAGGAACTTCTTGAGTCCTGATTGTCCCCAACAGGAAGTGAAACCTTTCCTAGTGATGGTGCTTCTGTCTCACCCCCCACTTCCCCCAGGCTCAGACATCATCATGCAACTGGATGATGTGGTCAGCAGCACTGTGACGGGGCCACGTGTGGAGGAGGCCATGTACAGGTGTGTGTGTGTTTGTGTATTGGGGGAGGGGATCCTAATCCTATAGCTTTGTCTCCCTACCCTAGGGCTCATGACTGGGGTCCTCTTACAGGTCAATTCGCTGGCTGGACCGTTGCATTGCAGCCCATCAGCGGCCAGACAAGCAAAACCTCTTTGCCATCATCCAGGGTGGGCTAGACGCGGACCTCCGGGCCACCTGCCTTGAAGGTAGAGCCAAGTGTTGGTAGATCCAGGGCTTGTCCATCACTGAGGGCCCCACCTGGGCCTGTCATGTGATGGTGCTGATGGTGGTTGTTGATGGGTGGAAGGAATAATCGAAGCAAAGGCCCAGAGGCAGAATGGACTAGAATCTTCGCAGAATGATTGGAAATCCAATAGCTAGCAATTTTGGGATGTTCACCAGACGCTATGCCACATGCTGGTACAGATTGACCCATTGAGTTTTTGTAACCATCCTGTAAGGTTACAGAAGGGGAACCTGAAACATAGAGGTGTAAAGTCACTTACCCCAAGCCACGCAGCTTGGATGTTGCAGAGCTGCGAATTGGAGCCTGTTCCTGGGTTATAGAACCTATGGCGTTAACCAATACAGATGCTGCTTCCTCTTCAGGGTCAGGAATGAGGGGTTGGGCTTGGGGCATTGTGCTGACGTTGGAGGCCCTGGGATACCACACTGAGGTACTGGGGAGCCATTGAGGCCTGTTGAGTGGGAAAGTGACAGGGAACAAGGGGCATGATAGAAAAATCCCGGTAGGATAGGAAGCAGAAGGCCCATGAAGACATTGGAGTATTTGCTCAGGGGAAGAGTGACAGGCCTGTATGAAGGACATGGCAATGGAGACAAAAGGGAGGCAGAGATGGGGCTCAAAGGCAATGAGGTGTCATGGGCAAGACTCTGGATCCTGGTGTTTGGCTGGCAGGATCCATACCTCTGATTTGCTGCCGCATGGCTGTGAACCCTTGGGCTAGTGGCTTGGCCTCTCTGAGCCTCACTTTTTTCTCTGTAAAATGGGCACATATCCCTATGTCATAGGGTCGAAGTGAAGATAAACGGGAAAATGTTCAAAGTCTTGTGCCTGCACCTGGCAGGCATCAGTGTGTGCCATTGTGAAGACTGCCCTTGTTGTAATTCCTTTTGTCCTCAAGCTGTGCCCAGCTCCCGGACTGGTAAGTCTTTTTTATGGAGATCCCCAGTTAGAGATAACATTTCATGTCACAGCCCAGTATATGTGGACATAGATGAAAGCAGAAACCAAGACTTCATGAAACATGATCCTTATACGTGAAACATGTTCTGGTATTCTCTGTTCTCTCATTAAAAAAAAAAAACAAAAAACTACCATGCTAGTCTTGCCCTGTAGGATTCATTTCTTGGCCACCTGCAGGTTGACCAAGAAATGAATTCGACAATCAGGCCAGCCTGACTATGCTGGTGGTGCTTCTCAAAGTGCTCCAAGCTCACCTGCACCAGCCCCACCTGGGTTTTCCCCAACGACTGGATTTGAGTCCACTGTAGGGGCACCCAGGAGGCCACATTTGAACAACTTGTCCCTAGTTGATTCTGATGTGCATTCCAGCTTCGAAACCTGACCCTTGGATCGGGTCCCTTTTGTGGATACTGTGGCCTCCCCTGGTTGAACTAGGCAACTGGGGCCCAAGACATGGCTGGGTGTGGCAGTTAGACCCGAGTTCAAATCCAGTCTCTGGAATATGCGGCCTCTGGCCAATGTCAAGCTCTGAACACCTTGACAACAAGTGCGGAGCTGCCGCCCATTCTCTGCAAATTCTGGAGCCTAATAGCCCATTTTGAAAATGCAAACCACTCAGGAATTTGTAGCTAACTCATTTGGTGGCAAGACCAGACCTCTGGTTATTCACCCCAGTTTTTGGGAGTCTCTACGTGTTTTGCTGCATAAATGTTTCACTGTTTGAGTACAGGCTGTTATCCAGCATATAGGATGTTTACTGTTCTAAATCTGGAAAATTCTCAGTTTTGAAAACATACCTGGCTTCATCTTAGGTGTCGGCTGGGAGCACAGGCTGTGGGCCTCTCCTGAGAATTGAAGGATGAGAGGGGACCTCACACGCAGCAGGCACTCAACAAATGATAGCTGAGATCACCAGCAGCCCTTAGACAGACAGACAGACCCCCTCCCCCCCTTTCTTCCTGAGGGACTGTGGAGGTCAGGGCCGGCTCTGCCCTGGGGCTGCAGAGGAGGAGGCATATGTTCTTTTGTCTGGTGGCCCCTCACATTGCCCTGTGCCCCCAGAGATGACCAAGAGGGACGTGCCGGGCTTCGCCATCGGGGGCCTGAGTGGGGGCGAAAGCAAGGGCCAGTTCTGGAGGATGGTGGCTCTGAGCACCTCAAGGCTGCCTAAGGACAAGCCACGATACCTGATGGGGGTCGGGTATGTGGGGGAGAGGCGAACCGGCCCTACCTGCGGGGAGCGGGTTCCTGGGGACTCCTGCGTGGGCTGGCATTGGTGGAAGGACACAGCCCTGCTTGGGAGGGGACCAAAGGAGAACATGGCTTTCCTCTGGGGGTGGTTCAGAGGGAATGTGGCCCAGTCCCTGGGGAGCCAGAGTGTGTGTGTTGGGGGAGACCTGGGTGTGTGACCAGGGCATGAGGTTCTCTGCTCCCTCCCCTCCATGACCCTGCCCCCAGCTATGCCACTGATCTGGTGGTCTGCGTGGCTCTTGGATGTGACATGTTCGACTGCGTCTTTCCCACAAGGACTGCGGTGAGGCCCTGGGCAGGGGGCAGACGGGGCAGGGGGTGTTGCAGGGGTGGGCAAAGTGGGGGTGGGGCCAGTGAGCATGAAGATCTGGTTGACCCATCTTCCCTTCCTCCACCCTTCCCCCAGCGCTTTGGCTCCGCTTTGGTGCCCACCGGGAACCTGCAGCTGAAGAAGAAGCAGTATGAGAAGGACTTCCGACCCATAGACTCCAACTGTACCTGTCCCACCTGCCAGAAGTAGGGGAAGATGGGCCTGGGGGCTGGGAGAGGGTGTGGAGGGGTGCAGGACTCTGCATGGCTGAGCCTCACCTCCTGTCCACAGGCACAGCCGGGCCTTCCTGCACGCACTGCTCCACAGTGACAACACTGCTGCCCTGCACCACCTCACTGTCCACAATATTGCCTACCAGGTGGGCCTACGGCCAGGGTGGGCCAGGCATGGTGTTGGGGGAGGAGGTGGTGGTCATGGGGGAGGATTCTGGGGCCCCTTGGCTGAGACCTTGGCTGACGCCTACCCCCTGCAGCTGCAGCTGATGAGTGCTGTGCGTGCCAGCATTGTGGAGAAGCGCTTCCCTGACTTCGTGCGGGACTTCATGGGCACCATGTATGGGGACCCCACCCTCTGTCCCACCTGGGCCACTGAAGCCCTGGCCTCTGTGGGAATCACACTGCGTTGATCTGGCTTGGGGGAGGGAGGGAACAGGAGGTATTGGAAGGATTTTTAAAAAATTATTATTCTAACTTAGACTATCTGTGCCTTCTTGGGAAGGTGGCCTGTCTCAGTCCTCTTCTTCCTCTGAGTGTCTCTGTGGCCAGTGTTCCCTCCCCTTGTTGATAATAATAAGTAACCACAGCAGCAGCTGATATCTGGAAACTACCTGGCTCAGCCCAGCATAGAGGATGCGCCACAGTGTGGGAGCTGCATCCTTTTTCCTCTGGCTCAAGGCCTCCAGCTGTCCTGAGAGGGGCACCTCTTGTTCCCCCACTTTTCAAAAGTGAGGAAACAGGCATAGAGGGAAATAGCTTCCCCAGGGTCACCACTGAGAAGTAGTAGCCTGGCTCCAGTGCTCATGCTCTTAGCCTTGACTCTTGACTTGTGGCACAATTTTGCTGTCAGTAAACATGGTGAGGACGGTAGGTGTGATCCAGCCGGTGCTTACACTGTGCCTGGTACTGTTCTAAATGGCTGTTGTCTGTGTTTAGTTCTTGCCACCCTATGATGCACGTGTAGCTGCATTCCCCATTTTACAGATAAGGAGACAGGTTTAGAGGAATGACATGAGCAAATAGGCGCATGACTTAACCTAGATATGGCCAATTACAGAGCTGCTGCTCTGAGAAGATAAGGGTTTTTATATTGAGAAAGTAATCCAAAAGTAGGATCCACTATTCCAATAGCATAAAAATGCAACTACTTTCATCAATGTGTGTATTCTCTCAGAGGTTTTCCATGTGTATATATTTTTCATGAATGTGGGCCTCCTTTACGAGTGGTTCTGTATCTTTTTTTTTCTCTCAGTATATTTCAAATTGTTAACATGTCGGAACATGAAGACTTCCTGTGTTTCTTACAGTTCTTGCACAGTATTTATTTAACCAGCTCAGAGAAGGAGCTTCTAGGGTGTTTCCAGGTTGCCGTGGTGAAGGCTGCAATGCCACGCCTTGTCTCGGTTGACTTTTTTGCCCATCTCTCTGCAATCGGGGTTTTAGGTCTTGGAGCAGGCATATACCATGGGCCACTCTGCCGTCCTCCTCCCCACTATTTCTCTATTCCTCCGATACTGCCCCATACTGCCCCATACGGCCCACTTCCCTACCTCCATGGCATCTGACTCCTTATTGGGCTGCTTCTCTGGCCAATCCACGCCCAGGGGATCAAATCACTTCTCATAAAATCCTTCCACCTATCTCAGGCTTTTTTCCCACGAGGTCAAGATTCCTAGTTCCAACACTGCAAAATAGTATCTTTTCAAGGGGAGAGGATCCGTTGAGTTTCATTGGGTGCTCCAAGAGGTCACGATGCGCTCAAGTTGAAGAGGTAGGGGAACAACGTTGCAGCTGTTAGCCGAGTCAAGTCGTGGCGTGAGCGGAGGGTGTTCCTAGGAAAGGGCACAAAATTTGTAAAAGCATGAAGGTGGGACTTTATAGGAATAAAAGGGAGAGACAAGGATGCAGCGCCAGCCCGCCTCTCCCTAGGAACCACTAACGCCCGATTAATCTTCAAAGTGTATTGCAACCCCGCGCGAAGAGTTGGTTTGCAAGCCCGGGGCCGAGATGCGTTCTGGGACTTGTAGTTTTCTCTAGAGGCCGGAAACGCAGAAGCGATTATCATTACCAGGTCCCACCACGAGGTGTCGCCCTTCTTTGAGTACCGTGGCCCTTCTTTACTCCAGAAGACTCTAATAGACCTACAACAATCACAAGAACGGGAGATTCTTTGATTGACAGCTAAGTTCTCAATCAAAGTCAGGATTCGGAGGTCAACGCCCGTCCTCTTTGGCTTTGTTGGTTGGAGGAACGGAGTGATATTTATATAAGCCAATGGGAAATTCTTAGGGAACTAGGTAGTATCAAGTGACAAACCAGAGTCTATGAATCGATCCCTAACGTCATTGGCCCGCACTGTTGACTGGCCCGTCTTCCTGCCAATGAGACTTAGGTTTTCTTGCCGTCAGGGACCTCCCCAAGATGGGCGGGGCCAACAGTGCCTTTTCCCGAAACACCGCCTCCTGGCCTTGACAACTCGCTGCCCCACGCTATTGGCTCTTGCGCAGAAACGACAGTTCTGGCGTCCAATGCGCCCGCCGGGAGGTCCCCAGGGGGAAGGTCTACTCAACCGGAGACCTATGCCTCTCTTTCATTGGCTCCTGGGTACGAGTGGCAGCGGGGCCGGCCAATCGGGGGCGGCATGAGGGCTTTGGGCGCAGCCCCGGGGCCCGGGCGGGAGGTCGCTCGGGTCGGGTGTCGTCTGAGAACCGGATGAGGCGGCGACTGTGAGGCCGAGCCGGGAGCGGGCGTCGCGCCGAGGCCCGGGCGGGCGGGGAGCAACGGCCGCGGACGCCGCGGGGCCGCGTCGTTAAGGGCCGGGGGCAGGCGGGGAGCGCGGGGCGCTCGGGCCGGGGCCGCCGGCGCCATGGGCAACCGCGGGATGGAAGAGCTGATCCCGCTGGTCAACAAGCTGCAGGACGCTTTCAGCTCCATCGGCCAGAGCTGCCACCTGGACCTGCCGCAGATCGCCGTGGTGGGCGGCCAGAGCGCCGGCAAGAGCTCGGTGCTCGAGAACTTCGTAGGCCGGTGAGCGAGCGCGGCGGCGACGGCGGGCGGGCGGCGGCCTAGGGCGCGGAGGGCGGACCGGGAATGGCGCGCCCTGCGCAGCCGGCGTAACTGCGGCGCTTGCGTGCCCGCGACGGGGACGGGGACGGGGAGGCGGGCTCTGTGGGACGCCCCGGGCGGAGGGCTTCCTGCCGGGCTGGGGAGCCGGCTCGGGCCCTCGGGGCGTCTCACCGGCCGGGGGGCGTGGGCCAGGAAGTGCGGTGGACCGTCGCCGACTCCTCTGTGCCCAGCTTTCCACGGCCGAGCTCTACCATCGGGGGGTCAGGGTCAAGTCCCTCTTCCCTGTCTGTCCGAACCCTGCCAGCCAGATACCTATTGGTTCGACCCCTGTGGTCTGGCTGGCTGTTCACTTCTCTGGAGCAGCCCCTGCCGTCTGGTTGGCCGTCGCTCTGTCCTGGATGGAACTCCTTGCCGCCACCATTTGGCTGTCCATCTGTCCAGTCCCTCCGGGCAGCCCCCCGCCGCCTGGCTAGCTGTCTAGGGCGACCTGTGCTGTCTGGCCGCCTCGCAGACTTTCACACTTAGCCGTACCTCTGTTGGGTTACGCTGGCTGGCTTCTGCAGTCTGGCTGGCTGGCTGGACCCTAGGGTCTCTGTTGTCTGGTTCTCTTAGGCTGACTCTAAAGCTTGGTCCCTTGCAAATACTGACTTCTGGCCCAAATTGATCCTTTCTTCTGTCTGTAGAGGTGTCGAGCCTTGTCACTGCCTGCCCTTCAGTGCGCTGGCAGTCCCTGGCTGTCTGGCCCTACCCCTGCAGTAGTGGGTAGGGGGAGCATGCAGTGGACAAGGGAGCTGAGGGATGAAACTTGAATTTCTGTATCAGTTGGAAATAGGATCCTGGGAGGAACTTTCTGCTGGATTCTTTCCTGACCCTTAGAGTGTTCTGGGGCCCCAGAACACAGGGGCCAGCTCCCAAGCGAAAACCTGCAAATTGGCGGCTGTCTGTTGGAGCCTGATCAGGCTTTTGGGTAGCTCTGAGAAGCCTCAGTTTGCCCATCTGTCCGGTGGGCAAACTCCACTCATTGGGTGGTTTCCAGGATTCAGGAAGCTGATGAATGAAAATGTGTGGCTTCCAGGGGTGTTTGGTTCTTTCCTCTCCCTTCCCCCCAGTCTGCCCTTCTGCCTCCCAGATGGGCTGTCACTTCTCCATTCTGGGACAGACTCCATTTGTGCCTGTGGCTGCCAAGTGATAACATCACAGTCATCGTTATTATTACTGTGGCTGTTATTGGTGTTGAGGGGTAATGTTCATCTGGCAGGCCCCAGGCTGAGTTCTTTTGTCAGCATCTTAAACCCCACAGAGTGAGGTGGAGGTTCTGTTAACCCCACCTTACATACAAGCAGGGAAGCTCAGAAAAGACTCATCCTTGGCCCAAGAGCACCAGGCTAGCACTTAGTGGAACCCAGCTGGGTGCCCAGCCCCGCCTTGCCTTCCCAGAGGCCTGAAGTTTTGCTCTCAGCGGCACGAATTTCCTCCTTTGCTGCTTTGTCTCTGGCGCCTTGCCTGTTGTCCAGTGTGGCGGAAAGGTGTGGACTTGGGGTCAGCTGCGCCTGGCCTGAGCCTTGGGCTGGGCTGTGGGTCCCGTTTGCATGGTTATCTTCTTGCCTGCCCAGGCTTTCAGTGGGCACACAGCAAAGTTCTGTCCATTTCATTTGCCTTGTGACCTTGCACAGGTAGTTTGGCCTCTCTAAACTTCAGTTTCCCCTTCATCATGGCGACAAGACTGTTGCCATGGTGCAGGGACCTGATATGTTGGAAGTGCTTACTTAACACAGTGTGTGGCACACAGTAGGTTGACATGGACGGGCTGTTATTCACCATGCTGTTCTCATGTCAGCAGCAAAAACTAATCAGGATGAAAGTGCTTTTGAGTTACATGCTGGACTGTATTTAAGTCTTATGAGGCGGACTCTGCTTTGACCCCATTTTACAGAGCAGAAAACCGAGGCTCAACTGAGCACTCTTGCTCAAGGCCATTCGGTGAGGAATTCAGGGCTCTAGGTGGTGGGGGGCTGGGGTTTCTTTCCCCTGTCCTCAGTCTGTCTGGCGCTCGCCTTTCTCTCTTACCCACCCACCCACGCAGTCATCTACTGAGCTGGCTCCTGTGGCAACCTCCTCCCAGAAAGCCTGCAATGTGACCTTGGTCGTTAAGAGCATTAGTTCAGGGCCTGAGAACCAGACTTGTAAAAAAAGGCTTCTCGGGTATGGGTTGCTCAAACAGAGCTATCTTCTTTTTATTTCTGGAGTGTGGGTAAGGTCTCTTAGCTACCAAGCCCTGCCGTAGGGGGTGGCAGGCGGGCCTCATTTTGAATGAGGACCTGTTTGCTTCTTTGCACTCTGGACCTTTACAGTGGACATCTTGGCTAGTTTCAAGGGACAAATGAGAGCGCATGTCGAGGGCCTGTGCCTGGGGCTCAGCACGGGCTGCTCTGCTTCATTGCCTCTTTCTTGTTGGTTTTCTAAGAATGTGGTCCAAGTGAGGATGGCCCAGTTAGCTCAGCCTATACCAGTGGTGGCAGATTGGCAGCCCTGGGGTGCCGAGGCCTGCTTGCTGGTCTTTTGTTTCACCTGCACAGCATTTATAAAATCTTTTGTTTTTAATTAACTGCCAGTAGTTAAGTTTCACATCAAAATTCAGATTTTGGCAGTGCTTAGCAGACACTCACAGGTCTTTCTAGAATTTAGTGCTGTAATACGTGGGCTCCAGGCCTTCGGTCTGGCTCCAGCATGTTTGGTTGTGTGACTTTGGCTAGGTGGACTCAGGTTCCTTTTCTATAAAATGGGGTAATAGCTAGACCCTCCCCAGGGGGACTGCTTGAGTTAATGGGCGTCGAGTGCATTGACTCTATCCCCATGGCCATTTTTTTTAATCCCCTCCGACAATTTATAATTGTCGTTATAATCATATTCTGGCCTCCCTGGGCCCAAGTCTTGGTTGGCACCAAGTCTTTGGATCTCAGAAGCAGCAGCCACTGGCTTCCAGGTCAGACGAGGAGTGGCCACGTGAGCTGCCACACTCCTCACTACTCCCTAGTACTCTCCCAGCCTCAGTTTACATTTGCTTGGAGACTCTTGGCCCTGGAAACCTGAATTTAAAACCCTTGGCTTGTCCACTCGGTACCAGCATGTGGCTCTAAGGAGGAGGGGGAAAGATGTGGCTCTCCAGTGACTCTGGTCTTTTAGCCTCAGCAGCCAAATGGAGGGAGGAGCTGGGGAAATTTTTCATTAGGAGAAGCAGAGGAGGAAGCTGAAGTTTAGGCTTCCAGCCCAGAATCCCATAGGGCTGGGCTTGATCCTGTGAGACATTCCTCCTCTGAGCCTCAGTAGCCCCAACTAGGGAATGGGGCTGTTAACTGGATCTACTCGGGCCCCTTTGAGGTGGTAGGACGTGTGTGTTTCAGCTCTTAGGGCAGATAAAGTCACCTGATGCCTGCTGTTGATGATGGAGTGAGGACTACATGTCTGGGAGAGTGTCTAGCAAAGTGCTTAAAACGCTCTGTAGTTTTCATTTGTTCATTGCAGAATGTCTTCTGAGCACGTGTACTCTGTGCCTGGCCCTATTATGGGGCTGTTGTGGACACAGCCCTAAGTAAGATACCAAAACCCCTGCCCTGGGGGGAGGCAGCCTTCCAGCAAGGGCTGGTAGATAAGGAAGAAACAGGTTGGAAAAATGATAACTTAGGAAAAGAAGAGCAGGGCAAGGGGAAGTTAGGGTCTTAAATAGGGAGACAGTTGAGGGCACTCCTTGGGAAAGTGACATTTGAGCAGAGGCTTAAGGAGGTAAGGGAGGAGCCACCAGTGAAGATTTGTTGAGGTGTGGGGGGAGGGGAGAGCATTTCAGGCTGTGGGAAGAGCAAGTGCAAAGGCCCTGAGGTGGGCATGTGCCTGCAGGCCAGTATAGCAGGAGAGTTGAGGTTAGCAGGTGCTGGGCTAGGGTGGGGTGGGAGGGCTCTGAGCAGAGGGAAGGCTGCAGTGGCGCTATTCCAAGTCTTCCGGACCTGGTTCTGGGCAAGCTGAGGACTTTTGCCTGCGATTTTCAGCTTTACTTCAATTTTCTCAGGGAACAGTACTTGCCAACTCACAGAGGAGCCCAGCTGCCCATGGGTCTCTCCCGTCTCCAGCTCCATTTCCATTGGCTCTTTGGTGATGTGTCCCTCCAGGAGACATGGCCACACCAGGCTGCTGCCTGGCACATGGTGGGTGCTGGACAGATCTTGTCAGATGACTATTGGCAGCTCGTGTCCCTGCCAGACTGAGGGGTAGGCACATGGTCTGCCACTTGGGCTGGTTTGTGCCTTCAGGGATCTTAGGTGTTAAAGCTGCTTGCAAATGACAGCTGTTTCCATTGTTTTACCTTTGGGTGCAAAACTAAAGTTACTTTGCCTGTGTGGTTGGTAGTACCCGGGCCAGCCTGAATGGGGAGAGTCCACAGGCGCCTGTGGGAGTGTCGTTGTCCCTGTCACACGTCGGCAGAATGACCTCACCTTTCTGGGCCTCACTTCACGCATCTGGAGAATGGGGATCGTGATGTTCCCTCTCCCCTGGGAGCAGGCCGAGGATCAAATGAGCTAATCCTTGTGAAACATGAGAGCACTGCGTTATGCAAAAGCCCTGGGTGAGGACTCAACCGTTGGTTAATTTCTTTTTTCCACAAAGAAAAGGAATTCATAATTTCTTTGTTAATATAAAAACCACCTTATTTTAGGGCAAAAGTGAATTGAGTGGCTCTCAGTGCAGGTGGGCCTCCTTCTGGCTTTAGCCTGGGGGCTATATCCAGGACCAGCCAGCCAGTGAGCCAGATCCTGAAATGCTAGCGGGAGCCTGTCACTGGTGCGTTTCTCAGTGGAAATGGTGGCTGTGAACAAATACGTGGCTGTGAACAAATATGTGGCTGTGAGAGTTATTTATGCTCACTTAGTGTATGGTGGTGGGAGATTGGGAGAAATGCCCAACAGCAGTGAATTGGCTAGATAAACAGTGTGTCCAACAACCAGCTATGAAATAGCTACTCAGAGGGACCTAGAAGAGGATTTAATGACCCAGAAAGCTGTGTAAGACCTGTTAATTTCCAGGCCCAGTGGAAGTGTGGTCTCATCTCATTCAAAGCAGTTGTATTTTTATAGTAAAAAGCCTGGGAAGGTATATACTTCCTGAACGCCATATAGGGGTTGTCTCCCCAGATGATTATTGGTTTGGTTTTGCTTGTTCGGATTATGTTTATGGCCAGGAAGACAGATTGCTCCAGAGCTCAGCTCTGGGCCACCGAGTGCTTTTTCAGAGTTATCTGTCCAGGGATAATGGCCCTCGCTAGGTACACGAATTGAAATCCCCTGGTGGTAAGCTGGTCGTTTCTGGGTGAGGGCAGAGGATGACCTTGTGGGCAGGTCTAGATTTAGGGTTTGCAGAGGTAGTGCCAACAGAAGGGAACCATTCATCTCTCCAGGTGTTTGCATTTGGGTCAGAGCCACATCTGCCAAGCCTTTGCCCGATTTGAGTGGAAATGCCAAAATTACAAGGCCCTTAATTGCAGGAAAAAATGGGAACATCAGCTAACCCTTAATTTACTGGGGTTGCTAACCACATGCTGTAATTAAGCCCTTATTGTGTGAAAGCTTTGGGAAAATGCAAGCCAATAATGAGATATTTATAGGGCATTAGCTCCCATCCGAATAAAAGACAGAAATTGCTTTGCGTCTGAAGCAAGATGGCACGAGAGAGAAAAGACTCTGCTTCTGGGTGCATTTTGGGTTCTTGTTAGTAGCCCGTGCTTGGTCCTGGGGATCTTCCCTCTCGGAGTCGCCTTCAGTGTGATCAGGGAGCCGAGTGACTCTTGGTTTCACCTGCTGCTGGATGATTATGACACAGTAGGAGGTGATGTGTGTGGTGCATCACCCTGTGCCATGCCCTGGGCACTTGTGTCTGCAATTTGTGTGGTCCCAGCAGCCCAGGGCTGCTGCTCTGAGCATCCTTGTTTCACAGGTAGAGAAACTGAGGCCAGAGAGGGAAAGTGACTTGAAGTCACACAGGGAGGCGTGCAGGAGCCAGTCCGTGAACTGGGCCTGTCACCTCCAGAGCCAGGTGCTCGGGAACGTCAGGGATGGGAGTGTGGAGTGATTAATGGATGCTATGGCACTGGGGTTCGGAGGAGGGGGCTGAGGTGATGGGTAGAGCAACTTCTGGCTCTCGGCATCCTTTGAGCCCATTAGCCGTGTGTCTGGCCAACGTGCCTGAAGCAGCAGCTCTTCTGCTGGCTGCTGGGAACCCAGCAGGGACCAAGATGGACAGAGATTAGGTGCATGGTTATATGAACAACTTTCTTTCTTCCTTTTTTTTTTTTTAAGATTTTATTTATTCACGTGACAGAGAGAGAGAGAGAGAGAGAGAGAGAGAGAGGCAGAGGGAGAAGCAGGCTCCCTGCAGGGAGCCCGATGTGGGACTTGATCCCAGGACCGCAGGGTCACGACCCAAGTGGAAGGTAGATGCTCAACTGCTGAGCCACCCAAGTGTCCCTGTTAACAATTTCTGAACATGAAATGCTGTGAAAATGGTGAGGGGGAGGGAGAGAGAGACTGGACAGGAACCCCCTGCCTAGGGGCCCAGGGGTGCCCCCGAAGGCCCCGGGGCAGTGTCCTGGGCAGGAGCGGAGGGCCCCAGCCTGCCAGGTCCCTACTGCACGCTCGGAGAGAAAACTGAGCCAGAGGCCAGAGCCAGCAGGCACGTGAGAGGCAAGACAGTGCCCATGGGAGGCTTCCTCTCCCTTAATTTTAATTACTCAAGTAGGACGCTGAAGACTGAGTTCTCGTGAAAAGGGAAACCATGACCGATGAGGAAGAACGTGCTTCAGCCTGGTCCTGTCCTCCTGGGACGGGAGGTGGGGGTGGATCCTACCCAAGCCCTCTTTTTTTTTTTTTTTTTTTTTAATTTTTTAAATTTATTTATTATAGTCACACAGAGAGAGAGAGAGAGGCAGAGACATAGGCAGAGGGAGAAGCAGGCTCCATGCACCAGGAGCCCAATGTGGGATTCGATCCAGGGTCTCCAGGATCGTGCCCTGGGCCAAAGGCAGGCGCCAAACCGCTGCGCCACCCAGGGATCCCTCTTTTGTGTTTTTGTACCTACGTACTCACCGGTACCTACAGAAAATACACAGCATGGCCTGCAGTTGGTTCTTTCTTGGCATATCCGCTTTCTAGAACTGGGACCACCCCATTTATGTAGCGTGGCAATTTGCTTTCCAACCACTGAACACATCCCGGAGGTCTCTCCGTGTTGGAATGTTTGTAACTGCTGCTTGGAACTTCCTGATGGCCCCAGTGGGGTAAGGAGTGGAGGGAGGGGCCAGTGGGAGAGAGCTGCCTTCACTGCCCCGATGAGAAATGGCAGCACCCTCCATGAGCTGGGATCCACGCTGAGGCCTTGGCACAAGGCGCCTTCCTTGCTTCAAGGCCAGTGCTCGATCCCTGTCTATTGGTGAGGAGACTGATCAGAGAGGCTTGCCCCAGGATGTGGGGCTCGGGTGGTTGGACTTGAACCCAAAGCCTTGACCTTCATGGGAGGCCTCCCCTGGGCCTGCTGGCCTGGACCTGGAGTAGCATCCTCAACTCTTGGCCCTGCTTCATAGGATCTGGTTTTCACTCTCCCTGCACTGTTTGTACCTCAGAATGGCCTCAGATTTCTGGAACAAGGCCAGGTGTCAAGGAGTAATCCAAACCCTCCTTGGGTCCTTAGAGTGCCCATTGAAGTGCCTAGCACCACACTTCACTTCCTTGATTGGCCTCCTTTGGGGGGAGGGTGGCTCTGGTCTTCACCAAACAGACTTTCCACGTTCTTGATGCACTCGTGGTGTCTGTATGTTGTTTTGGATTGGCCCCATTTTACAGACAAGGGAGTTGAGGGGCAGGGCTGGGGGGCCTCCAAGTCCCCGTGCTTGCCCACTTGTTCACTCAACCAGTATTTGTCTCTGGAGGAGAATGCTGCCACCATGGCAAGCAGCAGAGGCTGGGTTTGAATGGGGATGTTGCCATGAGTGAGCCCCAAGAGGTTCTTCTCTCGGGAGGCTCAGTGAGAAGGGGTGGAGGCATGTGGAAGACAGAGGTTCTGGTAGGGAGCCTTGGAATGGGAATGGTGGTCAGGGAATGCTTCCTGGAGGAGGCGTAGGTCTTCCTCTTGAGGTGAGGAGGATGGGGGGCAGGGAGCTGGCCTGCAGCAGACGGGTGGCCCCTGAATTTGTACCTTTGTGCCCATCCTGCCTGACTGTGGGCCAGCTCGTGGCTCTAGCCTTGTTCATAGGTTCTCTTTTTTTTTCTTTTCTTTTCTTTTCTTTTCTTTTCTTTTCTTTTCTTTTCTTTTCTTTTCTTTTCTTTTCTTTTCTTTTCTTTCTTTTCTTTTTTCTTTTCTTTTCTTTTTTTTCTTTTTTTCTTTCTTTCTTTCTTTCTTTCTTTCTTCATTCATTCATTCATTCATTCACTCATTTATGAGAGGCACAGAGAGAGGCAGAGACACAGGCAGAGGGAGGAGAGGCAGGCTCCATGCAGGAGCCCAATGTTGGACTCCATCCCGGAGTTCCAGAGCCGAAGGCAGACGCTCAACCGCTGAGCCACCCAGGCATCTCTTCTTCTCTTCTCTTCTCTTCTCTTCTCTTCTCTTCTCTTCTCTTCTCTTCTCTTCTCTTCTCTTCTCTTCTCTTCTCTTCTCTTCTCACTTTCTTTCGGCTTGTTTTTATTTTAATGCCAGTTAGTGAACATACAGTATTATATGCATTTCACAATATACCGATCCAGCCCTTCCATACAACACCTGGTACCCCTCACGACAAGTGCCCTCCTTCATCCCCTCTTTGCTTTTTCATGGCTGTGTAGTACTCACGGTGCAAAGGCATCTTCATTTATTTACCAGCCTCCTCGTGATGGGTGTTGAGGCTCTTTCTAGTTATCTAGTCCCAGGATTTGCAGGTGGACATGGGGCCTGGTGCAGAATATGGATGATGGCCAGCACTGTGTGCGTGGTCTTCCCTGTCTCAGGCATGCTGGCTGAGATGCCAGCACGTAGCTGCTTCCCTGGGGTTGGTTTGGAGCTGCTCAGAGAGTCCTCCCCGATGCCCCCACATGTCAGCCTGTCTTCACCATGCTTCACCCTGCTCTAAACCTCTTCTGCCGCCTGAACCAGAGCAGTTGCCTCCATCTGGGTTCCTAGGCTCCTGGCCTTATGCACCACTCCCACTGGGTGCCTGTGGACCCCTGAGTCCAGCCACACCCTTTCTCTGTGCACAACCATCCCTGGCTCCCACCTCACTTGGGGTAAAAGCCCAACTTCTGTGCCCCCACCCCGCCACGTGCCCCCTTACCTCCTGCCCTCACCTCCTCTCACGTTCTCCCTCCATTCCTGCAGCCTCACAGCCTGCTCCCAGAACCCCGCAGGTTCACTCTCACCTGAGGCCTTTCTCTTTCCTCATTTGCATCTCCTCAGACCCCCTGCCCTGATGTGTTTGTCTTCAGAGCTCTTATTAGCACCTGACATTATTTTCATTATTTGCTTCTCTGTCTGCCGCCCCACCACCGCCACCAGAACAGCAGGATTTTTGTCTGTGTTCATTGCTGACCAGGTACATAGTAGGAGCATACGTATTTGTTGAATGTACCTTGAAACCAGAACTGGACTGATTTAACTGCACAGATGCTTGTTGAGGAAGAGGGTGGGAGGACAATGCTGGGATACCCCTCCCCATTGGAGGCTCGTGGTGGTGAGGTGGGGCATGGGGTCCTCTGGGACGGGGATGGGTGGGGGGGCGCGGACAGAAGCACGCGCAACTTTTTTTTTTTTTTTCCACGCGCAACTTCTTTATGGGGAAGGCTGTGACATGTCGTGCTAAGATCCCAGGCCGGCCAGGCTTCGATGTTTGTCTGGGCTAATTTCCCCAGCTGTGAGAGGGGTCCCCACCCTGGGCTGGGGCAACCAAGGCTCCACAAAGCTACCAGTGAGCTGCCCCCTCAAGTTTTGCTTTATACCTGGGTGCTAGGCAGCCCTGGCAGGAGCGGGAACCGCTTTGCACAGGTGCTTGAGCACAGTCACCACAAGGCTTCGAGTTTGAAGGCAGGATGCCCAAATGCCCATTTAGACCAGAGCAGAACCATGGAAAAGAAGCTACTGGGTGTCATCCTGCCACAGGGAGCCATGGGGAGAGGTCATAAAATACCAGCCTGCCTCCCTAGACCAACTTAAAACTCCTGGGGGATTCTAGCCATGAGCCACAGTGTGGAAAACCAGTACTCTGTAATGGGAGACTTCCTTTGGCTAAACTTGAACCTGCTCGGACTGCAGACCCATGGGGTGTGGACAAGCGGCCACCAGAGCTGTCCTGGTGACACTGCCATGCCCAGATGTAGGAGGCGACGTCCTGGAAACTCTGCTGCATGATACATTTTCCCAGTGATAAGAGTCTTTAGGGACTGGCAGACTGGCTGGCGAGCAGAGCCGGCAGGAACAGTCCCAGCTGGGGTGACACCCGGCTGCTGGGTGATACACCCTGGCACGACCAGCCCAGCCCTGCAGGAAGCCCCTTTGGTGGGTCTGGACACAGCCCTGTCTGTCTCAGGCTGTTGGGCCTCTGTGTTCTATGCAGATGGAAAGGGTCCTTCTGGAGGACCTGGTCTAGGAGGCCCCCAGCTGGCCCTGTAGCCAGGGAGGCAGTGGTTTGAGGATCATGCCTTCAGACATTGTTCTTCTCTACCTGGTGGGATGATGGAGTGCCAGGGAGCTATAAATCAAGTTTGGGGGATTGTGACCAGAGACTAGGAGCCACCCATTCAGCTTGAGGGAGCCTTCCTGTGGTTTGGGTTGGCGCGTCTTGTCTTGCAACACTGATTTCCCCTCATCTGGGTGGAAGCTGTTCTGACGGAAGTCCAGCTTCTGTGGCATCTGCCCTGCTAACATCTCTTGGTGGTACTGCCTGGCCTAGGTCACTGTGGAGTTCAGGGCAGGCGGCTCTCTGAGTTGGGGAGGTCCCACCTGGGATACACAGCTGGCACTGGGCAGAAAATGACACGTTGGCTGGATTTTTCAGTTCTTTTTCTTTTTAAATTTTAATATTTATTTGTCTCTTTGTTGTAAAATAGAATTCATTCCTTTATGACATGCCCAGAGTAAGGTAGAGGTTCCTGTTGCCCTTTGCCGGGAACCACTTCCACTAGCTTGTGGCTCTTGCAGATCTTTTTTTCATTTCGATGTGTGAATGTTCCCCATTCCCCCTAGTGCCATTATAACCCCATGTTTGATGGTCCAGAGTCTTGGCATAATGTGTCCACCCCATGCCAAGTCCCTGCTCTTCAGTGTTTTGAGGGGTTTTTGCCTTTGTTTTGTCTGTAATACATTTTTTATATTGGAACAGTTTTAGATTGACAGAAAATAAAAAAAACTTTTTTTTTTTTTTTTAATGTTTATTGGAGAGAGAGAGAGCATGTGCACATGCGGAGGGTTGGTGCAGAGAAGGATGAGTAGACTCCGAGTAGACTCCATTCCAGGACCCTGAGATCATGACCTGAGAAGTCAGACGCTTAACAGACTAAGCCACCCAGATGCCCCGAAAATAAACAAGCTTTGAATTTGTAGCAAAGTAGCAAAGACCGAAAATAAACAAGCTTTGAATTTGTAGCAAAGTAGCAAAGACCGTACAGAGAGCTCCTATGTACCCTCCACCCTCCTTCCTGACCTTTTTTTTTTTTTTAAGGATTTTTATTTATTCATGAGAGACACACAGAGAGAGAGGTAGAGACATAGGCTCTCTTGCGGGGAACCTGTTGTGGGACTTGATCCCAGGACCCTGGGATCACACTCTGAGCCAAAGGCAGATGCTCAACCACTGAGTGACCCAGGTGCCCCCATCCTTTCCTACTCTTAATGTCTTACTGTACCACCGCACATTCCTCATAACTAAGAAATGAACCTCGGTAGGTTGTTATCATTAAGGAAAGCCAGACTTTCTGCAGATTTCCCCCAGTTTTCCCCATTGTGTCCTTTCTCTGTCCCAGGACCCCATCTGGGATGCCACATTGCAGGTAAGTCATCCCTCTTTGGTGTCTGCTGGTCTGTGACAGTACCACCCTCTTTGCTTGCTTTTCATGCCCTTGGTATTTAATAGAACGTCCTTCAGTTTGGGTTTATCTGGTTTTTCCATGGTTAGGCTAGGGCTCTGGATTTAGGGGGAAGAACACAGGCCAGGAGTCCTTCCCTCCATATCCTGTCAGGGCTCGCTCTGTGATATCAACAAGTCTTATCATGGGTGATGCTGACCTTGACCTCATGGTCAAGGTGATGGCAGTCAGCTTTCTCTATAGTAGTTCGCTCTTTTTCTCCTTTTCATATACCATCCTTTGGAAGCCTCAAGGTTCTTTTATAATTGTTTAAATTGGTACTATGTTCAGTACGGCACCAAGTTCCAAATAATGAGAAAGGATGGAGAGAAAGAGAGGCCTTGCTACCCACCTGCCCCTGCAGCCAGCGCCCTTAGAGCTCACCTGCCCTCCCTGGTTGCTGTGTGCCCACCCCGTCTCTGTACAAACAGAAGCAAACAGCTGTGTGTTTATTTTCCCTTCCCCCATACACAGCTTCACATCCTGTTGGGAACAATGAGGTTGTTACTTGACAGTGTTTCTTGGAGATCTTCTCGTGTCAGCACACAGACAGCATATTGGCCCCTTTGGTTTGTTTCCCACCCTCCAGGTATAATTTACATATAAGGGCTGTAAATTTTTAGCCCACAATTCTGTTTTGACAAACAGCAGAGTTGTGGCACCACCACCATGCTTAACACACAGAGCACTTGTAGTCCCCCTGCAAAAGTCCCCCTGTGCCCTTTTGTGGTCACCCCCACACCACCCCCTGCACCTGGCACCTGCTGATGGGTTCTTCACCCTATGGTTTTGCCTTTTCCAGAGTCTTATGTAAATGAGCCCACGCAGCCCTCCTGAGTTTGCTGCGTTTCACTCTGCATGACACACCGGAGATCTATTCAGACCGAATGCATCAGCAGTTTGGTCGTTTTTACTGGTGAGGAGTGAGGAGTGTTTCATGGTACGCCCCGGCTGTTGAGCCATTCACCAGCCGAAGGACAGTGCATTTTCTTCAGTTCTTGGTGCTTGTGAATAATACCGACAGAGACATTTATGTGCCTGTCTCTCTGTGGCTCACATATAGGTTATATCTTCGGTTAATTTATGTATGATTTATGAGTTATAGATTGAGGTTATAATTTTTTTGGCATATAATTGTCCAGTTGTGTCAGATCTATCTATCTATCTATCTATCTATCTATCTATCTATCTATCTATCTATCTAGTAGGCTCCACGGCCAGCATGGAGCCCAACATGGGGTTTGAACTCACCCTGAGATCAAGATCTGAGCCGAGATCAAGATCTGAGCCAAGATCAAGAGTCGGCCACTTAACCAACTGAGCCACCCAGGTGCCCCATGTCAGTACTATTTATTGAAAAGACCTTCTTTTTGGGGCACCTGGGTGGCTCAGTCAGTTAAGTGTCTGTCTTCAGCTCAGGTCGTGACTCCAGGGTTCTGGGATGGAGCACTGCATTGTCAGGCTCCTTACTGAGCAGGGAGCCTGCTTCTCCCTCTCCGTCTGCTGCTCTCCTCCCTGCTCTCTCTCTCTCTCTCTCTCTCTCTCTCTCTCTCGTCTCTGTCTCTCTCTCAAATAAATGAATAAACTTTTTAAAAAGGAAAAGACCTTTTCTCCATTGAGGTGCCTGTGTCAGAGACCAGTGGGCCATGTTGGTACGGGTTCATTCTGGACTCTGTTTTCTACAAACATTGATCTGTATGTGTGACCTTTGACCAAAACCACATTTCTTTATGACTTTACAGTAAGCCTTGAAATCAGGCCAGCTGAGTCTTCTCCGTCATTCATTTTCTTTTTTAAAATTTATTTATTCACGAGAGACACAGAGAGAGAGAGGGAGGCAGGGACACAGGCAAAGGGAGAAGCAGGCTACTTGTAGGGAGCCTGACGTGGGACTTGATCCCGGGACTCCAGGATCACGCCCTGGGTCAAAGGCGGGCGCTAAACCGCTGAGCCACCCAGGGATCCCCCTGAACTGTATACTTAAAAATGGTCTAAATGAAGGGCACCTGGGTGGCTCAGGCCCTGGGCTGAAGGTAGCGCTAAACTGCTGAGCCACCTGGGCTGCCCCTCCGTCATTCATTTTCAAAATTGTTTTGCCTAGTCTAGTTCCTTTGCCTTTACATTATAAAATTTAGAATCAGCTTGTTGATTTCTTTTTTTTTTTAAAGATTTTATTTATTTGAGAGAGAGAGAGAGAGAATGAGCCAAGGGGAGGGGCAGAGGGAGAGGGAGAAGCGGGGTACTCGCTGAGCAGGGAGCCCAATGCAGATCTTGATCCCAGGACGCTGGGATCACGATCTGAGCCAAAGGCAGATGCTTAACCGACTGAGCTACCCAGGCTCCCCCAGCTTGTTGATTTCTTAACAAAAAAATGTCTCCATCTCAGTACATGGAGAGCTTTGCTACTAGTTTTTGTGTCCCTGTGATTCCATGTAACAACACCACTCACCTGGATCAGTGTATTACCTCCTCCTAGTTCTTTTTTTTTTTTTTTTAATTTTTATTTATTTTATGATAGTCACACAGAGAGACAGAGAGAGAGGCAGAGACACAGGCAGAGGGAGAAGCAGGCTCCATGCATCGGGAGCCCGACATGGGATTCAATCCCAGGTCTCCAGGATCGCACCCTGGGCCAAAGGCAGGCGCCAAACCGCTGCGCCACCCAGGGATCCCAACCTCCTCCTAGTTCTTATACCTTCTGCCCTCACTACCTGCCCACCCTAGGCTGTTCTCCCTACAGTGTGGCTAGAGGCCTGTTAAGAACGTATTCCCTCTCTGCTCAGAACCCACCATGGCTACTAGCTTCCTTGATGTGATATCTGAAGTCTTCACTACCACCAGAAGGTCCTGCGTGATCTCCTTGCCCACTCACCTCCCCCCCCCCCACCCCATCCCATCACTTCTCTCCCTTTACCTCTCTTAACGACCTCTGTTTCTTCCTTACTTGTTCTGTTCTGGCTATTCTGGGCTTCTTACTGTTTCTCAAATATGTGAAACATGGTCCCACCTCAGGGCCTTTGCACATGCTGTTCTTCTGTCTGGAAGCTCTTTCTTTAAGATAGCCTGATGGATCATCTGTCACCTCCATCAGGCGTATGGTCAGCTGTCTCCTCCTCAGTAGGCCCTGCCTGGTCCCACTGCTAAAAATGCCTCCACCCTGTTACTCCATCCTTCTGCCCTGCTTAATTTTTCTTGGAAGCACTGGTCATTCCCTGTCATTGTCCTGCCTGTTTATTTGGTTTATTGTCCATTTCCACCCAGTTGAAGGTGAGGTCCCTGATGGGGCCTAGCTCATGGGTGTGCTCCTTTGTATGGTACTTGGTGTGTATGATGTGCTCTAGAACCCCATCTCCTCCATGTAAAAAACTAAGTTTGTGTCTCAGTTGCTAACTGGTATGCACTCAGCAAAGGCCGCCAGGCTGACACTCAGTTGGTTGCCACCGAGTTAGGCTGGGACGGGGAGGCACACACGTCAGGCACATCACAAAGAAATGGAGACTGGGACTAAGATCAGGGTCATGGAGGGGACAAGGCAGAGGGGTGAGGCTGTAGGAGGGCAGGGCGAGGACAGGCTGCAGTCAGAGGCCCCGGGCCTTTCTGGGAGGGTTTGTGTAGATTGGCAGTGGTTTCTCTCTCTCTCTCTCTTTTTTTTTTTAAGATTTACTTATTTGAGAGAGAAAGAGAGTGCATATGAGTGGGGGAGGGGGGCGCAGAGAGAGAGAAGCAGGCTTCCTGCTGAGTGGGGAGTCTGACACGGGGCTGGATCTCATCATGACCCTGAGATCAGGACCTGAACCAAGATGGAGAGTCAGCTGCTCAACCCACTAAGCCACTCAGGCGCCCCACAGTGGCTTTTATCTTAAAGATAGATGAGGGGCTTGCTCTGTTCTCGGTACCTGGGTTGTTCTGGTGCTCTTTACTTTAAATTTTTTTTTTTTTTTTTGCTCTTTACTTTAAAATAGCATTTTTACCAAACTACAATTCACATACCATAAGACTCATCCTTTTGTTTTATTTTTAAAGATTTACTTATTCATGAGAGACACACACAAAACTCATCCTTTTAAAGTACTATTGGGGGGGTGGTGATCGTGTGAGGCTGGCTCAGTTGGTAGAACATGGATGGGACTCCTGATCTTGGGGTTGTGAGTTTGAGACCCAAATTGGGTGTAGAGATGACTTAAAAATAAAATCTTACCAAAAAAAAATAAATAATAAAGTGTACTATCAGGTGGTTTTTAGCATCTTCACAGAATTGTGCAGCAATCACCACTATCTAATTTCAGAACCTTTTCATGCCCCCAGAAGAAACTCTGGGTTCATCAGCAGTCATCTCCCACCCCCAGCAACTCCCAACCACTAGTCTACTTTCTGTCTATGAATTAGCCTACTCTGGATGTTTTGTATCAACAGAATCCTACACTTTGTGGTTTTTGTGTTTGGCTCCTTTGACTTTGTGCAGTGTGCTCAGGTTCATCCTTGTGACTGCACAAATCAGAACTCGATTCCTTTTCTTGGCTGAATAATATTACACAGTGCAGCTATGCCACCCTGTGTTTATCTGTTCCTCAGTCGACAGGCATTTGGCTCCTTTCCACATTTGGCCATCAGGAATAATGCTACTGTGAACATTTATGTACAGATTTTTGTGTGCACATGTGTTCATTTCTTTTGAGTCTCTGTGTGGGACTGCAACTGCTAAGCCGTGTGATAATCCTTACATTTAACCTTGAGAAAGTCCTAGATAGTTGTCCACAGTGGCTGCCCCATCTTATGGCTAACCAGTGCTGTAGGAAGGTTCCAGTTTCTCCACATCTTTGCCAACGCTTGTTATAATTTTGAATTTAGCCTTCTAGTGGGTTTGAAGTGGTATTTTGCTCTTTTTTTTTTTTTAAGATTTTATTTATTTATTCATGAGAGACACACAGAAAGGAAGAGACACAGGCAGAGGGAGAAGCAGGCTCCCTGTGGGGAGCCTGATGCAGGACTCGATCCCAGGACCCCAGGGTCACGACCTGAGCTGAAGGCAGACACTCAACCACTGAGCCACCTAGGTGCCCCAAGTGGCCTATTCTTGATTTCAGCTCAGGTCATGATTCCAGGGTCCTGAGATTGAGCCCTGCATCAGACTCTGTGTTCAGGGAGTCTGCTTAAGATTCTCTCTGTCCCTCTCCCACTACCTCTCCCTCCACTTATGTTCTCTCTCTCTCTCTCAAATAAAATAAATACATCTTTAAAAACAAAAAAAGATTAGGGAGAGGGAAGAGGCTGAGGAAGAGGAAGAAGCATAAGCAGGGAACCCAGCTTGGGGCTGGATCCCAGGACCCTGGGTTCTTGACCTGAGCCAAAGGTAGACTCCTCACTGACTGAGTCACTCAGGCGCCCCTAAAATAAATAAACCTTAAAAAGAAAGTACATTTAAAAGCAAGGGTTCCCAAATCAAACAAACAGAATTGGATACCTATTGTTTGCACCTCCTGCTCTCCGCCCACCCCCCCCCCCCCCTTTCTGGCAACTACTGATCTATTTTCTGTATCTCTGAATTTGGTGTTTTTTTTCTTTAAGATTTCACATATAAGGTGGATGAAAAAGTATTTGTCATTGTCTCATTTGACTTAGTGTAATGCCCTTTGGATTCATGCATGATGTCAAAAATAGCAAGGGGATCCCTGGGTGGCTCGGTGGTTTAGTACCTGCCTTCAGCCCGGGGTGTGGTCCTGGGGTCGCGGGATCAAGTTCCGTGTCAGGCTCCCTTTGTGGAGCCTGCTTCTCCCTCTGCCTGTGTCTTTGCCTCTCTCTCTCTGTGTGTGTGTGTGTCTCTCATGAATAAATAAATAAAATCTTAAAAAAAACTAGCAAGATTTAATTCTTTTTTTTATGGCTGAATAATATTCCAGTGTGTGTGTGTGTGTGTGTGTGTGTATGTGTGTGTAGACACCACAATTCCTTTATCCATTCATCTACTGATGGACACTTAGGTTATTTTCATATCTTAGCTATTGTAAATACTCTTCTATTTTCTTTTAAACATGTTATAGTTTTAGCTCTTACGTTTAGGTCTCTGATTCATTTTGAGTCAGTTTATATATTTCATGAGGTGGGAGTCCAACTTCATTCTTTTCCATGTGGCTGTCCAGGTGTCCCAGTACTATTTGTTGAAAAGATTTAGATCAATTTGGAGAGTATTGCTATCTTAACAATACTTAGTTTTCCAGTCTATAAACACAAGATGTCTTTTTCATTTATTTAGGTCTTTAATTTATTTAAAAAAATTTTTTTTTAAGTTTTCAATATAAATTTTTTTTTACCTTTTTTTTTGTTAGATTTATTCCTAAGTATTTTATTCTTTTTGGTGCTATTGTAAAAGGAATTATTTTCTTAATTTCATTTTCAGATTGTTTATTGCTGGTGTATAACAACATAACTGATTTTCGTGTATTGATCTTATATCTTGCAATCCTGCTGAACTCACTTATTATCTCAAACGGGTTTTTTTGTGCTGTTGTTGTTTTTGGTAGATTCGTTAGCAGTTTCTTTTTTTTTTTTTTAAGATTTTATTTATTCATAAGAGACAGAGAGAGAGAGAGAGAGAGAGGCAGAGATATAGGCAGAGGGAGAAGCAGACTCCTCACAGGGAGCCCGATGCAGGACTTGATCCTCGTACTTGGATTGGATCATGCCCTGAGCCAAAGCCAGAGGCTCAACTGCTGAGCCACCGAGGCATCCCTGGTTAGCAGTTTCTATAGACATGATCATGTCATCTTTGAATAGTTTCTTTCTTCCTTTGGATGCACTCATTTCATTTTCCTGCCTTATTACCTTGGCTAGAACCTCCAGACAATGTTGAATAGAAGTGAGAGTGGACGTCCTTCTCTGGTTCCTGATTTTAGAGGAAGAGCTTTAAGTGTTTTACTATTAAGTATGATGTAAGTTTTGTGCAGATGACCTTTATCAGATTGGGATAATTCCCTTCTATTCCTAGTTTGTTGATTGTTTTTTTTTTTTCTTTTTCATGAAAGGGTGTTAGATTTTATTAAGTGCTTTTTCTGCATCTATTGATTGTTCTGTCATTTGCTTTTAATATGGTGTATTGCATTGATTGATCTTTGGATTTTTGGATCATTATAGTATTCCTGGAATAAATCTCACCTGGCTGTGGTCCATAATCCTTTTTATATGTTGCCAGATTTGGCTTACTCATATTTTGTTGATATTTTTGTGTCTGTATTCATAAGAAATATCGGTCTTATTTTCTTGTGATGTTTTTGTCTAGCTTTGGTATGAGTATAATGCTGGCCTCATAGACCGGTTAGGAAGTATTCCTTCCTCTTCTATTTTTTGGAAGAGTTTGTGAAGGACCAGTGTTAAACCTTCTTTAAGTGTTTGTTAGAATTTACCAGGGAAGCCATTTGGACCTTTGATTTTTTTTTTTTTTTTTTTTTTTTTTTTTTTTTGTGGGAAAGTCTTTGAGCACAAATTCCGTCTCTGCTTGTTACAGGTCTATTGAGATTTCTTTTTCTTATGTATTTTTAAAGATTTTATTTATTTACTCATGAGAAACACAGAGAGGCAGAGACATAGGCAGAGAGAGAAACAGGCTCACCATAGGGAGCCTGATGTGGGACTTGATCTCAGGACTCCAGGATCACGCCCTGAGCCGGAGGCAGATGCTCAACCACTGAGCCACCTAGGTGTTCCTATTTTTTTTAAAGATTTTATTTATTCATTCATGAGACACACACAGAGAGAGGCAGAGACACAGGCAGAAGGAGAAGCAGGCTCCATGCAGGGAGCCTGATGTTGGACTTGATCCCGGTATTCCAGGATCATGCCCTGGACCAAAGGCAGACACACTTAACCTCTGAGCCACCAAGGTATCCCACTGTTTCTTTTTTTAAAGATTTTATTTATTTATGAGACATAGAGAGAGAGAGAGGCGGAGACATAGGCAAAGGGAGAAGCAGGGTGCATGCAGGGAGCCCAACTTGGGACTCGATCCCATGTCTCCAGAATCACACCCTGGGCTGAGGGCGGTGCTAAACCGTTGAGCCACCCAGGCTGCCCTCATTTACATTATTTAATTTTTGGCATAGTGTTTCTTTATAATCCATTTTTTATTTCTGAAAGGTGGGTAGGTTCCAGATTTTAGTAATTTGAGTCCTTTCTTGATTTCATTTAGTTAAGATTTGTCCATTTTGTTAATCTTTTTAAAGAACCAACTTTGGTTTTATTGATTTTTCTCTATTTTTCTATTTCCTGTCTTATTTATTGCCTCTGTAATCATTATTATTTCCTTCTTTCAGGTTGATTTGGCTTGTTTTTCTTTTTTTCAAGTTCTTAAGTGAAAGATTAATTTTTTATTTGAAATCTTTCTTTTAAAAATTTCTAAAAATGTTTGAAGATTTATTTATTATGTAATTGACATACAACAACCTGCAGTCTGTCTTTTTTACTTTTTATTTTTTGTAAGATTTTATTTTTAAGTCATACCTATGCCCGGGCAGCCTAGGTGGCTCAGCAGTTTAGCGCCGCCTTCAGCCCAGGGCCTGATCCTGGAGTCCCAGGATTGAGTCCCACATCAGACTCCCTGCATGGAGCCTGCTTCTCCCTCTGCCTGTGTCTCTGCCTCTGTGTGTGTGTCTCTATGAATAAATAAATAAAATCCTTCAAAAAAAAAGTCATACCTGTGCCCAGTGTGAGAGACTTGAATTCATGACTCCAAGATCAAGAGTTGCATGCTCAAAAAAAAAAGTTGCATGCTCTTCTGACTGAGTTGACCAGGCACCATTTTTTTAAGGTTTATTTATTTATTTGAGAGAGAGAGACAGAAGGGGGGGGGGGGGAGGAGAGAGAGAATCCCAAGCGAACTCCCCACCAAGCATGGAGCCTAGTGTGGGGCTCGATCTCACAACCTGTGAGATCACGACCAGAGCCAAAACCATGAGTTGGAAACCCAACACACTGAGCCACCAGGCGCTACCCATCCCCTTTAAATATAGGTGCCTACATCTGTAAATTTTTCTGGGCATATTGCTTTTACTGAACCTCTAAGTTTTGGCCTATATGTTGTGGCTTCATTTTCATTTCATCTCAGAGTATTTTCTTATATTCCTTATGTTTTTTTCTTTGACTCACTGGTTATTTAGGAGTGTGTTGTAAATTTCCACATACTTGTGAATTTTCCCAAATTTCCTTTTGTTACTGATTTCTTACTCCATTCCACTCTGGCCAGAGAACATACTTTGTGGGATTTCAGTCCTTTGACATTTATGAGTCTTGTTTTATGGTCTGACCTCAAATACAGCCTATCCTGGAGAATGTTCCATGTGCCCTTGATAAGAATGTGTATTCTGCTGTTGTTGGGTGGAGTATTCTGTGCAGGTTTGTTAGATCTCATTGGTTTCTGGTAGCATTCATATCTTCTGTTTCCTTGTTGATCTTTTGTCCAGTGTTCTATCCATTATTGAGGATGGGGTATTGACCTCCCTCATCTACTGCTGTTGACTTGTTTCCCTTGTCTCATGCTCTCTCTCTCTCTCTCTTTTTTTTTTTTTTTGAGATTTATTTATTTATTCCAGAGAGAGAGAGAGAGATAGAGAGAGAGAGGGGCAGAGACATAGGCAGAGGGAGAAGCAGGCCCCCCTCAGGAAGCCCAACGGTGGGACTCTGATTCCGGATCCTGGGATCATCTCCTGAGCCAAAGGCAGACACTCAACCACTAAGCCACCCAGGCGTCCTTCTCATGCTCTCTTTATGACTGCTTGGTAGTCCTCAGTACAGCCCAGCCCTATCAGGTCCACTTACTCTCCTGCATGACCTTTTGGTTTCCCCCTCCTGACAGATGCTTGGGGTAAAGTGACAGGTCTGTGCATCTGCTGTGCCCAGGGCTGAGCCCTAGAAGGGGTTTGGTGTGTTGGAGTGGGAGCAGATATAGAATTGTCTTGCCAGGTCTGCCAGGAAGGACTGTGCCAGGGTCCTTATTGACGTGCCAATGAAGGTCTCCTTTGATGCCATCACCCTTATCAACCAATCTTGTGGAAGAGTGTCCTATGTGTGCCAGGCATGGGCCTCATGTGACTTGTCCTTCTAATCTTGCTGACAACCTGATGGGGTGGGCACTGGTACTATCCCATTCTTATAGATGGAGAAACTGAGGTCCAGGGAAATGAAGGCCCTTGTTCAGGTCTCACAGTGAGGCTGTGGCTGAGCTGTCCAGCTGCAGCCTCTGTACTCTCCCCACTGTCATGATCTGCTGGCCAGTTTCTCCTTACAGGGAGCTATGACTGCCTGTCCTGTCTTCAGAGTCCAGGAGCTTCTTTCCATCTTTGTTTCTGGTGCTGTGACCAGGATGGTGCTGGCAGATGGGGACAGAAATGAAGCCAGTTGGGTTGGTGCCTCCCTGGTTGAAGGGTGGGGTTGTTGTGTGTGGTGTTAGCTTAGGTGGCTTTGGTCCAGGTGACCAAACCTCTCTTGTGGCTTCAGTTTCCCCATCTGAAAAGCAGGATTGGTAAGAGCCACTGTGAAGGTGGAATGAAGACTTGTGTGCACAGAGCTCAGCTCAGTTCTGTGTTGTATGCACCCTGGAGATGCCATCCTCTCTTACCATCTGCTCCCAGCACCTGTTGTGTGCCAGGGACTGTGCTGGGTATGGGACAGTGAACAAAGCAGACTGTTTAGAATGGGGACCCATATGCAGGGAGGAAGCCTGGAAAGGGGACAGAGCTCATTCTGGGGAAGCACTCAGGGGACCTCTCCTGACACATGCCGGCCAGCCAGTGTCTGGAGGAAGAGTGGAGGGCTCTGTGAGGGGCACCTGGTGGCAGAGGAGCCCAGGAGTAGACTGATGGCATCAGGGCCTGGAGGCGGGAGCCAAGGAACCAGCAGAGAATGGCAGGGAGGTGATGGGGCATTGGTGTTGTACCTCATGGGCTGCGAGGAGGATACTGGTTTTGTCCTGCATTTGCTGGAAGCCACAGTTGGGTTTTAAGCATGTGAGCAGCATGATCTGACTTGTGTTTTAAAAACTCTTGCTGGCTGCCAGGCTGAGAACACACAGGGCAGGGGCAAGTATGGGGCATGGAGGTTTGGGGAGCATGGCTGTGACCCAGGGGACTCAGCCTAAGGGTTTGGGACTTTGCAGGGGACGGGGTGGGGTGGGATGTGTTCAGGCATGTTGAAGGCAGGATCTGCTGAGAAATCGGCTGTTGAGGGAGGGAAAGATAGGGCCTAAGAAAGGGCGGTAAGGCCATCCTGTCTTGTGTGACACTGGACAGTTCCTCGCCCTATCATTTGGAAGGGGCTCTGGGAAGGAGATTGGGGAAGATAGACACCCATTCTCCTATTTGAAGAAGGAACCTGCAAAGAGGATGATTCTGGAATGCTGGGAGTGTGGTGGGGTATAGCCTGGCTTTGTTTTCTGCCTATTTACATCCTGCCCCTGGATTCAGTGGAGCTCCTCGGACGGTGACCTACGCAGAACTAGGGATCCATATGTGGCCAACCAGGCCATAGAGGTGCAGTGGGGACTCACTGACGCCCCAGCCCCGCACTGTCTTCTATCCTCACCACACCCCATTTTATAGATGAAGAGCCTGGCCCCAGACCTTGCTGCCAAGGTCACACAACTGGCATGCAGCTGACGTGGCCGTGTGACACCATCTGTCTGTCTGCTGCAGGGTAGAGCAGTGGGGATGCTCAGGTGGCTCCCAGGAGGGCAGAATGAAGAACTTGGGTGCTCAACTGCCAGTGTTTTGTCTGTCGCCTACGAAAATGCTGCTTGGCTGGCTGACTGATTGCTTTGGTGCTTCTCAGTACAACTGAAAAGTTAAAAATTAATATATAATTATTTAATATATAATCAAATATAAGATTTAACATATGTATATATATTAAAGATTTATTTATTTGAGAGAGAGTACACAAGCAGGGGGAGCAGCAGACACAGGAGAGGCCAGGCTCCCTACTGAGCCAGGAGCCCAACACAGGGCTGGAACCCTGGGACCCTAACCTGAACCGAAGGCAGACGCTTAACTTACTGAACCACCCTGGTGCCCCCAAAATTGATATTTACCTGTTATAAAGGTTATGAAAAAGTTGTGGAAGACCAAAATTCAAGTCATGTAGGAAACTGTCAAAACAAAGTTTTTCCATTTGCATTCCATACAAAACTTTCATCAACGGTCATGCATCCCCTCCAAGTTTGTTGTCCTCACACAGCAGAAAATTAAAAGGGCATTAAAAGGGTTTTTTGGAGGACACAGTCTGTTTTGTGCATCACACTTTGCTTTCAGCACTGCGGCCTGGATTGCCTCCCAGGCCAGTTTTGGGATTGATTTAGCCAATTCCATGCTGATGGACATCTAAGTGGTTAACAGATTTCACCCTGGAAAGCACTGCCACAGGAAGAGGCCGTCCTTGCGGACCCACTCAGGGGACTGAAAATAGGGTGACGAGGGGCAGGGGTGTCCGTAGGGGACAGTTAAGCCTCTCAAAAGAGTTGATATTGAATTGAATCCTTTTTTTAAGAAAAGATTTTATTTATTCATGAGGGACACAGAGAGAGAGAGAGGCAGAGGGAGAAGCAGGCTCCCTGTGGTGAGCCTGATACAGAGCTCAGTCGAGCCAAAGGCAGACACTCAACTACTGAGCCACCCACGCATCTCCTGAATTAAGTGCTGAGTGACCACAGGAAGCCAGGATTGTGGAACGGCTCAGAGGAGATGGTCATTCCAGGCAGATAATCAGCACGTGCAAAGGCCCTGCACAGAAGTAGGTTTGGCCTGTTTGCTGTACCTTGGCCAGCAGTGTGGTTGAGGGAGTGTGTGAGTGTGGGAGTGAGGGAAAGGAAGAGACAGGGCAATTACTCAGGGCCTTGGAGGCTATTGGGAACACTTTGGAGCAGGAGAGGGTAATAATGGGATTCATATTGTGTCCAGTTCTCCTTTGTTGACATAGGGCAAATGGTCTCTTTCAGGCACCATGGTAAGAACTTCGCAAATCCAGGGACACCTGGGTGTCTCAGCGGTTGAGCATCTGCCTTTGGCTCAGGGCGTGATCCTGGAGTCCTGGGATCGAGTGCCACATCGGGCTCCCTGCATGGAGCCTGCTTCTTCCTCTGCCTGTGTCTCTGCCTCTCTCTCTGTGTCTCTCATGAATAAGTAAATAAAATCTTTTTTTTTTTTTTAAAGAACTTTGTAAATCCTTCCAACTACTATCTGAGGCAGGTGACATTATCTCCACCTAACAAATGAGGAAACTGAGGCACAAAAAGGTGACCAGACCTGCCCTGAGTCCAGAAAAGAATGGGCAGTTCCTGGATTCCACCTGGGGTCTGAGAGGCCCATGAACCACAGCTGCTAGTCTCCATGGGCCACTTCCTGCTTTTGCTCCTGGCCTGGCATCCAAGTGAGACCTTGGAGCAGGTGACCCTATGGCTGAGAGCCAAAGGTGGGGCTGGATCTGGAACCTGCAGGATTCCTGAGCAGGGAGGAGGCTGCCTGGAATTTGTGAATGGGTGGCACCAGGAGTGGGATTGTGAAAGTCAGCAAGACTGCCCACCCCCACCTGAGCCTCTGTCTCATTGGACAGTGGCAGGTTTGATCCTTCATCCCACAGATGTCGGTCACCTGCCTCTGTATTGAAAGCTGAGGAGGGACCAGAGAACGTGCCAGGCAGAGGACCCTGCTCCCGTGAGGCTGCCACTCTAATGAGTGGGTAGTGTGGAAGGGACAGACCATAGCCCTATGAACACATCAGTAAATTGGAAGATGCCAGTAATGAGAAGAAGAATGGGAGTAATGAGAAGAATTGAGCAGGATGGTATATGATAGAGCAGGACATGCTTCATATTCAGGGGGTGCCAGGTGGTGGGTACAGAAGTGATGGTTTGGCCAGGAGTTGTTGGCCTTGTAAATGTTGCAGGAAGAGAATTCTAGGCTTAGGGAACAGCCAGTGCAAAGGCCCTGAGGCAGAACTGTACCTGTTTGGGGGGAAACATAGCAGGGAACTGTATAGCAGGTAGCTGAGTGAGTGAGGGGGAGGGCTGGTGGGTGACTGGGCAGGTTGTTTGTGCAGGGCCTTGTGGGCCTCAGAGAGGACTTGGGATTTTACCCTGAGGGAGGTGGGAGCCTTGGGAGGCTTCTGAACAGAGGGGGGACATGCTCTGACGTGGCATCCACAGATGCCCTGTGGCCACTATGGCAGTGAGGGTGGGTAGCCTGAGAAGCAGCAGCAGCCCTGGGCCAGGCAACTACGGATGTCCTGCATGATGGCCTTGAATATGCAGAGAAGTGGGCCAGTTCATGCTCCATCTGGAGGTGGAGCCAGCAGTGCTTGCTGCTGGGCGGGGTGGGAAGTGAGAGGTGGGAAGAGCCCTGGGTCTATAGTCTGAGTCAGTCGGCCTGCCCTTTGGGGTAACCACAAGGACACAGTGGCACCTGCCTGGGGCCACAATGAGGGCTGGGCTCTGGGTGACCAGTGGTTACCGTTGGATGGTGTCCAGATGGATGGTAATGAGGCAGGGACTAGGTGGGGACTGGTGGAGGATGTAGACTAGATGGCGCTCCAGAGGCCCAGCGATGAGCTCTACCTTTGTTCTAGCAAAACCACAAAGGAGGCCATGGGGCTGTGGGGGTGTTCGGGGTGGGGGGGTCTGCCTCGTTGACATCCCACCTGTGTTCCCATCACAGCTCTGCTCCTTCCTCGCTGAGTTGCCTGGGCATGTCCTGAAACTGAGCCGTAGTCTGCCTATCCAGGAAATGGGGGTATCGCCCCTGGTGTCGTTCTTTTGGGTGTTGCTAGAGGGTTTGCTGAACTGTTGCCAATGATGGGGTTAGAGTTGGGCTAGGGAGGCAGCCAGTGGTCTGTATATGGGCTCTTATTAGGCTGAGAGAGTGAACTGGGTACAAACAGGTCCCTGGAGCATGGGCCTCCTTCTGAGGGCTCTTCCTGCGGCTGGTGTTGTGTTGAGGTCTCATAGCCACACTGAGGCTTTGAGCGACCCCCATGAGGATATGGTGATGAGGAAGGGTGAGGGGTGACCTGGGCCCTTAGCAGCTCTGACTCATCCTCTGCTGGCTTATCTGTTTGTTTTCCCTCCCCTGGGAAGGCGTCCACCTGCCCACTCATCAGCCTGCGTTTTAAGCCTCCATTGTTCCCTCAGGCAGGCGTCCCCACCCCTAGCCTAGAAGCCAGGGGGCCTGGTGGGATCTTATGCTCTGTTCAAACAGCAGTAAATAAATAAACAGCTGGGGCTTCTGATCCGCCCTGGTGCCGCCTCCTGTTGTGCCTTTCCCTCCCTGACCACTTTTCCCCTGGGAGCCCTCATTACTTCCTAGGAGAGGTGGCTCGTTTTAGGGCTTGGAAACTGAGGCTCCAAGAGGGTGAAGTGACTTGTGCAGGTCAAGCGGCCAGCGGGGCCTCCCTGAAGGATGAGTGGCATCCTCTCATCCCATAGATGGCCGTGCCAGTGCCCAGAGAAGGTGGAGACCTTCCTAGGACCACACAGCTCATGAGGGCGGGGCTGGGCTTTGAACCCAGGCTCTCTGGTTCCAGAGTCTGTATTCCTCCTGGCCACTCAACAAACATCTAATGAGCACCTGCTGTATGCCAGGCACTGTTCTAGGTGCTGACGAGTCAATAGTGACTAGACCAGGTGAAGTCGTGTGCTGTCACAGGACTGGACTTCCTGTTGGAGGCCATGTAGTGGGAGTGAGAAGGGATATGTGTTGGGGGTGGGGTGCGAGCCACTGCATTTCCCCATGGGTAAGTGGGCAATACCTGTTGGGGAAGGGTTTCCTGGCAGAGGTAGAAGTTCCTGCCAAGGCTGGAAGCCAGAAGTGCAGAGATCCCAGAGGAGAGGATGCAAGGGTAGGGTGAGGGTGGTGGGATGGGCAGGTAGAAGACTGTCAGATGTGGAATGGATCCTGTGACTTTAGGAGGGAGGTTTGGAGCCCCAGTCTTGGCTTTAGAAAGAGAACTGTCTGTAGCCCCAGAAGGAGAATCTTGGGGCCAGACCTGGGCCCGGTGCAGAAATGGTCATGGTTAATACTTACTGAACCCTGACTCTGTGCCAGGGAACAGTACAGACCCGGGATCCTGTCCTGGGGAGTTTCGTGGTGGAGAGGGATGGGTAAGCAGATGGGTGGGTTGGAGTGTGAGTGGTGAGGGAAAAAATGAGGGTAGGAGGGACATAGGGAGGGGGTTGAAGCTCTGAGCGAGGGTGGGAAGTCTCCGTAGGGAGGTGTCCTTTGACACCAGAGCTGGTGGGGGGGCCTGCGTCATGGGGAGGGGTGCCTCTTTGGTGCCCAGCTGACCCCTGGGGTGGGCAGAGCTACTCCATCTTACTCACCAGGAGACCCAGACGAGAGAGACAGGGAAGTTGGCCCAAAGTCACACCACGTGCAGGGCAGCCTGGGTGTACAGCAGCCCTCATTGCAGGGGTGGGCGGGTTGGTTCAGGGTAGAGGAAGCAGATGACTGAGGCTTGAGAGTTGACTCTAGATGAGTGGGCAATGTTCCAGGCAGAGCTACTCGGGGAGGTGGTGGCCTTCCCAGGGGAGGGAAGGCCCTGAGAGCTACTCCTGCTGCCTTGTGTCAGGAAACCATCTGGGTGGGTCTGGGAGTGTAGCTGTCCGACAGGCCCTTCCTCTGGAGCCTCTTGGGAATTTCTGGGGAGTTGCTTTTGGGGGGAATGTTGGTGCTCTTTCCACTCTGCAGTCTGAGAACTTCTGGAAGCACAGATGGAGGAATCCAGGGTGACTGGTGCTCCCAGGCTGGTGTGCAAGGCTGCCCCTCGAGTCATGCCACCTTTGCCCGGGGCTGTACCCTCCCATCATCCTTCCCTCTCACCGCCAAGTCCCAGCCCCAGAAAGCTGCCTTCCCTGCATGTGCCCAGAGCTTTTGGGGTGCTTTTGGGGTTCTGTTGGGCTTCATGCTGGTCCTCTTCTGTTCTTCTGAGGCTCTCATTGTCCGTTGTCTGTGGCATTACCATTGTCCTTGTGGTGCCTGGCCCCCTAGATACGCCCAGAACAGTCACAGGACAGCATGTGCCAATACCAGTGACTGAAGGCTTGGCCCCGGCTGGGGAGATGCCAGCGGCTTTTGAGTCAGATCTGTGGGCCCAGATGCCGGATGACCGGGGGGTCAGAGGCCAAACCCCATGAATTTCAGTCCACATTCCTACTGCTCCCTGAGGCCTAGTGACCTTATTTTTTGTTTGTTTGTTTGTTTGTTTTAAATAAATGCATACACTCAGGAAACCACCGGACAAATCAAGATAGAGGATGTTGTCATCATTCCAGAAAGTTCCCTTGTGCCCATTCTAATCAGTTCTGCAAAGGGAACCAACTGCTCTGATTTCTATCTCCAGAGACTAGTTTTGCCTGTTCAGGTGTCCCCTCTGACTCAGCAGGAGAAACAAGGGCATATGTCTACAAGAGGCATGTATGAAAATGCTTATAACAGCTGTATGTACATGACCCCAAACTGGAAAGACCCCAAATGTCCCATCAACTAGAGAACAGATGAGCAAACTGGCCCGTCCATGCCAGAGAGCACGGGTCAGTGGTGAAAAGGATCCTGGGTCAGTGACACACACAGCATGGGGGAAGCACAGAGACCGGTGTGAGGGATTTGTTCCTATGCTTCTGTATTGTCCGGTCACTGACCCGTTCTGTTGCCTCGAAGAGGTGGAGTGGGAGATTCTGGTGAAGGACGCATACACTGTCACTGCTGCCGTCACCACATCTGTGTCGGAGGGCTGGTATGGATGGTTTCCAGGACACTGTGGCTCTGATGTGCAAGGGGTTGCCTTGCCTCTCAGCCAGGTGACCTGGGCCTCTGGGAAGGTCAGGGTCAGGGCCATGTGTGGTGCCTGAGAGGTTAACAGCCACTAGCAGGCCTGGGAGAGCCTGGCATCTGGCACGAAGTGGCTTTGCTCTCCTGGAGACCCTGGGATGCCCCCTCTGGCAGGGGTCATGGTGAAGAACTGACTTTAGGGCCTGGTGATCTGGGGGCCTCCTTGTTGTTTCCCGCCCTGCCCATTCTATACCCTGACATGTAGCTCACCTCGTTTCTCCTTCTCAGAGGGGCCTTTTCTGACCATCCCAGTTCCCAAGCTCTCTTACCCCCATAGTGTGTCATCTTTGACTGCCCCCATCTCATGGGGCCCCCATCAACATGTCCACACGGTGTTCCCAGCACCTCCATCATGCTCCATGGGTGACCCCTGAGGTGTAGAGGGTGACTTTGCTGCCAGGGGCCGTGGGCTTCGTCTTCCTGGGGCTCATGAGTGTCCTCGGGGGGTTCTTCGCTCTCTCTCAGCCCCTCCCACCCTCCATGTTTGTGACTGTCTGTCTCCTAAACTGCTCTTAGTTCTGTCCGGTGTCTGCCCACTGCTGTCCAGTGTCCTTGCCAGTCTTGGTCCAGCCACTGTCATTACACATGTGTGTACCAGTGTGGATGCCTCTAGCCTGCCTGCCTCTGGACTCCCACCCTTGCCTTGACAGCCACTAGAGGGTTCTTTTAAAACCACATTCCCGGGATCCCTGGGTGGCGCAGTGGTTTAGCGCTTGCCTTTGGCCGAGGGCGTGATCCTGGAGACTCGGGATCGAATCCCACATCGGGCTCCCGGTGCATGGAGCCTGCTTCTCCCTCTGCCTGTGTCTCTGCCTCTCTCTCTCTCTCTGTGTGACTATAATAAATGAATAATAAAAAAATAATAATAAAATAAAACCACATTCCCTAAAAGCACCCATAGTTAGAATCCCGAAACCCCATCTGGCTGCCTTGCTCTAAGAATGATGACCAGCCTCCTCACTGTGATCTCCAGCACCACAGACACGCCACCCCTCTCTGGGCCTGTCTGCCTGAGTGTGCCCTGCTCTACTGTTCTGGCTGTGCCCCTGTGGGGCGTTTGGAGCTCTGCTGCCCCTAGTCTCACAGGCTGGGCTACAGTTCCCTGCAAGTGTGTGGGGCCAACCTTACAGGGTCACTGCCAACACCCTGGGCACAGCCAGTGGAGGTGCTGCAGAAGTGCAGTGGGGCTGTCCACAGGCGGTCCTGCATAGTGTATGCCAAAGTGCACCTTCTCCCTGGAATGCCCACTGGATTATTAGCACATTCCTAGGGATTATGACAACTAGTCTGGGCTGAGAACCAGTGGCCTCCTCTGCGGCCTTTCAGGCTCCCAGCAGGGGTTCTCAACACTAGTAGGTGCCCACCTGAGACTCTGGTTGTCACAGCTCTGGGGAGTGGGATGGTGGCCATGGCTCTACACTGAGAACCCCAGGATGCTTGTCTTGTTGTATATGGGCCACACCTGCCTAGTACCACTTCTCCTGTGTCCTACACAAATTTCAGATAATTTTTTTTTAAGATTTTATTATTCATGAGAGACACAGGGAGGGAGGCAGAGACATAGGCTGAGGGAAAAGCAGGCTCCCTGTGGGGGGCCTGATATGGGACTCGATCCCAGGACCCTGGGATCACAACCGGAGCCGAAGGCAGATGCTCAACCACTGAGCCACCAGGCACCCCACAAAGTTCAGATAGTCTGAACATTTACCTAGGTGCAAACCTTGTTTGAAATTCTCTGAGCCTAGGGATGCCTGGTGGCTCAGCTTTATCGAGGGATTGTTTATGTATTAGGAAATCTACCCATTTCAAATGCCGGGATATTTTTAGTAAATTTTCAGTAAATGTTAAGTAAGCAGCACCACAGTTAAGTTTTAGAATGTTTCCAGCACCTTAGAAAGCTCCCTCCTCATTTCCTACCCCTGGGCAAGGACTGATCTACTTCCTGCCTATATCTATCGATTTGTCTTTGGGGGACATGAAACACATCATATTTTGTCATCAAATACTTTTATTTAGTCTTTATGTCAGACATATGGCATTATATTTATTACATGTATGTAGGAAATGGAGTGATCTCTTTTGGGTGGTAGTGGGGAGATTGTTCAAATATCTATCTGTCAGTGAAAGGGCTCTCTGGGTGTGCTGGGCCTGGAAGACAGCCAGCCAAAGGGAGATAGTTTCATTCATCAGCAACCTTCTTTCCAGTCACTCCTCTGCCCCCTGTTGCCTCAGGACCCTCTGAGGTCAGAGCGCTCCCCAGTTCCTGGCTGGGACTGGTGTCTTTGGTGACATTGCCCCAATTGCAAGACTGCATTGCTTCACATGTGTGGTCACACTTCCTGCCCCTCAAGCCAGCGGAGTGAGTAACTTCTCTCCTTTTCCTCCCACAGGGACTTCCTTCCCCGAGGTTCAGGAATCGTCACCAGGCGGCCTCTCATTCTGCAGCTCATCTTCTCAAAAACAGGTACAGTGGGACCGCTTGCTGCTGCAGCAGCAAGAAATGAGCGTGGATGCAGTGCCCAGCAGGAGTGAGGCGCTGATGGTGGTGTCTGGGGTCTTGGGCTGTCATTTGGGGGTTGAATTTGCATTCTCCACCTGTGTAGCATATTTGAAGCACGGCTGAGTTGACACGTGAAAGGGCTCTTTGGGCACGCACCCGTGTCCTCCATCGTCAAGGCTAGGCTGCTAGGTGCCATGTTTGCTTGCTATGCTGTGGATAATGCATTTTTGCTGAATGCTTTCAAAACTAGTAGCAGACATTGTGACATGTCAACCCAGAATGCTTCAGTGTGCCTCCCCTCTCACTAAAGACACCTTCCTACAGTCACAGAACCACACCCAAGAAAAGTAATTGTCCCTGCATGCTCTCTGATGCCCGGTCCATACTCATCTTGCCAGTTGTCCACCAGAGAGCTTCCCTGGCAGGGTTTTCAGCTGCTCTGATCAGTCCCCTGAGACACTCCATTGTCCTGTCCCCTTCTTTGTTAGAGCAGCATCACCACCATGTCTGTTTTGATCATGACATTGGCTTTGGGGAGAGGCCCATCCATTGAATATAGAATAGCCCCCTTGTAGATTTTTTTCCTGTCTTCCTCCTCAGTGGCCACGGTTTATCTCTATTCTTTCTACAAGTATCTGGCATGAGGTGGGCATGTCTCCGGGCATAAAACCCACTGAGGCCTCCTGGGAAATCATCTCAGGTCAGAAGCTGGAAGGGGCCAGGAGAGCTCTCAGGGCATGACCTCTCCTCTCTCCAGAGCCCTGTGTGGCCTCCATGCTGCTTTCCCACTGACCTGGAATATTAGCCTTGGTTGATTCAGCATTCAGTGGGCGCCAGCCTCACTGCGCGGCCCGGTTAAACACACCCGTGCTAGGAAGCCACCTGACACACCCCCATTTCATGGGGAAATTGAGGCTTATCCAGGCCACCTGCCCTTACACTGGGCCCCAGATCCAGGTTGGGCACAGGCCAGTCAGACCTCAGACCCTGCTCCTTGCTCTGCCCCAGGCTCTTTTTCATCTTTGACTCCGCCCCGCTCCGCTCCTCCTCCTCTCTGTGAGCTCTGCCATGTCATAGGCCACAGGCGGGCCAATGGGCTGCTTCCTGTGGATTCAGGTGTCCAATCAGCTGGCCCAGGACTGTCAGCCGCGGAGCCGCAGTTTCAGATGACAGTGGTCAGAGAGTCGCACAGGTCTTGGCCCAGTGGGTTTCCGCTCTCCATTCAGCAGGTTGGTAGAGGGTGGGGGCTGAGGAGATGCATTTTTAATGAGCTCCCAGCTGCTACTGCTGCTGCTGCTGCTGCTGCTGCTTCTGGCTCCTGGCCACACGGGGAAAACCTCTGCCTTGGTGGGTCGGCCTTGCCACCTAAGACTGCCTGGGTTCAGATCGTGACTGCAGCTTCCTGGCCTCAGGGACCCTGGGAAGGGACTGCTGCTCACGATGTGTTTCCTGTCTGGAAAGATAATAATAGCTCTGACTCTGTCGGTTGCCATGAAGACCACGTCATTCAATACGTTCAACATGCAGCACAGCGCCTGGCGCACTCCCGATTCTCCCTGTGTGGTGCTGACTTGGGCTGCGGTTTTGTGCTTTCTGCCGGCCTGTTCCAGATGGCCTGCTGGGAGAACAGGTCGGCTGGCTTTCTGCACTGGAAGATGGCAGGCTGTGTCATGGTTGGAGGGCTCCCTCTTGTCTCCATGGTGGCCGTCACCCAGCTGTGGTCCACTGAGCACTTAGTGCATGCTGTGGGCTGGGCCAGGTCCAGGACACAGCAGTGATAGGACCGAGGCTACTGCCACCACCTGCCCCCTGCCCACCTGGCATTCCCATTGGTGCGAGGGGACAGAAGGGGGAGACTTGGGGTAAGACCAGGAGGGAGACAGGCAGGCCTGGCTCCCACCAGATTGAAGCATGTGTGGAGAAGGGAAAGTGACTAACTTCATCCTAGAGGATGGGGCATCCCAGGGCTTTTCTGAAGAAGTGATTTTGGAGCCAAGGCTGACTGGTGTGTTGGGGTGTCAGGCAAGAGGGAGCTCTTCCTAGCAGAGAGAGGTAGCTATGAAGAGCATTGAAGGCAGAAAGCTCTGAGGGCTCACATCAGCTCAGTGTCTGACCTGGACTAATGCTGGGGTCACCATTCCTGTCATCTCCACTTTACAGAAAAGAGAACTGGGGCTTCCAGAGGTGAAGCCACTTGCCCAAGAGTGCACAGGAGGGTCCTCATGAGAGCCAGCCTTAAACTTACTTGGTGGGGTGCCCCCTTAGGGGAAGTGTCGCCTGACCAGATCTTGTGGTTGCTGGTGAAAAAGAGACTGCAGGAGCCAGCCTAGGGCAGGGGACCCAGAGGAGGTAGGAGTGGTGCCCGAAGGTAGATGGGGACAGGATGGCTGCCGTGGAGGTAGAATCCTGGTTGGATCCTGTTGGGCTGGCAGTGGAGGTGGGAAGTGAGGCTCAGGTGTCCCATATGGAAGTGGCCCTTGCTGTGTTCCAGCACACATATGCTTCTTTCTCCACCTGACTGTGGCATTTCCAGTATCTTATTGCTGGCAGCAGAGTGTGTGCCCATTCTGTGCTGGATCTCAGCCAGATGCCAGGGAGGCAGCGTGGGGGTGGCAGACATAGGATGCTGTGGTCAGTCTGACAGGGGAAAGGACTGGAGGTGTGGGACATATTGGCCATTGGATATACTTTGGGCCAGGGGCCCAGGGAGAACATTCTGGGCAGGGGCAGGAGCATGTGCAAAGCTGTGAAGTGGGGCTGGCATGGAGGGGCAGGAGGCAGGTGACATGGCCTGGCAGTCTGGTGAGGGATCAGGCAGTGAGAGCCCAAAGAGCGCGTGGTGGGGGAAGAGACCAGCTCAGCCCATTGGCTGTCTTGTGGAAGGAGCACAGACAAGGGCAGGAGTGCAGGCAGGGAAGCCTGGGAGAGGTTAGCTTGGAACCAGGCAAGAGGTGATGAGGCCCGGCCCAGGGCAGTGCTGTGGGGGTGAAGGGCAGTCCAGGGTGATAACAGAGGTGCCTGGGATGGGTGGGATGTGGAACACCCCACTCAACAGGGAGGAAGCTAAGTGTAGTGTGGGACAAAGTGATTGATGGAGGGCCCTCTAGGGGCTATGTGGGGCTGTATTGCTTCTAGAGAGTAGACTTTTTTTGTCCAGCTGACTCTGGAGAACAGGACTCTGGAGCCAGACAGCTACCCTTTATTGTCTGGGGACTGGGGCAGGTGGCCTCCCTCTCTGTGTCTCAGCTTCCTCATCTAAAATGGGTGGCTCAGCGGTTTAGCGCCTGCCTTTGGCCCAGGGCGCGATCCTGGAGTCCCAAGATCAAGTCCCACATTGGGCTCCCGGCATGGAGCCTGCTTCTCTCTCCTCCTGTGTCTCTGCCTCTCTCTCTCTCTCTCTCTCTGTCCATCATGAATCAATCAATCATAAAATAAAATAAAGTAAAATAAAATAAAATAATAAAATAAAATGGGGGTGACAGTGGTACCTCCCTTGTGGCCCTGGCACCCCATGTGGCTTTGTGTGGCTGTTGCCTCCTATGGGGTCTAGAGCCCCATGATGTGGCTCTGCAGCTGGGCTGCAGTCCTGAGGCTCAGTGATGCCTGGCTTCTGGTCCAGACTGGTCTTGGTGAGCCATTACTTTTAATCTGCTTAGTTTAAAAATTACCTAAGACCACATGGGGCTCCGGGCTGGCTTAGTCAGTAGAGCGTGCAATTCTTGATCTTGTGGTTGTAAGTTCAAGTCCCACATTGGATGTAGAGGTTACATAAAAATAAAGTCTTAAAAAAATTGGGGATCCCTGGGTGGCTCAGCGGTTTAGTGCCTGCCTTCAGCCCAGGGCATGATCCTGGAGTCCCAGGATCGAGTCCCACATCAGGCTCCCTGCATGGAGCCTGCTTCTCTCTCTGCCTATGTCTCTGCTTCTCCCTCTATCTCTCATGAATAAATAAATAAAATCTTTAAAAAAAAATTACCTAAGACCGAAGCCACCAAGAAGTTTGATGGCTCATGGATGAACCCTGCTTCTCCTTGGGTATCACCCCTTGGCCTCATAAACCCTGGGTGCTGGGGACTGTTCTTGTGTGGAATGTAGCCTCCTAAGCCTCCCTTCCCTTGACCTTGGCTGGTGCTCTCAGGGCCCAGAGAGGGCATGGCAGGGCTTGGCTTCCAGCTTCCCACTCAAAGCTTTGTGCCCCCAACAGGGCTTTGTTGGCCTCTGGGACATCACCTCCTCCTGGTCCCTAGCTGCTGCTCCAATCCCCCTCCAGGAGATTCATGCCTCCGGGCCTTTGCCCTCACTGTGTGCCCTCACTGTGTTCCCTCCCTGGAACGCCCTGCCCACTTTTCTTGCCCTTGTTCTCCTCCTCCTCCTCCTCTTCTCCTGGGTGAGCCACAACCCCCTTTCCTTTTTTTTTAATTTTTTTTTTTATTTATTTATGATAGTCACAGAGAGAGAGAGAGAGAGAGGCAGAGACACAGGCAGAGGGAGAAGCAGGCTCCATGCACCGGGAGCCTGATGTGGGATTCGATCCCGGGTCTCCAGGATCGCGCCCTGGGCCAAAGGCAGGCGCCAAACCGCTGCGCCACCCAGGGATCCCCACAACCCCCTTTCCATCATTACTGCCTTAGTTCCTCTACAGCACGTAACCTCATCCTGTTCTTATATTTTCTTAATGGTTCTCTCCCCACAAAATGTCAGTGCCAGAGGGCAGGGATGCTGACCTGCTTTGTCCACAACTCTCCTATGCCCAGCACAGAACCTGGCACCCAGTGAGTGCCCCGTCAGCATTAGCCAGGTACCTGAGCATGCTCTGTGGGCTGCTGCTGTGCCTCTCCTCTCCTGGTGGAAGGAGGGTGGTATTATCAACACCTCTTTCTCTAGCACCTCTCCCCATGAGCCTGGCACTGGCAGGGCCTTTTCTGTAAAGCTGGCAGACTGCAACATTCAGGGCATGGGCCTTTTGTTTTGATGAGGAAACAGAGTCAGGCTGGGGGCTGACCAGGATGCCAACCGGGGCTGTCACTTGTTCTACTAGTGTATGTGGGTTTTTTCCACATTACCATGCAGCTTCCCAGTGCTCAGTGGACATTGATTGGGTGGCCTACAGTCACCTCCATTCTGACACTGCCTGCCTGGAGATAGTGTCCCATCCCCCAGGAGAAGGGGTCCAACCAGACTGTTGTCTCCACCCTCACTGTGAGTCACGAGTCGAGTCACGAGTCCAGGTCCATCACCTGTGCTTCTTGCCCCCTGGCTGTGGATCTGGGGTTCCCAGGGCCCCCTCCTCAGAGCAGCTCACAGAGCTCAGGGAGACAGCTTACTCTCCTGGATCAGTGGTTAATGTAAAAGGATAGAGCAGCTGGGTAGCATCTCCACATGCTCACCACTCAGGAAACTCTCTGAGCACCTTCCTTTTGGGATTTTCATAGAGTCTCATCACATAGGCATGATTGATTAAATTACTAGCCATTGGTGACTGACTGAACCCTAGCCCCTCACCCCTGTCCCCTGTCTCCTCTCCGAGGTGGGGGTGGGTAGGGATGGGTAAAAATTCCAACCCTCTAATCACATACATTGGTCTCTCTGGCAGGCAGTCCCCATCCCTTAGTGCTTTCCAAATGCTACCTCATTAGCATAAACTGATGTGTGGTTGAAAGGAGCTTGTTAGGGATGTTAAGACACCTCTATTACTCTTGTCACTTAGGGCTTTCCAAGGGTTTTAGGAGCTCTGTGTCAAAATGGAGGGAAATATATGTATTTCTTAATGATAAATACCAATAGCATGTTTTCCCAGTGGCAGTGTGCCCTAGACTGGGAGATCTGCATGATTTGTCTCAAATCAGAGGGAGCTTGAGGACCAAACAGGCTCGGGAGGTGCCACATACTTTGCCTCTTCTTGATTGACTAAAGCCTCTGCAGACTCCCTCCTGATCGGACCTGTTTGATTATGTGGTACTCAGGGTCTCTCAAGTGTATTTGAGTCCCCCGGTGGCTCCTCCTGCCCCAGGCCAGCATGCCTGTGGATGCCAGGATGGAGCAAGGGAGACCCCATCTCCTGCTGCTAGGAGTCTACCTGGTGGTTCCAACCCCTTGCTGGGTTGAGGATGGGGAAGGGCTGGGAAACATCCATGAAGACCAGGGCAGGCTTCTCCACGCAAGGCCCTGAGACCCCCGGGGTGCCTGGATAGTTTAGTTGGTTAAGTGTTCCACTTGATTTTGGCTTAGGTCATGATCTCAAGGTTGTGGGATTGAGCCTGGAGTTGGGTTCTGAGCTGAGCACAGAGTTTGCTTGGGATTCTCTTTCTCTGCCCCCATCTCCCCGCCAATGCATGTGTGCTTGCTCTCTCTCTTAAAAAAAAAACAAAAACAAAACAAAAGCCCTAAGACCCCAAGGCCAGCCTTGTGTATTTCCCTGACTGGCAGCTAAGCTGTGTGCTCCCTGTGGGCTCAGCCCAATGGAATTCAATTTCATAGCAACCCCACAACTGTGTTCTATGTTGTCCCATTTCCTTGTGGGGGAACTGAGGCATGGAGAGAGGGGCATGGCTAGGCATGCCTCCCCCTCTCCCTTCTGGCCACCTCCCCCCATGATGTCATGGTACCTGGCTCACCCTTTCCAGGCCAGAGGGGCTAGGTGGAAGGCAGGTGGTTCCAGCAGAACTTCCGGCTAAGATATGTCACCTGGGCTGCCTGCAGGGTAGAAGGGTGGCTTCAGTCCTGTGGGTCTCCTCCAGGTCCTTTTTTTTTTTTTTTTTTTAAGATTTTATTTATTCACCCACGAGAGACACACACACAGAGAGAGAGAGAGAGAGAGAGGGGGGGGGGGCAGAGGGAGAAGCAGGTTCCATGCAGGGAGCCCGATGCAGGACTCGATCCCAGGTCCCCAGGGTCAGGCCCTGGGCTGAAGGCAGCACTAAACCATTGACCCACCCGGGCTGCCCTCCTCTAGGTCCTTTCAAACAGGAGGGCCCAAAGACCTCTCGGGAAGCGAGGCGTAAGGGAACCACCATGATCACTGTCTTGGGGCTGCTTCCTGTGTGCCAGGTGACCCACTACCCAGAAGGTGGCAGCATGCACTTGTCATCTCCCCTCTGAGGACACCTTTTCAAAGGACCTGGGAGGTGCCCAAAGTAGGGATTGGCTGCTTGGCACCATGGGGACTCAGTTAGGACTCATGAGGGCGATGTCCTCCTAGGCTGTGGCACCTAATAATGTTTTATTAGTAGTTTGCATTAAGTACCTACTACCAGACACCGGAAAGGGCAGTGACCCAAGATAAATCTCTCTTGCAGCTCCGGCCCCAGCAGGGGACACCTGAGCACACGGTGAGGAGTACCATGGAAGGAGAGCCCCAGTGGCAGGGCATCTGCTGGATCCCAGGTGGTCAGGCTGGGCCTCCCCATGGAGTGGTGCTTAGAGCTGAGGCCTGAAGGAGAGGGAGGAACAAGTCGAGGAGGGAGGATAGAATGCCTTTCTAGAAAAAACCTCAAGTGCATTCACCACCCCCACAGTAGGATGCTGGTGGGAAGCCCTGTGGTGGGAGAGGGTGGCTGGCACCTCTGGGTCAGCAGCACAAGTGCTAGACAAGGGCCCAGCTTATGGCTTCGTTCCTGGTGTGCTCCAGGGCTTGGGCCAGGTCCCGTGAAGGGCCTGGCTTGGAGGGCCAGGTGGTAGTGGGGCTGTGCATGTAGCAGGGCTCAGGGACTGGTGGGACCGGCCTCATTATCTGCCCAGGAACAAGGCAGAGTTAGGAAACAGGGCAGCTGGGCTGGAGAGAGAGGGGTGTGGCTCCGCTGCTGGGACCTCAGCTCTGGTTGCTGGAAACAAGTTGAGAGGGAGGGAGTCTCCAGGCATCACAAACTCTGAGCTCAGCCCTCAGGCCTCTGACTTATTTTCTGGGCCAGGAGATCATTAAAAAAATCATCAGCATTCCAGCACGTACAGGGCTGTGGAGCCCCGGGCAAAGCCCGTCCCGCCTATTTCTCAGGTTTCTATTCTCTTCACTGGGACACAGAGGCCAACCCGGCCCATGGGAGACTCCCCTCCTTCCCCAGACGCCCCTGGGCCCAGAGTGTCCACAGGCAATGGGTGAAAGTTGCCACTTTGGAGAGATGGTGCAGGGACGGGCTCTCTGCCCAGCACTGCCCTTGACTGCCTCCATCGTCCTGGCGCAGGCTGGGTCTGGAGCCCGGCAGGTTAGCCCCTCCAGGAGGTCCCCACCAGCCCCTAGCTTCTGGTGTGTTGGGTCTCTTTTGAGTGTCTGTGGCACCTGCCATGACTCGCTTATACATTGTCCCATCTTTCCACCAGACCAGGAGCCCAGCTCAGGGCCAGGCCTTTGTTGTCGAGATCTTAGGAAGGAAGGAGGAAGGGAAGGAGGAGGAGGGGGTGGGAGAGAGGGGAAAAAAACATCAGGTAGCATTGCCAGCATCCATCTCTATCCTGTCTCCCATATATTCAGCTTGGTGGGATTGGAGTTGGGCCCCTTACAGAAGCTGCAGCAGGGACGGACCATATTATCTTTCTGATAGCCATTCAGCCACACATAACAATTATGGAAGACTTCAGTAGGTACACCCAGAAGGAGCCCCGGGGACACAGAGTGAACAGTGCAAATTCAGATCCCTGCCTTATAGTTTGAACCAGGAGGATACACAGGATAAGGTCAGCGTTGTTAGAAGGTGGCCAGTACTTGGAGGGTCATAGGCAGGGATGGAGGAAAGAGACCCTTCTCTTGGGTGGGGGCCAGAGCAGGCCTCATGGAGAAGGTGACACTTGAAGAAACCTGAAGGAGGCTAGGGAGAGAGCCTGCAGGTAGAAGAGCCAGTGCAAAGGCCCTGAGGCAGAAGACCTGAGTGACTGGAGGGGAGTGAGCTGAAATTAGAAGCTGGGGAGAAGGAAATTTCATAGGACTCTGGGGAGGTAGTGATTTGGGAGCCATGGAGGGTTCTAAAGAAAGGGGGGAGGCAAGGTCTGCCTTTAGAAACAGGCTTACCACAAAAAATAAAATAAAAGCAGGCTTGGTGGAAACTTTTTAATGTATCAGCTCTGGAATCCGACTCGTAGTTCCAAAGTGACAAGGAGCCCAGTAAAGTGGGTGGTAAGGGGTGGGCCTGGCTGACTCCTGAATCTTCCTCTTGGGCTCAGAAGGTGTGGTTTCTGTTGCCCCCCTCACCCCTGACCCCTGGCTCCCTGGGGAAGAAGCCGTGGTTTTCCGGCACCATCTGCACATCCTGCAGATGTGGGAGTTGGCAGAAGGGGAGGCTGCCCATGCACGCTGGATTCTAGGGGTCACAGTTGGCAGGTCCTGGTCCCATAACCATGATCCCAGGGTGATCTAGCTCTGACAGAGGACATGATGGTGTCAAGTGGCATGGAGTTTAGGAAGGCTCCCTGGGAGAGGTAACAGACAGGCAGGCCCTGGAGGAGGAAGAGGTGCGGGTGGGCCTTCCAGGTACCAGGCCTGGAGGGGCAGGGTCTACATGGGAGAGGGCCTGTGCCCTGTGGCTACACTCCTGGAAGGGGGGTGGTTTCTTTTGGGTGCTGAGCCCAGGGCCTTGAGCCGGATGAGGACTGAGGTATGCTGTGGGGGGTTGGGGGACTGACTGTTCCATTTTTGGAGGCTGCTGCCGGAAGAGCAGCCAAGCGTTTCCTCTTGTCCCTGTGGAGGGCTAGAGCATGACTGTCCTTGGGAACTGGGTCAGCTGATGGGGGTGGGGTGGGGTTGCCAATGCTGGTGTCCTTGTTGCCCCTGGCCCCCAGCAGCCAGTGCCCACAGTAGAGGGGGTACTTGGTGATCTGAGCCCACAGAGTTCTCCCTCGTCCCCGAAGCAGAAGTTCTGAGAGGTCAAGAGCCTGCCGGCGGCCTCACACAGAGGCCATGTGACTTGAGAGCCACTACCTAGAGACAGATGATCTGAACTCCAAATCCCAGCTCCACCGCTAAGCTTGGGCCAAGTCAGTTCCTGCCTCTGGGCCTCGGGTTCCTCATCTGTGATACAGATGCCTTCTGCTAAGGAACTGCTAAGTGAGCTAAGGTGCTCACTATCCAGGGGCAATGGGACCACACACTTGGCTGGAGCCAGTGGGGGTTCAATGTTGGCCATGGTTGGTTAGGTCTCGGTGATGAGATGATGAACCTCTTCTCACTCATTTCATTCTGCCTCACTCTGTCCGAGCGGAGGTTCTAGAGCTGCTGGGCTTTCTTCTTTCCGGCTCCATCTCTATCCTTTCTTTTGAGGCAGCTGATGGTATGTCTGTGCTGGGTTTGTATAGCCAGGTCTCCTCCTGGTGGACATCGAGGCAATTTCTAGTTCTCTACTCTTAGAGATGACGCGGCTGTAGGCATCTCTGCCTCTCTGTAGTGGTCCAGTTCTTTGGGCTGTCTGCCAGTGTGACTCACTTCCGGCTTCTTTTTAGCATTACCGTAGAACTGTGGTCTCTGAGCCTTCGAGGTCTTCCCTCCCCAACATTTACCACGAAGATTGGAACATGGAAAAGTTGAAGGATTACACACCTGTAGGCTCAGTACCTACATCTGAGGATGAACATATTTTATTCCTGCTCTTTCCCATATCTGATGGGCCCAGCTCTGATTGTTAGTCACTCATTTCCCTGCATCTCGGCATCAGTACCGCTTTCAGACACTCCAGGGCCCAGAAGGCGTGAAGAGGCCTCCTCTGTCCCCTTGAGGCCCTGCCCGGAAAGCAGTTCTCCTGAGGGGTTTGTGTCTAGGTGGGGGGCCCTGTAAACAGCCAGGAGGTGAGGAGATAGTGAGACGGGCTCTAGTGAGGCCAGCAGTGGCGCCCTGTTCTCTACACTGTGCAGGCGACTTGGGGAGGAAGGGCACATGGGCCCCATAGACTCGGGTCTGGGATCGTGGCCAGCCAGAGAGTGCTGGCAGCTCAGGATCCCACCGGGACGGCGGCTTGCATCTCTTTTGTCTGACCCACAGCAAGGGGGGTTTACATCCTGACTCTGGACTCAGTGACACCAAAGCAGCAGCCTCCTCACATGTACACCGCCTGCTGTCTGGTGACGCGTGCTGGTATTATTTCCCCTCTGTCCTGTTTGTCCAAAAGTAACGAGCACTGGTTACACCCACCTGTTGGGTTTTTGGTTTTGTTTTTTGCATAGTGTGTCATGACATGTAGTTTTGCAAATACTTCAGGAGAGTTTCCGTTCCTTGAGGAATTAATTCCCCGATGTCTAGAAATGTTTACTGTGAGGATGAATCTGTTGTTCCCCAAATTCCTGGAGCCACGGTGACCAATTTTTCACTTTCTCTGCTTGACGAGGCACCGGTCTCCGAAGACCATTGGCTGCCCATCCACAGCAAAGCTGCTTCTCTTTCTCATCCTGAGCATCTTTCTTCCTTTTTCAGAATATGCTGAATTTTTGCACTGTAAGTCCAAAAAGTTTACCGACTTTGATGAAGTCCGGCAAGAGATCGAAGCGGAAACCGACAGGGTCACGGGCACCAACAAAGGCATCTCCCCAGTGCCCATCAACCTGCGCGTCTACTCGCCCCACGGTAGGCAACACAGGCACAGGCCCTCTGGGTGTCGGGGCAGAGGGAAGGCGACTGGCCCACTCATGGTTGGGGTCTGCTGTGCCCTCACAAAAAAATAGGACCCCTTCCATTTTTCTTTATGCACACAGTCCTCTTGATCTCTGTCTTTCCATGTTTTGATCAGAACGTGGTATTGAGAAATCAGCCTCAGCTCTAAGGAAATATAGATTGCTGGGAAGGCTGTTGGGAGGGATGGGGACCAGGGCAAACCACATGTGTAGGCCTGAGTGGAAGGGGTGGCGGTGGTATGGCTCCCAGGTGATGGCAGCCATGTAAGGACACCGGCCCAGGGCAACCAAGTCTTCTGGCCCTTGCAGAGGACCCAGACAGCCAGTCTTCTCTGCAGAATGTCGTGATTTTAGAACTCCCATCATTTACTCAGAGCAACCTGCCATCATGTGCCAACCACTTCTGGCCCTGGGGCATGGATTGTTAACTCAATGCTAACTCAGACAGCATTTGGGGAATATTCCAGCAGACTCTTAACTCCTCAGTGTGAGTTCTTAGAGATGAGTTTTTAAATTGATTTATTTTTAAGTAAATGATGACTGTATCTGGTGCAAAAATTCAAAAATTATGAAAGGGTATAGAACAAAAACTTACCTGCCTTCAATATTACAAACATTTTATATTCTGATGCCTGAATTAGTAATTATGAATGTGTATGTGTGTATATCACACTGTGTATTTCACCACTTTTACTCAAATGGTAATAATAGAAATAATAGAAAATGTGTCTTTGTATGAGTACATGTCAGAGTGTGTCTCTTATTGGATTATCATCTTTTTGTTTTCATGGTAAACATTGTAAACAGTAGCCTTTGGTCATGGCTGAATTGATGGACTGCAATTTAGCCACTGAGGGCAGTTCCAGCCTACCAGTGCAAATGTCCTGATTTAAAACTATCGGGATCCCTGGGTGGCTCAGTGGTTTAGCGCCTGCCTTTGGCCCAGGGCGCGATCCTGGAGTCCTGGGATCGAGTCCCGCGTCGGGCTCCCGGCATGGAGACTGCTTCTCCCTCTGCCTGTGTCTCTGCCTCTCTCTCTCTCCGTCTATCATGAATAAATAAATAAAATCTTAAAAAATAATAATAATAAAACTATCACTGCAATAAAGAGAGGCTGTGTGTAGGAGGGGGCCCTAGAAGAGGAGCTATTGGATCTGAAGGTATGATCTGGCTGGAGGTCAGGAGGAACCCTGAGGCCTGAGCCCCAGCACGTTGGGAAGTGGGCTGAGTAGCTTTGGGGCAGTTCGTGCCTCCCCTCTTCTGTCTCTGATGACCTTTCCTTCTGGTTTCCCTCTCAGTGTTGAACCTGACCCTCATCGACCTCCCGGGTATCACCAAGGTGCCTGTGGGGGACCAGCCCCCAGATATCGAGTACCAGATCAAGGACATGATCCTGCAGTTCATTAGCCGGGAGAGCAGCCTCATCCTCGCCGTCACCCCTGCCAACATGGACCTAGCCAACTCGGACGCCCTCAAGCTGGCCAAGGAGGTCGACCCACAAGGTAACACATTGAGCCCTAGAGTAGGAGGGCTTCCCCTTCTGAGGGCCTGGGAGAGTGGCAGCTTGCCCAGAATCCTTGATTCCAAGTCACTGGTGTTCTCTTTGGTGTGTAACCCCTAGGCAGAGGCCCTTCTGGGATACAGCTTTTCCCTTAGGGGCCAGCAGTGCTGGAGGACTGCCCCTAGGAGGCTGTTGTGTGGCAGTTGGGCATCTCCTCAGCTTGGGCTCCCCCTCTGTCAAAATGGCAACAGCAATCCTGGCCTATAGAGCTGCTGAGAGGACTAGATGTCCCTCTAACTGCTTAGGGGCCAGGCAGAGAAAGTCAAAGGATGATGAGTTAATAAAGCCAGATGGGGCAGTAGGGAGTAGTGGGGACTTTGGTGTCTCTGGCTCCAGGTATTCTGGGTCAAATTTTTCCTTGGGTCATTTATTAAATGTCAGTTAAGTACCTGCTATGTGCCAGGCTCTGTTTGGTCCTTGGGGACCTGCAGGGGACAAAATCGACAGGGTCCCTGCTACTGGGAAGTTGATGTTTCAATAGGGGAGACAGAAGACAAAAAGAATATAAGCAGGTGGGACAGTTTCAGCCAGAGGTAAGCACTGGAGGAAAGTCCCACCCTTGGAGAGAGGCTGGAGTGCAAGGGGGGTCAGAGGCCTCTGAAGATGTGATGTTACAGGCAAGATCAGAATGATGAGTGATGAAAGGGGCAAAATCCAGAAAAACGGACAGTGATGCTAAATAGACTGGGCTTGGTTTGAGCCTGGGGTGCCTAGGACATAGCGAGGACTCTGTAGTGGCCAAGGAAGAGCAAGCTGAAGGGAGGGCAGAGGAGGGGAGGGCGAGGTAGGACTGTCCAGGGGACCTTGGTGGCTGCTGTGGGGAGCTGGGTGTCCTGAACGTGTTGGACGTTGTAGAGTGAGACACACACTGAAGTATAGCCTGTATGATGCCCTCTGACTGCCTGATTCCCTGGTTTAGAGGGAGTCAGGGACCAGGGAGGAGCTGGGAAGAGACAGGCTCTGGTACCCTCTTCCTACCTGGCTTCCCGTCCCTGGTTCAGCCTGAGGGCGGCTGGCAAACAGTGGCAGCTGATGGCCCTTTCCAGACTGCGAGCTTTTCAGAGTCCAGGGCTATGTTCTGAGTATCTCTTTGTCCTGCGAAGGACTCTGTCCCCATGGTCATTGCAGGCATGCTCTCCCAGGAGAGGCTGCCCCTACCCGTGCACACACCCTCCCTGGCCTTCTGTGCCCCTCGTTCCTGTGACAGAGATGCCATATAGGCTTGATCAGGTGGTGAGAAAATGGGCATGGGTTCAGTTACACTTGTGAATTTGATGCTGGCTTTTTTTGTCTGGCTTTGAAAGTGTTCATAATGACTACCCCCAAAATGCCACCCATGTAAAATACAGAACCTAAAAAGTGACCGCTCCCCTTCCCCCGCACAGGTTAATGGTGGCCGCACCTGGTAATTAGCCTTCCATAGCTTGTTCTCCTATGTAAACTCTATTTTAAAAAATGGAGCAGTCTTTCCTTATCTTCCTGTAAGGTGTGTGTGTGTCTCCCTGTGTTGTAGGGACACATATACGTAGCATCCACGGAGTTGGCATTGTCGCCTGTTCTTTGTTCTTGAATGTTTGGGTTATTTCTGGTCTTTCATAAATAATGCTCCACTGAAATCTAGCATTTCCAATAGCGTCCAGGCCCCCAGGCCCACCAGTCACATCTCCTACCTCCTTCGGTCTCTCCCCTCCCTGTCTGGCATGGGCTTTGCGAGTATTCATAGCTATGGCCCCTCCAAAAAGGTAATGGCAGCTCACAAGCTCACAGCAGAATGTGAACAAGCAGGGGTGCCAGGGACAGCACAGCTGTCACACCCTTAATGTCCCCCATAGCACCCTCTGGAGATCTCCCTAGGCTTCCTGTGTGTCACATAGGCATACAGACGTTATCACAGAGGGGATCCTTAGGTCTCACAAGGGCAGCTGATCTCTAGGCATGCACTTTCACAAGGAGGGTTCCCTTGATTCTAAGTGACCTAGGGATAGGAGGAATCCGATGATGTGGTTTCCAGAGTGGAATTTTGGCCATTCAGGTGAAAGGTTACCCTAGAAACAGTCGCCATGGGTTTGGATATGATGTTAGGACTTCTCAGGTAACTCAGCACAGCATGGAGACTGACCTGGGATTTGAGTTTCCGTGAGGTTTTTTTCTTAACACTGCGGCAGCAAGACACTGTCGTAGCTCATGGGAGTGACAATGATGGTGGTCAGTATTTACTGATTGAACGTTTGTCACAAGCCAGTTTACCTTCATGGACAACCCTCAGATTGGTGTGGCTGCTTCTTCACCTGACATGAGGGACACCAGGGTCCAGGCAGGTGACGTTATGGCTTCTCCCAGGTCTCACAGCCTGGAAGTAGGGGGCCCCCACCAAGGCTGGCAGCCTGGGTTCCTCCCTTGTGACCTCTTCTGACCTCTGGGGTCTTTCAGGCTTGCGGACCATCGGTGTCATCACCAAGCTCGACCTGATGGATGAAGGCACGGACGCCAGGGACATCCTGGAGAACAAGCTACTCCCCTTGAGAAGAGGTACGGTTGTGCGGGGAGCTGGGGGCCGCAGGGTGCAGTGGCAGGGAGTATACGGGTATGTTAACTATGTTTGTCCTTACTGTTACTGACACCTAGACCGATGCCAGGGAGTATACACAGCTAAGCACCCACAGTTGCCTGTTTCCCCACCACCCAGAGTAACTGGTTTTCCGTATGTATCTTTCTCTTCTGATTTGGACACCTTCCCTTTCCAGTTACACAGTTAACACCTGCTAACTTGGGGAACCTAATGAAGGCCTACAGAAGAAGGAAACCGGAGTCATCCACGGCGCAGCCTTTCCCATTAGCTCATACTTTGTGGTTCTCCTCTCAAAAGATTCCCCAGGATCATAATTTCTTTCTTCTTTTTCAGATTTTATTTATTTGAGAGAGAGAGAGAGTTAGTTGGGGGGCAGAGGGAGAAGGAGAGAAAGAATCCCAAGCAGACTCCCCACTGAGCATGGAGCCCAATGTCAGGCTTGATCCCACAACCCTGAGATCATGACCTGAGCTAAAATCAAGAGTCGGACCGCTTAACCAACTGAGCCACCCAGGCACCCCAGGATTCGTAATTTCTATTAGTCTTCATGCTTTTTATTGTGAACATTTAAAAAAAAATTCTTGAAAGTAGAGAATGAGGAGCCCCCATGGACCCAGCCTTAGTGGTTATCAACACACAGCTAATCTCGAATCTTCGAATGTCCTCCCCTTGTTTGCTTCCTGTGGGATTACAGAGCAAATCCTCAGCATATCATTTTACACATAAATACCTAGGTTTCTGGTTAAACAGCTCCCCCACTAGCCCCCTTTTTCCTCCTGTACCAGTTTTTTTTTTTTTTTCTTTTTTTTCCTGTACCAGTTTTTTGTGGAAGAAACCATATCATGTCCCACTCTTGGGATTGGGAATTAGTAATTAAATCTAGATGGAGGCCTGATAAGGTTCAGGTTTAGGATCAAGTTTAGGTCTCCTGATAGGAGTAGTCTAAATATTTTTATTTTCAAAAAATTAGAATAGCAAACATTTATTAAGTGTCTGTTAATGTAGCAGACACTGTTCTGCGCTCCTGATGTATGAGAGTCCATTGAACTTGATGATAATCCAACACGGTGGCTTGATTCCTAACCCTGTATTATGAATGAAGAAACTGAGGCACAGATGGGGTGAATCCCTTACTCCAGCTCACAAAACTAGGGAATGGCAGAGCTGGCTTGGAATGCCAGCTGTCCAGTGTCCTGCCACTTTGTCACCTACTTTTCCATCTCACTTAGCAGAATAGCAGTGTTTCCCCATGATAAGCAAGTGTTCTTCCAGGTGACTTCCAGAGGTCCTACGGGATCCTTTATATGAGACGTGTGGGCTGTTACTCAATCCCTACTTAAGTTGGACACTTAGGTTATTGCTGTTTTTCACTATGGCATGGTGTTAAGTGTCTATATGGGCTTTTACTTATTTTTTTAATCTTCTTTAAGCCATTTTTCAATTGCTTCCCTTTCCTGCCCATTCCTTCCCTTAGGGGATCTGCTGTCAGCTCTAGGTACCTCCTGGCACGTTGGTGTTGCCAGTGCCATTTAGATCTATTGCCCCGAGGGATCTCCTCCTCCACGTATGGGATAGGCATAGGGAGAACATTCAGACCTTGGTTTCCACCTTTCCCCACCTGTAACTAGAGGTGGCCCCAGATCAGGACGGAACATGGTTGGGGGCGAAAAACCCACTTGGCTGCCAGGATCAGGGGTTGAGGAATGAATCTGTGTCATATGTTTAGGAAGGAAGCATTGGTGCTGAAGACAGAAGCATACCCCACGCGTGTCCATGCCCTCTGCCAGGCACTTGGACCCTGTGCTCTTCCCACATGTATTGGGCCTAAATCTTAGTCCCCGAGGGATGCTGTCTGGGCTCTGCATTGGTGCTGGGTGGCTGGATGACACAGGCCTCCTCAGCTTCCTTCCTCGCCTGCCACTCACCATTGTCTGCGCCTGCCCTCCTCTGCCTTCCTGTCTGTTTCCAAGAAAGTCAGCCCTTCCTCTGTACACCAGCTCCCGACTTGTGCCCTTGGGCCTCCCTCCCTCCATGTTCTCCTCTTGTCCTGTGGCTTTTGGACTCTCTCCAGCTGCATCCTTTTTCTTGACTTACAAAAGACTCAGAACTCCTAAACTTTTAGGACCCACAATCCCAGCCAGACCACGGTCTCTGCTCTCCGCTGTTGTCCTGCGTACTGTTGTATGGATGGCAGTGAGTTTTGGCCTTACCAGTGTGGGTTCACATCTGGGTTCTCGTGGAGCCGCACTCTGTGGCCTCACCTTGGTTGTTTCCCCTTATCTGCCAAATGGGCATAATGGCCAATATGGAGAGAATGAAAGGTCAGCAGTCCTGCACAAGAGTTGCAGAATAAATGGCTGGTAGGCACCACTCCCCTCCTCCCCAAGGGAACCCTTGATCGCCCCCCACTGAGAGAACTGGTAGAAATGCCTGTCTGCATCCCTTTGGGAGTTTTGCCACCTCTCCCGAATCCATCTCCGACTTGCATCATGTCAACAGCGAGGAAGAACAACTATTTATTGCCATGGGTTGGCCAGTCGGCTGAGTTCTTGGTGTCCGTGACACCTCACATACCTGGACTGCTGGGCGCCTTGCATCCACACTCAGGAACCTGCGACTCTTCTGGCTTTTTTTCTTTTTCTTTTCTTTTTTTTTTTTTTTTTTTTTCAAGTAGGCTCCATGTCCAGTATGGAGCCCAACACAGGGCTTAAACGCACAACCCTGAGAGCAAGACCTGAGCTGAGATCAAGAGCTGGACACTCAACCAACTGAGCCACCCAGGTGCCCCTGTACTGACTTTTTGAACACCATCCCCTTTCTCTTCTCTTCCAATCGTTTCATATCCAAATATGGCAGATCTTTTTTTACACTAGCATTTTTATCTTAAATATTATTTTCTAGATTAAAGAACTCAAGAGTGGTACTTACAGCCATTTGTGAAAGAGGTTGCCCAGCCCCAGATGCAGGTCCCATTTCTCATGTAGCCATAGCTACCATTTTCTTGGGTCTGATTCAGAAAATTTTTAACCCAAATATAGTCATCTCTAGAAAGCACCCATGTTGTCTTTAAGTACTTCCAGTGTCACAGTGTATGTGTAGATCCATGAACCCTGGAGGATTACTTTGGGCAGGCAGCCAACTTTGTTTCTTTGCCCACCGTGGCCATTGAGTGACTGAGCTTCCCTCTTGTTGGCTCCAAAGCATTAGCCATCATTTGCTACCTGTCCGTCGTGTGTCGTTTAGACTTGTTCTGTTCTATTCCATTCATCTCTCCGGACATACAGGCCCCAATGTATCCAACCCTTTCGAACGTAACAGCTTAAGAACAGGTTTTTAATACCTGGCAAGATGAGCTGGTCCCTCTTGCCCTTCTTTTTTGAGATGATTTTCTTGTCTCTAAAGCTCAGTTTGTGGGTTTTGTCTTCTCCAGAGCTTTCCTCTGCCCCCCCACCTCCCACTGGGTCTCACACCCCTCCTTTCTCCAAACACTTATGTTACTTTTCAGGAGCACACCGTGCATTTATATTTTCTGCCTTTCCAAGGAACGGGTTTGGCTTGTGGCCTGGTCTGTGAGTGATTCCTGGGACAGGGTCCGTGTCTGTGCCTGCCTGGGCCACAGTGGCCGTCTGTGCATTTCGGCTCACCTGGCACTGCCCCTGCCCTGACCCTCTCTCCCCGCAGGCTACATTGGCGTGGTGAACCGCAGCCAGAAGGACATCGAGGGCAAGAAGGACATCCGTGCGGCCCTGGCGGCCGAGAGGAAGTTCTTCCTCTCCCACCCAGCCTACCGGCACATGGCCGACCGCATGGGCACCCCGCACCTGCAGAAGACCCTGAATCAGGTACGGCCAGGGTTTTGTGCAGGTGCGGCCCACCACAATACTGGCCTTGGTCTAGAGCCGGCACATGTTTCAGCAAAATGGGTTCAGTCCACACTGGATTCAGGGCCTGGTGAAGGGTGGGTGTTCATAGAGTCGCTAGCAGGGCTTTTATTACATTGCCGTTATTGTTGCTATTATTTCAATTATAATTAAATACTTGGAATTATCTAATCAACGTACCCAGAAGTTTTCATGCAGTTCCTGATATCGGTGACCTGGGTGATAACTGCCTGGCCTGCACTAAAGCAGGGTGGCCAGGAGGACCGGACAGGACCTCGGTAGGAGAGCTGTGGGGCCTGACCTCTGGGGGTCCAAAGCCCAGCTCAGCCTCTGAGCCTTTGTCCCCTGTGTATCATCTGGGAACTGTCACCATCCCTGCCCCCTAGGGCTGTGGTATCCACCAAGTACCCAGTCCACCTGCCGTGTGAAGCACAGCAGGCATCCAGTGGCAGCCACTGCACTGTAAGCATTGTTTTCCTACTATTCTTTTTTTTTTTTTTTTAAGATTTTATTTATTTATCTGACAGATCACAAGCAAGGGAAGCAGCAGAGGGAGAGGGAGAAGCAGGCTTCCCTCACTGAGCAGGGAGCCTGACACAGGGCTCGATCCCAGGACCCTGGGACCACTACCTGAACCAAAGGCAGACGCTCAACCACTGAGCCACTCAGGCGCTCCTTTACAGGGAATAAATTCACAGGGTTCATAAACAACGAGCCTGCAATGAGGCGCCCCCATCTGCCCCCCTTCCACCTGCAGGGCACTGTTATTCGCCTTGTCTGCATTTTCTGTCCATAGAAGCAAAAAGGACCTTCGAGAATCACAGTTCTCCCTTTCTTACCATAAATGATGACATAGTCATGGATGCCACACACACACACACACACACACACACACACACCAGGTCAGCACCATCTCTTGGAGCACTGGGCATATAGAAAGGAACCCTTCCTCATTCTTTTCTGTGGCTGTGTAATAGTTTCTGAACACATGAGTTGCAGGCTGTCCAGCCAGTCTCTTTAATTTTTTTTTTTTTTCATTTATTTATGATAGTCACACAGAGAGAGAGAGAGGCAGAGACATAGGCAGAGGGAGAAGCAGGCTCCATGCACCGGGAGCCTGATGTGGGATTCGATCCCGGGTCTCCAGGATCGCGCCCTGGGCCAAAGGCAGGCGCTAAACCGCTGCGCCACCCAGGGATCCCAGCCAGGCTCTTTAGAGAGTGACCGAGATGGTTTCTCATCTTCCTGGTCTGTAAAGGTTGCTGTTAATGTTAATAACATCATTTTGCTCATGTGGGGATTTCTCTGGAGAGTCAAATCCCTGATGGTGGCAGTTATGTAGCCACACTGTAACAGGCAGTGTCTGTCCTTAAGGCCGGTCCTGTTTTGTCCATCTGAGTTGCAAGATGTTCCCTCTGGATACTTTATGGCAGCTTCCTGGAAGGTGGAGGGCTTCAGAGGGAGAGTGGATGTCCTTCCTTTAGGCAGTCCATGGGGGCACAGTGGCAACGGGAGAGCAGAGCTCCATCCTTGGGGAAGGCGTATTTCTAAAAAATTTTTTTTAAGATTTTATTTATTTATTCATGAGAGACACAGAGAGAGACAGAGACACATGCAGAGGGAGAAGCAGGCTCCATGCAGGGAGCCTGATGCGGGACTCGATCCCGGGACTCCAGGATCACGCCCTGGGCCAAAGGCAGGCGCTAAACCGCTGAGCCACCCAGGGATCCCTGGAAGACGTATTTCTAATGTGGGAGTACAGACTCGAAATGGGTCCCCAGATAAATTCACAATCAAGCGTTAGGTAGTGGGGGAGGGGGGCAACCAGGGAAAGCTGGTGCAGAGCAGGGAGGCAGAGAAGGCAGCTGAGGGGAGCAAAGAGGACAGTAAGTGTCCAGTGGGAGGAAGCGGTTGGCCTGGGTGGACGGAGAGGAAGGGAAGTAAAACTGCCCTGCAGGTGGCATGGGCCTCCTCTGAGGGCTGGCAAGCACGCAAGGGGCCTAGCTGGCTTTTCCACGGGCCTGGCTCTGCCTCATGGCACTTCCTAGAGCTGTGCCCACCCTCCACCCCACATAATGAGGTGCTCTAAGTGCTCTAGGATGCTGTTGGATGCTGGAGTGAAGGGCTGCAGAGCATGTAGCCTCCACGTCCCCTTAAAAGCCTGTAGCTCCCACAGAGGGGTCTGTGGGCCACCCACTGGGATGAGGTCAGATTCATATAAGAGTGTGGCGAGCTGGAGTGTGAGGCTCCCTTACACCTTTTTTCTAGCTTGATGGTTACTTTATAAATTCTCTGTTGCAGGAGAGATGGCAGCAAGTGCTCCTTTTCACTCTTAGAGTATTAGCTGCATTTATAAGCTTCTGTTTTGTTCCCTCTGTCCCTCCTTCTCTCTCTGTTATATAGTAAAAGATAAAGTCGTACAGTCCAAATATAGTGAATATTCCAATTCCTCCCATCTGGTGGTGGATCCCTTCTCTAGAGGTGGCCAGAGTCACTGCAACTGGGCTTCCTTGTAGAGATACTCAGGGCCTGGAGAGGCCACTGTATCTGTATCATGCTCCCTCACTGCCTTCCTCTCCCTCCTCCCCATTTCCTCCCTCTGCCTTCTCCCCATCCTTCTCCCTCCTCCCCATCCTCCCTCCTCCCCACCTCCCTCCTCCTAATCTTTCTCCCTGTCCCCTTCCCTTTATCTTGCCTTCCCTTTCTTCTTTCCCTGCCTTAACAGCAGTATATTTACTATTCTCTCTCACTTTTTCTCTCACCAGCTATCCTGAGACTTATTCTCTAACATTTTCTGCAGTGCTGCTTCCTTTTACAGTTTGTGAATAATGAACGAATCCACCTGACTCCACAGCTAGAGAGGAGGGGGGTGGCCACAGAGAGCGGTCCCCTTCCCATTCACCTGCTCCGTTCTGGCCTCCTCCTGCATTTGTTTCCTGTGGAGCTTCTCTCTCTCTTTGTGCAACTAAAAATAGCATTCTTACTTTCTCCCAGTCTTTCACAGAAGGGAGCAAATGCTATGTACGTTCCTTTCATTGGGGAGCTGATTCTGTCTTAGTCTATAGGGTCTGTCTCCATGTCTCTACATCTGCCTGTTGTTCCGTGGCCCATGTGGACCGTCCCCTGCTGGCCAGTCCGTCAGTGCATCGGTCCTTCGGTGGCCTCCTGGGTGTCTCGCCAGAGCACTTGTGGGAGGCTGTTTTGAGTCAGCATATGTGTCGTGTGTACCCTGTGTCACGGACGCCCTGGTTGTCCACCCTACGAAAGCACAGTGGGCCGCTCACGGCATCTTGCTGCTGTGGGCAGCACATGCCAGCTCTCCTTGCCCCACGCACTAGTGGGACTCCAGCTGGATATTTCTCTTGCTTTCTATTTGAGACTGGGGGCAGTGCTGGGCTCAGGGGGGAGCATCTCAGCATCAGCCCTTTGCAGGTGCAACAGGTTAGCAGCCCCTTTGCAGCATCTCGCCTGCTAACCTCTGCTCTCTGGCCTCTCTCCTCCTGCAGCAACTGACCAACCACATCAGGGAGTCCCTGCCAGCCTTGCGGAGCAAGCTGCAGAGCCAGCTGCTGTCCCTCGAGAAGGAGGTGGAGGAGTACAAGAACTTCCGGCCCGATGACCCCACCCGCAAAACCAAAGCCCTGTTGCAGTATGTGTTCCCCTGAAAGCCCAACCCAGCTCTCCAGAGCCTCTGCCCAGCCACAGGGTCCCAGGTCCAGGCTGGGTGGCAATCCTCATTTGTCTCTCTGTTCACTTAGCCTAACATTTGTGGAGAGCCTCCTGTGTGCCAGGTCTGTCCTGAGCGCTGGGGTCCCCACAGTGAATGGAGCAGACAGCCAGCCCTGCCGTATGTGCTTAGAAAGGGGAAGGGGGAGGGATGGGACAGAAAATAAGCAAATAAGAAAACATGTAAAAAAAAAAAAAAAAAGAAAGAAAGAAAGAAAGAAAACATGTAGTGCATTAATTTTTTAAATTTTTTATTTATTTATGATAGTCACAGAGAGAGAGAGAGAGAGAGAGGCAGAGACGCAGGCAGAGAGAGAAGCAGGCTCCATGCACCGGGAGCCCGATGTGGGATTCGATCCTGGGTCTCCAGGATCGCGCCCTGGGCCAAAGGCAGGTGCCAAACCGCTGCGCCACCCAGGGATCCCCATGTAGTGCATTAAATGGCAAAATATTAACGTGGGGAAGGGGCTAGGGTGCTGGCATGAGCCTGAGGGGTGCCATTTAAAATAGAGTGGTCAAGAAGGCTGCCCTGAGACAGTGAGTCAGGCAAAGACCTGAAGAGGTCAAGGATAGGGCCCAGCCAGTGCAAAAGCCCTGAGGCAGGACTGCCCTACAGTGTTGGAGGAGGCTCTATGACAGAATGAGTGAGGGACAGAGTGGAGGAGGGGAGGGCAGGGAGGGGACAGAACCGATCATTCAGGTGTTTGTGGGCCACAGGGAGAAATTAGGCTTTTGCTCTGAGTAAGATGGGAGCCATGGAGAGTTCTGAGCAGAGGAGGGATGGCCTGATGGAGGAATCACAGGTGCCCTTTGGTGGCTGTGGAGAGGCCAGACATGGGGAACAGGAGTGGGAGCTTAGCCCTGTGTCAGTCAGCTCTTTCTGCTCTCTCTTGGAATTCTCCCCCTGAGTTGGTGCTCACTGTCCCAATTCAGAGCTCTGGGGCATTCATCACAGCTGTGCTGCTATGAGGTAGGGAATATGTGTCCCCACGATCCCAGGTTCTCTCTCGAGATTTTTTTTGTACTGCCTTTGTACTCCTGGTTTCTGGACTGCAAGGAACCCTGGGCACTTGGCTAGGGTGGGATCCAGAAACTCAGCTATTAAGGTAGACGGTGCTACACATGTGGCTTGTCCCCTGGACACACCAGAAGAACACCACCTGCAATGCCTGTCATAACCCTGCTTTCCCCCTCCCCGCGCACCCCCCGCTATGCAGTACTGCACGGTAGAGGGTACAGGGGTGAGAATGCTTTTATGCTCAAACTTAATTAGTGCTGTTTACTTTTTTTTGTTTTTAAGATTTATTTATTTATCCGGGATCCCTGGGTGGCGCAGCGGTTTGGCGCCTGCCTTTGGCCCAGGGCGCGATCCTGGAGACCCGGGATCAAATCCCACGTCAGGCTCCCGGTGCATGGAGCCTGCTTCTCTCTCTGCCTCTCTCTCTCTCTCTCTCTCTGTGTGTGTGTGTGTGACTATCATGAATAAATTAAAAAAAAAAAAAAGATTTATTTATTTATTCATGAGAGACAGAGACACAGGCAGAGGGAGAAGTAGGCTCCATGCAGGGAGCCTGATGTGGGACTGGATCCCAGGACCCCAGGATCACACCCTGGGCCAAAGGCAGGCACTAAACCGCTGAGTCACCCAGGGATCCCCTGCTGTTTACTTCTGTGGGCAAATTGGTTCTTGGGATCTGAGACATTCTGCACCTGCCCTCCCACCGGGTGTTCAGGGAGAAGAACCCTGTTCACTGGCAGCTAAACCCAGCTGCCCCGGCATCTTGTGGGCATCAGCCATGTGTGCCTATGCGAGCTGGACATCCCTGCTAGCGCACTGGGCTTCGTGCTGCTGGCCGAGTAGGGGCAGATCCCTTGATTGCAGCAGCCCCCTTTCAGGGCAGGCTGCACACACAATCTGGGGAGATGAAGGATTTAGAAGTAGGGGCAGAAATACGGATACAGTTAAGGCAGACTGTTGAAGAGGCTAAGGAAGCAACTAGAAATGCTAAGGAAAACCGAACGCTAATAAACACAAGTTCTCTGCAGTTCACGTGGTCACAGTACTAGTCAGCAATATTTAGAGACCTTTTTAAGGGCTGGGCTGGGTTCCAAGGGCCCATGTGTGGTATTGACATATTTCATCACTTCTGTGACCACTTTTTTTTTTTTTTTAATTTATTTATGATAGTCACACACAGAGAGAGAAAGAGGCAGAGACACAGGCAGAGGGAAAAACAGGCTCCATGCACCGGGAGCCCGACGTGGGATTCGATCCCGGGTCTCCAGGATCCCGCCCTGGGCCAAAGGCAGGCACCAAACCGCTGCGCCACCCAGGGATCCCCTATGACCACTTTTTAAAAAGAAAAACAAAAAAAAAAAAAAAAAAAAGAAAAACATTTTAACTGGTCTGAATTCAGAAGTTTTAGGTGAATTACCATTAATTGGCTGCATTGTGTTCTTTCTCTTGAGGGTACAGACTATTGGTGCCCCTTAGGATTGATTTCTTGGAGTTGATAAAAATCTAGAAATTCCTTGAATCCTTTCAATGACCTTGTGTAAGGAGGCAGTTAAGATCAACTCACTATGCAGATGAAGAAACTGAGGCTCAGAGGGACAAAGCTACCCGTCCAAGGCATTATGGCAGTCATTGGTGGAATGCTGGGAAGTGGTGGGAACCAGCAGAAGCCTCCTGAATTGGATGGAGGGGCTATCTTTTCACACACAGTTCTTCCTGTTTAGGACAGAGGTTGCTAAGCTGCTAACCCCCCCCATTCTTGCCATCTGCAAAATGGGAGTTAAAACTACTCCCCGCTACCCAATTCAGTGAATGAATAACTGTAACGGGCCTGTAGAGCGCACCTGGCATGTGGTGATTGTGTGCCATAGGCAGTCCTGTAATTTATTTGTTTTGGTCTATGCATAATTTTTGCCTCCAAAAAAATGAAAAGGAGCATGTAAGCCACAGTTTGCCATAGAACATAATTCTGGAGCTGTGTCAGAACCTTCCCCCTGACTTTTGGGTTTTCCTTTCCTTGTAGGATGGTCCAGCAGTTTGGGGTGGACTTTGAAAAGAGGATCGAAGGCTCTGGAGACCAAGTGGACACGCTGGAGCTCTCTGGGGGCGCCCGAATTAATCGAATCTTCCATGAGCGGTTTCCCTTTGAGCTGGTGAAGGTAGTACTGCCAGGCTGGGCCTCCTACTCTGGTCAAGCACCCTTCAACACAGCCTCAAGGCAGGTCCTCCCAGGCCACAGGGTCTTGAGCTCCTGCCTCTAGGCTTCTGCCTACTGTGGGTAGTAGGTATAGTATAATGGAGGTGGGGGTGCTGGAGGAGGTGTCACCTTCAGGCTTCCTTCACTGAGCAGATAGCTGAGAGACCTGTAGACCAGCAGACCTGTAGGAAAGTTCCATTTTTGCCTTCTGACAAAAAGCAATATACTTTCTTTGCAAAATACATAGAAAACATAGGTAAAATCTTATGGGGAAAATGTGCTCATCATGATAAAGGGGAGAAAAGCAGGTTAAGAAGCTAGCCTGTGCAGCATAGCATATAGACAGTATTTACGACATCCTTCCACATGAAGGATGGGTCTCGATATGTGTCTTTGCCTAAATAGATCTCCCAAGAATATTCATTGGAATGTCAGTTCTGGGATTTGAGATTTTTTTTTGTTGTTGTTGTTAATTTGCTTAAAGTTTTACACTTTTCACCATGAACACATATCATTTTTATAAAAACCAGTAAAATTATTTTTAGTGAAAGAACAAAAGCTTAGAGGGATGAAAAACACCCATAATCCTAACACCCACACACAATTCCTGTTTGCACTTTGGTGTTTGCCCTTTCAGGATTATTTCTGTGCAAATGGGTGAGTCCCCAGCATACACAAAAACAGCACATATCCTCATCCATACTTGAAAAACAATTCATGTGTCTTTATACCCTGCTTTTTTCATATGGTGGCCATCTTTCCAAAGCAGTCATATATTTGTTTTGCATTGTTAACGGCAAAATATCTTATCTTATGGATGTTCCATCATACATTGAACCTGCCTCCCATCATTAGATATTTAAGTTGTTTTCACACTTTTTAGCAGTTAAGAATAGTTCTGTGAGCATAGTAATTCTTATTAATTCCTCTAGGTGGGCTTCTAGAACATTTAAAGTCACCTGAAAGTGTAGTTATGTGTTTGGAGGCCTTTGATTGTTACTGCCAAACAAACAGCCTATAAAAAAGTTCATGTGAATTCATGTTCCCTCTGAGAGTGAAAGTGTTCATTTCAAACCATCCTCGCTGAAATTGGGTTTTAATGTTTTTAAAAATTTTGGCCAGTGAAATAGTCTGTCATGTGAAAATAGCCACACACAGGACATAATGTTCCCCTAATCTGCACCTGTTATATGGGTGCCGGAGGTACCTCCTTGCATATGGGTGATTTGTCTGCTTTCAGATGGAGTTTGACGAGAAGGATTTACGGCGTGAGATCAGCTATGCCATTAAGAACATCCACGGAGTCAGGCAAGTTCCCAGGGGAGAGTTGCCACGTTCCTTTCACCTCCACGGCGCCACTGTCCAGGCAGTTGGTCCCCTGTCCCTCTGGGTGCCCTGATTGTGAGGACTTGAGAGGGCTCCTGGGTGGATTTAGTAACATTAAGTCTCTCCCTGTGGGTCTCCAAGGGCATGAGGGCAGGTGTGCTGTCTTGTGTGGATCTGTTGTATGCCACAGGGCAGTTGCCACCCTTAGGTTAAATGTAGGTTAAGCCGCCCAGTCTGTTGGCATGGGTCCTTCTAAGAAAGCTCACTGTAGGTTTGTCCCAGGGGGTTGCGGGGAGCCAGAGGTGAGTCATGATTACAGGAACCCTGCATGCGTCCCCATCGTGGGTTCCCCATGAGACTTTTAGGTCCCCTCCTTTAACCAACAAAATAGTCACTCTGGTTGTCCAGTCTTATATCAACCTTGGGGTCCTTGGGCCATCCTGTGGGTTTCCAGGCAGTGGATGCAGGCATCTTGCAGGCATCTGACCCCCAGACTTGCTGTGACCTTGGCTCATTCTCGGGGACCTGGCCCATGCCTATGAAATTGCTGACCGTGCTTTGTTTCTCTCTGACTTATCTCCCCTACCCCCGGGTACGGATGGTTTTAGGACCGGGCTCTTCACCCCGGACTTGGCATTCGAGGCCATTGTGAAAAAGCAGGTCGTCAAGCTGAAAGAGCCCTGTCTGAAATGTGTCGACCTGGTTATCCAGGAGCTAATCAATACAGTTAGGCAGTGTACCAGTAAGGTATCGGGCCCTCGGCAGGGTGACTCCTGGCCTTGTGGAAGCGGGGGTATGGGGGTTTGGTATCAGGCTCCCAGTGCTGCTTCTCCAGCCTTTGCCCTGCTGGGGCCCCTTCCCCCCAGACTGCCTCAGTTTCCAACAATGTGGCCTTTTCCCTGGGGCTGGGGCGGGGGCATGTTGGCCTGGGTGCAATGTCTGTGTGGGGGGTGTGCGTCAAGCCTCCAGAACTGGCCAGACTGGTGGGTAGGGCTCCCTGGGACCCTGATACCAAGCCTAGCATGTGTCTGATGGAATTGGGGGTTTCATTGGGCTGTCGCTTTGCTGCCTTCTGGGAAGCAGAGAGGAACCCCGCGTCAGCTATTGGAGGCCAAGCTCCCTGAACCTCCCTGGCTGTCACCCCTTCTTGACCAGTACCTGGCCCCCTCGGTCTTTCCTGGAGCCAGCCACTTTGCTGTCCCCCAGGCACTAAGAAAGGCCCGAATGTCAACAGCAGAATGAGTGCTCGGGTACCCAGTTCAGCAAAGCCAGCTCGGCTTCTTACTGCCTCCACCAGTAGCCCTGGCTTCCTCCAGGAATGGAGCTGCCCCCCGCCAGGCAGCATGTCCTCCGAGCCACTTGGGTCATAGGCACCTGTGTACTGGTGTTGACGGGCCACTGTCTCCACCTGGCAGGACGCGTTGGGCTCCCCTGCAGGCCTGATTCCCGGGGCAGCACGCCTTGGCCACACAGCTGGAGTGCTTTCCAGTGGGCGGTTTGTGCTTGCACGTCCACAAAGGCCCCTAGAGTCCCGGGTCGGTCTTCCAAGGCAGGGCAACTCTGCTTGAGCCTTCTGTCTCAGTCTGGAAAAGCCCACATTTGCTTCTTAAGCTTCTTCGAGTAGAAAAGGGAGAGAGAGAAAAACCTAGCCGGGGTAGAGATTTTCATCCCCGAGGCCAATGTCCCAGGTATGAAAATTCCAGGCCTCCCAGTTCCCTTGGCTGTCACGAACATCGACACTGCCCCCCTAGTCTGTCGGGAGAGCCCCACCCCCCCACTCCGACCCAGGACTCCTCCTTGATCCGAAGCAGCTTCGGGGCAAATGCGGGCACCGGCTCCTCCTTGCATGTCACTAACCAGCTGACTCTCCTTTCTTCTCTTTCCCTGTCCCCCGCCCCGCGTGTGTGGCCCGCACTGTCCCCGGGTGTCTTCCTACCTCGTCCCGCCCTCCGCATGTGACCCAGGACGGGGCTCTTCACCCCGGACATGGCCTTCGAAGCCATAGTGAAAAAACAGATTGTAAAACTCAAAGAGCCAAGTTTGAAGTGTGTTGATCTCGTGGTCTCAGAGCTGGCCACGGTCATTAAAAAGTGTGCCGAGAAGGTAACCGCAGGTTTTGTTGTCCCCTGCGCATTTGTCCCGCATCTCCTCCCCACCCTCCCACCCCCCACGTTAGTCTCCACCTGTGCATCTGGACACTCTGCCTCGGCGGGAACCCCCCTCCCGGGGGCCACTGGTCACTCAGTGCCCTCGCAACTTTGCGTGGCGGCAGAGGTGGGGGTGCTGCAGCGCATGGGTGCTCCCCGTTTCCAGTTTGGGTGCTGCGGAGGGTGGGAGGCCTGTGGATGTTGTAGGGTCTGATCACTAAGCAGGCCGTGGGGGGACGAGCGGCGCTGCCTGGCCCAGAACCCGTAAGGAGGGTCTCCTCACAGTCACCAAGCATGAACCGTTATCAGCATGCAGACCTGCGTGTTCTCATGTCACAGGGCATTTCAGAGGGTTTCTGCTAGGGATTCTGACTGTCGGCTCAGATGTCCCCAACACTAGGGCTTCACCCCACCCTCGGATGGTGGGCTTCTCCGTGCCTTCGGCTCCATTACGATGGGGGAATAGTTTTCTCTAAGGGGGTCCCTCTGAGGTAGATGGCCCAGATGCTGCCCCCACATCCTAGAACAGGCGCTACTCACTCACGAGCTGGGCGAGAGTTCCCACCCCACTGGCCTGGTGGCCTTCATTAAACTAGGTGTTCTTGCTCTCACCCAGTACTGGGCGGAGGGGGTGGCCATCACTGTTGGGCAGCAGACACACACACCCCCAACTTTCTCTTGCCACTTTCCACCTTCGAATCCATTCTCAGCATCTCTGCTCGTGCGTGGGCACCCCTGTCACTCTCTCTGGCACACCGTGCCTCCACCATCCCCTGCTTGTCTCCCAGCTGCAGCAGCCAGGAGACAGGAGTGGGGTGGGGACTCGGTAGGCCCACCCCTTGTCACTCCCCTTCCCCTCATGTTCTCTGTGTGGTTCATGTTGCTTCCTGTGCCACAAGGACTCAGCCAATGCCGCCACTCTACTTCTCCCCCTGCCCCCCAGCTCAACTCCTACCCCCGCTTGCGAGAAGAGACGGAGCGAATCGTCACTACCTACATCCGGGAACGGGAGGGGAGAACCAAGGACCAGGTATGGGCCTTTTGTTTTGTTTTTCAGGTATGATTTATGTGCATGAATCTTTTTTTTTTAATGTGCTTAAATCTTGAGCATAGATTTCCTTGAATAATGGCACATGCATAAACCAAGGTAACCCCCACCTCAGTCAAGGTACCAAACCATTCTCAAAATTCCTGTCCTTTGCCCCTTCCCAACCCCCGGGCCCTGGCAATGACTGGCCTGCTCCTTATCCCTATGTTTTACCTTCTCCAGAATATCACTCAAATGGACTCCTGTGGTCTGTAGCCTCTTGAGTCTGACCTCCTTTGCTCAGCATAGAGCATTCAGGATTCATCCCTGTTGTTTGTGGTGTTGTTGCTAACGCTTGCTGAGTGGTGTCCAGGGGTGGGTGCAGACTACAGCTTATTTACCCATTCGCCCACCAGAAGATGTGTGGGTGCTTTTTATGTTTTAACATTTTCCTTGTGAAGACCGTCCAGGCACACACAAGGATAGAGAGTGGGACAGGTCCCTGCAGAGCTGTGGCACGGGTCTCACCTGTCATGCCGAGTGAGCCCATGGCTGTCCTTTCATCTCTATAGGACTTGTATCTGGTCTGAGTCCCTTTCCCCTGGTTGGTCTGCTTTGGTCTCCTGGCAGGTGTTTGTTCAAACTAGAGCCAAAACAGGCCTCTGTGTTGTATTTGGTTGTGATACCACCTCGTTTTGCATGTCAGTGGAGAAGAAACTGGCTCATTTGTCATTCAGAGGGTCTCCCAGTCAACCTGCACCCCTTCCCCGTGGCTTCTGTAACCTCGAAGTTGTATCAAAAGCTTGAAAGGTGCCAGTTCATATTGTTATTGTTATTGTCAAGAATGGCTGTCGCTTCCACACTCCCATGGCGCCTGGTTGTCCCAGTGCCAGTGCTTCTGGGCTCTATCCCAGGGCTCGGGCTGATGGGGCTCGGGCCTGTTAAAACCAACAACAGTGGCTCCCACAGACAGAGCACCCCAGCATTTTTCAGCAACCCCACAAGGTCCAAGTGGCTGGCATGTCTTATGCTTGAGTGCCCAGAGGCACAGTGAAATGACAGGAAGGGGTAGGGTGTGCTGTAAAGGCCTGTCTTTTACCTTAGATGACATCCCAACTGATGCCTGTGTTTGCATGTGCCATTCTGATGCCCTCACCTGGTCAAACTACCTTTGCTGTTTGCTTGTGGTTTTTCTTTTCTTTCTTTTTTTTTTTTTTTAAGTTTTATTTATTTATTCATGAGAGGCACAGAGAGGCAGAGACATAGGCAAAGGGAGAGGGAGAACCAGGCACTCTGCAGGGAGCCTGATTCGGGACTCGATCCCAGGATCCTGAGATCACAACCTGAGCCAAAGGCAGATGCTCAACCACTGAGCCACCCAGGCTCCCCACCTTTGCTGTTTTAACAAAGCAGCCCTTACAACATGCCAGGTGCTGCTCCGTAAACACTTGACATGCTGTGAATTATTTAACCTCATGCAGTGGGGCCTCTTGTTGTCCCTTTCAACTGTTTGGTAACACAAGGCCAAGGGTCACACTACCAGGCAGTGGCCGAACAAGACTGCAGCCCAGATAGTCAGCCCCAGAGGCCGTGCCTGCAACCAGCACATGACTGCCTCACTCTGCTCTGTTGGCCCGGTCTTTCTTTCTCATGGGGCCCTGAAGTTTCAAAGTACCCACGCCCCATTTTCCAGGGTAGGGGTTGGAGGTGAGGTATGGGTGTTCCCCTTCTCTTGCGCTGGAAGCAGTATAGTCCCAGCCATCGCCCCCTGCCGGCAGGTATGGGAAGTGCTCTGGCCACAGCCTTCCCTGCCAAGCTTCTCTCCCTACTCATAGTTAACCGTTTTCTTCCAGATTCTTCTTCTGATTGACATCGAGCAGTCCTACATCAACACGAACCACGAGGACTTTATTGGATTTGCCAAGTATGTATTTCTCAGGATAGAGGCTGGTGGGTGACACAAGTGCCCTGCCCTCAGAGCCTGGCCCCAAGAGAGGTGGTCGAGTTGGCTTCCCTCAGCCGACGAGGGCAAGAGGGTCTGTCTGTCAGAGTCCCGGGGTGAAGCATACAGCCATCTGAAAGTACCTGGAAGCTTTCCTGGGCTGATAGCGACCCCCATCATTGTCCTCAACATGCCTCCTGTGGGGCATACCTGAGGCCAGCTGCCTCAGGAAAGGGTGAAGCTGGCAGCGTGCAGTGCTTTACTTTCTGCATGACTTCTCAGAGCCTTTCATAAACTGCGCGGCTTTCCCCAGGCTCCTCCTATCTGCACTTGGCCCTTTCACAGAGCATCTCAGGGGCTCCAGACTTTGGCTCTGGGGGCTGCTCTTTGGGAATTGCTGTCCAAGCCCTCCGTGGCTTCCATCCATACACCATAGATTGAAAACCAGAACCTTCCATGGCTCCTCGATAAGGGGCCAGAGCAGGGGTCTCTTGTTGGCATAATTAGATATAAATGCTGATGGCCTCAAGTATCATGCCCTCACTGACTCCATCAGCCCCTGGGTCTACCCTCAGTAGGCTCAGGCGTCATGTGGATTCTTCTTGCCTGATGAACCCAACAGAATCACAGAACAATCGGCAGCCAGCTTCCTTGCATTCACTTAGCAAGTGTTTCTGGTGTGTGTTCTCTGTGTCAGGCTCTGTGATACAGCAGTGAGCAAGCACAGACCCAGGTCCCCACCCTCAAAGGAAGGTCCCATGCCAGAGACAGACGTGCACCAAACCAGTTAAGACACAGTGTAATCACTGCTGGGGTCAGGGCTGTGTGAGGCTTGTGTTGAGTCCAGAGGGCAGCCTTCTGCTCTGGCCTTGGGGTTTCAGGGAGGCTTTCTTGTGGAGAAGTGCCTGTTAGAGCCCAGTCTTGGGCTAGCAGGCTGGACAAGAGGATCTTTCGCTCAGGGATCTCTGTGCTGGGCTAAGCAGTTTACTAGGTGGAACATTTACAGTTGCACTCAACGCAGTTGGTCAGCTGTTCTCTGCTGGGCACATGGTAGGTGAGTGGAAGGAATGAATGAACAAATGAAGAGGGCATGACCAGAAGCTTCTTCCCAAGCAAGCCCAGACGAGCCAAAGGCCCTGGTCAGGCTGTCCCTGCTATGGGAGGGCTGGGGCCCTGACCGTGGGCCACACCTCAGGTACCCCCTCCTGCACCTCTTCCCCCAGCAGCTGGGTGTGTGTGGGCTGAAAACTCTGGTCCCCCTCTTTGGTTTGCTGCTGTTTTCCTCACCTTGATGTCTCTACTTCTCATACTTCATCCACAGTTCCTTCTCACAATCTCTCCTGTTTTTCCTTTGACCACTCCACTCTTTCCTCTGGATTCCTGGGCCTTCCCACTTCCCCCAGCTGTTATTATACTGAGCAGCTGGTGACCGGGTGGGTATTGCCTGCTGTGTGCCTTTTTCCTGGTGTGTGATTGGGGTCGCCCTTGCTGGGGGCGGGGCCCAGGGTGCCAGGCTCTGCCCAGCCCAGGCGCAAGCCATGGTCCCAGCCTTGATGGAGGGGGGGTGTCCCCCAGAGGCCCACTGTATAGCCATGGAGCCAGGCCCGGTGTTTTCTCACTGCCCTCTAAATACGAAAACCAGGGCCCAGAGGAAAAGTTCTATAATAAACTCACTGAATGTTAGGAAAACTGTTGGATAAATTCTTCCCGTTTTTCATGTTCCAACTTTTGCCCCTCTAGGAATAGAAGCCTACTTCCTTAACTCTCTCTCCCTCCCTTTCCCTTTCTCTCTCTCTCTCTCTCTCTCTCTCTTTCCTTTATCCAACAGCCAGCTTGGACTTTCAGGTGCAGCCCCAGAGGCAGCCAATAAAGGAATGAAACTAGGTGGTTTGCCTTTTTATATTCTGAAAGTCCCTAAAGCAATATATATTCCTAAAGGAATATCTTATCCCTAAATCAATATGACAAGAAAAGAATATAAGATGTCTAAGTCGTAGGAGATATCAGTTGTTTGCAGCTAACGACATGATGGAAAACAGGACGGACAGGGGAGCCGAGTAGATTCCCACATACAAAATATGTTGTGGAAACCTTCATCTGCATGGCTCAGACTAGCTGGGAAACAGGATAGCTGAAGAATAAAAGAGATCAGGGACTGTAGGCAAGTAAGAGACCTTATAGAAACACACCCTGTGGACCTTCTCTCCTTTGAATTGGGCCAGGAGCCATCCAAGATGTTTTCATGGTGGGCAGCTGTCCCTTGGTGTGATCTTTCAGGCTGGCTGGCTCTGTGGTCAGAGCCACTGAAGGCTTGGTTCCGGGGTCAGGGATGGGAAGAGAGAGTGGGAAAAAGCCTCAGGTTTGACCCCCCAAACAGCCTGGTGCTCAGGTTACCCTGAAGCCACTATGGCCACCTCCCAGTCACCTGGGAGTCCAGCTTCTCATGCCCCCACTTTGGAGGCTGGGGCCCTTGACTCCTGGAAATAGCTGGTGCTCTTGGGAGTGGTCAAGGCCAGGGCCTCGAAGCCTCAGTTTAACTAAATACATTTTCTCATTGCATGAGCCCAACTCTTTTCCTTGGGCAGCCCCTTGTATTTAAGGGGCTTCTCTCTGCCTCTACCCTTAGCTGGCCACTTGGCCCCCCACAAGGGGGAGAGAACCCTGCACCACGTCCCTCCCACATGTCGCCACATGAGTCCTCTCTCTGCTTTGTTTTCAGCGCCCAGCAGAGGAGCACCCAGCTGAACAAGAAGAGAGCCATCCCCAACCAGGTAGCCCGCCCCTCCACAGCCCATAGCTCTACCCTTGGGGGTGGATATGGGTACTTAGGGACCACTGAGCCCAGTGATGGTGCCTAGCTCGTGGCTTGTCCCACCAGACCCTTCACCCCCACTTCCCAGCCTCTTGAGTCTGTTCAGGTTTTGATGTTTCGGGAAACCTATCTTTGAGCTGAAGCTCTGGCACAGGCTTAGGGGCAAATTTGTACACCCAGAAGGCCCTGTCCTGATATCCAAGGCCACACTTAGAACTTGACCCTTGAGAAAGGAGCAGCCCAGTCATCCATGGGTGTCTGCAGCCAGATTGGGTTCCCATCCCTAGCCCCAGGGACTTGGAATATGTGGAAGGGCTGGGTGGGAGGCTGCAGTGTGATAAGCAGTTCTGGGGAGCCTGAGGGCACTTTGAACCCCATACCTGGTGAAGCCCAGAGCCACGTGAAAGGTTTTCTGCCTTGATGTCATGTCCCAGCCAGAGGCCTTGGGCATGAACAATATGAACAGCTTCATATATGCCAGTATCAGGTGCCTCTTTTTTATCTTTAAGAAAACACATCATCTTGCAAAAACTTCTGCCAGTGCCCATCCCGCTTCTCCACATTAGATGGGGTGGGAGTAGGGGGGCGGGGGCAGGGGCTCTGCTATCCTGCACGATTATAGAGCCCTCTGGAAAAGAAGGATGTAACCACTGCATGATTTTTTTGCGCTTGCCGTAGGTAATACATATGTTGTTGCTTTTTTGTTTCGGGAGATGATAATGAATTAAATATTAACACCATGAATATAATTAATAGCATGTAATTTTTTTTCTTTTGCTGTTTTTTTCCCTGCTCTTCTCTCCTCCCATTTTTGTGCTTTTCTTGCTTTTTCTCTGTCCCCTCATGTCCCTTACGTTTCTCTTCCTCTGCCTGCTCTTCTTTGATTTTACCCACAATCCTAACTTTGCATTTTCAAAGGGGGAGATCTTGGTAAGTACCCACCTAGCGTGGTAGCAAACATTAGAGAACCTGAGAGTGGTGGAGACCCCGCCACCCCGTAATGGTCCCTTCACCCCAAAATAACAGAACGACTAAAAATCAAGCTAACCTCAAAACTGCCTGCCATGGCCAGCGCCCGCCGGACTCCATATTGCCCTGGGCATAAGCTGACTCACACAGACACTAACCTGACCACCATCCTTGTAGGAGGCCCACCCCTCCAGCCTGTTCCTGACACATTTAGCTAGTTTCCTATAGGTCAGGGATGGCAAATACTCAGCTAACACCCCTCACATCTCTGGCCAGGGAAGGTTTTGCTTAAGCTCTGCTGGAACTCTGTCTTGCCACTGCCACCACTCCAGTGCAGACATGCAGAAATCTCATCCTGCACTCATGGCAGACATTACTAATCGATCCAGCATTCTTTCCTCTGGCCCTGGGCTGGTGGCAGGCATAGCTAATCAATCTCGGTATTCTCTCCTGAGCACGCCGCCACTCCCCATTCTGTGGCAGATGTGACACAACTGGTCAGAGAATTTCTTTTTTCCACATGATAGCTTTGCATGTGACATCTGTCCTTGCACCCACAAGAGACATGACTGGATTGCGCAGGGAACTCTCTCCTGGATGCTGCCATGATCCTTCTGTCCCCATGGCAGATATGATGATTTATGAGACTGTTCTGTTCCATTTGCTCCCTTCCCTTGTATTTTGCCTGCGGCAGACATCACTAATTGATCCTAGGACCCTTTCCTGCTGCATCCGGAATTCTCACTTTAAAGCGTCACTATGGTGGCAGCCGCTACCCACTGATCAGTGTGGCCACCCACAATGAATGGTATTTGCCATCCCTGGTATAGGGAACACCTCCTCTCCGTGTGTGGCCGAGCCCAGGCCAGCCCAGTGGGGAGCAGGTGGTGCTCCCGCCTGCGAGGTGAGCCATTTTCAAGGTGCTCACTTTCAGGCAGCTAGCTGGCTTCAGCCCCAGCTCTGCGCCCCAGAGAGCAAGGCCTGGGCCTCCTGCTCCGGGATATTCCCCCACCGCTGGCCACTGAGGCGCTGGGCGGCCTGGCTGCTGCCCTCTGGAAGGGATCTTCTGGTGAGCCCCAGGGGGGGTCTTCGCAGTAGCTGAGCTGATCCTGGGTCAGGGCTGCACTGCACCTGGGGCCTGGAAGGTGCAGAAAGAGCCCACTCTCGGCAGGGTTGGGTGGGGGCAGTGGCAGGAGGAATGGCTGGTCCTTAGGCCTGTGGTTCCAGTTTTTTCCCCATGTCGTCCTTGATCCTCTTTGAACTCAACTGTTGCCTCCCTCCAGACAGCCCAGGGGCTTGGTTCCCCTTGCACCCTGAGACGTTTAGCCATTCTTTTCCTGCCAGATTCCACGTCCCCAGCCACGAAGCCCAGCCTTGCCTCGTCCATCAAGGCTGTGGGCCCCTGGGTCTCCCAGCCCTGGTTTCCATTCCTTTCCTGGGCGACTCAGGCCGAGACCCTCACCCGGGAAGAGGCTGACCCACCCTGCCGCCAGCCCCAGCTTGCTGCTTCCTGCCTGTCACCCATGCTGCCCCTGGCGGCCCTTCCTCCCATCCCTGGCGTGCCTGCATGCCTGTCGCTGTGCACCCTAGAGCGTGGGAGCCTGCCTGCCTCTTCTGTCCCCCCCACCCCCCCGCCTTCTAAGCCAGGCCCCTGGGGCACAAGTCTGGCTTTTGGAAAAGGAGGCCCAACTCCCTCTCCTCCAGACTCAGCGTGTGTGTCTGCAGCCCACAGCCTGCCCCTCCCTAGGGTAGGATTTCGTCTCTAACCCCACTTGGCTCCCATGAGGACGGCTCTCTGGGCAGCTCGAGGGGAAGGGGACCTTGGAGGCTTCTCCAAGCCTACCCAGCAGCCTCCTGCCTTGAGGCTCGGGTGTGCCATTCTAGGTCCTGGCAGTGCCTCTGCCCCATGCCCTCACCCCCCGCCCCCCACCCCCACGGCATGGCCAGGGCCCTGTCTGCCAGCTCTGACTGCTGCTCACTGAGGGTGGAGTGGGGCACACCTGCCCCCTTGGAAGCTGGGCTGGGCCCTGGACTAGAGAGGCCTTGCCATGTGAAGATTTCTCTCCCAGGGAGCACCAACCACCTATGCTCCACCCCCTGCTCCCCTTCCCCTGGCTGTCAGTGCCGGAAGTTTAGAAGTATCTACTGGGGTTGGGCTAGGACAAGGCAGGCCCTGCCCTGCCCCCTGGAGTGGGGAAGGAAGGAACCACTATGAACACTGGGACCCACACCGCTCTGAGGCAGGGTGTAATTGCTGGAGCCAGGGACTCTTTCCCTGATCTTATGTAGGATGGCCTCGGGCCTGAGTCTGAAGACCTGCCTTGCCCCCAGCGTGACCAGACATCCCCCTTTGCCTGGACCTGGGGGGATTCCCAGGACTTCAGATATTCAGTGCTAAACCAAGGTGCCCTGGGAGGATACCATGACCTTACTGGGGCCTCTGCCATCTTGCCCACCAGGCAGCCCATGGTTGGGCAGGTGCCAGAAGTCTGCCCACTCCCTGGGGGGGATAAGTCTCCCAGGTACTCTGATCATCTTTAGGAAGCCTTAAGAAAGGCTGCCAGCTGGCATTCCTTGCCATCCCCAGCCTGGAGAAGGGCTTCTGTGTGGTACAGGGGCCCCTGGGCGCATGCTGGCCACCTCCACCTCCATGGCCTCTGAGACTCAGAGCCTAATTCCAACCATAGGAATGGAACAGGTGGCTCTGTTGAGATTTTACAGGTCTGGGGACAGGTTAGAGGGCAGGAGATGAAGTCCCCCTAGAGACCCACCCATTAGGAAGCCATGTAGGCCCAGAGTCATCCCTGGAGCCATATCTCCCATGCTTTTGCCACGCCCCACCCTGGGGGACTCACCAGTCCATCCCAGCTGTCCTTGGCCGCACCTCAGTAGCTTGGCCTGGTCTGTTGCGCCTGGGCCCTAGGCAGCCCTGTCTGTGCCTCCATGTGCTTCCTGCTGCCCTGGGGTCCCCAATCCAGAGTGATGGGTAGCTCCGGCCCACACACGCCTCCATGACCCAGGGAACATAGGACCATGGCCCCCCAGGCTGCCTACGTGTAGCAGTCAGGTGAGTCCTCTGCGTAGGCCTGGGTTCTGCCTCCTACTCAGATGACGGCTACAGCCAGACGAGCCTCATCCAGGGGACCTGCCAGCCCAGAACCTTAGCATGTCAGAAAACTCGGACAGCTACCGTGTTTGACGCCAGCGTGGTGCATGATCCCCTGCAGATTCCCCAGGCTCAGGCTTGAAACTTTGGCCTCAGCCTTCTGGGTGGAAGCATCCCTTCATCCTATACTCTGGAAGGAGCCTGTGGGGAAGGGAGCCCCAGGACAGACTGGCCACTCAGAACAGGTCCCTTTGGTCACCGAGTGCCCACCCAAGTAAGCCGGGCAGGTGAGCCAACAGACTGGGCAGCAGAGTTGACGCTGTATGTTGAGCCTCTGCTGGTCAGCCACAAGAGGAGAGAGGAAGAACCACTCCATCTTGTGGCAGTTTCTCCAGCCTTCCTTCAACAGCCGTCTTCCAGAGCATGCGAGGGACAAGGTCTGAGGGCCTCATGGTACCTGCGTCTTGCAGGTGTGATTCCTCCAGGGTTGCATCCCATGTGACACAAATACAGGCCTGGGACCTCTCCTGGGCCCCTTCTAGCCAGGCATACCTTTTCTTGCCCACGCTAACCAAACTTAACCTCGTGTGCAGGGGGTCTCCTGGGGGCCTGGTTCCCTGTTGCCCCTGGGCCTGCAAGTGAGCATGTGTGCCCTGTGTCTGCCTGGGCGTCCCATGTTGGTTTCCAGTGGGAAATGCTTAGGGGCAAGGTGGAGTTGGGTCACCTGGCTTCGGGCTGGTGGTGGCTATTATGGTCCCTCTTCCTTACTGGGGACAAAGGTACTGGCCACTGCACAGGGGTGGGCCGGGCGGGGTGGCAGGCTTTGTCCTCTGAGCAACACCCTCCCCCCCCCAGGTGATCCGCAGGGGCTGGCTAACCATCAACAACATTAGCCTGATGAAGGGCGGCTCCAAGGAGTACTGGTTTGTGCTGACAGCCGAGTCTCTGTCCTGGTATAAGGATGAGGAGGTGAGTGGCTGGGGGACAGGGCAGTGGGACTAGGATGGGTGGGTGCTTACTCATTCACCCTGGTTCATTCAAGAAGGTCTCCCTGAGTTGGGTATCCCAGAGCTCCCGCCGAGAATGGTAATGGCCTGGCTGCACCTCTCTGCCCCCCAAAGGGTCCAGCCTGGTGGCTGCTCCACTCCTCCAGGCAGAAAGGGAGATGGGGGAGGGGAGCCCTCGGCAGGCTGGAAACTGACCCCAGCCTCTGAGGTCACTGTAAGGTATCCCTGGTTCTCAGGGGAAGCAGGGCCCTAGGTCAGGGACTCAGGCTTACAGCCAGGCCACTGAGGTACTGGGGTTCCAAGGGCTGCAGCCTGCCCCGGCTCAGCCAAGCGCTTACCCTCCTTGGGCTCCTGCTTCCCCGTCTACGAAGTGGAGTGGAATGGCTCCTGGGACAGGCCTAGCTATAGTGTCTGTCTGTCTGTATTTTTAAATATTTTATTTTATTTTATTTCTATTTTTTAAAATTCTTTGTTTTCCTTAAATTCAATTGATTAACATACAGTGTATTATTAGTGTCAGAGGTAAGTCCAGTGACTCATCAGTTGGATTAGTGTGTGTCTTTAGAGCATTCCACGTGTGCGTGTCCTTTTCCAAAGGGCGTGGGGAGGCCTCTGGGACCAGCATCAGGAACACTGACCACAGGGTTTAGCATCGTGTGCCGCCTTGTACTGCAGGCTCCATGAACCTGTGGCAGGGGCTCGAGTTCTTGCACCCCCAGCTCAACGGGCAGCCTCTGGGGCAGTGCTGCTGCCTAGCCCCTTCTCCACCTCCACTTCTCTGTGGCTTTGCTCAGTTCTCTTAACAACCTGGCCTTGGTTAGCCGCCTGGGAACAATACCACTTCAGGGTGACTGCCTGTTGCTGCCCCAGTGGGGGCTGGGTTGGCTTCTGAAGGTCACGAGTGAAGGGCACTGCATTTCTGTCATTTTCCTGGGCTGCCTTATGGAAGGTCCACGGGCTGTCCCTGTTGGCCAGGGCAGTATTAGGCGTCTGTGACAGTGGCCCCAATATGAAGGCACTTACAGAGACAGGAGTCTGTTTTTTGCCTGCGTCCTGGTGAGCTTGGCAGGCTTGGGCCGTGAGGCTGTGCAGGGCCCAAGCTCCACCTTGCCCATTGTCAACTTAACATGTGTCTCCCCATCGTGGTCCCAGATTCCCTCCCTCCCCCGGGTCCATCACATTCCAGCAGCCTGAAGAAGGGAGAGAAGGGCCTGATGAGGAAGGGACATGTGTCACTCTGCCCCAACCCCTGATCACAGTCTAGTCCCGTGGCCACTGTGTGTCCTGCTCACCTGGGATCGCACAACTCTTGTTTATGAAATCCCTGCCCTGTGCCAGGCTTGCTGACTTGAAGAGCCCACCTTGGCCACATTTTCCTCAGGAAATCCTTATACTCCATTTGTCAGTGAGGAATCAGACCCCAAGCAGTGACTTGCTCTGTGTCACAGAGTGGGGAAGGGTCCTCACGGGAGGGGTGGGTACAGGGCATGTGCTCTCTGCCCTGAGAGCCACCTCAGCCTTGGCCTGACCCTCCCTCATGGCCAGACACCACTCCTCTGAGGGAGGGTGTTTAGGGGTGAAATGCCATCATCCCACGGGACACCAGGCTAGAGATTATCCTGGAAAGTCAGGAACCCTGATCCTCCTGAAGGACCTTGTCTGGCTGCTGTTTCTAAACTGGGCAAGGGCGTGCCGAGGACCACAGAGCCTCACAGGGTTGAGATGTAGCATAAGGGTGACCAGGCGCTCCTTCAGGAACCCTCGTGGCCAGATCAGCTTCTCAAAATGGCCGGGGTGAGGGCGGGTGGGGATGACGCTTGTGCATCTTCTCCCTCTTTCCGCCCCAGTCGTCTGCAACCCAGTCTGCTCTGCTGCAAGGGCTGCCAGGCCGGCCAAGGGCTGGTCTTTACCTTGGGTCCAGGCATCTCCACCCAGGGTGCCAGGCTTTGCCACAGCCTCGGGCAGCTGGAGAGGGACTTTGGGCTCAAACCCCATCCTGGCAGTTCCCTGCAAGTCTGATTTTAAGAGCTTTTTTCAGTGTAGGAGGGAGTCCTTCATCTTCCCCTCATGTAGGGGTCAAAAGCAGGAACCCCAGACCCTCTGGTGGGCCCAACCCAAAGGCACGGAAGCGTCGGGCGGGAGGAGGGTGGAGCGCCTGCCGCCAGTAACGAGAACCAGCAGGCCCGTGAAAGGGGCCCTGTGTGCGCCCCAGACACAAAGCAGGCTAAGATCGGGAGGGGCAGGAGCCCGATCCCCACAGCGCAGGGACCCTCAGAGTTGCACACGTGGCAGCTAAGCCCCTGAAGATCAGGCCCCCTTCTCAGAGACGCCTCAGAGAGGCAGAACGCATTTCTTTATTTTGAAAAAGCACTGAGAGGAAGCAGTTACAGTGTGGGATAGGAATAGGGGACCCAGCCAGCCAGCGCCCCCAACCCCTCAGCTGGCGGCAGGCTCCCTCTGCCTCTCCCTGGCAGCTCTGCTCCCCCCCAGGCCCTTCCCGACTCCCCAATCCTCTGTCCCCATCTCCACCCCAGTGGGAAGCAGGGCGGTGGACGATGACACTCACCTCCGGGGCTGCCTCCCTGTGGAGGTGGCAGCAAGTTTGGGGGGGGTGCCCATCCTGATGCGCCGCTTGCCCGAGCCCAGCCTAACCAATGTGCAGACTACTGTACACATTCAGAGCCCCCTGAACAGGTAGTCTGAACACTGGGTTGGCGGGGCCGGCTGTCCATGCTGCAGGCCCCCCGGGCCAGGGGAGGCAGGGGGCAAGGAGGGCTGCCACGCCGCAGTCCCTCGGAGCAGACGAGGAGGCCACTGCCTGCGCCGATCCACTTCATCTCTTCTGACGTGGCACGGCTGGGGCCGGCTCGCATCTGGAGAAAGTTGTGGGTTTGCAGGAAATCCTAAGGAGGGGGTTGGGGAGCGGGTGGGCGTGGGCGGGAGGGAGGGTTTGGGTCTGTGGCCTGTGTGTGCAGGCGAAGGTCTCTTTGGGGGTCGGGTGGGGGCGGGGTGCCCGCACGCCTGTGTCTCTGTGTGTGTTTGTGTTCTGTGTGTGCGTGTCAGCAGCATCAGGAAGGCAGCCGCTGCGCTCTGGGCGGAATCACACTATAAACAGTTCCAGATGTGGCGTCTCGCTCAGGGCCCAGAAGGACTGTGACTCAGTTACTTGGCCTGGCCGACTGACTGGAAGCTTCCTGCCTCTTGACACATCAGGGTGGGGGCGGCAAAAGCCCTTCCACAGTCTTCCGGGTGGGGAACCCCTCCCTGGGCCCCTTCTAAAGCCCCCAAGATTTTTCTGCGGGAAGGGGTTGGGCCCTGGGCCTGGCCCAGAGCCTTTCTTTGCCACCCTCCTTTCTCCGGCTCCCAGAACTCAGCATGAACGGGGGTTTCCCACCTCCATGGCCACTGGGTCCCTCTTCTGCCCCTCAGTGTAGCTCGGCCGGAAGGGGCACTCTGCCTTGCTTCCTCCTCCGCCAGAGCCCCGTGAACTGACTCTAGAGCCCTGAGAATGAGAAACACATGCACAAAAGGATACCCTAGTGCCTCAGAGACTCGCCTTAACCGTCACCCTGCACAAGGAGGCCAGGACTTTCCTTGGAAACTGAGGCAGCAATGGGGAGTGACTTACTGGAGGGGCGGAGCCCATCGGAGCTCCTAAGGCTGCAGGACCAAGCCCCTGCACCAAGCCTACTGCTCACTCCTGCCTCTCTCTCTGTCGCCCTGAAACTTTGAGCCAGGCCCCACCTACCAGGGAGCCTCTGGCCCCCTTTCCCTCCATCACTGTGGCTGCTTTGGAATTTGGAGGCAGCAGCCATATTGGGCTTGGTTCTGGGGCCTTCCAGTACACAGGGACAAAACAGGTGACAAGAAGCAAACTCCTGGAGGAGGGAGATGGGGTCTCCTCTCCCAAGATGCCTGGAGGTATAAGAAAGGGTGGTGGGCAGGACCTGGTTTTGGAGCACATGGACCTGGCTTCTGAAGCCCTGCTGTGTGGTCCTGGGCAGCCACCTTCCCTGTCGGAGCTTCCTTCTCTAAGCATGGTGCTTCCCTGGCAGAGATAGGGGAAGGTCATCAGAGTTACTGTGGGTCACGTGGGCATGGGAACCAGGCGATCCTGATGCACTGTGATACTGCTCTCTGGTTTCCTGATGTAGAAAACTTGTTCGTGCACCCCCCACCCCACACCCCCCATTTGGGGAGATATAAGATAATGCATCTGTAGGCCCCAGCCCCATGCTGGGGGGGTACAGTAGGTGCTTGGCCACCATTGGTGAGGGAACATGGGCTTCCGTGACACACATCCTCTGTGAGCTGCCTCCCCTGCAGTCATCAGGACTGCTGTGCCAGGCACTCAGTGGGCACCTCATGAACAGGACTGCCCTTAGGAAGCGAGGGACACTTATTTGGCTTTGGAGTTCAGGCATGACCTCAAGGGGGCACACGTTCAGCTTCAGGATCATCTGAAGCTGATGAATTTTAAATCCCAGCCCCAACCCAATCATTGCCTGACCCCACTTGACCTCAGTCTCCCTCTCTGTAAAATGGGATCATGGTGGTAACTCAGTTATAGGCTTGTTGTGAAGATGTTGTACTTGAGTTAACGGTTTCATTCACGAATCTGGTGGAGAAAGGGTTGGATTTGGGGTAGAATGAGAGCTGACCTTGAGGAACTGGCCCACCCCAGTCAGGCTGGCTGACAGATGGTAGCCTGAATCAATGAGCAAGATGATGTCGTGTCATGGAGGGGGCAGTATCAAGAGGAGGAGGAGGATGGAGGGGGCAAGAGAGAGGGAGTGTGCATAGGGCGGGGACAGGGCAGGCCTCTCCAAGAGGGTCCCCTCTGCACAAAAATCTGAAGGATGCAAGGAGGGAGCCATGCAGGCATTGGAAGGAGGAGCATTTCAGCAAAGGTGCTGGGGTAAGAGCCCACCTGGACTCTCTGAGAGTGTCAAGAAGGCCAGCATGGTTGGGGCAAAGCGGATAAGGGAGAGTCAGTAGCAGCAGATGAGTTAATCCAAGTAACCACCAGCGTGAGAGGCATCAGGTATTGGCAATGGTCCTCGGGGTGGGGTCTAGCCCAGGGCATTCTCAGGTCCTCAATTAAATAGGCCACGGTGACCTCTCCTCTTCCACCCTCAGGAGAAGGAGAAGAAGTACATGCTGCCATTGGACAACCTTAAAATCCGTGATGTGGAGAAAGGCTTCATGTCCAACAAGCACGTCTTCGCCATCTTCAACACAGAGCAGAGGTGAGGGCCCACCGAGTGAAGGTCATTCAGCAGCATCCACTAAATGCTTTGTGCATAAAGTACCTGCCAGGGGGTCTCATGTTCTAGAATCAAGTAAGAGGCAGAAAACTGCCATGGGTGCTTCCAGTGTGTGGTCAGGAAAGACCTAATGATGTGATGCAGGAGCCATGGAGAGTTCTGAGCAGAGGAGGGACTGGCCTTGGCTTGGGTGTTCACGGGCACCCCCTGGTGGCTACGGGGTTGGGGGGGAGGGTAAGTGGGAGAGAGTAGGGCCGGCTCAGATAGGGTTGAGGACATGGAGGAGGAGGTAGCCTATTCTGAGAGAGCTGACTGAACTGGTGGGTGCGGGTGTGAGAGAGGAAGGCATCTTCTGAGGACCCTGAGCACTCACAGGGACCGAGCTGCCATCCACTGAGATGGGGAAGGCAGTGTCAGGGTAGGCTTGGGGACAGTCAGGGACTGGGTTTGGGCCAGGAGGGAAAGAGGCCCATGAGACACCACATGGGGGAGTCAGAAAGGCAGCTCTGTAGGTACAAGAGTTTGGCGTTCCAGAACGAGCTCTAGGTGGGGTGGACTGGGGAGTTGTTGTTGCATGGCCGTGTTCAAAGTCAGACAGGGTAAGACCCCTGGGTGAGTGCAGACCGGGAAGAGAAGGGCCCAGGAGGCCCTTGGTGAGTCCACACCCACAGGCACTGGGAAGACGTTAGCAAAAACGAAGATGCTTTTCTCAGCTTGGGAAGAAGCCCAGCTCCGGCAGGAGGTCCTGAGAGCAGGAGGAAGGGGCTAAGTGTGGATACAGGACCCTCACACGCCCTTACCCAACATCCAGGGAACATCTTAAGTCAGGAGTTAGTTGTCAGCCAAGGCCAGGTGGTTCTTTATGACTGCCAGGCACCGACATTCTCCCTGCTGCCTCAGGACCACCTTCCCCACTGCCCATCGCTCCCAGCAGTTCAACGCCAGCCTCGTGTTCTGTGGAAAAATAGCTCAATCGAGATTTGTTCCAGGCTGGCCTAAAGCAGCTGTCCTCCTCCCTGGCCCCTGATCCCCTATGCATGTGGGTAGAGATAGGACCTAATGCTCAGAAAACGCAGAATAATAATGGAAACACGATAGAAAGAAGTTTGGGGTTTTTTATGGCTTTTACCATCCTGGGCAGGAGGGGCAGCTCCACAGGCATCCAGGCCCAGGTGCTCCTGTTCCTGAGCCTTCCTTCTCCTTTTCCAACATGGCTACCCAAGGTCTGGCCATCATGATGTTCCGGGCAGTGCTAGGAAGGAGGAGAAGGAGCAACAAAGACATGCCCTCTTACTCCCTGAGGTTCCTTCCAGAAATCTCAGGGCAGCTACTCACTGACCGCTAGCTGGCCATAGCTCCGTCATGAGGCATTACTAAGCTCCAACTCAGGTCTCACACAAAAGCTTTGGGATGGCTTGGCCATCTAGGCCACACCTGCCTTGGGGAACAGGATGGCGTGTGTGTGTGGCACAGATCCTGGCCTACAGAACGCTGTCCGTAAATGCTGGTAGGTGTCCATCCGTTTTTCCTCCGGCCTTGTGGCTCTGCGCCTTTCTTCTCACAGACCCACATTTGCCTAGATTTGCCTAGCATGTCATGTATCTTAGCTGGGAGGCTCAGTCCTGTCCTTGGACAGCTCCACAGCCCTCCGTCCCCGCCCCAGCCCAGACCCCAGAAGTCAGGGCACAGTCATGACCTTCACTATCCAGTGCAGTAGCCGCTGGCCTCATTTAGCGATTTAAATGTAAATCGACTGAAATAATATGAAACTTCAATACCTTCCTTGTCATCCTGGCCCTGTTCCTGGTGCTTACAGAGAAGCCACCTATAGCTCACTGCCTGCACCCGACAACAGCAGGCGAGAATGATTCACCCCATGACAGAATGTTCTTTTGGACAACTTTGCTTTGGCCTCCCTGAAAACACCTCAGTGGGAGCTACCCAGCCAGGGGTGTTGAGGGACACTTGCCCACTCCTGAGAGTATCTTTGGCAGCCTTTGGCCCCCACAGGAGAGCGTATCCCAGGGAAAAGGGAAAAGTCAACGAAAGCCACAGAAATACCCTCATGGATACTGCTAGATGTAGATACACGCTGAGCACTTGCTCCGCCCTCGGCTCGGTTCTGGGCACTGTAGGCACTGTCTTGGGGGTCCTATCAGCCCAACAGGGTGGAAGTGCTGCTGCCATCCCAGGGCTCCCGATGTGCTCAGGCCAGGTGTGAGCCTCCATCACTCAGACCCCAGAGCCCATGCTGCAGCTCCCCGCCCCCTCCAGGCCCATGGGCAGGGTCAAAGCACACGCTTTTTCCTCTCACTGCAGGAATGTCTACAAGGACCTTCGGCAGATCGAGCTGGCCTGTGATTCCCAGGAGGACGTAGACAGCTGGAAGGCCTCGTTCCTCCGAGCGGGGGTCTACCCAGAGAAGGACCAGGTAAGGAATTGCCCTACCCGGCTGACACACCTTGGGCTGAGCTGACGCCTCCTGGGAGAGGAAGGGTATAACGTTTCACTGGATGGGTCATTTCCAGGCACGTAGCTCATACTCTCTTGAGCAAAGGAAAAAGGGGGAGAAGGTTTTGCTATCAAGGCCCGAAAGGTTCTTTGACTAAAGCCAAGGCCAGGGAGATCCATGGCCTAGGATCCCATCTCTTTCGTTCCTCCTCCTCCTGTCCTTGAAGGGGAGCAAACATGGCCACCCTCAGCCCCCAAATTATCATGTTCCAGTCCCCAGGTGACAGTGTCTAATTGCCTTGGGCCGTGGTCACCACAGGTCCAGGCAGCTCAGGCCAGGGGCAGGCAAGCAAGGCCGCGTGTTGCCGATGTGGCCATCAGGGGACATCCCCAGAAAGCCAGTTGTGGGCAGGACAGGGCAAGCAATTCCCAGGGAATGGGGCTCCCCACACTACCCTCAGGTCACGGTCGCCCCTCACCAACTGCCCTCTCCCCACTGCAGGCAGAAAATGAGGATGGAGTCCAGGAGAACACCTTCTCCATGGACCCGCAGCTAGAGCGGCAGGTGGAGACCATTCGCAACCTGGTGGACTCATATGTGGCCATCATCAACAAGTCCATCCGCGACCTCATGCCAAAGACCATCATGCACCTCATGATCAACAACGTGAGTGCCCTGGCACACTAGGGCCTGCCCATCATGGGGGTGAGGGGGTAGGGCAGCGACTGCCAGATTTGGCCTGAACACTATAAAATTTAAAATTAGACTGAGTCACTATCATTTAAACATCAGAAACAGGATGCCCAGCCTCTCCTGGTAAATGGAAAGAGGTGGGCCACAAGGGGCTAACTCCCACCTACTCAGGTAATTGAAGCAAACACCACACGTGTACACTTCCTGTGAATTTTTTCAGCCTTATAATAACCCAGAAGAGGGACTGCTATCATCTCCGTTGTATAGACAGGAAAACGAGGTCCCGCAAAGTGAAGACATCTGCCCTGAGTCACTCAGAAGAGTGGGAGGTGGGATTAAAACCCAGACTAGGGATCCCTGGGTGGCGCAGCGGTTTGGCGCCTGCCTTTGGCCCAGGGCGCGATCCTGGAGATCCGGGATCGAATCCCACATCAGGCTCCCGGTGCATGGAGCCTGCTTCTCCCTCTGCCTGTGTCTCTGCCTCTCTCTCTCTCACTGTGTGCCTATCATGAATAAATAAAAAAAACAAAAACAAAAAAAAACCCAGACTATGTCCCCAGCTGTGGCCTCCTGATGGCCTGCAGCCCAACCCACCTTAGGGATGTTACCTGCCTACCCCAGGGCTCCCTAGACTCTCAGGGCTTTAGGCTTCTCTTTGGTGAAATGCAGCCCTACTAACATCTCCTGCTCTAGGCTGCTGGGAGGGTGCAGCAGGCTCATACCTCAGGCCTTCAGCACAGCTAGGCACTCAGGAATCTCTGCAGACCAGGTTTGGTTTATGTCGTACCTAGAAAAGCTCTCGGTGTAATAGGGTCTAAAGCAAAAATTCCAAGTTCCTTTTCCACTGTGTTCTTCACCATCTCCTTGGGGTGGTGAGCAGTGTTAAGTTTCATGGGTATGCTGGTATATTCTTCACATATAAATGGAATTTGTGATATACATCTTTCTGCAACTGTGAAATTTAAAAGGCATATATGGTTTGGCCCCAAAGTTCTACTCACAGGAATTTCTCCAACAGACCTTTTTGCCCATATACAAATCGAGCATCTCCATGCTTATTTTTTTAGCATTGCTGTGTAGTGGCCAAAGATTGGAAATCTCTATCCACTCAATAGAATCCATTTAATAAATAACCATTCTGGGGGCACCTGAGTGGCTCAGCGCTTGAGTGTCTGGCTCCGGCTCAGGTCATGATCCCAGATTCCTGGGATCGAGTCCTGCATCAGGCTCCCCACAGGGAGCCTGCTTCTCCCTCTGCCTGCCTATGTCTCTGCCTCTCTCTCTCTCTCTCTCTCTCTCTCTCTCTCTCTCTCTCATGAATAAGTAAATAAAATCTTTAAAAACAAATAAATAGCTATTCTATCAAAAAGAGAAAGATCTCCAGGTTTATAATAACTCATAAAGTAGAAAACTATGGAGCATAACAGAATGTACAGGAAAGCTCCATTTGTATAAAAGAGGAAGGGAAATAAACTATCAAGCCTGGCATTTTTGCAGATGTTGAAAGTTTGTTAAAAGTCAACATCTACTCTTAAAAAAGACAATGGTAGGAAGGGGTCTTCTGTTACGAGTCTTTGTGTTTCAGTCTCAAAACCACTCTTGATCTGAATGGGGAAGCTCAGAAAGCATCTTCTCTGAAATCAAAAACAAGCTGGCCATCTATGCTTTTAAAACTTTCTTTAGGGGTGCCTGGGGTGGCTCAGTTGATTGAGCATCCAACTCTTGATTTCAGCTCAGGTTGGGATCCCAGGGTCCTGGGATCAAGCCCTATGTCAGGCTCCATGCTCAGCAGGGGTGTCTGCTTGGGGATCTCTCTCTCTCCCTCTGCCCTCTGCCCCCGTTCGCACGCACTCTTTTCCCATCTTCAAAATCAATTTTTAAAGAAAGCAAACTTAAAAAATAATAATAATAATAAAAAATAAAGAAAGCAAACTTTCCTGTCGAGTTACTAGCCAATGTAGTTCAATCAGAAGAATCATATAAAGGTGTGAAACATTGAAAAAGAATAGGAAAACTTGCTCCTATGTGGAGAAGCTCACGTCCACATGAATGGGTACCTAGACACTCAATAAAAAGTAACAAAAACTCCTGTATCCTTTAGGAAGGAACAAAGTATAAAATTAGCAAAACTAGTACTTTTTAAACAATAGCCAGCTTGAAGATAATAAAGGGGTGGAAAGACACCAATAAGAGAGGCAGGATTCTAGGAGGAAGTTTAGTAAGCATCTCGTGAAACAGGCCGGAAGGACACTTGAAAGGCCCCCCAACCAGAGGCTTGGCGGAGGGGGGATGTAGAAAGCTCACCTGCATTTCAAACATCTAACATCTGACACATCGTACAGCAAAGTTACAGACAAGAAAGCCCATCGAGTGTGGCAGGTGGTTTTCCAGCCAGTCATAACGGCAGGTGTGGCAGGAAGCCCTGACCTCTCTGCCCCTTTGCCCCCAGACGAAAGCCTTCATCCACCATGAGCTCCTGGCCTACCTGTACTCATCGGCGGACCAGAGCAGCCTTATGGAGGAGTCAGCTGACCAGGCCCAGCGGCGGGACGACATGCTGCGCATGTACCATGCACTCAAGGAGGCTCTCAACATCATCGGAGACATTAGCACCAGCACAGTGTCCACACCCGTGCCCCCACCTGTTGATGACACCTGGCTCCAGAGCACTACCAGCCACAGGTCTGAGAGACTCCTGTGGGTTCCTGGGTATCCCTGTGTGTCCTGTCAGTGTACAGCCCAGGGGTGGGTGGCTGCGGGGCCTGCTACCCTGCCTAAGCCTGAAGCAGTAAGGAGAGAGAAGGGTTATGTGAAAGGCCCACCTGTCCTCTGGTGCTTTCCATTGGTTAGGCCCCCATGGAAGCCAGAGAGGGTGAGAGGCCCAGGCCGTGGTGGCCATGGAGTCATCCTCCTGGAGTACAGAGCACAGATGATGGCAGGTTGGGGAGGAGGATCTGCAGGAGCAGCTGGAGGGCATGACTGGCATGTCCCCGTCCCCCCCTCCCCAACCTCTTTGATGGAAATGAGCCACTGGCATGGGCAATGCAGAGCATCAGACAGGGACAGCTAACCAGTGACAGGGCAGGCGGCGGGAGGAGAGAGGGTCAGCCAGGGGAATCTCCTAGAAGGTGCCAGCCCTGCCAAGGCTTCAAGTAGCCATGGAGTTACTTAGGGAGAAGGCACAGCATCCAGCTTGGGGAACAGTGGGTGTTCAGGCCCGGGAGTAACCCGTGGGGTGCCCAGGGCAGGGGCTTGCAGGCCCCGCAACCTCTGGAGGCACTGGTCTTGATTTGGAGTCCGGGCTGGGCTCTGAGAGGATCTTTGGCTGAGAGTAGATTGGAGGAGGTGGGGAAGTGGGCAGGTTGCAGCAGGGCTGGTGAGAGGGAAATGGCCCTGAGTGGGATCACAGGGAAGCAGGAGCCCCTGGTGGCTGAGGAGAGGTACAGGTAGGCCGTGGCTCAAGGTTTAGCTGGGGGCAGGTGGTGGTGGGGTGGATGGAGGGGCCCAGGAGCAGGCACTCACCTGCGCCCCCTGGGCAGTATCGGGTACGAGCCTGCACCACACTTTGGCCCCCTGGGGTTTCCACAGCCACACAGCTGGGGCTCTCCACCCTCTTCCGCAGCTCACACCTCCTCTTTCCTCCACAGCCCCACTCCACAGCGCCGACCCTTGTCCAGCGTGCATCCCCCAGGCCGGCCCCCAGCTGTGAGAGGCCCGACCCCGGGGCCCCCTCTGATTCCCGTGCCAGTGGGGCCAACAGCCTCCTTCGCTGCACCCCCCATCCCGTCCAGGCCTGGACCCCAGAGCATGTTTGCCAACAATGACCCCTTCTCGGCCCCGCCTCAGATCCCATCTCGGCCGGCTCGGATTCCCCCCAGCATCCCTCCCGGAGTGCCCAGGTAAGGCTGGCGCCCCCCCCCCCCCCCGCCCCCCCCCACACACACACTGCCTGCCACTAAAGCCAGCAGCCTGAGCCCTAGGGCCTGTCCTCGATCAGACACCCTGCGATGAGCTGTCCTTGCGCGCTGCAGGGAATGGAGTCCCCATCCCCATTTGGCTAGTACGAAAACTAAGGCCCAGAGAGGCCAAGTCACTTGTCCAAAGTCACAGAGTGGTGGAGAGTCAGGGTGACCCCAGGGCTCCCAGGCCTGTCCTCTGCCTGAGTAGGTGGCCCACGATGCAGATCGGACTCCTCACACGGGGCCCCTTCTCCTGGTTTTGACCTGTTTCCTTAATGAGGACACACTTATGAGCCCTCGTAGGCCCGGCTCTGTCTCTGTACTTCTCCCACCAGGAACCCAAGGTCCAGGGTGGGTGGGGACTCACCCAGAGTCACACAGCAAACTCCTTCACTGCACTCTAGCGGCCTTCAGAGCCCTCAGGCATTGGGCATTGGGCAGCAAGAGGGGGTGGGGGTGGTGGGGCCTGGGTCCCCTCCCTCGTCCTACTCGGGGCCTCACTGCCATCTCCCCCCTCCCCTTCCCCATCTGTCTTTATTCTCTTTGCAGCAGAAGACCCCCTGCTGCGCCCAGCCGGCCCACCATTATCAGGCCAGCCGAGCCTTCCCTGCTCGACTAGGCCGCAGGGGGGTCGGGGGGGCACCATCTCAGGGGGTCTTCGCACACCCGCCTGCAGGAGCTTCGGTTGTCTGGGCCCCTCCGCTGCCCCCGGCCTCTGTCATCCACACGCCGGGACCAGGCTCCCTGTGGGCAGCCCCTGACTCTTCCTTAACCTTGGCCCTCATCCCCAGCTGGACACAGCAGTGACCGAAAGGGCCCTGGAGCCCTGGGGCAGGAGGGGAGCCGCCCTGGGGCAGGGGGGAAGCCTGGGTGTTGCACTTTGGGGGATGGAGCCACAGGGTACAAGAGGAGGGAATGCACTCTGGGCGCCTTCTGGAATAAGGATTCAGGCTGGGGCGGGGGACTCACCCAGGGCTTCTCTGGCCTGCAAAGCCTGAGATGACCAGATCTTCTGGAAACTGGGGCATCAAGAGTGCCTGTAAACCCGCCCCTCACCTCGGTCCTTCCTGGGGCCCAAGGAGCATGTCCATTTCTCAGCAGTGGGAGCTCCAGGCCTCGAGCCAGGCCCAGCAGGCCCAGCGCTGCCCGCCCTGTGAGTTGTAAATATTCCTTCCTTGGCCGTATTAACCGCACGGCCGAGCCTCGGCTGCCGGAGGTGCCTTCGCCGGGTCCGGAAGCCTCCATCCTGCCGGCCTCGCTCTCTCCTTCCTGGGCCCCCTCCTCCTTCTAGGTCCCAGGGCGGCTTGGGCTCAGGGCTGAGTGAGTGGGGAGGCTTTGAGGGGCTCCTGGCTCCCACCCAGGCCTCCCCACATGGGGTGGGCCCCAGGTGGTCCATCACTGAGCAGACGTTGCTCGCTCCTCGCTCGGTTTGACCACTGTAAGTGCCTGCACTCTGTATCCTATTAATAAACTAAAATAAAGGGAAGAAGCTTCTGGTGGCTGCCGTGTGGGCCTTTTGTATTGGCGTTCAGGCTGAGGATGTGGACTGCTCACCCTCCCCCAGCAGGCCTCTGACAAGGACGCCGCCTTACCTCCCACCATGGGCTCTCTTGCACCAAGCTCCTGGGCTCTGCTCTTGGGGAAGGAGTCTGCTTCTTCCAGAGGCAACCATGCTCTAGAGGGAAAATCTCTTGCTTTCCTTAACACCTCAGGAGTGGGGACAGATGTTGGGGCCACTCCCCCCACACACATATACTAACACTTCCAGGCCTGGCTGCAGCCCCTGACTCAGCACTAGTGTGGAGGCCAAGACACAGGCCTGGGGTAGGCAGCAAAATCACAAAAGGGAGAGGGGATCCCAGCCCTCCACCCCAAACTACAGTGGTCCGGGGCCCCCTCCCCACCACTGCAGTTCCAAGGATTTCCCCCCGGACCCCCCCTCCCCATAGGTCCAAGGCCTTCTGGCCCAGCCCGGGTCACAGTTAAACTTTGCTTTCTGATTTTTCTCTTGTGCCCAGGCGACCACCTCCATCGGCTCCCGCCCGACCTTTCTTCTGAGCTTCGTGGGAGACCCCTCCCGCCTGCCTGGTTTGCCCCCTTTGGGGGGCAGGTCTGTCCCGGCTGGTGTCCCTGAGCCCCAGTCACCAGGCTCTGTGATTTTCTGACCATAATTTATTGACTCCAGTGCCCAGGGCCAGACCACCCTTTGTTCCGTGAGGCTCCGGCACAAGCTTTGGCTGGGCCCCCCCTCAGCCCTGCCGGGGGCCTCTGCAGAGAGAGCAGGAGGGGCGGGTGGTCTCGCAGTCCCCTCTCCTAGAGTTCTGTTATCAGACCTCACAGTGAGCCCACCCCGCGCTGGGCCGAGGGGCCGGGCTCCTTCCTCTCAATAAAGTGACTGTCCTGGCAAGAACACTGCAGCCGTGTCTCCTTCCCAGCCCCTGGTGGAAGCAGTCCCCCCACCCCCCAGCCTGGGAGCTACCCTCCCAACAGCAGCAGCAGGCCTCTGGTGGGGCAACAAGGAGACCAAGGAAGGCAGAGGTTCCACAAGCGGCAAGCCCCCCTCGAACCATCACCTGGCTCAGAAGGCCAGTCGGGGAGGGAAGGGAGAGTTTGCTTCCTGGGCCCCATCCCACACCAGGGCCAGCCAGTGCAGGCTGGGGCTTGAGCTAAGGCACACGCATTTACAGTAGGGGACACGGAAAGGGGCCAGAGAATCCAGGGCTTGTGCTCACATGCTGCAGTGCCCCCCCTTCCATGCACAGTTGCCGGGAATGTAGGTGCAGCCCCCCAGCTGTCCCTCCGGAGGGCCCAGGCCCAAACTGCCAACCCAGCAACTATTGCTGACCTGGCCCCTGGCAGGGAGGAAACACCCCTGAGGGTTATCCCTCAGGCCATGCCTCTATGACCTCCCATCCCGTAGGAAGCTAAGCTGGAGAAGGGACCCCCAAATCACACACACATGGGCCCTGCTGCCCTTCTTTCCCTGTTCTCCCTTCGGGGGCTACGTGGGCACAGGGCGCTTGTCCTGGAAGAAGCGCTTGAGCGTGCACACCTGGAGCACGGCCACCAGCAGCAGCACGGCCACGTTCACGGCAGACCAGAAGTTGACCCGCTCCAGGTTGCCCTCCTGCAGGTTGCGGTCACGTGCCTCGAAGGCCCGCAACAGCGTCAGCATCTGGATGCTACGCTCCAGCCGGGTCTTCATGGTCTCGATGGACTCCTGTGGAGGGGAGAAAAAGGGCTCAGGCCTCTGCTACCCTTCGCCCTTCAGGGAGCAGAGGCCAATAAAACTGGAGAGGGCTAGTGGATAGGGTGAGCCTATGTTTGTGGAGGAGAGAGCTGAGAGTGCAGGCTCAGTGGCCAGGCCACCTGAGTTCTACATCCTCTTTGTGCTGACTGTGTAACTTTGAGCAAGCTAATTAACCTCTGTGGTCCCCAGTCTCCTCAAAATTGCAATGAGAACTGAATGCCTAACTAAGGATAAAGACTGTACTTACCAGTGGTTAACAGCACAGCTGCTAAAGCCAGACTGCCTGGGTTCAAATATTGGCTCTGCCAGTTGCTAGCTGTGTGGCCTTAGGAGAGTTACTTAGCCATCCTGTGCCTCCGTTAAAATGGGGCATTGGGAGCACACTACCTCCATCATATGAGGATTTCATGAGTTATTTAAGCCCTTGAAATTCTTACACCTAGGGGTGCCGGGGTGGCTCAGAGGTTGAGCGTCTGCCTTGGGCTCAGGGCATGATCCTGGGGTCTTGGGATCAGGGAGCCTGCTTCTCCCTCTGCCTATGTCTCTGCCTCTCTCTGTGTCTCATGAATAAATCTTAAAAAAAAAAAATCCTCCACCTAGAAATGTGCTATCATTTTAAGTGTGAGCGGCTAGCTATTCTAATTGTGGGGTGGGCACCAGGGAGGCTGGGTGATGCAGATGGGGACTCCAGCCAAGGTGGAAGAATGGAGAGCACTGCTGCCCAAAGCCAGAGCTCCAAGACTCGGGGCCCCAGCCAGCCCGGGCACACCTTGATGTCCTCCATCTTCACATCCAGCATCTCCTCAGGCTCCACAGCCTCTGCCCAGCCCTCGACCTCCTCGTCATCCTGCAGGCTGTCAAAAATGAGTTCGAAGAACACCAGCTTATCGGAGATTGTGCTGAAGGAGTTGTCAAAGCACAGCTTGTAGTCCCCAGCCTCCGTGGGCTCCACCCTGGGAGAAAGACACACAGACGCACATGACCCAGACTCAGAGAGGCACAGGAGGTGGTAACCTGAGGCCACCAGGGAAGGCCAGAGCTGAAACTGAACCCAGACGGACAGCGGGACTGAACTCACGTGTGCACCCCATCTGCCTTGCGGGACTCGCTGACCAGCAGCACGCCCTGAGGGCTCTCCAGGGTGAAATCCACGTCCAGTCCAGCACCTCCGATCACCTGGGCGGACAGGTAAGAGGGGGGAGGGCTAGGGGGAGGCCAAGGGCACCTGCCAGGGAAAGCCAGGGCCCGGCCAACCCACACAGACCCATCGGGGACCAGCAGGAGCCTACCAGGGCGCTGACACCTACACCCTCAACCTGGGCCTGCCCCACCTGTCCCTCAGACCGCGCCCCTTGCCTTGGCTCAGTCTTCACTGAAAGGACAGCTTTGGGTTTGGCGTTTTCATCTGGTCACGCCCCCATCTCAGGTCCTTGATCGACGTTTACACCCCAAGTGAGGGGACAGGGCCCTGCTCTCCGTAACCCAATCCCCCGGAAATCCTCCCGTGGACCACCACGCCCTTTCTGGTGGCGCTCTTGGCCACGCCCACCAGCTCCCTCATTTGGCCACGCCCACCCTCGAGGTTCCCGCCCCGTGAGGGGTGCCCTCCTGCAGCCGATGGCCCCGCCCCCTCCGGCTGCCTCGCTAACCCCACCCCCTCCGCTCCCACGCCGTCCCCACAGGTTCCAGCGCGCTCGCCCTAGCTCCGCCCCCGCACTCTGACGCACGGGCTCCTCCCCCTCCCTCTTTAATCCATGCCTCGCTTCAGGGGCTTGGCCACGCCCTCTCGCCCTGGCTCCGCTCGCTCGCCTGCTCCCCGACTCGGGACTTTCTACCTGGTACTCGGTCTCGAGGCTTGCATTGGCCGGCGCAGACTGATAGAAACACTGCTTCCTCCCCGCGGGCAGCAGGAACGTGAACTCGCCGTCCTGGATCGGCGGGGGACCTGCCCCCTCAACCCCCATTGGCGGCAGTAGTAGCCACAGTGCCAAGGCTAGGGCCGCTCCGGCCGCCATCGTCTGGGTCACCCTCCGGTCTGCTAAGAGGTCGCGGTTCCTTTAAGGGCTGGCCCTGCCCCTTGTGCTACTCCTCGGAGCTCATTGGCAGCCGCTTCTGCCGGCGCTATGAAGCGAACGGAGAGAGAAGTGAAGGGCCCCCTGAGTGCTTAGCTGCCCGAATGAATGCCTGCCGTGCCTTAAGACTCTCGACCTCCCGGAGACTTTTTTATGAGTAGCCTCGAGCTCTAGTCTCAACAGATGGTGACGGAATAAGGAAAAAAAAATAAGTCCTATGATGGTGCGTGTTTTCCAGGCAAAAGTTAAGACAGCTAAATCGGAGGCGGGCCGGGGCCTTCTGAGGCCCCTCCCTGCGGTTTTCCCAGAGTACGCCGCGCGCGACGACCATTGGGCCATCTAGTCTGGGAATAGTGGACCTCCCCGCGACCCGTAGGGCTCATGTATAAAGATTCGAGGGGAGCGGGAGGGGGTCCTTTTCGTTTTCTTGGGGGCTTCGCGCTTCTTAGGCGTGGCTCCAGATGCGCCGCCTGACCCTTCATTCCCTTTGCTCCTGAGAACCATCCCTTTGTCCGTTTCCTCGTCTGTAGTTATTGATGGACCCCACGAGGGCGGCGGTGGGAACAGACGAAGCCTTGCCGGTGGCGCTCGGCTTTCCTAGCGTAGAACGTAGAGGGGCATAGCCCACCCTGCACCCAGGGGTCCCAAACCTGGGGAGGCGGCGGCGGCAGGTAAAGAGAGTAATTGATACGACTCAGGGTAGGAAAAGTGACAAGTGTTTAAGAGTCGGAGAAGATCTTCAAGAAGGGGGTGGGGGGCGCCGGAATGTTTGTGGGTTAAGCATCTGCCTTCGGCTCAGGTCATGGTCCTGGGTCCCTGGGATGGAGCCCCACTCAGGATCCCTGCTCCGCCCCTGGGAGCCTGCGTCGCCCTCTCGCCTGCTTGTGCTCGCTCTCTCTGTCAAGTACATTTTTTTAAAAAGACTTTATATATTCATGAGAGACACAGAGAGGCAGATAACACAGGCAAAGAGAGAAGCAGGCTCCCCGCAGGGAGCCCAGGACCCCGGGATCAGGACCTGAGCCACCCAGATGCCTATCAAGTAAATAAAATTTTAGAATGTTAATAAAAAGAGAGAGGAGAGTGTGGGGCTAGGAGCCACAAACCCTAGTTTAAGCCACCCTCGATCCTTGGCTTGAAATCACCCGGCAGGGCCTCAGTATTCTCATCCGTAAGATGGGGTGATACTTGTCCTACCTCACTGGGCTGTTGTAAAGATTAAGATAATGTTTGTTCAGCGCTTGGCACATTATAGGCTCTCAGTACATATGATCTGTTTTTTCTGGCTGATCGCCCACCATTGGGCAGCCCACCACTCCCTCAGCCTGGCTTGGAGTATTTGGTGGTGACCGCCCTCTAGGAAGCTGGCACATAAGCAAAGAAGTCACTGGAGAAAGGGACTCTGCTCGGTGGTTCTGACTAAACATAAGAAAAAAAATGTTTAGATGGAAATGTTGAATCTTTAAAAGATAGGCCCTGGAGTGGTTGGCACTTAGTGACAAACAATTAGTCTTCAATTACAGCTGGTGGCTGTCAGCTCTTTCCTGCTGTGGGAGAACTTGGGGAAGTCACACCACCTTGCTATGTCAAAGTTTATGTGCAGTCATTGGTAGGGCTCCTTTTCCCTTCCAAAGTTTTTGTCGTTCAGACTTGCTGCTTGGACATTTTGAAGTGAGAATGGGAGAGTCTTTATTTATTTTATATATATATATAAAAGATTTTCTTTATTTTAGAGAGAGCCTGTGAGCCAGCTGGGGTGAGGGTGGGGGAGGGAGCAGAGGGGAGAAGAGGATATGGAAAGGATCTCTGGCAGACTTACTGAGCAGGGAGCCCAAGGCAGGGCTCAATCCCATGACCCTGAGGTCATGAGCCGTACTGAAACCAAGAGTACCCATGCTCAACTAACTGAGCCACCCAGATACCCCATAAATATGAATGTATGTATTATGTATATATATATTTTTTAATTTTAAGTAGGCTCCACACCCAATGTGGGGCTTGATCTCATGACCCTGGGATCATGAGTCCCTGTGCTCTACTGACTGAGCCACCCAGGCACCCCCTGATATTTTTTAATGGATTTTTTTTTAACTTATTTTTTATTGGTGTTCAATTTACTAACATACAGAATAACCCCCAGTGCCCGTCACCCATTCACTCCCACCCCCCGCCCTCCTCCCCTTCCACCACCCCTAGTTCGTTTCCCAGAGTTAGCAGTCTTTACGTTCTGTCTCCCTTTCTGATATTTCCCACACATTTCTTCCCCCTTCCCTTATATTCCCTTTCACTATTATTTATATTCCCCAAATGAATGAGAACATATAATGTTTGTCCTTCTCCGACTGGCTTACTTCACTCAGCTTTTTAATGGATTTTTAAATTAAAAAAAAAAATTTTTTTAGGGGTCCCTGGGTGGCTCAGCGGTTGGGCTTCAGTCCAGGACATGATCCTGCAGTCCTGGGATGGAGTCCTGCATTGGGCTCACTTCTTGGAGCCTGCTTCTCCCTCTGCCTGTGTGTCTCTGCCTCTCTGTGTGTGTGTGTCTCATAAATAAGTATTAAAAAAAATAAAAAATAATAAAAAAATTTTTTAAAGATTTTATTTATTTGAGAGAGAGAGAAAGCACAAACGGGAGGAGGAGGGACAGAAAGAGAGGGAGAAGAAGGCTCCTCCCTGAGCAGGGAACCCAATGAGGGGATAGATCCCTGGACCCGGGGATCATGACCTGAGCCGAAGACAGAGGCCCAACTGACTGAGCCATCCAGGTGGCCTGTTTAATGGATTTTTTTTTTTTTTTTAAGATTTTATTTATTCATGAGAGACAGAGAGAGAGGCAGAGACACAAGCAGAGGGAGAAGCAGGCTCCATGCAGGGAGCCTGACGTGGGACTCGATCCCAGGTCTCCAGGATCACGCCCTGGGCAGAAGGCAGGCGCTAAACCACTGAGCCACCCAGGGATCCCTTGGTATTTTTGTTCTTGTTTTTGTTTTTGTTTTTTTTAAGATGAAATTCACATTACATAAAGTTAACCATTTTCAAGTGAACAATTCAGTGGCATGTATTAACATTTACAATGTTGTGCAACCACCACTTCTATTTTCAAAACATTCCATCAGCCCTAAAATAAACCTGGTCCCCATTCAGCACCTTTTCTTCCTCACCTTAGTTTCTGTCTACCACCAATCTGCGTCTATGGATTTGTCAATTCTGGGTGTTTCATATAAATGAAATGTGACCATTTGTGTCTGGCATCTTTCACTTAGCATAATGTATTGAAGGTTCATCTTAATAGCATGAATGAGCATTTAATTTATTTTAATGGCTGAATAACATGCCATGGCTTGGATAAACCACTGTTTATCCATTTGACCACTGGTGGACATTGAGGTCGCATCCACCTTTTGGACATTGTGAATAGTGCTCCTATGAACATGTGTATGTGTGTTTCAGAATCTACTTTCAGTTCTTTAGGGTATACACCTATGAGTGGAATTGCTGGGTCATATGGTAATTCTGTGTTTAACTTTTTGAGGAACTGCCAGATTGTTTTCCACAGTGGCCACACCATTTTGTATTCCCACCAACCATGTATGAGGGCTCCGATTTCTCCAAATCCTCATCCACGTGTGCTATTTTCAGTTTTGTTGCTATTATAGCCATCCTAATGGGTGTGAAGTGGTATCTCATTGTGGTTTTGATTTGCACTTCCCTAAAGATGTTGAGTGTCTTTTCAGGTGCTTGTTGGCCGTTTGTAGATCGTTTTGTTTTGAGAAATGTCTTGTCAAGTCTTTTGCTCGTTTTAAAATTGGGTTCTCTTTTTGTTGTTGAGTTGTAAGAATTATTTTTATATTATAGAGAGCAAGCCGAAGAAAGAAAAAAGAGACAAAAAACTACCCCCAGATGTATTGTGGGGCACTCCCTCAATGTTTTTCTGGGGCATTTACAATTTTGCCATAGTCTTCACTTCCTGTTTGCACTGAGCCTAGAGAGAAGCCTGAGACGAAAGCTTAGGGTCTTCTCAGGTCTTTCCTGAGCATTTGTCCTGCCCTGGGCCTGCACATTGCTTTCTAAATTCCCCAGTATATATTGGCACTTCTGAATACCCCTAATCAGGGACGCCTGGGTAGCTCAGCGGTTGAGCATTTGCCTTTGGCTCAGGGCGTGATCCTGGGGTCCTGGGATTGAGTCCCACATAGGGCTCCCTGCATGGACCCTGCTTCTCTCTCTCTCTCTCATGAATAAATAAATAAAAATTTAAAAAAAGAATGGAATCAGGAGAGGCACCTGGGTGGCTGAGTGAGTGTTTGCCTTCAGCTCAGATCATGATCCTGGGGTCCTGGGATCAAGTCCTGCATTGGGCTCCCGGCGGGAGCCTGGTTCTCCCTCTGCCTATGTCTGCCTCTCTATAGATGTCTCTCATGAATAAATAAAACCTTAAAAAAAGAGAATGGAATCAGAAGGACAGATGGGGGGCATTCTCACACCCTACCACTCCTCAATTACAGACCCCACAGGAAGAGATGTACCTGGCAAACTTATACTTTCCTACCTGACTTTACTAGCTCTGCAGGAGGAAGAAAGATTTTCTCCTCCTGGTAACAGCCAAGCAGCCAATGAGAGACCGTCACCACTCAACCAATGAAACATCAAAATATTTTCAACTCCCAGTTTAATCCAACGGACTTCTTGTTCATAACAGCCTTCCGGATGTCCCCTTTCCTCTACAAAAAGCATTCCTCTTTCTTTTCCAGACCTGCTTCTGCTTTTGCTGCATCTTGCTTGTCCTCAGTTGCATTCCTCTGCTATCCCTGAATAAACCCATTTTTGCTGGTAAAATCACTAGTTAATGTCATCTTTGATTATATTTTGCCCCAGGTCCCTGTGGGTTTTTTCCTTTTGCCTTAGTGTTTGCTAGGAACGCATTCTTTTTGTTGTTTTTGTTTAAAGATTGTATTTATTTGTTTGAGATAGTGAAAAAGAGTGAGTGAGAGCTGGGGAGGGGGGCAGAGGGAGAGGGAGAAGCAGACTCCCCTACTCGGGGCTCCATCCCAGGACCCTGGCATCATGACGTGAGCTGAAGGCAGATGCTTAACCGACTGAGCCCCCCAGGTGCCCCCAGGAATGCATTTTGAGAATAGACAGAATCTTGAGTGACTCTGGCAGGTAGCCCCCAGACATTGTAGAATAAGCAAACAGCACCCTGCCAACCTCAGGAACCAAGTACTCGCCATCCTGGGGACACAGGCTGCTGTCTTCAAGACCTCCACCACACTGGGAAGGAGATGAGAAAAGGGAGGGGAAAACAGCACAGAGCTTTCCTGCCATGTTCAGATTTCCTTTCATTTTGATACGGTGTTCACTTGGCTGGCACTAACCTTTGCCTGTTTTCCAGAGTTCAAGTAAAGTTGATTCTGACTGTTTGCTCAGGCTGTCGAACTTTCTGCACAGGGACCAGCCCTGGGAGTTACCAGCTCCACCATTTTGGGTGACATCTGGGGGTTGAATGGGGTGATTCTTGTTTCCTTCCATTAAACAAAAACTTCCCCCTGTCCAAGTACTCAACAAATATTTACTGAGCGTCTGACACTGAAAATAGAAGAGGCCTTGTCTGTATCCTGGTGGAGCCACCATCCCAGGGTAGGAGCCAGATCATACCCAAGTAAGCTCAGCACTAACGTGATTTCAGGTGGTGATGGGCACTAAACAGTAAATGATAGGTGGTAAATCGAAGACTCATTTCAGGATGGAATCAGGGAAGGCTTTTTGGAGAGGTAGCACTGAATCTCAGACGTGAAGTAGAGGGAGAGGAGGCAAACAAGAGAACAAGCTCTCAGAGGTCAGAAGGCACTCAAGGGGTTCAGGGGCAGAAAGGAAGTGGAGTGGAGAGAGAGGAGTGGCCAGAGAAGAGAGGGGACCAGTTACACAGGCCACATCCCTAGCAACTTTAGGCCTGGGCTGGTAACAGCTTCCTGACCCTGGGGAGTCACTATCCCTTGCTGATTTCCCTCCACCCTGCCCATGACTCCTAGTTGTACCTCTTCTGGGTGCCATCTGATAGCTGACTAATACAGGTAAGTGTGTCTTTTTCTGAATTTAAAACTCCAGGTTATAGGGGATCCCTGGATGGCTCAGTGGTTGAGCACCTGCCTTCGGCCCAGGGCGTGATCCTGGAATCCCGAGATCAAGTCCCGCATCGGGCTACCTGCATGGAGCCTGCTTCTCCCTGCCTGTGTCTCTGCCTCTTTCTCTCTGTGTGTCTCTCATGAATAAATAAATAAAATCTTAAAAATAAAATAAAATAAAATAAAATTCCAGGTTATAGATTCCTGCATCATACTAAACGCTCCCAGGATGAAGCCCTTACATATTCTTGCATCTAGCTAGAAGGTCCTTCTCTTGCCTCCTTCTCAGGTTTTTGGAGTTAGATAACACCTCCTCCCAGAAACCCTCCTTGAACCTGCAAAATCTAGGGTAAGAGCTCCTTGTGGTGAGTGCCTCTATTATAACACTCCACCAACTAGACTCTCATTGTCTGCTTGCCTGACTCTCTAACCAAACTCTGAGCATCCTGAGGGCAGGAGTTTTTTTTTTTTTTTTTTTTTTTTTTATTAACTCATGGTGTCCCTGGCACTCAGCACAGTACTGAGCCTTCGTGGCACTCAGTAAACAGCTGCTAGGATAAACAAGCCAGGAACCTCTCTTAATTCTGTATCTTATGCACCCAGGACAGTGCAACAAAGATAGACTGAATGAATATTTTTTGGCTTTCAGGTCAATCAAGAAATAGTTGTGGTTCACTGTGTGCCAAGCACTGTGGTAGGCATTGGGAAACTACAGGAGACAGCACAGACCCAACCTTGCACCCTGGAAGAAGAGCACTGGATGATTTCAATAAACTCAAGCATGTTATGTAAATCACCATAACCTAATTTAATGGATATTTACATACCAAGCAACTGCACGTGTACTTTCATTTCAAGTGCATATAGAATGTGGATCAAAATGTGCTGGGCCACTAAGCAAAATATCAATACATTTCAAGGGACTGAAATTATATAGAGTACATTCTATGACCACAATGGAGTTAAATTGAAAAAATCACTAACAATACGCTATCAAAAAATCCCAAATGTTTGGAAATGGACACATTTCTAAATAATGTATGAGTCATAGAAAAAGTCACAAGGGAAATAAAATATCTCTAACTTAAGCACAGTATAGGTCACAAAGTGTGAGATGCTGTTAAAGCAGTACTTGGAGGTAAATATGTAGCTTTAAATGCTTATATTTGAGATAAAGTTTTAAAATCAATGATCTAAGCTTCCATCTTCAGAAGCTAAGAAGAGTCGATGAAACATAAGGTAAATAGAAGAAATAATAAATAAAAATAAGACAAAAAGCAGTGAAAACCAAAACAGAAAATAAAGGGATGGCTGGGTGGCTCATCAGTTGAGCGTCTGCCTTCCACTCAGGGCGTGATTCCATAGTCCAGGGATCAAGTCCCACATTGGGCTCCCTGTGTGGCACCTGCTTCTCTCTCTGCCTATGTCTCTGCCTCTCTCTGTGTGTCTCTCATGAATAAATAAATAAATAAATAAAGTCTTTAAAACAAAACAAAAGCAGAAAATAGAGAAAAATAACAAAGCCAAAAGCTAATACTTTGAAAAGATTGAGAAAACTGATTGACCCCTAGCAGACTATTCAAGAAAAAAAAAAAAAAATAAGGCACTTGGGTGGCTCTAGCTTAAGCATCTGCCTTTGGCTCGGGGCATCAACCCTGGGGTCCTGGGATCGAGTCCCATATCGGGCTCCCCACAGGGATACTGCTTCTCCTTCTGCTTATGTCTCTGCCTCTCTCTCTGTGTCTCTCATGACTAAATAAATAAAATCTTAAAAAAAGAAAAGACTATTCAAGAAAAAAGAGAAAAACATGTTACCATTGAAAGAGGGGACATCGCTACAGACCCTACAGACATTAAAAGGATAAAAAAGGAGTCTGAAGTGTTTTATACTGATAAGTTCTACAACTTAGATGAAATAAATTCTTTGAAAACATAAGCAGGCTAATTTTAATTTAATGAAATTACAAGGCTCTGTAGTATAATTCAGCAAGGAAATTTTTCTAAGTCCAGAGGAATCTGGAAAGATTTCACAGAAGTGATATTTAACCTGAAAGATAAGTGGAATTTTACCAGATTAATAGAATTGTGCCCCAGGCAGGAGAGACAGCATGTGCAAAGGTCCTGAAGTTGGAATGAACTTTGGGTATCCAAATTAAAAAGTCCACCACGATGGCCCATTTTTGTTGTTTAGTGACCATACACTTCTATCCTTCCCTGGTGTAAACCTCCAGATGGACCTGCTTGACTTGGGCAGAAATGTTGAGAGACCAAAGCAAACTTACTTGATAAGACAGACCTTTGGAAGATTCTGGGCTGTAAACAGGAGGCAATTCCCTCAGTTTTGGAGCTAGTGTTCCCTTTTGCCTGGATGGTGCTGCCCCTATGGCCTCACACTGGCAGCACTCACACCTCTCTAGGCATTGCACTTCGTATCATGAGTTCTTTGGATCTAATATCTGCAACTCTTAGCCCCATTCTATAGAGCAGCAGGTGAGGCTTCAAAGAAAGATGTTGCTTGAGATGACAGAGATCAAGCACTAACCACTGTGCTCTACCAACCTCCACCCAACATGTGTCTCAACTTTGGAACTGGTTGGGCTGGGGCTTGCGTCTTGGGCATGGATTTCCCAAACAGCCCACGGTCCCTTCCTCATGCCAGCTAGAAATTCTCTTCACAGGGAGAAAATACACACACACACACACACACACACACACACACACACCTGACCATCTTAGCCTTTTGTCTTTCCTCACATCTCTGCAGAACAGTGGCCACCAAAGTGCAGCGAGATGCCAGGATCTAATGTGTGTCCGTGGAAGGGGTGGGGAGAGGAGAGAGTCCCTTTCAGCAGCTGAGTGTGTGTGTGCAACTTCCTGCCAGTGAGGAAACATTCGTTCAAATCAGCCCTGGTTCTCCTTTCCCTGCTCTGGCCTCACAGGAGGAGTTGGCGGTAAGCCGTGGGCCTCACTGGCCTCAGCCAGATTTCCCTGGCCAAACTCGGGAGGAGAGATGCCCTGGACTGTCCTGCTCTTTGCAGCCGGTGAGCCTGAGGCCCCCTGCACCGCCCCCACCCCGCTCCCACCACCCCTGCCCACCTGGCCTCTGCTCTGGAGGCAGAAAGCCGCACAGGGCTGCCCTCCCTGGGTGCTGGAGGAGGCAGGACCCTGACAGATTTGCCCCAGAGCTCTGGCTCTGCCCCAGGAGAGCAGGAGCATGGCTTTCTCTTAGTGAGCCCCTCATCACCCCCACATCAAGGCTGTCAGAAATCCCACCCTGCTAGTGACAGCGGTGCCCACGCCCCATGACTCAGCCCTGCTTGGCTTCTATGGGCTCCTACCTCCAGAGCCGGGGCGACAGAAGGATCTGCTTGGGGGAAGGGGGGGCAAAGGTCTGGAGGAGACCTCACCTGAGTGAGAGACACTCTGCTCAGGAGCCTGGGGGCACCTGGGGAGACACTGGTACCTCCTATAGGAAGCTGTACCCCCAAGTCCCAATTCCTCACCACAGCCAGAGAAAAAGGAGAGCTCCTTTGTCCTCTGCTCCTCCTGTTCTTTCCTTGGCTCATCCCCTCCAGCCGCCCTGGCCTCCTGGAAGACCTCACACCCCTTCCACCCTCCCAGCATTTGCCCGTGCTCTTCCCTTTCTGCCTGGAATGCTCTCCGCTAGCTCTTCCTAGGTCACCTCTTCAGGGAAGCCCTCCGTGGCTTCCGCAGCCAACGCAGCCTTCCCATTTCCCTGTCCGATGTGCGGCGTGGGGCTTCTTGGCTCCTTGAGAACATCAGATCCCCGAGGCAGGCATGTCTGTCTGTCTATCTTGTCCACGTTCTGTCCCTAAATCAGGGCCTGGCATATAGTGAGTGCTGTTGACTGAAGGAGTAAGAGAATAATCGCATTGCTCTGTAATAACCACTGCGATTATAATAAAATGACTAAAACGCACTGCCCCCTCCCACGGGCTAGTACCTGAACCCCTCAACATAGCAACGGGGTAGGGTTGATTGTCTACTTGCAAAAAAAAGGCAAGGGGCACCTGAGTGGCTCAGTGGTTGAGCAGCTGCCTTTGGCTCAGGTCGTGATCTCAGGGTCCTGAGATCGAGTCCTGCGTCAGGCTCCCTGCACGAGAGAGCCTCTCCCTCTGCCTGTGTCTGTGCCTCTCTCTGTGCCTCTCATGAATAAAGCAATAAAATCTTCAAAAAAAAAAAAAAGAAAAGAAAAGAAAGAGAAAGAAAGAAAGAAAGCAAGCAAGGCCCAGAGGGGGTCAGCCACTTGCCCAAGACCACACAGCCAGAAAATGCCTCTGCTCTCACCGCTCACCCTGCCTCCCTTCTTCTGCATTCCAGGTTCCTTGGCAATCCCAGCGCCGTCCATCCTGCTGGTGCCCCCACACCCCAGCAGCCAAGAAGACCCCATCCACATTGCCTGTGTCGCCCCTGTGGGCTTCCCGGGGGCAAATTTCACACTGTACCGTGGAGGGCAGGTGGTCCAGTTCCTGCAGGCATCCGCAGACCAGCTTAGGGTCACTTTCAACGTGACTGGAGGTGACAGGGAGGCTCCAGGGGCCACATTTTGCTGCCAGTATGGAGTGCTGGCTGAGCACAGGCAGGAGCGGCTGTCGGACCTCAGCAAGCCCTTGCAAGTGTCCTTCCCAGGTAAGGCCCTCCCCCCGGCCCGGGGCCCACGGCTCCTTTGCTCACCCCCGAGCCTTTGCTCGGGCTCTTCCCTCTGCTCGGAAGTCTTTGTGGGACTCACCTTTCCTTGATTAATTCTCACAGTCAGCCCACGCGATGGGTTCAGCGAGTCTCCCCATTTTGCAGAGAAGTAAACTGAGGCAGAAGATACGAGGGGACTTGGCCCAGTCACACAGCTGGCGGGCAGCAGAGCTGGGGTTCTGTGGGCTCCAGTATCTAGGCGTTAAACCTCCACACCCTGCTGCACCCTCCCCCCCAAGTAACATTTTTGAGCACCTCCTATGCACCAGGCTTTGTACTTGGCCCCGGGGTTCAGCAGTGAGTGAAACAAGGTCCCCCATCCCCCGTCCCCCAGCTGACATTCTGAGGGGACGCAGACAGACGAGAAGCAGGGAGTCCAATAAATATTCCATGTGCCAGCAGGGGACAAATAAAACAGCAAGGACAAAGTACAACCCGCGAAGGATGTCATTTCAAATACAGAGGAGAGTGGCCGGGGAAAGCCTCTCTGAGGCAGTGACATTTGAGCAAAGACCTGAATGATGAGGAGCCAGCCATGTGGGTATCTGCGACCAGAGGCTCCCAGGCAGAGGGAGCGGGCTGTGCAAAGGCCCTGAGGCTGGCGCGTGTCTGGTGTGTTTGAGGAACATGGGGGCCCTCCGTAGGGCTGAAGCATAGTGGGCAAGGAGAGAAATTGGGGAAGAAGAAGGCAGGGAGTGGCAAGGAGGATGGTGCAGGGCCGTCGGCGGCCCTGAGGACTTTGGCTCTTCGTCGAAGGAGCCCTGGAAGGCTGATATTTTCCTGTGGTCTTTTCAGGACAGGAGGCGGGATGTGGGCTCTGGGATCAAGGAGCAGGAGGGAGAGAGGAGTCTCCAGGTAGAGCCTCTGCACCACCATCCATCAGAACTTTCCAGCTGCAAAGAGAACTTTGTTGCCAGCAGAGGCCCCAGTGGGTTCAGGGGACAGAACAGTCTGTGTCTTTGAGCTCCACTGTCAAAGGCCGCGTTCTCTCACCTTGGGCCTGTGGTCTCAGAGTGGGGAGGGGACAACATCCCTCCTGCCCCAGACGGATGAATGAACAAGGGCTGACAGTGTGAAAATACCAAGAATATGTCTGTCCTCCTTGCTGGCTTAGCTCCTCATCTCCGTGGGGATCAGGTCACCTCCTCCTGTCTCCCCTGAGAGACCCCCTCTCCTCAGGGAGGGGCAGCCAAATCCCTTGCCGAAAAATAAACTCTGAAGCTGGAGCTTCATGCTTTTGTGAAGCATGACTTCTGTGTGGATTTCAGGGTCCACCATAGGGCTGGGGGGTGGATGTCATCTGACCCCCCTGGCTGAAGCCCACAGGACTCTCAGGCTGCCAGTAACGGGAAACCTGACTCAAACTGGCTTCAGCAACAAAAGAGAATGTGCTGGTTTGCCAAACCAAAGTCGGTTTGCAGCGCTGGCTTCAGGCATGGCTGGATCCAGGTGCTCAATCCAGGTGCTCAAAGATGTCAGGAATCATTTGCCAGCTCTCAGCACTGCTTTCTTCTGTGTCTTATTCTCAGGCAAGCCCTCCTCTTCCTGGTGTCAAAATTGTGCCCAGTGGCTCCAGAAGTATATCCTACCAGCTTGCTGGCCAGAGGAGTAACTCTCTCTTCCCAGTAGTCTGGCCAAGTCTCAGAATTAGCTCTCATTAGTTCAGCTTTGGTCACATGCCCATCCCTGGACCAATCACCATGCCTGGGGGTGGGGGGGAGGAGATCTGCTAGTTGCCCAGTCACAAGATTTACCAGATCCTCAGGGTCTGGCTACACCCAAGTCAAATGGTTGAGCAGTATGGGGGAGTGTAGGGCTGGCTACCCAAAGGTAATCTGGAGGACAGGTGTCTCACCTTCACCCTGCACCCCCACAATTCCATAACTTGCCTCCTGCCTCTTTTTCTCATGTTCCTCTAGGGCCCACTTGGATACTGGCACTCTCCTTGAGCCTGGCTGGAGTCCTTCTCCTTGCTGGGCTGGTGACCGTTGCTGTGGTGGTCAGGAAAGGTAACAGCAGGCAGAGAAAGTACAGTTCAGGGGCTGCCAGTTTGCAACCTTTGGAATGTGTAAATGAACCCCTACTCACACCCATTTTTTATTTTTATTTTTCTTCACACCCATTTTTTTTTAAGATTTTATTTATTTATTCATTAGAGACACAGAGAGAGGGAGGCAGAGACACAGGCAGAGGGAGAAGCAGGCTCCATGCAGGGAGCCTGAATGGGACTCGATCCCGGGACCCCAGGATCACACCCTGGGCAGAAGGCAGGTGCCAAACCGCTGAGCCACCCAGGGATCCCCTCACACCCATTTTTTAGAAGCATAGCTGGGGAAGTCTTACTCCAAAACTTAGCAGCAAAGAATCCTCCAGAAGTGCAATGTTGGTGGTGGGGCAGGGGCAGGTGATAAAAATTTATAAATTATAAAATATATATAACATAAAGTTTAACATTTGAACTTATATAAGTGTCCAGTTCGGCAATATTAAGTACATCCACTTTGTTATGCAACTGTCCCCACCATCCCTCTCCAGAACTTCATCATCTGCCCCAACTGAAACTCTGTCCCATTTAAATGCTAACTGTCCATTCTTCCTCCCAGCTCCTGTCAACCACTGAAGCTAACATTAATAGAAAAAAAATTAGGGGTGCCTGGCTGGCTCAGTCAGTAAAGCATGAAGCTCTTGATCTAGGGGTTGTTAGTTCGAGTCCCATGTTGGGTGTGGAGATTACTTAAAAGTAAAATCTGTAACCAAAAAAATTTTTCTTTTTACATGCTTGTTTGAAGTTTTTACCAATATACATTACTCATGTAATTGGGGGGCGGGGAGGATTTTGCAGGAGCTCTCCTGTGGAGTGGCAAATTTGCCAGAGGTAAAGGCAAGGTTGGGTCACAAGTATATGAGGGATCCTTTGGATTCTTGTTTTTGTTTTTTGCAACTGGGATGCAACCACATCCAAAATCTAATAAATGCTTATTTATTTTTTGTTCCCAGTTAAAGTAAGAAATTTGCAGAAGAAAAGGTGAGATCATCTCTGGAGATCCTCAGGAGGTGGTTTGGGGGAAAGAAATACCAAATGGTTGGGGGGTATGGTGCAGGAGGGTTGTTTTTTTTTTTTTTTTTTTTTAATATTTTATTTACTATTCACAAGAGACACAGAGAGGTAGAGACACTGGCAGAGGGAGAAGCAGGCTCCCCATGGGGAACGCGAACCCTAACCCAGGACCTCAGGATCATGCCCTGAGCCGGAGGCAGACCCCCAACTGCTGAGCCACCCAGGTGTCCCAGAAGGTGGCCTTTAGACCCAGACTGGAGGGAGGAAGAATGTTGTAGGCAGTGGTCACCTGATGGGTGTTAAGGACTCTGAGACCTGGTTCTGGGGACAGAAGGGCGCTTCCCAGGCTGGGTAGGAGCTCCATTCCAAACAGCATCTCTGGTGGGAGGGCTGCATAAGAGGAACAGGTGCCATTATAAGGCACCTAGGGTATGGGGAGCCCTGTGGTAGGAGACTCTGCAGCTGGAGCCCACAGCAGCTCAAGTCTCCCGCAGAAGCTGGCATTATAAGTAGCCCCATTTTATAGACAAGCAGACTGAGGCTCAGCACTTAGTCACATGGGGAGCAAGTGGCTGCTGAGTCTTCCTCATATCCCTTAACCCAAAATGGTTGTGACACTCCAGAAAGTCACAGTTGGGAGAGGTGAGTGGCACCCTCTGGGGCTGTGCAGTGCCCAACGTGTAGCCTGTAGGCAGTGGTCCTGGGTCCTGGGCGTTAGGAAGCCCCCCACTGGCCCCAGCCTCAGTTTCTCCCCTCTGAGAGAGGGGGACACCCCACTGCCCTATGGCATTGAGCTCGCAGCAGCCCCAGGGATTGAATCCTGACCTCACTTGGTGGTGGGGCTCCCGCAAGAGGGGACTCAGGGAGGATGGGGAGGAGGGTGGGTGGCGAAGGCCAAGTTGGGAGGCAGGGCTTCCCAGAAGAATCCTCCAGCCCCAGAGGAGCAACTGGTCACTCTCTCCCGAATCCCTTTGCAGAGAGCGAGAATCCTGCTGGGCCCAGGTCAACTTCGCCAGCACAGGTGTGTACTTTCCTACCCCTGTCCCTGCGGGGCAGGCTCACCCCCTGGAAACTCTGGGGTCTCACTCCTTGCTGCTGAACCTCTTCCACCTCCTCTCACTTCCCTTAGGGCCAAGAACAGGCCCTCCCCTCCCCATACCCAGGTTTCACCTCTCACCTTCTCCCTTTGCCTCATTCACTCACTGACCGCTGCCTACAACACTCTTCCTCCCTCTGGCCTCCTCTAAAGGCCACCTTCTGGGCCGCCTGGGTGGCTCAGCGGTTGGGCATCTGCCTTCGGCTCAGGGCGTGATCCCGGGGTCCCCGGTTAGGGTTCGGGTTCCCCGTGGGGAGCCTGCTTCTCCTTCTGCCTAAGCCTCTGCTTCTCTGTGTCTCTTGTGACTGGGTAAATAAACTCTTAAAAAAAAAAAAAAAGAATTAACCTCTTAAAAAAGAAAATTTAAAAATAGGGCAGCCCCAGTGGCCCAGCGGTTTAGCGCCGCCTTCAGCCCGGGGTGTGATCCTGGTTACCCGGGATCGAGTCCCACGTCGGGCTCTCTGCATGGAGCCTGCTTCTCCCTCTGCCTGTGTCTCTGCCTCTCTCTCTGTGTCTGTCATGAATAAATAAATAAAATCTTAAAAAGTAAATAAATAAATAAATAAATAAATAAATAAATAAATAAATAAATAATTAAATAAATGCCATCTGCTCCATGAAGCCTTCCCTGATTCCCTCCCTAGACTTACCTGCCTCCAGCACCCTATCACTCTTCCGCCCTCTTGGGGAAAAAGCACAAGTAGTCACTGCCTGCTGTCCATGTAGTCCTCGCCTCCAGCGCCGGGCCTCGGTTCCACCGGTGGGGGGACGGTCTGTGTCTGTCCCCCCGGGGCGCCCTGGCCCCGGCCTTGCATGGAGCCCCACTATGTGATCCAGGCCGTGTCATCCCAAAGGCTTCCACCAGGGGGCGACGGGCAGCCAGTGGCTGCCGCGCGCGGTGCTCAGGGGAAGGGGCCCCAAGCGGAGGAGGAAGTCCATCCTCTGCTCTCCTTTCACTGGCCCACGCTTTTATTGAGCACCTACTATGTGCTCGCGTTTGGGGGGCGTCCCTCCACGGCCGAGATAGGTGGTCTTTGCCCACGAGCCCGTCCTACTGCTGTGGGGGAACAGCCGCTGGCCGGCGGGAGGGTGGTCCCGGGAAGAGGGGGTGTTTACGGCGATCAGGGGAGCGCCTGGGGCGGTGCAGGAGCTGAGGGGTGCTCTGGAAAGCGGGAGTTGAGAGGAGAAACCGAGGGGCCCCTGGGGGAGGGCTCTGAGCAGAAAAGGATGCTGTTCAGTTTACAGGTGGGAGCGGTTCTCCCTGCGGAATGGGCTGGAAGGGAGCGAAGCAGGCTGGGAGATGGATCCCAAGCCCTTCCTCTTGGTTGACTTGAGGCCTGTGGGTCTGGGGGCGGGGGAAGGACCCCAGGAGGGCAGCGAGCGGGGATCTTAAACTGGCTCTGGTTTTCCGTTCTCTATTTCAGATATGACCTTTGACAACTCTCTGTTTGCCATCTCCATGGTAAGTCATTTCATCTCTTGGTCCCGGGTGTGTGCGGACTGTCCTACTGCCCGGAAGACCACCGGCAGGGGGGGCCCGACCCGATGTCTCCGAGCCTCGGGGGCCTGGGAAAAGCCCAGAATATGGAGCAGGGATTTGTTTTGTGAGCCGAGAGTTGGCTCTGAACAATCCCAGGGGATGGGAGGCAGCTGTGTCCAGGCCTGCCTGTGGCCAGGGGCAGGATCCCCGGGCGGCTGTCAGGGTCACTGCCGCCTCTGCGCTCAGTGGGGCCAGCCCTACGGAAAGGTGACAGGGGCCTCAGGGTGACCCGGTGGGGTCGTGTGCTTTGTAACAGTCTGATGCACACTCTGGTCCCCTCCTGGTAAAGGAAAGCCTGTGTTTATATTCAGGTTCAGGGATCTCGGCTTAAATGTCCAAGTTGTGCGTTTCTCTTTCAGTGGGGAGGGGCTCCGGGACCCTGCCCCTTTGCAAGACGTTTTGCTCCCACAGACCACACGCTGTTGGGGTTGAGATTTGAACCCAGGTCTATGGGATTCCTCGGCACAGCTGGATCTTGAAGCAGCTTTCGTGTTTGTACTTTATTATTATTATTAGATCAAGTGAGAGGTAGATGAGCCATGGAAACTATGGATCAAGGAAATGTTCATCTGGCTCTTCTCCGGAGTAGGATACAGGTCTGGGGTGACGGTGGCCCCACTCAGTGGCCTCGGACGCCCCCATTTGGACAAGTGGGCACTTCGGAACTGCCTTTACGGAGGCTGGGTGGGGAGTTGGTGTGCCTAGGGCACCATAACGGGGGTGGGGGTGGGGGGAGGACTGGGCTGATCCAAACAAAACACCCTTCCTGGGCATTGGAACAAGAACAGCACAAGGCCTTTAATTCTTCAAAGCTTTCTCTTTTTTTATTTATTTATTTATTTATTTATTTATTTATTTATTTATTTATTTATTTATTTATTTTTAAAGCTTTCTCATTTGCACCGGGGTGGGGAGGAGACAGGCGATGCCACGTGGGGTAGGAGTGAGAGCGAAGCTCGTCTCTCACTTGGATGCGCGATCCAGGAAATCTCAGAGATGGGCACGCCGAGGGTAGCTATGGAAGATTGCTCCGGGCCCGGGGGACACATTCTTGGCACGGCCCGTCCAGTACAACTGGAGTGGAGCCGCGTGAAGAGTCGTGGGGAGCCCCCCCGCGGAGAACTTTGATTTTTCCCCCAAGTGGGGTGGGAGCGGTGGAGGCTTCGGAGCAGAGGGAGGGGACCGATTCGGGTGCTCGCCTGCGCCCTCTGGCGGCCGCGGGAGGAAAGACTTGGGGGGCTTGGACCGACGGCGCGGGGGTGGGGTGGGGTGGGGGTGGGGAGGTGGGGTCGGGTGGGGGGAGGTGGGGTCGGGTGGGGGGAGGTGGGGGGGGGGAGAGAGAGTCAGGAGGAGGGAGGCATGTGGGAGTCTTGGGGAGCAGCAGCCTTGGAGGGACATGAGACGGACCACCCACCCGGCGGATGCCCAAGGGCAGGTGCAGACAGGAGTCGGGTTCTGGAGAGAGAAGCGAGCAAATTTAAACTGCATACAAATGTGGGAAGGAAGGGGCTTGGCCCCACGGGCCGGTTCAGCCCCCTGAGGTCTCATTTCCGGGAACAAATCCAATGCTGTTAAGAAAAACCCCAAAATCCTGCAGGCAGAGCAAATTCTAAAACTTTCTGTGAGAAGACATGCTGCTCGAGGCACTACGCTGGTGACTTTTCCTTTTCCCTTAAAAAAATAGGCACTTGAAATTGAAACAAGTCGAAACAGGAGAAAATTTTTAAAAAGTATCTTTGTCCTTGTGACTATATGTGTATTTTATTTTATTTTATTTTATTTTTTAATTTTTTATTTATTTATGATAGGCACACAGTGAGAGAGAGAGAGGCAGAGACACAGGCAGAGGGAGAAGCAGGCTCCATGCACCGGGAGCCCGATGTGGGTTTCGATCCCGGGTCTCCAGGATCACGCCCTGGGCCAAAGGCAGGCGCCAAACCGCTGCGCCACCCAGGAATCCCCAGGGATCCCTGTATTTTTTTTTTTAATTAAAAAGTGTGTGTGTGTGTGTGTGTGTGTGTGTGTGTGTACCCAGCTGCTCCGTGGTAGAGCTTGCGACTTTTAATCTCAGCGTTGTGAGTTCAAGCCCCACGTTGGGCATGGAGACTACTTAAAAATTTTTGTTTTGGAATATGAAATACATCCATATGTCAAAATTGTATATCCAGTAAAGTATCCTCCTGTCACTAACCCCTGTGTGTTCACTGGTCTCCTCCACACACACAGGTAGCCACCATCAGGAGCTTCTCGTGAAAGCAAGCAAAGGTGAAAATAGGGAGTGTATAGCCTCACTCCCTCCTTTTAAAGATTTTATGTGAAAGATAAATAAAAGTGAGAGCACGAATGGGGGAGGGGCAGAGGGAGCCGCAGACACCCTGCTGAGCTGGGAGCCTGATTGGGGGAGGCTCAATCCCAGGACCCCCTACCCTTACCCTTTCTAACACAAATGATAGCATGCTATCCACACTATTATGCTTCTTTCCTTAACAGTAAATTTTAGTGGGATCTTCTCTAGTTGTTTTTTTTTTCCCCATGATGATAAAATATACATAACATAAAACTGACCATTTTAACCATTTCTAAGTGTCCAGTTCAGTGGTATTAAGTACATTCACATTGTGCAACCATCACCACCATCCCATCTCCAGAACTTGGTCTTGCAAAAGTGAAATTCTGTCCCCACGGTACACTAACTTCTCATTTGTAACAAACCCCAGTCCCTGGCACCCACCATGCTGCTTTCTCTGTGGATTTGCGCATTCTGGACATTTTAGGTAGAAATGATGTCATATAACGTTCATCCTTTTGTGTCTGGCTTATTCATTTAGCATAATGTCTTCAAGGGTCATTCACTTTGTAGCGGGTGTCAGAATTTTATTCTTGTTGAAGGCTGAATAATATTCCATTGTATTTATATAGCACATTTTATCTGTTCATCTGTTGATGGACACTTGGGTTGTTTCCACCTTTTGGCTACTATGAATAGTGCTGCTATGAACATGGGCCTGCAAATATCTGCTTTCAATTCTTGCTTCCCTCTTAAGCACTAGAAGCTGTGCTGCTGGCTAAAATAAAAGTGAAGTAGCTAATCATTCTCCAGCTTGTATTGTGTTACTATACTGAGGGTCTGATATTCACTTTATAATCCCCTATGAAGTGGTGTTGATATTTATTTTTATTTTTTTAATTTTGATTTATTTGAGAGAGAGAGAGAGAGAGAGAGAGAGCACATGAGCAAGGGGAGGAGCAGAGGGAGAGGGAGAGAGAATCTCAAGCAGACTCCTCACTGAGCAGGGAACCCGATTCGTGGCTGGGTCCCAGGACCCTGGGATTATGACCTGAGCTAAAATCAAGAGTCAGATGCCCAACCGACTGAGCCACCCAGGCACTTTGACATTAAAAAAAAATAGACTAGAATCTAATTATGGGCCTTACTGGGATCGTCCAGCTAGGGAGGTGCAGGACTGGGATGGAACCTACCCTGCTCTCACCCACCACATTTCAATTTTAGCAAGTTCATGTCTCCTTGACTGGCATTTGGGGTGGAAGCCTCCATGGTGGAGGAGAGGGTAGACTTTTGAGGAAGGTTTTGTGGAAGCCAAGGACGGGGCAGGGATGGGAAGAGATAATGATAGCTTTGTTCACTTAACAGTTAGTGCTTGCCAGGTGCCAGGTACTTTTCAATTCCTTTGTTTTGTAGCATTCACCCTATTGTGCAAAAGAAAAAAGTGAGCCTCAGAAGGGTTAAGTTACTGACCGACCGAAGTCATACTACTGGGACAAGGTAGACCTGGGATTTGAACCCAGGCTGTCTGGTTCAGAAAGAACCAGGAGGCAGGACAACAGAGGTCAGGATCTGGGCCCTGGAGCTGGGGGGTAGTGTGCGGGAAGTGAAATGAGACCTGATGGACTGGGGGCTGGGGGGGGGGGGAGTCTCAGACTCAGAATGTAGGGAGACCCTAGATCCTGAAACCTCAAATCACCCTGTTCTCTGTTTTTCCTCCATGGACAAAGACAATGAATCCAGAAGAAGATGCAGTCACCGTGGATGCTTGCTCGGATTCCACCGAGACACCTGGCAGCTCTGGGCCCCGGAAAAGGCCTACCTCCACATCATCCTCACCTGAGCCCCCCGAATTCAGCACTTTCCGGTCCTGCCAGTGAGGCCGAGGATCAGAGGCCTCTCTGTGTCTGTGCACTCTGCATTCAGCCTTTCTTCAGGGCCTGAAATCCCTCTAGCTACTTTGGGGTTTCTGTCTGCGTTCTCAGGGCATTGGCAGAGGAGATGAAGGGAGAATCCTTGGCCTTGGGACCTTCTTCTCAGAGGAGCAGGAGTGAGTAAGGGGGCACAGACATTGTCTTGGAGGCTGGACAGAAAGCAGGAAGACTCTCTTTGGAGTCCCAGCTTCTCAGACCACCTGGGGAAGGAGATGTTAGGATCCCTGGGCCATAGGAGGTCTGAGCCCTCCACATAAGCCTCTGGTTTCCTTCTTCCCTTGCTACATCTACTTGACCAACCCAACCGGGTTGGAGCATAGGGTACCCCGGGGTATGTTCTGTATGTCTGTCCTGCTGGCGTGCCTAAGTTATTAATTATAACGGCTCTGGAGCTGTTCCCAAGGTCTCTATGGAGCGTCATCCTTCAAGCTTCCAGGGTCTCTGGGGTCTAATCACTGGATGCCTAGGGGGAGGAGAGCTGTTTCCCTCTAGTGCACGCAGTCAAGGTGGTATACGGGGAGGCCCATGGAGGGTACAGAGAGGGGGACAGTGCCATGTGGGGTCTGTGCTAAAGTCCTGGCGTTGGTGAGTATAGTAAGTGCAATGATGGGGGAATCGAAGAGGAGGTCCAGAGAAGAGTGAGAGCTAGAGAAGATGGGAAGTCACCACACGTCTTTTTGGACCCTCCTGAAGCGAATGACGCCCAGGAGCAGTGACGGGGGCGGGTGGGGTGGATTTCGAAGATAGGTGTGTCTACGAAAAGGGGCACTTGACCCTGCTCTGTTGGATTCATTGGCTAGTCATCGCTGGGGGGAAGGGAGGGGCTAACGGAAGGGCCCAGATAAAGGGATCCAAGAATTTTTTATGGGGTTACAGATAGCCAAGGATGGAGGAGGAGGACAGTGGCGGGAGGGGGCGGAGACGATGGGGAAGAGATAAGGAGCGATCGAGGGCTGGGGGGCCTCCCACGGATGCAGGTGGAGCGCAGAGGCAGAGCCCCTGCTCAAACTGATTTTCCCCTCGGGAGGGCTGGGGCGGAGCCAGGGCGGGGGGCGTGTCCCGGGCCCTGGCCCCGCCCCTTGCAGGGACTCCCTGGGAGCCCGGCGCCTCACAAAGCGACGTCCAGTGGGAGGGAGCGTCCCGTCCGGGGGCGGGGCCTGCCTGGCTGGGCCCCGCCCCCCGCGTGCCTCCTCACAAAGCCGGGCAGGGCCGAGGGGCGGAGCTCAGCCGCAGAGGCGTGTCGGGGCCGAGCGGCGTCAGAACCGCCTCCGCCGCTCCCGGCCGGGGAGCCGCCTCACAAAGCGCGACCGTTTGCGCGGGGCGGGTCCCAGGGCGTGTCCACGCGGCCGAGCCCCGCCCCCGGGGCCGCGCCCCCTGCCCCGCCCCGCGCCCCGAGGCTCGGCTCCGAGTACAAAGCGCGGAGTTCGGAGCGGGGGGCGGGGCGTGGCCGAGGGCGTGGCCCAGGCCTAGGGGCGAGTCCTCGCGGCCGACCCCGCCCCCGGTTCACGCTCCGCCCCCGCCGTTCCTGGGCCGCGGAGCCACCTCACAAAGCCGCGACCGTTCGCGCGGGGCGGGGCGGGGCGGGGCGGCCCCGTCCCCCGGCGTCCTCTCTCCCGGTGCCCTAGGCGGCCAGCAGGGGGCGCTGCGCCACGGGGCCGGGCCGCGGCGGCAGTGGCGGCGAGGCGGAGCGTGGCCGGCAGGCGGCGCTGCCCGGCTCGGCCTTGGCCTCGGCCTGCGCGTCGGCAGCGGCGGCGGCGGCAGCGGCGGCGGCCTGGGCCCGGGCGCGGCGGCGGCGGCGGCGGCGGCGGCGGCGGCGGCGGCGGGGCCTGGAGCCGGATCTAAGATGGCAGCGGCGGCGGCGGCGGCGGGGCCGGGCGCGGGCGGCGCAGGGGCGGCGGTCCCGGGCAGCGCGGGGCCCTGCGCGGCCGTGTCCGTGTTCCCCGGCGCCCGCCTCCTCACCATCGGCGACGCGAACGGCGAGATCCAGCGGCACGCGGAGCAGCAGGCGCTGCGCCTCGAGGTGCGCGCCGGCCCGGACGCGGCGGGCATCGCCCTCTACAGCCGTGAGTGCGGGGCCCCGGGGCCGGGCCGAGCGCGGGGGCTCCCACGAGGCCGGCCGGGCGGGGGGCGCGGGGCCCCGAGGGTGAGGGGCCCTGAGCCGTGGGGGCCCGCTGTGGGGTCCGCGGCGCCGGGCCGAGGGAGCCGGGAGCGGGGGCCCCCAAGTGAGGGCAGCGCAGGAACGATGTCAGGGGCAGAGAGGCAAGAGGGCGTGCGTGGCGGCCAGAGGTGAGGTGCCCCGAGTACGGTGGGAAGCGGGAAATGGGGGAGTGAGGGCCCTGAGATTGGGAGGGGGTGGGCAGGAAGTGGGGGGCCCCGCGGGGAAGGTGAATTCGTAGCCAGCGGGGGGTGTGGGGGCTGGGAGGGGAGGGGAGGGGGCCCGGGGTGTGGGAGAGGTGGGAGTCCCCGGGGGCGGGTGTGGCCGCCCGAGGGAAGGAGGGAGGGGTGTGGGCAGCCTGTGGCCACCTCTCGGGACTCCCGGGAGTGCCGAGGACAGTTGGAAAGTGGTGCCCGGCCCGGGGCGGCCTGGAGGACCCGCTTCCACCCCCCGGGAGCGTTCTTGGCGTTCTGGACCCCCGTGTGGGAAACTTCTAGACGTGGGGAGAGGGCCCAGGCACGGCAGGGTGGCGCGAGCCGCTGGATGTGCTCCTGGTGGAAACGTGGAAGGGTAGGGCTCCTTCTTGATGTCCGGCTCCGGAGTGAGAGGTAACAGCCCCCGCCCTCGCCACGGCCCTCCCAGTGTTTCTTTTTGGGGATGTGAGAGGCTTGGTTACATTTTCAGAGGCTAGTTTCAAAGCTGACATTTCGGTGGGGAAAAAAAAATCACAAATGTGTTTGCCAAGGCCCCTGAGTCTTTGTGGTTCATCCTTTTTTCTTTCTGTTACTCTTTCCTATCTGTTCTCTCTGATTCCCGATTTGCTTGTTCACATTTTGCTATACTGTTTCATTCAGCTTTGTCTCAGGGTTTCTTGCACTGATGCTCTGGGAGCCCCTGAGGAGGCCTTTCCTGGCCCTGGCCTGTGTGGATATTTTGCCACTTTGGGAAGGGGGTGGTGGGAAGGAAAGTGTGTAGAGCAGTTGGTTCGCACAGGGTTCTCCCTGCACCCCTATTGGAAAACCCAAACTTAAGGACTTGCGCCTACATCCCACGTGTCACACCTCCTTTTGCTGGGGCAGAGCTGGGTTTCCTGGGACCACATGAGGAGAGGGCGGAAGAGTGTCTCAGGTGGGCATTAGAGCTCAGGACAGGCACTTAAGCTCTATCTTAGGCTCAACAGGATCTCCCAGATGATAAGCATGGCCATTCATTCGGCAAACATTAATAAAGAATAAAGATGGGCAGCCTTTCTCCAACTGGGGTCCCAGGCGCCAATCCTCAAAGCAGTTCCAGGGACAGTCGGGTTTTTTTGTTTTGTTTTTTTAATTTTTATTTATTTATGATAGTCACAGAGAGAGAGAGAGAGAGAGAGAGAGAGAGAGGCAGAGACACAGGCAGAGGGAGAAGCAGGCTCCATGCACTGGGAGCCCGATGTGGGATTCGATCCCGGGTCTCCAGGATCGCGCCCTGGGCCAAAGGCAGGCGCCAAACCGCTGCGCCACCCAGGGATCCCGACAGTCGGTTTTTCTTTTGTAAATAGCTTCTTTTGATTTCTGGACGGTTTCTGATTTATAGAATTATTGGGGACATAGTACAGAGAGTTCTGTTATACTGCACACCTGGTGTGTCCTGTGCTTGACACCTTACTACAGGAGAGTGTTCACATTTTGTGTTTTTGTTGTGTGGGTAATCTTGTTGTTACTAGTTGTAAAGATAACATTCTCTTTTAGAGGTAATTCATAACTGAAGCATTTGTAAGGAGGAGAAAGTCCACGTTTCTCAGATTGAGATCCTCAGTCAGGGATGACATAGTCTCAGGGGTCTGAAGGGATTTTTTGTTTCCCCCTTTTATGCTCAAGTAGCATTGATGTGGGGCTGAGAACGTGGGTTCTGGAGTCAGCTGATCCTGGTTTTGTTCGTTTGTCAGGGTTACCGTGACAAACGTGATGGCTTACAATACAAGGAATGTATTCTCTTAACAGTTTATAGCCTGAAGTCTGAAATGAAAGTGTTGGTAGGGTCACACTCCTTCCAGAAACACTGGAAGAGAATCTCTTCTTACCTCAAACAGCTTCCTCTGGGTCTAGGTGTTGCTTGGCTTTTGTCAACAGAACTCCAGTCTCTGCCTCTATCTTCACATGGCCATCCTGCTGTGTCTCTATGTCTTTTCCATAAGGATACCTGTCATTGGATTTAGGGTGAGCCCTAAATGATTTTATCTTTTTAAAAAAGTATTTTATTTATTTATTCATGGGAGACAGAGAGAGAGAGAGAGAGAGAGAGAGGCAGAGAAATAGGCAGAGGGAGAAGCAGGCTCCATGCAGGGAGCTGGATGCGGGACCCGATCCCAGGACTGCAGGATCACGCCCTGAGCCGAAGGCAGACGCCCAACTGATGAGCCACCAGGCATCTCATGATTTTATCTTTGAGAGTCTTTTTTTTTTTTTTTTTTTTTTTTTGAGAATCTTAATTACATGTACAAAGACCCTTTCTTCTCTATATGCCACTTTCACAGGTTTGGGGGAGGGGGGAGTGGCATTAGGGTTTGGACAAAATTTTTTTTTTCATTTTTATTTATTTATGATAATCACACAGAGAGAGAGAGAGAGAGAGGCAGAGACATAGGCAGAGGGAGAAGCAGGCTCCATGCACCGGGAGCCTGATGTGGGATTCGATTCCGGGTCTCCAGGATCGCGCCCTGGGCCAAAGGCAGGCGCTAAACCGCTGCGCCACCCAGGGATCCCTTGGACAAATTTTTTTCGGGTCTACTACGTGGAGTAGATCGGTGCCCTACTATCTATGAGTTTTCATGCCTCAGTTTGTTTATCAGTAGAATGGGGGTAATGGCAGGACTTTGTGGCATAGAGTGTGTTTGCTCAATAAACAAATCCTTTTTTTTTTTGGTGGTAGCACCTGCTCCCATTAGCAGGCTGGGGCTGGCAATGACCTCAGAGTTGGCTGAGTTACTGCTCAGGGTGAGGCAGCATTGGTTCTTGAGCAGGCATGGAGACCGGGGTGCACAGGGAGCGATTGCTCTGAAGTGTGCTGGGGGAGTGTAGACAGCCAGGGCAGAGGTGTGGGGCTGCATTCTGCTCCTGCATCTGAGAGCGCAGGCCTGGCCTGCTGGGTGGGGGGTGCTAGCTAGCAGTGCCTTGGAAAAAGACAGAGATGGCCCAGCCACTGCAAGGATGTTCAGGGATGTGGCAGCTGGGTAGACCAGGGGCACTTGGGGCCTGCTAGGAGCTCTAGGCTTTTTCTTGGGAGGAACTTCCTTCCCCAGCCTCCACATTTTCCAGTCTGGACCCTCTGGGACCTGATGGCTTTGGCCAGATGAGAAGGCATCAGGAGCCCTGTTCTGCTCACCTGTCCCACATGAGGCAGGGTCCCATGAGCTGTGTGTAACTACAGACCCCCGGGAAGCAAATCTGTGTAGGTAGGGACAGGGACGTTGGCCAAGACACGAATCTCCACATGCCTCACGTGGGAGGTGAGCCAGAGGTATGCTTGGGTGCTGGTGAGGGTTCTGGACACAGAGTCTGGCTGGTGTGGGTCACTGGCTATGTGGCCTTGAATGAGCCGTTTCACCTCCCTGAGCCTGTTTGCTCACCTCTAGCAGCACCTCCCTGTGTGCAGCCTCAGTTTTCTCCTCGGCTATGGGAATGTTATCACTTGGGACCCAGAAATTTGGGTGAAGTGGACCATGGAAGTGTGGAGCAGGGGGTGTCTGGCAGTAAGCGGTCAGTGTTGCTGTAGATTTTATTGGTGGTGTGGTTACTGGCATGGAGTGAGGAAGAGCTGGCTTTTCTTGGAGGGAGCCCCTTAGGCCGCAGGGCTGTCCAGTTGCTCTCTTGCACCCCTAGCAGGTAGAAGGGGAACCCCGGGGCTGCAAATGGGGGTGGGGGTGGGGAGAGGAATGTGGGTGGCAGATACACAGCCCTGTTCCTTGACGTCTCCACTGTCCCACGTGAGAAGGATGACAGCTGCAGTAGGGCCCGCCCCAGTCCCCTTCCCATGAGTGATGACCCTCCCTACCCTCCTTGCCACCTGAAGTCCCCCTGGCCAGTGGCCATGGCATTGGCTGAATGGCAGCTACCAAAAGCAGGCTGTGTTCCCTGGGCAGAGGCGCAGACTTCCCGAGCCTTCAGGAAGCCCTGGCACGGCCGCTGGAGTTCTTGGACACCCGGGCGCCCGCCCTTTGGCAGAAGGCAGCTTCTCGGGAAGCCCGTTGTGGGGCGGCCGAGGCAGAGAGCAGAGCAGACTCTCAGTTCCTCAGGCCCCCAGGGTCCTTTCTGGAGATGACTGTGTCACTTGTCTTTCTTGGTCAGTGCGAGTCAGTTTGCCTGATTCTGTGGGCTCTCCCCGCCCCCTGGGCCAGGAAGAGGTATAGGGCAGGCCTGGTGAGGGGGGGCTAAATTTCGGTTTGTGGGGGGCTGGCCAGGGTGTGGAAACCCCAGAGAAAAAACCCTTTGTAAAATCAATGTGAAGAATGGCCTGCTGCCATAGACCCCGGAGCTCTCCAGACTTCCTCCCATCACAGTTTTGGGACCCCCACCCCCCCATCCCCAGGTGGCAGGGAGAGAGGGGACAGGGACAGAGGATTTTGTCACACACCCAGGCTTTAGGACCTTCGGTATCAAGCTGGGGTGACAACCCAGAAAGTTAGTAACAGTGGGAAGGCCCTCACGTTCCAGTGGTGCTACTGCCTGCTGTCATTTTATTGAGCACTTACTGGGTGCCGGCTCCGAGTGAACCTGTATTGATGTTTGACCTTGAGGGGGGCAGCCGGGGGAAGGGTAAGAGCAGAAATCAGAGCCTGTGGGCAAAGTGGTGTCTGAGCCAGAGCAGGCCTGTGGCTTCTGTGTAAACAACTGAAGGGAGCTTTGTACGTTTTTGAAGGGTCTATCCCAAAAAACCCCCAACAACTGAAGTCAGAACATTTAAGTGACACAAATTGTGTCTGGCAAAACCTGAAATGCTTCTTGCTGGCCCTGGACAGAAAAATCTTGTGGACTCCCTGGGGATAAACGAATGAAGCAGGCAGGAGGAGGGGGATACTGTGGGAACTTGGCCCCAGCCAGGGGCCAGGGTCGCCAGATCTGCCACAGCCCTTTTTTTTTTTTTTTTGCCACAGCTTTTAAGAGAAACCGAAAAGCCTTGCTTTGTGTATATCTGTTTGTTTTGACTGTGAAGTGTCCTGATCACTCAGGCCGGATAGGGTACCCTTTCTGGGCTCTGTGGGCCAGGTAGCCTGACAGGTGTAGCCCTTGCTGTGTGTTACCACTTAGAATAGTCCTGAGCGGTCAGGGACGCCACTCCCATTTTACTGGTGCAAAAACAGGTGAAAGGGCTTGACCAGGTGACATGGCTAGCCTGCAGGAGGGCTGGCTTTCAAGGTCACTGCTCTTGGACCTGCTCATTGTTTTAGTTCAGTGCAAAAAGGTGGTCAGGATTCAATTTATTCATGCAGAACAGAGATCCAGAGTGGCAGTGGCTTGAACAACAGGGCGTTTTCTTTATTGTGCTGTCACGCTCAAGTCTGGAGGGCGGCAGACCAGTGCTGGTGTGGAGGCTTTTTGCTTTTAGAAATTCCTTGGACCCGGGCCCTTCCAGCTAAGAATCCCCCTTCCCCATTTCTAGGGTGAGGTCCTGTCATCATGCATCAACATGGCAGCTGGAGCCTTTGCCCACATAGAAACTGTTACCCCAGTTTCCAGGCAGCAGGATAAAGAAAGGGAGAAAGGTGCCAAGGGCACGGGCCAGCTGTCTGTCAAGGAAAGTTCCCAGGAGCTGGCTCTGGGCACTTCTGCTTTCATCCCACTGGCTAGAATGCAGTCCTGGGGCCACCACTAGCTGCAAGGGAGGCTGGGAAATGTAGTCTGTGGTCTGTCTGAGCGGTCAGCTGAGCTCAGCTCAGCTAATTTCGGGGCTTCTCTTTCCCTAGGAGAGAGGACAGACCCTGGGAGATGCTGTCACCTTGGTCACAGTAGATAGGATGTGGATGTAGCCAATGTTGGGAAGGGTATTCCTGGAGCGTTCAAGTGGGGCTGGGGGGCAGTAGCCTGGCGTAGGGCCGAGGGGTCTCTTCTCAAGCTTGAAGGAGCCATGGGGAGGGCAGCAAGGTCAAGCCCAGGTGACGTTTTACAAACCACAGGGCCTTTTCCTGCGTGTGATCAGGAGCTGGCTGCCATCTTTCACGAGGGGGACTACATATAAAATGTTACTTCTGCAGACTGCTCTGACAACAGGTTACGTGTAGATGGGAGCAGGGAGAGAGAGGCCTGTGGAAGCTTCCAGACTAGAGAATGCAACAGGAATGTAACTGAATAGTTTCACCTTAGCCTGCCCTAGAAGTGTGTCACAGAACAAAAGGTGAACTCTGCCCCGGGCAGAGGCCATGACCCATCGCCAGGCCTTGTGAGTGACCTACCTGCCCTCGGGTTTGCTTCACTCTGTGGTGAGAGTAAAAGTAGACCCCCGGTATTTTTTAAATTGTGTGATTTCACGTCGAAATCAGACTTCGTACTTGTGAAAACTCAGAAGGGCTGGCAACCCTGGGCCTGTGCACCTTGAGGCTGAGCCGGCCAGCAGGGGCCCCTCTGGAAGGGCCGTGATGCCCCAATTTGCCCCAGAAGTCCCCCTCCTGCTTGTCGCCGCCCCAGCACAGAGGCTTTGTGCCAGTAGCCATTTGTCCTTGCACTTGCAGTGGTTGGTTTCTTAAAATAGAGAGGCATTTCTGTGAACCCAGGCTGCCCTTGGGTGTGGGACAATGTTCCCTACCCTTAGCTGGCACCCTCCTTCGGCCCTGGGCCCCTTCCTCCAGGCCCCAAGTGTGAGCCCTGTGGAGGTGAGGGCTGTTACCTGGAGCCCTAAGCTGACCTGGCTTCCAGCCCCAGATCCCGGCCACTGCCCATCTGCCAACCCCTTTGCCTCCCCTCTGCCCACCCAAAGCCCCTTACTGGCAGCCTGGAAATCCAGAAGTTCTGAAAGCCTCACTTGCTGCTCCTTTGACAGCAAAACCTAACCCGACCCAAACTCTTATGTTGGCAAAATCCCACCCGAGCTGCCACACAGGGCTCCTTCTAATCTCTGCGCATCCAATTTAGTATGACCATTCACCCCTTTTGAGGTTGTTGGGGCCCGTATCTGAGGTCACAGGTGCACAGTGGCCAGCGCTGTGAGTGGCACCTGGCAAACACGCACCGTGTCACATGTGGGGGTCTGGCCAAGGTGAGCGTGCAGGGCCTTTGGACAGAGGGAGGGTGGCGGGAACTGACGGATGATCCGTGGTGTGAGGCCTCTGACCAAGTTGGGTTTGGCAGAATGGGAAAAGTTGGGGAACCTTCCCTGGCAGGCGCTGTTCCTTTCCTGGGGAGCCCTCTCTGTCTGGGATCTGCTCCCCAGCTGCAGAGGTGCTGAATCTGCCAGGACAAACGGGAAGTTCCCATCCTGCAGAGGGCGGGCTGGAGGTTCCAGGCCTGGGACAGACCTGCTGCTCCCTGTGGAGAGTGAGGCTGCGGAGGGGCTTCAGGTGGCTCTGAGACGGTGTCTTGATCTCAAATCCTTGATGGTCCCTGGGAGGAGGAGGGGTGCTGTGTGTCCCATGATGCCCTGAAATTGCATGCAGTTTCGCATAAGGCTAGAGAGACAAGGGTCAGTGTTGTGACCTTGGACCAGCCTCCTTGAAAAAAAGGAGAAAAGGGGGTGACAGTGGCACCTCTCCGGAAGGAACACACTGAAAATTCTTCCTCATGCGTATGTCTGATACACCGTGGCCGTGGCGTTGCTGTTGGTTCTCTGTGCGTTTTTCTGGGGAAAGGCTCCCAGCTTTTGGTCCCCCTCACAGGGATGTGTGACACGAGGAAGTGACGGTGCCTGGAGGATAGCAGTGAATTGAGGAGTGAGGTGGATGCCTCTCTGGCTGCTAAGGAGTGGGGGTGGTCAGTGGGAAGGATGGAGGCCCTGGGCCTGTCAGGCCAGGGTGCGGCTCTCATTGGGCAGGAAGAGAGGTCGGCAGCGGCTGTCAGAGCGAGTGAGAGCCACGGGGAGGTCACTGGGTTTCTGGTCCGGAGGGATGGCTCCTTTGGAAGGCTGGGTGGGGGGGCAGACAGACAGCAGGTGGTGGGAGGTGGGATGGTGGAGTGTCCAGGAGAGGGGAGGGAGGGAGAGGGCCCCCAGGACCTACCAATAGTTCTTTGAAGATGGAGAGACCTGACCTTCTCTATCCATCCAACCACAAACGTGTATTGGGCGGGGGACTTGCTGTCTTTTTATTGTGGTAGGGTACCTTGGCGTCTCTCTTTAAACAACTAGCAAAAACTGAGCACCTGCCATGTGCCAGTTACTGTTTTAAGAGCTGGGGATATGGTGACACCCCAACCCCAAGATAAGCACATGCTCCCACTTTTGCCGGTCTGGGGTGTTGTGTGACAGGCGCTAAGTCAGCAGTCACTTACACGCAGGTTGTACTTAGTGGTCAGTGCCCTCCCCAAGAAAGTGAACCACCTAGAGGCTTGAAAATGCTGTGGAGGGCGGAGGGGGTTGGGGCTGGGCAGAGTGGGCCTCTGCTGGGGTGGGGCAGCAGGGCTTATGGGAGAAGAGCAGATACAGTCAAAGGAGGGTGTGGTGGGGCCTAGGCCTGACGCCTTGCCTCTGCATGACCTCTCTGTGCCTGTTTCTTGGGCTGTAAAATGGGGATCTTGATGGCATCTACCTCAGAGGGTTGTTGTGAGTTAATAGAAGTGTTTAGGGGCACCTGGGTGCCTCAGTTGGTTAAGCTTCTGTCATTGGCTCAGGTCATGATCCCAGGGTCCTGGGATCAAGCCCTGTATCTGGCTCCCTGCTTAGCAGGAAGTCTGCATCTCCCTCTGCCTCTGCCACCTGCTCACTCTTCGGCCCACGCACTCTCTCTCTCTCTCTCAAATAAATAAATACAATCCTTAAAAAAAAATAGAAGTAGTTAAAAATCATGCCTACTGTCCAGCAAGCCAGAGTGAGCCCATGGGCCTGGCCTGGCCAAGGGCAGCCAACTGCCCCATGTGGTTGGAGCAGGATGTGTAGGGGGGAAGGGAGGCCTCACAAGGGGGTCGGTGGTTTATTCCAAGAGTGTTGGCGGGTGGTGGGGGGGTGGAGTGACACCTGTGGTTGTGTCTGGGCTCAAGCCCAATTTTGTTCCCTGTCCTTTCCTAGCAGGGTGATCCTGGTGAATGACTCAGTACCCTGAATATCAGCTTCCTTGTTGGTGGGGAGGCACCACTGAGGGGCTTGGCTGGTGGCGGGTGGCCTAGGTGGTAGTGGACATCTGTGCCCGGACTGTAGGCATAGCTCTGCACAAGCCAGACACGATCTCCACCCCACGTACTCCCAGTCTTGGGGAATGGAGAGAAAGTAGACAAAGAACCCCGTCTCCCCGCTGCAGGGGGATGTGGCTCAGGAGTCAGCCTGTAGAGAATGGCAAGCAGAGGAATAAGCTTGCGGGCGAGAGGCCTCTGGCCGGAGAGGGTTGAGTTGGAAAGGAGGGAACTCCTGGGCACAAGGGGGCAGTGGCTCCGGGGCTAGCTGGGCCCGCAGCGTCCCTGGGGCAGTCGTCCTGCTGTCCTGGGTCCCTGTCTCTGCATTCCCTGGCTGGTATGAATGTTCTCTCTTCCCCCTCCGGGACTGCAGCCACCCTCTCTGGAGGTCATGGTTGGTATAAGCGGTGGAGCCTTACCTTGATGTGACCTTGTGACTCTGGTTAAATGATTGCAGTTCAGCTTCCAATTCCTCCTGAAGATGGAGAGGGCAGTTTGTGGGTTGGTGTTAGCCCAGCACACAGCAGATGAGTAACACACAGCGTAAGAGGTCGTTGGTCTAAATCTGCTGTGGTGTCTGGCCGGGAAGGTATGTCCCAGGTGTAGGCAGCCAGTGCCCGGGGATTATAAAGCCCTGGGACAGTGAGGGCTGGGAGGAGCACGCGGTGGCCTTGAGATCCTGCCCCACCCGACCTGGTCCCTGATGACTCAGGAGGGCACCCCTGCCCCTTCGTGTACCAACCCTCCTGCTTTTCTCACTTCAGGGACCTGCTTGGGAGGCCTCAGGATTCAGGGTTGTAGGCACCGTGTAGGGTGGGGCCATTGGCACCTTCATACCTGCCCCGAGATGCCCTGAGACACCTGCTCCGACTTTTGGTTAAAGAATCTGGAGTTCCCGACTTTCCCTGCCCCCACTCCCTTTGTTTCCTGAAAACCAGTTCTATGAAGGAAATTGAGACCAGGCTTTCCCTGGGCCTGCAGGAGTTGGATCTGGAGACTCTGTGGCCTCATGTTATTCTTTTAATTACTTATTTTAATTGTTGTTTAATCAGCACCCACAGATGCCCAAGCCTTGGGTGTTCTGTTCGGTGCATTTGACAGTTGCATGCACACATAAAACTGCCCCCCCCACCCAGGCCAGACCTAGAACTTGTCGTGTCCCCCCACCCCGCCAGCTCTGGGTTCTTTTTGTTCTGTCAGGTGGAGCCTTCTTGGAAACAAATCCAGACTGGTTTGGGGGAGGGGGCTCGGTCTCCTCCCTGCCCCCACTCCTTGCACAGAGAGAGGGAACCCCCTTTTATTCCCTCTTTTTGTGTGTGTCTTTCAAGCAATTCATCACCCACGGCTTTGGCAAGAGCAGGTCTGGGCTGTTTTTCTTTAAAATTGTTGGCGGATTTGCTTCCCCGCTAATTGCGTTCGTGTGGCTGGGGTTCGTTTTCGCTGGGTACGTTACACATGTACAAGCGGAATGGTTTCATGTGTGGAAACCTGGCTGACGACACGGGTGCAGGTGACATTCTGGGTGAGGACAGTGGAGGGGCCCCTGGCAGATCAGCGCTCTAATGAGAAAGGGGCACTCTCATGATCCCCTCCAGGGGGCATGTGAATAAATAATCACAGACAGATTGGGGGGCCTCTGCAGAACCGATAGGGACATTCCAGAAAATTGGCCACATTCTTCCTTGAGCTGGAGGGGAAGGCAAAGGCTGGCTGCAGTTTCCAGGCCTGCTGTGTGCCCTTTGGGGGCCCTCCACAGAACCTGGCTCCACTCTGAGCCCTCTGTGTAACCAGAGGTTGGATTCCCTGGTGTTGGATGGTCTCCCTGCCTCCCTGGGTGGGGGGACACCGACAGCGGGATGCCTGGCTCTGACTCACCCCTTATTCCCAGCCCCCATGCCCTGCTTATCAGCGCGTCCAGGGCCTTCCTGAGCACGAGCACGAGCATGTGCCAGGCAGGCACTGTGCCAGGCACTTTACGTTCATTGATTCGCCTAACCATCAGAACAGCCCCGAAGGGCCTGCTGGCCGCTGTGTACAGTTGGCACAAGGGTGCTGGGCAGAGGTGTGAGTGGGGGTGAAACCAGCCCATTCTGTGCTCCCCAAGCCATGCACACCCTGCAGGGAGCCCCGGCAGCCACAGCGCCTTCCCCTGGTTTATAAATGAGGAAACTGAGGCATTCGGTGGCAGGTTGCAGCTGGGCTAGCAACCCAGGTTTGGCTCTGGTGCCTCCACTGGGCCCCGCCTCTTTTCAGGTGCTGGTGAGGCGTCAGTGCCGTGAGGATTTAGCCCTGCATGTTGACGGTGCCCACCGGCCCCCTCTGGTCCTCATCCTGTGTCAGGGAAGTGGCCCTGAGGGCTCTTCTGGGGCCCGGAGCCAGTCTTTCCTCATTCTTGCCTCGTTACTGATTCCATTATGGGGTGAGGTGGCCTCTGTCCCCTCTCTCCTGGGCCTCATCTGGAGTCCAGTCTGCTGAGGCGGCCTGAGGGCGAGGGTGGCACACATGGCCCTCCCTGGTCTGATCCTACCCTGCGCAGCCTGCTGTGGGGCCGTAGGGGCTCCCTGAGCCCCAGGGGCCTGGCAGAGGGGCCGCTCCCAGTGGCGGAGCCCCAGGGTACCCTGTTTCACCTCTGCGCCAGGGGTGAGACCTCTTCAAGGTGGCTCCTGGCGACTCCGAGTCAGCTCGGCCCCTGGGCTGCAGATTCCTCTCTCTGTCATCCTAGCCAAGGCCCCGGCCCCATCCTCCTGCCTCTTCCCGTTTGGCCTTTCTGGAGCCACCCTGGTCTATGGGTTGAAGCCCCTCAGGTGGCCCCAGGGCAGAACCCCCAGGAACCACAGCCTGGCTGGCTGGGCTTCCCTCGCTGAGCACTGTGGTGACGGGGACCAGAATGTGCGCTGCTGTCCTCGCCGCCTCGAGGGTTGGGCTTCCCTGCAGCCCGGGTCCTCCCGCTGCCCTGCTCCATGCCTCGCTCCAGCCCTGCCTTCCAGGCCTCTCTGTGTGTCCCTTCTGCCAAGGGCCTCCCTGCCCACCCTCAGCTCCTGCTGTCAGTGTGGTGGAGGCCTTTGGTGACCCCTCCCAGCCCTCAGAAGCCAGCTCCAGCGCCTCCCTGTTGTGGTGGCTCAGGGGGATGGCGCCTGCTGCCCAGCAGCCAGGCCTGGTTCTGCTGGGGCCCAGAGCCCACGTCCTTCCCAGTGGATGCTGGCGTGGGCTTTGCCTCTTTCACAGGATGCTGGGTCCCCAGCTAAGCTGCCCTGGGCGTGTCATCTCTGTGCCTCGGTTTCCTCTCGAAAGAAAGGTGGTCGGGAGCACTAACTGAGGCCCCACGCGTCGTCAGGTGTTTGCCCAGTATCTGGTGCGTCATGGCTTCAAAGCCCCGACTGGAGGAGGGCCCGGAGGGGGAGGCCAGTGGCCCACCGTGGCTGGGGCTGCTGGTTTTGTTGCTTTGCCCGCACCCCCCCCCTTACTCGTTCAGCCCCAGCTTTCAGGGGCCAGGGAACCCTGGCGCACATCTGCTGTCCCTTTTGTAGCTCACAAAGCCCGCAGCTGATTAGCATGGATGGGGGAGACATTTGCATGTAATAGCTCCCGCCCAGTCGGTGCCCCTGGTACTCTTTTCAGAAAAGCCAAGCCCTTTCTTTGTCTGCTCCTTCTTTTCTTGGGGTTGCCCTTCTGTACACCCCATAGTTAGACTCCGTCAGACCCAGTGCTGCAGGGTCCTTCTCCTGCCCGTGGCTGGCCTGGGGCTGAGAATGGTGCCTCAGTCTTGCTGGGGTGCCACTGTGACAAGCCGCCCGAGGTGGGATCCCAGCCGTAGCTGGGGAGGCCTGTAGACCAAGTGGTGCCAGGGGCCTAGGGGGTCGTACTCCCCCTCCCCCCCAGCCAGATGGACCCTTTTCCGTCTTCCCCACTGCCTCTGCACCTCCCCAGGGTCCTGTCACCCTCTTGCAGTGTAGTTTGGAAAGTTTCCTCCTCAGAAGCAGGTATTCTTGGGGCCCCTCCCAAAATAGACCCACCTTTTGGATTTTGCAAGCTGCCCTGTAAATTACCCACCCTGCCACCGACTAGGAGCCTGTTTGTGCCCGCAGAGGTGGCTTACTGCTGAGTCCTTGTGTGTATTCTCAAAGGAACAAAGGATGGTACGGTCAACACTGTGCACCCCCATCCCTACTTGACTAAAGAAACCGCTGCTGATAGAACCGAGGGCCCCCATCTCATCTCCTCCTGGGGGGGGTGGCACCTGCAAGGAGGTGAGTCCCTTCCACTTGGTGCTCCTTCAGGAGGGGCCGTTGTGAGTTGCCCAAAGACCATCCTGGAACTTGCGAGGCCTAAACTGAAGACATTCCCAGGTGCTGTGTGAAGCTGGCCATGCTCTCTGCCTCGGCCAGATGGCTGCTCCCCTGTCCCCGAGGAGCGCTCAGTCCAGCTGGTCTGCTGGCCGGGTGGGGGCTGGGGGGTGGAGGCCAGAATTCTCTCCTGGATGCTACTCTTTGCCTCCGGCCAGAATGCCTTGGGGACAGGGCAACTGAAGTGGGCGTTTCGTACCAGTAACACCTGTGTACCCATGGGTCTTGGGCTGGACACGAAGGGGGCGTTAGTCCCTACGATAGTAGTGAGCAGTGTGCTAACGTAGCTTTCCAGGCATGAAAGCTGAGGCCTAGGTGTGGGGGGAGCGTGAGGTTCTAGGTGGCAGAGCCCGAGCCCAGATTCCAACCTAGTCTGATGTGAGCTGGAGTTCTGGGGATGTGCCTCACTGTGTGGCCTCCTTGATGTGGGGAGGAGGGCTTCCCTGGGTGACAGCTGCCTGGACTGTGGGCCTTGGTGCCCCTGGCTTAGACCTGAGTCTCCAGGGGTTGCTGCCCCTCCCCCATCACGCTAAGAGGGGTGTGGGCGTCAGTCAGCTCCGGCAGAGAGCCATTGCTGAGAGGTCAATGCCATCCATCGTCTGACCTTAGAAGGACCCTGGGGTCACAGCCCTTTCCCACTGTCTTGCCCCTCCAGCAGGTTGAGGGAGGTATGTGGTCAGACCTGCTCACTTTGGGGATACCCCAGAGGACTGGATTGGGCGCCGGGTCTACCCTGCCATCACCATGGCCTTTTGTCTGGTTATCTTTTGTGTTCAGGGTAGACATCTGAACATGAAAAGTCCTTCTCTTCCCTCCTAGTCCTGGCCTGTCCCCCCCCCCCCCCCGCCCCCATATCACCAGTCCTCTTCTGTGTGACCTTCCCACCTGGATTTTCAGGTGCACACAGGCCCAAGTGCATAAATCTCTCCCCAGGAGCCCGCTGTGCTGAAAGTTCTGCAGGGTTAAACAATGGGAGAGGAAGGGTGCCTGGCGCAGAGTCGTCTGCCTCCCTTCCAGAGGCAGCTACTGAAGTCATTTTATCAGTGTTTCTCTTGAGAAAAGCCCCCAGGCATGCAGTGCAGGCTTGCACCCCCCCCCCCCCCCCCCCCAATATTCTACCCTTGGCGCCTAGGTTTTACAGTTCTCTTTCTCTCACAGCCTCTGCCGGCTTGCTCCTGCTTGCACCTCATTCTCTGGTCACTGGGTGTTTGGGATTTCAGCTGCTTTAGACAGTCCCGGGTCTGGGTTTATCTTCACAGACACTGGCAAGTAGAATTATAGGATAAGCCCCCCACCCCGCCCCAAAGGGCTGGCAGTTGGGGTTCCTGGGGGTGGGGAGCCTCTGGCAGATGGCCCTGGAAAGATGCACAGACTGGAGCTGCCAGGGGGCCTGGCGCTCTGGGTGCCTGTGGGGAGGGCTGGGAGCCCCCCTTGGGCTGGACCGGGGCAGGGGAGCCCCAGGTGACCTCCTGGTCCTCAGACACCCCGGTACTGGGCAGCGGTGTGGAGCATCTCCCAGGACAGAGCTGGAGGAGCGGGCTTAGGTTACTGGGCTGAGAGGGAGGCCGGGCCAGGATAGGCTTCCCGGGATTGGGTTCTCTCCTAGAGTGGGGCTGATCTGCCGAAGCGCAAAGTGGCCGCTTCCGGCTGCTGAGTACTTGGTACTCAAACCGCCACCCTTACTGTTTCATGGCATCTGCGTGGTGAGGAGGGACTTTATCCTCTTTTTATCCTCACTCCCCGGATGAGGCTCCTGAGGTTGGGGGTGAAGGCAGGCAGGGGGGCGCCGATCAAGCTTCCAGGTGGGTCGTGTCCTATCACCCCGAGGGCTGTGTCATCGTCACCACTTGATAGATGAGGGAATGAAGGCCCACAATCACACAGTCGGAGGGTAGCGAGTTTGGGCCTGAACCCTGGTCTTCCTTGATGCCCGTCATTTTAATCGCTGCCCATGTTGGTCTTCCCTGCTGGTTGAGCCAAGGGTGACCTCTTTCCTCTCCCAGCCACAGGGACGCCACACCACAGAGGGATAGGGGGGAGCTTCTGGTGTCCAGAGTTTGGAAACTCGGCTACTGCTCCCAGGTCCTGGGGGCCTCTGAGACCCAGGAGGCTCTTTCAGGAAGGCTAGCCCTGCACCACCTGGAGCCTGACTTGGCTGGGCCACCACGTCCCTCCCCTCCCCCTGGGGGTTCCTACTGGTCCCTCTCACCCTGCCTGCTCCACAATGGCCCATCGGCCTCCCCCTGGCTCCCATGAGTGCTGGAGCTCAGGGCCAGGGTCTTGTTCACCTCTGGGCCCCCTGGGCTGCACTCTGCATGGAGGGGGCTGCAGACAAGAGCTGCCCACTGAGCCGATGCCCTGAGCAGAGAAGGTTGCAGCTAGATGAGCCCACAAAAGCACCTTGACTTTTCCGTGCCTCATCCTCCTTTTCACCTGCCTTTCTTGACAGTGGCATATTTTTCTCTGGAAGGTGCACAGCCTGTGTTTTGTTTGGGGGCAGGAGGTGATTTAGTAAAAGACCTCACATTTGGACAAGTGATTCTACCCACTGCCACCCCCCCTATGCCCCAAGTCTGCCAAGATAAATAGCTTTAATTAGGCCTCATTTGGTGGCTGTGATAGTTTCCCTGCTTGAGAGGCAAGGACTTGGAATGTGGCCCTTTCTCCTCCTGAGCTGGTGGCTGCTTTCCTGTCTTGTCCTCCCCCACCTCTGTTCTCCATGAACACCTTCCCTCGTCTTAACATGAGGATGGAAGGTTCCATGGGTGAGGAGTGGGGTGGGATGTAACTCCAGGCATTTGTCCTTCCACTGGGTCCCTCTGACCCAGGTCTGACCAGCTTGAAGGACCCAGTGACCTTCTGCATGTTCCATTACTGCTTGTTGCAGAGAGAAAAGGGAAGGAAGGCAGTGTGGGCAGGAAGATTATTATGTGGGTGCACGGGGCCCAGTGTCTTTGAGTGGTTAAGTGACCTTCCTGAGGTCACATGTGCTGTTGGGTCAGGGCCTGGGCACGTGGACCCCATTCCCTGGGGCCAGCATGCAGGTTAGCATCCCCCAAGTGCTCCCTTGGTTTGGGCGTTGTCCCAGCCACGTGCAGAGCCCTAGGTCTGTGCTTCACTGGGTCGTCAGATGCGGAGTGAGGGGGCATTAAGTCAGGACTTGCCATGTGATGGGGACCTGTTCAGGAAGTGCCTGAGGGCCTCAAGGAGGAGGTGGCAGGGACACAGGAGAAAAGAGGGGAAGTATGTCTTGCATCTCAGGAGCCACGGAGGCCAAAGATAAATCCTGCCCACAGTCTAGGGGTGGCGAAGGCCAGCCTGGCTCCACTGGGATCGTGGAGGAGGCTGCAGATGTTGACAGGAGCTTGTGAGCCCTGTGAGGAGTTTGTACTTGTTCCAGAAGGCTCTGGGAAACCATGGAGAGGTCTAAATAAGAGAAGGGCTACAGCAGATTGGCCACGTTAGACGCTGTGACTGGAAGGTGACGGAGTCCCACCATGTCTCCCCGGGACCATCTGGTTGGTGCCCCTGAGACAGGTCTCACTGAATCAGCCAACTCTTTGGAGCCCTCCTCCGAAGGCTGTGGGGTGGGCCCAGGGCCGATATGGTGAGCAGGGCATTCCCTTCAAGCCTGGGACCAGGGAGGCCCCTTTGCCTCAGGCTTCCCCAGATTCTGCTGCCCAGGGAGCCATCAAGGAGGAGGTGTCTGGGTCAGTTCTGTGATGAGTGGGTAGCAGGCAGCTTGTTCCCCACCGCCCCACAGCTCCAGGGAGCTGCTGGCTTCCCTTCTTCCATCATCTCCTGCCCAGCCTGCACCTGCTCCAGCCCTGTCCCCAAGACCCTCTCAGCACCCGGTCCCTCCAGGTGCTACCTATGGCTGTGGGAGTGGCTGGACCCCCGAGTCTCCTGAGACCCAGATTTGCCCCTCGGGCCCGGGAGTCTCACTCATCAACCTCCATGGCCATAGTCACACTGCTCTGGTCCCCTCATGCTCCCTGCCGGGCCTCTCTGAGGAGAAGTGTGCCTCCTGCCTCCTGGGTGTCTTGCGGACTCTCAGTACTGATGCTGAACACTTCCGATCACTGAGTGTGTGGGTGGGGGCCTCCCCACACCAGCTACGTGACCTAGAGTCACCTCCATTCTGACACTGCCTGCCTGGAGGTAGTGTCCCATCCCCACTGTCAGCCCCGAGTCCCGGCGTGTCACCTGTACTTCTTGCTCCCTGGCTGTGGATCTGGCGTTCCCAGGGCCTCCTCCTCAGAGCAGCTCACAGAGCTCAGGTTGACAGTTTACATTCCTGGATCAGTGGTTAATGTAAAAGGATAGAACTCAGGAGCAGCTGGATGGCAGAGATGCGCAGGGCAGTGTGTGGGGAAGGGGCGCCCCTCTCGCCCCTCCCCTCTCTCAGCAGCATCTACAGGTGCTCACCAGCCGGGAAGCTCTCTGAGCTCCATCCTGTGGGTTGTATTTTTATGGAGATTTTATTTCACAAGAATGATTAAGTCCTTGGCCATTGAAGGCCTAGGAGGGGGACCGGAAGTTCCAGCCCTCTAATTACTTGGTCCCCCTGGCAACTAGCCTCCATCCTTTCACGGGAAGTCACCTCATTAACAGAAACCCAAGTGGTCAAGGGATTTTGAATGCATCACAGAAGACACTTTTATTGTTCCTCTCACCTAGGGCATTCCCAGAGTTTCAGGAGCTCTGTGCCGCCTCTCTGTAATAAATCACAGTATCACTACCTCCTTTTCCCCCTGCCTTCCCAGGTGCCTCTTTCCCTCTTGCTGGAGAACTCCTCCACTCTCTGTCCCAGCAGGGCCAGGCACCGTCTCTAGGATCCTGCAGTGCCCTGGGTCCCCTGGCAGCAATGCCAGGGACTCCGCGATCATCCTCATCCCTCTGCCCCCACCCCTGGCTGTCCTCACTCCCTCTGGGATAGGGAGGGTGTCTCCACATCTCAACATCCAGTGAGCCAACAAGGAAGCGGGTGGAAAGGGGGCTCAGCAGCCAACCTGTCTGCACCTGTAGCTCCAGACCTGCTGCTGGATTTGTAACCAAGTTTTATTGGTGCACAGCCGCACCCGCTCACTGACATCTGGGCTGTAGCAGAGTTGAGTCCTAGTAGCAGAGACTGTATGGCCTACAGAGCCAAAAGTATTTATTCCTGCTCCTTCACAGAGGAAGTTTGGCCCACACCTACCCTCGGAAGCACAGGGATGTTGTGCAGCACCTTGGTTAGGAGCACAGATCCTGGTGCCAGTCAGCTCGGCCGCTCGCTTGCTGTGGGACCTTGAGTGAGATACTTAACCTGCCTGAGCCCTGTTTCCTCATCTGAGTGGGACGGAGCTAGCCACAGAGGTGCTCTGAGGGCTCTGTGGAAAGCACAGAGCAGAGCGTGGCACCTGGAAAGCGTAGGGACAGAGTGACGTGTCAGCAAGGGATGGGTGGGTGGGCAGGTGCTGGGCCTGGCTTCCTGTGGGAACTCTGTATTTGTGACCTGGGTCCACAGGGGCCTGCCTTCCTGGGGAGCAAGATGCAGGAAGGCTCCTACCCCCGGCTTCCCGCAGGCACACCCTGAGCGAGCTTGCCCCGTGTTTGTTCCTGGGTATTCTGGCCCCTTGTCCCCTGGCTTCAGAGCCTCAGCTGGACATGCTACCTTGTAGCGGGTGGGAGGCCAGCCCGCGGTGCCAGGCTGGGTCCAAGAGCAGGACAGACACATTTGGGGCATGATTAATACTCCCGAGTCTGGGTTCATTTCCTGCACGCTCCTCCATTCAGCCCCTGCCTTGGGAGAGCCTCTCCAGAGAAGACGGCCCAGTCACGGGGCCTGTTCCCAGCGCCGTCGCCTGATCATATTACTGCAGGGAAGAAACCCCAGCTCTGCTGACCTCGATCGGCAGGAACCCAGTGCAGCCTCCGGACGACAGCCCTGTCTGTGCCCCCCCCCCCCCCCCGCGCCCCTGCCCCCGCCCCGCTGAAATCATCCTGGCAGCCTGCTAAGCCCTCTCCTGCTTCCTGTCCCCCACCTCTCTGGGCCATGTCCACACAGCCCCTCAGTATGTTCCCTGTGTGACAAGGGCAGACTGGTTTTCTCAGCTGGTTTCTGGAGGCAGAGCACAAAGTCGCTCCTGCCTCTTCCTTGGCTCACCCAGTGAGGGCTGGATAAAGGGGTGACTAGAGAGGAAGGTGCCGGCTTTGAGTCTACCAGGAGGCTTCCTGACGGATGGAGGCACTTGTGTGTGTATGTGTGTGTGTGTGTGTGTGTGTGTAGGGGTTGGGGAGTGGGTACCTAATCGCCACTGCTAGATCCAGGCCCTGTGGGTTCCAGGCCCTCTTTCCTGGGAGGAGAAGCTCTCTCCCAGGACACCCGCCCTCCATCCTGGGGAGCCGGCCAGGAGACAGGGTGTGCATACTAGCTCTGCTCCATCTGGGCTTGGGTGACCCTGGGCAGTGAGTGAGCTGGAGCCCCATGTGGGCTGTCCTCTGGCAGGGGTAGACAGAGCACCCCTCAACCCCTGCCCTGAAGGCCCATCCCATTGAGGGGGCAGAGCAAGCAGAGGGGAAAAGCCTTGTGCACAGACCAGGAGCTGGCCCACCGTGGCGCTGGAGGACTCCAAGAGCTTGGATTTTTGAGTCTTTTAAATACACAATAGAATATGGTCCAGCCCCCTCCCCCGCTTTTTTTTTGCCAAATATTTACTGAGTCCTTTCTGTGTGTTAGGGATTAGTCTGTGGGGTGGCATAGCCGTGGCTCTCACAAGAGGCTGGCTCCATGGGCGGTGGTTGCCTCTGCCATGATGGGACAGGTCAGGTCACCCTCAGCTTGGCTTCCCTGGATGCAGCCACGCTTCACTTGGCCACAGGTCCTTGTGGTTGCCTGCCTGGCGCCAGGTTGCAGGGGTGCCTCAGGCAACTGGTTGGGTTGCCAGGGTGCCTCGTAAACAGAGGCCCTCCTTGATCTGCTTGCTGTTTACCCTGGTGCAGCCGACAGATTGGCTTTATCTCCTGCCCCAGAGGGACGTGGGTGACAGCACCATGCCCTGAGGTCCCTTCCTGGGACCCACTTACGGCTGGACTTGGGAGCCCCTTGGAGGGGTTCCTTATGGGTGCAGTGTGGTCATGAGCCTGTACCGGTGGCCTGCCGGGATGCTCTTCTCTCCAGCCTGTGGTCAGGAGGCTGGCCCCGCAGGGCCCAGGTCCAGTGCTCAGACTGTACAAGGGGGCAAGGGAGCCAGTGAACACCCATAGGCCTTCAAATATGCATTCATGCACAGGGAATGTTTTTCTTTTCTTTTCTTTTCTTTTCTTTTCTTTTCTTTTCTTTTCTTTTCTTTTCTTTCTTTTCTTTTCTTTTCTTTTCTTTTTTTTAAGATTTTATTTATTTATTCATGAGAGACACACAGAGAGAGGCAGAGACAGGCAGAGGGAGAAGCAGGCTCCATGCAGGGAGCCTGACATGGGACTCGATCCCGGGTCTCCAGGGTCACACCCTGGGCTGAAGGTGGTGATAAACCTCTGAGCCACCCGGGCTGCCCTGTGTTTCTTTTTCTATTGAGATAAAATTCACATAACGTAAACCAAACCTCTTTAAAGAGTACAATACAGGGACATCTGGGTGGCTCAGTGGTTGAGCGGCTGCCTTCAGATCAGAGTGTGATCCCGAGGTCTTGGGATCAAGTTCCTCATCGGGCTCCTCTCAGGGAGCCTGCTTCTCTCTCTGCCTGTGTCTCTGCCTCTCTCTGTGTCTCTCATGAATAAATAAATAAAATCTAAAAAAACAAAACAAAACAAAATTAAAGTGTACAATTCAATGGCATTTAGTAGATTCACAAGATTCACAGTATTGTGTAACCACCACCTCTGTCTAGTTCCAGAACATTTTCATCACCCCAGAAGGAAACCTTGCATCCATTAAGCAGTCACTCCCCATTCTCCCTCCTCCCAGCTCCCAGCCCCTGACAGCCACCAGTTTGCTGTGGATTAGCTACTTCGGGATGTTTCATATAAATGGAATCACATGTGTGTGACCTTTGTGTCTGGCTTCTTTCACTCAACATGGTATTTCTGAGGTTCACCCATGTTGTAGCCCGCATCAGGACTTTGTTTTTTTTTTTTCATTTTGTTTTTACCTTTTTTTTTTTTTTTTTAATAATGTCTATGTAGACTCAGGGTGGGGCTCAAACCCATGACCCCAAGGTCAAGAGCTGCTCTGTCTTCTGACTGAGCCCCCCAGGACTTCATTCCTTTTTACAGGTGAATAACACTTCCTGGCACAGATCTACCACATTCTGTGTTTCCGTCCTGCAGTTGACGGCAGTTGATGGACATTTGAGTTGTTTCCACTCTTTGGTTCTTGTGAATAGTACTACTTGGAATATTTGCATGCAGGTATTCGTTTGACTACTTCTTTCAGTTCTTTTGAGTACATACCCAGGAGTGGGATGGCTGAGTCAAATGGTAATTTTATGTTTAACTTTTTGAAGAACCACCAGCTCCTTTTCCACAGTGGCCGTACCATTTCACGTTCCCACGTTCTTCACAGGGTGTAAGGGTTCCAATTTTTCCACATCCTTGCCAACACCTGTAATTTTCCCTTATTTGTTTTAAATTATAGCCAACCTAGTGGGTGTGAAGCGGTGTCTCCTTATGGTTTGATTTGTATGTCCCTGATGACTCATGGTTTTTGAGCATCTTTTCATGTGCTTGTTAGCCAGTCCTCTATCTGTTTGGGACAAATGTCCCTTTGCCCATTTTGAACTATGTTAATTTTTTTGCTGAACAAATTCTTTATATATTCTGGACACTATCCTTATCAGGTATATGATTGGTAAGTGGTTTCTCCCGTTCTGTAGGTAGTCTTCACTTTCTTGACCATGTCCTCCGATGCACAAAAGTTTTTCAGTTCTGATGAAGCTGAGTTCATCTAGTTTTGCTTTTGATATTCTTGCTTTTTGGTGTCACCTCTAGGAATCTTTTTTTTTTTTTTTTAAAGATTTTTGTTTGTTTGTTTATTTATTTGTTTATTTATTTATTTATGAGAGATACAGAGAAAGAAAGGCAGAGACAAGGCAGAGGGAGAAGCAGGCTCCATGCAGGGAGCCTGATGTGGTGTGGGACTCCATCCTGGGTCTCCAGGATCAGGCCCTGGGCTAAAAGCAGCGCTAAACCCCTGAGCCACCGGAGCGGCCCACCTCTAGGAATCTTTTGCCAAATTCAAGTTCAGGAGGATTTATTTACCCCTCCGTTTCCTTCTGGGCATTTTATAATTTTACCTCCTGTATTTAGGTCATTGATCTAGTGGAGTCAGGCTTTATATGTGGTATGAGGTACGGGTCCAGCTTCATTCTCTTGCATGCGAACCTCCAGTTGTCTCTGTACCATTTATTGAGATGATTTGCTTCCCATTGAATGCTCTTGGAACCCGTGTTGAAAGTCAGGGGCATCTGCCTGGCTCAGGCAGTGGAGCATGCTACTCTTGATCTCGGGGTCTTGAGTTTGAGCCCCAAATTGAGCACCCACATTGGGTGCAGAGATTACTAAGAAGAATAAACTTAAAAAAAAAAGTCATGGGAGGGATGCCTGGGTCAGTTGTTTAAGCATCAGTCCGTTAATCATCTTGCCTTAGGCTCAGGTCCTGGGATGGAACCCCATGTTAGGCTTCCTGCTCAGCAGGGAGTCTGCTTCTCCCTCTCCTCTCCCCTCCCCCCTGCTTATGCTTGCTTGCACTTGCACGTGTTCTCTCCTTCTCTCTCAAATAAATAAATAAATACATAAATAAATGAATAAATGAAATCTTAAAACTTGACTCTAAACGTAAGGGTTTATTTTGACTTTAATTCTGTTGCATTGATCTATATGTCTCTCCCTTGCTGGTACTATTCTGTTTTGATTACTCTACCTTTGTAATAATTTTGAAATTGGGGAGTATGAGTCTTTCAACTCTGGTCTTTTTCAAGATGGTTTTGGCTTTCTGGAGGGATCGGGACACTTTGCCACGCTTGCGCTCGTGCTGTTCTCTATGCATATAGCTCGCAGTTGTCTATTTGATGAGCTCAAAGGCAAGCTGCAGACATCACGAGAATGGTCTCAGTACTTCCGCATTTCGTAGAATGAGGGCATTATTGTGCAGAACCACCTGCTGTTGTCACACCTATGTCATTTCAAGTTTTCACACCTCTGGTCCACACTCCCATCCCTCCGTTGTCCTCTGTAACTGGTGAGAAGGTTTTCACTGGGCTCCAGTTGGGTCCCCCTTGGCCTTCACTGGTCACATGTCTTCAGTCTTCCATTCCCTGGAATAGTTTCAGCCCTTTTCCTGTCTCCTGGCACATTGGGAGAGCAGGCGGGCTGTGTTGCTGACTTCCCCATGATCTGGCATCATCACGAGAGGACCAGGGTAGACACTGGGTTGACCAGGGCAGACGCTTTTGCCAAGAATACGACCCAGCTGCTGTGTCTGTCCTGCTGCACTGCACCAGGGCCTCCAGGGCGTGTTGGTTGATCCTGTTCCTGGGAAGGCTGAGTTTCACCGGCTGGGGGTGGGGGGCACACACTTGTTGAACCAGAGAGCACTAATAGTCATAGTGGCAGCTCTTGGGTGCTTTGTGCCCCGTGCTTGCCCCACCATTAGCCCCATTTGACAGATCAGAAAACCAAGGCTCAGAGAGGCTACGTGACCCACTCAAATCAAATAGTGAGCAGTGCAAGCATGAATCCAGGCCGTTTGGCTCCAGGGCCCATGCTCCTGATCACTGTGCCGCATCAGTACGAGAGGGCAGGGGCTCAGGTGAAGGAAGCAGAAGCACCTCCAGGAATTCCTTCTTGTTACCTTTGCCCCTCCGCCAGCTCAGTTGTGAAGGCTGACCGCCACACCCCCCCCATACATAACAGAGCAAGCTCCCCAGCTGGGTCCCTGCGGCCCTCTGACCATGCCACAGTTGCTCTTTTCTTGCCTCTCTTCCCATCTCAGTGCCCCTGGATGAGCAGAGGCCTGGGCACCGGGAGGTGCTCCGTGAGCGGAGGTGCTGGGAGAGGGACCCCCCTGGCCAGGATGTTCTGCTTGGGCACATGGTACTTGGCTACTGCCCCCCCGAGCCCACTCTCAGCCTTGGTCGCTCCGTGGACAGCCCTCCTAGCCACAGACACACTTTGTTTCCGTGTCCCTACACGGGCTGTGCAGGCAGGGCACACGTGCCAGTGCTTCCAGTGTGGGTGGTATGGTACCCCAGAAGAACCTGGGGTGTTGTGGGGAGAGGGAGGCAGGGATGGCAAGGACACGACTTGAACAAAGGTCGGCTGGCCCAGGGACCTGCTGGCTTACGCTTGCCTGTCTCCTTTCATAGATGAAGATGTGTGCGTCTTTAAGTGCTCGGTGTCCCGAGAGACAGAGTGCAGCCGTGTGGGCAAGCAGTCCTTCATCATCACCCTGGGCTGCAACAGTGTCCTCATCCAGTTCGCCACACCAAATGGTACGTATCCCTTCTGTCCCGGCGGCACACACCCAGAGAGCCCAGAGCCAGGTGACTGAGGCCGTTGGCCATGGCTGGAGGGGGACCTGGAGCCTGGTCAAATCATGGCCCACCCATCTGTCCCACGGAGCCGTCAGAAATTATTCCCAGGCAGAGAAGTGTCCGTGGGAAGGGTACGTCCTCGCCACCTGGAACACTGCCCCAGACCTTCCCTTGCTGAATCCTTTGGGTCCTTTTGGGTTCAGCTCAGGAGGCCTGGCCCTACCACCTGGCTGCACCCCAGGCCTCACGGAGGAGCCCGTGGGGAAGTCTGGGGCCTGGCCCTCCTAGCAGTGGAGGATGGGGGCGAGACAAGATCCTGAGGCGGGCTGAGCTCTGTTCTGAGCGCATAGAGAAGCCATGGGAGGGTTCTGAGCAGACTGGTTTTGGGGACCCAAGGGGGACACAGGCAGTTACTGAGGAGGGTTTATTGAGCTCTGGTGGCTCGGGGGTGGAGAGGGTTCAGCAGTGGAGGTGGCCTGGGGCTGGAGACTACATCAAGGCGTGGCACCCGGGCCTGGTTCAGGCTGGCTGAGGCCAGTGAGCCCAATGGGCTCAGGGCTGGGAGGAGAGCCCAGGTGGAGAGGCCGCCTGCCCACCGCTGCCAGCTCCCTGGGAGCCCCCTTGGCTGTACCCGTGCCCCGGGGGCCAGAGGAGGCCAGGCGGTGGAGGAAGCAGCCCGGTGACTGGCCACCTCTCTCCAGAGGTCGTCTTCAGCCTGCTCTGTTTCTTTTTTTTCTTTTTTTCTTTTTTTAATATTTATTTATTTATTTATTTATTTATTTATTTATTTATTTATTTATTTATTTATTTATGATAGACACAGAGAGAGAGAGAGAGAGAGAGAGAGAGAGGCAGAGACACAGGCAGAGGGAGAAGCAGGCTCCATGCCGGGAGCCCGATGCAGGACTCGATCCCGGGTCTCCATGATCGCGCCCTAGGCCAAAGGCAGGCGCCAAACCGCTGAGCCACCCAGGGATCCCCCTGCTCCGTTTCTTTCTTTACTTAAATTAATAATCCAAAGTCCGTGTTTAAAACCACCACCAGGGGTGCACATTATGAATTGGTGTAAATTTCTGTTTTATGAATATTTAGAGTTGACTTTTTTCCCTTTTAATTCTGTCAGTTTTTGAGATCGAGGTAAAGTACTCATAACAAAAATGTACCATCTTAACCTTTTTTTTTTAAGTGTAGGGTCCAGGGGCTCTGCATGTGCTCACACTGCTGTGCAGCCTTCCCCACCATCTGCCTCCAGAACTTTCTCATCGTCCCAGACCGCATATTTTCATTTTTTTAGGAGCTTTGCCTTACAAATACCGTCCTACTTTTATTTTATTTATTTATTTTTAAAGATTTTATTATTTATTCATTCATGAGAGAGAGAGAGAGAGAGAGAGAGAGAGCGGGGCAGACACAGGCAGGGGGAGAAGCAGGCTCCATGCAGGGAGCCCGACGTGGGACTGGATCCCGGGTCTCCAGGACCAGGCCCTGGGCCAAAGGCGGCACTAAACCACTGAGCCACCCGGGCTGCCCCTGTCCTACTTTTAAAACTGTTAAAATATGCAGAACAAAGTTTGTCCTCTTAACCATTTTAGGGTCTACGGTTCCAGGGTAGTAGATACCGGTACACTGTTGTTCCACCACCCTCCACCCTCATCCAGGTCCACCCCCACAGACCCCATAGGGAGCTGCTGGCTGGGCTTACAGTGATCAGGCTGCGGCAGGTCCAATGCTAGCTTGGCAGAGGCTAGGCTCACCCCCACTGGCTGCGCAGAGCATGCTCACCCCACAGTGCAGGACACCTGCCTTCTTGTGCTGGCCACCAAGGGGCAGCTTCTTTTTAAATTTCAACATTGGGGATCCCTGGGTGGCGCAGCGGTTTGGCGCCTGCCTTTGGCCCAGGGCGCGATCCTGGAGACCCGGGATCGAATCCCACATCGGGCTCCCGGTGCATGGAGCCTGCTTCTCCCTCTGCCTGTGTCTCTGCCTCTCTCTCTCTCTCTGTGACTATCATAAATAAATAAAAATTAAAAAAAAAAAAATTTCAACATCGTTTTGGGGAAAAAGAAATCACCAAGCCTGTGTGCTCAAGGTAGAAGAGTTGGGGTGTGCACCTAGACAGACCCTCAGCCCCCACCCCTGAGATGCCCACTCATGACCTGGCTTCCCCCTTCCAGATTTCTGTTCCTTCTATAATATCCTGAAAACCTGTCGGGGACACACCCTGGAGCGGTCGGTGTTCAGCGAGCGCACAGAGGAGTCCTCTGCCGTGCAGTATTTCCAGGTGGGTACTTGGCACTCCTGGCCAGGCTGTTGCCGCCGGATGGCCCCTGGGAGGCCGCACAGCACAGGGCAGGCCCACCTGGGTGCTCATCCTGGCTCTGCCCTTATTAGCCACGTAGCCTTGGGCAGGTGTCTGTTTGCTGGGCCTCAGTTTCCTCATCTATGAAACGGAGATGTCAGGGCCTGCCTAGGAGGGTTTCTGGAAGAATGTGAGTGCAGGTGGAGCTCAGGTCCACAGGCGTTCTGAGTAACAATAGCACAGTTATCCTGAGCCTGTGCTGCGTGTCAGGCACTGGTGTAAGCACTTTGACACGTACAGAGCACTTGATCCTTCCAACAACCCTAGGAGGTAAGTACTATTATTGTCCCCATTTTACAGATGAGAAAACTGAGGCTCAGAGAGGTTAAGTGACTTGCTCCAAGTCACACAGCTATTATGCAACAGAGCCAAGATGGGAAGCCAGGTCTGCCTGATGCCAAAGCCTGTGCCCCTGCCCGGGTGCCATGCTGCCTCCCGATCGCCCGTTGTCTTACAGAGAGACCCCGCAGCACCTCACCTGCCTGGCGCTCTGAGTTCTAGGGTTCTATTTGGTCTACAACTCTGCTTCGTTGGGGACCCTAAAACGGGGCAGGTGGCCCCCAATCCCGGCACCCCATCCCATGGCAAATTCTGACTTCTACTGGGTGGCTTCCAGGTCCAGGCAACATCCTGCTGCAAACTTTGGCCATGGTGATGGTCGTAGTGTCCCTCCTGGGGCCTCTGGCTTCCCGCTCCTTTTCCTGGAGCAGCCAGCAGCTGCCAGCGGGGTCTAGGTCGGCAGAGGGGGTGCAGCCTCCCGAGGGAGCTGTGGGCCCACGGTGGGCCCTCCTCTGTCGCAGGGCCGGCCAGGACCTCGGCCCTCTGTGCCATTGGCCTGTCTCTGTTCCAGTTTTATGGCTACCTGTCCCAGCAGCAGAACATGATGCAGGACTACGTGCGGACGGGCACCTACCAGCGTGCAATCCTGCAGAACCACACAGACTTCAAGGACAAGGTGAGCACGTCTGGCGCCCCCCAGCTGGACCCTGGCCGGTGGTGCAGTGGCCCGCCCTGCCTTCCGCTTGCCCTCACGCCCTTTCCATCTGGCTTGAGCCGCTGCACTGTGTCCTCGTCTGTAGTTCTGTTTTTCTCTGCTTATTGAGTTTGTCTTTGAATTTTTTGGGTTACAAAAGCAAACTACTTGTTGTAAAAACCCAGCGTGTATGATGCAGGCATGGAAAGCCTCTGTCGTTTACCTCGAAAACCACCACTGCCAACAGTAAGGGTTTTTCCCAAATTTTCCCCCGTGCACATATCAGCTTATGTATTTCAGAATTAGTTAACCAAATCAGTGATTTACAAAATAGGACCTTATCCTTCCTAGACTCTTCCTGCAAAGTACTTTTCCCCATGTAACGCTATGTCTTGGGACACACCAGTATGTCATGTGGATATATTATAATTTTTTTTAAAGATTTTATTTATTTATTAATGAGAGACACAGAGAGAAGAGGCAGAGATGCAGGCAGAGGGAAAAGCAGGCTTCTCGAAAGGAGCCCGATATGGGAGTCAACCCCCAGACTGGGGTCATATACCCTGAGCCACTGAGCCAACTCAGGCATCCCTGTAATTTTTTCTTTTTTTTTTTTTTTTAAGATTTACTTATTTGAGAGAGCGAGCACAAGCGGGGGTGGGGTGGGGGACAGAGAGAGAGGAAGAAGCAGGCTCCCCACAGAGCAGGGAGCCTGATGTGGGGGCTCAATCCCAGGACCCTGGGGACCTGAGCTGAAGGCAGACGCTTAACTGACTGAGCCACCCAAGCGCCCGTTTTTCCTTTTGAACCAATGGGAGCTTGTGTTTTTCTCAGCTCATTTTGGGAGGCACTCCACATGGTCTCTGCGGATCTGCCTCATCTGGCAGCTTGGTCCGTGGCCCCAGGACACAGCCCGAGCCCTGGGGCCTGAGCCCCACGGCCCGGCATCCTGCCCTTTCTCTTGGGCACTGGCGTGAGCATGTTGGCAGCACTGGGGGTTGGGAAGTGCACCTGCCTCTGGCCACATCCCTCCAAACTCTCCCAGTGTGGAGACCATTGCCTGGTTCCTCTGGATCTCCGAGAAGCACGCCGCCTGGGCTCTCCCTCTGGGCCTGCTGCTGCTCCCGGAGCACTTCTGCTTTAGAAAGCTCACGCATGTCGCCCGGAGGAAGCCGTCAGTCTGATCCGGGACCGGGTCGGTGTTCTAAACATGAGCCTGGACTCTTGTGACAGTCCACGTGGCGGGGCCAGCAGCCCTTGCGGTGGGTGGTGCACAGCTGGGCCTGGGGCTGGGGCAGCTTTTCACACTGGGTGAGCCGCCGGCCACCAGTCAGCACAGAGTGCGGAGATGCTGCCACCGAGCCCCTTGCCTCCCTGCTGGGGCCGCTGAGGCCCTGCAAGGGCGCCTTTTAGCTTCTGCCCGGTGTCACCGCCCTTGGCCCCACTGGTCAGATCTGTGCTTTCCACGGGCGCCCCTCTCTGGTTGCCCAGATGCCTTGTGGGGCCGGGTCAGGGGTCGCTGACTTTCTGCCTGGCCTGTAGGCCTGGCTGGCTGGCCCCGAGCCTCAGTCGTGCTGCAGGACACAGCGGTGTCCCCAGTGAGAGCTCATTCCCAGGGGAGCTCTAGGTGTCCGCCGCGCTGCAGAGACTGAGCACGGCCCAAAATCTGGCCTGAGAGTGTTAATGGCCTTCGCATCCTAGCAGTCTTCGGAACTCCCCTCCTGTCACCCCACAGGCTCCCACGTGCTCCAGGTGGCTCTCAGAAGCCAGCCTTTGGTGCAGCCAGCCTGGGTGGCGAGGCAGGGAGCCTCGGGGCCGGAACACACTCAGTGGGGAGGGTCTGACCCAGTGGGCGCCCAGGATAGGCATGTTCCTCGTGGTCACCCTCGTGTCACTGGTGCTTTGTGTTCACTGCCCCCTCCTACTCCAGATTGTTCTGGACGTTGGCTGCGGCTCTGGGATCCTCTCCTTTTTCGCTGCCCAAGCTGGAGCGAGGAAGATCTATGCGGTGGAGGCCAGCACGATGGCCCAGCACGCCGAGGTCAGCCACTCACCAGGGTCCCGGCCTGTCCTCAGGCTTGGGCTCTGAGCCTGTTCACTCACGGGGCACCCCGCTTCTCTAGTTTGTCCAGAACCTACTGGATGAGGGAGGGCTGGGTGGGCCTGAGGGCGTGTGCTCTTCCCCGTGGGGCTGGGGCCGGTCTGCTGTCTTCAGAGGCTGCACGGCCTCTGGTTTCCAGGGTGGGGGGATTGTACAGTGACACAGACCAGAGTGGGACTGGGACCTTGGCTCCCCGGCCAGTGGCCCCCACTTTGAGCTCCCCTGTACATTCGTGGAATGTGGGTGACAACAGGGTTTTGTTTGCTTTTTTTCTTTTCGTGTACTGAAACCTTTATTACGAAGGTTCAGAGCCCAAAAGCCACAAAGTTAGGTAAACTGAAGATGCTTCCCTCCCCCGGCCCCAGCCGCCCAGCACCCCCGGGAGCGGGACAGACCTGTGTGGAAGCTCTCCAGAGCTGTCCCCGGCTCCTCCTCTGACACAGCCCCGCTCCCTGGACAGCACGTCTGGGACGATCTGTGTCCCCACCTAAAGAGAGCGTCCTCACCCTCTCTATGGCCTGGCCGCAGAGCATCCGGTTGCCCCCAGGGCTGGCGGGACCTTTGTTTAGATGCAGTTAGGCTGCCATTAACCTTCGAGGTCATTGCGATGCAAACACCTGCTGCGCCGAATCCCTTATACACGTGTCCCCTCTCTCACATGCGGTTATATCTGTAGGACACATTCTTAGCACTGGAATCGCTGGGTTGGAGGGTGTGTCCCAGTTTAGCTTTGGTGGCTGTAGCAGAGCCCACTCAGCCTGTCTATTCCTATCAGTCGTTGTCCTCGAAGGGTAGAGGTGACACCAGGGGACCGGGAGCTGCCGCAGGAGAGGCTCTGAGAGGGCTGGGGCTGGTAATGGCCATGGTTAGGATGCCAGCGGGGGAGGCGAGGGGCAGGTTTGGTGGTGGTGGGTGGGTGGCAGCCCTCCCCTGAGAGGAGGGGCCTGGGGACCACCCAAGGTGTGGCTGGGTGCAGGGGTCCCCGTGACGCCTCTGGAACCCCCACCCACCTGCAGGTCTTGGTGAAGAGTAACAACCTCACTGAGCGCATCGTGGTCATCCCCGGGAAGGTGGAGGAAGTCTCGCTCCCTGAGCAGGTGGACATCATCATTTCCGAGCCTATGGGCTACATGCTCTTCAACGAGCGCATGCTCGAGAGCTACCTCCACGCCAAGAAGTACCTGAGGCCCGGGGGTGAGTGTCCCTGCTGGCGCGGGCGGCTGCCACGTGGGGGTCCCCTCGCAGAGCCCCTGGCTGCTGCCCAGTCGGTCTGATTGTGGTTCTGTCCCTTGCTAGCCTGGGGGGCTGGGGGCATCTGGGCCTTTACCCCCAAGCCCCCACCCCGCCCCAGCTGGCTGCGGCCTCGAGACTACTGGGCCAGACATGCACCTACCCTGCCCAGCCAGAGTATGGAGGGGGTTCCCCGCATGCCCCCCGAGAGCCTCCGGGCCGCCTCTGCCATCCTACGCCCTGGGGTCGTGGGGATAGTGTCTAGCTGGGAATGGGGGTTGTGGTAGGGCGGAAGGTATTCTGTGGTGGCCACTTGCCCGAGGAGTCGGCCTTTTGTCTTCATTCCTGGCACAACAGGCCTCATCCTAGACAGGCCCTGAGTGCCTCCGAGCCAGAGAGACGAAGGAGGGAGTTCGTGTGTGCATGAGAGTGGGCTGGGGTTCTCGAGGGTCGGGGAGCGACCATCTGTGTTGTGAACGTGTGCCCTTCTGTGGCCTCCTGTGCGTGTCACTGTGCCTGCCTACCCACGTACCTGGGTCATTGACTGTTCAGATCTAATCTGTGTCCCTGGGGGTCTGTGCACGAGGGCCCGGAACATCTGCTGGTAGGTCCATTTCCGTGCTTGGGTCTGGGTTTGTATCTGTGTCTCAAGTATTTCCGTACTAGCAAGGGGTCATGCGTGCATGTGGCACAGGAGGACCCTGGCCAGGGCAGCAGCCATGGGGCAGAACATGCAAAACTGGGGGCCTGGCACGCCCCATGGGGGCCAGGGGACGGGCAGCTCTGTGGGGAAGCACCCATTTCGGTCCCCTGGCCTCCCTGGATCTGGGCTGCGGGCGCTGGCCTCCGGCTCGCTCCTGGAGGGAGGATGTGGCCACCACTTCCCACGGCTGGGGCCTGTGTCGCAGGTGTGAGTGTGGGAAGCCAGGCTGCCTTGGGGGTTGGCCTGGATCTGCTCCCCTTCCGTCCTGCGGGTAGGCTAGGCTGCCGGGGGTGCGCCCCAGCAGGGTGGGCTCCTCATTCTAGGACATGAGCACAGATGGGAGCCAAGCCCTGGCGCGCGGTCAGGCCGCCTGCCCCCAGTTTGCCCCCAGCCTGCCCCCAGCCTGCGTGTGTGTCTTCGTTCCATCTCCAGATGCTCTTTGGGGGATCGAAGGGACTCGTGTCCCTGGCCAGATACCTGTAGGTGCCTTCAGAGCAGGAGCCCTTTCCCTTGGGCTCGGCCTGGAGGGGTGGCTTCTGAGCCTGGGTTGGTCTCCCCCTCCCCCATCCCAGTGGCTTCAGCTGAGCCTTCTAGCTGGAAGAGAAGGCAGGTTCCTGCCTCAGGCCCCCCTCCTGCATAGAAGGGGGGGAGGCCCACATCTGGAGACCAGGTGACCTGGGGCCCTGGACTACCCGAAGTGGGTGGGGCCTCGTGAGCCGTGCTCTCTCTGCCACTGGCTCAGACTCATCAACCTGTTGAGTCACACAGACAGAGGACCCTGCCCCCTGCCCCTTCCCACTTCAGACCAGTTGCCGCACCAGGGCAGCCAAGTGGCCCACCCTGTTGGCCAGAGCGTGGGATTCAGCTAAACCCCCACCCAGCCTCTGGCCTCATGTGAGGCCCTGACAGTGTAGCCAAGGGCTCACCTTCCCTCTGTTCAGAGAGCTTTGCTTCACTTTCCCTGGCTGCACATCTGTCCATGGACAGTGGCACCTGAGAGACTCCGCCTGGCTGACTGATCAGGGACCCAGAGGCCTGGCTGCACCCCAGGCACCACGTACTTACCCCTGAGGCTTTGGCAGGTGCGTTCCACCTCCCAGCCCTAGTAATGGACCAGAGGGACAGGCCTTCCTGCGTCCCTGGCTGGCTGTCCAAGTTTAATGAGTCAGTGCATGTCAAGTGTTCATCTTGGCCGGTGGCAGAGAAGGTGCTCGATGCCTCTGTGTTGCACGAATGCACAAAGGAATGAAAGAGAAGCTGGGAAATCCCAGGCTTGGGGGTCCTGGGGCCACTTGGAAGCTCTGCCAGGCCCTTTGGGATGTTCCACCCTGACGCCAGCACCCCTCCCTGCCCCCTACTCCCAGGAAACATGTTCCCCACCATTGGTGACGTCCATCTTGCACCCTTCACGGATGAACAGCTCTACATGGAGCAGTTCACCAAGGCCAACTTCTGGTGAGTGTGACCTGGGTGTCCTGCCTTCTCAGGGACAGCCCGCTTCTCTTTTTCTCCTCATCCTCAGTAGGACCTGAAAGACTTGGGCTGGATGAGGGCCAGCTGGGAGAAAAGGCAGCCTGCTCCACCTGTCTCTCCTGCTGTGCTGGTGACCTTGCTGTGGGGGATGGGGGCTTTCTGCAGGTACCAGCCATCCTTCCATGGAGTGGACCTGTCAGCCCTCCGAGGCGCTGCGGTGGACGAGTATTTCCGGCAGCCTGTGGTGGTGAGTGGGGCACCCAAGGCACTATTGCAGTTAGCACTGGGCGTGGCCCTCCTCTGGGGTGACAAGACAGGGGCATGGTCTTTCCTGTCAGGCCTCGTGCGAGCTGCGCAGCCCTAGGAAAGCCGCTGCCCCTCTGAGTTCTTGCTTTTGCCGCTACGCAGAACTTTGACACAGGGATGTTGGGAATAAAGTGGCAGTGCACGTGGAGCGCTTTAATGCTCACTAAGCATGCAGTACATGCAAGCTGCTGGGAGACTGTGGGTGAACTGGTTTTGATTGATTTTAACTGAGATTTTTTTGAACTGATATAGACCCATGGTTCAAAAATCAAAAAAATATAAAACTGAAAAGCCTAAAGGCAAACAGTATTCTTGGTTCTCTTCTCAGGAGTTTTATATCTAAATGTGCATATACAAATATATAGATATATAAACACACAAATACATACATATGTATATAACCTTCTTTTCCTCAAAATATAGCATAATCAACATACTATTTTGACTTTTTATGATCAGAGTACATATATTTTATGATTTCATTTCTTTGAAATTTGTTGACAGTTGCTTTATGACCACTTACGTGATCTCTTTTGGTTAATGTTGTTGTGTACTTGAGAAGAATGTGTATTTATCACTTGTTAAGTACAATGTTATATTGTTAATTAAGTCATGTTAGTTAATGATGTTGGTCAAATTTTGTCTACTGATGTTTTGGGGAGGGTGAGGGGAGGGATTTTCTGCTTTTTCCTCTCACTGATCGTGGATTTCCCATTCCTGAGTTTTTGCTTTATATTTTTTGGCACTATGTTATTAGGTGCAGGCAGGTTTAGGATGATTGTATCTTCCTCTTGGAGCGATCCTTTTGTCATTATAAAGTGTTCCTTCCTTTCTCTCAAGTAGTACCAGTTGCCCTAAAGCCCCCCTCTCTTTTTTTTCTGATAATAGTTCAGCTAGTCTGGCTTTCTTTTGGTTAATCTTTAAACAATATGTATTTTTCCATCTTTCTACTTTCAACTTTTCTGTATCCTTATTAAGGTTTGTTTCATGTAAGCAGCATTATTTGGGATTGGTTTTTTAACCAGAGTGATGTTTTTTGTCTTTCAACGACAACATGGAGACCATTTTACATTTGATGTAATTACTGGTCTTCATGGGTAGAAATTTATCTTTTTTCTATTTATTCTGAATGTTGGTTCTGTTAAACTGTTTTGCTGTCTCTTGTTTTAATAAGGTATGTATTGTTTTCCCCCACTTGATGTTTTTCACTAATTTTGGGTAGACCCTTGGGTACCGACTCTTTAAACACTACCTCTGCCCCATTCTCTTTCTCCTTCTAGGACGTTTTTACTATGTCTCAGATGATTCTTACACTGTTTTCTGCATTTTTCATCTTTTTTTTTTCCTAATTGCTTCATTTTCATATTTCCTACTGATCCATCTTCTAGTTCGAGTCTTTGCTATTTAAGTTGATTTTCTAAATCTTCAGTCCTAGGATCTCATTCTGCTTATTTTTTCAGTCTCTGAAATGCATTTTTCTACCTTTTTTTCCATACATACTGTAAGTTTCTAGCTACTTTTATTATCTAGATAAGTGTTAGTGTATTTTTCTTTTTGTTTCCTCTCTTAGATGGAGGCTCTGGGTGATGTTTTTCCTCCCAAGGATTTTTTTTTTTTTTCTTGGCAATTAGCCATATAGATAGATTACCTTCGTCCTATCAGACATTTGACATATCTAGAGGCTGCTTTTCAGACTGGACTTTGCTGGTCTATTTCTTGGCTTCCTTGTAAGGCAGTGGTTTTCAAACATTTTGGTCTCAGGTGACCTGTTTCTATTCTTAAAAATGGAGGATCCCAAAGAGCTTTTGTTAGTGTTTTAGCTGTTGATATACTGTCAATATCTCTTGGTATTAAAAATGAATAACCAAGCCACTGGGTGGTTCAGTGGTTTAGTGTCTGCCTTTGGCTCAGGGCGTGATCCTGGGATCCTGGGATTGAGTCCCACATCAGGCTCCCCAGAGCGAGCCTGCTTTTCCCTCTCCCTCTGTCTCTGCCTCACTTGTGTCTCTCATGAATAAATAAATCTTAAAAAAAAAAGAAGAAACTCAAGGTGGGGTACCTGGGTGGCTCAGTCAGTTGAGTGTCTGACTTGCAATCTCACCTTGGGTTTTGATCTCACCTTGGGTTTTGATCTCAGGGTCATGAGTTCAAGCCCTGCATTGGGCTCCATGTTGGATGTGGAGTCTACTTAAACATTAAGCCCAAGAAATTAAAAATATATTTATTTTAAAATAAAATAACAATAAGTCCATTACATGTTAACATATATTTTTACGAAAAAAACTTTTCCAAAACTTTACAGTGGGAACAGTTGGCATTTTTAACTTACGAATCTTTTTAATGTCTGGCTTATTTGGAGACAGTTGGATTCTGCTTCTGTGTTTAATTGGCTTTGGTATCACAGGTGAGTGAATCAAAGAAAACAGACAGCATCTTAGTTTTATCATGAAAATAGTTTTGGCATTGGGGCACCTGGGTGGCTCAGGTTGCGATCCTGGGGCCCTGGGATCAAGTCCCACATCAGGCTCCCTGCAGGGAGCCTGCTTCTCCCTCTGCCTATGTCTCTACCTTTCTCTCTGTGTCTCATGAATAAATAAATACTAAAAAAGAAAAAAAATCCTTTTGGCCTTGAGAGTGCTCTGCAAGGGACCACATTTTGAGAACCGCTGCTTTAGGGCCTCGCCTTCAGTGGTCTCAGTGCAAGCCTGGTGGGAGCCTCGCGGTGCTCCTCGTCCCAGCCTCCCAGCACCAGTACACAGCTGAACCTTTCCTTAGTTTTTCAGTGTCTTATCAATGGCTTTCTGCTTGATTTCTTTGCCTCTAGGCCCCACTCCACATGCAGCTCAGGAATTGGCAGATGCCAGATGCCAGGTGCATGTAGAACATCCACCTCATGTTTCTGCATTTTCCTTTTGTTTCATTTCTTGACCTCTTGAATCCTAGCTGCCTTGATAACCCCAAACCCCCATTTTGCTTTCCTCATCCAGGGAGGCCGTCAGAAGGTCCTGCCCCAAGGGGAGAGGCACAGGCGAAAAAACATCTCCCTTCTCTCTAGGATCTTGGCTCCCAAAGCTGTGGCTGCTGTTGTTACCCTTCAGTACTTTCCAACTAGGCTTTTTTTTTCCTTTGTATTTTATTCAGCTCATAGTTCTTCACAGGACCGTTGTTGGTCTGGTACAAAGCCTCCGTCATAGCTGGGTGTGGACGTCAGCACAGCTCTCCGACTTGCGTTTTAACTTCACAGTTTATCTCAGAGATCCTTCCCCCATCTGTTCATAAAGAGCCTCTTCGTTCTTTCTTGGTCTTTTATGGGTGGGACATTGGTGGTTTAATTAGATGGTGTCCAGAGTATGTCTACTCTGGACAGTCTGATCACGTGTGTGAGCTTGTATATGTACATGTGTGTCTGTAGGTTAACCTCCCAGAAGGGGAACTGCCAAGTTCCTAATGCATGTGAATCGCTATTCGGAGAGCCGGCACTACTGGCCCTCCATGGTGGCGAACCACTTCGGCCTCCCCCAGCATGTCTGAGAATGGCAAATTGGTTGTAGCCGAATGGCCTAGAGGCCTTGGCCAGCCGGAGAGGGGCAGAGCTCTCCCCTTCACAGCTGGCCTCAGTGCCTGAAGCCAAGTCACACTGTGGTCTCTCCCAGGACACATTTGACATCCGGATCCTGATGGCCAAGTCTGTCAAGTACACAGTGAACTTCTTAGAAGCCAAAGAAGGAGATTTGCACAGGTACCAGCACCTGTGCCCCTCCTCCCGAGCCTGGCTCCTGCTGGAGTCTGGGGCCAGCACAGCCTCCCACAGGCATTCTGCCCCAGGGTGGGGGGGCAGGCAGGGGCCCCAAAACCCCTCTCCCAGCCACCCCACTTCTCTCCTGGCAGTCCCGATTTGGTTTCCCCAGCAATCACCACCCTTTGCCTTCCAGGATAGAAATCCCATTCAAATTCCACATGCTGCATTCCGGGCTCGTTCACGGTCTGGCTTTCTGGTTCGATGTCGCCTTCATCGGCTCCATGTGAGTGCAGCGGGGTGCAGAGCATGCTGCGCTCTCCACCTGCCCGGGTCCGACTTCCCTGTGGCTGTGACCCCTGGGCCTGGCGGGCTCAGAAGCCTGGTTGCGGGCTGGGGAGACAGGATAGGCCCTCTAGGCTCCCTATCCCCTCCAAAAGAGCAGGGACAGCTCACCTTTGAGCCAGAGACTATTGTGGGGGAGGGGGTGTCCACCCTGTTCTCAGTGACTGTCCTTCATGGGACCTGGTCTGTCTCTTGGCCCCGAGGTCAGGGTGAGTGGGCCCCCTCGTGGCTGTGGATGTGTGTATGTGTGCGCATATAGGTGCACAAGCACGTGCCTGGGACACCCGGGCAGCCAGCCGGTCTTAGCTCCAGGGCCCCAGGGGACCCATCAGAGATGCCTGGGGGGAGCTCAAGAGGTGGTGGCTCCAGCCTGGTTAAGCGTGTGCCTGTCCTTGCTTGGCAGAATGACAGTGTGGCTCTCCACGGCCCCGACGGAGCCCCTGACCCACTGGTACCAGGTCCGGTGCCTGTTCCAGTCACCACTGTTCGCCAAGGCCGGGGACACGCTCTCAGGGACATGTCTGCTTATTGCCAACAAAAGGTGTGAGCTGCTGCTTGGGCGCCGGGGAAGGCGGGGTGGGGTGGGGGGGGGGCATCCACCCAGCCAGCTCATGGCTGTCCTCCCCTGCCCTCTCTGCAGACAGAGCTATGACATCAGTATTGTGGCCCAGGTAGACCAGACAGGCTCCAAATCCAGTAACCTCCTGGATCTGAAAAACCCCTTCTTCAGGTAGGACGGGCTGGCAGCCCGCAGGCGGGGTGCCCCTCCCCGGCCGGCAGCCTCTCAGCCCCGACCCCTGGCCTGTCTGTGCTGCAGATACACCGGCACGACGCCCTCGCCCCCACCCGGCTCCCACTACACGTCCCCCTCCGAGAACATGTGGAACACGGGCAGCACCTACAACCTCAGCAGCGGGATGGCCGTGGCGGGTGAGCGGCCCGTGTGGGCCAGGCAGGGGCGGTGCTGGGGCGCTGGCCACCACCTCCCAGCCCCTGACCTCTACGTCTCTGCACAGGGATGCCGACCGCCTACGACCTGAGCAGTGTTATCGCCGGCGGCTCCAGCGTGGGCCACAACAACCTGATTCCTTTAGGTGAGCGTCTCCAGGGGCTCTGGGGGTGGCAGGGCTTGGGCTTTCCGCGCCACAGTTGTCACTACCACCTCCTCTTTCTGGGGGCGCCTGGCGGAGGCCCCCCGACTCCGTTCCTCTCTGCCTCGCTCTGCAGCCGCTGCGCCCACCCTCCCCACACCCTAGTGATGAGAGTGTGGGCCGGGCTGGGGGCGGTGACGCCGTCTCCCTTCCTTCCTCCCTCCCTCTTGCTGCGCAGCCAACACGGGGATTGTCAATCACACCCACTCCCGGATGGGCTCCATAATGAGCACGGGGATTGTCCAAGGTAACGGTGGGCGGGGGAGCGGGGTCCCGCGGGTGTGAGAGCGCGGACCCCCGGGTGCCCGCCTGCCCTCTCGCCTGCGCTCTCTCTCTCTGACTCTGCCGCGGGTCTGGGCGGGCGAGGGGGCGGAGCTGGCCCCTCAGCGCCCGTGCACCCCCACAGGGTCCTCCGGCGCCCAGGGCAGCAGCGGCGGCGGCTCCAGCGCCCACTACGCAGTCAACAGCCAGTTCACCATGGGCGGCCCTGCCATCTCCATGGCCTCCCCCATGTCCATCCCGACCAACACCATGCACTATGGGAGCTAGGCCCCGCCGGCGTGGAACAGACTGACAGCACCAGGAAACCAAATGAAGACCCTGCCCACCCCCCCCTGCCTGGGCGGCTTTCACCCCTGTACCGGAGAAGCCCAAACACCCGGTCACGGCCCTCTTTGCTATGGGAACTTGGACACTTTTTTACACAACATTGCCGCCGCCGCCCCCACTCCACCGCCCACCCACATCTTGGCCCTGAGCGTGTGTCGCTGCCATATTTTACACAAGATCATGTCGTGGGAGCCCTGTTTCCCCCTCCTGCCCTCCACCCTGACCTGGGTTTGACATCTTCTATAACAGGCGTGTCCGGGCCTGACAGCTGTGGGCCTGGCGGGGAGTTGGGGGGGATGGGGGGAGCAGCTGCCACCCCACCCGGTCCCTTGGCGCCTGTCCCCCCCTTTGCCTGTCTCCAATGGGAAGGCAGTCCTGACTGGGCGGGGCCTCCCCTTCAACTACCAGGCCTTGGTCACAATGGGCGTGACATGCTGCTTTTTTTAATTTTATTTTTTTACGAGAAGAACCAGTGTCAATCCACAGACCCTCTGAGAAACCAGGCCGGCCGGGCCGAGCCAGCAGCCCCTCTCCCCAACTCAGAGGCTCAGTGGTGAGGGGCAGCCCTGCCGAGTCTTCGGGACAGGGGTGGGGCCAGGCCTCTGGAGACCCGAGGCCCCCGCCCACCAAAGGGTTCACCTCACACTTGAATGTACAACCCACCCCGGCTGTCGGGAAGGCCCTCCGTCCTCGGCCCCTGCCTCTTGCTGCTGTCCTGTCCCTGAGCCCCTGCAGGTCCCCTCCCCCACCCCTGCCAAGAGTTCGAACAGGTGGCCCCGTGGGCCCCGGGCCTGGAGGGAAGGGTCACTGTCAGCCGCTCGGGGCAGACACGAGAAACCTCAAGGATCGATCGTGGAAGGCGTCCTTTTTCCTTGTAGCTCACATTAGGCCTGTGTGTTTCCCTCAATATTTGTAGACGCTCCAGTCCCTAATACTATGATGGCATTTCGGTCCCTCCCCAGCCTGGGAAGGGGCCTTGCAGGGACCTCCGCCCCCTCCCCCCCAAAACAAAACAAATAAACAAGGAAATGTATGTTTCAGCACAGGCAATTTTCTTCTACTTCTGCTCCCCCCGTTTCTAACACCTTCAAACTCGGATGCGGTGGAGCTCAGGCTAGGCCCTGGGACCAGCTCACCAGGCACCCAGGAAGGGCAGGCACAGTTGAGGCCGGGGTGGCCCCCCTCTGCTCTCCCAACTGTCCCATTGGGGAAAGCAGAAGGTTGGGCAGGGAGCCCGAGGGCGATGCCACACCAGGAGCTTCCTGCTGCCCCTTTCCCGCCTTTATATAAATTCTCGGAATCACCTTTGCATAGAAAATAAAAGTGTTTGCTTTGTAAGAAAAGTCTGGAAAGTAGCAGAGTGATCTTGAGGTGTCAGGGGAGCCTTCAGCCATCGTCTGAGGAGCAGGGCAGGCATAGGTGTCCCCTCATGTTGGGCCTGAAAGAGAGAGACTCCTGGGAGCAGCCCTGGGACTCCTCGAGACGGGGAGGAAAGGCAGGAGCAGCCCCTTACCCATAGGCTCGGCCGCCCTAAGTGGCCTTAGGCCTCGACGTGGGTGGCAGCAAGAGGTTCGCAGGCAGAGACGTGGCCTGGGCCGGCGGTGCCAGGTGCTCCAGAGGCAGGGGCTGGAAGAAATAAAACTGGACCGAGGCCCCTGGAGTCAGTGTTGGTGGGGGGTCAGCACCCGTCCCCCGCCCCGGTCGTGACCGTCTGTACCTTACAGCCCACGGCCAGGAGGGCATGGAGCAGCACGACAGTCGAGAGCAGCACCGCAGCCACCAATCTGGTGTCCTCTCGGACAACAGGCCAGAGGGTAAACACCAGGCTGGCGGCTGACAGCACCAGGGCCATGACCCCAAAGAGCCACTGCAGCCAGGGGACCGGAATGAGCCACAGGACCTGGGGGCGACATGGGCAGCTGCCTACCAGGCCTTCCCCATGATGCCTGGTGCCCTCCACCCCTGGGCCGCACTTACCACGGTGGGGATGAAGACAAAGAGGGAGTAGCCGTAGATGCACACGGTCTCCAGGAAGGTGTAAGGCCCCATGCGCTCCCGGACACCCTTCCGCCACCGCAGGAAGCCCCACAGCGCCAACGGCACCAGCCAAACATAGCAGTAGATGGTGACGCCAGCCACAGTCACTGTGGAGCGCGGGGCAAGGCAGGCAGTCACCCTTGGGGCTCTGTGCACTCCCAGCCCCGGCAGGTGCCAGGCCTAGCCCACTTCACTCACCCTTGTGGAACTGGGGGCTGTAGTGGATCGAGGGGTCCCTCCTCTGGGCCAGCACCAGCGTCAGATTGCCAGTGATGGCCAAGACGAAAGCCAGCGTGGCACAGATCCAGAAGGGGCCTGTGGGCAGGGCAGGGTGTGGGAAGGGGCCCAGGGTTCCCCGAACAGGAGACTTGTCCCATCTCAACTGTGCTGGGACCCCAGCTGCTTTCTAGGCTCGGGGCTACCTGCACACCACCCCCCGTCACTGATGACCTGGGCTGGCTGATCCCAGAGCTGGCCCTCAGTCCCTCAGCTTTCCTGACTTTTCTATCGCCTTTGCTGTAGCTGATCGCTTCCTTCTTCTGGAACCACTCCCCATGTGCTTTTAGGACTTCATGCTCCTGCTTCTGGCATGTCACATTCCTGGCTATTCCCCAACCTTTGGGACTCCCTAACCCCTTCAATAACGGGGACCCAGCCAGGGCCGGTCTTCAGCCATCCTCTCTGTGTTCACCCCTTGCACCATCTTGTCCCGCCTCAGGGGTTTAGGTCACCTCCAGGCTGATGACTCCCAAATGTCTCAAATTTGGTCTGTGCCATGAACCACTGGCTTTATAGTCAGCATTTCCACGTCACGTCTAGGTCTCTCCAACTCCAGCCTGCCCAGCCTTTCCAGTTGGTAAATGACAGTCCCATCCTTCTAGCAGTCCCGATGGAAATCCAGGAGCCACCCTTGCCTCTCTCCTCCCGCCCGACCTCAGGCGTGTCAGGGTGTCAGGAAGTCCCGTCGGCTCTGCCATGAGATCTCTTTCACAGTCCAACCACTGCTCTCCACCTGGGGCTGGGCCCATCACCCCACACCTGTACCATGGTGGCGGGCACTGCCTCTCTGGTCTCCTGGCATCTGCCCCTGCCCCCCCCCGCCCCCCATGGCCAGAGGAAGCCTCAGAGTCCTTAACTAAGACCCCTTCTCACTGAGACGGACAAAATCTGCACAGTCTCTCCTGTCACCTCTACGACCTCATGCAGCTCACTGCTCCAGTGACAATACTGCTCCACCACTGGACCTGTGCCCCCTTCTGGAATGTTCTTCCCCTATGTCTCCTCACCTTCATCCCTAACAAGGCCCATTCTTGCATCCTCCTCAGAGATGTCCTGTCTCAACCATGCAAAATGGCAACTCCCATCCTCTAAACTGTTTGCTTTTTTTCTGAGCCCCATTGCCCTCAGCAGCCTCTATATATCTGTCTCCCCAGATGGAATGCGTGCTTCCTGCCCTCTGGGAGTGCCCCTACTTTCTTCTCAGCTGGAATCCATGGGCTGGCACTCGGTCCACATGTGCTGAATGAATTATCGAGCTGAACGTACACCACCACTCACCATACAGGTCTGGCCGATTCCGCAGATGGTGCCGTACAAAGTTGTGGCCAGGCCGGGGCAGCAGTGAGCCTCTGATTCGGTCCAGGACCTGGGGACAAGGTGGGGCCCAGAATGGGAGCCTGCACAGGGCCAACACACACATCCCTCCACCAAAGAAAGAGGAAAGGGCTAAGCTCCTGCCCTTAGGGGCTCCTTCCCTGCTGAGCTCCCATCTCCTTGCCTGAAAAAGCTTGGATGTTCCCTGAGTTTTTGATGCCCCTTTCCCTGGCCAGCCCCAATACCCTAGCGCGCTACTGCTCTCAAGGACTCTTCCGGGTTGGTCATCTTTCTCCTTGCTTCTCCCTTCTCTTAGCTTGGCTGCCCTGAACAGCCTGTTATGTTGTGACATGCCTGGACCGTGAGGTGGGGAACAGTCAAATCCTGGGCATCCTCCTGCCTACCTCTCTTTCCACTATATTCCTTGTTCTGCACCCCAGGTTTAAGGCCTGGGGTCTCTGAGCCACCTTCCTAATTCAATTCATTCCTCTCCCGCTCTAAGCCCTTCTGTGGCTCCCCAGCACCCTCACGATGAAACTCAAACTAGCACAGCGTACGAGGCCTTTGTGGTCTGGGTTCTGCCTGCCTGTCCCCCACCTCAATCTCCAACCAGATCAAGTGACAGGTAGCTCGTGACACCTTCTCTCACCTTTGGCCCTCTGCATCTGCTGTTCCCTGCACCTGCCATACGTGCTTCCCTTCACGTCTCTGCACATTCCTCACCTCCTCCAGGAGGCCCTTCTCTAACCTGCGTGACTATATGCAACTGTGTTCCCACGAGCCCATCACACCATAATCCTGACAGCGCACCACAGTCCACCAGCCCGTGTAGGGGCCCGTGTCCTACCGCCTGGGCATCACCAGCATTCTGGTGTCTAGGAAGGGCTCAGTGAACAGTGGCTGGACCCCCGTGTGACCGCAGGCCCCATCCCACCAGCTTCCCGGGCCTGACCTGGGATGTGTCCACGTCAAAGAAGCTCTGATAGTAGCTAAAGGTCCAGAATCCGGGCTGCTGCTTCTCCTCCTGCAGGAGCTGCAGGGATGGCATGGGCTTTCAGCGGCTGCCCTTCCCGCCTGGGCGGAGCGCGGGGGCAGGGCTGGGTGCAGGCAGGGCCTGAGGCTCTCACCGCAGTCTTGTCACTCTCCTCAGCCTCCTCAGATCCGTAGATACCACCCGAGTCCACCTCCACCGCCACGTGCCCCTGTGGGGCCAGCTGACCGCGGCCACTCGTGGTGGCCGCATCTGGGGTCTCCGCCAGCAGACTAGAAGCTTCCTCGAACTCTATGGAGAAGGAATACGGGACAAAGGCATGTTTTGGGAGTCAAGACAATTTGGTTTGGCCCACTGCTCGGCTGGGGGACAACACTCCACCTGGGGCTACCTAAGGGCCCAGCTTCCTAAGTTTTGGGGAGTTGTAAGGTGTGTCCCCCCGCCCCACAAGGGCCCACCACTTAAGGCTGGTTCCGGGATGGGGTCAGGTCTGGGACCGAGGCTCAGGCTGGGAGCGGGGTTCGGGTCAGGGTCGGGGCTTCAGGCCGGCTGTCGGCGGGCACCCGGGTGGGAGGGTCCGGGCGGCGGAGGGAGTAGGAGCTCGGGCCAGGTCGCCGCCCACTCACCGTGGAAGGCCAGCTCGTCGGCCGCTGCCATGGTCGCTCAGGGGCGTCACCGCATCCCGCTCTGAGGACAGAGGCCAATGACGCCCGCCCCCAACCACACTCGGTGCCCCTCCCCCCAGGTCCATCCCTCAGCCCGGAGCCCAGCCAGGCCGCTAGGGCACCGAGCGGGGGGTGACCTCGCCGCCCCCGCCCCACAGGTGCACCCCGCCCCCCTCACCTGAGGCTCCCTCAGCCGGCGTGGCCCAGGCTCTCTGCGCCTGCGCGGCCCGCCTCCCGGCCTCCGCCGGCCGCGCTCCGACCCGACAGCAACATCCGGCAGCGGTCCGAGTTCCGTCTTGTTCCGATGGGAAGCCACTTCCGGCACCGTCGACGCTGGCGCAGGAGGCCCCCGGGCCTTTTACTTCGCACACGAGGCGTTTCGCTTCGGAAAACGGACTCTGAGCCGGAAGAGAATGGCGACGGCCGCTCTGAAGAGATTGTGGTCCCGAAACCGTGAAGGATCTGGTGGCCCGGCGGCCGCGAAGCCGGGCGTGTGGGCGCGGCTGGGTGAGTAGCGGCGGGCGGCGGCGGGAGGGTGGCCACGGCGGCCTGCTCTCACCTGTGTGTTCCGCTTCTCCCTCAGGCGCCTGGGCCCGCGTGCTGCTCCGAGACTACGCCGAGGCTTGCGGGGACGCGGCGGCGGCGGCGCGGGCCCGGCCCTGGCGGGCGGCCGTGTACGCGGGGCTGCTGGGGGGCGCGGCGGCCTGCTGCGCGCTGGCGCCCAGCGAGGCGGCCTTCGAGGAGGCGCTGCTCGACGCGTCGGGCATCCTCCTGCTGCTGGCCCCCGCCACGCGCAACCGCGCCTCCGAGGACTGTGTGCAGCGGCTGCTCTGGCTGCGGGGGCGCGGCCGCCTCCGCCACGTGAACCTGGGCCTCTGCGCGCTCGTGTACGAGGCGCCCGTCGACGCCCAGGCCAGCCTCTACCAGGCTCGCTGCCGCTACCTGCAGCCCCGTTGGGCCGACTTCCCGGACCGGATCCTGGACGTGGGCTTCGTGGGCCGCTGGTGGGTGCTGGCCGCCCGGATGCGCGACTGCGACATCAACGACGAGGAGTTCCAGCACCTGCCGGCCCATCTGCGCGTCGTCGGACCCCATCAGCTGCATTCTGAGACGAACGAGCGCCTCTTCGACGAGAAGTACAAGCCCGTCGTGCTCACAGACGATCAGGTTGACCAGGCGCTGTGGGAAGAGCAGGTGTTGCAGAAGGAGAAGAAGGACAAACTCGCCCTGAGCCAGGCCGACTCCCTGGTGCGGTCGGAGGTCCCCAGATGAAACCCAGGCCTGGATCCGGAAGGGCGCGGAGCGCTGGCTGACCGTCCACCCGGGATGGCATCCGCTGTGTTTTAGCCTCAGATCCAGAGTGACTTAAATAAATTATGTGCACAGTGTTCTTTCCCTGGGTTTTCACAACCTTTCCGGCCTCTCTCCCGCTCATCTGGTTCCTTGTTAGTTGAAGCTGATTCAGAGTTAGCTTGGTCTAGGCCTAACCTTGGGTCAAGGAGTTGGGGGAGAGCAAAGCGACAAGACCAGGTAATGTTTATCACTGCCAGAGTTAATAATGAGCCTTATACATATATATATAAGCCTTTTTTACTGAGCTTCCCAGTCCCTCCACCGAGGTACCACATTTGTCAGGTGACTCCAAAGCTCTCCTAATACCATTCAGATTTTCACTTTATTTTTATTTTTTTAAAAAAAGAGTTTATTTTATGAGAGAGAGAGGCAGAGGCTCCCTGTGGTGAACCGGATGCAGGATTCGATCACAGAACCCCAAGATCACCACCTGAGCCAAAGGCAGACACTCAACCACTGAGCCATCCAGGTGCCCCCAGATTTTCACTTTAAATTTGGAATTGCAATGTTTATCTTCTTTCATTTTCATGAGTAGCATTTTTAATTATTTCAAAATAAAGTTAAAAAGCAGTTTCAGAAGAAAGTGGAAAAATAACCCAAAGACATTCTGTGTATCCTTCACCCAGTTTACCCCAAATGGTAATGTTTTACAATAAACTACAGCAAACTAGGAGATTGCCAGTGGTATGACTATAGATTTTACAGGGAATCTTTCTGCAAAAACCTTCCCCCCCCACATATGACAGTGATATCAAACTGATTTGGAAGGATAAAGCATTTTTTTAAAAAATCTGGAATTAACTATGGAATCACAGATTATTATTTCAGTCACCCTGGAAACCCAGAATACTATTGAATGGAATAGGTTAGTCTACAGAGCTGGTATTTAGGTTGTGATAACCCTACTTTAAAAATGGATAGAGGAATGAGATTACCTCCGTGAACCTAGGTGACCCATGGCTGGCTCAGTGGGAAGAGCAAGACTGACTCTTGATCTTGGGGTCATGAGTTCAAGTTCCATATTGGGTATAGAGATTACTAAAAAGAAAAGTAAAAAAACCCCCATGAGATGAAGCAACCATCTTTGCTGTGACGTTTGAGTTCATGTATTTTGTCATTCAGTTTTGGTACTCAGACTTTCCATTGTGGGTATGCTGGACACATGGTGATTTTTATATCCTTATTTTTGGGACAGGGGAGCATCTTGTAAATCAACATCTTCATTACAATGGAAAAAGTGATGTTCAAAAAGCTGATTTTTCCAAGGCTGTGGCAGAGCTATGATTCAAATGGTAACTCCCAACCCTGTGCCTTAATCCTCAAACTTGGGGTACTGTATTGGATCCTAGCAACATCTTGCCAGGAATTATTAAATGCTGCTATCATTAGCCATAAATAAAACTTGAATACTGAAATAAGTGAATATAGAAATGAAACGTAATGGGAACAAAAAGCAAATGATACTAAACTATGGTCCTATACTGTTACCTGCCAAAGGCTCTGGGCCTAAATCCGGATGTTTTTGTTCAAGACAGATATTAACCAACTTCAGGGAAAGCTTTAAGACACATCAGCATCAAAGTGAGACTTGTTCTTCACCGTGATCAGTGAGAGCTGCACTTGCTCACTGCTTGTGTTGGTTATTAAATGCCTCTTCTAACATTCAGCCAGAGTGTGTTCTGTGCAGTCCCCCTACAGCTGTGAGGAGTTGTTGGCAACAAACTAAACAGCTCTCAGTGTTCTAGGGATTTAGGGGCTTAGTGTAGGCCTAAAGTCTATGTGGTTTTGTCTTTGGTTGCAAGATTGGCTTTTCCCAGTGGAGTCTTACCATATTTTTGCTTCCCTCTCTAGTACCTCTTGCCTTCTGAGTTGTAAAGCTCATGGACTGGAACTGGTAGATGGAACAAGGACTGGGTGTTGGGGTGTACACAGGCTCCCAAAGGATGGTCTTGTTCGCTGCTGAACTCCCAACACCCTCTAGTGCTCAGTCCAGTATGGGCCCCAGCAAATGCTGAGAGAGTTAAATGGGATGATGCCTGTGTTCATTGTGGGCAGAAGCTTGTCTGGTCCTGCTGGGGAGAGGGAAACAGTGCAGGACTGGCTCCTCATCCTTTGGTCAGCCCAGAAGAGATCCCCCAGGCTTCACCCAGTACCAGAAACAGCAAGGTGGACAAACTTTCTCTTCATAAGGGCATTAGGGTCTGGGGAAGAAGTGGGACTTAAAAATAGAGTTTGGGTCTCAGCTTTCACACCAGCTTTGTGATTGACCTGGGCCGGAACAACTAGGTAAGAAAGAGAAAAGCCATCCAAATTGGAAAGGAGGAAGTAAAACTTACTATATGCAGATGACATAGAAAACGCTAAAGACCCCATCAAAAAAACCCTGACAGAGGGCAGCCCGGGTGGCTCAGTGGTTTAGCACCTGCCTTCAGCCCAGGGCGTGATCCTGGAGACCTGGGATCGAGTTCCGCGTCAGGCTCCCTGCGTGGAGCCTGCTTCTCCCTCTGCCTGTGTCTCTCTGCCTCTCTCTCTCTATCTCATGAATGAATGAATAATATCTTTAAAAAAAAAAAAAAACTGACAGAACGAATGAATTCGGGGGTGCCTGGGTGGCTCGGTAAGTTAAGCATCTGCTTTTGGCTCCGGTCATGATCCCTTTCCCTCTGCCCCCACCCTGTGTTCGTTCTCTTTCTCTCTCTCAAATCAATAACATATTTTTTCAATTTTTTTTTAATTTTTACTTATGATAGTCACACACAGAGAGAGAGAGAGAGAAGCAGAGACACAGGCAGAGGGAGAAGCAGGCTCCATGTACCGGGAACCCGATGTGGGACTTGATCCTGGGTCTCCAGGATCGCGCCCCGGGCCAAAGGCAGGCGCCAAACCGCTGCGCCACCCAGGGATCCCAATAACATATATTTTTTTAAAGATTTATTTATTCATTCAGAGCGAGAGAGAGAGAGGCAGAGACACAGGCAGAGGGAGAAGCAGGCTCCATGCAGGAAGCCCGATGTGGGACTCGATCCCGGATCTCCAGGATCACACCCCCGGCTGCAGGCGGCGCTAAACCGCTGCACCACCAGGGCTACCCTCAAATAACATCTTTGAAAAAAATCCAAGTGAATTCAGTAAAGTTGAAGGATAAAAAATACTCAAAAGTGTTGCATATATATACGCTAATAACTAACAAATTCAGAAAACAATCTCATTTATAATTACATCAAAACACCACCTAGGAATAAATTTAACCAAGGAGATGAAAGACCTGTATGCTGAAAATTACAAGACAAAGACAAAAAAACAAAACAAAAAAAAAACCATAAAAAACCAAAGACATAAATGTAAAGATACTCAGGGCTCATGGATGGGGAGAATATTGTTCAAATGTCCACACTACCCCAATCTACAACCCTACCAAAATTCCAGTGGCATTTCATAGAACTAGAAAAAAATCCTAAAATTTGTAGAGAACCACAGAAGACCTTAAACAGTCAAAGCAATCTCAAGAACAAAGCTGGAGGCATCAGGCTTCCTGAGAACAGTGTAGTTGGTATCAGTATCAAACAGACATGCAGCTCAGTGGAACAGAATAAAAAGCCCAGAAATAAATCCATGCATATATGGGTAATTAATTTACAACAAAGGAGCCAAGAACATACTAGGGGTAGGGGAAAGTCTTCGATAAATAGTGTTGGAAAAACTGGACAGCCACGCGCAAAAGAATGCAACTGGGCCACTATTGTGCACCACACACATGAAGTAACTCAAAATAGATTAAAGAACCTAAGATCTGAAACCATAAAACTCACAGAGGAAAACAAGCAGTAAGCTCGACATTGGTCTTAGTGATGATTTTTTGGATTTGGCATCAAGGGCACCGGCAACAAAAGCAAAAATAAATAAATGGAATGACAGCAAACTAAAAAGCTGCACAGCAAAGGAAACCAACAAAATGAAAAGGCAACCTAGCAAACGGGAGAAAATATTTCTAAATCATATTTTATATATATATATGGATATACATATATCCAAAATATATAAAGAACTCATACAATTCAATCAGGAAAAAATCTGATTTAAAAATGGGCATCCAGGGATCCCTGGGTGGCGCAGCGGTTTGGCGCCTGCCTTTGGCCCAGGGCCTAATCCTGGAGACCCGGGATCGAGTCCCGTGTCGGGCTCCCTGGGTGGAGCCTGCTTCTCCCTCTGCCTGTGTCTCTGCCTCTCTCTCTCTCTCTCTCTCTCTCTCTCTCACTGTGTGCCTATCATAAATAAATAAAAATTAAAAATAAATAAAAATAAATAAAAATAAATAAAAATGGGCATCCAGGGGCACCTGGGTGGCTCAGCGGTTGGGCGTCTGCCTCTGGCTCAGGGCATGATTCTGGAGACCCAGGATCGAGTCCCACATCAGGCTCCTCGCAGGGAGCCTGCTTCTCCCTCTGCCTATGTCTCTGCCTCTCTCTCTCTGTCTCTCATGAATAAATTTAAAAAAATGGGCATCCAGACATCTAGATGGCCAACAGACACATGAAAAGATGTTCCACATCACTCATCGTCAGAGAAATGCAAATCAAAACCACAAAACCACAATGAGATATCACCTCACACCTGTCAGGATGGCTAGTATCAAAAAGACAAGAAATAACAAATGTTGGCCAGGACATGGAGAAGAGGGAACCCTCACATACTGTTGGGACTGTAAAGTAGTGCAGCCACTGTGGAAAATAGGATGGAGTTTCCTCAAAAAATTAAAAATAGAACTAACATATTATCTAGGGGCATCTGGGTAGCTCAGTTGGGTTGAACCTCTGACTGCTGATTTCGGTCAGGTCATGATCTCAGAGTCCTAGGATGGGAGCCCTGAGTCACGCTCCCTGCTCAGCAGGCAATCTGCTTGTCTCCCTCTCCCTCTGTCCCCCCACCCCCAATGCTTGGTCTTTCTCTGAAATAAACCTTAAAAAAAAAAAAAAAAAAAGGAACTACCTTATGATCCAGCAAATCTGCCCCTGGATATTTATCTGAATTAAAAACTTACTCAAAAAGGTATCTGCACCCCCATGTTCACTGAAGCATTATTTACAATAGCCAAGATATGGAAACATCAGTTGATCATCAGTTGATGAATGGATAAAGAAAATGTGGTGAAATGTGAAAATTTTATTACTGAGCCATAGAAAATAAGACAGTCTTGTCATTTGTGACAACACGGATGGTCCCCTGAAGGCATTATGCTATGTGAAACAAAGACAAATGCCAAATGATCTCACTTATATGTGGAATCTAAAAAAAGCCAGAAAAGCAAAGAAAAAACAAACGAACAAAAAAATGAGCTCACGGATACATAGTAGGACTGGTAATTGCCAGAGAATGGGGGCAGGGTGGGCAAAATGGGTGAAGGGGTCAAAAGGTACAAACTTTGAGTTCTAAAATGAGTAGGTCATGGGGATGTAAGATACAGCACGGTGACTATAGTCAATGATATGGTATATATATATATTTTTAGAGATTTTATTTTATTTATTCATGAGAGACACAGAGAGAGAGAGAGAGAGAGAGAGGCAGAGACACAGGGCCTCTCATTCCCTGACACTCCCTGCTCAGCGGGGAGCCTGCTTCTCTGCCTTTCTCTGTGATTGCTTTCGCTCTCTGGTAAATAAATAAAATCTTAGGGATGCCTGGGTGGATCAGCAGTTGAGCATCTGCCTTCAGCTCATGGCTTGATCCTGGGGTCCAGGGATCAAGTCCTGCATCCAGCTCCCTGTGAGGATCCTGATTCTCCCTCTGCCTATGTCTCGGCCTCTCTCTGTGTGTCTCTCATGAATAAGTAAAATCTTTAAAATAAATGAACAAATAGATAAATAAAATCTTTTGAAAGAAATAGAATTTGAATCACACTTACGGGCTTTGTGACTAACCGAGGACAGGTGGAGTGATTTCAGACCTCAGGTTCCTTATCTGTAAATGGGAACGATTCTGTCCAGGATTGTGAGAAATATCAAAACCACAAGAAAGCACTTGGTACCCAGCATGCATTTGCATTCCACAATGTGTGTGTCTGCCTGGGTAAGATCCTAGCTCTGAATCCGTGCCCCCCGCCCCCGACCCTGTCACCCCAGGGGCTGCTGCTCCCCAGCCTTGCCCATAGCCCAGGCGGACCTAGCACCCGGCCCAGGGCTGCCCCTGGGGAGTGCTCAGTAAACAGACGAGCGGCAGAGCCTGGAACTTATCTCTCAGAGCCAAAAGACACTGGAATTCAGGAGGAACATTTTCCAGTTTTCCCTTTTTCTTAAAATTTATTCTTAATGGGCTTTAATTATTTCAGCTTTCCCAGCTAGTCCAGGGCTTGGCTGAAGTCCTCTGAGCAGGTTGTTGTAATCAGGGCGTCCGGCAGAGGGCACCAGAGGTTTGGCTCAGAAGCGGCTCCTGGCCTCCCCACAGTGGGAAGGGCACAGCCACCCCTTGCTTTTGTTTGGAGAGGCGGTGGGTGGCGAAGGTAGTGCAGTCAGCACACATCCTTTTTTCAGAGCACACACTGCTCTTTAGAGATGGTAGATGGGTAGTAGCTGAAGTCAGGGCTGTAGGGAGGGACCACATTGCTCGAACCTGCACCCACCTTGTCAGCAAGAGGCCTGGTCCTCTCCTTGAGACTTCGTGGGGTGCGGGGGATGGGCAGTGACACCCGCTTCGCCCTGGGACCTTGTCCAGTTCCCTAGTTTCCTGGGAATTGTACTGAGGCATCCAACGCAGTAGGACCTGGATTAGGGTATGGCAAGCGAGGTGCCTATGGCATAGGCTTTAAGGAGGACTCCCTCTCTAGTCCAGTAAGTGCAGCATCTACCCAAATTCTGTGCTCCAGGGGCCTCATGACTCACTTTAGTCCAGGCTTTGGAGCAAGCTCAGCTGTAATCACCTGAGTGTGCATAGTGGGCTCTTCTAGACTTGCTCTACCCTGACGCCAGGGGCTCTAAAAGTGACCACGGGTAGAAGGGCATGAACAGGCATCTTTCTTTTTTTTAAGATTTATTTATTTATGAGAGAGATAGTGTGTGTGTGTGTGTGTGTGTGTGTGTGTGCGTGTGCACGTGCACACACACAAGCAGAGGGGAGGGGCAGAAAGAGAGGGAGAAGCAGGCTGGCTGTTGAGCAGAGAGCCCAGGACCCTGGGATCATGACCCGAGCAGAAGGCAGACACTTAGCCCACTGAGCCACCTAGGCACCCCAAGCGTGTGGCTTCTTACAAACTCTCAGCCAATCACTCTCTTCCAAATTTGGTCACATGAGAGGTACCAATTTGGGAGACACCTGAGTGGAGAGGCAGCACCAATAGGACATCAAGGTTTTAGAACAGCTAACAAAGCTCTAAAACTCTTTTGTCTGGAAAATTCCAAACACATAAGTATGTTTGAGCCTCTATACATATTCATCACCCAACACAACAGTTAAGATTTTGCCACCTTTGGGTCAGGAGTCCTTTCTTAATTTTCTCTTTGGTAGAGTGCTTTATTTTTAATTTTTATTTATTTATTTGACACAGAGAAAGAGAGAAAGAGCACAAGCAGGGGGAGCAGGAGAGGGAGAAGCAGGCTCCGTGCTAAGCAGAGAGCCTGATGTGGGGCTTGATCCCAGGACCATGGGCTCATGACCTGAGCCAAAGGCAGATGCTTACGGTGCTTACTCAACTGAGCCACCCAGACAAACCTTGCTAGAGTTTGTTTGTTTATTTATAAGATTATTTATTTATTCATAAGATACACACACACAGAGGCAGAGAGACACAGGCAGAGGGAGAAGCAGGCTTCATGCAAAGAGCCCAAGGTGGGACTTGATCCCGGGACTCCGGGATCACTCCCTGAGCCAAAGGCAGATGCTCACCCGCTGAGCCACCCAGGTGTCCCCTGCTAGAGTATTTTAAAGTAAATCCCAGACATCACATCAATTCACCCCTATAACTACAGTGTGAATTTTTTATACAGTGACAACATGCTTGTCATGCTGAACAAAATCCACAGTAATTCTCTGGAATCATCTGAAGCCAGTCCATGATCCTATTTCTCTGACAGTCTCAACGTGTCTTCTTAAATTTGGATCTGTTTGAATCTAGCACCAAACAAGGTCTGCACATTGTATTTAGTTGTTTTAACTTCCTTTTAACCTAGAGAAGTCTCCCCACCCCCATACTCTGGCCTGTAGCAGAAATGGGTTTAGCCATTGTGAGCTGTATCCCACATATGGATCTGTCAGCTGGTTGTGCCATTCAACTGTTCCTTTGTCCCTACAGTTCCTGCAAACCAGCTCTCAACTCAGGATGCACAGTGGGTCCACCTGGGGAGTATGACCTAACCAGGCCAGTGAAGTCACTGTCCAGGGCAGGGTCCTAGGCAACCACACTTTTGAAATCTCCCCAGGTGATGCCATTAAACAGTCAAGTCACCAAACCACTGCTCCCAGAGCTTCCAGCATGCCCAAGTGGGTGCTCTGGCTTACTACTGCATCCCATTGGGACACATGCCAGGACTGGCTGTCCAGGCTGGGCCCCCCACTGTCAGATTTCCTTTCTGCCTTTCATCTATTTTTTTAAAAGATTTTATTTGTTTATTCATCAGAGAAACAGAGAGGCAGACACAGACACAGAGGGAGAAGCAGGCTCCTTTCAGGAAGCCGGATGCAGGACTTGATCCTAGGACCCCAGGATCACACCCTGAACAGAGAACAGACACTTAACTGCTGAGCCATCCAGGCATCTCTCTCTCTCTCTCTCTCTCTTTTTTTATTAAGTAGGCTCCATGCCCGGGGCCCAACGCGGGGCTCGAACTCATGACCCAGACATGAAGACCTGAGCCAAGATCGAATTGGATGCGTAACTGACCAAGCCACCCAGGTGCCCCAAAGGATTTTAAAAATATATTTATATAAAAAATATATATTTAAGTCATCTCTACACCCAATGTGGGGCTCAAACTCACAACCCTGAGATAATAGGGAGCACGCTCTACCGACCGAGCCAGCCAGGTGCCTCTCATCTAAGGATTTTTGCTCAATGCCTGAATCAATGATGTCACCAGGGGCCTCGAAATGCTGCCCAATACTTTTGTGTGTGTGTGTTTTTAAAGATTTATTTATTTATTCATAGAGAGAGAGGGAGAGAGGCAGAGACACAGGCAGAGGGAGAAGCAGGCTCCATGCAGGGAGCCCGACATGGGACTTGATCCTGGGTCTCCAGGATCGCGCCCTGGGCCGCAGGCGGCGCTAAACTGCTGAGCCACCCGGGCTTCCCTGCCCAACACTTTTGTTCCTGTACCTTACGGAGCTCGTGAGACACTGGCATCTCACGTAAGCTGTCACTGATGCATCATGACCTACCAGATGGAGCTTCTGGAGAACCGGCTGCCATCCCGAGGAGAAGTCCTGGCCTTGCCCTTTTAAGATTTCCCTGAGGGCAGCTGCAAGGCTCGGTGTCCTTTCCCCACCTGGCAGCTGTTACGAAGAGCAGCCACTTGTTATTAGGAACCATACCTGTGGGGATGGCCCTTCCAGGTCAGCTGAGGTCAGACGAGGCACACGGCCAAGGACTCCCTAGGCTCCGCGGACCCGGCACCACATGTCTCCTGCAGCCACGGAGGACCTGCCGAAACAACATCCTTGGAGCCGCTGCGCTGTCAGGGAGGTCCCAGACCTTCCACCCCCGGCCCCTTTCTCTCACGCCACTGACCTTGTTACTCAAGGAAAACAAGGGGAAAGCTCAGGGGGAAAGTGTGAGGGTGGTTGGCAGGGATAAGGCTCCACGTTTGTCAACTGTTTATTTTAACTTTCATTGAGGTGAAACCCACATAGCATCAAACTAACCCCTTCGAGGCGTACCATCCAGTGGTACTCAGAACCTTCGCATTGTGTGACCACCACCTCTATTTCTAAAACATTCTATCGCCCCCACATAGAGCACCCCCACTAAGCAGTCACTTGCTATGCCCCCCGCCATCTGGTCCTTGGCCATCCCCAGCCTGCTTGTCTCTATGGATTTACCGACTCTGGATATTTCATACAGATGGAATCCTACACTGCGTGACTCTTCGGTGTCTGACCTCTTATTCGCCTAGTGTTTTCGACGATCATCCATGTTGTAGCAAGGACAGGATTTCATTCCTTTTTATGGGTGACTAATAGTCCCCCGTGTGGCTCCACCACATCTGGTTTACTCCTTATTCAAATATTGCACATCTGGGTTGTTTCCACTTCTGGGCTCTTGTGAATAGAACTCTCCTCTTCCCCCAGGGCAATATGCCCCCTGTATAAAATTAAAACAACACTGAAATTAGTAAAAGAAATTAGGTCCCATTGCCCCGTGCCCCTGAGTTTACATTTTCCCCTAGACTTTTACTGGAGCTTGTTAAAGGTATAATTCTTGTTTTTTAACAGCATCAAAGGCAGGAGGTAAAGGTCAGTGGAACAACAACAAAAAAATCTGTCCAAGGAAGCTGTTTGGTGAATACCCCAACGGTATGACCTGCCTGAACAGGATATGGTAAGAAATGTTAATTAACCAGGTTTCTTTCAAAAAGCTGGTTCAATGATTGATCTTTGTATTTGTTTTTTAAAAAGATTTTATTTATTATTTATTTGAGAGAAAGAGCAAGCAGGGGAGGGGCAGAGGGAGAAGCAGACTCCTTGAAGAGCAGGGAGCCCGATACAGGACTTGATCCCAGGACCCTGAGATCATGACCAGAGCTGAAGGCAGATGCTTAACCAACTGAGCCCCCCAGGCACCCCATCTTCGTAATCGTAAGCACTTGAGGGCTGTTGATTGAGGAGAGGCCGGCCCTTGAGGGCCCTGCTTGCTGGCTGCTGGTGAGGCCCCGGATGAGGCAGTGGAATTGGTTAAGTGGGGACCAGAAGCCTCTTTCATTGGTCTCAGCCAAGCATCCAGAAGGATCCCAGTTGGCCACATGAGAGTCACCACAATCTGGCAGAGATGTGCCAACAGCAAGTGGCAGCAAGGCCGTGGGGACACAGGAAGTTGCACCTGACCTCGGGGTGGGTGGGTGGCTCCCGGGGCCTGGGGTCCTTACCGGAGTTCCCACGGAGAAGCTGTGGATGCCAGGGTGTAGCTAAAGTGTGGAATGGCCCGGGGCGAGGTTCTGTCTCGGGTCGTTCAGGGTGTCCCGACAAAATACCACAGACCCAGTGCTTTATAAAACGGGTGTTTGTTTCTCAAAGAGTTCTGGAAGCTGGAAGTCTGAGACCTGAGTGCCGGCCCGGCGGAGCCAGGGCTCTCTCCTGAATTGTAGACACTTCTTGCTGTGCCCTCACGTGGTGGAAGGGACACGGGAGCTCTCTGGGGTCTCCTTTTTTTTTTTTTTTTAAGATTTTATTTATTTATTCATGAGAGGCACAGAGAGAGAGGTAGAGACACAGGCAGAGGGATAAGCAGGCTCCATGCAGGGAGCCCGATGTGGGACTCGGTCCCAGGGTCTCGGGATCACACTTTGAACTGAAGGCAGATGCTCAACCATTGAGCCACCCAAGTGCCCCTGTTTATTAAAAAAAAAACACAAAATTGTTTATTTGACAGCACAAGCAGGGGGAGCAGTAGAAGGAGGAGAAGCAGGCTCCCCGCTGAGCAGGGAGCCCCAGGAGGGGCTTGATCCCAGGACTTTGAGATCATGACCTGAGCCAAAGGCAGATGCTTAACCAACTGAGCCACCCAGGAGCCCCAAAGTTTATTTTCATATAGTTGAGTTTATCAATATTTAATCTTGTAGCTCTAGAGCCACAGTTGGAAAGGTTTTTCCCATGCTAACTTTAGAAAGGGTTTTTCCTGGGGTACCTGGGTGGCTCAGTCGGTTGGGTAGCTGCTTTTGACTCAGGCCATGATCCCAGGGTCGTGGGATCGAGCCCAGCATCAGGCTCCCTGCTCAGTGGGGAGCCTGCTTTCTCCTCTACTCCCTGCTTGTGCTCTATCTCTTGGTTTCAAGTAAATAAATGAAATCTCAAAAAAAAAAAAACCTTTATAGAAAGTTTTTTTTTTTTTTTAAGATTTATTTATTCATTCATTCAGAGAGAGCGAAGAGAGAGGCAGAGACACAGGCAGAGGGAGAAGTAGGCTCCATGCAGGAAGCCCAATGTGGGACTCGATCCCAGGTCTCCAGGATCACACCCCAGGCTGCAGGCGGTGCTAAACCGCTGCACCACCAGGGCTGCCCTAGAAAGGGTTTTTCCCATAGTGTCTTCAAAGAATTATACCATCTTTTCCCCCCTCTAAGCATCTTTCAAAAAATTGTGGTAAAATGCACATCACATAAAATTTACCATCTTAGCCATTTACTTATATTTTTTTTTTAGAGGGGGGAGAAGGGCAGAGGGAGAGGAAGGGGGAAGAGAATCTTAAGCAGGCTCCACCCCCCACACAAAGCCCAACGTGGGACTCGACCTCACAACCCTGAGATCATGAGCTGAGCTGAAATTAAGTCTTAGCCCAATGAGCCATCTAGGTGCCCCATCTTAGCCATTTCAAAGCATACATTTCAGTGGCATTAAGCACATTCATGTTGTTGACTGACCGTCCACACCATCCACCTCCCAAACTCTGCATCTTCCCACAAACTGAAACCCATCCCCATTAAACATGAACTCCTCATTTTCCCCTTCCCCAACTCTGGCACCCACCATCTACTTTCTGTAGATCTCTGTATAGATCCTCTATGGACCTCCTATAACTGGTTTCATGCAGTACTTGTTTTCTGTATCAGTTTTTATATTATGCATCAAATGAAGTTTTTTTTTTTTAAAATAGACATCAGAAAAAAATAGACCCCAATTTTAGGTTTGTAGAAAAATTGAGTGTATGGTACAGAAGATCCTCATAAATCCCCTCTGCTCCACCTCTTAGTTTCCCCTATTACTTTGCATTAGTGGGGAACATTGTTACAACTGGAGAAGCAATATTTATACGTTATTAACTGAAGTCCATAGTTTACATTAGGGTTTAGTTTTTGTGCTGAACATTCTATGGGTTTTGCCAAAGGCACGAGATCCCGTATCCATTACTATGATCCAGAATAATTTCACTGTCATAAAACTCTGCTATGCTCTGCTCATGTATCTCCCCTGCAACCCCTGATCTTTTCACTGTCTCTATAGATTCTCTTTCTCTCCATATATATTTTTTGTCTCTATCTCTACCTCTATCTCTATCATCTCTAACTCTATCTCTATCTCTATCTCTATCTCTATCTCTATCTCTATCTCTATCTCTATCTCTATATATTTGTCTATTTGGATGACCACGGTATATTTATGCACCTACTGAAAGATGTGCTGGTGACCTCAGAGAGGACTTGGTGCATGATGATGGCAGGTGGCAATGAAGCGGGGCCGCCAACGAGTGTGTGACACATGGTGACCACGAGAGGGAGCCAGATTCCCCCTTTCTCTCTACCCAGGTTGGTAGAAACCATTTCCCCCTTTGTTCCAAAGCACTGTTCCCAGTGCTAGGGTTGATCTGGTCTTTGCCTTGAACTAAGGCTGATCTGGAAACCACCTGGAGGGGAAAGTTCAGTTTGCTTCCTTTGGAATAAAAACCAGAGCTTCATGACTAGTTGTTTTCCTTGGAATTGAGATTTTTCTTGCTTCAGCATTTAAGGGGGTTTGTCCACAATCTCACCCAAAAAAGTTTGCTAACTGAAGTGCCAGCTGGATCTGCCATCTGTAGAGATAAGCTTGGCAGTTGGGGGAGCCGGGAGAAAAAGTAGCCCCAAGTCCTGATTTCCCATGAGTGCAATGCCACCATCTTTTTGCCCAATGATGCTTTTGTCTGGTTTAATGAGAAATCAGGGTCTAAGAAGAGTGGGGAATGGCTTGGGAATCACGTAGTTTCTCTTTGGTCTGAGGGACCCCTGTACAGAGTGGCCTCACTGAGCTGAGGGGCTGCTGCCAGCTACTGACAGAGCTGCTTTCTCACGTGCGCAGGGCTCCCTGGTGGATTCAGATGCAGGTGTGACCGGCCACCAGAGCAATGCACCCCCCTTGTCTTCACCTTTTGTTGTTGAGGCTCTGTAGGGAAATAGTGCCTGTTGCCAAAATACTGATTGATTTTTTTTTGTTTTATTTAAATTCAAGTTAATTAACTGATCGAATTTTAAGAGTTTGTTTATTAAGGGCTTAGGATGATAAGAGACAGAAATTTTATGCTTACAAATAGGTTTTTAATGATTAATTCACGATGAATTATTACACACTGAATCCTGTTGAGGGCAGGTTCAGCATTTAAAGCCATTTAAATGTTCCTGTGGAAACTGTCTTTTAATTCCTCTCCATTTCTTTTTTTTTAAGATTTTATTTATTTATTCATTCATGAAAGACACAGAGAGAGAGACAGAGGCAGAGACAGAGGCAGAGGGAGAAGCAGACTCCATATCAGGAGCCCGATATGGGACTCGATCTCAGGTCTCCAGGATTTCGCCCTGGGCCAAAGGCAGGCGCTAAACCGCTGAGCCACCCAGGGATCCCCTCCTTTCCATTTCTTATTTCCTGGTCTCTTTCCCTCATTCCCTTTTAAGGGAAACAACATCAGCTCATTCTGGTGAATCTGGTGATCATTCTGGTGATCTGGTTAAAGATCAATTAACCTAAAAAAGGACTTAAAAAAAATACAGCTCTCATCCCTGTCCACAGTACTTGGGTTCCTTAGACCCTCACACAACATCTTGCCTAGATCACCACCCTCCTCCAGAAGCTGGGAAGACCAGTGATCACAAAGGGGGAGACTGCTGGAGGACTCAGCCTAGGAATGGGGGAACCTCAAATGTTAAGTGTGGGCATCTAAGCAGAGGAAACAGTGTCAGCTAAGACTGAAGTGTCACTGGACCGGGGGCCCTGGACTTGGTCATAGGCAGTTGGGATGGGACATGCATTTTGTAAAAATTCATAGACTTTAATTTACAGAGCAGTTTAAGTTTTACATAAAAATTAAACAGTAAGTACAAAGAGTGTCCATATTCCCACTCCCCTCCCCATTCCCCCATGACTAACATTTTGCATTAGTGTCCGATGAAGAATAAAGAATGAAGCAATATTGATACATTACTAACTAAAGCCCACAATTTACATCAGGGCTCACTCTTGGTGTTGGACATTCTATGGACGTTGAAAATAATGGCACAGACCCACCATTATAGTCCTATACAAAATAGTTTCATTGCCCTAAAAATCTACTGTTCATCTACATCTGCCAGCAACTACGGATCTTTTTCTGTCTCTAAAGTTTTGTCTTTTCCCAGAATGTCGTATGGTTGGAATCATATAGTAGAGAATGTTCCCAGACTGGCATCTTTCACTAAAGCAAAAGAAATATGTGCTTAGAGTTCCTCCACGTCTTTGCATGGTTTGATAGCTCATTTAAAAATTTCTCATATACTTTTTCGTTATTGTGGTGAAATATACATGAAATTTACAATCATAGGGGCACCAGGGTGGCTCAGTCAGTTAACAGTCAGACTCTTGATTTTGGTTCAGGTCATGATCTCAGAGTTGTGAGATCAAGCCCGGTGTCGGACTCCACTCTGGGTATGGAGACTGCTTAAGATTCTCTCTCCCTCTGCCCCTCCCCTTGCTCTCTCTTCCACTCTAAAAAAAAAAAAAAGAAAGAAAGAAAGAAAAAAAATCACAATTGCAATCATTTTTAAGTGGCATTAAGTACATTCACATGGCTTTGCAGCCTTCACCACTGTCCATCCCTAGGACTTTTCCATCTTCCCCAACTGTTTGACTCTGTCCCCATGAAACACTGACTCCCCATCCCCTCGCACACATCCAGCCACTCATCATTCTGCTTTTGGACTCTGTGAGTTTGACTCTTCTAGGGATCTCATGAGTGGAAAAAGACAGTATTTGTCTTTCTGCAAATGGCTTTCTTCACGGAGCATGATGTCCTTGAGTCTGTCCACGTAGCAGTGGGTGGAATTTCCTTCCTGTTCAGGGCTGACTAATGAGAGGACTGACTTCTGTCACATTGCTACTTTGTCCCTTATCTTCTGCCTGTTTTATATTTAATTTTTTGGTAGTGGAACATTTATTCTTAAAAAAATTTATTTATTTATTCATGAGAGACACACAGAAAGAAGCAGAGACACAGGCAGAGAGAGAAGCAGGTTCCTTGTGGGGAGCCCGATATGGGACTCAGTCCCAGGATCCCGGGATCACATCCTGAGCTGAAGGCAGACACTCAACCACTGAGCCACCCAGGTGCCCCATGGTAGTGAAATGTTTAAATTTTCTTTGTGATCACCCTGGGGATTACATTTGACATCCAGAAGTTATAACACTAATTTGGATTTATCCCAGCTTAACAACAGTAACAAACAAACACTGGGCTCCTTCACAGCTCCATTCCCACTTCTTTCAATTGTTGGTGTCCCCAAATTATATCTTCACACATTGGGTGTCCAAAAACATAAACCAGTAATTTGTGGAACACATTAGCCTCTTAAAATATGTAGAAAACAAACAATAGAGTTAAAATTGTAGTAACAAGAATACCAGTTTTTATAATCAGCCATGTATTTCTCTTCATTGAGCTCTTTATGTCTCCACATAGCTTTGAGTTCTTGTCCTTTCAACTCACCCTGCAGGACTCCCTGGAGCAAGTCTTGCAGGTAGGTCTAGTCATGAAGATCTCCCTTAACTTTTGTTGTCTGGGAATGTCTTCACTCCTCTTTTACTTTTGAAGGACAGTTTTGCCAGATGTAGGATTCTTGGTTGACACTTTTCTTCATTTTGTATTTTGAATATATCAGAACACTGCCTCTGGCCTTCAAAGCTTCTGATGAGAAATCTGCTATGATCTGGAGGATCTTTTGTATGTGATGAGTTGCTTCTGTCTTGCTGCTTTCAAGATTCCTTCTGTGTTTGGCATTCAATAGTTTGGTTATAGGGATCCCTGGGTGGCTCAGCGGTTTGGCGCCTGCCTTCGGCCCAGGGCCTGATCCTGGAGATCCGGGATCGAGTCCCGTGTCGGGCTCCCTGCGTGGAGCCTGCTTCTCCCTCTGCCTGTGTCTCTGCCTCTCTCTGTGTCTCTCATGAATAAATAAATAAAATATTAAAAAAATAGTTTGGTTATAATATGTCTTGGTATGGGTCTCTCTTTTTTTAATATTTTATTTATTTATTCATGAGAGACACAGAGAGAGAGGCAGAAACATAGGCAGAGGGAGAAACAGGCTCCTCACAGGGAGCCCAATGCAGGACTCAAACCCGGGGCCCTGGGATCATGTCCTGAGCCAAAGGGGCAGACGCTCAACCACTGAGCCACCCAGGCGTCCCAGTGTGGGTCTCTTTGAGTTCATCCTCTTGGGAGTTTATTGAGCTTTATGTTTGTTTCATCAAATATGGGATGTTTACAACTATTATTTCTGCTCCTTTCTCTCATTCTTTTCCTTCTGGGACTCCCACAAGGAGTATGTTGGTCTACCTAATGGTTTCCCACAAGTCCCTAAAGTTCTGTTTTTCTTTCTTTCTCTTTCTTTCTTTCTTTCTTTCTTTCTTTCTTTCTTTCTTTCTTTCTTCTTTCTTTCTTTCTTTCTTTCTTTCTTTCTTTCTTTCTTTCTTTCTCTCTCTCTTTCTTTCTTTTTCTTTCTTCTCTTTTCCTTAGATTCGATAATTACTATTGTCCCTAACTTAAATTGTGCTGATTCTTTCTTCAAGCTGCTCAAATCTGCATTAGAATTTTTTTGTTTCTTTTTAGGTTTTCATATTTTTTATTAATATTTCTACTTTGTTCATACAGATACTCTTGCCATTCCCTTGTTCCCCTCTTACAGGAAGTGGTAGGACCTGAATCAGGCCCAAACAGTCCTGCTCAACCGAAGGTCTTAACTATTGTTCCTCCTTGCCTCACCAATGGCTTCTACATAGTTCACCTCTGTGGAGCACGTCACCCTGGGACTTCTGGGTTAGTTAGTTACACAGAAGGATACAAGGGCCAGGAGGCAAGAGACTCTGTTAAGTGACATAAGTTAAGTGAGACCATGTGCTTTAGCCTAAAAATAAAACAAGACAACAACAACAAAAAATAACAAAAAATTCTCTCCATCACACTCTGAAAGCATCTAAGGAAAATAATTTTCAGCATATAACACATTAGAGAAGAAAATCAAGATGGACTTTTCTTCAGCCCTCAAGATCTGCTAAATGCTTTCCAGGTGTCTATAAGGGCAGCATAGATTATCCAGTAACCACCAAAGTATTCATAATGTCCTAAAAACTCCCCTTGGATAGTCTTCTATTCCCCCCTTACTTGCTCCTGCAGTTCCAAGTTCTTCTTGAACATAAGCACATCAAGTGCAGTCATGCCTCAGGACCTTTGCACTTGCTGTTTCTGCTGCCTGAAAGCTCCCCTCACCCCATATTACTGCCTGGCTCCATCCCCTCACTCTGGGCTCTGCTCAGCATCATGTTTTCAAGAAGGTGTTCCCTGGCTACTCTGTCTGAGATCACTCTATAGCCTCTTGCCCTGTTTGCCTTTCTCCCTAGTACTCACTAATGTTTTTTTCTGCCCATCTTCCCCACTGGATGAAGGTCTGAAGAACTGTAGATTTGTCTCTCTTGTTCACTACCACCTCTCTGGTGCCTGGCATGTACTACACACTCAGCCAATGTTCAATGTTATGATCTATGTCTGTATTCCTTCAATATTCCTATGTTGAGATCCTAATCCCCACCATAATGACGTTAGGAGGTAGGGTTTTCAGAAGGTGATTAGATCATGAGAGGAGAGTTCTCATGAATGGGATTTGTGGCACACGGGAGCTCTCTCTTCCCCTCTTTCTACCACGTGAGGACACAATAAGAATACTTTTATAAGAAGGCAATGAATCTTCACCAGGAATCAAATCTGCTGAGGACTTGATCTTCTATATCTCAGCCTTCAGAACTTAGAAATTTCTGTTGGTTATAAGCCATCCAGTCTGTGGTATTCTGTTATAAGAGGCTGGATAGATGACGATAGTCATTATTTGTAGTAATGAATGAATCTACATCCTGTACCTTATGTTCTGTAGAGAGGTCTTTGAGATGACCTAATGACAACCTAAGTTGCTACAAATGTGAAATCCTGCCCATTCATTGAACAATGATTGGTACTTACTGGATCCCAGGCATTAGATCCTGGTGGCCATAGATTATATTTAGATTTCTTGTCATCATAATGCTACTCTTTTTCAGAGTATGATTCCTAGCAGTCTCTGCTCTTGAGACCATACCTGAAGTCTCATTCTACTTCATCATGTGGTCAGGAGAATGCTTTTGCCTGTACAGTTTGAGACCATTGTTCCATGATACTCTGCTTTAAAATGCTGCCTTATAAAAATGTCAAAGCCCATTATAAGCCTTTCTGCTTTTAAATATTGTTAACTTCATCTATAGAGATGGAAACGGTGTAAGTAGAGATTTAAAAATATAGTAGTATCTTTCCTCCTCCTGGCTCTACCTTGATCTCTGTGCAACCATGTCCTTGGAGGGATGAAGGTGATGTTGATAGGGTACAATGTTACCATGGAGACGACTGGGACTGGCCCTATGAACCATGTTTTTGGCGGGATGAAGGTGACATTGGTACGGTACAATGTTACCATGGAGACAGCTGGGACTGGTTCTATTAGCTGCAATCTTGCTAGCTATTATCCTGGCAAAACGGGTGTGAAGAAATTAATATGCCAGCAGTTCCTAGGCTATGTGACTGCTACAAAGTCCATGTTATTTTGTGTTTTTAATGATAGACCAGCAAATATCTCCTGGAAACACCATGAAGAGGGAAGATGTAAGATCACCAGAAAGAATGTCAGAAAAATCTTCCAGTCCACCCCCTTGTTGAAGGTTTGTTCCAGATTAACAGCAGGAGAAAACAGAAGTATTTGTACCATTAGCAAAAGAAAACACGTTGAAAGCCAAAAACAAAAAAAGTCCACCTTGAAAATTCACATTCAGCCTACAACTCCACCAGAAGCAAAGTCAGAGCAGCTGGGATATGCCTCAACACCCAGATTTTTTAGCAGATTTTAATTTTATTTCAGGGGGTTCACTGTTTTATCTAATGAAGCTTATCAAAAAAAATTTCTACCATTATTATACATGGCAGCCAGCACCACTTGCTCTAATTACAAGAGAACAGTAAAAACAGATGTGATAATGGCCACTATGGAAAACAATATGGCAGCTACTGGAATAATTCAAAATAGAATCGCTGTATGATCCAAGAATCCATGTCCAGGTATTTCCTCAAAAGTACTGAAAGAAAGGTCTGAAAGAGAAAATTGCACACTTGTATTCACAGCAGCATTACTCACAGTAGCCCAAAAGTGGGAACTACCTTAGTGTCCATTGATGGATGAATGAATAAACAAAAGATAGTCCATCCATACAGTGGAATATTATTCAGCCTTAAAAAGGAAAATCTAACATAACATGGATGAGTCTTGAAGATATTATGCTGAGTGAAAGAAGCTAGTTACAAAAAAGGAAAAGTGCTGTGTGACTCTACTTCTATGAAGTATGAAGGATATGTACACATCCATAGAGACAGGAAGTATATGGCGGGTGCCAGGGGCTGGGGTTGGGGACGGGGAGTCAGTGTTTCCTGGTGACACAGTTTCAGCTTCAGAGGATGGAAAAGTTCTGGAGACAGATGGTGGAGATGGTTGCAAAACAATGTGAGTGTACTTGATGCCACTGAACCGGGCACTTAAAAATGGTTAAGATGATAAATGTTATGTTATATATATTTAACCATGATTTTTTAAAAAAGATTTTATCCATTCATTTGACACACACACACACACACACAGAGTACATGCAGAGGGAACGGCAGGCAGAGGGAGAGGGAGAAGCAGGCTCATCGCTGAGCAGGGGAACCCAACATGGGGCTCAACCCCAGGACCCTGGGATCATGACTTGAACCAAAGGCAGATGCTTAACCAATGAGTCTCCCAGGCACCCCTTAACCATGTTTTTTAAAAATTACTTTTAGGGGCAGCCCAGGTGGCTCAGTGTTTTAGCGCTGCCTTCAGCCCAGGGCCTGATCCTGGAGACTGGGAATCGAGTCCCATGTCAGGCTCCCTGCATGGAGCCTGCTTCTCCTTCTGCCTATGTCTCTGCCTCTTTCTCTCTCTGTGTCTCTCATGAATAAATAAATAAATAAAATCTTTAAAAAAAATAAAAAATAAAAAAATAAAAATTAATTTTAGAAATCAGTGATGAAATGCACTCTAGCTGGACACTGTTATCTGTTGAAGCTACTAAGATAGCCCTGTGGCCACAACCTCAATACACGGGGACATCAGCCAGGGGGACAGGTGATAAGGAACACAGCACAAACTTCAAAGGACACAGACCCTCACAGCACTGAAACCTTCTAAGTGTCTCCCATGCCAAGACTGACACATGCCCCATGGCCCAAGAAAGGTGATTCTAGCCCAGCCCCTGGAATTGAGGCCCAGTGAAGTTGTGATTTGCCCAAAGCCAGTCAGCCTGAGTAGGGGACCCTGTGAGGAGCCCAATCTCTGTCCCTGGGGCCCTTCTGCTCTTAGGGAGAAGAAAGAACTTTTTGGGGGGAGCTCTTTTGTGGGGCTACAGTTGAGAAGACAACCTGAGAGCTCAGGAGAGGCAGGGCATGGTGGGTATAGCCAAGTATGGTCTTATTCCTTCAGGCTGTTATAAGAAAATGCTGCAGACTGTCTGGCTTATAATAAGAAATTAAATTCTTATAGAGGCTGGGGAGTCCATGATCAACGTGGTAGGAAGGTCAGGTTCTGGTGAGATCTCTCTTCTTGGCCTGTAGATGGCTGTCATCTTGGTGTACCTTCACTTAGAGGTAAGAAGGCAAGAAAGCTCCCCTGGATCTCTTTTATAAGAGCACTAATGCCATTCCAAAGGTTCCACCTTCACAATCTAATCACCTAGCAAAGGCCCTCCCTCCTAATACCATCACATTGGGGGTTAGGATTTCAACATATGGATTTCAGGGACTTCAGTGTTCACTCCAGCGCAGTGACCATCATGTTGAGAGAAGAGCCTTCTCTCCCAGTAGCTCAGGAGGCAGCCCTGAAGGCAGAGCCCCATTCATACCCTCTCACTTGATGATAACCCAAATATTTTTTTAAAGATTTTATTTATTTATTCATGAGAGACACACACACACAGAGGCAGAGACACAGGCAGAGGGAGAAGCAGGCTCCCTGGGGGGAGCTTGATGTGGGACTCAATCCTGGGACCCCAGGATCATGACCTGAGCCCAAGGCAGATGCTCAACCACTGAGCCACCCAGGTGCCCCGATGACCCAAATATTTCAATACTGGAAGGATTTCCTTTTTTGGTAGTCCTCACTCTTTGCATCCAACAAAATCCCTGGCCCTGAGAGACCAAGATGTTCTGGTTCCTACCCTCCTGCACTTCACCATTTCCTGGAGATGGACTGGGAACCTGTGTATTAGAGTTTCATCTTCTCCAAAAAGAGGTCTGGCCTTTGTCCCCCACTTCTGGGAGGTAATCTCTGATATGTCATGCCGCGGAGGAGGGTCTCTGTTTGCAGGGAAGCCTTGGGTCACACCGGATAGTCCAGTGGTATGACTTAGGCTGGGGGCCAGAGAGACCCACAGTATGATCTGAGAGGGGGCTTTGGATCACGTGGTATCTGTGCATCAGGAGGCTGGGATTGACCTTGTGGGCAATCCACCAATTGGTTGACTGTGCCCACATGATAGTGCCCCATACACACTCAGACCCTGTGCGTGGGTGAGCGTCCCTGACTGATGATACTCTGGGTTGCATCACACATCGAAGCTGAGAGAGTAAAGCTGTCCTGTCTGCATGGGGGGAGAACAACAGAAGCTGCGCTGTGCGCTTCTGCCTCAGCTCTTCGCAGTCTGTACCATCCTTCCCCTGGAATAAGCTGTAGCTGTGGATGTTAAGAGCTTCTAGTCAGTTCTGGAAGGAAGGCAGTCTCAAGGAAACCTCAATTTATAACTGACACCAGAAATGAGGGCGGTCTTGGGACACCTGGGGCGCTCTGTCAGTTAAGTGTCTGCCTTTGGCTCTGGTCATGATCTCAGGGTCCTGGGACGGAGCCCCACATCAGGCTCCCTACTCAGCGGGGTCTTCTCCCTCTGCACCTCCCCACTGCTTCTGTTCTCTCACCTTCTCACTCTGTCAAATAAACAAAATATTAAAAAAGAAAAAAAAAGCAATAAGAGTGATCTTGGGTGAACTGTGTCCTCAAACACTGTAAGTTGCCTCTAACCCATCAGAGCAAATAATTAAGTGAAAGAGCATTTGAAATTCTCATCATCCTTTGAATCAGAAACAGGGAGGGGTTCTCTGAGAAGCTCGCTGCTCTGGTTGTTATTGATGCTAGAACTTTCATAGTTTTCCATTTTTCAAGTCCAGCTAAGTTCTGACCAGTTGTGGTGTGAGCAGTGAAACTTTACTCTAGGGACAGCTATCTAGGGGAAGTTCTCATCATCTCCTGTAAGGGCTGTGCTGGTCTTTGTTGAGGCACATGTAAGGTCTGCAGCTTTGTTTCATCTCAGTGGGTTTGCTAATCTGTGGCTTTGCTGATACAGTGGTGCTCTGAAGTCTCCCTATTTCTCCTGAAAACAGTTAGCTGTTGGGTGTAGGCTTTTGAAATAATCCCATAAACCTCACCCTGCAGTTTGGGGCACCTGGGTGGCTCAGTCAGTTGAGTGTCTGACTCGATTTCAGCTTGGGTCATGATCCTAGTGTCGAGAGATCAAGCCCTGTGTAGGCTCTGTGCTCAGCAGGGAGTCTGCCTGAGATTCTCTCTCTCCCTCTCTCTCTGCTCCTCCTCCTGCTCACATGCTCTCTTTCTTAGATAAATAAATAAAAATTTAAAAAGCTGCTACAGACTTAAAATGCTTTCAAAATTATCAGGCTGACACAGACGGGTATCACCCATCGTATGCCCATCAGGATGGCTAGAATAAAAACGACAGGAGCAAAGAAAATAGTAAGGGTTGGTGAGGATGGAGATTAGTTAGAAGCCTGGTGTGCTGCTGCTGGGAATGTAGAATGGTGCTGCTATGGAAAACTATATGGAGGGTCTTCGAGAAATGAAACCCAGAATTACCATTTAATCCAGCAATTCCACTTCCTTTTTTAAAAAAGACTTATTTTATTTTTTAAAATATTTTATTTATTTATTCATGAGAGACACAGAGAGAGAGAAAGAGAGAGAGGCAGAGACACAGGCAGAGGGAGAAGCAGGCTCCAAGCAGGAGCCGGATGTGGGACTCGATCCCCGGTCTCCAGGACCACACCCTGCTGAAGGCAGCGCCAAACCGCTGAGCCACCTAGGCTGCTCAAGACTTATTTATTTTAGAGAGCGCTCACAAGTGGGAGTGGTGGAGAGGGAGAGAGCATCTCAAGCAGACTCCCTGCTGGCCATGGAGCCTGACCCGGAGCCTATCTCACGACCTTGAGATCACAATCTGAGCTGAAACCAAGAGTTCAGATGCCCAACCGACTGCACCACTCAGGCGCCCCCAGTGATTCCACTTTCGGGTAGACACCCAAAGGAATTGAAAGCAGGGTCTTGAACAGGTATGTGTACACCCATGTTCACAGCAGCACGATTCACAACCGCTAACCTAAGTGTCTATTGATGAATGAATGGGTAAACAAAATGTGATTTAAGCACACAAGGAAATATTATTCTGTCTCAAAAAAGGAAGGAAATTTGAACGTGCTGTCTCCCACAGTGGCTGCCTCACTTCATGTTCCCATGTTCCCACATTCCCACTGGCCCAGGGCAAGACGGCTCCCTTTCCTCCATGTCCTCGTAACACTTGTGATTTTCTTTGTTTTTGTTTTTTTTTATAATAGTCATCCTAAAACATGTGAAGTGGTACCTCACTGCGGGTTTGATCTGCATTTCCCTCTAATAATTAGCATTGTTGAGAAAATATTTTTATTTATTTATTTTTAAAGATTTTATTTACTATTTATTAAAGACAGAGAGAGAGAGAGGCAGAGACACAGGCAGAGGGAGAAACAGGCTCCATGCAGGGAGCCCGACGCGGGACTTGATCCCGGGTCTCCAGGATCACGCCCTGGGCTGAAGGCGGCGCCAAACCGCTGAGCCACCTGGGCTGCCCAGAGAAAATATTTTTAACTGAGGAATTATTCTGAGGCTAGAGAGAAGTATCCAGAATTATGTAACAGACATGTTGCGTCCTGAGATGACAGGGATGCTCAGGTTGGTTCTAACCCTTCTTCTGTGCTAAAACATGACTTCTTCCTTTGAAAAAAAAAAAAAAAAGGCACACTTCCCTGTACACTGTCAGTGGGGTGTGGGAGTGCCACACACCTGCACTGGGCTCAGAATGCAAGCAGAGCCGGTCCAGTCCCCCCAGACAAGTTTAGCGCTTGGGGGAGGTCACGTGGCCAGTTGCAAAACCACTCCTGACACGCAATATCTTGTAAGCTCAGAGTCTTCATTTTCACAGAAACCAGTTGTGCTAAGAGGCTGCTTCTCTGTACACAGTCCCCCAGCCCCAGCCTTTGCCTTCACTGGGGCTCCCGCAGTGATCCCCCTGCAGAGTCCAGCTCATGTCATGCTCTCTGCCCTCTTGAGTGTCGGCCACAAGGAGATCATACAGTGGTTGCTGGACTTAGGTTTCTCACATCACATACCCTACCCAACTTATAAACCTCAGGAGCTGGGCTGCCTTCTATGCTCGAGAGACATCTGCTGAACTCTGGCCACCATACTACTTTTTAAGAAAATGAGTTCTAAATTGTTCTTAAACCTCATAATACATTGCATTATTATGAGTATTTCAAATTCATTCATTTGGATTTACCCACTTTTTTTCACTTAATATTCTGTTTTGGTTCTCAACCCTTCCCTCTGGGATCACTTCTCTTCTGTTCTGCTTGAAGAACATCCTTTAGAATTTTTTTGAGGTGGGTTTGCTGGTGGCAAACTCTGTTTTTATTTGCCTGAAATATCTTCCTTTTGCTATGTTTTGAAAACTGTTTTCAGTGCAAAGTTGACTTTGGTTTTTTAAAATCAGTAGGTTGAAGATGCAATTCCCTGTCTTCTGACTTCCAATGTTGCTTTTGGAATGCCAGTGGTCAGTATGATTCTTGTTTTTATCCCAGCTGATCTTAAAGTCATTTCTATTTCTTTGATGTCTAGGTTTTATTGCAATTGGCCTAGATGTGGTGTTATTATTTTGATACATTTTAAATTGAGGTGTAACACTATATAGTGAAGGATTACCCAAAGAGAGGTCTGTCCTCTGTCTTGGCTCATGGGAGGTAACCTCTAAACCCTTGGGATTTCCCGATAGGACTGTGTTGGCTACTCATGGTGGGAACCTCAGACCGCACTGGGTAGCTTATGCTGACTTGATGACTCATGGTGGGCCCCTTGTTTATGCTCAGAGATGACTCTGGGTCGGGCCACACCAGAAAGGCCAACCATGTGATCAGATGGCAGAAGCTGAGACATGTGATATCAGCCCAACCTCCAGATCTGAAGACAGATTCATGTGGCCAATGATTCTTCTTTTTTCTTCTGATTTTATTTATTTGTGAGAGACACACAGAGAGAGAGGGAGAGACATAGGCAGAGGGAGAAGCAGGCTCCATGCAGGGAGCCCGATGCGGGACTCGATCCCAGGACTCCAGGATCACGCCCTGAGCCGAAGGCAGACGTTTAACCGCTGAGCCACCCAGGCGTCCTGTGGCCAATGATTCAATCAATCACTCCTACCTGATGACACCGTAGTAAAAACTCTGAACCTCGGGTGCGTATCCCTGGTTGGCAATAATCTACATATTATCACACACTGATGTGCTCGGGAGATAATGCATCCCTGGGGACAATCCCAGCTTCTGGATGTTAAGTCTCTAGTGTCTGGCCATAGTTAAGGTTGGAGGAACATTTGCTGAGAGATGCACACAACTATTTTTTTCTTGTATCTGTATTGTTCTGTAAGTCCTCCATTACTGCTTTCTTTTGTGTTTGATTTTTTTTTTTTCTAGTATCCCATCTTGATTCCATCCTCATGTCCTCATGTCCTTTTTTTTGGCTTTACTCTGCCATCTGCCCCAGATGGCTGTGAGTAGCAGATGTCTTTACTGCTTCTGACAGATGCTGCCCAGGAAGTGGCCCCAGCCCTGGGACAGCTCTGAGGGGGTTGACACAAAAGCAAGCCTTGGTGCTTAGTCCTTTGGTGGTGGTGGGGACTGAGGGCAGGTCAAAATGTACAACCACAGTTCTTTGAGAACAAGATCCATATTGTCCCCCACACTCCACCTGCTGATGGCATCATATCCCACAGCTTAAGGGCTTGGTCCCACAAGACTGCCTCCCTGACCCTTTGCTGCCAGTCCCAAGTCCAGGTTATCAGCTGTGCTTCTGGGGGACCAGCTATAAGTCATAGATAGGTTCTCATAATCCCTTCCTCCTGTCCCGGTAGTTTGCTAGAGCAGATCACAGAACTTAGGGAATCAGTTTAATTACTAGTTTATCAGTTTACTATAAAAGATATCACAGGATACAAATCAATAGCTAGATGAAGAGATACAAAGGGTAAGACCCCAACACAGGAGGTTCTGTTTCTGCAGTGTGGGACTCCGCATTCAGATGCATTTGGTTCACCAACCTGGAAGCTCTCTGAACCTAATCCTTTTGGTTTTTTATGGAGGCTTCATGACATAGACAAGCTTGATTAAATCACTGGCCACTGAGGGCTGACACAATCTCCAGCTCCTTTCCCCTCCCTGGAGCCTGGGATGGGTAGGGATCAAAAGTTCCAGTCCTCCACCAATCACATAACTGTTTTGCTGGATAACCAGCCCCCAACCTTCTGTGCTTTCCAAAAGTTCCCTCATTAATATAAGCTCAGGGGTGATTGAAAGGTGCTTGTTATGAATATCAAGACGCCTTTATCACTCTTTTTTTTTTTTAAGGTTTTATTTTTGGGATGCCTGGGGGGCTCAGCAGTTGAGCGTCTGCCTTTGGCTCAGGTTGTGATCCTGGTGGGTCCAGGAATCGGATCCCACATCGGGGTCCCTGCGAGGAGCCTACTTCTCATCTGTCTGTGTCTCTGCCTCTCTCTGTGTGTTTCTCATGAATAAATAAATAAAATCTGTTTAAAAATATTTTATTTTTAAGTAATCTCTACACCCAACGTGGGGCTCAAACTCAACCCTGAGATCAAGAGGTGAATGCTTCTCTGACTGAGCCAGCCAAGGGCCCAAGACCTTTATCACTCTTATCACTTATGATATTCCAAGGGTTTTAAGAGCTCTGTGCCAGAAATGGGACAAAGCCAAAAATATATTTCTGATTATAAATCACTGTACCACAGAACAGAACCATTGGAAATTTCCAGAGGGACTGGATGTGGGAGTGAGAGAAAGTGAGGAGGTAAGGATGTTCTTGAGATGTTTGGTCTGAGCCCCTGGAGGGACGGAGCTGCTGCTGACACAAATTTGTTACTATTTTTAAAAATACAGTATACTAACTTAAAAATAATTAAAAATCATTCACAGTCTGATAAATCCTTCTCAACCAACTGAGCACCTTTCAAGTTCTAAACCAAAGTGTCATATTGGCTCAGGTGAATTCACTTATTTGACCAGTGTTTACTGAGCATGTACTATCCACCAGGCACTATTACTGATACATGGGATACAGGGATGAACAAAAAGAAGACCCCACATTCCCAGAGCTCTAACACTAGTGGGAGAGGTGCATGAGGGGCACAGGAGACAGATGGTTGGTATAGCACATAAGTAAACCAGAGAGAGGGTTAAAAGGAGTATGTGCCGTGGAAAAACAGAAAAGCAGAAGAATTGGGAGAGCTGCGTGCTGAGGGAGTGGCTGCAATACTAAATACAGTCATCAGAGAAACTGAGATTGGAGCAAATGTACAGGTGAGCTGAGGGATGGGAGTCAGAATACTCCAGACAGAAAGACCGCAGGAGCAAAGGCCCTGTAGCAGGCTGGCGGAACAGCGAGGAAGCTAGCGTGGCTGCAGTGAGCCAGTGATGGGTACTCACAGAGATGAAGGCAGGGGTTTGTGGGGCATGGTAAGGACTTCAGCTTAGGTCAATGCAGCCACTGTTCCAGTCCTTCTAGCTTAAGATTCTAGAGGCTGATTTCAGAAGCAAGAAATGCTGTCTTCATCTTGCATTAGAAACATAATCCATGGCCTCTCCTACTCTAATTTTTTTAAAATTTTAAATATGAAGGAAAACAATCTGCATCCAGGCACCTAGAGGTGTTTGGTATAGCACAGCAGGCAACTTTGCCATGTTTGAAAATACCACAGCAAAGGGATCAGCAGACGATTGTTAAAAGGAAAACCAGCCACGGAGCCACTGAAAGAGCAGCTTTTCTTCCTCTTGATCCTGCCAAGCGAGGCCTCTCAGCAGTAATTACTGCACGTGCACGCTGACTCAGGGTCTGGCTGGTGCTTTCATCATTCCATCCTGCCGTGTGGGGTGCGCAAATGATCTCAGAAGGGCCAACAAGAGCTTTGTGATGGGGACCTCCATGCCCCCTCCATACACACAACGGTCGTGATCTTGATCAGATGAAACAGTCCCCAGGTTTTCCCAGGGCCACTTGGGCTGATGCTTCTCATGTGGAGATTCTTCACATCCCCCAGGCAGCACCTGAGGTTGGTGGTGAGGACCTGGGCTGGCTTGATGGAGGTTAGCTGGATGGCATGGATTTATTCCCGCTTACAAGGACTTTCTTTTAATTGAGGTAAAATATGCATACCATAACATTTACCATCTTAATTCTTTTTCAGTGTCCAGTTCAGTGGCATTAATATACCCCGTTGTGCAACCATCACCACCACCCGTCTCCAGAACTCTTTACGTCTTGCAAAACGGAAACTGTCCCCATTAAACCACTAAATCCCCATTCCCCTCCCCCAGCCCTGGCTCTGACCATTCTACTGCCTGTCTCTACCAATTTTATCCTTCTAGGGATCCAACATAAGAGGAATCTTACAGAATTTGTCCTTTTGTGTCTAGCTTCTTGCACTTAAAATCATGTCCTCAAGGTCCATCTACATGGTAGCATGTGTGAGAATGTCCTTCTTCTTTAAGTCGGAATATTACCCATATTTTGTTATCATCTGTCCATGGGCATGAGGGTTGTTTTCACGATTAGGCTATTACGAACAGTGGTGCTTTGAATATTGATGTGCAAACATCTCTGAGACCCTGCTTTCAGGTCTTTTGGTTCTATACCCAAAAGTGGAATTGGAGCGGCCTGGATGGCTCAGCAGTTTAGTGCCGCCTTTGGCCCAGGGTGTGATCCTGGAAACCTGGGATCGAGTCCCGCATCGGGCTCCCTGTATGGAGTCTCCTTCTCCTTCTGCCTGTGTCTCTGCCTCTCTCTCTCTCTCTCTCTCTCTCTCTCTGTCTCTCATGAATAAGTAAATAAAATATTTAAAAAAGAGTGGAATTGCTGGGTGATATGGTAATTTTAATTGTCAGAGGAACTGCTGTACCTTCTCCCATCAACAGTGTACTAGGGCTCTGATTTCTCCGTATCCTCGCCAGCACTTGCTATCTCCTGTTTTCTGAGTAGCAGTCATCCTAATGAGTGTCAGGTGGTTGTCACTTTCAAGTGTTAAGAGGCTGCTTCTGCCTTCATAGAACTGTGTCTTGGGTTAATAAAGTCATTAGATGAATGAACCGGTGAGCAGGCCCAGGGAGAGGTTAACAGCCAGATACAGCCAAGAGAGCAAAACTCTTCTCCTTGGAGAATCAGAGCCATTGAGACCCCACCCCTGTTCCTTTCCCACGGTCACCCTGGAAGTGCACATACAGGTGGTATTCTGGGAACACCGGCTTAGGCAGAGACAGGCTCTCCTTTCTCCAGTTCAGGGTTGGACAACCTGTTCTGCCACAATCTCATGGATGCCACTCCCAGGCCTAATTTGCACTGCGGAATGAGGTCAATGAAAGACAAGGAGGAGAATGTACAGGAGAGGCAAAGAGGAGGTGGATGGAGAGGGGCCGGTGGGACAGGCAATTGGTTCTGTCACACTCTCGCCGTGCTGCAGGGTCCTCTGGCCACACAAGTGCCCACCTAAACTGCTGAGCCACCCAGGGATCCCTTATTTTTTTAAGTCTTATTTATTTATTTAAGATTTTATTTATTTATTCATGGAAGATACAGGGAGAAAGAGGCAGAGACACAGGCAGAGGGAGAAGCAGGCTCCATGTAGGGAGCCTGATGTGGGACTCGATCCTGGGTCTCCAGGATCACGTCCTGGGCTGAAGGCAGCGCTAAACCACTGAGCCACCCAGGCTGCCCAAATTTTATTTATTTAAGTAATCTCTACACCCAACATGGGGGCTTGAACTCATGAGTTCGAGATTGGGAGTCATATGTTCTTCAGACTGAGACAGCCAGGCGCCCATGTGGGAATTACTTTTTTTATGGGGGGGGGATTACTTTTGTTTCAAAAAATGTTGAAAGCAGGGATCCCTGGATGGCTCAATGGTTTGGCGGCTGCCTTTGGCCCAGGGCGCGATCCTGGAATCTCAGGATCAAGTCCTGCATTGGGCTCCTGGCATGGAGCCTGCTTCTCCCTCTGCCTGTATCTCTGCCTCTCTCTCTCTCTCTCTCTCTCTCTCTCTCTATGTCTATCATGAATAAATAAATAAAATCTTTAAAAAAATATTGAAAGCATTCTAATACCTTAAACAGGGGGCACCTGCATGGCTCAGTTCTTTGAGTGTCTGTCTTCGGCTTAGGTCACGATCCTGGGGTCCTAGGATTGAACCCCATATTGGGCTTCCTGCTCAGGGAAGGGCCTGCTTCTCCCTCTCCCTCTGCCTGCTGCTCTGCCTACTGTATTCTCTCCTTTTTTTTTTCTCTCTGTGAAATAAATAAATACAATCTTAAAAAAAAAAAAAAACAAACAACCACAACAAACAACCTTAAACAGGATTTGGGATGTGTAGGCCTACAGAACAGACGAATAAACACGAAAATCTGTCCCACCCTCTGGGGTTGGAACTGGATGTTAGACACTGGAGGGAGGGTGTCCTTGTTTTAAAAGCTTCTGAAGTCACATAAATACAGAATAGTTTGTAGTAATAGGACAGGATTAAATACTAGTCATTGAAGTGTCATAACTTAATCTGTCTTGTAGACTGAAGGTTTTGTACATCCAACATGTAGAGACAGTCCCACCCTCAGCTGGCTCTGTCTCTGTCCCCACATCAGTGCACAGACATCCACAAGTGGTGGGGGCTTCAGAGCCTAGAGCCTGCGCCCAAGAGAAGTGAGGAGGACAGGGCAGCAGAAAGGAGCAGATGCTCTGAAGGGTGGTCCCTAACACTGGACCACCAGCTGGAGGCTGGAGGGGCTTGCTCCTAGTGAGTCTGTGGCCACCCTGTCTCATTTGTCTTTTTGTTTTGTTTTGTTTTTTTGTAGGAGTATTTCCCTCTATTAATTTCTTTTTCTAAAACTGAGGTAAAACTGGTGCATCTAGCTGGCTTAGTGGGTAGGACATGTGACTCTTGATCTCGGGGTCATGAGTTCAAGCCCCATGTTGGGTGTAGAAATCACTAAAAAAATAAAAACCTTAAAAAGGAATCCTAGCACAATTTTAAAAAAGATTTTATTTATTGGGATCCCTGGGTGGTGCAGCGGTTTGGCGCCTGCCTTTGGCCCAGGGCGCGATCCTGGAGACCTGGGATCGAATCCCACGTCGGGCTCCCGGTGCATGGAGCCTGCTTCTCCCTCTGCCTATGTCTCTGCCTCTCTCTCTCTCTCTCTCTCTGTGTGACTATCATAAATAAATAAAAATTTAAAAAAAAAGATTTTATTTATTTATTCATGAGAGAGAGAGAGAGAGAGAGAGAGAGGCAGAGATATAGGCAGAGGGAGAAGCAGGCTCCATGCAGGGAGCCTGACATGGGACTTGATCCCAGGACTCTGGGATCATGATTTGAGCCAAAGGCAGACGCTCAACCACTGAGCCATCCAGGTGTCCCGTGAAATCCTAGCACAATTAAAATAAATAAATAAAATAAAATTGAGGTGTAACTGACATACAACTAAGTATTAGTTATACTTGTACAATGCAATGTTCAATATTTGTAGATATTGTGAAATGATCATCGCAATGTCTAGCTAACATTACCATACATAGATACAAATTTTTTGCCTTGTGATAAAAATTTTTAAGATTTGCTCTTTCAAACATGCAATACAGTATTTAACTATAGCCACTATGTTGTACATTACATCCCCATGACATTTATCTTGTAATTGAAAATTTATACCTTTTTATAAAAAAAAGACTTTATTTATTCATTCATGAGAGACATAGAGAGAGAGGCAGAGACACAGGGAGAGGGAAGAAGCAGGCTCCTCACAGGGAGCCAGATGTTGGACTCGATCCCCAGACCCAGGATCACGCCCTGAGCTAAAGGCAGACGCTCAACCACTGAGCCACCCAGGTGTCCCGGAAAATTTATACCTTTTGATCCCCTATACTCATTCTCCCTACTCCCACCCATACCTCTAGCAACTACCAATTGGTTCTCTGTATCCAAGAGAACCATGAGCTTTGTTTTGTTTTATTTTATTTTATTTTTTTGATTCCACATACAATTGAGATCCTTTGTATTTATCTTCCTCTGTCTGATTTATTCACTTGGGACAATGCCCTCAATTTCCATCATTGTTGTTGCAAGTGTCAACATTTCTTTCTTTCTTTTTCATGGTAGAATAATATTCCCATCATTGGCTTTTTCAAATAAAAAATGGTGGTGGGGGGGGATCCCTGGGTGGCGCAGCGGTTTGGCGCCTGCCTTTGGCCCAGGGCGCGATCCTGGAGACCCGGGATCGAATCCCACGTCGGGCTCCCGGTGCATGGAGCCTGCTTCTCCCTCTGCCTGTGTCTCTGCCTCTCTCTCTCCCTCTCTGTGACTATCATAAAAAAAAAAAAAATGGTGGGGGGGGAGTCTACACCTGGGTGACTCGGTTAAGTGTCCAACTCTTGATTTCAGCTCAAGTCATGATCTCAGGACTGTGAGATCAAGCCCCACATCAGGCTCCACACTGGGCATGGAGCCTGGCTTAAGATTTTCTCTCTCCCTCTTCCCCTCCATGTGTGTACTCTCTTTCTCTCAAGAAACAAAACAAAACCAAAAACAGGGTCCTGGTAGTGGGGACCCCAGGTAGTTCTGGAGAGTGGACATGTTGGAAGAAGGACACAGAGGAGAGGGATGCCAGCCTAACCCCATCTCTCCTTCATCAGTATATACCACACCAACTATCATCTGAGCAGCCACCAGATAGTGGGATGGTGCTCAATCCTGTGGTGCTCAGTCATGGTGAAGTACTAAAAGAAGAGAGAGCAGAAACCCAGAACATTGGGCCCTGCCACAAGGAGGCTTCTACAGGAAAGGCTAGACAAAGCCCTGAGCCCCATGGTGTCACCTAGAACTGAGTCCTGGCCCCAGTCCTCAGTGCTGGATGAGGCCAGGAGGGGCGGGGGCCAGTGCTGCTGTTCAACACCCAACAGTCACAAGAAGGCCCCCCCAAACAGAGGATTATTTGATCCCAAACCTTAGTAATACTGAGGTTAAGACCCCTTGCCTTAAAAAAAAAAAAAAATTCCTCGCCTTAGATCATCTTCTAACAAACCCTTGATAAAATATATCTAACATGGGCCAAACCCCAACATATACGGCCTGCTTATTTTACCTAAACTGATGGGGGAGAAATGCTACATTTTAGATATTTGCAGTGTACACTCCCTACAATCCTGGCAAAGAAAAGAGATCGCCTTTGCCAAGCCCTGGGACAAAGACTGATTTTGTCAGTATGTCCATGCCAAAGGTGTCCAAAGAACTGTGATCTGATGCTCACCCATTTCTAGTCTATTTTGCAGATGAGATGGTTAATTTTAGGTGTCAATTTGGTGTGGCCAGTGTCCAGGTATGCCAGGTCAAACATTATTCTGGATGTTTCTGTGTGTTTTTGGATGGTATTCACATAAACCAGTAGCCTTTGTGCAAAGAAGACTGCCCTTCATAATGTAGGTGGGCCTCATCTAATAGGTTTAAGGCCTAGATAGAACAAAATACTGACCTTCCCTGAGCAGAAGGGGATTCTGCTAGCAGATAACCTTGGAGTTTGCACTGCAGCATTGACTCTTCTTGTGTCTCCAGCCTGCCACTTTTGGACTTGCCAGGTTATATAATCACCTGAACCCAATTCCTTTTTTTTTTTTTTTTAAAGATTTTATTTATTCATGAGAGAGACAGAAAGAGAGGCAGAGACATAGGCAGAGAGAGAAGCAGGCTCCTTTCAGGGAGCCTGATGTGGGACTCGATCCCAGGACCCTGGGATCACATCCTGAGCCAAAGGCAGATGCTCAACTATTGAGTCACCAAGAGTCCCTGAACCCAATTCCTTACAGTCAACTGGGCTGCCATAACAAAATTCCATAAGCTGGGTGGCTAAACAACAGAAATTTATTTTCTCACAGTTTTGTTGTCTAGGAAGTCCAAAATCATGGTGCCAGAAAATTCACTTTCTGGTGAGGGCTCTCTTCCTAGCTTATAGATGGACACTTTCCTGCTGTGTGCTCACAAGGCTGAGAGAGAGAGAAATATGGAGCTCTCCCATGTCTGGTCTTACAAGGACAGTAACCCTATTAGATCCAGGCCCCATCTTTATTACCTCATTTAACCTTACTTATCCCCTTACGGGCCTATCTCTAAATAGTCACATTGGGGCGGGGTCACGGCTTCCATGTGAATTTGGGGGGCACACAATGCAGGTCTCAGTAGATCTCTTCCTATCCAGGTGCACATCTGACTGGTTCTGTTCCTCTGAAGAACCTAATAGAGGTGAGGCGAGACTTTCTAAAAAAACAAACTCCAAAGGGACGCCTGGATGGCAAGGTAGTTGAGTGTCTGCCTTTGGCTCAGGGCCTGATCCCAGGATCCAGGATCGAGTTCTGCATCTGGCTCCCTGTGAGGAGCCTGCTTCTCCCTCTGCCTGTCTCTGCCTCTCTCTTTCTACGTCTCTTATGAATAAATAAATCTTTAAAAAAACAAAACAAACCAGAAACAAAAACAAACTTCAACAAACAAACTCCAGCACTGTTTATCACAGATGAATGAGTACACACGAAAACCATTACCTAGGGTTTGCCTCTCCTCCATGGCTTCACGTCTCCCTACAGGTAGGTGGCTAACTCCCACCCCATCTCTAGTGCTGTGTTTACAGCAGATGAAGAGTGCAGTGGTTGAGGGCACAAACACTAGGGTCTGCTGGCCTGGCTGCAAATAACATCAGCTCTGCAGGACTGGGTAGATTAACCCTCTCTGTGCCTTCTTCCAACTATAACATGGAACAATGATAGACAATGCATAGTTTCTAGGAGCACCTGGCTGGCTCAGTCCCTATAGCATGCAATTTTTGATCCTGGGGCTGTAAGTTCAAACCCCATGTTGAGTACAGAGATTATTTTTAGATCTTTTTTCCTTAAGATTTTATTTATTTATTCATGAGAGACAACAGAGAGAGGCAGAGACACAGGCAGAGGGAGAAGCAGGCTCCCTGTAGGGAGCCTAATGCAGGACTGGATCCCCAGATTATGCCCTGAGCCATAATCAGGCGTCTCTAGACGCCTGAACATATGATGTTCAACCGCTGAGCCACTCAGGCGTCTCTAGAAATTACTTTAAAAAAACTTTAATAAAAAAAGATCTCCATAGTTTCCAGTTTCCCCTATTATTAACATCTTGCCTTAGTGTGGAACATTGGTTACCACTGAAATTTACAACTGAACTAATTATGGTGTATTACTATTAAAGTTCACAGTTTACATTAGGTTTCACTCTTGATGTTGTACATTTAAAAAATAAGCTTTATTTTTTTAGATCAATTTTAGGTTCACAGCAAATTTGAGAAGGTAAAGAGATTTCCCATATACCTCCTGCCCCTCCATTATTAACATCCCCCACCAGAATGGTAATTCTGTTGTAATTGGTAAGCCTATATTCACAGATCATTACCATCCAAAGCCCACAGTTTGCATTAGGGCTCACTCCTGGTGCTGTACTTTCTAGAAACTTAGACAAATGTGAAGTGACATGTATCCATCACTGTAGTCTCATACAGAGTATTTCCACTGTCCTAAAAATCCCGTGCTCCACTAATTCATCCTCCCACCCCATTAACCCATGGAAACCATTGATCCTTTTACTGTCTCTAGTTTTGCCTCTTTCAGAACATCATAGAATTGGAATCATAGTGTGTAACTTTTACAGACTGGCTTCTTTCACTTAACAATGTCCATTTAAGGTTCTTCCGCGTTTTTTTTTTTTTTTTTTTTTTTTTTTTTTTTGTGGATTCATAGCTCATCCCCTTTAGTGCTAATATTCCTGGATGGGTTACATTTGCTTATCCAATCACTTGGTTCAAAACTTGATTGCTTTCAAGTTTTGGCAATTATGACTAAAGCTGCTATAACCTTCTTGTACAAGTTTTTGTATGGACATAGTTTTTGTTTTTGTTTTTTTTTTGTTGTTGTTGTTGCTTTTAGAATTAATCAATTGAGAGTGTGAGTGGAGGGAGGTACAGAGGGAGAGGGAGAGAGAGAATTTCAAGCTGACTCCTGCACCAAGCACAGAGCCCAACGCAGGGCTCAGTCCCAAGATCATGACCTGAGCCGATACCAAGAGCTGGATGCTCAGTCAGCTGAGCCACCCAGGCATCCCATGAGTGGACATAGTTTTTATCTCATTTGTGTAAATACCAAGGAGCATGATTGCTGGATCATGTGATAAGAGTAAGTTTAGCTTTGTAAGAAATTAACAAACTGTTTTCCAAAGTGGTTGTACCTTTCTGCATTCCTATTCTATTTAAATTTACATATACTTGACCTAAAATAGTACGTGGTACCCAGGAAGTGCTATAGGAGTGTCAGCTGTTATTGTTGATATTCCTATTGGTCCCTTAACACCTGCTTCCTTTACCATATAAATACCCTTTGCTTGCTAACGAGCTCATCTCTACAACACCTTTTTTTAAAAAATATTTTATTTATTTATTCATGAGAGATACAGAAAGAGAGTCAGAGACATAGGCAGAGGGAGAAAGAGGTTCCCCATGGGGAGGCTGACGCAGAGCTCGATCCCAGGATCTCAGGATCACGACCTAAGCCAAAGGCAGACACTCAACCACTGAGCCACCCAGGTGCCCTCTCCAACACCTTTTAAAAAAGGATTCCCAAGTGCTCCTGTTTCTTCCAACAGAGGAGGAGTATCTAACCAGTCTGAGCAGGGGGTACAAGTTAAATCTAAGCCCAGTCCTTGTGTTAAGTCAAGGAGGGAGGAAGGGGTGGGGAGGCAGAGTCTGAGAGCATTCACACTGAGAAATCATGTGTATATGCCTGAAGACCAGAAAAGAATAAAAGGGGACCCACAGGTGTGCACAGCTGCTGTTTTGAAGCAGGTGGAGGAAGAACTGAAGATAACGGCAGGTAGAGGAGGGAGCAGGGCCTAGTGGGCCATGCCAAGAAGCTGGGGCCTCATTCTGTGGTATTCAGGACTTATTTAAACAGGTAATATGTGCACGCAGCCTGAAAAAGGGTAGATCTCTGGACTGCTGCTCCTCTCAGTCACTAGACCAAAGAAAGCTGAGCTTGAGATGGCCTGCTGCTCTCTACCCCCTTCTCCGTGATGTGTGATCCAGGACAAGTTTCTTAACCGTTGGGCTCAGTTGCCTTGCCTGGGAAAGGACACTGGGAGGATCACAGCCTGAATCTCATGTGGTTGTAGAGAGGATTTCATCATGGAACCCAGTGGTTCCCTGTGGCAGCAGTGACAGCATCACTGGGAGCTTGTTGGCAATGCAGGGTCTCAAGGCTTGCACCAGATTTGCTGAATCGGATGCTCTGTGGGTGTGGCCCAGCCATCTGTGTGTTAGTAGGCCCTCCAGGGGATTCTATTATTTTTATAAGATTTTACTTATTTATTTATTTATTCATTCATGAGAGATACAGAGAGAGAGAGAGAGAGAGAGGCAGAGACACAGGCAGAGGGAGAAGCAGGCTCCATGCACAAAGCCCGATGTGGGACTCGATCTCAGGACTCCAGGATCACGCCCTGAGCCAAAGGCTCAACTGCTGAGACACCCAGGCTTCCCTCTCCAGGGGATTCTATAGGCACACTAAAAATGTGAATTCTAGCGCACACTTAAATCTGGAGTTTTTTTTTAAAAGATGGTAATTTTAATCACATGGTCACAATAGTAGGGGATTTCTTGTTGGAAGTACCTGCCTTTCTCTGAGATTTGGCAAGCAGGCAGGGTAAGCTGGGGAGTCTGTGGATTTGCCCCACTGAAATCACTGCTTCTTCAGCTGTTCACAGATTTTCCAGGTGGTAAGATTAACATTCGGTACTTTTTATAAAAAATAAATTCCAAAGCTCCACCTGAGAGGGTCTCAGAACTCCAGGAGATTCTCCAGGCTTGTGTTTTGAACAAGCTCCCTTGCCAGTGTGACTACTAGACGAAGGTGGGAAGCACTGCACAGGCTAATGCTCTTTGCTGATTTCTCTAGGAAATAACCTCTGTCAGGGCAGAGGAGTTGCACAATACATATGAATAAATCAAGTAATGAATTAAGTTGTTTTTGTTGAATTGTCTTGCTACCCAATGTAGCAAGACATTGTAGCTGCCAGAGGGGAGAACCTCTTTCCCTTTTTTAAAAATTTTAATATTTTTGAGGGGGTAAGGGGCAGAGAGGGAGAGATAATCTCAAGCAGGCTCCATGCCTAGCGCAGAGCCTGACACAAGGCTTGATCTCAAGACTCTAAGATCATGACCTGAGCTGAAATCAAGAGTTGGATGTTTAACCTAAGCCACCCAAGCACCCCTCTTTCCTTTTTAATTTTCTTCTAGAAATTGAGGTGGTTATAACAAAGAAGGGACCCAACATATCTTATGAGATCCCTGATAAGCAGATGGACCTACTTGTGTATTCATTTGCTCAAATTCATATAAGTGCCAACAGCCAGGTGAAGTTAAATAAGCAGACACCCTACAGAGCTTGTGGTACAAAAGCTGGGTAGTGAGTTCTGCAGACTGCAGAATGCTGTGCGTTGTTCCTACAGACCTTGAGGGAGAATGACAACCAGAGGTTCAAGTGTTCCAAGCTTCAGTGATTGGTGTACTGACCAGATCCCATTACTGCTTCCGCTGATTCTTCAGGGGTGAAAACCCAGAAGGGCCACAAGAAGTGTGATTTCACACACACACACACACACACACACACTCACTCACAAGAGCAGTAGAGATTCTGAACATGCCCACATGAATATGGAAAGCCAGTCCGCCCAAGTTTTCCTTGTAATGATGTCTTCAGTACTTCGCTGGCTTCATTGGATAAATCTTAAAACATCCAAGAAAATGCGAGTAAGTGATCAGCAGCCTTGCATCATTTTATCTCATAGTATTATGTTTATTAGAATTTTCATTCCAAAGATCTGTAAGGTCTATATATATGCTAAAAAAAAAAATCTTTGAAGGCTACTTACATTGCAGTAGAAACAAAATGCTTATATTGTAGCCAAAGCAGACAATACTGCCTGGATGAATTAATTATCTGCACATTGATTTAAGATTTTTAATTGAAATATAGTTGAGAGGGCAGCCCCGGTGGCCCAGCAGTTTAGCGCTGCCTTCGGCCCAGGGTGTGATCCTGGAGACCCAGGATCGAGTCCCACATTGGGCTCCCTGCATGGAGCTTGCTTCTCCCTCTGCTTGTGTCTCTGCCTCTCTCTCTCTCTTTGTGTCTGTCATGAATAAATAAATAAATAAATAAATAAATAAATAAATAAATAAATAAAATATTTTTAAAAAAAGAAATATAGTTGACATACAATGTTATATTAGTGGATATTAGGTGTACAAGATAGCGATTTGACAATTATATACATTATAATTCAACAATTCTATTCAATGTTTACCACAATAAGTGTAGTTACTATCACCATACAACATCATCACAATATTATTGTACTTTTTATCTCTGTGACTTATTTATTTTGTAACTAGAAGTTTGTACCTCTTTTTTTAAAAAGTAAAATCTATGCCCATTGGGGATACTGAACTCACAAACAACTCCAAGATCAAGAGTCACACACTGTACCAACTGAACTAGCCAGGCCCCCATAAGTTTGTACCCCTTAATCCCCTTCACCTATTTCATCCATTCTGTCAACACTCTTCCTATGACAACCACCAATTTGTCTTCTGTATTTATGGTTGTTTTTTAAATTCCATGTATGCATGAAATCAAATAGTATTTCTCTTTTTCTTAGTTCACTTAGCATAATACCCTTAGGTCCATCCTTGTCATTTTGGCAAGGTATCATTCTTTTTTATGGCTAATATTTATATATGCATATGTGCATATATGCCACATCTTTTTTTTTTTTTTTTAAGACTTTATTTATTCATGAGAGACACAGAGAGAGAGGCAGAGACACAGGCAGAGGGAGAAGCAAGCTCCATGCAGGGAGCCCGATGCGGGACTCGATCCCGGGTCTCCAGAATCACACCCTGGGCCAAAGGCGGCGCTAAACTGCTAAGCCACCAGGGCTGCCCCCACATCTTCTTTATACATTCATCTATTGATGAACACTTGGTTGCTTCCATGTCTTGGCTGTTGTAAATAAAGCTATAATAACCATAGAAGTGTAGATAACTTTTTGAGTTTATATTTTCATTTTCTTTTTTTTATATATATTTTTTCATTTTCTTTGTGTAAATACCTAGTAGTGGAATTACTGGATTACATGGTAAATTCTATTTAAAATTTTTTTGAGGAACCTCCATACTGTTTTCCACAGTGGTTGCACTAGTTTGCATTCCTAACAGTGCACAAGGGTTCCCTTTCCCCCATGTCCTAAACACTTATTTATTGTCTTTTTGACCCCAGCCATTCTGACAGGTATAAATTTGCATTTCCCTGATGATGAGTGATGTTGAACATCTTTTTAGGTGTCCATCGGCCATCTGTATGTCTTCTTCAGGAAAACGTCTATTCTGGTCTTCTGTCCATTTTTAATAGGAGCATCTGTTTTGCTGATGTTAAATCGTATAAGTTCTTTACATATTTTGGATATCAACTCCTTATTGGATGTCATTTGCAAATATATTCTCTCACTCAGTAGGTCACCTTTTCATTGGTTGATGGTTTCCTTCACTGTGCAAAAGCATTTTATTTTGGTGTAATCCCAATAGTTTATTTTTGCTTTTGTTTACTTAAGACATTTTTTAAAAGAGTTTATTTATTTATTCATGAGACACTGAAAGAGAGAGAGGCAGAGACACAGGCAGAGGGAGAAGCAGACTCCATGCAGGGAGCCTGACGTGGGACTCGAACCTGGGTCTCCAGGATCATGCCCTGGGTTGAAGGCGGCGCTAAACTGCTGAGCCACCCGCGACGCCCTACTTAAGACATATTTAGAAAAATGTTGGTAAGGCTGATATCTAAGAGCTTATGGTCTATGTGTTTAGGAGTTTTCTGGTTTCAGGTCTCACATTTAGGTCTTTGATACATTTTGAGTTTATTTTTGTGTATGGTATAAGGAAGTGGTCCAGTTTCATTCTTTTTGTATGTAGCTGTCCTGTTTTCCCAACACTATTTATTGAAAAGACTATCTTTTGCCATTGTATATCTTTAAGTTTTTTTTATTTTTTTAGATTTTATTTATTTATGAGAGAGTGAATGAGAGAGCACAAGCCCAGGAGCAGCAGAGGGAAAGGAAAAAGCAGGCTTCCCATTAAGCAGGGAGCCTGATGCAGGGCTTGATCTCAGGACCCCAGGATCATGACCTGAGCTGAAGGCAGATACTAAAACAACTGAGCCACGCAGGTGCTCCTTCTTTTTTAATGGAAAATTTTATTGAGATCATTGTTAATTTTTATGCAGTTGTAAGAAATAATACAGAGAGATTCCTCACTTTCTCAGTTCCCTCCAATGGTAACTGCTTTTATTATTATTATTATTATTATTATTATTATTATTATTTTACTTAAGTAGTAAGCTCTATGCTCAAAGTGGGGCTTCAACTCATGACTCTAAGATCAAGAGTTGTAAGCTCTACCAACTGGGCCAGTCAGGCACTCCTACTCTGTTTTTGTGGTAAAACACATGTGACATAAAATTTGCCATTTTAAAGCATACAATTTATTAGCATTAAGTACATCAACAATGACATGTGCAAACATCAGCACTATCCATCTCTGCAACTTTTTTTTAAGATTTTATTTATTCATTTGAAAAAGACAGAGAGCACAGAGGGAGAGGGAGAAGCAGGCTCCCCACTGAGTCGAGAGCCTGATGTGTGGCTTGATCCCAGGACCTAGAGATCAGGACCCGAGTCAAATGTGGACACGTAACCATCAGACTCACCCAGGCGCTCCTCTCCGCAACTTCTTCATCTTCCCAAGCTGAAACTCTGTCCCCATTAAACACCAACTTCCTCTCCCCTCCCCCAGTTCCTGGTAACTGCTGTCTACTTTGTGGATCTATTAACTTGCTAAGTCTTGGTACCCCATCTAAGTGGAATCCTACAATACTTGTCCTTTTATGTCTGGTTTATTCCAGTCAGCTTAATGTCCTCAGGGTTCATCTGCATTGTAGCAGGTGTCAGAACTTCCTTCCTTCTTATAGGCTGAATAATATTTTATTGTGTGCATTCATCACATTATCTATTCATCTGTAAGGACACTTGGGTTGTTTCCACATCTTCTCTGTTGTAAGTAATGCTGCTATGAACATGGGTGTGCAAATATCTGTTTGAGTCCCCAGTGGTAGTCTTTTACAAAATGATGGCATAATATCACAACCAAGATTTATAGATAAATTTTTTCCTGCTATGTTTTTTTTTCCCCACAGCTTTATTAAGATATATCAGCCAGAATATTGACATTGATAGAATTCATTCATCTTATTCAAATTTTCTCAGGTTACTTGTACCCATTTGTTTGTGTATATTAAGTTCCACACAATTTTTAAAAAAGATTTTATTTATTTATTTGAAAGAGAGAGAGAGAGAGTGAGCATGAGTGGGTGAGGGGCATAGGGAGAAGCAGACTCCCCATGGAGCAGGAAGCCCAACTTGAGGCTCAATCCTGGGACTCAGATCATGACCTGAGCTGACAGCAGATGCTTAACCAACTGAGCCATTGGGGTGCCCCAAGTTCCATACAATTTTATGCCTGTGTGTTTCCATATCCACTACCTCAGTCAAGATTACAAACAGTTCCAACACCACTACTTTCCCTAGTGCTGCCCTTTCATAAGCAACCCCCTCCCTCCTCCAACTGTTATTCTGTCTCCATCTGGAAAAAATGTTACCATTTCAAAAATGTTATATAAGTGGAATCAGACATTTTGTAACCTTTTGAAATTGGCTTTTTTTTTTTTTATAGGTACTCAGCATGACTCCCTAGAGATTCATTCATTTGGGTTGTTACATGAATCAATAGTTCACTTCCTTCTATTGCTGAGTAGTATTCTATAGTATGGATGGACCATGATCTGTTTAATCATTCAGCTGTGTGAAGGACACTTGGGCTGATTCCAGTTTTTGTCTATTACATATAAAGTGACTTTGGACATTCATGCACAGGTTTCTGTGTGAACATGTTTTCATTTCTTTAGGATAAATGCCAGGAGTGCAATTGCTGGATCATGTGATAGGTATCTGTTTAGTTTCTTCTGAAACTGCCAAATTGTTTTCCAGAGGGCTGTACCATTTTATATCCCCACCCACAATAAGGTCCACATGTTTTCCGATGTATTTTAGTTTTTCCACATCCTCAGTAGCATTTGGTGTTATTAATTCTCATTTTAGCCATTATGATAGGTGGTAGTGATTTCTCATTGTGGTTTTAATTTACATTTCCTTAATGGCTAATGATACTAACAAATGTCTTTTCATGTTTTTGCCATCTGAATATCCTCTGTGGTGAAATGTCTAAATATTTCAAACCTATATTTTATGTTATATATGTATATATATACATATAAAACCATATATATATGTGTATATATATATATACTAATACATATGTCATGTATACAAATATAGAATGGATTACTTTTTTTTAAAGATTTTATTTATTTATTCATGAGAGACACACACAGAGAGAGGCAGAGACACAGGCAGAGGGAGAAGCAGGCTCCATGAAGGGAGCCTGACGTGGGAGTTGATCCTGGGTCTCCAGGATCATGCCCTGGGTTGAAGGCGGTGCTAAACCCCTGAGCCACCGGGGCTGCCCATAGAATGGATTACTTTTGATGGAAGCCCAAAGCACAACAACTCAAAGAAAGTTTAATAAAGCCGAAAGCCGATCTAAAATAAAACATACTATAGCTAGAATAAAGCGCCAATAAAATTACAACAAATGTGGGTAGTTAGGTATCCACTGGAAGTGGCATAGTTTAGTGCAAGCATAACATGCCACGCTCTTATCTGCTAAGTTAAAACCAGAGCTGCCTGCTAAAAAAAAAATCTATTGCCCTGGGTTTGTATACCTCACTGCTTGATCTGGGGAAATTACTTTCTTGTGAGGCTTATTTTTCAGGACAGTAGGCCATGCGTGAGGAACAAATACATATTTGGTTAATAAATAAGCAATATGATGTTCCAAAGAAAGTCTGAAGAGATTACTGAAAAGTTATTCACTTTACAGTGCCAACTGAAGAAGATGCATTTTACATTTTCATATACTGGACTTGGTAACCTTTGTAATTCAAGTCCTTGATGTTGAGTCAAAAGAAGAATGTCCATTTTTCTTTGCAATGGTTAATTTTATGTTTAAACTTGGCTTGGCCATGGCACCTCATTGTTTGGTGAATACCAGCTTAGATGTTGCTGTGGAGGTATCATTTTATTTTTTTATTTTTATTTTTATTTTTATTTTTTTAAGATAGAGGCAGAGACATAGGCAGAGGGAGAAGCAAGCTCCCTGTGTGAAGCCCAATATGGGACCTAATCCCTGGGATCATGCCCTGAGCCAAAGGCAGAAGCTCAACTACTGAGCCACACAGGTGTCCCTGTGGAGGTATCATTTTAGATGCAATCAACATTACATCAGGCTTGAGTGAAGTGGATGATTCTACAGAATGTGGATGGCTCTCAATACAACAGTTGAAGGTCTAAAGAGCAAAGATTGAGGTTTCCAAGAAAAGAAGACATTCTTGGAGTGCCTAGATGGCTCAGTTAAGTATCCAATTTTTCGTTTTGGCTCAGGTCCTAATCTCAGGGTTGTGATATCAAGCCCTGAGTTGGGCTCTGTGCTCAGCAGTGAGTCTGCTTTAGATTCTCTCTCCCTGGAATGCCTGGGTGGCTCAGCGGTTGAGCATGTGCCTTTGGCTCAGGACGTGATCCTGGAGTCTTGGAATCGAGTCCCACATCGGGCTTCCTGCATGGAGCCTGCTTCTCCCTCTGCCTATGTCTTTGCCTCTCTCTCTGTGTGTCTCTTATGAATAAATAAAATCTTAAAAAAAAGAAAAGATTCTCTCTCCCTCTCTGCCCCTCCCAGCTTGTGCGCTCTCTAAAATAAATAAATAGATCTTTTTTTTTTAATTTTTATTTATTTATGATAGTCACACAGAGAGAGAGAGAGGCAGAGACACAGGCAGAGGGAGAAGCAGGCTCCATGCACCGGGAGCCTGATGTGGGATTCGATCCCGGGTCTCCAGGATCGCGCCCTGGGCCAAAGGCAGGTGCTAAACCGCTGCGCCACCCAGGGATCCCCAATAAATAGATCTTTTAAAAAAAGTTTTCTTCAAGACTGTTGCATAGGAACCCTCAAGTTTCTAGCCTGTTGCCTTGTAGAATTCTTTTTTTTTTTAAAAGATTTTATTTATTTATTCATGAGAGACAGAGAGAGAGAGACAGAGACACACGCAGAGGGAGAAGCAGGCTCCATTCAGGGTGCCCGACGTGGGACTCGATCCCAGGTCTCCAGGATCACACCCTGGGCTGAATGCAGCGCTAAACTGCTGAGCCACCGGGGCTGCCCACCTTGTAGATTCTGACTGCAATATCTACTCCTCCCTGAATTTCCAACTTGTTGGCCATATACACATTGCATGTATATGCACATACATATACATAGCACATACATATGTATAGCTAGCTGTATACATGTATATTATCATTTGTTTTGCAAAAGTTTATCACTGGGGACTCAAACAATATTTGCACACCCAGGGGTTTTTTGTTGTTGTTGTTGTTTTTAAAAGATTTTATTTATTTACTTGACTGAGAGAGAGAGAGAGCATTCAGGTAGAGGGAGAGGGAGAAGCAGACTCCCCACTAAGCAGGGAGCCTGATGAGGAACTCAATCCTAGGACCCTGAGATCATGACCTGAGCTGAAGGCAGAGGCTTAGCAGATAGAGCCACCCAGGCGCCCCACCCCCGTTTATAATAGCAGTACTTACAAAAGGTAAAATGTGAAAGCAAACCAAATGTCCATCAACAGATAAATGGATAATGTGATGCATGCATAACAGATTAGATTTTGACTTGCTAGCCCCTACAATTATGTGAGCCAATTCCTCAAAATAATTCTTCCCCCTTCTCTTATACATACACACACACACACACAAACACACACAGAGGCATATCTTAAGAGATGTTGTGGGTTCAGTTCCAGACCACTAAGATAGTGTGTATATCACAGTAAAAAGAATCAAATAGATTTTTTGTTTCCTAGTACACATAAGAGTATTATATACTATAGTTATACTATAAGTACTTATACTATAGTATAGTCTATATTATAGTCTATTAAGTGTGTAATAGTATTATTTCTAAAACCCCCCTACATACCTTAATGAATACTTTATTCCTAAAAAATGCTAATCATCATTTGAGCTTTCAGTGAGCCATAATCACTGATCACAGAACAAATATAAAAATAATGAAAAAGTTTGAAATATTGTGAGAATTACTGAAATATGACCTAGAGACAGAAAGTGAGCAAATGGTACTGGAAAAATGATACTGATAGACTTGCTCAGGGCAGGGTTGCCACAAACCTTTTTTAAAATTTATTTTATTTATTTATTCATGACAGACACACAGAGACAGGCTAGGCAGAGGGAGAATCAGGCTCTCCATGGGGAGCCTGATGTGGGACTCGATCCCAGGACCCCAGAATCATGACCCGAGCCAAAGGCAGATGCACAACCACTGAGCGACCCAGGCATCACAACCACAAACCTTTAATTTATAAAAATGCAGGGACGCCTGGGTCGCTTAGTGAGTTAAATGTCTGCCTTTGGCTCAGGTCCTGATCTCATGAGCCCCGCCTTGGGCTCCCTACTCAGTGGGGAGTTTGCTTCTTCCTCTCCCTCTGTCCCTCTCTCCAGCTTGTGCTCTCTCTCTCACTCAAATAAATAAAATCTTAAACAAATTTAAAAACATATAAAAATATAATATCTGCGAAGTGCAATAAAAAGAGGTATGCCTATATGTGTATACAACAAAAGCAAGAGAAAAAATATAGATGTACATATATAAAAAATATATAAATATACACATGTATAAACTTATATATATATTATATATACACAATCCGTATCTCTGGAAAACCCAAACATAGCCTCCAAGGCATATGAAAAATGTAGGAAACTTCCACCTAATAATAGGGGACAGATTTGCAAAGATGTAGACATGAACATTCGGCCTCTGAGGTAACTAAAGCCAACTGGGAGTTTTATTTTTGCCACACAGGGAGCGATGCTGCAAACACCTGGTCTCTTATACATCTCTTTGCATTCATAGCACACCCTTCCCCACACACCTCACACCATCCTTCCCATCTGGGAAGGGAGAAGAGGATGATCAGGAAGGTGACTTGGCCAAGGAAACATGAACTGAAGAGTGGAGCCTAACAATGTGACTTTAGGCCAAGGTCATTCTCCCTATTGGCACCTGAGGTGGGGGTGTAATACTGAGGCCTCAGGAAGCATCTTGAAACCCAGGGGCTATATGGGCGATGGAGACAGACACAAAACTCAGGTCCCAGCATAGAATATCAGGACTATGGAGAAAAATAAACCCCGGGAATGAACGAGCGGGCAACTGCAATATCACAGGGGCCACTGGGAGAGGGGGCCAGGCAGATGTCAGGGGCATACAGGCAAAGCTTCAGGGCAGGAATGTGCCAGACTTGAAGAATAGTGAATAAGGAGGCCCATGGTGGAGTGGAATGAGCGGTGGGGGAGGGAGCGAAGGGCTGGTAGCCCCCGTGACGACTGGCTTTGGCTTTTTTTGGTTTATATTTTAAAAATAAACTTTGCTTTTTAGAGCAGTTTTATGTTCCCAGCAAAATTGAGCACAGAGTGTTCCCTTATCATCCTCTGCCCTCACACATGCATAGCCTCCCCCATTACCAGCACCCTCACCAGAGTGGTGCATGTGACACGGTGCATTGATCCACTGATGGACCTAATGGGCACACCATTATCACCCAAGCTCCACAGTTACATTAGGGGCCACTCTTGGTGCTGCATGTTCCATGGGTTTGGATAATGTATAAATATATGTATCCACCACTATAGGATCATACAAAGCAGTTTCACTCCATAAAAATCCTCTGTGCTCCGCCTATTCATCCCTTCTTCCTCTCTAATCCCTGGGATCTAATGACCTTTCTACTGATTCCAGTTTTTCTTTTTCCAGAATGTCACAGAGTTGGAATCATACAGTATGTGGGCTTTTCAAACTGGCTGCTTTCACTTCAGTAATATGCATTTCAGGTTCCTCCATGTCCTTTCGTAGACTGAGCTCATCTCTTTTTAACGTTATTACTCCACTGTGTGGATGGACCATAGTTTACGAATTCACCTGCTGAAGGACTTCTTGCTTGCTCCCAAGTTTTGACAACTATGAATAATGTGTTATAAACATTCCCATGCAGGTTTTCATGTGGACATAAGTTTTCAGCCCCTTTGAGTGATTATCGCAAGGTGTACAAATGCTAGGTCATATTGAAAAGTGTTCAGTTTTACAAGAAACTGCCACACTTATCTTCCAAAGTGGCTGTACTATTTTCCATTCATTCCAGCAAAGAATGAAAGTTCTTCTTGCTCCATATCCTTGCCAACATTTGGTGTTTTTCAAGTTGGATTTACCTTACTCTAATAGGTATATGCTAGTATGTCATTGGTGCTTTGATTGCAATTCCCTAATGGCAGTTGAACATCTTTTCATATGCTTATTTGCCATCTGTAGATCTTTTGTGAGGTTGTCTGTTCAGCTTTGTCCATTTTTTAGTTGGGCTGTTAATTTTATTGTAGGAGTCTTGAGACCTTAAGACCAAATGTGCAGCTCAACCTCAAACTTACAACCATGGGATCAAGGCATGCTCTACTGACTGAGCTAGCCAGGTGCCCTTGGATAAGCAATCTTCTATTGGATGTGTCTTTTCAAATATTTTCTTCTACTCTGTGGCTAGTCTTCTCATTCTCTTGAGTCTTTGTCTTTTATTCTTAGCAAGATGGGAGCCACTTTGAGCAAAAGAGGGATGTGATGGATATGAAAATTTAACTCCTATTAAATATTCAATGATGGCGTCTGGGAGGCAGTTTTCTAGAGCTCAAGGGAAAGGTGTAGGCAATAAGTAAACATTTGGAAACCATTAGTGTGATAATTTTTTAAAAACTTAAGGTGAGGGCAGCCCGGTGGCTCAGTGGTTTAGTGCCTCCTTCCACCCAGGGCGTGGTTCTGGAGACCCGGAATCAAGTCCCACGTTGGGCTCCCTGCATGGAGCCTGCTTCTCCCTCTGCCTGTGTCTCTGCCTCTCTCTCTCTCTGTCTCTCGTGAATAAATAAATAAATTAAAAAAAAAAAACTTAAGGTGATATTCATATAACAAAATTGAAACATTTAAAAATGAATACTTTGTGGTACGTAATACATTCCTGATGTTGTGTAAGAACTATATCTAGTTTCAAAATATTTTTATCATCTCCAAATAAAACCCTGAACCAATTAAGCAATTACTCCCTCTCCCCTGCCCCAGCCCCTGGGCCTGCTTTCAGATCTGCTTTCTGTCTATGTATTTGCCTATTCTGGGCATTTGAAACAGACTCACAATATGTGGCCTTATGTGTCTGACTTCTTTTGCTTAGTATGGTTTCAAGGCCCATCCACATCGTAGTACATCTTAGGGCTTCATTCTTTTTTGTGGCTGAATAGTCACTTGAATGTGTACATCACACTTTTATCTTTCATCTGTTAATGGATGGATAACTGGGCTGCTTCCAACATTTAGCTTCTGTTAATAGTGAAACAGCCATAAACATTTGTTTATAGGGGTTTGTTCATGTACCTGTTTTCTACTTCTTTGGGTTAGGTATCTTAGAATGTAGATGGGTTTTTAAGGTCAGCAAGACTGGAAGCTAAGGCAATGAATAGATAGGGACCAAGTCCTGAGGTAGTTCATTATTAAGAGATCGGTGTGAAGAAGAGGCAGCTATAAAGGAGCCTATGAAGGAGTAGATGATGGGATGGGAAGAAACCCCAGAGTGTGTGGTTCACTGGAAGCCAAGTGAATAGAATATTCTAAGGAGGTAACATGTAAACTGTTGCCAACAGGTCAAGGAAAATGAAAAGAACTGACGCCTGCATTCAGCAACAGGCAGGTGCCTGTGACCTTGAAATGAGTCATTTCAGTTGGGTAGGAAAGGCCTGAAAAGAGTAAATTTAATAGAAATTAGAGAAGACCTAAATAGACAGATACACCATGTTTATGGATTGGAACATTTAATATTAAGATAACAAGTCTCCCCAAATTGGTCTATAGATTCAATGCGATCCCAATCAAAATCCCAGCAGTTTTTTGGTAGAAATTGATAAATTGATTCTAAAATTTACACAGAGGGGATCCCTGGGTGGCTCAGCGGTTTAGCGCCTGCCTTTGGCGCAGAGCGTGATCCTGGAGTCCCGGGATCGAGTCCCACATCCCTGCATGGAGCCTGCTTCTCCCTCTGACTGTGTCCCTGCCTCTCTCTCTCTCTGTGTCTCTCATGAATAAATAAATAAAATCTTAAAAATAAAAAAAAGGAAACTGCATTTCTAACATGAAAAACTTTATAAAAAAATAAATAAAATTTACACAGAAATGCAAAAGATTTAGAATAGCCACAAGTTTTTTTTTTTTAAACAATTTTATTTATTTATTTGTGAGACACACAGAGAGAGGCGGAGACATAGGGAGAGGGAGAAGCAGGTTTCCTGCGGTGAGCCTGATGCTGGACTGGATCCCAGGGTGCTGGGATCGAGGCCTGAGCCAAAGGCAGATGCTCAACCATTGAGCCACCCAGGTGCCCCAAAACAAGTTTAAAAAAAGAACACAGGGATGCCTGGGTGGCTCAGCAGTTGAGCATCTGCTTTTGGCTCAGGGCGTGATCCTGGAGTCCTGGGGATCAAGTCCCACATCAGGCTCCCTGCATAGAGCCTGCCTCTCTCTCTCTCTCTCTGTGTCTCTCATGAATAAATAAATAAAATCTTTAAAAATAAATACATAAAGAACATAGGAGAAATATCTGATTTCAAGACTTATTATAAAGCCACAGTTATCAAGACAGTTTGTCTTAGCAAAGGGTAGATCTATCAACCAATAACAGAATATGGAGTTGAGAATCAAACTCACACTTAAGCAGTGAATTGATTTTTGACAAAAGTGCCAAGGTAATTCAGTGTGGGAGCAGACACTTCAGTACTGGTGCTGAATAGCTAAGTATCCCTATGGAAAACAATGAACTTCAACCTTATCTTATACCATATGAAAAAATTAACTTAAAATGTATCATAGACCTAAGTGCTAAAGGCATCAATCAGTTTTACTGAAACCGGGATTCCCACATACAGCCATGAAGCACTGGTCTATAAAACTGTTCCCGATAGACACCTTGTCCTTAAAGCAGGACTCTTGCTCCTCCCTTGCCACCATTCCCATGTTCCCATTGTCTCACCTGCAGAGAAAGCTGTTCACACGCTCAGCTCTCAGGTCTAGTCCTTCAATTTCTATCCACTCTACCTTCAACTTCCTCCACTTTAGTGCAGGCCACCAACTTTGCCACCCTGGGCCATGGTAATGGCCTAAATGGACTCATCATTTCCTGTCCTTCTCCTTCTGCCCAGTCTCCACCCTGCAGCATGAGCAGCTATGGGATTCTCCTGATTAAAGGCTTTCAGTTGCTTCCACCTCACTTCAGGAAAATCTAGATTGTCACCACAGCCCACATGGCCTTCCTTGTCCTATTTAGCTATTGCTGACATCCCACCCCCCACCCCCCACCTAGGCAAATGGGCCTTTCTTTCCCACCTTCTTTTCTTCAGGGTCTTGGCACATCATGTTTCCTCTACCTAGGGCCCTCCTCCTCCCTGCTCTTGCTCATCCTTTGGGACTTGGCATAAGTGCCTCTTCCTCTGAAAGATCTAGGGGATTCTTCAACACCAGGAGTGCCCTATGTTATGATCTCATTGCATCCTGGGCTTTTCTTCCATTGCACTTACGTTTTCCTATCATGCATTAGCTAATCAACATGTGAGACAGTAAACTGAGCTCATGCACTGTCCAAACTATGAGCAGGAACACTGTTCAGTGCACCAATGGAGGCCAGGCACCAGCTCAGTGTTTAGCATGTTGAGGATGCTTTAGAAATACCACCTGAGCGGGGATCCCTGGGTGGCTCAGCGGTTTAGCACCTGCCTTTGGCCCAGGGCATGATGCTGGAGTCCGGGGATCAAGTCCCACGTCGGGGTCCCTGCATGGAGCCTGCTTCTCCCTCTGCCTGTGTCTCTCATCTCTCATGAATAAATAAAATAAAATCTTTAAAAATAAAATAAAGTGTTACTCTGCATTAAAAAAAAAAAAGAAGAAAGAAATACCACTTGAGGGAGAGCTATTGAGGTTTAGATTCCACTTACCCATTGTGTGTTACTCAATATTATGGGCTAAGGTTCAGAGAACTTCCGGGTGGCCTGCTTTCACAGATTCCTCATAACCAATCTGTGGAGGTGAGTGTCATTATTGTTTCCAGTGCACAGGTGAAGAAAAGGAAAGTGCAGACGAGTACAGTAAATTTTCCTTGCATCACCCAGCTGACAATGGAGTCAAGTTTTAAATCCAGGTCTTTTCTGACTCCAACATGAGATCTGTCTACCCTATACTGCAAGTGGCTCAGAAAGAAGCAACGAGTTGATGCAGCTATGATACACACAAAATCGGCAGCCAATCTATTTTTCTTTCAATAAAAAAATGAAAGTATCATGATGTGGTGGAGGAGAGCACTACAATGATGCATCCTTTATATAGATGTAGATGCTGGGTATTCACTAGCAACTAAAACATTTTATTTTTCTAAAATCCCAACAGGATTTTTTTTTTAAGATTTTATTATTTATTCATGAGAGACACAGAGGCAGAGACACAGGCAGAGGGAGAAGCCTGTTGCAGGACTCGATCCCAGGACCCAGAAATCATGACCTGAGCCAAGACGGTCAACCACTGAGCCACCCAGGTGCCCCTAAATTGTATTTATTATATTATTATTATATTTTTAACAAGATTCTTATTTATTCATGAGAGACATCTAGAGAGGCAGACATATAAGCAGAGGGAAAAGCAGGCTCCTTGCGGGAAGTCCGATGTGGGACTCCATCCCAGACCCTGGGGGGATCACAACCTGAGCCAAAGGCAGTCGCTCAACCACTGAGCCACCCCGGCGCACCGCGACTAAAAAACAACTTTGCCATAATTGAGAGGAAGAAGATAGACAATGAACAGGGCACCCAAGAAATGTGAAGGAAAAGGAAGCAGCGATCCAAAGGATGAGAGATATGAGGTGGTTTGTCAGCTGAGACCTGAAAATGAGGAAGAGCAGGCCCGAGAAGCAGGAATAGGGACAGTCACAGGCTGTGAGCTGTGATTAGGGGAGCGCTTGTCCACTTGCAGGACTAAAGGATGTGGCACTGGAGGTACTTTCAAACCAGAGATGCGGCCTAAAGGCTCAGGGCCTGCATACTCCGATCAAAAGCTCTGTCCTTCACTGCTTTCATGTTTTGTCCCAAACATCTTCCCAGTGACGCCTTCTCTGGCTGCCTCATTTAAAATGTCCACGTTTCCACCTCAACACAATCTATGTTACTTATTTCTCTTGCCTCTTGGTTGCCTTCCGGGGAGAGCTCAACGGTTGACATGGTTGCTTCGTCTACGTGGTGCCATAGCACTTGCGTCTGGGACTCAGCAGCAGATCAAAAAATAGCCAGACTAATAGTGCTGGAGAAGTTCTAAAGAAAAGGCGGCCACGACTGAAGCCCACCACGTCTTGCCCAACGGACCCTGCCATCCCCCGGCCACAAATAAATAAAAGCTCCCAGACCCGCCCTTGGCCCAGGGGCCGGCTAGCCTCAGCCCCAGTCCAGCCTGCCCGCCTCCCGCCCTTACGCACAGCCTCGGGTCTTCACTTCTGAGTCTCAATCCCCCCAGGCCAACCCTTTCCCGCAGACCCCGCAACCATTCCGTCCCATCCCCCAACATCCCGCCACAGCCGCGGGAACCACCACTACCACCACCGCCGCAGTGGCGCTCGCTCTGCGCATGCCCGGCAGCGTCGGGACGCAGCGTGAGGACGAAGACCCCAGTGCGCATGAGCAAGACCGTCCCGGACTGACGGGTGGTACAGCAGGAGCGCCCGCTCTCTCTGGTCCCGCCCACCTCCCCGAGGCTCCGAGCGGACGCGCACGCGCACTGGGAGCGGAAGGGCGGACGGGCGCGCGCACGAGGCCGGGCGGGCGGCGGAAGCGAGAGAAGCCGAGTGTGGGGGGAGGGGAGCTGGCGAGTGCGCGCGCAGCGGGGGCGCGGGCGGCGTGGGGGGGCGGCCGAGGCGGGCGGGCGCGCGCGCGAGACTTACCCTCACTCGGCGGTGGTGGCGGCGGCGGCTTCTTTGTTTCGTGAGGAGAGGCGAGACGCCCACTCTGCCCCCGGCCCCGCGCGGAGGGGCGGGGGCGGTGCCGGGAAGGCGACGGCGCCGGCCACTCTCGGTAAGGAACGCGGGCCGCGGGGGGAGCGCGGCGCGGGGCTTGGGAGGACGGTTTGAATGGAGCCGGGGCGCCGAGGGGGGAGGGGGCCGCCGGCGCCCAGAGCGGGGCTGGGGTACGGCGGCGCCCGAGGGTCAAGAAGCCTGGCCGGCACTGCGCGCGCGGGCAAGGCCACAGTGTAGCGAGGCCGCGGCGGCTACAGCATCCGCGGGCCGTGGGGTGGGGGCCCGGGCCGCGTGGAGGCCGCGCGCGCGCTCTCGCCGGGGTCGCCGGACAAAGCTCTCCGCCTCCTCTGCGGGCCGGGGGCCGGGCACCCGGTCGTAGTGTCCGTGGCGGCAGCAACAATAGCAGGGCGTCGGGGCTTTTCTGGCTACGCTGTAACGGGTTTGACCCGAATGTTGTCTTTTTGGGGAGGCTGCGGTCGGGGCTTAGTAGGAAAAACCCCAAATGAGTCTAGTGTCGCCTGGAAACGAGCATAAGCAGCCCATTTGGGTTAGCCGATCTAAAATTTTATTTTTAAAAAAATCACAAATTCTGGATTTTCGAAGAAAAGTAAATAACTCCCCCAATCCCTTGCAAGTGGTGACTTCAAAATGTTTGCCCTGAAGTGGGGAGTCTAGAGCTAGTGGGGGAGGACGGGTAGAACTGTTTGCTGTTGAAAGCATTGTTTTTGTTTTGCGTCCTTTCGTCTTCATTTGGTTTTCTAGATTTTAAAGCTTTTATTTAAAATGTGGGCCTTTAGGAGAGTGTTTTGTGCTGGTCTTGAAGACACCAGTCTTGATTTTTTCCCCCCAGTGAATCCTTGGGGAAACTAGGGAATAAGCGCAAGAGTCACTTCCTGGGAATTTGGAACAAGTTTTCAGTTTGAATTGACAGATCCAATTGGAGTTTGATTCCCTGCGCTGTCGGTCGCTTAGCTGTGTGACCTTAGATAAATAGCTTAATCTCTCTGAACTTCAGTTTTTTCGTTTGTGAAATGGGGATAATGCCACAAATGGAGTTGGTGAAAACCTGTAAAATGGTTCCTGGCAAGTGGGAAGTACCATTGTTGCTGTCAGGCCCAATCTCCTCCTTCATTATGGAGCAAGTATTTGTTGAGTCCTTCCTGGGTGTTCGATGGTTGGTGGTTGGATGCTCTGAGGAGCCTCTCCAGTTTGGTAGGGGAACAGATGGTAAATGTGGGAAGAATTCCCCATGGCCCATCATGTAATCCTCATTACCCTTCCTGAGAGAGGAACACAGTGAATGCACAGAGGAGCGATGGGAGCCAGAGATCAAGGAAGTTGCTTGGAAGAGGGGGCCTTTTCTCAGAATCAGGGAGGATGTTCAGGCTTGCATTTTGACCACCTGGAGCAGTCATTGCTTCCCACTGCTACACTCGCATGTCACCTTGATCCTTTCCTGTGTAGCAGTTACCCCAGTTTGGAATTACATATCCGATCTTCTCTGAGGGCCATCAAAGCAGGGATCGTGTCTGCTTGGTGTCCTGGAGTATACCCAAGATGTCTGGCCCATAGTAGGTCCTTAGGGAACATTTGTGGAATGAGTGAGAAGAATCTCTGGGGGTATGGAGTGAGCGTATGTGTGAAATGCTTGGTATAGGACTGGGTTTGGGTTGTAAGCAATGAATGTTACTTGTTCTTGTTGGTTTTTTAACTTTCTAGGCCATTGTCTCCTGGGAACGAGGGAATTGGGTGGTTGGTAAGGGTGGTGGTGAGGACTGCTAATTCTGGGATCAGACCTCCTGGATTCACACCCAGCCTTCTAAATCCTAGCTTGACCTTAAGCAAGGCATTGACCATTAGGTACCCCCACTTGTGAAACAGGCATGATAGCTATGCTACCTCAAACAGTTGTTGTTAGGGTTAAAAACATAGCATGAGAAGCTGTTTAACACACTGCAGTGCCTGACATATAGCAAGCACTTGATTTATTGGAGTTAATGTTCTTTGTACGTACGTGTGTATATATTTGTAAGTCAACTATTTAAAAAATGAAAAAAATAATTTGGAGTCATTCTATATCCCAGGAAGCTCAGATTTGATGTGCTGGTTATATGTACTTTAATGTCTTTAAAATCAATTCATACGTAATTATAACAATATTAAATGCTCCTCCATGTGCCACATACCTTTGTCATTCCTTATGGACCCTCAAGACACTGGGAGGTAGCCCTAGACTAGCCCCCTGTCTTAGCTGTTTATGGAATGTAGGAGAGATTAGGTGTGTTGGGTAAGAACAACATTCTGCTGGTGAAGAAACTGACATTTAGGCTCTATTCAGCCTTCTGGGTTCAACTCCTGGCCTTGCCACTTTTCTTCTTGGTGCCTTAGAGAAATGGAGGTGACAGTTCCTGGCATTTAGTGAATCCTCAGATGTGTCAGCTAGTTTTGGCCTCAGTCATTAAGGCTGCTATGGCACAGAGGGACCCATTCATATTGACCATAGACAGAACACAACATGAATGGTACCCCCCAGAGTTGTGCAAGAAATGGCCCAACCTTACATTCCCTCATTCGGACAAGTGGGCATTGAGAGCCTACCATGAGCCAGGCTCTGACGGGGCCTGAGAATTCAGTCAGAAACAGGCAGACAAGCGCCCTGTTCTCATTTAATCATATCCATCTCCTTAGTTGCAAAGGGGGGCACTAATAGTACCCTGCAAGGATTATTGCAAGGTCTAAACAACAATGACATCTGTAAAGTGCGTAGGACAGCACCTAGCACACAGTGCGGAACAGTTGGTAGCTGGTATCATTTATTAGGATTCCTACAACATCCTGGCAGGTTGAGATACAGAATATATCTTTGTCTTGCTGTAATAGTTCTGTATGTTTTCAAAGTGGTAGCAAAGGAATCAACTTTTCTATTTTGCTTTTTGTAACTTAAAGATTGTAAGCTTGCAATTTCACCATAATGCACTGGAAAGAAGGAAGTGTGTTTGGTGGTATGGGTTTTGGAAAACATCAAATGTTTGTTTCTCATCTCGCATATTTCCTAATAACTTGTAACATTGATTGGAACAGAGAATTAATTTTTAAAAAAATTACTCATCTAGGTGGCTCAGTCAGTTAAGTGTCTGGATCTTGGTTTCAGGTCAGGTTATGATCTCAGGGTTGTGAGATCGAGCATGGGGCTCTTTGTTCATCAGGGAGTCTGCCTGAGATTTTTTTTTTCTCTCTCTCTCCACCCCCAAAACAATTAAAATTTTTAAAAATAAATACTTAAAAAATTAAAAGGATGTGCAAAAGCTACTGTAAAAGGGAAGTAACTGCTACTGGATTATTGGGGGGGAAATGTCTGAGGGGGGACAGTTCAGAATCGAGTCTGAAGCTAAACGCAGCTGCCATTGCTGTAAGCCTTATGGAGATCATCCCTAAGAAGTGTAAGGCTCATTAATATGATTGGAGTTTTTGGTTAACTACATGCTGATGACACTAATTTTTCAGGACATGGATTTGATGGGCATGAGAAATTTGACCTCAAATCATCTATAGTAAAGGAAAGGCCCTTGAGGATAGTGCCAGATGTAGCTGGGTTTGCTGGGCAGTTGGATTTCATAGGGCAGAGAGAATGGAAGGGATGCATCCATTTCCCTCTCAATTCCCTTAGAGAAGGGGTTTTCTTTAGAAAACGGAGAACTGTTAGCAGGGCATAAACCAGCCCAGGCCTCTTCAAAGCCTTTGCGACTAAACTTATCTCCAGCATGCTTCCCTTTGGGACTGTTTCTTTGTTATAGAGGGGGCATGTCTTCATTTTTGCATGTGGGTACTTGTTACTGCGAACAGTCTGGATTTTGCTCAATGTGAAGTTCACCAGCCCTGTGTGAGATAAAAGGAGGATGGACCCTGTATTTAGTGGCAGTGAGCTTTAAAATAGCTCCTTGGGATGGTTTAAGTTCTCTTTTCACAAGTAAGTCATGCCCCACTGGCTCAGGAAGCAGGTGGCTGCATGGCAGTTGCTGTCTCACCTGTTACAGAGGGAAAGGGGTTTGATGTGTGCCACCCTGACTTGGACCATAAGTCCCAGTACAGTGGAACAATGGATGATTGCGCTGTCTTAATGGTGACACTGAAGCACAGGGGTCCACTTGTCGTGCCCTGGGAGCTGCATCAGGCCCTGACGACTGCCATTTGTGTCTTTGATCACAGCCTGGTCTGCTGTACTGAACACCCATGTCTGCCTCTTGGGAACACACCCTGGATACCCCTGCCTGTCAGAGTGCTTCCCTTTGCCTGTACTTTGCACCATTTCAGGCTGGCCTCTGCCTTTTGATCCTCAGCCTAAATCAGTTACTCAGGCCTTGGAGTCAGACAGACTTGAGGCAGGATTCCCTGTGTGATGTTGGACCATTGACTTAACCTCTCTCTGCAGAAAACCCCTTGTTCCTCCCATAGTCTCCCCAGTTCGCACCTCCAGTTGCCAGTACTGAACCAAGGGATGCAAGTTGGAGCTAAAATCCAGCCTGGCTGGGTTTTGCCAAACCTGGCTCCAGGGCTGGTCAGCCCTAAGGAAGGGACACCTTTTCTTTATTTTTATTTTTATTTTTTAAAAGATTTTATATATTTATTTATGAGAGAGAGAGAGAGAGAGAGAGAGAAGCAGGCAGGCACAGAGAAACAAGCAGAGGGAGAAGCAGGCTCCATGCAGGGAGGCTGATGTGGGACTCCATCCCAGGTCTCCAGGTTCGCACCCTGGCCTGAAGGTGGCGCTAAACCACTGAGCCACCCGGGCTGCCCAGGGACACCTTTTATATATATTTCAAACATTTTATGCTAGCCGAGGCCCTATTGGTTACCTTGGTCATCATTGACTCCTTTCATTCTTGTTTGTTTGATTTTTTTTTTTTTTTTGAGAGAGAGATGTATAAGATAATGACGCATATAGTGAGAGCGAGCATAAGCAGGGGTGAGAGAGAGAAGCAGGCTCCCTGCCAACCAGGGAGCTGATTTGAGGCTCCAACCCAGGACCCCAGGATCACGACCTGAGCCAAAGGCAGACGCTAAACTGACCAAGCCACCCAGGCATCCCTACTCCTTTCATTCTTTTAACCTTAACATCTATTCATCAGTGTGTCCAGAGGAATCTTCTAAAACCATCATCAGACCATGTCACCACCCTGCCCAGAACATTCCAGCGGTTTCCCCTTGTACCTAGAGTAGACTCCTACCTCCTCACAGCTGCCCTCAAGGCCTGTGATCTGCCCTCTCCACCCATCTCTGACTTCATCTGCTGCCACATCCCCCTCTCCTGCTCTGATCCAGCACAGTCCCATCTCAGGGCCTTTGTTCTTGCTCTTGCTGGTCCCTCTGTCTATCAGTAGCCACTGATTCCATTCCACTTTAGGTCTCTGCTTAGATGTCCCCTCCCTGAGACCATCCCTGGCCACTACGACTGAAAGAGTGATTCTTGTCAGCCTGATTGTTAACCCTGCTTATTTGTTCATAATACAAGTTCATAGCAAACCCCCTCACCCCAATGTAATCATGTCATGTTTACTTTGTGCTTGCCTCTGTCACTCAGTTGTCAGTTGCACCAGGCAAGGGCTTGGTTGGCCCCTGGATGCCCAATACCTGGTACTCTGCTGAGCAGAGTTGGCTCTCAGTCAGTATTTGAGGTGGCTGGGAGGGACTGTCACAAGTGAAACTGTATAGATGCCATGCCTCCCTGGCCATTCTTGCATTTTGTGCACTCCTATTGTGGGGGACTTCTCTCCCACCCTCTCCACAGGTTATGTGTTGTTGTCAGTGTAGAACATGCAGCAGGTACCTCAACAGACCCGGCAGTAGTAGACCATAACATCCATGTGGGGGTTGACCAGCCTTAAAAAGAAAAAAAAGAAGGGCAGCCTGGGTGGCTCAGCAGTTTAGCGCCGGGTTCAGCCCAGGGCCTGATCCTGGAGACCCAGGATCAAGTCCTGCATCAGGCTCTCTGCATGGAGCCTGTTTCTCTCTCTGCCTGTGCCTGTGCCCCTCTCTCTCTCTCTATCTCTCATGAATAAATAAATAAAATCTTTTAAAAAAAGAAGAAAAGAAGAGAGACTGTGTTTCATGGGGAGCATGGTCAGGACAGATTTGTAAAGCTGGTTGGATTTACTTGATGTATGCTTGCTGGGTCATGTTGTGACTCCAGGTCATGGTCGAAAGAGTTTGGAAAACGCCCATCTAGTGGCTGCATAGGGAAGTGTTTGTATTCTCTCCCTGGAGACTCTGCCTCTCTCCCTGCCGGGTGAACTCCCCAGGGAGAGAGAACTGGCTTAGTTGTCATATGTTTGCATTTTCCCCATCAGTGGTTTTCACGTGAATGAAAACTTTTTTTTAAAAGGCAGGAGGTGTGGATTCCAGTGAATAAATTGATACACAATTCCCAGTGCTAGAAATGATACAGTAGACCCCCTTATTGGTGGAGGACACAGAACCCCAGTGGATGCCTGAAACCATGGATAGTACTGAACCCTATCTGTACTGTTTTTCCTATACATACATGCTTATGGTAAAATTTAATTTATAAATGCACAGAAGAGATTAGCAGTATGAACATTAATGTGAGGAAACTTCATTTAATAGAATCAGGAGGACAGAAGGAGGAGCACTCAAACCCCACTGCTTGTTATCAGTTGTAGACCCAATAGAAAAAGACCTGTCTTTCAAGTCACCTTGCAGGTCATAGTACTTTACTATCCCAGCTGAGGAGGAAAGGCTTTTCTTTTCTTTCTTTCTTTCTTTTTTTTTTTTTTTTGGAAAGGCTTTTCTTCTGCCCCAGCAACAGCCCAGCCAATGAAACACTACTGCACTTAAAACTCCCTATTTACTCCAGTGGGCTGCTTTTTTTTTTTTTTTAAGATTTTATTTTATTTTATTTTATTTTTAATTTTTATTTATTTATGATAGTTACAGAGAGAGAGAGAGGCAGAGACACAGGCAGAGGGAGAAGCAGGCTCCATGCACCGGGAGCCCGATGTGGGATTCGATCCCGGGTCTCCAGAATCGCGCCCTGGGCCAAAGGCAGGCGCCAAACCGCTGCGCCACCCAGGGATCCCCTTTTTTTTAAGATTTTATTTATTTATTCATAAGAGACCGAAAGAGGGGCAGAGACATAGGCAGAGGGAGAAGCCAGCTCCCCATAGGGAGCCGGATATGGGACTCGATCCCAGGGCCCCGGGATCAGACCTGAGCTAAAGGCAGTCGCTCAACCAGTGAGCCACCTAGGTGCCCCAGTGGACTTCTTGTTCATAACAGCCCTTCTGACTTCCCCCTTTCCTTCCAGAAAAGAGCATTCTTTGTTCTCCAGACTTGCCTGTGGTTTTGCCATAGCTTACTTGTCCTGGATTGTAGTTCTCTGCTCCTCCTGAATGAACACATTTTTGTAGGTAAATTAACCAACAGTTTTATTTTTCAGGTTAACAACTTATAATAAAATGGAACACTTATGACAATATAATGTATTAATGTGGCGAATGTGCTCTTTGTCTTTGAGAAGACCTTATTGTACTGTACTCGCCCTGCTTATGATGATATGAGATGATAAAATGCCAATGTGATGAAATGAAGTAAGTGACATATGCGTTGTGACGTAGTGTTAAGCTACTGTTGGTTTTCTGGCAAAATGCAGTGGGAGGATCATCTGCTTGCGGACCAGGGCTGACTGGGTAACTGAAACTGGAAAGCGAAACCTGCATTGGGGGGTGGGGGGGGTGGACTACTGTACTTGGTGACAGAGGACTTCACATGTCTACATTTTAGGTAGAGCGGATAAGACACTATAATTATCATGACGGGTTTTTTTGTTTGTTTGTTTGGTTGGTTCTGAAGTGTATTCCTTTTTAAATGTAGGACAAGGTTTTGCTACTTAATTATATCTGCAAGGAAAATGCTCAGCAGCCAGCATGCAACAGCTAGTGTTGGGGAAGCACTCAGGAATAAGCTATTTCCGTATGTTACCTAAGACAACAGATGCCTCATCCTGTACGCTCTTCCAGGTTCACAGACCATGTGCCTCTCACCATCAGGTCAGGTGTGGACAGTTTTCCTACTACAGTGTTGGGGAGAAACCTTGTTTTGTAGTTTTATATTTAAAAAAAATTTTTTTTAAAGATTTTATTTATTAGAGGGGGGGGGAAGAGGCAGAGGGATAGGGAGAAGCAGACTCCCTGCTAAGCAGGGAGCTGGACACAGGGCTCCATCCCAGTTCCTGGGATCATGATTGGAGCCAAAGACAGACACCTAACCAACTGAGCCACCTGGGCACCCCTTGTTTTGTAGTTTTTTTTTTTTTTTTTTTTTTTTAAGATTTTATTTATTTATTCAAGAGAGACCGAGAGAGGCAGAGAAACAGGCAGAGGGAGAGGCTCTCTCTCCCCACAGGGAGCCTGACGTGGGATTCCATCCTAGGACCCTGGGATCACGACCTCAGCCAAAGGCAGATGCTCAACCACTGACCCACCCAGGTGTCCCTTGTTTTGTAGTTTTTTTGTTTGTTTGTTTTGTAGTTTTAATGTGACAAATAAGACTGCTTTTGCTGAAGGCATCATGCCCAGCCTCCATGATCAGCCTAAGTACCCTGCCATGGCTGGGCCATGGTGTGTCTGCCAATGAAAATACATAGGGGAACAAAGTTCTCCATGCCCAAAAAGCATGGGGCCAAATTTAAGTATAATGCTGGTTTTCAGGCAAGATAGGAAAAAAACAAATGCAATCATAATCTCAGCAAGCAGATTTTAGAGGGTCCCAATTTAGTGTTAGCAGTCTGTCCTGCTTCGGTGGCTGACCACCACCATTCTTTTTATTTTCACTTTATTTTATTTTTTCTTTATTTTTTCAATTTTAGTTCCACTATAGTTAACATATAGTGTTATATTGGTTTTAGGTGTTCAATATGGGGATTTAACAGTTCTATCCATTATCTCAGTGCTCATCGTGGTTAAGTGGAGTCTTTAATCACCATCACCTATTCCACCCATCCTTCACATCCCTCCCCTCTGGTAACCACCAGTTCTCTAAAGTTAATGAGTCTGTTTTTTGGGTTGTCCCCCTTTTTTTTCTTTGTTCATTTGTTTTGTTTCTTAAATTCCACATGCGATCAGATGGTATTTGTCTTTCTCTGACTTATTTCATTTAGCATCATATTCTAGATCCATCCATCTTGTGACTTCTGTTCTTTTTTGTAAGAGAAAAGCAAAGGTTGGTGTGAAGGAAGAAACTAGATGTACTCCTTAAGCAGTCTGGTTCCGCATTTGAATGTCGATAGATGTTTCTATTTTAAATGATAATTTTGATGAAGTTGAAAGTAGACAGAAAATAATGCAATTCTCAAATTCTTTCATCTTTTTTTTATTTCCACAAAGGTACTTCCCAGACATCTTTTCTGGGTTTTTATTTCTAAGGTATTTTTCTGATCTAGTCTGGTTTGTTTGTTTGTTTGTTTGTTTTTAAACTATGATTACAAAAGTAATAGGTTATTGTAAAAAAATAAACACACGAAAAACACCAGAGATCTGTGATGTGGAAAGTGTCAGTTCCCCATCATTTACCTCCTGACAGCTGCTGGCCACTGCCAACCAGGGTTTGGCAAGTTTTCTTTGGGCTGGCTTCTGTGTTCAGCTGAACCTGCATAATGTCTTATTCTTAGCAAAGTGGGGTTTGGGCCAACCACACCTTACACTGATGCCTCTTTCTTTCCTCTGTTTCATCTTGGATCTTCTTCCACATTCGTGTGCATGAAGCTCCCTCATTTTTAAATAGTGTTCTGCTTCTGGGACATAGATTGTGTGAGGGTTTTGACTGCTCGGCAATTGGGATGATTCTCAGAGAAATCAAGGTGATGTGGCCATGTTACCTCAAGACCCATTGGCCCTGGGGACCTGTTTTCCTCTTGCAGCTTGCTGGATGTCTTAGCTTTCAGGTTTTTGATTCTTGACCCAAAGCAGTTTTACTTCCCATCACATTCCTTTGGGCTGCCTACCTGGATTTCCAGGCTCCATTCCCTCCTTTAGAGCCCCCCAAACACACGTGATCCATGGGCCACATATTCCTTGATTAGGCTTCCAGATATACGTGTAGAGTTTTCATTGTTTTGTCCCTCTGTCCCCTTGTCCTTACTTTTCTCATCTGCTTAGGTGTGGCTGTCTGGTTTAAGATGGATTTCAGTTTTGTGCTTAATTATCTTCTTTTTCCCAGCCCAGACACCAAGTGACTTGTCACAGAAGGACTTGTAGGAGTCCAGTCTGAACAATGAAAGCCCCCTGAAACTCCCAAGACCATGGGATGACCTTGGGGGCCCAAGGAATTTGCTGAAAATTTAAAATCCTTAGTTTACTAAGTAGGAAAGGTAGAGGTATTTGGTGAGGAGGAAAGAAGGGGGTTGAGGAGAAGGCTGTTCCTTGCTCTCAGATCTCACTTCACTTCTGAAATTTCTGGCCAAGCTTGTCAGGCCCTCCTGAGTAGGCAACTCGCTAGAGTACAGTAGTGCCAGGTCCCATACACTCCCCAGTTCTCAGGAGGTGCAGGCCCACCCCTGTCCTTTAAGGACGGTTGATTGGCCAAAAGGAGTTTGAGGCTGGGTGAGAACACCATGTTTGTGGCGGTGGGATCTAAGAGGCAGAGGATAATTTGTAGCAGCTCAGATCCTGACCACTGATTGCCAGGGTGGACCTCATCACTTAAGACCGCTGGTGGTGGTGGTGGTGGTGGTGGTGGTGGTGGTGGTGGAATCCCTGGGTGGCTCAGCGGTTGGGCACCTGCCTTTGGCCCAGGGCTTAATCCTGGAGTCCTGGGATCAAGTCCTGCATCAGGCTCCCTGCATGGAGCCTGCTTCTTTCTCTGCCTATGTTTCTGCACGCCTCTCTCTCTCATGAATAAATAAAATCTTTAAAAAAAAAAAAAAAAAAAGACCACTGGCTTTTGTTTGCAGTGGGCCTCTGTGGCCTTCAGGCAACCTGTGTCTCTTTTCCCAGTTCGGCAGAGCTGCCTTGTGCAGCCTTTACTTCCCGAGTTTGTTCCTGAACGCTTTGGGACAGGAGCATCTTTTGAGGTTTGTCCTGCCGGGGAGGCTAAGGTGGGAAACACATTGTCCAGCCTGGTTACTTACTACATGCCTCAATTTACTCATCTCTTTAAGAGAACAGGAGGATAGAAGAACTTACTCTGTACTTTGCTTTTGGGTCAGTAGTGACAAGCAGTAAGCACCTTCACAGTAAACATGGGGGCCCTTGATTTTGCCAGCATGGTGGTATTACTTCCTGCCTGTACATGCCTTGCATGTATTAGCACAGATGATGCTGGCTATGATGCCTGAGGGAGGGATTGGTCTCCTCTGCAGCCTACAGAGGGGGAAACAGAGGCTGGAGGAGGTGAAGTCACTTATCTAGTATCATGCAATTTGCAAGTCTCAGAGTCCCGGCTGTACTTCAGTGAGTCGCACTTCACATGTTGCTTCAGCCTTGTGACTATAGCAGATTCGCGGAGATGCTGGGTGGCCTGTGAGCCTCAGGGACCCCTCTGTCATAGGCCCGTGAGAGTCCCTCTGGGAGGTGTGGTGGTATGGGCTCAGTAAGTAAATCTCAGTCCTTACCACCGAATGGGCTCACAACCCTAGTCCCCTTCCAGCTGGATCATCATCTTCCTTGTTACTTGTTTGTGACTGATAATATCCTCAGCAGTAGAAAATCACTAGGAGGCGGCAGCAAGTCACAGTCTTTCTGGATTTTATTTTATTTTATTTATTTAATTTTTTAAAAAAATATTTTATTTATTCATGAGAAACACACGGAGAGAGGGGCAGAGACACAGGCAGAGTGAGAAGCAGGCTCCATGCAGGGAGCCCGATGTGGGACTTGATCCCAGGTCTCCAGGATCACTCCCTGGGCCGAAGGCAGGTGCTCAACTACTGAGCCACCCAGACATCCCCTCTTTCTGGATTTTATTTTATTTATTTTAATTTTTAAATTTTTTAAATTTATTTTATTTTTTATTTTATTTATTTTTCTTTCTGGATTTTTTTTCTTTCTGGATTTTAAAATATCCCTTTCCTTCCTCTATCTCCACGACCTTGAAATAGTAAGGAAAAACCAATTTCCTCTGCTCACAGCGCTCTGACACCAAATGTGTGGGTTTTCCACATGGAGCACGTTTCTGCAGATACCAGCTGGGTGTCCTACACTTCAATTCTGACACTAATTACCCAGAGTTAGTGCAGACCCCAGAGGTTAGGGGCTCAGTCCCACAAGACTGTTCCTCACTTCAGATGCCAGTCCCAAGTAATGGGTCCCCAGGTTACCTATACTTCTGTCCAACTTGGTTATAAATCCCCAGAATCCCCTCCAGAGTCTTGATTATTTGATATCACAGCTCATAAAACTCGGAGACACGTATGTTTACCGGCGTATTATAAAGGATATTATAAAGAATACAGACGAACAGCCATACGAAGAGGTAAATAAAGTAAGGTCTAGAAGGATACTATGCCCATGGATTTGGAGAGCACCACCCCCCTAATACATGGATGTGTTCACCAACCCAGAAGCTCTCCTAGCTTCTTAGAGTGTTTATGCATGCTTCATCTTGTAGGCATGATTCATAATTCACTTTTCAATTCCTCTCCCCTCCTTGGAGGATGGGGCTGAAAGTTCCAAACTTCTGATCATAGGTTGGTCTTTCTGGCAACCAGCCCCTAATCCTGAAGCTATCCAGGAGCCCGGCAAGAGTTACTTCATTAGAACAAGACACCCCTACCACTTTAGAAAATCCAGGGGTTTTAGTCAAAAACTAAAGGCAGAGACCAAATATATATTTCTTACTATCTCAGGTAGAAAAAATTTTCTTTTAAAAAATATTTGAGATAAAAAAAAAAAAATTTGAGAGAAAGTGTGCCAGTGCGCACAAGCTGGGGGAGGGGCAGAGAGGGAGAGGCCGACTTCCTTCAGTACAGGGATTCCCAAGGTGGGGCTCGATCCCAGGACGCCAAGATTATGACCTGAGCCAAAGACAAACGCTTAACTGACTGAGCCACCCAGGCATCCTGTTAGACAAAATTTTCTTAAACAGGGCTCCAAAACCATTAACCATGTAAGAACAAATTTGATAAATCAGATGCCATTAAGATAACTTCTCTGCATCACAAGACTATTAAGAGGGGCAGCCTGGGTGGCTCAGCGGTTTAGTGCCACCTTCAGCCCAGAGTGTGATCCTGGGGACTCAGGATTGAGTCCCACGTCAGCCTCCTTGCATGGAGCTTTCTTCTCCCTCTGCCTGTGTCTCTGCCTCTCTCTGTCTCATAAATAAATAAATAAAATCTTTTAAAAAAATTTTTAAACAAGGCCATTAAGAGAATGCAAAGGCGATCCTCATACTGAGAGAGGAACCACATATCCCCAAGTAAAACACTAGTGAAAACAGGGCTTTTGCACAAGTGAGAATCTCAGTGGCCAGTATACAGAAAGGTACTCAACACCATTAGTCACAAGGCACACAAAAGATATGATTATACACTCATCAGAATGGTTACAAATTAGGCTGTGACAGCACCAAGTGTCAGTGTCGATGTAGAGGAACTAGAATGCTCTTCCCTCTGCTGCGGGGATGACAGTTATGTGGGATTGTAGTCCTAATTTGGAAAGCTTGCAGTATTTACCAAAGCTAAATTTATGCCTTCCTATGACTAATGGTTCCACTTCAGGATACCCAAGGAAAATAGATGCCTCCGTCCACCAAGTGATGTTCATGGCAGCTTCATTTGTGCTAGTCAAAACCTGGTAGCAGAGTGTGCAAATACGAACACGGACCCATGAGGAGGAGTGAATGCCCACTTTCCCGCTAATGTGGACGCCCTCATGGAGGAGCAAGAGGATACTACTGTATGTTTCTTTTTTTTCTCAGATGCAGTTCAGTAACAAGTGAAACCAAAGATTGATAGAGTCAAAGCAGTGTTTCCCCCCTGGGAGGCTAGCCTCAGGGGAAGGGCCAGGGGTGCCCTGCAGGAATGTTCATCCAGCTGTACCCCTAAAGTCAGGGCACTTTAGGTATGCCCAAGCTCAATACAAGTAGATAAAATGCTCCTTCTTCGGTACCACACTGAGGACCAGAGCGCTGCTTCCATTTCCATTTTCCTGCCCACCCCTTGTACTGCTGCACATCTGGCAGCCTGTGTCTGTCTTTGTGCACGTACCAGCACCCTGACTGAGCACCTCAGTGTGTGGCAGAGCCCAGCCTCTGTGCTGCTCAGAATGGTTTTGCCTCATGCCTATACTTTTTGGGTCCCTTTTACTGTCCATACATGTATCTGAGCTTTCAATCCCAAAATGAGTTTGCTTCCCATAGCTCCATGCTCTTACCTGCTTCATCATAGCCTGACACTTGAGAGGTGACAGCTTCCAAAGCACTTGCCATTTTTAAAACCCTCTTTTGGGGGCACATGGGTGGCTCAGTTGGTTAAGCCTCTGCCTTCAGCTCAGGTCATGAACTCAGGGTCCTGGAATGGGACCCTGCATTGGGCTCCCTGCTCAGCACGGAGTCTGCTTCTCCCTCTCCCTCTGCACCTTCCCCTGCTTGTGCTCTCTCTTGGTCTTAGTTAATAAGTTAAATCTTTTAAAAAATAAGAATTAAAAAAAAATAAAAAACTCTGGCAAAACTCTGCTTCCCAAAGGTAGATGTTGCCATATTTCGGCACAAATGTTTTTTTTTTTTATTCTATTAATTAACATATAGTATATCAGTAGTTTTAGCGTAGTGGTCAGTGATTCATCAGTCTTCTATAACACCCAGCGTTCATTACATCATGTGCTCTCTACCCAGTTACTCCATCCCCCCTCCCCTCCCCTCCAGCAACCCTGTTTGTTTCCTGTGATTAAGAATCTCTTATGGGGGATCCCTGGGTGACGCAGCGGTTTGGCGCCTGCCTTTGGCCCAGGGCGCGATCCTGGAGACCCGGGACCGAATCCCACATCGGGCTCCCGGTGCATGGAGCCTGCTTCTCCCTCTGCCTATGTCTCTGCCTCTCTCTCTCTGTGACTATCATAAATAAATAGAAATTAAAAAAATAAAATCTTTAAAAACAACAACAAAAAAGAATCTCTTATGGTTTGTCTCCCTCTCTGATTTCATCCAAAATGTTTTATTTTTCCCTCCCTTCCCCTATGTTCCTCTGTTTTGTTTCTTTAATTCCACATATAAGTAAAATCATGTAATTGTCTTTCTCTGATTGACTTATTTCACTTGGCATAATACCCTCTAGTTCTATCCACATCATTACAAATGGCAAGATTTCTTTTCTGGCTGAGTAATATTCCATTTGTGTGTGTGTGTGTATACATACATACATACATACCATATCTTCTTCATCCATTCATCTTTTGATGGACATCTGGGCTCTTGCCATAGTTTGGCTATTATGGACTTTGCTACTGTGAACATTGGGGTGTAGGTGCCTTTTCGGATCACTACATTTATATCTTTGGGATAAATCCCTAGTAGTGTAATTGCTGGGTCGTAGGGTAGCTCTATTTGGCGCAGAAGTATTTTTTGATGCCCTCTGACATCTTTGGCAAGCTCCTTGTTTGTGTTGTTGGTGAAGTTCATGCTGCTGTGGGTGGACATAATGAATTTCCAGAGGTACAATGGATTTTGATAGGAAGAAGGACTGACATTAAGTACAAACTACCTTTATAAGAGCCATCATTCCAAAGACACTTCCCAGTGCTTGCTCTTTGGCATGTCTGCCTTTAGATAAAGAGATGATGTTCCCTAGATGATGTAGATTTTATTTGCTGTCAGTTTCAGTTGGCGTGACTTAGAATAGAGGCCTTCGGGTGAGGAGGCATCCATGAGCCACAAGATTCCTTGAGTATTTTCAGGGCCGTTGTCCCTCTTGCCACCTCACTGCAGTCTCTGTGGGCCTCTCTCAGGGGGCCCAGGGACTCGAAGCCAGAGGGGCACCCTGAGGGGCCATTTTCCTTGACCAAGCTGTGGCTATCTTCATGTCACTCAGCTCCACCTGTGAAGTATGACTACAGGTGTGTCGTGTCCTAGACAAACCCTAGGCCAGAGGTTCAGCCAGAGGTTCAGACTTCAGAATCAGCATTTTTGAAAAGGAGATTGGGACACAGATCACTCTCACATGGCAGAGACCAGAGTGGCATTTGGAAGTAACGAGGGATTCTTTTCTGTAGCAGAAGGTGTGACTGTGCACATGCATTGGAATCAGGTCGTTTTGCCTCTAAATGAATTTTTTAAAAAGATTTTATTTATTTATTCACGAGAGACGTAGAAAGAGAGAGAGAGAGAGGCAGAGATACAGGCAGAGGGAGAAGCAGGCTCCATGCAGGAAGCCTGACTGATGTGGGACTCAATCCCGGGACTCCAGGTTCACACCCTGGACCGAAGGGAGGCGCTCAACTGCTGAGCATCCCACTTCTAAATGTATTTGTCTCCAAGTTATTTTTTAAAAGTTCGATTCTACCCCTGACCCCTGCCCCAGGCTTACTGGGTTTTGGATTTGTGGGGAAGAGATTGTGAGCAGATACCAATCCTGTAGCACTCTTGTGAGGATTTATTTAAGGTACAGCATTGAGGCTCCTTGGACTGTGGAGGGAATCCAGAAAGCCCAGAGCACATGGAGCACTCCCTTGCGTGGTTGGGTCTGTTCTTAGTCAGGCTGATGCATTAGTCACTGGTCCATGCCCTGCCAAGGTTTCTGGTCCTCTCTTCTCTGATTATTTAGCCACAAAACTGGAACAAAGAAGTTTGGACTTTCCGATCTGTTATCAAGGAAAATTTGCCTACCTTTCAAATTAAAACCTTTGATTTAATTACGAGGATTAAAAATATTCTTACACTTCTTCTCTTTTTTTTTTTTTTTTTTTTTTTAAGCTTTTATTTAGGGGCAGCCTGGGTGGCTCAGCGGTTTAGCGCCACCTTCAGCCCAGGGTGTGCTGCTGGAGACCCAGGATCAAGTCCCACATTGGGCTCCCTGCATGGAGCCTGCTTCTCCCTCTGCCTATGTCTCAGGCTCTCTTCTTCTCTCTGTGTCTCTCATGAATGAATAAATAAAATCTTAAAAAAAAAAAAAAAGATTTTTATTTTTTTATCTGAGAGGGAGCACAAGCTGAGAGGAGATGCCGAGGCAGAGTCCCCACTGAGCCAGGGGCTCAATCCCATGACCCTGAAATAATGACCTACCCGAAGGCAGATGCCCAACCAACTGAGCCACCCAGGCGCCCCAGAAATGTTCTTACACTTCTTAACAAAATTTATCCTTAGAACCAGAAGTGCCCAATAAAGTTTAGGGACACAGAGAGTCACTCCAAAAACCAAAAAAGTCCACAGAAACAAAAACCGCAGTTGTAACATGCCAATAAGAGAGAGGCTTTTAAATAACTTGGTATGTAGTCGATTGAGGGAACACAGTGGAGCCACTAGAATTCACCTTTTGAAGACAAGTACATGATAAAAATGGTCCTGGGTATAATTCTATGAAGAAAAAAAGCTTGCCTAGAATGTGCTGAGTAATACTGTTTGAGTGTGTGTGTGTGTGTGCGTGTGTGTGCGCACGCACTCGCGCCTGTGTGTGGAATAGTCTAGAAAGGAGACAGTGAAGTGTGGTGGGGTCCCAGCAGTAACAGGAGGGCAGCTCTCCACCCTGAGAGGGCCCACCCTGCACTGCTCAGCTCTATTTTTTTTTCTTTTAAGATTTTATTTATCTATTTGACATAGAAAGTACAAGCAGGAGGAGCAGCAAAGGGAGAGGGAGAAGTAGGCTCCCCACTAAGCAGGGATCCCAGCGCTCTGGGATCGTGACCTGAGCTGAAGGCAGATACTTAACCCACTGAGGCAACCCCCAACCCTTTCTTCCTACTCTGCACCTTTCCCTGCCCTGCTAGCTGGGGTTAGGAGAGCAGGATTGCTTATTGCTCTTTGCAGGGCAGCAAGCATTTCACCTCTGTGTCTCGTGGGATGCTGGGTGATTTTAAGTTTCTGTGTTCTTTTTGCATTTTCTGCATTTCAGCCCTGCAAATGTATTTATTATGCCACCGTCATGAAAGAAGTTATTAGATTGAAGAGAATTTATTTCAGGCTATATATAACTACACAGTAGGTTGAGAGTTACCTGAACATTGAAGCCTTATTATAGAAAGCATGTATAAAATTTACCAGCTCATGGCCCGGTGGTAGCAAGCAAAATTTACCATCATCATTAGATTTTTTTTTTTTTTAAGTATATTTTTGGATCTTGTAGATGCTCTGGGTATCAATTTTTAGTTTTTGGCAACATTCATTTAACTTTAGACACGTGAATATCGCTGTAGAACTGTTTGAGATATCAGAATGCCATTGTTTGTATAATACTTTAAATGAATCTATGTTTTAAACTTTCATTTATTTTATTTTATTTTTATTTATTTATTTATTTTTTTATTTATGATAGGCACACAGTGAGAGAGAGAGGCAGAGACACAGGCAGAGGGAGAAGCAGGCTCCATGCACCGGGAGCCCGATGTGGGATTCGATCCCGGGTCTCCAGGATCGCGCCCTGGGCCAAAGGCAGGCGCCAAACCGCTGCGCCACCCAGGGATCCCCAACTTTCATTTATTTTAAAAGAAACTTGGTCTCACTGCCTTAAGTAAAAAACCAGCATCACTTGCCGTGAATATTTGTTTTTGTTGAATTTATGAAGGCCCACTTGGACACGGTTGCCGGCAGAGGCTTTGAGTGTTAGTCTTGCTCTTCCTTGTAAATAGGAAGATGGCAAGTACTAGGTGTGAAGGATGTATCTGTACTACCCTGAGATGTTCATTCTTTTTGTTGTGATCAGAATAATAGCAAGGGAAGTGAGACCCCAAGTGGGGCAGTGGCCGTGGACTTCCACCTCCTGAGTCCCATCCCTTCCTCGGGGACCTTTGATATGATTTTGTATGCCTGATGTATTCTCTTCTGTGAGAAGAATGGCGATGGAAGGTCTGGGTGGGGGTGGGGGTGGGGGTTGCACGTCAAAGGTGCCAGCTCTGTCAGATGGGTGCTTCTCACAATACTGTACATGTGGTCCTCCCTTGCCAGCTCTGGTGCCCTAGTGATGGCCGTGATCCCCAAACTGACCAGGACTTCTTTCTAACAGGAGACCACTGTCTGCAGCTCCTGTGAAGATGTCCACTCCAGACCCACCCCTGGGCGGAACTCCTCGGCCAGGCCCTTCCCCGGGCCCGGGACCCTCCCCTGGAGCCATGTTGGGCCCTAGTCCAGGTCCCTCACCTGGCTCTGCCCACAGCATGATGGGGCCCAGTCCGGGACCTCCCTCAGCAGGACACCCCATCCCGACCCAGGGGCCTGGAGGGTACCCTCAGGACAACATGCACCAGATGCACAAGGTAGGGAGCCTGGGCCCACCACCCTGATGGTCTGGGTCAACGTGATCAGAGATGGGAGGGTAAACAGTACATCCTGGCTTCTGCTGTGAGCCAGCAGCCTCCCTACTTTGTGTCTCCCATGCCCTTCATTCCAAATGGGAGATGTGGTAACACTGCTCCAAAGTTGCCTCTTGTTAATAAATAAACATGTCCAAATCCCTAAAAGTTCCTTATGTCACATGGTTTCCTGCATTGGGCTGCTCTGCTCACCCATGTAACTTACAGAGCAGGCCATGGGTGCTCTATATCCGCACTCAATCCTGCACTTGGGTGCCACTCACTGTTTGAATGACTTCTTGAACTGATCAGGGGTGCTTTTGCCAGTGAGGTGAGAGAAAAACCTCAACACAAATAGTTTTCCTTTCTCACTATGTTCTTAGGTGGTAGTTGGGGAAATCAAAGAAATGTCTTAGGTGTATCAGCATCTAAAGGAAAAGGTAACATGTTCAAGCCTCAGAGACCACAAGACACCCTTTGTGTGAAAATAGAAAATGCACATTGTGCGGCCCAGAGGTGAGGGGTCTCTGCTGACCCCTCCAGCCTCCCTTCTGGGGCTGTCCATGTGTTTGTACCCTATTCCACTTAAATCTCCCCCTGTCCATCAGAGGTAGGTGATGAGGAAGTAGGGTCCCTAGGGTCCCGGAGAGATGGTCACTTACCATCTGATGGTCAGTGGTGAGTCATCTCATCCCTCTGGCCCTTTTTGCCTCTCCATCTCCTGCACATTTCTGTCCATAGTATCTTTCTTGTCACTTCCTTCTTGGGAAGCTGTTGGTGACTTGACCCCCCCCCCCCCCATTTAGTCTGGCTTCTCCAGCACAGCTTCCTTCCCTCTCTGTCCACCTCGTTTCTTCCTCTTGGGGTCATTTGCACATACTCCACAGGTCTGCAAGACAGCTGCTATTTGTCCTGCTTGGTGTTAGGACCCAGATGGTAGTGAGACACCCCTCGCCTGCAGAGATTGCAGCTTCCTGAGGGCCCCACCCTTTTCCTGCATATGAAGCTGCTCCTGTGGTCGCCACCAAGCACCCTCTCTTCATCCTCTCTTCCTTCTCTTATGGTACACACTGAGCTGTAGTTGACTTTGCTGGACCACCCTTTAGACTGAGTTCCTGGAGACCAGGATATTTGTGCCAATCAGGGCCTAGCAGAGTGGCCTGGAAGGGTCTTAGAAAATGTCCCCTTAGGAATGAGCCTTAGGAGAGAAAATAGGTGTCATCAATCTACAGAGGTCTGATGTGCCTCTTAGGAGGGACAGAACCACACCACAAACAGCTTTCCTCCCAACTAGTAGGCTGGAGGCCGATCGCAGATCAGTGAGGACACCTAACGTATTGCAATCATACTTCTAGGCAGAAATTTCTGTCTGTCCCTTTGATATATAGTCTCCCAAGGAAGAGGGTTTCTGATCCAAAGATTTGTGGTCACCAGGTCTCTTTGTAACGATTAGTGGAGAGCTTGGTGTCCCAACCAAAACAGCTCCTCATGCAGGAGCTCACATCTTTTCCTCATGGTATTTTGGACATCTGAAACTGTCTCATGGTTCCCTGATCCATCTCTCCCTTCACTTCCAGGCCACTAGTCCCTAGGTGACATTGCTTCATGCATCTGCTTGAGACCAGCAGGTGTCAGGACCATGGCTTGGACCTAAACTGGTTGGTCACATTGGTGATTCAGTACATACCAGGGCGACCTTGGGCGGACATTTTCAGTGGCAGTGAACTCTTCGGTAGCACTTTGCATGCTGCCTCTTCCTGTTCCCTCTTGTTGATCTTGCCTTGTCATTGACCCCTCTTACAGCCAATGGAGTCCATGCATGAGAAGGGCATGTCGGATGACCCCCGCTATAACCAGATGAAGGGAATGGGGATGCGGTCAGGGGCCCATGCAGGGATGGGGCCCCCGCCAAGCCCCATGGACCAGCACTCCCAAGGTACTGTTTCATTATTCTTCTCTCCTTGTGTTTGTTAAGCTCCTCCCCTCAACCCTGGATGTCCTGACATCATTTTCCTAATTGGGTCTCCTGGTCTCCCACAGGTGGATTCAGGGTAGACAGGTGGATTCAGGGTAGACCCAGGACAGTTTAGCCCTGTGGGAGACTGCCACAGACGGCTGTTGAGCTTGGACTTGGCCAGTGCCTGTTTTGGGCCTACTTGTCTTATAGCAGCCTCAGGAGAGGGAACACTGGTGGCATGCATCCATATATGCAGCACTGGAGTTTAGACAGGGGCTGAGCTGGGTGGGCTCCTTGGGCCAGCAGCTCCCATGCCACCCAGGAATGTACTAGAAATACAGATTCCCACTTCAGAATACTGAGACAGGATCTGGGCAGAGGGAGCTCAAATTTAACAGGCCTTCCAGGTGGTTTTTCTGAACAGGGCAGTCTGAAAAGTGATGGAGTAGATGACTTCCTGTCATTGGGGCGGGAAACTCAGTGCCTCCAGGGTCTCTGCACTTACTGGAAGTGAGGGGGGTGGTCTATCCAAGCTGAGGGGCAGGAGGGCAGGTCTGAGGGAGGCGTGGATCTGAGTAACAGCTCAGCATTGACCATCAGCAAGCAACTTGCTGAAAGCTGAACCAAACTAAACCAGTTGTGCAGACCACTGGTCAGGCTGCCAGCATGTGTCCTCTCTCTGGGTACTCCTTGTTTGCATCATGAGAATAAAGTCATTTGGCCGCCCCCTGTCTTGGGATAGGAGCTGGTGTAAGCACAGCTGAAAGGTTACTCTCTTTGCCTTAGAAATCATAGGATGTGTGCTGCTGAGTGACCACTTGGATCCACATTGCTTCACAGGTTACCCTTCCCCCCTGGGCGGCTCCGAGCATGCCTCCAGTCCGGTTCCAGCCAGTGGCCCGTCCTCAGGCCCACAGATGTCCTCTGGGCCAGGAGGAGCCCCACTGGATGGTGCCGATCCCCAGGCTTTGGGACAACAGAACCGGGGCCCGACTCCATTTAACCAGAACCAGCTGCATCAGCTCAGAGCCCAGATCATGGCCTACAAGATGCTGGCCAGGGGGCAGCCCCTCCCCGACCACCTGCAGATGGCAGTGCAGGGAAAGCGGCCGATGCCTGGGATGCAGCAGCAGATGCCAACACTACCTCCACCCTCTGTGTCCGCAACAGGACCTGGCCCTGGCCCCGGCCCCGGCCCTGGCCCGGGTCCAGGACCAGCACCTCCAAATTATAGCAGGCCTCACGGTAAGGCCCGCTGTCCACAGTGCTTGGGGTAGGGAGGGGACTCAGAGCAAACTGACCAGAACATGGGCAGTGATGTCAGCAGACCTGGGCTCTGTTGCCCACGGGCATTCCCCGGAGACTGCATGGGGTCAGCAGTGCTCAGGGAGCAGGGCTGCTTTTGTAATAAATGTTGTTTCTCCAGCTGCCTCCCTGCTCCCCTGCCCCCTGCCCACACTGAGGGGCTTGTTGTTGGATGTGTCCCCTGGAGCCAGGCCTGCCTGTGGGGGTGGTTGCAGGCATAAATACAGGGTGCCTTTTATCCTCTTGCTTGTTTCTCCCTCTGTAGGGATGGGAGGGCCTAACATGCCCCCCCCAGGACCCTCAGGCGTGCCCCCTGGGATGCCAGGTCAGCCCCCCGGAGGGCCTCCCAAGCCTTGGCCTGAAGGTAAGTTCCCTCTCTCTTGGTGATGTGCCTGTTCCCTGGCTGCCGTCATGAGCTTGTACCCTGCAGCCCCAGATGAGCCTGCTCAGAGAGAGGGGGCCAAGGGCAAGTCCTCACTTCTCTCTGCCTTTGTTGGGTCTTATCTGTCTCTGGTCTTAACTGTCTCTGGTCAGTTCACAAAGGGTTAGGTTTGGTTCTAGTGCATGATTCCTGCCCCAGTTTGTTCTGTGGGTTGAGGTAATCCTAGTCTCCTTACCAAGGAGAGGAGGGTCCTAGTGAACAGTCCACTGGATGACTCTAGTGAGAGGCTGTGGAGAGGCACTGCTGCAACCACAGATCCTATCCTCCAGGATGTCGTGCCTCCAAGCCTGGTGTCGTGTCTGATCCCCTTGCCTCCTGAGAATACCCCCCTCCTCCATGCTGTGGGGGGCAGGCAGGGAGGGGTAACAGTGACAGGTTGGCTCAGGGCTCTGTTTCTTCTGTGTGCAGCCTCTCTTCTGTGTAAAACATAGTCATCTGGAGGTATTGGAGGGTCACTTCTGGGGATGAAGCATGGACAAAACAGACTTATTCCTTGTCCCCCTGTGGCCTGAGGTTTAGTGATAGGCACTGGAGAGCTTATGGCTTAAATAGGATTCCTTGGGCACCGGATGCAAGTCTGGAAGCTGCTACTCCTGGGAGCGGTGCTTAGGCAGGGGTGGCTTCGGAAAGGAGCATGTCTGCTGAGATCCAGAGGAGGCAGGAGGGAGGGAAGACCCCTCAGGGAGCCCTGAGTGAGAAGCCCTGTGTCAGCCTATGCAGGCCTCCATCAGCCTTGGGGATGAGTTTGTTCCAGGGCTGTGAGCACCCAGCAGGCTCTTCACTTACCCCCAGAGTTGAGCCAGAATTCAAAGCTGTGCCTTTGCCTCCTCTCCCTCACCCCCACCCAGGACCCATGGCGAATGCTGCTGCCCCCACGAGCACACCTCAGAAGCTGATCCCCCCACAGCCAACAGGCCGCCCTTCACCTGCGCCCCCCGCTGTCCCGCCCGCTGCCTCCCCGGTGATGCCACCCCAGACGCAGTCACCAGGACAGCCTGCCCAGCCTGCCCCCATGGTGCCGTTGCACCAGAAGCAGAGCCGCATCACCCCCATCCAGAAGCCGCGGGGCCTGGACCCTGTGGAGATCCTGCAGGAGCGGGAGTACAGGTGAGTGCCCTGCTGCCTGGGGCCACTTGGGGTTGCTGCCCCTCACCCAGGTCAGCCCTGTCGCTTTGACTCATAGTGCTAGAGGCAGGTGAGGTTTGTGACCAGAAATCTGTCACCAGTTGCCTAGTTCTCTGTGACTATGTACCCTTCCACAGAAATACTGTGTGTGTATAGGCAGACAGAAACAAGTAGGCACACGGTACCCAAGTATCGCATGACGTGCACACTGCTTCTCCCATAGCGACATAGCGTAGATTATCCCGTTTGTACAAAATGAGCTTTTCCATTTTTTGGATGCATAGGATTCTGTCCGGTGACCGTACCGTAGTTTATTTAGCCAGTACTCTGGCTGAAGGGATGTCAGGTGGTTTCTAATTTTTTTCCCCCTAATCTTCTGTTAAAACAATCCTGGAATAAACACATTTGCTTATCTTTCTTGTCTCATGTGCATGCATCAGCATAAATCTCTAAAAGTGCCATTGCTTGATTATAGGGGACATATACAGGGAAATTTCCTAGATTCTGTAAAAACTGTCCTCTGTAGAGGTCGTACAGATGGATATTGGCATGGAAGTGCTTGTTTCTCCCTGCTAACTTTTAGCTCATCAGCTCTCAAAAAGCAACCTGTCAAAGCTTTGTGGAGGGCGCTCCTCAGAAATCACTAGTTGCTGGCTGCTTTGCCAAGGGCTTCTGGGTGCCAGGTGCTGGGGAAGGTAACTGGGCACACGGTGCACCAGTATCACTCTAGCCCATATGCCTGAGGCACCTCAGGTTCGCCCCCTGAGCACCTTGCCCTCCCCCGTTTCTTCATTGCGTTGATAACTTGTTCAGGGCTGGCCTCCATGCATGAGGGGCTGTGCCTTGTTCACTCCAATCCCCAGGTGTATCAGTAAATCTTTGTCTAATGGCAGTCTCCAAAGTGCCTCGCCCAGCTGGGATGTGCTCTGGAGCTCCAGCTCCATTTGGACAGCTTTAACATGGCCTTTCCAGATGTCTTCCTGTCCCCCATATTTCCCTACCGTCTCTACTCCATGTACCCAACAGCAGCTCATTGGGCCAGACACTGCCACCCCTTGACTGTTTCTCGCCCTCCCTCATCCCCCATGTCCTTATCTCAGGTCCCCTCCCACATCCCAGAAACCAGTGGCCTTCTCCACACTGTGGACCCTGCCACCTGGTCTACACTTCCTAGCTGGCCTCCTTGCTCTCCCCATCTCTTGTGCAGTCTGTTTCCCCCATGGCAGTTTGAAATCTCTTTTTATAATTAACTTCCATTGCATCTGTTCCCTGGGTTCAAATCTGCCTATGGTGTCCCATTGCCCAGCGAGTATGCACCTTTTTGTTTAGCCCCTGCCCAAGGCTCTGTCCTTGCCTACACCACTTGCCCTGTTCCTCTTTTTCTATTGAGCAAGTTAGTCTCATTTCTGCCCCCTGGGTTTTGCACAGGCTGTGCATGACTCCTTGGCTAATTTAGGACCAGTTGTTGAGGTCACCTGGTCATAGAATCCCTGCCCACCCCCCTTACTTCCAGCCCCCCTCTCAGAGTACTCGGTACTCTTTACAATTAATGTAGATATATATATATATATATATATATATATATATATATATATATATATATATAGATATATATATATTTTTTTTTTTTTTTTTAAGACTTTATTTATTCATGAGAGACACAGAGAGAGAGAGAGAGGCAGAGACACAGGCAGAGAGACAAGCAGGCTCCATGCAGGGAGCCCAACGTGGGACTTGATCTGTGGCCTCCAGGATCACACCCTGGGCTGAAGGTGGCACCAAACCGTTGAGCTACCCGGGCTGCCTTAATGTGGATATTTAATTTTTTTTAACTCCTTTCTGGCCTTTCGTGTTGATAGGTCTGTGAGCTTAATAAGAATAACAAATAGCCCTGTTAGTCTTGTTTAGTGCTAAGGCTCAACATCTGGATCAGTCCCTGGCACATAGTAGGTATTTAATAAATACACATGAAACATCAAGAAGGGGGATTATCTCGTTTGAACTTTAGGCCAAGCCTTTAGGGCTGCTCTGTGGGGTCTCCTCAGGCTGAGTAGAGTCCCAGGGCTGGAGTGAAGAGGCTGGTCCACCTGACTCCCTAGCCAGCTCTGGCTGCTGACGGGTCCTAAGGCAGCTGTACCCTATCAGGTTTGGGTTTGCTGTGCCTGCCCTCCACTTTTTGTATTCTGTGTTGTGGCTGGCTTCCTTTTCTGAGGCATTTCCCCTTCTCATGACCAGGATCTGCTTTCCTTGAGGGATGAATTCTCCTGAGGCTCCACCTTTATTTTTTTTTTACTTTATTTATTTATTTATTCATTCATTCATTCATTCATTCATTCATTCATTTATAAAATATTTATTTACTTATTATTTATGATAGACATAGAGAGAGAGAGAGGCAGAGACACAGGAGGAGGGAGAAGCAGGCTCCATGCCAGGAGCCTGACGTGGGACTCGATCCCGGGACTCCAGGATCGCGCCCTGGGCCAAAGGCAGGCACTAAACCACTGAGCCACCCAGGGATCCCCGAGGCTCCACCTTTAAAGGGAACAGGTGGGCTCCCGTGAATAGTCGAGCTCTCATCACCTTTCCTTTCTTCTGTCTTTGCAACCCAGGCTGCAGGCTCGAATCGCCCACCGAATTCAGGAACTTGAAAACCTTCCCGGGTCCCTGGCCGGGGATTTGCGAACCAAAGCGACCATTGAGCTCAAGGCCCTCAGGCTGCTGAACTTCCAGAGGCAGGTGGGCATAGGCTGGAGGAGAAGACCTTTTCTGCCAACATGGATGCTTGGGTTCCAAGAGCTGCTTTCCAGGCAGTTAAATGTGCCTTGACCATTAAAGGCAGCAGTGCCCTCACATCCTTGTTGGCTGGCTGTCCCCTTCTCCCGTCCATATCCTACATGGTGGTGGGATATCAGCTGTTCCCAGGATGAGTAACTCAGGGTCTTCCCTAAGGTACTAGTTGCCAGTTTGAAACAGGAGACTTTAGTGGGTCTTTTTTTGAGGGTTCTGTACCTTTGAATGACCCACTAGAAATATTTTGTGTGTAGTTGACTGGAGGCAAAGTTGGAGACCTGAAGGTAGGAGAGAACCATCTGCTGGGTTTCCAGAAACAGTCATCTGACCCATGCTTGCGCTGTCCATGAGCACTCATCAGACAGCATTTAGAACAGATCCTTCTGGAAGGAGCAGCATTCTGTGTAGCTTGAGCTATGTGATTATGTGTGACTGACAAAGCTGTGCACATCTTTTCTTCCTTCGTGAAGCTACGACAGGAAGTGGTGGTGTGCATGAGGAGGGACACGGCCCTCGAGACGGCCCTCAATGCCAAGGCCTACAAGCGCAGCAAGCGGCAGTCCTTGCGTGAGGCCCGCATCACCGAGAAGCTGGAGAAGCAGCAGAAGATTGAGCAGGAGCGCAAGCGCCGGCAGAAGCACCAGGTGCGTCCCCGCTCAACCATGAGCCCCAGCCCGTGTGCCTGGGTTGCCAGAGCTTGCACGCTGCTGTGTCTTGTTTGGTTTGCATCTAAGTATGCTATCTTCTATTCATCATAACAGTTATTCTAGGCACTGAGAGAATATGTTAGTGGACGTAACCAAATGGCAGTGGGAGGACAGGCCATAATCACATATGCCATGTTGGGAGGTAACAAGGTGTAAGGAGATGTAAAGCAGGGATGGGGAGTGATGGAGGGGCTGTTTACACAGCATGGTTGGGGGAGTTCTCTGAGAAGGCAGCATCTGAGCAGAGACCTGAGGGAGGGAGCCACAAAGACCCAAGGGCAATGAGCTTTGCAGATTGAGGGGAAGCTGCAAAGGCCCTGGTGGCTGGAATGTGCTGTGTGTTCCATGACCAGCAGGGATCCTATTGTGGCTAGAGTGGAGGGAGCCAGTGAGTGAATGGGATGAGGGAAGGACAGAGAGGTGACAGGCAGAGCATCTGGACTGAGGGGACAGTTGCAGCCTTTGCTTTGAGTAAGGTGGGAGCCATTAGTGTGATCTGACTTACCAATTCTAAGGTCAGTCAGGAAGACCAAATATCTACTGGAGTAGGATCCAGGATGATTTGGTTTGTTTGCTCATTTCTATTTCCCAAAGCTCTCCTCTAGTCAGTATCTAGTACTGGTAGAGTTTAAAAATTAAAGTCAATACTCAGCGTTGACCACTGTTGTTTACATTTTGGTATGCATCACTCATGTTGGTTTTCTGTACGCAGAGTATTCAAAAGTTAAATAGCTTTCTTTAAACAAATCTATACACCCACTGGCTTGTTTTTAAGTGTTATGGAAGAATGACATTCAGCATCTACGTTGGATTCCTTCTCTGTGTTCACATCTAGTAACTTCTGTAACCGTTTCCCCGTTTGGTCACGTGTTGCATATTCTTAACCTTGCAGTGTTAGAAATAATACTAGAATAGGCATTCTTGAACTTGATTTTTTTTGGCCAATATCTGCCCCTTTCCTTAAAGGGAATTCCTGGCAGTAGAATAACTTGTTTGGAGGGGAAGAGCGTTTTAAAGTGGTTACTGCCAGATTGTTTCAGTGAAGCGGATAGCCCTGTCTATTCACCATAGTCCCCAGCCTTGGGTTTTCCTGATACAGAGAACGCCGAACCTCAGAGGCAGACAGTGTCCTTGTCATACTGTTTTGATTACGTCATCTTGTTTTTTTTTTTTTTTAAGATTTTAATTTATTTATTCATGAGAGAGAGACAGGCAGAGGGAGAAGTAGGCTCCATGCAGGGAGCCTGATGCGGGACTCGATCCTGGGTCTCCAGGATCACACCCTGGGCCAAAGGTGGCGCTAAACCACTGAGTCACCCGGGGATCCCCCGTCATCTTGGTTTTAAACAAGCTGCCTTTTTAAAGCTTTGCTTCCTTTGCACCAATGCTACAGCAATCCCTGGGGAGTAGCCAGTTCTCTCTTTTGTATATATCCCTGCAGGAATACCTCAACAGCATTCTGCAGCATGCCAAGGATTTCAAAGAATATCACAGATCGGTCACAGGCAAAATCCAGAAACTCACGAAGGCGGTGGCCACGTACCACGCCAACACGGAGAGGGAACAGAAGAAGGAAAATGAAAGAATTGAGAAAGAGAGAATGCGGAGACTCATGGTAAATTTCTGCCTCCGTGACATCATGTGCCTTTGTGTCTGGTCAAGGGTGCTTTGGGTATGGCAGGCACCAGGGATTGATTGCCCAGTGTTATGCTGAGGTTTAAGAGTTAGAGGTGGGACAGAGAGAAAGAAAGGACTTGGGTTTGGGAATCCAGAAGACCTGGCCTGAGACCTTTGCCTGTTCGTTCCATCAGTGATCGCAAAAACCTTAGGCTGGTTAGCTGGCTGCTCTTGTGTTCTCTCCAGAAAATGGAGGGGGCGTATACTCCAGGTCGGGATAGTGACGGATGATGTGATCCCTGTCCTTCCTCGTGACGGATGATGTGATCCCTGTCCTTCCTCCCCACTCTCTGTGTCTGGCTGTTTGGGGGGATTCTCTAGCTGGGCAGATACTGACAGGCACTGGTGCATGTATGTGGCCACGGCAGCACGGAGAAGCATGCGGTCTCTCCCCTCACAGCCACTCCTGCTGGCCCTAGGGAGACAGATGCCCAGGCTGAACAAACAAGGTGATTTTAGGTGGTGGGAAGTACACCAGAGAGAATGAAGCAGGATGAGGGAATGGGGGTTGATGGGGGTTTTATGGGAAGGGTGAGCATGTCTCCCTGAGGTGTCTCCCAGGGATAGAGGGCGACTGTATGAAGCAAGGGTAAGAGCTTCAGGTAACAGAACACCAAGTGTGAGGCATAGCAGGTGCTCCTGGAATGGTGCGGGGAGGACATGAGCAAGGGCAGAGTCCTAGGGCAGTCAAGGGGGCCTTGTAGGCCATGAGGAAGGCTTAGATTTAATTCTGTATACCGGGGGGAAGGGGAGAGCCACAGGAGGGTGTAAGCTGGGGTGACATGATCTGATTGATTATTAGAAAGTCAGGAGGGGCCTGCTTATGGGTCTGTGAGAGTAATCTGGCCCGGACCGGAGAGCAGTGCTTGGATTTGTTGGATTTGGGGTGTGTTTTTGGACAGAGGGTCCAGGACTTGGCTGTTGGCCTTTTCAAAAGACTTCTGGCAAAGGCATGTATGCCCAGCAGGCCCCCTTGGGGTCTTCCCTGGAAATGGGGTTGAGGAAATACTTAAGAAGTTGACAGCTATGTGAAGTGTGTACATACAGCACGGCTCTGGTGTAAGCTAACCACTCCCTTAGTGAGGGTCTGGTTGTTGGTTAACAACAGCCCCCGGTGGGCTTCTTGACTCTGGGGTCCCTGCCTGGGGCGCTAATGGACGAGCACCTGTCTCTTGCAAGCAAGCACCATAACCTCACCCTTCTGCAGGCTGAAGATGAGGAGGGGTACCGCAAGCTCATCGACCAGAAGAAGGACAAGCGCTTGGCCTACCTCTTACAGCAGACAGATGAGTATGTGGCTAACCTCACGGAGCTGGTGCGGCAGCACAAGGCTGCCCAGGTCGCCAAGGAGAAAAAGAAGAAAAAGAAAAAGAAGGTGTGCTGGGACCTGGCCGTGTGCCTGGCCCTGGGTGGGGCTGGAGCAGCTGTCTTGGCATGTGTGCCTAACCTCCCCATTCAGGAAGTGACCATGTCTCTCTTTGCTTCCAGAAGGCAGAAAATGCAGAAGGACAGACGCCTGCAATCGGACCTGATGGCGAGGTAAGGAATCAGGAGTTTCTTTTCATGAAGGGCCAGCCCAACCTTGGGAGCTTAGATCTATTGCATCCTTTAACTTTTTTTTTTTTTTTTTTTTTCCTTTTCAAATCACCAGCACTGTCTATGACAATGGGAAGAATCCACTTATGTCCCTTGCCACATCCCACCCCTTCTCAGTCCACTCCCAAGAGGGTAGATTGTCAGTTCCTGGGCATGTTTCCTTCCAGACTTCTCTCTTTTGTACATGCTGTTATTTTTTAGTTTCACTCTAACATAATTGCAGGACAAAGAATTCCTGCCTCTTCCTCACCTGGGTTCCCCATTTTCTCACACATTTTTTTCCTAAACTATCTTAGAATCAGATGCAGACATGAAGACCCTTTCCTTCCATGCACTTCAGTGTGTTTCCTAAAAATAAGGTCCTATTTGGTAACTGTGCAGTGATCACCAAGCAGAAACAAACACGGCTGTAGTAATACCGTGATCTCGTCCCCAACATTTGCTAAGGTGTGGCCATGCATCGCATTCAGTGGTGGTCCTTCTAGTCCTTTGATCCTGAACGGCTCCTCACTTCCTTTTAGCTTTTTCTGACCTTGGCATTTCTGAAGAGCACAAGCCAAGTATTTCCTACAGGGCCTTTAATTTGGGTTTGAGTTGCTGTTTCTTTATGATTAGATTCAGGTCATGTGTTCCTGGCAGGTAGAGCCCAGAGTGACGCCGTGTCCTCCATGGGTCACCTCAGGAGTGCATGGCATAGATGTCTTCAGTCACTGGTGATATTGACCATTATTCCTTGCTGTCTGCCAAGACATTTGTGATGAAAAGTTCCTACTTTTCCTTTTATAATTATTAAATACCTTGTGGAGAGATGCTCAAGGCTCTTTAAACATATTTTACGTTCTCAGATTTCCATCCACTAGTTTCTTCATCTATTAATTGGTTTCTCCCAATATCAGTTTTTGGCGTGTTGGGTACAAAATGGTGATTCCCCACTCCAGCCTGCCCTTCCCTAACAATGTGATTTCTTTAATCATGAAATTCAGAGAGGCAGAGACACAGGGAGAAACAGGCTCCCTGCAGGAAGCCCAATGTGGGACTTGATCCCCAGACCGGGATCACGCCCTGAGCCAAAAGCAGACACTCAACTGCTGAGCCACCCAGACGTCCCTTCCTCAGCATTTGTTAGATGGGTTTCTGTAGGAAGGAAAAGCTCTTTCTTTTTTCCTCTTTGGCCCATGGAGCATGGTTTGCCAACCCTGGGTACCAACTTACAGGATTCTCATTTAGTTTAATCCTTTACGGTCATTATTTTGATATTCAGATTATTCCAATTTGGGCCAGTAAGAGGCCCTTCCAATTGGCTCATGCATCCTCTGAGGGCTCCCTTACTCCCTTGCACACCAAATGGCCCAAGCTCATCCTCTGCTTTCCCAACCATTATTTAGAGACCAATTTCTTTCTCTGTCTCTTTCTGTCTCTATTTAGTAAGTTAGTAAGCAAGCTCAACATTCAGCATCGGGCTTGAACTCACAACCGTGAGATCAAGAATCATGTACTCTATTCACTGAGCCAGCCAGGTGGCCACAAGATCTCTCTTTGATTGTGACTATTGATATAGAGTGTCATTGTTTCTAGGCCCTCTTGGCAAATAGATCTAGGAAATGGCATACATATTTGCATTACCATTATATATATTCAGAACCTTAAGTTCACATGGATATCTCTGCATCTAATCCACTACCGTAGGGTTATTTCTATCTTTGCCTCTTTCTTTATTATAACAGCCTGAAACCTGGCTCCCCTTAGCTATGGTATATAGCTATGGTATATTTCCTTATTTGCTCAATTCCAGGAAATTCTAGGAAATACATTCAGAATTGTTAACTCGTACTCCTCTGCCAAAGAAGGCCTCCTAGCTAGAGTTTAGTGTGTGTTTGGAGTTACTCAGCCTGAAATTATGTGCTCCAAGTATTACATTTAAAAGTTGCTTGGATTAGTTCTCCCCTGTGCCCACATTACTGTGGTTTCCCCTGTCCTTGTTTTTATTTACTCATCATGTATGTATTTCATATGTGAAACCTTATCAGCCTGGTTTGAAAAGTCAGAACTATACAAAGTAGCATGCCCAGAGAGTGGTTGCTGTCTCCACACATAGTTTTTTTCCTCCCACATCCCTACCCGCCTCCTGAGAGCCACCGTCTTACTCAGTACACTCATTTGGAGGAAAGATGTATAAAAGAGAGGGGTGTAAATAAGTGGTGTTTCCTTTCCCACCTCCCTCACCCCCTCCTCACTCCCACCACCCAGAAGAAAACTGTGAATAACCGTTGGGGTGTTTGCTCTGGGGCCTTTTCTATGTATGTGCCACCAGATGGTTTTCTTTTTCTAGCCTTGCATTGTATCTCTGACATCTTCCCACGTTGGCTCACATACACTTACCTTATTCTTTCCAGTGTCACCAAAATGTAGTATTTCTTGGAGAAAATATTTAAACAGTATGATGAAAAGCAAAAGCCCCCATGGCATCTGCCCTTCTCGCAGGCCTGCATGTTGATCCCTGGTTGATGTCTTATCTGTACTTCCAGGAATGTTTATGCCTACATCCTTTTTGTATTGTTTTAAGACCATTTGGGGCAATCTAGACATAGCTAGACTCTTTACATTCAGCAGAATATCTTTCCAAATCGGTCTATTAATTCTATTTTAATTTTATAGTGTCCGATATATTGGAATCCCTTTCTGCATTCAGACTGATAGTCATTTAGGTTGCTTCACATTTGTAGCTGCGATGAAGATCCTGTGCTGCTTGGCTCTGATGCACCACCACATGCCTCTCCCTTGTTCCTTTTTTCCTGTTGCACACGTTGTTGTATGAGCCTCCTAGTACATTACCTTTCCACATTCTCTCCCAGCCTGCCGGAACAAACCAGCATGGCTGGAGTGGCTTCAATAACATATTTTTGTTCTCAGAGTTCTAGAGGCTATAAATCCAAGACTACAGTGCAGCAAGGTCAGTTCCTTGTGAGGGGTCTCTTCCTGGCTTATAGATGACTGCTGTCTCGCTGTATCCCCAAAGAGCAAGCTTTGCTGTCTTTTACGAGGGTACTATACCATCCTGAGGGCCCCACCCTTGTGACCTCAGCTAACCTTCATTACCCTCCAAAGGCTTCATCTCCACAGATAGCCACATTGGAAAGTTGGAGCTTCAGCATTTGAATTTGGGGGAGACAGAAGTCAGCCCATAGCAGATGCACACTTTTTCCTGTAGGCCAGATTCCTAAGCTGAATGACCAGTGATTAACTTAAATACGTATTTATTTCATGAAATTTTATTTTATTAATTTATCTTTTAAGTGGGTTCTATGTTGAGTGTGGGGCTTGAACTCACAACCCTGATATTGAGATTCTCAGGCTCTACTGACTGAGCCAGCCAGGTTCCTCATGAGATTTTACTTTATATTTTTATAAGTGTGGGCTGGCATTTTGTTATAGTAGAAAGCCTCAGCATCACTTTGTGGTGGCTGTGAACTGTGCTTGATCTCAGCCAGTGATTCTCAGCCTTGGCACCTCTGAATCATCTAAGAGCTTTTTAAAAAGCTCTGTCCTTTTGAATCGGAATTTGAGTGTAGGGAGAGTACAACTATCAGCATGTTAGCCACTCCCAGGGAGCACTTGAGGGTAAAAGTCCACTAGTTGGGGCCCATGGAGGCAGTTTGCAGAGCCTGTTTGCGTGGCACATGGTTGCTGTTAACTTCCTTGGTGGGCAGCTTTGACAGATTATCTGATTGCATGGAGACTAATCTCTACAGTGTAGGCAATATTGACAGTGAATGTGGCACTTTAAGGGGGGCCAGGGGATGGTAGAAGTTCTTGGAAGATGCAAACAAGGGTATAAACCAAGAACTTCATCCTCATTCTGGAGGTTTTCTTTTTTTTTTTTTTTTTGGAGGTTTTCTTTTTTTTCTTTCTTTCTTTCTTTTTTTTTTTTTTTTTTTTCCATTCTGGAGGTTTTCTCCAGGAAATCTGAGTGAGCTAATGGAAGAGGGAATGTTCTTCCAATGTTAGCATCTCAAAATGAGAAATTGAGAAATTCCATATTTGCTAAGAGAAAGTTAGTTGTTTTGTTTTTCAAATATTCTAGTTAGCTGTTTAACAGAAAAGAATGAGGACCTTTAAAGAAGTTTACAAATATAATATCAATGGGAAAAACCAAGAGCCAGAAGAATGCATCATATAGTCATTTGTGTATAAACAAGTTTGTGTATAAACATTTGTTTATACAAGGAGAGCCCAGTCCTTGTTTCTTATGCATGGAGTTGATCTGCTAGGCTGCGTGAGAATCAGATATTGGTAGGCACGTATGCAGAGAAACCATCAGATAGGGTGGAGGGAGCATCCCTACTCTGTATTCTTGTGAAGTTTGAACTATGCAAGCATAATATCTATATGAAAATGAAATACCTTGAAAAAAAATCTGTGATCAATAGATTGTATATGATTACTGGATTATTAATTTATCGGTAACTTTTGTTGTTATTGTTAATGTCATTAACCCATTTTCACAACCACTGGGCATGTTTTGTGCCATGTTCTGGGTGTGGAGTTGGGAGGGAACTTCCCAAGTTGGCTGTAGTTAGCAGAACCCTGAGGTAGGAAGCCACAGAACCTCAAGTTACACATGTGACTCTTTTTCAGCCTCTGGATGAGACCAGCCAAATGAGTGACCTGCCGGTGAAAGTGATCCATGTGGAGAGTGGGAAGATCCTCACGGGCACAGACGCCCCCAAAGCAGGGCAGCTAGAGGCCTGGCTTGAGATGAACCCGGGGTGAGTTGGGTTTCATTTCCAGACATAGCCAGAGTCCTGAGTTGGCTTGTTCTGGGGGCTCTGGCAGCAAGAAGTGATTTTTGCCTTCATTTAGAAGCAGTCCAATGCACTAAGGAAAGTAAATCCTTTGGGTTCTGGTGAAGTGTGTATTAAAACATTAATATTTTTTCTAGATATGAAGTAGCTCCAAGATCTGATAGTGAAGAAAGTGGCTCAGAAGAAGAGGAGGAGGTAAGAGTCCCATTTCCTGACCATTGTGGCTCTCAGTGTGGTAACTTCCACACCTTGAGAACCTGTCACCCTTTTGCACTGTGATCCTCTCCTGCTCTGGGTAGATGTCATATGGGGCAGGAAGCAGGCATGGGGCAGCCAAGGTCCCCAGTCCTGGTTGAAATTGGGTGCTTCAGAGCTGCACTGTCCAGTATAGAAGCCTCTAGCCACATGTGACTCCTCGATCTTAAATTAATCTATTTAAATAGAATTTAAAGCTGTCCATCCTCAGCTATACTAGCTCTTTCAAGTACTCAGTTTGAAGCCCTCCCCTCTAGAAAGGTCAATGTGAAGTTGTGATCATTAGATCATGTACATGTTTGCCCATTATATTCTGTTCTTTGGAACATTGTAAATAGTTGCGTTTGTTATGTGAACTCTCTAAATCATTTAACTATGCCATATTAAGGGGCTATTTCTCCGTTGACAGAGCTGTACTGAAGAACCTGTTTCCTCTCTCTGTTCTAGTTCTAGATTGCGTCCTTGGGAAGGATAGGAGCAGTTTCTATCTGCAGGCTGTATCTCCATCCTTAGCATTCAGTTGGGTGTTCTCTGTCACTTCCCCTTCAGTTGGGGCAAGAGTGTCTTAAAAGGCTTTCTTCAGTGCCTCGAAAGCCTTGCCACCTCCATAAGGTTTTCAAAAGGGAATTTTCATGGACATTTCTTTATTTGCTATTAAAGTAGAGCATTTTGTTCAAGTATTAACTAACCATTTTGATTTCTTCTATGAACACTTTGAGTCATTGGCCCATTTCTGATTAGTTATAAGTGGTTTTTAACTGATTTTTTAAGTTGTCTTCATGTATTTTCCCCTACCTAACATCAGCATGGTGTTCGCCTATAATCCTTCTTTTGCTTTGTCCTGCTTTTACTTTCGTCCTCATTACCTTCAGGTCATCTGAAATTTTATTTGGTGTAGGGTATGGGATGGGGCTCTACGCTGTTGCCCCTCTGAGGAATACTAAGTGAACTGGCATACACAGTTGAGTCCTTCCCATCCCATTGGGCTGTGACTTTTTTTTTTTTTTTTTAAGTGATGTGTTCAGTTTTTATATCCATTGTAGTCTTTTTAGGGTCCCGGGTTCAGTTGCATTTTACATCGATGGTAGTGACTCTCCAATAAAATTTTGTTGTAATTTTTGAATAGCTTTATAGAAGTGTAATTTAAATACCATAAAATGCACCCACAGGAAGTATATAATTCAGTGGTTTTTAGTGAATTTATAGACTTGTGCAATCATTACCACATACCCCATTTTAGAATGTTCTATAATCCCAAAAGTCTCCCTCCTACTGATTTACAGTTTGTTCTGGCTCCCTCCTCCCAGCTCCAGGAAACCAGTGATCTGCTTTCTGTCTATAGATTTGTCTTCTCTAGATATTTCCTATAAGTGGAGTCCTACAACATATCATATTTTGTGTCTGGCTTATTTCAGTTAATGTGTTTTTGAGGCTCATTCATGTTGTTTGTGCATCCGGAGGTCATTCCTATTCCTGAGTCCTGTTCTGTTGTACAGTGTGCCACTTTGTTGAGCATTTGTCTTGTTTCTGTTTTCTTTTTTTTTTTTTTTTTTTTTTTTTTTTTGCTTTTATGAATGATGTTGCTGCAAACATTACCATACATGTCTTTGTGTGGACATGTTTCCATTTCTCTTGGGTAGATTAGTAGGAGTGGAATTGCTGGGTCACATGGTAAGTTTATGTTTGCCTTTTTAAGAAACTGCTAAACTGTTTTTGTAAAGCGGTTGTACCATTTCACAGGTTCCAGTTTCTCCATATCCTTGTCCACACTTGGTGTTACCTGTCCTTTTGAGTATATCTTTTTTTTTTTTTTTAAGATTTTATTTATTTATTCATGAGAGACACAGAGTGAGAGAGAGAGAGAGAGGCAGAGACATAGGCAGAGGGAGAAGCAGGCTCCATATAGAGAGCCTGATGCAGAACTCGATCCCAGGACTCCAGGATCATGCCCTGGGCCGAAGGCAGGCTCTAAACCACTGAGCCACCCAGGAATCCCCTGGCCTTTTGATTATATCCATTCTAGTGGGTGGTGAGAAGTATCTCATTGTGGCTTTAATTTGCATTTTCCTTGTAACTAATAATGCTGAGCATTTCATATGTTTATGCATCATTCATATATCTTCTTTGGTGAATGTCTACTCATTTTTTTGCCCCTTGCGAATTAGGTTGTCATTTCATCATTGAGTTGTAAGAATTTTTTTTTTAATTTTTTTTTTTTTTTTAAGAATTCTTTATATATTCTTGGTACATGTCCCTGATCAAGTATATAATTTGCAGTATCTTCTCCTAGTTAGTTTGCCTCTTGTTTTTTGCCTTAGTGGTGTCTTTTGAAATGCAAAATTTTAAAATTTTAACGAAATCCAGTTTATCAAATTTTTTGTTGTTCATGCATTGTGCTTTTGGAGTTTTATCTAAGAACTCTTTGAAGTCACTTAGATTTTTCTTCTGTGTTTTCTAGAAGTTTTGTAACTGAAGCATTAAAGGTCATAGTTGAGTTGATGGCTATGGTCTGAGATATAGGTCTAAGATTTTTTTTGTGTGTGTGATATTCACTTTATCCAGCACCATTTGATGAAAAGACCACCCTTCCCTACTTTTTTTTTTTTTTTTTAAGAGTCTATTTATTCAAGAGAAACACACACAGAGGGGGCAGTGACACAGACAGAGGGAGAAGCAGGCTCCCTGTGGGGAGCCCAATGTGAGACTCTATCCCGGGACTTCAGGACCACGCCCCAAGCCAAAGGCAGACACTCAACTGCTGAGCCACTCAGGCATCCCAACTATTCCCTGCTTAAGATAGTCTTGGCACTTTTATAAGAAATTGGTTGACCATAAATGTTAGGGTTTGTTTCTGCCTCTCACTTCTTTTTTTTTTTTTTTTTTTTAAGATTTTATTTATTTATTCATGATAGTCACAGAGGGAGAGAGAGAGAGAGAGGGAGAGAGAGAGAGAGGCAGAGCGAGAAGCAGGCTCCATGCACCGGGAGCCTGACGTGGGATTCGATTCCGGGTCTCCAGGATCGCGCCCTGGGCCAAAGGCAGGCGCCAAACCGCTGCGCCACCCAGGGATCCCTGCCTCTCACTTCTATTCTATTAATCTTCATGTCTGTCTTTTTGCCACAACCACTTTATCTTCATTGTTGTAATTTATAATAAGTTTTGAAATTAGATAGTGTTACTCCTCTGGTTTTGTGGCTTTCATTGTCTATTCTAGATCCTTTATGTTCCTATGTAAATTTTAGTGTCAGCTCATTGGTTACTCCAAAAATATTTGCTGGAATTTTTACTGGATTGTGTTCAATCTGTATATTGATTTGGGGAGAATCACAGCTTAACAGTATTTAGTCTTCTGATTCATACTCATGGAATGTTTCCATTTATTCGTATCATTGATTATCTCTTAGCCGTGTTTGTGGTTTTCAGTGTTCAGTTTTTATACTTTATTTGCTAAATTTAGTTTTGAAGATTTTTCTTTGCATGCTATTATGAATAGAATTGATTTCTTAGTTGTATTTTTGGGTACTTTATTGCGATTACATGAAAATACAGCTTCTTATATTGGTTTTGAAAAATAATGGTCATATATATATATATAAACTTGCTGAACTCATACTATTTATTCTGATAGTTTTGGGTTTCTTTTTGTAGATTTTTTAGGATTTTCATATATAGGATCTCATCATGTTTAATAAATAATGACAGATTTACATCTTCCTTTCCCATTTGTGTGCCTTTAATTTCTTTTTCCTTGCTGTATTCCATTGGCTGGATCCTTCAGTACAGCATTGAATAGAAGTGTTGAGAGCAGACATCCTTGCCTTGTTCCCTTTTCTGGTAATGCATTTAGTCTATCACTACTGTTAGCTGAGGGTTTTTGTAGATGCTCTTTATCCAGTTGAGTACATTTTCTTCTATTTTGTCTCACATTTTTTGTCTATTAACTTGGTTGTCTGGTTTATTTTTTTTTTTTTATTTTTTTTAAAAACTCCATGAGAGGTTTTTTTTTTTTTTTAAGGATTTATTTATAATAGAGAGAGAGAGACAGACAGGAGGAGGAGGGAGAAGCAGGCTCCATGCCGGGAGCCCGATGCAGGACTCGATCCCAGGACTCCAGGATTGCGCCCTGGACCAAAGGCAGGCGCCAAACTGCTGAGCCACCCAGGGATCCCCATCTGGTTTATCTTTTATCTATTAATATGACTTACGTAAATTAATATTTGGATGTTAAGCCAAACCTTGGATTCCTAGGATAAGCCCTACTTTATCTTGTTCTAGAATCTTTTCTGTATATTGCAGTGTTGCTGCTATTTTGTTGAGGACTTTTGGGTCTCTATGCATGAGATACTAGTCTGTAGTTTCCTTGTGACATCTTTGTCTGTTTTGATGTGGTTAACATTGGCCCTACAGAATGGATTGGAAAATGTTCCCTTCTCCTGTACTTCCTGGAAGAGTTTGTGAAGGGTTGGTATTAATCATATTTGGGGGTGCCTGTGTGGTTTAGTCAGTTAAGCATCTGCCTTTGGCTCAAGTCAAGATCTCAAGGTCCTGGGGTTGAGCCCCACATCGGGCTCTCTGCTCAGTGGGAGTCTACTTTTCCCTCTCTCTCTCTCTCTCTGTACATACTCTCTCTCTTAAGTAAATAGATATAGTCTTTTTAAAAATCTTAATATATTTGTTAGAACTCATCAGTGAAGCCATCTGCCCTGGCCTTTTCATTGTGAGATTTTTATTTACTGATTCAATTAACTGTTAAAGATTTTTTTTCAAATTTTTTCAAATTTTTTCTTGATTTTAGTAATTTGTATCTTTCTAGGAGTTTGTTTCATCTTAATTATTTGTTGGCATAAAGTTACTTATATTTTTTCCTTATATTTCTGTGGATTTGGTAGTGATATCTGTTTAATTGCTCATTTTGGTGATTGAGTAATTTGTCTTTCATTTTTTGATGGTCAGTCTAAGCTTAGGTTATTCATTCAAGACCTTTTTTCCTAGTATACTTGTTTAGAGCTATAATTTCCCTCTAAGCACTGCTTAAACTGCAAGCCTATAATTTTATTTTTATTTTTTGAGAGAAACAGAGACCAGGATGGGAGGGCGCCGAACTATAGGGACCCGCAGACTCCACACTAAGCATGGAGCCTGACGTGGGGCTCCATCTCATAACCCTGAGATCATGACCTGAGCTGAAACTAAGAGTTGGCTACTTACCCAACTAAGCTGCCCAATTCCCCATGCCTGTAAATTTTGATGTGGTGTTTCTATTTTCATTCAGTTCAAAATATTTTGTAATTTCCCTTGTGGTGGTGGTGTTTTTCTGACGCAGGCACCTCTCATTTTAGTTTTTTTTAATTTATCGAGACTTGGGATGCCTGGGTGGCTCAGTGGTTGAGCGCCTGCCTTCGGCCCAGGGCATGATACTGGAGTCCTGGGATGGAGTCCCACATCAGGCTCCCTGCGTGGAGCCTGCTTCTCCCTCTGCCTGTGTCTCTGCCTCTCTTTCTCTGTGTATCTCTCATGAAGAAATAAATAAAATCTTTTAAAAAATAATAATAAAATAAATTTATCAAGACTCATTTTATGGCTCAGGATTGTGGGGAATGTTTCATGTTCACATGTTCTACATTCTTTGGGTGTAGTGTTCTGTGTATGATAGTTGAGTTGTGTTGGTGGATAGTGTTGTTCAGGTCATGTATACCCTTTCTAATTTTGTTTAGTTCTATTGTTGAGTAGGAAGTAGTAAAATCTACAGCTGTTTTTGTTGAATTATCTATTTCTCCTTTCAATTCTGTCAGATTTTGCTTCATGTATTTTCATGTTCTGTTGATACAAATACTTAGTTGTTATTATATCTTCCTGATGTATTTGATATTTTATCATCATTAAATATCTGTCTCTGTGTCTAGTAATACTTGTTTTATAGTCTGTTTTGTCTGGTGGTTAGTATAGTCCCTCCAGCTTTTATATGGTTACTGTTTCTTATGGTATATATTTTTCCATTCTGTTATTTCAAACCTATCTGTTCATTTGAATCTGAAAGAGCAGATAGCTAGATCTTGCTTTTTAAATCTAGTATGACAGTGCCTGCCTTTTGATTGTGTTTCAGGCTGTTCATGTTTAATGTAATTATTGATATGACTGTGTTTACATTTGGCTATTTTATCTCCTGTTCTTTTTTTGTTCCTCTGTTCCTTCTTTACTGCCTTTTTCTCTTTTTTAAGATTTTTATTTTTTTAATCTTGAGAGACACAGAGACGCAGGCAGAGGGGGAGAGTCAGGCTCGAGCCTGATGTGGAACTTGATCCCAGGGCCGGAGATCACGCCCCAAGCCAAAGACAGATGCTCAACCGCTAAGCCCCCCAGGCATCCCACTGCCTTCTTTTGTGTTAAATAGTTTTTACTGTATCATTTTATTCTGTAAGTTTTCATTATTACTATACCTTTTTAGTTGTTTGCCTCATAGTTTCTCTGGGGATTACAAAATGCATTTTATCACAGTATACTTCAGATTAATGCTAGCTCCATTCTGGGAGAAAATAGAAATTCTGCTTCAATCTAGTTCTGTTTGCAGGGGCAGCCCAGGCGGCTCAACATTTAGCACCGCCTTCAGCCCAGGGCCTGATCCTGGAGACCAGGGATCGAGTCCCAAGTCAGGCTCCCTGCATAGAGCCTGCTTCTCCCTCTACCTGTCTTCTCCCTCTACCTGTCTCTCTCGCGCACGTGCGCACTCTCTCTCCCTCTTCTCTCTCTGTGTCTCTCATGAATAAATAAAGTCTTTTAAAAAAAATCTAGTTCTATTTGCTACCCTTTGTGTTATATGTATACATGATATATCACATATATGTATGATGTATATTTGTATATGTATGTGTACATATAATGTAATAAATATGTATTTCACCTATATTTGCTGTAAACCCAAAAAGCAGTCTTCTGCTTCATACCTCATGTCATCTTATGATTTGTTCTAAATATGTCAGTAGAGGGTAGCTAAGGACAATGGATTTATAGTCTTTTATGTTGACTTATGTATTTATCATTTCTAATGCTCTTGGGGAAAAAAAATAATGCTCTTGGGGTTTGAGTTACTGTCGGCTAGCAACAAATTATCTCAGCCTTGGTAAATCTGGGTTTGTGTTTCTGTAGCTTCGACTTTGGAAGAATAGTTTAATTGAATACAAATTTCTCTGGTGACAGACTTTTTCCTTGTGAATGTGTTATTCCACTGCTTTTTCATCTCCATTTCAAGGGAGAAGTTAGCCATTAATCGTATTGATGCTCCTCTGTACTTGATGATTCAGTTTTCCCTTTCTTGCTTTCAGGATTTTACTGTCGTTGGCTCTTTCTTTTCGGCAAATCGTGAACTCTCTCCTTTGTATTTATTCAACCCTTAGTGTTTGTTCAGCTTCTCAGCTGGGTAGTTTCTTGGTTTTCATCAAATTTGGGAAATTTGTCATTGCTGCCTTTTATGGAGATTCTGTATTTGTTGATTTATTGTGCTTAAAGATGGTTTCCCTTGGTTCTTTGAATGTATTTATGATAATCGTTGCTTCAAACATTATATACTAAGTTCACCATCTGGGAACAGAAACAGGCTCAGTTGCTTTTCCCCTGAAGCCACACCACACTTTCCCTTTTGGCTCACCTTGTAGTGTTGAGTGGAAGCCTGTTCTTAGCTCCATTGGATTCAGACTCCCACTCCTGGGTGGTGGTTTTGCTAGTGGTGTTTATTTAGTAACTTACTTGGCTGAATCTGTGGAATTCTTGCCACAATGGTGTCTCCTACCTTTGGTGTCTCTGCTCAGTTTATTTTCTTGGTTTCATACTCCTTTTTATTTTTAAGCCTGGCTTTCTAGGAAGAGGCCACGTTTCTTTGTAACTTAGTAGTCATCCAATGATTGGGCAGTGATTGTGCTCAGACATCCTGAGCCAATAAAGCTTCTGTCTCTGATGGATCAAGGTATATAAAGGAACACGTTCCAAGTTCAGGCCATCTACAGGTCACCCCTGGCTTTTCCTTTCTGTAAGGCCCTTTTTCACTTTTCTCTGCATATAGTCACAGGCTTAGCCAGTAATTTGCTTTCCCAACCAAAGCAAAACTGAGAACCTCACTGACATATCAACAGTGCCACTGGCTAGTATGGGCCTTGCCCGCTGCCACAAAATGACTGAGTCCCCGTCAGCTTCAGCCGCCAGTGCTCTTGACTTGGCCTTCCTGGCAGAACCTTGAAGATACAGCTGGGGGTAAAGAGAGATTAAGGCGGTCCCAAGTAAAACTGCTACCATCTCCCACTCTTCTTACCCAAGCTCCAGCAGTTTTTCAAGCATTAATGCTTCTCAGACTCCTAGAGCTCTGAAATGGTTGCCTTTGCCCGTTTTGTCTGGCTTCAAAAAGATGTTTTCTCAAGAGACTGTTTGTGGATTTCTTCACTCAGACTTAGCCAGAAGTCCTACCCCTATTTTAATTCCAGATGTGGTAATATCAGCTAGGATCATAAATCTGTACCAATTATGATTTTTTTGGTCCAAAATGTTTGTGCTATTATCACCTATTCATTATTCTAAATCATTTATAAAATCATTTTGCATGCTCCAAGGAATATCCCATGGGATTTTGATTGTAATTATTTAGAGAATTCCAGATACCTTTTAGTTTTATAGCAGTCTCATTATACATAAAGATAACCTATTGGCACTTTGTGTGATTTACCCAGGAATACAAGAAGAGTTTAACATTGAGAAATGCATTCCTGTGTGTTTTATCAGTATGTCCCACAAAATCCCTTTACCATCTGCTCATTGAAGGCTGAAAAATCCCTTTAATGAAGAACAACACTTGTAAACCTAATATACAAGTTGATAGAAAACCTTGCAGTAAACCAGCATGGCTGTTCTCACCACCATTATTGGATATAGTGTAGACATTTTAGCCTTGTTGTTAAAGCCAGAAGTAAATCAAGAGCACAAATCCTGAAAATTGGCTCTAAAAGGCTTCTTTCTGTCTTAGAAAATCCAGGAGAACCAAGTGAAAAACTGCTTTGAGTTGGTCAGGCAAGGAATAAGCATGGGAGTATGGATTTTGTGATGGGAAGCGTGGTGCATGAGGAGTTTGCTGTTAGTAAAAAGAAGGCAATACTGAGATAGCTTTAAAAAGAAGTATCTGTGCTCCATGCCAGGCAAACTGAAAATCTTAAACTGACCAATTAAGGAAGAGGCAAAGAAGAGGCATGATACATTCCAGGATAGTAAGAGGGCATGAAAACAGCACTCAATTCCAAAAGTATGTTCTTCCCCTGGGAGCCCTGTGCCTGCCCCTGTGTGCAGTGGCCTAAGGTGACGCGACCTTGTATCTTGGTAGGAGGAGGAGGAGGAACAGCCGCAGCCAGCACAGCCTCCCAACCTGCCCGTTGAGGAGAAGAAGAAGATTCCAGATCCAGACAGTGATGACGTCTCAGAGGTGGATGCCCGGCACATCATTGAGTAAGGCATCCCTCTGCGGCCTCCTCCTGTGCCAGCTTCCTCAGGGCAGCTTCAGCAGGACTGTTAGAATCGTGCCCCCTTCTGGATGGCCCTCACCAGTGTCCAGCCAGCAGACATTGTGGACTACACAGACCGAATTGATTTACTTCAGATTTCATTGCTTTTTGTAGGCATTGAATATTCCATCCATTCACATGGTTCATCTTGTGTTTGAGAGATAGTTGGAGATATAGCAAAAACCATCTCACTCTTGTTCCCCAGGGCCCCTGACCCTACTCCCTCCCAGAAGGAAACTATTTCCAGCGCGATCTGTCTTCAGAGAGATTTTGTGCAACAAGCAAACGTGTATATATTTTTCTTCTTACTTGTGTACATGTATCCAGGTACACTTTTCTGCCCCTGGATTTTTTCATTGAAAGTTTTCTCTCAGAGGTGACACTGTACACAGAGTGTCGTCCATGCAGCGTGGTGTGTTATGCTGTTCTGTATGTGCGTGTGTCCCTAGTGACGGCCATTCACATTATTTCTCATCTTTTGCTCTTGTAAGCACAAGTACAGCTAATATACTGATTTCATCATTGCTTACGGTACAAAGTTAATGGATACTCTTAAAAAAAAAATAGAGGATTGAGAGCTGTATACACTATAGGTATGAAAGCAACCCTAGAGCAAACATGCAGTCCTTTTAAATCATCATAGATGGGGAAAATTCCACTAAACTCACTGAAAGTTTCTCAAAATGTAAAGAGTCCACAGCACAGCATGAAACAATATGGCTGAAGTTGGATCACCTATATCTGCCATATTTATAAAACGTAGCTTTTCTTTTTAAATTTTAAAAAATTTTATTTATTTATATAAGAGAGAGAACAAGAGAGAAAGCACAAGTGAGGAGAGGGACAAACAGATCCCCGCTGAGAAGGGAGCCTGATGTGGGGTTTAATCTTAGGACCCAAGCCAAAGGCCTAACCAACCAAACCACCCAGGCACCCCCAAAACATGGATAGTTTATTATTATTATTATTTTTTAAGACTTTATTTATTTATTCATGAGAGACACCGAAAGGGAGAGAGAGGCAGAGACACAGGCAGAGGAAGAAGCAGGCTCCATGCAGGGAGCCCAATGTGGGACTCGATCTGGGGACTCCAGGACCACATCCTGGGCTGAAGGCAGGCGCTAAACCACTGAGCCACCCAGGGGTCCCATAACACGGATAGTTTAAAGTCATTTTTAAAAAATAATTCCATTTTGGATCTTAAAACAGCCATACTATAAATGATTCTGGTTTTGTGTGAGGCTGTGCTATGTGCATTTTCTCTCTATGCTCATGAGTACCCAGGAGAGGGCAGGCTATAGGACCAGCCTCTAGCTGAAAGAAGCACTCTGTGCTGTGGCAGTGACCTAATTCCTGATCTGGGACGGTGGGGTTGGGATCCATGAGTCTAGTCTTGGGCCCCCTTGGATTAGTAGTTGTGGCCTGGCCTACCCTCAGACTCTCTTGACTACACTTAAGCTTATTTTATGGCTCAGGCCATGGTTCATTGGGCAGAAAGGGCAACTCGGCAGAGGCTTGTGTCAGAAGCACATTGTCACAGATAGGTACGGGTGTCCTCACACAGTGCTTCCATCTTGCTCCCAGGAATGCCAAGCAAGACGTTGATGATGAGTATGGCGTGTCCCAGGCCCTTGCTCGGGGCCTGCAGTCCTATTACGCTGTGGCCCACGCTGTCACTGAGAGAGTGGATAAGCAGTCGGCACTTATGGTCAATGGTGTCCTCAAACAGTACCAGGTAAGGCTGGAGGAGGTGCATCCACACAGCAGTGTTAAGGTTCTCCGGTGTTGGGTGGCTGATGAAGCCACATTCCAGTCTTTTCTTTGGACACTCGCTCTTCCCCTCTGAACCTCTGTTTCCCTGTCTGGGAAGCAGGGACCCAATCTGTTAGCTTTGCCTCCAGGAGAGGATGAAATTATGCACTCAGTCAGTGTCTGCTGGGTGTATACCAGGCTGAATAGGAGGCTGCTACACCTTTACTTTTCATCCCTTAACAACCCTGTTTATTTTATTATTTTTTAAGATTTTATTTATTTCTTTATTTATGAGAGACACAGAGAGAGGCAGAGACATAGGCAGAGGGAGAAGCAGGGTCCATGCAGGGAGCCTGACATGGGACACGATCCTGGGTCTCCAGGATCGAGCCCTGGGCTGAAAGTGGCGCTAAACTGCAGAGCCACCTGGGCTGCCCAACAACCCTGTTTAGTAGGTGCTTCCATCTCTGCATTCGATGGGGGGACAGTGAGGAGCAAGGAGTGCAGCGATTCCTCAAAATCACACAACTCCGGTGCGGCCAAGCCAGGATGGAGCCCAGCCTGGGCACAGAGGTGCTCGGTGCATGGTCCCTGGAGCCCTGCAAAGTGTTGGTGACGCCAGGGGGCTTAAATGTCAGGATCCAGCAGCCATGCTTCCTGGTCCCCCTTCCAGGTAGAAACTTAAGGTTTTTGAATGTGTACCAGAAAAAGAGATTATGTAGACATATCACCAGCATAGCAGTCCTGTGATTTTGAGTGATTGCTGAGGATGAGGCCAAGAAACAGGAGTGGGCTGGTTGAAAGCAAACTACCCAAAATCCCCATAGCCACAGGCGGTATGTGGCTGGCACAGTCTCATGCCTGTCTGTGCTGAGTCTCCGCAATGCAGGGAATGCTCTTATACCCGACTTGGGCTTCAGTCCTGGCCCCTTGCCTCCCCTTGCAGATCAAAGGCTTGGAGTGGCTGGTGTCCCTATACAACAACAACCTGAATGGCATCCTGGCTGACGAGATGGGCCTGGGAAAGACCATCCAGACCATCGCTCTCATCACATACCTCATGGAGCACAAGAGGATCAACGGGCCCTTTCTCATCATAGTACCTCTCTCGTAAGTGGTCTCACCCCTGGGGCTCAGGTTCATTATTGCCTCTTTAAAGACTGCATTTCCAAATACAGTACCATTCTGAGGGGACATGGGGGGTGGGGGACATACCTCGGGCCCCCGCATGCCGCCTCTGGTTTCAAGGGGCAGGATAGGAGAAGAGTGGATGAGGAAGTGCCCACCCATCATCCCTGTTGGGACTGCTCTCACAAAATGACCTTGAGGTCCCCTTCAAGTTCCCCAAGCAGTGTATTCTGCCCAAGGTGCCACAGGAGCTAGACAAACTCCTGCTAGCAGAGTGGAGCAGAGCCACTTGAAATATCCTTAACTGTTCCTGCCTGAGGCACTGAGGCCTCTGGTCCATGTCCCAATCTGAGCACAGCAACCCCAATATTAATTGTGCTAGGATCTGAGTCCTCCAACTGAGTTCCATAGAGGCTCTTGCTCACCACCTTGTGGCGCTGTTGGCCTCCTCCTTCCAGCAGGCAGTCCTGAGGGGACCAAGATTGATCAGCCACCATGGGCATTCCTCTTCCAAGCTCAACACTGCCACATTATGGTTCACCTGCCCTAGAGTTTTTTTTTTTTTTTTTTTCTTTATGATAGTCACACAGAGAGAGAGAGAGAGGCAGAGACACAGGCAGAGGGAGAAGCAGGCTCCATGCACCGGGAGCCCGACGTGGGATTCGATCCCGGGTCTCCAGGATCGCGCCCTGGGCCAAAGGCAGGCGCCAAACCGCTGCGCCACCCAGGGATCCCTGCCCTAGAGTTTTTCTAGAAGTCCTGAGATTAGCTCTCATTGACCCAGCTTGAGTTTCACGTCATACCCCAAACCATTCACAGGCCTGGGGTATGATCTACCCTAATGTGGCCAGGCCTCTGTAGTCTGCACTTGGCCTGGCCTTGGAGAGAAACATACCCTACCCCCACTCCCATCCTCACCCCCCACCTTCTATCAGCACTCAGCAATGACCACTTCATCCTCAAATCAGCTGTCCAGGGGGAGAACAGGAAGCTGAGTGCTCATACCCAGATCCGACAGGAAATCCTCTCCTGCTTTTAAGATGGCCAGGCCACCAGAAGCCATATAGCCAGGCTGGAGGGTCCCAGAACTCTCCCATAATTTACTTGGAGAAATTTATTTCTTCTGTCTGCCTTCCCTCCATCATGGCCGTGGAAATTTGGCTGCCCTGCTGGGAACAAATGTGCATGGATAGAGAACTGCTTGCATAGAGTGACAGAAGGTCCCAGGCTGAGGACAGATGGCCTTGCTGTCTCCTCCTTCATAGGCAGACCAAACTTCCCAGCTTTCTACCACACTTGCCCCATGTATCGTCTCCTGGCCGACCAGTTACTGAAGTCCCACTTCTTAGCTCCTGTTTCCCCTCCCCAAGTGTGGAGTTTGGCTTCCTTTCCACCAGAATATTCACTGCAGCGTGTTCCCCCATAGCATAGCTCTTTTTGTTTGTGACTTTTCATTTTGAAAGTATTTCACTTAGAAACAGTTACAAAAATAGAATATTTTCAATATTCCTTTTTCCTGGCCTCACACATCTTTCCTCAACTCCAAGACAGTTACAAAGACAGCCGGTCCCCGTGAGGTGGTGCCCGCCAGTTTCCCCATGTAAACCCAGGAGTTTTCCTTTGTCATTCATAAGTGCCTGATGATAAGGCACTTGGAGACCATGGGAAGGTCCCATTCGTCATCATCCTCTGCCCAGAGATTGCCGCATCTGTCATAAGAGTCTGACTTGAGACCCCTTTCCCTGTGGGAAGGGCGATGATGGCTTGCTTTCCACTGCTCCTCCCACATGTGTGGAGATCCACTCTAAGGAAGAACTGTGCCTTCTCTCTGTGTTCATTTGTTTGTGTGACTCTATCTGAAAATGACAGAATGGTCACATTAATTATTTTGTTGCTTAAGCTGTCCCAGATTTGGCTGGGGGAGATCCTTCTCGTTGGTTTCCTGTTTCCGGGTTCCGTGTCCCGGTCATTGTATTGTAGTTGGGGTTTTTTTGCTTTTTTGTTTTTTTAATTCATGATAGACACAGAGAGGCAGAGACACAGGCAGAAGAGAGAAGCAGGCTCCCTCTCTTGGGGAGACTGATGTGGGACTTGATCCCAGGACCCTGGGATCATGATCTGAGCTGAAAGCAGATGCTCAACTGACTGAGCCACGAAAGTGCCTTGTTGTTTGCTTTGGAAGAGTTTTAGCTTTATAGAAAAGCTGTAGAAGTGCTACCGAGGGCTCTACATGTCCTCCCTCCCCCAATTCCCCTGTTGATAACATCTTACATGACTATGGTACATTGGTCACAATTCAGGAACCAGCCTTGACACATTACTTTTAAATAAGCTCCAGACTTTATTCAGCTTTCACTACTTTTCTCCCAGTGTCCAGTTCCTCTCAGGGTCCCATACTGCATTTAACCTTCTGTGGTCTGGGAGCGCTCCTTGCTCTCCATGTTTTTGTTGACCTTGATGATTTCAAGGAGGACAAGTCAGGTGTTTTCTAGTATGTCCTCCAGTCTGGGTACATCTGGTGATTTTCTCATGCTTGGACAGGATGGTGGGCTTAGGGGCCAAAGGGCACAGGGCAGGAAGGGCCCCTGTCATGACATCATTTCAGGGGCAGTTACTGGCAGTGTGCCTTGTCTCTGGTAATGTGACCTGATCATGTGGTTGAGATCCTGCTTGTCAGGTGTCTGCACTTTGAAGTTAATTTTTCTCCCCCTCATACTGTATTGCAGAATAGTCCCTAAGTTCAGCACCCATATAAGTGGGCAATTGAGCTCTACCTCCTTGAGGGGCAAATAGCTCTATTTTAAATTCTTTAGAATTTTTCTGTACAAAAGATACATCTTTTCCCCATCTATTCATTTATTTAATCATTTATATCCATGGATGTTTCTTTATACTTTGGTCGTAACACCAAGACTAATTTATCTTGTTCTCAGGTCATTCCAGGGTTAGCCATGGGGAGCTTTCAGTTGGTTACTTTGTCCCTTTGACATGACCCCATCATCATGGGGTTTTAGGACACTTAGTTGCTTTTTTGGCACCCAAAGATGCCCCCAGCTCCACTTGTACATTTCATGTCTGAGGCCTAGATTCAGCCATTTCTCTAAGAAGCACTGGTTTCTCTTCCTAGAGAACAGTATTAGAAACTAAGGGCTGGGTGCTTGGTGTGCCCCTTGCTTCTGAAGTGTCCTCATTAGCAGGCCCTGTCAACAGATAGCACTTGGAAATAAATGTATGTATTTATCTAATGTGATTTGTGTCTAGTCATGTCTAACAGCTGTCTCTGACTCAGCTAGAATCTCAGAGCTCTTTCCAGCTCTTTCTTTGTTCATTCACCCATGCGTATGGCTGCGTGTACATTATAGCACTTTCCAAATAGTCTGCGTGAAACAACTTTACCAACTAGAGCAGTGTTTCAATCCAGTTCTTTTTGGCTTTTAGCATAGTTTCCCATCAAAATATCTTTTCCCAAGATTTTTTAAATTGGCTTCAGTGAAGTTATGCCATGTGTTGATTAACCATGTCCCACCCAGACAGAGGTCTAGTCCATAGAATGTCATTTCCTCCAGGCCAGAAGAGTTCCTTTTGCCCTAGAGAGCAGTTTTAGACTTCAAGTGTCCAGCTGTCTCATCATCTGTTGAGACAACTGTCCACCATGAGTTTGCTTGTCCTGCCTCCCACTAGACTCTGTCTCCTAGCCTCTCTCCTCAGCCTCCCATGCCCCACTGACTCTCGTGGCTCTTCTCCCCTCCTATTACAGATGTTCCCCACACCTCATATTTTGGTCCTCAGTGTCTTTCTTGGTGCCCTGTCTGCCATTGCTCCATACAATAGAATCCAGACTTCAGTGACTGCACCAGGGCAATCTGGCTGATCCTCACTAATGCCTCATTTGAGGTAGGCCCAGTGGCTCCAAGATGCCAGGATGCAGGGTTCTAGAGTTTTTTTCTCAGGCGCCCTTAATATATGACTTCTGCTCTTTAGCTTATTGTGGTTGCAAGATGGCCTCACTGCCTCCATTGTTTCATCTGGGCTCCCAGGGTGCTGGACAGGGCAAAGGCAGTTGATTATTCCCCCCACCCCCCGCACCCACCCCACTCCAGCCTCCTTTGAGAGCTTTCCCGTACTTTCACCTCAGCAATTTAAGCTTCATCTCATTGGCTCCAACTACATCTAGCTGGTTGGCCCTGCCTGCTGAGGAGCCTAGGAGCTAGGGGTTTGAGGTGAAGACAGCACCACCCTCAGTGGAGCTTCTTGCAGTGGGGACCTGGGTGAGCTACAAGCAATCTCTGCCACTCAGGCTTTGAGTCCTGTCTTTACGTACTACCCAGACTAGACTTTTTTAGTAAGTTCCCTTTCTCACCGAATACTGGATATCCTGGTATTTCTCTGGGAACTCACCCCCTGGGAACTTGGCCTTATCATCACCGTCACCGGAGGCTCTGTCTCTTGTCCCAGGTGAATTGTTTCTCCTCATCTACCTTCCACTTCTCCTCACACCTGGTCACTGCCCATTTCTCTTTCTCTGTGCCCTTCCTGGCCACACTCATCTCACAGAGGAGCAGAAGAGTCTGCATTCCTGCCCTGCATCCAGTCCTCCAGCCCACCTGCCCGAGGCCAGCGTGCTCTCACCATCTCCATTGCCTCATACTGGGCAGAAATCTACAGTGGCTGGCCATTTGTATTTCAGGATGACACAGAGAACCTGAGGTGTCCCCTGTGCTCCCCAATCTCCTCAGCATACGCTCCAGCATGGCTCCAAGTCTGAAATGAGGCACCGTGAGTCCGTGGGTTTCCTGGCAGCAGGCCCACAGTGTATGGAATGTTCTCAGAGCTGTCTGGGACCCCACAGCTGAGACAGGACTGGTCTCCCAAGTTCAGTTCCTGGATCTTGGCCTTCTGCAGTCGCCTGGCTATTGCCACCCTAGCAGTAGCTGCCCCTGTACCTGCTACTCATCAATGTGTGTCCCTGGTCCTCTTACCCAGGGCGTCACCCCATCCTTCCCCCATACGGCCTATTAGTTGGCCATTCTTAGCATCACAGCCAAATCGGCCTTGTGCCCCAGTGGACATTGGCATAGACTGGAGCTGTAGTTGAATGAATTAGAACCTGACTGTCCCTTCCTTGTTTCCATCAGCACGCTGTCAAACTGGGCATATGAATTTGACAAGTGGGCCCCCTCTGTGGTGAAGGTGTCTTACAAGGTACGTCATGGCCTGAAGGGGAGGACATGCGTGAGGGCAGGCAGGACTGGGGAATACAGATAAGCAAAGAGGGAGGTCCACTTGCATGAATAGTATGATGTATATGCACCCGTTTTCCTGTGTTATACACATGGGATCATACTCTTCATACATGCTTTGGATCACTTACTTATTTGAGAGTAATGCTGCTTTTTTAAATGATCACATGGACTCAGTTCATGGAATCTGGTGATATCAGTGCATTCGCTGGAAGATTTTGTTATTGGCACCTGAGCTTTAGTTAAAACCCATTCGTGTAGGATGGCTTAACGAGTACACCCATGTTCTGTAGGATGTGGGACTTCTGGGCCGTACCTAGACCGATTTAGCCCGTGAGGCAGAGACTGATAGTACCTATTATCTTAGTGGGGATACTGAGGCAGAAGGAGCAGCCCTCATGCAGCCACTTAGTGACAGAGCCAGGTTGTGTCTGTGGCTGCCAGGCTCTTGGTATGAGGCACTTCGCCCTGTGCTGTGACGCTCTCTGCCGCATGATGAGGAGAAGGGAGTCCCGACGCCAGGAACAGTGTTTGCAGGGAGAACTTGTTGCATTTAAAGAGCTAAGGATAGTTCTGCTGGCAAGAGCTTATGGGATCCAGTGATGCTCAGACTGGAATGTGAGTGTGGAGAAAGCACCATGTGTACATCCTGGGGCCATGGACACATGGGTCAGGAGTTTGGAACTGGGGAGGAACAGACCAGGTTTGCTAATTGGGGAAAAGCCGAACTTCAGGGAATAGTCACATAGGCCGCACCCGCACAAGAGGCCTTGAGGTGGAGGCCCTGGTTTCCAGCTAGGAGGCCTGAGAGGAGCCTGGGGCAAAGGAGGGAGCTAATTGGCCACTGAGACCAGTACAGCTATAGAGCAGGCTGCATGCTTCCCAGAGGCCCGAGCTGCCCGTGGCCCACATGCCTTCCCCTTCTCCTTGCAGTTGCATTTTGCGTGTCAGGGTTAGACGACAGGCCCAACAGCCTTGCCTGGTGCCTTTCCATGCAGCCCTGACCAGGTGTCAGTTACGCGGGCACCGTGGTCCCAGAAGGCTGAGGCGTGCATGCATTCTCTCCCCCACAGGGTTCTCCAGCAGCCAGGCGTGCTTTCGTCCCCCAGCTCCGAAGTGGCAAGTTCAACGTCTTGCTGACAACTTATGAGTACATCATTAAGGACAAGCACATTCTTGCAAAGGTAGTGTGTCTTTGTGTAAAACACACCAAACCTCAGGTGGTCATGTGACATCAGAGAGCACATGATGCAGGGTTATCATATGTATGTCCTCCAGACCAGCTCCTCAGAGCTTCTGCGTAAATATCTGCATCACATATGATGCCTCCTGACTAGCGAGCCCTACCTTCATTGTCTGGCGGGGTTGTGGTGAGGCCAGCCATGTCTCTCTGACTCTGTTGGCCTTGGCCCTTCCAGCCCTGGTAGCTGTGCCACTCCCACCACAGCCCTCAGGACAGCAGCCCACAGAGGAGGTATGATTTTAGCATTCAGAGCGGAGGACTCTGAGGCCCTTTGTCTTCTTTCAGCCTTGGGTTACTGAGCTGGCACACGTTAGTGGGGCTTGTATAGGCCTAGGAGTCTCTTAACTGACATAGTTTGAAGTCAGGCCATCAGTGAATCATTGAGAGTATACCTTGACCCAGATATAAAATAGGCATGATCCCTTGCCTGCAAGAAGGCCATTTTCCTGGTTTGGAGGCTGAAGATGATGCATCTGTTCTGACCGCTAATCATCCAGTAGAGAGAAGGTCAAGTGGTCATTTTTTGTCCCAGGGATGGAGGTGTTCACAAGTTACCTCTCGGGGCTTGGTCATTGTAATGATTTGGGGTGCTTCATATCCATCTCCAAGCATACAGGTACAGGAACAGAGGCCCAGGGAGCTGGGGTCCAGTAAGTAGGCTCTTATCCTCAGGCTCATAGTACAGATACACACATCTGACTTAGGGGAAAGCCTGGCTCATCCCAAGAACAAGGGTCTGAAAATTCTTATCTGACAGTGTCATCATTAATGAACGTCAAGGCCAAGTGACCAGGACTCCTCACGGAAGATGACTGCCTTGCCCCCGTCAGCTCTGCCCTTTTCACTCAGGTGCCTGACATACACTGTCTCACTCAGGCTTCACTGTGCCTGCAGGAGGGGGAAGCTGAAGCACAGAGTAGTTCTGAGGCTCATCATGGGGCCCTACAGACTTAAATCACAATTCAGACCTGGGGTTCCCACCTGCAGACTCCTGCTCATCATGAGGATTGACATGAAGCCCGTGTCATTCAGTCCTGGAGCCAACAGCAGGCTCTGGGCACAGCTCCACCCCCTTGGAGTTCACAGTCCGAACTTAACCTATACCACTTCTGCTTTTAGAGGCACAGCCAAATAGTTGGAAAATGTACCCATTTCTGAGCCACATTCCCTATAGACCCCACCCCCACCCCACAGCCCCAGTACCCTCTCTAATCAGTGAGGGGGTTGTTACTTGGAATATTTTTCTGTGCTACATACTAGCATATGTAATTTCGATAGAAACCAGAGTACTTTTCTGCAGTTTGCATTTTTCACCTGACAGTAGGTCATGGGGATGTCTCTCCTCTGTGTCTGTCTGCACCCCATGCTTCACAGAGACTGTGTTTTCTGGCTTTCATCTGGTGAGCTAGTCCCTTTTGTCAGGGGACCTTGTTACACTCATGTTCCTCACCTGAATATGTTGTTCCATCTGGAGACTTGCCTAATGGTGGGGAGATTCTAGCTGAGATGGAGGCAACCCTGCTGCTGCTTCTCCCTTGACTGCCTGCTCTTGGGCCCACAGATCCGTTGGAAGTACATGATCGTTGATGAAGGCCACCGAATGAAGAACCACCATTGCAAGCTGACGCAGGTCCTTAACACTCACTATGTGGCCCCACGCCGCCTGCTGCTGACTGGCACCCCACTGCAGAACAAGCTCCCCGAGCTCTGGGCACTCCTCAACTTCCTGCTGCCCACTATCTTCAAGAGCTGCAGCACCTTTGAGCAGTGGTTCAATGCGCCCTTTGCCATGACCGGAGAAAAGGTACGAGTGCGTGGCTGGCTCTATGCCAGTGATAGGGCAGGGAAGAAGGGTGCCATGGTGGTGGGGGGCCTCTGTAGAGGAACTGTTCCTTAGGGGACAGTGCCAGGCTCAGCTGGCTTCTCTCAGGGGTCCTCTGAGTGCCTACCACACAGGCCAGGTGTATGCTGGATACCAGAGCTGAAGGCCATGTCTTCATAGAGTTGTGCTGCTTTTGCACCCAGACTGATGGGCAGAGATCAAGAGAGTGAACTCTTGGCAGGGGGGCGGGGGGTCTCTTGGGGCTTTCCTGACCCTGTGCCTTAGGCACAGGGTGGACACAGCAAAGAATATGGCCCCGAGGTAGTGGTGGGGCTAGCAGGGCACAGCAGAGGTCCCCAGGGTCCTGATGGTCCCTTTACAGAATTCGGATTTCACCCTAAGGGCAACAGGAGGCTTAGAGGGAGGGTTTCAGCCCAAGGAACAAGCAATGTGATCAGATTCTATATATTTAAAGAATGCTATGACCAGTGTCTCTCAATGTCTATATGGCTGTGGATGACATTGTCAGCCTGAAAACCAGACTATGGCACATTGGCCATCAGGAGCCAGGTTTTTATTGCTTGATGAAATCCCCAGGTTGGCCCACACTGGGGGTGAGCCTCTTGTGCTGTTGGGGATTGAAGGGATTGTGGCCAGGTGTGATTTCTGTTGAAGGAGGCTAAGTGGCTGGAACCCAGTGACTGAAGAAGGCACAATTGCAGAGGTTGAAGGGGTTTTTTTGTTTTGTTTTGTTTTAAGATTTTTATTTATTCATGAGAGACACAGAGAGAGAGGCAGAGACACAGGCAGAGGGAGAAACCGGCTCCATGCAGTGAGCCTGATGTGGGACTCGATCCCAGGACTCCAGGATCACGCCCTGGGCCAAAGGCAGATGCTCAACTGCTGAGCCACCCAGGCATCCACGAGGTTGGAGGTTAATGAGGAACGTCACTGCCTGCAGTGGCTGGGCTCTCTGGGGCCACTGGTATATCTGGTCCAGGCAGCTAGTTCCTGATTGTTAGGTCCTCTGTAGGCAGGTCCAGGCCAGCTGGGGCCACCTTACTACCATCATCCATGAGGTACCTTTGGCACCAATGGAGACAAAGCCCTTCTGAAGGAGAAACTGTGGCTTTTCCAAGAATCTCAAAAAGAGGAGTCCCCGGTTTTCAGACATCCGGGATCTTCATCCCATCAAATGTTCTTGTTTCATTTCTTTTCAAGTTTAGCAGAAGTTTTAAAGCTCTATGGAGGGATCCCTGGGTGGCTCAGCGGTTTAGCTCCTGCCTTTGGCCTGGGGCATGATCCTGAGGTCCCGGGATCAAGTCCCACATCAGGCTCCCTGCATGGAGCCTGCTTCTCCCTCTGCCTGTGTCTCTGCCTCTCTCTTTCTCTCTCTCTCTCTCTCTCTCTATCATGAATAAATAAATAAATCTTTAAAAAATAAAATAAAATAAAAAAATAAAGCTCTATGGAGAGCTGATCAGAGGACCCAAAGAAGATAAGTTTGGTGTGGTCTGTTTGACTCTTAATTTGTAGAAGTTTAACTTCTTAGCAGAGTAGCAGACACCTTGGGAAAGCAGTGTTTCTTTCCCTCTGTCCCTGCCAGGCTGAAATGAGAGGATTTGGGCTCCTCTAATACAGAGCCCTGCATGAGGACCACCCATTTCACACCAACAATTCTATAAACACGGTGTTCTCCACTTCTTCTCTGGATGTGTTGGCAGGTTTCCAGACACATGACTTTGTATTACTCTTGGGGAAGCGATCAGGTGTCCTGAGTATTTCTTTTCACAAGGCCTGTGGGGCATGGATGGTCCCAGGTCCCCGCAATTGTCTAAAGGAAGAGGGTGCCCCACCAAATGCCGTAAACCATTAGGCAGTGTGAAACGGAGGCGCTGAGGGCCAGGTGACTCTAGATGACTCTATCCATCTCCACATCTCCACCTCCATCCTTTGGTGGTAACCTTGTTTTGCTTGTCTCATGGGGGTCCCAGGTGGACCTGAACGAGGAGGAGACTATTCTTATCATCCGTCGTCTCCACAAAGTGCTGCGGCCCTTCCTGCTCCGGCGGCTCAAGAAGGAAGTAGAAGCCCAGTTGCCTGAGAAGGTAATGGATTGTTTTGAGTGGATGAAGCCTTGGTACAGTGTCACATCAGGTGATGTCCTCCTTCCCAAGGTGGGCCCAGGCAGGTGGCACTCCAGTGATCCACAGTGTATTATATTGTGGCCCTGGTCTTGCTTTAGCATTGTAGTGTCCATGTGACATGGGGACGGCCACTCACACACTCTGGATCTGTAATGTGGATGCAAGTGTGGATTACAGCAGGGAAGCCCCCCTGTTGTCTGTGGGCCAGATGCCTAGGCAGGGGTCCTGTGCAACCACATCTGGCTGTGCTTAGAGGCCATAGGCTGCTCAGGATCCTGCTCACACCACAGGATGGCTCTGGCTTCTTGCTCAGGGTCCCAGTCCCCTAGTTGCCCCCCAGGACACCCTCCTTTCCCTCCAGTTGGGATATAGTACTTGCTGTTTGGTTCCCAGACCGTAGACAACCTTGCAGAAGGTAACCAAGTTGCCTTTTCTGGCCCAGGATGTCCCCTCTACATTTCTCTGTCTCTCTGCACCTGTTTCCCCTTATTCCCTGCCTGTGGAGACCCCTCATCATCATCATCCCCTTATACGCTAAACCAGGCACATATCCTAGGGTACATGTTGCCTCTGAGAGGCTCAAAGACCAGAGATGGGCCCAGGCTGGGCATTAGGATTAGGATCTCTCAGCTCCGTCTAATGTGATGCGTGTCCCCTGCAGGTGGAATATGTCATCAAATGTGACATGTCTGCACTACAGCGAGTGCTCTACCGGCACATGCAGGCCAAAGGAGTGCTGCTTACTGATGGCTCCGAGAAGGACAAGAAGGTTAGCCATGGGCCCTTCCCCTTCCCCATCTGGTTGTCCAAGGCAGGTATGGGGGGCTCAAGTGTATAGTCATTAGCAAAGCCTTATGCTTCCTTGGAGTTTACTGTTGAGGTCAAGGCCCCATCTGGTGATGCTCCCGAGGGCATCAAATAGCTATAGTTAAATAGTAGCTGGTGGGAACAGGCTCATTCGGTAAGGCTGAGGGATCAGGGGTAATGGCTCATCTCCAGGGAGTCCCCCAGGATCCTCCCAGTCTGTCACCATCTGGTGTCCTGTGGTGAATTGCTGCCGGCTGCAGATGCACCCTTAAGTAGGGCTGAGCCCAGCACTAACCACAGCAGAGTTAGAATATTCTCGTGAGCCCCACCTTCCCAGCTGGGAAAGAGCTGGCTTAACAGCCATGGCCACTGAGCCCCTTCACCATGTTACTAAGTGAAATTGACGTGCTGTGCAGTGAGGGCTGGGCAGGCTGCTGCCTCCTGGGACCTCTCTGAGGTTCCAGACCCCACCCTCCCCAGGTCCCTGGATTTTGTGTCCCTGCCTCAGGCTTGCCCCGCCCCCTCCCCATTTCTTCCTCTCCATGTTTTCTTTGGCCCCTTTGTTACCTGAACAGTTGCACATAGTTTACTTCTCGACCCATAGCAGGCACCCACCCTCACCCATATCTCTCCTCTTTGTAGCCAGAAATCTTCTATCATCATGGTCCATCTAACTGAAGCCCCCTATAGACTTCCCACAGTGCCCACAACCAAGGGAAAGTTTGTCATTCAGCCTTGGCAATATACCAGTCTTCCCTTCAGTCCTGCCAACCCCTCCTGGAGTACCAGGCAGTCTCTGCTCTTCCAGAGCTGGCTTCGAGCCCTCTGCGCCTCCACAGGAGCCAGCCCCTTACTCCCAATTACTCTGCCACAAGGCACACCTCCCCTGGAAGTGTCCCCTTCTGTAGTCCTCCTCCCACCCCACCCTCAACCCTGCCATGGAAACAAGACCCAATATGGAGCTTCTCTTCTGCCTCCCCAGGGAAAAGGTGGCACCAAAACCCTGATGAACACCATCATGCAGCTGAGGAAGATCTGCAACCACCCGTACATGTTCCAACACATCGAGGTGAGGCCCAGCACCAGGGACTGTGGGTCTAGCAGCACCCACCAGGCCTTCCATTCTCTCAGAGACCTCTCTCTGCATCAGCCCCTTAGCCAGAGCTAGGGTATTTCTCCCTAATGACTTTTAAAAAATACTTTTTATTTCTTTTTTAAGATTTAATTTATTTATTCATGAGAGACACAGAGATATAAGCAAAGGGAGAAGCAGGCTTGCTGCGGAGAGGCTGCTGCGGTGGGCCTGATGTGGGACTTGATCATGGGATCCCAGGATCATGACCTGAGCCAAAGGCAGATGCTTAACCACTGAGCCACCCTGGTGCCCCTGGAAATACTTTTTAATATTTTAAACGGGTAACGCCTGTACACTGTTTTACTACCAATTTTATGTTTACAAGAGCTTGTTGTAAAGAATACAAACAATGTAGGGATATACATGCTAGAAATGAAAGTCTGCCCTCAGATAGCCACAGCAAGCATTAAGAGACTCTTCTTTGGACTGAAGTCCCACCGTCTCTGTTGGTTGGCACACTAGCTTTTCCCCAGAGAAGGAGGGGGCCAGTCCTGGTTTGGAACATCAGGAGCAGCCTCCCTTGTCATAAACTCTCTGGGTCAGAACTTTTTTGGGCCATGATAACCTTTGGCGTCTGGATTCTTGCTTCTGAATTGCATACGTACGTCTGTACTTCTTGGCGTGAAGTCTTGGGATCTTTGCAAATTCCCCGATGTCCCTGGGATTCCATCCTGCCACTCCAAGGATGATCTGGGATACACACTGTCCTTGTGCAGTCATTTCAGTTGTTAACAGTGTTCTGTTGTGACTGACTTTTCTTCATTGGAGAACCTTGAGGGAAGGGACGTCGGTGGGATGGAAAAGCAGTGTGTAGCATCTCTGTGGCCTCAGAGCCACTGTGGATCGCTGAGCACCAGTGTGAGGGCTTAGAGGTGTGGGGCTGGGTGGCCTCTTCCTGCCCTGACCTCTCTCTCATTCTGTTGCAGGAGTCCTTCTCCGAGCACTTGGGGTTTACCGGTGGCATTGTGCAAGGGTGAGAAGCTCCCAGTGAAGGGGGGTGGGCGTGTAGTCCACATGAAGGTCTTTTTCACTTCTTTGGCCGGCATTGTTGCTCTCATGACATTTGTCCGATTTCAGAGGCACTGTATTTGTGGCAGAAAATTTAGAAAATTGAGATAAACCCAAAGAAGGGAATAGAAATACTTCAATAATCTTGAGAGGCAGACCTGGCTTCCAGGTCTCACTGTGCCATACCCAGGCTCTGACCTTTGGCAGCCTTCTTAACCACTCTGAGGCTAAACTCTGCTAAAAGAGATGATATACCGTCCACCTTGTTGGGGGTGTTTTCTCCCACATTGTATATGAGATGCAATCCAGGCATCATTAGGCCCTCGTGGTGGGCATGGGTACCCCACCTAGATTTCATCATTGCAGACTGCCTTGTTACAGAGCTAAGGCCACCAGCAATTCTGTGAGCTAGGAAACCTTTGAAGAATAGGGGCACCAAGTAAAAGATCAAAAAGTTCTCTTGCTATGTATTTTTTATACCAAATTACATAATAGGGGGCTCACAGACCTGGGTTCGAGTCCTGGCCCTGGCCTATCAGCAGCCATGTCAACTGTCTCCCCAGCCTCAGTGTGCACAGCTGTAAGCCAGGGGTTGTTGACCAGAACGAATGAGAGAAGCTGCAGTGTCCCATAACCCTATGTGGGGTAGTGTGAGCACTCTCCAGAGTGAGCCTGTGCTCCTGGAGGTTCTCTCATGGAATAGAAAGGAGGCCTCACTTCCTATTGCCCCAGCCTGGTTGCTGATAGAATCTCCTCTCATTCCTAAAAGTATCTGAGGTGGATGACAATCACATGCTCACCCATGACCAAGAATGGCCCAAGCGTTTTCAGTTGGGTTGAAATGGTTTTGCTGATACTTCATGGGGGTCAGAGGGTCTGCCTAGGAAGCTACCTCTGTGCCCGTGACCATAAGCCAGCCTGCCTAAGCATTCAGGTCAGCCTAGAGATGGAAGGTGCACTTCCTCCTCTGCCTGTCTGCAATGTGCTGTTGTCAACCCCCTGTTCTTCCTCTGCTCACCAGGCTGGACCTGTACCGAGCCTCGGGCAAGTTTGAGCTCCTCGATAGGATTCTTCCCAAACTCCGTGCCACCAACCACAAAGTGCTGCTGTTCTGTCAGATGACCTCCCTCATGACGATCATGGAAGATTATTTTGCGTATCGCGGCTTTAAATACCTCAGGCTCGATGGTGAGTAGGACCAGGAGAGATGTTTCTTGAGGGAGCTCGTCATCCACAACTGCACAAGCTTCTGGCTGGTGGACTCTCCTTCACAGGGCAGGGCAAGGCCTGGAGACTGGGGCTAGCTAGCATCAGGAGTGAGCATAGCACTTCCTGTGACATGGGCTTGAGGGGCTGGGAGGGAGGACTCTGCAGGTATCGTGGCTGGATCAGAGCCTGTGGCCTAGGAGGGTGGCCAACCTGGATGCGGCACCCAGGTCTCGTAAACATGAGGCTTATGGTATGTACTGCAGCTCTAGGCCCAGCGGTTATGGGGCGCTACCCAGGAGTCCTCTTTTGGTTGGAAGTGGCAGAAGTCTGTGTCCTGTGGACCTGAGGAAAACGTAAACTGAGCCCCAAGGGTTCTTCTTGCTTCAGGTACAGCGGGATCCAGATGTCTAGATGATATTGATGGGGCTTTTCTCAAGCTCTTGGTTCTACTGGCCCCATCTTGGATTTGTTCTCGGCATCCTGTCCAGGCCCCCCTCATAAGCTTTTTCAGTGTCCCCAACAGAGAGGATAGCCCATCTTTTCCCCCAGAGGTCCAGGGGCTGCCTCTCGTTAGGTTGCTGTGAGCCACATGCCCTTCTCTCCATGTCAGGTGGTTGTAGAGCTGACACTGGTCAGGCCCAGAGCTGGAATCAGGCTTTTCCATGCCCGAGCCATGTGCACCAAGAGAGGTGGGTCAGGGAGAGAGGGGAGCTGGTGAGGCAGGAAAATAGCAAGTTCTCCTGGGATCGGTGCTTAGCTGTGACCCCCCTACTCTCTCATGGGAAGTTCTGTGCTTCTGCTTTTATCCCAGCACACGGGAGCTCTGGGTAGGAGGGTGCTTAGTGAGATGGTAACAGCATGCTGGACCTGGGGTCTGACGCATGTCCACTGGCCAGGGAGGCCCTAGAGGGAATCCCCACTCTGTCCAACTGGAAGAGTGCACAGACTCGTGAGAAAAGTGAGCTTGAGAGCTGCTGGGTTGACCCTTGTTAAACAGGTAGCTCTTATTCTATTCTATTAGCTCCTATCCTTCACAGAGCTTTTATTGAAGCTCATTGCCAGGTGCATTTTCCTGGCAGGATGCCCCTCTGCACCCTCATTTGTCTGTTGCTGTGGAACAGTGGTTTCATAGACCACAACCTGTGGTGGCTGGGCTCTGGCTTCTCCAGCCTCAGCCACAGCTGGCCCATTGTGCTCATCTTGCCATCTGTCAGCCTCGCCTTGCAGTTCCGTCCCGGGCAACCTTTACAGGCACAAATGACAATGTGTGTCTCCCTTTGTCCCTGCCTCCGTATGGTGCCTCCTTCCCACTCCTTGGAGGCTGAAAACTGCACCCCTGCCAATGGGGTGGCCAGGACTTTCCAGCTGCCTCACCCACCCCCATGGTCTATGCCTTGTGAACATTGGTCCTTGTCTGTGTCACCAAGCCAACCCTCAGGAGAGGCTATAGGTGGAGAGCATGTTCCCGCCTGCCCCAGCATCTGTGCATTTGCCCTGTTTCTTTCCTTGTCCTCCAAAGTGAGGAGAGGACTTTTGTCTGCTCAGCCACAACTACACAGTACCCACATGGTCACTGACCAGTTCTGGCAAAGTGCAGACAAAAGGTAGGGGTTCAGCAGTAGGTTGGGAGATGGAACCTTTCACTGTCAAAGTGGTGAGAGTGAAGGTGCAGGCAGGGCAGCGGGCCCTTCAGCTTGGGCCTGCCTCTTCACTGCTCCAGCCTCAGCCCTTCCTCAGAAAGAGGCAGCTGGGGGCATGCCTCTAGCCCAGGCTCCTGTGGGCATCGGGCCTCCAGGCTATTCATTGCAATGGTTAGACAAGTGGCTGGAAGCATTTAATTTTCATCTCATCATCTAGATTAGAGGCACCCTTCCTCTGAACTGGCAGCACCCGAAGAGCTTAGGTGCCCCGCTGGTGTTCTCAGTGCGAAGGATCATGCCCTAGATGGTCACATGAGTGTGTCTGTGATTCCATCAAGAGGGGAAACCGTTCCTGCCTGGAGGGAAGAGTACCTGTTATAAGGCGACTGTGTGCTTGCCTGTAGATGACTCTCTGCGAGTAGAGAAACGCATCACAGTCTGGTGGAGGCAGGCACCAACCCTCTGGCCAGTCCCTGTTCCAGGCACTGTGCTCTAGCACCCATCCCGCTTATGCTTGCAGTGGCCTCATTTTACTCTGAGGTGATATGGTGGCCTGTTGGGCCTCATTTTCATCTGGGGTGGGAGAAATGGTGTTTGCTTGTGCTCACCATAAACCTGAATTGCTCGTCAATTGTAGCTCAGGCACATAGGCTGAGCGACTGTAGAGTTGGCCCAGGAGGCCTCTGTGGGACAGGTGCAGGCACTGTCCCCGCTCTCTTCTCCGAAGCAGGTGTTCCTCTGTGTCTCCTCGCCATTGCACCCCTCCCCATGCAGCCCCCCTGCTAACAGCATTCTCCCTGCACCTGCAGGAACTACGAAAGCGGAGGACCGGGGCATGCTGCTGAAAACCTTCAACGAGCCCGGCTCCGAGTACTTCATCTTCCTACTCAGCACCCGAGCTGGGGGGCTTGGGCTAAACCTCCAGTCGGCCGACACTGTGATCATCTTTGACAGCGATTGGAACCCCCACCAGGTAAGGGCAGGCCGCCCCCTGGTGGGGAGGGGCTTGAGGCTCCCCGCTGACCCTCTCCCATCACTAATGCCTCTTGGATGTTCTCCTGGAGCTAGCAGCAGTGGCACCTACAGCTTCTGAGGCCTTTGTGGGGAAGCCCCGAGAGTATCATTTTCCGTTGTTTTTCAGAACATCACTTTGTATTTTGATTGTGAAAAAAAACATATTCCATTTCTATTTAAAAAAGAATCCTGGTTTTATATAAATGTATAAAGTAGAAATACCCTAATCTCATCATCCATCAGTAATTGTCACTTTTTTAGTGATACAGGGGTTCCAGGCTGTGTTCTGTGCATGCTCTCACACACTTACGCTTTTAAAAACATCTGGGGCATATTTGTATGCTGTTGCTCTTAAGTTTTTTATCCATATGCCTTATATAGGGCTCCATGCCAGTAGCTGCAGAGAAATAGTATTTTATAAATACAGCGGTTTTTTTGTTTTGTTTTGTTTTGTTTTTTAATTTTTATTTATTTATGATAGGCACACAGTGAGAGAGAGAGAGAGGCAGAGACAGAGGCAGAGGGAGAAGCAGGCTCCATGCACCGGGAGCCTGACGTGGGATTTGATCCTGGGTCTCCAGGATCACGCCCTGGGCCAAAGGCAGGCGCTAAACCGCTGCGCCACCCAGGGATCCCAATACAGCGGTTTTTAAGTGAGTTTTTAAGTTTTCCCAATGTTTCATAAAAGTAATAGTCTTTTAATGCAAGTATCAATTACTCAAAATAAAATAGAGTCCATTTCTTTCCCCTTACCAGTTCTGCTCTTCTGACCATGTGCCAGCATGTACCTATATACACACACACATGTGTTTTGGTTTTGGCGAAAACACAGCACGTTCTAGCATGTGTCCTTCCCTCTGGCAGCTGGTGTGTTTCTCCTCTCAGTACAAGCACAGGGGACTCCACACAGCCAATTCCTCAGCTGCCAGGTGTCCTGGCATATGGTGGCCTCGAGACTTGACTCAAACCATACTTGGCAGGCATCTGGGTTGTTTCTCAGCGTAACTGCTTATGGAGCCCTTTTCTCCCTCTCTTGCAGTATTTGTACCAAGACTCCCTGACCAGTCAGCCCTGAGAGTGGGATTCTTGGCCCTTGAGCATGTCCTCTGTACATTCTAGTCACCTTTGCCAAAGTGGCCTCCAGAAGGCTGCCTTGGGTGTTTCTCCTACCAACAGTGTCTGAGCATGTTCTTCCCCACAGCCTGGAGGCGCTAGTTCACAGTGTGTGAGTTGTAGTCCATCTGATGGGCAAATGCTCAGGTTGGTTACTAGTGTTCCTTTCTACCATCAGCCTGGGGCATAGTTCTCACCAAGACCCTGTGACCATCCATTTTTTTTGAGAGGGTGATTGCAGTGTGCTATTCCGTCAACAGGCAGACAGAGGCCAGGACCTGGAGCCCTGGCCTCTGTCACATTGGGGGCTTTCAGAAGCCACTAAGCTTCCTACAGAGCCTGGGGTATGTTAGCCAGTGCTAACCCTGTCAGGAGGCGTGCTGACCGAACCAGGAAGCTAAGCTCTAAACACAAGGCACTCCTGGCCCTCCACGAGTTACAGCCCCTGTCAACCCGATTTTGTGTGAATCTTGAGCATAGGCCCACACTGCTCCTGGGCCCAGATGCAGGGTTTTGTGGACGCCCCCCTGATTTGGTGCTGGGGATAATAATACAGATAGTGTTGGCAGCCGTGGCTACCACTTGATCAGAGCTGGCTCTGCAGTACGCTCTGGGCTGAGCATCCAGTGCCACTTAGCTCCTCTCCCCTCACGATCACCGGAAAGGCCTATGTCAACAGAGTAAGTCCTGAGGCTTATAGGGCCTCGGCTTGGCCTGCATAGCAAAAAAGAAGCAGGGCCCACAACCAAGCCGGCATTGCCAGGGTGGTGCCCAGCTTCGACCCTATTTTGTTAAAGGTGCTCTTAACCGCAATATGGCCACATCAAACATGAGCCCCTCCTGGGGTAGGTGAGGGGACCCGTGTAGCTGTGACATGAGCTGCTTGGGACCCTCACGGCCCAGGACTTGTCCTCTGAGTTGCACTTTGCCCTGGAGTACCAAAAAATCCCAGTTAAGATGGGAAGGGACAGGGACGCCTGGATGGCTCAGTGGTTGAGTGTCTGCCTTTGGCCCAGGGTGTGATCCTGGGGTCCCGGGATCGAATCCCACGTGGGGCTCCCTGCATGGAGCCTGATTCTCCCTCTGCCTGTGTCTCTGTCTCTCTGTGTGTGTGTCTCTCGTGAATAAATAAAAATCTTTAAAAAGAAAAAAAAAAAGATGGGAAGGGATAATCTTGTGGTAATGTCATTGTGGCATGGACTCGAGGTTGTGTTCCTGGGTTCCCAGCTCAAGAAGCTGCTGGTCAGGGCATGCAGAGGGAGACAGGCACATGAGAATGAGAAGGCCTTTCCCGATGGCACTGCAAAGTTGACTGCCTCTTAGATCTCCAGAAAGCTGGATTGGGACTAACCTGCATCTCTTCCTCTAGGACCTGCAAGCCCAGGACCGCGCCCACCGCATCGGGCAGCAGAACGAGGTGCGGGTGCTCCGTCTCTGCACGGTCAACAGTGTAGAGGAGAAGATTCTGGCCGCAGCCAAGTACAAGCTCAACGTCGACCAGAAGGTGATCCAAGCTGGCATGTTTGACCAAAAGTCCTCCAGCCACGAGAGGCGCGCCTTCCTGCAGGCCATCCTCGAGCATGAGGAGCAGGATGAGGTGAGGGCAGCGCCAGCCCCAACCCCCTCCCCGGCGTGAGTGGTGGACGCATGAGCGGCTTTCATTTTTGTTTTTTTACCTTTTTTGCACTCTTATTTTTTTTGCATCCCTTTGGAGTAAAGGGAGTGTGGGCTGAAAGGAAAGAGGATGAGTACTTGCTTTTTCTTTGAAGTGGTTTTTTTTTTCTAAACTGCTGGTGAAAGACGCCGGATTGACAGCCCTGGAGACTGAAGTCCTCTATTTATCCACAGAGCAGACACTGCAGCACGGGCAGCGGCAGTGCCAGCTTCGCCCACACTGCCCCTCCGCCAGCGGGCGTCAACCCCGACTTGGAGGAGCCACCTCTAAAGGTGAGAGGGGTAGTTCAGTCTCCATGCCCATTCAATCCTCGGCTTCTCGGCTGAGACGGCCAGCAAGGGCCCTGATCCCACGGAGCGTGCGTGTGCGTGTGCGTGTGTGCCTTTCGCTGCCGTGTGGGTCCCCATCCACCGCAGCCGGACTGGGACCGCCAGCTCATTTCCCATGGACTGCCGCCGCTCGCCTCCGAGCCCGGCCACCGCCCACCCCGGCCTCTCCACACTCGAACTAAACGTGTGAAACCTTCTAGGAAGAAGACGAAGTGCCTGACGATGAGACGGTGAACCAGATGATTGCCCGGCACGAGGAGGAATTTGACCTGTTCATGGTGAGTACCGTGGGCAGAGGGGACAGAAGCGGTGTTCCACCCCACACACCTCATGGGGCGCTCTGAAGGCTTCCCATGCCCACCCCCATTGACATCAAGTAGAACAAAACAGCTCAGTCAAATAGAACAAAACTCCGTGACAATGGTGTCCCCAGCGGGTAATGGAGCTGGGGCATCTCTTGGGGTGGTCCCCCTTCCTCCCTCCTAACAGACCGATCTTTCTTCCATGGCCCCCTAAGAGTGTTGCAGCAGTGATGGGACACACACACTCACACACACACACACACACACACACACCTCCCCACACACACACCTGTGATCCTCAGTCCTGCTGAATGCCTGTCCTCTTGAGTCTCTTGTCCTTGAGGCTCCCTTTCAGAGGGAGTTAACGCTGTCCCAGGCCAGCCATCAGTCACAGATGCTCCTTAGCTCTGGGTAGAAAGCACAAGTCAGCATGGAGTCAGAGTACGGGCCCTTGGCCCCTCTTCTGTGACCTTCTCATTTTTTCTGCCCCTGAAGCAGAACCCTAGCATGGGTCTGCTTTCTGTCAGAGCCAGAAACCTCAGAGCTACTGTTTAGCTGCCTTGCAGCATTAGTGCCCAAGATAACAAAGCCTCCCCTCACCACACGCCCCTTGTGTGCCCCCAGCTCTGCCTGTGCTCACGCCTCTCTCCCTCTGTCCCCTGCCCTACACCTCCCAGCGCATGGACCTAGACCGCAGGCGCGAGGAGGCCCGAAATCCCAAGCGGAAGCCACGCCTGATGGAGGAGGATGAGCTTCCTTCATGGATCATCAAGGACGATGCTGAGGTGGAGCGGCTGACCTGTGAGGAAGAAGAAGAGAAAATGTTTGGCCGTGGCTCCCGCCATCGCAAGGAGGTGGACTACAGCGACTCGCTGACTGAGAAGCAGTGGCTCAAGGTACATGCTGGAGAGGGCCGGCCAGGGGCAGGGTCAGGAGAGCAGAGGTTCAGCTACTGTGCCGTGGGGCTCATCCAAAACCTGAGCAGATTCCCTTTAGCCATTCTCAGTAGCAACACCTGATGTGGGGTCAGGTTGCTCCATTCCTCCTGACCTGGCATGGGAGGGAGTGTGCACGTAGTCCCCTGGGGAGCTCAGAACTCACCAATGGGTGTAACCAGCCTTCCAAGTGCTTGTCATTAGGAAACTCAGTGATGAGTCATCAGAGCGAATTGCCTTGTCATGTGGTTGGGAGAGCCAGCGGGGGTCAGGCAACCCCACTTTGGGCATGTCGACCACAGGGCTGGACCCCTCAGCCATCTCTGGGAGGAGGAGGGAGCAGACTCCACCGAGGCTCACAGTTGCAGCTGCTCCCAGGTGACACACGCAGGGTTTTTAGCAGATGGCACTTGGGTCCCTGACAGCAACAGGTGTAGGTGGCTGAGTCAGGGCTGTGGATGTCTGGTAGGCCCACAGGCCGGCAGCACTGGGATTGTGGTGACATGTCAGGGTTAGGGCTTTGACTGCAGAGGTAATGACTGGGAATCCAGCCCTATAGTTTCATAAAAATGGCCCATGAAGCAACCCTTCCCAGAGGGCAGGTGGTGGCATTCAGCTGTGCCTGGCTGATTGGCACAGTCCAGAATGGATGATGTTACTTGCCTAGGCCTCTGGTCATGTTTCCTGAGTTTCCTCTTGATTCACCTGTGGCCCCAGTGCTCCCACAGTCCATGAGGTCAGGTAGCTCTGGCCCTATCCTGGAACCTCAGAACAGCCCAGACTAGTGAGCTCACCTGGTGAGCTGTGCCAGACGGGGCCATGTGACCTTCGGGTGGGAGGCAGGTGGTTCTCCTGCTCCTCACCCATCAGCCCTGAGCTCCAGGGACAAGAAAACCCCTAGAGATGAATATATGCCCAAGCACAGATATGTGCAGCTCCCATGGCTCTGCAGTTTTGAGACACAGATACCTTTTAAAAACAGTTGCCTGTATGCTAATAACATTTTGTGTACATGTTTCTTTTTTTTTAATGTACTTTATATACCACTTTATACACATTATATACCACTTATTATGAATTCAGGTTGTACAGTTCAGTAGTTTTTAGTGTTTTCAGAGTTGTGCAGTGATCACCACAAATTAGCTTTAGAACATTCTTGTCACCTCAGAAAGAAGCCTTGTCCTCTTTAGCTCTCTTCCTGTCCCTTTATTCCCCCTAGCTCTGGTTCTGGACATTTCATATAAATAGAGGGATGTATCCTACCTTTGGAGTCTGGCTTCTACTTTGAAATAGGCAAAGTATCTTCAAAGTTCATCTGCGTGGGAGCAAGTACCCTCCCTTCTCCAGGCTGAGTAACATTCTCTTGTACAGACCACACAGTGCTGTCTTTGTTCATTGGTAGACAGTTGGCCTATTTTCCATCTCTGGGCTGCTATGAATAATACTGCTATGAACATCGGTAGACAAGATTTTGTGAGGATGTGTGTTGTGATCTCTGTTGCATAAATACCTAGAAATAGAATTGCTGAATCAAATGGTAAATTTTTTTGCTTAATCTATTGAGGAACTGCCAGTCTGTTTTCCAAAGCAGCCACGCTATTTTACATTCCTACCAGCAGTGTGTGACTGTTGCAATTTCTCCGGTTTGTCACCTGTCCTTTTGATTATAGCCGTTGTAATGGGCATGCAGCAGTAACCTTATTGTGATTTTTAATTGCATTTTTTCAGTGGCTAATGGTGTTGGGCATCCCCTGATGTGTTTGTTGGTCATTTGTGTATCTTCTTTATTGGATGTGTGATTCATAGATTTTTTTTCCTCCTATTTTGTGGGTTATTGTTTTACCTTTTTGATGAGGCTCTTTGAAGCACATTTTAAATTTTGACAAACTCCAGCATACCTGTTTTTCTGATATATCAGAGAAACCACTGAGAAATGTAAGAGTACAAAGATTTACTCCTGTGTTTTGTTTTGCTTTGTTCAAGAGTTTTAGCCTTTACATTTAAGCCCATGCATGATCTGAGTAGTTTTTCTTTAGGATGTGAGGTTAGGGTCCAACTTCATTCTTTCACAAGCAGATGTCCAATTTTTCCGGCCCCATTGTCAAAAAGACTATTTTTTCCCCACAGAGCACATGCCTTTTTGTATGTCATGCTCAGTAAGAATTTGCATTAATTTTTAAAAAATACATTTACCCAAAAGAGCCATTCTCTTTTCTTAGTGGTGGCGCCATGTAGCTGGGCCCACTTTTCTGGCAGCCACTCTGGTGCCACATGTACCAAAATCTCTTTAGAATGGCGCTGGCTCTTGCCCTGCTAGGCTGATCTAGCTGCCTGAGACTTGGGACCAGAGAACCTATCGTTGCTTTCCTAGGGTAGCTATAACAAGGACTGCAAACTGGGTGACTTAAAACCGTAGCAATTTATTCTCTCAGAGTTCTGAAGGTTTGGAGTCTTGAAGTCAGGGTATCAGCAAAAAAGACCCTTTTCCCTCTGAAGATTCTAGGGGAGGATCCTTTCTTGCCTCTTCCAGCTTACTGGAGGCCCAGGCATTCCTTGGCCTGTGGCTACATCACCCATCACCCCAGTCTGCCTCCATCTTACATGGCCTGTCCCCCATGCATCTTTGTATCTTTTCCTATCTCTCATGGGGTCGTTCTTATTGGAGTCAGAGCCTGCCCTGACATAGGATACCTTCATTTTTGCTTTTTAAGTAGTTACATCTGTAAAGATTCTCTTTTGAAATAAGATTATGTTCTGAAGCTCCAGGTGAATGTGAACTTTGGGGGACGCTCTTCAACCCACTATATCTGCCCTGGGCTCGCAATGCACACCATCCCCCAGGCCGACCTTAGAGTCCCTACTGCCTGCCCTACGCTCTTCATGCTGTTCCTTTGGCCTGGACGCCTTACACACCCCCACTCTTCAGATCTCAGCCTAAGTGCCACCTCTTCTGAGATGCTACCCTGACCCCCAGCCAGGCCACATCTGCTCCACCATCAGTACACCACTCACTCTCGTTCCTGGCAGTCAACACACTTGTCATCATGTTTGTAAGATACTTGTCTGCTTACTGTGTCCCCTCCATGAGGGTTTTTTTCCACGCTGTGTCCTCAGTGCCTGGCCCTGTGCCCTGCTCACAGTCACAGCTGTTAAATGTGAGGTGGATGACCAGAACATCCCTTTGAGTCCCACCCCCACTCCCTTTTCTGATTACAAGCTCCCCTGGAAACATGGCTTTTCATTCTCTTTACTTATGGGGGTAAAAATGTGCAAATTAGTCATTATTACTGGGAATTAATAAATTGGTATTGTTCAAAAATTAGTTTTGTTCACATTCAGGTCCTTCTCAACAGTTCCACTTCAAGGAATTTCTGTACAAATAATATGGCTGTCCGTCATAGCATTACTTAGACTAGCACCCCTCCCCCAAATGGAAACAGCCAAAATGCCCAAGAACACGGGAAGGTTAAATGAGGGTGTGTTGTGCCATGAAATACTAAACAGACATTAAAAATTATGTTGCAGAAAAGCGGCAGGAAGTACATCCAGGACATAGTAAGCAAAAACCTGAGTCCTGATATGGCATGTGGACATGACTGTAGTGCTCTCGGTCCTGCACACATATGTGGGAAGGGCCGGGAGAGTCCTGGCAATAGATGGTGGTGATGGCTCCGCACAGTGTGAACATACCTAATGCCTCCAAAGTGCACACTTAAAAATAGTGAAGTGGTCACTTTTGTGTTATGTGCATTTTATCAGTTTTTAAGTAAAATGCAGAGAATCTAGAGCAGAAGTATTTAGAGTGTCACCTCCAGGTGGAGGGATTCCAGGGTCAAGTCTTTGGGTTCCCTTCAGTGGGATATGCCTCTATAATTGGTAAAGAAATCCAACTGTTGATTTTTTAAGAACAGGCCTAGGCAGGGAACACCCTGGGGAGGCAGAGCTAGCCTGTCATGGAGCCTGCCTGGGGCCCCACTGTGTCCTGCCCAGCTGGGCCCTGCAGGTTTGCGCCACGGCCTTTGCTTGTCAACCTCGGTGCTGGCTGTCCTATTTTACCACTATTGACCCTGAAGGCCATCGAGGAGGGCACGCTGGAGGAGATCGAAGAGGAGGTCCGGCAGAAGAAATCGTCTCGGAAGCGCAAGCGGGACAGTGACGCCGGCTCCTCCACCCCAACCACCAGCACCCGCAGCCGTGACAAGGACGACGAGAGCAAGAAGCAGAAGAAGCGTGGCCGGCCACCTGCCGAGAAGCTCTCCCCAAACCCTCCCAACCTCACCAAGAAGATGAAGAAGATCGTGGATGCTGTGATCAAGTACAAGGACAGGTAAGCCAAGGAGCACAAGTGGGTGGGCACTAGGGTGTCCTCAGAGGTGCCTCATCTGGCCTTACGTTGTGCCTGTGAGCCACTTATTGGGGTATTCACTCCACAGACATTAGTGACCTGTCTTTGTATCGTCGTGCCTGCCTTTGTGGAACTCACATTCTGCAAGAGGGAAGTACAGAGCATTAGCCGTGGTGAGAGGAAAGAGAAAGCATTATAGGGAGATGGAGCCATGGGGGAATGTTTTCAAGGTTGGTGACATTTGAAGGGTAGCCTTGAGGAATGGAGGTCTGGGGACAGGTGCTCCAACAGAGGCTGGAGCTGGTGGAGAGGCCTCAGGAGGCCAGTGACGGGCAAGGTGGAATGGGAGGGACCCGTGCTGGGATGGGCACCAATCACACACCTGGTGGACTGTGGTGAGAGGGCCCATGTGGCAGGAGCCAAGACCAAGTAGCGTTTCCTTCTCTCGAGTTCCCACCTTCTCCCCACACCTAAATGACATGCAAGCCCGGTTCTTACCCTGGGCCATCACTGTTGGGCCACATGTTGAGAAAACAAAACAGGCTCCGGTCCAGGATCTGGGGTCCCTGCCCTGACAGATACCAAATAGGAAACTGCAGCATATCTGTTTGTGGGTCACAAGTACCATTTAAATAAGAAAAGTTCTCCCAAGCCCTCCAAGGGAGTGTGTGTACGTCCTGCCAGTTCGGGGTAGGTCGTGTGGAGCAGCAGGAGCTGGTTACAGGTGTGAGGACTGCATGTTGCTCAAGGCTCAGTGCGTTCTGCTCCCCAGTGTATGTACCATCCTGGTGCATACAGGCCGATGCAGCTGTCCCAGTCGTAGGAGGGTTGTCGAGCCTAATTGTAGAGTAACACGTGGCAGTTAGCCACTAAGCAAAGTCAGGGTAAATTGTCATCTGTAGGAGGGAAAAGTGTCATGGTATAAGCCCTCGGTGCCTCTCTCAGTGGAGAGGCTCTTAGCAAGTATGAAATTTTGCTTGGTGATGATTGTAGTACCCAATAAAGGATACAAATTGCCCTTTAAAAAAGAATCTTTTATTATTAAAAGAGAAACAGGTGAGTAAGTGAGAAAGACCTTACCCTAAAAATGTGACATCTGAATCGGAGGAAAAAATACTGAGCTGATCTGCAAACTTCAGCTTTGAGGCAAATTCCACAAAGGAAAAAAATGGAAGAGTCAACAATTATTTGAAATATAAATGTGTAAAAATCCAATGAAAAATGATTCATCCCAGTGTTTTTTCCCCAATGTTCTTGTGAGGGAGGTTTAAAATTATCAAAATGAAGAAGACCCTTGAAGGCAGGGAACAAGGATGCACTTTTGAAAAAGTCATGCTGATCTTTTGGATATCCAAATGGAGATGAACCTTATCCCTACCCAACACCTTATACATGTGTTTATTTGAAATGGAGATGTAAATGTGAAAGGTAAAACAAAGTTCTAGAAGAAGGCATTGATGAAAATCTTCATGACCTCAGTGTAGGTGTAGACTTCCTGAATAGGACACAAGCACCACTAATCATAAGAGACTCATAAAGTAGACTTCATTAAAATTAAGAACATCTGTTCATCCAAGGATACCCTCACGAAGCCAGTGATTACTCGTACCAACTGAAATTTTTAAATGGGCAAAAGCCATGGACAGACCTCTCCTGGAAGGAGATACCCCAGTAACCAATCAGCATGTGAAAAGGTGCTCAGGATCACTGCATCGACATCATAACATCAAGGTAATGCACAATAGAGGCACCTGGGTGGCTTAGACAGTTAAGCATCTGCTTTCAGCTGGGGTCATGATCCCAGGGTGCTGGAATTGAGCCCCACATCGTGCTCCTTGTTCAGCGGGGAGCCTGCCTCTCCCTCTCCCTCTGCCTGCTGTTCCCCCTGCTTGTGCGTGCTCTCTCTCAAATAAGTAAAGTAAAATCTTAAAAAAAAATTAAAAAGGTAACACAGTAAAACCAGAGACGCCTCTATACACCCACCAGAATGCCTAAAACTCCTTTAAGTGTTGACATGGAGTGGTTGGACTTCACATGCTACTTATGGGAGCAGACCATTCTTTGACACTAAACTTTCTGACCCAGAGACTCTAATCCTAGTCGTAAACCAGAGATTGCTGAGCACCTGTGTCCACCAAAAGACACATATAAGCACATACATAGCAGCCTTGATCATGACTGTCCCAAATGAAACAGCCCAGTGTCCATCCATAGGAAAACATATCAGTGGTGGCCTAATCAAAGAGCAGAATTCTAACCACCACCAGCACAGGCATTCCGCCATTCCCCAGGAGAATCTTACAGTCATTTTCTTGGCAGAAAAAAGCCAGACACTAACAAGTAACTACTGGATGTTTCCTAAAGTTACAGGAAGTTGGAAAGCTAATCCATGGTGATCGGTGAGGAGCAGTGGTTACCTCGAGACATGAAAACGTTCATCAGGATAAACATTTGATAAGCATACTTTCCTATAGTATGTTACACTTCTGTATTAAAAAAGTCAGGAAATAAGACACTTGGAAACAGCATCCTCAACTTGTCGATAAGGTCTTAGATATTTTCAAACTTAAAAAAAAAATGTCTATTTTTTAGTCATCTTGTGACTTTCTGCAAAAGTCCCCTGAGCATCAGCCTTAGCCTGTATCACGGGAGAAAAGAGGAAATGACTGCCCTAGCTGCTGTGAACAGCTATTCTTTGAGCATGTGCAAGATGGGGTAGTAAGTCATGCCTGAAACTAAAACTGGCTCTCAGGGCTCCATGACCCCTTGTTGAGACTGTTCTCCTGCAGGAGGCTGAGATCCTGTTTGATGAAGCCCCAACTCTGAAGCCACAGAGCTGCACTCCCAGCTGGCATGAAACCAGTGTGGCTGGACACCTCATTAGAGGGTTTACATTTACCCCGAGTCTTCCTGGAATGGGTGGCATCACAGATATGGGAGTTCTCCATTACAGTAGAAGGAAATGTAAAGAAGTTACAAATGGAACAGTATAAAAGGTCATTAAAGGAAGCCTCTCACATGCTGATATTGAGAAATCCTTGGTTTGCAATTGAAGTGGGTCCATCTGCTTGCTACTTTGCCAGTGGCCCCTAGGAAAAGATCAATCAGGGCACATAGACTTGGGAATTAATGTTTTCCTGCTTGAAAAGTTACCTCATAGCAAATCCTTTCAAAGATGACATATAGGTGAAAGGCCAACTTATTTAATGGATATTTTTGACATTCTTTAACATATTAAATTCAAAACCACAGGGAAAACAATCACACGGTTCACCCTGTTGTGAGACTGGGTGAGAAGTGAGACTACCCTCACTCTTGATACCAACTACACAGTTCAGGGATCCCAGACCACTCTTAAGCTTGCTCAAGGACTCTGAAAGCTGTTAAACTCATAATTATGGTTTGTTACAGTGAAAGGACAAGGCCTGGCATCAGGGCGCAGCGTCCAGGGGAGTTCTGTATGTGGAGCTTCCAGCTGTCCTCTCCCCAGGGCATCGCCAGCAGCACTGACTTTCCTGACTGCATTAGGAGATAAGACCCATGGAGCACTGCCAACCAAGGAAGGCTGGAGGTCTAGAGTTTTTATTGGAACTATTCACAGAGACACAGCTGACCACTGACATGGCTGGCCTCAGTTTCTAGCTCCTCTGTGGATTGAGCAGATGCCACATGACCCATCACTCCTGTCTTAAATCACGGTCTTAGACTCTCTGGGGTAGAGGGCCCCAGCTAATACAAAGGCAGCCCAGAAGGCAAGGCATTGCCAAGGCTAAGAGAGCATCTCCCAGGAGCCCAGTGCAAAGGTCAGGCCTCTCTTTGGATCAGGTTAAATTCTAATGGCACACTCAAGAGGTACCTGGAAGGTTCTGAGGGACCAGACACTATACCACACCAAAGAGAACCAAAGTAGTTCCAAACTGAATTTGGAAGTAGCCTATATCACACACTTTCTTGTCTCAGACTTCCAATATAGCTCATTTCCAGAAGAGAAAATGAGGCATTTATATTTTTTTTAATTTTTTTAACTTTCTAGAACATTTTAATTAGTTGAATTCTATATTTGAGTTAAACATGGAGCCCGAAAAGAGAACAAATCGTACAGCTCAGTTGTCCCTGGACGCCAGCAGATGATCACAGGATGTTGTCAGCATTTGGATTCGATATGTCCCAAGTCTGCCTTGCTGAGCAAGAGGACCTGGTGCTGCTGTTTCAGTGCCCAGTGCTCATAGGAGCCGGGCTTGTGTCTCCATGCAGTGACTCGAGAGTAGTAGCTGCTGTGTGAGCGGGGCCACCCTTCTGTCAGTGGGCATCGCTCCAGGTGTTGCTTTTGATTACATATTTCAAGATCTCCCCCAGCTGTATTTAAATATCTCAGTGCAGTCACATTTGATATTATCTTTGTACTTCCATCCAAGTCCACATACAGGTACCATCCTGATCTGAAAGCTTTTGTTCCCTTCCTACCTGTACAGATTCAGGACTGCCATGCCCGGGGCCCCCTACTATCTAGTGCGGCATGAAGAAGTGTGCCACATAAGCAGAGCCTGAGGATAAGCAGGGCCCTTCCAGGGGCAGGGAAGAAAAGAGTGTCATGGGCAAAGGGGGCAACATATGCAGAGACATATGCCATACCCTGAGGCCGAGGGTATGGGCATCCTGTGTGCAGAGAAAGCCAGCTGAGGCAGTAGGTTGTCATGGGCTGAGCCCACATGCAGGACCTCACAGGGCTCCTTCTCCCTGGTGCTTGGAATCTCAGACTGCATCGAGGAACCCTTTGGTTACCAGCCAGAATTGGAACCAGAATTAAGAAAGAATGTTGGAGGTAGGGATTTTTTCTTTAAAATCTAAACATGCAAATACATTAGGCACAGATTCCCGGGCAGGTTGGGACCTTGTCAAGGGGCTGTGTGTGCTGCCAGCTGGTGTCTTCATCCCTTAATCCTCCATAGGGAACCGGCAGCAGGTAGCCAAGGCAGTGTCTGCAGATGCTAGTCAGTAGGTGAGTGCTCTGGAGCATATACCTTGTGCTTTGGGGAAGATTTTACAGAACCGTCTCTGGTTGGAGGAGCCATTTAAGCAGGCAGGCTTCAGAGGACCCTTCATAGCACCTGTGCTCCCCACTGGGCTTTTGAGCTCGACCATTACTAGCTATAGGGCAGAATCACGGTTCTTGTGAAGACCACATGCTGGGCAGTAGAGGGTCAGCGCCAGGTTTTCTGAACTTGATCATACTGACACAAGAGAATGTTTCTGTTCTTAGGAGATCCTCGCAAGTTACTCTCGATTGCTTAGAAAGATGGGTGTGTACAGACTGCCCAGACTAAGCCTCCCTTGGCTGAGCCCCACTGAGCAGACCCTCAGGGTTCCCTTACCCTTTTTCCCCTGCCAGTAGGCAGCAACTTTATTTTATTTTTTTAAAGATTTTATTTATTTATTCATGAGAGAGACAGAGAGAGAGAGCCAGAGACACAGGCAGAGGGAGAAGCAGGCTCCACGCAGGGAACCTGACGTGGGACTCGATCCCAGGTCCCTAGGATCATGCCCTGGACTGAAGACGGTGCTAAACCACTGAACCACCCAGGCTGCCCGAGGCAGCAGCTTTAAAAGAGCTGAAGGCTTGAGTATCACAGAGATCTGGGTTTACCATCCATCTCCCTGCCTCGGTTTCTGGGTCCTCAGCATAGAAGTAGAATCCCCCAAATGGAATTATAGAGACCCCCAAATGAGAGATCATGGGCCAGGCATGCCGCCTAGAAACCAGCCCTAAACTTAGCGTTGTAGATGATGAAGGGCCCTGGCCACATCTGTGATGGCAGCCTCAGCCTGGGCCTGGCAGCCACTACCTAAAACTTGTTAGCACTTTCCCCTTACCTTTACAGGGGCCCTGTGTTTCCCTATTGAGAATCAGAGAGCTGATGACTCTTGGGAGTTGAAAGGTTTGTACGTTGATTTGTGACAAAAACAGGCAATGTAGCAAGCCCCAGGAAAGTTTGTCTGGCTAAAGCATTCCCCAGGAAAGGTAATTAACTGCCAGTGGCTCCAGTCCCCTTGAGGGAAAAGAGTAAAGGGTGAGCAGCCTGGGAGCCCTTTCAGAGGGGATCAGAGAGGCCTCAGGATTCTCCAGCCTCAGCCATTGGAAAGCTGTACAGCCCTTCCTCTAGAGCCCAACCTCAGACTGGACCCACTTCAAGAGGAGAAGCTAGCCCTCTGGGTCTGGGTCTAGAGTCAGCATTTTCTGCTTGGCACTCAGCCGAGAGCCTGTCCTGAGAAACAGCAAGGTGATAGGTCTTAAGAAAAGTGCTGATACCTATCATTAAGGCCCAGGCCAACCTGATGTAGATGCAGGCCAGGCTGAGGGCCCAATGGGGCTCTAAGCCACAGAAGGATTAGCCCCAGCAGCCTTGTCGAGTTGTGCAGTTCTGAGGCCACCACCAACTTTGCTAGATGAAGTTGCATCTGCCTTGTTTGTCATCCTGCCGGTTCCACCCTTAGACTTCATTCCCTGCTGATGATGTATTGCCACAGTGCAGTTGGATCACACCAAAGAAAACAGGACGGCTGTCTAGGAACGGTCTTAAAACTAGAATTACATATAAGCTCAAAACAGGACGGGTACAGACACCGGATCCCAGAAATAAATTTTGGGTGAACAAGTTGCACCCTCCACCTTCCTCACAGTCCTGCGTGAGATCCTTCTAAAGTGCTTGTGCATTTCAGCAAGTGTGTCCTCCTGTATGCAGGAAAAACAATAAAGAAATGGTCACGAAAATAGAAGATAATCAACAAGTAAGACAGGAAGTTTCCTATAAAAGGAAAATTCAAAATCTCTGGAAAAGGAAAAAAAAAAAACTAACAAACTAGAGGGTGAATAAAAAGGTCCCAGGTCAAATAAATGAGAAACCACAAAATAGGTAATTTTAAAATAAAGCTAAAAGACAGCTAGCTAAAAGAATTAAAAGGTTAAAGTTCCAAGGTGAAACTAGTTAAAAACGTTAGTTAACTGATGTTAAAAGTTAGGGAAGGAAGAGTGGGTGTGAGGGCCTCGGGCAGGTGTGGAGGTGGGTCTTTCAGCTCCCACTGGACCAAGAAACCCCAGCACCCTTGGTTCCAGTAGGGTCATCCAGCGATCTCTTCCATTTCAGAGGGGGCTTTGGGGCTTCCATTGCTGTGAGCCCCTCAGCACTCCAGGGGCTCCCAGAAGTACCAGCAGGCTGCTAATACGACTCATTCCAGTCAGGAAACACGCTTCTCAAGGCCCCAGTGACCCAGGCCCACAGATGGTGGCCCCAGTCCCCCTACACTTTCATAACCAGTTCCACCTGCCTCTGGCCATGGCTCCTGGGGGAGCTGGGCTGGCTTTGCCTATTGTTTTCACCTTCTCTCATCCCGAGAAATGTTCTTTGCAGTGCCATGAACAGGTCATGGGCTTCCAGCTCTTTGTCCTCGTCACTCACAGCTAATGTCTTCTGAGCTCTTGCCACCGCAGGGCATGGTGCAAGGCCTTGTAACATTCATGGTCTGCTTGGGGAAGCTGTGCGGACATGCAAAGTAGGTGCCAACAGCTAGCCTAACACAGGGATTGCCCTTTTGGCAGATAGAGGCTCTTCATAAAGAACTTGTAACTAAGTACATCAGATTTCTCACTTGTCTGATGTTCAAATTTTCCATGATTTTATAACACGTCAAAAAATTGAACCTAGAAAGTAATTGTGTACTAATTAAGCAAAAGAATTAAGTAAAAGAAAAGAAGGTTTCATTATTTCACTTTCAAATTTTATCTATGAAAAACCTTCTGAGATTCTGTTTCAGATAGTTTGCAGTTAAATCAGTTTTGAAACTCCTGAGCCACTTGTATCCAGGACCTTGTAGGCTCAGTTCACTGATCAAGGGTCGAAAGTGAACATGGTCCCGGGGCTTGGTGTTATCACTGATCGATGTCATGGGAAGGTGAACTGAACTGGACTCTAGGAAGGAAAGCAGGGCTAAGAGACAGTCCTTCCTGGCAGACTGGGACCCCCTCCATACTTGGCTCATAGTATATGTCCTATGTACCACCTTCAATTGATTGCTTGTGCCTACCTGAGGGCAAAGGAATAATGCTCTGATCTACTTGCATGTCTGCACTGGTCAGAGGATGAGAACATGAGGACACCAGGCAGTATGTTGCCTTCCCCAATATGGACAGTCATTCTGTTGTTTTTAGAATTCATATCAATGGTGAACCAGCAAAAGAATAAATCTGGCCCGCTGGCTGTATGTGTATCACCTGTGAATTAAGATTTTTCTTTGAAGAAGATTTTAGAAAAATCAGAAGAATAATAACATTCCATTGACGTGAAATTGTAGGAATTCACTTTTCATTGTTTATAAAAAAGTTTTATAGGAATACCCAAAGCTCACTTTTCTGTGTCTTGTCTGTGGCTACTTCTGTGCAACCGTGGCAGAGTTGAGTAGTTGTGACAGAGATGGGATGGCCCACAAAACCTGAAAGATTTACACAGGTTACAGAAAAAGTTTGCTGACCCTTGATTTCATGTAACATATGAGAAAGGGTGGGAGGGATCCCTGAGTTGGTTGTAGGGGGTGACCTGTGATCAAGCCCTGCCTGCCTGCCAGCTCTCATTGCCTCTGTGGTTTCTCCATCTGTTGGAAAGGGACCTGGGTGGATGACCTCTTCAATGTAGAGACTTTGTGGTTTTGTCCCATTTGGGGGGCTCTTGGTCTATTGTGATTCTCTTGATTCTTCCTCTGCATGTTGTAATTTTGTTTTAAGGACACATTGAAGGCACATTTGGAATTTGGGGCTCTGCGTGTCAAGAAGTCAGTTCTAAGATCTTCATGTCTAGGGATTCCCTTCACTGGAAGGCCATAGAGGAGTTAATGAAGACTAGCTTTTGGGGGATGCCTGGGTGGCTCAGTGGTTGAGCATCTGCCTTTGGCTCAGGTTGTGATCCTGGGATCAAGTCCCTGAGGTTCTCCTCAGGGAGCCTGCTTCTCCTTCTGCCTATGGCTCTGCCTCTCTCTGTGTGTCTCTCATGAATAAATTAATAAAATCTGGAAGGATGGAAGGAAGGAAGGAAGGAAGGAAGGAAGGAAAGGAAGAAGGAGAAAGAGAAAGAAAGAGAGAGAAAGAGCAAAAGAAAGAAAGAAAAAGAAAAGAAAGAAAGGAAAGGAGGAAAGAAAGGGAAAGGGGAAGGGAAGGAAGGGAAGGGAAGGAAGGAAGGGGAAGGAAGAAAGGAGGAGGAACGGGAAGGAAGGAAGGGACGGGAAGGGAAAGGGAAGGAAGGACATTAACAGGGAAAGGTTCCTTCAAGGAGGAAAGGAAAAAAGGAAAGGAGATCCCTTCCCTCCCTTTTCCTTTTTCCCTTTTTTTCCCTTCCCCCCGGAAGGGAAGGAAGAAACTAGCTTTTAGGACCTAGAGCTGTCTATCAGCTCTCCCCTTACCCCTTACAGTGACCCATGGCTGCCACCACTCTAGGCTCCCTCTGTCCTGAAGACTTCCCACCCCAAGAAGAAAGCCTCTCCTTCCTCAGCTCCCGATAGCAAGTCACGGGAAGGGCTCTGATTAGCTAGCTTGTGTCCCAGGCCTTTGCCTGGACCCCTCACCAGGGACCAGATGGGTGAAGGTACAGCACTTGGTACCGTGCAAGTCTTGGGGGAGAGGTGGGGACTCAGTGTTGGGCAGTACCACCAAAGCCCTGAGTTGGCAGAGGGGAGGGCCCATTTCCATAGGGAGGCAGACACCATCTGGGTGGGCTGAATAATAAGGGTCTTTACCAGGGCTCTTCAGGCTCCAAGAGGGGCTTGTGAAACTAGACCAGGTCCTACCCCCACAGAGTTAGACTTGTGCCACAGACTTCATTCAGCAAGAAGTGCTCACCGGGCTAGACTTGGGAGGAATTGGGCCTTCAGGCAAAGGGCTTGACCACTCTGGGTCCCAACTGTCTCCTGTCTTACTGTAATGGAGACAGGGCAGTGAACAAGGTAGAAAGAAATTCCTGCTCTGGGAGCTGGCGTCTGGAGGCAGGAGAGTTGCATCCTCATCATTCTCTTTGTCACACACATGCGTGGCAGTGGCTGCTGTTGCCCTTATTGCCAAACCGGGTGACAGCCCAGGCTTCAGTCTGAATGGAGGTCACAGGTCTGTTCCTCACAGCCTCAGGATTTTCTCAAACTCCTTTACTTCCATCCCCACTTCTGCCAGGGCAGCCAGACACAAAGCCAGGACAGAGACAGTTCCAGACCACTCTGCCTGCAGAAGCTTCTTCAGAGCAAGTCTCATAAGACAGGAGGCAGATATGGGCACACAGCAGTGCTCTCTTAGGGCAGGGGGTTTCCTGGTAGTTGCTGCCAGTCTTTTCTGGAACAGGGTCGTGTATAAACAACCATGCAGTGTTGAGGGCAGTGAGGCACCCTTATTCAGAGATGACCTTTGTGACACCCAAGTTTGAACCCTGTTCCTCGACCCTGAAACTTTCACCCTGAGCTATTTCTTCCTTCAATCAGCAAATGTTTATTGAGCACCTATGGTGTACCAGGTGCCAGAGAGAGAGCAGAAAATAAAACAGGCAAGGTCTCTGTCCTTGGGGCTTGTGTTCTGGTTCAGTAAAGACACAGCCACATGGGCTCTGGTAGGAGAAATGGCAGCTGCCATGGACAGACACCAGTCTAGGTGACTGGCTTCATATCTAATAATATAAAGAAGTTGAATTGTCAACCTTTCTAAAAGAAAATGCCTCTGTGACAAGACAGGAGAAACAGCAAGTATAAAAGGCAATATCGGTAAATTGGAATTTGATTACAACTAAGATCTTATCACCCAAAGACACCATCAAGAAAGTAAGAAGACATGCCATAGACTGGAAAAGGCATTTATAATAAACACATCCAACGAAGGACTGTCTGAGGGAGGATAAAGATGTGAATGGATACTGCCTAAAAGAGGTCATCAGGTGGCCATTCCATCTATGAAAGGGTGTCACGTTTCACTGCTTATCAAGGAATTGTGAATTAAAATCACAAGGAGATACCAGTTTGTACCCAGATTGTAGAACAGCTACACCGACAAGGAGTGACAGCAAGTGAAGCTGATAGGATGAGAAGAGCCCATCCAATGGCAGAAGGGTAAGCAGGGGCTCAGCGGCTACTGAAGCTGAGCGCCCCTGCCATGCTTTCCAGCATTTTCACCTCCAGGCGTGTTCCCAAAAGAAGTGCAAGCCAACAGTTGGACGTGAGCATCTGCGGCCACTTGCTTCATGATACTCAAGACCAGCACACCTGGGTACCAGTCAGCAGAAAATGGACAAGCGAACCGTGTGGCATGTGCCCACCACAGGGCATAAGGCAGCTCTTGAGTTGAGTGAGCTGGTGCTGCATGTGCCTACAGGGATGAAGGAGGAGGTCAAACCTGGGAGCTGACCGTGCATGACCCCATAACATCAAGTTCAAGAAGAGGCCTGGCCTACCTCAAGGAGCTGAGCACTGAAAATCCATGCCTTTATCTTTCATCACATTCTTATGATTACTCTCTGTGAGGGGCGGGGAGTGAGGGTTACAGGGAACTTAGGGGGAGCTGACATTTGCTCTGAGGCGATGTGAGGGCTGCAGCTGGGCTTCCCGAGGAGCAGTGGCTTTGATGATTCTGAGGAAGTAGGAGAGAGGGATGCTGATGTCAGACACCAGGGAAGCCCGTCCTGGAGGGCCAAGCTGCCACCAGAGAGACTCTGTTTTATTCCCTGTGAGGTAGGCAGCTGTGACTTGTCCACCTCTAAGTCCACAGAGGTGAGGAGGGCTGGTGAGCAAGCCTGGAAGGCTCTAGGCCCCAAGCCTGCTGCAGCAGCGCCTGGTGGTGGGGTGGGGTGGGGTTTCCAGAGGACTTCCAAGGATTAAAAGTGACATCTCGGCATGTTGGCAACTAAAACTTTATGGCAGTGGATTTGCTGTCTGAGAAAAGGTGGCTCTAAAAGTCCGCCATCGTCTTGGTGCCCTGTCCCTCCATCACGTGCACCCGGTTCCAGGCCATCCATGCTCAGAGCTCATTGCACCAGTGAAGTCAGGCATAGAGTGACCACATAGGTCTGTATTCCTCAATGATGCCACTATTCCAAAGTTTTGTAAGAGGGACCCCGTTGCTTTCCATTCTTTCATGTCTGCCACAGTTTTAGACTGATGGAGGTGAGTGAGTTTTATTACAAAACTTTCCACTTTATTCCAGTACTAGTGTTCCACTTTGTGAGCTCCCTCGAGGGCCGGGCCCTTCATGGATGCCACAGAGGAGCACAAGAATGTGTGACCTGGAGAGCCCAGTCTTAGCACTGTGCAGAGCACACTCCACACCCATTAGTGAGCAGCAAAATGAATTTAGTGGCTCAGCTGGCATTTCTAAAAAGTGAAATAGTGGAGAAAACGGTTCATCTTACTTAGCAAGGGAGACCCCTGTGCAGGGAAACTTCTAGTACTTTACGGTTGTAGGTATATGTCCTGGATCAGAGTGAAAGATGTGACCTCCACTGTGCATCATGGTCAAAAGTATCATGATAGTGCTGTCAAGATGAGAAGGGGGAGCTCCGAGAAGGTTGGGGGGCAGTAGGACATGGAGGTTGGTGAGTGGTGGCTTGCGGCTCAGGTCTGCCTGTCCCAGGTAGAATGTCCAGTGCCTTCTGCTACCAATTCTCGTTTTCAGAGTTCATGTAAACAAGCTCTAGTTGTCTTTGGCCAAACCGCCCACCAGCCTATTCCCAGAGAGGAGGGAAGCCTGCTACTCCAGGGAGGGCATTTTGGGTTTTGGCTGGATGCTGGATGCTCCCAATGTCACGATTGCATTAAGGAGCAGCTTTGCTAGGACTGCCTCCCCGAGGCTGCTCCCGGCTGGGATCCCAGAAGCTTTTTGCCTGTTTGGGCTTCCTGTGCATTGTGAGACCCCTGGGCCCCTTCCCACAGCTGGGGTCTCCTGAGATGCAAGCCTGACAGACAGGAGCTGGAATCTGGTCCTGCACCTTGCTTGCTTTAGACAGATACCACCATTCAGTCCTTCTGTGTGCTGGATACTTGATACACATGTTCCTGCCCAGACACAGCCCACCTCGGGCCTCTGCCTTCCAGCCTTTTTTCCCAGTGTGAAGTGGGGGTGTCAGCCTCCCCCTTCCTTCCAGCTTGTGTTTTCAGCCACATCGTGCCCCATGTTGTATCCAGCTGGTCACAGATAAGGGAGGGCAAGCCACTTGTAGTCAAGCCTTGGAGCAGGGCCTTGACCAACTCACCGGCAGCCTGGACCCCTGGGGCCAGGTCCCTGTCTCCAGTCTCCAAAAAGAGAGACTGTACTCATAAGAGTAGTCTTCTCCTGTCTGCCAGTCCTTGAAGTGCCTGCTCACTCTCTCCTCAGGGAGGCCTGAGGAGTGATGTCCCTTCAAGCTCCTGGCCCCAGACAGATCCAGACCTGGACGTGGCACAGCCTGGTGGCCAAGTGCACGGCACCTGCATATGTGAGGCCCAGGAGACAACACTTAAGACCCTGCCACATCTCAGGGTTGCTCACAGTGTCTTTTCTCTGCTCCCTCGTGAAAAACCAGTACTTTCCCAATTGCAAGAACTAGAAAACCGCTCAGGTCTTCCGCTAGGGTCTTTCCAGGGGGCATTTCTCCTCCACGGGTTTTGCCAAATTCTCTGAAGTTCACTGCTCCTAAGTGCTGCCTATGAGAGACATGCTTGCAAAACTTGCAAAAACTGGTCTCTCTTTGAGAACTGGCACTTACTGCTCCCAACCACCATAAGCAAACTGATTTTTGCAAAGTACATAGGTGTAATCATGATTCTACCTCTTTGGAGTGCCAAGGCTTCTATTGCACAGCATTTGGCAATGTTTCCTCCAGGGGCTTTGGAGGTTGGATGAGGGCAGAGCCTGCGTTCAAATGCATTCCTGGCCTCTCTTTGCATGTTTTCCTCTCAAGAATGTTCCAGAACTCACAAGACAGTACATGTACAGGAAATAACTCCAAAGTGCTTTGAATTTCTCATTCCTCAAGCAATGGGTGGTGGCCAAGTGGGGGCTCCCCCAGCAGGCAGGGCCTGTGAGTGACGCCCACTGTGTCCCACCTTGCAGTAGTAGTGGACGTCAGCTCAGCGAGGTGTTCATCCAGCTGCCCTCCCGCAAGGAGCTGCCCGAGTATTACGAGCTCATCCGCAAGCCTGTGGACTTCAAGAAGATAAAGGTAACCCTGGCATAAGATGTGGGAAGTGGGGATTCTCTACAGGGATGTTTGGGGAATCTGACCCAGTCCCTCCCCAATATGGGCCCCCCCGGGGTGCATGGGAAAGATGACCACAGAGCAGACTGAGCAGAGCCTGGGCTGTCTGGCCGGGATCCTAGTCACAGGCTCTTGGGATTCCTCAGAGCTCCTTCAGGGTTATCCATGGCCTAAGCTTCAGCAGTGCAGCTCTTGTGTTCAGTGGGCCCAGGCTTCCAAGTCTACAGAAGCACCCAAAAGACTGGGCCCATGACCTTATGAGGCAAAGGGATTCCTGGCCTCAAGGTCCCTGGGCACAAGGCAAATTCCCAAGCTAAGGCTGCCTCTCCCATCACCCACAGGAACGCATCCGCAACCACAAGTACCGCAGCCTCAATGACCTGGAGAAGGACGTCATGCTGCTGTGCCAGAATGCTCAGACCTTCAACCTGGAGGGCTCCCTGGTGAGGAGGCACCTGGGTTGGAGGGCACCCACTCCTAATTTTTGCTGTCTTTGCAGCTGGGCTCCAATTAAGCATGCCCCTTGCTCTGTTTTAAATTGACTGGATAAGGGGATCCCTGGATGGCTCAGCAGATAAGCGTCTGCCTTCAGCCCAGGGTGTGATCCTGGAGTCCTGGGATCGAGTCCCACGTCAGGCTTCCTGCATGGAGCCTGCTTCTCCCTCTGCCTGTGTCTTTGCCTCTCTCTCTGTCTCTCTGTCTCTCTCTCTCTGTCTCTCATGAATAAATAAATAAAATCTTTAAAAAATAAATAAAATTTACTGATTAAGGGGTGCCTGGGTTTCTCAGTTGAGCGTCCAACTCTTGATCTGAGCTCAGGTGTTTGTTGATCCCTCAGGTCATGAGTTCAAGCCCCATTTTGGGTGTTTGTTGATCCCTCAGGTCATGAGTTCAAGCCCCATGTTGGGCTCGATGCTGGGCATGGAGCCTACTTTAAAAAACAAATAATACTCTGGTTTCTCTTCAGATCGAATAAATCTTTCTCCTTTTAAAAAACAAACAAGGAAACACCCAGGTGGCTCAGTGGTTGAGCCTCTGCCTTTGGCTCAGGTCATGATCCCAGGTCCAGGGATTAAGCCCTGCATCTGGCTCCCTGTGAGGAGCCGGCTTCTCCCTCTGCCTATGTCTATGCCTCTCTCTCTGTGTGTCTCTCATGCATAAATAAATACAATCTTTAAAAATAAAAAGACTTTTAAAAAATAAAAAACAAACGAAAACAATAAATTGATTAAAATAGAATTCCCAGGGCATTCTGGATGGCTCAGCGGTTTAGCGCCGCCTTCGGCCCAGGGCATGATCCTGGGGACCCGGGATCAAGTCCCATGTCGGGCTCCCTGCGTGGAGCCTGCTTCTCCCTCTGCCTCTGTCTGTGCCTCTTTGTCTCTGTGTGTTTCTCATGAATAAATAAATAAAAAGTCTTTAGGGGATCCCTGGGTGGCGCAGCGGTTTGGCGCCTGCCTTTGGCCCAGGGCGCGATCCTGGAGACCCGGGATCGAATCCCACGTCGGGCTCCCTGTGCATGGAGCCTGCTTCTCCCTCTGCCTGTGTCTCTGCCTCTCTCTCTCTCTCTCTCTGTGTGACTATCATAAATAAATAAATTAAATAAACAAACAAATAAATAAATAAATAAATTTTTAAAAAGTCTTTAAAAAAACAATAGAAAAAAGAAAAAAAAAACAATAGAATTCTCAACCACTTGGAATATTTTGTCAATTATAAAAGCAGCGTATTCCTTACTAAAAGATGCAGAAAGAACAATAAGCAGATTAGCGAAAATAAACTCCGTCTAACCCATCCAAGATGACCTGTGAGCAATCTGGTGGGTGTGTTTGAATTTTACTTTGAATTCACTAGGACTTCCTTAAAAGGAATCCTGTGGATGTGTCCTTTCCTGCAATGAAATTAACACATACATTACTGCAACTTAGCAAACTTTTCCTGACTGTGCTTAGGGTAGATGCTACACGGAAAAGAGATTTTACAGTCCTAAATTTGAGGGAAATGCTGCCTTAAACAAAGGACATGCATTTCCAGCATTACTGCAGACCTTCTCAGAGCCCTTAGAAGCATATGCTCACTGGGATCCTTCAAAGGGAGGGAGGAACTGGTAGTCATTCCTAAATTAACACAGCCATGCTTTTCTCTGAGTCTCACGTCCCAGGCCCCAATTGGGAAAGGGTTACAGAGGACCCTCTGCCCTGCATAGGCTGTCGTGGCCAGAGGGCAGGGCCAGTGGCCCCCATCGGGCCCCAGCCCACTCAAACCCCACGTGTCTCCTTCCAGATCTATGAAGACTCAATCGTCCTACAGTCGGTCTTCACCAGCGTGCGGCAGAAAATTGAGAAAGAGGATGACAGTGAGGGCGAGGAGAGCGAGGAAGAGGAAGAGGGCGAGGAAGAAGGCTCTGAGTCTGAGTGTGAGTCCCAACGATGGGTGGTTGGGCAGACCAACCTCACAGCCAGGCAGCTCCCAGCCACCCCGACTCGGCTTGCCATGCTCTCCCAAGCTCATGTGTGTCTTTTTCCCCCACTCTCTGGTCCCCACCCCAGCCCGCTCGGTCAAAGTGAAGATCAAGCTCGGCCGGAAAGAGAAGGCACAGGACCGGCTGAAGGGGAGCCGGCGGCGGCCGAGCCGCGGTTCGCGAGCCAAGCCGGTGGTGAGCGATGATGACAGTGAGGAGGAGCAGGAGGAGGTGAGCACCCAGGGCCCTGGTGCAGGCAGGAGCAGGTAGCCAGTGGCATTTGGGTCTTTGGAGGTCTGTCCCCCTTGCCAGGTCTTAAATCTTCTGTCACAGCGTTGGGAGGATAAATGCTCTAACACCCCACTCCACAGAGGGGGAAACTGAGGCTCAGGGTGGAACATGCCACATAACTCAAGACCAAGTCTGTGTGACCCTAATGGAACTGGTGCTCTTACTGTTGGTGGGCAGAGCTGGCTTTCCATAACACCAGGGCCACCATGCAGAGGCCAGCAGGGCTGGGTCTGTATCGAGGGTGGGGTCAGGAGGCACTGGGATGGAAGACGCTACCAGACAGTCCCCCATGTGTCTTCCCTGAGCAGACACAGCACTCTGTGTAGCTGAGGCTCTCATGATGCCTTCACCCTGTGTGACACATGTGGTTCACCAACCCCCCAGGCCTCTGCTCATGGCTCTGCTCTGACCTCTGTAGGAGGATTTCCAAACAGTGGTAGTAGATAAAAACAGAAACAAAAATCCCATGCTCTGAAATCAAAAACGGTGTGGAACAGGTCCCGTGAACGGTGCCATGAGTGGAATCTGGGTGTTGCGTCTCCCTTGGAGCAGGCCGCACTCCCTGCACACCAGCGGGGAGCTGCACGAGCAGCAAGCCCACGGTTGGCAGTGGTGTGGGCGGGGATGGGGGTTAGAGCAGACCCACTTGCTGGATTTTATTAAGCTTTGCCCTCTGGCTGGGGCCTGGGTGCTCGGCCCTTCCCTACTGTGGGACCTGGGCATTTCACTACTTCAGAGTCTCAGTTTCCACTTCTAGAAATCAAGGAGGCCAAGGAGATTTCCTGGGGCCTGCCTCCCAGCAAAACTCATTGAGTGCAATTTCATCATTGCTGTTTTTCTCGTACTGACATTTGCAATAAGAACAAAATCCACTACCTCGAAACAAACCTGACTGTAGACCCTGATGAGGACATTACTGATGTCCTGACTACAGAGAGGTGGCCTGTGTTTCTGGAGAGTCGAGTCTCGGCTGTAAAGCTCCCCATTTGCCCAGTCCAGATTCAGCAGAGCATTTTGTGGCCCTTACCAAGTTATTTAAAATACTTGTACAGAGGAACAAATGTTTTACAAAGGAATAACCAAGGTGGTATTGAAGCCACAGGTCAGGGGCACAAGGACAGGTGTGCAGTGGTGGGAGGAAGCAGAGAGGGCCCAACGAGTCTCCCAGACAAGGAAGAGTCAGTGTGGGCACCAGAGGCCAGTCCTCAGGAGAAAAAAAGACGTTGGGGGTTTGGCTATGACACCAGGGGTGAAGCCAAAGGTTGCTCTACCACCGGCCTCAAGGTGCCCCTCTGCCACCTGCTCACACCCGGTGGAAGCAGCTCAGTTAACAAACATACTTAGTGCCCAGGTAGGCATCAGTGGGATGCCCTTGACGGTGGGGCTGATCATGCTCTCTCCTCCTGTCTCCCTCCAGGACCGCTCAGGAAGTGGCAGCGAGGAAGACTGAGTCCCAACATTCCAGAGTCTCGACCCCGGGCCCTTGGTTCCAGAGCCGAGGCGGCGTAGCCCTTAGCAGTAACGGGTAGCAGGAGATGTAGTTTCAGACTTGGGGTAAACTGTATAAACGAAAATCTTCCATATTTATACGGCAGAGAAGATGTAGGACTGTTTGTGTCTGGCCCTGTCCTGGCATCAGTAGCGTTTGTAACAGCATTAACTGTTGAAAACAAGAATTATATGACTCGGGGAACACGCGACACCTGCTTGTCTTTCCTTTCCCGGCAGTACTGTTGCGGCCGCAGTTGGGAGTCACTGTAGTTTCAGCCGTGGATGCACGTGTGTAGCCGTCCACCCCTCGTACTGTATTTTATGGGACAGGTCAGACTCGCCGGGGCCGGGGTCCGCAGGCCCGGCGGGGGTATGTCAGTGTCACTGGATGTCAAACAGTAATAAATTAAACAGACAACAAAACTCCTGGCCTTGCCTCCTCGTGGACTCATTCCTATCTCCCTACTAGGTTGCGAAGGCCTTGGGGGCCCAGTCCTCCTCCCGTCACCATGTCCCATGGGGTCCATTTCAGGGGAGGACACTGAGGCCCAGGCAGAGGGAAACAACTGGCCCAGTCCTCACACCAGCGCAGACTCTTGGCCCTGCAAGGTGCCACTGCCATCCTCCACCGTCAGACAGGGAGCAAGCAACTCAGTCTCTTCCCTGCCTGCAGCTGAGGTGGGGGCGCAGAGACAGTCATATAAACAGGCAGGTGCTACACAGAGGTCAGTATCGTGGCCTGGGAAGCCCAGGGCACTGTGGGAGCCCAGATGATCAAAGGGAGCTTCCAAGTCCAGAACGTACATTGAGTTCTCTATAATCCATGTCTGTTCATTAAGCTCTTTCCTTCGTGACTTCCCTTTAATTCTCCAAACACTGTTCCCTTTAGTTCTTCCAACATACGTATAACAGCTGCTTTGAAGTCCAATATCTGGACCCTCTCAGAGAAAGAGTCTGTTGACTACTTTTTCCCTCAATGTCAGTCACATTTGTTTCTTGGCATGCCTTGCAATATTATGTTATTGTTCAAAACGGACATTTTAAATAATAGATTGTAGCAACTCGGAATTCTGAGTCTGCCCCCACTTCCCTCTCACCCCTACCTCCACCACAGGGAGCTTAGTTGGTAATCACTATGCTTTCTTATTTTAAGAGTTGCTGCTTGGGACGCCTGGGTGGCTCAGTGGTTGAGCGTGTGCCTTTGGCTCAGGGTGTGACCCTGGAGTCCCAGGATCTAGTCCCGCATCAGGCTCCCTGCATGGAGTCTGCTTCTCCCTCTGCCTGTGTCTCTGCCTCTCTCTCTCTCTCCCTCTCTCTCTCTCTCTCTCTGTCTCTCTCTCTCTATGTCTCTCATGAATAGGTAAATAAAATCTTTAAAAAAAAAAAGAGTTGCTGCTCCAACTGTAGGGTGGGCCTTTCCCCCACAGCATGTAGCTGCTGATGTTCTGCTCAGGTTTGGGTGTTTTTGTTTTTTGTTTTTTTTAATTTTATTTATCCATTCATGAGAGACACAGAGGAGCAGACATAGGCAGAGAAAGAAGCAGGCTCCTTTTGGGGAGCCTGATGTGAAACTTGATCCCGGGACCCCGAGATCATGACCCTAGCCAGGGGCAGTTGCTCAACCACTGAGCCACCCAGGTGCCCTTCTGCTTAGGTTTGAGTTTTGTTTTTAGGCTGTCTTCCTCTCGGAGTCACTCAGGTGTCGTCCTCACTTCCAGCTCAGCCAGCGAGGGCTCAGCAGTTGTGCTCAAACACCTGACTCACTGAGGCTGCATGCCAGTGGCCCCGTGCTCAGGCAGCTTGCAGGCTGGCTCTACCTTGGCTTCCTGTCCCTCTCGCTTACATTTTTCTCAGCACACGTGCATGGCCTCCCCTTGAGCTGGGTGCATGGAACCGTAGGTCGCCGGGGCTCCCCCCATCTCTCCCACGCACATGGGCAGCCTTTCTCCTGCACGCAGCTTTCCAGCCCTTTGCATTGTGGGGCCATCTGTGGCTGTCTCATTCTCCAGGCCTTTTGACTGCTGACTAGTTCACCAGTCTCCTGCAACCAGGATCCCAACCCCAGGCTCCTTAGACCTTGGCCTTTGCTGTTCATCCCACCAGGAGAATCCCTCCCGTTTCCAGACTGCTGCTGTTCAGTTCCAAAGAAAGCAGACCCCCTCAGGCAGTGACTCAGGTCCTAGGAAGGCAATCCTCACACAAAACGCACAACTCTCCCACTGCCGATCTTACCTGCCGTCGTGATTTTCCAGAAATGGCTGTTTTTGAGAACTCTGCCTAGTTTTACTTTTGCTTTTAGGGAGTGCATTTGGCAAGATCCTCACTCCTGCCAGTTTGGAAATCCACATTTTTTCGTTTTAATGGCTTTGACTCTGCTTTAATAGATTTGAATTTGTTTTAACATTTGCAGAAAATCAGCTCACCAAACCCTTGATTTCAGCATATTCAGGATGAGACCAGTTAATTGTTATTACTTTTTTAAAGGTTTTTATTTATTTGAGAGAGAGCCCAAGTGGGAGATGGGGCAGAGGGAAGGGAGAAGCAGGCTTGCCACCGAGCTGGGAGCCCGATGCAGGGCCCAATCCCAGGACCCTGAGATCATGACCTGAGCCGAAGGCAGACATTTAACCGACTGAACCACCCAGGCGCCCCAGGATGAGGCCAGTGTAAAAATGAGTCCCTTGAGGGGAAAAAAAGTACCAGTGAAGTTTTGGTAAACAATGTCATATGATATATGGATTTGTATGACATAGTTTGTTGGCAAATGGCAACAAGATGCAAAGTAATATTGAATTATTGGACATGAGTTAATATATTTCATGCAGAATCTAGAGTTCATTACTCACAGTGTTGGAGAGCAGCTCCTTCTGTGTTCTTGCTTTAGTATGTGCTGTCCTTGTGTCCAAGACCACCTCATGGCCCAAGGCGGCTCCTGGTAGTCCCATCTGTCCATTCCACCTTCCAGTCATAAATAAAGAGGCAAGGGATGCCTGGGTGGCTCAGTGGTTGAGCATCTGCCTTTGGTTCAGGACATGAATCCTGAGGTCCTGGGATCGAGTCCCACATCAGGCTTCCCTGAGTGAGACTGCTTCTTCCTCTGCCTATGTCTCTGCCTCTCTCTGTGTGTCTCTCATGAACAGATAAATAAAATGTTTTTTAAAAAAATAAAGAGGCAAGGGGGGAGGGAAAGGCCACACCACCCCTTAGACACCCAGTCTGGAAACTGACTTATCACTCTCAGTGCCCCTTGGCCATGACATAGTCAAATGGCCACACATAGCTGCACTGGAAGCCCAGACATGCAGCCCTGCTTCTGGACACACAGCTTGCTCACCACCTGCTTGATGGTGGTTCTCCCCAGTTTTCAGATGAGAAAACTAGCACATAGAGGGAAGTTTCTACCTGAGGCCACACTGCCAGTCCCAGAGCCAGTGTTTGTCAAGCCGTACTCCCCTTCCTTCCAAGTCAGGTGGTTGTGGGTTCCAATCCTGACCTGGCCACCTCCAGGTTGTGTGACCTTGGGCAGCATTCTGCACCTCTCTGAGCCCACTGGGAGATGGGAAACCAACAGGTATTTGAGAAGGTTGTACTTCCTTCTTCAGGCATTTCTGTATTTTCTATGGTGACAATGAAAAGAAATAATTTGGGGGGTGCGCCTGGGTGCCTCAGTGGTTGAGTGGCCAACTTTTAGCTCAGATCATGAGATCAACCCCTGCATTGAGGCTCAGTTGGTTGAGTGGCTGACTTGATTTCAGCTCAGGATCAGGTGCTGAGTGCAGAGTCTACTTGAGATTCTCTCTTGCTCTTCTTCTGCCCCTCCCCCCACTTATTCTCTTTAAGCCTCTCTCTTATCTGAAATAAACAAATCTTTAAAAAAAAAAAAGGAAGATGATTTTTAAGCAAAAAAAAAAATGAAGGTAATCAATAGGAGCTGCTAGTTTGGCAGTGTCTTACACATGGTGACCCAGGGACACGTGGACTGATTAGGGTGAGAGGTCAGGGCTGCAGGCCTCCTGGCCTGCCTCTCCCACACTGACCTTGGCCTAAAGTCATAGAACTAGCTTGATTCTTGTGTGGATACTGGCCACGAACCAGGCGCCTCCACCAGCCTGAAGTCCTGCTGCTGCCCCACCCCCAGCCGGCCTTTGCTCTCAGCACCCATCTATATGGACAGCCCTTTCCCCTCCATCTCTGCCCTCTTGCCAGTGCCTTCCTCCCCCATTCCTCCCAGCATCCCTAAGGGGTGGGGGACTTCATTCCCACTTTACAGGCAATACAGGTGGAGCTCAGGAAGGTGAGGCACTTGCTCAAATCCCCACAGATCTGCGCCCAGGTTTGGGAAACACAAGAGTCCTCAAGGGCTAGGACCTGCCCTGGGTCAAGAGGAAAGGCCTCCAATCTAGAAGGTGAAATGGCCCCATGACAAAGGTGGAGGCGTTGAGCAATAGGGGAGCTGACCTCTGTGTCTCCAAGGAGGCACAAGAGGCTTCAGCAAGACATGGTTGAGGATGTGCTTGGAATGGCTTAAGGCGGGACGCCTGGGTGGCTCAGCAGTTGAGTGTCTGTCTTCAGCTCAGGGCGTGATCCCAGAGTTGCAGGATTGAGTCTATCGGACTCCCCTCGAGGGGCCTGCTTCTCTCCTATGTCTCTATGTCTCTGCCACTCTCCTAGCACCTATGTCTCTGCCGCTCTTTCTATGTCTCTAAAGAATAAATAAAATCTTTTTAAGAAAGAAAAGGAATGACTTAAGGCTGGAATGTCATATGGTCTGTGTGATGGGAAGCCATGTAACACCCTGATACAGCTGGGACTGTGAGGGGGCAGTCAAGAAGAGTATATAGATCCAGGGTACCTGGCTGGCTCAGTTGGTGGAGCACATGGCTCTTGATCTCAGGGTCATGAGTTCAAGCCCCACTTGGGGATAGAGTTTACTTTTAAAAATAAACATAATTTAAAAAATAAAAAGAGGGACGCCCAGGTGGCTCAGTTGGTTAGACATCCACCTTCAGCTCAGGTCATGATCTTGGGGTCCTGGGATTGAGGCCCACATTGTCAGAGTCACTGCTCAGTGGGGAGCCTGGTTCTCCCTCTCTCTCTGTGGGCCCCCCACCTCATGTTCTCTATCTCATCCATGCCATCTCCCTCCCTCTCTCTCAAATAAAATATTTTTTAAAGATTAAAAAGAATAAAAATAATAATAGATAAAGTATAGACCCTTATATGTGACAGATGGCCACAACAGTATCTCCCATCCCACATTCATTTCTAGAATCTTGCAGCTCCCCTATTAGATTCCATTGGCTATGGAGTCTAATACACCTTTCCCTGAACCTGCTGATACCCAGTGGAATGCAGGGAAGGTGACCCTGCTGACTGGTGAGGATGGATCATACAAGGCACCACAGCTTTCCCCGTGCTTGCTGGAAGACTCACTCAAAGGTACCAGCTGCCCGAAGGCTGCAGTGTTGTGAGGAAGCCAACACAAGCCCATGCTGAGAGACCACCAAGCCCACATGAGAAGAAAGAGCTCACCAGCCAACCCCCAGCTTCTAAGGCTCTAGTCCCTAGCCATGTGCACGCACCCAGCTGAGCCCTTCCCACACTCCTGGCACATTAAAACCATAAGAGAGGGGATCCCTGGGTGGCTCAGTGGTTTAGTGCCTGCCTTTGGCCCAGGGCGCAATCCTGGAGTCACGGGATCGAGTCCCGCTTCGGGCTCCTGGCATGGAGCCGGCTTCTCCCTCCTCCTGTGTCTCTGCCTCTCTCTCTCTCTCTCTCTCTCTCTCTCTGTCTATCATGAATGAATAAATAAATAAATAAATAAATAAATAAATAAATAAATAAATAAATAAATATTAAAAAAGTAAAAATAAAACCATAAGCGAGAACAAAAATGATTGTGTTTTAAGCCACTAAGCATGAGGTGACTTCCTATGCAGCCACAGTAACTGGAACATCCCCAAATTTTTCAAATGACATGAGTATAAGTCACATGGAAAGATCTTTCGAGCATTGCTAAAGAGAAAAGCAAGCTACACAATGAAGTGCCCAGTGAGGTACTATTTTGGACACACACAAGATCTGACTATTGCCTCTGGACCAGGTCACTGCCACATCAATGTTTAGAGAAAGGTCTCTCAGGGTACGCTCCTAACACACGACATTTGGAACAGCTGTTATCCCCCAAGTGCAGGGAACAAGAAGATGGAGTTGGGAGCTCCTCCAAGCTCGTGAGGCCCTGGACACCTGCCCATTTTAAGAACCATTTCTTAAATTCCTCACCAATGTTTCATTCAGCAGAAGGTTTCCAATTGATGTCATGGTCTCAAAGATCCCTACTGCAGTGAGGCCATTCATTTCTTCTGAAGCATTGATATTTATGAGGCCCAAATCCTCACGTTCCTCCCACACTGGACTTCTCGTGTGTCCCCTTCACAGGTGGCCTGAGTGGCTCCCAGCAGTCCTACTCAGCTGTCATCACTTACCCTAAGGCTCCACCATCCAGTCTCAGTCCGGCCCATTCTTCTTCTTTTTTTTTTTTTTTAATTTATTTATTCATGAGAGACAGAGAGAGAGAGGCAGAGACACAGGCAGAGGGAGAAGCAGGCTCCATTCAGGAAGCCTGACGTGGGACTCGATCCCAGGACCCCGGGATCACACCCTGAGCCAAAGGCAGACACTAAACCACTGTGCCACCCAGGGATCCCTCGGCCCATTCTTCTAAGTGACTCTTCAATCCACCAGTTCTCCCTCCACCGTGCCTCCCACCTTGTCCAACCGCAGCCACCGTCCCTGGTGTGATCAGCTCCTCCCTGATTCCCCGGCTTCCACCCCCACTCCCTGCCAGGCTGTCCTTTCCACAGGGCCAGAGGCATCTAAACCTTCAACGTCTCAGTGCATGTGAGGCTCAGATCATCTGAGCCTGGCGACTTTCCAGCTATAATCACTCTAAACCTAAACCACACAAGTTTTCCACCACACGCTCAGGCGTTTGCCCATGCGCCTCCCTCTTCCCATAATGGTTCATCTGCCAAATCTTCCTCTGAGCCTCATCTCAAATGTTTCTTTCCTGCCCCTTCTTGCCTTCCTTGACATTCTAGGGAAGGAAGCAGGTAGGCCCTCCTTAAGAGATTCCTAAAAAAGCTCTCATTCCAAAGCACATTCTTATGACGCCCATGAAGACTTGTTGATGAGTGACAAACAGGAGGAGATGTGATAAATACGAATAAGTAAAAATTGAAAAAGAAATGCTAGCTTGCGGGACCTGGCTGGCTCAGCTGCTAGAGCCTGTGACTCTCAATCTCAGGGTTGTGAGTTCAAGTCCCACATTGGGCGTGGAGCCAGTTCAGGAAAAAAAAAGAAGAAATCCTAGCTTGTTTACTGAAAAACACTTTGAGAAACTAACAGAAGTTTTTGTTCTTTATCTTTAGAAGCCCCACAGAGCAACTGCAAAGAAGAAATTCGAGCGTGTACATGAAAATAAAGGGGTTTAATCCCATGAACCGCCAAATAATGCAAATGAAAACAGTAATGAAACACTTCGTTATTATTTTTTTTTTATTCTTAGGCTTAGCAAATTGGCAAACATGTTTTAAATGACACATGCAGTGTTTGCAAGGTGGTGGAAAGGCAGACTGTCAAACAGCTACTACGCCTGATTGTGACTCCCTAAAAAGCAGTATGACAAGATTACTTAAAAATATGTATACCCTTGCAGCTCAGTGGGTTAAGCGTCTGACTCTTGATCTCAGCTCAGGTCTTGATCTCAGAGTGAGCTGTGAGTTTGGGCCCCATGTTGGGCTCCACACTGGACATGGAGCCTACTTACAAACACATACACACATATACATATATGTACACTTTTTTCTCAAGAATTTCTCTTAAGGAAGTCATTGGAGATACAATCAGAGAACAAGGCATCATTTCCATTATTTGAGTGGGAATGAAAGTATTCAATAAGGCAATGGCAACATGCATTAAGGTTCATCCAGAGGATACAGAACAGCCATTAAACATATCAGGGGCATGAGAAAGGGCTTATATATGGCACAAAGAGGGGGAAATGGGCTACAAATGGTATTGATCAATAAAATTTGAGTTGAGTCTATAGTCTTATTTATCGTGTTATACTAATGTACTAATGTTAATTTCCAAGTCCAATAAAGTACTATCGCTATGTAAGATATGTAATATTATCTACCATTGGGAGAAGCTGAGGAAAAGGTCCATGGGACCTCTCTGTACTGTTTTTGTAACTTTTGCCAAGTCTATAATTATTTCAAAATAAGTGGTTAAAAAATTGTAGCAGGACAGTCTGCTGTAATAAACATCCTCATTGTCTAAGGGGTTTATATCAACAGAGGGTGATTTCTTTTCTGCACACACTACCAGGTTGTGTTACTCAGGGATCTAGGGATATGAAGGCTCCACCTTGACATGTGCCTCTATAGTTGGCAAGCCAGGAAAATGACACTTAGAGTATCGCCTTGAAGGTGACACTTCTGCCTAATGCCTCTGGCCCAATCAAGTCTTATGGCCACTAGGAGCTTCACTTGGGGACAAAAGGAGCAATTCTTTTGGGGCCTACAACAAGTTTAGTGAGTACCACACTATGCATAGGAAATAATCCCATTTCAGGGATCCCTGGGTGGCGCAGTGGTTTGGCGCCTGCCTTTGGCCCAGGGCGCGATCCTGGAAACCCGGGATCGAATCCCACATCGGGCTCCCGGTGCATGGAGCCTGCTTCTCCCTCTGCCTGTGTCTCTGCGCCTCTCTCTCTCTCTGTGACTATCATAAATAAATAAAAATTAAAAAAAAAAGGAAATAATCCCATTTCATAAACATTTACATTATATTTATATATCGATCGATCGGTTGATAGATAGTAGTTGACTGGAATAAGTAATATATAGGGCAGCCCCGGTGGCCTAGCGGGTTGGCGGGTCCTTCAGCCTGGGGTGTGATCCTGGAGACCCGGGATTGAGTCCCACATCAGGCTCACTGCATGGAGCCTGCTTCTCCCTCTACCTGTGTCTCTGCCTCTCTCCGTCTCTGTGTCTGTCATGAATAAATAAAAATAAAATATTTAAAAATAAATAAATAAATAAATAAATAAATAAATAAATAAATAAAAAATAAATAAAATATACTGTGATGATCTTGAGTAGATTGTGGATGTCTTCTCTACTTAGAAACGATAATTTCTACGTTTTTCTAAGTTCTCTACTTTCTAAAATTTTTGCACTTAAACCTGTGCTATAGGGATCGCTGGGTGGCTCAGCAGTTTGGTGGGTCCTTCAGCCCAGGGTGTGATCCTGGAGACCCAGGATCGAGTCCCACGTCGGGCTCTCTGCATGGAGCCTGCTCCTCCCTCTGCCTGTATCTTTGCCTCTCTCTCTCTCTGTCTGTCTATCATGAAAAAATAAATAAAATCTTTAAAAATAAATAAATAAATAAACAAACAAACAAACAAACAAACAAACAAACCTGTGCTATAATCCAAGATGGTGATGGAAACAGATGGAATTTAGATCAACCTCAGGGGAATAGTCTCTCTTTTTTTTTTTTTTTAAGATTTTATTTATTTATTCATGGGAGACACAGAGAGAGAGAGAGGCAGAGACACAGGAAGAGGGAGAAGCAGGCTCCATGCAGGGAGCCCGTCATGGGACTGGATCCTGGGTCTCCAGGATCAGGCCCTGGGCTGAAGGCGTCGCTAAACCACTGAGCCACCTGGGCTGCCCCTCAGAGGAATAGTCTTAAGCAGGAGATGATGAGGATGAGAATTTGAGGAGGTAACATCAGTGTTTTTCTAGCCTCACACATTTGTGATTTCAGCTTTAATCTCATAGACATTTGATCAAGCGGGATTCTTGTTTACAAATGACATAAACCAGTCTGGGTGGTTCCTGAATCAAAAGGGCTACAGGTACTGGATTCCTAGCCTAGCTCTGGAGTCAAAGTCCTGGATCTGAGAATATGGTTGACCGATTCCAGGTCACACATTCATGTTCTTGTGCAAGGGATGCCAGGAAAGCTGCTAGGTAGCCTTCAGAATTTCAAAAACTGGAGGTGGGAGACAGAGAGATCCACAAATATGGGAACGAGATTCAGATGCAGAATAGACAAAATAAAGTGTGGAAAAAAAACAACAACAACAAAAAATAAAGTGTGGGGTGAGGATCTCAGTTTGAGAAAAGGGAGATTAGCTCTACCATCAACTTGCTGTGTGACCTTGGGCAAACCCATTTCCTTCTCTGTGCCTCTGTTTCTTCATCTCTTTGTTGAAGGAGGCCTGAGTGATTTTGCTGATATTCGTCTAATGAACTAGACAGTTTATATATATGTTTTTTAAAGATTTTTATTTATTTATTCATGAAAGACAGAGAGAGGCAGAGACACAGGCAAAGGGAGAAGCAGGCTCCATGCAGGGAACTCTACTTGGGACTCAATCCCAGGACTCCAGGATCATGCCCTGGGCCGAAGGCACTAAACCATTGAGCTACCCAGGGATCCCCGACAGTTTATATTTTTAAGACCTTTTTTATTTATTTTTTATCTTTTTATTTTTTTAAGATTTTTTTAAATTTTATTTATTTATTCATGAAAGACACAGAGAGAGAGAGGCAAAGACAGGCAGAGGGAGAAGCAGGCTCCATGCAGGGAGCCTGATGTGGGACTCGATCCCGGGACTCAGGATCACACCCTGGGCCAAAGATAGGTGCTAAACCACTGAGCCACCCAGGGATTTCCCCTAAGATTTTATTTATTATTTGACAATGAGAAAGAGAGAGAAAGAGCACACAAGCAAGTGGGGCAGCGGGCAGAGGGAGAGGGAGAAGCAGGCTCCCTGCTGAGCAGAGAACCTGACACGGGGCTGAATCCCAGGCCCCCAGGATCATGATCTGAGCTAAACACCAACGCTTAACCCACTGAGCCACTCAGGAGCCCTGTTATATACAGATTTTAAAGACTCTTAAAGAGGTGATACTTGGGGCACCTGGCTGGCTCAGTCAGTACAGCACGTGACTCTTGATATCAGTGTCATGGGTTTGAGGCCCACGTTGGTTGTAGAGATTAAATAAATCTTAAAAAAATAAAGAGGTGATACTTGAGCTGACCTCTGTTGGGCTTTCTTCTCAACCATTTCTCAGTATGTGGCTTTCACCTTCATGCAGGTGAGACAGCAGCTGCACTTCTAGGCACCACTGTAAGATCCAGACAGGAGAACAAGAAGGCCCAAGGGCCAATGGCCCACAGTCAAAGGATTTCTCCTTTCAAGGATTGTTATTTTTTTATGGGGGCAGAAATTTCCATCTGCTTCATCAATGAGAACTGGGTCTTAGGGCTAGCAGCAACAGCAAGGGAGTCTGGGAACATACTTTTAATTAGGCACATGATAACCTGAAATAGGATTGGGATTCTATAAATAAAAAATAAAACAAGGGGCACCTGGGTGGCTTCCTCGGTTAAGCCTCTGACTCCTGGGTTCAGCTCAGGTCATGTGTTCCGGGTCATAAGATTGAGCCCCCCATTGGGCTCAGCACTCACCGAGGTGTCTGCTTATCCCTCTCCCTCTGCTCCTCCCTCTGCTCTCTCTCTCTCAAATAAATAAAATCTCGTTTTAAAAATTAAAAAATAAAATTAAATGAATGAGGGGTGCCTGGGTGTCTCAGTTAGTTAAGCAACCAACTTTTGATTTGGGCTCAGGTCATGATCTTTGAGTCACGCCATTAAGTTCCAACCAGCTCTCCACTCAGGGCAGAGTCAGTTTGTCCCCCTCCCTCAGCTCCCCACCTCTCCTGCTCATGCTGTCTCTCTTTCTCAGATAAATAAATAAAATATTTAAAAAATAAAAATAAGGGACACCTGGGTGACTCAGTGGTTGGATGTCTGCCTTGGGCTCAGGTCATGATCCCAGGGTCCTGAGATCGAGTCCTGCATCAGGCTCCCCACAGGGAGCCTGCTTCTCCCTCTGCCTATGTCTCTGCCTCTCTCTGTGTGTCCCTCATGAATAAATAAATAAAATATTAAAAAATAAAAATAAATTAAAAGAAGAGAAAATAAAAATAAAATGGATGTTAAATGGTGCAGCTGCTGGAGAAAATAATACAGAGGTTCTTCAAACAATTAAAAATAGAATTACCAACACCTGGCCAGCTGAGTCGAAGAATGTGCAAGTCTTTACCTCAGGGTTAGGAGTTTAAGCCACACGTTGGGTGTAGAGATTACTTACATAAAACTTTAAAAAAAAGAAAGAAAGAAAGAAAGAAAAACATTGCACTGTAGTGGCAGGCAGGTAGCAGTATTCCACTGCCCTTGTAGACAGGTGGATGTCTCTTCACTGCCCGCCCACCTGCCGTGACCCAGGACCCCAAGTTACGGTCAGTTTGGCCAAGGAGGACAGAGCCTGGATCCCAGGCAGGGCATCAGGGGTGCTGAGCACCCTAACACGCAGAATGAGAAGAGGAGACATGGGTCTGTGCAGCCTCCGTAGGGATTCCAATGGGCTTTTTCGCCCCGGACTCCCATGGTCCCATGGGTTCCTGGCAGCCAGGGAGTGGGCGACCTGAAAGAGGTTGGGGTGGCCATGCCACCCTTGACTTACATCCCGAGGCCAAGGTTCACTGAGACTGACGCAAGAAGCTGAGGGAGCCAAGGTTGCACGCATAGCTTGGAGGAGATTTTCACAATGTTAGGGGATTTTTTTTCCCTCTTATTTATCTATTTCCCCTCCCTCCCTTCCCTCTTTCCTTTCTATTTGATTTTTTCTTTTCCTTTCTTTCTTTTTTTAGTGTTAATAATGGCAAAATACATAGATACACGTAACATAAAATTTACCATCTTAATCATTTCAAGTGCATGGTTCAGTGGCATGAAGGACATTGACATTGTTATGCAACCATTAGCACATCAACCTTCAAAACATTTCCATCTTTGCAAACTGAAAGTCTGTCCTCATTAAACACTAACTCTCCCTCCCCCTGCTACCCACCATTTTCCTTCTATCTCTATAAATCTTTTTTTTTAAGGATTTAATTTATTTATTCATGAAAGACACAGACAGAGAGGCAGAGATAAAGGCAGATGGAGAAGCAGGCTCCCCATGGGGAGACCAATGCAGGGCTCGATCCCCGGACCCTGGGATCACACCCTAACCAAAGGTGCACTGAGCCACCCAGGTGCCCTGTCTCTATAAATCTGAATCTGACTCCTCTAGGGACCTCCAATAAATGTAACTTGCCCTTTGATGAATGGTTTGCTCCACTTTTTTCTTTTTTTTTTTTAATAAAGATTGCATTTATTTGAGAGAAAGAGAAAGAGAATGAGGGTTGGGGAGAAGGGGAGAAGATCTCAAGCAGACTTCCCACTGAGCGTGGAGGCCAACATGGGGCTCAATCTCACGACCCTGAGATCGTGACCTCAGCTGAAATCAAGAGTTGGACACTCAACCAACTGAGCCACCAGGCACCCCCTGTTTCACTTTTTTTGTAATCACATAAGTAGTAATACATGAATATGACACATCCCTGTAGGACATCAAACATCATAGGACACAGTGAAAGACACTTTCTCACTTGCCTCAAACTGGAACCCACAGCTGTGTGGCTCCCTGGATGTCACCACTTGCTCTGGACAGTTGGCATGCAGCCTTGACTGGAGTTCCAACCTCCACTCATTTTCACTCCAGCCCATGACTGTCAATCAGTCTTGGTTCTTCAAGAGTCATAGAAATTCACAGACGGTCTGCTCTTTTTTTTTTTTTTTTTAAGATTTCATTTATCCATGAGAGACACAGAGAGAGAGAGAGAGAGAGAGAGAGAGAGAGAGAGAAAGGCAAAGACACAGGCTGAGGGAGAAGCAGGCTCCATGCAGGGAGCCCTGCATGGGACTCGATCCTGGGCCTCCAGGATCAGGCCCTGGGCTGAAGGCGGTGCTATACCGCTGAGCCACCCAGGCTGCCCGACGGTCTGCTCTTAGAGATGCGACTGACATGTCCACCTGGGCAGGCAGAAGCAAGCCCAGCTGGCCATCCAGGAGCTTGTGCCTTTGTAAACCAAGAACAGACTGCTGGTAAATGAAAGTCTGATCTTGGCCTTTGGGATCCCCGTGGCATCTCAATCCCACCTCAAGTACCTTGCACTTGCTCTTCCTTCTGCCCACATCGCCCTTTCTTCAACCAAGCCTTACCTTAAATGCCCTCATCCTCAGAGATGCCTCCCTTCCTTCCCCATCTTAGCTCAGCCCAGTGGTGTGAGGGACACTGCTAATATTACCTATCTTACTCTAGGTGGTAGTTACACAGATAAGCCCATAAAAAATAAATCTCTGGTGGAACACTTGGGTGGCTCAGCTGGTTGAGCGTCTGACTCGATCTCAGCTCAGGTCTTGATCTCGGGGTTGTGAGGTTGGACTCTAAGCTCAGTGAGGAGTCTGCTTGAGATTTTCTGATTCTCTCTCTCCCTCTGCCCCTCCCCTCTATGTGCTCTGTCTCTAAAATAAGTGTATAAATATTTTTATTTTTTTAAGATTTTATTTATTTATTCATGAGAGACACACAAAGAGAGAAAGAGAGAGAGAGGGAGAAGCAGGCTCCATGCAGGGAGCCCGACGTGGGACTTGATCCTGAGTCTCCAGGATCACACCCTGGGCTGAAGGCAGATGCTCATCTGCTGAGCCACCCAGGTGTCCCTATAAATCTTTTTTTAAAAATCTATGGAGGTGAGGGCAGCCCGGGTGGCTCAGCGGTTTAGCGTCGCCTTCGGCCCAGGGCGTGATCCTGGACACTGGGATCGAGTCCCACGTTGGGCTTCCTGCATGGAGCCTGCTTCTCACTCTGCCTGTGTCTCTGTGTCTTTCTCTGTGTTTTCTCTCATGAATAAATAAATAAAATATTTATAAAAAAATCTATGGAGGTGAATACATTAGGTTTGTGCATGTCTTTGCTTGTATGTTATATCTCAGTTTTAAAAAGTCACAAAAAGAGGCACTTCCCACACTAGCCATTCCTTTTTGTATTATCACGAATTTGGTTATCTAAAATCACCTTGTTGGGACGCCTGAGTGGCTCAGAGGTTGAGAGTCCGCCTTTGGCTCAGGGCGTGATTCCGGAATCCCAGGATCGAGTCCTGCATCGGGCTCCCTGGATGGAGCCTGCTTCTCCCTCTGCCTGTGTCTCTGCCTCTCTGTGTGTCTCCCATGAATAAATAAATAAAATCTTTAAAAAAATAAAATAAAATCACCTTGTTGATTTGTTTCATACTATCTCCTCCAATGGAATCTCAGCTCCTGGAGGGGTGGAATCTTTGTTTTGTTTCTGTGTTGTCCTCAGCACCTAGAACATTTCTGGGACAGAGTAGACGCACAGGAAAAGTTTAGGGACACCTAGGTGGCTCAGCGGTTGGGCATCTGCCTTTGGGTCAGGGCGGGATCCTGCAGTCCCAGGATCAAGTCCCGCAACAGGCTCCCTACATGGAGCCTACTTCTCCCTCTGCCTGTGTCTCTGCCTCTCTGTGTCTCTCATGAATAAATAAATAAAATGGAAAAAAAATGAAAAGTTTATTGAATGAGGAATAAATACAAGGAAATGGAGACCCAGAAAGAAGATTTGTCCAGGGTCCCAGAATTGACGTAAATGAGATGCAGAGCTGACTTCCCACTTCTGGACAGATTTCCCATACCTCTGAAGCTTTCCAGTATCTTCCAGATCATTCCAGATATTTCAAAACCATTGCAAAAATTCTTCATCTGTGAGCAGACTGTGCGCAATGCACTTCACATGGATATATTGCCTAAACCTTGACAGGGTGCTCGCTTCCGCAGCACATGTACTAAACCATGACAGGGCAAGGACTGCTAATGATTGAATTTTTCATTCCAGGATTCATGTGGATTAGTAACTGGTGGGTGCGTCAAATACAAACTGTAACTAAGAGGTGTAATCCCCCACTCTGGCCATCTCTCCCTACCCGCACCTCAACTCTTGTCCAGGCCTCCATCCCATCCCTATCCTGTGACCTAATTAATGAGTCATCTGCCCAAATTACCACTTGGAGCCTGCTGCTCTCGGCCTCCCTGGCCTCAAATGCTTCTGAGTGCCCTGGAAATAGTTTCCTTCATTCGAAGGGCATGCCAAGGCCTCGGGTATCTATCCTGATTTTATTTCAGCCTTACAGCATTCCACACATGTGCCTCACCCTTCAGCCACCCTGTCTCCTGCCTCCACCGAGGTGCCTCTCCTGCTATTTTTAGTCCTTTTTCAGTGGACAGAAAGATAGAGCATGACATGCAGAGATTTCCCATATATCATCGCCTCCACCACGCACAGCCTCCCCACCATCAACATCCCCACCAGAGGGGTGCATTTGTTACAATGGATTGACCCACGCCAACAGTCATTTTCGCTCAGAGCCCATAGTATACATTATGGTTCACTCTCCAGGTTGTACATGCTTTGAATTTGGAGGAATGTATGAGGTGTAGCCGTGGTTACAGTATAATATAGAATAGTTCCACCACACTAAAAAAACCTCTGTGCTCCGGGACACTGGGCGGCTCAGTGGTTGAGCATCTGCTTTTGGCTCAAGGAGTGATCCCAGAGTCCTGGGATCGAGTTCTGCATCAGGCTCCCTGCACGGAGCCTGCTTCTCCTTCTACCTGTGTGTCTGCCTCTCTCTTTCAATCATGAATAAATAAAATCTTAAAAAAAAAAAAAAACCCTCTGTGCTCCACCTATTCATCTCCACCCCTCCCCCAGGACACCTGGCAACCACTCATCTGTTTACCGTTTTCATAGTTTTCTTTTTTTCAGAATATCATATGCAGGGTTGAAAGTGTACAGTATGGTGCTTTTTCAAGCCAGCTTCTTTCACTTGTTAATTTGTGTTTATGGATCCTGCATATCTTTTCATGGTTTGATAGCTCATTCCTTCTTAGTTCGAATAGTCCATTGGCTGGATGTATCATGGTTTATTTATTCATTTACCTGCTGAAGGACATCTCGATTGTTTCCAAGTTTTGGCCATTCTGAATAAAGCTGCCATAAATATCTGCATGCAGGTTTTTGGGGTGGGCTTAAATTCTCATCTCATTTGGGTAAATATCAAGGAGTGTGATTGCTGGATGATATGGTAAGAGTGTGTTTACATTTGTAAGAAACTGCCAAGCTGTCTTTCAAAGTGGCTGCACCATTTGCATTCCCACCAGCAGTGCATGAGGGTTCCAATTTCTCCACAACCTCACCAACACTTGTGATTTTCTAGTTTTGGCTTTTTAAAATTTTTATAATAGCTGTCATGGTAGGTATAAGGTACATAGCATCTTGTTGTCTTTTTTTTTTAATTTTTATTTATTTATGATAGTCACAGAGAGAGAGAGAGAGAGGCAGTGACATAGGCAGAGGGAGAAGCAGGCTCCATGCCCTGGGAGCCCGACGTGGGATTTGATCCTGGGTCTCCAGGATCGCGCCCTGGGCCAAAGGCAGGCGCTAAACCGCTGCGCCACCCAGGGATCCCGCATCTTGTTGTCATTTTGACTTGTATTTCCCTAATGTTTAGTGATGAACATCTTTTCATGCCCTTACTGGCCATTTTTATGTCTTCTTTGGAGAAATGTGTATTCAAGTCCTTTGCTCATTTTTAAAAATTTTTTTAAAAATTTATTTATGATAGTCACAGAGAGAGAGGCAGAGACATAGGCAGAGGGAGAAGCAGGCTCCATGCACCGGGAGCCTGACGTGGGATTCGATCCCGGGTCTCCAGGAACGTGCCCTGGGCCAAAGGCAGGCGCTAAACCGCTGCGCCACCCAGGGATCCCCCTTTGCTCATTTTTTAACTTGGATTGTCTGTTTTGTTGTTGAGTTGTAGGGGTTCTTTACATATTTTGTTGGAAGCTAGACTGTTATCGGGAACAGAATGTTCAATTATTTGCTCCCATTCCATATATTGCCTTTTCATTTTCTTGAGAGTGTCCTCTGATGCAGGATAGTTTATAATTCTTCTGAAACCCACTTTACTTATTTTTTCTTTTATTGTCTGCGCTTTTGGTGTCACATCAAAGAAAGGATCATCAAATCCAATGTCATGAAGTTTTATCCCTATTTTTTTCTTCTAAGAGTTTTATAGTTTTAGCTCTTCCTTTTATTTTTTTTTTAATTTTTTTAGCTCTTCCTTTTACATCTTCCTTTTACTTTACATGTGAACATCAAGTTTTCCCAACACCATTTGTTGAATAGACTGCCCTTACCTCATTGAATTGTCTTGCACCCTTGTGAAAAATCATTCAGACCAGATATACATGGTTTATTTCTGGGCCATCTATCCAAGTCCATTGGTCTATATGTCTGTCCTTATGCCAGCAACACAGTGTTTTGGTTACTGTGGCCATAAAGTTTTGAAATCAGGAAGTGGGGGGATCCCTGAGTGGCTCAGCGGTTTAGTGCCTGTCTTTGGCCCAGGGCATGATCCTGGAGTCTGGATCTAGTCCCAAATCAGGCTCCTTGCACGGAGCCTGCTTCTCCTGCTTCTCCCTCTGCTTCTCTCTCTCTCTCTCTCTCATGAATAAATAAATAAAATCTTAAAAAAAAAAACAGAAATCAGGAAGTAGAAAACCTCTGACTTTGTTCTTAAGATTTTTTTGGCTATTTAGGGTCTTTTGAAATTCTATAGGAATTTTAGGCTGAATCTTTCTACTTCTGCTAATAACCTCATGGGGAATTTGATATAGATTACGTTCAATCTGTAGAATGCTTTGAGCAGCAGTGACACCTTAACACTATGTAGTCTTTCTTTCTTTTTTTTTTTTAAGATTTTATTTATTTATTCACAAGAGGCACAGAGAGAGGCAGAGACATAGCCAGAGGGAGAAGCAGGCTCCTTGCAGGGAGCCTGACACCGGACTTGATCCCCAGAGCCCGGGATCACACCCTGAGCCAAAGGCAGACAGATGCTCAATTGCTGAGCCAACCAGGGGTCCCAACATTATGTAGTCTTCCAATCAATGAACTCGTGACGTCTTTCCATTTATTTGTGCTTTTTTTGAATTTCATTCAGCAACATTTTTTAGTTTTCAGTGTACAAGTCTTTTATCCTTTTTAAAAAATATTTATTCATCTATTTTTTTTTTTTTTTTTATTTAGAGACCCCGGAAGGGTGGGGGAGGAGGGGCAGAGGGAAAGGGAGAGAAAAAATCCCAAGCTGACTCTGCACCAGGCACAGAGCCCAACACATGGCTCAATCTCACAACCCCAAGATCATGTCTTGAGCCGAAATAAGAGTCAGACAGACCCTCAACCCAATGAGCCATTCAGGCGTCCTACAAGTGTTTCCTCTTGGTTCATTTTTTTCTTTTTTTTTTTTTTTCCATTTTTTTCCTAAGTATTTTATTCTTCTTACTTTCCCAACCCTGGGGTTTTCTACATATAAAACTTCTACTTGTTTTCTACTTCTTCCTTTCTGTTTCGGATACCGATTATTTCTTATTATCTAATTACTCTGGCTAAAACCTCCAGTGGTATGTTGAGTAGAAGTAATGAAAACAGCATCTTTCTCTTCTTGATTTTAGGGAAAAGTCTTTTTTCATGTTTGAATCATGGGAATGTTTCACCCATTCAAACTAAATGAAAATATACTTTTTAGTTTAGTGGCCTTTTTAGTTTAGTTTAGTGGCCTACTTCTCATTTGAGAAGTGGTCTCTGCATTCTCCAGCACTGCAGAGGCCCATGTTTGTAGACCCATCCTACCCTGTTCTCTCTCCTGGAGTCTTTGAGGATGAGGTGGTATCTTGGTTGGTTTTGGTTTTTTTGTTTTTTTTTTTTATTTATGATAGGCACACAGTGAGAGAGACAGGCAGAGACACAGGCAGAGGAAGAAGCAGGCTCCGTGCCCCAGGAGCCTGATGTGGGATTCGATCCTGGGTCTCCAGGATCACGCCCTGGACCAAAGGCAGGCGCTAAACCGCTGTGCCACCCAGGGATCCCTGGTTTTGAATCCACACCCCACACACCCAGCCACTGACTTGTGGCTCTCTCAGTATTCTCAATACAGGATTGCATTTGAGTCTGCTGTTGTGTTTGTGTGTGTGTGTGTGTGTGTGTGTGTGTGTGTTTTAAAGATTTTATTTATTTATTTGAGAGAGAGAGAGACTGACTGGGAGAGAACAAGCAGGGTGTGGGATTGAGGAGGAAAGGGAGAGGGAGAAGCAGACTGAGTAGGGAGCCAGACATGGGGCTCAATTCCAGGACCTTGATATCATGACCTAAGCTGAGGGCAGATGCCTAACCAACTGAGCCACACAGGTGTCCCATCTGCTGCTCTGTTTCAAAGGAAAGACTGTCAGCCTGAGATCAAAGTTGAGTTCTGAATTATCAAAATCCCAACAAAAGTGGAATTCAGAAACAGTGCATCCCCAATATGGCAGCCACGCCAATGATGATTTCTCTTATTTTCACTTATTTATTTAACCCTTACCACAGCCAGATACTGGAGATAGAAGCAATGGTCTCAGCTCTCACGTGGCTAATGGGCATCGTATGGGGATAAGTGATGGTCCAGTAGATTCAGGTCCTTTAGTCACACCTATTTGAAGGCACAGAGGCATCTGTAATTACTCGCCTTCTCTATGTAGCCTGCTGGGCCAAAGGGCAGGCTGTATCTGCCGTGGCTCATTTCTGGCAAAAGGCCAGGCTCCTCTGGCCTGAGCCTCCTAATGAATTAGAGGTAAAAACTGGGACATGGCAGGTTGTCCACCAGAATGAAGATTATGCCTCCCCTAGTCCTAGATGACTATGCAAGCCCAGCCACTTTGAAATGAAGTGGATTCTGTGGAAGGATTTTTGGTTGTTTGTTTAGAAAACTAACATTTATTATAGATTGAAGGTGTAATACAGTTTCCAAAAATGTGGCAGTGAGAATACCAGCATAAAAGATAAATTTGAGGGCAGCCAGGTGGCTCAGCGGTTTAGTGCCACCTTCGGTCCAGGGCATGATCCTGGAGACCCGGGATTGAGTCCCACGTCAGGCTCCCTGCATGGAGCCTGCTTCTCCCTCTGCCTGTGTCTCTGCCTCTCTCTCTCTCTCTCTTTGTGTCTCTCATGAATAAATAAATAAAATCTTTAAAAATAAAAATAAATAAATAAATAAATAAATAAATAAATAAATAAATAAATAAATTTGAGTGGTGCCTGGCTGGCTATTAGTAGAGCATGCGACTCTTGATCTTGGGGTTGTAAATTCATGTTGGGTATAAATATGACTTAAAGATAAAAATCTTAAAAAAAAAAGAAAAGAAAGAAAGAAACTTGTGCTAAAAACAACCTTATTCATCATTGGCAATATTACATAACAATTTTCGTGGATTATATTTTAGTGCCTTCAAGGAAGGTTTTCCCTGAAAAGAAGAAAAAATGATGCAGTTATAGCCAAAAAAATAAAAGAGTACAAATCCATATATGGTGTTTACTGAGTGCCAAGCATGGCTCGAATCACTTTATACATTTATGTATTAATTTACTTCTCACAACAACCCTATGAGCTAGCTGCAAATGGAGTCTCCAGTAAATTGAAACAGAGAAGTTAAAAACAGCATGACTCCATCCTTAAGGTAATATATGACCATGCCTAGGTGTTGAAGGGACAGGTGGGGCCTTGCGATTTCCAAAGACAGATCAAAGGGAGACCTTGTCCAGGGTTAGGCATCACTGAGATGTTCTTTACTGAGCTCTCATGGCCCTTTGCCAAGCTTGCCCTTACATCTCTGTAGAACTAGCTTTGAAGACATTTTAAGCTAAGTCCCTTCCCAGAAGAGAACTCCCTCCTAATAACTTCTTCCAGACCAGCTGGGGAGAAAGGGCCTCCTCCTACCCTATGAATAAGAGAAAGCTGGGGTCTCAACAGAAACTGAACTTACTAGCTGTTGCAATTTTTCTGAAGGGAAATGAAACCTAGTGCTTTTAACTGACCCTTCCGCCTCCCCCCAAAAGAACAAGAAAAAGAAAAAAGAAAAGTCACACATGGTAATAGGAATGGAATTTGATGATGACATTCATAAATGTGGCAAAAACTCCCAGACCCTGCCCATCCTTACAGATTTTCCCAGGTGATTACTAATTATCTCATTTGACCCCCACACGGAACCTGTCAACAAGGGAAGCGACCATTATTTCCTCCCCTTTCCATGTCGGAAAAGCTCATTTACTCACCCAGGGTCTTCCTGATTCCGAAGCTGGAACTCTAAACTTCTTTTCTTTTCTTTTCTTTTCTTTTTTTCTTTTCTTTTCTTTTCTTTTCTTTTCTTTTCTTTTCTTTTCTTTTCTTTTCTTTCTTTTCTTTTCTTTTCTTTCTTTTTTCTTTTCTTTCTTTTCTTTTCTTCTTTCTTTCTTTTCTTTTTTTTCTTTTCTTTTATTTTTTTTCTTTTTTTAGATTTTATTTATTTATTCATGAGAGACACAGAGAGAGAGAGAGAGGCAGAGACACATGCAGAGGGAGAAGCAGGCTCCATGCAGGAGCCCAACGCGGGACTCACGGGACTCGATCCTAAACCGCTGGGCCACCCTGGCTGCCCTAAACTGCTCTTTCTTTCTTACTCTGGATTAAACATTCCCACCCGCCCCCCAGGGTTCAATTGTCTCCTTTTTGCCTCTTTTCTGCCTCCTCTCCTGGGTTTCTCCATAAGCCTGCTGAGAGGTTAGTACACTCTGCCAAGCTCAGTTTGTAAAGCCCCAGAGAGCTCTGCTTATTCTGGGGGGTGGCGGGGGGGTGCCCTCCAAGACTGCCAGAGCCTTCCTGGGGTTCAGGCAAGATTCTCACACGTGCCTTTTTGGCAAGTGGTCTTGGCAACCTCATGAATCCCAAAAGAGACTGATTCTTAAAAGCTGCTCTCCATCAGTTCTCTGTGATTAGGGCAGTTTCAAAACTAAAATCCATTTAGTTTTGATTTTGCTTTGGGAAGAGGAAACACCCTGTTTGCTCAACTCCTCCTAAAACAATAAATCAATATTTATGTCCAGACCCCGACTGGATGGATCAATTGATTTCAGAGATGTTTTTCCTCCTATTCGTCCAAGTGCTGGATCCCACAAAACAAGATCAGTTTTAGGCTGAATATTTGCGAAGATTTTGTTTAAATTCTTCACCAAGTACTGTTTAGACCAATTCTGACGAACGGTCTCAAAAGTATCTAGGACTAGACTCCGTTAAAAATCTAGATATACGATTCCTAGAAAGGAGAAGGCAAGTAGAGGGAAGAGGGGGTAAAGTTTCGGACAAGTCTAGTTCTTCCTTTGGAGCCAGAGGGGAGATGGTCATCAATTAGCCTATTCGATGATTTGGAAGCAAGGTTTGGAAAAGCCTGGAATCCAGAGACAGGGCTTCACGGGTTAACTAGCCCTGGTCACATCGGCCGGTCGAAACTCCTCCTCTCGAAACTCCTCCTCCCGCAGTGAGGTGAAGATATTCGAAAATCACCCCACCGCAGACTCCTCCCCCTGGCGAGGAAAGTCTCATTGAAATGCTGCAAATGACCGGGGCCCCGCGTGCATTTGCCGCCCGACCGCGCGAAGCCCGGGTTTCCTGCACGGCAGCTAGCGGGAGGCTGGGAGCATGAGACCCGAGGGCTGGGGGCTATGCTGGGCCGCCGCCCTGCTCCTCGCAGCGACGGGGGCGGCAGGTAAGGCTGGCTCCAGGTTCCCGCGTGCGGTGGGGTGACCTCCCAGAACTCGGGGACCCCCTGGATAATTCTGGGGCGGAAGCGGAATATCACCCCGTCCTTGTGAGATGTGTGGGGAAAATGGCACGAAGTCCCCAAACGGCTTGGAGGGAGTGATGATGGGCCTGCGAGGCTTTGGGGGTGTGGGGGCGTCACGAGAAGCGGGGCGAGGCTTTCCCTAGAAGTCGCCGGATGGGGGGGCCCCCCCTTGTGTTCCTCAGAGAGGGACAGCGGGCTCTCCAGCCCTAGGGAGGCAGGGACCCCTCATCGAGTTGTTCTAGGGTGAGGGCTGCCAGAAGCCCGGGGGGTCCCTGCGGACGCCCCGGGGCGGCTTTGTACCGCGCAGGGGCTCGGCTGGAGCCCAGAGCCGGACGCAGACCTTCCTCACGGGCTCCGCACGCTCGCTTCTGCCGGTGGCCGCCGCCTGCGGCCCCGCCCCCCGGCCCCGAGGGCCAGTCCCCGAGCTCCCATTGGACGCGACTGGAACACGCGAGCCTCGAGCCACTCCCCTCGGCCAATGGGAGGCGGCGGATGCGAGGGGCGCGCGGGGCGGGGCGGGGCGGGGCGGGGCTTGGCCCGAGGTGTGGCTGGGGACCCACCGCACCTGGTTCCGGTGAGGCGACCGCGGAGTTCCTCGCGCCCGGCCCGGGTTCCTGTCACAAAGCGGCCCGCGCGTCCCAGGCCCCCGGCGTCGCCTCCGCGGCCCCGGCCCGGGTGGAGTTCGCCCTCCGCGCCCCCAGACCCCTTTAGGGGCCTCCGCTGAAGCGCGGCTGAGAGACACGCAATTCGCGGGGACCCTCCGCGGGGGCAGGGCCCGGGCGGCGGCAGCGTCACACGGATCCCTCGGGGTGGCCTTGCTCGCTCAGACGCTCTGAACGGCTTTAGCGGCGGCTGTGCGCACGGCGATGTGCCGTTGACGGGGGCGTCCGGCTTAGATGTGGTGATGGGAGCACTTGGTGCGCCCTCCCTGAGGTAGCCTCCCCGAGGCATTTGACCTCGCCCTGGGTATCAGAGAAGCGGGCTCTTTTCCAAGCTTAGAACCACAGCCGCCCATTAAAGAATTGGGGTCACCCGATCGCAGGATGGCAGGAAACGTTTTTTATTGACAGGAGGGGAGTGGGCGGCCTCGTGTGCGGAGATTTGAACTGGGATTCCTTCCTCCCCGTGACGCGTCAGTTTTCTCCGAGGGGAGGAAGGGAGGATGCTGCCGTACAGGGGAGTTGCGGCAACTCGGCCTCCCGGTGTGTGAAGACGAGGGAGTGCAGCTTGTCAAGAGGCGTGTAATTGACCTTGTATTTCAAACGCCTGTTGATTCCATGCCTGAGGAAATCGTGGCTCAACTCTTGAGCAAGATTTGTCACTTACTTACTTTAGTTTCGGCTTTCCCCCTGGGGTTCTGATATAGCCGCAGGAGGAGGAGTTTTCTGGAACTGTCTATGTGGCCGGGCTGGTTAACCCCTGAAGCCCTGGCTCCCATTCCAGTCTTTTCCAGAGCTGCTCCAGGGCCAGCTGCTTGATCTGTCCAATTTTGGTAAGCCTGGAAGAGCTGAGCCCCGCCCCCACCACCCCAAATTGGGAATGCACCTCCCGAAAGATCTCTTTCCTTTCTCTCAACTTGTATTTGACTTTTTTTTTTTCATCCCTAAGCGGAAATGATGACAGTGAAGTCTTGAGCAAGATGCGTTGCTTGACTTTAGTTTTCTCTGTCCAGGAGCCTCAGTCCTGATGTGTTCCCCAGACTCCTGGGAGCTAGCAGCTCCTTCTCTGGTGTTAACAGGATGATGCGTATTTGTAGCAGTCCTGGCTGCTCCCGCGTGCTCCTTAACTGTCTTTAAAACATTTTGAGGGGTGTAGGGAGATGGAAATTCTTGTTCTTTATCCTTGGAAATGGAAATTGTTGGAATCTGAACTGCATGCCTTCCCTCAGCCAGATCAAAATCAGTTAACAGTTGTGTGCGGAGTATGGAGTATGCCCAGGGCACACCCAAGAAACTCTACGCAGAAAAGTAGAGCACCTTGCAAAGAGTTGTGTCTGTTTTAGCAACGTGGGCCAGGGAGATTCATTTAGTCATTGCTGGGCATACTTTTCTTCCAGGGCAACATTGGAAAAAAGACCAGGAGAGCTTTTTTGAGACTGCGAACCTTCAATGGGAATTATGTGGCTCATTCTGTCTTTCCAGGATATTCCTGCTCTTATCTGTAGGGTTCCTCCCTTGATAAGATCCAAATCTAGATGCCTTTGTTGCTCAGTGCTTTGATGGCCCTTCACATTTCATCTTAAGTACATTAATAGCATTCACACTTTCCGTGGCTGTCAAGCCCGTGACATTTGTTGCTAAGATACCGTGGAGGTAAAAAAAAAAAAAAAAAAAAAAGATACCGTGGAGGTAACCAGCAATGAACAATCACAAAAATCAAACCCTCCCCAAATGAGCTGACAACAGCTTCCACAGAGATCACCTCTGAGGAAAATGCCTTGGCATCCCCTAGTTTGGAAAAGCCTGCTGGAAAATTGATTTTTCATTCATATTCAGCTGAGTCTGTTTGCTCCAGCTGTTTCTTTTTTTCAAAGAAACAATTCTATAATTTTTTTTTTTGGAAAGATTTTATTCATTCATTCAAAGACACAGAGAGAGGCAGAAATAGGCAGAGGGAGAAGCATGCTCCCCGTGGGGGGCCTGATTTGGGACCCTGGGATCTGCACCTGAGCCAAAGGCAGACGCTCAACCACTGAGCCACCCAGGTACCCCCTATCTATAATTTTGATTTTCCTCAACAACTCTGTTCAGTAGTATGGGGGAAAAAAACATCGAAAGCATTTATGTGCTGGAGAAAAAGCAGAAATGTGTATTCTCCTTTTCTGTTTCGATAACCTTATTCCTGACTTGTCCTATGTGACAGGAGAAATTTACTGGCTAAGTTTTGAGATTTGGACGCTGGAGGGTGTGAGTGTGTGCAGTTTTTGTATAATTTTAGACATCCCCAGCCTGAGGAGAGATGGGTGGATGGGGGATGCTCCAGTTTGCTTTTACTGGAATGCAAATGAAACTGACAAGGAAAACACAAACCTCACTTCTGCAACAGGGAGGAAGCCCTGTGGTTTCTTTGGGTAGTGGTGCTTGAAACAGGACTGATTCAGTCCCCTTTCTCAGAACGGTGTTGTGTGCTGTGGGAACAACCTTCTGATGTGCTGTCTCTTGGTGCTTGCTGTTCCTGATCCCTGTCCCCACTAGCCAGACCATGGGACTTATTGATTTCCCAGCTGACAGTTGCCTGGCTGCGCCTGTAACAGTAAAATCCATTAGCTTTTCATTCAAACATTGTCTGGAGCTGTCAGCCAGCTATTGGACGACCTATCCTGATAAAAAGTAAGGGTAGGGTTTTCCTGTTGGTGAGGTCTTCAGCCATCTTTGACTAGCAAATATTTGGAGAGCTGTTGCCAGGGTGAAGACATGGTGTCCAGGGAAAGGGTTTATTATTCCTTATCCCTCTTTAAAGGGCCTCAAGGGGTTATTACTACTTCCAGTCTTTCTGGTGGTATGTTTTGTTGGTAAAATAGGGCTTTGTGCAAAGGTTAGGAGGCCAGAGGAGTGGATTAGTGGTAATGGAAGTTGTGATCCCCTAGGAGAGGAAGATGTGATAGAAGCTCCTCCTCCAAGATCCTCATTGCAAATGCTCTGTGCTTGAACTTCCTCTTTAATTTTTTTCTGAGAGTCCTGGAATTCCAATTGCTTTTTACCCACCCTGTGTGCCAGTAGCGAGAAGTGAGTCATATCCGGCCTTTGGGACAATTACAAATCAGTTGTGAGTCATAAGGGTGTAGGGTGTATTATAGAGGCAGCTCTGAGGGAGTCATTGTTCAGATCAGTAGCTGGGCAGTTCGATTATTGGTATCTGCAGCACATTCCAAAGCTCAACACATTCCCTTCCCTCTTACTTTCTCCTCCTCATTCTCCTTAGTCACCTGGGCTGTCCACTACGGCCACCTCAAGCATGGCATCCTTATAATTCAGTTTCCCATTTCTTTAATTCTTCTAAGCACTCCTTGTATTTCTCTGAGCCACCCAGGTGGCCCTCACCCCCGTTTGCTTTTTAAAATGGACAGCCCCAGTGGCTCAATGGTTTAGCACCGCCTTCAGCCCAGGGCGTGATCCTGGAGACCCACATCAGGCTCCCTGTATGGAGCCTGCTTCTCCCTCTGCCTGTGTCTCTGCCTCTCCCTCTCTCATGAATAAATAAATGAAATCTTTAAAAAAAAAAGTTAAAAAAAAATAAAATGGACAGATATTAAATGAAGAGTTCAGTGAGTTTTGGTAAATGTCTACCTCCATGAAAGCACTTCCCTTTAGGATATAGAACATTTCCAACTTCCTAGAAAGTTCCCTGGTGCCTCCTTTCTTGTTTAATTACCTCCCCTACACACTAGAGGCAACCACTAATCTGATTTTTATGCTTAGAGATTAGCTTTACCTGAACTACAACTTCACATACTCTTGAGCAAAAGAAGCCAGGCAGGTAACGTTCCAGAGATTCATCCATGACAGTGCATTCACCAGCCAGTTGTCCCCTTTTATTGCTGAGATGTGTCCCATTGGATGAACACATCACCTGTTTTTAACCTGATGTTATGTCAGCATGTGTGCAGAGCTCCTTTTTGTTATTATGTTCCTTAATCCTCAAAACAGTCTCACAAATAGGGACTCTCCCCTGTTTTACAAATGAGGAACTGAGACCCAGAAGGATTAAGTCAGTAGTGCAAGTCAATCTACTTAAATGACCCAGAAAGCCATTTAAACCTAGGTCTGGGGGCACCTGGGTGGCTCCTAACATTAAGTGTTAAGCATTGGCCTTCATCTCAGGTTATGATCCCGGGGTCCTGGGATCAATCCCCATTCTGCATCCCTGCTCAGCGGGGAGCCTGCTTCTCCCTCTCCCCTCTGTTCCTGCTCTTTCTCTCTCTTTCTATCTCTTTGAAAGAAAGAAACAAAGAAAAGTTAAAACAAACCCAGGTCTGACACTCACTACACTGCCTCTCAGGGAGTCTATGTGAAAGGGCTGGGTGAACCATCAAAGTAGAAATGATAAAGGGGCTCATATTTGAGAATGCAATACATGGGTGCATACATACATAAATGCAGACACACCTCATTTTTTTAAAAGTTTTATTTATTTGAGTCATCTCTGCACCCAATATGGGGCTTGAACTTACGACCCCGAGGTCAAGAGTCGCTCGCTCCTCTGGCTGAGCCAGCCAGGCACCCCCAGACATACCTCATTTTATTGAACTTTGCAGATACTGTCTTTCTTTACAAATTGAAGGTTTTGGCAATCCCTCATGGAGCAAGTCTCTATTTTTTCCACAGCTTTTGCTCACTTCATGACTCATCATATTTAATGTAAACATAACTTTTTTTTTTTTTAAAGAGTTTATTTATTTATTCATGAGAGACACACACAGAGAGAGGCAGAGACATAGGCAGAGAGAGAAGCAGGCTCCATGCTGGGAGCCCGACGTGGGACTCGATCCCAGTACCCCAGGACCACGCCCTGGGCCAAAGGCAGGTGCTCAACCACTAAGCCACCCAGGCGTCCCTAAACATAACTTTTATATGCATCAAAAAAATTCGTTTGGTTCGCTTTATTACAATAGTCATTTTATTGTGGTGGTCTGGAACTGACCTGCGATATCTCCAAGATATGCCTGTATGTAAATAGTTAGATAATATAAATAAATTAAAAATAAGTAAATATATAGTTATTTTAGTTAAAATAGCTTCTTTTGGGGGGGGGGGGCGTGCCTGTGTGGCTCAGTTGGTTAAATGTCTGCCTTCAGCTCAGGTCATGATCCGCCTGTGATCCCTATGTCAGGTCTCCCTTGCTCAGTAAGGAGCGTGCTTCTTCCTCTCCCTCTGCCCCTCCCCACTTTTTATGTTCACTCACTTTTCTCTCTCTCCTCTTTCTCTTAAATAAATAAAAATCTTTAAAAATAATAGTAAAAACAGCTTTTTAAAAAGATTTTATTTTTAAATAATCTCTGCACCCAATGTGGGGCTTAAACTTATGACCTTGAGATCAAGAGTTGCATGTCCCACCAATGGAGATAGCAGGCACCCCTAGGGAGGTCGTTTTTAAACTGGGTCCCAATGTCCCTGGCCCCCAGGAACCCCCGGCCCAGGTTCAGGATTAGATTTAAGCCTGGCTAAAGTGTTCAAGGGGGTCTGGAGGTCTCTAGCTTTGTCTACTCCTATTGGAATGACCAAAGACATCAAAAGATACTTGGAATAGTTAGACAATTGGAGTAACAAGCACTAAAGCCAGGGACATGCAGTGACTGGTATGGTTATTGTGCTTGATTATTTTTTCTTTCCTTTTAAAAAATCTAAAAAATAAAGTATTTTTTGAAGAAAAATAACTCTGAAGTGAGCTGGCCATTATTCCCTACGTGGAAGCACAGATAAGATTCTATTTCTTTTCTTTCTTTCTTTCTTTCTTTCTTTCTTTCTTTCTTTCTTTCTTTCTTTCTTTCTTTCTTCTTTCTTTCTTTCTTTCTTTCTTTCTTTCTTTCTTTCTTTCTTCTTTCTTTCAAGGTTTTATTTATTTATTCATGAGAGACACACAAAGAAAGAGAGGCAGAAACATAGGTAGAGGGAGAAGCAGGCTCCATGCAGGAAGCTCGATGTGGGACTCGATCCCAGGACTCCAGGATCACACCCTAAGCCAAAGGCAGATGCTCAATGGATGAGCCACCCAGGCATCCCTCTTTTCTTTTTTTCTTTTTTCTTTTTTCTTTTTTTATTATTATTATTTTTTTAATTTATTTATGATAGTCACACACACAGAGAGAGAGAGAGAGAGAGGCAGAGACACAGGCAGAGGAAGAAGCAGGCTCCATGCACCGGGAGCCCGATGTGGGATTCGATCCCGGGTCTCCAGGATCGCGCCCTGGGCCAAAGGCAGGCGCTAAACTGCTGCACCACCCAGGGATCCCTCTCTTTTCTTTTTTTAAAAAAAGATTTTATTTATTTATTAGTGAGAGATATAGGCAGAGGGAGAAGCAAACTCCCTGCAGGGATCCTGATGCAGGACTTGATCCCAGGACTCCAGGATCACAACCTGAGCTCAAGGCAGACACTCAACCACTCAGCCACCCAGGCGTCCCAATAAGATCCTATTTCTTTAAAAATAGGGCAATAAGGAACTATTACAAACTATTCTGCACATCCTTTTTCTCCCCAGTTAGAAAATGTGACGGGCAGCTTTCCGTTTTACAACTTAGGATGACTGACTTTCTTTCTTTCTTTCTTTCTTTCTTTCTTTCTTTCTTTCTTTCTTTCTTTCTTTATTTTTGGACTTCATCTTTTTCAGTGGCTATAGAGAATTCACATTATTATCATCTACAGATTTTGCATACATCACTATATTACCTACAGTTAGATATAGATAAACCTTTTTAAGTTAGGTTGTGTGTTAATTAGGGGTGCCTGGATGGTGCAGTTGGTTAAGCATCTAACTCTTTGGTTTCGGCTCAGGTCATGATCTTAGGATCATGGAATCGAGCCCCCACTTTGGGCTCTGAGCTCAGTTGGGAACCTTTTTGAGAATCTCTCTCTCCCTCTGCCCCCCCCCCCCCATGTCCTCACTCTCTCTCTAAAATAAATAAATAAGTCTTTAAAAAAAAACCCATGCATTTATTATCTCACAGTTTCTGTGAATCAGGAATTTGGAAGTAGCATAGCTAGATGTTCTGGCTCAGGGTCTCCCATGAAGGTGCAATCTGGATGACTACAAGGAAAAAAAAAATTGGGCAAGCTGGGAGGGAGCATTGCAGCAGACAGAGCTGCAGGGATTTGAGCTCTGAGGTTGTGAAACTTTTATGGGATCCAGTACAGAGCCAGGATATGGGTCACAAGATTCATTGTGAAGGGGGCAGGAAAAAGTCCCTTCCACAGTGTTATAATTCACACTGTTTTGGGGCAGGGGGCAGTTTTTGAAATCTGGTGACCTCAAGGTCATCACTGCCTTCCTTGCTTGTAGGGAAGCTTTCAGATCAGCAATTTATGGGGAAAACAAACGTCTGCAGGTGTGTGTGTGCGCGTGAGCGTGTAAGGAAATGGGATGGAAGGAGTGCTGGCCATATATCCGTGAGATTGGAAGGGAAGTACTAGGCAGGTCCTTTTAATTAAATAAAATAATAAAATAATCTTTAAATAAATAAAATCTTTAAATAGCCTTTCTATTTTGGAATTAGGTTAGATTTACAGAAAAGTTGCAAAGATATTGCAGAGAGTTCTCATGGGCCCCACATGCAGATTCCCCCAATGCTAACATCTTATAGACCATGGTATATTTGCCAAAACTAAGAGTTTAATGTTGGCATATTACTATTAATTCTATCTAGACTTTATTTGGATTTCGCCAGCTTTTCCCTTTCCTCTTCTAGGACCCAGTCCAGAATTCCACTTTGCATTTGGCCCTAAAGTCTTTCATCATAGTCTTAACTAGTTGCTCTCCAAACTCTTTAAATTACATACCTCCACTGGTAAAACAAAACAAAACACACTGAGTATGTTCTCCCCAATATAAATTTTCATTATATACCACTATTACTGGTATGATATGACTCCATAGAAAAGCAGAGATGTTGAACAGGATGAGCTTAAAAATACGTAACACTTCTTTTTTTTAAGATTTTATTTATTGGGCAGCCCAATAAATTAATTATCTTTGTGCAAAATGAGGTAATGATTAAATTTTGTACAAACCATTAAACTATTCTTTTGGTTATGGCTAACATTCAAAATTGATAAAAGGAAAAAGAGAGGTGCCCAGGTGGCTCAGCAGATTAAGGTTCTAACTCTTGCTTTCGGCTCAGGTCACAGTCTCTGGGTTGTGGGATCGAGTCCTAAATTCTGAATTGCTTGGTGGAATCAGCTTGGGATTCTCTCCCTCTCTCTTTCTCTCCCCCTCTACTCCTTCCCCTGCTCTGTCTCTCAGATAAAATGAATGAAATCTTAAAAAAGAAGAAAAAGAAAAACGATCTTTCTTTAAAGATTTTATTTATTTGTTTGAGAGAGAGAATGAGATGGGTGGGAGTCAGATAGAGAGGGAGACTCTGCTGAGTGGGGAGCCCAACACAGAGCTCGATCCCAGGACCCTGAGATCATGACCTGAGCTAAAGGTAGTGCTTAACTGACTGAGCCACCCAGGCACCCAAAAAAAAACAATCTTCTTACAAGAATAGTGGAACTTATAATAAATATAGCCAACATTCAAAACTTATATTTTACATACTATTTGCCTACAGAACATCTGAGTCAATAAGAAAATCCTGCTAGCTTCTATTTTTATTTTTTTGGTCTTATTTATTCATATTTTTTGGTCTTTTTTATTTATTCATAAAACATGATGAGATAAGCCACATCATAATTTTGGCCACATTGTTTTAATTTACATAGGGCATCCAAGTTTATAATTAGAGATTAAAAGATTTTTTTTTAATTACCGGGTCTCACTAATAATAATAGTTTGCTTTGATTCTAGTTCACATAGAATTGTGCATTCCAAATCAATGATCAATTGATTGAGGGATGCCTAGTGACTCAGCGGGTAAGCATCTGCCTTCGGCTCAGGGCATGATCCTGGAGTTCCAGGATCGAGTCCCACATCGGGCTCCCTGTATGGAGCCTGCTTCTCCTTCTGCCTGTGTCTCTGCCTCTTTCTGTGTCTCTCATGAATAAATAAATAAAATCTTTTTAAAAATTATCGATTGATAATGAACAGTTAATGAATAATGGTCAACATTGAGATCTCTTTTCCAAAATGCAAAAATCAATGTATTTTAGGAAATTTCCCCAAAATTTACTTGTCCTCTTTTTTTTTTTTTTTTAAAGATTTATTTATCCATGAGAGAGACAGAGAGGCAGAGACACAGGCAGAGGAAGAAGCAGGCTCCATGCAGGGAGCCTGATATAGGACACCATCCCCTGACTCCAAGATCATACCCTGGGTGGAAGGCAGGCACTCAACCGGGGATCCCCAACTTGTCTTCATTTTTATCTAAAAATCTGAGTCTTTTTTTAAAGTTTTTATTTATTCATGAGAGACAGAGAGAGAGAGAGAGAGAGAGGCAGAGACACAGGCAGAGAGAGAAGCAGGCTCCCTGCATGGATGTGAGACTGGATGTGAGACTGGATCCTGGGACTACAGGATCACGCCCTGGGCTGAAAGCAGGAGCTAAACCACTGAGCCACCCAGGGATCCCCAGTTTTTGCTTTTCTAGAAAAAAGTTTCTCTTACTACAGCTTTTGCTATGTCTCTGTTCCATTGTTTTTTATCTGACCTTCCAGTATCTGATTATTTTTGCTGCAGCATCTCTGTTCTCTAGCATCCACATTCATCATTTCTCACAATTTTTTTTTAATTTTTATTTATTTATGATAGTCACACACAGAGAGAGAGGCAGACATAGGTAGAGGGAGAAGCAGGCTCCATGCACCGGGAGCCCAACGTGGGATTCGATCCCGGGTCTCTAGGATCGTGCCCTGGGCCAAAGGCAGGCGCCAAACCGCTGCACCACCCAGGGATCCCCATTTCTCACAATTTTTATCTCTGTATTTCCTCCCTACCTACTGGAGACGGCCCCTCATTTTTCCTTGATTTCACACTGTCAATTTTCCTCATTACTATTGCCAACACAGGTTTGTAATATGTTAAATCATTTAAATCATTTTCTTTATTCACATGCAAGGAACTTACACTATTTTGTTTCCTACCTTAGTGGGTCCATACATTGGACTCAACAACTATTATGTCAAGTTTTACACGTTTTAGATCTAGTCTTTGCATCCTCTGCTACACTTTTAGTTCATGAAATTTATTGGGTGTGTTTTACTTCCTGGGAATGATTAGATTCTATTTCTAGTTCATTCTGCAGCTGGCAGGAAATAGAAACACTCAGGTGGTGGTGTCAGTTTCCAATTCTGGCGCTGAATGGTCCTTCCTCTTCCCTTCTCTCTCAGTGGAAGACAAATGCGGGAGAAACGAGTTCCAGTGCCAAGATGGGAAGTGCATCTCCTACAAGTGGGTTTGTGACGGGAGGGCCGAGTGCCTGGATGCCTCAGATGAGTCCCAGGAGACCTGCAGTGAGTCCTCTTTGGGTGTAACACACTTCTTACCCTCTTTGATGATAGTGGGTGACAGACAAAGTGGACATCAGCCAGCAGATTCATGTGTTGAACCATGAATTGGGACTTGGGGGAGGAGATGTTTCTGAACTTTAAGAGCTTTTTTTTTTTTAACGAGGTGAAATTCACATAATGTAAAATTAACCATTTTTAAAATTTTTAAAAATTTTTTAAGAATTAAAAAAAAAGAATTTTATTTATTTTTGCATAAGAGACATAGAGAGAGAGGCAGAGACACAAGGAGGCTCCATGCAGGGAGCCTGACATGGGACTCGATCCTGGGTCTCCAGGATCCCACCCTGGGCTGTAGGCGGCGCTAAACCGCTGAGCCACCAGAGCTGCCCAAATTAACCATTTTAAAGTGACCAGTTCAGTAGTATTAATACGGTCATGATGCTATGCCACTATCACCTCTCTCTCCTTCCAAACCTTTCCACTGCTTCATGTCTGATTTTTTTTTAAACAAGTTCCATTACATGTCCTTCATTTTGACCCAGAAAGGTGGGCTTGGCACCTTCTTTCTGAAAACTGTGTTTTTCCTCTGCAAACCTGGGGCTGGGAGGCAGATTGGGCTTCCCTCTGAGCAAACGCTCAGTTCTGTTTCTCCCACAGTGTCTGTCACCTGCAAGTCGGGAGACTTCAATTGTGGGGGCCGTGTCAACCGCTGCATCCCTCAGTTCTGGAGATGTGATGGCCAGATGGACTGTGAGAATGGCTCAGACGAGCAAGGCTGTCGTAAGTGTGCTCCCTCCCCCTGCAGCCCTGCGAGGGTCCCACTGGTTCCCCCAGGCAGTCCTGCCCCAGCTGAGCTGCAGATTGGTGGCTCTTCAGTTGGGTCCATCTCCTGGAAGCTTCTACCAAGCCCTCTTGCACTATTTGAACCCCACCTTGCCCAGGAGGCATTGCAGGGGATACTGATGGTATCACTTCTTGGGGTCATCAGCATATTCAATGAGGCTGTCCTTGTCAAGTGTCTTGCCACCCACATGGCACAGGATCTGTTGAGCCCCTGTGACCACCACCACCAGCCACCCTGGGAGGCCAAGCACACAGTAGGTGCTTGCTGTCCAAGACCTGACCCCTCAGCTAACCTGAGAAGAAGGAAGCTTCACCAAGTTGCAGGGTTCTGGGAAGAAACAGGGTCAAGAGTCCTGGAGGGGGAGGCACATTAGAGAGCTGGGTGTCTGTCTTGGCTCTTCAATGCTAGTTAATTAGTTATCGAAATGAGTGGTTTGGTTTGGTTATCCTAATAGGGTAAGTCTCTGAGAAAAATAACTGGGAAAATTTTAAATAACTAAGATAATGTCAGATTTGCAAGTTTGGAAAATATAAAGCTCCATGATATTAAAAAAAAAAAAAAAAAGCAACACATGAGTTTCACATACATTCACTTTAGAAATGCATGTCTAACCTGGATTAATTGTCATCTGATGAAATACCCCCTCAGGGAATATTTACAAATAAAATGGATTGTTATTCTTCTTCCAGGTACATTTTTTTCCTTCCAGCTTTATTGCAATATACTTGGCATACAACATTATGTAAGTTTAAAGAGCAGGCGGCAGAAAATTAATTAATTTTTTAAAACTTTTTTTTTAACAAAAAACAAATTTTTTTAAAGTTGCCAATTTCTTTTTATTTTTTCTTCCTACAGATTTTATTTATTTATTTGAGAGAGTGGGTGGGAGGGAAAAGGAGGAAGAATCTGAAGCAGATGCGATGTGCTGAGTGCAGAGCCCAGTACAGGGCTCAATCCCACCACCGCAAGATCATGACCTGAGCCAAAATCAAGGGTCAGACACTCAGCTGCTCAACTAACTGAGCCAACCAGGTGCCCACACCCCTTTGTAAAATTTTTTGGGTGGAGGTGGCACCAGGGTAACTCCATTGAGCGTCCTACTCTTGGTTTCTGCTCAGGATTGTGAGATCGAGCCCCAAGTCAGGCTGTGCTGGTTGTAGAGCCTGCTTAAGATTCTCTCTCTCTCTCTCTCCCTCTCCCTCTGCCCCTCTCACCCACCTCGTGTGTATGCTTTCTCTCTCTAAAAACATAAAGAGTAAAAAAAAAATTAAATATTAAAAAAAATTTAAAAAAAACATAAAGAGTAGGTGATGATTTGTTACACATACATATTGCAAAATAATTACCCCTGTAGTATTTTTTTTTCTTTTTTTTTTTTTTTTTTTTTACCCCTGTAGTATTAACTAACATCTCCATCACATCACATGAACCACATTTTTGCGGGTGGCTCTTTTAATAATAACAGCAAACTTTTTTTTAGGGTTTTATTTATTTATTAGAGAGAGAGAGAGCACAAGCAGGGGGAGCAGGCAGACAGAGAGAAGCAGGCTCCCTGCCAAGCAAGGACCCCGATATGGGGCTTGATCCCTGGACTCTGGGATCATGACCTGAGCCAAAGGCAGATGCTTAACTGACTGAGCCACCCAGGTGCCCTAATAATAACAGCAAACTCTTAAATAGTGCTTCCCCTGCCTGGGCCCATGTACAGATGAGGAAACTGAGGCACAGAGGGGCCACAGGAGCAGGCTGGGGACACTCACCTTGCCCGGGGTTTCCTATCCAGGGCCCCTGACCACTATCCTGGCTTCCTCTCCAGGGTCTCTCACTGGGATCCACCCTCTCCGAGGCTCAGTGTCTTCATCTTTGGAATGGGCTGCTAGTGAGAAGTGAGGGCTCTCTGGTGACCAGGTTGTCTTTTCCCATCAATCCCTGCAGCGCCCAAGACATGTGCCCCGGATGAGTTCCGCTGCCAGGATGGAAAGTGCATTGCCCCAGAATTCGTCTGCGATTCAGACCAGGACTGTTTGGACGGGTCCGATGAGGTGTCCTGCCACATACCCACGTGTGGCCCATTGCACTTCCAGTGCAATAACTCTGCCTGCATCCCTGAGCTGTGGGCTTGTGACGGCGACCCAGACTGCAAGGATGGCTCAGATGAGTGGCCACAGCACTGTGGGGGCCGCAACACATCAGCCCCCCAAGGGGACGACAACCCTTGCTCTGCCCTTGAATTTCACTGCCAGAGCGGCGAGTGTATCCATTCCAGCTGGCGCTGTGACGGTGGCCCTGATTGCAAGGACAAGTCTGACGAAGAGAACTGTGGTAAGGGCGTTGTGCATGGGTCCTCTCCCCTGTCCCATAGCTGGCCTTTCAGGACTTAAACGATTTCAAGCCACACAGCAAGCACTTCAGTCTCATTTCGTGTCTCTTCTAGTGTTACTGATCACATGGAAGAGAAAGCCTCCCTTAAAAGGAGACCCTGTCTTTTATGCTTGTATAATTAATCTCTCTTAATTTAATTAATTAACTACTTATTTATATGACAAAGAGGAAAAAGAGGGGAAGCAGCAGAGGGAGAGGGAGAGGGAGAAGCAGGCTCCTGGCTGAGCAGGGAGCCTCATGCAGTATTTGATCCCAGGGCCCCAGGATCATAACCTGAGCCAAGGGCAGATGCTCAACCAGCTGAGCCACTCAGGCACCCTTAATCTCTCTCTTTTTTTTTTTTTTTTTTTAATTTTTTTTCTTAATCTCTTTTTTTGACAAGGGGAACAAGCTATTATTTTCATCCAGAAAGGATCCTGGGCTCCAGGCCTGGCTGGTGATCTTTGGCCAAGGACTCAACCTCACTGTGTTGTGTTCTCCTCCCTCACAGATTGGGGCAAGAACATTGGCATTTGTAGACTTCAACTGGAGTCCAGCACCACCCACTCAAACGTTCTGTGATGGTGGAGACATCCCATGTCTGCACTGCGATAGCTGCTACCGAGGAGTAGCTGGTGCAACCACAGAATGGAATATTTTGTGTTATTTCACTTTAATGAATTGAAAGTTTTGTAGCCACACATGCTTAGTGGCTCCTGTGTTGGAGACAGTGCAGATAAAGCATTTTACCAAAGCCCTGAGTCATTGCTTCCTGAATGAGGGGCTGGTTCCTCAAAGCTAGCGGTGTTCTAGATTCACAGTAGACATGCTTTCATGTCTCTGTTTCTTTGGTATCTTTGCTCACGTGCACTCTTTTCATAGAATTGTAATTGCAATCTCTGTAGATGTAATTAGACTTTTTAAAAGTCACTTTAAAAAACATCACTTTGCTGAGTGAAGTAAGTCAATCGGAGGACAAACATTATATGTTCTCATTCATTTGGGGAATATAAATAATAGTGAAAGGGAATATAAGGGAAGGGAGAAGAAATGTGTGGGAAATATCAGAAAGGGAGACAGAACGTAAAGACTGCTAACTCTGGGAAACGAACTAGGGGTGGTAGAAGGGGAAGAGGGCGGGGGGTGGGAGTGAATGGGTGATGGGCACTGGGGGTTATTCTGTATGTTGGTAAATTGAACACCAATAAAAAAAATCACTTTTTTTTTTTAAGATTTTATTTATTCATGAGAGACACAGAGAAGCAGAGACATAGGCAGAGGGAGAAGCAGGCTCCCAGTGAGGATCCTGATGTGGGACTTGATCCCAGATCCTGGGATCACGACCTGGGACAAAGGCAGACGCTCAACCACTGAGCCACCAAGGTGCCCTCCCTTTTTTTTCAAGTTTATGTCTTCTTTTTAAAGTAATCTCTACATCCAATGTGGGGCTTGAACTCACAACCCCAAGATCAAGAGTTGCACACTCTAACAATTGAGCCTGCCAGGTGCTCCTACATATCACATTTTTAAATAATGTATGGTCTTGTATACAATCAGTGCTAAAACTTAACACAAACTCACTTAATTCTTATAACTTGTGAACAGGCTTCCCTCATTCTTTACAGATGGGGAAACTGAGGCCCAGAATGGGTGAGTAACTGGGGGACACACGCCTGTGAAAACAAAAAATTAATCTTTCTATGGGTACCTGGGTGTCTCAGTGATTATCTGCCTTTGGCTCAGGGTGTGATCCCAGGGTCCTGGGATCGAGTCCTATATCGGACTCCCCATGGGGAGCCTGCTTCTCCCTCTGCCTATGTCTCTGCCTCTCTCTCTGTGTCTCTCATGAATAAATAAAATGAAAAAAATTTGTCTTCTACTGCAGCATCATCTCATAAACATTTGTCCTACTTCACAATGTGACTCTGTTCTGCACAATGGTACTGATCAAATTTGTCACAATTTGGCCTATCTCTGTCTAGATTGGGGATACAATATTGCTCTTCTGCTAAGAGTAGCCTTTGGCTCTGTCAGGTTTATAGCAAATTATGTGATCTAGAGACACCTGACTGGCTCCCATCAGTAGAGCGTGCAACTCTTGATCTCAAGGTTGTGAGTTCAAGCCCCACATTGGGTATTGAGATTACTTAAAGTCTTTTTAAAAAAAAATTGTGCGTTCTCAAAAATGCATAAGTGGAAAGACTGGAGAGAACTCCAGGAAAACTCAGTGGTTGTGTTAGGGTGCTTCCCCACATTTTCTTATTTTCCAAACTTTACTCTGTGACATTAGTAATAATTTTCGGGGATTCTTCATTGAGGTAGAAAGTACTTACTGCCATGAAAGAAAATCTAAAACTACATTGGTCAGGGAAGCCTGGGTGGCTCAGTTGGTTAAGCATCTGACTCTTGATTTCAGTTCAGGTCTTGATCTCAGCATTGTGAGGTTGAGCCTCATATCAGGCTCCATGCTGGGCGTGGAGCCTGCTTAAGATTCTCTCCCTCTCCCTTTGCCTTCCCTGCCCCCTCTTAAAAAAAAAAGAAAACTACATTAGTTAAAATTTAGAACATGAAATGGGGGGTACCTGGGGAATTTTTACTCAGGTGGGAAGTAGATAAAATGGATGGGCCACTGTCTTCTCCTGCTGGCAGTGGGCTGTGTTTTCTCACCTTGAAAATCTTTCCTGTTACATGCTCTCCCTGATGCCTGAGGTTGCCAGGAAATTGCTGCTTCAAAGATGGTAATTGGTTTTTCTTTGCTGCTCCTTGAAAAAAACCAACATGTGCCCTGTCTTTCCCAGCTGTGCCCACATGCCGGCCTGATGAGTTCCAGTGCTCAGATGGGACCTGCATCCATGGCAGCCGGCAGTGTGACAAGGAGTATGATTGTAAGGACATGAGCGATGAGATTGGCTGCATCAATGGTGAGCTCCCCTTGTGTCAGCCCTGCACCCACCCTATGTCTTCGGGCAAGTTACTTGACCACCTCAAACCTTACCTCCACTTATCTGACCAATGTGCGTGGCAAAAGCATCTACTTCAGGACTGTGAGATTTAACGAGGCCAAAGTGTGCAGAGCTTCTGTCTTTTGAACTTAGAGATAACACGTGCAGTATAATTCCATGGAAAGCCCTTTCCTGAGCTTATAATATGACAGTTCCACTCCTGGGAATGGTCCCAGGAGGACATGCAGAGCAGCACTGGCCTAATGGCAAAACATAAGCAGCAACCTGATTGTTTATCAGTAGAATTAACTTTAAAATGGTTTTAATTGTGGCAAAATCATGTAACATAAGGATTTTATTTTTTTTTATTCAAATATTATATTTATTTATTTTTAGAGCGAGTGTGTAGGGGAGAAGGGGGAGGGCGGCTGAGAATCTTTTTTTTTTTTTAAGGATTTTATTTATTTATTCATGAGAGACACACACAGAGAGAGAGGCAGAGACACAGGCAGAGGGAGAAGCAGGCTCCATGCAGGGAGCCCGATGAGGGACTCGATCCGGAGTCCCCAGGATCACGCCCTGGGCTGAAGGTGGCGCTAAACCACTGAGCCGCCCAGGCTGCCCAAGACTGAGAATCTTAAGCAGGCTCCACATCCAGTGCGGAGCCAGGTGCCAGGGTTAGTCTCACAACCTGAGATCATGACCTGAGCTAAAATCAAGAGTTGGGTGTTTAACTGACTGAGCCACCCAGGCACCCCCTGAAACAAACTTTTTTTGAACAAGAAGTTAAATGCTGATAATCCACTTTTTAACAATTGTAAATGATACATCTCAGGAAATTAAGTATGTTATGTTTTATTTATGAATACATTTACATATAATCATATACAAATGAACTCTCATGTGAATAAGGAGTAGTAAGCAGGCTCTTGCATCTCAGAAGCACCTGACCCTCCTCTTTGCCTCTTAGTGACACTGTGCGAGGGCCCCAACAAGTTTAAATGCCACAGCGGCGAGTGCATCACCCTGGACAAAGTATGCAACTCGGTCAGAGATTGTCGGGACTGGTCGGACGAGCCCCTCAAGGAGTGTGGTGAGCCCCGGGGTGCAGGTGGTGCTCAGACTTATGGGGAGCTGGGGATGTGACCCAAACATGGATACTGTGCCTATGAGTGCTTTAGCTGTGGGGCAACACAAATGTGGGGGTCCTTGGGGATAAGTGGCTTTGCTTCCAAGCCTCAGTGTTCACATCTTTAGGATGGTTCACACATCTTAGGGTAGCTGGGGATTGGCTGTTGCTATCCTTGTAAGTTTTCAGCAGTGCCCCTTAACCTGTAACTATGTAAATATTTTGGACTTGACCAGCTGTAAGGTCTGTCACAGCTGTTCAACTGTCACACCTGTTCAATAGGACCGTTATGGCAGGAAAATAACATGAATGCACATGTGCACACAAACGTGTGTGACTGTGTTCCGAGCAAACCTGATTATGGACATTGATGTTTGAATTTCATGTGGCACAAAATACTGTTTTTCTCTTTATTTTTCTTTTTCTTTTCAATCATTTAAAAAAATGTAAAAACCATTCTTAGCTTTTGGGCCATGCAAGAACGCATGGTAGGCTGGCATTGGCCGAAGTTCTGTAGAGAGCCTGTGCATGGATGCTGGAGCTAAGTACCCTGAGTGTGGTCCAGCACTGTGATCTTGGACAAGTCTTTGAGCCTGGCCATGCCTCATTTTCCACAGCTGTAGTTCAGCTACCTGTATGGTTGTTGAGAGTTAGCATATGCAATTGTGGGATATGGTTTTTATTTTTTATAATCAAGAACATTTTGAAATGAGTTTTACCCAAAAATAGCAGAGGATTTATCCTCTTCACCATTTTTAAGTGTCCGGTTTAGCGGCATTAAGCAGATTCACATGGTTGTACAACCATCCCAATGATCTGTCTCTAGAACTTTCTCATCTTTCCTGATGAACCTCTGTCCTGTGAAACACCAACTCCCCACCCCTCCCCCACTCCTGGTGTCTGCCATCTACTGCCTGTCTCTGAACTTGACTCTAATAGGGACCTCCTAAGAGTGAATCCTATAGTATTTGTCCTTCTGTGCCCCACGGAGTTCACTCAGTAGAATGTCCTCAGATTCACTCATGGCACTACACATGACAGTGGGTATTTTAAGTCCCCTTAGCAGACATGGTAGTTCACTGGTCTCCACGTCCTTGTGATCATGATAAGGGTGATGAGATGGTGCAGGGGTACTAACGACCTGAGCGTGACCAGTCTGCCCACCCCTCCCCCACACCTGGTGCAGGGACCAATGAGTGTCTGGACAACAAGGGCGGCTGCTCCCACATCTGCAACGACCTCAAGGTGGGACACGAGTGCTTGTGCCCAGAGGGCTTCCAGCTGGTGGACCAGCGAAGATGTGAAGGTGAGTCCTGAGCAGGATGGGCTCCCTGCCTCCTCAGCCCTTTCTCCTTGTGTGGTTGCCAAACCTTAACAGGTGTCCCCACCTGTTAAGTGGGCATGAAAATGGTGCTGACCTCCAGGCCAGTTAGGAGGATTTAATGAGGTTGCCAGATGCATGGGTCATCAAGTACAGGCTTGGCCCGTGAGGAGCACTTGGTTCTTGCCTTTGGGGATTAATAATTAAGAAATAAATCCCTGCTGACGCAGCTTTGCCCTGTGGGTGGCACCTCTGGGGTGAATGGTGAGGTCAGGGTCATTGTTGGAGATGACGCTTGGCTGTTTCCGTGTTTTCATTCCTGAACCTGATGGCCCCCAAGACCTTGGTTCGGCAGGTCTTCCCCAGAGGGCATGGGGTGTCCCCATTTGCTCCCGGGAGGCATGGCTTTTAGTAGGAGCCCATCAGTCTATCAGCACCCCATGAAGAAGAAGCCCCAAATCTTTTTCTGTGCCCTAACTTGCAGATATCGACGAATGTCAGGATCCCGACGTGTGCAGCCAGCTGTGTGTGAACCTCGAGGGCAGCTACAAGTGCGAGTGTGAGGAGGGCTTCCAGCTGGACCCCCACACCAAGGCCTGCAAGGCTGTGGGTGAGCAAGGGGTGGGACCAGTGGGGCAGGGGTGGGGCTGGTGGGGGGAGAAGGGCACACTGTGTCCTGCAGAGACCTCTGGCAGATGGATGAGCAGGCCAATTAGGAACTTTCTAGGAGGCTGCTCTCACATGTCTTGCTTCCCTGCAGACTCAGGTCAGTTGCATGAGTGCTGGTTTCTAGCCCTCAGCCCTGCCAGTGGCTTCAGGGTACAAGAGGTGAAAAGCCATGGCCTGAAGGGCCTGCACCCCCTCCAGCTGTTCTTTTTTTTTTTTTAAAGGGTGAGTTTTATTTCTATCAATACATCGGTAACATTCACCATTGTTGGGAACCAGCTTTATTTTTTTTAAGTGATATTGATAGATTTATTTTTATTTCTTTTAAAGATTTTATTTATTTATTTATGATAGTCACAGAGAGAGAGAGAGAGAGAGAGAGAGAGGCAGAGACACAGGCAGAGGGAGAAGCAGGCTCCATGCAGGGAGCCCGACATGGGATTCGATCCCGGGTCTCCAGGATCGCGCCCTGGGCCAAAGGCAGGCGCTAAACCGCTGCGCCACCCAGGGATCCCTTGATTTTTTTTTTTTTTTTTTTTAGATTTTATTTATTTATTCAGAGAGAGAGAGAGAGGCAGAGACACAGGCAGAGACACACGCAGAGAGAGAAGCAGGCTCCATGCAGGGAGCCCGACATGGGACTCGATCCCGGGTCTCCAGGATCACGACCCGGGCTGCAGGCGGCGCTAAACCGCTGCGCCACCGGGGCTGCCCCCCCTCCAGCTGTTCTTATTCACTTACAGGAACCTATACCCAAAAAGAAAATTCACTTAATACAGACCAAGGTATAATCTCTCATAAGAAAACCAAATCACAGGTCAGCCCGGGTGGCTTAGCGGTTTAGCACTGCCTTCAGCCCAGGGTGTGATCCTGGAGACCCGGGATTGAGTCCCACGTCAGGCTCTCTGTATGGAGCCTGCTTCTCCCTCTGCCTGTGTCTCTGCCTCTCTCTCTGTGTCTCTCATGAATAAATAAATAAAGTATTAAAAAAAACAAAACCTGCAGCAATAGTTGAGGTTCTTTTCTACCTAATCTAAGATTATAGGGTGCTTGGGTGGCTTAGTTGGTGAAGCATCTTCCTTTGGCTTGGGTGATGATCCCGGGGTCCTGGGATCGAGCCCACATTGGGCTCCCTGCTCAGTGGGGAGTCTGCTCCTCTGTCTCCCTCTGCCCCTCCCCTTGCTTGTGCTCTCTCTCTCTCTCTCTCTTTCTCAAATAAATAAAAACAAACAAACTTAAGATTAGAACGGCACTCATGCGCTGATTCTCAGAATCACCAAATCAAGAGATCCCATGTGTTTGGAGGCATAGCCAAACTTCCCTTTGCTTTGTGTCATGTCATTACCCACCTGTCTGATTCTAATGAGGTACAAGTTTGCAGAAATATTTTAGATCAACTTCTGTTTCCTCAAGGTCTGTTTTAGCCTTGAAGTCTTTCTCCTGTGTTATCACCCCTTTTGTGACGGTTCCTTGGCCTCCCTTGCTCATACCCCCACACATTTCCCAGTTTTGGGGAAAACCAAAGACTGAGCTCATGAAACCCTCTAGGATTTGAAGTTTCACTTTCCTTCCAATATCTATGGGCTGATGTCTATACAGGTGCCTTTCAGGGGGTAAGGGGCACATGGTGTCGTGGGAAGGGGTATTCTGAGCGAGGTCCATTGTACACATGGTTAGCTTGTTGGTGAATATTGGCATCATGGTTAACAGCAGAGTCCCCAGGGACAGGGCAATGTGTGTTCAAATTCCAGCTCTGCCACTTACTAGCTGGTATGACCTTGGGCTAGTCCCTTCTCCTCTCTGAGCTTCAATCCCCTCACATACAATGGGAGTTTGACAGTAGCCCTGGTCTCATAGGAGTGTGAGGACCAATGAGGGAAAATATAATAGGAAAAGCACTTAAGCAGAATTTCCTGCCCTAAGGAATAGCTCTATACACATTAGCTGTTAATGTTTCTTCTTCTTCTTCTTCTTTTTTTAAAGATTATTTATTTATTTGAGAGAGAGAGAGCAAGCATGAACGGGGTGGAGCAGAGGGAGAGGGAGAAACAGGCTCCCCACTGAGCAGGGAGCCTGACGCAGGGTTCCATCACAGAATCCTGAGATCATGACCTGAACTGAAGGCAGACACTTAACCGACTGAGCCACCTAGATGCCCTTCGTTTCTTCATCTTTACGTTCCAAAATGTAAAATGCTGGGGCCCCAGTGTGGATTTTATTACCAATGTAGGCTTTATTATCATTCAAGTATGGCAAGGCCAACCAATCAGGAGACGGCCACCATTGAAATGATCGGTTGTTACTCACAGTTCCCAAGAGGAGGGCCATGGCAGCCAGGCGGCCAGCTGGGGAAGCACCAGGGTCAGTCAGGAGGTGGAGGAAGAGAAGGGGGATCACATGGGCCAGAGCCTCCCTTATGGTTTCCTTGGGCATGAGGTGAAGCAGGGTGAGCAAGCTCAGGACTAGGTAGTCTGAATAATCTCAGCGGGCTCTGGGGCAGAGCGGCTGCCCCTGGTTGTCTGGTACCTGCCCTGTGGTGACTGAAGCAGGCGGAGGGGTTGCGACCCAGAGCGTGAGAGCCCAGTGGAGGGGTGGCGGACATGGGCTGGAGAGTTTGCTTTCAAGGCAAGTCATGAACCATCCCTAGGAGCTGGTTGGCCCTGGGAGGGGCTGTCCTTTCAGGCTCTGCAAGGCCTCGGATGTCAGAGCATCAGAACCACATGGTCTTGTTTTGTTTTTAGATTTTATGTATTTATTCATGAGAGACACAGAGACAGAGGCAGAAATATAGGCAGAGGAGAAGCAGCCTCCATTTGGGGAGTCTGATGCGTGACTTGATTTCTGGGAACCAGAGATCACAACCTGAGCCAAAGGCAGACACTGAACCACTGAGCCACCCAGGTGCCCCTGGAGCCACATGGTTTATACACCAACGAGGCATTTCCCATGGCATCCTGGGTGTCTCCCCTGGTTCAGCCAGACCCCCCAAGGGTGACAAGCTCGAGTCAGGGGGCCTTCTGCTCCCCTGAGCATCCTTCCTGTGTCCCCAGGCAACATCGCCTACCTCTTTTTCACCAATCGCCATGAGGTGAGGAAGATGACTCTGGACCGCACCGAATATACCAGCCTCATCCCAAACTTGAAGAACGTCGTCGCCCTGGACACAGAGGTGGCCAGCAACAGAATTTACTGGTCCGACCTGTCCCAAAGGAAGATCTACAGGTGAGCCTTGGAGCTCCACCCAGCCCCCTAACCCAGGTGAAACAGGCCCCTCGTACTGACGTTCTGCTCCCCCTTCTCCCACTGACAGCACCCAAATCGACAGAGCCCCCAGCTTCTCCTCCTATGACACCGTCATCAGCGAGGACCTCCAGGCCCCCGACGGGCTGGCAGTGGACTGGATCCACGGCAACATATACTGGACAGACTCCATCCTGGGCACCGTCTCCGTGGCTGACACCAAGGGTGCGAAGAGAAAGACGCTCTTCAGGGAGAAAGGCTCCAAGCCACGTGCCATTGTGGTGGATCCCGTGCATGGGTTGGTACCCCCATAGCTGAGGGGCTCAGAGGGAAGCACAGGCGGGGTTTAGAAGTGGTGCGGACTCAGCCTGGGGAAAGGCATGTGCCTGGGCTGGACTGACCTCTGTGGGCATGGGGCTTTCCTTGCTGTCAGGAAAGCACAAAACCTGGAATGGTGGCTCTTCTCCACCTGCCTTTTGGGAACCATGTGTTGATCCTTCTCGATGTCTGCTGAGATGGAAGCAGACCCTGAAAAGTCATGTGCTCAGGATAAGAGCCCCAAATCAGAGAGGCGCCTGGGTGGCTGAGTCAGTTAAATGTCTGACTCTTGATCTCAGCTCAAGTCCTGATCTCAAGGTTGTGAGTTCAAGCCCTGCTTTGGACTCCATGCTGGGTGTGGAGTTTACTTTAAAAAAAAAAAAAAAAAAAGAAATTGAAATTGAAATATGGATTTAAATTGGTATTAGAAATTAATACTAAAAAATTAATACTTATTTAAATTCTGCTTTAGTATTTTACTGCAGAGAATCCTGTGCCAGGATAGGATTGGAGAAAAGTAAAAGCACTCAGCTCCAATGGTAGTTTACAGGGAGTAAAGGTCGCCACCCCAACGGGGCCCCCCCGGAGGGTGTTTGCAGGGCCGGGGGCTGACTCAGCACTCCAACGCCCACAGGGACCTGTGTCCCCTGGCAGAAAGTATCTCCCCACCCCCTGTCCTGCACCCATTACACCACATCTGCCTGTGGAATTTCACAACTCTGGAGGGGCGGTGGCAACCTTGGTACAGGCATCCTGTCCTGGTGGCAATCATCAAAAGGAAAGGGAACTGTTTTTTTTTTAAGGTTTTATTTATTTGAGAGAGAGTGAGCACAAGCAGAGCATAGTGGGAGAGGGAGAACCAGGCTCCCTGCTCGGTATGCGGGGCTCGATCCCAAGACCCCGAGATCATGACCTGAGCTGAAGGCAGAAGCTTAACTGACTGAGCTACTCAGGTGCCTCAAAAGGGAACTTTGGAGATGAACATGACTCAGATGGGACAGACCCTGGGGTGAAGGTGGGCCTTGGCCCACAAATGTTCTTATTTGGCAGAGGGACACTCGGTTTAATAAATTTAACCCCCCCAGCTGCCAGGAAAGAGTGAGACCCCTAGAAATAACCCCTTAGATACAAGTCATGGGATGTGTGTGTGTGTGCGTGTGTGCGCGCGTGCACGCGCGTGTGCGTGCATGCTCTACTGTTGGGTTTCTGTTCCTCTCCAGAACATAGTATAGGCTTGGGCTCTTGCTCTCTGTTCTCCACTTGGGTCTTTCATTTGGCACATGGGGTTCATTCCCTGTGGACTGGATGAGCCCTGATTTGCTTTGTACCAGCACATGAAAATTGAGTTTTTCCCCCACCTCACACCAAGGCCCTAAATACCTTTGAATTCCTTTAAATGGGTGTCACCACAGTTTTTTGTCTGCAGGATTGTAGATTCTAGATTTCTCATTCTAGAAGTTAGATCACTAGATCCGAGGGTACATCCACGGATATAGCATCAAACTGTCATGGAACACCTGCTCTCCAGAAGTGCAGCTGAGGGACCCATTTCACTCACTGTCACCAGCCAGTCTTCCCTCTTTGCCAGTCTTTTTTTTTTCATTTTTTTTTAAAGATTTTATTCATTTATTCATGAGAGACAGAGAGAGAGAGAGAGAGAGAGAGAGGCGGAGACAGAGGCTCCACGCAGGGAGCCTGACGCGGGACTCGATCCCGAATCCTCAGGATCACATCCCGGGCCGGAGGCAGGTGCTAAACCGCTGAGCCACCCAGGGATCCCCGACCTCTTTGCCAGTCATGATGGGGAGGAGGTCTTTCAGTGTATTTGTATTTGGCTACTTGTTAGTTTGAACATCTCTTCAGAGGCGTAAAAGCCATCAGATATCTACTTTTTTTTTTTCATGAGAGACACAGAGAGAGAGGCAGAGACCTAGACAGAGGGAGAAGCAGTCCCCCTGTGGGGAAGCTGATGCGAGACTCAGTGCCAGAACCCCGGGATCACGACCTGAGCCAAAGGCAGACACTCAACCACTGAGCCACCCAGGTGTCCCCACTTCCAAGTATAGATCCAAAAGCAGTGAACACAGGCAGGCAAACAGGTATTTGTACCCCCGTGTTCATGGCAGCCAGGGTATGGAAGCAGCCCAAGTGTCCCTGGATGGATGAAGGATAAACTAATGCAGTCCACCACCTAATAGAATTGTATTCAGTCTGAAAAAGGAAGAACATTCTGACACCTTCTACAACATAAGGCAAGAAGTCAGACACAAAAGGACAAATACTATATGATCCCACTTATGTGAAGTTTCTAGGGGAGTCCCATTCATAGAGATAGAAAGTGGAGTGCTGGGAGCCAGGGGTTGGGGCAGGGGTTGGGGCAGGTGTTTGATGGGGTCAGAGTTTCCATGTGCGGTGGTGGAAAAGTTCTGGAGATGGATGGTGGTGATGGTTGCATGACAGTATGTATGTACTTAATGTCACTGAACTGGACACTGAAAAACGGTTAAGCTGGTAACTTTTATGTTATGTGTATTTTACCGTGATAAAAAAAATCTTTTTAAAGATTTTATTTATTTGAGATAGAGTGAGAATGAGAGAGAGAGTGGGGGGAGAGGCAGAGGGAGAGAGGGAACAGGCTCTCCACTGAGCAGGTAGCCCAATGAGGGGCTCAATCTCAGGATCAGGGATCGTTACCCAATCCCAAGGCAGACGCTTACCCAACTGAGCCACCAAGGCGCCCATTAAAAAAATTTTGTTTAACGATTTTATTTATTTATCCATGAGAGACCCAGAGAGAGAAGGAGGCAGAGATACAGGCAGACGCAGAAGTCTGTGCAGGAAACCCAATGTGGGACTTGATCTGGGGACTCCGGGATCACGCCCTGAGCTAAAGGCAGATGCTCAACTGCTGAGCCACCCAGGCGTCTCACCATTAAAAAATTTTAAAGAAAAAAAAAACACTTTACAAAATAAAAAATGTATAAAAGCCTTCAGAAAGCACTGTTGAGGGTGCACATTAAGCGCCCTCAGGGATCCCTGGGTGGCGCAGCGGTTTAGCGCCTGCCTTTGGCCCAGGGCGCGATCCTGGAGACCCGGGATCGAATCCCACGCCGGGCTCCCAGTGCATGGAGCCTGCTTCTCCCTCTGCCTGTGTCTCTGCCTCTCTCTCTCTCTCTCTCTGTGTGACTATCATAAATAAATAAAAATTAAAAAAAAAAAAAGCGTCCTCAGTCCTGACATTGGAATCAAAACCTCCCTTTGTTCTCGAAGGTTCTAAAATCCTGCAACCAGGTTGCAGGCACTAGGGTAGTGGAAGAAATCAATTCGAGGCGTCTTTTGGGGACTCCTTACAATTCCTGGCCCGGCTGCTTCAGGCGGGAGCCTCCCCTACTGACATCCTGCTATTCTTGCTGCTTTCCCACCAGCTTCATGTACTGGACGAACTGGGGAACCCCCGCCGAGATCAAGAAGGGGGGTCTGAATGGTGTCGACGTTTACTCACTAGTGACGGAGGACATCCAATGGCCCAATGGCATCACCCTGGGTATGTCCTTGGTTGGGACCTTGGTCTCTGGGGTTAGGCACGGCCTGGAGAAAAGAAAGGAGTGGCCAGGCTGCACCTGAATAAAAAAAAATGCAGCTCCCTGTTTTTTATAACCTGCCACTAAACTGCCCCAGCATGGCGTTTGGGCTGACAGGTGGAGATGTGCAGTGGGGGCTGCTTTTCAGGGCACGTCTCTGCCGGGTCCCGGGGGTCCTTCCTGTGGGGAGTGGAGTGACCAGGCCCAGGCCCCTCTGGCATTGACATGTGATCTCTCCTTGTCCACCTGTGGATTCTAGATCTTTCTGGTGGCCGCCTCTACTGGGTTGACTCCAAGCTCCACTCCATCTCCAGCATTGATGTCAACGGGGGGAACCGGAAGACCATTTTGGAGGACAAGAAAAAGCTGGCACATCCCTTCTCCTTGGCCATCTTTGAGGTGGGGACGGGGAACCAGGGGTTGCTCTTTGGGTGCTTGAGGGAAATCCCATCTACATGCTAGTTACTGACACAATGTATGTACGAGGTATACCTGCTCATGCTAATGGGTCAACCCACATTGTCTGGTTCATTCAAGCCAAGACCAACTTATAAAACTGAAGTTATTTCCATTTTCTTCTCATCAAAAGAGATAAATTTTTTAAGATTTTATTTATTCATGAGAGACACAGAGAGAGAGGCAGTGACATAGGCAGAGGGAGAAGCAGGCTCCCTGCTGGGAGCTCAATGCAGGACTTGATCCCAGCAGGACCTGGGATCATGACCTGAGCCAAAGGCAGATGCTCAACCACCGAGCCACCCAGGTGCTTCTGTTTTTTGTCTTTTTAAGTAAACTGTACCCCCAACATGAGGTTTGGACTCACGACTCAGATCAAGAGTCGCAGGCTCCCCGAGCTGAGCCAACTTTTGGGTGCCCCCTCACCCAAAGAGTCTTAAAGCAGCAGTTCTCATTTGGAGAGGCCATCTTGGTGCCCAGGGGACAATCTGGCACTTTCTGGAGACTTTTTGGTGGTTGCACTTGGAGGGGGAGTCCCTCCCGGTACTTAGTAGGTAGAGGCCTAGGAAGCTGCTAACAGCCTCACAGAGAGAAAAGGGGGCCAACCACAGCTGGAAACTGTTTTAAGGAAACATGATGTTTGTGCACCCTCATTCAAGCTGCGTGACTCAACATTCACCAAGAGGTAGAAGCCCCCTGGGTGTCCGTCAGAGATGAAGGGCTAAACAAAATGTGTAACTATGCAGTGGAACGTGATTCAGGAGACAGGGAGGTGCTTCTGACACACTGCCACAGGGACGATGCTGGAGAGAACCAAATCCAGACACAAGAGAACAGATCCTGTCTGATTCCACTTCTGTGCGGTCCCCAGAGGAGTCCTGTCCTCAGAGACCGGAAGTCAATGGTGGGCATCAGGGCCTGGGGTGGGGTGTGGGGAGTCCCTGTTTCATGGGGACAGAGTCTCAGTTTGGGTAGATGGAAAATTCTGGAGACGGATGGTGGTGATGCTTACACATCAATGTGAATGTACCTAATGCCCACAACACACTTAAAAAGGATTAAGATGGTTGATTTTAGATTATGTGTATTTTACACAGTTAAAATTTTTTTATTTATTTTTATTTTTATTTTTTTAAAGATTTTATTTATTTATTCACAGAGATGCAGAGAGAGAGAGAGAGAGAGAGAGGCAGAGACACAGGCAGAGGGAGAAGCAGGCTCCATGCAGGGAGCCCGATGTGGGACTCGATTCCAGGTCTCCAGGATCATGCCCTGGGCTGCAGGCGGCACTAAACCACTGAGCCACCAGGGCTGCCCTAAAATTTTTTTTTAAAAAGAAAGTAAAAAGAGGGGCGCCTGGGTGGCTCAGTCAGTTAATCATCTGCCTTCGGCTCAGGTCATGATCCCAGAGTCGTGGGGTCGAGCCCCACATGGGGCTTCCTGCTTAGTGGGGAGCCTGCTTCTCCCTCACCCTCTGCAGCATCCCCTGCTTGTGTTCTCTCTCTCTCTCTCTTTCTCAAATAAACCTTAAAAAAAAAAAGAAAAAGGAAATGAGGCTCGTACCCCCTAGTATTGCTTCCTTCCAAATATTCGGGTGTCCTACACCCTCAATTAATGGGATCTGCTGTCTTCCTTAATGCCCATATAGGATAAAATCTTTTGGACGGACATCATCAATGAAGCCATTTTCAGTGCCAACCGCCTCACAGGTTCAGACATTAATTTGGTGGCAGAAAACCTCTTGTCGCCGGAGGACATTGTCCTTTTTCACAACTTCACACAGCCAAGAGGTAAAGATGGGGTGACCGCTTCCTGCCTCTACATCCCCGCTGGTGTTCTGGAATTTTCTAGAATTTTCTAACCTTGCTCTCCTGCCTCTTCCACCTCAGGGGTGAACTGGTGTGAGGGAACTGCCCTCCCCAATGGCGGCTGCCAGTACCTGTGTCTCCCGGCCCCGCAGATCAACCCCCACTCGCCCAAGTTCACCTGTGCCTGCCCTGATGGCATGGTGCTGGCCCAGGACATGAGGAGCTGCCTCATAGGTAGGGGCACCGGCCTGCCTGCGCGTCAGTCCTGCTTCTGCCCCCTCTTGTGGCTTTAGTCCTGCAACTTGACCTTCCTGATCTTTTCTTTGCTCATCTTCCAAACGGGAGGGGGTGAAGCTCCAGGAGGCCCTCATAAGGGGTAACCATAGTTTGCCTTTGTCGTGCTGGATACGTGAGCCCTGTGCCAGGCATTTAGACAGATGCCATTCACCTTTGCTGTCCGGTTCACTCTCTCCCAGCCCCCTTGGGAGGTGACCGATTGTAGACCTGGGCATCGAGGGAGAAGATGACCCCCTTTCTGGTGTTTCTCATCCTCAGAGAAAGTCTCAGTTTGGGGACAGTGTGTTTGAAATACTTGTGAATCTGCCTTTCAAACTATAACAAATAATGTAATAACAATATAGATATTAGTATGTTTCAATTATTTTCAGTTTTTTTTCAAGATTTTATTTTTTATTAGAGAGACAGCACGAGCAGGGGGGAGGGGCAGAGGGAGAGGGAGAAGCAGACTTCCTGCTGAGCAGGGAACCCACCGAGGGGCTTGATCCCAGGACCGTGGGATCGTGACCTAAGCTGAAGACAGATGCTTAACTGACTGAGCCACGCAGGCACCCCTGTTTTCAGTTATTTCTTTGTGACCCATGGCACATGCTACTTATCCATCGTCATTATCACAGTTATCAGAGAAGCCCTTGGGCAGTAGAGTACTCAGGAGATGTTTCTTCTTTCAGGGACTGAACCTGGAGCCACCACCCAGGGCACGATCACGGTCAAGTCGACGGTCCATTCCACAGCCGGGAGGCCGACAGTCCCCTCCACAACCATGGGGCCAAAGCACACAGCCAGCCCGTGGTCTGTGGCCAGCCCTGAGTTCACCACGGCTGAGATGGTGACCATGTCCCACCAAGGTAAAGGCAGGGACTATCCTGGCCCCAGGTTTATAGCTCAGGCGTCTAGACAGGCCCCTTCAGAGGCCAAGAGAATCTGGGGAAGGGATACTGTGGGTCTAGTCTTGTCCCTGCACTCTTTCTGACATAACCTATGCGATTTCAGAAGCCTCCATTTGGCTACCTGGAAAATGGGACCAATGACAGTGGCCGCCCTCCTCGTGGTAGTAGTGGGGATTGTGTGGCCCAAGGCATGTGAAGCACTTGAGTGTGTGGTGGTGACTTATCCCAGAGTCTTCCCAGTGCAGAGACCCCGGAGCCTGAAATGTTATCAAGGCCCATTCGATGACCTGCTTTCCAGGTGTCTGCCCAGCGGGCCAGGGCTAGGGTGAGGCAGGTGAGGCGCTCCGCAGGGTGGCATCTGAGGGACCACCAAAAACCCAGGACTTAAAATAATATTTTATTGCATTACTTTTTCAAAGATCAAATCCCTGAACTATGGGCCGAACACCTGGTCTTGCAAATATAATTTGATCAGATGGGGCACCTGGTGGCTCAGTGGTTGAGCATCTGCCTTCGGCTCAGGTCGTGATCCCGGGGTCTGGGGATCGAGTCCCACATTGGGCTCCCCATGGAGAGCCTGCTTCTCCCTCTGCTAATGTATCTGCTTCTCTCTGTCTCTCATGAATAAATAAATAAAATCTTTAAAAGACTTTGATCAGAGCCTGGGTCCCAACACGGCCAGGACAGGCAAGTGTAGATTCAGAGCCTGTCTTCCTAAACATTTGATTTTTATCAGGGGGTATTGGCCTTCATTTTTATTTCTTAAAAAAAGGTCACATTAAAATATTACTCTATTACTAAGGGTTTTTTTGCTTTTGTTTTTGGCACGGGGCGGGGCCGGGGCGGGGGAGGGGGGTTGGCGCAGGCTCTAAGTTTTGTGCTTATGGCTTAGTGCCTGGCTCACAACCTAGCCCAGGCTCTCAGTGAATTAATGGAAGACCCGCCATTCATCTCTTTGCCCACCAGAGGGCACCTGCCCTCGTGTTTGGCCAGAAAAATGGAGCTCATAGATGTTTCTAGCCAGAAAAAAATGGGCTCATCAGCAAGTTGGACATTTTTTTCTCCCTCACAGTGGCTGAAGCCTATGTACCACCATAAACAAGGTAAAGCAGAAACTGCTGTGGTTGAGAGAGGCCAGGAAATCTTTCCACCGGGGGCAGTGCCACTGCTTGGAAAATTGTTTCACAGATGGGCCCACCCAGGGCTCCTTGATTTGAGCAAAGGAGCCCCCCCCCTTTTTTTTAAGATTTTTTATTTATTTATTCATAGAGACACAGAGAGAGAGAGAGAGAGAGAGAGAGAGGCAGAGGGAGAAGCAGGCACCATGCAGAGAGCCTGACGTGGGACTCGATCCAGGGCCTCCAGGATCACGCCCTAGGCCGCAGGCAGCCCTAAATCGCTGCGCGACTAGGGCTGCCCCAAAGGAGCTCTTTTAAGGGAAAAACTTCTCAAGGATCTTGCTGGTGCCTTAAAATATTTTTGTTAGAAGTTTTCTTAAATATGCACAAATATTTTTTTTAAAAAAGGCAATTTAGGGATCCCTGGGTGGCGCAGCGGTTTAGCGCCTGCCTTTGGCCCAGGGCGTGATCCTGGAGACCCAGGATCGAATCCCACGTCAGGCTCCTGGTGCACGGAGCCTGCTTCTTCCTCTGCCTGTCTCTCTCACTGTGTGCCTATCATAAATAAATAAAAAAATTTAAAAAAATTTTTTTAAAAAAGGCAATTTAAACTACACCACGTATAACCAGCCAATATAGGGCAGCCCTGGTGGCTCAGCAGTTTACTTCTGCCTTCAGCCCAGAGCGTGATTCTGGGGACCTGGGATCGAGTCCCGCATCGGGCTCCCCACATGGAGCCTGCTTCTCCCTCTGCCTATGTCTCTGCCTCTCTCTCTCTCTCTCTCTGTGTCTCTCATGAATAAATGAATAAAATTTAAAAAAAAAAGGTTAACCAGTCGATATAACCCACCTGGGGTTTGAATAGAACTGATGATGTAAATCATGGCTCACTTGCGTCCATGTGGCCCAGGTGTGGATCTTCGGTCTTCCCGGGCTGTTTGTTTGGAGGACTTTAAACTTTGATTTGCCTGGGGCCCTCACAGGGCTCAGGTGCACCAGTGTGCTTGTGTAACGAGGTTCCCCCCAGTATTTATTAACTGGGGTAGTTGACACAGGAGTCTGGAGCTTTGGTGCAGTCCACACTGGGCCCAGGAATTGCTGAACAGTCCAGAGTCAGGTGGCTGCTATCCCGTCCAGACCTGTCTCGTTTCCATCAGATGCAGAACCAGCATGAAACATTCCACCAGTGACCTCACCAGCTAGCGAATGTACCTGCAGGCTCTTGCCTCAAAGATCGTTGGTCCCTCCCCCAGAGCTTTGAAATGCTTGGCTGAGGAACCCTCTTAAATCTGCTCTAAGTCCCATAATCCCAACTGCTAATGAAAGAGGCCCCAGTGTGATGCCTCTCAAACCTGGGAGACGCTCCAAGTTCCTTTGAACTTCTTTTTTTTTTTAAGATTATTTATTTTAGAGAGAGAGAGAGTACAAGCAGTGGGAGGGGCCGAGAGAGAAAGAAAACCCAGCAGACTCTGGTGAACACGGAGCCTGACATGCAGGGTTTGAACTCATGACCCTGAGATCACAACCTGAGTTGAAAGCTAGAGTCGGACCCTTAACCCACTGAGCCACCCAGGCTTTGAACTTTTAAAGACACCAGGAAGCAGGAGGTGTTTCCGTCTATGTGTGGGTTGTTATATACCTGCCGTGGATCTGAGCTTCACTTTGTCCTTTCTCCCGTGCAGCCCTGGGCGACGCTGCCAGCAGAGGAGACGAGAAGCCCAGGAGCGTGGGGGCTCTGTACATCATCCTCCCCATCGGTAAGCGAGCAGGCCAGGCCCACCCTGGGGCCCGGCTTCCTGCAAAATGACCTCCCTGCCCAGCGAAGCCACCCCAAGAGCCCACTAGAAATGGTGCAAAGAACACTCAGAAGAAAAGAGTTTTAGCCGCATTGATAGAGACCGGTCCCATTTCTGAAGGATGGGTAGCCCCATATGTGGGGACTCAGAGGAAACCTGGGAGAACCAGCCACAGTTGGGTAGCTCCAGGGTGACGCAGTCGCAGTGGGCTTTGCGTTAGAGATTTGTTAGGCACGTAGATAGGTTTTGTTTGTTTTCCAGTGGAGGAGTATGGCTTTAAATTTGCAACAAAAACCCTAAATAAGTCAAAAAGGGCAGGAGTCTGCAGGCGGTGTCACTCGGGGGGCTGAGCTGGGTGGCAGGGCCCTGGGGCGGCCTCCTGACCTGGCCACCTCCCGCTGCAGTCCTGCTCATCCTCCTATGCTTCGGGACCTTCCTCCTCTGGAAGAATTGGCGGCTTAAAAGCATCAACAGCATCAACTTTGACAATCCCGTGTACCAGAAGACCACGGAGGACGAGGTGCATATCTGCTGCAGCCAGGACGGCTACACCTACCCTTCGGTGAGTACCGGCCCAGGAGGCCCCCCACCTCCTCATCCTCCCCACAGGGCTGGGAGATCCTCCAGAGACCCTCAAGGCGGGGGATAGGTAAGGACAGGATCAAGAGAAAGCAAACAAAGAAGGGAAGTGGGGGCTTTTGGGGAGGGAGGGAGATTTTTTTTTAAGTTTTTTATTAAAAAAAAAATTTACTCATGAGAGACAGAAAGGCAGAGACACAGGCAGAGGGAGAAGTAGGCTCCATGCAGGGAGCCTGATGCGGACTCGATCCGGGACTCTGGGATCACTCTGGGACTCTGGGATCGCGCCCAGGAGGGAGATTTTAGATGAGGCAGCTGGGGCAGGCTCCCCAGGCCAGGGAGTGTGTGGCTTGCAGAACACATTGCCAAAGTGTAGACTCGGAGGCTGGTGAGGCTGGAGCTGAGAATCGGGGTGGGGGTGTCGAGCGAGTTGCCCAACGTAGGGAAGGGACCAGGCAGGGCCTTGTGCACCTGGCCTCAGGAGGAACCACATGGGAGCCATGGAAGGTTCTGATTAGAGGAGGGACTTGGCCTGACTCCCGGCTCACCGGCGCCCTCAGGTGGCTGTCGGGGGAAAGACGGGGGCAAGGTCGTGGGGTGGGGCGGGCCCCCAGCTTGGCGGAGGCTGCTGCGCTGGTGCAGGCTCGGATGAGGGGGGCTGGCCCCCCGCGCGGGCGCGGGCGTCAGGGAGGGAGGCGTAGGTGGCCTCTGGCCATGTTTACTGAATGTTGGACTGATCGCTTCCGGCGTTTATCCTTCTGTTGACAGAGACAGATGGTCAGCCTGGAGGATGATGTGGCCTGAGCCGCTGCCCCTGGTCCCGTCCTTCCCCGGAACCTGCTGCCGGTCACGAGCAGGAAGGACACTTTCTCCCCGGACCCTTGACCTGCCACAAACCCTTCCTGAGACCTCGATGCCCTCCTGTTTCATGCAAAGTGACCAAAGCCCTGCTGGCGGCCGCAGCCCGCTGCCGCTTGGCCTGTCTGCCAGAGCTTTGTTCTATATATTTATTCATCTGGGAGGCAGAACGGGCTTCCAACGGCGCACACGCAACGGGTTTAGGTAGGGCTTTTTTTTTTTTTTTTTTTTTTTTTTCAATTTCTCTATGAATAGCGGAGAAGAGAAAGTCGAATGAGCTGGGGGGGCGGGGCGAATGAGCTGGGGGGGGCCTGGGCATGTTTCTGCCCTCTCCAGGGACAGCACACTTCTCCCCTCCTGTGGGACTGACGGACAGAGAGGGGGAGAGAGAGGGAGAGGGAGAGAGAAGGCAAGCGGCTCTGACCACGAGAGCAGGCCCTACCCCAGGTCCTGAGTAAGCTGCCTGCCCCCACTCTAGCCCGAGCCCCCAAACTCAGGAGTAAATGTGTTCACCTCTGCCTTGCTGGACAGCCAGCACTAGCTTTTGCCTTGCCGCCCCCTCCCCTGCCCAGATCTGGATCAAACTAGTGTTTTCCAAGCGAGATTTGTGCCCTCCCTTTACGCCAAGACTCTGGCATTGGTCCTGACGTGGCCAAATCCAGCGTCCTGGGGCCGGGGGCCAACCGAACCCCATTCATTCACCAAAACCTCATCGGTTCCCAGGGAAAGCCTGAGCCACCGGTTGCCCTTAATATTTATTAAGTGCCTGAGATACCCAGTCAGCTGATGCATGGAGACAGCGGGCCCCGACCTCTAGGAGCATCCTTAGGCCTGGGTGCGGCGGTGCAGATCCCAGCCCCTGCGCCCACCCCAGCCCCTTCCAGATCCCCTTGCACTTTTTTTAGTTCAGGGCTGTATCTTGTGTAAAGTTGACATAGTCACTATTTTGCACTGGTTTCTGTTCCAGTTGGGATGGGCTCCGGGGTGGGAGAGGATGGATGAATGTACAATCTCGGGGCCTTCCCCCTCCAGCGCCCCCCTTCCTGCCCCTCCCAGCACTTCAAAGCCACAATCATGACTATCCAGCCTGTGTTTCCACTTCTATGCAGATCCCCCTGAGCCATTAACTTCCCCAAGATGGTTGTCTTTTGTTTGACGAATGCCCACTTTAGCCCTGTAGGATGTCCCCCGGGCTTCGTCATTTTATGGGACTTAAACAAAATATCTTTCCAATACTATCATACGGTGTCACGTCTATGACCAAAGAGACAAGTGGCAGCCTCCTGTGGACTCCTGTCAAGGGCTTGTCCACTGTTCACTGCATGACCACCAAACACTGTGCCCCTGTAGGAAACTGTGAAAGCCTTTTCTCCTTCTGAAGCATGTAAATAAACCCCTGTACAGGTAATGGGGGGGGCTTTTTGTTATGTTTGCACTTTGTATATTTGTTAAACATTATCACTTATGTATATGAAACAAAGATCTATTTATTTTTGCAAACCCTGGTTGCTGCATCGGTGACCCCTCCGGGGGCTCTGCGTTGGGGGAAGTTGTCTCTGAGACGCCTCTTCTTTTTGTACAAAGATGACTCGTGCGGGCTTTGCGCAAAGCTCTTCGGGAGAACCGTGTCTGTGTTGTATATATGATGGGTTGCTTTGGGGGGATGGGTATCGCTTTTTAAACCACTGTATAGAATGTTTTTATAGCCCAAATGTCTTACTGTGATCAATTAAATTTCTTAAATGAACCACTTGGTGAAACCTGGACCGCTTTCTTCCTCTAGTCTCTGGCTCCTCTGTCTGTGCATGAGCAGAACTTCTCAGGAGATGGCTCTGGAAAAGGGAACATTTCCCCAGAGCTCAGGATGGCCACCGGCTATGGGGTGCTTCCCTGAAGTGGGGTTTTGCTAAATCTCCTGCATGCTCCTTCACAGAACCAACATCTAATGGGTGCCTGTGTGGTGTGCAGGTCCCGGCCTAGGCGTGTGGGACACTGCCATAAATAAGAGAGTAAGAGTCTGCCCTCAAGGAGCTGATATTTTAGAACGGGAAACAGATACAAACAATGACCATATTTTAGAAGAATATTCTAGAAGAATGTTAAACAGGGCAATGGGGCAGAGAAGTGACTGGCAGGGAGAAGGCTCCTTTAGGGAGGGCTCAGGGAAGGATTCTCTAAGGAGGTGACATTTGGGCTGAATCCAGAAGCATAAACTGCGAGGAGTGGCTGGAGCGGAGACCTTCCCACTTGGTTCAATCAACACATGATTCCCGAAGGGAGCGTCCCCTTCAAACCCTTTGGGCCCCTGGAGGTTGATGTGAGGTTTCTTTCTTTTTTTTTTTTTTTAAGATTTTATTTATTCATAACAGACAGAGAGGCAGAGACACAGGCAGAGGGAGAGGGAGAGAAGCAGGCTCCATGCAGGGAGCCCGACGTGGGACTCAATCCCGGGACCCCAGGATCACATCCCCGGCCGATGGCGGGGCCAAACCGCTGGGCCACCGGGGCTGCCCCGATCTGAGGTTTTCTTAAAGGATGAACACCTAGGAAATAAATCGCTGAGATAATAAAATGAGGTCTCACAACACAAATCCAAATAATCACGAGTTCCGGCGAATCGGGCCTCAAATTCCGTAGTAGCAACATTTGGCCAGAGCTGTGGGCATCCCAGGCACGCACACCCCCATTCTCTCGTGCACCCCAGCTTTACTGGAGTCTGACGTGCAGGCTTCAGACCCCTTTCCCGGGACATGGCAAACCAAACCGTAAGGAGTCTAGGCGCACCTGTCGGGGGTCAGGGACACAGCGGGTCCATGGATGCAAAGAACTTAATATGGGGAAGTAGGTATAAAAGCTCAAATGGGACCAATCACACTGACACCTCACGCCCTGGGCTTCTGCTCTAGGTCCTTACAGGTGGGAGCCAGGGCCTGGGGGACGGGGGTGGGGAGTTAGGGTCTGGTGGGGACACAGGTTCCATTGTGAAGACCGAGAAAGTTCTGAAGACAGGTGGTGGCGGTGGCTGCACAACCATGTGGATGTACCCAATGACCCCAGATTGGACACTTAAACCCAGTCAAATGGGAAGTCTGATGCTGTGTGTATTGGAAGGCGACGCTAAATGATTATTTCTTTGAAGACCCAATGGGGGAACAATGAGGCAGCCAGAAGTAAACACGGTGTAGGGTGGAGCTGGTATTATGGGACCCAGAGGGAGCTGTTGGGAGCCTCGCAGGTGACACTGTGTATGGCAAAAACAAAAGGAGGGGGGAGAGTCAGCTTCTCCCCTCCTCCTGGTGGTGCCCTCTCCCACCAGCGAGGACTCCGCAGCCTGAAGCCAGCAGGACCCCGACCCCCACCCCGACACACACACACCCGCCTTACAGGGCAAAGGGAGGGAGAGCACGGAGGGCTGGGAAGCAGGTGACCCCGGGTGCAGGGCGGTGGGGTGGGAAGGAGCACATCCCGGGCCGAGCCACCTAGGCACCCAGGTTGAGATGGGGGGGGGGGGGGTCTCGCATGCCTTGGAGCCTCAGTTTCCCCAGCTGAAGCTGGGGCCAGGGCTAATCCCCAGCTCCCAGGCTCAGAGCCCGTGGGGGGCCCTGCACAGGCCTGGAGAAGAAGGCCCGGAGCCAGGGGACTGTCATGTTCGCTGTGTCCACAGGGTGGCACTTCCTTCCTTCCTTCTGCCCTTTGTCTTGGGAAGGTTCCAAAATGCCTCTGGGGGTGAAGGCTGAACGGGCGCCCGGGAAGCGCGGGCCGGAGGCCGCTCGATAATTGGTTGATTGACTGATTCCAAGCTCAGCCGCGCGGCAAACGGGCCAAATGAGCGTAAATGGCCCGGCAAACCGAAGGGGCCTGGAGGTGACCCGGGAGCAGGCGGGGAGGGGGCAGGACGTGGTCCCCGTGTCCCCGCGGAGGGCGCCGCCCGCAGCCAGAGGGGCGGGCGCTTCTGGTCTCTGGCCTCGGCCGTTTGCTGCTCCAGGACGAGTGACCGGCTTCCTTCCTCGGGGCCCCCGCGGCGACACTGCATGTGAGCCACATGCAGGACTCAGAGCTTCATGACAAGTGACAGCAAGCCGTTGGCGGGGATGAACGTGGCTGCTCCCCAGCGCGGCCCCTGAGCACAGGGCAGTGTCAAGCGCCCATTTCACAGATGGGCAAGGGGAGGCTCGGGTGGCTGGGCTCAGCCCACACGGCTCGGGGAGGACCGAGAGGCCACCCCTTGCCTTCCCCTACAGGCCGCGAGGGGTGGGGGGCGTTCTTGGGGCTCGGACAGGGTCCCCTACCGGAAGGCCCCCGGCAGGACTCCAGGCCTGCACGCACCGCCAGCTCCCGGCCTGTGGGCTCAGCACCAGAGCACCGCGACGGAGCCGGTTCTGGGGGGCACAGGACTCTGCAGCTCGGGGCACTGTCACCCCCAAGGACAGGGTGGGGGGCTGGCAGTCCCCTGCGCCTTGGCTCTGAGGGCTCAGCAGCTCCGGCCAGGGCAGGGTGGGTGGCGCGAGGAAGCTGCTCCCCTGGGCTTGGTACCCCCAACTCTGTCCTCTGCTGCCCCCCACCCCCACCGGCGGCCCAAACCACAGCTGCCTGCGGTGAGTCAGGCTGGAGCCTGCGGGGCGAGCCCAGGTCCGGGGGGTGTGGGGGGAAGGGCTGCCCGCACCCTGCAGCTTCCCCAGCCAGCCCCCCTCCACTGTGGGGGGTCAGGACCTCCTTCGGGCCCCCCGGAAGTGAATTCTCCGACGGCGGGGTGTGGGAGAGGCTGAGGGCCCCGACGGGGGGTGAGCCCTGGGCACACCATCCACCCCCGAGCGGGGCAGCGGCCGGGGCGGGAGGGGTTGGAGGCGGGGCAGCCCTGGGACTCCTGGGTCTGGTCCAGCCTCCCCTCCAGGCGGCTCGGGTTTCAGCCCTGCTTCCTGCCCTGGTGGAGGGGCTCCCTCCTCCCCGAGCCCCGCCCTCCCAGGCCCAGCTGCTCTGCTCACCCTGGCCTCTGCTCCCACGCTGGGCCCGGGACGGAGTGGGGAGAGCTAGGGGGTTCACAGCAAGACCAGCCCCCTAGAAACGCGGGGCTAGAGCAGGGTGGCCTGCGCTCAAAGGTCGTCATCAGACTCCCTTTTCCTGGGTCCCAACTCTGGGGTCCTGCCTGACATCTGAAATCCCCCGCGGATCTTCTTGTGGACTGCAGGCCCAGTGTGATCCAGCAACCACTCCCTCCTCCCAACCCTGCGTGATCCAGCCCCTTGCCCCACAGTTCCTGCAGGCCTCTTTGCTACCTCTGAGCACTCACTTTGCACTGGCTGTTCCCTCTGCCTGGATCACCACCTCCACACTTCTGTCTCCTAGGGCTCAAGTCTGGGCTCCAGTGACACCTCCTCTCCAGGGCCTCCTACAGAGCCTCCCCCGACAGCAACAGCATTGATCACTAGCTGAAAGTTGGAGTTTAAATGCCCAAACTTTGGATCCAGGTCAAATCCTGGCTCTGCCCCTCATCAGCTGTAAGAACTAACACAAATAACTTGACCTCTCTGTGACTCAGTTTCTTCCTTCTCAACCCACTGGTCTTGGCCTTCACGGGAGTGTGGCTCCCTGACGGGGGTGCCGGGGCAGGGCACCAGTCAATCACGGATGCCCAGTTCACATTTCTGAGTCAATCAGGGAGTGTCCCCAGGAACCCCAGCACTGTCATGACATCCTGTAACCAGTCTTTCCGGCCTCTCCCCAGCCAGGCCAGAGAGATCAGGTCACGGCCTCACATCCAAGAACGAGGTTCAAATCCATCCTTGGACACCCGTCCCCCAGGCATACACACTCAGTGGGTCCCAGGCCCTTGATCTAGAAACTAGGAGCAGCTCTGACCACGGCTCAGACCAAGACTGGGAGTGGGGGACACTGGGAGGACCCACCCATGGCGATGAAGGCCTGGGGGTTCAGAGGAAGAGGCCGAGCGGGACCCTCGGGGGCAGCCAGCCTTAGGACTTTACCAGCGACTGCCCAGTGTGAGGCCTTCGCTCCCAGCAGTCCCTTGGCGCTTTCCCCAGAAACACCAATGACAAGCTGGGTCAGCTGGGCATCCGGACACTTGCCTCACAGCCACCTGTCAATAATGCCTTTATCTAGAACTTCAGCTTTACCGCTCCATCAACGCAGGCGTGAGTTCCAGTCATTGCTTGGCGTCTTCCTACCCGGGTAGCCTTGGAAAAGGCCCAGCCACCTCAGAGGCTGTTTCTCCTCTGAAAAGCCCGAGATGCTCCTCCATGGACCCTACAGCCCCACTGTGGGGGTTCAGACTCCAGGGGTGTCATTGTCCTGTGACTGTCAAGCCTGGATCACGCCATGCCTCTTTCCCCATCTGTAAAATGAATACTCTTTACTGGCTTGGGATGGTGCTGGGCCCGGGCTGGCCCTGGGGTGGGGGTGGGGGTGGTGCAGGAGGAAGGGTGGGGGGTGAGGGGGTCAAGCCTCAGCACGACAGGTGCAAGGCCAGTTACCTGGCTCCCCACTCCCTGGTCCTGGGGACACGAATCTTGCTTCTACCTCCACCGGGCTGGGCCCAACACTCCGCATGCCTGTGGCCGGCCTCCAGAAATCAAGAGCTGGTGACCACTGGTGACCATTGCCGCTTGGGCGGCTCTCCAGAGGAACGACAAGCAGGAATGGGGGTAGGGGTGCAGGCTGGAGGTCTGAGGCTGTCCTGCTGGCTGTCCCAGGCATCCAGCCAGCACTGGGCAGTGAGTCAGGGCCCAGGCATGCAGAGGGCCGGGGCCTCTCCAGGCCCCTGTGAGCTCAGGCACCTCCCTGAACCCGCCCGCCAGGCCACGTTCCTTACTGGCTTGCTCACTCCTTCGGCCAGACCCGGGGCTGCTGGGGAGACGAGAGGAGCACGGCCACTCTGAGCCTGGGCTCACGCAGCCTCCCCGAGGGGACCTTCCTCCTGGGGAAACTGAGCTCCGAGCAGGCCAATACCTCCTTGGCCTCCGCCCAGAGCCAAGCAAAGGGACTGCCTGGAGGGAGACGGGCCCGTGGAGGGCTTTAGGGCCAGGGCCAAGGGCACTCCTAGGTTCTGGTCTGTAACATCCCGCCCCCCACACCTGCTCTCTCCCGGGCACTCGGTTTGCTAGCCGGCAGGTCTGCTGGATCAACCGCGGGACGCATGCCTCATTGCCTGCCCCGCAGCCCTGAGCTGGGCTGGGGCTGCTCTGACATGCTCAGGGGGCCCACTAGAGTGGGGGGGCGCTCCTGGAGCCCTCACCCACGCGGCTGGGCAGGTGGAGGCCAGCTGTGTTAGCAGGAATGCCCATCAAGGTGACAGCAGCTACTGAGCCGACCACAAGTGGATGCCTGGCTGGTTCTTGGCTGAGGCTGCAAGGCCAGAAAGGTGGGGGTGGGGGTGGAGAGATGAGGGGGGAGGGGGCAGGGAGGAGGACGACTGCCTCCAGTGTGCTCCACATCTGTCACGACTGAGGGGGTGCTCCTGGCATCCAGAGGGTGGGGGCCAGGAATGCTGCTACATGTCCTACGGCGTCCAGGACAGCCTGTGAGAATGACTGGCCCCGATGTCCCTAGGGCTGGGGTGGGAAAACCATGGCCAAGGTCAAGTTTTCTGGAGGCCGATGGTACAAAGAGGGGGCTCTGCGCCCATCTCATGCCATAAAAGACCTTACTGATCTTGAAAATCAACAGCTCAGGAGGGCTTATGTGACCACTTACTCGAACACATTAAGTCAAGCTCTTGGCATAAAAACAGGGCTTCCGAAGCTCTGGGAATCTCTGTGAACCGAATGACCTGCTCTGTCTCCCTAGTCCTAGAGCCCAGGCTCCCTTGCCCCAGAAGCTGCAAGGGTGACCTGGACAGACTGTCCGGTGCCCATGACACGCTCAGATGCTGCTAGACTTGCTGCTTACGCTCCCTCTACCTAGCACGTCTCCTCTCCAATTATAAAAAACTGTCACCTTTGCACTTACTAGAAACAGAGCAGTTACAGAGGCGCGCACGAAACCCCAGACCCTGAGGACCCAGAGGCTCGTGGGACCATAACAAATCTACTGACGAGGCTGCATATAGAAGGTGGCTGGTTAGGTTTGAGGAGGACCAACTTCCCCTTCCCTACCCTCAGGCAGGTGGGCCGTAAGCGTCCCATTCTTAGTGGTACCCCAAATCACTGAGGATGGCGGATAAGGGAACATATAGAATGGCCTGGGTCGTATGCTGCATCAAGTAGATTTACATCAGGAGCACGGGACTCTTGCTCTCGTAGCGAGTTCGTGCCCCATGTTGGGTGATTATAAATATATAGACTAAAAAAAGGGCAGCCCCGGTGGCCCAGTGGTTTAGCGCTACCTTCAGCCCAGGGCCTGATCCTGGAGACCCGGGATCTAGTCCCACGTCAGGCTCCCTGCATGGGGCCTGCTTCTCCCTCTGCCTGTGTCTCTGCCTCTCTCTCTCTCTGTCATGAATAAATGAATAAAATCTTAAAAAAAAAAAAAAAAGAACGAAATGTGGAACTCAACATCAAAAAAAAATTAGCTGTTTGTGATAAAAAAAAATAAGTAACAGTGGCACACACAACATAACTTAGTCTTCCCTTCCTCCACACAGAGAGGTCCAGGGCTGGGGCACCTCGCTGGTTTAGTTGGTCATGTCCAACTCTTGATCTCAGCTCAGGTCTGGTTCTCTGGGCCATGAGTTCAAACCTCAATGTTGGGCTGTATAGTGGGTATGGAGCCTACTTAAAAAAAAAAAAAAAACAACAACAAAACCAGGGGGACCTAAGTGGCTCAGTTAGTTAAGCATCTGAATCTTTTGACTTTGGCTCCGGTCATAATCTCAGGGTCAGGAGATGGAACCCTGCATCAGGCTCCACCTTCAGCATGGAGGTGGCTTGTCCTTCTCCCTCTATACCCCCCTCACTCGCACACACTCTTTCTCAAATAAATAAGTAAATAAAATCTTAAAAAAAAAAAAAGTCCAGTGCTGATTCCTGGGTTCCACAGTCATCGGGGAACCAGGCTCCGATCGACCCTAGAGGACTGCATCCCTCCTTACATGTGGCAACATGACTGCCAGGGCTCCAGCCAGCACTTCCATATTCCAGTTCTGGGCACACAGTGCCTAACTTCAATCACAAATGATAAAGACCCAGGATTTGTTATCACACACACTATGGTATCATTTGTATAGTGTCGCCAGAGATGTGAGGCTACGATCTGGCAGTTAGGGTAGTTCTCTATGGTTACCCAGCCAAGGCCAGTCCAGCAACTGAGGCCGAAGGCAGAAAGACACCCAGTAAAAAACCTGTTTGTGTATAAACGTTTAATTTTAAGCTCATCTCATCACTGAGGCACCACCCACCCTCCACGGCAGATCCGCGCTGTGCGCAAACGTGTCCTCGAGGCTCCTGGCTACCAGTCCGTGTCCACCAGGTTCCAGAGGTAGTCGCTGATGAACTTCTTGGAGAGCTGGGTGCTGTCCAGGTGGATGGGCTGTGCGATACTGGGGCCGTGATGGACTATAGGGCAGATGTAAGGAAACCTGACACGCACGGCCCACCCCATGACCCCAAGAGGAAAGAATACTGCCTCTAAAAAAATGTTACTAAGATATATAGAGACCAAACGAGACTTTTGTAAACAAAACGTTGAATTCTGGGCACCTGGGTGGCTCAGTAGGTTACGTGTCTGCCTGGGTAGCTCAGTGGGTTATGTGTCTGCCTTTGGCTCAGGTCATGATCCCAGGGTCCTGGGATGGAGCCCCTCATTGGGCTCCCTGCTCAGTGGGGAGTCTGCTTCTCCTTCTGCCCCTCCCCCTGCTCACATGCTCTTTCTCTCATAAATATATAAATAAATAAATAAATAAATAAAATATTTTTAAAGGGACACCTGGGTGGCTCAATGGTTGAGCACCTGTCTTCAGCCCAGCACGTGATGCTGGGGTCCTGGGATTGAGTCCCACATCGGGCTCTCTGCATGGAGCCTGCTTCTCCCTCTGCCTGTGTCTCTGCCTCTCTCTCTTTCTATCATGAATAAATAAATAAAATCCTAAAAAAAAATTTTTTTTAAAGTTAAATTCTGATAATGTACTATCTTTTTAAAAAACTGGTGAAATAGGCAGCCCAGATGGGTCAGTGGTTTAGCATCGCCTTCAATCCAGGGTGCAATCCCGGAGATCCGGGATCGAGTCCTGCATCGGGCTCCCTGCATGGAGCCTGCTTCTCTCTCTGCCTGTGTCTCTGCCTCTCCCCCCCCCTCTCTGTGTCTCTATGAATAAATAAATAAAATCTTTGAAAAAAAGAAAACAGGGCAGCTCCAGTGGCTCAGAGGTTTAGCGCCACCTTCGGTCCCAGGGCCTGATCCTGGAGGCCTGGGATTGAGTCCCACATCAGGCTCCCTGCATAGAGTCTGCTTCTCCCTCTGCCTCTCCCTCTCTCTGTCTCTCATGAATAAAATAATCTTTAAAAAATAAAAAGAGGGATCCCTGGGTGGCGCAGCGGTTTGGCGCCTGCCTTTGGCCCAGGGCGCGATCCTGGAGACCCGGGATCGAATCCCACATCAGGCTCCCGGTGCATGGAGCCTGCTTCTCCCTCTGCCTATGTCTCTGCCTCTCTCTCTCTCTCTCTCTGTGACTATCATAAATAAATTAAAAAAAATTTAAAAAAATAAAAAATAAAAAATAAAAAGAATAAAAAAATAAAATAAAAATAAAAAACTGGTGAGATACATACAAAATAGACCATGGGAACCAGCTCAGTGGCATGAAGTACATGCACATGATGTGCAGCCATCCCCACCCCCTGGCCCCTGGTGCCCACCATCTACTTTGTCTTTGTGGATCTGACTCCTCTTGGGGCCTCCTGGCAGCGGAACAGTAGTTCACTTTTTGTGTCTGGTTTTTTTCACTTAACATCACGTCCTCCAGGTACACCCGTGTTCTAGCATGTGCCAGAATTTCCTTCCTTCCTAAGGCGGAATACTATTTTATCGCACGGAAACACCACAGTTTGCTTATCTAGCACTTTGCGGCTAGATGATTGGGTTGCTTCCACCTCTTGGCTGTTGGGACCAAGGCAGTTAGGAACACAGGTGCAGAAATACCGGTTCAAGTCCCTGCTTTCGGTGTCTTTGTGTTTATCCCCAGAAGGGGGACTGCTGGATCCTGTGGGGACTCTGGGGAGACCTGCCAGAATGTTTTCCACAGTGGCCTGGCGCTTTGCGTGGCCACCAGCAGGCGCACGGGGCTCCGCTTTCTCCACAAAGGATACTGCCTTTGACCATCCCCGGCTCACACTCGTAGTCCCACTCAATTTTACTGACTCGGTGATAAAGCTGAGCCACGTACCTGTATGAGAACACGAAAGGAGAGAGGGAGGGAGAGAAGCCAGTTACCCCAGTGCAGACTCCAGCTCAGGGCTGCGGGGTACGCACACGCCAGCACACGCACTGGGGGGACGTACACGGCTGAGGGGATGGTGACGGTTGTGTCTTCATCAACTTCCCTCTCCTGTCTCTCGAGACCGGCCTCGACCTCCTTGAGCTCCTCCAGCTCTGTGGTGAGCTGAGTAAAGCAGGCAGTTAAGGTCACCTCACTGGAGGGGGGCCTCGCGCGCTAACCCAGCCTCTGTGGGCCCAGGGCCCCCCTGACTCCAAGCGGGGTCCCTGGCTTGAACCAGCTGGCGACCCCGGGGGTGAGCCTGCGGCCCGGCCTTCGGCGCACGAGGGAAGGATATAGGAGGCTGGCCTTCAGATGTGTGTTCTCCTCGCCGGCCTTCTGAAGCTCAGCTTTGAGCTGCTGCAACTCGACCCCCCTCTGGTGCGCCTGTGCCTTCGCATCAAGGAGGCACTGGGCCACTTCTTCCTCCGTGGCCAGGATCTCTGTGGGGGAGAGGGGGAGAAGGCTGAAGCCCTACAAAGAGGTTTCTCCAGGGTCTGTCTTTGCCCCAGAAGAGCCGAGGACAAAGCCGGGGGCCGGAGTGGGGTGGGTAGGGAGGTTCATCTGCCTGAGGCCTCAGCCACTCCTGGCGTCCCTGTCTACGGCTCCCCAGGGACCTGCTGATCCTATTTGCAAAAGCCCATCACTCAGGTCCACTCGGACCTTGTAAAAGTGCTTCCATTTCACCAAAACACATCTGAATCCTCAAAAACAAAACAAAACAAAACAAAAAAACGAATGAACGATAAAGTAATCAATCAATCCAGTCCTTTGCACACCAGTCTTAATGTATAGTGTCCGGGTCAACCTTGCTGCCCAAGCAAGAAGCCTGGCACTCACTTTCCACATCCAATTAGTGATCCAGGCTTGCCCAGTCCCCTGCTCCTGCCCCCGCTGCAATCCCCTCACGGGTCCCTCCAGGATCACCCAGCTTCCCCCTCACACCTTGCTTTGGTCTCTGCTGTTGCCAGTTCCTTCTGCTCTCTGCCTCCAGAGTGGCTGCCTTAGAGACCAAATGTGAAGTCACTCCCCTGCTCGAAGACCATCCATGGCTCCCTAGTATCTCCAGGGTAAGATCCCGGTCCCTCTGAGCATCTTTACCTTCCCCGACAGCCTCCTTTCTGCCTGCTTTTCACCCCCACACATACTCTTCTCTCTGCTCCGGCTACAAAGACACCTCATCATTCTGCAAACAAGCCCCATCCTTCACAGGCCTGAGCCTCCACCTGCCTGTCCTCTGTGGGATGCCACTGTGCTCCTGCCTATCGGGCACTCCTGGACCCAGTCTTCCAGACTTCTGGGCAGTGCTCGCCTCGGGCAGCTGGACACTCTCCATGCTTCCATGACAGCCCTGCCAGCACTGAATGAGTCATTCTTCCTCTTTCTTCCTCGAACCAGGGATTGCATCTTATATTCACCATATATCGCCAGCACCTACTCAGAATAAACATGCTTTGTACGAAACATCCAGAAAGATCAAAAACACCCTAACAAGGTTACCGTGTTCCTTTCCAGAGAGCTGGAGAAATCTGCCAATTCCGAGAAGGCACAGATGGAAATGCTTCCCAAAGGGCTGGCGTTTAAGTGTTTACAAACTTACATTAAGTTAATTTTTCATCAAAATATTACATGTATATGGCTGTGAAAATTTAAACACACAGAGGAACCCTCCCCCCCCCAAGCCTCTCCACCCCTCTGAAGCAGCCACTTTCAACTCATCACTGTTTTCTCTGGCACTGACCTTCACATTTCTAAATAATTTGCTTATGCTGCTATTTCTTGATTTGTCTTTTTTTAAACAGTGCCTGCTGACTTCCTGTTAGGATAGCTGGGGATCTGGCTCTGTTCTGCAGCCTTCCTGCCCCTTCTCCCCTCACCTTCCCTATAGACAACTGAGTCTCCTTGGAATCTTCCCTGGGGGCACCCTCCTTCCCGTGGACGCTGGTAAGGAGTGCCATCACCTGAGTGTGTGCTGAGTGCTGCAGGATGACCTCAGAGCCCCTGTTCGGTGTGTTCTCACAACCCTCTGAGGGGAGTGGCTTAACCCCTGCCCACCATGGAGAGGTGAGGGACAGAAGCCCAAAAACAGTCAGTGACTTGTCCATAGGCTCTTAGCTCTGACATCTGGATCTGATCTGGATCCCAGCCCCAACTCCATCCATAATGTTAAACCCCAGGCAGGCTGGGTGATGCCATACTTCTCCCCAAACCATCAATCGAGTGGGGAGTGGGGAGGAGAGAGGAGAGACAAGAAGAGAGAGGAGGAGAAGAGGAAGACTGACTGGGGCATCCACCACACTTAAAACAACCTCCAGGGATGCCTGGGTGGCTCAGCGGTTGAGTGTCTGCCTTCGGCTCAGGGCGTGATCCTGGAGACCCAGGATCAAGTCCCACATTGGACTCCCTGCATGGGGCCTGCTTCTTCCTCTGCCTGTGTCTCTGCCTCTCTCTATCTCTGTGTCTCTCATGAATAAATAAATAAAACCTTTATTTTATAATTATTTTTTTTTAATTTTTATTTATTTATGATAGTCACAGAGAGAGAGAGAGAGAGAGAGGCAGAGACACAGGCAGAGGGAGATGCAGGCTCCATGCACCAGGAACCCGACATGGGATTCGATCCCGGGTCTCCAGGATCGCGCCCTGGGCCAAAGGCAGGCGCCAAACCACTGCGCCACCCAGGGATCCCAATAAAATCTTTAAAAAATAAAAAATAAAACAACCTCCAAACTCCTCCTGGGTGCTCACTGCCGGCAGAGTCTGGTTGTGGTTGACCTCACCTTCACTGCTTTCTCCTGGGTCTCCAAGTTCACTCTCACCTTATGACCTTGGCATTTCCAGTCACCTCTGCCAGGAACACTCTTCCCCCAAGCCATTCCCTGCTTAGCTCCTAGGTCATTTCAGTTTCAATCTAAATAGCATCTCCACATGAAACGTAACTGTAAAAAGACATTTAAAAAAAACCTAGCACCAAAATCACTATAGAAAACTGGAGGACTGGGATCCCTGGGTGGCGCAGCGGTTTGGCGCCTGTCTTTGGCCCAGGGCGCGATCCTGGAGACCCGGGATCGAATCCCACATCGGGCTCCCGGTGCATGGAGCCTGCTTCTCCCTCTGCCTGTGTGTGTCTCTGCCTCTCTCTCTCTCACTGTGTGCCTATCATAAATAAATTAAAAAAAATTATTTAAAAAAAAAAAAAAAGAAAACTGGAGGACACTTTCTCAAAAAATTAAATATCAAATTACCATGTGATCTAGCAATTCCACTTCTGGGAAAATACAAAAAAGAACTGAAAGCAGGGACCCAAAGAGATATTTGAACACCCATGTTCATGGCAGCATTATTCACAACAGCCAGGGGCTGGAAGCAACCCAACAGTCCATCAATGGAGAAATGAACAGAGGCAGCCCAGGTGGCTGAGAGGTCTAGCGCCGCCTTCAGTTCAGGGAGTGATCCTACAGACCCAATATTGAGTCCCACATCGGGCTCCCTGCATGGAGCCTGCTTCTCCCTCTGCCTGTGTCTCTGCCTCTCTCTCTCTCTCATGAATAAATAAAATCTTTAAAAAAATTAAAAATGGACAAATGAACAAACAAAATGAGGTATGTCCACACATTGGAATATTATTCAGCCCTAAAAAATGAAATTCTGACACGTTACAACATGGATGATTCTTAAAAACACTGCACTGGGATCCCTGGGTGGCGCAGCGGTTTGGCGCCTGCCTTTGGCCCAGGGCGCGATCCTGGAGACCCGGGATCGAATCCCACGTCGGGCTCCCGGTGCATGGAGCCTGCTTCTCCCTCTGCCTGTGCCTCTGCCTCTCTCTCTCTGTGACTATCATAAATAAATAAAAATTTTAAAAAAATAATTAAAAAAAAAAACACTGCACTAAGTGACATATACCAGACACACAACATAAAAAATAATAATAAAAAGAAAATAAGCCACACTAAATTCCAGGATTCCACTTATATGAGGTCTCTAGAATAGTTCATAGAGACAGGAAGTAGAAGGGGCTGGGAGAAGGGAAATGGGGAGTCAGAGTTTAATGAGCAGTTTTAGTTTGGGATAATGAAAACATTCTGGAGATGGGACAGTGGGGATGGCTGCACAATGATGTGAATGTACTTAATGCCACTGAACAGGACACTTAAAAATCGCTAAAATGTTGTGTTTTGTTTTGTTTTTTTTTTAGGATTTTATTTATTTATTCATGAGACACACACACACAGAGTCAGAGATATAGGCAGAGGGAGAAGCAGGCTCCCCGCAGGAAGCCTGATGCAGCCCTCGTCCCAGGACCCCAGGAACACGACCTGGGCCAAAGGCAGACAGACGTTCAACCACTGAGCCACCCAGGTGCCCCTAAAATGGTAAGTCTTTTATCAATTTTACAACAACAACAACAAAAACCTGGCACTGAGAAAAGCAGTGACAATGAGTGCTGTCAGCAGTCCCATTTCACAGATGAGGTCACTGAGGCATGGGAGGGAAGCCCGGGGATCAGGGCTCATGAGTTACCTGAAATCCAGATCAGAAGCTGAGAGAGCCCCTCTCACCTGCAGGAGAGGCTTGATGCAGCCCTCTCTCTGTAGCATGTTAAGATATTTATTAGCAAAGCTTTTCATCCTTTGCTTTAAAGGAGTCTTACATTTGATGGTGTCTTCAATTCCACGTAAACGGTATTATCCATGTAAAGCAGGAAGCACCTTTACCTGCACCGATTTATTTAATCCTCCCTGGCTCTCTCCCAGGCCTCCTTGGGTTTCTGCTAAAACATCATCTTTCAAAAGGCTTTCGCTGACCAGCCCCAAAACATCACCACTCCCTCCAACACAACCTAGTTTGTCCTTGGCCCTCCTTAGCCCATCACCTCCTGACATACCCATTTTCTTGGTTTATCTTCTGACCTCCCCTCACTAGCGCTATCAACCCACTAAAGGGATATATGGTCTTTTTCGTTCTCTGCTTCCATCCCAGGGCTGACACTCTACCTGGCACACACCAGGTGCTCAGTAAAACAGCTGAACCTCTGTAAGTGGAAATGCTGGGATTAAAACCCAGCGCTCCGACTCCTGAACCCCACTTCGGACCTTGGGTCCCCCAGCTCCTGCTCACGGAACGCTCAGAATTGGACCAGACCCTCTGAGCTCCTATATTCACTAACTCGAGGGCGCCGACATCCCGAAGCCCATTTCACGGGTGGGGAAACTGAGGTTCAGCGGGCGTACTGTCCATGGGAGAACGGGGCAGGGATGGGGGCGCCCAGGAGGGAGGGACTTGCTGCCCCCAGGCATCACCCGGGTCCCAGCCGCCCCCGGCCCCGCCCCCGGCCCCGCCCCTGACCTCGCAGCCGTTGCTCCGCGAGGTCTTGCGTCTCCAGCAGCCGCTCCACCACCTGCTCGTGGCGTCCCAGCAGCCGCCTTTGCTGCGCCTCCGCGCGGTTGGCACCCAGCAGGCTCAGCAGCCCCTGGCTCACCTCCTCCATGTCGCGGAAGGCCGCCATGACTACGCCAGGACCTTTCCCGCGCAAGTTTAACTGCCCTCAGGGCCCGCCTCTCTCCCCAGGAGCCTCATTCCCATTGGTTTGCTCCTCCATCAGTCATCAGGAATGGGCGGGCGGTAGCCTCTGGCCTCGTCTAGTGCGCCTGCGCCGGCTCCTCCTCCGTCTCCGGCAATGGCCAATCGGCGCAGGGAGGTGGGGCTTGTGTGCCTGCGGGAGTCCTGCGTGACGCGCCTGCGCAGGCTGGAAAGCATCTGGCGGCTCCTGAGGCTGTTTGTCTGTTTAGCTGTAGCTGCACCAGGGGCGCGGTGCCAGGGGCGAAGCGTTGGACCGCCTCTCGTGGGCTGACGTTCTATAGGGTGTGCGTGGGATGCTCGCAATCAGCGTAATAAATAAATAAGTAAATTCCGTAAGGATGCACAGCAAGCTGGAGCATGCAGCCAGATATATGGGGTCCGAATCCCACTTCCTAGCTTCCTTATCCTGGGCAAGTGACTTCACCCCTCTGTGCCTCACTTTCCTCGTCAGTAAAATGAGGGTCATAATAGTACCTACGTAGGGGTCGGCGTGAGGATTAAGTGAGGACGGTGCTGAGTATTCAGGGAGCACTATATTAAGGCGTTCAAGAAAACATACATGGAACCCTAGCAGGTGCGGCACCTACCCTAACGGGCACCAGACACCATGCTGTGTGAAGGGTCATAGGAGAGAAAAGACAAAATGCGCATTTATATGACAAATTTCTCAAACTGAGGTAAAGAAATCTAATTTGGCAGGTTATGACCAGCATTTTCTACAAAATACAATGGGGAAAACATCAGTGCATTGTGTGCAGAAAGTTAAGCATTGTTTTTGGGAAACTCCAAAATCTGCGAGTACTGGGTGTGACAGATTATATTTTCAAAAATTGAATACAGAAATAGTTCCAACCTTGCCACTCCCCGTCCAGAGGCAGACTTTCATTCTCCTCCTTTTGAGCTTCAGCAGGACTTGGTGCAGCAAATAAAATGTGGCAGAAAGGGGATCCCTGGGTGGCTCAGCAGTTGAGTGCCTGGCTTTGGCCCAGGACATGATCTTGGAGTCCTGGGATCGAGTCCCACACTGGGCTCCCTGCATGGAGCCTGCTTCTCCTTCTGCCTGTGTCTCTTCTCTCTCTCTCTCTGTATCTCTCATGAATACATAAAATCTTTTTTTAAAAATGTGGCGGAAAGGATACTGTGAATTACAAGCCTTGGTCGGAAACTAGGAGGCAGCTTTGTGCCTGGTGCTAGCTTGTGCAATCTCTTGCTCTCTTGCCCTCTCTCAGTTTTGGGGATACTCTTACTCAGAGCCCAGCTGCCATGTTGTGAGGAATCCGAGGTGATGTAAAGAATCTCCCAGAGGAGGTTGCAGCAGAAGCCAGCATCAACCACCAGACCAGTGAGTGAGCACAGAAGTGATTTTAGTCGCCACCCTTCGAGCCATCACATCTGACAGCAGGAGGAGCAGAGATGAGCTGTCCCCACCAAGCCCTGCTGAAACTGCAGATCTGTGAGCAAGATCATTGCCATTGTTTAAAGGCAGTAAATTCGGGAATATTTTGTTATGCAGCCTTAACATGTGGATTGCTGGGTCCCCTGTGAAATTTCTGCCTACTGTGGGTCACATAAAGGGCATCAAAGGCCACTGCTTTAGTGGCAAGACCTCACAATAAGCAAGGAAACAAATGAACAGAATCATTTTAGATAGGGACATTCACTTTGAAGATACTCCAACCCGGTCTAGGAAAGCGTCACTGGAGTTGGGGGCAGGGAAGGAAGTGACTTTAGGCTGTGTGGGCAGGGGCAGGGATGGACTCCCTGGACAGGGGACATATGAACCATGAACTAGGATCTGAGTGATAAAAAGATATTGGGAAACCAGTGCCAGGCAGAAGAAAGAGCATGTGCAAAGGACAATGAAGTGGGGAAATCTTTAATTTGTTTAAGGAATAGTGAGGAGGTCCAAGTGGCTGGAGAGGAGGAAGGAGAGAAGGTTTGGTTTCCAGGGGCCCTGAAACTTTATTCTGGTTTAACAAGAAGCATTGGAAGACACTGAAGGAAGGGCAGCTATGGAGTGTACTGGCTTCCAGATCTTCCAGAGTCTAGAGAACTCTGTGGCAGGCTGGATATGCAGAATGAGGAAAAGGAAGAAGTTGCTTCCTGGGTGTTTGGCCCAGATACCTGGATGGGTAGTGGTGGCCCAGACGGGGAGGAGCAGGCATGGAGGTGAGGGGCTCCATGAAGTGAAAGGTTTAGAGAAATGCTTAGTAGCTGGGGAATGGCCACATGGAGCTATGAAGAAGATAGTGGCTTGGCTATGAGTCTGTAGAGACACTTAGGCTGGGAATAAAAGCCAGTTGTCCAGAGGCACCAGAGACCAGATGCCACACCCTGGAAGAGAATAAGAGGAGGGGGTCCAAGGACCAAGCACTGTGATCCTCCAACTGTAGAAATTGTAGAAAAGAGAGGAGGCATAACCGGGGAGGATGGAGAGAAGCTACCACAGAGCAGTCAGAAATGTGATTTTGATTGACCATCAGGACTCTGACAGGTCCCCGATCCCACACCTGGGACCACTTTCTTCCTCAGAGCTTACTTTCTTTTTCTTTTTTTTAATTTTATTTATTTAAGTAATCTCTCCACCCAACATGGGACTTGAACTCCCGACCCTGAGATCAATAGTTACATGCTCCTCCAACTGAGCCAGGCACCAGCAGAACTTACTTTCAAGAGACAGTTTTTGAGAAGCCCCCAAGGGCTGTTTTTATGTTTTTACAGTGGTCGTGTAGCGAGGGACATGCTTAGGGCTGATAGATTTATTTAATCTTACCCAAGGGGACGCCTGGTGGCTCAGCAGTTAAATGCCTGCCTTTGGCCCAGGGAGTGATCCTGGAGTCCAGGGATTGAGTCCCACGTCAGGCTTCCTGGATGGAGCCTGCTTCTCTCTCTGCTTGTGTCTCTGCCTCTCTGTCTGTGTCTATCATGTATAAATAAATAAAATCTTAAAAAAAAAAAATCTTACCCAGGTCACAGATCTCTTTGAAATTTGATAAAAGGAATGACACAGGCTCTTCCTTGAAAAATGCATGCAACATCCACATCTGTTAGGATTTTGTACATATTTTGGGTTTAGGACCCCAGAGGGCCATCCCCAGATTTTTAGGTTAAGAAGCTCCCCAGCCTTTGTCTCATGGAGTAGCTAGCAGATGAATAAGTGATGAGAGTCTTGCAGAAACATCAGTGTGTGGGCATGGAGTTGGGTCCCTGGAGTCAGCACCTACGGTGAGCAATGCTCAGCTCCTCTTGGCTGAGTATTTATGCTAAGATTGCTATGTCACCCTCATCTGTGTGACCTTTGGTGGCAGGGGCTCACATTCTCTGTGTCTAAAGGGGGTGGATTACTTAACAATGCAGAGTGAAATAATGAGGAGATAAGACGTCAGGGGTTCAGTTTCTGGTTCTGCAGATTACCTGTGACCTTGGCAAGCTCTTAACCTTACTAAACCATGGGCTAATGATAGCTCTCTCTTATCAGCTGGGGTGGGCTGTTCACAAGATAAGCCATTTGAGATTGCACAACCATAGCCTGACAGATATAAATGCTCCTGTCAAAAAAAGGTCACTCACCTCCCTTCCAAAAAGCAAAGCAAGAATCACCTCACAACCATTAGGATGGGTACTATTAAAAAAAAAAAAAAAAAGTATTGGCCAGGTGGTGGGGAAATCAGAACTCTAGAGCATTGAGGGTGGGAATGTAAAATGGTGCAGCAGCTATGGAAAACCTATGGCAGTTCCTCACAAAATTAAAAATAGAATACCCCAGCACTTTTATTTCTAGGTATATACCCCCAACACTGAAAGTGAGGACTCAGAGATATTGCAACACTCAACATTATTTACAATAGCCTCAAAGGTGGAAGCAACCCAAGTGTCTATTGATAGGTGCTTGAACAAAATGTGGTGTATCCATTCGAATGGATATTTAGTCTTAAAAAGAAAATTCTGACAGATATGACATGGGTGACCCTTGAAGACATCGTGCTAACTAAAATAAGCCAGTCATAAAAGGATGACCACAGCATGACTCCATTTTTTTTTAAGATTTTATTTATTTATTCATGAGAGACAGACACTGAGGAGAGAAAGGCAGAGACACAGGCAGAGGGAGAAGCAGACTCCTCGCAGGGAGCCAGATGCAGGACTCGATCCCAGACCCTGGGACCCACGACCTGAACTGAAGGTAGGCGCCCAACTGCTGAGCCACCCAGGCGTCCCTCCACCTTTTTTTTTGTTTAAGGTTTTATTTATTTATTCATGACACACACACAGAGGCAGAGACATAGGCAGAGGGAGAAGCAGGCTCCCTACAGGGAGCCTGATGAGGGACTCGATCCCAGGACCCCGGGATCATGACCCGAGTCGAACGAAGGCAGACAGTCACTGAGCCACCCAGGTCCCCCTTCATGACTCCACTTACTTGAAGTCCCTTCAGTAGTTAAATTCATAGAGACAAAGAGGAGACCAACAGTAGCCACGTTGGGATGGGGTGCAGGTGGTGAAAAGTCGGTGTTTAATGGGCACAGGTTCAGTTTGGGAAGAGGAAAGTCCTGGAGATGGACAGTGGGGATGGTTATACAACAGTGTGAATGTGCTTCACATCACTGAACTGGACACTCAGAAATGGCTTCGATGGGGGGGTGCCTGGCTGGTTCAGTCACTGGAGCAAGCGACTCTAAATCTTGAGGTTGTGAGTTCAAGCCCCCAACTGGGTGTAGAGATTATTTTAAAATAATCTTTAAAAAATGGCTTAGATGGTAAAGGTCATGCATATTTTACAACTAAAAATAAAAATACATATATTAGAAAAAAGTAAAGCAAGAAACTGGGTGGTATTGGGGAACAAGGGAACAAAATATGAGCTGAATGAGTTAACAATGACAAGATGGTCCCCAGCAATCGCTTCTGGAAGGCCTCTTGACTCACAGACCCCTCTAGAAAACTGACGGGAGTAGACCTTTTAGTTCAGAAACACGTAACTTTCCAGAGGGAAAACAAGAAGAGAGGTAAGGAGAGCCATCTTTAATCACCCTTGAGGGAAGTGAGGGGCAGGACCCAGGGAAAGGCAGCGGGGATGCTCCACCTCTTGTCCTGCTGCTGACCTAGGGATACTCTTTGTCAAAAGTCATAAAGTTATATACACTTTTGTACATGGTGGGTGCACAAAATGTATGCATATGATGCCTTGATAAAAAATCAAACAGCAAAACACAATGTTAAAGATTCAACTTATTAGAAAAAGCTTTGGCAGGAGATACCCCAGTGAGTTGACAATAGCAGACATTTCCACCAATTGGAACCATGGCATCTTCCACTATGCCAAACATTTCTATATTATTTTTTAAACTTTTTAAATATTTTATTGATTGTTTGACAGGGAGACAGATCACCAAGGGAAAGGGAGACAAGCAGGCTCCCTACTGAACAAGGAGACTGATATGGGGCTCAATTCCAGGACCCCAAGATCATGACCCGATGGAAGATGCTTAACCAACTGAGCCACCAAGGTGCCCTCATTTCTGTATTTTTAGAATTTTGCCTTTTGCAATCACTATGAAGTATTTTATCATGAGGGAAAAAAATATCAGTAAAGATCTTTTTCTGTGGTGTTCACAGTGGGTGTTCATTAAAACTTTCTGCAGGGGCGCCTGGGTGATGCAGTCAGTTGAACGTTTGACTCTTGGTTTCAGCTCAGGTTCTGGTCTTGGAGTCATAGCATCGAGCCCCATGTTGGGCTCTGTGCTCAGTGGAATCTACTTGGGACTCTCTCTCTCCCTCTGCCCCTCCTGCTCCTGCTCTAAAAGAAATAAATCTTAAAAAAAAAAAAAAAAAAAAAAAAAACTTGCTGCAAACATGGCAATGTTCTATACCTCCACAGTTCAATACAGTAGCCACCAGGCACGTGTGCTTAAGGAGCACAAATTAATTGTAACTAATTTACATTTAAATGGAAATAGCCACTTGGGATAGAACCCCGGGACAGAACCCCGTAGTGCAGAGCAGTAGGGAGTTTACTGTATTATTCTTGTCACTTTTCTGTTGCTCTGACCATTGTTTGAAGTAAGTCCATTTTAATTTTAATGTTTTTTTGAGAGTGCATGTGGGTGGTGGGGAGGGATGAAGCAGAGGCAGAGGGAGAGAATATTCCAAGCAGACCCCCAGCTGAGCGTGGAGCCCAATGTGGGGCTCCATCCCATGACACTGAGATCATGACTGGAGCTGAAACCAAGTCGGATGCTTAACCGATGGAGCCACCCCAGACGCCCCCAAAATAAGTTCATTTTTTAAAAAAGATTTTATTTATTCATGACAGAGAGAGAGAGAGAGAGAGGCAGAGACACAGGCAGAGGGAGAAGCAGGCTCTATGCAGGGAGCCCGATGTGGGACTCGATCCTAGGACCCCAGGATCATACCCCGGGCTAAAGATGGTGCCAAACTGCTGGCACCTAAGTTCATTTTTAAAAAGAGATCTATTTTAAAGCTTAAAGAGGAGCACAGTGAGACAAAGACCAGGCATTCGTGTGTGGACATTATCATACGGTAGCTTTATTAAATTCTTTTACCTTCTACAACGCGATTACAAAAAGGAATACTTCATTTAAGTGTAATACTGTCTTTATGGACGTACCGTGGTCGGAAAGTGGAGCTAAAGGTCACGAACGAATACACGTGAGAACAGGGACAAAGGCGGGACGTCCCTGGAGCCTAGTCTAGCACAGCGAGCCCAGTGGGTAGGGGAAGGGAAGCAGGGATGAACAGAGACTTATTTGGGGGGCGGTGGTGGTATTGTCAATGAGCTGCTTCTAGGAGCTTAAACCCAAGGGCCGGCTCAGGGGCCAGACACACAGGCGTACAGCTTTGGTACCATATCTCAAAGCTGCCCAAAGTCCTGGCCTTGTGTCACACACAGCAGTCGTCCCCAGTCAGCTTTGTTTTTGTTTTCTCTCCAATTTACATACACACACACACACACACACACACACACACACACACGCGCGCATGCATGCACACGCAATCGAGGGTGTCTTCTTTGACCGTCCAAGCTCTTCTGTCTCAGGTACCTCCCTGCTGTCAAAATCAAAGCACGCCAGACTCCATCAAGCCAAGAAACCCCTTCTTTCCTAGGAGAGAAGCCAGCACTTCGCTTTCCTGAATGAACATGAGCACTCAGGGCTCGCTCTGTCCAGCTGCGGTTTGGCTCCGACCCTGGCAGCTGAGCTGAGAACCGGACGAGAGGGGACAGGACGCTGATTAGCTGGGGATCTGACTCCCTGTCTGTCACAAGGCACTTCTCAAGGCTCCGAGCCCATCCCCCACCCGCCCCCCCTTTTTTTTTCTTGTTCACCAAAGGAAGGAACTGGAAAGAAAACTCTGTTAAGATTCTGAGGACAGAACAGGCCATGAAGGAAACTGTGTGTGTCTGGTGAGCCTGATTTCCAGCAGGCCCTGGTCCAGGCAGCTCCGGAAAGCCCATAGGTTGTTTAAAAAAAAAGAAAGAAAAGAAAGAAAAGAAAGAAAGAAAGAAAGAAAAAGAAAAAAGGGAAAAAACAAAAAACCATCACCAACCCCAGCTGGCCTTTGTTTGGTTTTCGGCAAAGCCCTGTCTCTTTAAGTTTGCACTGGGAGCCCTCGAGGGCAGCCAACTTTTAATTGTGCACACATGGAGTTTCTGGAGCTTGCCCTGTGCTTTGCCAGCAAGCGCATGCCCTGTTTTATCCCCCCTCCTTTGAGGAGAGAAATTCTGGAGTCTGGGGAGGTGGAAGGCGGCCCCCGTGTTACCAGGGTTCCAAGCCCAGGGACGCGGCAGCTGCTCTGGGAACCGATTTCATTTCCTGCATCCCTAGGTCTGAAGGATTTTCTAGGAAAATTACTATTTGCCAGGGCCTCCACGCAGGGAGGGGACGGATTTCTGTGTGATTCTTGCATGTGAACTGCTCACACATCTCGGCTGCTGGGTCCTGAGCCCCCCTGACTTGGAAGCAGCAGGAAGGACTGAGCTTCCAGCCCTGAGTGACAAGAACAGAATCTGGCTTTGCGAAGAGACCAGAAGAATATTCTCCCAAGAAAGCGGTTGGAGGGGGGGGGGGGTTTGAAGTGGACAAAACACTATTATCTGGCAGACAAGTAAATGTGGGGTGGGCGGGAGGGGGCGGGGGTGTCAAGCCACTCCAGACGTGACCCGCGCATAATGACATTCGGGATTAAAATGAAAATATGCAATTCCAGTGACTTTCAAATTTGGCAACAAGGAATAGGATTTCCCCCACTCCCCCGATAATGACTCAAAAATACGGTATTCTCCTTTTCACCCCGCTCCATGCATAATTGCCAGCTGATTGTTCTCCATGTTCTTGTTCTTCACAAACCCACGCCCCAGCATCAGCCACTGGCGCCAATTTATGGAAGAATTTAGCTCCAGTCTGCGCTGCGGCCGCTTTGAACTGGCGTACCAGGGAGAAACCCGCTTTAGGCTGGAGTCTTGTTGCAGTTCCTCCTGGGAAGCGGAAGGAAAACCCCACTTGCCTTTGAGACTTGGGCCTCGGTGGGTCGGTGGGTTGGTGGGTCGGCGTGGGGGCTGGCGAGGGAGGAGACAAGGGGCAAGGGAGGAGGGACGGTTGGCTCTGGGGCTGGTCTCCCTCACGGCTACTCTTCCGCAGAGGATGACGCAGGGCTTTCGTCATCTGACATCGGGGCAAACTGAAACAAGAAGCAGAATTCTTTTTGTTTGGCATCACTGCCAATGCCTACGTGGCGCCAACCTTGTTGGCTGGCCCTGTGGCTGAGGTGAGTGAACAGAACGCGGTCCCTTGGCCTCGAGGAGGGGATGTTCAGAGCAGCACACGAATGCAGAGGAGGATTTTCATCACGGATTAAAGGATGGAGGGGAATGAAAGTGGGGTACAGGTAGTCAGGGCAGGGGGCCTTCTGGGCTGAGTGATGCTGAGGGGCCAGCCAAGGGGTGGGGCATTCTGGCAGTGGGAGCAGCAAGTGCAAAGGCCCTGAGGCAGGAGCAGCGGACAGGCTGAGTGGCCTGAGCAAGGTGCAGAAGAGAGGGGGGGGAGGGGAGGGAGTTGGTGCAAGGCTTGGTGGGCTCTGGGGATGACTTTGGCTGTTTCTCCAAGTAGGGGGACAGCCAAAGAGGGCTGTGAGCTGAGGAGGGATGTACCCTAACTCAGGGGTTCACGATGACCTCTGGTTGCTGTGGGGAGTATAGACTGGAGGAGGCAGTGAGGGTGGGTGCCAGGGTGGAGGCAACAGCAGTGGTCCAGGTGGACAGAGATGGAGGACTGGGGTCTGTCCCTCAGGAGTCCCTGGGGGCAGGACCACGTATCAGACAACAGGTTATCACCTGGTCCTAACACTCCCATCTTCCAGTTGAAAAAAACTGAGGCTGAGCTGATCCCTAGGTGATGCTCTGAGCACCACAACTGAGTCCCAGGTGACCCAACACCCTGGGGAATGAAGCTGGAAAAACCTAGAGCCTTAGTAAGAAGCCGAAGACCCCTTCTGTTTGGAGGGGGGGGGTCACTGTAGTCAATGCTCACCATGCCACCCCCGAGCCAGGCTCCAGATGTGCCTCAGGGAGGCCAGAGCAAGTGCAAGGTAGAGTGAGGAGGAAGGAACATGAGATTCCTGCCCAAGGTCTGGAGTCAGATGCCCCCGGGGGCCTCCACCCCTTCCTATCCGTGGGACTTTGGGCTGTTGGGGGGAAGGGGGCTGTAACCATTCTAAGCCTCAGTTTCCCCACCAGAAAAATGGAAATGATAACAGTACTTTGTACAGCTGAGTCAGGCTCTTCTGGAGGGTTCGAGAAATCATGGCTGAGAGGCACTTAGCATACAGTCCATCAGATTGGAAGAGCTTGTCTCCTCCATCAGACAAGGGTATCGTTTTAGAGACCTATGAGGAGTGCCCCTGTCTCCTCCTTCAGACTGGATCAGCTCTCTCCTCCATCAGACACTTAGGATAGAGCAAGTATCAAAATTATCCTGTCAGGCTTCCTGAGAGTGTTTTTTGCTAACAGGCATGATTTCCTTTTTTTCTTTTTGTGCATGATTTCTTAAAAAACCCTGGTTTCTATGCTCAAATAGAGAAATGCCAAGTTAGACACAGGTGAGGTTTCTTTACAGGGAGACGTGTCAAGGTCTTTCATACACTGACATGCGTCGAGTAAAAGCCAAAGTCCTCACTGTGGCCCAAAAGATCCTTCATGATCTATGGAATCACCTCCTCGCTTTCATCTCCTCCCCTTGGAGCCCTTGATGCTCCACACCACACCAAGCATGCTCCTGCCTCAGGGCCTTTGCAACGGCTGTTCCTTCTGCATGCACAGCCACACAACTCACTCCTCCTCTTCCTCAGTAGGTCCCCACTCTCACTGTCCCTCTTATCCTGTTTCAGGTTTCTTTCCAGCTGCTACTGTCCCCTGGCTACACAGTGATTTGCATATTTTGTATCTTGCTACGATGCCTGCTCTGTGGGGGCAGAAGCCATTTCCTGTTTGGTTCAGCGCTGTGAGTACCAGGGCCTATCATGCAGTGGGTGCTCTGTAAATATTTCTCAAATGAGTGGATGGTAATTAAGAGCATGCATTTGGAACCACAGATCCAGGTCCAAATGCTATTATGTAGTCTCAGCTGTCCGTGCCTCATTTCCTCATGGGGGCACCGGGAAGGTTCAATAAGCATGGGCTGCACACAGCACCAGCCCAGAGTCCCCACCGCCCACCCTGCCAGGGTTGACACTCACAGAGCACTTGATGTTCATGCGAGAGTACAGCATGGATGCGATTTCACTCTGCCCGGCGTCCAAGGCCACCATCAAAGCTGTGCTCCCGTCCTGTAAGGCATCCACTGCTATGACGAGGCCCCGAGCTGGGCTCCCGCCCTCCCCGGGGTGCACCTGGGGGGGGACTCACGCGATCAGTGAGCGAGATGTCGCAGCTGGGCACAGCCAGCAGGAGCCCTGTGATCTCCTTGTGGCCGTGCTCACAGGCGCACATGAGGGCCGTGGAGCCGTCATCATCCTGCACGTTGACATCTGCTTCACAGGCCAGCAGAGCTTTGACCACATCCACCCGTCCGTGGCTGACCGCCAGCATCAGGGCTGTCTGTCCCGCCTGGGCAGGGCAAGGAAAAGGTTTATGGACCATGCAGGCCCCAAGGCATGACACCCTTGCTCTGGAACCTTCCGTGGTTCCCAAGTACTGTGATATTAACAGTATCCCCACTTGCTGGCCTTCTAGATCTCAAACAATTCCTCCCACCACCGGGCCTTTGCACCTGCTGGTTCCTTCTCTTCCTGCTGTCCCCTCATCCCTCACGTTTTGGCTTAAACATTTCCTCTTTGGAGAGGTGTTACTTGCCTACCCACTCCCATCCCCAACTAAAGCTGATTCCTAGCTCCCAGATGTAAATATAGATGTAAAAACTTATTGATCTAAGATTTGTATACTTTTCTGTATGTCAGTTGAACCTCAATAAAAATTAAATCAACGTTCATTAGTGGCTGAATGGAAAAGCAAACTGTCATATACCCATACTACAGAGTATCATTCAGCCTTAGAGGTGAATGAAGCACTGATGCACACCGCATCACGGACGGATCTTGAAAATGTTACACTCAGTGGAAGAAGCCAGACAAAAGAATACGTATTATGTGATCCTAATTATATAAAATATCCAGAATTGGTAAATCGATAGAGATAGAAAACAGATGGGTGTTTGCCAGGAACAGAGGGAGAGGGGATGGGGAGTGACTGCTAATGGCACAGAGCTTCCTTCTGGGGTGATAGGAATGTTCTAGAAGTAGATAGAGGTGATGGTTGTACAACACTGTGAATGTACTAAATGCCACTGAATTGTATACTTTAAAAGCTATAATATTTTTTAAATTATTATTTGTGTGTGTGTGTGAGAGAGAGAGAGAGAAAGAGAGAGAGAGAGGGAGAGGGAGAGAGAGAGAGAAAACGCTCATGTGCAGGGGGCAGAGCAGAGAATCTTTTTTTTTCAGAGCAGAGAATCTTAATCAGGCATCATGCCTAGCACAGAGCCGAACACAAGGCTCGATCTCATGACCTGAGATCATGACCTGAGTAGAAATTAAAGAGTTGGATGGTGAATCAACTGAGCCATCCAGAACCCATTTATTATTATTATTATTATTATTATTATTATTATTATTTTTTTTTTTTTTTTTTTTTTTTTTTTAAGTAAACTCTACTCCCAGGGTGGCACTCAAACTCAAACAGGACCCAGGATCAAGAATCACATGCTTTACCAACTGAGCCAGCCAGGTGCCCCTAAATGGATACTCTTATGTGAATTTCACCTCAGTTAAAATAAGTAAACCATTGAAATACTGTTTTTACTTAAAAACTAAATCAATAGGGACGCCTGGGTAGCTCAGCAGTTGAGTGTATGCCTTTGGCTCAGGGTGTGATCCCAGTTCAAGGATCGAGTCCCACTTCAGGCTCCCTGATGGGGAGGAGCCTTCTTCTCTCTCTGCCTATGTCTCTGCCTCTCTGTGTCTTTCATGAATAAATAAATCAAATCTTAAAAAAAAAAAAAAAACTAAATCAATAGAAGAGCCAGCAGGGTCTGTTCTTGCTTGTTATGCCCTGTGACAGAGCCCTGCTTCTATCCTGTGTTTTTTTTTTTTTTTTTAAAGATTTTATTTATTCATTTGAGAGAGGGAGAGGGAGCATGAGCAGGGGAGGGGTAGAGGGAGAAGCAGACTCCCCGCTGAGCAGGGAGCCTGACTTGACACAGGGCTCAATCCAGGGCCCTGAGATCATGACCTGACCTGAAGGCAGACACTTATCGGACTGAGGCACCCAGGCGCCTCTCCTTCGCTGTCTTTAAGCTGTTGCAAATCCCCCCCTTTCCTGCTATCCCCATAGAGTCCTGGCTGCCCTTCTGCCCAGGTGCCTGTCCATGCCCCAGTCACCTCCACGGTCTCCTGGCTTCTGCTCCCCAACATGCAGCCAAAGGGAGATTTTTCAAATCAGAAAGCAGGCCATTGCCACCGCCCTGGTTAAATGCCGCTGGTGGCTTTCTGCAGCCCCTGACCAAACCTGCTCCAAGCCTCTGTGCTGCCTGGAATGCTCTCAGCTCCCAGAGCTCCAGGCCGCTAGTGAACTTCAGGAGGGCGGAGATGTGCCCGCTCGTCCACCATCTGAATCCCTAGCATCTTCAGCTGCTGCTCAATGAATTACCAAGCACGACGTGGGATGGTGTCAGATTAAGAATGGTGGAGGATCCCTCCCACACCCCACACCCCATCTCCACTGGAAGGCCCTGTATCAGAGGCAGTCTGGCAGGCAGGTCATTAAGGATGGGGTTCTAGGGGCATCTGGTCTGGGTGGCTTGGTCGGTTGGACATCCACCTTCAGCTTGTCACGATCCCGGGGTCCTGGGATCAAGCCCCAAGTTGGAAGAGCAGGGAGCCTGCTTCTCCTTCTCTATTTGCCTGTCACTCTGCCTACTGTGCTCTCTCTCACTCTGTCAAATAAATAAAATCTTGAAAAAACAAAAAAAAGAAAAAAAAGAAAAAAAAGAATGGGGTTCTAAAGCTAGATCAGCTGGGTTCAAATCCCACCTCCTTTAGTCTGACCTGGAAGAAATGAGTGCTTCTCTGAGACTCAGCTTCCTCTTCCGTGCAGTGGGGATTCTCCCCCTGGGCACGGAATGAGATCACACCTGGGCTTGGTGCACAGCCAGGGCTCGGGAAGCAGAAGTACCACTGGGGTCTGCAGCACCAAGGGCCTGTACCTGGCTGGCTTTGGCATTGACATCTCCAAGCCGGAAGAGCTGCAAGACGGTCTCGATGTCATCCTGGGTCTTCAGGTTGGCCAGGGCAGTGAGCATGATGGGGCTGTAGCCAGCACGGTTCTGCTTGTCCACCTGGCACACACCTGGGGGGGTGGTAAGGAGGAGTGGGACCCTCAGACCTCAAAACTGGGGGAGGGCCCATGAGAACCAGGCAACGTCTTGGCTATCACAGTCTAGCTGTGGCCTGAGTCCTACCTTTCCCCAGGTTGAGTGCCCCATTCTGCCCCAGGGTCTGCACCTCTATTATGCTGCCCCATTAGATGAGGGACTTCTAAGGAGGGGGAGACTGTGTCTCCTTCATCAGCCTGGAGACTCTGACACTGGCACGCAGGTTTAGGGCTAAGAGTAGGGGACTGTGTCTTCTCCACTAATCTGGAAGAGCCAGTCCCCCTTCAGACTAGCCTCTACCTTCTCCATCAGATTGTGGGCCCTGCTTCCTTCATCAGTCTGGGAGGCTGTTATCTTCTTTGTTAGACCAGGGAAGAGCAGATTTCTTCCTGCCTATTCAAGGACCACATCTTTGAAGTCCCAGGAGGGAGGCTATGGCCTTCTCTCAGACCATGGCTCCAGAGAGGTCACCTTCATCACATAGGGGTCCTTGGGGGTGGTGGAAAAGTCTACACAAAGACTGTGTCTGCCTTCGCCAGTGTGCGGGGGCTATGGGTATGGACTGTACCTCCCTGACCAGGCTGGAGGGTGGTGTCTCCTCCACCAGACAGGGAGGACAGCGTCCCCCCATCAGACCAGAAGGCTGGCATGCCCTCAAGAGACTATGAAGGCAGTGTCTCCCCCATCAGACCATAAGCTGGGGGTAGCAGCCAGCCCACTTGCCCAGGGCCCCCCTGTCCTGCCCCACTGGCTCACCGCTGTCGAGCAGCTGCCGTACCACGGGGAAGTTGGCATGAGACACGGAGTAGTGCAGAGCGGTGTTGCCATTGCTGTCGGCGATGTTGACCACGTAGTCCAGCAGGCGCACTGACATGGCCCGGAACGTGACCAGGTGGCGCCGCACGAGCTCGGGGTGGGCGTCGCTGCGGCAGGCCAGGCGCAGCCACTCCTGCAGCACCGTGGTGTAGGCCACTTTCTGGATGCGGAGGGGAGGAGAAGGGTAAGAGGGCGGCAGCAGCCTGCTCCCCGCCAATTGGACTGAGCCCCAGGTGTGGACACCCCTGTCCCGAACCAGAGCCTGAAGGAGAAGCGTGGACAACCCTCCCTGGGTAAGCCCCTTGCACTAAAGAGTGTGGTCTCCCCATCCCGGACAAGGGAGGCCCAGGTGTGCCCCCAAGGAAGGTGTGAGCATCTCCATCCTGCGCATGTGCTCTTCAGAGGCAAGGACAGACACCAGACAAGAGAAATGTGGCACCGCCTCCCTCAAGATCCCAAAACAACAGGAACCAGAGGCCAGGACTGCCAACAGGTGACCGTCTCCGGCCCCGCCCACCACCCTGGCCCCCATCCAAGGCCCATGACCCAAGCCCGACCACCCCACCTCCCAAGCTCTCTGCTTGGATCCTGGAGTCCCTTCGAAGCCGGCACAGGGAGACACTGTGGATGAGACGCTGGGGTAGGGGTGGAAGGGAAGAAGGGGACCCCGGACCCAGGGCCCCATCATACCAGCTCCCGCTCAGTGAGGGCATTCGGATTGTCCAGGTACTTTTCCAGGGCCAGGCAGGCTGAGATGAGGTCGGGGCTTAACTCCATCCTGCAAGGGGTGGACAAGACGGAAGTTTACCTTGGGAGCACTCACCTCGGCCTCCTGGGTGACCACAGACAGGGGGAACACACAGATTCCAAGAGAAAGTGGACACACAGACTAAAGTTTATTCCAAGTGGGCAGTAGTGGATAGAAAATCTTTGCCCAAAGGCAGATTTTTCATCAGGGTGGAAAAAAAAAAAAAAGATTCAAACATGTGGGCAGGTGGGGCATTCATCCCAAAGACAGTGGGTGGCTTAAGGACAAATTCTGCCTGCCCCTTAAATTCTAACCCCAATAACCCAAACTGCCTGCATCAGTTTATCAAAGCCTGTAGACCTTCCGATAGCCAGGAGAAAGCACTTGTTTGCTAATTCAGACTAAGGTGTGTATGACTGATGGGAGGTTCCTTCAGAGGGCATGAATGGTGAGATCTGAGGCAGAAGTCACCCACCTCACCCTGTCTGAGTCCCTCCTAACAGAGAAAACTGACCGGATCTCCTCCTCTGCATTCGCTCCTGATGCTGCCTCCGCCACAGGCACGTGCTGAGACTCCCGAGGCAGCTGGCACACCTCCTGGCTGGTCTTGGCTGCTGCTGTCCCCGAGGGCCTGAGCTGGGGGGCTTCGACCACACTTGGAACCCTCTCCTCTGGCTCTGGGGCCTCATTCTCTGTGCTCTCATTGTCCGAGAAGTTCTCTGCTGTGCTAGAGTCCTCAGATGAGGACTCGTATCTGGGAAGGAAGGACGGGCAGAGTGAGGAGATGCTGCAGATGGGACAGGACATGGCAGGGGAGGGCACAGGGTTCTGACAACTTGACTGCTCTGCGCCTTGGCTTCCCCATCTGTTAGGTGGGAGTAATGGCAGTATCTACGTCACAGAGCTGCAGGGATGTGCCTTCCAGCACCTGGCACCCAGTAGGTGCTCAATAAACACTAGCTCAGCCTGTGATAATGCTCAGGGTGGGTCAGGGAGAAATATTGCTCTCACCTTCCACCTCTTCCCCCTTTGCCTCTTACGCAGGTCCCTCAACCCACTGCAAACAGGTCTCTCTTGTGCTTCTTGCTGCCTCTGGACAAAGTCTAAGCTTTTGGGCCTAGCAGTCAAGCCCCCAAACGGTCCCTGACTCCAACCTCCTGTGCCTCTTGCTTCTCAAGGGTATCACTGCTTCCTCTCACCAGAGCCTTTATCAGGCTGTGCCCTTTACCGGGAGTGCCCTCCCAACCCCCACTCTTCACTTGGTAGCTCCTGCTTATCCTTTTTTTTTTTTTTAAAGATTTTATTTCTTTAAAAAAAAAAAAAAAAAAAGATTTTATTTCTTTATTTGAGAGAGAGAGAGCGAGCACAAGAACAGGGAGGGTCAGAGGTTGAAGTAGGCTCCCTGCCAAGCAAGGAGCCTGATGTAGGTCTCGATCCTGGGACTCTGTGATCATGACCTGAGTCAAAGGCAGATGTTTAACCGACTGAGCCCCTCCAGGCTCTCTCTGCTTATCCTGCAGCACACTCATCCCCTCCTTCAGTGTCCTCTCTGGGGACACCAACGCCTCCCCTGACACAGTCTGAGGAGGGGCATGGGGCAGAGGCTGCGGCCCAGGCTCGGGAGTCTGATTCCCGGTGGCCGTGTGAGCTCCAGCAAGTCACTTGGCCCCGAAGTGCCTCGGTGTCCCCAAGTGGCTACTGTGCTTTGGTTCCAGTAATGAATCAAAACAAGGGGCCCAAAAAAAAAACAAAACAAAAAACAAAAAAAAAAAAAAACAAGGGGCCCAGACCAGGGGGCATTCTTGGACATGAAGGAGCCAAGGAACAAGGAGGAAGGTAAAAGCTGAGGAAAGGGTGGTAGCGTGGGCTGGGGGAAGGGGAGGCCCCCCCTCTCACCCGCCGTTGACGCCCACAAACTGCAGGCTCCTCCGCCGGGCTGCAGGGTCTGCAGGCTCCTCTTTGCGCTTCATGATGGACCGTACGCCGACCTGGGGCTCACCTGCGGGGACGGGCGGCATCATAAGAACCTCCCTGAGCTGGACCCTAAGCCCAGGCCTCCAGCGCCCCGTCCCCCTGGGAGGCCACCCGCACTTACCTGCACCCCCCACCTCCTGTGACTGGCATGAGGCTGCTTGCCTGGTGGGCTCCCCGTCAGCAGCAGCCCGGGCAGCCGACCCACCTGCACTCTTCTCAGGCTGTGCCAGGGAGGTGGCCTCCACCCCTGGGGGTGACGACGGTGACTCTGCAGGAGCCGGTGGGAGCTCTGGAGGGGAGGAAGAGAGGTGCTCACCACGGGTGGATAAGAGCTGGGTCCTTGGGGTCACATGCCCTGGGGCCAGGTGCTCTGGGGGCTGATGCTCATGTCACTTCGTCAAGTCTTCCCACCCCATGAGATCCGGATTGTTACAGATGAGAAAACTGAGGCACAGAGGGTTGCCTGGAGTCACCCAGTGAATGAGCAGCAGAATCTGATTCCACCAGCGGTCTCTTGCCTGCAACAGCAGTGGGTCAGGGACAGGGAAGACGCTGCAACCTTACAATCCTGGCTTGTGACCCCCACCTCTCCAATATCACTCTGAAGGTCGTCTGGAAACGAGGTGTGATCACAGCCAAGAGTCGTGGTCATGGGAGGGTCTCAAATCTCCCATGAACAAGCTGTGTGACCTCAGGTAAGTCACTTAACCTCTCTGTGCGTCAGGAGAATGGCATTTCCTCCATCATGGCATTTCTGTGCGGACTGAGGACCACAGTGTGGGGGGAAGGGCTTAGAACAAGGTCTGGACATCAACAGTGCTCGAGGATCTTGAATTGTAGACGCTACTTTGATAAGACTTATTAGTATTTTAATAAGAGCAAGGCTGTGTTATGATATCACAGCTCCCTTCTTCTGAACTTTAAGCAGGTTAACACTTTAACAATCAGGAAAAAAAACAATAAGGGCTATTGCAAAATAAATTTTTTGAAAGATTTTATTTGAGAGAGAGAGAGAGTGAGAGTATGAGCAGGGGGAGAGGGAGAAGCAGGCTCCTCGCTGAGCATGGAGCCGGATGTGGGGCTTAATACCAGGACCCTGGAATCATGACCTGAGCCAAAGACACTTAATCCACTGAGCCTCCCAGGTGTCCCCAGAAAATAAAAATTAAAACCCCACCCATGTAGGGGTGCCTGAGTGGCTCAGTCGGTTAAGCACCTGACTCTTGGTTTCAGCTCAGGTCATGATCTTGAGACATGGGTTGGGATCCACGCTCAGTGCAGAATCTGCTTGAGATTTTCTCTCCCCTTCTGCCTCCGCTCCTCCCACCCCACTCACAGGGGGACGCATGCGCGCTCTCTCTCTCTCTAACAAATAAACAAAATCTTAAAAACAAAAAACAAAAACAACCCAAGCCCACCCTGGTAGATTTTCAGTGTGAGAAGATGAAAATGTTCTGGAAATGGATGGTGGGGGTGGTTGTACAACAATGTGAATGTGCTTAGTGCCACTGAACTGGACACTTTAGGGATCCCTGGGTGGCGCAGCGGTTTGGAGCCTGCCTTTGGCCCAGGGCGTGATCCTGGAGACCCAGGATCGAATCCCACGTCAGGCTCCCGGTGCATGGAGCCTGATTCTCCCTCTGCCTACGTCTCTGCTGCCTCTGCCTCTCTCTCTCTCTCTCTCTCTCTCTCTCTGTGTGACTATCATAAATAAATAAAAAAATTTTTAAAAAAGTGAACTGGACACTTTAAAATGGTTAAGATTGGGGGGTGTGATGTGGGGGGACACCTGGGTGGCTCAGTGGTTGAGCTTCTGCCTTCAGCCCAGGGTGTGATCCTGGAGTCCTGGGATCGAGTCCCACATCGGGCTCCCTGCATGGAGCCTGCCTCTCCCTCTGCCTGTGTCTCTGCCTCTCTCTCTCTGTGTCTCTCATGAATTAAAAAAAAAAAAAAAGACAGGGGGGCGGGGTGGCAAATGGCTGGCTCAGTCAGTGGAGCATGTGACTCTTGGTCTCAGGGTCATGAGTTCAAGCCCCACATTGGGGATGGAGCCACTTTAAAAAATAAAGTGGCTAAGATGGTTAAGTTTTATATCATGCATATGTATATGTTACCACATTTAAGAAACCCTACCCAGGTTTGGTAGAGGACAAAGGTGACTCTGAGGGCGCTAGTCCCTGGGGTGCCCCCTGCCCATGTTGGTGGGAGTGGGGTGGCAGGGTGCTCCAGGCCTGGATTGCCAGCCTGGTGCCAGGAATAAAAGTGCCACTGTGAGTGGCTGTCCCCAACTCAGAACCTGCTCAGGGCCCCCACAGGCCAAGTGTGGCTTCCATGTCACTGCTTCCCCAGGGCGTCTCATTTCAACCGCTGGCCTTGGGGTCTGCTGGGCAATTCCTTTCAATTCCCTTGAATGGTTACAACCTTTTCTGACATACACAGTAACTACTTCAAGTCTATGATACTCAAATGGAGTTAAGAACAGAGAAGGGACACCTGGGTGGCTCAGTGGTTGAGCGTTTGCCTTTGACTCAGGGCGTGATTCCGGGGTCTGGGATCAAGTCCCACATCAGGCTCCTTGCAGGGAGCCTGTTTCTCCCCCTTCCTGTGTCTCTGCCTCTCTCTGTGTGTCTCTCATGAATAAATAAATAAAATTAAAAAAAAAAAAAAGAACAGAGAGGAAATAGAACAAGCACAGAGTGAAGGACAGATGAGACCCAGCCACAGAATGTGTCTCTGACAGCACCCAGCTCAGGGTGTGGCTGGGCCAGGCCAATTCCAGAGCCGCAGCCCAAGCCCCTGTGGGGAACCAAAGCACACGCTGGGTGTCTATGTGGCTCTCCCGGTTTCTTTTTTAAACTCTGTCAATAAAGTCAATCAAACAAACAAACAAAATCACTATATGGCCAAGTGGAAGGTGTCAGAAGGCAGACGGGCCAGTTCAGAACCTTGGTTATTTGCCCCAAACTCAAGACTCTTAATTTAAAGACCTGGGAGGGTAAAAAAAAATAAAAAATAAAAAATAAATCAGGTGAAACAACACTCAGCTTGGTGAAAGAAACCAGTCACAAAAGGACAAATCCTGTCTGATTCCACTTATGTGAGGTCCTCAGGGGAGTCACATTCACAGACAGGAAGTCGATGGTGGGCGCCAAGAGCTGGGGGAGGGAATGGGGAGTCTGTGTTTAAGAGTTTCAGTTTGGAAAGATGGGAAAGTTCTAGGGAGGGATGCTGGTGCCATGTGAATGTACTTCATGCCACTCAATTGGCCAGTCAGACATGCTAAGTTTCATGTTCATTGTTCTTTACCACAATTTTTTAAGACATAGAAAAAGGAAACAAACAAAAAAAGAAACAGAGCAGCACTATAACCCATTCTGCCCCAAAGGTAAAGCAGGCCCTGTCTCCAAAAGCTTGGATGGCTCCTTCTGGTGTGAGGAGTTCGAAGTCAGGCACTGCAACTGTTAAAACAGCAATGACAATAATAGAACTGATCGAAATTGTTATTGTCATTCCACTAAGGAACAGGGCAAAACGACAAAACGACACCACAGTTTATATGGAAGAACCGAAGTCTATGACCAGCCAAAACAACCTTATAGTAAAAGAGTAGAGATGGGGAACCTGGCTGAGGAGGGCATAGTAAAACATGCCAAACAGCCAAACAGCCACAGTGGCCAAAAGAGCAAATGCTGCTGAGGGAAGAAATGGGCCAAAGGAACAAAAAAAGAGAAGACCCAGCAAAGGCCCCAGCTGAGGGAGCTTGGGTTAAGACAAAGGGGTTTCCACAAATTAGTGGGAAAGATGGTCTTGGGGTGTGGTGCTGGGAAAAGAAGCTCACTCAACCCAAGAAAAATCAAGCTGCATCCCTACCTCACACCTTAACATGAAAACTCAGAAGGATGGATGTAGCTACAGGAAGGTACAAAGCTACAGGAAGAAAATGTAACAGAATATCGGGGGCCTCAGGAAGAGGAAAGATTCCTTTAAAAATTCATCAAAGATAGGGCACCTGCATGGCTCAGTGGTTGGGCATCTGCCTTGGCTCAGGGTGTGATCCCAGGGTCCTGGGATCAAGTCCCACATCAGGCTCCCCACAGGGACCCTGCTTCTCCCTCTGCCTAGGTCTATGCCTCTCTGTGTCTCTCGTGAATAAATAAATAAAATATTAAAAAAAAAATTCCTCAAAGATGAGGCGCCTGGGTGCCTTAGTTGGTTAAATGTCTGACTCTTGATTTTGGCTCAGGTCATGATCTCAAGATTGTGAGATCAAGCCTGGCATCAGGATCCGTGCTAAGTGCGCAGCCTGCTTACAATTCTCTCTATCCCTCTCCCTACTCCTCGTTCTCTGTCTCTAAAAACAAATAAACAAACCTCAAACTACATATGAAAAATACAAGATGATCTCACTTACATGTAGAAGTAAAAAAACAAAACAAAAACAAAAACAAAAAAACCCCAAGGGATTTGTGGGTGGCTCAGCAGTTTAGTGCCTGCCTTCAGCCCAGGCATGATCCTGGAGTCCTGAGATCGAGTCCCGCATCAGGCTCCCTGCATGGAGCCTGCTTCTCCCTCTGCCTGAGTCTCTGCCTCTCTCCCTCTCTGTGTCTATCATGAATAAATAAATAAAATCTTAAAAAAAAAAAAAAAAACAAACTCCTAGATGCAGAGAACAGACCGGTAGTTTCCTGAGTAAGGGGGTGAGAAAATGGGAGAAAGGGGTCAAAATGTACAAATTTCCAGGTATGAAATACATAAATCCTGGATCTGTCCTGTGCAGCATGGTGACTATAGCTAATAATGCTGTATTGAATGAACATCTGAAAGTTGCTAAGAGAGGAGATCTTAAATGTTGTCACAAGAAAAAGTCTGGAACTCTGTGAGCTGCCAGATATTAACTAAACTTACTGTAATAATTATTTTGCAATATATACAAATATCACAATCATTATTTGATTACCCTGAATGGGTACAGTGCTACATGCCAATTATAAGTCAATAAAATTTGAAAAAAAAAATTTAAAAATTAACAAAAGAAGAAAAATAGGATGGGTTTAACTGTATTTGACATGAACATTTCTACTTCATTATAAAACAACAACCTTCATAGACAAAGTTAAATGACAGGATATACACTATGGGAAAATATTCACAATGCCAGAAGTGGCCAAAGATTTTCTTCTAGAACAAGACTCAATAAACTTTTTCTGTAAGGGGCCAGGCAATAAATATTCTGTTATGTGGGCTGGAAGGTCTCATTTGCAAAAGCAGCCCTGGACAGTATGTAAATTAATGGGCATGGCTGTGTCACAACACGAATTTCATATTAATTTTGTTCGTGTCACAAAATGTTGTTCTTCTTTTCACATTGTTCAACCATTTAAAAATATGAAAAACCATGCTTAGCTTGTGAGCCTATAAAAACAGGCAGTGGGCTGGACTTGGCCCAAAGGCTGTAGTTTGCCAACCTCGATCCTGGAATATGTCAGAACTTCTCAAAATTGCCCAAGGAAAAACGGACAAAGGCTACAAATAAGTGATTCACAGAGGAGTCTTATGAAACATGTATGGTGATGCCCTATCTCACCAAAAGATCAAAGAAATGCACATTAAAACAAGGAGATACCACCCTGCACCAGAGTCGATGGGCAAAACATGAGAGAAAAAACTTCGTGTTGGTGGGTATGTGGGGCAATGGGCACCTCAGATCCAAGCGTGGCTGGTGGGAGCTTGGACAGGGAGAGCTTGCCCAGAGAGGATTGGACAAAACCTGGAGTGAAATGGTGAATTCCCTGTGAATCAGCAACCCCAGGGGAAGCGACATGTGAAGACAGCACCAGCACTGCTCATGGCAGCCAGGAGCTGGACATAACTGGGTGCCCCCAAGGGGGTATGGATGAGAAAAGCGTAGCACACACTAGGGCAGAAGGCGATGTGGTCCTTCTGACTGACAAACCCAATGTATAAGCATCAGGGTGGAGAGTTCAAAAAGAGTGTACAGAGAGATAAAAAAAGAGAGAGAGAGAGAGAAACAGCAAGATTTTTTTCTTCGGAAATCACAATACCATTTTAGGAAATCAAGCATGCACAGAGCATATTTTTCAAGGACACTGAAATGTCTAAATAAGCTTCTGGAAGGTGGATTGCGAGGAATGATATTACATGGGCTGGGGGGGGAGTGTGAGCGGCATAGAGCAGGGGTTGGCGAAATATGGACTATGGGCACGATTTTTGCATTCTTGATGGTCGGAAAAACAAAAAAGAATGCTATCTGGGACATGTGAAAATTACATGAAATTGCATTTCATACAGCCACGCTTGTTCCGTTCTATACTGTCCACACTTACGTGCTACAGAAGCAGAACCGAGACGCTAAACTCATCAAAATTCGTGCACAAAATATGCTAATTTTTTTGCATATTAAGCTCACTGCAATCAAGCTTAAAAGAGAGAGAGAGAGAGAGAGAGAACCAAGCAGAATTGAGCCATTGCCACTAAGATCATACGGCCCACGGAGCTGAAAATATTTACCGACCCTCAGCACTGGGGGTGGAAGGTGGAGGTGGAAAAAGAATCAAGTAAAATGAGGGAGCTGGCAGACGCAGATGGAGATGGTCACTGTGAGCAGAAGAATTTAGATGAACTCAGTTTGGGCCTCCTTTGGCCAAAAGAAATTTTTAAAAATTTAAATCACTCAGCCACCCAGTGTAGGAAGGGAGTGGGGCCACAGGGGAATAAAGCAAGTTGGCAAGAGACATCATGGTCCTCAAAAATGGTCTTCCAGAAACCTGTCCTGAGAAAACAGAAGACGTGAGGGGTTTCTGCAGAGGGACGTCTGTGTGGCGCCCGATGACAGCAGACATCGACGTGGCTCACCAGTAAATACTACGTCCCGGGAATTTTTAATCACGGGAAGAAATGCCCCTGGGATCAGGTTCCATCAAAGAAAACCAAAGGCGGAGTTTGAATCCTGGCTCCATGAACAGTGGGCAACCACTGGGGCCCTCTGTTTCCTCTTCTGTCAAATGGGGAATGATAACGCCACCCACCTCACAGGGGTGCTGGGGATGTAAATGAATTAAAATGGAAAAAGAGCGTCTAGAAACGCCCTGGCCCCAAGTAAAGCTACCTAAATGCTTTTAAAAGTGAAATAATGCTAGACAACACATTCCATCGGTTCCCTGTTGCTGGACTTGAAACCTACATATTATTTTCTGCATTAAAAATTTCGGAAGGAAAGAAGCAGAAGTGCTGACAACAGCTGTGTCTGGGCGGTGGTGGGTTTATGGGGGTTTTGTTTTGTGTTCCAGATTTTTCTGTACTTTCCAAACTTTCCACAGAGCATATGAATTGCTGTCATAGGAATATGTTTTGAACAGGAGCAAAGGAAATTTCAAAGCTTTGGAGCCCCCACGGATGCACACGCCCAGCTGCCCTGTCTCCCACTCATCTCCCTGCCTTGCTTTTGGGTGGTGGGGGATGGGACTTCATGAGGTCTCCCAGCCTCTGCCTGCCCCACCCACCCTTTCCAGCCTGAGGGGAAGGCTGCTTCGCCCTTTGGCTGCAGTGAGGGAATTCTAGATGGCAGAGAAGTCCTCCTTACTTCCTCCCCCAGGGAGTACTCCGGGACCTACCCATCAAGCTGGGTGACCTAAACACATGGTCCCAACGCTTGTCAAGTCCTGTACATCTAATTTCATTTTTCATATTGCTCCTCCTCCCCAGTCTGCAAGCCCTACAGGGCCCGCCGCTGATGCTCAGGCACCTCTGGACCTTGCTTGTCTGGCCTCATTACTCTAGCTGGTTCAACAGTTTACGTGCTCGAGCCCCTCCTCGCTTCAGGACCTTTGCCCCCACTGTGAACACTCTTCTTCCCACCTTGGTGCCACGTGGCTGCTGCCTCTCTTTCACATCTTGGTTTATTTTTTATTTATTTTTAATTTTTTTTAAGATTTTATTTATTTATTCATGAAAGAGAGAGAGAGAGAGAGGCAGAGACACAGGCAGAGGGAGAAGCAGGCTTCACGCCAGGAGCCTGATGTGGGACTCGATCCTGGGACTCCAGGATCGCGCCCTGAGCCAAAGGCAGGCGGTAAACCGCTGAGCCACCAGGGATCCCCCACATCTTGGTTTAAAGAGCCAACCGCTAACCCTCAAGCACCTACCATGTGCCTGATGCCACATGGAACACCCAATGGGAACTGACACATTGAAGCCTCACACTGATCTGGTGATACCAGGCTGTCAGGACACCCCTACCCCTGGCCATTTGCAAATGAGACACACAGAGGTCAAATAACTAGCTCAAGGGCACAGAACTAGGGGGTAGGGTAATCAGAGTTGGAACCCAGACCATCACCCCACCTGATGGCTGCCTACCCCACGCCCCTGTTTTATTTGCTTCAAACACCTCTCCTCTGAAATGATACTTCTTCACTTATTTACTACGGGGCTTCATTTGTTTGTCGCACTTGTCTATCTTGTTCACTGCTATACCCCCAAAGCCCAAAAGAGTCCTGCACATAGCAAATGTTCAATAAAAGTTTGCAGACTGAGAAGACACTGAAATGAACGGGCAAGCTCCAGCTCCGCCCAAGCAAAGCAGAGGCTGGGGCTGGCTGCAGCAAGGAGGAGTTAAGTGAGACACAAGGAAGAGCTTTTGGGGGCAGCAGCCCACACACAGTGGGAACATCACTAGGTCTGTGTGTCCTGCAGGCAGGCAGCCCCATGGCTGCCCTAGGTGGCATGTCTGGAATGAAGGCTGCCTCTCAGAAATCCCAAGGCGGAGCCGGGCAGAGCCCTTGGCTGGGGGCCAGAGTCAAAGGGCCGGGTGTTTGCGATGGACACAGAACAGAGGAGTGGTGCCTGGAGCTGGCCAGGAACAACATGGAAAGGCAAAAAAACACAGCTGGGTCCCCTCCCTCCAGCATGTGCCCTCTGGTCCCTCCATGGGGCTCTGACATTTGAGACCGGGATGGGGATCTAGGCTGTACCTTAGAGCCCCCTGCAGGTTCAGGCTGACCTCGGTTTAGATCCTGGCTCAGCCACTTCGTGGCTGTGCGACACAGGGCAAGTACAGCTCTTCCCTGAGCCTCAGTCTCCCCAGCAGAGAGCAGAATGGGCCTGAAAGTTATCAACAGAAGCAGCAACAATGGGATCCCTGGGTGGCGCAGCGGTTTGGCGCCTGCCTTTGGCCCAGGGCGGGATCCTGGAGACCCGGGATCAAATCCCACGTCGGGCTCCCGGTGCATGGAGCCTGCTTCTCCTTCTGCCTATGTCTCTGCATCTCTCTCTCTCTCTGTGTGACTATCATAAATAAATAAAAATTAAAAAAAAAAAAAAAAAAGAAGCAGCAACAGGCAGCGCTGGAGGGTTCACTGTGTACATCAAGTCACGAGTCCTAGGGGCTGGGACTATCGTTATGCCACTTTACAGATTGGGAAGCTGAGGCCCAGAGGGGTGAAGTCCCTCACCTAGGGCTACATCATGAAGTAGAATTTGAACCCAGGTTGCTTAACTGTAAAGCCCATACTCTTCAGCCTTCCATGACTGAAAGCCTCAGCACAGCACCTGGCACCAGGCTAGCCTCTGATAAAGAACAGCTGCCATTATTATGACTCATTCTGACAGCTTCTCCCAGGAGCCTAAGGGTGGCAGTGGTGGGGCAGCTGTCTTTTGCAGATCCCACATCCCCTTTCCTGGCATGAGGACTCAGCACTTCCTCTAGGGGACACCCCCTTTGTTCCCTCAAAGGCCACAGGGCTTGGGTGGGGCTCCTCTACCCCCAGGATCTGGGGTTAGAGGATCTGCACTGGGGGCAACGAAAAACACTGTGATTTGGCTCAGTGATGGGCACATGACGGCCACTGGCCAACGAGGGGCGCTCCTGGGATCGTTTATGGGCACCATTTGGACTGAGAAGTTCCCTTTCCACCAAGATGGAAAGACAGATCCCTGGAGTGGTGGGGCCACTTTCACTCACCTGAGAAAGACCTCAAGGTGCACAGAAGATATTTGAGCACCTAGATCCAGCTATGACTGAACCCGTCACCAGGTTACATGAATAATACATTGCCTAAACCGGACTGAAATTGGTTTCTACCATTTACTGAATAAAATGGATGGGTTTTTTGGCTCAATAAGCCAACAGTCCTAGGGACCCTTCCTCAAATACCTCCTGTTTTCTGGATACTTACAATGCACTAGACATGAGGACGTACACTCAATCAGATACCTGATTTTTCTGCATGGTCCCTACAGCACAGAATCAACGGCACAACTGTCCCCTTTTTGCAGGTGAAGAGACCGGGGCTCTGAGAACCAGCGTGGTTGGTCTGACGGAAGGCCAGGGCTAAGGCTAGACCTTGGCCTTCACAGGAACAAAGGGCACCTCTCCCCCAGCCTCCCCCGTGCACTATGGCTCACCTGCTGTCCCGTCGCAGCTTCGTTCCGTGATGCTAATTTTCTTCACCAGGTGGACGTTGCCAGTGGATGCAGTGGCTGTGGGGAACGCTGTCTCTACCACCTCATGGGTACGGAACACTGCAGGGCTCTCGACCCCTCCAGGCGTTGCCAGGGACCGCAGCCCTGTCCCATAGGGCTCCAGACTCTGGGCTCGCTGTGCAGGGGCCCCGGCGGCTGTACTGGCAACCACCTCCACCTCCCGAGGGCCCTCTACCACCCGGACAGTGTCCACGCGGATGGGGCTGTCTGGTGGAGGCCGGGGCTGGGGCTGGGGCTGGGGCTGGGGCTGGGGGTCAGCCTGCCGGGCCTGAGCTGCCTGCAGCTCCTGGAGTGCTTTCTTGAGCTGGGTCTCCAGCACGGCGACCTTAGCGGCAAGGGCTGCCTCCCCGTCAGGCACACCCAAGTCCCGCTCTCGGACCCAGGTGCCCACGCTCCGGGTCTCGAGGGTCACCGGGTCCTCGAGGGGCTCTGGGAGGTCCAGGCAGAGCTCACTGCGGCTCCGGGCCCCTGTGGGGTGGCCCAGGAATTTCTGGCTCTTGAGCTGTACTGTGAGCTGCCGTTTCTCCTCCTGCAGCACAGAGAGCTTCACCTGGAGCACGGGGATCAGCTTCACCTGCTCCTCCAGCTGCCGCAGCTTCCGTAGCGCACCCGCCATCTGTTCCCGCACGTGGGCCAGGTGCCCAGCACTGGGAGGCACGGGTGTGGACAGTCCCGAGCCCCGTGGCGTTGGGGGTGGCAGCCCCACGCCCACCAACGAGCTTGTGGAGCCTGCTGCGCTGGGGGTCAGGGAGCCCAAGCCAGTGGGTGCAGCCGCCTGGTCCTCCAGGCGGCGACGGGCGTCCAGCAGCGTGCGCTCCACGCGCGGGTTGAAGCCGGCACGCGTCTCTAGGGCACCATACTGCGGGTAGAAGCCACGGCCACAGTAGGAGTAGGCCGAGTGGCGGCTGTCCCCACTGGCATTAGAGCACAGAGACTCAGTGGATGTCCACCAGGAGCCGGGACCCCGTGGCAGTGAGCCGAGGCGGGGCCGGCGCTGCACGGCCACGCGCCGGAGCGTGTGGCCTTTCTCAATGTCATCCACGTACTTGAGAAAGTCCAGGTCGAGGCGGTAGCCGTAGGGCGTCTCCACGGAGTATGGTGGGTCAGGCTCCCTGGCAGGGAAGGCGGGTGGGGAGGCTGGACCGGGGGCCCCTGGGGTGTGAAGAAAGACCAGGGCCTCTGAACACTGCTGTCCCCTCCTCAGGGGGAAGGCTCATGTTCACATCCCAGGGAGAGTCGAGGTTTATTCACCCACAGGAGGGGAGACCACTGGGTGCTCAACTGTGGCTCCAGTCTCAGGGCAAGGCCCTGCCCCCTCAGAAACCCTCAGGGCAAGGACCAGGGACTGTCTCTAGTCTCAGACCAGCCCCTTTCCCTAAAAGACTATCTCCCCCATCAGACCCTCTAGGGCAGAGCCAAAGGCCCTCATTCAGGCCTGCAGGGAAGGGTTGTATCCTACCCCCAGTAACCATGCCCCCCCCCCACACTGCCCCCGAGGCAAGGCCTTATCTTTCCCCCCAGACCCTGGGGCAGGGCCCTTTCTTCCCGAGCCCTCTGACCTGGGAAGGGGGCTGGCACGTGCAGGACTTGGGCCATCCTTTGGTCTGCAGACGCTCCTCAAGAGTCACCTGGGGTTTATCTCAGATCACCTGCAGCACTGGCTGAGGCTTACCTGGGGAAAAGGGGATGTTGGAGCCTGGAGTCAGGAAGAGTCTGCAGTGGGGAAGAAGGGGATGTGGCCACCCTTCCCCCACAATTGTCCCCCTCCCAATCCCTCCTCTTCCCCGAGTCTGGGACCCTCTCATAGGAACACACCCGGCCTGGCTGTGGAAAGGGGTGGGGGTGGGGGGGCCCGCGGCCTGGAACAAAGAAACCAAACCTCACGGCCCGCCTGCACATCTGTCCAGCCGCTGGACAGGATCCAGCTGTTCCCACAGCCCCGCCTCCACAAGGCCCTGGGCTGGGGGCCCCCCGAGCCTAACAGGCCCCACCCTTCCTGCACCCCTCCTCTCAGCCCAGGCCAGAAGCTGGCTACAGGGATGCATGGGGGCTGAGGTGGGCAGGGGGCTGAGGCCCTGAGTAAGGGACTGTCTTCCTGAAAGGATCCGAGGACACAGAGACACGGGGACACCAGGAGAGATGGAGCTCAGGGTAGGGGACCCCAAAGCAGAGCTGGGGCAGGCCAACCAGAGTGGGGGGGAGGGAAAGTCGGTGAGGTGGGGGAGGCAGTGAGGAGCAAAGCCTTTCCTCTTTATGGAAACAATTTTCTCTAAAAATAAACAGTTTCGCTGCCGGGCTACACGAGAACTTCCTGCCCCCCCAGGATGCGTCCGGCTCAGGGGCGCAGCAGGGATAGAAGGCCGAGTGGTGGCCAGGGAAGTCATGGGGGTGGGAGGGTGGGGAGGAAGTAAGAGAGGGTGCCTGGAGGCTGCAAAAGGGAGGGACAATCAGAGCCTCTCACTAACCCCTCCTCAGCCCTGGAGACCAGCCAGCACCCTTTTGTCCCCAACACTCAGCCTGAGCTTGGCCAGTTCTTTCTGCTGTCTGACCTCTAGCCACCCTGCTCCAGAGGCCCCAGCCCATCCCATCCCACCAAGGAGGACCCTTTCTGGCTGAGGGGGGCCAGGGCAGTGGGTACCTGGGAGGATGGACCAGGCGGGGCACCTGCCGGGCATGAAGGCGGGGCTGGGGCTCCAGGGGCGGCCAAGCTCCTCCTAGTCTTACACCCTGCTCGCCTCCTGCTTAGTGCCTTTGCTTAGTCTCTTCACGTCCCTCTGCGTCTCTCCACGCTCTCCACGCCTGTGTATCTCACTCCACTTCTCTTACCCTCTGTTTCCACGTCTCTGGCTTCCAATGCCGCCTGCAGCACAGTAACCAATTGTATGAAACTTGGTTTTCCACGAAACCAAGAACTTGGAAGTTCACCCCTACACACCAGGGAGGTGATCAAAAGCATTTTCTGGGGACCTGAGAGAGATGGGCGGGCAGGAAGCAGAATCGGAATATCCCGTGGGGGCCCCTGGAGGTGAAAAGCGGTGGGGCGAGTAATAATCATAATAGTAATAATCACCCCAGCTGCTCATCTGATCACAACATTCCCATCAGGCACAGGTTATTGCCCTGTTTTGGAAACAGGGCATCTGGGGTCACAGAAATGTACAGTGAGTTTGTCCAGGGTCACTAGAAGGGGAAGGGGCTGGGTCTGCACTTGAACCTAAGCCCGGAAGATTCCCCACTGCCAGGGTCACCTCACCCCTAGCTCCGCATCCCTCTGCCCATTTCCCAGACACAGAGACTGAAGGCAGAGGGTCTCTAGTCATCTGATCGCCCTCTAGGTGCGAGGACGACTCCAGGTCTAGAACGCAGATGGAGGTGGGGAGCGTGATGGGGGAGGTGTCTGTGGCTGAAGGCGCCCTCCCTGAGTGGGACCCTGGGGTATAAAAAAGGAAACACCGGGTCGGAGAGAGATGGAGAAAACGAGGCGGACACTCCAAGAGGGAACAGGTAACGGGGCGCGGGGCCGCGGGACCGGGGCCCGAATGGCCGCGGGGTCTCCCTGCAGCCCCCACTCCCAGCCAAGCTGGACGTCTCTGGGGTCTCCCCGCCCCAAAGATGGGGGCAAGGGTGACCCCGCCCCGTGGAGGGAGGGGGCGGGGCCTGCGGGGTCCCCGGCTAATGGCAAACAGCTGCCGCTCCCCACGCCGGCCCAGCCGCCAGGCCGAGGCCCAGCCCGGCGTCCGGCCGGGCCGCCTTCCCGCCGTCTGGGGCCCGGCCCGGCTCGGCCGCGGAGGAGGCGAGGGGGGCCGGGGCGGGGGAAGGAGGTACAGAGGACCGAGGTGGCGGAGAGGAGCAGAGCGACGGCAGGGATGGGGCGGAGGCAGGGCGAGAGGTGCAGGCGGAGGAGGACGGGGCCGGGGGCGAGAGGCAGGGACGGGGCCAAAGGCGGGGAGGGGACAGAGAGGCGGGGAACGAGGCTCTCAGAGTCCGGAAAGTTTGGACCGAGACGTAGAGTTGGAGGCAGAGGCTCGTAGAGAACGGCGAGGTCGTGCCCCGGGATTGGGGGTGGCTGGGGCGGGGACCACGCTCCAACCCCGAACCGGACTCGAACCCCGACCCAGCCTCGGGTCCTACTCGCCTCGCGCGCTCCGGCCGCCGCCGTCCCTGCGTCCCGCCGCCCGTGCGTCCTCCGCGCGCCACCGCCCGGCCGCCCGGCCCTCGGCGGTGGCCCCGCCCCCGCCCCGCCCTCCCCGGGACGGCCCCGCCCCCGCCCCGCCCCGCCCCGCCCCGCCCCGGGCCGCCGCGGAGGGGGACGCCGCGAGGGCGCGATCGCACCTGGCCCGCAGGTGTATACGCGCGCGCGGGGGGTCCCGTGGCGCCCTCCCGCCCTGCCCCGGAGTCCCCGGGGCACGGGCCACCCCCACCGCTGCAGCTGGGCGCAGTGGGGGGCAGGAGGGGGCGGGGCTGGCCGAGGCCCAGCTCCGGGAGGGCGCTGGCGGGGGCGGGGGCGGCGGCGGCGGCGGAGGTCACCCGTCCTCCCCACCCCCCGCCGGCCGAGGCTGGAAGCGGCCCAGCACAGGCCTGGTACAGGGTGGCGTGACCGCCGCGGGGTGGGGAGTCGGGCTGGGTCAGTGCGAGGCTGCGCAGGCAACGGCTAAACCGGACCTGGGCTCCAATTTCAGACCCACCAAACCTTTAACTGCTTGGTGCCTCAGTTTCCCCACCTGTAAAACAGGGTTAAGAATGCTTCCTACCTGATAATGCCATTGAGAAAATTCACTAACTAGGAGGTAGGGGCCTGAGAGAGGTCCCTCGGGCAAAAAGACCCCATAAACAGGGCAGTGACTTTTTAGGAGCCATTCATCCCTGGGCTGAGTACTCTGCAAGGGTTTCATTAACGTTATTATTATCCCCCATGGGCAGGTGACATTGTTAGTTGTGTGTTGCTTCTACTAGAATATCAGCCCCACCAGGGCAGGAATTTGCAAATGTCACTACAGTGTTCCTGGCACTCAGTGAGCTCTCACAGAGTCTGTCAAAGATCAGGATGTGTGGGTAGACGGTGCACACATGACCCAGCTCCCAGGATCCACAAACAGGCTGCTTATGAAAACCACTTTAAATTAGAAAAGATAAGAAGCATCAGTGCACACAGATGGGAACAGAGGAATAGAGGGCCCAGCCCGGTGTGCAATATGATCACCCCACAGCCCAGGGCTCAGTGGGGGAAAGTCCCAGGGAGGCATAGACAGGTGAAGCCAGGGTGATGGTTCTTCTGGGTGTGGCTTCAGGTCACGCAGGTTCAGAGGTCGGCCTTCCGGAAACTTGCTCTGTTTAAGGAGTTCCTGGGGGGAAGGATGAGGGGGTTCAGCATGACCATGGGGCTGCCAACTCCATAGTGCTCATCAGCCTCCTCCTCCTCTAAAGATCCCTTTAGGGATTCTGTTTCTTTCACATCCTTTCTGATCTGGCCATAGGTTCCCAGAATCTCTCTTGGAATCTACCACCAAAGATAAGAACTGTGCCCATTTTACAGATGTGGAAATCGAGGCTCAGAGAGGTGAAGACACATGTCTGGGAAGTGACCTAGCCAGGCTCTGAAGTGGCTGCCTAGAGCCTGCCAAGCATGCATGTTGACGTGCATGTCTGTTGACAGCACCCATCTGTGCCTGCCTCTGCCGTCTCTATGGTTGGGGGGCCAGGGTCAGGCACCTGAGGCCTGCTGTGGTAGGTGCCAGCAGCTGGGGCAGGCGCTGGGTAAGCAGGGGCTGCAGAGCCTCCCGCAGGCGGCAGTAGTTCCGCTCCAGCTCACGGTGGTACTCCTTCTGGTCTGGTCCTATCAGGGCCTTGTTCTTCCGCAGGGCATCCTCACACCTGAGACACACAGACCACAGGAGATGCTCAAGTGCCAGCAGTCAGGAGAAAGCAAGACTGGCAGGGGGGAGGGGGCGCAGTCCATGGGTGGGGGTCAGGAGCTATAATGGGAGTCAGCTAGGTAGAGGAGAGCGAATGAGAACCAGAGAGGCGGGAGCTCCATAATGGACTCTGTATCCCAATGGATAGAGAAGCTGTTCGGGGTCAGGAAGGCAGGGAGCCCATAATGGGGGCTTGAAGGTGTCAGGCCTACTTCTTGCAGAAGTCCTTGAAACAGAGCCGCAGCTTGTTATGATGCCTGAAGAGTTTGGGGTCTTCTGGGATCTCTGCCAAAAAAACCTGGGCCACCTCCAGGGGACCCTGCAGGGTGAGAGGGGCTCATAAGGGTGTCTGCATGGCACCTGAGGATGCCTCGGTTGGGAGCCTGCATGCCCCACTGGCTGTACCTGGTTCACCGTGGGCCCCACAGAGCCCTGCAGCACCATCTGCAGCATCTTGGCGTCGGGTGGGTCCTGCTCAGTGGCGAAAGCCAGCTCCCTTGTCTTCTTCTGCATGTCCTCAATGGCCACTTCCACTGGTGTCAGCACTGTCTGTGGGGCGGGGGGTTGTCAAGTACTGGCTGGGGCCTGAAGATGTCCTGACCCAAACCAGCCCAGGGCAGCTTGGACCCCTGCTGAGGGGACAGAGGGGTTCCAGGAGGCTGTGTGATGAACAAGGTGTGGGGCCTTCTGCCCTCCTGGCTCTGGCAGAGTGGGGATCTGGTTTCAGCTGCCTATGTCTGGCCCTGGGGACTTTGGTCTGGTTGGGGTCCAGCCTCATGCTGGCTAGGTCTGGAAGTAGAGGTTTGAGTCTGAAGACTGGTGTCTGGGGGTTGGAGTTTGGGGTCTTCTCACCTCCCCAATCTGAGTCTGGGGTACCCAGACCTCCCTTGGATCTTGGGTCTCTGCATCTCCCCTCCCTGGGCCCCTGCCCACCTCCTCCCGGTGGCACACGCGGATTCGAGTCTTGATGTAGGGGAAGGCGTGGTCTGTGCTGAGCAGCGTCTTGCGCTTGTGCTGCTCTGGGAGCTCCCCGTGTGCACGCCCATCAGGTGTGAAGGGCGTGCAGAACAAGAAGGTGCGCAGCCCATAATTGCGGTCGAAGTAGGTCACCCGGTCCTTGAGCTCATACGTATCGAAGTGCGGTTCCACGTAAGTGATCTGGATGTAGGCCTGGGACACGGGGCTCAGGTATGAGGCTCCCACAGCCCCAATACACACCCTTGGGGCTTGCCAGCCTCCCTGCAGGGCCATCCCTGGGGAAAGGGGATTTGGACTTCCTTGGGTCTGGGAGCTTTAAATGTGGGGTTCTCCCTAAATCTAGGTTTTAAGAACCTCCCCAGGAAAAGGACTTGGGGCCCCAAGGGAGATAAGCTTTGAAGTTTGCCAGGGAATTAGGATTTGAGGGTCCCCAGGAAATTATACTTTGAGTCTCCCCAAATATAGGATCTGGGGGTCCCCTGGGATGGTCAGGAGCCCCTACCTTCTGTGGGTCGAGCTTGGTCTTGTCCACAGGGTTCGAATCTTTGACAATCTCGACCACGTCCTCCCCAAACCTCTCCGTGTAGAACTCCTGGGGACATGGGGCTGACTCGGGGCCACAGAGGAGCAGCCCCCACTCCGCCCCAGGGCAGCCCAATGCCCGTCTACCCCCCTACCGCTGGGACGTGCCTCCAGCCGGTGTGAAATCTCAGCCAGCTTTGTGATGGATGGCTCCTTATACACAAACTCCTGCTCATCCAGGTCGCCAAAGCGGGCACCATAGAAGCCCACGCGGAAGTACGTCCCAAACACGCGCTACATCTGCAAGAAGGGGAGCTGTGGCCCAGGCAGCCCCTCTGGAGGTCCCCTTGCCCTAGGGATGCATGTCCCCTAGCCCCAGGTACAGAACAGGTGGGCAGGAGGAGGGGAACCCCAAGAACATTAGGTCATAGACACAGCTGGGGGGACCCTGAGACCCAGACGACTGCCAGCGGCCCACACCCTCACTCTTTCTCCCCAGCCTCTGTCTCCTGCCTCCCCCAAATCTTTGTTCTCATTCAACACAAGTCCCTAGTTTCCGATTATCCCTCTGGTCCCATGTAATTCTTCAGAGTCTGCATCTCAACATGAAATTAGAACTAGAGCTCTATTGCTTATAGCTGTGTCCTCAATGCCTACAGGGCTGGGTACATAGCAGGTGCTCAATAAATGCTTAAGTGACTGAGGGAATGCATAGCCCTCTGGGATAGAGGCTCTGGCCCCCTTGTTTCAGGGCACCCACCCCCACCCCACCAGGTATACTACCCTCGGTGAGAAAGGAAGAGGGTAGATAGCTCATGTTCACTCACCAAGGCCGATCCCAGGCAGGGTGGGGCGGGCACAGGGGTATTGGTAGGAGAGGGAGAAACAAAGTCATGGGAGAGGTCAAAGGCAAGAGCCCCCAACCCCCAGGGTCCTGGTTACACTGCCCCATGAGTATCATTCTTTGGGCAGAGACCAGAGATCCAAGGAAGGAGGGGACCTACCCGGCCCCCACCCAGCCCTCCCATCTTGGCTCTGGGTTCCTGCCTTCTTTGGCCAGAAAATTCTCCCCAAACTAGGAGATGCCTAAAAATAGACCCAAGTGAGGGGAGAGGCGGGAGAGGGGGAGCACTAAATGGCAATGAGGAGCAGACATCCTGGGGGAAAGTGGAGGAGACAGACAGAGACAGAGAGGGAGTGTGAGCAAGACAAGGAGCGAGGAAGAAACAGGGAAAGAGACCAAAGACAGAGACAAAAAGGAACATAGAGACAGACAAGGAGGGAGTCAGAGCCCCCCCTTCCCCCCCACATTACAGGCAGTGACCAAGCTGGCCCTGCCCGAGGGGAGGGGTGTCTCTGGAGAGCTCCCAGCTGGGTGAGTCACAGGCTGCCCTCGGGATCTGGGGCAGGGAGGGGGCCCCCCCGGGATCTGGGGGAAGAAGCGGAGGGTGCGTCATTGCCCACTGGAGCACCAGCCCCTGCAGCCAGGCAGCCATGTTCCTCCAGCACCCCCTGGTGGTCCCTGACCACTGCCGACCAGCCATTGCGAGGGGGCCCCACAGGCAGGTGGCCACTGGCCTGACTCACCTCCCAGCCAGAGCTCTGTAGGAGAGAGAAGGGTCAGGGTCAGCTGAGCTGTGCTGAAGGTGGGAGGTGGGGCCGTGGGCAGGGTCTGGGAGGGCATCTGGGCCCACCTGGTGCATGATCTTGGTGAAGGCCTCCTGCAGTTTGCCATGCACAGCAGCCAGCTTCTTGTAGTCTCGGTGGGCTTCCAGGATGGGGATGAGGGTCTTGTAGACCTCGTTCACTGCCTCGTAGAGCCCGCCCTGGGGGTGGGGGCACATCAGGATTACCAGCACCCTCGCTAGTTTTCTCTTCTGCCTCAAACAGCCCACCTTCTGTGCTGCTACTCATCTCCAGGGCTCCATCTTTACCTCCTCCAGGAAGCTCACCCTGACCACCCCCACCCAGATGGGATACCAGTCTTTCAACTCAGCCTGCATAGACCCCCGTGTGGCCTCTACCATGCTTCCTATGGGCCAGATGCTATGTACATCTGCACTTTACCCATGTTCCTTCATTAGTGGGAGGAGTTTGTTTTTTTTTTCATTTCTCAGAGGGAAAATGAAAACTCAGAGACATGGCTTCCCAGGGCCAGGACCCGAACACTAATACTTTGGGTGTGGTGCCCAAGATCTCTATACCCAACTATCTCTTGACACATGGTCACGGCCACTCCTAAGTGCCCCTCACCCACAGCTGGTGCCAGCATCGAACCCAGCACACAGCAAGCACCCTGGGATGTGTCCTGACCAACTGTGAGAGCTCTGTGTCTACTGTCTGATTTATTCCGAAGGCTTTTTGTTCTTGAGCCTTTAAACAAAATGACAATAATGAAAACCCCACTAGGGGGCTGGCCGCACAGAAAAGAATTCTCACTGGAAAACCTGACCCTGAATCTGAGCAGAGCTCCAGGAACATGGGGGACTGAGGAACAGGTAAAGCAACACCACAGGGACACCAGCCCTGTGCAGGCCAGAAAACCCGTTAGCACAAAGCCCAGGTATCCAACAAGTGCAGGGAAAAACCCAACTGTTTTCACACAAGCAAGAAAATGGAGGAGAAAAACATATCTACAACAACGGGAAATACAATACCTGGGCCTCAACCTATCCAGGAAAACACTAAGAACCTTAATTGTAAAAAGTGGGGGACCGAGGCCCTGTCTTTTGTTTTTGTTTTCTTTGATTCAGGGAGCGTTAAGAGACTTGTCAGTCACAGCCACTGTTGGTCATGGGTCCTGATTCAAATAGACCAACTGCAAAAAAAAATTGTTTTGAGATCCTCAGGAACCTCTAAACACATACTGGTATTAAAGAGTTGCGTAGGGGGATCCCTGGGTGGCCCAGTGGTTTGGTACATGCCTTTGGCCCAGGGCGCGATCCTGGAGACCCAGGATCGAGTCCCATGTCGGGCTCCCTGCATGGAGCCTGCTTCTCCCTCTGCCTGTGTCTCTGCTTCTCTCTTTCTCTCTCTCTCTCCCTCTGCCTGTGTCTCTGCTTCTCTCTCTCTCTCATGAATAAATAAATAAATAAATCTTAAAAAAAAAAGAGTTGTGTAAAAGGATTTCATCAGCGAGGCTGTACAGGGAGGTACTTGAGTGGGGAACAATGTGATGGGTAGGGTTTAAGCTGGAACTTCTCTGACTCCCAACACACACAGAAGGATCTCTGAGATCTTGTTAAAATATAGGGTTCAGGGTATCTGCCTACAGCTCAGGTCATGATCCTGGACTACCAGGATCAAGCCCCACATTGGGTTCCCTGCTCAGTGGGAAGCCTGCTTTTCCCTCTGCTGCTCCCCCTGCTTGTGTTCTTACTCACTCTCTCAAATAAATACAATCTTAAAAAAAAAAAAAAAAAAAAAAAAAGCAGGGTGGGGATCCCAGGGTGGCTCAGTGGTTTAGCGCCTGCCTTTGGCCTGGGGCGTGATCTTGAAGTCCTGGAATCAAGTCCCACATCAGGCTTCCTGCATGGAGCCTGCTTCTCCCTCTGCCTGTGTCTCTGCCTCTCTCTCTGTGTCTCATGAATAAATAAATAAATAAAATGTTAAAAAAAATTGCAGGCGTCAGAGAGCTGGGGAGACGACACTTTATAAGAAGCCCTCAGATGAGGACCAGCAGCATGGCTGCTGAGTAGGCAAGGTTTTAAAAAGGAAACTCCAGCTGAACAGTCATGTTGGGTTTCGTCAATCAATTTGTGAAAATTAAGATCTTGTCTTTTTATGTTAAAAAAAAAAAGGCCATCAAAAACCAAAAGCAAAACAAAAAACTAAGGGCAAAGAGGAGATGAGAGAGTAAAGACTGATGGTTATTGGATTTGAGTGCTGCGTGTGGGGGTGGTGGTACAACCTCTTCTTTTATGTGTGCTTGAAATTTTCTCTAATAAAAAAATTAATAGTGGCTGAGTGTATTGAAGGCTGTCTACATCCAAACCACGTGTTAAGGGTTTTACAGGGAGGGAGGCAGGTAACCCGAGCTTGTGAAGGTCCCTGTTGTCCTCTGACAATCCCTTGCCCAGAAAGGGAGCAGACAGTGGCTTCCTCTTGAGCTTCTAGGAGCTGGTATCAGGCCCCTCAGTGGATCTGCCGCCACCACCCTGGCCCGAGCCCCACATCCTGAGGCCAGCCACAGGTCTCACCATGGTGAAGTAGGCAGCCGCCTGCTCCAGCAGCCCCACCAGCCCCAGCTCCGTGAAGTGCTTCCCGGAACAGAAGCCCTCCTCGTCGGGCGACAGGATGTCGTCGGAGATGGCAGACTCCTCCAGCACGTTGGATGAGATGTTCTAGGGTGGGAGGTGGCATCAGGCCCTGGGCCCAGCCCGGGTGCCACCCCCTGCCCATCACACCCCCACCTCCACCCCCAGCAGCTTACCTGGAAGGAAACACAGCCCACCGGCAGGTAGCGACTGTCCTCCAGCAGGGCGAGGTACTCAGCCACCAGGGCGGCAGCGTGCACCATGCACTGGGCGGCCTCCGCGTGGTTGCCCAGCTCTGCGTGCTTCCCCGCCATGTTCTGCAACCACGTGAGTCGCAGGTCAGGGGAGCCCTGGTAGCCGCGGGCGATCCTGGCACATGGGAGGTAGGTGGTGAGGAGGACGGGGATGTTTTACCAGTCATTTCCCTGCCCTCACCTTGCTTGGGCCGTCTCCTGGCCGCACACCTGCCCCTCTCCCCACCTACTCCACCATCACCTGTCTGTGGGTGAGAATGGCCAAAGGGCTCACCTGGCCCTCCTCACCTGTACATGAGATCAATGAGCATCTCAGGATCCTCCTGATGCTCCTTCATCTTCACCGTGTCCGTCAGGATCATGTGCAGGTTGAACATCAGGTCCTGGACCTGGGGCGGGGGAATGGCCGGGGACAATGAGGACATCGAGAAGTGATTGAGAGCCTTAGCGATGGGGTTGGGGATGTGGGGGGCGCTAAGCAGGCAGAGCGAAGACGCAGGCGGAGGAGGTCGTGGTGGGGGCCCAGCAGTGTTACCTGCTCGGCGAAGGTGCTGTCCCGCAGTCCCACGTCCTCCTCAGCGTAAGTGAGGATGGTCTTGAGTGATCGTCTCAGATGCTCCTCACTGAAGCTCTGCGTTGTCCCCACCAGGGATGAGAGGGACATGGTCACTTGCATCTTCACGCGGGCGAAGTTCTAAGAGGAGCCGGGGAGGAAGAGCACACCTGTGAGTCTCGGACCCTCACCCCCCACCCCCCGGCCTGCTCGACCTGCCAACTTCTCCCCTCCTGCCCTCCATCTGCTGCACCAACACCCCCGGCTGGCTGCCCTCACCAGAGCCTCCGGGAGACCATGCCCTCTGCCCGCTGCTCCCACTTACGTTGCCGATCTCGAAATTCTGGCGCATGAGGAGGTAGAGCGAGGCGCTGGCGTGCATGCGGATGGTGCTGATGCGGCTGCCGCAGTGTCGCAGGAGCCTCAAGCAGAGGTCAGCACAGAGCTCGGTGTCCTCCTCGAACAGCAGCTCTGGGAACTGCCCGCCGGGGCAGGACAGACACGGCTCAGCCCCTCCTCATTGTGTCACAGAAGGTCCCTGATGGGGACTTTGGCAGGGGCATCTGTGTTCTGCCCTCTTTGGCCAAGCACAGTGGGCCTTAGAATCAGCCCTGGGGTTAATCCTTTGCTGTGTGACCCTGGGTGAGTGACTCTGCCACTCTGATCCTCAGTTCCCTCCTCTGTCAACTATGGCTAAGGAGCATCTGTCTCAGGAAGATGCTGAGCACATAGTGGGTGCTCAAAGGGCTATAATTATTACTGTGAGAACCCCGCCTGTCGAGTGGGGCTTACCTTGGACACCAGGGCTCGCTGTGTGGCCAAGCCGTGTTGTAGGAAGAGGGCACTCTGGGCACTGCCCAGGCTGTACAGTACAACCTTTAGCACTGCTCCTAAGATGCTCTCCCGGGCCTCTGACAGCATCACTGTCTGGAGGAGATGGGCGGTGGGGAGGGGATGTCAAAAATCCAGTTGTTAGGAACTGAGCTGCTTACAGGGTCAAGGAAAGAAAAGGATTCTAGACAGAGATCACAAGGCATGGTGGCGGGGTCAGAGGTCAGGGATATGCTGGCTCAAGTCCTACCTGCACGATGATCTCCAGTGTGTCTAGAACCACCAGGCTGGCCTCAGTTGCCAGGTTCCCGTCCACCAAGGCCTCATGTTCCATTTCATCCTTGGTCCTGGAGGGGATGGGAGGAGGTTGGAGGCTGAGCTCTCTCTCCCTCCCTTAGCTGCTCTAGGGACACCAGTTCTCTGGAAACTGGTCTGACCCCAGCAAACTACTCCCTGCCCACACCCACTTGTCCACACGGTCCGAGGTCTGTCTCCAGTGTGTGATGCTCTTCCGCCAGCGTACGTTCTCCTGATTCCCAAATGGGCTCCTCTCTGAGACACGCAGGCGCGTGTTCACAGATGTGCAAAAACATAAGGATATGTGACCGTGAGGAGATACGCTCTGGCATTAAGATACACACGTGGGATAACCCCAAGGACACTGGGTGACACATGCATGCTAAGGGAGCACACAGCTAAACATGAATGACATGTGAGAACAGACAGGGAACACAGACACCCGGGTGCACAGGGATGGTGGGTGCACTTCTCTCTGGGAAAGGTGAGGCCGACACACACAGATAGGGATGCCCCCTCCTTGGGGTCCCTGAGACAAAGGCCAGGAGTGGCCGGTGGGGACGTGCACAGGGTACATCTCCCTCTCACCACGACTCCGTCGGACCATTTCCTGTCGTGCTCCAATGGTGCCCAAGATGGCTTCCTCCAGACGGGCCTTCATGTCCAGTGACTTCTTGAACGTGAGGCTGTTAATGCGCTCAAAGGCCTTTCTCCCCTGTGAGGACAGAGGAGGGGTTCAAGATTGACTCTGTCCCTTTCCTGTAGCACCTGCCTCTTGTACCCCAGGCCCCCCGGCCCAGCCCACCCCCATCCCCATACCTTGTACTCAAAGGCAGCCAGGCAAAGGTAGAGCAAGTCCAAGAGACGACCCAGCTGAGGGAGGGCAAGGTCGGCAGCCCAGCGCTGCAGGAGGGCTGGCTCCGCATTCTTCAGGACCCACAGCACACACACCAGTAAGGTCCGGCTGGACTCGGCGGAGAGGGGGCAGCCTGAGCGGGAAGCCTGGGGCCAAGCAGGGGAGAGGGTGCTCAGGAGGGACAGAGCTGATTTTTCATTCCCTCCATATTGTGATGAGAACTGGCCTACTGGGGGGGCCTGGGTGGCTCAGTTGGGTAAGCATCCACCTTAGGCTAAGGTCCTGATCCAGGGGTCCTGGGATCCACGTGGGCCCCCTACTCAGCAGGGAGTCTGCTTCTCCCTCTCCCCACCCCTATTTGTGCTCTCTCTAGCTTTCTCTCTCATAAAATCCTAAAAAAAAAAAAAAAAAAAAAAAAATGGGGCAGCCCGGGTGGCTCAGCGGTTTAGCACCACCTTCAGCCCAGGGCCTGATCCTGGAGACCCAGGATCGAGTCCCACGTCAGGCTCCCTGCATGGAGCCTGCTTCTCCCTCTGCCTTTGTCTCTGTCTGTCTCTCTCTCCATATATATATGTATATATATATCTCATGAATAAATAAATAAAATCTTAAAAAAAAAAAAAAAGAACTGACTTATCAGTATACCCTTACATAACTTCTATTACCAGGTTGGATGGTGTCTCTGAGAACTGGGACTAGCGTCATACTCACTGCCACTGGGCCCTGGGAGATGCTGGACCGGGAGCCAGGGGCTAGGGGGCCACCAGCAATGGCCATGGCCACTGAGGGGTTGATGGTTCCTCCGATGTCCCCTTCCCCTTCTGTGTCTGAGTCAAGCATCGAGGCCAGTCTTGACCGTTGACCTGGGCCCTCTGGTGGGGGAGGGGACCGGAAGACAGAACAATGAACCCTTGGTAAATTCTATCTCTGTCTCATAGTCTAGCTTAGAGTTCACCTCCTCAGGGAAGCTTTCCTTGACAGCGCTCCCCCAGACCAGGGTGACATCTCCAGTTATCTATTCACAGAGCTCACTTTTTGTTCTCATCATTAGATACACCGATCATACAATTGCTTGTAAGATCACAATCCTGAACTGCTCTGGCTGCTGCTATATACTCAACACTCAGAATGGGGTCTAGCCCACAGGAGTAGTAAATGTTTACTACAATGATGATGATGATGGGAACAATGGCATTAATGACAACAACAACAATAATAGTAATAAATGCCACCACTGGGATTATAGTATCAATTAGTACTTAGATAGAATCTCCTATGTGCCAGGTGCTATTCTCAGTACTCTGAAAATATTAACTCTTAATCTTCAGAACAAGCCTATGAGATAAATACTTTCATCCTCACCACTTTGTGGATGAGGAAACTGAGGCACAGAGAGATTATGTCACTTGCCTGGGGTCACACAGCAGGTAAATGGTAGAGATAGGATTTTAACCTAAATAGTCTGCTTCTAAACTCTATGATCTTCAAAGAGTAACCCCTGACGTGCCTGGGTGGCTCAGTGGTTGAGCATCTGCCTTTGGCTCAGGTCATGATTCCAGGGTCCTGGGACCAAGTCCTGCATCAGGCTCCCCGCAGAGAGCCTGCTTCTCCCTCTGCCTATGTCTCTGCCCTCTCTCTGTGTCTCTCACAAATAAATAAATAGAATCTTAAAAAAAAAAAAAGCCTTAAAAGAGTAACCCCTATAGCCCTCCCCAAAATAAGTCTCACCAGAGATAGGAGCTGGTAACAAATACAGATCTCCTCTCATCCCAGAGATTCTTGAAACAAAGAGTCAACTGAGTTTAACTAAAGCTCCAGCCCAGCTTAACCTAGCTTAGCAGGTGATCAGCCCATTTTCCTATCTGCATAAGAGAAGGAAAGAGGAGCCGTCACTGGGAAAAGATGACATTCCCTCAGTTCTGATGCTTCATTTACACACAACGCCTAAAATACAGTAACAAAGTATAAGATCTACGAAGAAGCAGGAAAACATAATTGATAAGGGAGAAAAAGAGACAACAAAAGCAGGCACACAGATGACCACATGTTGAAGTTAGCAAAGAAGGGACTTTAAAATATAAAGTGGCAGGAAAGATGGACAAACATGGACAAAAAAGATGGCAAATTTCAATAGAGAACTGGGGATCTATAAAAACACAAAAAAATCAAATGAACACTGTATAGCGGAAAAATATAACATCTGAACTTCCCAATTTGTGGATGGGGTTAACAGAAGATTGGACACAGCCAGAGAAGACATAAGCAGTGAACTTAAATACAGGGGAATGGAAAGATCCCCAACTGAAGACAGAATGGAAAACAGAACAGAGCACGGCAAATACATGGGATGCAATCAAAAGGTCTAACATACGTGCAATTGGAGTCCCAGAAGGAGAGAAGCAAGAAAATGAGGCAGAAGAAATTGCAAGAGGTAAAGACTAAGAATTTTCCCCAAATGACAAAGGGGATCAACCCAGAAATCCTAAGTCTGTACTTCCAACTGTACACCATCCCCCAGGTGCCAGTGAATGTTGGCACAGGAGTGAGTGACTGAACACGGGATTCCAACCATCCCCTCACCCTGATGCCCCACCTCCCCCTCCTCACGTATGGGGGGTGACAGAGTCCTAGGATGCCGCTCCCCAAATTTTCACATAACCCTAGGAAGTAGCTGATGCTACTACTGTACCCATGTAACAGTTGAGAAACCTTGAGGCTCAGAGAGGCTAATGGCTTGCCTGGGACCCCACAACCACACACTTGAACCCCCTTGTCTGACTCTGCCACCCATGCTTTTGTTCCTAACCCTGCTCCCATACCTCTTCTGATCTGAGCTTGTGTGATCAATGAAGCCCCTGGATCATGTAGCCCCCTCCTGCCCTGGCCCACTGACCAGCAAAGTCATGCAGGCGTGGCAGTGTGTCCCGCGCAAGTGACAGTAGTGGCAGGTACAGCTCAGCCACACGGGCCTTCACAGTAGCCTCGGCGTAGCGGGGGTCAGCATCATGGCCACAGAGCAGACTGTGGACAGCGCTGATGGCTTTCTTGTGCAGCAGGGATGCCCTGTTGGGGAGTGAGGAGCTCAGGATGCAGTGGACATGGCTCCTGGACCTTTTTGCCAGCCCGGGGCCAGAGAGGGCTTGTGCTCACCCCTCAGCCTCTGGTTCCAGGGCCAGTGCCAATTCTGTCAGCAGGAGCCCAGCCAGGAAGTGCTGCTGCCGGAATGGCCCACTCAGCTCGAACATGCTGGTTACCTTGGGGTCCGGGGCCTGGCTGGAGAAGGTGGAGCTCTGCAGAGGGTCGTAGGAGAAAGCAGGGATGGGAGGTCAGGGGTCAAGGGTCAGAGGTAAGAAATTGGAATTAACCCATATGCCAGGTGACAGGGCCTGGAGTCAAAGGTCAGAAGTCTGAGAAAGAGGAAATGGAACCCTAGTTGGGAATTAGGATTTAGGGGTTAGAAATGAGAAACTGTCAAGAATGAGGGGTCAGAGGGGAAAGGTCAGACTACCCGTGCAGTGGCCCACCCTAAAATAGATCAACAAGGGATCCCCCAGAAGATTGGTTGAAGGAGAGTAGTCAGAGGTCAAGAGAAGGAGCCAGAAGTGAGGCCCGCCAACCTGGGAAGTGGTGGAGGATACAGAGGGTGACGGTGAGGCCGGGGGCGACAGGGGACAGCAGGGGAGGTTGAGGGTCACGTAATGCTCGTGGCTGCACAGGATGCGGGTGAAGTCCATGCGAAGGGTCAGCAGCAATGTTGGGTTGGGGGCCGACTGCAGCCGCGTGGCTACCTGTGGGGAAGGGGTCAGCGGGCGACATTCACACGGCTCTGCCCACCACCCCCAGCACCACGCCCAGTCACTGCAGGTGCACTTTTCCCCACCGTGTCTACCCCTACCTGCTTGTAGTGGATCCGGACCAGGTTGAAGACGAAGCCACGGTCCACCAGGGACAGCAGATCGCTGAGGAAGAAGGCTAGGCTGGCGTTGAGGCGCTCGGCCAGCTCTGCGTCCTGGGGGAACAGGGCCTGTCAGCTCACATCCATGTGTCCCACTGAGCCTCGGTCTCCACACTGGGCCTGGCTCTCACCAAGGCCACCAGTGACCTCCAGGAGTCCTCTCATTGCCACAGAGCTTGGGGCTTCTTGACACACCCTCATTTCTAGCCTCCAGATACACCTGGCCTTCCTGGTTGACCTCTTCCCTCTGGGGGTCCCTCTCCTTTCCACAGTTATATGTCTACACTCCTTGGGACTCTGTTCAGAACACTGTTTTCTTTCTTTTCATTAGATTTGAATAATGCAATATGGATGGCAGAAACTGGGTGCTGACTTCCCCCAAATCCTCTCCCCCCGCTAAGGGTACTGGAACCCTTCTTCCAAGTTCAGAGCTGTGTAAAGACTACATTTCCCAGCCTCCCTTACAGCTGAGAGTAACCACGTGACCACATCCAGTGGGATTTGGGAAGAAGTGACTTGATCACTTATAAACAAGGGGCAGGGCCTCCTGTTCCCACCACTTGCCACATCCCATGTGGTGGGCACCAGGGTGAACCACGATGGCCAGGCCCACACTGTAGAACCCCCTGCAACCCAGCTATGCTCAGAAATAAACTCTGGTCACATTTAAACCACTTAACGATTACGTTCAAGCAAGTCAACCTCTGCCCTGATATGCTCTTGGCAATCATTTAACAAGACTATACTGAGCATCTTCCATGTGCCAAGCCCTGTGAATGAGAGACATGGTCCTCGTGGCTTATCCAACTCAGTCTTTTGGCGGGGGGGGGGGGGGGGGGCGCAGACAATAAAAAAAGGATTGGAGATAGTTCCATGTGTTTTGAAGAAAACTGAATGGAGTGCTGTTTGGAGAGAAGCCTGAAAGATGGGAAGGGCCAAGATGAGAAAGGCATCCTGAGCAGAGAGAACAGTAAGTGCAAAGGCCCTGGGGTAGGATGTGCCTGGCAACGGTGAGGAACAGAAGGCTGCTATGGCTTCGGCCCTAGCTGATGCTTGTTCTGCTCTCATGCTACTTACTATGAGCCATTCTGTGGCTTCATAAGTTAGCAGCAGTGGACCTCAATTCCCTGTAACCCCAAAAAACAAAATATAGGTCTCTGCTCCTCTGCATTAGCTCTGAGTCCAGAGGGGAGCAGAGACTGGGTCTTCCTTGTACACTGAGCTTGATAGTCAGTGCTCGATAAATGTCAAGTGAAGCAATGAAACTACTGTGGCCCATTGCTGATGCGCCACTAGCAGCTTTGACGATGCTGATTCTCAAGGGCATTGTTCTTCCCTATAGCCCATTCTGACGGTGCTTTCCTCACAATCTGGGTCAGCCCCTGGGAATATCAGTCGTTGGGGAGGCTCCAGTGGAACAAGGTTGAGAACTTTGAGCCCAGCCCAGAGGTCATGGGAGATTGCACAAGGGTTGACTTGGGTTGGGCCAGCATTTCAAAAATCTGGAAAGTTGCTATCAAATTCAGAAGTCCCATTTCTCCTTAAAAATCAAGCATTCTGGCCATAGCCAATGGATACATGTCCCCCAGTATAAGCCACCATAAGCCCCACTCCTCCCAGGTTGGTAAGGGTGTGGGCTCTGGAGCTGGTGGCTTGGGTTCAAATCCCCATTCTGCCCCTTCTCAGTGGTGCAGTGTCAGGTTGTTACCTGGTCATTCTCTGCCTCGGTTTCCCCACCAGTAAGATGGAGACAACTCCATGGGGGTGTTTGGGAGAATTTAATATATGATCCATCTAATGTGTTTAGGATACACAGTAGGTGCTCAACAAATGCTCAATATTATTACTATTATCATTATTATTATTGCCTGCCTAGCTCCTGTGAACACTGGAATTAGTGATCTAGGACCTGCACAAGCAACGATCAAGGTCTCAGAACATCAATGTCCATTTCTTGAGCACTTACTGTACTTGGCACTGTGCTAAAGACTAATGGATCTGTTCTGTCCACCTCCGCATCCCCATCAACTCCCATTCCCACTTTGTTCACTCCACTCCAGCCATACTTACCTCCTAACTGCTCTAACAGCCCAAGCATGGTCCTACCTCAGGGCCTTTGCGCTTGCTGTTTCCACTGCCCAGAAGGCCCTTCCATGGCAGAGTGCTCTTTCTACTCCTTCAAGTCTCCTCGCAAAGTCAGCTCCACAAAAGCATGGATTTGGATCTGTTTTGTTCACTGCTGTCTACCAACCAGCACGGGACTGTGCACACAGTTAGTGCTCAAGAAATAGATGCTGAGTGAACAGACTGATCTGGCCAAGGGGGTTCATGGTGCCCTAACCTGGCTGGCTCTATGTCCTCTCTCAGACCCCACCCATTGACTCCCTTTCCCGCACACCTTGTATACCCGGGTGATGACCTCCAGGCCCACGGAGCTCACAAGGGCCATGATGTCATCCAAGAAGCGGCCAGGGAAACGAAGCTTACGGGGTGTGTCCAGTCGCTGGCCCAGAAGCAGGTGCAGCGCCATGCTTTTCACCTGGGGGGGGCAGGGTGAGAATGAAGTGGGGCCTGAGGGACTGATCAGGGGGGTTCACAGAAGGGGGCAGGGCCTGAGGGGTTGTGAGCGGTGCTCTAGCAGCAAAGCACATGGGCTAGAGGTGAGCATAAGGGGTCGTGGGTATGGACTGAGACCCAACTCTTTGTTTTTAAAGATTTTATTTATTTAGGGCACCTGGGTGGCTCAGTGATTGAACGCCTGCCTTCAGCTCAGGTCATGATTCCGGGGATCCTGGATCGAGTCCTTCATTAGGCTCCCTACAGGGAGCCTGATTCTCCCTCTACCTGTGTCTCTACCTCTCTCTCTGTGTCTCTCATGAAAAAAGAAATAAAATCTCTAAAAAATTATTTATTTATTTATTTTGAGAGAGAGCGAGTGAATGAATGAGCACGAGCCGGGGGGAGGGGCAGAGGGAAAGGGAAAAGCAGACTCCCCACTGAGCAGAGTCCAAAGCAGGGCTCAATCCTAGGACCCTGGGATCATGACCTGAGCTGAAGGAAGACACTTAACCAACTGAGCCACCCAGGCACCTGGAGCCCTGACTCAACACAAAGCTTGAGCTGGCAATGGGCAGACTCTGAGCGGGTCTCAGCAGGGTGCAGGGGTGGGGAGGCTGAGGGAGCCTGAGAGGGGCTGGAGGAGGTCTCCTGGATCTAAATATGTGGGTAGGCCAGAAGGTAGGGCCCCAGGAGTGGGATCTGAGGGACCCCTGCGTGGGGTTTGATGGTGCCACCAGACTGGGGGGGGTTATATCTACCAGGGATCCTTCAAGGCACCTGTGGAAGAGTTTGGTACAGAGGTCTCAAGTCTGAGCACAGGGATGCTCTTTCTCTATGGGGATAGCTCAAGAGGGAGGGGGCTCCTCACTGGTTAGAGGGTCTCTCAATGGTCTCTATAATCTCCTAGGGAAGGTGGGGGGTCTTCTTTCTGTGAAGGGGGTTTCAGGTAAGTTTCAGGGGGTCTCTCTCCAGGGAGAGATCCCCTTACCTGTGTCTTATCTCCCTACAGGGGGGTGTCTCTTGGGACCATTTCTCAGGGGTCTCAGGTACAATCTCAGGGAGCTTCTCTCTCCGAGGAGAGGATCTCCCCTGGGCAGCACGTGCTCTCAAGCAGGGAGGAAGGTGTCTCACCATGAGCTGAAAGAAGAACCAGGCGTGCTGCAGGACGGCCTCCCGCACGGCGCTGCTACTGACCACCCACTGCAGAGCCAGCTCCTCGTGCAGCAGCTGCGGGCAGAGGCAAGGGTCACAGAACTGAGGAGTCCCCCCCCACACCTCCCCCCGTTCCCTCCTCTGGAGGGCATAACGGGGGTTGGATGCAGCTGGATGGCTTGGGGTTAGTGCAGCCGGAGACCATGCAGGAGGAGAGGGAGCAAGAATCAGCATGCCCTTTCCCTGGGCCCTCTAAACCCTGCCGGGCTTCGGGGGAGACAGGAGCTCCAGGGCCAACACTGTGTCACCCACCCCCCCTGCGTCCCACTACCTTCTGCACAGTGGGTCTCGGCTGGTTGGCTGGTGGGGCCAAGGAGGAGCCCTCGAGGTAGGAAGAAATTCGGCTAGAGCTGCAATCGATGGCCTAGGATGGGATGAGGTGAAGAGGATGGGATGGCAAGGGGGGTTAGTGAGGTTGCCGGTGGTATGGACAGGGAGGAGATGATTGGTATGGATGGGGGACGGATGTGCCAGTGTGGACAGGCCACCGGGCCATGGATGAGAGAGCAGAGATAATAAAGATGTGATGGAGGGGGGATGAAAAGCATAACAAAGAGGAAAGGGGTGCCCAGCAGGGTAGACAGAAAAGGTGAGAATGGGCACAGGAGTCCGTTGGTGAGATGCAGAGGTGAGGGTGGGAGGGTGGACATGGTGAGGGCAGAGAAGGGGAGAGAGTCCGTGAGGTCATGAGGTCGGGGTGGATGGAGGAGAGCAATGAGGTGGAGGAGGAAGCAGAGACAGGGGAGCAGAGTATAGAAATGGGGCCCAAGTGAGGGTAGAGAGAGAGAAAGAGGACAGAGGTGAGAGGAGATGCTGATAAGATGCAGCAGGAGCAGCCGAGAGCCCCAGGTTCCAGGCCTGGCCTTGTTCCAGCCTTGTGTGCAGCCTCGCTGGCCTCCATGCCCCCATCTGTGAAATGGGGTGGGGACCCACATTCCATCTACTCCCCGCTCCTCCTTTGCTGGTCAGGAGGTGAGGCTGCTGGCAAGGAGAGGAGGCCCAAAGACGGAGCTGGCCTGACCCCTGGAACCTGCCCAGGCCTCATTACTCGAGGGACCCCCGCTTCCCACAGTCTCAGCAGGGCCCTGGCTCCTTGGCACATACCAGATAGGCCACCCACAGCAAAAGCCAGCCTCAGTGTCACCTCCTGCCTGGAATGCCCACCCTCCCTCTACCTTGTCCCCTGCTAGGTGCTCTTCGAGACCCAGCTGACACCTTAGAGAGTGAGGACACTGGGGGAGGCCCTTTTAAAGATACCGGGGAGGGGGGGGCAGGACCCATGAACCCAGATTTCCAGCCATCTCAGGAGAAGACTGTCCAAAAGGTCCCCTGCTGCTAACAGTCCGCGGGCCTGCCTTCAGGGCTTTCACGGAGCTGGAATAAAGTGTATAGGGAAACCACACGGGTGGCCTCCTTTCAGTACCTTGGGGGACTCTGAGCTCAGTCCCAACCTTTGCACATGCCTTTCTCTCCACCTGGAATACCTACCCTTCCCTGGCTGGCTTTGTCTCACTCTTCAGGTCCCAGCAGAAATGTCATCTCCCTGGAGAGCCCCCCTCCCCCCCACCCAGGCCACCCAGAGGAGGCTGGTGGCCTCATTTCTGTTTGTTTCTTTTCAGGCTTTTTCATACCCTGCACTTACATACTCGTGTGTTTGTTCAATCAGTGCCTATCTGGGAGATAGGCTACCTGTCAGCTCAGAGGCCAGGCTGGACTGAGTGAGATCTATCCCAAGAAAGTCCCGCCCCTGGTGCCCTAACGCGTTCCCAGGTTCGGGACCACTGCGCTAAACACTTTGCTTTGAGTCTTTACCACATGTGAAAACTCAGAGCCTGGGGCACGGGGTGAGCCGGTAGTGGTAGCAGAGCGAGAGAGAACTCGGGCCCAGGTCTGTCTGAGGGCAAAGCCCCTCCCCACACCAGATCCCTGGGAAGGGGCCGAGGGTAAAGGGGGCTGCCCGCAGAGTCAGCCTGCCTGAAATAGGATGGGAGAGCCCAGGGGGTCAGTCCCGGCCCTGTGGCATGATTGGGGTGGCTATGTCAAGGGGACAGTTGAGAATCTCCAGAACAGAGTGGATTAAAGGAAGAGAAACAGGCCATGCGAGGCAGTGAGGTTACAGGGGCTTGGTTTGCATATCATTTGCATGCTATTTGCATCCTTCTGTCTCTGCCTGAGGCTGTAGTCTGTATGGCAGCAAAAGGCTGTGCCTACCACCCTGACTCCACAGCCCCTAAACAAAGGCAGGAGGGGTCTGCTGCCTCCTTCAGGCAGCTCCCCGAGGTTAGTGGGCCACAGCCAGGAAGATGGGAGGAGCTCATGCCAAGTTGGGGTCATGCAGGGACAGGTAGGGAGGGCACCTGTCTGGGGTCGGCCCCGCAATAAGGGGGTGCCCGTCGCAGCACAGCCTTGCTGCCTCCTGGAGCATAAGCAGAATTCACCCAGGAGTGTGAGCGGTCGATACCCTGGAGACACACGGGGAAGTGGTAGAGTCCGTGGGCAGAAGGCAGGGAGGAGAGCACGGAGCACCAAGCGTGAGCACTGCCCGGGACCCCACGCGACCCTGGCCAAGGCACGGGCACACAGGTGCACGGGGTCCGTGAGTCTATGCTCCCGTGGGCGTCCGTACAGGGAGTGCACGTACGTATGTGCCCCGTGCACCTTCATGCATGGGGTACGTGAGTATATGCACCTGTGTGTATTCGTGCACAGACGCACCTGCGCCACTGTGTACAGAGTGCTTTTTTCAACCAGGCCAACCTCCAGCCACCCATCCTTGGGTTGGCCTTGGAGTGCAGAGCCCAGGGCAAAGTCTGAGTCACTGCTCCCAAGCTGTCACAGCCACAGACCAGCCCTGCTGCCCAGAGTCAGCTTCTGTCCATGCTGCTGTCCGGCACTTCCTGTCCTCTGTCAACAGTGAGATCCTTCGCCCGCCCACCCGGCAGCCATGGCTAGAGACCCCAGGGCCCCCTCGCCCTACCTTGCTGGCCAGGATGCGGGAGACCTCGTCGTCCACAGAGCCCGGGGCCACGGCCAGGTCGGGGTTGCTGCTGCTGATGCTCTTAGAGCGGGCCAGGTAGAGGCTTGCAGGGCGGCCAGGGCCACGGGCCAGCGTGGCCGGCTGTACCGCCACCGGAGGGGACCCTGAGGATGGAGGCAAGATGGTCAGCCCCCTGCCCCTTCCATAAAGTCACTGCTGTCCTTTGAAAAGTCACTTTCTGTCTCTGAGCCTCCACGGCTCTTTGCCTATAAAGACGGGCATGCTAATGGCTGCTGCTTATAGTGATTTGGGGGAGACTGACAAACCCCAAGAACAGAGCCTGGCACGTAGTAAGTGCCCAGAGGAGTTAGTGCTTAGTATTAATTGCTTAGCAAATAAAAGAGAATCCAACTGTATTGAGCGCTCACTGTCCCAAGCCTGTTGTATGGATTACTAGTTCATTTACTATCACCAGCACCCCTGTGCGGCGATGACCATTATTATCCTTGTCTCACTAATGGAAAATGGACCCAGAGATGTGAAGTCACTTGCCCAGGGTCACAGAGTTTGTAGGAGGCAGAGCTGGGATTCAAACTTGGGCAGTCCAGCTGAGTCTCTGCTCTCAGCCTACTGCAGATGCTTGTTCATAGGCTGAACCGCCCACCAGTCAAGCAACAAAGACCACATCCTTGGGGGTGAGGGGAGGAGTGAACAAAAACTCTCATTCTTGCGAGTTGCTTAAACCAGCCAAGGTCTGTATGGCCTCTGGGCCTTTGCATATGCCATTCTGCTGGCTGGGATGCTCTCCTCCCAGATACCTCCTGTCCCCCAGGGCCTCCCACCAACACTTACCACTTGGGAAGGTGGGCTCAGTGCCAGGCAGTCGGAAGGCATAGTGGACATAGGCAGCCAGCAGCGGGCAGTGACCACGGGAGTCCTGGGCAGCCTCCAGACTCCGGTGGACAAGGCTGACTACATGGGCCATTGCTTCAAAGGCCCCACGACCTAAGTTCACTGCCGGGCAGAACAGAGGTCAAGTGCCAAAGCCCAGGGCCTTCTCCCTCCCCAAGGAACCTCCTATCTGCTGCCACCTCTCCAAGGGGTTGTGTATGTGGCCAACCAAAAGGTCACAGCACACCTGCTCTGGGCCCAGGGGGTTGGGAGCCATTTTTCAGAGAGGATCGAGGCCAGAAAGATAAGTGGACTCTAAGAGGTCACCCAGGACGGGGGGGGCGCTGAGGGGCCCTTCTCAGATGGGGAAACAGGTCTCAGGCTGTGCCCGCTCACCAATCTGGCCGCCAATGATTGGAGGCCGCACAACTAGACGTACGAGCTTGTCCAGCACGTGGTGGGAGAAGGCAACAAGTGGCTCGGGGCTGGCGAGGCGCAGGGCTGCTAGGCTGGCCCGCAGCTCCTGCTCCACGGTACCCTCACTCAGCACGGTGTCCTTGAGGCGGAATGGGAAGGCCCCCTCCTCCAGGACATGCACCAGGGTGAAGAACTTGTCCAGATGAGGGTCCTGGGGGCGGGGCAGTTGCCTGGGGTGAGCAGGGTGGGGCCAGGGTTCCATGGCTGGAAAGACCCTGGGGGTGCGGATGGGGAGTGCTCCATGGGCAGAAAACCAAGGCCAGGGATCAATGAATGGACTAAATATGAGACAAGGGATGAGCTGGTAGTTGGATGGAAGAGAGAGGGGGAGTGACCACAGAAGCGGCGAGGAGGAGAGATCATGCAAAGGGCCAAAGCCCCCAGCTGGGATGGCCACTGGTAGGGCCACCCCTGCCTGAGTCAGCAGCTTCCCTGGGAGCCTGGCCTGGCTGACCCAAGTCACGTCCGTGGCCTGAGGCCAGGCCACCCTGGCCAGCGGGAACTGTTGCTCAACCCCGGGGCCGGACTCCTGGGTTCCCCCCGCCCCCTACCTGGGGGTGCACAGAGGACACAGCAGTGAGCTCCACGCTGAACACGCCCTTGTGGCCGTCCACCCAGCGCATGCCCGGCAGCGCCACCTGCGGGAGCGACACAGCAGGTGGGCACCGGGCAGCCCTCCCGCGCCGATCAGGCCACCAGCCCCAGCCACTTGCAACACCGTGGGTGGTGCACAGCCCAACCTCAGGGAGCAGCAGGGCACCAGCCCAGGGAGGCGCGGACAGGAGGGAGTACCGTGGGTGGGGGGCTCCCGGGGCAGGCTGGAAGCCCGGGGTCCTAACAGAGGAGCAGAGAACGGAGGAGGCCTGGGGTGAACATTACCAAGGGGAATGGGTCAGGAAGGAGCATGATGGGAGAACTTGAGGTCCCCGGGGCATTAATGGCAGCTCACGGGAGTAAGCAGGAGGGTGACAGCATTAATGGGGGTGATGGGCCCTTGGAAGAGCTACAGGGGAAGGGATCGTGTGTGGTCAAGGAGGCAGGCAGGACTGCTAATGGGGGCCTGGAGCAGAAAGACAGCGGGGGACAGAGAGGGACACATGGGTCAGCAGGACATAGACAAGCAGTAACGGGGGTGATGGGGCCCCAACACAGGACTAAAAGGCTCCCAGGGGTATTGATGGGAAGGAAGGCAGGGCATGGATGAGGGGCCATGAGCCTGGGCAGTGTCATCAGGGGACAAGGCCTCGGGAGGAGAGGCAGGGGGCCAGCACACATACGTCCGGTGTGAGCACAGAGTAGCTGGGCGGGAGCTGGTCCACGGACACAGGGAGGCAGAAGGGGCCGGTCCTCAGGCGGCCATGCTGCAGCAGTGGGATCCACTGGGGAGAGGCTGGGGGTCAGGGATGGGGCCAGAGAGGGGTCAGCAGGGCTGGGGTGCGGGGAGGGGACGGGGCTGGTGGGGCTCTCACAGTAAAGCCCACGGGAGTCTCCAGCGCTGTGCCTGGCCGGGGCTGGCAGCTCACATGGTAGAAGGTGAACAGCAGGTGGTGGTTCTCAGTCACACAGGCCGGAAGACGCAGCTTGAACTCCTCGTAGAACTCTGGGGACCTGGCAGGGGGCTCTGCTGGGGGCTGGGACACCCCCTTGCCATCTCCATCCCCTCTAGCAAGGGATACCCTAAGGCTGCCTGGCCCCGTCTGCTCTCTGCCTCATGTTCCCCCATTAGGAGGTAGCCTCCTTCCCTTGTGTTGTCCCCTCATGTCCCCATCGCTGCCCCATCCCTCTATCACGTCCCCACATACTTGTTGTGGTAGACCACCGGTGTGAAGGCCTCCCGCGTGAATTCACTGCAGCTGGATTTGCCAAAGATGACCTGGGGGGAGGGTATGCATGAGGGACCCACCTGGGACACCCCACCTGGGACACCCCTCTCTTCTCCCCCAGGCCTGGCCACTGACCGGCAGGGCCTGGCTGGGGTCCTCGCCGGCCATGTACTGCACTCGCACGGTGAGGTTGCGCACGGAGCCCTGGCGGCTACTGAAGTTAAGGCAGTGTGGGTAGACGTACAGCAGGTTCCTGCGGGGACAGGGGGGCATCAGAGGGACAGAAGAGGCTGGACTGCTGGCACAATCCTGGCCTGGGACACAGGGGGGCAATGGCCATGCCGCTGGGGCACCGAGGGTGGGGTATGGAGAGAGCAATTAGGGGCACCAGGAGGGAGGTGTCACTGACAGAGTGGGGGCAGAGAGGCACCCTCGGGGCATAGGTGGGAAGAAGGCACAGCAGAGGGTAGGAACGCAGAGCGACTTCAGGGGCACATAGGAGGCATGGGGACGTGCCAAGTGGGGACAGACGGGTGCTCGGGGTCGGGGTTCCAAGAAGGTAGCCCAGGTGGTCAGCAGTCAGGCCTGAGCTCCGCCTGGGCTGACCTGCCCTTCCCCTAGGAGAACCCACTAGAGTCACGAGGCCTGTCTCTCAGCTGGAGAAACAGGCCAGAATCAGAAGCGGGGCTGGGCTAAAGTCAGAGTTCTGCCTCTCTCTCCTGGGGTGACTCTGTGCAAGACCCAACCTCCTTCTGGGCTTCAGTCTCTCTATCTGTAAAATGGGGGCAGACAAGCGTTCATAACAATACCAGTAATGATAAGCAACCGGAGCGACAAGGATCGTACCGAACATTCCTAGGGCACCTACTGTGTGCCCAGCTCTGTTCTAAGTGCTCAATGTGAAACAACTCCTTTATTTCTCCAAGCAGCCGAAGAGGGGGGATGAATGTCCCTTCTGTTCTACAGGTAGGGGAAATAGAGGCACTTGCCCAGTCATCCAAGGAGCAGAAATGGCAGTTAGCGCCGATCCAGGGCACCCCCGGGTCCTGGAGTCAGGCTGTATGGCCTTGGGAGAGTCTCTGCCACCTGCACCTGCTTCCCCAGGTGTCAAGCAGGCCAGCACAGACCCCAACATCACGGTCTTGTGGGAAGGGCATGGGGAAGCCAGCTACCGTCAGGGCCCTGAAGCATGGCCAGGTGAATGATCGGTGCGAAGACGCTCACTATCACTACTACTGTCGTTACCATGCCTGTTACTGCTGTTATCCCTTCCACTGGTGGGGAAACTGAGGCTCCAAGCTTCAGGTTCCCCCAGTGGGGTCCAGGCCTGTCCTCTCCCAGTGCCCCCCAGTCCACACCTGGCCCCAAGCCCCAGTCAGCGTGATCTCAGCGTGGCCTAGCCAGACATTCGCCTGATGCAACTGTCTCACCACCGCCAGGCCCTTGCACAACACGGGTTGCCCAGCTGGCCGGTTAACGATTGACCGGGGGTTAACGGGGTGCTGGGACATAAAAGGTGGCGGCGGTGGCGCCGCAGCCGCACCCTCAGAGCCTCAGCCATGCCCAAGCTCACACTGTGCCTACTGTGCGCCCTGGCAACGGTGGCCCGGCCTGCCTCTGCAGCTCCCGTGGGGGGCCTGGAGCCGGCAAAACAGGAGGAGCTGACCCTCCTCTTCCACGGGGCTCTGCAGCTGGGTCAGGCCCTCAATGGTGTGTACAGGGCCACAGAGGCACGGCTGACAAAGGCTGGGCACAGCCTGGGACTCTACGGCCATGTACTGGGGCTTCTGGGGCAGGAGGTCAGCCGGGGCCGGGATGCAGCCCAGGAGCTACGCACAAGCCTGTTGGAGATGCAGGTGGGCACTGCAGTTGGGGCACCGTGGGGTGGGTAGGAGTTTGCGGTAGAGTCGTCTAGGGTAACCAACTGTCTGGGTTTGCCCAGGATTGAGGGAGGATCCCTGGAATACAGGACTTCCATGCTAAAACTAGGCAAGTTGGTCATCCTACTAACACCCACTATTTATCGATCAGGTGGAGGAGGATGCTCTAAAGCTGCAAGCAGCGGCCACAGCCCAGGCACTGAGGGAGGTGGCCCAGGGACAGCAGATGCTGCGGGAGAGCATGCAGCGGCTAGAAGTCCGGCTGAGGGGCGCCTGGCTGGGCCATTCCCGGCAAGAATTTGAGGCCTTAAAGGTAAGAGGCTCCCGGCCCTAGTGGAGGCGAGACTGAAGAACTCATTCCTGAGCCTTGAGTCCCAGAGACATCTTCCGATCAGCCTCCCTGCCATTGCCTCTAACTTATGTGACACTGGGCAAAATCCCTGCCCCTTACCATGCCTCAGTTTCCCTGTTGGCAAATAGGGGCAACAATTCATGTCTCAGAGCAGAGACAGGGACTCAATGCAGACAAAATACTCAGCATGGGGCAGGGGATATAGAAGTTACTCAATAACTATTAGGGTAACTGGTATTACCTCTCGAGCGCCCAGTAACTACCCTGCCGTGCCTCTTAATAATCCATATCATGCTTAGAAGCAAGTCCTATGGCATCGCCACATAACAGATGGGGAAGTTGAGGCCACAGAGCAGCAGTGACTTGTTAGGTCACACAGAAGCAGTTGGGGGGAGGGTAGGCAGCCCTGGGCAGGGTTGAGGGACAGGGAGGGGAGTTGGCCCCAGCTGAGGTTGCTGGCCCTGACCCCACAGGCCCACGCTGACAAGCAGAGCCACATCGTGTGGGCCCTCACTGGCCACGTGCAGCGACAGGGGCAGGAGATGGCAGCGCAGCAACACCGGCTACGACAGATCCAGGAGAGGTGAGGCTGGAGGGGGCTGGATGGGCAGGGCTGCCGGACAGGTGTGCTGGGCGACGGGATGGGGGCCCCTCTGCCTTGGCTGAGCCTCATCTCCCTTCCAGACTCCACACGGCGGCGCTCCCGGCCTGAGCCTGCCTGGGCAGAACTGAGGACCGGTCATTCGCTGCGGGATGTGGCCATGCCCCACGCGGCCCCTAAACAAGGAGGAGCTGCCCGTGCTTGGGGTCGGCCAGGGTGCTGGCTGGGGCCTGCTCCTGGCCACAGAGGAGAGACGGAAGCAGGCGGGGCCACGGGCAGAGGACACGGCCCCCGTTGAGGAGGGGTGGAGGCAGGACACAGGACACTTCATGCGTACACACCCCTACATTAAAGCGGAGTAATGAGATCTCACTCCGGGTGTCTGCGTGTGTCTGGGAGAAAGGGTACCTCGCCTTGCGTGATGCATGAATACCGCCCCCTCCCCGCTCCATTCGAGTGCCCAGCTGGGCCTGAGGGGCCGTACCTGTAGCTGGTGTGAGGGGCATAGACCTCACGGGCAGGGAACTCCAGGATCTCCTTGGTGGGCCGGCCCCTGGGGTCTGGGTAGGGCTTGACATGAAGCAGCTCCGGGGAGAGGCAGAAGTGTGGGTTCTCAGGGGCGGGGGAAATGTCGATCTTGAGCTGGGCTGAGGAGAGAGGCGAGGGTTGCACCTGCCTGGGAGCTTCCCACTTCAGCCCCACCCTCTCTGGGCTGCAGGGTCAGGGCTCTGACTTTTCCATAATGCCCTCTAGTGGCTGTCCCTCCGGTGCTAAGGCCAGAAGTCACCTTCAACTGCTGTATCTTGCCCCCACATTTGATCAGCTCTACCCTCCGGACCCATGTCCCCACTGCTACCATGTCCCCCATTTGACCCACGATCTGTCACATTGTATTTCTTGTCTATGACTCCCATCCCGCCCCTGACATCAGGGATTTGTGTCAGGGTCACCACTGGGTCCCCAGGGCCCGGCACAGCAGGTACTCAGTGTAGGTCTGCTGAGTGACTGCATGAAGTGTCAGCTCTTATTTACAAGATGCACCACGCACCAGTCACTGGCCGCAGGCGCCGCAGGAGAGAAGACGGGCGCCGCATGTCAGCCAGGAACTTGAAGAGGTCCTCATCACTGAGCCGCTCGGCCTCCTGCACGGGACATGCCCATGTAAACTGGGTCCCGGAGGCCCGTGCGCCCGCAGTGGGGCAACAGGGGTTGTCCCTGGGAAACCCTCCCCCAGCCCCACGGCCTCGACACCTGCTTAAAGAAGTTGGTGACGGTTAGCGTGGCTGGGCGGAATCCAGAGAAGCTGCAGGTGTCATCCCCACTACTTGTCCGATCCTGGGGCCCGCGACGGCGGCGGTCAGTCCAGGCAGGTCGGCGCTCTAGGGGAGGCAGTGACGGCGATGGAGGGGGCAGAGGTGAAAGGAAGGCGGCGAGGGCCCCGGCACGAGGAGACTCAACCTTGTACCCAGTCCGGCCAGCAGAGGGCGCCCCTTCCGCTCCCCGGTGGCCCCGCCCCTTCCCCTCTGGCCCCGCCCCCGGCCCGTCGGCCCCGCCTCCTCACCCCCCTCGGAGTCCGAGGAGTCGCGGTCGGGCTGCCCAGCGCTGCTCACGATGTTGGCCAGGTGCACCGCCGTCCAGGCGAAGGGCATGCGGTAGCGGCCCAGGCGGGTGCAGAACTGCTCGGCCGCCAGGCGCAGCTTCTCCAGCTTCTCTTTGTTCTGTGGGGACACCCCCCCCACACACATGCCCCACCCGCTCAGTGCCCCAGGCCTACTGAATCCAGGACCTGCCCTGCCCCGGGACCCCTTCACCACCCCGCGCAGCCTCCACCTGCTTACCTTGGCCGTGTCCACCTCCTTCATCACCATGTAGGGCTCGCAGCACTCGCTGATGTCCCCTTGCTGCAACACTTTCTCCAGCTGAGGGGCAGGCGGGGCCAGTGAGGTGCAGCCTGGGACCCCAAGTTCCCACCGCATTCCCAATCGTCTGGCCCCCTCCTGGGCCCTCAGCCACTCACTCCATCCAACTAAGGCTCTCCCTCCAACACCTCCCATGGTTCCCACTGTCCTCGGGATTGAACACTAGCAGTTGGCTTGTCTGGCCGGCTGCCCCTTCCCCCACCCTTTGAACCCACTGCAAACCCGGGTCTCCATATTTCTCTACATTTATATTTTTGTTAGTATACACTGAGGCCACTCCAAGCAAGGCCAGACCCCTATCCTGACCACTTGGGGGCTGTGGGAGCCTAAACAGGTCCCCAACCCATTCTGTACCTCAGTTTCCTCATCTGTAAAATGGGGGCCATGGCAACCCCCATCTCCTGAGGCTGCTGTTATGTTAAAGGTAGGAATCCCCATATAGCCTGACTGACCATGAGCAGTGTCTGCCTAAAGGTGCTCAGTGTAATTAGCATAACCTATTTGAAATTTGGGGAAGAAAATTTGAGCCCATTTCTAAAAACAGAAAATCTCACACAAATGTGCCAACTAGGTCTTTCTTCCCCTAATAAACTGAAAAACTCTCAACTTAAAAAAAAGAATTCTAAATGTCCATTTGCATGTGCCCGGATGCTATTTCTCCCCAGGGTACCCAGTCATGGGGCTTGGCTTAGCCATCACCTCTCCATGGAAGCCCTCTGTGATTTCTCCCCACCTCGGTTGGGTCAGGAGCCTCCTCTGGGCTTGCCCAGCTGATTGTGCTTCCCTCACAACAGACTTGATCACCCTTCTTGGTGACATGTCCATCCTCTCCCATGAAAGCAGGGACCACACCTCTGGCGTTTACCATTATCACCCCCTGACCTAGCCCCAGCCAGCACCTTGATGACCAGGAAGATGTCAGGTGAGGGGTATGTCACGGAGAAGATGGCAGAGCGGGCCAGGGTGGAGATGGCAGGGTGGGTGCCATGGGCCCGCAGTAGCCCCTTCATGGAGTCCGAGTTCAGGTCAAAGTAGAAGTTTTCTGAGATCTGGGGACACGAAAGGCAGCTGAGCCACCACCTCCAGGAAGCCCACTGCCCTGCAACTAGGAAGGTTGGGGTAGGAAAGGGAAGAAAGGGATTCCTACCTTTTTCTTCTCCCGCACATCATACAGGGCCAAGATGCCAAAGATGGGTTCAATTTCGATCTCAAACCTACATGAATGGAGAACTCTGGCAGAGGCTGCCCTACCTAACACTCCCACCATCCACACATTCCTCTCCCTCTTGAGACCCAGCCCAGACTTGGTGCATCTTGGTGGTGGGGCTAATTTCCATTGGGCCACAAAGAATTGCTACTCAAGGGCTTGCAGGAAAAGCCTGTCCCATTTTGCAAAAGGTGAAACAGAGGCACTGAGACCCCACTCACCCCAGGTAACCCACACAGAGCCCTTTCCCTGAAACTATGGCTCTTGTTCAGTTGATATGGGGGAAGCTTTTGGCACAATACTCCCCCCCCCCCCAATTTTAAATTCTCAATCCCTGGGCCTCCCTCTCTCCCCTTCTGGGGTGTCCCCTCTCATCCTGGGCTGAGTCTCATCTTCACTCACCTCAAAGGTCCCTATAACCACCTCCCTGTCTTACTCTGCCTTCGTGACCCCCACCCATCACGTGAGTCCTAAGGAAGCATTTTAAAGCTTACAATTTGAGGCTCCCCAGTATGCTGGGAACAAAATCCAGCCCTGCCACCTCTTGGCCTGTTTTCCCTCTTCAGACATCTCCCAGCCTTTGGGTGTGCTATGTCCCCCCCTCCTAGAGAGCCCTGCACGGTCATCCCATGGTTACAGGCCTTGTACACAGTAGGTGGTCAATGAGTGTTTGTTGAATGACTAGATACTCCTAGAGCTGGTTCCCAACCCTAGTGCTAGGGGCAGGCAGCCCACCCGGGCCTCAGGCCAGACCAGGGCCTCCCTTTCCTGCCTCCATCCAGGCAGGAACTCAGGGTGGGGAGGGGCAGGGCTGGGCTCAGGTCCAAGGCCACATCCTGTTCAGCTCCATTCCCACGCACTTCTGGCAGCTCCCAGAGACCAATGTGGAAGGGGCCTTGGTCAGCTGGGAGCCAGCGCCCCCTCCAGCCTGGGTCCCAGCAAAGTGAGTGCCAGACTCTGGCCTCACACGGCTTGTGATCTCGGGTATGATGACTGCCACTCTGTGCCTCAGTTTCCCTCCCTGCACCTATGTCACAAGGTTGTGAAGATTAGCGGTAACACACACGAAGGGTTGAGAACAGAGCCTGGCATATAGCTAGTGCTTAAGGACTAGTGGCTTTGAAGAAGAAAAGGAAGTCTGACTTCCCACCTAAATAAAGTGCATAGATGGCCTCATGGGTCTTAGGGCTGCACGCAGTTGTGGCCTGGCTTGAGCAGCAAATGGCCAGTGTGTGCATACGTGCATGCTAACCAATGTGGAGCCTTGTACGTCTGGAGGGGCAAGTCAGCACACTCACTTCAGTGACAGACACTTGACCAGGATCCTCTGTCCAAAGTGTTCACGAGGTGGCTCGGGGCGGCTGCAGCGTTCCACAGCGTCATCCTACCAGGAACCAAGGAGGGCAGCTGGGACACATCCTCAAAGAAGGGCTTGGAATGCATGGCTTGAGACCAGCTTACCCTCAGCCTGACCTAAGTTTCTTGCAGTTCCTTGCCACTGTGCTTTTGCACATGCTATTCCCCCTACCTGGAAGGCCCTCTGTCTCCCTACCTTGTTCAGGTCTCAGCTGAGTCAGCACTTCCTCCAGAAAGCCTTCCCTGACTCCTGAGGCCTGAGCAGACAGCTTGTCCAGGTGTTCACAATGCCCTATTGCAAAGGGCCACATGGCTGGGACAGAGGGCCATGCGAAGGCCAACTACCGGCAACTCACCATGGCACCACTCGTTCTGGGTTGCAATCTCTTGGTAGGAGGATCTCTCCTCCACTACATTGTGAACACTGAGGGCAGGAACTGAATTTATCCTGCTCATGGCTATACCTCCAGGACTTACTATACAGCTTAGTCAAATAAATATGAAGGTATACAGTAGGAACCTACTAAAAGGTGGTTGGATAAACATAGATGAATACAGAAAACATCTGATTAATGCTGACTGGACATACAGAAGGATACATATTAGGCCCCCAATAACTACTGATTGAATAAACATAGGAGTATACAGTAAGCACTCAATAAATGGCTGAACGAAAACATAGGTGTAGGGACACCTGGGTGGCTCAGTGACTTAGGTGTCTGCCTTCGCCTCGGGGCGTGATCCCAGGATCTGGGATGGAGTCCCGCGTCGGGTTCCTTGTGGGGGGCCTGCTTCTCTCTCTGCCTTTCTCTCTCTCTCTCTCTCTGTGTCTCTCATGAATAAATAAATAAAATCTTAAAAAAAAAAATAGGTGTATACACTACTAGGTTCCTAATAAAAGTTGGTTGGGTCAGGATGTCTGACCGGCTCAGTCGGTAGAGCATGCAACTCTTGATCTCAGTCGGATGTTCAAGCCTTGTGTTCAGTGTAAGCATTGCTCAGACAAAAAAGTTGGTTGAGTAAACATCGGTACTCAAGACATATTAGTTGCTTCAATAATATCTGATTAAATAAAAGATTATACAATAGGTATATAATTCATATTGGTTGGATAGAGAAGTATATAATAAGTGACCAATAAACATTTGGTGGGTAAATAATAAGAGTATATATAAAGTAAAAGTCACTGAATAGGGACACTGGGTGGCTCAGCAGTTTAGTGTCTGCCTTTGGCTCAGGTCATGATCCCGGGGTACTGGGATCAAGTACCACATCAGGCTCCTGAAAGGTCTGCCTCTCTCTCTATGTGTCTCATGAATCAATAAATAAAATAAAATCTTAAAAAAATACATGCTATAGGGGGATTCCTAGGTGGCTCAGCGGTTTAGCACCTGCCTTTGGCCCAGGACATGATCCTGGAGTCCCTGGGATCGAGTCCCACATCGGGTTTCCTGCATGGAGCCTGCTTCTCCCTCTGCCTGTGTCTCTGCCTCTCTCTCTCTATGTCTATCACGAATAAATTTTTTTAAAAATCTTTAAAAAAAAAATACATGCTATACACTGGGTGCCCAATAAGTGTTACTTAGATAAATATGGCATATATAGAAGGTGCTCAGTAAATATCAGTTGATTCAATTCTGTTTGATTAAGAAGAATAAAGATGACTATAGGAGTATATAGTAGGTATCCAATAAATGCTGTTTGGATAAATATAAGGGCAAGTAGTAGACATCCAATAAAAGGAATTGAATAAAAAAAAAAAACAGGGTGTACGGGGGCGCCTGGGTGGTTCAGTTGGTTGAGCCTCTGACTCCTGATCTCGGCTCAGGTCATGATCTCAGGGTGATGGGATGGAGCCCCTCATGTGGGGGGAGGTCCGTGCTCAGCAGGGAGTCTGCTGAGATTCTCTCCCCCTCTCCCTCTGCTTCTGCCCCTTCTCTCTATGTGCACCAACTCGAGCTCTCTCTTTCTCTCTCTCAAATAAATATTTTTAAAAACCCCAAAGAAACCAAAAACAAAAAAACCTGGGGGGTGTACACGAGGTACCCAGCAAACGTTGGAGGGAGAACACAGAGTGTCAGCTGCGTGGGCATCGGCCTCAGAGCCTGTGTGACCCACCTCATCAGGTGCCGGGTAGAGGGCCAGCAGGGCGCGGGGCCGGTGCTGCCGCCGCAGGGCCTCATTCCGCCGGTCCCCATCCTCAGGGGCTGTGCGCTCCAGCAATGAGGGCAGCAAGGAGTCAGCTGCCAAGTTCCTCAGGTCAAAGATGCCAGAGGCGCCGCTGCTTCGTGGGGTGTCATCTGGGGAGCCCGAGGAGTGCCGGGGGTCGTCCTGCCAGTGGAGAATGCACAGGCACTCAGCACCGGCTGGATCCACCTTCAGTCCCATTAAGTGGGACTGTCCTCATGCCCAATTTATAGATGGAAAGCTGAGGGGTGGGGTCACCCCTATGAGGGTCACTGTGAGGCTTTGCTGAGCCTCTTTCTAGAACCTTCAGCCTGGGAGGGGGGCGACACTCCTTTACCATGGTTGGCTACTCCTGAGCGGCCCCAGGGATTGGTGCCAGGGTAAGGACACATGTAGGCTGGGCCAGGAGAGCCTTCCATGGGGTTTTGCTCACTGTCACCAGGGGAGGGAAGGTTCTTCCCAAGGGGACTGTCACTGGCTCAGGGCCGCCTGACCTCCCCAACTCAGGTATGGTCAGAGGCAGACTACCCTGGTCCAAATCCCCACTCAGCTCTGTGACCCTGTCCCGGAACCCAACTTAAAGGGCGTCAGGATCCTCCTCTACATCTCAAAATTGATTTTGAGAAGTGATTGCAATAATTCTTGGTAGGGTTATCGTGAGCATAAAGTAGGAGCCTGATGAATACCGGTTGACAAAATGTAGGCTCGAGACCCAGGGGGCTAGGGAAGCTCCTCTAATCACCTTGCTGTGCCTCAGTTTCTGTATCTGCAAAACGGATGGTGCCCTGCCTTACAGGATGAAAGACGAAGACAAGTCTAAAGCCCTTAGTATACACTGAGCACTTAATAGATGTTTATACTCATTACCCTTAACTTTTAACGCACAGGGCTGACACATTTCCTGTTGGATTCAAGGCTGTTTGGGTCACTTCCCGTCACGTGTGACCGAGAGCTGAGGCCAGAGCCTACACACACCCCTATAGTGACTGGTGCCCGGGGCTCCCTCACCGAGTCCTCTGGGCCGGACCTCTCATCCCCAGAAACATCCTGCTCAAAGATCTGCCGGGTGAGGCCCTTCTGCCGCTCTCGCTGCGTCTCCGTGGTGATGGGGCTGTACGCCGCACTCAGATGCTGGTACCTAGGGGGAGGCAGGGTTGGGTGGGTAGCAGGGATGAGGGCACACCCCGCAAGGCCCCTGGGATGCCTACAAGGCCATCCACCCTCCCTGTGATACACCAGACAAGACCCACCCCAGAGAAGTCCAGCTGCCCTTGCAGGGACAGTGGGCAGATAAACAGGAGGACCGGCCCAGTGGGCTCTTCTGGGCTCAGACTTGGCCTCTTGCCCTCTGCCCTGAGCTGCCCCCAGGGCCAGACCCACCTCCTGTGGGCGATGATCCAATCCTCTGTGTACATCTCCACTGCGGCCCTCACCTGGGCATCCAGCTTTCTGCACAAAATAGAAAGAGGATAGGGACGCCAACGTGGCTCAATGGTTGAGGTCTGCCTTCGGCTCAGGGCGTGATCCCAAAATCCGGGGATTGAGTCCCACATCGGGCTCCCCACAGGGAGCCTGCTTCTCCCTCTGCCTGTGTCTCTGCCTCTGTCTCTCATAAATAAATAAATAAATAAATAAATAAATAAATAAATAAATAAATAAATAAATAAAATCTTAAAGAAAAAAAATAGAATGAGGGTAAACAGAGGCAGGGCAGAGTGGGGCCTGCTCTTCTCCCCATTTTGGAGACGTGGAGATGGAAGTTCAGAGAGGGTAGGTAACTTGCCTAAGGTCACACAGCCAAGCCAGCAGTTGAACTTGGGGCTGTTGGAACTTGATGAAAGGTGGGTGCTGATGAGGGGCACGGAGGCAGGCTGGAGTTACAGACATGGGGTGGGGGGTGCGTGTGGCTGAACCTACCCATCCTCAGGGATCCCGGGCTCTGTGGTCCGGGATTCCCGGGGCTGTAGCAGGAGCTCCAGGTCATCAACGGGAAACTCAGCCAGGTCCCGGAGGGGCCCGGGCTCAGCGTCTGGTGGCCGGCTCAGGAGCACATCTTCGAAGTCCAAGGGCTCAACGACCTCAGTCAGTGGGACCTAGGTTGGAGCAAAGTGCCTGTGGCCCCTGCCCTGGGGGCTGAGAGCCAGGGGTGAGTGCTGTGCTTGGGCCCGAGTAAGAGGGCAGAGGGCGGTGGGAGCCATGGAGAGTGTGGGAGCTGCGAGGAGCCAGGCAGGACAGTGACCTCAGACTCTCCACCCCATCCCAGCAGGGCCTGGCCCGCCCCTTTCCAGGCCGGAAATCACACCCTGTGCCTGGAGAGGCAGGGTTATGCTGGAAGGAAAGGCATGTTGGCTGCAGCAAAGAAAGACAATTCCTCAGGCCCCACTCCCTCTCAGCTGCAGCTGAAAGTACCTCCCATCCCCCCCCACATCTGGGTGGTCCCAGCAGCGGGGAGGTGGGGTGACATCAGGCGGACCACCCACGGGGCTGCTGTTGCCCCCGCAGCCCCTCAGCAGCTGCAGAGAGGGGGCTGCCCTCCCCACTCGCAGGGAAAGAGGAATGGGGACGGTCCCACCCAGGATGGGGCACTAGTGGGAGGGGTGTGTAGGACCAAGCCCGGGCAGAGGGGAACCCCACGTCTGGGAGAGAGCAGGGTCCTGGAGGGGGCACCTCCCGAGCACGTACCCCCAGGGAGGTGCTGCTGCGTCGGCTGGAGTGGGGAGAGCCACTGCGTTCCCGGGACACCTGCTTCCGCACCTCGGCAGCCACCGTCCTGTTCAGGCAGGGAAGGGGCCACTGAGGACATGAAAACTTGGGCCATGGGGCCCTGGGAACTCCACTTCAGGCCAATAAATTCATTCTCTGAGCAGAAAATCTAGGCTGTGGACGGGAAAAACCCAGGCCACGGACCAGGAGAACCGAGGCTTCAGAATCCACAGCCCTAGGGACCCCAGGGCTGGGGCTGATAGAGGCTCCGGGACCCCCCAAGGTGGACGCGGGGCCCTTCCAACCGCTCACCAAGCACAGATGGAAGGATTTGCTCCCGGCAAGGCATGAGGGTCACAGACCCTTCATTGTCCCTGGTGCCCACCACAGTGGGTCTGAGTCCTGGCTGGCCAGCCCCCTCCCTGGTCCCTGGCCTCAGCCTCCTCGTCTGGGGGACCTCCACCCCCCTGCCTCCCTTCCAGAATGTGTGCCCTGCCCCATCCTTGCTATGGGGCTTTGGACGAGTTACTGCTGCCTCTGAGCCTCAGTTTACCCCTCTGTACTTGAAGTGACCTCACAAGGCTGCTGTGCGGAGCCGAGCACAGGGGCCTTGGCATTCAGGGGGTGCTCTGTACCTCATTCTCAGGGGGTCAGAGGCCAGGCTGAGTGTGTGTTAAGAGACCAGCGTGACTCATAGAGCACATCTAGAAACCAAGATCTGTGTGTGGCCTTCCTGGGCCACTTGCACCCGTGCCGGGCAGGAGGAGGGTGATGGGGCAAGACCCACAGAAGAGGGGGCCAGCACAGGAATCTGGGACTTGGCACCCCCAGGCACTCAATTCCTTTAGCTGAGCTTGGAAGGAGGGGAAGGAGAGAGAGACACAAGTCACCTGGGGAAGGGGATTCTGGGCAAAAGGTACAGCAGGTGCAAAGACCCTATAGTTGGGTGCTGTGCTCCAAGCATGGAAACTCCTGCTCCCCAGTCTCTACGAAGTCAGGAATAGAGCTGTGTGGTGCCCACAGAGGCCCCAGCACCAGCCCCGCACACAGTAGGTACCCAATAAATTTTTCTTGATGGACTGAATCCCTCCCAACTTCCCTCCTGGTCCAATTTACCTAAATCCACTGTGTGTCAGTTCTAAGAGAAGCCCCGGACATTTTAGCTGTGTGGCTTTGGGCAGGTGGGATACCCTTTCTGGGCCCCAATCCCTCTTAAAATTGAGAAGGCAAGGGCAGCCCAGGTGGCTCAGCGGTTTAGCGCCAACTTCACCCCAGAGTGTGATCCTGGAGTCCCGGGATCGAGTCCCACATCAGGCTCCCTGCATGGAGCCTGTTTCTCCCTCTGCCTGTGTCTCTGCCTCTCTCTCTCTCTCGAATAAATAAATAAAATCTTTTTTAAAAAATTTGAGAAGGCAACTGCCTTGATGTTTGGGCTTCACTCCCTTCCCTTTTCCACTTTCCTGTCTGCTTGGAAGTTTTCACAATAAAAAGTTGTACCTCCCCCCACAAAAAAAGGTACTATGCTGACTGCAAATCTCGTGGCCCATGGGCCGCTGACGAGATGGACGTGTGTGGTGGGTCCAGGGAAGACAGGTGAGGGTGGGGAAGGCTGGGGCCAACGGGGGTCATCTGGAAGCCTCTGATTTCCAATCTGTGTTGGTCAAACAAAACTTGACCATGACCCTGATCCAACCTGGGGCCTCACCCCTCTGCCTCTGGACTCTCTGTCAATGGTCCCAGAACTCTGCTTCTATTTTTAGGGGCATAGCGGGGAGGTGATGGAGGATGTTCTAGGAAATTCAAAGGGTGTTCAAACGAGGTATTTGTCCTCAAATCCCCAAAGTTGGGGCCGCCTCTTCCAGAAGCCTGGGCACACAGGGTCTCAGGGGATGATTTATGAGGCATGCCGGGACAGGGCACAGCCATCCATGTCCTGGTCCCAGCTGTTCCGCAGCTGCTGCCCCAGAGAAGGGAGAGGGGTGGAGGGAGGGCCGGGACTCTCACTTCATTTTGTCTTTGGCCTTGGAGAGATGTCCCCAGAGTGGGCAAAGGCCAGGTCCTCAGCACTGTGGCCATGGGAGTCACTTTCCTGTGTCACAGGGCTCTGCACGTGGACCTAGGCAAGCACAGATGAGTGACATCCCCTCTCTAGACCTCTGGGCTCAATACAGTACCCACAGCTTATTGAACTGCTCCGAGTATAAGGCTTGGTGCACAGTAAGTGCTCAATTAAGGCTTGCTGTCACTATGTTGGCCTAAAAGGATCCTGGGAAACTGGAATGTTTGGCTCTCCTTTTTATGGCAAAGGGGAGAGAGGCTCAGAGAGGGTCATGAGGAATCCAGGGTCACGGAGCCCAGAATCAAACCCCTGTGGGCCAGGAGTGAAAGTCTGTGCCCTCCAGCACCGGGTATTTCACATTGCGCATGATGGGGAGTGGGGCTCCAGAACCTGCCTCTTCCATGTCCACGCTCACCCCCCTTATGGGAGTCCCATCCAATCTCCAGGTTTCAGAACCACATAAATAGGAACCCTTGGGTCCACTCTGTGGGACACCTGCCTCCCTCGCACGACTGCAGGCAATGAAGCATGACCAGAACCTGCCCTCGCACCACCTGCCCTGTCTCACTAAGGGCAGCCTTGCCCTCAGGGGTGCTCAGGACCCACACCTGGGAGTCATCCCCAGCTCCTCTTTCTCATACCTGCATCTGATCTGCTTCAGACACCCCCACGGAGCACATTTTTTAAAAGGAGGCAAAATGTTGAGCTGAATATACTAGTTTTCCTCTGAAAGGGAATCTCAGGATTGCAACGAGAGAAACTGCAAAGATCAGGTGGGGAGTTATAGCTACTGGTGAGACAAATCCTCCTAAGGTGAGAATCAGCAATCGTACGTGACACCATGGGGACACCGAGAGAGGAAAGATAAAGCAGTGGCATCAGTGGGAATTCTGTGAGACTGTGGACCTCACCCCAGGGCTGGTCGGATTAACAGAAGTCCACTCTCACAGGGGAGGAGGACCATAAAACCAGAAATGAGAATGGCATAAGTCTCTGATGCTGTGTGCTCCCACTTGGGTGAAAAATAAGGGAAGAATATGAATCCATATAAAACCACAAAGAGATTCCCCATTATATATCATTCCAGCCCTCTTGGACTGTCAAAACTTTTTTTTTTTATTTCAAAGAGAGAGAGATCAAGTGAAAGAGAGAGCACGAGTAGTGGGGAGATGCAGAGGGAGAAAGAGAAGCATGTCCCCCACTGAGCGGGGAGCCCAACATGGGGCTTGAACCCAGGACCCTGAGCGGAAGGCAGACCTTTAACCGACTGAGCCACCCAGGTGCCCCCGGCACAACATTCTAAAGATAAATAATCTGCCTGCCAGGGAGGATGTGAAGCGATAGCAACTCTCATCTGCTGCTGGGGGAACCCCTTTGGACAATCGTCTGTAATGTTCAGGCAAAGTTAAAGATAAGCCCATCCAGCAATTCCACTTAGAGGCGCAGATACTCAGGAGGAAAGACACGGCTGAGAATGTTCACTGCAGCCCTGGTCATGACAACCCCAAAATGAAAAGACGCACACGTTCCTTGGCCAAAGTTGGAGTGTGCCGACGGGAGGAATAGTATGCAGCAACAAAAAAGGATGCGCAGACCGCAGGCAATGGCACAGGTGAGCCCTTCTCCTGACATGTTGGATGAGAGACTGGGCACACAGGCCTTGACATCACACATGACTCCACTGATAAGACGTTCTAAATGGGCAAAAGTAGCCCATGGCGCCGAGGAAGCCAGCTCGGCTGGAGAAACCATCACGCAAGTGAGGAAGGGATGGGAGCCACCCTCAGCATGGCAGTTCCCTGAGGGACAGAACTAGGTGCAGGATCAAGAGGGGCGGCTGGGTCAGGTGGCCCTGGAGATAGAGACTTTGTCTTGACCCAAGAGACTTTTTCCTTGCCATTTGTTGTTTTGTTGTTGTTGTTGGATTTCTTTTTAAAAGCTTTTATTTATTTATCATATTTGTGTAAGATTTGAGAGAAAGAGAGAGAGAGAGAGAGAGCACGAGCAGGGGAAGCTGCAGAGGGAGAAGGAGAAGTAGGCTCCCTGCTGACCAGGGAGCCCAATGTAGGGCTCGATCCCAGGATCCCTAAGTAAGAAATGCCACCTGCCCCGCATCAGACAGCTGGGGGGTCGAATAAAAATGCTGCTACCAGACACGGGGAAGAATGGGGGATATATGAGGACAGCAAGAGACAAGGTTTCTGAGATTGTTCTGAACACTGAGGCCACCCCACCCCCATACACACCGGGCTCACCTCCCCAGAAGAGACATCCAACAGTGACCTAACCACTGTAGAGTCCAGCTTTCTACAGTTACACCTATGTCAACAGGCTCTGGCGACAATTAAACGAGTGGCATTCCCGATGGGGACCAGCATGCTGTAAACATATTATACACGCTGGCCATTATCACCATCCAGATTGGGTTTATTTTAAAGAGTACAAGTGAAAAAAAAAATGGACAAGTTCTACTGCACACAGTAATGTCTGTCCATGTTATTTATGAATAAGAGTTTGTAGTTTTTAAGCTGTCCCCCCAAAATGTTTTTTTTTTAAGAATCTGTTCATTAAGAAACTGGGGGACTGTTTAATATTTGGGTCAATATGGCATTGTGGCATGAATGACTAAATGATTGAAAAGATGAATACAGGCCTAGATCCAAGCATGTAGACACCTGGATGTCCACTAGGCTGCTCCGGAGGCCCTGGCAGGGGATGGCTGGGAGACTTGAGCCATTTGCTTGTGGTTCGCTGGGGCCCCAGGATCATTCTCTGCTCTTCTTACCCTGGGCTCTGTAGTTATCCGTTCCCCAGGGCAGGACCCAAGATCTCTCTTTTTTTTTTACTGGAGTGGAAGCCAGGGCCCAGGGACACAGAGACTGTGTCAAAGAAAAGATGCCAAAGGTCCAAGACAGAGAGAGACCAATCGGGGGACATAAAGATAACAGAACATAAAAAGTGCCTGGCCACAATGCTCCAGACACATGGTCACATCCCCTATGTTCAGAACTCTTCATGGCTCCCACCTCACTCAGGTTACAAGTTAAAGTCCTCCGCACAACCCACAAGACCCCGCACCATCTGCTCCAGACTGGCCGGCCTCCTCAGATCATCTGTAAATACACTCTGCCTGCTTCTGCCTCAGGGCCTTTGCACTTGCCTTTCCCTGTGTTTGGATTGCTTTTTCCCCCCATACGACATGGATGCCTCCCTCACCTCCTTCAAAACTTTGCTCAAGTGTCACCTTATTATCTGGGCTTTCCTGATCTGTCTCCTGTATCTATAATGGTCCCCATCCTCGCCACCTCCTTTCCGGCCCTTGAGCATTGGCGCTTATCATTAATATATAATCTACTTTAGTGTGCTACTCCTCTGTCCACCCCTTTGTATCTGCCCCCAAGGGTGGGATCTTTTCTTGTGTCTCCACCAGGCCAGCTCTGGACCCACGGGTGCTCTTTCACTTGAGCCTGGCCAGCACAGGTGCCCCGAGGAGAGGACCCCTGGGCAGACTCTGCCGGGCTAAGGAGGCAAAGAGGGGGAGAGGCTCTTCAGCCCTAGTGTGACCTCCACCTCCCAGGCTGAGTCTTACAATCTCCAGCGGCCACGGAAATGGATCCCCCAGCGCCTGGCGCCTGTCCCCTCCCCCGTCTGCCCACCAGCTGGTTGGGTCCCCAGCCCCCACTCGGTCCATTCAATCACCCGACCTTCTCCAGCGCGTCCGGCCGGTGCCGGGAGAGCCTGAAGCTGGGCTGGGGGCGGGGGGCCCGCCACAGCTGTCCCCTGCTCCCCAGACAGCTGGGCACGGGCCCCTGGCGAGGGGGGACCTTCCCGAGGGGCCTCCAGGGCCTCCTCCGAGGGCACCCTCCGCGTTCCCGCATCCGGCGCCCGGCGGGAGGGGGGTGGCACCGGCCCTTCCCGCTCGCACGCCCCGGGCTCGGGGCCCCGGGAAGGACCCGGAGATGCAGTGCGACGCGGGGCGCTCCGGGCACCCGCTCCCCCGGCGCCGCCTCCTCCAGGAAGGCCCCCGGACACGCCCCCGCGCGTCCCCCCGGCGCCCGGGGCGGACTTCGGCTCCGCCGCCATCGCACCCGCCGCCCCGCCGCGCCCCCGCCCCCGCCCCCCGCCCCCCGCCCCCCGACCCCCGCCGGAGGAAGCGGCCGCCCCGCGCGGGCGAGGGGGCTGGAGTGCGGGGCGCCGGGGGGTGGGGGGCCGGGCCGCCCCGGGGCGGGGCCCGGACACGTGGGGCGCGGGAGGGGCCCGGAGCCGCGCTACCTGTTGATCTTGTGCGCGAAGGCGCGGCGCTCGGCGGCCGCCATGGAGCCGCGCGCGTCCCCCCGCCGCCGCCGCGCGCACCGTCCCCGCCGTGGTCGCCGCCGCCGCCGCCTCCCGGCTCTGGGCCGCCCGGGCTGGGCGGGGCCGGGGCGGGGGCCGGGGCCGGAGGCGGGGCCCTTCCGGGTGTGCGGGGCGGCTCCGTGCTGCCCCTGCCGGCCGGAGGGGCGCGGGGGCCCCGGGCTGCCTCCGCGCCCCTGGGGTGAGGGGGGGAAACTGAGGCTCCGGAGGGGGGCCGGGGAGGGGAGCCGGGGAAACTGAGGCTCCGGAGGGGCCAGGGGAGGGGGGCCGGGGAAACTGAGGCTCCGGAGGGGAGAGGGGAGGGGGGCCGGGGAAACTGAGGCTCCGGAGGGGGCAGGGGAGGGGAGGCGCCAGGACCGAGGCCGGGGGTGTCAGACTCCGGGGGATGCTCCTTCTGCCCTCTGATTAACCCCCGCAATCATCCGTAATAAGTATAATCTCGAGCGTTTATGAAGCATGGCCCTGCAATTCACAGGTGCAGAAGGAACCATCGTTTCCCCATTTTACAGATGGGTGGACTGAGGCACAGAGGTGATCAGACGCTTGCCCAGGCCTGCGTGATCACGGGGGTCTCCGAGGCTACTGGGGATGTGCCCCAGTCCAGGAGGAGGGAAGCAAAGGGGTCCAGCTGGGCTGGAGATGCTTGAGTGCCTCCACTGGAGAAAGTGGGGATGTCTTGGTTTACTTGTGGTCTCAAATCTCTCCCCAGTGGCCCCCCCTCTCCCAGCTCCCGGGCAGCAGTCTAGAGAATTCTCCAGCCCCCACTCCTGTTCTGGATGTGCCAACCCCTTGCTCACCCCTAAGCCTTTGCATGGGCAGGTTCCTCCTCCTGATGGCCCTTCCAGCCCTGGTCAGAAAATGTCCTAGGCAGAATCGGGGGCTGAATAATAGGACGGCCCGGCTCTTCCTTAGGGCTTTTTTTTTTTTTTTTTTTAAGATTTTATTTATTTATTCATGAGAGACACAGAGAGAGAGAGGTAAAGGGAGAAGCAGGCTCTCCCTCTTGGGAGCCGGATTCGGGACTCGATCCCAGAGCTCCGGGATCAGGCCCTGAGCCGAAGGCAGATGCTCAACCACTGAGTCACCCAGGCGTCCCTTCCTTAGGGCTTTTGCATGTGCTGCTCCTTTTCCCACATATGGATGTTAGCATTATCCTCCCTTTTACATGTGAGGAAACTGAGCCCCAGAGAAGCAGAGGAACTTGCCCCAACTAGGCAAAGTGGAGCAGTGTCAGATGCTGAGCCCAGCGGAGGGAGGCTTGGATTTCGGGGAAACCCTTAACCCTGCCACTCAGCCCCAAGCTCTTAAGGGCACAGCAGGGCTGTTCCCAGCCTGGCAGGTGACATGTGTATCTGTCTGTAGCCCACACACTGGCACTCGCCTGAGTGGTCCAGCCACTTTGACCTGGGAGTCTCCAGGTGTAACCCCGCCCATCACTGTGCTGTGCCTCACCCCATGTCACCCTCACCCCAACCAGCAGCCTCCTGGGCTAAAGTCCCTGCCTCGCCTTTGGGCTTCTGAGAGCCAGGCTGGGCAAGAAACATGGAGATAAGCAAAGATCGGTGGGTTTCTCCCCTCTGCTCTGCCTCCTTCCAGCCCAGACACCTTCAGACCTGGTCTCCTGGCTCCTGCCCTCAGCCCTCTCAGTTTGTTTTCCCTCCAGTGTCCAGAAAGAGACGGGGAACACCTGAATCAGGTCACATCCCTCCTCTGCTTAAAATCCTCCACGGCTCCCACCTCATTCAGGGTAAAAGCCAAAGTCCTCACCTGGGGCCCACGAGGTGCTGCATGATCTGCCCTGGTCACCTCCCCCCCACCCCCCTCCAGCTGCCCACCTCCTCTGAACACTAGAGCGCAGCTCCCTTTTCGCACATGCTGTTACCCTTCCCACATGTGGGTGCCATCACCACCCCACTTTGACAAGGAGGCCCAGAGAGGCAGGGTGAAATCAGGCAAGTGGGCATCAGATCTGTGATTCCAGACCTGTTACGGGGGGGAGCCCGACCCAGAAAGCTTTGTTTCTAAATACCAACAGAGTCCAAGTCCAGGCCAGGCTGTGGGACTCAAGGTCAATCTCTCAACCTCTCTGAGTCTCCATTTCCTCATCTCCTCCACTGAGGACTTGTGGTCAAGTGGCAGCCCAGACACCGGGGGCAGCAAGGTCCAGGCCTTCACGGGATCTGCCTCCGTCCAGGAGCCTGCTGGGGGCTATGAGCCCAGTGACTCTGAGCTCTGTCTGGGTAGAAAGGCTGTTTCAAAGATCCTTCCAAGTAAAGGCCCTGCCCCAGCTGCCTGGAGCCTGCTACCGGCCCAGTGCCTACCAGACCTGATCAGTGGGGCAGTTCCTCTGCAGGGCACGCCAGGCCTGACTCAGCCAGGCGGGGCGAGGGTGATCCTGGCAGCTGCTCAAACAGAGGCCAAGCTTGGCGGGGGACTTTGGCCTCCTCTGGCTGCAGTGAGGAACACATGTAGGGTATGGGGACAGTGCCTGTGTACCAGGGAGGAGGGACTGCCCCAGCCCCGGTGGAAGCTGGCTGGGCTGGCTGCGAGTGGGGCTAAAGAGATGACCAGGGGCTGAACCTCTCTCCGTGTGAGTGATGGAGTGGCCCCAAAGATCATCTGTCTTTGCACCAATGCCCCCTGCTGTTCCCACCCCCTGGAATGCTGTTCCATTCACTCCTCTCTGTTTGACCCCTTCTCCATCCCTTAAATCTCAGCTGGGGCATCTCTGCCGCCTACAGCTACCTGTGCTGTAGGTACATTACAACCGTAATCACACTGGGTCTAAGCGACCAGTAATCCATCTCCAAGGGGTCCCCAGCACCTAGCACAGGGCTGGCACTCCACAAATATCTATTTCTGGCCTTTCTCTCCTCCATTCCCCTGAGCTGCTGCTCAGTCCTTGTTCTAGGACCTCACCATCTGAATCCATGCAGCATTACAGTGTCCTTTCCTATCTTTCTTTGTGGGGGCAGCTCCCTCCGGACCTTGGCACAGGCCATCCCCTTGGCCTGGAACACTGGTTCCCCTGCTCTTTACCTGAACATACCTCTATTCATTCTTAGGTCTCATGCTTCTTGGAAGCCTTCCTTGACTGTCTCCCTCCCCTGCCCAAGCAGCTCAAGGGCTCCTCTAGGCCCTCCTGCCTCCAGCCTCCGAGGTTCCCCACTACAGCTGGGGTTGTAACTGCCTGGTTCCATGGTGTCCAACTCTCCCACTCAGATGCCAGCTCCATGAGCACAAGGAATTTTCTCTGCCTTGTTCATTGCTGTGTCCCCAGTGCCCCTCCTAGGGGTGTGCATATAGTAGGTGCTCAATGAGAGAATGAACGAGGCAGAGTGGTGCAGGAGTCCAGTGGTCAGGGAACCATGATACCTCACTGTCCCCTAGTGTGGTGGGAAAAGGCAACCTGATGGCAGGGGCATCAAAGTCTCAACTTCCCAAATGGAGTGAGGGGTGCTGGGGGCCGGTAGAGGAAAGCTGACTGTGGGCACCCACTGCCCCCTTGTGCCGATGGCAGAAATGGCAGGATCAGCCCGCTCAGGACACTTGCCCTGCCCTCAGCTCTACTAACCTACTACCAGGGAGCAGGGAACCCTCTTGCCACAAGGAGAGGTAGTGGAAGTGGGGGTAGTACGGAGGTAAGGCTAGGTGGTGGGAGCAGGATGCAAAGGCCATCTACTCAGCAGGCATCTCCTGAGCACCTGCTGTGTGCAGGCTCCAATTAAGCCCCTGGTGGGGGGTGGGGGTGAGGGGGATGTCTCATTACCCCAGGTCATCAACCTACAGGTGCAGGAAACTGAGGCTGCAAAAAGCAGCCACCCACCTCAAACCACACTTGTGAGTCGTAAAACTCGAACCTGGGTCTGTTGTGTTTAGGGAAATCTCTCCCCTAATCTCTTCAGATGATTTTGGCAACTTGGTGAATCACTTGAATGAATGAATGAATGAATGAATGAATGAATGAATGAATGAATGTCTTGAGGTAGGTGGTGAACTCAGAGCAGGAATGCCCAGAGGCAGGACTTAGAATCCAAAGAGGCCTGACTCCCAGTCCCTGCTTGGCCACAGCCAGGCTGGGTGACCTGGGGCCTCTCTGGCCGTTGGGCTCCTCATCTGTGAAATGGGATGTTACCCTCAGAGCTGGCCCTGTGGGGCTGCGGTGGGGAAGCGTGAAGTGCTGTCAGGAGAGCACACAGCCTGGAAGATGCTGCCTTGTCAGACTGTTTTTCCTGCTGCTTCCGGAGCTGGGAAGGAAGTTGGAAGCCGACTCAGGGGCTCCAGGCCTGCCTTTGGGAGTTAAAGTCATGAAGACAAAGGCTGGGCCCAGAGAGGCCAGAGGGGCAGGGGACAGTCTTCCTGTTTTTCTTTGAACAGATGGCCCAGCCGCCAGATGCTCGTCTGTCTGGATGCCCTTTCCATCATCCCTGGAAATCACTCCTGTCCCTGTCAATGACACCTTTATCAAGTTTGTTCACTTTCCAGGGGCCCTTACGGCATCCCAGCATCCGGGGGTTTTCACCGGGGTCCCCAGACGCCCAAGGGGTTTGCAAATGGAATTCAGGAGCTTTATGGACTTAGAAGGAAAAACTTGCATTGCTCACTCTCCCCCTGCTTCTGCTGATGACAGTCATTAGGGCTGCGCTGGGCCTTCCTACTTAATATGTTGAAAGATGCCCACATTGCATCACAATTAAAACAGATTTTGATAACTGTATCCCAATGCAATGGGTTTCTAATGGGTTTCCTTCACCATCCTACGTGTTTGATTTTATGAACTTACAAACTTCTGCTGATAAGGGCCCAGGGCACAAAAAAGGTGCCTCTGCAAATAAGAGACATTTTTCAGCATGCTTTTCTCCTGCTCAGAGCCTGCTGTGGCTCCCCACTGCCCCAGGAGGGAACCATGCTCCTCCCTGGGGCCTATAGACTCCCTCAGCTGCTCCATAAACCAGCCCTCTCTCCTTTCCCTTCCTTCATCCATTCATTTGCTCCAGCAGCATTTACTGAGTGCCTGCTGTATGCCAGGCACAGGGAACTTCTGGAAGGAGGTGATGTCAATGCTGGAGGTGATGTCAAGTAGCTATTGGCCAGGCTGAGTTAGGGAGAGAGGTAGTTTCAGGCAGAGGGACCAGCAAAGCAAACACCGAGGGGAGAAGTAGAATTCACCTGCGTGGAGGACATGGGGGAGAGGGTGGTGGGTCTCTAAGGCCTCCCAGCGGGAGCCCGGCATAGCCCTTAGGACAGTGGGGAGCCATGGAGGGGTGCAGATCTTCCTTGTTTCAGGAAGATCCAACTCTCATGTCCGTCACTGACAGAGATGCCCTTAGGTAAATATCAAATGGAGGACAAATCAGACGGATATTTCAAAATTATACAAACCTGTGAACCCAGCAAGTCCCTTTCTAGAAATCTAATCCTTATGTGGAAAATGCTGAGGACAGTCGTGACTAAACAGAGTCAACCTAACAACCAAGGTTGGAAATAACGATCCATATGGTGCTGGTCCCGCTGCCTGTGTGGAGTGGAATACTGTACTGCTGTGCCAAGCGTGAGACTCCTATTTCAACGAAAGAAACAATGAGGAGGGCATATATGCAGCGCATGGAATGGTCTGGAATGAGAAGCAAGGTGCAGATTGGGGTGTACAGAAAGCTGCCTTGGGTATCAAATATTAAGGGAAAATGTATATATCCGTATTTGCCTGGTTTTTCTAGATATTCTCTTCAAAAAAATTCCAAGAAACTGGTGAGGCTGGGGTAGAGGGCAGGAAAGACACTCTTTTTTAAATTAATAGACTGACTTTATTTATTTAGGGGGTAGGGGCAGAGGGAGAAGGGCAGAGAGAGAATCTGACACAGGCTCCACTCCCAGCGCAGAGCCCAACGCAGGGCTCGATCTCATAACCCTGAGATCATGACCTGAGCTGAAATCAAGAGTCAGATGCCCAACTGACTGAGCCACCCGGGCATCCCAATAGATTTTCTTTTTTTAAAGATTTTATTTCGTTTTTCATGAGAGACACAGACAGAGGCAGAGACATAGGCAGAGGGGAAAGCAGGCTTCTCACAGGGAGCCCGATGTGGGACTCGATCCAGGGACTCTGGGATCACACCCTGAGCCAAAGGCAGATGCTCAACTGCTGAGGCACCCAGGCGTCCCAATAGATTTTCTTTATAAAAGCAATTTCAGTTTGCAGAAAACTGAGCAGATAGTACAGAGAGTTCCCATATATTCTCCACGCCCCACCCAGTTTCCTCCATTATTATCTCACTCTAGTGAGGGACATTTTTATAACTGATAGGTCATCATTCACTGAAGTCTGGTAGTCCCCATTAGGGTACATCTTCTGTGTCATATGATCTGTGGGTCTGGACAAATACAGAATGACAGGACCCCTGGGTGGCTCAGCGGTTTAGCACCGCCTTTGGCTCAGGGCATGATCCTGGAGTCCTGGGATCGAGTCCCACGTCGGGCTCCCTGCATGGAGCCTGCGTCTCCCTCTGCCTGTGTCTCTGCCTCTCTCTGTGTGTCTCTCATGAATAAATAAATAAAACTTAAAAAATAAAATAAAATAAATAAAAATGAGAATTTATGGAGCACCTGGCCCTGCTCAGTTGGTGGAGTGTGCAACTCTTTATTTCAGCCCTATGTTGGTATAGAGACTGCTTAAAAATAAAATCTTTTAAAGAAACAATGAAATGAAAATGAAAATCTATGTTCACATAAAAACCTGTACACGATTATTTATAGAAGCTTTATTCATAATCACCAATAGCTGGAAACAACCCAATTGTCCTTCAATGGGCGAATGTGAAACAAACCGGAGCCCATGGGTACAATGGAATATTCTTCAGTAACAAAAAGGAACAAAGTATTGATACAGGCCACAAAGCTTTATGCTCAAATGCTTTATGCTGCAGTGAAAGGGGCCAGACTCGAAAGGCTACATATTGTATGATTCCATTTATAGAACATTCTCAGAAAGACAGGACTCCAGTGTGGGAGAGCAGATCAGTGTTGGGCTGGGGCTGGGGGGAGGGGCTGACACAAAGGGGCAGCGGGAGGGAGTTTAGGGGTGTTGTGCAGGCTTGAAGTCTACTAGCAGGACAGCTGAGGACGATGACGATCAGGACGGTCATGGGGGCTCCCAGGCACTGGGGGAGCCCTGAGGTCGTGTCCAACCCAGCCGGAGGGCCTCTCCGAGGAGCAGGCTCCCAAGCTGAGACCTAAAGATCAGGCCGGCGGCAGGCAGGTGAACAGCTTTCCAGGCAGTGGGAACAGCATGAGCAGAGGCCCAGAGGAGAGACATTCAGGAAATCGGGGCATCGATTTGGCTGGAGCACACATGGTATTTTTTGTTTGTTTTCTTGTTTTGATTTGTCCACTTTTGAGATGAAAACTGGAAACTCTGCAGTGGGTGGTGGGGTTGACCTGGGATCCCACCCAGGCAGCTCCAGCCTAGTCTGGGCCCCATGCTGTGAACGTAGCTGGCTTCATTCTCCCATTGGTCCGCCAAGCCCATTTTCCAGACCGAGAAACAGAAACCTAGAGAAGGTCACTTGATGTGACCTTGAGGACAACTTTTGGACAGGTTTAAGAACTCAGCCCAGGATCAGACAAGCCTGGGTATGATAAGCACTTAAAAAAGGTGAAGGATCAAGGAAGGCTCCCTGTGGAGGTGACGTGGAAGGCTGAGGGATGAACAGGAGCATGGTGGATGTGGACCTTGCCTTTGAAATCCTGGCAGACATGACTCCAATATCCAGATGACTTTGTTGGGGAGTTTTCTTAAGAGGCTGCACAGAACAGGGGAGAAGTGTCTAAAAATTAATGCCCTTGGGAGTAGCCTTCAGCCAACATGGTGGTGGATAGACACCCCAGCTCCCTTGCCCGAAGGTGGGATGACTGAGTGCCTGTCCTATGCTATGTCCCAGAGGCCTCCAGGGAGACTGGGACCCCAGTTGCCTGTGGGGCTAACCTGCCTTAAGCTACCTCCCTACTGGCTGCCTTCCTTTTGGGTCTCACTTCCTTCTACAGACTGACTTTTGTCGCCCCAAATTCGTATGTTGAAGCCTACTCACCAGTAACTCAGAATGGGACTGTATTTGGAGATAGGTTCCTTAAAGAGGTAATTAAGTTAAAACAAGGTCACATTAAGACAAAACCATCCCAGGGTACAGAAGATGGCATGGGTGCAGAGTCTCAGGCAACTGGGATTGAGGGACCAGCGCCAGCCGTGCAGAGGAGGCAGTGTCGTCTGCAGGCTCTATACTTCAGAGCCCCAGAAGCCACCACGTTTGCCCCAAAACCCACAAGGATCAGCTTCCGATGTGGGAGGGGAAATCCCACCACAGGAACCTCATCTGCGGTTTCAGGCCACAAAGTAAGGTCACAGCCCATTTCTTCACATCCACAAAGGAAATGGTTACTAGCTCAAGGCTGGGCGGCTCTGACCTCAGCCATCTGGGCTGAGCTGCAGGCGCTGGGTGCCTTGGGGAGTCTCCTCCTTCGTGGGTCTTTCTGATTTATTCCTGAAGATGGACAGCTGACTTTGGCTGTCTTCAGCCTGTAGCCTCTCCTCACCCCCAACTCGGAAGCAAAAAGCATTACCTTTTAAAAATAGCCTTACTGAGATATAATCCACATACCACCAATGCCCATTTAAGGTGTATCATTCGGGGACACCTGGGTGGCTCAGTGGTTGAGCGTCTGCCTTTAGTTCAGGTCGTGATCCCGGGGTCCTGGGATCGAGTCCCGCATCGGGCTTCCTGCATGGAGCCTGCTTCTCCCTCTGCCTATGTCTCTCTCTCTCTCTCTGTGTGTGTGTCTCTCATGAATAAATGAATAAAATCTTTAAAAAATAGAAAAATAAAGTGTAGCATTCAATGGTTTTTCAACTACTCACAGATGTGTGCAATTTTCGTCATGGTCAATTGGCAAATATTTTCCTCACCTTAAAAAGACATCCAGCAAGGGGGCACCTGGGTGGCTCAGTCACTTGGGCCTTTGCCTTGGGCTCAGGTCATGGTCTCAGGGTTCTGGGATTGAGCCCCATGTCAGGCTCCCTGCTCCACGATCCTGGGACCCTGGTTCTCCCTCTCCCTCTGCCTGCTGCTCCACCTACTTGTGCTCTCTCTTTGTCAAATAAATAAATAAAATCTTAAAAAAAAAAAAATACCCTGCACACATTAGCTGTCATTCCCCTACGCCCTGTCCCCTGAGCCCTAACCAACTCCTGACCCACGATTCTGGACTCGTGTATGATTAGAATCATGTGAGATCCCTGGGTGGTGCAGCGGTTTGGCGCCTGCCTTTGGCCCAGGGCGCGATCCTGGAGACCCGGGATCGAATCCCACGTTGGGCTCCGGGTGCATGGAGCCTGCTTCTCCCTCTACCTATGTCTGCCTCTCTCTCTGTGTGTGACTATCATAAATAAATAAAAATTAAAAAAAAAAAGAATCATGTAATAGGTGGTCTTCTATGTCTGACTCCTTTCACCTAGTCTAATGTTTTCAAAATTCTTCCTCATTGTACATGAGGAATGTACATCCTCTTCATGATGGAATGTTCCATCCTCTTCATCTAACACAGTTTGCTTATCTGTTCATCCGTGGAGGGACATTTTGGTTGTTTCCACTTTTTAAAAAAAGATATATTTATTTATTTGAGAGAGAGAGAGAGCCCAATGCAAGCTTGATCCCTAGACCCCAGGATCATGACATGAGCCAAAACCAAGTGTCGGACACTTAACCCACTGAACTACCCAGGCTGAGTTGTTAACCCACCCTGGGTTGTTTCCACCTTTTGATGGTTATGAATAACGCTGCTGTGAATATTCAGGTCTAGTATTTGTGTGGCTATACATTTCCATTTCTCTTGGGTGCATATCCAGATGGGTCCTATGGTAATTCTCTGCTTAACCCTTTGAGGAACTGCAGGACTGTTTTCCAAAGTGTAACAGTACATTCCTTCCAGCAGCAGATGAGAGATTTCAGCCACGCCCTCAAGTGAAATCACTTCTTGAGCCCATTTTGCAGAGAAGATTCAGGTAGCCTGAGGCCAAGCAATGAATCACGGTCCCAGAGCCAGTGAGAAGCAGAACCAGGGCAGGCGCCCAGATCTCCAGACTGCAAACACAAGGGTTTTCTCACCTCATGGACGCTCCAATAGTTGGTGGGTCTTTTTTGAGCTCCTACTGTGTACCAAGCACTGAACAAAGCAGACAGGAAAACTTAAGCAATTGTGAGGGTGGGGCATGTAGAGGAGGACCCAGGTTGTTTAAAATAATAAGTTATAAAGGTTAATGTAAAGTAGAAAAATCTGGAGGAATATGTGGGATTTACAGGGACTTTTTCTAGGCTGCAATCAATTTTTACAATGTTTGCATGTTTTTACACTAAGCATGGGTTGCTCTCCTTTTTTTTTTTTTTAAGATTTTATTGATTTATTCATGAGAGACACAGAGAGAGAGAGGCAGAGACACAGGCAGAGGGAGAAGCAGGCTCCATGTAGGGAGCCCGATGTGGGACTCGATCCTGGGACCCTGGGTCATGCCCTGAGCCACAGGCTCAACTGCTGAGCCACTCAGACGTCCCTGGAAGTCCCTGGCATTACTTTTCCTAATACTTTTTTAAAATTGTAGTAAAATATATATAATATAAAATTGGTTATTTTAACTAATTTTAAGTGTGCAGCCAGAGCGGTTAATTACAGTCACTATGCTGTGACACCATACCCCTATTTCCAAAATTTTTCATTGCCCCAAGTAGAAGTTCTGCACCCATTAAGCAAAAATTTCCCATTCTCTGTACAACCCAGCCAGCCCCGTGAACTTTATTCTACCTCTGTCTCTGTAAGCCTGCCTATTTTAGGTATTTCATATCAGTGACATCAAGGTACAGCCTACTTTTGTGATGAAAAATGGCCAGACTTCATTTTGTTTGGTTTTGTTTTTAAAATCTTTTTTTTTTTTTTTTTTTAGAGCGAGCAAGTGGGGGAGGGGCACAGAGAGAGAAAGAATCCCAAGCAGGCTCCATGCTCAGTAGCACAGAGACCTACGTGGGCCTCAATGCCTGGTCCCCGAGATCATGACCTGAGCCGAAATCGAGAGTTGGACACTTAACCGACTGAGCCACCCAGGCGCCCCTTATTTTGTTTTTTTAATAATAGAAGCTAGGCATTGGTGCCAACTTCTACATCTGTCCATATTAAACACATAAAGGTGTCAGGTGATGCCTCGAGGGATGAGGATGAAGGGTCAGAGGCCTCCCCGGGCAGACTCCAGAAGCCCAGCCCAAGAGGAGGAGACAACAATCCAGATGTAAGGCCAGACTTCCAAATGGGACAGCTTCAGGGTCAGAGTCCCCTTTAGCTCATGGACACCTGCGCACTTTCTGGCTCAAGGAATATGGGGTTCAGAGTGGCATCCACCGATGATGACCAAGTTGCTTTGTCAGATAGTGAGATCCCCGTCATCCCACGTTCTCAGAAAAAGAGCCAGCTCCAATATTGTCATTGTCTGTTTGCACATCTGGATCTCTCAAGAATCTCAGTTTGTGATGGGAGAGACAGAGACTGTTTTGTGTTGGGCAGCGGTTGGCATGCACTGGGCATGCAATGGATGCTCATTGGATGAAAAGTTGAATGACTTAGCATGATGCCACCCATCATGAAGAAGCTCTGACTTTGGACTCAGAAGACAGCCTTCAAACCTCACTAGCGTGGCCTGGAACACAAGGCTACCCCCTCCCGGCCTCCGGATTGTCAACTATAAAATGGGCAGAACAAGAGCATGTATCCCCAAAGGTGGAAGGGGAGATCCCCAACCATTTGTTAAACGTCGGCAGAGAGTAAGGACTCCAAGAAATGTACACACCAACTCTCAGATCTTTTAAGAGAGAACGACAGAAAAACAGTTGGCATGCAGCCTGCAGAGGGAATTCCAATGCTGGGTGGGATTGTTTTCCATGACCCCTGAGATCATGGCTAAGTTTCGGGCCAGAGCTGTTTTTTGTTTCTGCAAATTCTCTCTCACTCCTATGGTCAGAGAGGAGATCGTGGTTTCTGATATCCCCACCAGACTCAGCAAGGAGCATCCACGGAGACGATGAGAAAACCCTTCCAAGAATGCAGAGGTCCTAAAAAAAAAAAAAAAAAAAAAAAGAATGCAGAGGTTCTGGTGGAAGGCGGCACTGTCATTCAGCCTGGGCACCTGTCCTTGGGTCCCCCTGGGGTCTCCTTTTAAAATTGCAACATCCGGGGATCCCTGGTGGCGCAGCGGTTTAGCGCCTGCCTTTGGCCCAGGGCACAATCCTGGAGACCGGGGATCGAATCCCACGTCGGGCTCCCGGTGCATGGAGTCTGCTTCTCCCTCTGCCTATGTCTCTGCCTCTCTGTCTCTCTGTGACTATCGTAAATAAATAAAAAGTTAAAAAAAAAAAAAAATAAAATAAAATTGCAACATCCGGGATCCCTGGGTGGCGCAGTGGTTTGGCGCCTGCCTTTGGCCCGGGGCGCGATCCTGGAGACCCGGGATCGAATCCCACATCGGGCTCCCGGTGCATGGAGCCTGCTTCTCCCTCTGCCTGTGTCTCTGCCTCTCTCTCTCTCTCTCTCTGTGACTATCATAAATAAAATAAAAATAATAAATAAAATTGCAACATCCTTCCATTTTCTTAAAAACATTGGGATCCCTGGGTAGCGCAGCGGTTTAGCGCCTGCCTTTGCCCCAGGGCGCGATCCTGGAGACCTGGGATCGAATCCCACATCGGGCTCCCGGTGCTTGGAGCCTGCTTCTCCCTCTGGCTGTGTCTCTGCCTCTCTCTCTCTCTGTGACTATCATAAATAAATAAAAATAAAAAAAAAACATATATATATTTTTTTCCGGGCACCTGGGTGGTTCAGTGGTTGAGCATCTGCCTTTGGCTCAGGTCATGATCCCAGGGTCCTGGAATCGAGTCCCGCATCAGGCTCCCCACAGGGAGCCTGCTTCTCTCTCAGCCTCTTTGTCTCTTATGAATAAATAAATAAAACCTTTAAAAAATAAATAAAAATAATGAATTGCTTTAAAAAAAACTGTTTTTTTTCCCCTGGGGCACCTGGGTGGCAGTTGGTCAAGTGATTTTGGCTCAGGTCAAGTTGGTTTCAGCTCAGGTGCTGATCTCAGGGTGGTGGGATCAAGCCCCACATCCAGCTCTGCACTCAGTATGGACTCTGCTTAAGACTCTGTCTCTCTCCCTTCCTTCCTCTCTTTCAAATAAATAAATAAATCTTTAAAAAATACATTTTTTCCTGATTGCCAAAGGAATACATGCTCATTATAGACAACTTGAGAATGTTTTCAGAAAAAGCCACATAAGAACAAAAAATGTTGTTCAAAAGCTCACCAATGCTGGTGTTTTTATGGCTTTCATTCTGGTCATTGTTCCCTACAGAATAGATATCTGCTCTGCTTTTTCAGAATTGTGACTATTCTGAATACCCAACTTTGGAATCTGCTGTGTCCTCCTGGCAACATTGTTGGGATAGTTTTTCCACACCATTAATTTCCAAGGCTGTGATGGATTCCATATATTTTTTTTAAAGACTATTTATTTGAGAGATAGAGAGTGAGAGAAAACATGAGTGGGGGTAAGGGCAGAGGGAGAAGCAGACCCCCCTGAGCAGGGAACCCAATGCGGGGCTCGATCCAGGACCCCAAGATCATGACCTGAGCTGAAGGCAGACGCTTAAATGATGAAGCCACCAGATGCCCTTGGATTCTGTATTTTGAAATAAGAAAGACTATGCATACACTCGTGGGTAGAGAGCTGAACGACTCTCCTGCAACCACCAAAACATCTATGTAGTGATTAAGACTGAGATGGTGGGATCAAAGTCTGATTCTCACCACTTTCTATCTGTGACATTGACCGGGTGGTTTAACTTTCACACCTCAGTTTATCCATCTGTAAAATGGGGACTTATTATTTCATTTATCTCAAAACAACCTGGGGCCCCCTAGTGAATAAATAGCAGACAAGAGATTTCCATGTTCTTTTGTTTTTTGAGGGTTTTTGTTTGCTTATTTTCTGTTTTTAATTTAAATTCAATTAATTAACATATAGTGTATTATTAGTTTCAGAGGTACAGTTCAGGGATTCATCATTCTTATATAATACTCAGTGCTCATTACATCACCCAGTTACCCCATCCCCCACCCCAGATTTCCATGTTCTTTTTGAAAGAACGAGAAAGACAGGCAGAGAAAGAGAGAGACAGGCAGAGGGAGAAGCAGGCCCGGTGCAGGGAGCCTGACGTGAGACTCGATCCCGGGTCTCCAGGATCACACCCCAGGCCGAAGGCGGCACTAAACCACTGGGTCACTGGGACTGCCCAGATTTCCATGTTCTTTTTTTTTTTTTTTAATTTTTATTTATTTATGATAGTCACACAGAGAGAGAGAGAGAGAGAGGCAGAGACATAGGCAGAGGGAGAAGCAGGCTCCATGCACCGAGAGCCTGACGTGGGATTCGATCCTGGGTCTCCAGGATCGCGCCCTGGGCCAAAGGCAGGCACCAAACCGCTGCGCCACCCAGGGATCCCCGATTTCCATGTTCTTAAGGATCATACCACGCTGCCTTCCCAGCAAGTTATAAAAATCACACCTACGGTACTATATTTTTAATGTAAAGTTACAAAACGTGCTTGTAGTGTTGTCTGCTTTGTCATGATTCGTTTGTCACATTCAACAGGCATATGTGTTTTATGGATTTTTCTGCATTTCTGTTCTATTTCCTCATTTTAAAAAAGACTTCAAAAATAAATGTCAAATAGTGCAAATGAGTTTGGAGCAAAAAACAGATGCTACCACCAGTGTTTTCTTTCTTTCTTTTTTTTTTTTTTTTTAAGATTCATTTATTTATTTTAGTGAGGGGGAAAGGTGGAGGGAGAGGGAGAGAGAATCCCAAGAAGACTCCCTGCTGAGTGCAGAGCTTGATGCGGGGCTCCATTTAATGATTCTGAGATCATGACCTGAGCCGAAGTCCCAAGTAGGATGTTTAAGTGACTGAGTCACCCAGGTGTCCTTTTTTTTTTTTTTTTAAATTAATAGGGCCTATTTTTAAAAAGTCATAGGCTTGAAGAAAATTTGAATGTAAAGTACAGAGAATTCCCATATATCTCCTCTCCCTGCCACTCACAGTTTGCCTTATTATTAACATCTTGCATCTGTGGATCAATTGGTTACAACTGATGGGCAAATATTGATACGTAAAGGTGAAATGATGTCCTTGTGGATGGGCCCTGATCCATTATGACTGGTGTCTCTATAAGAAGAAGATTAAAAGATCCTCACAGAGGGAAGACCATGTGAAGACTCATGGAGAAGATGCCCATCCACAAGCCAAGGAGAGAGACCTCCGGAAAAACCAACCCCTTTCTTTTCTGCTCTCCAGACTTTTTGGTTGGAGAGTAGTTTCTGATTTCTCACCTCTGCCCCACAATGATTTTTACTAAAATAACTTAAACTATAAAACGTCCCCTTTCAGAGCTGGATCCAGGTTTTGTAGGAACTAAATGCACAAATATACCAATGCTGCAAATTTTACACGAACAATCAACCGGGTGAACCTATCTCCTGAGCCCTTTATTTGGTGTTGTTGATGACAAGTGCATGAATTTAAGAATAGCTCATAGGCCAACATGGGCTATTGACATATTTTGTGTGTGTGTATGTGTGAACATGTGCGTATTTAAGACACTTGATTTTCTTGGATACAGTGCTTTTAAAAAACATGGGGGCACCTGGGTGCTCAGTCCCTTAAGCATCTGCCTTAGGCTCAGGTCATGATCTAGGTCCTGGGATCCAGCCCCAGGTTGTGCTCTCTGCTCAGCGGGGAGTCTTCCTTTCCCTCTTCTCCCCCCTGTGCTCTCACTCTGCCTCTCTCAAATAAACAAATAAAATCTTAAAAAAGAAACACATCTCCTAAAGTATAAGGAAGGAGACAAAGCAAGGGAGAAATGAATTAGGACTATCTTAACATACCTTAAGCTCTTCTATTAAGCAAATACTGGAGTAGCTCTTCTATTTCTACAATATTTATTTATTAAAAAAAATTTTTTTTAAGATTTTATTTATTTATTCATGAGAGACAGAGAGAGAGAAATTGAGAGGCAGAGACACAGGCAGAGGGAGAAGCAGGCTGCACGCAAGGAGCCGGATGCGGGACTCAGGGATCACACCCTTAGCCGAGGGCTGGTGCTCAATCGCTGAGCCACGCAGGCGTCCCTATTTCTACAATATTTAAATGTCTTCCTAATGGCCCTGTAGCTTCCCTTCAAGAGAGGTTTTTCACTGTTTTCTAGAACCTCTGAATTATTACTGATAGATTGCATTAGTTTTCTGGGTTTTTTTTGCCAAATATCTGACATTTGTGATTCGCCGGATGCCTGCACCATTCTGTTTCTTCCACCAACTCAGCAGGTGTGGCTTAGGGGGACTTGGAGGGTGCGTCACAGGCACACTCCGTCTCCTCCCACGGACGGGGGCAGGGCGGCGGGTCTGGGCTCCGAGGCGCCCTTGGCAGCCGCTGGCTGGGGGACTCCGGTCGGGCCCTGGTAGCGCCGCGCTTCCGCTGATGGCCGTCTAGGGGGCGCTAGAGGCCGACACCGGAGCCCGGGCCTTGCAGTGAAGCCGGGCGGGGCGGGGCTGCCGCGGGGGCGGGGCTTGGAGGAGGTCCCTCCCGCCCCAGTCAAAGGGTCCTCAGGCCCCCACCTGGGCTGCTCTTTTACAGCCACCTCTGGGCCTCCCAGCCTCCCCGCCCTTCCTTGGCCTTCGTTTTCCCGAACCTCTGTGAGACACACCTCTCCCATCCTCCTTCGCGCCAACACTTTCCTGTCCACCTTTGCCCACATTTTCATGCCCTCCTTTGCATTTCTGCATTTTCCCATGCTCCCTTGCATCCCTATTTTCTCACCCTCCTGTCTGTCCCCATTTTCAGGCCCTCAGCCCCTGGGTCTTTAGGCTCCTTACGTCAAATGACCTTTTTTTTTTTTTTTTTAAGATTTTATTTATTTATTCATAGAGACACACAGAGAGAGAGAGAGGCAGAGGGAGAATCAGGCTCCATACAAGGAGCTTGACGTGGGACTGGATCCCCGGGTCTCCAGGATCACGCCCTGGGCTGAAGGCGGCGCTAAACCGCTGAGCCACCCAGGCTGCCCTCAAATGACCTTTTAGAGAAAGTCACACAAGGACACATTCCTAGCTGTCCAGGGAGGAGATGGTCATTCCTACCTGAACATTTTTAGTTCCACATATTCCAAGAAGCAGACAATTGGACAAACATTTGTTAAATTAATTGAAATGTGAAGTTTTTCCTCTCTTTGAGCTGAGCCCGGGGCGGGGGGGGGCGGGGTACAGAAGATTCTGAGAGCCCGGAGCCCTCCAAGACCTGGTCCCAGACACACTGTAGCCCAGGACTGGATAAAGAGAGCATGTGGCCGGGGTAGCATGGACTTGGACCTGGACCTGATCGGGGTGGGAACAAGGAGACAGTGTACGCTATGGGCTGCAGAAGTGGGGGGGGGGTCCTCAATACGTGCACAATTTTTGCTCTGAAATGCCTGCTATGCATGTCTCATCAAGGCCCACTGATCAATGACACATGAGCTCAAGGAAAATTGCTTCACCTGCTATGGCTGAGCAGGCCTCAGAAGGAGAAAGGAAAGGTTTTGGCAGGAGTGGGGAGTGGGGCTGGAGTTGGGAGGGTGGAGGAGTGTCAGAGGTCCCCATGTTCGTCACCATTGGAGCTTCAAAGCCCAGCCAGGACCTCGCTTCCTGTGTCACCTTGGGCAGTTAGTTACCTGGGCCTCTGAGCCTTGTGAGAAAGCTGAGGATGAGTCAAGTGAGCTCATGCAGAGGCAGACGCTTGGGGGACCTGGTGGCTTGTAGCTAGATCCTGCTTCATGGAGCTTCTTCATCCATTCATTCCATATCGGTTTCTTAAGCACCTACTATGTACCAGGCTTTGTGAACACAAAGGACAGCCTGGGACCCTGCCGACTTGGGGCTCCCGGTCTAGTGGGGGCATTAACCACGAGAGTGGGCCTAGATGGCATCTAGGGAGTACCAGGGACAGCACTTCATGACTTTTCTCCATCCCTGGTGTAGCCTATTTGGAGGACGGGGAGCCAGCAAGGACAGGTCAGGGCACCTGCTACCCTGGCACTGGGAGCATTGCTCGGGCATCCGATTGTGATGTAATAGAGGCTTATGTTGAGGAGGGGTAGCTTCTGGGGCCCCAGCAATCAGGCACCCAGGAGAGAGAGGGGCAAGTTGGCCTTGGTGCCCCCGACCCCAGACCTATACCATCTGGGGAAACAGTAGCCCGAGGTTTAGGCACGTGGGGAGCATCCCAGTCTGGCCGACATGGCTGAAATGCACACTCTGTATTCTTCTCTGAAGAGACTGTTATCTTTCTTCAATGGCTTCATAGTTGTAAGTGTGTCACCACCCAGGCCCTGGGGCTTTGCAGCCCTTCCTCCATAGCCGGCTCCCTCAAAGACAGAAATAAGTTGATCCAAATTCACTGGCATCCGGATCGGTGGTCCCTAGGGAAGCAGGAGGGATGTAGGGCAGACTGACGAGGAGCAGGACACATTGGGAACACACTGGGTATCGACCCAGAGTTGGGAAAATCAAGCACAGCTGAGAGTGATGGGGGAGGGGGAGTGGCGGGGGGAGGGGGTTGGTGGTGGAGGAGCTTGACTCTAAGCCAAATCCTGCAGAACATTAAATTGTTTGGGAAGGACAAGAGGCAGAGGTTATGGGTTTGGTCCTGTAAATGTTTCAAAACACTTTTTTTTTTCTTTTTTAAAGAATTTATTTGTTTCAGAGAGAGAGCAAGAGCAGGATGGGGGCAGAGGGAGAAGCAGACTCCCTTGCTGAGCAGGAAACCCAATGCAGGGGCTTGATTTGGAGTCTCTGGGACCATGACCCGAGCTGAAGGCAGATGCTTAACTGAGCTACCTGGGCACCCCAAAACTGTTCTTACTATAGAAGTGACCCAAAATGTGCATTGTTAAGAAAAATTGTTTTGGGGTGCCTGGGTGGCAAAGTCGGTTAAGCATCAGACTCTTGGTTTCTGCTCAGGTTGTGATCTCAGGGTCAGGAGATGGAGCTCGGCAACAGGCTCAGGGAAGAGTGGGCTTGGGATTCTCTTTCTCCCTCTGACCCTCCCCAACTCATATGTGCTTGCTCTCTCTCTCAAATAAATAAATAAATAAAGAGAGTCTTTAAAAAGACTCTCTCCCTCTCCCTCTGCCCCTTCCCCTCTCGAAATAAAAAAATCTTTTTTTCCAAGATTTTATTTATTTAATAGGGGTGGGGAGCATGAGTGGGATGGGGAAGGGGCAGGGGAGAAGGAGAAGCAGAGTCCTTGCTGAGTGGGGAGCCCCACGCAGGACTCAATCCCAGGACCCTGAGATCATGACCGGAGTTGAAGGCAGATGCTTAACCGACTGAGCCACCTAGGCACCCCTAAAATATACCTTAAAACAAGAGAGAAGCAGTTATTCTGATAACAGAATGGCATTAAGAAAAGGCTGCCAGGAAAAAGAAGGATATTACATATCACTCTTCATCTTGTTACCTGTCTTGTGCCTTTTCATGGGAATTAAATAATACAGTATATTTAGGGCAGCCCGGGTGGCTCAGCGGTTTAGCACTGCCTTCGGCCTAGGGCGTAATCCTGGACACCCGGGATTTAGTCCCATGCATGGACCCTGTTTCTCCCTCTGCCTGTGTCTCTGCCTCTCTCTGTGTGTGTGTGTGTGTCTCTCATGAATAAATAAAATAAAATAAAATAAAATAAAATAAAATAAAATAAAATAAAATAAAATAAAATAAAATAAAATACAGTATATTTAAAGGGCATATGCCCATCAGGGGAACACTGCTCAATAAATACCATCATCATTATTATATCCTACTAGATTTTTCTATATGCCTTTTAAAAGCAGTGAAACACAGGAGGCTATGGCTTTACAATCCACTTTTCCCCTTTTAAAAAATTTATCTTCCCCTCCCTTTGGATAGACTTCATCTTTTAGAGCAGTTCTAGGTTCACAGAAAATTGAGCAGAAGGTACGGAGGTTTCACATATACCCCTGTTCACACATGCCCTGCCTCCCCCATCATCAACATCCCCATCAAAATAGTATATTTGCTATAATTGATGAACTTACGTGGACATTATCATCACCCAGAATGCATAGCTTACATCAGGGCTCACTCTCGGTGTTGCACATTCCATGGCTTTTGACTAAAATGTATCCCCCATTTTAGTGCATATGGAATAGTTTCACTGCCCTAAAAATCCTCTGTGCTCCACCTGTCTTCCCCACCGCCCCACTAACCCCTGGAGACCTCTGGTCCTTCTACTGTCCCCATAGTTTTGCCTTTTCTGGAATGATATATACTTGGAATCATGCACCATGTAGCCTTTTTAGATTGGCTTCTTTCATTCAGCAATATAAGTTTCCTTCATGTCTTTTCATGGCTTCATGGCTCATTTCCTTTTAGTGCTAATATTCCCCTGAATGTACCACAGTCTGTCCATTCACCTGCTGAAGGCTATCTTGGTTCCTTTCAAGCTTTGGCAATTATGAATAAAGCTTCTAGAAACATCCACGTGCAGGTTTTTATGCAAACATCAGTTTTCATCTCAGTTGTATAAATACCAAAGAACATGACTGCCATATCATATACATTCTCCTCCTACAATAAGGGTCAGCCAACTACACCCTTGTAAATAGAAAGATAGGTAGGTAGGTAGGTAGGCAGATATAGATGATAGATATTACTTATTTGTAAATAAAATAGTTTATGAAGTGAGCATGACTGTTTTGAGCAATACTGACAGAGCTAAGTTGTTTCAACAGAGGCCTTATGGCCTGCAAAATTCACAATATCTAGGGCTTTTCACACAACAAAAAATTGCCAACCTTTATCCTAGAGCAACATTTAAAATAACTGTCTAGGGCCCTGGGTGGCTCAGCGGTTTAGCGCCTGCCTTCAGCCCAGGCGTGAACCTGGAGACCTGGGACTGAGTCCCACATCAGGCTCCCTGCATGGAGCCTGCTTCTCCCTCTGCCTCTTTCTCTTTCTGTGTCTCTCATGAATAAATAAATAAAACCTTAAAAAAATAAAATAAAATAATTGTCTAGAGTCCCATTGCATGGCTGTCCCATTATTTACCTACCCAATCTGTATTACTGATTGTTTCAGATAGTTTCATCCCTGAGCACTCTGACACTAATAAATAAAATCTTAAAAAAGAAAAAAAAAGATATCAGACTGAATATCTACAAATGGAATTTCTAGGTAAAGGGTTTTATTGTAAAAACCTTTAAGATTTTAAATACAAATTGCAAAGTGTCCTCCCTCATGCCCTTCCCCCAAAAAAAGTTTTTTGTATTTTTTTAGATTTTATTTATTTATTCATGAGAGATATACAGAGAGAGGCAGAGACATAGGCAGAGGGAGAAGCAGGCTCCTCACAGAAGCCTGATATGGGACTCGATCCCTAGAACCAGGATCATGCCCTGAGCCAGAGGCAGACACTCAACCACTGAGCCACCCAGGCATCCCTCTCCAAAAAAAGTTTGTTGCCTGGCAACAATATATGAGAGTGTCTCCCTACATCCTCACTAACTCCAAGTATTAACATTTTTAGATGTTTTTGGTGATTTTATTTGCCTTTGTCTCTCTTCCTCCCCCACCCAGGAAAGTTCTATTTGTATACAGCAAACAGACTGTTTTTTCCTTTCTGATTTCTGTCCTAAAGATGTCTAATGTGATCCTCATTGGCCTGGGATCGATGTCAAATTCAGAGGAGCTGTCCTGACAAGGGTCCTTGGGCCGTCCTCTGCATACCTCGTTCATGTTGGCTACCTGTGCCTGGCAATAGGCTGCATCACAGTGCTGCTCAGCTTCAGCTTCGCTGGGTGGTATGGAGCAACCAGAGAAAGCAGAGGCACTCTCTTGTATGTAAGTTGGATCTGCACACATACCACCCCCTCCACCATGTGAATCCTTCTTTGCACATATTACAAACCCCTGCCATCACCATCCCTTATTTTTCAGTGTTTGTGGTGTCTCATTTGATGGCATGAGTTGCACCCATCTTTTCCTTTACAATATACATCCCAGTTAGAACTCCTCTCCCACCCAAGGCCACAAATCATAGTCTCCAAGGTTTTCTTCCCATAATTTTAAGTCTGATGTCTCACTTTTAGCTCTTTGGCTTTGGGAGTTTTGTTATGTGTGTGTGGTGTGAGGTAGGGATCTGTCCTCTTCTACTTACAGCAATTTCCATTGTGGTTGGGTCTTTTCTGGGCACACTACTCTGTTCCTTCAGCCCATGTATATGATCCTACTAATACAACACTGTGGTTATCATCATGTACGCACAATTACGTGTTCAAGTACATGAGGTATGAAAGTTTTGAGCATGACCATGCAGACAGCATGTCGCAGATTTTGCACATCTTGCTCATTCTCACATATACCTTGGTTAACTCCCCAGAAGCTAGTTCCCAGCTTCCCCACTCCCATTCCCCTTAGAATCTCATCTGAGTTGATTTGGTAAAATTTGCCTCCAGCTTTTTTTGTTTTCCTTCACTATGTTGCTACAAAATTCAGGTTATTTCAATTCAGGGGTTTCAGGAGATCCTTAGTATGGTCATCTCCCAGAGCATAAACACCTCCATTGTTTTTTGTTTGTTTGTTTGTTTTTAAGATTTTATTTGATAGAGACATAGAGCCAGAGAGCACAAGTGAGGGGAATGACAGAGGGAGAGGAAGAAACAGGTTCCCCCCTGAACAGGGAGCCCAATGTAGGGCTTGATCCCAGGGCCCTGGATCGTGACTTAACCAACTGAGCCACCCAGGTGTCCCTAAACAACCTCCACTGTTAAAAGCACTCTGCCCCCACCCTATTCCTCCCTAAAGTTCTATCATCTCTTTTTCTTTCTTAATTACTCCACTCAACAAATATTTATTCGACAGATCCTGTACCTAAATATTTCATTTTCAATAGGACGTGGACGCTATTTTATTCATAGTTTAGCTTGGAGGAATCAAAGAAAATCCAATCACACCCTGCGTGCAACCCATTAGCAAATCCAATTGATTCTACCCTTCTCATCTGTCCCTCCAAAGCCTCTGAGACCTCCTCAGAAAAGCAAAATCGTTTTTTATGGTGTTGGGAGCCACGGAGGAGTCTGAGCAGAGGAGAGATGTGCCCTGACTCGGGTGTTCATGGGCGCCCTCTGGTGGCCATTGAAGGAACAGAGTGTGAGTGACCTGGATGGGACTGAGACTAGGGTGCAGGGATTGTGCTGGTCCAGGTGGGAGACAGTGGGTGCTGGGCTGTGCTGTGTGAGGTTGTGGACAGGGTGGGAGAAATGAGCAGATTAGGCATAGATTCTGAAGATGGAAACTGTAGGCTATATGGACGCCTGGATATCTGCCTCCAGCCACGTTGGTCACCCAGAGCTGGGGAGAGTAGTAATATTAATATTAATCCTCACAATCTGCTACATAACTCACTTGTCTGGACTCCCACAACTGCTAAGCTCTGTCCCAATATTTGTCCTTGTGGGCTCTGGGGTCCCCGGGTGTGTGTTCACCACGTTTTCTCACCTTTCCGTATGAGGACTAGATAAGCCCAGCCATGGGCCGGTCTGGCAACTCCAAGTCTTGATGAGCAATCAGATTTTAATAATCATAATAAAAAACAGAAGGAGAGCCAGGAGCTGACCTACTTTGCCCCCATCTGGCCTCCAGTAGCTCTACAGAACTTACTGACGCCTCTTGAGCTGGTCCCATGCCTACAGTGTACAGAAACCAAGGCCCAGACTGAGCAGCAGTTTCTCCTTGATGGGAAAGTTCAAGACATTCTCTCTACTTGTTGTCTTTCTCATGGTTTTCCATTGGACTTGTGAATTTTGTCTGAAACATAAGCCAGCAAACGTAAGCACCACCACACACAAACCCTGTAGCCAATGACCTGTCACCTTGCATCTTCCCTACAGCCCCCTCACCTCTCCTCCCATCTGCAAGGATTCTCATCCTGTTTCTCCTCCCCTCCTCCTGCCTCTGTTCTGTCCTCACCACCATCCCTCCTCTTTCCCCACAGGCGCCTGTTGCCAGGGCACACAGCCTTTGGTGACCTGGAGGTCCCCTCAATAGGTCTCCCTGGCACCCAGAAAGTACTGGGCATGAACTGGAGCTCCAGCCAGTCGCTCCAAGAATATCTCAGTGCCTGGGGCACCTGGGTGGCTCAGTGGTTGAGTGTCTGCCTTTAGCTCAGGTCATGATCCTGGGGTCCTGGGATCGAGTCCCACATCGGGCTCCCTGCAGGGAGCCTGCTTCTCCCTCTCCCTCTGCCTGTATATCTGCCCCTCTCTCTGTGTCTCTCATGAATGAATAAATAAAATCTTAAAAAAAAAAAAAAAGAATATCTCAGTGCCAGCATCCTGGATGACAGGCAAGAAGAGAACGTGTGAAAGAAATAAGCCCTGCCCCCACCTGGGCTGAGTTCTTTTCAACTGAAAAGGCCATATGGCTTTGGGGGGAAGGTAACGGAGGTACAGTCCCCACCCCTGCAGGGAGGCGGCTGAGCGGGTTCCCAGCCCCCTCCAGCCCCTCTGTGTTTTCCAGTGTTTCTTATTCACGGTTAACATGCTCACTGTTGAAATCACGATTGCCAAGTGGTCCTTGCCTTGTTCTGCATTGTAAGTACTGTGCTGCTACTCCCACTCCACTTTAGAAATCAGTCAAATCAGTAGGAGCACTGCCCCCTCCCCCCAGGAGCCACCCACACAGTGATACCTGGCCTTTGGGTCTCCAGGGCTGGAGACTGGGTCTCCAGAAGTTGGGTGAAGAGCCAAAAACCTCAGCCATCCCCTCAAAGTCCTCAAGAGACTGGCCGAGTTAATTTCCTTCACCGTCTCTCTTGCCTCTGGTGGTAAGGTGTTAAGAAGTAATGGAAAAAGCTGTAAAAGCTGTTGCGGTTTTGAAATGTGTTAGACACAGAGGGCTATTTTGCAAAATCCATCCAAATGACAAAGCACGGATACTTGGACCCAGCTTTCCCATCTCTAGGAATCATCCAAGGATTTGCTTGCTCAGGTGCCGAAGAGGAGGTATACACCAGGGTGTGCAAAAGATTGCCACCGGCTGGGTTGCCTGGGTGGCTCAGTGGTTGAGCGTCTGCCTTTAGCTCAAGTCATGATCCTGGGGTCCTGGGATCGAATCCCACATCGGCCTCCCTGTGGGGAGCCTGCTTCTCCCTCTCCCTGTGTCTCCACCTCTCTCTGTGTGCCTCATGAATAAATAAATAAAATCTAAAAAAAAAAAAAAAAAAGATTGCCATCAGTAGGAGGGAGGTTAATTTAAAATAATGCATATAAGAAAGTCCAATGCGGGCAGTCCCGGTGGCGAAGCGGTTTAGCGCCGCCTGCAGCCCAGGGCGTGATCCTGGAGACCCTGGATCGAGTCCCACGTCGGGCTCTCTGAGTGGAGCCTGCTTCTCCCTCTGCCTGTGTCTCTGCTACTCTCTCTCTCTCTCTCTCTCTCTGCATCTCTATGAATAAATAAATAAAATCTTAAAAAAAGAAAAAAAAGAAAGTCCAATGCAGGTGGAAAGAAGGAAAGAGAAGGCTCCCCATGCAGGAGATGGTGCATTCTCCAGGACACAGTGTTCTCTTCAGTTGTGTCCCCCGCACCCCCGGAGGCAGACCCTGAGACAAGGCTCTGAAGGCTCATGGTTTATTTGAGAGGTGATCCCAAGAGGCAAAGCGAGGCAGGGAGAGGAATGCAGCCCATAAGGGGTGACCCTGCAGGCAGCTGGGCTCTGTCCTGCTTGGGGAGATTTGGGAGCAGTTTCGAATGTGTGTCTATTTTCCCAAGGGGAAGCGGGTGAGGGAGCTGCAATATTGATCTACCTCCCATCAGTATGGCCTGAGGGCTGCTCGCAGGGCACATGTGGGCTGAGATGCCACAGAGAGCCCTCCGTGGCTGGCAGCGGGAAGCCAGGCCAGCGTGCACAGAAATGACAAACGCTCACGGGATGTGAGCAGAGCCCCAGGAGCAATCGCTACTCTTGCTAAGAACAGCCAGATGCAGAACAATGAGAATAGTATAAAGCAAGGAGAAGGATGATGCGAATATGCTTTGCTTTGACATACATCGAATATCTCTTTTGGGACACAGGAAACAGTAACAGTCACCGTGGCGGAGTGGGAGGACCTTTCTGGCTGGGAGAAAAAGGTAGGAGGGAGACTTTTCATGGTCTACCCTTCTGTGCTTTGTGAATTTCGAACCACGTGACTGTTTCACCTCATCCAAAAAAAACCTTTTTTAATTTAGACCTTGATTTAAAAAATAGAAAATTAAATTTGCCCCTTTTGTGCTGAGCCTGATTCAGTTGCTAAAGATGATATTCAAGTCTTTAATCGAGTTCCAGCCAAATTGGGGGTGTAGCAGGCATGTGGGCGATTCAAAAGAGCAGATGATTCAAGTTTGTGATGGGTACAACCAGATGCACTCAGCTCGAGACCCACGCTCTTCCCCATGTCCCTCTCTCGGGGGTGATGGCAGCCAGCATTGTCCTCCTCCAGTGCAGACCTGTAGCTGAGGGAGGGTGGTGGACTGTGAAGGAAGCCAAAGAAAGCAGGAGGGTGGGCACCTGGGTGGCTCAATAAGTTGAATGCCTGACTTTGGCTCAGGTCATGATCTCAGGGTCTTGGGATCGAGCCCCGCATCCAGCTGCCCACTCAGCGAGTGGGGGTCTGCTTCTCCCTCTCCCTCTGTCCCTCCCTCCACTCATGCTCTCTCTCTCTCAAATAAATAAAGAACATCTTAAAACAAGGAACAAAAACAGAAGGGAAGCTTGACCTCCCTGCTCTGTCCCCAAGAAACCTCACCAAGTGGGGCACCTTGCTGTTTTATGTGCCTTTCACTTCCTGTGTCATCTTTGAGGTTCAAGAAGTGGCCTTGGAGCACATCTTCGTGACCCTAAGGAAGAATTACAGAGGTTACAGTGACCCAGATGACTATTCCACAGAATGGAGCTTAGCCATGGAGAAGGTGAGATCCACATCCCGGATGTGTTCTTTTGTGGCAAAAGACGCATAACATAAACTTATCATCTTAACCATTTTTAAGAGTCCAGTTCAGTGGCATTAAGTACATTCATATTGTTAGGTGACCCTCATCACCACCCATCGCCTGAAACGCGCCATCCTCCTACCTGTCCCTGTGGACGTCACTCCTCTAGGGATTTCATATAAGTGGAATCCTACAGTGTTTGTCCTTTTGTGATTGGCTTAGTTCACTGAGCATAATGTCCTCCAGGTTGTAGCATGGGTCAGAATTTCCTTCCTTTTTAAGGCTGAATCCTATTCTATTGTACAGATACACCACACTTTATTTATCCATTCCCCTATTGATGGACACTTCGATTGCTTCCACCTTTCATCTGTTGTGAATGATGATGCATAAACACGGTGTACGTATCTCTTCAAGTCCCTGTGTTCATTTCTTTTAGGTGTATATATAGAAATGAGATTGCTGGATCGTCTGATAATTCTATGCTTAATTTTTTTAAGATTTTATTTATTTATTCATGAGACACACACACAGAGAAAGAGAGAGAGAGAGAGAGGCAGAGACACAAGCAGAGGGAGAAGCAGGCTCCATGCAGGGAGCCTGGCATGGGATCCCAGGTCTCCAGGATCATGCCCTGGGCTGAAGGTGGCACTAAACCACTGGGCCACTGGGGCTGCCCTACTTTAATTTTTTGAGGAATTTTCATACTGTTTTCCACGGTAACTGCACCATTTTACATTCTCATCAGCAAGGCACAAGGGTATTAGTTTCTCCACACCTTTGCCAACATTTGTTATTCTCTCATTTTTTAAGATTTTATTTTATTTATTTATTCATGAGAGACAGAGACACAGGCAGAGGGAGAGGCAGGCTCCCTGCAGGAAGTTCAAAGCAGAACTCGATCCCAGGACTCCAGGATCACGACCTGAGCTGAAGGCAGATGCTCAGCCACTGAACCACCTAGGTACCACTCTCTCTCTCCTTCTCTCTCTTTTTTTAAAATAACCATCCTTCTGGGTGGGAGGTGGTGACCTTTCCTTCTTGAGTCTTGGTGTTTAAAGATCAGGACCAGCCTGCATGTGTCATCAGAAGCTCTTGGGGCAGGTTGTTTCAAAAGGTCCTTGAGGCCAGAAAGGGTTTGGAAGGGAAAAAAGCATTGCCTGTTTCTAGAAGTGTTTGACATCTGAGTTTTGGAGCCCAGGACCTTCCCTGGGGTCATATTCAGGCTTGGGAGGTGGCACATGATGGGTAGTGCCACAAAATTGCATCCTAGTTTTGGCTTCTGAGGCTTTAGATGGTAAAGAACATCTCTCCCTCATTCAAACAGCCCTTCCACTATCTTTATTGAGCACCTACTGTGTGCCGGCCACTGTCCAGGGCTCCAAGGACAGACACAACAGTGCACAAAACAAGACCCTTGCCATGAGTTATTGACACGTAAGTGGGGACATAGACGTGAAACTACTTAGTAAGCCTACATGTCAGATGTGAAACAGGGCAGGGTAAGGGCATAGACAGTAAGGGTTTGTTTACCTGACAGTGCTATTTGTCACTTATTGGCACCTCGCAATGGGATGGTCTGCCCCTTTGTTGGAGGAGGATCACATGATGACTTCTGGCCAATGAGCTGTGAGCAGAAGTGCATGTCACTTATGGGCTTATTTATTTATTTATTTATTTATAAGATTTTATTTATTTATTCATGAGCAACAGAGAGAGAGGCAGAGCCATGGGCAGAGGGAGAAGCAGGCTCCATGCAGGGAGCCCGATGTGGGACTCCATCCTGGAACTCCAGGATCATGCCCTGAGCCAAAGGCAGATGCTCAACCACTAAGCCACCCAGGCATCCCTGGGCCAAATTATTTGACTGCCAGCTCAGGGCCCTCCAGAGTACTCTTTCCTCCTGCCTCAATAGTGGAACTATCCGGATGGTGGCTCCTCCATCAGCCAGAGTTCTTGAGTGATTTTGATAAACAGAGTCCCCCTGCCAAGTTGTGAGGGGCAGGTAGTGTGAATGAGAAATGAATTGCTGAGTTTCTGGGATCATTTGTTACGCAGCATCCCTTAACCCAGCCTGACTGATACAGGGGCTGTGGCTAACCTGGTAAGGGGGGACAGGGCAGGCCTTCCCACAGAGGGACGTTTGAGTAGATAGCTAAATAAAGTGAGGAAGGGAGCCGCAAAGATATTTGAAGGAATAGCATTCTAGTAAGAGGGAACAGCCTGTATAAAGGCCCTGTGGCTGGGGCTTGCTAAGTGTGTTTGAGGGCCAATGAGGGGGCTAGTGTGGCTGGAGCTGAGTGAGAAAGAGGGAGAGTGGGGGTAGGATGAGGGCCTGGAGGTGACTGGGCACCTCCTGCAGGGCCTTGGGGGCCATGGGGAGGTGTTCAGCTTTTATCCCAAGTACGATGAGAGCCATGGAGGGTTCTGAGCCACGCTGGACTGGAGTAAAGAATGCATTCAGCCAGGCCCCAGTATAGCATGACTGCTCTACACAGTAGCCATGGTGACCACGATTTCTATTGTTTTCATTATTTTGATATTTGAAAGGGAGACTTCAAATGATTATTCTCCTCTTTGTAGCTAAAGTGCTGTGGGGTGAAAAACTACACGGATTTTTGTGGCTCCTCTTTGAAATGACAACTGGTCCCTCCCACCCCAGGAGCTGCCATAAATCATCAGGACGACAGCCTGTGATGGGTGCAACGTGTCCACAGACATAATTCCTGGGTTGGGGGGTTAACTCAAGATTTTGCTGGACATCACCTAGGTAGCCTCCTAGGGCTGGTGACTTTTAGAAAAATTGCATATTTGCAGGAACCCCGGCGAGAGGGGTCAAGGGAGAAAGAAAGCAACTGTCATTGGGTGTTCAGCTCATTTTGACCTCACAGCCTTGGGGAATTAGGGTTACCATCCTCATTTCTCACATGGGGAAACTGAGGGTTGGGAGGGGCCAGTTCAAGGTCACATGGTTTTGATAGAGCTGGATTTGAAGCTGGTTTGGGTCTGAGTCCATTCCCTGGGCTACACTGCCTGTCTTACAAAGGGCTATTTTTTAAAAAAATATTTTATTTATTTATTCATGAGAGAGATCTGGAGAGAGAGGCAGAGACATAGGCAGAAGGAGAAGCAGGCTCCCTGAGAGGAGCCCAATGAGGAACTCGATCCTGGAACCCGGGGATCACACCCTGAGCCAACGGCAGACACTCAACCACTTAGCCACCCAGGTGTCCCCAGAGGACTTAAAATATAGCAATAATGATAAACGATGATAATTCTAGGATAGTGACAAGTTGCTACAGGACTGGGCACTCACTTTGTGAATTTAGTCCCCATCATATGCCATCCCGAGGTGGGGAGTGCTTTTCTCCCATTGTATAGGTGAGGAGACTGAGGCCCAGGGAGTTTCCCAGCACTTACTTACTCACCACCTGTTATTGCTGTACTCATTACCTGTGTTCACCACCCAAATGTGAGTACCACCAAAGCAGGAATTATGTCTGTTTTGTATGTGGCTGGGTTCCCAGGATTTAGCTCACAGGAGACACTTAATCAATGCATATTAAGTAAAGGGGAACTGAACCCTGTCAAGAGCAAGCTCAAGGCAACTCTAGCTTCCAGAAGCAAGAATTGCCAGGGGCCTAGAAAGGGGAGCATCTCTGCAACTGCAGGAAGGAAAGTGGAGGGCCCATCTCTGTACCCACACACCGTGTCTGGTCTCTTAATTTCTCTGAACCTGTTGCTTCACCTACAAAACAGCAAAGAAAAAAAAAAAAAAAAAAAAACAGCAAAGAAGAGTACCCACCTCCTGGAGTTATAGTGATAAGTAAGTGAGAAAATACATGTAAATGGCTGAGAAGGTGCTGGATACATGTTAGCCCTTCTGTTCATATGTAAAGAGCATTCAGAAAGAACTAATAGTTACTGAATGCTGGTTATGTGTCAGACCACTGCTATGTACTTCATGTAGATCTTTCTCTCTTAATCCTTGCCATAATCTTGGGCAGCAGATTCAGTTGGTCCCATTTACATTTGGGGAAGCCAAGGCACAGAGTGGTGTGTGACTTCTCCAGGATCACACAGCTAGCAATAACTTGGGACATCTGGTCATACTCTCATTCACCACACTTGGAGGTCACTACAGATATTGGGGAGCAAGTTGTATGTTATGGGTGAGGTGAGGGAAAGAGGAGGCCAGGAAGATGCTGGGTTAGGGGAAGTGAGAAGTGGGAAGGACTCAGTATCCTTACGGCTTTGTCCCCTGCTCCTTTCTGAATCTGAGAAAAACTGGCCCAATGGGTGGGGCTGATGGGAATTTGGAATCCAGAAGTCTTTACCCAGGTCCTGCCTGCTTTGATAGTTGTATCCTCAGGGCTGTTTCCCCAAGCTCTTGAAAATAACCAAGACTCAGAGCTTCAACTGGGTGCAGCAGTGATACAGGTAAGGCCTAGACCCTTAAGAACACATTGAGCTCTTTTATTGAGCACCTACTCTGGGTCAAATACTGTTCTGGGCACCAGAGATCCCTGCTATGGTGGAGGTGACGTTCAAGTGGGGGTGGGGGATGGATGATCGGTTCAGTTAAAGATCCCTTCTGGGAAGGAAGTAAAGCAGGATGATAGGATAGGGAAGGGAATCAGGGATGGCTTTCCTGAGGAGGTGACATCTGACCAGTGACCTGAGGAAATGAGGGAAAATCATGTGTGTAGATAGAAGAAACCAGAGGGAACAGCTGGTGCAAAGGCTAGGAGGTAGCAATAGGCTTGGCTTATTCATGGACCAGTGGGGAGGTCCTTGTGGCTGGAGCAGGGTGAGCATGAAGAGTGTTAGGGGGAGATGAGGGCAAGGAACTGATGGGGTTGATCATACAAGGCCTTGTGGGCTGCAGAGAAGGGTTTGACTTTTATTCCGAATATGATGGAAAGCCGTTAGACAAATTTTAATGTTCACTTCTTCACTCCACAAACCTCATTACGCACCTACTTTGACCAGGCATTCTTGTAGGCACTGTGGATAAAACAATGAACTCAATAGACAAAAATTTCTGTCCTCATGGGCATTCTAATCAGCAGGGAAAGACAAGAAATATGATTTTTTCAAATGGACAATTTATTGTATGATTGTGATAAATGTGTGTGTGTGTGTGTTTTTAATTTGAGAGAGAGAGAGAGAGAGAGAGAGCATGAGCAGGGGGCAGGGCAGAGGGAGAGGGAGAACCCCAAGACTATGGGCTGAGTACGGAGCCCAACACAGGGCTCGATCCTAGGATCGAACTTTTCTTCTCCTACCTCATTTATTTATTTTTAATATTTTACTTATTTATTTGAGAGAGAAAGAGAAAGCACAAGTAGGGGGGAGGGGCAGAGGGAGAGGGGGAAGGAAGCAGACTCTCCACTGAGCAGGGAGCCTGATGTGGGGCTTGATCCCAGGACCCCGGGGTCATGACCTGAGCTGAAGTCAGACACTCAACCAACTGAGCCACTCAGGTGACCCTCTTCTACCTCATTTAAAAGAAAACTGCCTAAGGCAATAACTATAAAATTGTGTTTATAGACTGATATTAAGATATAATTCACAAGACAATAATAGCACAAAGGAGGGTGGAGAGAAAAGAGACATATAGGAGCGACGCTTTTGTATGCTCCTGAAATTCATTTAGTACTAATCCAAACTAGATTGTAAAAAAATGTTAATTGTAATCCCATGAGCAACCACTAAGAAAAGAACTTTAAAATACAGTAAAAGAAACAAGGGAATTAAAATGCTGCACTAGAAAGTATTTAACATGAAAGAAAGTTGAGGTGAGCCAACAGAACAAGGACAAAACACAAATGGAAAACAAATAGCAAAATGGCATATATAAATCGTACTTTCTCAGTAATTGCATTAAAGATAAAGGGTTTACACCACTTCAGTGTACACTTTAGAAAGGCGAATTGTATGATACACGAATTTTCCCAATAAAGCTGTTATTTTTGTAAAAAGAAAAAACAGCCTCCATCCCTCTGAGCCCGCATGAAGTTTTTCTCATGTGCTTCCCCCAGACTGATTTTCTTTCTTTTTTTTTCTTTTTATATTTTTATTTATTTATTTGACAGAGAGAGAGAGAAGGAGCACAAGCAGAGGCAGAAGGAGAAGCGGGCTCCCCTCTGAGCAGGGAGCCTGATGCAAGGCTAGATGCCAGTACCCTGGGATCATGACCTGAGCTCAAGGCAGGTGCTCAACCAACTGAGCCACCCAGGTGCCCCCACCACCAGATTGATTTTCTTTCTTTTTTTTTTTTTAACGAGTAACACGTGCATTATTTATTTATTTATTTTAAAGATTTATTTGTTCATGAAACACATACACACACACACACAGAGGCAGGCAGAGGGAGAAACAGAGGGAGAAGCAGGCTCCATGCAGGGAGCCCGATGCGGGACTCGATCCTGGGTCTCCAGGATCACACCCTGGGCGGAAGGCACCAATAAACCGCTGGGCCACCCGGGCTGCCCACCAGATTGATTTTCAAGATACAATAGTGTTTTTCTGGAGATCACTGCCCAGCTGAGATACAGATGAGTCTCATCCAACTGTTCTGTATTTTATTTTTTATTTATTTTATTTTTTTAAAAAATATTTTATTTATTCATTCATGAGAGACCCAGAGGGAGAAGCAGAGAACACAGGCAGAGGGAGAAGCAGGCTCCATTCAGGGAGCCCGATGTGGGACTCGATCCCTGGACCGCAGGATCACACTCTGAGCTGAAGGCAGACACTCAACCACTGAGCCACCAGGCGTCCCTGATCTGTATTTTAAAAACGGGTATTTTTTTCATTGTACAAATTTATATTGAATATATGCAAACTATACCACAGTCTTCTCCAAGGAGGTCATAATAGTCCAGATCCCAGCCAGGTTTTCAGGGCCTTCGCTGCTGAGGTGTGGGCAGGGTTAAGAAAAACGAGAGATGAGGCACTAGCAACATGGGGAGCTGTAACTTCCCCTGGGCCAGAAGGGGTGGGAAAAGCAAGAGCCATGGAAGAGGAGCACCTGCCCACAGCCGCAGTCTTGAAGGACTCAGGGTGGGCGTAAGAGAGAGGAGGCAGTGGGGAAGAAATACTCCGACTTTTCCAACAGCCCTCCCATCTCCTACAGGTGTTTCCTATTAGGCAAACCTAACAGGAAGTGGAAGGGGAGGAGGTTCTGGGAAATGTAGTTTGCGGGACCCGGTGTGTGTGTGTGGGGAGCAGCGAGAGGATGGATCTAAGATCTGTGGGAAACCAAGGGAAAAAGACCCACATGCATCATGATAGGCCTCCACCTGCTGCTCATGACTGAGACTGATTGTGGAAACAGGGCCAAAGTGGCTCCAACCTGACCATGAGGGACCTTCGGCTCTCTGTAGAACCCTGCCCTTCACCTTTCTCGAAAGAAAATGTTCCTCTCCCCCTCTCAGTGTATCCAAATTTGATTTGGGTTCCAGAGGTCCCTCAGGTTGGTTCAATATTTCTTTCTTCTCCCATTTCAGCTGCCAGGAATTCTTGCCACTTTGCTGCTGTTCATCAAACTAGGCTGACAGACCCCGGGAGGGGTGGGGGGTTGGGGGGAAGACAGGACATCTGGCCCACCTGGCTGCTGGAGATTTTGTCTCATTATTATTCCTCTGTGACACTCACTGATTTTGGAAGGGAGGTTGGTAATAAAAGATTTGGGAGAGCTCTGTTATCCTGACTCCTTTTTCCTTCCTTTTACTTTTTATGCCAGTTGGCCATGATCTTAACCCTAAGTACCTGAATGGGATGACATGGCCTCCTTTCTCATGCAATTGTCTTGTTTTGTAAATTATTTTGTGGAAAAAAAAAAACTAAAATGTTCACACACATACAAAAAGGAATTTGTCCAAAGAAACTCCTGTATACCCATCACCCAGATTCAACAATCACCTAGAGTCCGACATGTTTGTTTCATGATCCCTTTTTCCCATTAATGAAGTATTTAGAAACAAATCCCAAACAATGTCATTTCCCCCCCTCATCAGTACACATCTCTAAGAATGTATTCATCTGAGTCAACCCCAATGCTATCATTACACTTGACTGAATGCTTGTGTCCCCCCCAAATTCCCATGTTGAAACCCAATCCCCAATGTGATGCTATTGGGAGGTGGGGCCTCTGGGAGATGACTAGGTCCTAAAGGCTGAGACCTCACAAATGGGATTAGTATCTTAAAAGAGACACCAGAAAGCTCCTTTGCTTCTTCTTCCAAATGAGGACACACATACACACACACACACACACACACACACACACACAGCCATCTATGACCTAGGAAACTGGTGTTCACCAGACACTGAATCTGCTGGTGCCTTGATCTTGAACTTCCCAGCCAACAGAACTAAGAGAAAGAAATGTCTATTGTTTATAAGTCACACAGTCTATGGTGTTCTTTCATAGAAGCCCAAATGGACCAGGACAACACCTAAGACAATTAGCAACCATTCCTTGGTATCACCCAAACCCAGCCCACCATCAAATTTTTCTGATGGGCTCAAAAATGTCTTTTTATATTGATTTCTTTGTGTTTTTAAAAAGATTTTACTCATTTATTCATGAGAGACACACAGAGAGAGGCAGAGAGACACAGGTAGAGGGAGAAGCAGGCTCCGTGCAGGGAGCCCGACGTGGGACTTGATCCCATGATCCTCGGATCACACCCTGAGCCCAAGGCAGCCGCTCAACCACTGAGCCACCCAGGTGCCCTGATTTCTTTGTATTTTTTTAATCGGGATATAATTGACATCTAACATATTTGTTTCATGTCTACAACATATGACTTGATAGTAGTTTGCATGATGATTACCACAATAAGTAATGAACATCACTATACATCATCACACAATTTTTTTCTTATGAGAACTTTTAAGATCAACTCTCTTAGTAACTTTCAAATATGCAATACAGTATTATTAACTATAGCCACCATGCTGTACGTTACATCCCCAGGACTTAACACATTTGGTTTATTTGAATTGGATCCAAATAAGGTCCACACATCATGTTTGCTTGTCATGTCTCCTAAATCCCTTTCATTCTAATCCAGTAGTTCTCAAATTAGAGGATGCATTGGAGTCCTCTGAATGTTCTGCTAACACAGATGCTGGAGCGGGGGCACCCCCAGGGCTTCTGGAGTGGGGCCCATGTATCTGAATTTCAAACAACTTCTCAGGCCAGGCTGCCAGAACATGTTCAGAAAACCACTGCTCCAGGTTCTTCCTCTTCTTCTCCAACCCCATCAACCTTTAATTTGTTCCAGAAAGAGCGTGGGGACACCTGGGTGGCTCAGCCAGTTAAATGTCTGCCTTTGGCTCAGGTCATGAACCCAGCCAGGGTCCTAGGATGGAGCCCCCCATCAGGCTCCCTGCTCAGTGGGAGGCCTGCTTCTCCCTCTCTCTCTGCTGCTCCCCCTGCTTGTGCTCTCTCTCTCTCTCAAATAAATAAATAAATAAATGGGATCTTTGTAAAAAAAAAAAAAGCATGGATTTACTCGTTGCTTCTACCCTGAACCCTTTATCTTCTTCCCCTCCCCCCCATATTTCCTGTGAGTCACTGATTCTCAGCCCTAGCTGCACATCGGAAGCCCCCAACACCTTCCAACAATACCCAAGCCTGCACCCCATCCCCCACCTTCTGATTTGTCAAAAAAAAATTTATTTATTCATTCATGAGAGACACAGAGAGAGGCTGAGACATAGGCAGAGGGAGAAGCTGGCACCCGGCAAGGAGCCCGATCCAACACTGGATCCCACAAACCCGGGATCACCACCTGAGTCAAAGGCGGACGCCCATAGGTGGAGCCCCCCAGGTGCCGCTCCCACCTTCTGATTTTTTATTTTATTTTATTTTATTTTATTTTATTTTATTTTATTTTATTTTATTTTAATTAATTTATTTTTTCCACCTTCTGATTTAACTGGACGGGACTGTGGCCTGGGTTTGGGGACTCTGACATTCCCCCATATGATTCTAAGGGCTGGCCATGGTCACTGCTGAGAAAGCATAAACCAAGGCCTTCATCCAATGACCCCAGCGACCTGAATCGGTTCTTTCATTGGGGATTGCAAAATGCCGGTTTAACTAATCTTTCCATCTTTCTTTGGGGGGCGGGAGGGAGAGGGGCGGATTTTGAGAAAGCTAAAATGAGCACGTGTTGTATTTGCCATTGCTGCAATCACCTCCCACTTCAGGAAAGGACACATCGGTTTCCTTTGGAGACAGCCCACCTCTCAGATTTCTGTCCCTAAGCCCGGGGCCTCGTGGTCTCTGACAGCCAATCAGCGTGTTCCATCTGTCGGACCTGTTCAGGTGTGGGCTGGGACCCAAGCTGGTCCCTGGACAGTCGGCTTGAGGGCTTGGGATAAGGTGATCGGTTGGCTTGAAGCTCACCGCGCAGCCTGACGGTGAGGCTGCAGAGCGAAGGCTCAGACAGCGGTTGAGGATCCTGGGACTGTGTGTAAGTCCCTGGATCCCGCTCACACTTGAGCTCTGCAGAGCATTCATTCACTCAACAAACATCTGTGGAGCGCTTGCTCCAAGTAAAAAATGAACTGTTTTACGCACAACACTCCCCCACCCCACTTTTTAAGATTTATTTATTTGAGACAGAGAGAGGAGAGAGAGCACAAGGTGGGGACAGAGGGAGTAGCAGACTCCAGCACTGAGCAGGGAACTGGAGGCAGGATTGGATTCCAGGACCCTAGGATCATGACCTGAGCTGAAGGCAGGTGCTTAACAGACTGAGCCACCCAGGTGCCCCTACTCACAGCACTTCTGACACCAAATGTATGTGGGTATGGAGGGATTTCACACCAAACAATTCTCTCCGGGTACCGACTGGGCATCCTAGAGTTCAATTCTGACATTAACTACCCAGGGTTTGGGGCAGACACCACGAACTTGAGGACTGGGGCCATCGAGACTGCCCCCCCCCTTCAGATGCCAGCTGCAAGTATTGAGTCTCCAAGTGACCCCTACTTCTCTGACTTGGCTCCAAAATCGGGGGGCTCCCACAATTCCCCTTCCCTTTCAGGCTTGATAATTAGAATCTCACAGAGCTCAGTAAGCATTTCAGTACTATTACAAGTTAATTATGAAAGGGTAGAGATCAGGAACAGCCAAATGGAAGAGATGCATAGGGCAAGGTATGGAGAAGGGGCACCGAGCTTCCCTGTGCTCCCCAGCCGCCACCCTCCTGGCACCTTGATGCGTTTCCAATCCAGAAGCTCTCTGAATCTCGTTGCTTAGATTTTTTGTTAAAGATTGTATTATTTATTTTAATTATTTGAGAGTGTCTGTATGTGTGTCTGAGAGAGAAAGCATGCAAGAGCAGGGGGAGGAGGAACAGAGGGAGAAGCAGACTCTCCACTGAGCAGATCCCAGGACCTTGAGATCATGACCTGAGCCGAAGCAGACACTTAACCCAGGTGTCCCTTGTTTTTTAGGCTTTTTATGGAAGTTTCATTATTTAGGCATGATGGATGAAATCATTGGCCATTGGTGATTATCTCAATCTCCAGCTCCCCTCCCCTCCCTTAAGGTCAGGCAGCTGGCCTCATAGTTCCTTACCCTCTAATCTTGGCTTGGTGTTTCTGGAGACCAGTGCCCCCTATCCTGACACCACCTAGGGACTCCCAGCCAGCAGGCCTCTCATTAGCATACAAAAGACGCTCTTATCATTCCAGAGATTCAAAGGGTTTTAGGAGCTGTGTGCCAGACACTAGGGACCAAAATCAAATATTTCTTTTTTATTGTATGAAACAGGAACTGAGTTGGGTGTGGTGGTGAAAAATAAAACATCCCTGCATTTGAGGAACTGATATTATATTGAAAGACACTTGTTTCAGGTAAACAAGTAAATTATATAGTAGCTTCGAGGGGCTATGGGAAGGGGAACAGGATAAGGGACATCGGAAATGCTGCGATGAGGTAGCCATATTAAAAGGAGGGGGTGGGGAGAAGGAAAGGGGAGTCAATGAGGTGAGATTTGCACAAAGACCTGAAAGAGGGGGTGAATGAGAGGAGCCATTTGACTTCAGGCTGAGGGAACAGTCAGGGCAAAGGCCCTGAGGCAGGGGCCTGGTGTGTTCAGATAGCTGCAAAGCCAATGTGACTGCAGCAGGGCAAGTGGGGAGTAAGGGAAGTGACAGGTCAGATCATGCAGGATCTTGTGAGCTGGAGGGAAGGCTCAGGCTTTTACTGAGTGGGAGCCACAGAGGGCTCTGAGCAAAGGAGCAATGGGGTGACTTGGGTATTCGCAGGTTCCCTCTGGCTGCTGTGAGGACAGATCATCTCACTAGGACTAGTTGGGGCAATGTCACCCTCCCTACCACACAGCAAACTTTCCAGGGCCAAGGTTGGTTGGCATGAGACCTGGTTAGAGGCAGCCCCAGACCCGAGCCTCCCTGGCCTGATCCAGATTCTGCTGCATTACGCATGGCCCTCAACCAGCCATCTACTTGGCTGTGAATCAACCGCCCTCTTCCTGGAAACCACATTTCACTAATGGAAAAAAAAAAAAAAAAAGCTACCAGCATCTGGGCATAACAGCTTTTATTTTCTCTTATGGATAAAAGTGCTCGTCTTTCTGAGTGGACATCAAGGAATCGCTTACACAGGAGAACCGCATCCAGTATATAAATGACCAAATCGAGAAGCTCACTCCGTAGTGTTTTGGGATCATAGGGGAGAAGCCGGTTCGTGGAATTAGCGCTTCAACACTGAGACCAAATTTCACCCCTTACTCGCCTTTTGGAGTGGAGTAGGAGAAAAACAAAAGAACATGAACCCTGGGGAAGCCAAAGAAGAAAAGGAAAAAGCAGAACCCTAAATCCCAATCGTGGCAGTGGAGAGACCAGCTGCTTAAAGCAAATGGTAAGAATTCAGGACCCAGCCTCAGGCCACCTCTCCAGACCCCAATCTCCCAGGAGTTGAGAAATCTCACCCCCACCCCCAAGCTTTGGCTTCATTGCTGTTTGTAAACTCAACATATGTCCATCCCCCCCCCACCCCCCCACCCCCATGATCTTCCAGGACATTGGTTTGGGTTCCATCGTGAGTGAAGCCTCCCACCCAAAATTATACAATAAAAACCTGCATTATTTTTAGAAGAAACCCAAAAAAACCCTCTCCTACATTATTCCTAATTTTGAGAAAACCCAGAGGCAGCTAGCTGTCTCAGTTGCTACTTAAAGCTCAAGTGTTCAAAAATCACGTGTAGACACAAGGCTCACTTCATGTCAGGCACAAGACACAGCCAAAGCTGTTTTTTATCAGGTGGGCTATGACAGGTTGGCTTGTCCCTTAGGTAAGGGCACTTTGGTCCATCTTTTTTTTTTTTTTTTTTTCCTAGCAAACAGTTTAAGAAAAATGGACTGGCCAACAGAATCTTGATGGCCCACAGTACATCTTAACAGACTTGTTGTTTTTCTTAATGGCTGCTTTAATCTTTTATGTTAAAGCAACTAACAGTTTTGACTCCTGCCCCAAACATTCCCTCAAACTCCTTGTGTTCCCAGAAACTTGTCCATTTGACCAGTCACATGATTTGTTGGCTTGCAAAGATACGCTCCCTTTGAAGCTCTAAGGGCAGCCCTTGGTAAGGGGTGAACGGGGCCTGTCTAGAAAAGAATCCAATCTAGAGCTTCTATAATGGTAAAAGTGAAATAAAACTTGAACCAGGTCTTCCTCCCTTCAGAAGGAGGAGGCTGAGCTCTTTAAGGCTATAGCAAGTCATTTTGGTGGCAGGGGCTGGGAGTGGAGCACAAACCATCTGTTTAGACCATCTTCCCCGTGTTTGTCGTGTTATGGGATGTTAGTTGGTGTTATGGGGCAGAAACAGGTGCCCCATGCCACTGGAGTTTGGACTTTGGTGGGCAGGAAGGGCACTGAGCTGCAGTGGGGGGTGGAGATCAAGACAGAGCTCCCCAAACTGCACATAACCTCCCAGTAGGAGCCCCTGCCAGCTGGGCACCGCAGCCTTGTGGCCTCCCAGATGTGTGTCAACCGGGGACTGAGTCCCGGTGTATCCCCATCAGCCTGCCACTCCCAGGCTGTGTCAGTGAAAGGCATGTGGCAACAGCAATTACCCAATTCTGCTTTCTTGCCCCTTCAGCCCAACCCTAAAGCCTCCCTGAGAGTGACTCCTCTATTAGGAGGAGACATCACCTCCCTGGGTCCCACCAATGACTTGGCTCAGGAAACGGGACTCTGGGTCTTCAAGGGCTCTTGAATGGGAGGAGCCTAGTCCTTCTAGCGGCAAGTCGCCAGCAAGAGCAGGAGACTGGAATATTGCTCAATTTCCTTTTCTAGCAGGATATAAGATGTGGAAAGATCTTGCTTAAAACATCACCAGCTAAATGGGGCCTGGGAGAGGCAGATATGGGCGGGAGGGCCCGGGCTCCTGGCTCTGGGGTTAACTTCTAGCAAAAAGACCCCAGCGGGAATGCCAGGAGTTGCAATGTTCTCTGCCCAGCCTGATGCGGACCATAGTCCAGAACTCAATCCAGGGATCAGAGATGCAGTGGATAAGGCAAAACAGTGGCAGGGGTGTGGGTGATGTGGAACACTGGGGAGGCTCTGAAGGCACTTCTGGGGTCCCTGAAGCTGGGTGGGGGTCAGGTCTCTGACTTCCTGTCCCTTGACAATGGGAAAAGCTGCTTTAATACTGCTTTCACAGGCAGGGGATCTGCAGGCCAGGGGGGAAGGGTCTGCAAGGGCTATAATCACCTTCCCGCCTTGGAAGCTTGAGGTCTGAGGAGGTTCACGGGTGGGCCTGGGACCACACCAGGGGACCCTGAGAAAGGAGTTGCCTTCCACATCCCCAGGGATGAACTCTGAGGACCCACACCGCAGGACAAAGAAAACGAACCATCTTTGACCAGCTCGTGAACACCAGGCAATGCCCAAACAGAATGGATGAGGACAACAGTTTCAACCCCGAAGGCACTGTGGACACCCCTCCACCAGGCGGGGTGGGACATGCTGCTCATGTTCCCTCCATTCAAATTCCTGAAAAGCAGCAAGCTCGTGCATGTCAACATCCCCAGACTCTGCCTGCAGTGCAGGATCCCCAGGGTCTGGAGCTTGTGAGAAGGCTGCCTGGGCAAGCTGGAGACCATGCGGGAGTCGGGGCAGCTGACCGGAGGGAAGGGGGTGCCCTGAGCTTGGAAACAGCCCTTGTGGCTCATGCCTCTGTCACAGTCCCTGCCAAGGCCAAAAGGGGTGGGCAGGGGTTGGGGACCACCTCTAGCAGCTGCAGCTGCTGGGCTCGGGGGGTGGGGTGTCCCCCAAGGCTGGGCCCTTCCCATTGCTCCCCGGGCTGGAGCTGGGTTCAAGGGACTCGTTCATCTTCTCACAGATGATGTCCACAAGGCGCTCAAAGACCTGCTTCACATTGATGTTCTCCTTGGCGCTGGCCTCAAAGAACTCAAAACCTGGAGGGATACAAAGTGGGAACACCAGTGAGACCCCCCCAGGGGTAGGGCCTGGGCTGTGCATCATCCAAACCTGGTTTCTAAGCCCAGGTTTGCCTTTCATGAGGTTGTGAGACGTTGGCTGAGAACCTCAGTCTCTTGAAGCCTCAGTTGGCTCATCTGTAAAAAGGAAATGACGCTGATGCCAATAAAAATCTGTGGTAGGGGATCCCTGGGTGGCTCAGCGGTTTGGCCCAGGGTACGATCCTGGAGTCCTGGGATCGAGTCCTGCGTCGGGCTCCCGGCATGGAGACTGCTTCTCCCTCTGCCTGTGTCTCTGCCTCTCTCTCTCATGAATAAATAAATAAAAATCTTAAAAATAAAATAAATAAATAAATAATTTTTTAAAAAAATTTATTTATTTATTTATTTTTTATGATAGTCACAGAGAGAGAGAGAGAGAGAGAGGCAGAGACACAGGCAGAGGGAGAAGCAGGCTCCATGCACCGGGAGCCCGATGTGGGATTCGATCCCGGGTCTCCAGGATCACGCCCTAGGCCAAAGGCAGGCGCCAAACCGCTGTGCCACCCAGGGATCCCCCAATAAATAAATAATTTTAAAAAAAGTCTGTGGTAGCAGTCCCAGTTTGTACTATTCCAAGAATCTTTCTCACAGAGCAGTGGCTGCAAGGGCCCAGCTAGTGATGTTCTGGTGCCTGGCAGGCATGTAACGAACGGCAAGGCTTCCCAGCGTCCATGGGGCATATGTGATGCCCACAGTCTTGACCTACAGAAAGTACTAGAGGTGGTAATAATGATAGCAATAAATAATAAGCAGTAGCAGACACCCAAACACTCCTAACTTGTCTCTCATTTAAACAAAAAAGCTTGTCCCAGGGAACCTGGGTGGCTCAGATGGTTAAGAATCCGACTCTCGATTTCGACTCAGGTCATGATCTCAGGGTCTTGGGATTAAGCTCCAGGTGGAGCTCCATGCTGGGCATGGAGCCTGCTTATAGTCTTTCTCTCCTCCCTCTGCCCCTCCCCCACTCTCTCTCTCTCTCTCAAAAAGAAAAATAAAATAGGGCAGCCGGGGTGGTTCAGTGGTTTCACGCCTGCCTTTGGCTCAGGGAGAGATCCTGGAGACCTAGGGTCGAGTCCCACATTGGGCTCCCTGCATGGGGCCTGCTTCTCCCTCTGCCTGTGTCTGCCCCTCTCTCTGTGTCTCTCATGAATAAATAAATAAAAATCGAAATCAATCTAAATCGATCAATCAATCAATCAATCAATAAATAAAATAAAATAATTTTTGAAACTATTTAATTTAAAAAAGCTTCTGCTCCCAAAGATGGAAGGTAGTATAAAAGATTTGGGGACTTGCCCATGGTTCCTCAGCTACAAAAAGTGGGCTGCCAACCTAAAAATAAGGGTGGGTGTATATGACAATCTTTCCTGCACCCCTAAAAGATTGGCTCAGGCTCGGCCTACAGGGAGCTACCCCCAAATGGTCCCCAATACGTCCATATTCACCACACCCGCCAGAAATTGGGCCAGAAATTCAGACAAACACCCCCTATACTACACACAGCACAGGGTAAACGGCTCTATCCCAGCACTAGTCATGCTGTCCTATAAAAATGTAATTACAATCAAATAATTATGTGTGTATTTATCCATTTCCTATCGGTCTCTGCTATTAGAATGCCAGCTCTGGGAGGGCAGATTGCTATCTGACTTGTTTGGTGCCTGGCATATAACAGATGTCAGAAACTACTAACTGAATGAATGATTGATTGACTGAATGACAGAGGCAGGCCATGAACTCAGATCTCTTACTCCAAGCTTCCTGATCATCAATGTCACCCTACTGCCTTCCCAGGCAAAACTGGCATTTCCTTATCTGTGTGCGGCTCTGCCTCAAAGCATCCGAGTTCTTTTTTTAATACTTTTTTGGTCCTGATTATAAATATTCAGTGGAGAAATTCACTAAAGTTAGAAACCACTGAAAAATATCAAGACAGATATAAAAGCTATTTGTAACCTCATCATCCAGAAGCAATTGTCATTGGTGTTTTGGTGTTTCGTTTTTCATTTTTTTTTTTTTTTAAGATTTTATTTATTCATGAGAGACACACAGAGAGAGGCAGAGACACAGGCAGAGGAAGAAGCAAGTTCCATGCAGGGAGCCCGATATGGGACTCGATCCTGGGTCTCCAGGATCATGCCCTGGATGGAAGGCAGATGCTTAACTGCTGAGCTACCCAGGAGTCCCTTGCTTTTCACTTTTTAAAAAAAATATTTTATTTATTTATTCATGAGAGACACGCAGAGAGAGAGAGAGACAGGCAGAGGGAGAAGCAGGCTCCCTGCAGAGAGCCTGACATGGTACTTGATCCAGGGTCTCCAGGATCACGCCCTGGGCTGGAGGTGGCACTAAACCACTGAGCCACCCGGGCTGTCCTCACTTTTCTTTTCTTTTCTTTTTTTTTTTTTTTAAGATTTTATTTATTTATTCATGAGGGACACAGGGAGAGAATCAGAGACACAGGCAGAGGGAGAAGCAGGCTCCATGCAGGGAGCCAGACATGGGACTCAATCCCGGGTCCCCAGGATCACGCCCTGGGCTGAAGGCAGTGCTAAACTGCTGAGCTACCTGGGCTGCCCTCACTTTTCATTTTTAAAAGAATATAAATACATAATTATCGGGGTTGGGTTTGTAGGGGGTATGTGCGTGTGTATGTGCATGTATGTGTGTGTTGCTTTTTTCCTACAAAACTGGGATCAAATTCTGTCTCCTGCTCTGTACCTCAGTATTTTAAACTTAATGACAGAGTTGGAAGCCCCTTTACGCCCAGTCTCTAGATGTTCTCTGCAAGGTAGGGGCAACATCGGCAAGTATCCCAGCCCACCACTAGAAATCATAGCTAATTTCACCAGTTCCAGGCAAACTGGGGATCTGGGCCCCAGCTGCAAAAGCTGACTCCTCAGCATACCTAGAAATGAGAACTCCAAGCTGGAGTTCCCAGAAAACACAAGAAACAGAGGAACAGGTTAATGACACCATGAGCGAGCAAAGAGCCAAATCTCAAGTGGAAGATGTTCCATAGAACAAAGACCCAGTTTGTCTAACAAATAGACGGTAAGGAAAAAAAAGACTGTTTATAGTCTAGGGTCCCTGAACTTTCTCCATAAAGGGGCAGATAGTAAATATTTTAGGATTTGTGGGTCATTATGTGGTGCCTAGAATTTTGTGTGCAAGTGTCAACAACAGTTCACCATCATGCCAGCCAACACTTAGATGCAACTGCATGTGTGCAAGGCTGTGATATCGGCTTTATATGTCAGAACTCATTTAGCCCTGGGATGCCTGGGTGGCTCAGTGGTTGAGTGTCTGCCTTTGGCTCAGGTCATGATCCCAGAGTCCCAGGATCAGGTCCTGCATCAGGGAGCCTGCTTGTTCCTCTGCCTATGTCTCTGCCTTTCTCTGTGTCTCTCATGAATAAGTAAATAAAATCTTAAAAAACAAAAACAAAAACTCATTTGCCCCCCAAGACAGCTTGATGAACTGGGGCTGTTATAATCTCCATTTCACAGAGGAGGAAGTGCAAGCCCAGACAGCTGAAGTTACTAATACGAGATCACAAAGCAACCAAGAAATAATACAAGTTAATGTTCAATCAGGGCCAGTGTTAACTTATTTCATCTTTTTTTTTTATCTTTTTTGTTTTTTAAGATTTTATTTATTTATTCATGAGAGACAGAAAGAGAGACAGAGACATAGGCGCAGAGGGAGAAGCAGGCTCCATGCATGGAGCCTGATGTGGGACTTGATCCCTGCACCTAGGATCATGCCCTGAGCTGAAGGCAGACGCTCAACCACTGAGCCACCCAGGAGTCCCTTATTTCATCTAACAGCACTCTGAAGGAGACATGGTTTTCACTGTTTTCCAGATGGAGAAATGGAAGCACAGAGAGGGGAGGTGATGTCCTCAAAGTCACACAGCTAGTGGGTTACAGGATGGGACTCTAGCTCCTGAGGCTGGGTCCTTAACCCATCCTCCCCTATGGTGATGGTTATACTGCCTCCTGCAAGGAAAGTCCTGTGGAGAGCTTAGAATCCTAGAATATTCCAGGCAAGATTTCCTTTTAGCCTATGGGTACCTGGGTAGCTCAGTGGGTTAAGCATCTGCCTTCAGCTCAGGTCATGATCCCAGGGTCCTGGGATTGAGCCCTGTGTCCTCAGGCTCCCCGTTCAGCAGGGAGTCTGCTTCTGCCTCTCCCTCTGCCCTACCCCCACTTGTGTGCATAACACACACACACACACACACACACACACTTTCTCTCAAATAAATAAAATCTTAAATTAAAAAAAAAAAAAGATTTCCTTTTAGCCTAAATTTCCATTTATCTGATTCAAAAAGGTAGCCTGAAAATTCCTCCTCCCATGCCAGTGCCCTGGTCCCCAGTTCTCAGACACACAGATGTCATCACTGTTACTAGATCCTTCTGTGTCCTTCTGGAGTTTCTTTGGGCAAACCTAAGTATATATTCTTATTCGCATACATTTTTACACACTCCTGCAGGGGTCAGCAAGCTTCGAGTCACGGGCCAGATCTGGCCTCTCACCTAATTTTGTAAGCTGAGTTTTTCTGACAGCCACGTATGCTCTCTGGCTCCTTTCAGGCAGAGCTGATTGTGGGGACAGAGAACCCTAAGACTGTAGTTATTTCCTATCTGGCCCTTTGAGAAAACATCTGCTGAGCTGCAGACTACAGGAAGCAGCCAAACCCACGTTTTTGCACTTTGCTTTTTCCACTTAACCCGACATCCCAGAAATCTTGCCATAGCAGGACACAAAGAACGTGTTCATCCCTTTGCACAGCTGTGTAGTATTCTACTGTGTGACTGTGCTTTATGCATAGCTGCTTTCCCCAGGGAGAGATGTTTAGGAAGTTGCCAACAGTGCCGTGATTTGCTGTACTCTCCACTTCCCATGTGGGTGGGATGTTTGAAGGATAAATTTCCAGAAATGTTTTTGCCAAGTCTGGGTTCCCAGAGCAATGGGAAGGTGGGGAGTATCTGTCCCTGAATTCTCCGAGATTAAATGCAGAACGTGGCATACCTGTGGGTATTTTTCTGAGCGGATCCTCAAAGGGCAGAGGGTTGATGACTGTGGTTGGACCTGGGACCCAAGGGTGGGGAGTAAGGGTGTGGTTCTGGGAGGTCCAGGGCCTGGGGTCCAGGCTGGGCACTAACCAAGGTCATCAGCGAGCCTCCGGCCATCCTCGGTAGGCACGACACGCTCATCTTCCAGGTCACACTTGTTCCCCACGAGGATTACCTGAGCGTTGTCCCATGAGTAGGTCTTGATCTGTGTGGCCCTGTGGAGTTTGAGGGCCATTAGGCTAGAAATTAAGAGTCAGGAGAGGAGGGGGAAGGTCAGGTGTCCGTGGTCAGCAAGCACTCACCAGTCCTGCACGGCGGCGAAGGATTCCTGGTTGGCAACATCATACATCAGCAGGAAGCCCATGGCTCCGCGGTAGTAGGCGGTGGTGATTGTACGGTAGCGCTCCTGGCCCGCCGTGTCCTAGGCACACAGCAGGGTCAGGCCACTAGAAGCTACCCTGTTCCCCAACCAACCCCTGCAGGGCCCTAAGCGGGTCACCACCTTGTGCTCATAGCCCCAGTCTGATGGGTGAGACATGGCCCTGCCTGTACAATCTCTGTCTGATGGGAGAAATATGGGCTGGCCCTCACAGCCCCAGTCTGATGGGAGGCACGGCTTTCCCAGTCTGAGGGGTCAGCGGCCTCTCACAGTCTCGTAAGCCCCTCTGACCTCACCTCCAAGAACAAACTTAGTGACCACATACAAGAGCCACCTGGGTCAGAGAGCACCATCCTGATGCAGACACTCTGGTGCTCAATACCATGAGAATCATTATTAGCACCCTTGTTGGGAGCAAGAGCATGCCTCTGAGGAGCACAGAGGCCCAGTAGGGGATCCTGCGATGGTACCCCAACCTCTTCCCCACTGGTCACCAGGACTTCTAACCCGCCTTGGGTTAGCACTGTCTGCCCCTCAGACCCCACAAGGCAGGGCATATCCTCATCCTGATGAAGTCACCTCATAGATAATCCCCCCTACTCTACACATCTACCCCAAGCCCCCACCCCGTCTTTGGCTACTCTCCCTCACCTGAGGCCCCTCCCCACAGCCCGACACCCTATCATGGACTTCCTTGGAGGAACCCCAGCCCCTCCAGGGCTCCTCTCCCTTGCCACAGGTCCACCATAGCCGCCTGGCCCACCCAGATCTGCAGCTTGATCCTCTTGTCATGACGATAGACCGTCTTGACCTTGAAGTCGATGCCCACAGTGCTGACAAAGGCAGGTGTGAAGGAGTCATCCGCGTAGCGGAACAGGAAGGACGTCTTGCCCACGCTGCTGTTGCCGATGAGCAGCAGCTTAAACATGTAGTCAAAGTTCTGGTCTGCTGCATCCCGCGGGCCCGTGGGGGGGTCTCCAGCTGATGCCATCTTGGCAGAGAGCCTCTTGGGGCGCGGGGAGGGGCTGTCGCCCTGCAGAAAAATAAACCACCTGGAATGGCTCCAGTGTATCCGACCAGACCCGGGTTCAAATCCTGCTTCTGCCACTAGGAGGCCAAGCGGCCTCAGATGCATCACTTGCTCTCTCTGGCCCTCTGTATCCTCTTCTGGAAAATGGGGCTGCTTATCAAATGCAAGGGCCCAGGTTGCTGAGGGGAGACACATGCAGTGCCTCCTCTGGCCACCGAGGAACCAGACCCTGCAGAAGGTGCAGGTGTGGACTTTGCCCGGGAGTGAGCAGCTGGCTGGGCCCAGGTATGAGCTGGGGGGAGGAGGGCCTGCCAGCTGGATAGAGCCCCCCCTCAGGGCCTGGCTGTTGACTTTGGCAAGGACACCTGCCCTGACCACCCCCCCCACCTCTATGCTGAGTTTAACCCCATCCCTGGCCTCCACGGGGGTTTCATTGGATACAACCCAGGTTTAAAGCCCAGCTCTACCCCCAGATGGGTCCTGCCACCTTCTGTTTGTCAAAAGGGTGGGCCTGTCTCCCTCCAGGCAGGGCTGACTCACCCCGGCCCCAGCCCACAGAGGCTGCAATGACAGTCCTCGACCCTAAGGAAGCCACCTAATAAGAACCCCACCCCACCCACCACCACCATACCCCTCTAATTCCTGATTCTTCCTTTCTTGGCAATCTGTCCCCAAGGCTAGGCTGCTTTATCTGGGTCTGGGACACCGCCTCAGCCCTCATTCTCTCCCTAGGCCTCAGTTTCCCCAGCCGTCTATGGCTTCTCCTAGAGCTGCACAGGGAGGCTCCAAGAGGCCTGGGTGAATGAAGGGCACACTGGCTGGCAGAGGAACCCTGAGCAAAGCTATTTCTCAACTGCCTGTGGGGCTTTTTTCCATTTTAAAAGAGGACCGAACCAGCCCGCTTTCCTGCCCAGCCCTGGGCCCCACCCGGTGTTCCGGGAGAACGAGTTCAGAGGAGGGGAAGACAAGAGGCAGGAAACCTTTCCCCATGTTGGGCAGGGCTGCCAGGCTGGGGCCCTTACCCCACCCCCAGCCCCAGCCCCAGCCCACCTGTCAGCCGGTCCCACCTCTTGCCGACCATCTGCCCACCCTCCCTCACACCTGGCACTAGAGAAGGGTCCTCGGGGGCCTCGGCCCTATCTCCCTGCTGGATTTGGGGCGCCCCCGCCGGTGCAGGGGGGCTCAGGAGCTTCCTCCCATCACCATATGGTCCCATCTCCTGTTCCCAGCTGGGCTCTCGGCCCCGCCCGCGCCCCATTAACGCTCCCCAAGGAGCCCAGCTGGGTGGGGGCGAGGGAAGAGGCGTTCCCCCTCCGCCCGCCTTTGTTCCCCGCTCCCCGGGCCCTCCCTCTAGCCCCCGGCCCCCCAGACCTGCGGGGACGCGGAGGTGCGGGGCGGGGGTGCGGTCCCTCCGAAGGGGTCACCTCGCGTGGGGGGCGCTGCCCGCGGGCGCTCCTGCTGCGAACTCGCTGCGGCCTGGCCCCAGGCGCGACGCCGACCCCGCAGCCGCCGCCGCCGCCACCGCCGCTGCCCGCAGCCACCCGGATCCCGCGCCCGCTCCGCCCAGGCGGGGGAGGAGGAGCCGCTCCCGGGAGGGGCGGGGCGGGGCCGAGTCCGGGGCGGGGCTTGCGGGAGCCTGGGGGAGGGGCTGGAAGCGCCCCGCGCTGGGGCGGCCTCGGGCCCGCCCCCCGACGATAAACTTCGTCTTTCCGAACGGTACGTAGAGCTCCTACTCTGCACGGAAGTTAAGGGAGCGGATTCTGGAGTCAGGTTCGAATCCCAGCTCCACCACTTCCTAACTCGGTTTAACTTTGGACGTGTTACTTAACCTCCCGGGGAGCCTGGTGCCCCCGGGCGTCCAGTGGTGCATAAGAAGAATCCCTACCGGGGCACCCGGGTGGCTCAGTGGTTGAGCGTCCGCCTTCCGCTTGGGTGGTGATCCCAGGATCCTCAGATCGATCGAGCTTCCCATCGGGTTCCCTGCGGGGAGCCTGCACCTCCCTCTGCCTGTTTTTCTGCCTCTCTATGTACTCTTACGGATAAATAAAATCTTTTTTTTTTTTTAATTTTTATTTATTTATGATAGTCACAGAGAGAGAAGGAGAGAGAGGCAGAGACATAGGCAGAGGGAGAAGCAGGCTCCATGCACCGGGAGCCTGATGTGGGATTTGATCCCAGGTCTCCAGGATCACGCCCTGGGCCAAAGGCAGGCGCCAAACCGCTGCGCCACCCAGGGATCCCAGATAAATAAAATCTTTAAAAAAAAATTGCTACCTCACAGGACTGTGTGAAGGCTCTGACCTGAGTTAGGATCTCGAAAGTGCGATGCCCCACCCTAAAGTGGTCTAGGTCCCTGCGAAATACCCTGAAGGGCTCTTAGAATTAAACCCTTTACAGGTAAGGAAATGGAGCCTCAGAGAAGGGCACCTCTTTGACTGAGGCCACACAATGACGAAATTCTCACATCCAGGCTCAGGTGAGGCTCCAGAATTTTCTTCAAGCCATGAGAACATCTGCGGGCTTTGCTGGAGTCAAATCCCAGCAACTACACCTAAAGCCACTTGAACTCTGAATCTCCATTGCTTCATGGGAACAATTGTAGCTCCCTCCAAGGGCTGCCACATGGGTGAATGGAGATGACATGCATCAGGAAGGGCCACCATATGATCAGTAACAAGCAGCCCCAAGGTCTCCATGGCACTCGACACCCAAGGTGTTCTTCTCACTCACACTGGTCATTGTGGTGAAGGAAAAATGTAGCTAATCATGCACTGGCTTGTACACTTCTCTTTGGAAGTGACTCTGTTCACATTTCCTTGGCCAATTTGGCAAGTCATGCAGCCATCCCCAGTGTCAATGGGGTGGGAAATACAATCAAATCAGCTATTGTTATAATAATACATGGTACATACGATGGTTAGTGCCATGCCTGGCACACAGCAGGTACTCAGTAAATGGACACTTTACAGGAAGAGCTTAGGGTCGGTAATGACTAACACTCCAAATCCTGCCACATGAATATGGTAACGAAGGCCCTCAGCTCTACCTTCGCCCACCCCTCTTCCTGCTTTCCAGTTGGGAGAAGAATGACAGCAGCCATTTCCAAAGAAGTGTTTATTAACATTTGGGGCCTCAGCGGGGCCAGAGAGGAAGTGGGTGCTAGAGGCTCCTGAGGCTCAGGGCAAGGCCTGCAAGACAGATCCCATTGCTCAGGAGGCAGCCCAGATTGCAAATGGAAGACAGGCCATGGTAGCGGAAAAAGGTCTGGCGGAGGACACTGTACTTGGGGTCTTGCCCTCGCAGCTGGCGGTAGGGGTCGGGGCCCTGGTGGCTTCCAGGCACCTCCCCACCCAGGCCCCGCTCCTTCTCCACTGTGTGCAGGGCCCACATGGCAGCTGTGGTGCGAGGCTCCAGCCAGCGGGCGTTGATAGTGGACAATGTGAGGCTCAGGAACAGCAGGCAGAGCTGGTAGGGTGGTGGAAGGAGGACAAGGTGAATCATGCCGAGGGGGCAGGAGGGATCCTAGGGAGGGTCCTCCTGCGTCCTCAAAGTCCAGAGGTGGGTGGGAGACAGTATTAGGTCAAAGCCAGGCCTCCCTGTCCTTCTCCAAACCCAGTCTAGAGGCCCCAAGCAGAGCTCCCGGCTCCTAGCTTTCATACCCTAAAACCAGCAGCTCCAGCACCACGTCCTCTATTCTCTCCCAAAACCTTCTGAGCCTCTCCTCCTCTGATACCCAGACTGGAAGTTTCCACAACACAGCCTTGCCTCCTCCCCTCCTGCTGCCCCAAACTGGGGGCATCTCAGGGCAGAACCTCTCTTCCCCAAATTGGGCAGAGCACCAGAACTGTCCCCCACCACCGGCCAAAAAGAGCCTAAGACAGGGCCCATCTCCTCTATGGTCCCTGCCCAGACTCCAGAAACTGAGATTGGGCCCATAGGAGTGAATAGAAAGTCCTTGAGGTTCCAGTTACCCATAATCCTCTCCTGACTCTTTGGGATTATTCTTGAAATCCTTGTCAGGCCTCACCTGCCCACATCTGAGGAACATAACAGGGGCAGGGGGAGGGCAGGATGCAGAAATATGAGATGCAGAGATGGTTTCCTGCCTTGTGGCTGGGAAAATGTGTGGATGGGAGTGGGGGATTGTAAATTCCCAGTCAGGCTGGTTTTTAAACAAAGAGCTGGGGTCACTGCCTGAACCCAGCTGAGTCACCACAACTTGGCAGCAGGCCCAGCCAGGGGAAAGAGAAAGAGCAGCAACCAGCAGAGACACACTGAGGGATAGAAAGGGCTGCTAGGGATGGTTGTGCAGGCTGTGCACTGCTCAAGGGTATCCAGAGCCCAGTTTGGCACCCACCAGGAAGGTGTAGTTGCTTGTTTTTGTTTTTTAAATTCTCACAAAGGTGTAGCCATAGGTACTAAGTGGGGTCCTGGGAACGGGTCTCCAGAGGGCAGTGGAGCCCAAGCCCGCATACCTGGCTGGTCTCCCAGAATGTGAGCTGAGCCCAGGCATGTTGTGAAGCCAAGATGCAGAGGTTGATGAAGGCACAGCCCATGGAGATGTGAAAGTATAAAGGGAAGAGTTTGCTTTGCACCAGGCCGAAGGTATGTCGGGGAAGGTTTCGGAAAAGCTGGAAGCCTGTGGGGGTACAGTGAGCCACATGCCTGTTAGGACACTTCCAGGTCCCCCTCTCATTCTTTTTTCCACCCTGGGTACCCATGACGTCCAGGTGGGGGGTCCCTACCTGAGATGAAGGTCACCCACATTTGCATGCCCCACGCCCCTGACAAGACCAGTAGATGGACCATCTTAGTCAGGCTTCCAGGATTCCCGCCTTCCTCCATCTTGCAGGCCTGGGAAAAAGGCACCGGGTGTCCCAGAGTTTTACCCTTGCCCCATGGTCTTCAGCCTGTGAGCCTGCTCGAGGCCAGGATCACGGCCAACCCAGGAGAGATCCAGGGATACCAGCCCGGGGAATGGGGGTGGGGAAGACCCAGAACAATCCCGAGACAACCTCTAGCCCAGTCTCTCCAAATGTCAGCCCTCAGGATCTCAGGCTTTCAGGACCCCCAGCATCCACGCCGTCTCCGAGACTCGAAAATTTCAGTTAGCCCCAGCAGCTCAAACTCCCAGCCCTGGGTATTCAGAGATTCCCCGCGGGGACTCCCCCAAATCAGCCCAGGGACCTAACTGTAACCGTAAGGACGCCTGCTGTCATCTCAGGATCCCAGATATCACTGTGAAGGTCCCCAAAGCACCCCTGGACACCCCCATCTAATGCTGGGAAACCTCAAATCTCACGCCGAGGACACCGACCCTATCACTGCACCCAGACCTCAACCCGCAGCACCCAGGAACCCGAGAACAGGCGTGCCGGGGCCAGATCTCGGGGGCCGGGCGGGCTGGGCCAGCTACCTCGCTCCGGCGCTCCCAGGTGGCCCGCGGACCTCTTCAGTCACCTCCAAGAATTCATCCCGCCTCCCAGCTAAGCCTGAAGCCAATTGGACGGTAGAGCTGCCGCCTCCCGCACCGCCCTCCTTAGATACGGACTAATCGATTAGCGGAAACCAGCTGGAATCCCGCCCCCTCGTCTGGATTTTATCCAATTACATCGCGGCTCCTAAGATCTGCGGAAGCGGGAAGGCGCCAATAAGGTCTTGGGCTGCATCGGCGGGGGCGGAGCTAAAATGCCAGCCACACCCCTCTCTGTGACTCTACCTTTAGGCTTTGCGCGTTTTAATGCGATGGTGTCCCCACGGGATCAAATTTCAGCGTCACAGCTGGGGACTGGCATCGCGGTCCCTGAGGGGAGAGCATGAGCAGGTGGTATGTGGTAGGTGGGGGGGGAAGGGGGTCTGGAGCCCGGCGGGCGCAGGATTCTCGGCCCGGGGGGCGGGGCTCAGGCTAATGACTCCGCCCCCTTCCCCCTCGAATTCTCCCGGAGACAGCGGGAGAAGCAGTTGATGTGGAAGGGGAAGGGGGAAGATTAAGGGGGAGACGTGGGGGGTGGGAGGGTGGGGGTGGGGTGGGCTCGACTGGGTACCAGTCTGCAGTTGGAGCTCAAAAACACATCTTCCCTCTTCCCTTTCAAGCCTCCCAGGGCTCCTGGGGTCCCCAGTTTCCCAGGTTGCCAGTGTGACGTTCCGAGAACAGTTTCCCACTATTGTATGTCAGGCACTGGCATAGATTAATTTACTTAATCACAGCAACCCAGCGAGGTGGATCGTATGACATCCCATTTTTTATAGTTGGGGACACTGAGGCATGGAGACGATCGGTAACTCTCCAACATCACACAGCCGGGAAGGGGCGGAGCTAGGATTTGAACCCAGGCCACCCAGGTGGAGAGGCCCCCCGCTTAATCATCCTGCTGTACTGTCTCTGCAAGTGCGGGCCTTCCGAGACAGAGATACTTGAAGGGGTGGCCTAGAACATTTCAGGCTGAGGAAAAGCTCCTATATCACGACATGGGTGTGAAGACCCAGTGAGTGCCTAGGATGGTGCCCAGCACTCAGTAAGGTGCTCAGAAAATAGGAACTTAAAAAAAAAAAAAAAAAGGATTAGGGAAGATTTCACAGAGGAAACGTTGAGGAGAGCGTTGAAGGGTGTATAGCTGACTTCCAGGAGGACTGGGCCAGAGGGAGGACACCAGACAGCCCAGCAAGGGCAGAAGAGAAAGCCCTGGAGGGTGGGCTTTCTAGCTGAGCGTGCATCAGGACAAAATGCCCTTCACCTGGAAGTTTTTCCAGACAGGCCTGCCCCAGGTCCCCATCTGTGCAGCCCTGACAACACTGGAATGTTGAACAGGGGGTGTGAATGTGAGACCCAGAACTGGGTTTTCTCCCGTTCCTAGCCTCACCTAGGACAGGGCTTCAGCTCCAGTTCTGCTAACATTTACTGGATAGATATGCCCTGCCCCTCCTGCTCATGCTCTATGGCTCCCACTTGGGAGCCAGACCTCAACTTCCCTGCCTGGCTTTCCATCCCTTGCTTGAACCGCCCTGCTAGCCTCCTACTGGTTCCTCTTGGACCCTACCTTCCACCATCCTGAATTTACTAGCATAGAGCATGTGGTTCCATGCCTCTGAGCTTTTGCCCATGCTGTTTCCTGCCAGGAATGCCCTTCCTTTGGTTCCCAATGTTAAGATCCTTTTTTGCTTTTAGGCTCTTCTGAGGCCTCACTCACTCCTGTGAGGGTCTTCTGGATCCTTCTCACTACCCCGCCCAATGCCTAGGGCTGGGATCATCTTTCATCCAGCTTCTGCTCCTGCCATAACTGGGAGGCCCTGTGTTCAAGGCTGAGGCCTCTCTGGGGGTATTAGGGGAAGGTCTGGGAGTGTCAGGACATGAGGGCTGGTCTCAGTGCAGCCCCCTGTCCCCCCTTGTTGAAGCGACCCTCTTCTGGCTGGCCTACCCCAGGACCCTGACTACTCTCTGCCCTGCTGCTGCTCATCTCCCTTGCCCTCCAACGTGTGTTTGCCTGCTCACAGGAAGGGTGACAAGTACTGGGGTTTGTTGAGGGGCTTCCCTGGGGCTGGGGAGCTGGGAGGGGCTGGAGTGCTCTGGGCTGGTCCTCAGAAAAGCCTCCCCCACCATTCTCCCAACCCCACCCCCTGTCAGGCTCTTCCTCAGACAAGACCTTGGATTATACGATTCACTGGTCCAGGACCCCAGAGCCAGAGATCTTGGGGCCAGCTCCTGAGAACACAGTGCCGGGTATAGACTGGAGGCTAGAGAGAGACTTGGAGCCTCAGTTGTCTGGGTCTCCCATCATCCAAAACCCAGACTCACAGGAACAGTGTAATGACCAGGACCTTCTGAAGAGGCATCAAAACATCGCTAAGGTCACCCCCACCTGGGAAACCCCTCCCAGCCACACCACAATCTGCTACTGTGGGGCTTAGGGAGGGGGCCGTGGCAGTGGGTGGTGTGTGGGGGTCTTTCTCAGGAACCCTCACAATGTGTGACTTCAGCACCAAGAACAGCACCCAACGCTCAGCCCGCCGACACTAAAAACATCTTGAATGAATGGATGAAGGGATGTGCGATTGCGTTTCTTAGTCGGTCTTGTCTGTGATATTTTGTGGGTATGAGTGCCTGTGTGGCTGTGTGGCTGTGGTCATGCTTGTGTGTCTGAGTTGGGTGTAAGTGGATGCCCTGGGCCTTACCACCTGGCACGCATGGCTGTGTCTGAGCTTGTGTGGCCATAGTTGTGTTTTGATTATCATGTGTCACTGTGCCTCAATGCTGTTGGAGCTCCCTGGAGACATTGTCTATGTTATTTGCCTTTAAGGAGGAGGGTCATTACCTGAGCCCAAGCCAGAGACAGGGCTCCACAGGTGTGCTGTCAGGGGCAGCCCCAGGCCTGCACACATAGGGGACAAACCACACAAGCATACTTTTGACCATGTGTGGGCTAGTCAGGGTGGGGTGGGGTGGCATGCCCATGCATGGAGGCAGCTTTGCCTGCACTCTGTAGACCCAACTCCTACCCACCCCCCACACAATGGGTTGGGATGTGCAAGGAGAAGCACAGGGATGAATCTGTACTACCCTCATGTCCCCCTTTCCTAGAAGCCCTTGGAGACCAACTCTTCCAAAACCAAAGGTGAGAACCCTCCCTCCCAACAAGGCTATGTGCAGATGACCTGCCAGTTCTTACTTCCACCCTCTGGCCTCGCCTGGGAGGAGCCACAATATTGCTGCCCACTTAGCCCTGTCCCAGCCTCAGCTGAGTCTTGCCCCTGACCTTGTGACCCACTCCTGTCCCAACCTTAGCCTCAACAGACCCCAGCTTTTTACTTTGCGCCCACCCCTCTCCCTCCTCTGAGCTTCTGCTGACCTCTGACCTGACCTCACCCCCTGCCCCCACCACTCCTAGCCTCAGCTGACCCTTACCTCTGCTCATAGTTAAGTCCACCATGATGATTCCTGACTCCCAGAAGCTCCTGCGATGCGAACTGGAGTCACTTAAGAGCCAGCTACAGGCCCAGACCAAGGTGAGGCTCCTCTGCCCTGCCCTCAGCAAACTTTGGCCCTATTCCCTTGCTCCTGCCCCCAAGCCTGATCTCTTCCCTGCAGGCTTTTGAGTTCCTAAACCACTCAGTGACCATGTTGGAGAAGGAGAGTTGCCTGCAGCAAATCAAGATCCAACAGCTTGAAGGTGAGAACTGGCCAAGGGTCAAAGTCAGGCTAGAGGCTGGATGCTGTTGGGGTCAGCTGGATTAGCCCAAGGTGAAAGAAGCTGAGTGTGTCTAGGTTCAGAGTCAGGTCTGTCCAGGTTTAGGGTGAGCTGGGTTCAAAGCTGGGCTCAGGGGTGGTTGGGGCTCAGTCATGATCCCATCTAATCTGCAGAGGTGCTGAGCCCTATGAGCCGCCTCACAGAGAAGGAGGGACACAAGTGGGGCTTGGAGCAGGGACAGCAGGAACTGTATGGGGCCCTGGCTCAAGGCCTTCAGGGGCTCCAAAAGACCCTGCGTGACAGCGAGGAGGTGCAGAGGGCCCGCACCACACGCTGCCTACAGCTGCTGGCCCAGGAGATCCGGGACAGGTGGGCATCACCAGGAGGGCAGCCTGGAAGCTGTGGGAGGGAAGGGAGGCTGGGGAGAGGGAACCAAAGGTGGGATGTGGGATGAGGCAAATGGGAGAGGCCTGAGTAAGGTAGCCAGGGGGTCTGGGAAGGCTTGAGGGACAAGACTGGGGGATGAGGGGGCGGTGGAGAGGTATGGGAATCTGGGAGGCCAGAAGGCAGGGAAGACAGGAAGCTGGAGATGGGATGGGGAGGGAGGCCAGGGGTTCAGGAAACTGGAGGTGATATGGGAAGTTGGAAGGCAGAGAGATTGAGGGTGGCAGAGGCTGGGGAGTATGGGAGGTCTGAGGTGACAGGGGCCAGGCAAAGAGAGGCTGAGAGAATGGGAAGCTCGAGGTCAGGAGGAGAGGACACAGGGCTGGGGGAGTGGACGTGTGGGAGTAGCAGCAGGAGGGGCAAGCTGGGCAGGCAGATTGGGGGAAGGGACAGACCCTGGGGGGATGGGTAGCTGGGACAGGAGATGGGAACAGATGGGAACAGGAGAGTTGGAGGAGACATGAGGAGGCAGGTTGGCAAATGTGAGGCCAAAGGCTGAGCAGGGAGTGTGGGTCTAGGCTGCACTATCCCCTCAGCAAGAAGTTCCTGTGGGAGGAGCTGGAGCTGGTGCGGGAGGAGGTGACCTTCATCTATCAGAAGCTCCGTGAGTGCCTGGAGCCCACGGCCAGGAGGGGGGTTCTTCTGCAGCTCTGGCCCCCCTGAGTCCCCTCCCCCCACAGAGGCTCAGGAGGAGGAGATCACAGAGAACCTGATGAACATCCAGAAGATGCAGAAGACACAGGTGAAGTGCCGCAAGGTGAGCAGAGAGGGTGGGACCCTGGTAAGTTGGGGACATGGGACTCTGCTGGCCTCCACCTTCGGACTGGTGCCAGAAGGGCTAGGTTCCAATCTCAGCTCGGCCACTTAACTGCTGTGTGACTGCGGCCAAGTCACTTCACTTCTCTGGGCTTCAGTTTCCTCATCTGTATGATGGGCATGACTTGGCATCCCTACCTGAAGGGGTAGCTGCGTGAACTGTATGTTAAACACTTTGAGGGCAGCCTGGCATGTAATAAGTGCTAAGTAAGGATCACTTTTCACCATTATTGTTATTACTATTGTCGTCTCACACACACCTCCCACCCCCTGGCCTCAGGTCCTGACCAAGATGAAGCAGCAGGGGTATGAGACATCCAACTGGCCGGAGACTGAGGAGATGCCACCAGGAGGCAGTGGCTCCTGGAGGGATGACCTCCAAAAGGAACTGAGTGACATATGGTGATGTCCTGTTCCCACTCTAACCTCTGACTCCTGAACCTCATCTTTCTTGCCCTCCTACAAATCAGATCAAGCAATGACTACCAGAACCTGGAACCCACCTGAATCCAGGCCTCCCTTTACCCCCAGCCCCTGATCCCCAGCATGTCCCCCACCCAGCCCTGAGGAGTCAGAAGTTTCCCAGGATCCCCAGCTCCCCATCTCCCTGCAGGTCCGCTGTACACTTGCTGCAGAACTCCTTTGATGGCTTCACCATGTCCACAGGAGGCTGCCCCAGGGCCTCGAACCTCAGGGGTGAGGGGCGATGAGGTGCACTCTGGGTTGTGGGGAGGTCATGTTCAGAGGCTGTATTTGGGGGTCATATATGTTGGGTCTTGTTCTAGGGTCACTCAAGGATTTCCATCCTGGGGTCACTCAAGGTCACTGGGATCTTTTTGGGGACCAGTGGGGTAAAATTCAAGGGTCACTGAGGTCATACTTTGGTATCATGTTGGGTCACATTCAAGTGACATAAGGGACACTGGCCCTTGATCATGATCCCACTCATGGGTCACACTCAGGTTTGTGGGTGAAAGGCCAGAATTGCACCTGTCCCTCCCACAGGCTACAAGGGGCACCGAAGCTTGTGTCCTCAGCTCCCCTCGTGGGACTCAGACTCAGACTCAGACCAGGACCCATCCCAACCACCGTTCAACAAGAGCCGCTCCTTCCCACCTGGTACGGATCCTCCCCTGCCTCACCCCACCTTTCCTCTCCTGGCCGGCCCTGGAATGCTGCAGTATGGACCCTCCCAGCTCCCAACCTGGGCATCTGCTCCCTGACCTCCAGCCGTGGGGTCCTCTGGACTAAGCTGGGCCCTCATCCACTCTCTCCACAGCCTGAGCAGCGGGGACTGCTCTCCCTGAAGACCCCTCCAGAGAGAAAATAAACTAGCCACGACCCTCTTCCACCTGTGGACTGTTGCTCCTGATGCTTCCTGTGCCTGAGAATGACCCCCCCCCACACACACACATCCGGTTTACTTTCCAGTGTTGGGGAGGGTGTGGGGGCCCCAGAGGCTGTTCAGGATGTGTAGATTTAGGGTCAGGGGAGTGTGAGGCCAAATTTAATATATAACAAGGTCAGGGGTCCAGATATGAGTATACAGACAGGCTCTTGAACACTGGCCAGCAGGGATCCTTTCTGGGGGGGCCCTGGCGCTCTAGTCCACTGCCCAAAAGGGGAAACTGAGGCACAGGAAGGGAGGGTCGAGGTTCAGGGTCACGCTCTCACCCTGCCCTCCTCTTCTCCTCAGCGCCCCCACCGCCTAGTTCTCCCTCAACCTGCATCCTTCATTCCCTCCCAAATTTGTCTTAACACTTTCTCGGGTCCCCAAGAGCAACAGAGGCCCCGCCCCGGACCATGCTAATGAGACGCCGCGGGTCCCCGCCCCACGGATTATGCAAATGAGGCGCTCGGAGGCCCCGCCCCTCGCCCCTTCGCTGAGTCTGCGCGGCGCGGCCGGCCGACGGCGTCTCCCACCGCTCCGTCCGCCCGCGGGGCCTGCCGTCCGTTGGTTCGTCCTGCCGCCCAGGTGACGTCTAAGCGGAGCGGGGCCTCAAACCGTGACAGCCTCGACCCGGTGAGGGAGAGGGGCTTGGGGCGCTCCCGGCACCCCCCCTCGCGGGCTACCGACCCTCGGTCTGTGTGTCCGGCCAGGGTTCAGCTCCTGCGGGTCGGGTCCCCTGTGGGTCCGGCGCGGGGAGGGGGAGGGGAGGCCGTGAGCTGGGGCTTGAGAACCGGGCTCGGGGAGGGGAGCGTGGAGAGGGGACCCCGGGCCGGAGAAGCCAAGCGGCGGTGGTGAGGGTGGTTGTGATTGTGTGGTTGTCGTTTTGTGTCAGTGTGTGGTTGTATAACTGTAATTGTGCGGCTTTGGGGATGCCTGTGTGGTCTGTGTGGTGTATGTGTGACTCTCCTGTGGCTGTCATTGTGTGGCTGTCATCATGGGTGTCACTCTGAGGGTGTGTGGCTGTGTTGTTGTGACTGCGCTCCCTGTGAGTGTGTCTGTACGGTTGTGTGCATATGACTGCCATTGTGTGTTCCTTGTGATGGTGTGTGGGGGCCCATTTATGTTTCTGTGTGTGGCTGTGCTCATGCGCCTTTCTTGTGTGGCTTGGCGTGCAAATCCGTGTCATGGTCCACGTATGTGCCCTTGTGTGGCCATGTGGCTGAGCTGTGGATGACATCGTCTCTCCTATGAGTGTCTGTGTGGATGAGAGACTGTTAATGTGTATGGCTGTCATTGAGTGCCTGGTAATTGGGGGTGTGACTCTGTGACCGGTTTGTGACCCCCATTGCGTGTGGTGACTCTTTTTGATGTAACTCTTAAGTGTGTCGGGAGCCCTGAGGCTATGTCCCTGATGATAGTGAGGTGGGTGCTTGTGTGGGGCTGTATGCGGGGCTGTGAAGTGTGTGAAGGACCTCCTCTTGTGTCCCTGTGACTGTGTGTGTGTGTAGGGGGAGGTTGTTTGATCTGTGTGGGTGTCAGTGACAGGCCGTGTGCACACTGTGCCATGTGTGTGAGTGTACAGTTGTGTGTAGTGGGTGTTGGGCACCTGTCTGAATGAGCAGGCCTGTCTTGTTCACCACAAGCAGAGTGCCTAGAACCCAGCAGGCACTGGATCCTTGTTGGTGGGATGGACACATGCTATACTGTGTGTGTGTGTGTGTGTGTGTGTGTGTGTGGTGTTTGAGATGGAAGTTGTGGCTGAGTTGTGTATTCTAGGGATGCCAGCATGTGTTATTGTGTCTCTGGAAGGGTGAGGGGCCGTGGCCAGGTGGGCATCTGAGATCTCTGGTGACCCTCACCCCACATGTCACACTGCAGAGCAAGCTGCGTGGATGGGGCACTGGACCCAGAGTGCCTACCCTCACCTTCCTGGGCCTCAGTTTCCACATCTGTGCAATGGGGGTGACCATCCCTGCCCTGCTGGCCGCCAGGAGCGGCTGTGAGTCTGTGGGTGTGGCGGAGGCCTGTGGGAAGCCATAGGGCCCTTTCACAGGTGAGGTCAGCCTGGGAGAATGGGTCGAGCAGGTGTGTCTATGTTGGCCCATCAGTGCCGGGGACTGAGGTTAGATTGGGGGGTGTGGGGGCTTGTTGGGAGAAGATAGCCCCCTTATGATACAGAGAGGCAGACAAGCTGGGAAGAGGGGGAGAGGGAGAAGCAGCTGGGATAGAGGGAGGGCCTGGCCATCAGCCCGAACCAGTCAGGTGCAGCCCAGGGGGACAGGAGAGAGAGGCCCCTGTGGGCCATGGGGGAAGAGACTCAGAGGAGGACCCTGGCGGGGGGATGGGGTACACAGAACATGGGATGCCTTGTAAAGCACACGGGGAAAGAGGATGAGGTCCCCTAAAAACCCATGGGGTTTGTGAAAACTTCTAAGTGGGTCCTTCTCTATGGGCCCTTCTTAATGGGAGGGGTCCCATTAAGCTGGAGAAGTGTCTTCTAAAGGCTGAGGGGAGGTGACTTGTATGGTAAGGAGGAGTGGCCCTCCTGAAAGGCCTGGGGTCTGAATCTCCTATGTGGGCTCTCGGGGGAGAAGACCACTATAGAATCTCTGGGATCCCCGGTGGAGGATGAGCTGAGCTGGTGGTGTCAGGGGAGGCCGCCTACGGGCAGGGGCCTGGATATTCAGAGTCATGGCCAGAAGGCTCAGTGGGTGGAGCCCAGGCTCCTTTGTAGTAGTTCTGGGGCCCTGATGTGGCCAGAGGACTCTACTCAGGCAGGTGACCAGAGCCTCCCCCTAGACCCCGCCCTGGCCGTCCCATTCCCTCCCCACCTCCACAGGCCCGGCCTTCACCATGGCAGGAGGGAGACCTCAGCCGAAGAGGAGTTTCTCCATCATTCCCTGCTTTGTCTTCGTGGAGGTGAGGAACCCAGTAACTCTCACCCCCCCTTCCCACGCACCCCCAGGCTCCCTCCCAGACCCTCACGGGAAGGAGGCATGTTTAGAAGTGACACTCCCAGAGTTTCAATCCCTCTCTGCGCATCCTGACCGCAGAACTCTGGGCACCTCACGTACCCTCTTGAGTTTCGGTTTCCTTGGCTGTCAAATAGGCGCAATTAGGGTCCCTTTCTTCCAGGCCACTTATGAAAATAAAATGTATTAATTCATGGAAGACGTTTAATATGATGTGCTGCCCCCATTAACGGTTGTACTTCTGGGAGCTGCTAGCACTTCTACTAGTAGTATTATCTTTCCCCCTGTTGGTCTGGGCCCCAAAACCTGCGGATCCCTCTTTCTGATCTGAGCCCTGGCCCAGTCCTCCCTTGCTCTCTCCCATCCCATCTCTCCTTTCCATTCTACTAGCCCCTTCTCTTTCTCTTCTCCTCTCCCCTCCTCCTCTCCTGTCTTCTCTTTCTGTTTCTCTCTTTGTGCCTCCCAGGTCCAGACCACCATTCCCCACTTCTCTCTCTCTCTCTCTCTCTCTCTCTCTCTCTCAGCCTATGTATCTCCAGTCTTGATCTCTCTGTCTCTCCTCCCCATCTCTGTCTTTCTCCATCTCTGTTTCTCTCACCATGGCCCCGGATTGGACCTGAACTTGTCTCTCCTCTCTCTGTCTCCCTGCCATGACTGGGTGGCAGTCAGTGCTTCTGGGCATCGTGGTCCTGCTTGCCTACCGCCTGGAGTTCACGGACACCTTCCCCGTACACACCCAGGGGTTCTTCTGCTATGACAGTACCTATGCCAAGCCTTACCCAGGGCCTGAGGCTGCCAGCCGAGTGCCTCCTGCACTCATCTATGCCCTGGTCACTGCTGGACCCACCCTCACGGTGAGACTGGGGGTAGCCTTGGTCAGACCCAGGTGACAGGGCCAGGTGGAAGTGGGAGGAGGGTTGGATTTGAAGGCCAGGAAGACCCTGCCTTGATCTTGCCCACAGATCCTGCTGGGGGAGCTGGCGCGTGCCTTTTCCCCCGCGCCACCCTCAGCCATCCCCATCATCGGGGAGAGCACCATCGTGTCTGGGGCCTGCTGCCGCTTCAGCCCCCCACTGCGGAGGCTGGTCCGCTTTCTGGGTGAGTGATGCGGCCAGGGGGCTCAGCAGAGGAGATATGGGTCAGATTCAGCCATAATAAGAATTTTATGGGGAAGAGGGCCTAGAACTGCCATGATGGTGACTTCTTGAGGCAAAGAGGGATGTGGCGAAGGCCAGGCAGAATGGAGGTTCTAGGGACAATGGTCCGGCCTAAGCCAACACTGGTGGCAACTGTGAGGGCCCCAGATTGCTACAAGGAGAGTCTTAAGGCAGAAAAGGGGAACGCAGGCCCAGGCCAAACACCAGCCCACCCTCCACCTCACCCCGAGCAGGAAGGGGAGACCCCGCTGTGCGGTCACAGCCACAGTTGGTGGCCATGGTACAGGAGAAGGGCAGAGCTCATACAAAATGGTAGTTCCTGTGACCAAGGGCTGATTGTGGGTCCAGGGAAAAAGTGATCAACTCAGTAATAGTGAGTCCAGGGCAGGTGTAAAGAGGCCCAGAAATGCCATCAGGATGGTCCTAGGAAGTTCCAGACATGGGCCCAATCCTGATGTAATGCTGTTGAGGGATCCTATCCCAGCTATATTAGGGTTCCAAGGGAGCATCCCCTCTTGACATAGTAGTAATCCAAGGGGGACAGAAGCAAGAGGCTCAAAGTACCCTCATGGTGGTCCCAAGAGGAGAGGACCTTGGCCCAGTGATAATGGTATATGGCTTTAGGGGGGTTCCCAGCTGTGTTAATGATGGTCACAGGAACAGGGTGCCCACATAGGGGCTCACAGGAGAAGGGCCCTGGACTATCAGGGGCCCAGCATGAACTCCTTCTCTCACCCCACCCCCAGGGGTCTACTCTTTCGGCCTCTTCACCACAACTATCTTCGCCAATGCGGGGCAGGTGGTGACTGGCAACCCTACGCCGCACTTCCTGTCCGTGTGCCGCCCCAACTACACGGCTCTGGGCTGCCCACCGCCCTCACCGGACAGGCCAGGGCCCGACCGCTTCGTCACTGACCAGGGTGCCTGTGCCGGCAGCCCCAGCCTGGTGGCCGCTGCGCGCCGTGCCTTCCCCTGCAAGGATGCCGCCCTTTGCGCCTATGCAGTCACCTACACAGCGGTGAGCCCCAGAATAGGGGCACAAAAGTGGGGGGTGGCCAGTGGGCAGGAGGCCACTCTAGGATGGAACCTCTGATTCCTTCCCAAGGTAAAGTCATTCCCTGGTGCTGTGACACTGTCCCTAGGGTGGCCCCACTCCTCTGCTGGCCTCCCAGAGTCTGAGTTTGTTGCTGTGTTCTTAACTATCTCTTTTGGGTCTGGCTGTGCCTCCTGGCCTAGGAATGCCACACCCAAAGGAGGCTGTTGGCTCTGCCCTGTGGGACCAAAACTGGACTGGAGCACTGGACTCCATTCCCTGGAGCCTAGCCATGTCCCCACGATGCTGCAGGTCTTAGCCATTGGCTGGGAGGTTGGATGGGTGGGCTTCCAGCTTCGACCCCTGGAGCCTGGGATGGAGGAGCCCCTGCTTTGTCCTTGCCCTTTCCTGATCTGGCCATGCCCCTGACTTGACCCACTTGGGATATCCCCTGGCCTCAGCTTTTCCCTGGTTTGCACCTCCTGTGGCTTTGACTTCTTTTTCTGGCGCCCAGGACTAGCTTCTGTTCTTGTCAGTGGTCTCCTAGGGTTTGGGGATTCCACCTCCTGGAGTTCCTGGACCAGCCCCTTGGGCTTTGACTCCACCCTCTTGGTTTCTGAAGCTGTGTCTAACCTAGCAGACATCTTTCCCGATCTGTAAATGGTCCTGGGGATACCTGGGCCCCCAACTCTGTCCACTGCTTTTTGGTGCCCTGGCCATGCCCCCATCCCTGAAAGGCCCACTGGAGTGCGTGACTCCATCCCCAACCTCCTGTCCCCTGGAGCCCCTCGCCACAGCCTCCAGGCCCAATGCCACTCCTAGGGATTCTGACCACAGCCTCTAGTCTGGAAGGCAGTGTCCACTTGGGTTCTGCAACTGGGCTGCTGTGTGTCCCCTGACTGGTCTGGCTCCCGCAGATGTACGTGACTCTGGTATTCCGCGTGAAGGGCTCCCGCCTGGTCAAACCCTCACTCTGCCTGGCCCTGCTGTGTCCCGCCTTCCTGGTGGGCGTGGTCCGCGTGGCTGAGTACCGCAACCACTGGTCCGACGTGCTGGCGGGCTTCCTGACGGGCGCTGCCATCGCAACCTTTCTGGTGAGCCACCTCGCCATCCATTCCAGTGTGGGAGACCCTCTATCAGCTCTCTGACCCTGGAAGCAGGACCACATGATAGTGAAGGGTGTGGACCCTGTGGTGACCTTGGACAAGTCCCTTAATCTTACTACTCTGCCTAGATGTTCTCATCTGAAAAGTGGGGTGACAGGGCCAGGACCAGGGTAAGATGAGTGAGGTCCTTGCTTTTGAGGGCAGAATCTAAAGGGCTGCCCAAACACTCCGTAATCAAGATAAATAATGTTTGAATGAGGTATATTTAAAAACCAAAATTCATGCAAAAACATAATGTCCAAAATATCAAAAACTTAAATGACAGGATCAGATCCTGCTTTGCACCATTTGGCTTTACTTGCCTCCCCCTAGTCAGGGCCCTGTGGAATAAATAACAGTAGTACCTACCTTTTAGTAAAATGGCACATAAATGTCTTGAGAAAATGTTGACTAAAAACCTGAGCCTCAGTTTCCTTATCTGAAAAATGGGGATGGTATGTACACAACTCCTATGTTATTGGCTTTGGGCCTCACATGTCTCTCTCGCTCTGTTCCAGGTCACCTGTGTCGTACACAACTTCCAGAGCCGGCGGCCCTCTGGCCGAAGGCTCTCCCCCTGGGAGGACCTGGGCCAAGCCCCCACCATGGACAGCCCCCTCGAAAAGTTAAGTGTGGCCCAGGTAAGGGGGGCCGGGGTCTCCTCCCGGCTGGAGAGGGTGGCGGGTGGAGGGGGGCCAAGGAGACAGGAAGTCAGGCAAAATGTTGGGGGGAGGGGTTCTTCAGGCCATGGGGAGATAGAGGGATTGCTTATCTCCGTGGACCTAGGTCCTGGGGGACAATCACCCCAAAGAGAAGGGTATGTTGTGGTTAATCCGGGAAAATTCAAGTTGCCTTTTCTACCGGGCTCTCCGCCTGATGAGCCCCCCATGGCTGTGGCCAGTGGGGCCCAGGGGGCCGCTAGCCCCTTCCCTCTGCCTCTTTGTCTCAGGAACCCGAGGCCTGCAGGCCGCATTCGACACCGGCACGGCTCACCCCATCCAGTGAGTGTCGAGGGAGTGGGGGGATAACCGGGGGGACTTCCAGGTCGCAGTCATTGCCACAGAGGTCTCGCCTATGCTCTCGTGGCCCTCTCCCAAGCTTTCTGATCCCCTGACCTCTGACCCTGACCCCCAGAGTCGCAGAACTGTGCCCGCCGTGGCCACCTGATCCCCAGCTGCGTGTCCTCCAGGGCTCCAGCCATGTGTTCGTCGCCCCGTGTGCCCCGCCCTCGATTGAGGTCTGAGCCGACGCCCCTGCCCCTGCCCTTGCCCCTGCCCGCACCAGCCCCCAGCCAGGGCCCCTCACCCTCCTCCCCTGGACCTGGGGGGCCGGGTGGGGGTGGCGGACGTGGTCGGAAGTTACTGCTGCCCACGCCCCTGCTTCGGGACCTGTACACCCTTAGCGGACTCTATCCCTCCCCCTTCCACCGGGACAACTTCAGTCCTTACCTGTTTGCCAGCCGTGACCACCTGTTGTGAGGCCCCACCACCCTCCCAGAATCAGCCAGGCCCCCATTCCTTCCCTGCCACACGTGTGTGTGCGTGTGCCATGTGAGTGCCAAAGCCCTCTGTGCACAAACCAGCCAAGCCTGGACATTAGAGGCTGGCTGGAAGGACATATGGGGGGGCGCCCCCTGCCTCTCTTGCCCTCTGAGACATCCAAGTGGGCATAACTGGGAGGTGGGCCCTTGCCCCAGGACTGCTCTTTTAAGGGCCAAAACCTGACCCCATTGGCCATTGCTCAGCCAATGGGAGCCCCCAGTTCTAAAATTTCTACTTAAAAGGCGTTTACACCAACCAATGGGAGCCTCCCTTCACATCTTAGACTCCTCAGGCTAGAGGGTAACTCCAGTTAGTGTTCAGCGTCTGAACAACCAATAGGAGTCCTTGGTTTTCAGAATTTCTAGGATGGGTGGGTATGATTCCAGTCAATGGGGGACCGCCAATGCCCAAGCACGAGCAAAGGAGAGGAGGAAGATGGGGTCATCCTTTGTCATCGAATCATCTCTCCAAGTCAGAGAGTCCAGCTGGAGCATGGGGGCAGGTTCCCCCATGGCAGGGTCCTTGGGGCACCCCTTCCTCTCTCAGCTCCTCCCCCATGTGCAACCTCTCGCTCAGTCCCTCCCAACTCCCAACTTATACAGGGCTTGCCCCAGTTCAGAGGTTTTGGGGTTCAGGGTGCTGTGTCTCCCCTTGTCTGTGCCCAGGTTGCCCCAAACCCTTCTGTTATTAGGGCTATGGGAAGGGACTTTTTTTTTTTTGCCTTGGAATCTCCCCTTGTTCTTTACACTGCCCCCACCCTGGGCCCCAGCCTCGTGCAGATGTGCCACCTTGCGGGGGGGGCATGGGTGGAGCAGAGAGGACTCCCCTGCTCCAGGCAGCCAAAGGCAGTGGGCAGAGGAGACACTGCCCCCCTTTCCTGCCCCATCCTTAACTTTAATAAAGACCTGTTTGTAACAGAAGTTTGGCCACCTGCCTTCCTCCTCCCCGAGGTGTTGAGGTGTGGAAGAATTTAATTATGGGTACGTAGATAAGGTGAGATGGGGAGTGTTTATTGTCACTGTATATGAGGTGATCATGGAAAAGCAGTGTGGGGTCATTGAGCCAGCAACTTGGGTTTAAATCCTGGCTCAGCATTTCCTGGTTGCATGACTTCAGGAAAGTTAGTTAACCTCTCTGTTCTATTGTTTCTTCATCAGTCAAATGCAGACAGCCCCACAAGCTACATGTAAGACACACAAACACATGGTGAGAGACCTCACCTGACAGTCTCCTCCAGGCAGCTGGCCTGTTTCTGACTGTGGACAGGGTGCAGAGGACACAGGGAATAGGGTGAGGGCACTAGAAACCCCCCATGCCAACCCCACATGGGCCGCATGGATGAGAGCAAGGGTTCTGATTGTGACATTGTGCTGAGACCCAACCCTTGAGGACCCAGTGGAAACCAGGATGGTAGGAAGGGCACAGAGGCATAGACCTCCCCACAACCAACTGGTGGCTCTGAGGGGTATCAGACTGACAATTTGGGGCATGGAGTCATTCAGGAACCAGGAAAGAGTTATGTACTTCTCTTCCCCCCTCATTCTATTCATTCATTCGTTCATTCCATTCATTCATTCAACAAACACTGTGGATCATCTACTGTGTGTCAGGTGCTGTGTAGTAGGCACAAGAGGCTGTAGCAGGGAACAGAACAGACACAAATTTCTGCATCAGGGAGCTAACATTCTAATATGTGAGAGACAGACAAGATAAATAAGCTAGAGTCACAATTCCAAATTCCAAAAAGGCCTGAAAACCAAAATTTTTTCATAACCCATTTGTGGCAAAACCTGACCTTTACTGACAAGGTTATTATAGCTGTTATCTACTGAATTTGATGTGAACATTCTTATGTGTCATTGCAGATAAAGAAAAGTGTTTGATTTTGAGATGTTATCCCAGGCCCCACTAGGGATGTTATGTAATGCTTAGTATTATACCATAGTACCTTTCAAAAAACCTGAAAAGTTCTGAATTCCAAACTCTAGGATCAAGGGTTTAGGTTAGCGTTTGGGACCTCTAATATATTAGATATGGATAAGTGAGAGAAGAAAATTAAAGCTAGAAAAGACAATGGGACAACTTTGGGATGGGGACAGCTTGCAATTTAAAGAGGGGACTCCTAGGTGGCTCAGCGGTTGCACGGTTGTGATCTGGGGCTCAGATCACTCAATCTGGAATCGAGTCCTGCATCAGGCTCCCTGCAAGGAGCCTGCTTCTCCTCTTCCCTGTGTCTCTGCCTCTCTCTCTCAGTCTGTGTCTCTCATGAATAAATTAAATAAATAAATAAATAAATAAATAAATAAATAAATAAATAAATAAATAATCTTTTTAAAAAAAATAAAGAGGCATTAAAGAGGGAGAAGAGAGCCATGTAAATATGTCAGGGGGGAAGGGACATTAGAGGCAGAGGGAACAGCAAGCATGAAATCCCTGAGGTGGCAACCAGCCCACTGTGCTCAGGGAACAGTGAGGAGGCCTGTGCAGCTCAGCTCGAGCCGGGAAGGAGGCTGATAGAGGGTGAGGAGGTGGGGTGGGTGGTGGGTCTGATTGTGGGCCATGGGAAATGAGATGGAAGCATGAGAGGGCTTAAGGTAGAGGAGGGATAGGACACGGAGCCCCATTCTTCACCAAACAGAGCTCCTGTTTCGAGGGATCGCACCCCTGAGAGCCATGTTTCCTTCTGTCGCACGCTTACCTCTCTGCGGGCCAGGAAAGAAGCAAAACTTCAGCACAGCGGACAGCGCTCCAGCCAAACCAGTCAGCGCTGTCCGCGGTCCTGAAATTAAGTGCTGGCCACGAAAGGGTAAATAAAGTAGGGGTTGCCAGACACAAGAAACGTTAGGGCCTGTAGAGAGGGTGGTGATGGCCCGCCTCACCTAGTCCACACCCTCATCCCAGGAACCCCGGGATAATTTTAGGCAGAAAACCTAGACTAAGGTATATGTGCTTATTCAAAAGACCTCTTGATGTGCCCCTGTAGGCCTCACAGAATCTAACTGAACTCAACAAAAAACTGAGTTCTGGCTTATAATGTAAGTCAGACCACAACCCTTCTCTTCTCAAACCCTCTTGTGGCTTACCCACCATGCATCCTGGTAAAAGCCAAAGTTCTCCCGGTGCCTCAGGGCCTTTGCACATAAAGGTGCCACCACTTGCAATTCTCTTCCCTCACACATCTACATGGTTTGCTCCCTCAGCTCCTTCAAGCCTTTTCTCAAGTGTCACCTTCTCAGGCCTGCCCCTACCACCCTATTTCAGATTGCAAAAACCAAACAACTGGTCCTTCCAACTTTTTCTCCCCTGTGCAATTTTTTTTTTTTTTTTGCATACACTTGTCATTCACTCACAGGCTATTTAAACTCATTATGTTTAGTGGTCATTATCTTCTCCCTCACTAGGATGTCCACTCCACGAGGACAGAGACTTAATTGTCTTTTCACTTCTGAAGCCCTAGTGCCTAGAACAGGGCCTGGCACACAGGAAAGAAATGAAATGAATTAAATAAAATTTTATGAAATGAATTACTTAATCACTTGATGATGAAAAACAAGGGAGAAACAGAGACTACCTCTGAGCTGTCTACTCCCCTGTCCCTTCACACTTTGATCCTCCCTCCTCCTGGGACCTTCTCTACGGTAAGGGTCCTTCTATCAGGACATGAAGACAGGCTTCTGAGAAGTGAGAGGAGTACTATGTGTACAAGAAATATGCCAAACATCTGCATCTCTGCCCATGTACTCAGTCTACATTTATGCGCACTTGCTGTGTGCTAAATGCTGTTCCAGGGGCTAGGGGCCCAGCAATGAACAAAAGAAAGAACCTCCCTGGTGGAGCTGACATTCTAGTGAGGAGAGAGGCAATAAGAACATAACGTTGGAAATGACAAGTAATTTGGAAAGAAATATAGATAAGCAGTTAAAATGTGTAGGGCATGCAATTTTACACGAGTGATTAGGGAAAGCCTCTCTGAGTAGGTGATATTTGACCAAGACCTGAATGGAGTTGGAAAATGAGCCACAGGGAAATTTAGGAGCTGAGTGCTCCCAGTAAAGGAATATCGAGTCTAGTGGGGCTGTGTTGGGCATGCTCCCATGTATGTAACTGCACGACTATGTGATACTAGTGTCACTACTGGGTGCTTGTGCATTTGGAGTGTTGCAAGTTGAGGTGAAACATGGGTTGTGCATCTCTTGGTGGGGGGATTGAGGTGGTGTGTTTCACAAGAAATGTAACAGTGTGCTTTGTGTATGTGTGTATCGAAAGAGTTGCAGGCACATTAGCTGAAAGGAAGTGTGTGTGTGTGTGTGTGTGTGTGTAATAGCAATTGTTTGGTTGTATCAGAGTGTGTCCTAATCTGTGTGCAAGGGAAAGGATGTGGGGATGTAAATGTGGGAGGAAGTGGATATGGGATGCTTTGTGTCAAGGTAGGATAGGGCTGTCAGCATGTGGGTGATGGGGGTTCTGAAAGTAGAATATATGCAGAGATGCCATGGTGTGTGTGTGTGTGCGCGCGCGTGCACACAAGCACGCGTGCATGTGTGTAGAGGGCTGTGGAGGTGCCTGGCTGTGTGGGTGGGTGTATTGGGGGATGTTGTAGATCTGTTTTCTGGCCCCAGAGGGAGAGAGAAAGCCCAGGAAATATCAGTTCCGCCGCCCCTGGGTCTCCTGGCAACAGCACCACTTTGAAGTTACCAGGAGACAGAGTTGCCAAAGCAACCGGGCTGAGTGGCAGCTCTAGGGCGAAGTCTGGGTGAGGAGACCTAGCCAGCCATCACTTAACCACTCATCTTGTTCCTCCTCCTTTCCCAGTTTCTCATCAGTCCTACTTCCTTTCTTCATTCATTCGTTTAACAAGCATATATTGAAAATTTACAACGATCTAGTCGCTGTTCTGGGCGATGGAAACACTTAAGTGAACAAGACAAGATCTCTGCCTTGGCTGTCCCTCAATCTCCCACCCTGTGTGACTGTCTACCTGCACTTTCTTTGGTTGATGGTCATGCCCGACCCCCTTGCCCCAGGTAAAACCCAAGCAGCTCCCAGGCCAAAGAGAAAGCCAGCTGAGACTCCTCTTCTCACAGACCCTCAGAGGTGGCTGCTGCTGTTTTGCACGAGGATGTTCCTGAGCCTGCAGCCTCCAACACAAGCTTGTGCCAATACTAAGGTGCAGAAAAGGAAGCACACAAGCTCCTCCATTATTCACCTTCCCAATTGTCATTAGGTGACATCAGCAGAAACACACACAGACCCATTCATCACAATATTCCTCTGAGATGTCAGGAGCTCCATTTCACAGATGAGCAGACTGAGCCTAGGAGACTTTAAGTAATGTGTTACTGATTAGGGCCTGTTTCCTTCAACTCCCAACACTTATATTTGTTTGATTAGCTGACTAGTTCACAATAATGATAGTCGTGCTGCCTCCCTCGGCCGACTTGCGCAAGGGAAGGGTCTTTTCTCCCTCAAATGCCAACATTCCTCCTCCCTCGGACTGTTATTTGCCCCTTCACGAGGGGAGAAGCTAGTCCAGGCCAATCTAACTTTGATGGCAGATCCATGAGCCAATGGAGAAGCTAAGTGCATTGTAACCAATGAGACCCCGGGTTGGGCGGGACTAAGGGCGGGGGCGGGCCGTTGATCGGACAGAGGCACGTTGCGAATGGCGGAGACGCTGAGGCGGGTGCTAAACCAGGGCAGCTCGGCAGAGTCCGGGGAGGAGTACACAGCGGAGGCCGGGCCGCCTTTACTGCTGCTCGGCGGCCCAGGCTCCGGAAAGACCGCGCTGCTATTCGCGGCGGCCCTGGAAGCGGCAGGAGAGGGCCGAGGCCCCGTCCTCTTCCTGACCCGGAGGCCTCTCCAAAGCCTGCCTCGCGGGACCGGAGCGGCGCTCGACCCCCTGCGGCTACAGGTAACCGAGGGGTGGGACCGGAGGCGGCCTAGTTCGCACCTGAGCGGATCAAGGCTTGAGTGACAGTCAGACAGACCAATGGAAGGGACGACGGGAGAGCGAGGCGGGGCGGCCATTGTGGGGCGGAGTCAGGAAGGAGCCGGGACGGGAGGGCGGGGGCGGGACCAGAGCAGGCGTTGTTGAGACTGGGAAACCATCAAAAAAAAAAAAAAAAAAAAAAAAAAATTAAAGCGGGACGCCTGGGTGGCTCAGCCGTTGAGCGTCTGCCTGTGGCTCGGGGGGTGATCCCGGAGTCGCGGGATCGGGTCCCGCATCGGGCTCCCCGCATGGAGCTTGCTTCTCCCTCTGCCTGTGTCTCTGCCTCTCTCGCTCTCTCTCTCATAAATAAATGGATAAAATATTTTTTAGAAAATTAAAAAAGGTCGGGAAAGCGTCCCAAAAAGGGGGACGGGATGAAGGGAAGAGTATTCCACCAATTCTGAGCTGCTTCACTCTGGAACCAGCTACCCGGGTGGGGTGTGAGCGCCGAGCACAGGAAATACAGGGAAGCGGGGCAGCTGGAGCTGGGAGCCTGGCTTCCTGAGCTGAACCTAGTGTTTTCTCTTTTAACTCACTTTAGAAGATACGCTTCCAGTACCCACCCTCAACCCATGAACTCCTTCAGCTTCTGTGCTCTGCCCATGAGGCCCTGGGCCCAGCCCCCTCCCTCCTGCTGCTGGATGGCCTGGAGGAGTACCTAGTGGAAGACTCTCAAGAAGCGGCCTACTTGGCTGCCCTGCTTCTAGACACAGCTGCCCACTTCAGCCACCGGACTGGGCCTGGCCAGGGCTGTGGGCTCATTGTGGCCCTCCAGATCCAGGAAGAGGAAGAGAGTGGGGATGGCCTGCAGCTGTCGCTGCTCCAGCGGTACTTCCCTGCCCAGTGCTGGCTGCAGGTGGATGCACCAGGCCCAGGACAGCGCGGCCTCCGAGCCTGCCTGGATTCAGGTGGGCTGAGCCCTAGAGCAGAGTGGTGGGTGGCTTTCCGACCAGATGGAGAGATGACAATCACCCCATGGCCTACCCAGTCTGGTAACCCCAACTCAGACAAAGGTTCAAGTTCTGGAGGCCAGCCTTGAGCTTTGATGTGTGACACCCTCTTTGTGCCTCAACTGCCCATGGCTGGAATACTTACTTCAGGGACTTGTACAGATTCAAAGACCTAAAGAACAGTGCTTTTTCTCTTGAAACAGAGCATTACCATGTACCTATCATGCCCAATCAACATATTGTTTTGCTGTTTTGAACTTTATAAAATGTTTCGTGATAAATGTAATCTTCTAAGACTTCTTCTCCCACTCAGCATTATTATTACGATTAGTTCAGGGGCACCTGGGTGGTTCAGTGGGTGAAGCATCTGACTTCAGGTCAGGTCATGATCTCTGGGTCCTGGGATCGAGCCCCAGGTCAGGCTTCTCACTTTTTCTTGCACACATGCCCTGGTTCGTGTGTATGAGGGGTTTTAGGGTATACACCTAGAAGTGGAATTGGGAGAGAAGTTCTGCATGTGTTCATCTTTCCTTGGTTATGTCAAACTTTTAAAAAGTGGTTAAACCAGAACTGCCAGTGAAGCCACCTGATGACATTGGTCCCATCAGAGTACTTTCTTAGAACAGGGCCTGATTCAGAATAAAGCCTTACAAATTATTGTTATTCGTAGTGGCAGAGACTAGCTAGAGGCTCATTCAACGACTTTCCTCTCCTGGGCTGTACTGCTAAACTGCATTTTTTCCCCTGCTGTCCATGGTTCTAGCTGGGGTCCTGTGACTATTTCTGGCCAGTGGCATTTGTAAAAAAGAAATAGATACTACTTCTTAGGCTAAGTCCCTAAAATGGCCCACCAAATCTTCTGCGATTTGTTTTGCTTATTGGTTGGCAAGATGCAGAGAATCCATTTAAGGTGGCCCCGGGGGATGGTGAAGTTATAGACCAAGAGAGTCTGGGCTGCTGACTCATCCCAGAGATGGCTGCCCACTTGTTTGCATTGAAATATGAGAGAGAAAGCATTTGATGTGTTAAGCAGTCACATTTAGGAGTTTTTTGTTATGGCACCTAGTATAACATATACTGACTAATTCATTTTATTATGATTGTTATTGAGGTGGTCAGGTCCAGAATTTCAGACTGAGCTTGAGACCTTTTACTGCTGCCCCTATGGCCTGGGTCCAGGGAAGGATGGGGCTTACAGGGTGTTTGTAGAAGTCATGATAGGAACAAAAAATACACACACATACACACACACACACAACTCTATACATTTCAAAATACTGCAAGGATGTACTGAGCAGGATGGGCTGGGCAAAAGCCAGGGTTAGCCATGTCCCTAGTCCTGAGGGAGGCCTCACCAACCCTGCTCCATAAGTCTTAGGCCTGGACTAGTACTTGAGGTCATGCTGAGTCTCCAAGCATCTGAAGACTGGAGTCCTAGGAACAGGCCACGTAGCCGGGGGGTGAAGGCTCAGGGGCTGGGATGAGGTTGTTCTCATAAGGGTTTAAGAAGGGGCTGTTCAGTGAGTCCCCCTGGGCTCCCTGGGAGCCCCCTGAGCTGTAGTCAGTTGAGATGCCAGAGTCAGACACCATGAGGTACAGGTACTTTATGTGGGGTGGGGTGGGGGGCAGCTCAGGGGGCAGTGCCCTTGGGCACAAGAGCTGGGAGCTGGGATCCAGGATGGTATACTCAAAGCTGGCGCCCAAGGCCCCCTCTGGCCCAGGCTTCAGGGACAAACCAGATGAGCAGGAGGATGCTTCTGAGCCTTTATCCATGGCTACTATGTCCAAACTGCCACCAGACTGTGAGACATCCTCACTGGACGGGTTCCGGGGCAGCAACCACTTGTCCAGCACCAGGTACGTGTCCTGGGAATGTTCACTGCCCACTGGCTCCAGCAGGGGCCCCTCATCATCTGCCCCTGGCTCCACTGCTTGTGGTGCCCCCCAGCAGCGTTCAGAGAGGACTTCCAGGGGTGCGGGTGGGTCCTCTGCAAGGGGAGTACAGGGGCTCCACCAAAGACAGCCCTCGTTCTGGTACAGCCACAGCTGGGGAAATAGCACCAGCCTGCTCAGAGACCTGGGGTTCAGCCACAGGAGCAGGGAAGCGCCAGGCCCTGAGGGGACAACCATGCCACCTACCTGGAAGTTACCCTTGTGGGTGGTGAAGAGGCCCTCAAACTCACTCTCAGGGCTTGGGATGCCAGGCCAGATCTTCTGCTTCAGAGTCCTGGTGAAGCCAAAAGGACCACAAACACGGGTATGCATCACTGAATACCCACCAGTACCCTCTTAGGAGGAGTCACAGAGGCATAGATAGTCCTAGCCCCTTGCGATGACGGTGGAAGCAGAGAGGTGCATAGAGGCAGAGGAACAGAGGCTCTGGCTTGCATCTGCAAGGCTTACAGGTAGGTGACTAGATCCCGGTTTTGAAGGATGCACAGGAGTTCAATATCACTAATGTTACTTCCCTTTTTACTCCTTTCCATAATATTCCCCCACTGTACTCAGAATAAAATCCAAACACCTCCCTACCACCCTGCAGACAGTCTGGCATGTTCTGACCCCTGTCACCTCCCTCACCTCATCATTTACCACTTCCTCCTAACACATTCTGCTCTAGCCAGAGAGCCCATCTTGGCAGCTACTTCAGTGTTTCGAGCTCATTCCCGCCTCAGGGCCTTTGCACTTGCTCTTTCTTTTCCATTTTCATGTGGCTGCCTTCTTCCAACATTCAGGTCTCCACTCTGATGTCAATGCCCAGAGGCCTTCTCTGATCATCCTGTCATGTGCCCCTACTCTAGTTGTTTCTGTGATATCACTTATCACAATGCATAATCAAGTATCTTTGATAATGGGGCGTCTGGGTGGCTCAATCAGTTAAGTGTCTGCCTTCAGTTCAGGTCATGGTCCCAGGGTCCTGGGATTGAGCCCCATGCCAGGCTCCCTCTCCCGCTCCCCCTGCTGTGCTCTCTCTCTCTCTCTCTCTGTCAAATGAATAAGATCTTTAAAAAAATCTGTTGATTTCCTTGTAATTTGACTCAGCTATGAAATCCATACGATCATGGAGACATGTTTGTTTTCCACTTTCTCCCCAGTGCCTAGCACACAGCTGGCATTCCCATGTGTTTTCCAACCAAGTAAATAAACAAGGCCTTGAAAGACCACTAGAAGACTGCTTGGCAGACAAGGCAGGAAGGGCATTCTGGCCAAAAGGAACAGCATGTGCCAAGCCTTGAAGGTGTGAAACCACATGGTATGTGCTGGGAATTATAAAAACCTCAGGATGGTTGGTCCTACCATGAAGAATCTAAGGAGTTTGATGACAAGGGCAGGAGGCACTCAAGGTGTTAAATCTTTCCATTAAGCTCATCCCGGGATTTTACAAAAGTTGATACAATTGGGAAAAGGAACCAGCAAAGGAATTCAAGGAGTAGCCACTGAAGTTGAAGGTAAACCAGGTGAATGTTCCCAGGGGATTTTAAATATGAGTCTGGGTCTGGTCTGACTTGCACCCCAGCCCTGCCACTGACTCCTCACTGTGTGTCCCTGGGCAAGTGCCTGCCTGTCTCTGAGCTTAGCTTTCCACAGCAAAGGGAGAAAGTTGGTGGGGAGGAGTCTGGGCTAGGTGCCCAAACAGGGCGCTCACCGGCGGTGGGAGAGCAGGGCGAGCACGGCCAGCAGCAGCAGGATGAGCACGAGGATGAGGGAGAGCGTCAGGATGAGGGGGTCCAAGTCTGGGGGGCAGGGAGTCGGTCAGGGCGGTGGGATTGCCCCGTGTTCCGCCCCAGCCCCTCCTACGCCTGCCTGGGGCCTCACCACTAGCTGTCAGCAGCGACGCAGGCTCGGACCAGGAGCTCCAGAAGCCTCCGAAGCTCGGCTCGGCCATTCGCGCGCGAACCATGAAGGTGTAACGCGTTCCGCCCCGGAGGTTGCTCAGCACGCACTCGGTGCGCCCGTCCAGGATCTCCACCTGGGGGCGGGGCCTGGGTGAGAGGCGCGGCCAGGGGCGGGGCGAGCGGAGAAAGCGCGGGGCCCGGGGGGCGTGGCCAGGGCGGGCCGTGGTGGCCAACTGGGGGGTTGGGGGGAGGAGGCGGGGCTGCCCGCCCCAGTGGAGCCCTCGGGGCTGGCGGTCAGGGCGGCCTCACCTTCTGTGAGCCCCCTGCGACGCTGCCTGAGATGTTCACTTCGTAGCGGATGAGGCTGGCCACGGGGGCCCCGGGAGGCGGGAGCCAACGCAGCACCACGTGGCCTCCCTCGTCCGCCCGCCGCGCCAGCAGCCCCGCCGGAGGGTCCAGGAGCACTGCAGAGGGGGGTCGATCAGGTGGGCGGTGACCGAGACTCCCTCACCGGACAAAGTCCCCATTCCCTGCGCACTCACCCACTTCGTTGATGTGGATGATGCGGCGATAGAGCAGAGCGCCCGACGATACCGCTGTGACGCGCAGCTCTAAGGGCACGAAGCTCGACGTGTCGGCCGTGGGCAGCGAGCACCAGAAGCGCACAGCGCCGCGAGTCGTGGGCGCCTGGTGCAGGCTGCACGTTTTCCAGGGCTCACCCCTGTGCGCCAAGGGGCCAGAGAGGCAAGGGAGCAAGTTGGGGGTGGGGACGCGAGGGTTCGTATTGCCCGGACCGTGGGCACATTTTGGACGCGAACACCAGGGGGCGTCCCAGCCCCGACGCACGCGACGCCTTAGGCCTATTCTAGGGGTGCTGTCCCCGCGCTACTATTTGGGATCGCTCTCCCACGGAGTCACGGGAGTGTTCCAGCCCCAGCCACTAGGGGGGGCGTGTCAGCCCTGACCCCGCAGCCTTCGCACCAGTCACCCCACCAGGGAAGGTGCCCTGCGGCCCCTGAAACGAGCAGACACCCCAAAGCGTGAGCTCCGGGGCGCTCTGTCCTGCGCACCCGCCCCCTCCTCGGAGGCCCACTCCACCTGCCCCGTTGCACTCACTCCAGCTGGTAGAAGAAGCTGTAGTTGTCTGGGCCCACCCCGGCGCTTGCCGCTTCCTCCCAGAAACACACCAAATCCTCCAACCGTTCGGTGAAGCACAGAAGCTCTTCGGGCGCGCGGGCGGCCAGCAGGGCCGCTGGCGGGGGGGACAAGGGGAGGGGGTCAGGGGAGCCCAGTCTTCGGGCCACAGCGTCCTTCCCCTCCCTCCCGCCGCCTGCGCGAACCGATAAGAAAAAAGCCCCGCCTCGCTCTACCCCGAGCGGGCCCTCTCGGAGGGTCCACGGCGGTGGCGCCCCCCGAGCTGCCAAGCGCGTCCCCGCCCACCCCACGACCCGCGGGACTGCGCGCAGCCTTCAAGGCCTCTGCTCCCCGCGGCCGGCCCCGCCCCGGGCCAGGCCAGGCGTGCCGCTGGATGTGTGCGGAGGTGGCGGCCCCCTATCGGCCCCGGCAGGCTGCCGGCTGCCCGATAACGCCAACCGTGACACCCGCCCCCGCCCCTGCCCTCAAGCCGGCGGGCCCGGGATCTGGCGCCCGCGTACAAACCGTGTTTACAGTCGCCAGCAGCCCGGCCCCTCTGCCAGGCCCCGGGCTTCGTCCTCCCTCAGTGAAGGGTCGGCTAGGTCCCCTCTCCTCGGGGACTCCAGATGGCAAGGCCTAGACCTAGCACCCCCCGCCCCCCGCCCCATTAGGATTTATCATGTCCCAGGCTCCCTGAAAAGAGAAAAACGGGCACCTTACGTCTCCCTCCAGACCCCGTCTGGAGTCTTAGATCCCAGCATGCTGCATACACCGGTCCCCGTCTAAGAGGTTCAGAAACCGGCTTGGCCCCCAGGACCTACGCTGGAGGCACAGAACCCGACCTGACCCCCAGGCCCCAGGCTGGAAGTCCAGGCCTGAGCATCGCCCTCCGGGACCTAGTGCGGGGGTCCCACACAGATCCACCCTTACCTTTACTTTCAAACTTGGGGTCCAGGGGTTTGGGTAGGGAAGCCCAGGCGGCCCCAGCCAGCAAGAGACAGAGAGAGCCGACTCCAGGCCACAGGTGCGTCCATAGGTGATTCATGATGCAGCCCCCCGCGGCGACGGGGGGCCCAGGGCCCCTGCCCCCCTTTCCCCCTGGCACAGTCCACAGCTGGGTCGGCAGCTGGCTCCTCCAGACTCAGCTGACCAGGCCCTTCCTGGCCAGGCGCCTCCAAGTGGCAGCTCCTTTGAGGGGGCGGGACCACACGCAGCCTGGGCTGAGATAAGCGGGAGGAGGCCGTCCTGCTGGTCCCGCGGGAGGTGGTAGGGGCCCTCAGGGGCCCCCCCGCGGCCCCTTGGGGGTCAGAACGGCACCGGGTTCTGCGGCAGACACACTTTCTTCCTGCGTCGCCCTGGACAGGTGACTTACCTGAGCTTCAGCCTTCTCATCCGTAACATCGGGCTGGGTGCTCAGCAAACATTCCAAAAATGTAAGACGCTGGTATTATCGTGCTAATCAACATCTCTTCCGAGTTTGGGTAGGAATAAATGATCATAACTGACTGGCGGGTGAGCGTTTGCACGATGCTAGGCAGTGTGGCCAGACGAAATGTACCATGTGATCCTGTACTGGTAAAATAATACACATTCTGGATGTCAAGATCTGTGATTTTTTTTAAAAAACAGGTTTTTTGTTTTGTTTTGTTTTTCCCCTTGGGATTTTATTTTACAAGGAAAGTGCTGTTCTTTTAATAATCTAGGAAGTAATTATAGTACATACCGGGAAAGCCATTCGCTTGGGTTGAGCTGCTCAAAGTAGGGTAAACAGCTCCAGAGGGGTACCTGCCTGGGGCAGGGGTGGGTACTTGCACCTGCCCTCCGGAGACTAGCCGGTCAGAACACTTTGTTTCCTGGAGCCCCGCGATTGGCTCAGGGTGGGCATGTGACCCAAATGGATCCCATGAGCCTCCACCCTGGGACTTTACCCAGAGTTACTGGGAAGACGGTGGCCCTTTCTTTTGGGCTGTGAGGGCCTATCCGGAGACATGTCCCTCCTAAGGTGGGGAGACACTGCCCGACCGTGAAGCTAACCTCGGCTTTTGCACCGTCTGTTCCCTCTAGCTGGAACTCTTCTAAATATCCACAGGCCCACTCTTTCCCTTTTTTCAGGCCTCTGCCCCAGTGTCACCTCCTCAGTGAAGCCCTCTGTGGTGACCTCATTGAAAAGAGCAACCCTCGCATCCCACATTCCTATCGCCCTTAAATGGATGATGATGATGATGATGATGATTTTGCATTTCCTCTGTTTACTATCACCTAAAATATCTTTAATGTTCTGTCACTGATTCTTGCTAGTTCCTTTTGTTCACTTCTGTATCCCCAGCGCCTGGAACAGGGCCTGGCACACAGTCGGAGCTCAAGAAATACTTGCGGAGCAAAAGATCAGAGAAAAACTCAGCCATGAGATGTAAAGAGGCAGGTGATACTGTTAGTCCCTGGATACAGCTGTGCCTGAGCACCCTTGAACTTTCAAAAACCAATACTGATTCAAGGTAATCTCTTCCTCAGGAAGTTGTCACTTGTGTTGTGTGTGAAGGCGAGTGAAAGAGGCAGGAAGCGTAAGCTGTGCTTATGACAGACAAAGTGGCCCAGCGGTTAAGGGCATGCGTTCAGGCACGTAACCCATAGTTCAGGTCTGCACCCCAGCCTTGCCACCTACCATGCCACCCTGGGTAAATTACTAGTCCTCACTAGTCTCAGTTTTTCATGTGTAAAATGGGCGTAATGACAGTGCCTACTCCACAGAGCTAGTAGGAGGATTCTATGAGATAAAGTCAAGTTTTTAAAACAGTACCTGGCACATAGGAAGCACTCAGTAAAAATAAGTTATTTTCTTCTGACTGCTCCTGAGGTCTTTTTTTATTACTATTATTCATAGAGATGCAAAGAGAGAGAGAGAGAGTGGCAGAGACACAGGCAGAGGGAGAAGCAGGCTCCATGCAGAGAGCCTGACATGGGACTTGATCCCGGGTCTCCAGGATCACACCCTGGGCTGCAGGCAGCGCTAAACCGCTGTGCCACCGGGGCTGCCCTGCTCCTGAGGTCTTAATACTCATAGCAACAACAGCCTGTAAAATATCTTGTCATATTCTGTGTTTTGTCTTTTACTGGACTGTACATGACGCTCAGATTCTTCTCTCTCCCTTCCCAGCTCACACAGTGCCAGGGCATCCCCCATCATTGCTCAGGGGACAATGTTTAGAACTCTAAGGATTGTTTTTTTTTCCCCCACATTTGCCAGAACTCTCCCTTCCCTAGTAGCAGTACCCAAATGTAATTTCCACTTATGTGCCCCGTCCCCAGACTCCAGTCCTGTGACTTGAAATTTCTCTGCCAGCTCAAAGCATGGGCGCGGGACCCAGACCTGGCCAATCTGCATATTACAGTTCTCTGAGCACAGTGATTGGGTCAGGGGTGGCCACGTGACACGAATTGGTCCAACGGGCATCTGCTCGGGGACTTTTGCTTGACTTGATGGGAAGAAGGGCCTCTCCTTGCCTGGGAAGGTAGAACTGGTAAGATATCAGCTTGGCACTGCCCCCAGAAGGTGTGAGCCTGCCTCGGAGTGGGGCTCCGTTAATTTAGATGTTATTTTGGCTATTGTAACAGAGACCCAAATAATAGTGACTAAAGTAAGATAGGCGTCTATTTCTCTCTTATGTTACAATCCAAGTAGCAGCAACACCATATGGCTGCTGCCTGGTCTCAGAGGGCCTGGCTCCTTCAAGTTTGTTGCTCAGTTATTCGAAGGGCATGAACCCGTCCTATCCAAGATGATCCACTCCTCTGCTTTGTTCTAATGAGAAGGGGGAGGGGGCGCACCCCTTCTCTTTAAGGGCAGGTCTAGAATTTGCCTACATCCCATTGGCCAAGACTTAAGTCACTTGACCACACTTTGCTGCCAGGGAGACTGAAAATGTTTTTTCTACTTTGGGTGGCCAGCTAAAAAATCAGGGGTTGTCCTATTGTCACAGAGGGTGATTGGATTTGGTGAGGTATGGGGGGGGGGGCGTCGGTGGGAGGGAGACACAGTCTCATTCTCAGAGCAAATCAGAGTCCAGAGACAGCAACAAAATCCTGATGACATCTTTCGAATCCCTGGATCCAATGGTGACTAAAGCTGGGCCCACTGAACTTTTCATTTGTGTGAGTCATTAGTTTCCTGCTTGCACATCTGCTTGATCTGGGGTTTTGAACACTTGAAGCACAAAGAACCCTGATTAACAGTGAGATATAAAGCCCCTAGTTGATGTTCAGCACAGAGTAGAAGTTCCTCGTGAACACATTACTGTTATGATTGTGTTGTAGGTGGCCCTGTGGCTCCCTTTGTCTCTGCCTTCTCTGTTTCCTCTTCTTCCCAGTACAGAGAGACTGTGCACCTCTCTCCTTTTGTCTCCACACCCTATTGACTTATGGGTGCTGATGATATTTGTCTCTGATCCCACTGGATTTTCATTTTGTTTTTTAAGATTTATTTATTTATTTGAGAGAAAGTGCGAGAGAGCAGGAGGGGATTAGGGAGAGGGAGAGAGAGAAGCTCAAGTAGACTCCACACTGGGTGTGGAGCCCCATGTGGGGCTCAATCTCAGGACCCTGAGTTCATGACCTGAGCAGAAACCAAGAGTCAGACACTCAACCAAAACCCAGAGCCACCCAGGTGCCCCATGGATTTTCATTTCTTCACTCTCCCATACACATGGCAGAAAAGAAGCATAGTGCCCCCCAAAATGCTGGGGAGTCCCAACCCTGTGTGTGACAGCCCCCACCCTCCAACAACTGGTCATGTCAAACCCTTTCAGAAGGCTCTTAGATTTTTTTCAGTTTGTGTTTTTTAAAAAATTTTATTTATTCATGAGAGACACAGAGAGAGAGGCTGAGACACAGGCAGAGGGAGAAGCAGGCTTCCTGTGGGGAGCCTGATGTGGGACTTGATCCCAGGACCCCAGAATCATGACCTGAACCAAAGGCAGACGCTCAACCATTGAGCCACCCAGGTGCCCCCTTATTTTTGGTTTTTAATTTCTATCTTGAGAGAGAGCATGAGGCACAAGGTCAGAACGGATAAGACAGACCTCCTGCTTCATCTTCATCACTCAGGACAATCCACTTCTATCAGTTCTGATATGTCTCCCTCAGTCACAAGATTTCTCAGGGGAAGAGTCTGACTGCACCCCCCACCACACCCCCACCTCCCAGCACCCTACCAGCTTTCTCTGTTTACAGGGTGAAGCTCTTCATCTGTGGGCTGGGCTTTGGAATAAGGATCCGGTGCCAAGGGGGTCAGAGAGATGGTGTCCAGTGGGTTGAAGTTGGGGGCAGGGGTGGGGTCATGGGTTACAGAGCACATGGTTACATTCTCTGCTGCAGAATGGACCTTTCTGGTAGAGAAGCCCTCTCCCCTCTCCCATGGTGACAGAAGCCAGGCCCCAAGCTGCTGGTGGGGCCTGTGTTCTAGAGGGAGAAGAGGGCCCCCTCAGGGTGAGGAGACTGTGGTTGTGGGCCGGGCCCCCTCCTTCCGCCGCAGCACAAAGTCTCCAGGGGCGGCTGGACTCATTGCATAGAAGACATTGGCGTTGTCAGGGATCAGGAGCTCTGGCCAAGGGTGGATGTGATGGTTAAAGGCGTACACAACCTCAAACTTCCCCCACAAAAGACCTAGGTAACCTTCTGCTATTCACCCAACAACCATGGGTCCCTTCGGCTGACACTCAAGTCAGCCTCGTCCTCTCCTTGGGAACCAGGACAACTTCCCACTCAAAGCCTACACAGCAATAGCTCTCCCGCCACGGACCTGGGAGTGTCCTGCTATTTCCTTCTAGGGTCTAGACCACCTGAGCTGCAAGGTTGGGCAAACTCCGGTCACCCATCCCAAATGACTTCCTGCTCACTCACCCTTCCCCCCAGCCAATTCCCAGCCAAGTTCAGGCTGCTGTCACCACGGACTTGGGCAACTTCTGACTTCCTCCATCCAGCCTGAACAATCTGCGGCCCTCACTCTTGACAGCTGAACAGCCTCATATATTCCTTCCTTCCTAATGTCCCACCAAGCTCAGGTCATGTCCTCTTGCCTCTCCTTCTCGAGAACTGGGGGACCTCCTACCTGCTCACCTGCAGTGAGCCTGATGTGGGACTTGATCCCTGGACCTGGGATCATGCCCTGAGCTGAAGGCAGATGTTCAACCACTGAGCCACCCAGGCATCCCCCTGCATCTGTATTGAATGACCTCATGCTCCCCTACCCTGCATTTCAATACCACGTGGCCCTCTCCTGTGCCAAGTTCAGACAACTTCAAAGCCCCTGTCGTGAGCTAGGACAAACTCATTTCCTCACAAATTCAAGCCCAGACCCCCTTCAGACACCTGCCCCATCAGGCTGAGCCAGAGCAACCTCATGATCCTACAAATTTTTTTTTTTTTTTTTTTTTTTATGATCCTACAAATTAAGCCAAGACAACCTCCTTCCTTTCCCCCTCTCCTTTGGCCCTGGACAATTTCATTTCCCCATAAATCCTAAGACACCTTTAGTGCCCCTTTCTCTTACATGACCAAGGCAGCCTCATGACCCCACAAGATTGAGGCACCAGCATTTTACTGCTTCTTACCCCCACCCTGTTTCACCTTACCCCTAACTCTGTGTCAGAACCACCTCATGGCCCTTTACGCCAGCCACAACCCTAATCAGTCTGCTGCCCTCCTAGCTAATCCCCTAGCCCAGCATCCAAGCAGTCCCTGCTCACCCCGGTCCCCTGGAAGGACTTGGAAGAGCTGGTAGTCACGCGCCCAGGGCTGGGCCACATTGTGCTTTTGTAGGGCTCGTTGCACCACACTGGGGGCCTTGTCCTGGCTCGTGAGCTGGGAAAGAAGGTGGGTGGTGAGGTGTGACTGCCAAGACTGGAGGGTGGAGCACTCCATCAGGTTCCTGGCCCAAACCCTCACCAAGATGCTCCGATACAGGTTCCCGTGGTCATTGTCAATGCTGACTCGGATGACTCGAGCCTCTGATCCCTGCTGCCCCGGTAAGGAGATGTGAGAGCTGCTCAGGGGCAGAGCCGAGGGGCGGAGGCCTGGCGGGTCCAGGCTCAAGGGCAGCAGCTGTAGGCAGTGGGGGTGGGCACTGAGTAGTGGGAGACTTACATGTCCCCCTACATAAGCGGAGCCTGGGGACAGGAATTAGGGCACACTCACAGACCCGCCTCTATGCAATCCCATCACATACAGACCTTCATGCCCTGTTACAAAAACAGATGTACGCATGACCCATAAATGCACAAAGCTATGATGTCACACAAGCAATCCCATGTACACAGAGAGCAGCAGGTATACACATATGCTTATAAGTTATGTACATCTGCAAGTCCATGAACAGCTCCATTCATGATCCCAGGGATATTGTGGAGATTTATGCCCATGTGTCCCTCTTTAGGTACACCAATTCCTGGGGACACACACATCCTTGCAAAAGGTATAATCACACCCTGGAGTCCTCTGTGGGTGAGCCGACTCATGGGGGTCCAGATCTGAATGCAAGCCAGACTACTGAAGGAGGATCCCTCAAATAGGGCCGTGACATGCACATGGTATCCTGGACAGACCCCCAGAGTGCTCAGGCAGGCATGGGTACAGCTTCTTACGTATATGCCTGGCCATGAAATCCCATATACTGGGATCCCTGGGTGGCGCAGCGGTTTAGCGCCTGCCTTTGGCCCAGGGCGCGATCCTGGAGACCCGGGATCAAATCCCACATCGGGCTCCCGGTGCATGGAGCCTGCTTCTCCCTCTGCCTGTGTCTCTGCCTCTCTCTCTCTCTCTCTCTCTCTGATGACTATCATAAATAAATAAATTAATTTAAAAAAAAAAGAAATCCCATGTACATGTACACACACACACACACACACACAGCCCTGAGTATCCACAGTCCCACATTCATATAAGTAGTCCTAGTACCTTGGTGCTGGGGCTCTGGGGCCCTGGAGAGGCCGGGGGACTGCCTGGAGGAGGGTCTCTGCTTCTAGGACTAGATGGGGGAGACCCTGGGGACAGACTGGAGGAGATGTAGAGCCTGAGGTCAAGTGGATGCCCTGACCTCTGACCCTGCCATGTCTAGTCCTTTCACTAACTGGGATGCTCACCTGGAGGCAGGAGATGAGGGGTCCCCAGGACTCCCACCAGGGGATGAGCCCCTCTCTCGGGACAGCTTTCTAAAGACAGAGACAAGGGATGAGGGATGAGGATGAGCCCAGACTTGGTCCCGGGAGCAGCCTTCCATGTCTGCCCACATCACTCCTCAGGCACACCCCAAGACTCACGCACTGAGGCGCTTGGTGAGGCTGATTCGCCGCCGGATACGTGGGGAGCTGGGGCAGGAGGCAGCGGGTGGCTCAATGACACGGGAGACACGGTAGCTGAGCAGTCAGGGTGCACATGGGGGTGGATTGAGGCCAGGAAGTGGCAAGGGATGAGATGAAAGCTAGAATTAGTTGGGAGCTGCATTGTGCATTTGTTGGGGAAGCAGCAGGGGCTGAGCACCGAATGTCAGGGTCAGGGTAGCAAAGGGGGTGGTAATTATGGTATCAGGGTCTTACTAGGGATGAGATGGAATGGCCTGGTTGGCAGGTCACACAGGAATCGAGGAGTAAAATTTGGTCAAAGACAGAGTTCAAGGTCAAGTAATCATTGGGGTCAATGATTAGGGTAATGATTCAACAGAATGAAAAGAAACAAATGGAATAGTTGAATTGGATGGTCAAATATACATCAAAGTTGCAGTCAGTTATTCAGAACTGGGCGTCAATGATCGGGCTCAGAGATTCAGATTGGGGTTAGAAGTGGGGTCATAGGTCAGACAGGGTCAGATGGTGGGGAAGAGAACAGATGGGACCGGGTGTGAAATGGCCAGCTGTACATTGAAGGCTGAAGTCAGAAAGTCAGAAGGGGTCAGAATTTGAAGTCAGAGGTTAACTGGAGCCCTCACTGGGCTGGAGAAAATATAAGGTCACAGGTTGGGGGTCAGGGCTCAGGAGGGCGTCTTAGGAGTTGCAGAGGTACATGCGGTAAGTGGGTCTTGTGTGCCATCAAGAATCAGCCAGGGCGGGGCTGGGCCGGGCCACAGGGTGGTCACCTCTGCTCCTCGCTGAGCTGGCGCTGGTCGCGCAGGGCAGCCAGGACGGGTGCACGGGGACTCAGGCAATAGCTCCGACACCGCTTCTGCAGCTGCTGGATGTGGGCCAGGATCTCCCACTCCTGAGGGGGCGGCCTCTCAGAACCCACCCCTGCCTTGCCCCCAGCCTGTCCCCTGCCCCATGTCCTCCCCCCTGCCACCTACCTTCCTCCTCTTCTCAAAGTTGATGAGATCCCCCTGGGGGCAAACTTTGTCTGAACTGGAGCCTCCAGAATCAAGGATTGAGGGTCAGGGTCAGGGGCTAGGATGTCAGGAGCCCACTGTGCTACGGGGGGTGGTGTAGGGAGCACGGGCAGGGTCAAGGGTGGTATGTCAGGAGGCCCACTACGCTGAGGGTAAGTGGTACTGGGGTCAGGGGTCAAGGGTCAGGGGTCAGACCTCCAGCATATCCGGCAGGGCTGTGTCCAGCATAACCAGGTCCGTGAGAAAGGTGCCAAGGTAGGGGACAGGGCCTGGGGGCAGTTTCTGTGGTCCCCAGAACTTCAGTCACTCTCAGCCATCACTGACCCCACTATGTCCCAACCCCATTCTGTGAGGATCCTGCTCGGCCCCCCTCCCAAACCATCTCACTCACTGAGGGCAGGCTTCCTAGGAGGGTGTCCTCCTCTTGGGGGCTCTCGGTGGCCTCCTCCTGGGGGAGGGAAGAACTGAGCAGTCTTGGGATCTCTTTTACACTTCCCACTGGGAAGATGCCTCAAGACCCACCATATATACCTGTTTTGCTTTCAGTTACCACCAGCCAGTTGTAAAGGTCAAACCCAAGGAAAACTGAACAGGCCTGTCATCCACCCTCCTGGAAATGCCCTGAACCTTGCCTTCATAGCATTGCTCTGTGTGGTAATTAACTACATAATTGCCAGGCAGTTATTAATGCATGATGTGTCTCCCTATTTAGGTCCTGATTTCCCCCAGGGCAGGAGCCCTGTCCGTCTGGATCACGGTGGAGTCTCCTGGCCCACTGCCTGGCACACAGGAGGTGCTGAATTCAGAGCTAGGGGTTCCTTGACCTCTCATCTTGATTTGAGACCTTCATTCCCTCACAGCTCTCTACTGAGCAGCTGCTCAGCCAGGCACTGTTCTGAGTGCTAAGGAGGCAGCAGCGAGCAACGGGCAGAAATCCTGGCCTCACAGAGCAGACATTAGCGGGGGAGAGACAGCGACAGCCAAGCTACACATGTACCAGGCGGAGGTAAGGGCAATCCAGAAGCAAGTGGAGCGAGACCCGCACAAGATGAATGTGAAGAATGTTCTGGGCTGAAGGAACAGGCTTCACATTCCATCTGTTCTGGATTCACCCTAAGAAGCGGGGCCTAATTACAACGAGAATCTAAGTCTTGCCTACAATAAGTCAGACTTCCTGGCACACGATTTTTAGTTTTGCTTGTCAAAGTCGAGTCCTAGTGAAAATTGCATTTTTTTTTCCTCTTTGCTATGACTCTGGCCTCAAGTGACCTTTTCCATGTAACTTCTGGTATTTGTTGAATGAATAAATAAGGCAGTTGCTGAGTGTGAGCTAACATGAGGGCAGCAGAGGCAGTAAAACCCAGCGGGCTGCCCACAAACAAGGGGAAGGTCATCGCTGAAGTGCAGTCAAAGGACACTGAATGTTTTCACAATGACAAGCGGCGCCCTAGCCGGGCCCCAGGTCCCCTTTTTGGGTCTGGGACCCCCGGGGCAGGGGGGGGTGTCCACATGCATCTTTACCTGGGAAAGCATCTCTCTACTACTGAGGTGGTTGTTCTCGTCGGAGAAAATCTGCGAAAGTTTTCTGAAAGTGGATAACCGTTCCCTGGGGGTTGGAGGGGGGCAGGAGAGGTGTCAGGGATCAGCGGCTGGGGAGGCCGGAGCTGCCCCGGGGAGGACATCCTGCCCGGGCGCACCCCCCCCCACTCACCGGCTGACGGCGCCCCAGCTCCGCTTGAGCCGGTATATGGGGTTCGACTGCAGGGCGGACAGGATCGCGCGCAGGGAGGAGAAGTTCCGCAGTTCCCTGCAGCGCTGCGAGGGGGGGGGGGTGTCACACCCCTAGCCTTATCCCCAGCTGCCATTTACCTTCCCACCACAGGTATGAACTCTGCCTCCCCTCTTCCTCCCTCAGGACCCGCCCCCCTCCCCACCTGCAGCCCTAGGTCCTCTCCTCCAGCTGCCCCTCCATTCCCTACCTCTCACCTTGGCTACCTGTGTCCCTACTCCTTACTTTTCCCCGGGCCCTAGACATGCCCACAGGATCTCTCCTGGACCCAGACCTCTCCTTCCTAAATCTATGTCTCACTCTGGGTATCAACCACCCCCTTCCCCTTTTCGCTTCCCCACTCTCCCACCCTCCTAGGCCCCCATTTCTTTCTTTCCCTCAGCCCTAAGACTCTTGCCCAGCCCCTATCCAGTCTCTTTCAGGATGTGGCCCCCTTCTCTGGGCACCTTCTCTGGGTTCCTCCTCCAATGCACCCCCCTCCCTATTACCCTCTCCCACCCCATCCTCTTTTCCCTAGACCCATCCAGCATCCTTCTGCAGCCAAGGGGCCCAGGGCCTTCCCTTAGGGGCATCTCTTAACCCCAACCCTCCCCTCATTCCCAGACCCTGGTCCCCTGCCTCTCACCAGGCCTTGTTCCCAGCCACCCACCCAAGCCCAGCCTCCACCTCCCCTCTTCCCCGTCTATGCATACCTGGGCGATTCGGATCCACTTCTCCAGCCGCTGCGCCCTCTGCGGGGCGGCCAGGCCCTGCTCTCCCAGCACCGAGCCCAGCACGCAACCGATCACCATGTTGAACTGGGTCACAGTGGCACGCACAGTGGGGGCAGTGCTTGTGGCCCCTGGACGGTCCCGCTGTGACCACACCGAGCCCAGGCACTCGCAGGGCCGCACCTTCGAAAAGAGCTCCTGGGCGGAGGGAGGTGGGGAGGAAGGTGGTGGGGGGAGTGAGGAGGATCTGTGCCCACGGTGTCTGCCCCACAGCCGCACCCCGCCTGGCCTGGCCCCCCGCCTGGCCTGCCTGGGTGCTCACCACATCCATCAGGGTCAGCTGTTCGGCCACTTCATCTACGCCAAAGTCTAGGAGCTCAGGGCCTTCCCGCGCTGGTCCTTCCTCCTCTTCCGAGCAGCCTTCCGGGGAGTCGGGGCGAGGGGTCTGGGCAGTGCCAGGAGGTCCTGAGGGAGAACGGAACGGGTTAAAAACTCTCAAGTTGGGATTGGGGACTAGCTGTGTGACCTTGGACAAGTTCCTTAGCATCTCTGGGTCTCACTTTCCTAATATGCAAAATGGAAATGTCCCTTGTTATTTTTTTTTAAGATTTTATTTATTTATTCATGAGAGACAGAGATAGAGATAGAGAGAGAGAGAGAGAGACTGAGAGACAGGCAGAGGGAGAAGCAGGCTCCATGCAGGGAGCCCGACATGGGACTGGATCCCGGGTCTCCAGAATCAGGCCCTGTGCCAAAGGCGGTACTAAACCCCCTGAGCCACCCAGGCTGCCCGTCCCTGGGTATTTTTAAGTGTCTCGGAGCAACTGCAATGTTCATTTAGCATCTAAGGTGGTGATCCATCCTAGGTGATTCAGCACACTAACCCGGTGAGGGTGGTGCTATTATCAGCCTTCCACAGATGGGGAAACTGAGGCAGGAACAGTTTGCCTTAGGTCATACCTTCAGGAAATGGCAGGGAAAGGACTTGAAGCCAAACGTTAAAAGGCTAGAGTAGAACAGAGAGGCGTTTTTGTTTTTGAACATATATATATAATTTTTGAACCTATATTAAAATAAGATCTGTCTGCCCTATTCCTGTGGTGCGAGGTAGTAGAACTTTATAGTTAAGGGAAGGCCCAAGTTTAAATCCAAACTTGTCCCCCGGGCTTGCTATGTGAATTAAAGCAAACCCTTTAACCACTGTGTGCCTTGATTTCTTCATCTGGATTTTATTTATTTATTTATTTATTTATTTATTTATTTATTTATTTATTTATTTATTTATTAAAGATTTTATTTATTTATTCATGAGTATACACAGAGAGGAGAGAGAGAGAGAGGCAGAGACACAGGCAGAGGGAGAAACAGGCTTCACGCAGGGAGCCGGACATGGGACTGGATCCAGGGTCTCCAGGATCACACCCTGGGCTGCAGGTGGCGCTAAACCGCTGAGCCCTTCATCTGGATTTTTATTTTTTTTTATTTTTTATTTTTTTTTTAAATTTATGATAGCCACAGAGAGAGAGAGAGGCAGAGACTCAGGCAGAGAGAGAAGCAGGCCCCATGCACCGGGAGCCCAATGTGGGATTCGATCCCGGGTCTCCAGGATCGCGCCCTGGGCCAAAGGCAGGCGCCAAACCGCTGCGCCACCCAGGGATCCCTATCTGGATTTTTAAAGATCAACTGAGATCACACATACTAGATTGCTATAAAGTGCTCAATAAATAGGAATGGGATTCTATGGTGGCGCCCCCTACGCAACATTTTTTTTACCCACCCACCTCCCCTAGGGAACATTTTGAAGTTGAACTCTGCCACAAGGGGGCCACCGCACAGTGAAATTTGTGCCACTCAACCTCCAAGTGTCCCTCCAAGACATTTGCGTCCTTGGAAAATCTGTTTACAATAATCTGCACCTAGAACCCAACTATTTTGCTCATAAACACTCATTAACATGGCTCCAGAAATACAAGAACTGTCAAAGTCTGGGCTCTGTTTTGTTTGAGAAATTATGAGTGTTGTTTACCATTCTAGAAAGGGATGTCACCAATGTTTATGCTACTACACCTGTGTGGCCACTGTTCGCCCCTGCATTAGTTGGTGTTTCTGGCTGTCACATTCACCATGACAACAAAGAGACAAAGGCTCTGGACGACTTGATCATGTATCCTAGTAAGACATGCCTGAGTGCTGACACAGCGACAAGCATGACTTATTATTGTGTAACCTGCTTTCACTTTATTTCTCCTTCATATGATAGTAACAGCACCATGCTATTATTTTTAAATTATCTTTGTAAGTCCACATATTTATGTCTTTAAGATTTTATTTATTCATGAGAGACGCAGAGAGAGAGAGAGGGGCAGAGACATAGGCAGAGGGAGAAGCCAGCTCCTTTGTGGGGAGCCCGATGCAGGACTTGATCCCAGGATCCAGGGCCACAACCTGAGCCAAAGTCAGATGCTCCACCACTGAGCCACCCTGGTACCCCAATTATCTATCTTTCATTTCAAATTAGGACAGATGGCATTGCAAAATACTAGTTTTAAAAAGTTGGCATTGGAAAAAAAATTGCACCTAACCAAATCTGTGGAGCTTCCAGCAAATATGGGGATAGAGGAACATGCTACATGTCACCATGAGACAGCAAACAGGCGAATAGATGGAGAAGGTGAGACACTCTTCAGGACAAATGACACATTTTTTTCTCCTAATGACATTAAAGAAAAGGCAAAGTGAGATTGTCATGGAATAGAAGAGACTTAAGAAATTAAAGACCAAGTGGCTTGAATAGATGTTTGGATTTCAAAGAAACAACCATAAAAAAGACAATTTAGGGACAACAGGGGGAGAGGATTTGAATCTTTGAATCTGGACTGGGTTTTTTTGTTTTTGTTTTTGTTTTGAGAGAGAGAGGGAGAGTGGGGCAGAGAGGGGCAGAGGGAGGGGGAGAGAGAGGATCTTAAGCAGGCTCCATGCCCAGTACGCAGAGCCTTACTTGGGTTTCCATCTCATGATCCTGAGATTATGACCTGAGGCAAAATCAAGAGTTAGACACTTAAGGGGACCTGGGTGGCTCAGTGGTTGACTGCCTGCCTTCAACTCAGGTTATGATCCTGGGAGAAGTCCCAGGATTGAGTCCCACATCAGGTTCCCCATAGAGAGTCAGCTTCTCCCTCTGCCTATACCTCTGCTTCTCTCTCTGTGTGTCTCTCATGAATAAATAAATAATCTTAATCTAAAAAAAAAAAAAAAAAAGGAGTTGGATAGTTAACTGACTCAGCCACCCAGGTGCCCCAGGACTGGGTATCTTTTGATATTAAGTAATTGTTGCTGATTTTTTTAAAAAGTATTTTATTTATTTATTTGTGAGAGACCCAGAGAGAGAGAGAGAGAGAGGCAGAGACACAGGCAGAGGGAGAAGCAGGCTCCATGCAGGAAGCCTGATGTGGGACTTGATCCCGGGACTCTAGGATCACGCCCTGAGCCAAAGGCAGATGCTCAACTGCTGAGCCACCCAGGTGTCTCATTGTTGCTGATTTTGTTGAAGATGATTGTGTACATGGGATTAGGTTATTAAAAAAAAAAACCTAAAAAGAAGTCCTTGTCAGTTAAGGTGCAAAGTATTTATGGGTCAAGTGACATAAGTCTGAGATTTGTTTTCAAACCATCCTGAAAAAAACATTTTTGGGTGAAATTCATAATGGTTGAAAATGAACAATGGGTGAGTGTTCTTTATATTATCCTCACTACTTTTTTGTAGGCCTGCAATTTTTCATAGCAAAACGTCATAGTAAAAAGTCATCCCAAAACAAAAATGTTAAAGTGTAATCCAGAGCAGAGCACACAGTAGATGTCCAATAAATGTTCATGTACTCCTCTGACCTCAAGATCTCACAGCCTAGGGCAGTACCTTCAATAGAAGTTTCTGCAATGTGGAGAGCTTTTCTTTTCTTTTTTAATGATTTTTTACTTATTATTCATGAGAGACATAGAGAGGCAGAGGCATAGGCAGAGGGAGAGGCAGGCTCTTCTCAGGGAGCCTGATTTGGGACTCCAACCCAGGACCCCAAGATCACCCCCTGAGCAGAAGGCAGATACTCAACCACTGAGCCACTCAGGCGCCCCTGGTGGAGATATTTTCTACCCATGCTCTCCAGTGTGGCTACTGAGCACTAGAGATGTGGCTAGTGTGAGCAAGAACTGAAAAATTTTAGTTCAATTTCAATAGCTACATGTGGCTAGCAGCTACCTCATTGGACTGTGCAGCTCAAGTGACTTGGAATCAGCTGGTGAAATCCTGCAGGTAGAGGAAGAAAGACACTTAAAAACCAAGGGGGAGGGATCCCTGGGTGGGTGGGATCCCTGGGTGGCGCAGCAGTTTAGCACCTGCCTTTGGCCCAGGGCGCGATCCTGGAGACCCGGGATCGAATCCCACGTCGGGGTCCCGGTGCATGGAGCCTGCTTCTCCCTCTGCCTATGTCTCTGCCTCTCTCTCTCTGTGTGTGACTATCATTAAAAAAAAAAAAAAAAAAAAAAAAACAAGGGGGAATGGGACGCCTGGGTGGCTCAGCAGTTGAGCATCTGCCTTTGGCTCAGGGGTCCAGGATCGAGTCCCACATCAGGCTTCCTGCGTGAAGCCTGCTTCTCCCTCTGCCCTGCCTGTGTCTTTGCCTCTCTCTCTCTCTCTCTCTCTCTCATGAATAAATAAATAAAATCTTAAAAAAAAACCAAGGGGTAAGACAGAGGAATAAAATATACATAAATGAAATATTTGTCACCAGGGAGAAAGAAGTGGCTGCTACTTTGTAAAGCAGAGAGGAATATGCCCACTTTAATCTGAGGATTAAAGGATGGGGATTAGGGATTTAGATGCTTTTGTGATAGGGATCAGGTCCAACACAGATGGGTGCAAGATGATATCTTATAAGCAGGATGCAATTATTCAATCAACAAATCTTGGTTGTTCCTGCCCCTGGGGACAGAGTCAGGAACAAGGCCAATGAGTGCTAGGCAGAAAAATAAGGCAGGCGAGGATGTAGAGTGGGAAGATATATTTGCTGAGAGATCAGAGAAAGCATGTCTGGAGAAGTGACAAACTGAACAAAGACCCGAATGAAGTACATAGATATATTTCCCTCTCCCCAAAAGCTCTCTACGACAGAGATTGGAAAACTCTATAAAGGATCAGATTTGCTGATACCTACTCTACAAGAAAATATCAAGGGGCACCTGGGTGGATCAGTGGTTGAGCATCTGCCTTTGGCTCAGGTCATGATCCCGGTGTCCTGGGATCGAGTCCCCAGTCAGGATTCTCACTCTGCCTATGTCTTTGCCTCTCTTTGTGTCTCACACGAATAAATAAGTAAATCTTTAAAAACAAAAGAAAGAGGGATGATGCCTGGGTGGCTCAGCAGTCGAGCGTCTGCCTTCAGCTCAGGGCATGATACTGGGGTCTGGGATCGAGTCCCACGTTGGGCTCTGTGGGGAGCTTGCTTCTCCTTCTGCCTGTGTCTCTGACTGTCTCTCTGTGTCTCTCATGAATAAATAAATAAAATCTTAAAAAAAATAAAATCTTTTAAAAAAAGGGGGAAGAAAATATTAGTATGGGTTCCTATGTCTTTTCATTTTAAGTGGTAGATTCTAATAAGAATCAGTGATAACAACTAAGATGGAAATAACACTATTTGCGCAGTCCTCCTTATTATTTACTTATATCCTGTTGTCTTTCCTAGGGAACTGGGGGAGCTCCTGTCTAGTTGTTTGCCAGTAGCTGTTTTTTTTTTTTTTTTAATAAATAAAAGACAGCAACGAGGTAAATACTATTATCATTTCTGTTTCACAGATAAGGAAATGGAGGCTCAGAGAGGAAAGTGATTTATCCAAGGTCACACAGTCAGCAAATGGCAGAACTGGGATTTGAACCCAGGTCTCTGGTGGCTCCTAACATAAGTAGCAATGGAAATAGTTGTAGTTAGACACAAAAGGCATCCTGACCCAATGGTAAAGTATTTTTGTAGTTAGGATGGAACCATAGGGCGAAGCGCTAGATGAACACTAATATGTTAGACAAAGGGTCATTAGCCTCATTTTACAGGTGGGGAAACTAAGGCTCTGAGGTCTGTTGCTCTGTGAGGGGAGAACCTGTTTGGGGGATGGATCATGCAGGAAAAGGCCTGCTCCGGGCACAATCAGCATCCCAATACCCCTCACCTGTCCGTGACTCAGGCTGCTCCTCTTCCTGCTTTCGCTCAGCCTCCTCCAGGAAATCTCCTAGCAGCTTCTCTGCCTCCTGGGCCTCTGGCCCTGCTGGGGCTGCCCAGCCCAGAAAGGTGCAGACGCTGCCTAGGTCCGGGTGGGTAGGGGGATCCCGGAAATCCTGAGGGTGATCCCGAAGCCAGGAGCCCAGCACGGATACCACAGCCCTGGCCAGAGTGGGGGGCCTCAGAGCCCAGCCCAGAGCTCTGGACCTCGGGAGCCCCTACACCCCAGATGTGACCTTGGACCTCTAGGACCCCCACCCTCACCTCCGGGCGACCAACCTTAAGTTCTTGTTGACACGCAGACCTCCTCCCTCTGTCTTCTCGATCTCTATCCTGGGAAAAGCAACTCCCCCATCAGGTAAAGAGGGAGGCTAGGGGGCGCTTAGGGGAGGAGGGATTGCAGGATCCAATAACCCAGGTGAGAGTCGGGTGGGAACAGGGAGGTTGCCCCGGAGGTACTGACCCTGGAGGCAAGGGCGGTGGCGGTGGCGGCAGGAGAAGGCCCAGCACGCGGGCAGTGGACACAAAAGCCCTGTGAGTGGCCAGGAAGGCAGGCACGAAGCCGGGGTCCTGCTCGCGGTCTCCAGACACCAGTTCCCGCACCAGCCGCTCCAGCCTCGCCGCCCTCAGCGCCCGCACCTTGCTCGTGCGGTAGTGGACGAAGGCGTCCGCAGCGGGGCGGGGGGCCTGCGGGGCAAGGCAGGCGGCAAAGAGACAAGAGGAGTGGCCCCCCCAGCACCCCCTTTCCAACCACGCCCATCGCTAAACACCACTCTGGCGTCTGGTCCTGCCCATTTCTCTGAACCCTGCCTCCTGGATTCATTATTCTGCTCCCTACCTAAACGATCCTCGAAACCCGCCCGGGACACCACGGTCCTCCCAGGCCCCACCCCGCCCGTGTCCTTAGGCTCCCAGCTCTCCAGCCCCGCTTCCCAGGTCCCCAGCCGGCTCTCCCCCGGCTGCTTCCAAAGACCACCCCTCCCTCCAGCTCCGCCCCACTAAACCTGGCCGACCCAGGCCCCGCCGTCCGGGCTAGTCCCCAAGTCCCGGTCCAGAACCACGCGGTCACTGGGCGGTCGCAGTGGTCCACCCGATTCACCCGGCTGCGGTCAGACGCTTCCTACCCTCACCTGGGCGCTTGCAAACCCCGCCCTCCCTCGGGCCTCAGCTCCGCCCCCGGCCGTCCCTCGCCTCCCGCCTCCAGGTCCCCGCGCTCGGCCCCGCCCCGCCCCGCCCCACCCTCCACCGCAGCCTCACCTGGCAGCCCGCGGGCCCGGTCCCCCGGCTCAGGCGCTGACTGAGCTGCCGACGCAGCGAGACGCTGTACACCGCTCCGTCCTCGGTCTCCTCGCCCCAGTCCTGCAGCGGCGCCTGGACGCGGAGACCGGCTCAGGGCGCCGCGGGGGGACGGGCCCCGGGCCCTCGCCCCCACCCGTCCCGCGCGGACTCAAGAGGGCCTTCTAGCACCACCTCCCTCCCCGATCAGACCCAGCGAGACTCGGGGGCTGGGGCCGATCCCCTCGCCGCCGCGGGCACCCTACACCCCGGTCCTGAGAGGATGGAGTGGCATCTGGGGACGTCCCAGGGTCCGGGCTCACGGAACCTGTCTCTGTCCCTGTAGACGAGCTCAGAGACACCCCCCATCCTTCAGAGGTACCAGCCACTTCACCGGGGCAGGGGCCGGGAGGCTCAAGGTTGGGACTCCTGGGCCGATACGAAGGGTCCGATTTGCGGGGAGATAGGGTCCAGAAGGCAGGGACATGTGGTTTTTGGATCCCAGGGTGCCAGGGATGTGGGGCCCGGGCCCCCTGGTCCCCTTACCAGGGCGAGCTCCTTGCCCGCTGTCCGATCCATGGCCCGTGCCTGTCCCGCTCCGCGGCGCGGCTGAATGAGGCGGAAGGGCCGACGGGCGGCGGGCAGTGGCCGGGCGTTGGGGCCCGCGGGGCAGGGCGGGGCGACCCGGCTGTGCGGAGGCGGGGCGGGACCCGCGGCTCTCGGATGCCCCCAGCTGGACCCCAGCGCCCAGCCCAGGTCCCACAGAGGTGAGGTCCCGGCTCTCCCCATAGGTGTGTATCAATCTGTGCCCAGGAGAAGGGACACTCCTCTCTCCCCGGAAGGGTTTTTTTCTGTTAACGGGGGTGGGTGAACTAGTGTGTATAGTTAAGTGGGGGGCCATTCTGCCTCCCTAGGAAAGTATCCTGTCTTCAAGTGGGGAGGGTGGTTCATTCCAGGTGTGGGGGTATCTCTCATTACTGGAGGTCGGGGGAGTGTTCAACCTGCATCCCCAGCTGATGGGGAGTACTCACTCCCCTGGACGGAGAAGGTGGAGTCTGGGCCCTGGATTTTAGGGGCGGCAGTCTTTGCCGTGGTGCAGAATCAAGGAGAGGCAAATACCCAGGGGGCTGGTTGGTGACGTTTATTGCTTGATCCTGAGGCCAGCTCTGGCTCGCCTTGTAAGATTTACTATGGGAACGTCCGGCAGTCCGGCCCCCTTCTTTACTCCCGGCGCCACGGGCCCTGCTCTGCTCCCTCATCCCGGCCGCGTTTAGCCCTTGAGGGGGCCCCGTGGGCCTGAGCCTGGGCCCAGAGGGGTTGGGAGCTCCTCAGGGGCCCGGCAGCGCCAGGTGTGCGCGAGGGTGAGTCTAGGACTTCTTCAAACGACTGCGTTTCTTGCTGCGGGATTCGATTAATTTCTGGGAACGAATCTTAAGCGCCGCACGGGTCACCACGTCGTTGTCCTCGTCCTCACTCTCCTCTTCGTCTGCGCAGGGCAATGAGGGGATCCGGGTTCCTATTCTTGGCTCAGATTTCCATTCCCAGCCTTTACCACCCCCCAACTTGGCCTCACGCCCGGCCTCCGACCACTTTCCGTTGGTCAGCTCGGGCCCCCAGCCCCGCCCCCTTTCCATGACCATACTGACCGAAGAACTTGTCCTTGAGACTGGCAAGGGGCAGGGCGATGCGGGTGTTGTACGTGGGCAGCTTTCCCTCTAGGGTGGAGTAGAACTGGGGGGGCGGAGCGGGAGAGAAGACGCTGGTGTAGAGGCTGCAGGGAAGTCCTGTGGCCCTTCCTCCTTACCCCATTCCAAGGTACACCCTGATTCCAAATGCACCTCTGCCCATTCGTCCAGTTTAGTTTTTCTCGAGACCAGCGGAATTGTTTGTTCTTAGAGCGTACCCGGATACCCAGCCCCGCCCCCCTGCCCGTAGGCCCGCCCCTGGTTCTGGGGGCCAGTCCCTTGATGCGCGCGCGGGGACACACACACACACTCTCTCTCTTTCTCTGTCACTCCCCAGTCCTGCCTACTGGCCTCCCGGACCCTCTGGAAGCTTTCCTCGCTCTACAAACCTCACACGTTGTCCCTGGAACTCATTTCCGCCCCATAGGCCTCCCCTCTGGTGTCCCCCTCCTCCCGCCCCTCCCTGCTCCTCGGCCCCAGTCCCGCCGCCTCAGCCCCGCCCCCGGCTGTACTCGCACCTCGTCGTCGGTGAGGTGGCGCAGCATCCCTGGCACGTTGTGACTCTCGAGCTGTGCCTGCAGCTTCAGCAGCTTTTCTTCCACGAGGCCCAGCAGGTCTGGCAGGTAGTCCCCTGCCTTGGGATCCAGCTCCTTTCCCGCGAAGCGGCCATCCACCTGCGGCCGGGGGCGGAGCTGAATCAGCCTGGAGGGGGCGGGCCTCTGGGACTCTTTCCACCCCGGGCAGGGCCTTTGGAAGGTGACGGACCGCCAACAGGGGTGATGCTATCTATCCCCCGTGGGGCTTCTTTTTTTTTTTATTTTTTTTTAAGTTTTTATTTATTTATGATAGTCACAGAGAGAGAGAGAGAGAGAGAGGCAGAGACACAGGCAGAGGGAGAAGCAGGCTCCATGCACCGGGAGCCCGATGTGGGATTCGAACCCGGGTCTCCAGGATCGCGCCCTGGGCCAAAGGCAGGCGCAAACCGCTGCGCCACCCAGGGATCCCCCCCGTGGGGCTTCTATTGTCAAGGCCCACGCCCCGGTGAGGGCAGAGCCTCCGAACTCCAGAGACAAAAGCAATGGGTGGAATGAAGGGTTTTAGTGGAGGGAAGGGGGTAATAACTCGAGAAGCCATTTCAGGGGTGACTTTCGGAAGAAATGGGACTCTGCTGCGGGCACGGTGGGGCTCCCCCTGTCTCGGGCCGCCCAAAGATTGCAGTGGGGTCTCTGAGGTTTGGGATGGAGAGGCAAGGTGGGATTTTTCCCATGAAGATGGGACAGCGTCTCTGAAGTCCTGAGCCTCTTGAGAACTAAGGCGGTTTCCCTCAGGGAGATGGGGGTGGGGACTCTGAGGAGGGGGGATGGGTGTCCCCTGTAGGCAGGCTTCTGACGTCCTGGACAGGGCAGAGGGTTGGTCCTCTCAAGCAGGTTCCCCTGAGTAGGGGCAGGAACCACACCCTCGTGGGTTGTGGGAGGCTCTGGGCTGAGCTTCCTTGGGGGGAGGCCTACCACTGTGATGCAGTTCAGCTTGCCCGCCAGGTGTTCAAGGCTCTCCTTGGTCACTTGCATCGCCCGCTTGGTCCGTTCCAACTGATCCTGTGCCTCAGCAAGGCGCAGCTCTTCGGCCTTGAGGCGCTCCTGCAACTCAGCTTGCCGCTTCTGCTGACTACAGGCAATGGGGAGGTCACCACTGGAGAAACCTGAGCCCGGAGGCCCCTCATTCTCTTCCTTGGGCACGGGGTCTCACCTCACAATCGTGGCCTCCCCTGAGTACTTGAGGTCTTCCAGCTCTCGCTGCAACTGCTGCTTCTCTTGCTTCAGCCTCAGCAGCGACTGCTCGTTCTCGCTTTTGAGTGTCTCCAAATGCCTGAATGTATCCCCCTGTGCCAGGAACCGCCTCACCACCGCCTGCAGGCCACCAGCCCGTCAGAGGGAGGCCTGGGTAGATCTGAGTGCACCTCCTCCTACTTTCCCCTGGGTGTGCAGGACAGATGGCCTAAGCCTGTGGCTTCTGCACAGCAATGTTTAGGGACTCTGTGAGTCAGACTCAGAGGTGCCTCAAGGATGTTAAGCCCCTGACACATAATTTTTGCAGGGTCCTTGTCTATATGAGGAATTTGAATCAGCCAAAATCAGCGTGTGGTGCAGGGTAGCAGTGAGCATAGTTGCTCTTCAAAATCAACCTGCCATCCACATTGTGACTGTGAATCTCGCCCAATCCAGTGAGGAAACATGGCCAATCTCAGAGGTAGTTGCCCACCAGGCCAATTTCTGGAAAGGTGCCTGGCCACAGCGCCCCAGATGACTCCCATAGCTTGGAGTCCCAGAACTCTTTGGGGGTTATCCTATGAAAGCAGCAGCACTGGGAGACTGCTCAAAAGACAGAAACTGGACAGGGGTCCGGCTTGCCAGGGTCCAAGAGTGGCAGTGGGCAGTCAGCAGTGCCCCAGACCATGGTACAGGCGCCGTAAACACAGAAAAGACAAAGCTCACCACTTCTCAGAGCTGACACGCCAAGGAAAGCGCCAGTGTTAGAGCGAACAGGAGAGGGAATGATGGCGAGGGTAGACAGCTCATGTGGGTTTTGCTGTGAGGAGCAGAACGGGGCAGTAGCTAGAGGCAGAAGAAGTGTCTTTTACGAATAGAGCAGGTTTGTGTTGGCTGAGGAACTGAGCCCGGGGAAAGGGGAGGCTGGCTGGGTTGGCTTCACTGGCCTGGGCTCAGCTTGAGTGCAACTAGAGGGCGGAGAGCGTTGCGGGCCGCCGGCAGTACTCACGTGGGTTTCAGCCACGCCGGTGGCATCCTTGACCTTGCCAAAAAGCATCTCTGTCTGGTACATGGTCCAGCGCTGCTTCAGCTCCTTGTCTTTGACGCGCAGGCTGTCCTGGGTCGAATCTTCCGACTGCAGCAGCACGTGCTCACGCTGGGTCTGTTCACAGGTTGAGGCCAGGGCGGGAGAGTCAGCTCTCAGGCAAGGATTGAGGGCAGGGGACCGCGAGGGGGCAGGGCCCGACTGGGGAGCCAGGGTAAAGTCTTGGGGCACCCAGTTAGGGGTCAGGAGGGCAGGAAAGGGTTGGTCAGCGAGGGGCAGGCACGGGGGCCGTGCAAGAGGCGGGGTCAAGAGAGCAGGGGCGGGGCCTCGAGTAAGGGGAGGTGCTAGAGGCCTGATCAGATTTAGGTGTGTGTGTGGGGGGGTGGTAATCAGGTGGGGAAGGATGGGGACCACCAGCGAGTGAGGGGACATCTGGAAGCTCCTCCAGACAGGCAATCTGATGGGAGGAGGGCGAGGGCAGGTTCGTGGGAGGAACCCTGGCATCAAGAGGAGGTGGCGCTGGGCGGAGTCCGGAGAAATGTTAAGAGCAGGGCAGGGGTGGGGCCGGGCCAGGTCTAGGCTGGGGTTGAACGCCCCCTGCACCCCGCACCCCTGGACAGGGTCACCTTGCGCTCCATGCGTTCGTTCTGCAGCTTCCTATCTTCCGCCCGCTTCTTGCACTCGGTTATGTAGCGCTCACGCTTCTTGCGCTCTCGAAACACGGTCTCCTCCAGATACTGCAGCTGGTTCTGGAGGAAGAGCAGGGCGACAGGGGGATCAGCTGGTACCCACCGTGGCTCAGGGCCGGAGCAGCCTGGCCCAACAACTTCAGGCAGCTGGGCCAGGCTGCGGCATCCGGGAGACAGGCGGGAGGAGCTCGGGGACAGCTGGGGTCCGGATTCTGGGGGCCAGGAGACCATGGCGTCTGGGCAGGAACCCCGGGGCCCGGCGGGCTGGCACCTTGGCAATATCCTGGGCGTTGAACGCCTCCTGGTTCACCACTTGCAGCTCCTCTAGCTCGCGTTTTGCCCTCACCACCTCAGCCTCCATGAAATCCAGCCGGTTTTCCAAGTGAAGGCTCTCCTCCTGGGGGTGGGGTGGGGGCCCTGTGACCACTGTGCCTCGGCAGCTGGCCCTCCCACGTCACCCCTGAGCCATGCTGGTCCCCACCTGGAGATAGGCCTTGAGCTGCAGGTACACACCGGTAATGTGTTCAGCCTCTTCAGCCTTCATCCGGGCCTTCTCCAGGCGGTTCTCCAGGTTCCGCATGGTCTAGAGGGAGGCAAGGCTGGGCTGAGTCTCTTCCCCTCTCAAGTTCTTCCCAGGATATCCCTGCCCTCCTCCCACCCCTGGGTAGCCTCACCTTGGCCACCTCCGTGTTGCCATTCTGTATTTCTGCAATCTCCAGCTCGCGGAGGCTGTGCTGCAGCTGGAGCTCATCCAGCCACTTCTGCCGCAGGCCCACCTGGTGCCGCAGAGTGTTCAGCTGCTTCACCTTCTCACTCAGTCGGTGGTCCAGGTGCTCAAAGGCCTGCTGGGGGGAGGCAAGCCCCAGCGGCAGTCTCAACCCTCTCACCTAACCCTTCCTCCCTTTCTTCTCCCACATCTTGTTTCTTATCACCCAGGGTCTCAGCAGCATCTGACCAAGCTGATCCCCTGCAGATCGTCATCTTCCAGGATGCCAGTTTTCCACCCTGGCTGTCCCTTGTCCATTTCCTTGGCCCCCAGGAGGGACGGCCCCAGGCTCTTCTCACTTCTGTTCATACCCACCACCTTGATGGACCTATCCAGGCTCATGGTTGGACCACAGGCTGAAGACATCCAGATTTAACCCCCAGCTCTGCCCCACTCCCAGAACTAGAGGGTCATATACCCGTATCAATCTACACTGCCTTCCAGGTGTCTCCACAGGTATCTCGAAACTATCATGTCCAAAATTGAGTGTGTGAGATTCCCCGAAGTCTGCCTCCCTTGGATCTTCTCCATTTCGGCTCATAGCAGCTTCATCCTTCCAGGTGCTCAGTCCAACAGCTCAATATCCTCACCTTTTCTTCTCCCACCTACATCCGATTCATTATCAATGCTTTGTTCTATTTCAAAGGTTTTCCCAGAGATATCTTTTTCTTCCTATTTTCACCACTTTTGTCTGAGTACAGCTAACACCATCTTCACCATCTGACCTCCATTCTTGCTTCCTCACACTCTGCTTCCCACTTCTCTGATATGTCATAAAACCTGCACTCTTTATCATGGCCAGCTAAGCCTGCTGGAAGATTCAGCCCCTGCTGATCCTTTTTTTTATTTTTTTTTTATTTTTTTTTTATTTTTTTTTCTTTTTTTTTTTTAATTAAAGATTTTATTTATTTGAGAGAGGGAGAACATGAGTAGGAGGAGGGGCATAGGAACAAGCAGGGCTTAACACCAGGACCTCAAAATCATGACCTGGACCGAAGTCAGATTCTTAACTGACTGAGCAACCCAGGTGCCCCCTTGCTGACTCTCCTGATGCTCACCTCCTATGGAGCCCCGCTCACACACTCCTCTGCCGCACTGGAGATGTTATCATCTCCAACACTCTACCCCTTGTTTCTACCTCAGGGACTTTGCATTCACTGTTCCCTCTGCCTAGAACACTTTTCCCAAAATCATTTCTTGCCTGTCTCATTCTCAGCTCAAATATCACCTTCTTAGAGAGAGGGGGCTTTGCTGACTCCCCACCCCAATCTAAAGTACAAACCCCTTGGGGCACCTGGTTGGCTCAGTTGGTTCAGTGTCTGCCTTTGGCTTAGGTCATGATTTTGGGCCCTGGAATCCAGGGCCTCACAGCAGACTCTGTGCTCAGCAGGAGTCTGCTTCCCCTCTCCCTCTGCTCTCCCCACCCCATGCTTGCGTGTGTGCACTCTCTCTCTCTCAAATAAACATCTTCAAAAAAAAAAAAAAAAGTGCAAACCTCTGCCCCATCCATCTCTAGGAAGTCACTCTGCTATTTTATTCATTTCTCTTATCACTACTGGAAATTACTTTCTGTATTTGTTCTTGTTCCCCTCCTACGCCCCCCCCCCCCATTGTCTTTTCCCCAGGAGGATATGAAGTTCTGAGGAGTGCAGATTGGTGCAGATTTTTGACTGCATAGTCACCAATACCTAATACCATGCCTAGCACATGGTCGGTGTGTGATAAAGGTTAATTGAATGAATAGATGAATGAATAGATGAATGCCAGCTGGTGTGGAGAAAGGACTGGAGAAGATGGGATGAGGCAGGGAGTCCAGCAAGGAGGGGACACAAGCTGGAAATGAAGGGAGATAGTGGGGGTGGGGTGGGGCAAACCTGTCCTGTCCTGTTCTTCAGGTATGGCTTCTCTGACCTCCACTCCCGAATCACGGTCTGGACCACTTTCTCATCTCCCTGCAAGGACAGGAGCCCAGTCACCGCTCACCCAGACCACTCCCACTTGAGGCAGCACCCTGCCCTTGGGGATGCTGCCCTGCTTCCTGGAAACCCTTCACCCACTTCTGCACCCTCACCTGGAGCAGGTCTGTCAGCTGTACTTGCAACACCCTGGTCTCCTCACGAAGACGGTTGATGGTCTCCTGATTCTTCTTGATGTTCCACTGGCTGTTCTCATAAAAGGCCTTCCGGTCACCCTCTGAGGTCATGTAAGGTACACAAGCAGGGTGTTGGGGTCTTCCCAGAGGGAAGCTATTTTTGTTATCATTAACTTAATATTATAACAATACACTAGTTTGAGCACTTAGTATATGCTGGATGTTGGACAAAGAACTTTCCAGGTATCAAATGCTGTATGTCAACAGTTGCATATCCATATCCTACCCATTTACAGACAAGAAGAATGAGGCTCAGGCTTATTACAACGTTCATGGTCTCAAGAAGTCTGATTCCTGAGCCCAAACCTTCAACTACTGTGCAAGATTACCTTCTAAGAATGACAAAACAGTAATAATTATGGGTCACATCAGAATGTTCCAACCTTGGCATGACTGATATTTGGGACGAATAATTATTTGTTTTGATCCCATGAACTGTCAGATGTTGAGCAGCATCCCTAACTTCCACCCATTAGATGACAGCAGCACCCCCTCCCCAACAATGTGACCATCAAAAATGTCTCCAGACATTGCCAAATGTTCACTGAGAAGCAAAATAGCCCTCTCCCATTGAGAAACATTGGTTTACCCTTTACAGTGCTTTACTATGTGTCAGGCACTGTTCTTACCACTTTATATATTTCAACTTCGTATAGGGTTGTACTCTCACTATCCCCATTTTACGAATAGAGAAACTGAGATCAATTAGGCTACTCACAGTCCCCCAAGATCAAACAGTATATGCAGAGCCAAGACTTGAACCCAGAAAATCTGGCTCTAGAATCTTTGTTCTTTTTTTTTTTTTTTTTAATTTTTATTTATTTATGATAGTCACAGAGAGAGAGAGAGAGAGAGAGAGAGAGGCAGAGACACAGGCAGAGGGAGAAGCAGGCTCCATGCACCGGGAGCCCGACGTGGGATTCGATCCCGGGTCTCCAGGATCGCGCCCTGGGCCAAAGGCAGGCGCTAAACCGCTGCGCCACCCAGGGATCCCTAGAATCTTTGTTCTTTACCACCACCACTCCTGCCCCCATGCATGGTAGAAAAGCTGAAATCATACAAAAGTATGAAACACAATCCCGTTGGTTCTGCGCCCAGGAAAGATTTTATAAGAGAGATGAGGAAAGGGATCCCGGGGTGGCGCAGCGGTTTGGCGCCTGCCTTTGGCTCAGGGCGTGATCCTAGAGACCCCCGATCAAATCCTGCATCGGGCTCCTGGTGCATGGAGCCTGCTTCTCCCTATGCCTATGTCTCTGCCTCTCTCTCTCTCTCTATGACTATCATAAGTAAATAAAATTAAAAAAAAAAAAAGGGATCCCTGGGTGGCGCAGCGGTTTGGCGCCTGCCTTTGGCCCAGGGCGCGATCCTGGAGACCCGGGATCGAATCCCGTGTCCGGCTCCCGGTGCATGGAGCCTGCTTCTCCCTCTGCCTATGTCTCTGCCTCTCTCTCTTTCTCTCTCTGTGAGTATCATAAATAAATTTAAAAAAAAAGGGGGGGGGGATCCCTGGGTGGTGCAGCGGTTTGGCGCCTGCCTTTGGCCCAGGGCGCGATCCTGGAGACCCGGGATCGAATCCCACATCGGGCTCCCGGTGCATGGAGCCTGCTTCTCTCTCTGCCTCTCTCTCTTTCTCTCTGTGTGACTATCATAAATAAATAAATTAATTAATTAAAAAAAAAAGAGAGAGAGAGATGAGGAAAACCATGAAGAAGTATGAGTTTTTGCTTCCAGAAACTGGTCACCTGGATGAATGGTGGTGAAAGGCCCTTGTCACACCGTGCCTGGTCAGAGGGCTGGGTGGACACTGCTGACTCCTGATTCTTTATTCCTCTTCCAGCCATCTTACCTAACAGTTGTATCTTCTTTTGTAACTCTGCCACCTGCGTTTGCACAGCAGACTTCCCCCTGTGGGCATGGAGGGGTCTTGACTTGGAATGGTGTGGGGGCCAGGCATGGGCCACAATCTTCCCTTGGGAGTGGTGGTGCTGGGTTTGAGTCGGATTGCCCTTGGCCTTGGAGGAAGTCAAAGCCTGGTCCTGAGGAGGCAGGATGTTGGTGGAGGCCGGCCAGCACAGGGGAGACGTCATGACGGGGTTGAGGCCTAGGGTTCCTGAGGATTAAGGAGGCAACTAGCCATTGCCCCTATCTGGGATTCGTCGGCGCGAGTTCCTCCGGCTCTGGGAGAATGCACTTTCCCACCGCTTGGCGGGGCCTCGCAGCATCTCCGGTTGCTCGGTAACCTCCGCCCCCTCCTTCCAGTGTTCCCATGGAAACCACCCGCGTTCCACACCACCTCTCTCATTGGCCAGCGCTGCGCAGGGGGCGGTCCAATAGCCAGGGGCCCAGCCTCTCTGCTGGATGCTGGGGGGAGGGTACTTTAGGGTCACGTGATCATCTTTAAAAAAATGTTTTTTGATTTTATTTTTAAGTAATCCTTACACCCAGTTTGGGTCTGGAGTGCACATCCCTGAGATTAAGAATCACACGCTCTAAGTCAGAATCAGCCAGGCGCCCCTACTTTTTTTTTTTTTTTACGATTTTATTTTTGCGTAGTCTCCACACCCAATATGGGGCTCGAACCCACAACCAACCCCCAATATCAAGAGCCCCGCTCCTGGACTAAGCCAGCCAGGCACCTCCCCCCCGCCACACACACTTTGTTTTTTTTTAAAGCACTCCCTACACCACCACCACTCCCCTGGGTTTCCTGGGCATTTTTCAGGAACCTTTTTTTCCGGCTGTAGGACCTGCCACTCCCAAGATGGAGGAGCCTAGCGCCGCCATTAAGCGCGCACCGTGAGAACGATGCCCCTCTAGGGCATCACAGTCCTATCCAAGATGGCCGCCTGGGGTCCAGCCCGGCCCCTCCCCCACTCGCCACTCCCAACATGGCACCGTTGAGGCGCCGCTCCGCACGCGCGGCGTGATGCCGGAAGTGACGGGTCCCACCGACTTCCGCTTTCTTTTTTCAGGAGGAACGGTTGGCTGCTGGGCTGGGGGGCGCGGTGGATATTGACCTTTGCCCCAGCCTCGTGTAGGTGGTGAACTATCGCGCGCGCGGGGGGAGGCGGTGACCCCAGGTTCTTATTGGGGGCAGCTGGAGGGTGTTCGTCCGTAGAGTGGGGGACTGTTAACCCCTTCCGCCGATTGGCGGGAATCGGACAGCTCATCACCACCCCCCGGATTGGGAGTGGAGGTTTTGAGCTTCGCACCATTGATATGAGCAAAGTGAGGCTCCCTCTGGGCAAGACTGGGGAGACCACCTCCCCCAGCCCCCACCGTGTCGGAAGCAAAGTGAGCCCCCATTGCCGGGAAGCGATGGAAGAGTCCAATTGGCTGGAGGAAGAGGTGACTTCCTTCGGCTGCAAGCAGCCCTCTCCCCTGACCCGCGTCCCTTTCTTGCCGCAGCGTGGGGGCACAGCACATCTCCCCGCAGCCCGCTTCCTCCCCAGAACCTGTTTCCGGTCTGCGAGCTTCCGGCGAGATGTTACTGTTGCTGTTGCTGCTGCCCCTGTGCTGGGCCGTGGAGGTCAAGAGGCCCCGGGGCGTCTCCCTCACCAGTGAGTCCCCCACTGGAGGTGGCTGGAGGTCAGGGTAGGGTGTGGGAGGGGCCGACTTGGCCCCCGGGATAGATGCTTTGGGCCTTCTGCCTCAGTTTCCTGGCCTCTGGGTAGGGAAGGTGGCAATGCTCGGCTGCGAGGTGGGGACAGAGGTTGCCTTTCGGTTGAGCGGGCCTCTCCTGGCCCTGGGCTGAGCCGCTTGCCTCCGTCCCCAGACCATCACTTCTACGACGAGTCCAAGCCTTTCACTTGCCTGGATGGCTCTGCCACCATCCTTTTCGATCAGGTCAATGATGACTACTGTGACTGCAAGGATGGCTCAGATGAGCCAGGTGAGTTTTTCTCTGTTCACTCATTCATTCATTCATTCATTCATTCATTCATTCATTTGACGTTGTTTTGAGTGCCTGGGAAATGCCAGGCCGCATGGTGGTGACCAAGACAAATCCAGCCCTGCCTTCACATGGCTCTGGGTTGAGTGGGGGAAAGCAGGCATAGAAGCGAGTGGTTTGTGGGTTGGTGAGGAAGGCCATAGCTCCTAGAGGAGCCCCAAAAGTCCCCCATCCCCTTGGCCCCAGCCTGGGGGTCAGGAAGTGAGATCTCACCTGAATCCTAAAGTGTGCTAAAAATGGAGGTGCCAGCATGTGCAAATACCCTGAGATGGGAGACAAGGTAAGGTCAAAAAGCAGACAAAGACAGAAGTGGAGGCAAGGGCTGGAGCAGTTGGCCAGGCCCTGTTCTGAGGGCCTTGGGGAGAGGCAGGAGTGGACATTGGAGGGGTTTACTTCAGGCTCTGGTAGGCAGCTGCCCTTCCTTCCCTTTCTCAGCGTTGATTGCGCTCCCAGGCTGTCTATGCACACCTGTGGCCGGGGATCTGCCTGTGTGTGGATGTGACATGTTTCTCCTGAGCACACCCCAGAAACTCTTTTCCTCCCACAGGTACAGCCGCCTGTCCTAATGGCAGCTTCCACTGCAGCAACACTGGCTACAAGCCCCTGTACATCTCCTCCAGATGGGTCAACGATGGAGTTTGTGGTGAATGAGATCACACCGGGGTTGGGGAAATAGGTGGTCGCGGGGGAGTAGGGAGGAGCCACTGCCGGTCTCATCGCATCCCTGCTTTGTGCTCTTAGACTGCTGTGACGGCACCGATGAGTACAACAGCGGGATCGTCTGTGAGAACACCTGCAAGTATGTGGCTGGCACCTGCTGCTCCCCACAGCACGCCCCAGCCCTTTCCTCACTACACCCAGTGAACCAAGCGCCCTTCTCTTTTCTGCTCTTATTTTTAAAAAAAAAGATTTATTTATTTATTCATGAGAGACACAGATAGAGAGAGAGGCAGAGACATAGGCAGAGGGGGAAGCAGGCTCCCTTCATGGAGCCTGATGTGGGACTCGATCCCGGATCCCCGGATCACAACCTGAGTGGAAGGCAGGCGCCCAGCCACTGAGCCACCCAGGTGTCACTCTTTTCTGCTTCTGTGTGTCGAGTGCTCACTCTGCCAGGTGCCTTTTGAATGAACACCACATTGCCACTTCATCTCTGGTCCAGAACCAGGTGCAATTGTTGCCTGTTCAACAGATGAGGAAACTCAAGTTTAGGATAAAAAGTGACTTCCCTAGGTTCCCACAGCTAGGACACATCAGAACCAGGACTTGTACCAAGGCTGATTGATCCTGAGACTCCAATCTTTTCATTGCTATGCTCTTGTGGCAGGACCTAAAACTTGAAACGCCCATAGACAAGTAGTATAAACGGCAGAAGCCAGCTGAGTCTGAGGCGTGGTGGGTATTGTGGCATCTGAAGGAACACTTGTCTCTTGACTTCTGTCAGTTAAGGGCAAGTGGCCAGGCTAGATTCGTTTTTTAGGGAACCTGAAAATCCCAACACTTTTTAAAACTCACCTGATGGAAAATCTTTTAACTACAGGGTAGGTCAAGGACAACCCTTGGCCTTCTTGCCTGAGAGTCTGGGATTTCTGTGTTTTTCTTCCCTTTTCGGGAGCAGCTTCTAACCCCCACATCCAGACATTTCCTAGCCCCTTTCCTGGATGCCTACAATGAGCGAACTCTGAGTGCTGTCCCGCCTCTCAAGGACAAGGATGAAGGGCTCTGAGGCCAAGAGAGCCCGGGGAAGTGGGGGGAGAAGGATTTGTTCTTCATGTTTCCTAATACAGGGGGCGGGCAGCAGGTGGGTTGAGCCCTTTGGGAAGAGGCAGACCTGGTGAGCCCTAAAGGCCTCCTTGGCGGTGCTTGTGTGTTCTCTCCACACTAGAGAGAAGGGCCGGAAGGAGAGAGAGACACTGCAACAGATGGCAGAGGTCACGCGAGAGGGGTTCCGCCTAAAGAAGATCCTCATTGAGGACTGGAAGAAGGCTCGGGAGGAGAAGCAGGTGAGGGACCCTGTGAGGCTGGCTGAAGATGGTCTGGGCCCTGAGGCCTGGAGTCAGGGGCCAGTGAGGTTGGGTGGCCTTGACACATGCCCCTGAATAGTGGAGTCCTAGGCCAGTTACTGTTTGTGTGTGCTGTGGTTTACTCATTTGTCCACTGGCTGTTTAGTCATTGGTTAAGTTGTTACCAGGTGGTGGGCAGCACAGGTATTGACCAGGGCCTTGGGTGGCAGCTTGAAGTGGGCTTAGAGGAGCTCCCCTCCTGCATCCCAGAATGGGAGGGACACCTCTCTGCATCCTGGTTCCCTGGTGCCATCATCTGTAAGATGAGGCTGATGACCATGTGACCTCCCAGTTTTGGGGGAGGATTCAAGACATCAGAGGGGCCGGGTTAGTTCAACAGGGTGAGTTCTGCAGAGGTTGGAAGAAATTGTGTGCCTAGGCATGTGTCTCTTCCTCCCCTGCCTGCCACCCCCTGGGCTGTTAGACAGGTCAGAGTCCTCAACACTGCTCCTGGACTTTTGCCAGATCCTCCATAGGAGGGCTCAGCTCTGTTTTTCTGCCCAGGGAAGGTTCTGGGTTTTTCTTACCTCCATGCCCTGGCTGGTGAGGCCCCTCCTGAGTTCAGAGGTGGAGATGCAGTGAAGTCTTTTCTGAGTTCAGAAGACAGTGGGGGAGCCATGGAGTGAGGTTGGTTCCAAGTGACTTTTGCCCTCCTGGGGCAGTAGGAGGATCCTGGGAGCAGGCCAGGCTGAGGTGGAGGTCAAGGTCATAGGAGGAAAATGATCCTATGGCGGGGCTTGGGCTAAGACCCTCCAGCTTGGGGCCCCATCCACACGCACACTCATTCCTTCTTGCAATATCCACAGAGGCCCAGGGGGTGTGGTATAGTGGGCATGAGACTGGAAGCAGACCTGGAATTGCCTCAGGGGCTTATGTCTACTGAGAGGGACAGGTGACAAAGTGACACCCAGGGCCACTGGGAAAAGGGGTATCTGGGTTGGGGTTATGTGGCATAGAGGAGACTTGTGCCCCAGTCTCCCTCCTTCCCCTACCTGTTGTGGGGGCAGGCAGCAGGGACGGCTTCTGGAGAAGGCCTCTATCTTAACTCAGATCTTAGAATAATTCAGAGTTAGCCATGCAGAGTATTCTAGAAAAAGAGAAACCACGTGTGACGAACTGGAGGCAGAGCGTTTGGGGACCTAAATGTTGGGGTAGTTGGAGCCTACAGGTTAAGAGAGGTGTGGCACAGATGGGGCTGGCGAGGTGATCCTGGTTATGCAGGACCTTGTGGGGGCTACATCGAGGTGTTCAGGGTTCCCTCTAGTGACCTCTGGGGAACCCCAGGGAGGGGGAGACCCAGGGGGTTGTGTGTTTTGGAGAGGTCACCTGGCGGCCACTCTGTAGCGTAGAGGCAGAAGGAGAAGTGGCATCTGGTCTCTTGCCCACCCAGGAAAAGCTCACTGAGCTACAAGCCGGGAAGAAGTCCCTGGAGGACCAGGTGGAGATGCTGCGAATGGTGAAGGAGGAGGCTGAGAAGCCCGAGAAGGAGGCCAAAGACCAGCACCAGAAGCGGTGGGAAGGTACGTCACGGGGTGGCCCCGGGAGCCTCGCTCATGACCTGTTGGCTCCTATGTCTCCTGACTTGATCACAGCACCTCAGCACCCCCACGCACCTAGTTGTCTTGCCCTGTGCATCGGTCATTGTATTCAGAAGTCGTTTGGAGGAATAATTTGCAGTCTAGCAGAAGTGATTTTTTTTTTTTCTCTCTTGAGAGGAGCGGCTCTTCTTCCTGCCAGCCACGTGGGGACAGAACCATTGGGGGATCCCCTGAATCCAGAGCAAAGGCTGGAGGTCCCTCCAACCTGTCAGGCAGTGGAAGCTCAGGTGTGAGCACAGGCTGCGTGATTTCTGGTCCAGCCTCTATAAGGGGACAGCCCCTGCCAGGGTCATAGCATAGTTATGAGGTGGGGGGGCTCTCCCATTCTCTCCACCTGGGGCTTTGATTTTTCTCTCCCTTGTCTCACAAATTCTCATCAGATCAGATGTCCAAATTTGCCAGGTGCTTCCAAGTTCTTTTATCTTCCCGAATTGTTCTTTGCCTTGGCAGTTAGTATCACTTTGGTTGGTTGAAGATGGTTTTTGTGCTCCTTCCAGCATTGTCTTGCCCTTGGCAGGTTATACTTGCATTCTGGGAAATCGGAAGCCTTGGCCTTCGGCCTCAGTCTGTCCAGTGGGGGTCACCCTGGGGCAGCAGGCTAGAAGGGCGAGGTGGGGCAGAAACCCACTCCAGACTAGCTAAAGGACCAAGCATTGCAGGATTTGGGAAACATGGCCCTGGTGATGGGCTGGTAACCAGGAGCTGTGGGCAGCCCGTCTCTGAGTCTGCACTGCTGGTCTTTTCCGTCTCCCTGGGCACCTGCTGCATTCTCTGTCCCTTCCTCTCTCTGCCCTCGTTTCTCAGAATCTGTAATCCAGTAGGTCACCCAGTGTATATGGAGTGGCTGCACACCCTAGGTGCCACTAGCTTAGCACTGATCGAGACGGAGAGAGCCCCTGCCTGCTGAAGGACGAGTGAGCCGGCAGAAGGCACAGGTGCAAAGGCCCTGAGGCCGCATCATGTCTGGTTTTTAAGGAGCAGCTAACTGCCGTGTGGCTGGACAGAGGGAGTATGCGTGTCGTGGTGGAGACAAAGGCAGGCGTTGGGGATCATGGGGAGGACTTAGGCTTTCACTGCAAGTGAGGTAGAAGCCATAGAGGATTCTGAGCAGAGGCGGAACAGAAGCCAGGAAACCAGGGAGGAGCGGACCACATTGGTCCAGGCAAGCGATGGGCTGGGACCAGGGTAGGGGGTACAGAGGTAGAGAGAAGTGGGCAGCTTCTGGATACTCCCTGAAAGCAGACTGGAGCTTTGTGGCCCTGGGGCAGGTGAGCAGAGGCGCCTCCAGTCCAGAATCCCAGTGGCACCTGTAGACTCCCTTTCTCCTTCCCTCCGCAGAGGCTGTTTCTGCCCTCAGACTCTGGCTTCCACCCTCTGCTGCTCTTCAGAGACCCCGGGCTTTGTTATGTCCCCTCTTTCCCGGGTGGTGTCCAGCTGGTACCTTCCCTCCACCTAGAATCACACTCGCTCTGCTACTCAAACAGCCGCCCCAAGCTCTGCCTTCCTCTCCGGTGCTGGAAAGTCTCTCTGTTCATCCCGGTGGAGGCTGACCTAAACCTTTCTGTGGCTCTGCCCCGGCTCTGCCCTTCGCCAGCTGGGTGACCTTGGGCAGGTCCCTGCAGCCAGCCAGCCTCACGCCCTTGTCTGTGAGAGGTTACAGTGCCGGCTTGCTCTGCTGGGGCGCTGTGGGATCCCCAGGCTGAGCCGCAGCGTGGCAGAGGAAGTCCCACTTACCCCATCGTAGATGGCTGAGCTGAGGTCCGGGGTACGCTCTGAGCTTGGTCACCGGAGCTGCTGTCCCCTCCAGCCAGACTAGGTGGGGATGAGGCCAGTAGAGGAGGCACCGTCAGAGCAGAGGCACAGCTGCAGGCCTCTCCCTGCTGGCCATAGCCCAGTTCCCTCTCATGTGCGGCTGGCTTTCTCTTTTCCTGGGACTCCCCAGAGCCCCCCAGGAAGCCTTCCTGACTTGGCCACACCAGACTCCAGTCTCCATCCTGACCCTTGTGTCAGAGAGCGGGCCCATATGGGGTACATGGGCTGCTTCTCATGGGGGCCTCCTGGACGTGGCCGACCTATGCGTGATGTCCCGCCCACCCTGGCATGGCGTTTGCCAGCCCCTTGCTTATTCAGACCCAAAGTCCTAGGGTGTTCTTGAGCCCAGCCCCCATGCTTGCAAAATCTCTTAACTCCCCGCTTCAGTCTCCCCACTATCTGGCACTTCTCGACTCTGCCTTGGCCCCTACCCTGGCCGGCCTTTGGCGTCCCCTGGCTCCCATCCCCGGACTGTGCTCTACACTGGCCCAACATGGCACCCAGTGTAGGGCCTCGCACACCAGTGGGCCACACGGGGTGTCGGGGCAGGGCAGGCCTCAGGGTGGCGGGTGATGGAGCTGGCTCTTCCACAGAGCAGCAGGCTGCCTCCAAGGCCCAGCGGGAACAGGAGCTGGCAGCCAGTGCTTTCCAGGAGCTGGACGACGATAAGGATGGAGCGTGAGTCTGTCTGTCCTGCCCTGGGCCTGGGGTTCCCTCCTCCCACCTCCCGCTATCCTGTGCCTGAGCCCCACCTCCCTGGCGTGAGTCCTTAGCTAGTCCTAAACCAATTCTGGACAAGCCTCTGCTTACTCAAGTGTAAAGAAAAATCTGAGGGTAGATGAGGGAAACCACCCCCGCAACACCAAGGAGCCAGGTGAGATAGCTGGGGGGCCCCATTACTTTTCCTAAGCCCATTCTGTGGCCTGGGTCACTTTGACAACAGCCAGACCCCTTTCAGTGCCACCGTGGCCCTGCCCTTGCTGGCTGGCCCAGGCTAATGGCTGAGGGCAGGGTGGGCTGTGGGAACATGGGGTCTCTGTCTCTTCTGAGACCCTTGAGGGCTATGGGGTCTTCAGGACTGGGTAGGAGACGAGACTGGGCCCTACTCCAACCCCAACCCCAGAGCTCACTTCTCCCAACTTCTATGCCTGTCCCTTTGAGGTCCTAAAATAAGTTCTGGGGCAGAACGGGGAAGGGGAGTAGCGGGCCCCTGAGCCAGTGGGCCTTACCTCTCTGGGCCTCTGCCCGTGCCCCTGCAGGGTCTCAGTCACCGAGCTGCAGACCCATCCGGAGCTGGACACCGATGGTGATGGGGTTCTCTCTGAAGGGGAAGCTCAGGTACCCCATCCTTCTTGCCCCGGGACTTGGAGAGGGCATTGCCCCAGGGTGACGGTAGGGCCAGGCGGCGGGGCCAGGCTGGTTATGGACTGCTCCCAGGGTTGCTGGGAAGCCCGGCATGGCTGACGCCACTTGGCTTTGCCTGGGTGAGGCCAGAGGGTAACAGCCCGGCTCTCCTCCCTGCCCTTGGGGACCCAGTGGCAGCGCACAGGTGCCACGGAGGCATCTGGTTAGGAAAGCGCCAGATTTCCTGCCCACCGGGCCCCAGATGCAGCTCCCCTTCGTCCCCCCAACCCTCGCCCCACCATCCTCCGTCCTTCATCCTTCGGTGTGGGTCTTGGCCTCCTGTCCTCACCAGTCCGGATCCCTGCTGCTGGCCTCTTCCCTGTCCTGCCTGGGCCTCCACCTCTTCCCAAGGGCCCAGCGACCTCTGGTTGCAGTGCCCTCTAGCTCTTTCTCCCTCTGTGTCTCTCACTTTCTCTCCCTGGCTGCTGACCCCTGCCTGCGCCCCTCCTCTGGGCCCCCTCCTTGTTCCCACAGGCCTGTGCTGCCCCCTTCTGGGCCTGGTCATGGGTGGTCAGGGCACATCCGTGCCTGGCACAAAGCGGGGCACATGGAGGCCCCAATCCTGACACCACCCCCAACATGTACACAGGCCCTCCTTGGGGGAGACGTGCACGCCGACGCCACTGCCTTCTCTGACCGCCTCTGGGCTGCCATCAGGGACAAATACCGGTCTGAGGTCAGTCGGGGGAGGAGAAGAGAGGCAGTCCCCCCTCCCAGCCTTCCCTCTCCCAAATGCCTCACAAAGGAACTGCCTCTGGTTCTGGCACAGGGCCACCCTGGCCAGCTGGGTAACCCAAGCACCCTCTGTGGAGGGCCCCCCCTGCCAGCTGTCTGTCTCTCCCTTCAGGCCCCTTGGAAGGGGCGGAGACAGAGGCTGCCCACTGGGTGATGGTGTGAGCTTGGGCTTGAGCCCCGGGGAGGCGGGGGTGGACCACGGAGCCCACGGCACCTGCTGCCCACACACCCGCCAGGTGCTACCCACCAGCCCCCCACCTGCACCGTCAGAGCCTGACCTGACGGAGCCCAAGGAGGAGCAGCCTCCAGTGCCCTCACCACCCGTGGAAGAGGAGGAAGAGGAGGAGGAAGAAGAGGAGCCGGAGGAGGAAGAGGAGGAAGAGGAGGAAGAAGATTCCCAGGTGCCAAGGGAGCAGCCCAAGGTGTGTGTTTGGAGGAGAAGGGAGTGACCGGGTGGGGGCTGGGTCAGTTGCTGACTCTACCCCTCCCCCAGGAGGCCCCACCCCCACTGGTGCCCCCGCAGCCTGCGGCCAGCCCCACTGAAGAGGACAAAATGCCGCCGTATGATGAGCAGACGCAGGCCTTCATTGATGGTGCGCGCCAACCCGGGGAGGGAGGGGACCCTGCCCGAATCCAAGCTCCCGTGCCTGGCCCGTGGAATGGACCTTACTTGGCTCCCAAGATGGGCTTGCGTTGGCCCCAAGCAAACCTGGGGCGTGTGGGCCGCCCTGGAAGGGGTGTCTGGGGCCTGGAGAAACCATCGCTAACCTTGTCAGCCCCAGGGGCCCTCCTGCCTCAGGCTGCCGCTTGTTTGTGCCACCCCAGGCTGGGGTGAGGAGCCAGCTAGGCCCCAAGAGCCCTGGCCCTCCTCCTCCCTCAGGAGTTCAGAGCCTGGGCAGCCGAGTGGGGTCTGCCCTGGGACTAGAGGCCTGCAGGGCCTTCCTGGGCCCAGTCCTCACTCGGAGCAGGCCGTGAGCTGGGGGAAGTGGGTGTGTCCGTGGCACCCCCTCCGTCTTCCTGGATGGGGCTTTGGGGCACCTCTGACCTCCTCCCACATTGCCCACCCCCTCCAGCCGCCCAGGAGGCCCGCAACAAGTTTGAGGAGGCTGAGCGGTCCTTGAGGGACATGGAAGAGTCCATCAGGTAAGGGGGGGTGTCTGGCCACACAAGGCCGTGTTTGCACCTGCCATGTAGCCGCCTGCCCCGAGCTCCCCAGAGGAGGTGGTAATGGGGAGTTGCCGAGGCTACCTCTGCTGAGGCGGTGGCAGCTCCTGCAGGGAGGGTCCCCAGACAGTAAGGAGCCTGAGCCCAGCCCCCAGGTGGCCCTCCCTTGCTGGAGTGGGCCTCCCCATGTGATCCCGACGAGGCTGTGGCGTCCCCAGCTGCCCCTTAACTGCTTGGCCTCCCCTTCCAGGAACCTGGAGCAGGAGATTTCCTTTGACTTTGGCCCCAACGGAGAGTTTGCCTACCTGTACAGCCAGTGCTACGAGCTCACCACCAACGAGTGCGCCCCCCACTGGCCAGCGGGGCGGGTGGGGTAGACTTGTGGGGTCCTGGGCGAGGACAGGGGGGTGAAGGGGTGGGCTTACGGGCAGTCAGTCAGGGGAGTTTGAGGAGGCTGGGGTCCCATGTCCCCTGCCCACCATCCCCATCCTGTGACAGGTACATCTACCGGCTTTGCCCCTTCAAGCTCGTCTCTCAGAAGCCCAAACTTGGCGGCTCCCCCACCAGCCTCGGGTGAGTGGGTGTAGACCAGACTTCCTTCCCCCAGCTCCCCAGTCCCCTCCAGCCCCACTCCTAAGCACCTCACTCTCCTGCAGCACCTGGGGCTCATGGGCTGGCCCCGAGCACGACAAGTTCAGCGCCATGAAGTACGAGCAGGGCACGGGCTGCTGGCAGGGCCCCAACCGCTCCACCACCGTGAGTGCTGGCAGGGCGCGGGCTGGGGGCAGGGGTCCAGGCCCCCCCCAAGCCCCCCTGAGCGCCCACCTGCCTGCCCCAGGTGCGCCTGCTGTGTGGAAAGGAGACAGTGGTGACCAGCACCACGGAGCCCAGTCGCTGCGAGTACCTCATGGAGCTGATGACACCAGCCGCCTGCCCAGAGCCACCACCTGAACTGCCCACTGATGGTGACCATGATGAGCTCTAGCCCTCCTGGGTGCGGAGGTGCCCACCTCAACTTTGGGGGTACAGCACGCTCTAAAGAAAAGAGCTAGGCAGGCACCTCTTCTCTCCTCACCCCTCCGCCTCTCTCTCCGTCTTTCTCATTTGGTCTCTCTCTGGTTCCAGAACCTCAAGGCTCAGAAACATCCCCAACGGTGCCACCCGCCCACCCAGCGCTCCGCCAGGGGACCAAGGCCTGCCCCTCCAGTCTCCTCACCCTGGCATTGGGGGCGGGGGGAGGGGGTGGGGGCGGGATCCATGTGGAGCTCTGCCCTGCTCTCAGGGGGGCCGGGCAGGGCACAGCCCGCCTTCCCAGGCCCCGGTGGTCTCCAAAGGTGGAATAAAGGAGTTCCGCACCCCCTGGGCGCCCGCCCCCGCCCCCCGCCCAGGGTGTTTGCCTCCCTCCCTGGTGGGGATGAGTGACTTGACCTGTGACCTCAAAACAATAAACACGATTCCCTCTCCCCAACCAGGCTGTCCACTTTGCTTTCCTCAGGAGTGGGATGGGCAGAGGGTGGAATGCAGGAGAGGTGGCTCTCTGCAGGTCCAGCACCCACCTCCCCCGTCAGGGTTGCGGTCTCATCAGAGCCTACATCTGAGCTGCCTGGTGGGCCCTGGAGTAAGCCCAGGGCCGCAGGGCAGATGGACCCCCGGGGCCACTTCCACCTGCATTGGTTTCTCACCCACCCTGAGTCGTGTGTATGTGTGTGTGTGTGTAGTGAGGAGGGGCGGGGGCTCCCGATGAGAGCCAGGCTTAGGTGTGGCCACACGGCCAGGACCAGTGACACACTCCCAGCACTCCCCACCTGCCAGCACACAGACAGCTGAGGCCGTAAGATTCTGAACTTTTATTTTCTGGCATGAAAAGTACAAATAATTAAACAATTCCATGTAAAAGTCTGTTACCGCGGCCAGGCCTGTAATCCCGGTAATAAATAGTCTAAACGCAACGCAAAGTGTTCTTGTTGGGTTTTGGGTTTTTGTGATTTTTTTTTGTCTTTTTCTCGATTTTTTTTTTTTTTTTTTTTTTTTTTTTTTACAGTTCTTTATCACCTCCAACATGGACTCTGTCGTGATTTGAAACCTTCTGAATAAATAACAGGATGAAGGGAGGGCTGGAGGGGGCTGAGCCCCCATCCCACGGGCCCTGCCCCTGCCCCCCAGGGTTGTGGAAGACCCCAGGCCCCCTGGCCCCTGGGGTGAGGGGCTGGCCTCTGGGGAGGGAGCCTGGCTGGGCTGAGTTCTGTGTTTTAGAAAAAGAAGTCCCCTCCCAGACTTTGGGGTGTCAGGGGCCTAGGCCTCAGTGGGGAGGGGGGTGGTGTGGGGAGGTGCCCCCTCTGCAGAGCCCGGCTGCCCCAGGGTCGGGGACAGACCCAGCCCTTATTGCTCACAGACGCCCCCTGCACGCTGCCCACGTGTGCACACGTGTCCCTGCGCTCGGAGGGCGGAGGGGAGAGAGCCCCAAGAAACAGCAGAGGGAGAGGGGTGGACCCGCTGGGGGTGCCTGCCCTGCTGGAGGGGTGCTGGGAGGTTGGGAAGGACTTTAAAAACCACAAGAATAAATAGGTTCGTGTATCAAGAACAAGCTAGGGTTTTCACCAGCTAAAGAGGACTGAAAAAATTCTCAAGACGAGCAAAAATAATCCCATTAAGACCCCGGACGTCGCTGGCCGCGGGGACGCCCCACAGAGCACACGCCCCCCGGGCGCCGCTCGGCTACCATTACTGTTATTAATAATTATTATTACTTTAATGATTCCACTTCCCCTTTTATAAATAAATTAGGCATAACCACGTCTCAGCAAAACTTAAAGAAACAAAGAGAACATCGTGGTTCCTTTAAACTTGCAAACTGGATGAAGGAACAGAAATATACACAAATGTCCTTACAGGGCAACAAGAATAAATAGTTAACATAGCAATAAGTTAAAACTACAAGAAGCTAAATTCGGCAAAAAAGTACAAGAAAGTTAACTGGTGCCAGTTTATGTCTTTTTTTTTCCTTTTTTTTTTTTTTAAATCTCTTCTGTGTGTTTTTTTTTTCTTCCTTTTTTTTGTCGCTTTTTTTTTTCCTCTTCTGTTTGTGTGTTTTTGTCGCTTTTTTGATTTTTTTTTCTTTTTGTTCCTTGCAGCAGAAGCTCCACAGACGTTTACTAACAAACACCGGGAGGGGTGGGGGAGAGAGAGCTGGGCAGTCCGATGGGGCCGTGGCCGGACACCAAACGCAGGGACACGGGAGGAAGGGCAACTGAAGCTGAACTGGGGTTTGCAATTCTCAGTTCTGACTGGGCCCGCTGCGGGGGGTGGGGGGCTGCGAGGGCTCCCAGGGGCTCCGGCCATCGGCTTCTGTTGGAAATTTTTTCTTTCTTTTTCTTTTCTTTTTTCTTTTCTTTTTTTTCTTTTTTTTTCTTTTTTTTTTTACAAAGAATGAAAACTAGGGGAATGGAAAGCGTCTGGACTTTCCAGACAGAAGCCGGGGCTGGGCCTCAGGATGGGGGCTGCATCCATGGCCCTCAGGAGTTTGGAAAGACGGAAAAACCCAACAAACTGAAAGGGGGTGACAAGGGGGTGGGGAGGGAATTCGGGGCTGGGCCCCTGGGCCCTGTCCACCCCCGGGGTAGGGGGAGGTTGGGGGGGGCCTGCAGGGAACAGCGGGTACTTCCTGCTGGGGAGGCCTTTGGGGGGAGGGGGAAGGCTCAGGGCCCAGCCTCCCCCCTCAGCCTCTGGGCCAGGGCCTCGGCCCAGGGAGGTTCAGCCCCGGGGACAGGGGGTCCTTTGGCCTCAAGTGTTGGGGGGCGGGGGCTGCCTCCAGCCCACAATGATGCCAAAAGTGAAACGAGGTATCGTGTGTTTGGATGCATGGATGCTGTGTGTGCACGCCTGTGTTCGTGGGCGGCAGGGACCACTGATGAGCCAGGAGAGAGCAGAGAACCTGGAGCTGGGCTGAGGAGGGCCATGCGTCCGGGGGAGCCCCGGGCGGCCTAGCTGGAGGAAGTGGACTGGGCCAGGGTCTGGGCTACCACCTCTCCCCTGGGCCTAAGGGATGCCATGCGCGTGTCTGTGTCTCCTGGGTATCGTAGCTCTGGTTTCTCCGGGACTGGGTGTCTAGATTTGTGTGTCCAGTTGTGTCTGTCTCCGCTCTCCCGTGTCCACGTGGAAATGTTCGCCTTCCGCAGCCACCTGCGGCCGCCTTAGCCCCCGATGATGTCTGCCCGTGGCCACATTTGCGTAGCCCCACGCTTCCGAGTCTCCTGTGATTATCCACGTGTTTGTCTGCCTGTCTGGGTCTGGCCAACGAGCTCCTGAAGGTGTGTCCGGGGCGTGTCTCTGGGTCTGTCCGGGCGTGCTTCTGTGTGTCCCTGTGGGGTGTGTGTGTGCGTGTGTGTGTGTGTGTGTGTGCACGTGTCCCCCGCGTGTCTTCGCGTGGCTGTGTTTCTCTGTGTGGCCCCGTGGACCCCCGGCCCCCAAGCCCTGCTCCCTGCCCCTGCCCCAGTTGGTAAACATAACCTGCCAAAATATTTTCTTTTTTTTTTTTTGTCTTTTTTTGTGTTTTTTTTTTTTTTCAAGTTCAAGAATCCCCAGTAAAAATTCTCCACGAGGTCTTTTTTCCCTTTTTACAAAAATAGAGTTTTTCTTCCCCTCCCACCCCCCCCTTTTTTTTCATTTTGTTTCTGTTTCCAGCCCCTCCCCCTGCTCCTCACACTCTATCCAGGGGCTCTGGGCCAGGAATGCCCACACCCCTCCTCCGTTTTGCTTTTTTGGGGATTTTTAAACCTGTTCCCCCTCCCCTCAGGCTCATCTAGGTGTTGGGGAGGCCTGGACAAGGGGGTCTGGGAGGGCACCCCCAGCGCCCCCGCAAAGCCATCCCGCGGAGGGTGGTTGAAGGTGGGGTGGGGGCACGTCTCTGCTTTCTTTTTAGCCGAAAAAAGAAACAAAAACCATCGCCGTGAACAAAACCAAGACGAGAGAGTGAACAGCCCAGCCTGGGGTGGGGGCAGGAGGACGGGGTGGGGGACCCCCAGGCACCCCCCATTCCCTGCAGACTCTCCCACCCCAAGTGCTCACCCTGTGGCTTCCGCAGGGACGCGGGGCCCTCGTGCCGTCGGTGGTCGGCCTGCGCTGTCTCTCTCGGGGCCCCTCTCTCTCTCTTTCTCTCTCTCTCTGCTGCCCGGGGAGGGTGGGGAGGGCGGCGGCGGCTCAGGCCTTGTGCTGTTTGCTGGTCTTGAAGGACACCTGCAGCACGCGCTCGCCCAGGCGGTAGCCGTTGAGGCTGGCGATGGCCATGGCCGCTTCGTCGTAGTTGGTCATCGTGACGAAGCCGAAGCCCTTGCACTTGTTGGTGGTGAAGTCGCGGATGACCTTGACGTTGGTGACGGCCCCGAAAGGCCCGAACAGCTGCCACAGCACGCTCTCGTCCGCCTCCGGCGACAGGTTGTACACGAAGATGCACCAGCCAGCGCCCGCTGCGCCCCCGGACAGGCCCACACCCGCGAGGCCGCTCATGCCGTCGATGGCGATGGGCGAGAACCTGGCGATGAGCGACAGGGGACTACTTTGGGGGTCACGCGGGCTCTGCCCTGACCCCCGGCACACCCCTGACCCCCGTGACCCCCAACACCGTTGTGACCGCTGGCTGTGCCGTGCTCCCCGCCACGACAGTTTCATGACCTCCACCTTTGACCCCACCTGAAACTGTGACCTGCTCTGAGATGCTGGCCCCCAATCTCCATCCTGAGCTGTAGCCCTGGCCTGACTTCTGACCTCCCCTGAACACTGGGCCCTCACCCACAATCCTACCGAGAGCCCCTGTCTATCCCTTGACCCCGTAAGCTTTGACCCCACTGGCTCCAGTTGACCCTGGCCCCTTCCCCACCCCTGACCACTAACCCCTCCCTTGGCACATTTTCCCACCAACTCCTGCCCTCCCCTCACTGATCCCACCCCGCCCCTGCCCTCAGCAGCGCTCCCCCCCACCCCCCCCCCACCCCCGGCCCCTGGCCGCCCCTCCAGGCTAGAGGCCCGCCCGAAGGGCAGTGCTCGGGGCCAGGAGGGGAGTGCAGCTGGCCAAGTACCACCCTCCACTACCAGGTCTCTGCCTCGTAACTGGGCCGCTGCTGCCCCTGCCCCTTGCCAAACTTTTCCTGTTCAAGCTGTATATGGATGATCCACTCCAAGGTGCTCCAGCTCAGAAGAGCTCTGAGTGCAGCAGGCACTTGGGAGGGTTTGTTGACTGACTGACCAACCACTGAATGAATGAACACGCAGGGTCTGCTCTGCCCATGTGCCTCGGGGCCTCCCTGACTCCCAAGGCCTCGCTTGCTTGCTCAGAGGGAGCCCCAGAGTCTGACTCGGTCAGTTTGGCCACTGAGGACTAACGGCTTGCTCCCTCCTGCCCGGTTCTGCCCAGGCTCTGGCACCTTGGACAGGTGAGGAAGTCTCTGCGGGGTCCTCATCACCCCCTCTCTGGCCCGCTTCACAGCCCTGTTCACTTGCAGGGGAAAAGTGTCTTTCCCCACTAGGCTGAGATAATTAATAACAGTAACGATAATCATGAGAGTGGCTACCTCTTATTGAGCGCCCACTGTGTGCCAAGCCCTGTGCTCAATGCTGTTTCTTCTCTGCGAGAAGAGACCAAGTCCGGCTGGGCCCTGTTGGGTCCCCGAGCCCGAGGCCAGCGGCCGGCACTCAGTGTGTGCTCAACAGCTTACGATCAAGAAACACAGGGACCTAGGGACGCCTGGGTGGCTCAGTGGTTGACTGTCTGCCTTCGGCTCAGGTCGTGATCCCGGGGTCCTGGGATCGAGTCCTGCACTGGGTTCCCCATGGGGAGCCTGCTTCTCCCTCTGCCTGCATCTCTGCCTCTCTCTCTCTGTGTCTCTCATGAATAAATAAAATCTTAAAAAACCCAAAAACAAAAATCCCACAGGGACCTTCACAGGGTCGGGGAGGTGGACAACGTTGTGCGAGCCTCAAGGTCCATCCTGGACTATGGGGTAGAAGGGGGGTATTCTGTGACCCTCAGCAAAGACCATCAACAGTTGGCAGATGCAACTCAGACTTAGCGTGGGAACCAGGGGGCATGGGTGTGACCAGGCAACATGGTTCACCCTTCCCTGGGCTGGAGCGGGTCCCCCCGGACAGCCCCTCCCAGGGCCCAGTTCTGTAGTAGCTCTTTCTAGGCATTCACTAGGCTCCGTAGCCCCTAATTCTCTAAATGGACACGCTACTCCGGGGCAAGGGGCAGACGCACAGCTGAGCTGGCGGTCCTGGTGGTGGCGGTGGGGAGGGGGCCCACTGGGGCAAGAGTCCAAGGAGGGACAGTGGGGAGCTGGGGGCAGCGGGGCGGGGGCACTGTTACCTCTTGACTCCGTAGGCCATGTTGAGCAAATTATCCAGCCTGTGGAAGCAAAAGGGGTGGTCACCGGTGGCCTCCGGGCACACCCCCAGCTGTGACGCTGGCCTGACGCTGGCCGGTGGCCGGCCTGCCCTCCCTGCCCCCACCCAGCAGGCCAGCAGCCCAGCCCTGCCCCCACCCGCCTGCTCCCCGCCCGGCTGGACACCGCCTGGCACGGAACCGTGGTCACTCGGGCGCTGCCTCTCGCCTGCCCTGCCGCTGCCTGGCCTGTGCCCGCGTCCTGTCCTCCCCATCCCAGCCTGCCCAGCCCCACTCGCCTGCCCCCACCCTGCGGGGCTCGGGGCCCCAGAAGGGAAGGTTCAAGCCTCTTTTCGGCAGAGCCCGGCCTGGCGAGTGACAACACCTCTCTGTGCCTTAGGGTCCCTGTTGGTAAATTACAGGCAACACGAGCTCCGTGCTCATGGTCTAGACACCAGGAGGCACAGACGGCTGGAGCCCCATCCCCGACAGAGGGGGGCCCCCATCAGGTGACTCTAAAGCGCTTTTTTTTTGTTCTTTGACTCTAAAAACTCCCAACACCGACAATGCCACTCCTAGTGCCCTGCGCCCGTCCGTTGAGGGCCTGCCGGGTACGAGGGCCTGGCCTCAGCCTCTGACCAGCCCACACATTTCCCATCTGCTGCCCTCGGTGTGGACCCCCTCCCAGGGTCCCTCTGCCCTGGAGGAACGGGGTTCAGGGAGGGTGGCTGCAAGGCTGGGGCCCCCAGCGTGGGGGTCTCGGTGCCCGGGGCTGGGTGGCGGGGCGCTCACCGGAAGCGCTGCGTCTGGTGGTGCAGGGGGCCTGCGTAGCGCCGGGCCGACGACTGGTAGAGGTGAGTGAGCAGGGCCTGCCCAGTCTTCTGACTCGGGTTGTTGGCGAACTTGACCGTGATGGGCTCGGCCGCGCCCAGCGGCTTCTGCCCATTCAGTCCTTTGATGGCCTCCTCGGCCTCAATCCTCTTGTCAAAGCGGATGAACCCCACGCCCCGAGAGACACCTGCCAGGGAGTGAGGGCGCGTCACGAGGGCCCGTCACCCGCCCCTCCCCGGCCCAGTGCCCTGCCAGGCGCAGCGTCCGCGCAGCCTACCTGTGACCTGGTCCACCAGGATGCGAGAAGTGATGATGCGGCCGTACTGGGAGAAGAGCTGCTCCATTTCTTTCTGGCTCATGGTCTTGGGGAGTCCGCTGACGTACAGGTTAGCATCGCGGATGGATGCAGAACTGGGTCTGGCATAGGACACCTGGAGTGGGGGCCCAGGTGGGCAGAGGTGAGGGGAGGACCCGGTTCACAGATGGGGAGAGGGAGGCCACGTCCCGACCACCAGGGAGCTGCAGAGGCGCCTCATCTAGTCCCTCAACAAATATCTCTCAAGTCACCTCCCTGGGTGGTGCCGGCCAGGGCATGGGGGAGGGGACGTGGCCCTGGCCGACAATGAGGCCCGGCCTGCATAAAGTGGTGGGGGAGACCCGTTGCTGGGCCCCCGGGTCAGATGTCTCCCCAGGACCTCGAGCCCCCAGCCCCTGAGCTCACGCCGTACACTCCATCAACATGAAATTTCCTGCTTCTTTGGAAGGTGAGCCCAGGACTGTGGCCCTTCTTTCTGACCACATTGGGGCACACAGGGCCACCCAGGTCTTTACCCACCAGCTCCATGCTGATGACTCCCAAACGTCCGACTCTAGTGTGGGCCTGTGTGACACCTGCCTCTGGGTGCCGCACGAGGTCTCACAGGCGGTCACACTCTGTGAGGCTGCACCCAGCTCCCAACTGCTCCCAACTTGTCCCAGTTCAGTAACTGTCCCCAGTGCCTGTCTTTCACACGGACACCCAATCCACCACCGATCCTTCCTCATTACTTGGAATCCACACACTCCCAATTCCACTGCCCCACCCTGGCCCACCTCCCACTATCGCTCGCCCAGACCAGTACAGCAGCCTGTACCCCCGGTCCCCACCCCCCAGTCTAACGTCCCATCTCTTTCCTCTACAGCTGCCAGAGGGCGCCTGTGAGCAACTGAGTCAGGGCACATCCTTCCTTGGCTCAGAACCTTCTGTGGCTCTCACTTTCTCCAGAGTAAAAGTCCTTCTCACAGCCCACAAGGCCCCACACAACCTGCCCATCACCCCACCCCCTCACTCCCATCTCTGCCCAGATCGCTCTGTTTCAGCCACACCAGTCTCTGTGTTCCCCAAACACACCAGGCACACTTCAGCCACGAGGCCTTTGCTCTGGTTGTTCCCGTCGGCCGGGAACATCCTTCCTCTCCGCTCTTCTTTTGTCTCAGCTCAAATGTCCTCCCTGTCCTCTCCCATCTGAATTTGGTCCTCCGCCCCTACCCACCCGCCCCCGTCACTCTCTCCAAGCACTTCTCTCAGTCGTGAATTGGACACGTTTTAGTATAATCTTTCGATTTGTGTCATTAATTATGGTCCAGCCCAACAATGAAACTCTCTGCAGCTGTTTAAAAAATGGTGGACGTGTATATTTATTTCCCCGAAACAGTGGCGAGTATTGTAAACTGAGGGAAAGAAAAGTCCATTTACAGAGCAGCCAGTTGTGTGACCCCATCTCATTGTGTGCTTATCAGTGTCCTGGAAACACAGTCTGGAGGGGCCCCCAGATGCTCACAGGTTGACCTATAGCTTCCAGGGGCACCGGGCTGGGGCATGAGCGTCTCTATTTCTGCCAGGGTCTATTCTCCGTCTCTTTCTAAATTAACCTCTAGGTAGATAAGGGTCATTGTCAAGGGTCTGGCTTTCGTTTGGGGTGGTGAGTTGTGAGGGCATATCATTTCATTAGAGATGAGTAATTAAAAAACTAACAAAAGGAGTCAATGGGGCCAGGGGTGGGTCTGGGTGAGAGCCTCATGGGCTGGAGGTAGAGGGGTTCTAATTAATGCAATTGTGAGCACCTGGGGTCCTCCAGGAAACAAACACAAACACCGCAGCTGCTCTTTTTCCTGTAGTAATAATTAAAAATCATAGCCATGTACTTGATGGTTTCCACTCTGGCCTGTGAGGCTGTGAGTTTTGAGGGGTGAGGGTTTGTTGATGAATCAAAGTTAGGGGTGAGGGGAAGGCAAGTGTGAGCTTCTGAGTGGGTGTTTGGGGTCAGAAGTCACTTGAGGCACTGAGTAGGGCTTTGGGGGTCTTCTCCATCCGCACATGATGGGGGCTGACCCAGGTCCCTCACCTGGATGTGCGCTCGGCCAGACGTGACTAGGGCAAAATCTGCCAGAGCACCCAGTCGGGACCAGCCATACAACAGTGCCACCCAGGCAGACACACAGACACATACACAGACACGAGGCCACACTGTGCCACCCACTGCACAGCCCCGGTGACTGCACCAGCAAAACGGTGACTCAAGGCTGCTAAGACATTCACAGAAGCTCTGGGGGTCTTCAGTAATTACAGTAAGAGTCGCAGAACCACACACCTGTCACCACTGCACAAGCCCACGTCACACCCGTTCCATCCCGAATAGGGCACAGGTAGACACACCCACACAACTTCAGTCTGCCACACAAACACCTTGTCACAGCCAGACACACCCACACAGCCCCACCAGGTCACAGCTGGAGTCCCAGTGTGTCACAAAGCACCTGTGAAATAAACACATCCTACAGACACACAGTGACACACTCGAAGTCTCTAACAGCCAGACTCATGAGACAACAGACACATAGCTGCGGTGTCCCACAAACACAATGGCTCACAGCCCAGGGTATCTCACACACACATACACACACGCTCACTGCATCACATGCATAATGGCCTCTGGATTTGTCACCCTCATGCCCCAGGGCTTCTGGGTCTAGTTGGCCAAGGAGAGAGACTCATCAGGTCATGACCTCATCCTCCCCCACCACGCAGAATAAGAGGAAGAGATTCCTGCACCTCACTTCCCAGAGACAACTGGGGCCAGATGGGCACCCCCAGTGTAGCCTCCCCCAAGGTTCCAGAGCAGATTTGTGGGGCGGAGTCCAGACACCCCCAGGCAAACCTAGAGAGGGGGGTTTCCATGGCGACCCCCCCCAGGGAACCTGGGCTAGCAGAGTCCCAGCTGCAGCTGCTGAGAGGGGAGGTTGTGGGGGGAGGGGCATTGCACAAAGGTGGGGGAGGGGCTCGCCCCTAATCCCGCCCTCCCAGACCCTAATTAGGCTCCAGATGGCAGATGGGCCCCCACCCCTCCTCCATTTCCATGACAAAGGCAAGGGGACTGCCCGTCAGACCCTGGTCACTCTTCTACTGCCAATGGGATGGCTACTTCCCTGAGCCACCAGAGAATGTGGAGCTGATATGCTGATATTCTCTGACAAATGAGGAAACTGAGTTTCAGAGAGGAAGAGTCTGGGCCTGGGTGCCCAGCTAGGAATTCTTGGGGGAGAGTTTGAACCACTGAGGGGATGAACCATGGAGGAGATGGGTGGGTGGGAAAAGGGGTTTGTGGCAGGGGAGGTGGCTGTAGGCATTAAGTGGCAGTGAAGGGGGCAGTCCAAGTGGGCAGTAATAAGGGAGATTGGGGATAGTTGTAGATGGGCAGTAATGGGGGACAGGCAGCAGAGAGAAATGAGGAGGGCACTAACCTTGATGGTCTTCGTCTGCAGTTTGAGGCCGTTGAGGGTGTTGATGGCTTTGTCTGCATCGTTGGGGTCAGAGTAGTTCACAAACCCATAACCGAGGCTCTGCCCTGTGGGCAGGACCAGGATGATGACCTCCCCACACGTACCCGTGTCCTCCCAGACCCAGTCCTGAGAGGCTGACTGCCATTGCTCAAGGTTGTGAGAACTAAGATCCCCATCTTACTGTTCCCCCCCCCCCCCCCGAGTACTACCCTGTCCCTAGGACACCTCAAATCCCCCAGAGTCCTGCTTGCCCCCATCACCCCTGAGATACCCCACCAGAGATCACACCTGTCTCCCCATTATACCTCGGATCCCCCAGGGTGCTACTTGCCCCCATCACACCTGTACTCCTGAGACTACCACCTCTGTCTCCTCCCTCCCCACCTGCCAGCAGCCACACCTGTGATCTTATCTCGAACCAACTTGCAGGATTCAATGTCACCAATGCTGCCGAAGAGACTCTTGAACTCGTCCTGGGTCATGTTCTGGGGCAGGTAGTTGACGATGAGGTTGGTCTTGCTGTCATCAGTGGCTCCGTTTGTACCAAGGAGTGGCCCGTTGGGCAGGGCCGGGCCGGCCGGGCCCCCCGCCACCTGAGACTCCATGGCCCCGAGTATCTGCTGGAGACAACAGGCCACACCCGCTCACGGCCCAGTCCCTACTCAGGAATCAGTGGGATTGAGGAGGGGCTCAGTGGTGATGGATCAGTCATGTCTGACATGGGCTTAAACATGGAGAGAGGACAAGTATTATTCTAATAATCCCTACCATTCCTCCAGCATTAGGCAAGCACCTTACATGTGATTTTACTGTGAGAAATTCCATATATAGATGCCATATATATCTGTTTGCTATGTTTGCCTGTCTAAAATCAATCTGTGCATTTCTAGAACAATAAAATGAACACTTTTGTTTTCAGAATAAGAAATATAATATTTTTATTAGCTTTGAAGTCCTCATAAGCTTCTCCCTGACTACATACTGCCCTCCTGCCACCAAAGGTAATTCCTATCCCAAATGTGTTAGTATTTCTTTTGCTTCATCCATAATTTTCCCACTAGGCATTCATTACCCTCCCATGCCCAGGTTTTCCACTGAGCTATTTTTTATCATTTTCATTTATTTTTAATTTATTTTTTAATATTTTATTTATTTATTCATGAGAGACACAGGGAGAGAGGCAGAGACATCGGCAGAGGGAGAAGCAGGTTCCCTGCAGGGAGCCCGACATGGGACTCGATCCCCAGACTCCAGGATCACGTCCCCAGCTGAAGGCAGATGCTCAACTGCTGAGCCACCCAGGAGTCCCTCATTTTTATTATTTAAAAATTTTTTCATTTATTTGAGAGAGAGGGAGAGAAGAGGGGCAGAGGGAGAGGGAAAGAGATAATCTCAAGGAGATGTCCCTCTCACCCTCAGCACTAAAACTGACACGGGGCTCAATCCCCCACAACGCTGAGATCACAACCTGAGCTGAAATCAAGAGTCAGGTGCTCAAGACTGCTAACTCTGGGAAACGAACTAGGGGTGGTAGAAGGGGAGGAGGGCGGGGGGTGGGAGTGAATGGGTGACGGGCACTGGGGGTTATTCTGTATGTTAGTAAATTGAACACCAATAAAAAATAAATTAAAAAAAAAAAGAGTCAGGTGCTCAACTGACTGAGCCACCCAGAAGTCCCTATTACTTTTTAAAAATGTTTTATTTTTAAGTAATCTCTACACCCAATGTGGGGCTTGAACTCACAACCCTGATATCAAGAGTTGCATGCTTTACTGACTGAGCCAGCCAGGTGCCCTTGAGCTATTTAAATGTATAACTAACATAATAACACCAGCAAATAATGACAGTTTTATTTATTTATCTCCAATCTATACCTGTTATTTATTTTTCTTGTCTTATTGCAGGGGTTACATTGTGGTAATGGCTTCTTTATATTCATAATGTTAAAGGAAATGCTTTAAATATTTCACAGCTAAATTTGACTTTTGCTGTGGGTTTTCATATTATGAATGTTTAATTTTATTCCTAGTATCCTAACAAGATTTTTTTTAAAGAATAGATGTTGAATTTTTTTAAAGATTATTTATTTATTTATTTATTTATTTATTTATTTATTTATTTATTCATGAGAGACACACACACACAGAGGGGCAGAAACACAGGTAGAGGGAAAAGCAGGCTCCATGCAGGGAGCCCGATGTGGGACTCAGATCTCGGGACTCCAGGATCACGGCCTGGGCCGAAGGCAGGCGCTAAACCACTGAGTCACCCAGGGATCCCCTAGATGTTGAATTTTATTTAACTTATTTCTTACATCTATTTTTAAAACAACTGACATATAATGTTACATTTAGTTTCAGGTGTATAACACAATGATTCAATATTTGTATATATTGCAAAATTATCTTCATGATAAGTCTAGTTAACATCCATCATCATACATAGTTATAATTTTTTTTCCTGTGTTGAGAACTTCTAAGATCTGCTTTCTTAGAAGTATTTAGCAATTTTCAAAAATATTGTACATGTATTTTACACATAAGGACCACACAGAGAAGACTTTTAAAGCCACATCTGGGCTCAGCAGGAAACAGAGCTGGGATTATCTGTCATGGGCATGGGAAGGTAAAGTACCCAGCCATTTCCTTAGGTTTTCTCCTATGGCATTGTTGGCAGATGGGTTACCCTCACTTGAAAAATCAAATTGATTGCTAGGGTTTTCACAAAGGGATGAATTAGGAAGGATTAGAAGCCATATTCAGTTTCAGCAGGAGAGATCACTGTGATTGATTAGCAAGATCTTTGTGACCACAGAATTAGAAAGTGTCAGCAGGTACACTTCATCTCAGCCATCCCTGACCCAAAATACAATACCATACTTGTTCCCAAATATTGGACATACTGTGTGCCAGGCACCGTGCAAAGCCCTCTACAGGAAAGGTTGTTGTTGTTTTTTTTCCTTATTCTCGACCACCCTGAAAAGAGTTCTTAATTTTTTCTGCTTAACAGACGCTGTGAACTGAATGCCTGTGTCCCCTCAAATTTATATGTGGCAACCTTAATCCCCAATGTGATGGTATTTGGATGTGGAATCTTTGGGAGGTAATTAGGTCATGACGGTGGAGCCCGAATGAATGGTATTCATGTCCTTACAAAAAGGGACAGGAGAGAGATGATCTCTCTCTCCACCATGTGAGGACACAGCAAGAAGATATCCACCTGCAAAACAGGGGGCAAGTCCTTACTAGAAACCAAATTGGCTGCTACTTTGATCTTGGACTTCCCAGTTTCCAGAAGAAGATTTATGAGAAATAAATGTCTGCTGTTTAAGTCTCCCAGTTTATGGCATTTTGTTAGAGCAGCCCGAGCTAAGACAACAGATGAGGAAAGCGAAGTTCAGCAATGTTTTAAAAATTACTGGGGATCCCTGGGTGGCTCAGTGGTTGAGCACCTGCCTTTGGCTCAGGGCGTGATCCTGGAGTCCCTGGGATCGAGTGTCACGTCGGGCTCCCTGTATGGAGCCTGCTTCTCCCTCTGCCTGTGTCACTGCCTCTCTCTCTCTCTCTCTCTCTCTCTGTGTGTGTGTCTCTCATGAATGAATAAATAAAATCTTCTATAAATAAATAAATAAATAAATAAATAAATAAATAATTACTAACGGTCACGCAGGTTATAAATGGCGTGACAGGGATTTGCACAGGAGTTTTTCTGGTCTACAGTCTGTATTTTCAACTTTCACTGCCAATGAAGAATAGTGCTAGCTCTAACATTTCTCAGCTGTGTGTCCTCGGGTAGGCTCCACAAAGCTTCTGGGCCTCAGCTCCACTTTGCGGCAAACTCCAAGTTACTGGCACAGTGACCCCAGGGAAGGATCTAAAGTCACATATGGGTGCAGCTGCAAAGCATTCGGGATCAGGTCTGCCATGGGCACAATCACAGGAAGCAGCTTGTCATGTCTGTCATCCCTGCCTCGTAAATACTGCTATTAATACTGGTCCTGCTCCATTGACATCTTCTGTGTGCCAGGCACTGTGTGAAGTGATGCCTGGAAAGGCATCATTTCACTTATTACTCCCAATCATCTTTAGAGACAGCAACACAGTCTCCATTTTATAAGTGAGGCAACTGAGCTCAGACGTCGAGGGATATGAATGGGGAATTCGATTTCAAACCTGGCTCTGATGGACTTCAGAGCTGGTTTTAAAGACAGTCACCAATGCCTGGGGGCAGCTTTGCCACCTCATAGGTGTGTGTCCTCAGGGATGATCTTAGCTCTTCTCTGGGCCTCTGTTTCCTTTCTGTTTACTCTTATCAAAAGGATGGCAATGGAGGGTCAACTCCCCTGCATCTCCAGTTGGCTGAGAGTGGCTGTCTGGGGGCTTCCGGGAGAGTTATTCTGAAGCCTCGTCCAGACTGAGCAGGAACCCACACTGGGTTGATTAGCAATGTCTGTCCCAGGCGCCTGTGATAAAGCAGTAAGGCACACTACAGGTCTGCATCCAGTTTCATAAGATTCATACTTCACCAATGGCCACGTATGGGTGGCCTGTTATATGCTAGACAAAATCCTTTATGTGAAAATTTCCGGGCAATTCTTCCAACATTGAACACTGTGGGACTCTTTTCTTCATTTAACAGAAGAGGTAACAATCTCAGTGAAGGGGTGGGGATTTCCACGAGGTTGGGTGTCATGCAAATGGCGTATCTAGAAATCAGATCCGGAGGACCCCTTGGTGGCTCAGTGGTTGAGCGTCTGCCTTTGGCTCAGGTCATGATCCTGGGGTCCTGGGATCGAGTCCCACATCATGCTCCTCACAGGGAGCCTGCTTCTCCCTCTGCCTATGTCCCTGCCTTCTCTCTGTGTGTCTCTCGTGAATAAATAAATAAAATCTTAAAAAAAAGAAAAAAAGAATTCAGATCTGGAGCTTGGACATCAGAACCTACTTTACTAACAAAAAAGGCTAATAATAGTAAAAACAACAGCAAAGTGAAACCAAGCACTAACTCTACACCTAGCCCAGGCATGACTACATTTAAACTCACTCTGTTGGCCGAGTCTACCCATTCAATTCAACAAATGTTTACTGGGTGCCACCATATGCCGGCTCCTGGCTCCACCTTCCTCACTGTGTATCCTCCGACACTCATACTGCCTCTCTAAGCCTCTGTCCCTCCACTAAGGATATGGCACAGAGATTCCCTAACACAAAGATGGATTCTGAATTCCCTTCTGGGCTCAGCAAACTAGAGTTCTGTGATTGGCTGATGACGTCTTCTATGGGAACCCCCTCCCCCAATAATTAGCAGTACACAAGCCACTGTTTCAGGACACAGCAAGTTCCAGCTTTGGAACCCCGACTATGTGTCAGGCACTGAGCAGGTGCAAAGGTTTCGTTGACTTCCCACAAGCACACTGAAAGCTGGAGATCATCTTCTCCACTTCTTAGATGGAGAAATTGAGGGTCAGAGGGACCTGAGATTTGCCGGGGAGTGATGGGAGGCGGTGGTAATGATGAAGTTTGACTACTGATCTGACTACCCCAGAGCCTACAGAGCCACCCCAAAAATCCTCAACTTGGATGGGGTTAAAAGGTAATTGGGATCTTGAGAACCAGCCTACTAATCTCCCCAGCACCCCATCTCCCTCCCATCTGTGCCAGAGCTTAGCAGGATCAGTGTCGCGTTTCCTCTGCAGCTCAGCCGGCTGAGCCGCTAATAGGGATCGGATTGGTGGAGACCACACCCGCCCTGCCCCAGCCCACAGCAAACGCGTGGCCTGGGATGACTCGGGGATCGCAGGGACCTTGGAGGGCTGTCCCAGGTCAGGAGTGAAGAGGTGAATTCAGAGAGGAGGAGGGTAGATCCAGGATGGAGAGGCAGAGACCCACTGGGGGCAATGGAACCTTCCCTCCCAGTCTCTCCAGCTCTTCCTCTGGATCTCTCTTTCTGTTTCTCCCCCCCCCCCCCCCGCCCCGTTTCTCTGTCCTCTTCTGCCCTCTGAACCCATCTGTCTGCCCCCCTTCTCTGCCACTGTTTCTTCAACTCTTTTGCACCATTGCACACACACGTGACATAAGGATTTTGCAGTGAACACCTACAGTCACTTGCCATGTAGATCCTCCTGTGTCTGACCCCTTTGGCCCCAGCTGTGCCCCTTGGTCTCAGCCACAGTGGTAGATGCCTGGATGCTGGCGACAATAGGGCATTGAGTGGCTATGCATAGTGAGGCTGGGCCACCACGTGGTGCTAACTAGGCCTCCCACTTCTGGGTCCTTCTCCCTCCATGTAGGGCCCTCACTGTCTCAGTTTATCCCCTCACTTCCTCCCAGCCTGTCCGCATGGTGGACCTCTGCCTGAGTGCCCTCCAGTGGAGTAGCCAGGCCTTTCAGGGCTTCAAGGCCCTTGTGTGACCTCTGACCACACCCTTGCCCCTTTGTGCATCAGTTTCCCTCTTTCAAATGAAGGAACAGATCAGAGGAATGGATGTTGGGCTGTTGTGGGGGTTCTGAGAGTCCTCAGGAGGCTGCACTCGCGTTCCTGCACCTGGATTGGCAGCCTGAGGCCCAGAGAGGGGAGGGAGCCGGCCTAAGGTCACACAGCAGAGAAGCGTGGCCTCTCCAGCCTCCTTTCTCCGAGCCAGGTGGGCGGGTCCCAGGGTCCCCTGTAGGGAGGGAGCGCTGAGCATCCCTCCACCCACTGTGCTCGCCCCCACTCCAAGAAGAGGCCCAGAAAGAGACACAGTGCACAGAGACGCGCACACACACAGACCGGAAAGGCAGTAAGTACGGAAGAAGGAGGCCTGGGCGCTGGGACCAGACAAAGGACGCGCGGCGGCGCGGGGAGCGGAGTCGCGCGGCGGGGGCGGGGGTGGAGCCGGGGTGGGGCTAGAACTGGCCAGCCCCGCCCCCGGGATACGCCCGGGTTGCCGAGTGGAAATCCGAGGGCTCGGGCGAGGCCGGGCCCTGGGGGCCCCAGGGGGCGGGGTCCAGATGGGCGGGGCAGGGGCGTGGTTATACAGGGCGTGGCCGGGCGTGGCCGCGGGTTCGGGAGCTGACCAGCTCGGTGGCTGCTGAAAGCACCGGGAGTGGGGCGAGCGGCGCGGGCGGGCGGGCGCTCTCAAGGTCACCCCGAGGCCCAGAGCCCTGGCAGGGTGGGGCGCCTGGACCTGGCTTAGGGGACATCCCCGAGCTCCTTACCCCATCCCCCGTGGGGCGGGGGCCCAGCAGTCAGGAAGCCCCCCCGCGGGCCCTCCTCTCCCCTCCCCCTCCCCGAAGCCTGAGGCGCCCGCGCGAGGCTACGGCCCGCTAAGAAGCTCCGAGAAACAAAGGGACGCGGCGGCAGCGGCGGCGGGCCCGCGGGGCCTCCGGGCGCGCCCCCTCCTCTCCCCTCCCCGCTTGCCGCAAGGTCGACGGGCTCGAGGACGAGACGCCCGGCTCCCCGGGCGCGGCCACGGCCCAGGGCGCGCGATCCGACGCCACCCGCTTTCCCGGGGTTCTCGGGGACGGCTTGCCGCCTTGTCCTGGCCCAGCACCAGTGATTGGGGCCCTGCGTTTGCCTGGGCGGCCTGCGGGGTCCGGGCCTGGATGGAGAAGGCATCCTCCGCTGCTGCGGCCCCTCCCCCATCAGGCCTGCTGGAAGGGGGCAATCCCGCCCCCAGGGCGCTGTAGGACGCCTCCCCGAATCGGAGTTCGGCTCCCTAAGGCCTCTCAGGCCAGACTCTATGCGCCCCCAGCACTCTGGGTGCGGCCCTGCCCACTCTCAGGCCCCGAGGCTCGGTCCTACCCCCCCACCGGGGCCTAGCTAGGCCTGGTCCTACCCCCCCACCCCCCCGCCATCTCCGCGGAGCCTGTGCCTAACCCCTCCCCAACCAGGTTCCATCTCATCTCAGCGACAAGGGAATACCTACAGTGACCATTCTTGTGTGCCCGGCGGGCGCGGTCCGTGTTGAGGGCGGCTCCGGGGGTCGTGCACTCCTTGGGGGGCGCTCGATGCTCACTCCGGGGTCCTGCCCGGGCGGCCTCTGGCGCGGCCGCTGCAGAGGTGTAGATGAAGGCGGCGGCTCCCTCGAGGGCCGGGGACGGGCCCGAGCCCGAGGACGCGCGCGCGGATAGCCGGGCCCCGGGGTGGCCTGCGGGCGGCAGGGGATGGAAAGAGGGAGCGGGCGCGGGATTGAGAACGCCCCCTGCGCGGCCCCGCGGGGCCCGGGGAGGTTGCGCTTCCTGACAGAGATCGCGGCGCTCAGTCTTTCGCCGCCGCCCCTCGGCCGGGCCTGTCCTGTCCTGGATGCTCAGTCCGCTCCCCTCGCCCGCCCTCCCTCCCACCCTCCAGCCCGCGCTGCGCGCTCCGCGCTCTGGGCCGCGCCGCCGCCGCCCCCAGCCCTTTATAGGAGCAGCTGCCAGAGCCGGCGTCGCTTATTGGCTGCGGCAGTTGAGCCCCTCCTCCTCGCGGCGCCCGACGGCGCGGCAGGTGGAAGCGAGCGCGCGCTGGCTCGGACTCGGCACCCCCAGAAAGCACGCCCTGGGGGCCCGGGTTGCCAGATTCAGGCCCTTTTGCCCCTGTGGGCCCTGCTTCCTGCACTGCCGCCCCTTCTCGGGCGGGCTTTCTGCCGGAAAGACAGGGACGGCTCCCTCCTGTGTCCAACACCCTGAGCGGTTGGAGCGAGGAGAGCGAGGAGATACCGGTGGCCCGATTGTAAGAACTTCCGGAGTTGCTGTCCACCAAGAAGACTGGAAAGGGTCGAGGAACCAAGATTTCTATGAGCAGAGGCCAGGTCCCCAGATTTGGGGGCAGCAGGTGTAGCCTCCCAATGGAGAAAGGTGGGGATAGCAGGGGCTCTCATCTGCCTGCAAAAGGACCTGGGACCCTGCGGCTTTTGAGTGAGTTAGGTTCAAAAGATTGGCTCGAAAGGTGGGGACTGGCACCCTATAGTGCAAGGGCATTCGGCACTTCTCCAAAGGGGGTAAAGAAGTTTGGGGTTTAGGATTCCAGGCAAAACCCACTGGCGCCCTGAGGTTCCGGGAAAGCACCGGTTCTTCTCAGGCCCCATAAATTTTGGGTGGGCGGATCTGTTGTATAAACGTCCTGGCTTTCCGGGCTCGTGATTGGCCTGCCTGTGGAGTCGTACTTCTTCTCAGCTAGGGGGAACCTGGCTTCTCTCTTAGGAGGTAGCGGTTGGCGCAGCCTCCTTTGGTGCGCCGGCTCAAGGGCACGTTTACGTCGTCGGGACGGCTGTCAGGCGGGAGGAAGCGTTCTTACTAGGGCAGGGTCGCCTTCGACTGAGACTTCAGCACCACAGACAGCGGCCCGACGGTCTGGCCGAGGACTCTGCGGGCTCGGTAGCACGGGACCCCTTATCTGGGAGTCGCAGCCTCCACCCTATCCTCGTCCCTGCACGCCCTTTTAGGTTCCAGACTGTAGCGAGAATGCCATCAAACCCAGCGAGGAGAGCCTAATTGGACCAATCAGGGACTGCCCTCGAGAGAACCAATTGAGGGAGGATGCCCTCGAGATTGAGCCAATGAGAGAGCGCGCAGCAGAGAGCACTGACACGCCAAAGGAGAAAACAGGCCAATCACAGTGGCCCGCGCAATCTGGGCGGTGGCGTTGCAGGTCCCCGGGTGGCCCCTCTTGGTTCTGCCCGGGCGACCTGGCTGTCGAACCTAGAGACCCCGAGCGATGACTTGTTCCCCACCCGGTGTTCCTCCCGGATTGCAAATTGTGCCTGTGCCGGGAGGGGCGCTCCTCCGGGGCGCGCAGACCCGACTGCGGTTTCCATGGAAACTGCTGGCTCTGGATGTGCGGGGATAGCGAAGGGGACTCAGCCCTGGGGGACTTAGGGAGCTCGCGTGGGTGGCCCCAGCGGCCGGACTTGCTCATCCTCGCCGACACTCCCGTCCCTGCTTTGGATAACCCCTGGTCCAAAGTGTAAAATAAAGCCTAGCTGCGGCCCCGCCCCCACGAGCTGGTGAGGAGCCAAGGGGCCAATCTGCGCGTGGCGCCACAGGGCTCCCTCGGGCACGTGCCCGAGCTCGCGGCTGCGGTCCCCCGGGTCACGTGGCTGCGGCCACCAGGGCCCACGCAGCTTGCGCGCCACCTGGCGGCCGCCGGCCTCGTATCGCTCCCCGCCTCTCTTGCGGGCGGCCAGCAGGAGGCGGCGGCGACCTCAGCATCCTCCTCCGGGAAATGGGGCCAGGGCAGCCGCCCCGTCGCTGCCAACTCCCTCCTCCCCCACCTCGGCTTCCTGTTCCAGGAACACGCCGAGCCGTTCTACCTCGGGGTTTTGGCACTGGCTGTTCCTTCGGCCTGGGATTTGCCTCCTCCAGCTTTCTTCAGGGACGGAACCTCCTTGTCATTCTGGTCTATGCTCAAATGCCACCATTTCAAAGAGGACCTCCCTGACCACCGATTTAAACAGCCAGAAACTAACACATCACTCTATTTCCTGCACAGCACTTGTCACGGCTGTAGAGGTCTTCCTCGGGGGTCTACTGAACATCTCCCCAACTGGTCCCTGAGCTCTCTGAGGGTGGAGAATGTATGTTCCGTGAAGGACCTAGGAGTGGGCATCAGGATCCTGAGTCTTGGGAGATGTCCAGTGGCCTCCCGGGCTCCCAACCTCCTGCTCCTGGGCCTGTGACAGTGTTCAGAGCTACCAGGCCCGGATAGCTGAAGCATAGCAGAGGCTGTCAGGAAAGGGCATTGTTCACAGGTAGGGGCATCATCGCCTGTCTCGGCCTTCTCAGGAAGGGACCAGGATGGAGACAAAGAGGGGCCCGGCCCCCCAAATCATCCAGGCCTAGGGGAAGGGCGTCTCCTTTCTCGCTCTTTAATCTCATTCTGCTCTCTTGACACAGTTCTAGCAGCCCCAGGCGCCACCTCCAGAAATAGGGCGGGGTTGGGGGGGACCAGCCCCGGGGGCCCAGCCCTGGGGCTGGGCAGGGGCGCCTCCTTCCGGCCCGCGGTCCGGGAGGCCCCCGCGGCTGTCCGGGCCCCGGCCAGCCCGGGCGTGGTGTCCGAGCGGACGAATAAATAGGGGTGGTCAGTGGTTGGATGGGTCAGGCTGGCTTGTGGTCCGGGTGGCTTTTGAGCGTGTGGAACTTGACGCTGTCCAGCTTCTCGAAGCGCTTCCCGCAGCGCTCGCACGTGAAGTTGTACTGCACCTCGGCCGTGTGCTTCTTCATGTGCCAGTTGAGCGACGCGCGCTGTCGGCACTGGTAGCCACAGATCTCGCACCTGCCGGGAGCCGGCGGGCGACACCGGGGGCGGGGTCAGCCTGGGGTGGGGCCGCATTGGGGGCGGGGCCCAAGCTCCGAGGACCCGACGCACCCCAGAGCCCGAGGGGTGGACCGGCCCTCTGCCCGCCCAGGCCCAGACCCCCTCCCTGTCACCCCCCGTCACTCACTGCAGGGGCGTCTCGCCGGTGTGCGTGCGCCGGTGTACCTCCAGGTGGTTCTTCCTCTTGAAGGACTTGCCGCAGGTTTCGCAGGTGAATTCACGGACACCTGGGGGAGATGCGGGGCTGAGCACGCCGCCGTCGGGGGCGGAGGCTGCGGGACGTCGCCGCGGCGCGGCCGAACCCGGGTGTCCCCGGCGGTCTCCCGAACCTCTGGACGCAGGCAGCCCCGGGAGCCCTGGAAGCCTCGACTCTGATAACGAGGGCGGTTAATACCGACGGCCCCATGTGGGGCTCAGAGGCTGTCCAGGAGGGCGTCGGGGCGGAGCTGGAATGGGAGCTCGGCTCCATGGGAGGCACGCAGAGCAAGCCGTCAAGCCAAAGTGGGTCTGAATATGACCCCAATGTATGAACCTCGGGGCGATTTCATGTAAAAATTCAAAGTTCCCGCCTCTTGAAAAATCTGAAGCCGTCCCCTCCCGCTGGACGCAGGCAGCACAGCTACCCACTGAGTCAGCCGCCCATGCCCTGGGTGGCACTCCCAAGCGGGCGGGGGTCAGTCCTAAGCCTGGGGACCCAGTGCTCGCTGGGGTTTCAGCCAGCCTGCTCCGGCCCTAGATCCGACGCCCATGGCCCTACGCCCTGTGCTGCCAGCCCCGTCCTGGGCCTGACCTGAATGGATGATCATGTGCCGCCGCAGGTGGTTGGATAAATAGAACTTCTTGCCGCAGCCAGGGTGTGGACACACTTTGGTCTTCCCCTTCCGATGCACAAGATTGACGTGGTTCTGTAGGCAAGAGGGGCAGGAGTGGGGCTGTGGGTGCTTGGGCCCACCTCCAGGACTCTCCAGTGTGGGGACAGAGAAGGGTAGCTGGGAAGCAGGCTGGGGGCAGCCTCTCTGGAGGAGGGAAGAGGGGCCCTTGCCCTTGGGAGGGACTCCCAGTTCTCAGCAAGGGCCCAGGGGCACTGCAGTTTCGGTGTGCACCTACTATAGCCAGGGCCTGGGCCTTGTCATAACCATGTGGTGGGGCCCTGCTATTTGCCCAGCTTATGGATGGGGGAGGAGGCTCTAGAGGGTTAGGTTGTGGCCCATGTCCTACAGGTGGGCAGGGGCAGGCCCTGGATTCCAGGGCCGGGAGTCCCACAGCAGGCTTTGCCACAGAGCTACACTGTTCCCAATGTCTGGAACAGGCACCCCCTGTCAGTCATTCCTTTGCTCTTTTATTCTTTAACTCACCAGCAAACCCATAGCTTCAGCGCCCAGCACTAGGCCTGGTACCCTGTAGGTGCTCAACACGTGCTTAATGAAAATGAAACTCAGCATATTCAAAGGCCTACTGGTGCCGTCTCCCACCACAAGTGGGAATGTGACGGGAGCCTGTCTGCCCTTGGGGCATCCGTCCAGGCTCCAGAGGACAAACTATAGGTATGTCCTGGTGGTGCAGTGACCTGGGGCTCGCCAGCCCCACCAGCTCTGGGGGACTAGGGTGGGCTTCCTGGTGGAGGGGGCCTCCTGAGCTGAGCCTGGAGACGAGGCATCCGGAGCCAAGAAGGTGGCCTCGGCCAAAGCAGGATGAGTTCAGGCCAGTTGAGAAGGCAAGTGTACCGGAGAGCCGGAAGGGGAAGTGGTGAGGTGATGCCTGGTGCCCTGTGGCCGAGGCAGGGTCAGTGAGAAGCTATTGAGAAGTGGGCATGTGGGAGGCAAGCCAGTGGCACCTGGGAGGACCAAGTGGGGTGCTCCGTGAGCCACACTGCCCAGATGCCAGCACACAGGCAGCGGAAAACAGAAGCAGGCCCTGCTCAGCCTGCTTGGGTGGTGGCCTCACCTGGAAACTGCTGAGGGCCACGTACACCTGGCTGCAGCCCTCGTAGGGGCAGTGGAACATCTCTAGCAGGCCATCGGCGTCCATCACCCGAGTCCGCTTGCTCCGCCGCCTCCTGGAGGGGAAGGGGCCCATGGCATCAGGGCTCTCCCACCAGGCAGGTTATGTGCCCATGTGGCGCTCCTCGTCCCAGCCCCCAGCTGCCCAGGCACCCACTTCTCCGGCTCCTTAGGGATCTCGTAGATGATGGCTGACATGTCACTGCCGTCCAGCTCCTCCCCATCCACCTCTGCTTCAGGCTCTGCGCTCTCAGGCACTGTCGCTGCCAGCTCTGCAAGCTCTGGGGCCACGGGCTCCTCCTTCTCTTCCTTCTTAAGCATGTACAGGTCCTCCTTCTCTACGGGGGTGGACACAGGGCGGGTGTCCGTGGGGGGACTTGTGGGGTCGAGGAACTGGGTCCAGGGCCATCCCTCCGCTCTCCCTCCTCCTCCCAGGCCCCAACCCTTCCCCTGCCAGAAATTACGGCAGCCCCCCTGGACCAGCGTGGCCCCCAGACCTTTCTTGGTCTCGATGCCTGCCATGGCGGCAGGGTCCATGGTGCTGGGCTGGCTGCCCTCGGGCTCCGTCTGGGTGTAGGCTGCTACACCCTCCATCATGGCACAGGGCACCTCATCACCCAGGCCCCCGGCAGGGGCACTGCTGCCAGCTGCCACGTTGAGGTGGATGCCCTCAGCTGTGAGGGCATCGTAGCCAGGGCCTGCGATGATGATCACCTGTGAGCCAGGGACCATGCCTGGCATGGGACAGCTGGCTACCACCTCGCCCAGAGCCTCCTGGGGCATGTTCTCAAAGAGGGTGCCGGGGCCCGGGCCCACTTGCACAGGCACTGGCACGCACACCACTGTCTCCAGGGCTTCAGGCCCGCTGCCTGCAGGGTTGGGGCACAGCGGGGTGCCCTGCTCAGCCAGGCTCTCCACATGGTGGACATCGAAGGGGATGTGCATGCCCTCCTGAGTGATGAGCCCGCTGCTGCCTGCCGGGCTGGTGGGGGTAACTGCCGCCGCTGCTGCTGCCGCTGCCACCTTGGCCGGCTGGCCCTCGGGGGGCTCCTCGGAGTCAGAGCCGGAGCCAGAGCTGGAAGAGTCAGAGCTGCCGGCCGCCAGGCCATTGCCCACTGTGATGACAAAGAGAAGGGGACAGTCACAAGAGCAACAGTGGTGGCAACAGTATCACTAAGGGCTGGGCATGGTAACCCCCTCAGTACCACAAACACTGGTCATTTCTCAGCCTTCCTTGTCCCCTGACCACCCTGCTCCTCAGAGATACTCTCTTCTCTCAGCCTCCAGACCTGAATTCTGGTTTTCTGGCCCCTCCCTGGTGGCTCTTTCTTAGCCTCGCTGGTTCTTACAGGTCTGGAAGGTTCTAGTCAGGGCTCTTCACAGTGCTCCACCCACCCCAGGGTCTCAGCCAGCATGATGGTGTTAAATGCTGCCCTCATTCTTGACACCAGCTAGGTGTCCGACAATTTAATTCGGATCTGACACTCTCTATCTGGAGGGAGTGTCAGATGCCACGGATTAGGGGCTCAGGTCCCACAAGACTGCCTGCCCCTGCTTCAGACACCCAGTCATACAACCCAGGCCACTGGGACACACTGGCTGAGTGATAGACTTTGGCTCAGGTTGTGATTCCGGGGTCCTGGGATCGAGTCCCACATCAGGCTCCTCACAGGGAGCCTGCTTCTCCCCCTGCCTATGTCTCTGCCTCTCTCTGTGTGTCTCTCATAAATAAATAAAATCTTAAAAAAAAAAAAAAAAGACCCAGGCCATTGTAATTCTGGCTATAAATTGTGGGTTTCTACAACACCCTCTTCAGGTTGGCTAATTTACTAGGATGGACTCACAGAACTCGGGAAAGTGCTTTACTTATGGCTAGTTTTATCACAAAAGATGCCACTCAGCAATAGTCAGATGGAAGAGAGGCACAGGGCAAGGTGTGGGGGCTGGGGCAGGAGTTGTCATGCCCTCTCCAGACGCGCCACCCTCCTAGCACCCCGAGGTGTTCACCAACCCACAAGCTCCCTGGACCTTGTTGTTCAAGAGTTTTTATAACCCAGTCTCCAGCCCATCTGCTCCCCGGGGGTCAGGGGTGGGGCTGAGATTCCCCAGTTCCAGTCATGTGTCTGGTCTTTCTGGTGACCAGCCCCCCTCCTAAAGCTATCTCGGGGACCCTGCCTGAGTCACCACATTAGCATCGCCTCAGGTGTGTTCCTTATGAGAGGGGTTCATTATGGACAATGAAAAACATTTCCATCACGTGGGAGACTCCAAGGGTTTTAGGAGCTCTGAGCCAGGAACCTTGGACAAAGATGGAATACTGATCTTTATCATACTGCCACCACCCATCATCTGATGCCTCCCTGTGGACAGTCCCTGCCTGGATGCCATGTGGGGCTGGGGACTCTAACATCCCACTGCCTCCTCTGCTGCCCTCAGGGAGGGGGTCTCATAGGCACCTCAGAGTCTGCTTAGCAATTCTGGGTTCTGAATCTTCTCTTAGAAAAAGCCCACACCCTTCCCAGACATCCCCATCTCAGGGGATGATGGCGGCTCTGTCCTTGCAGTTGCTCAGGCTTTCAAAGCCTAGGGCTGCCCCTAACTTCTCTTTCTCTCACATCCCCTTCAGTCTGTCAGCAAACCCGTTGGCAGTACGCCCATGTATTTAGGTTCCTGCCTCAGGGTCTTTGCATTTGCTGTTTGCTCTGCCTGAACACTCTTCTCTCAGACACCTGCAGGGGCTCCCTCCCTCACCTCCATCGGACCCTTTCCTAAAATGGTATTTATTCAGGCAGGACCACCTTGTCTCAAATAGAAATCTTTTCTCTCCTTTATTTCCCCCCCAAATACCATCTTCCACTGTACTCTAGATTTTAATTTTTCATCTTGTTTGCTCTCTGCTTTCCCTCTGGATCATAAGCTCTGCAAGGATGGGGGGCCCTGCGTACAGGCACAGGCACACAGTTGTAAAAATGAATGTATCTCAGACCCGACGTTGTGATGCAGGTCAAGACCGCCAACATTTCACCCAGATGTTTTGTGCTAAAGCCTGCACATGGGGAGAAAACAGGGTGACGGGAAAATCAAGAAATGACCCTCCAGTGACACACTTGTGACAGAATCGGGGCACATTGTCTGGGGATCATGTGTCCTACACTCCCAGAAGGCCACATGATGCACACAGCCTCCAGAGCCAGGATCTTGGTGTCCATCCCTTCAGCTGTGTGCATGTGGGGGCCTGATGTGACCTCTCTGGGCCTGGGGATAACTTGGCACCTCCTCCCAGGGGTGTTTCGGGTAATGAGTAAATATAAGGGCCTAGGACAGTACCAGGCTCCGAGGAAGCACCCTGTCAGTGTTTCTATTATTATTCTCATCACAATGCCCCAACCCTGACTCAGCCCTGGGATGGCAGCAGGGGTGGGGTAGGGGGATCGGCCTTTCCTTGTAACATCCTGTAATCTGCAGGGTGGGTTGAGCCCCCTGGCTCCACCTTGAAGCAGCCGGCAGTCACCTAGTGAGTTTGGGGCATGGCCAGGGTGTGCGCCTGCATCCCCAACTGTAGTGTCTAGATGTGAAGGCCAGACAGCACTTCCTGCTTGTTGATCATAACATTAACCACAGAAATGGCTGCACAACCCCTGGCCTCTCACAGGCTCCGCCAGAGTGAGAAGCAGCAAGGCCACCCCAGGCAGAGAGCTAAGGGTGCTGCTGAGGGCACAGGGCTGGGACAGGGACACAGTCCCTCCCCCCTACCCCCCACCCCTGCTCCGCCCAGCATTCACTCCCGAGAGCCACATGGGGCAGCCAGTGGTGTCAACTTTGGGTGGCGGCGCAATGCAAGGGGGCTCCTCCACGTGCCTTCCCCGTTCCAGCAGACCCATCACCAGAGGGGTCAGCCACCTTAGTCCCAGGCCTTGGTTTCCTCGACTGCCAAGTGGGGCTAACGAAGAGTTGTAGGGAGCACTCAGGGTAGTTTGGGGTGGGACCAGAGTGAGGAGAGAACGGCCAGCTGAGGGGTTGGCCAGCCGCAGGTTGGGGTCTGGCTGACTCACACGGGGCAGCCGTTGGCCAGGGGGCCCACCTGGAACACCTCTCGCCCACGGTTTCCCCTCAGCCAGCTGGGACGCCACCTGCTCTGAGATTCCTGCCAGCACGGGCTCAGCCCTGGCGACTGACCTCACCCTCAGCCCTGGCAGGGCACCTGGCAGTAGGCCCCATGCTCCTTCTCACAGCTGAGGTTGTGAGGCCGGCCGGCAGGCAGGCAGGCAGGCAGCCCCTTGCCACCCACAGCGTCCCCTCTGCTCCCCCACCGGGGCCACCTGGGCCGATAGAAGAGGGGCAGGGACAGTGTGGGGAGAGACAGATGGGGGGAGACAGGGAGAGGCTGGCAGCAGGGGGAAGGCAGGATACAGAAGGGAGAGGATCAAACAGAAGAGATGAGGGAGAGAGGGAGGGGGGATGAGAGAGAGCTCAAGAGCGGGAGAGTGGGGAGGAAGGAGGAGACCAAGGCAGAGAGGGGAAAAGGATGAAGCTGGGAGAAAGCCCAGCACTGAAAGAGAAAGGGCCAGAGAAAACAGAGGAGGAGGAGGAAGTCAGGAGAGCACCCACCCCTGCCTCCAGCCCGAGCCAGGTTTCCCAAATCCCCCAACCCAGTCCTGCCTGTGCGCGGCCTGGGACATAAGTGGGCCAAGCTCTCCCAGCTTCTCCCAGCTGTCCCTCTGGGAAATGCCACCCCCGCCCCCCCAGCTCCATAAGGACTTGGAAGATTGCAGCCCAGCCTGCTGGGTCTGGACACCACCTCTGAGGCCAGCGCCCGTGCCAGTCTCCTTGCTGTGACAAGCCCCACCACCCCTGAGGACAGGGAGTCCAGGGCGACCCACCCCAGGAGGAGCCCTCACCCCTCAGGCCCACCTTTGTCACTGTCGGGGTCTGAATCACTGAGTGGCTTCAGGGGTGAGTGCAGGTCCTGGAAGTAGCGGTGGCCAGCTTCGCACTGCCACACAGCTGTGGTGTACAGGCCAAAGGTGGGGTCCAGCTCGGCCAGGTGTGGCTCGTATGGGCAGCGGTGCTTGTGGTCCTCGTACCAGATCACCACGTTCTTCAGGCAGTTCACGTTGCGTCGCCTCCCTACACACACGGGGCACAGCCCAGAGTCAGGGGTAGTGCTCGCCCTTGCCCCACCCAGGGCCCCAGAACACCCCTACCCCGGCCTTATGGCTCCTGGGTGGGGGGTGGGGGGTTGAGAACCCTCGTGCACCCTGTCCAGGCCCGGCCTCAGTTTACAAATCAAGAAACAGGCTCTGAGAGGTGAGATACACCCTGGTGATAACACAGACGGGCCTGACTGTCCTCGCTGAATAAGTGAAACCACATCAACTACGGAGCCTGGCACATGCTAGGGGCGCAGTGGTTATTAGGTTCCTGCTAATAAGATCATCTGCACAGCGTCCCTGGCCTGGACCAGATGAGTCCCTCTGCCCCGGTCTCTCTGCTTCCCTGTTTGTCCCACTAGTCTATTCTGCCTGCGGTAGATGGAGGGCACCGCTGCAAACACTTGAGCCAGGCCATGGCCCTCCTCTGCCCAGAATCCACCAGAGCTCCCACCTGGCTGGGGTAAAAGCCAAAAGTACCCTCCCAGATCCACCAGGCCCTTCATGTTCTGCTCCATCACCTCCTGCCCCTTTCCCTGATCACTTCATTCCAGCCTCATGGCCTCCTCCCTGTTCCTGGAATAAGCAGGGTATGATCCTGCCTCAGGGCCTTTACTCAGACTGTGACTTCTTCCAGATGACTGCCTTGCCCTGCCCCCTTCACTCACATCTTCCCCTCAGTCGGCCACCCCCTCCCCACTGTCCTTCTAGCCCACCTGACTTGCTGTCTTTTTTCTAAAGGTAGCACCGAGACACGATCTGTGGTTATCTGTGTCCGTGTTTCTGTCTTTCCTGCTAGAATGCCAGCCCTCCAAGGGCAGGGACACTCATCTCTTGCTCCTCTTGTAGCCCCAGTGCCGACACAGGGCCTGGCACATAGTGGGTGCTCAGTGAATGTTTGCTGGAAGAGTAAATGCTTTGAGGATGTGAGCCCAGTGGAGCCAGGCCGTGGGATCCAAATCCTGACTGCCACTTTGTAGCTGGGTGGCTTCAGGCAAGTGACTTGACTTCTCTGAACCTCAGCTGCCTCTTCTGGGCCAGGGGAGAATAACAGTCCCTGCTCCTTGAGGGTTGCCAGAGAGGAGGGAGTGAAGACATGGACAGGGCATGGAACAAGGCTGGGCACACTCTGAGCGCCCAGGAAATGGAGCCTGTGATATGTCTAATGACGCTGGTCCTGTAGCCAAGGGGGAGGAAACTGTCCTCCTGATCTTCCAGGCTGGGAGATGAGGAGGGCGCCCAGAAGGGTCCTTGGGCCTGAGGATGTTGTCTGGGGCCTCCAGCCCAGTAACAAACATGGGGACAATAGGGACAACCATGGGCGCCATCCCTAGCCGCCCCTCCAGTCTGGCACTCGCCTCCTTATCTCCCTCCTCACCCCTCTGGGACTCGGAGGTCACATTTAGCTTGGCCCTTGCCTCTGACAACTGTGAGCAGGGGTGGGACTCACTGCCACCAGATGGCTGTTCCCGGATCGCTGGCCCTCACCCTGCTGGACAAGGGCCGAGATCCAGGGCGCCAGGGGTCAGAGGTCATGGCCGAGGGGGTGGGAGGGACATGCTCCAGGTCTCCACTTCGACTGCTCACGCCCAGCTCCCCTCAGCCTGGCACATGACATGCTCTTTAGACCCTGACAGAAATTGTTCCCTCTGCCCTGTCCAGTTCTTCCCTGGGTGAGTCCCATGCACCAGGTGAGACCGTGGAGGGATAAGGGGACTGCTCAGGTGACACTGGGTTTGGGGCCTGGCCTTGCCACTCTCCAGCTGTGCAGCGTGGGGTGGTGACTTGGCCTTTTAGGTGTGAGACAGGGGTGGTAGGGGCAGCCACACTGGGCACAGCACAGGTTCTGGACCCCTTCCTGCCCCGCACAGCTGGGTCAGTCCCCTGCCCTGGGCCCCCAGTGCCCCTACTTCCCCGGCACGGCCCTGCTGGGCCTGACCCGTCTTCCGCAGAGGCCATGGGCTCTGTGAGGGCAGGCCTGGGTCTGTCCTGGTCTGCACAGCACTGGCCTCGCAGGCCCTCCACAAATGGTGCCTGAGAATGAGTGAGCCACGTACTCCCAATGCCCCTCCCGTCCCTGCTGGCTGTGGCCCCACTTACTTTTCTTCCGCTTTGGTTTTTTTGGGACCTGCTCCCAAGGCTTCCTGTAAGAGAGAGAGGCAGGGGGAGTGAACACAGGACCTGGCTGATGCTGAGCTAATGACAGCACCCTGCTCCCAGGCCAAACTGGAGCTGCTTTTCTGTTCCCCCGGGGGTCTTTGCTTGACTCTCACCTCCCCTGACACAAGCCCTCGGACCGCAGTTGGTCATCACCACCCTTTTCACCAAGTAGGAAAGTGAGGCTGAGGAGAGAGCCTACCTGCCCAGGGGCCCGTAGCCAGGGACTGGAGAACTCAGAAAAGTACAGAATGATTCCTAGCCCCGGGGCCCCCCGCCCTCTATAACCCTCTCTCCATGAGTGGGGCAGCCTGAGAATATGGTGGGATACCGGTCCCGTGGCTAGGTGACTTGGAATGAAATGAATCAGGGGGGGAGCTTTTTCAAGGTGGGCCTGACCTAATCAGGGGAGCTCTTAAAGGGGCCCTAATGCAGTTGGCCTGGAGGCTGAGGATATGAGAGGCCTGAGGGGCGGGGCCCTGAGAACGGTCTCTGGGAGCTGACAGCAATCCCGGTGGACAGCCTCAAGGCTGCGGGGACCTCAGCTGTCCTGCCCAGGTGGGACCAAATTCTACCAACACCTTTAGGGGGTCTGGAAGCAGCTCTTTCCCTAGGCGAGCCTCAGGATGAAGATGCGGCCAGCTGAAACCCTGATTTCAGCCCTGGGAATCCTGAGCAGAGGATCCAGCTAAAACATGCTAGACTCCTGATCCAGAGAAATGTGAGATAATTTGTGTGGTTTTAAGCCACTAAGTCTGTGGTCATTTGTTACATGGCAATAGGATATTTGTGGAGTCAGCCTCAAAACCTGCGCTGCCCCACCCCAGGCTGGCTGAGAGCCCTGAGGGGATGGCCCTGCTAGGGACCCTGCCCCAGCCCCTAGCTGCCTGTTCTTTTTTTTTTTTTTTTTTTAATTTTATTTACTTATGATAGTCATACAGAGAGAGAGAGAGGCAGAGACATAGGCAGAGGGAGAAGCAGGCTCCATGCACCAGGAGCCCGATGTGGGATTCGATCCCGGGTCTCGAGGATCGCGCCCTGGGCCAAAGGCAGGTGCTAAACCACTGCGCCACCCAGGGATCCCCTAACTGCCTGTTCTATGTGGGCCCCAGCCCATAGCTACCCCTGCAGCCAGCTCAGGCCCCCGTGCCCAGGGCCATCATGCCCACCTGCCTCTGGGCCCTTCCCTGCTTTGGCTGGAGCCCAACACCCGGACTGTGTGCCCCAGTGACCAAGGCCTCAGGGAGCCCAGGGCGAAGCCGGACCCAAACACTGGGGGCTGCCCAAGGCCTCCCACACCTGGATGGCCACTGGAACTGCCAAATGGGATCCTGACCCCTATAAGCCACTTGGCTGTGGCCCAGCACCGGCTCTACACGTGCTGAGGGCAACCTCTCCTGGACTCGCTAGGGGCCTCCCTCTGCCTTCCTGACACCATGCTTCTGGGTCTGCCCACCAGTTCTGGAGGCTTCTTCATTCTTTCTTTTATTTATTTATTTTTAATTAATTTATTTAAATACTCTCTATACCCAGAGTACTGGGTGGCTCAGTTGGGTAGGCATCAGACTCTTGATTTTGGCTCTGGTCTCAGTCATGAGATCAAGCCTTGAGTTGGCAGAGGGCATGAGAGGGAAGAGACTGTGCTCAGTGGGGAGTCTGCTTGAAGTTCTCTCTCCTCTCCCTCTGCCTTTCCCCCTGCTTCCATATGCGTTTGTTTCTGTAAAATATATAAATAAATCTTACGAAAAAAAGAAGTAATCTCCGCACCCAACGTAGGGCTCATTCATGACCCCAAGATGAAGTCGCATGCTCTTCTGACTGAGCCAGCCAGGCACCCCCATCCTTCCTTTCCTATGCTGCAGCAGGAGGCCCTGAGACCCTGGGTGACCATGCCTCAGTTTCCCTATCAGTAGCATGGGATCATAACCATACCTTCCTTGTGGGACTGGCATGAGGTTATGGGCATTGAAAGAAGCTTGGTGCAGCCCCTGGCACAGTAGCCACTTAGCAAGTGGTAGAGATGATCATTCTAATTATCAATGTTATCACAGAGCCTGGCCCTGGAACGCTAGCCTCCCTGCTATGGCCCAGACCATGCTCTCACCACATGTCATCCTGACAGGCAGTCCAAGGTCTCCTGTTAGCTTCACCATCTACCCCACCTGAGCTCTGTCCAGCCTGATAATAATTCTCAGCCCCCAAACCCCACATCTGGTCCCAGGACAGCTCCTCTGGGTTCCTCTGCCCCTCTGCCCTTGTCCAGGTCCCTACCCGCCCTCACTCATCCCAGATGCCTCCATCCCCTCCCATGGCTCTCCCCTCCCCTCCAAGGGGGCAGGCTGGCTGCCCAGATCCTCACCCAAACCCAAGTCCATATGCCCATGGCCACCTCCATGCACTCACAGCCTGGCCAGGACTGGGATGCTGGGAACACCGCTTAGCAGTGGGGACAGGCCTGGGTGCCAGTCAGATCTGAGTTCAAGTCTCCTCTCTGCTATTGACCAGCTGTGTGACCTTAAGCAGGTCTTGTCGCCTTTGAGCCTCAGTGTCTTCATCTGGGAAGTGGAGTTGCTGTGTGTTCTAGCCTGGATTTAAATGCTCTTGAGCCAGGGCTTCCCTACCAACTTCCACCCATTCCTCTGCCTGCCTCTGAGTTGTCTATATGCCTGCTCAGTCTTCCTGTCTCCTCTACCTCCCTTGAGCCCCTGGAGTCAAGCGCTCGGCTCAGCAGTGTTCGGCTCAGCAGTATTTGATGGCAGATCCTTTCCTTGGCCTCCAGGACACTGCCCTGGCGGGTTCTCCACCAGCCTCATGACTGCTGCATCTCCCTCCCCCTGGCTTCTCTAAGCACAGAGCATGAGCCCTGGGCTCAGACCTGTGTGTCTACCTGTGCCCCCTTGGCAACCTCCATCACCATACCATCACTGGCCTGGTGGCCCCCAAATCCAGAACTCCTGCCTGGCCCTCTCCTGACCACATAGCACCACCACCACCACCACTACCCCTGCCCAACATTAGGGGTGTTGAAGACGTCTCAAACGTGAGCTGTCATATTGCTCCCTGACCTGTCTCTTCTCAGTTTTAACAGCACCTGCAACTTTCCGGGTGCTCAGGTCCATACCTGGGGGTGTCTCTCCCATCAGCAAACCCTGTTGGCCCTAATTTCAACCACTCTGTCCACTTCTGCATGGCTGCACCTGGGCCCAGGTCGGCCCTGTCATGTCAGCACTCACCCAGACCAGGGCAGTCACCTCCTTCCTGGTCTGGAGCTCCGGCCCTCCCCTCCCATAGCTTCAGCACAGGCGTCTGTGTGATACTTTTGATTTTCTTGTTAACATTTTAAGATATAAAAAGAAAATTCAAACACATACAAAGTTAGAAGAAGAGTGGACCTCTTTGAGCCCATCACCAGCCTTAAAGACTGCCAACTCTTAGCCAACCTTGTTTCGGGTTTCATCCAATCCTCCGGCCACACACACCCTGGAGGATGCTTCTGTTAAAATATAAGCCAGGTATGGGACCTCTCTGTCAAAAATTCTGTGCTTAAAGAACCCCCCTGCCAAAAAAGAAATCCTATCAGGCCTTACCGCTTCACTGGGAGGAAAAACCAGAGTCCTCCATGCAGTCCACAAGGCCGTGTCACCTTCCTGTCCTCACCTTTTCCCACTCTTCATCCTCTCATTGTGCTCCAGCCACACGGGTCTCCTTGCTGCCCCATGTATGCAACCAGGCTGGGTCCTGCCTCAGGGCCTTTGTGCTTGCCTTTCCTTCTTCCTCAAACACTCTCCCCCCAGATATCTGCATGGCTTTCCCCGGCCTCCTTCAGGTCTTTACCCCAAATGCTATCCTCTCACTGTGGCCCACTCAACACCCTACTTAAACCTCTAGCACATCCTTATGACTCCTTTTTCCCTATTTCACTTTTTTCTTTATGTAGCTCCTATCGATCTCTCACATACTACATAATTTATTATAGGAAATAGTAGTAAATATATGATAATACAGTATACAAGCCTTTGCACAGTGGACAAGTCTCTGTCTTCTGCCCTTTAAAATGGCAGCTCCATAGGGCAGTGATTTTTTTGTTGTTCATTGCTGCATTTTCAGCATAAATACCAGGGCCTGGCACAGAGAAGGTGCTGCAAAGCGTTCCTTAAACAAGTGGACACTGAAGACTCCACTATTGACCGGTTTCCCTTTTTCCACCAGCTGCTAGGATGGCTCTGAGGCAGATTCATGGCCCATCTCCATTCCCATGTCCTCATGTCTTTTGAACTCCTCTGGTCAGGTTTTTAACTCACCATGCAACAAGAGTGCCCTTGTCATGTCCCCTATAAGCCTGTTATGTCCCCTGTGATTTATGCCTCAATCCAGTAGCATCAATCCTGGCCCACTGCATCCCTTTTTTCCCCTTCTCTTTTTTTTCCTTTTAAGATTTTATTTATTTATTTGAGAGAGAGAGCATGAGCAGTGGGGAGAGGCAGAAGGAGAGGGAGAAGCAGACTCCCCGCTGAGCAGGGAGCCCAATGCGATGCAACGTGGGGCTCAATCCCAGGACCTGAGCCAAAGGCAGAAACTTAACCTACTGAGCCACCCAGGTGTCCCTCTTTCCATTTCTGTCTTCTGTTGACCTGAAATCCTTCTGCATACAAGACAGTTACAAATAAATGAAGAGTTGAAATAAGAGACCCCCCCCCATCTCTGGTCATATCCATTTCCCACAGGAGACCCCTCACTCAGGTTAGTTATTTTCTCCACCACCCATATGTCTGGGGCCCTGTTTTTGCCATGCACTGCCTGGGTTGTCTCAGTGTCCTGGCCCCAGTCCTGCAGGACTACACAAACCAAGCTTCTGCAAATACCACTTTCAGCTTAGGGACCTCCAGGGGCTCCCTCTGGCCAGTGGGTCTCAACTCCAGCTGCACATAATGTCTCCCTGGAAGTTTTGCAGAAAAAAAAAACACAAGGTCTGCAATTCTACCCAGATTAACTGGATCAGAAACTCCAATAATGGTGGGTGCCAGGGGGGCTCAGCTGGTCAAGTGTGGGACTCTTCATTTCAGCTCAGCTCATGAGCTCAGGGTTGTGAGATTGAGCTCCATGCTGAGCCAGGTGTGGAGCTTGCTTGAGATTTCTCTCTCCTTCTCACTCTGCTCCTTTCCTCTCTCCCTCCCCATGCTTGTGTGCTCTCTCTTTCTAAGAAAAAGAAAGAAAGAAACTCTAATAATGGAGCACTAGCTTGAGTTTTTTTTTTTTTTTAAATGCTCAGCATTTCCTGCTACATTCTCAGGCATATAAGCCAGCCTGACACCCCAGGGAGGCAGTGGGTGCAATTCAGACAGATCTGGTTGATTCTTGACCCTCAGAATCTCCTCACAGAGAAACATTCCAATGTGTGCAAATAAAAACCAGGGCACAGCAAGGATTCTGTCGCAGCAGAGCTTGTGACAGGGAACAAATATCATCATATCAACGAATACCTGGTGTGCTCACTATGTGCCAACCATGTTCTAAGCCTTTTTGCTGTATTTTAACTCATTTAATCATCACACCAACCTGTTAGGCACGGAGGGAAAAATTCCATCCACACTCCTCACTCTCAAGACTGAGACTCTTGCAAAGGCCTCTGTCCTCTACCTGAGCAGGTAACTTGGGGCTTCCTGGGTCTCCATGGGCTAAGGTGCTCCCCAGGAGCCAAGAGGTTTAAGGGAATGAGATCTGGATTGCGAGGAATCTTCCTATGTCTGGGATGGACGGCTGTGGGAATGGGGCCACACACAGCCCCAGGAGTGCCAGGACCTCATAGGACAGGGCTGGGTGGCCCAGTGTGTCCAGTCACAGCCCCAGGCTACATTCTTGGGTTTTAGAGGATGAGGCATTTGAGATCCCAAGGACCAGCAATTTATAAGGGGCATCAAGGTCTCAGGAGGCGGGGACGCCCCTCCAGGGACTGGGCAGTTAGAATGCTTGGAGGTGGGGCCCGTACTAGGATTGGGCAGCCAGGACTCTAGCGGGCGGGGCCAAGCGCCAGGAGGCGGGTCGAGAGGCTGGGCGCATCCCAGGATTGGGCAGCCGGAAAGACGGGAGGCGGGGCCGCGAGCCAGGCGCGTCCCAGGACCCGCGGTAGGAGACCCAGGCCAACAGCCCGGCCACTGGGCGGGGCTCACAGGTGCCGGGGGCGGGGCCGGGGGCCGAGGGGGCGGGGCCAGGCTCGGCGGGGAATGGGGGCGTCTCCTCCCTCTCTCGCTCCCTCCCTCCCTCGGGCCGGGCCCCCTCACCCGTGGCGGCCGCTACGCTGGCCGCGCTCCAGCGAGATGAGATAGGCTGCGAGCTTGGCGTCGCTCCAGCCGCTGCGGCGCCGCAGGTCCACCCAGGGCCCGTGCGCCTCGCCCAGGTACACACGCCGCACGTCGTACTTCTTCCGGGACTCGAGCCGCCGCCGGGCTCGGTCGGACTCCGTGAGCCGCGGCCGACCCCGCGCCTTGCGGCCCGCCGCGCCCTCCTCGGCCGCCGCCTCCCCGCCTGCGCCCGCCTCAGCCTCCGCCTCCGCCTCGGGCTCCGGCACCCGCTCCGCCATCCCCCCCTCCCTGGTTACCAACCTCCCCCGTTGTTAGGAGCCCGGCCGGAAGTGGCGCGCATCTTCCGCGCCGACGGGAAATTTCTCACGGACTTTCACTGCCCCACGGCGCCAAGAGGAGACCGAGAGCAGAAACTGCGCATGCGCGCAAGCGCTCGCACCAACCCATTCTTCTACTCTTTTTCTCGGTTAAACTTTTTGACTTTGCTGAGACCGAGAGAGGGGCTGAGGTTTGAGGCCTGCCTCGGGAAGAAAGACCTAGATGGACGTGTAGACCCTGGGACGTAGGGGCTCCCCTCGCCACGCCTCATCCTGAATGCATCCTGGGGATGACGGGAAGGGTAGGCGCTGTCAGGTGAAGGCAGAGGGAAAGCCTGGGTCCGATCTGTCCGTCCAGGATGCCGCAGATCCCTTGAAAAGCCAGGCCACCAGGCATTAAAGGGACAGAGACGCCACGCTGCTAGAGAAGAGAGAGGGCAGCCCCAAGACGGAAAACTTTTATTTGCTGTACACTCAAAAGGCATCTCATGCTATCACACCAGTCCACAGCTTGTGCTGGTGACAGCCCAAGCTCAGCTTTGGCCCTGCTGCTGCCGCTGCTGATTGTCTTCCTCTCCTTCCTGGCCCTCTGGTGGGGGCGGGGGCGGATCCTCCAGCCCCGAGGATGACCCCAGGAGCTCCCCGGTGGACCCTGCCAGGCGGAAGACCACAGGGATCTGGGCCAGGGCTGGGTTGGTCTCCTGTAAGCCCTGGATCCACTTGGCCAGCGTGGCTTGGTCGTGGGCACCCGCCATGCATATGGCGAAGACAGGGCCTTCCTCCACTGTTGGAAGAAACAGGTGCTCAGAGTTTGTTCAGTGTGGATTGGAGGAGCATCCCCATGCCTGCACCCCTTCTAGGCCACAGGTGGGATGTTTCTTGTGCGTCAAAGCTTTTGCACAAGATATCCCCTCTGCCTAGACTGCCAATCCCATGCTTCACCTGAGTGATGCCTCCTGGTTCTTCAGCCTTCCACCAAGAAGTCCTCCCTGCATCCCACCCGATGCTGGGTGGTGTGCTCCTCCCCTGAGGCCCCAAGAATATAACTTAACTTGCCTGTTTCCCTATGGCCCAGAGCTGCTCAAGGGCATGGACTTGGCCTGTCCTGGTCATACTCAGTAGCCAGCACAGAGATGTTCTATGACCAAGGGCTGACAGGCCTGGAGCCCCTGGGGAGTGGTGTGTGTGTGTGTGTGTGTGTGTGTGTGCTTGGACATCTACTGGGTCTGCATGTGGCAACTGCTCTGGGTATCAGCCTGGGTGCCACCCTTCCACCCCAGAGGCCTCATCCTGTCCAATGTTTGGAACACTGCCCATCCCAGTTTTACCTTCATGGATGTCAAACTCGTAGTCATCCCAGCCACTCCTTCCGTAGTCCAGGTCTAGCTGCATTGGGTAGTAGAGATTCCATTCCTCCGGAATTTCCTCCACTTCCTACCCCAGGGAGGCAGGTACAGCAGGGTCAGAGGCTCAGGATTTGCAGCCTACCTCCCCAAACCAGGAGCTATCCCTACCCCTTTCACCTGCACCTCTGAGACCTCAAGGAGCCCTCCTCAGAGGAGCCCTTGGGGTGATGCCCCCTATGCATGCTTTGGGCCCTTACCCTCTCCTCAGGAGGCAGCAAGTCAGCTCTGAGGATGTGATAATAGACACATTTGTCTCGGAGCCAAAGGGAAAAGGGGCCCTCGACGAAGATAGGCCGGGCTGGGTTGTGGTGGGCCAGGGCAGCCTGCTGATCAGGAGTCTGGATTCCTGGTGTGGAGACACATATGGCCAGGGGGCCCTGGCTGATGGGCTCTGCCCAAAGGCCTAGGGAGCCCACCCAGCAGGCCTGGTGAGAATCCAGCCACCTCATGCCAGAGCCTTACCTACAATGTGGGGCTCGGTGGGATCTGCTGCACCTGTGGAGTCTTTGGAAGAAGGCATCTGCAAGGAGGAGTAGGGGTGGAAGCTTGTGACTCCCAGCTCGTGAATTCAGGGCTCCTTTGGGACTCCTACCCATCCCTCAAGCCCATCCCTTCCTTACTTTGATCCAATTTGGCATTAGCTGCGGACATTTCAGATGTGCACACAGAGGGAACCCTGGAGTCTGCCTACCTGTGCTAAAATCCGGGATCTGCCACTGCCATTGTGACTGAGGTCAAGTCAGTGTACCTGTGTGCCTGTTTTTCCAGATGCAAAATGAGGATAACAGCACTTAATTTAGATGGTTCTAAAATGCTGAGAACAGTGCCTGGCACATAGTAAATGCTCCATGCTTACTGTGAAGTTTTAAAAAGAATAATTTCACATGTACAGTATACTCCAAGAAGGAGACACAGGAGCAACTCAGTTTTTGCCTCTGTAGAAAACAGGGAGGAAAGAAAATCTTTTTTATATCTTTCTGAGTTTATATACTGCCGTGATTCAAAAACCAAACCAAATGAAATTTAATTTTAAAAATGCATATATTCTTTAATTGAAATGTCTGAGAGTAGACAACGATCATCCACCAAGTTAAAAAAAACTGAGGTGAGTCAATGGGTATAGTCATAGAACGGGCTCCCAGTCATACTCTTAAGGGAAAACAGCAAAAGGCAAGGTGGAGAATATGTGTACATCTGTGCTACTAGAGAAACATTTTTAAAGTATCAGTTTTGGGATGCCTGGGTGGCTCAGCGGTTCAGCGCCTATCTTTGGCTCAGGGCGTGATCCTGGAGTCCTGGGATGAGTCCCACATTGGGCAACCTGCATGGAGCCTGCTTCTCCCTCCGCCTGTGTCTCTGCCTCTCTCTCTCTCTCTCTGTGTCTCTCATGAATAAATAAATTTAAATCTTAATAAATAAATAAATAAAGTATCAGTTTCTTAGAGAAGGAAAAAGTATGTTTTGCTCCTGGGCCTTTTTACTGAGTAATATAATTATACTGATTTTTTAAAAATTTATTTATTTATTCATGAGAGAGAGAGAGAGAGACAGAGAGAGAGGCAGAGACAGAAGCAGGCTCCATGCAGGGAGCCCGACTGGAACTCGATCCTGGGCCTCCAGGATCACACACCCTGGGCTGAAGGCGGCGCTAAACCACTGAGCCACCCGGGCTGCCCCCGATTTTTTTTTTTAAAGTAGGCTCCACACCCACTGTGGAGCCAAACACGGGGCTTGAACTCACAACCCTGAGGTGAAGACCTGAGCTGAGTTCAAGAGTTGGACGCTTAACCAACTGAGCTACTCAGGCACCTATACTTTTTTTTTTTTTCTTTTTCTTAGGAAGAAAGAGAGCATGTGCAGGGCGGGGTGGGGGAGTGAGAGGGGTGAGGGAGAGAGAGAATTTTAAACAGGCTTCACATACCCAGCTCAGAGCCTGACATGGAGTTTGATCTCAGAACCCTGAGATCATAACCTGAGCTGAAATCAAGAGTCAGACACTTAACCGACTGAACTACTCAGGTGCCCCAATACTGATTTTTTCATTTTAAATTTCACACCATGAAAAAATAAATAAATAAATAAATAAATAAATAAATAAATAAATAAATAAATAAATAAATAAATAAATAAATTTCACACTGTGAAAAATAATTTCACACTATGGAGTTCTCTTTTTTTCTTCTTTAACATTTCTTTGTATATTTTTATCTCTCTTTTTCTCACACTAGAAATCTTGGTTCCTATCAACAGTAATGCACTTACTTATCCATCAAACTACAGAAATAGTTTTGATATTACTGCTAACCGTAACGCTATGAGATTAAGCTTAGGATTTCTCTATACATATGTTTGTTCTTAGAACAGAAGCTACTAAGGATGGGCAGTTGGACAACAGACTTGGAAGAAGTTTTCTATTTGTTTTTGTCTGTTTCAATTTTGGTGGAATTCCCTCCCCATTTTGATTTAAAAAAATACACTAAAACATTTTCATAGTTTAAAAGTCAATCCATATTAAATAGATGTCTCTCTTCCACTCCTGTTCTACCTATCTCCTCCACGAGCCCAGAGATAATTGTTTCTATCCACTTCAGATTTATCTTTGCATTATTTATTTTTCTGAAAATAGGCAAACAGGTACACATTTATTTCCCCTCCCTTCACACTGAAGAAGCTTAATGTACCACTGAATGAACTTCAACTTTTCACCTTTTTTTTTTTTTTAACCAATTTGACTGAGGTGTAATAATCTTCATAGACAATGCCCTCTTGATGGGGTCTTGGATTGTTCCCATTCTAAATCTAGGTGGTGCTGGTGATCATTTTACCATGTTTCCAATCTTTCTGTATGTACTTTTCATAATTAGGGGAGATAAGAATACATACAAAGAATATAACTATTTGCAAATGCATAGGATCTCTTTGGAAGGAGACATAGACCTGGTCATGTCTGGGGAAGGAGCCTGGGGACTGAGGGGCCAGACTACGAGAGGAGTCTTCATTGTGTGTTCTTGAGTACAGTTTGGTTTCTAATGCTTTACTTTTCAAAATGAAAAAATGAGTTAAAGACTACCTTTCCTCTGCATTATGCTCCAGGCCAAGTCTCTGTCCCTCTGTCCTTTCTCTCCTGGACATCACATTACCCACTGTCCTAATCCCTCAGGTCCTCTGCCCACCCCTACCCCTGCCCCCCATCAAATACCATCCATGTGACCACCAGAAGGTGCTTCCAAAACCCAAACTCCTTCCAGAAACATGGCTCCCACCCAGTCCTTCCTCTTCTTAAAACTTCCCGGTGGTTCCCTCCCCACCAACAGTTTCAAACCACACTCTTTAGCCTGGTGGCTCCATGCCCCTTTTCCCCCACCCCGACCCCCAGCACTGGCTAGAGGAAGCCCTTTTTGCATCCCCCAGCTGTCCTCTGAACCCAAGCCCATGCTGCTCCCCGTTCCTCCCCATTCCAGAATGCTCTCCTTGCCTCTCTTGTCCCGCCCAAGTGCAGCTCGCCCTCACCTCCTCCAGGAACCCCTTCCTTCTGTCTCTTCTGGGCTCCCACAGCCCTCAGTGCTCCATCTCTGAACCAGAAGCTCTGAGAGAAACTGTCTGTTATCTAGTGTCAGCCTCCAGGACCACAGGATCCTCCATGTGGTCTGGTATGAGTGGGGCCCCTAGGACACTGGGTGTGTGTATGTGTATGTGGACTATTTCATTTAGTCATTCAACAAACAGCTGCTGAGCTCAGCTTTGTGCCAGACCCTGTGCTGAGCCTTGGGAGACACAGGGGAAACTGAGTCATGGAGAATGAGCAACCAAGCCAGGCACCCAGTGCCCCAGCCAGGGTGGTCAGGAAGGGGATCCTGAGGAAGGGATGGCATAGCTGAGACTGGAAGAACATGAAGTCCTGGGGAGGGATGTTCCCGGCAGAGGGAGCCGTGAGCACTAAGGCTAGAATGCTTGAGAACCAGGATGCCTGGGTGGCTCAGTCGAAGTGTCAACTCTTGATTTTGGCTCAGGTCATGATCTTGGGGTTGTAGGATCAAGCCCCGTGTCAGGTTCCCTGCTCAGCATGGAGTCTGCTTAAGGTTCTCCCCCTCCCCCTCTCCTAACCACCCTCAAAGAAAGAAAAATTAATAAAATCTTAAAAAAAAAAAAAAAAAAAAAGGAAGGCTTGAGGACCAGAAAGGAAGACAGATGCCCAGATATAGACTGTGGGGAGAAAGGTAGGAGCAGAGGTCAGAGGTGAAGCTGCAGTGAGGAGTGAGGGCCAGGGGACTTTGGTGAGGGCTCATGTTTCACCACAATCACTCAGGGTGAGTGAGGGAGCCCACCCAGCCTGGGAGTGTGGCTGTGGCCGCAGGTGTGGGACAGGGGTGGGTACCTGGTAAATGGTGACTGTGGCGTTGAGGTTGGGCTCCATGTGCCGCAGGCCCAGCTTGGCCAGGTCCACAGGGTCCTGGGGCAGGTCCCGGGGCACAGGGAAAGGGTTGATATTCTTGAAGCGGGAGAACCAGAGCTTCATGCGTATGAACTTGAGCATAGGGTAACTCTTACGTCCAAATATCTGAAGCAGTAGAAACTCGGTCTCCTTGTTGGGCATCACACCTGCATTAGGCAGAAGGGAGAAGAGGAGACAGAGACATGGGATATGGAGAGGGGCAGAGGAACCAGGACCAAGAAGGAATTGGGAGTAGGGCCAGATGGAAAGAACCAGAGACAGGAAGAATTGAAGGCAGGGGATGGATGACAAGGGGGAACAGAATTAGAATTGAAAGGAAAAGTCAGAAGGAGACAGGAAAGACATGAGAAACAGGAGAGATGAGGGAGGGGGAGGAGGGTCAGCCCAGCCAAACAGACAGATGGAGAGAGAAAAGACAAGTCAAAGCCATGGAGTGGTGAAGGGGCCCAAGGCCTGGGAGAAGGAAGTAACACACTCCCCACCCCTGAGCCTGCTGGCCTCACCATGGCTCTCCATTTGTTCTAGGACAGCAATTCCACACTCCTGCTGCCGAGGATAGTGGATGAACATGGTCTGGAAGATGCTTCGAGGCCGGAAGACCTCCTTGGGGAAGACGTCAAGCAGCAGGTTGTAGACGGCCAGGTCTCGCTCGACGCCGTACTCCCGCATCTTGCGCAGGGCCAGGTAGATGAAGTCCACGTGGCCCCGCTTGTACACGTTATGCTGCCCAAAGTTCTGCACAGCCCGCACAAAGTTCGCCTTGTCCCGCGTGCCTCCCAGTGCCTGTGTAAACAGCTCCTCGTGGGGGGCCAGGGCCTTCGGGGGTCCCTTCGGGGGCTCAGGCGAGGGAGGGACCAGCCATGAGTCAGAGTTACAGGCGATTGCGCTGCGGTGGAGGCCCCGTGGGGCCCAGAGAGGTGCCTGGGGACAGAAAATCGCTGCTGGGATCTGGCACCTCCCAGGGCCCCGGGGAGGACTCCCAGGCTGGCTCTCTCCTGGAGGACATGCCAATGGGCATCCCTAAGTGCCTCTGGGGAAGTGTGGTACTGTGGTTCCAAGCCTAAGATTAGTCACCGTTACAAAGTGTGAGAAAACAACAGTGAAACCACTTGGTTTCAAGTGGAGGCCACTTGGCCACAATCACCAGGACAAACACACACCCTCTGAGGCAGTGACCCTGTGTCTGGTTTGTAAATCTGACAGGTCTAAACAAACCTGTGCCAAATGACTTCTGTATGTCCACTGTAGCAGTGGAAACGGTCCCAATGTGCATCAGCAAGGAAATGGTTCAGCAAATGGCCATGAACCTGGACAAGGAGCCCCTGCATCTATGAGAGCCCCTGAGGAGGGTCTTGTGTGTGACCCAGTACCAAGTCCAAGGTATATCATGAAACAAACAAAAAAAAAGCGACGTGTGACACGATGTGTAGAATAAGTTCCCAGAGGTGTAAGAAAACCTCACCACCTTATATATACAATAGGTCTTCATTATTTGTGGATTCATTAGTTGCAAATTTACCAACTTGCTAACAAATGATTTGTAATCTAAGAGTCAATACTCTTAACACTTTCCTGGTCACTCGAAGACACATGCAGGGCACTGAACAATTTGAGTCGCCCAAGCCCTGTTCATTCCTAACTGAGATCGAAAAAGGCAACGCTTGGCCTTCTTGTTTTGGCTCACATGCTGTCAACAAGTGTCCTCTTAGAGATTTTATTTAGTCTATGTTTTTCACATCTTTTTGTTGGTGGATTTCGCTAAAATGGCCCCCAAGCATACTGCTGAAGGACTGATTAGTGTTCTTCCCTGCAAGAAGGCTCTGCTACTCTTTATAGAGAAAATAACACGGGGTAGATGAGCTTCATTCAGGCATGAGTTATAGTGCTGGTGGCTGGGAGTTCAATGTTCATGAATCAACGATACATATCAAATAAGATGTATTTAAACAGAAACATACACCCCCCCCCCCACACACACACAGGTTTGTATTGACTGGCTGATGATTATGTGAGCAGAGGCTCACAGGAGCCTACCCCTTATTTCCCTGGAAGCAGTAGTTGGGTATCCACTAATTCAGGGTATGCGGCCACTTTATAAAACTAACTACTGTGGATAATGAGAGTTGACTGTGGGTATATACATTTTTTTGCTCCTGTAAACTATCTCTGGGAGGAAATGCATCTACAGGAAATGCTCCTATAAACATCTCTTGCCTTGAGAGAGGGGAGTTAAGTGGTGACCAAGCAAAAGAGGGACAGAATCTTGTCATGGTGTAGCCCTAGAATTATTTGAACTGCCCACTGTAACTAACCAGGTTATCTATTCAAAAGATATATCTCAATAACTGAGTTTAAAAAAGAAAATGCAAAAAAAAAAAAAGAAGAGAAAAAAAGAAAAAAGAAAATGCAGGGCAGCCCGGGTGGCTCAGCGGTTTAGCGCCACGTTCAGCCCAGGGTGTGATCCTGGAGACCCAGGATCGAGTCCCATGTCAGGCTCCCTGCATGGAGCCTGCTTTTCCCTCTGCCTGTGTCTCTGCCACTCTCTCTCTCTCTGTGTCTCTCATGAATAAATAAATAAAATCTTAAAAAAAAAAAATGCAGACTTTGGAGTCCGCGGGAATCTTGGCTTGACTGTCCTCTGCTAGGTGGCGCCCACATCTCATTTCACTGCTCAGGCCTCAGTTTCCCCATCTGTTATGATGGTGTTTCCCTTGGGTCAAGCAGACCTTGTTCCCCAGGGTGGGGAGTGGAGGCTGCTGGGGGGGCAAATATGGCCAGCTGCCTGCTTTTGTCAATAAAGTTGTATTTATTTTTTTATTTTTATTTTTTTAAAGGCATTCATGTTTTTTTTTTTTAATTTTTATTTATTTATGATAGTCACACACACAGAGAGAGAGAGAAGCAGAGACACAGGCAGAGGGAGAAGCAGGCTCCATGCACCGGGACCCCGACGTGGGATTCAATCCCGGGTCTCCAGGATTGCGCCCTGGGCCAAAGGCAGGCGCCAAACTGCTGCGCCACCCAGGGATCCCAATAAAGTTGTATTTAGAATACAGCCAGGCACATTCATTATGTCCCTGGGGTTGTTTTTGCTCTACACTGGCAGAGTTAAGTAGTTTTAACAGAGACTGTGTAGCTTGTAAAACCAAAAGTATTTACTATCTGACTCTTTATGAAAATGTTTGCTAACCCCTGTGTGGATAGTATCCTACCAAAAGTGTCCATTTAAAATGAAATTGTACACAACTAATTCTACAGGTGGTAGATGCACAGGTCAAAAATCAGACAGGAAAGGGAGACATCACAACCACAAACAAGATAATGTAAATAAACACCAGAGAGCAGGGCCTGGCACAGGCACATCTTGGAAATATGGAGGGTTCAGTTCCAGACCCCCACAATAAAGCAAATATCACAATAAAGGGGTCATATGAGTTTTTTGGCTTCCCAATGCATCAGAAAAGTTAGGTTTACACTATACTGTAGTCTATAAAAGTGTGCAATAACATTATCTCTACAAAAACGTATGTACCTTAACTAAAAAATAGTGCTAAAAATGCTAACCAGCATCTGAGCTCTCAGCAGGTCATAATCGCTGCTTGCAGATCGCCATAACACACATGATAATAATGAGGAGGTTTGAAATACTGCAAGAATTACCAAAATGTGACACAGAGATGTGAAATGAGCAAATGTCAGAAAATGGCCCCAAAAGACTTGCTCAATGGAGGGTTGCCACAAACCCTCAATTTGTAAAAGCCCAAAACCCAAAAAAATCCGCATTATCTATGAAGCACAATACAGCAAGGTATGCCTGATTATTATCATTACTGCCACCCTCACTGTTGCTGCTGTCTATGCCTGTTGATGGGCTTGGGCCATCTGGTCACTCTGGGAAGGGATGGAAATTCAGTGTTCTGCTCACATCTTTACAAATGGATATAGGAGTTACTTACAGTCACCACTCGAATCTATTTAGCTTATATCATTTCCAAATTCAACCCCCTTACCCACATGGGCAGCAGCACTTCTTAAAATGAGTAAGGCAGTTCATCTGACCCTCAGACCACATAGGCCAGCTGATGGGACCAGACAACTGTTCAGCCAGTGGTTACCTGAGAGAAGGGGGCTCCAGTGAGGGCAGCCCCACAGATGCCTCCCCAGCCCCAAGAGAGGCCCCGGGCCAGCAGGATGGCTTGGGCCCAGCTCATGCCGCTGCTCGTCAGACAGCCACCTGGCCAAGAGAGGAAAGACAGCATCAGCCTGGAAGCCGACCTGCTAACAGAAATGAGACCCCTCATGGGCAGAGACCATGTTCTAACTCACCAGCCCCATTGGTCTCATCCGCAAGATGGACTTAAACCGCTGTTACAATCAAGCATCCCTACTTTATGGGGCTAAACACTCCAGTATCTTGAGGAATTTGCCCCTGCCATGGTCCCCCTCCCTACTGGATCTTTTTTGTGTTTTTAAGATTTAATTATTTTAAATTTAGAGAGAGAGCATGCACATGAGTAGGGGGAGGGGCAGAGGGAAAGGGAGAGAAACTTAAGCAGGCTCCATGCCCAGTGCAGAGCTCGACTCTGGACTCGATCTCATGACTCTGAGATCCTGACCTCAGTAGAAAACAAAACAATAGTCACAGGCTTAACCAACTGAGCCACCCAAACGCTTAAAAAAAACAAAAAAACAAAAAAACAGCTTTATTCACATATCATGTAATTCATCTTTTTCAAGGATAAAATTCAATTTTTCTTTTTTTAAGATTTTGTTCACTTATTTGAGAGAAAGAGATAGTGACAGAGAAGTGAGAGAGAGCACAGAGGGAAGGAGAGGCTCTCTGCTGAGCAGGGAGCCCGATGTGGGGCTCGATCCCAGGATTCTGGGATCATGACCTGAGCTAAAGGCAGACACTCAACCAACTGAGCCACACAGGTGCCCCAATTCAATGTTTTTTTAGAATAAGAGTCATGCAACTATTACTGCAATCTGATTTTAGAACGTTCTTGTTACCCAAAAAAGAAAACCTATACCCATCAGCAGTACCTTTCATTTTCCCTCAGACAACCACTAACCTACCGTCTCTATAATTTGCCTACTTTAGGTAGTTCATATAAACGGAGTCTAGTAGGGGTTTCAGGTTTATCCATGTTGTAGCATGTATCAGACTTCGTTCATTTTAATTGCCAAAAAATTCCATTATACAAATATAACTATGTTTTGTTTATCCCTTCATCAATTGATGGACATTTGGGGTTGTTTCCACCTTTTGACTATTATGACTAATGCTGCTATGAACACTTGTGTGGAAGTTCTGTGTGAACAGGTGTTTACATACCTCTTAGGTATATACATAGAAGTCAAATTGCTGAGACATATGGTAATTCTATGTCTAACATTTTGAGGAACCGCTGAACTGTTTTTTTAAGTAGGCTCTACACCCAACATGGGGCTTGAACTCATGAACCCCAGATCAAGAGTCGCGTGCTGGGTGGCTGGGTGGTTCAGCGCCTGCCTTTGGCCCAGGGCATGATCCTGGAGTCCTGGGATGGAGTCCTGCGTTGGGCTCCCGGCATGGAGCCTGCTTCTCCCTCTGCCTGTGTCTCTGCCTCTCTCTCTATATCATGAATAAATACATAAAATCTTAAAAAAAAAAAGAGTGTAGCAACCGACATAGCCATGCGCCCCTGCCAAACTGTTCTCTAAGTGGCCACACCATTTTATATTCTCCCCAGCAATACATAAGGGTTCCGATTTCTCTATACCCTTGACAATTCTTTTGTCTTTTTTATTTTTTAAATTTATTTATTTATTTATTTATTCATGAGACACACACACACAGAGATGCAGAGGCATAGGCAGAGGGAGATGCATGTTTCCTGCAGTAAGCCTGATGCGGGACTCGATCCCAGGACCTCAGGATCACCACTGAGCCACCCAGGTGCCCCTGTTGTCTTATTGATTAGACACACTAGTGAGTGTGAAGTGATATCTCAAGGTTGGATTTGCACTTCCCTAAAAATTGATGCCAAGTATCTTTTCATGTCCTTATTGGCCATTGGGTTTCTTTCTTTCTTTCTTTTTTTTTTTTTTAAGATTTTATTTATTTATTCAAGAGACAGATAGAGAGGCAGAGACACAGGCAGAGGGAGAAGCAGACTCCATGCTGGAAGCCCGATGTGGGACTCGATCCCAAGTCTCCAGGATCACGCCCTGGGCTGAAGGCAGATGCTTTAACCGCTGAGCCACCCAGGCGTCCCCAGAACCTAACTTTTTAAAAAAGATTTTTATTTGTTTATTCATGAGAGACACAGAGAGAGAGGCAGAGACACAGGCAGAGGGAGAAGCAGACTCCATGCTGGAAGCCCGACATGGGACTTGATCCCAGGTCCCCAGGATCACGCCCTGGGCTGAAGGCGGCACTAAACCGCTGAGCCACCTGGGCTGCCCGGCCATCGGGTTTCTTTTTTGGAAAAATGTGTGTTTAGATCCTCTATCCATTTAACAAATTGGGCCACTTACCTTTTATTCACTGAGTTGTAAGAGTTCTTTATATATTCTGGATACTAACCCTTGTGATTTACAAATACTTTCTCCCATTCCTTGGGTCCTCTTTTCACTTTCTTGATGTTCCTGTTTCCAGCACAAGTCTTATTCTGATGATGTTCAATTTATGTTTTTCTTTATAGCTATGATCTTGATATTGTATCTAAAAAACCAGTGCTGAGGCCAGGGTCATATACTAACTGGTATGTTCGAGTGCCTGGGTGATGTAGCTGGTTAGGTGTCTGACTCTTGGTTTGGGCTCATGTCATGGTCTCAGGGTCATAAGACTGAGCCCCTGCATCAAGCTCCATGCTCAGTGTAGAGTCTGCTTGGGACTCCTCCTCCCTCTCCCTCTGCCCCTCCCCCCATGCTCTCCCTCTCTCTCAAATAATATAAATTTTTTAAAAAGATTTATTGGGGATCCCTGGGTGGCGCAGCGGTTTGGTGCCTGCCTTTGGCCCAGGGCGCGATCCTGGAGACCCGGGATCGAATTCCACATCGGGCTCCCGGTGCATGGAGCCTGCTTCTCCCTCTGCCTGTGTCTCTGCCTCTCTCTCTCTCTCTCTCTCTCTCTCTGTGACTATCATAAATAAATAAAAATTAAAAAAATATTAGAAAATTAAGTTAAATTAAAAAAATAAAAAAAGATTTATTGATATTTTCTTCTAAGAGTTTACTAGTCTTAGCTCTTACATTTAGTCCTATTATCCACCTTGAATTTTTATGTATGATGTGAAAAAGGTACTCATTTCAAGTGGATATCCAGTTGTCCTAGTACTATTAGTTTAAGAGACCGTTCTTTCCCCCATTTTTTTTGTCTTGGCATTCTTTTTTTAAAATTAAGTTTTAAAATTTTAATTTCAGTATAGTTAACACAGTTGTATTAGTTTCTAGTGAAACTAATACTAAACTATTAGTATAGTGATTCAACAATTCTATACATTACTCAGTGCTTATCATAAGTGTGTACTCTTTTGTCTTGGCATTCTTGCTGAAAATCAATTGACCATAAATGTAAGGGCTTAATTCTGGGCTCCCAATTCCATTGATCTGTATGTTGGATCTTATGCCAGCACCACACCATTTTGATTATTATAAGTTTTGTAAGTTTTATTATTTATTTATTTTTTTAAAAAGATTTTATTTATTTATTCATGAGAGACACAGAGAGAGAGAGAGAGGCAGAGACATAGGTGGAGGGAGAAGCAGGCTTCATGCAGGGAGCCTGATGTGGGACTCAATCCTGGGACCCCGGATCATGCCCTGGGCCAAAGGCATGCGCCAAACCGCTGAGCCACCCAGGCATCCCTAGTTTTGTTAAGTTTTATTTTTTTTTTTTTATTTTTTTTATTTTTTTTTTTTTGTTGTTAAGTTTTAAAATCAGGAACTATAAGTCTTCAAACTGTTCTTTTTTTTACAAAATTGTTTTGGCTATTCTGGGTCCCTTGCTATTGCATATAAGTTTTAGAATCAGTTGTCAATGTCTGAAGAAAGTCAGAGGGATTCTGATAGGGATTATATTGAGTCTATAGGTCAGTTTAGGAATATAATAATAATAATAATATAAGACTTGACTTAATAATATTAAGTCTTCTGATCCATGAACATGGGCCACCTCTCCATTTATTTAAATCATCTTTAACTTCTCTTAAGAATATTTTATAGCTTGCAGCATATGAATCTTTTACTTATTTTGTTAAATTTATTTATATTTCCTTTTTTTTTTAAGATTTATTTTTAAGTAATCTCTACACTCAACATGGGGCTTGAACTCACAACCCTTGAGATCAAGAACTGCATGCTCTACTAACTGAACCAGCCAGGAGCCCCTATTCATGTCTCGTTCTTTATGAAGCTATTACAAATGGGATTGTTTTCTTAATTTCATTTCTGCATTGTTCAGTGTCAGCGTATAGGAATACAAATTATTTTTATTTTTATTTTTATTTTATTTATTTATTTATTTTAAACAAACAAACCCTCCATACTAGATACAGGGTCTGGCTTTTTTTTTTTTTTTTTTTTATTTATGATAGTCACACAGAGAGAAAGAGAGAGAGGCAGAGACACAGGCAGAGGGAGAAGCAGGCTCCATGCACCGGGAGCCCGATGTGGGATTCGATCCCGGGTCTCCAGGATCGCGCCCTGGGCCAAAGGCAGGCGCCAAACCGCTGCGCCACCCAGGGATCCCACAAATTATTTTTATATATTGATCTTATATTCTGCAACTTTGTTGAACTCACTTATTAGTTTTAATAGCTTTTTACTGCATTCTTTAGGATTTTCTATATACCAGATCACATCACGTGCAAATATAGTTTTACCTCTTCCTTTCCAAACTGGATGTGTTTTCCTTTCCCCAGTGCCCTTGCTGGAACCTCTAGTACAATGTCAAATAGAAGTCACAGGAATAGAGGCTCCTGGTGGTTCGGTTGGTTAAACATCTGCCTTCAGCTCAAGTCATGATTTCAGGGTCCTGGGACTGAGCCCCAAGTTGGGCTACCTGGTCAGCAGGGAGCCTCCTTCTCCCTCTCCTCACCCCCTGCTCATGTTCTCTCTCTCTCTCTCAAATAAATAAATAAAATCTTAAAAAAAAAAAAAGAAGAAGAAGAAGAAGTGGCAAGAGTAAATATCCTTTTCTTATTCTTGATCTTAGGGGAAATGTATCCAGTCTTTCATCATTAAGTATGATGTGAGCTGTGAGTTTTTCATAAATGGCCTTTATAAGGTGAAAGAAATTCCCTTCTAGGGGTGCCTGAGTGGCTCAGTCAGTCTAGCATCTGAGTCTTGATTTCAGCTCAAGTCTTGATTTCAGGGTCATGGGATTGAGTCCTGCATTGGGCTCTGTGCTCAGCGTGGAGACTGCTTGTCCCTCTCCCTCTGCTCCTTCCCCAGCTTGCACCCACTCTCATGCTCTCTCTCTCTCTAGAATAAATAGATACAAATCTTAAAAAAAAAAAATCCCTTTTTATACCTAGATGTTGACGGTTTTCATCAGAAAGGGTAGCAGATTTTGTGAAGTACTTTTTGTTGCATCTATGGAAACAATCATGTAGTTTTTGTCTTTTATTCTATTAATATGACATATTACATTAACTGATTTCCAGATTTTAAACTAATCTTGCAATTTCTGGACAAATTCCACTTGGTTATGGTGTATAATCCTTTTTGTATGTTGCGAAAACTTGGTCTGCTAGTTATTTTGTTAAGGAGTTTTACATCTATATTCATAAGAGATAATGGTGTGTAGTTTTCTTTGAGTGTCTGATTTGGTATCGGGGAATGCTGACTTCACAAAATGAGCTGGGAAGTGTCTGGATTATTATTACCATTTGAACTTTCTCTAGCATCTCCCATCTTGTCCCAGAGACTCCCTCCAGGTTTTGCTCCACATCTCTGCACTTTTCACAGCAAAGCTTCTCCCAAGAGGTATATACATATACAAACTATGCTTCTTCACCCTCTCAAGCTTGGCTGCTGCCCCAACCATTTCACTGACATCATTTATAAAGTTCCCTTTTGTGTTTTATACTTACCAAAGCCAATGATTATTTCTTAGGCCTCATTTTGCTCAATTTCTCAGAAACATGCACCATGGGTGAGACCCTCCTCCCACTTTCTTGGCATTCTAGATTTTCCTAGAATCCAGGCTTTTTCTCAGTCAATAAGCAAGACCCACTTCCTTCTTTAAAGTTTGCAATGGAGGATCCCTGGGTGGCTCAGTGGTTTAGCGCGGGCCTTCGGCCCAGGGCGTGATCCTGGAGTCCCAGGATCGAGTCCCACATCGGGCTCCCTGCATGGAGCCTGCTTCTCCCTCTGCCTATGTCTCTGCTTCTCTCTATATATATCTCATGAATAAATAAATAAATAAATCTTAAAAAAAAAAATAAAGTTTGCAATGTCTGGGACACCTGGGTGACTCAGCAGTTGAACTTCTGCCTTCAGCTCATGATCCCACGGTCCTGGGATTGAGTCCCATATCATCTGCTTCTCCCTCTGCCTGTCTCTGCCTCTCTCTCTGGGTCTCTCATAAATAAATAAATAAAATCTTAAAAAAAAAAAGTTTGCAATGTCTGCAAATTTGAACATGCAGATAAATCACCCAGGATCTTGTTAAAATGAAGATTTTGGTTCAGCAAGTCTGGGGTAGAGCTAAAGACCTTACACATCCAACAGGCTTCCAAATGATGCTGCTGCTGCTGGTCTGGGAATCACACTTTGAGCAGTAAAATTGCAAATAGTCCCACATTCTGGATTTGTCTGAGGTGTCTTTCAATTTGTTCCTCTCTTCTCTATATCATTTTAGGCAGCACTAATGGTTCTCAAACTTTGTTCATATTAGAATCATCTAGGGAGCTTTTAAAAATCCCTATGCTCAGGCCATATACCCTGTATATAATAAATCAAAGTATCTAAAATGTAGGGCCCAGGCATCAGCATTTTAAAGCATTCCAGGGGCACCTGGGTGGCTCAGTCAGTTAAGCATTTACCTGGCCATCTCAAACTTCATTTGCTTCAGAATGATATCTCTGCTTAAAATTGTTCTTCCGGGATCCCTGGGTGGCGCAGTGGTTTGGCGCCTGCCTTTGGCCCAGGGCGCGATCCTGGAGACCCGGGATCGAATCCCACATCGGGCTCCCGGTGCATGGAGCCTGCTTCTCCCTCTGCCTGTGTCTCTGCCTCTCTCTCTCTCTGTGTGTGTGTGGCTATCGTAAATAAATAAAAATTAAAAAAAAATAAATAAATAAAATTGTTCTTCCCCTCCTACCCAATGACACCACCATTCCTAGTCATTCAGGCCACAGACCTAGGAGTCATTTCTGAGTCCACTATGTCCCTCATTCAATTCACCAAGTAGTCCTGATGAGTACTTCAAATCCATCCATTTCTCTCCATCTGCAAGCCACCACCTCAATCCATGATCTTTCCTTAATACCTACCCAGCCTTCCCACCAGTCAATTCTCCCTGCCATGGCCAGAGGGAGCTTTTTAGAATGTAAACTAAATTCAGTGTTCTCTGACTAGAAATTGCTAGTGTTACACTTAAAATATTCAGTCCGGGTCTACCTCTCAGTCAGGGTCTCCAAACTCAACTCTTCTTCTTTTTTTTTTTTTAAAGATTTTATTTATTTATTTGAGAGAGAGTACATGAGCAGGGAGAGGAGCTAAGGGAGAAGCCAACCCCCAACGGAGCAGGGAGCCCAATCAGGAGCTCCAGCCCAGGTCTTCAGGATCATGACCTGAGCGGAAGGCAGATACTTAACCGACTGAGCCACCCAGGTGCCCCTTCTCCAAACTCAACTCATTACTGGCAGCTCTAGCTACACTGTTTCTCAAACAAGCTAAATTTATTCTAGTTTCAGAGCCTTTGCATTTGCTTTTCCCTCTGTTTGGAAATTTCTCCCCCCAGATCAGTCCACACCTGTCTCTGGTCACTCAGGTCTATATTCAAAGGAGAGGCTTCCCCTGACCACAACTCCACTCCCAATTTAAAGCCCCTATCGCCCTGATGAATGAATTACTAGCAATTATTAACATCTGAAATCACCTGTTCCCTCCACTCCTGACTTTTTTAACGCCTGGCTCCCCCAGGAGATCGGAGACTGTCTTCTTCATTGCTGTGTTTCCAGCACCTGGACAGTGCCTGGTATATGGTAGGTGCCTAACAGGTATCAGTTGAAGGGGGGAGAAGAGCTAAATTTCTACAAAACGTCTATGATCTAGAAGTCTGAACCCCATGGCAGGGAGTACTTACAGCAGCTCTGGGCTGGCTGTCAGGATTCTGGGTTCCTTAGGAGAAACGGACTGACGTGGGTTCGAATTCCAGCCTAGCTGCCAACTAGCGGCGTGACTTCGGGAGAGGACCTTAACCTCTCTGGGCCTCAGCTGTCTCATCTGCAAATAGGAGATTAGGGATGTGGGGACGTGAGTACATTGAAAGCGTCCTTTCCCAGCACGTCCCAGCCCCGCACCTCAAAAGGTCATGGTGCCCTGACCCTGCAGCTGCGTCGCCCTGGGCCGCTCTCCCGCCCTGCCGGCCCAGAACCGGTACCCCCTGGACCCAGCAGCTCGAGCTCACTTTCCCCACGCGCGACCTACATACTCACGCGGCAAGCCGCGGACTCCGGCCCGGCTCTGTCTTAACTCTGGGCGCCGCCATCTTACCCAGATTGCTTCCAGGTCACGGGCCACCAGGGAGCAGCAAATCAAGAACGCGGGTTTAGAGAGATCCCGCCCCAAATGGAGGAGCACCAATAGGAAAGCAGAAAGACCTTGGTCCCGCCTCATACCGGGCCAGGTCCCACCCCCATTACCGCCAGAGAGCTGGGCGGTGGGGAGAGTGAGTGGACCGTTCCCGCTGGGAGGCTGGACTTGGGGGCCCTGTGAATCCACCTGGAGGCTCCGGTTTTCCCACCTGAAATGTGGGAATGAGATATTAAAGGTAGAAGTGATGAGATTCCTTCATTTGTTCAACTAACCTTTACTGAGCGCTAACCGTGTGCTAGGCGCAGGGTTTTCTTACTTTTTTTTTTTTTTTTTTTTTTAAGATTTAATTTATTAATGAGAGGCACAGGGAGAGGGAGAAGCAGGCTCCACGCCGGGAGCCCGATGCGGGACTCCCGGGATCACGCCCTGGGCCGAAGGCAAACGCTCAAGCGCTGAGCCACCAGGCGTCCCTGCTAGGCGCAGTTTTAAGCGCTGTGAGGATACAGCTCTGACAGCAGAGAAGGAGACAAGTTCTGCTCATTGGCTCCGTGATTCTGGGCTAGTGCCTAACTCATCTGTGCCCAGGGTTTTCTCACCCTGGGCCAATTATAATAACTTCAGGGGATTTTTTTGAAGTTTGAGCTAATCTATGCCGAACAGCCATGTAACTGCCATTGTTACGGGGAATTCACCCTAACACCTCCCTTCACCTACCTCACTGGGAGGGCAAAGAGCCTGGTTTGACACCTTGGGCCAACCTCACTGAGGCCCTAGGGTCCAGTGGGGTTCTGAGTGTTTTTGTGATTTTGCCCTGTGGCCCCAGGTGTGCACGTATGTGTGTACTGTACTGCTGGGATGTGGAGATTTTCGTGAATTTTTATAGCATTTCAGAACTGAGCAAAGGTGTGTAGGTATGTGTGTGGCAGTGTGACTGTGGGTCAGGAATGGGCCCCATGTATGTCAGTGGGAAGCAAGCCTGTCTGGGCATGGGTGTATGTGGGTCCTTGTGTGTCCACGTGTCAGTGGCTGCATGTGCACCTGTAATTGTACAGTCTTCTGGGTGTCTGTGATTCTGTGCATGTGGGAGGGTGTGGACTTTGTCCCACAACTCTGAGGGGCTAAGCAGTAGGTGTGTCAACATTTCTGTGACCATTCCCATGCCATAATGTGTATGCGATTGCACTTGAACACTGGAAAGTCATTGACTGTGATGCCCTGTGTGTTCCCAACTTGTGGATGAACCATCAGTGGTGTCCACTGTCAAGACACACATGCAAGTGTGACACCTCACCCCTGTCTGTGTGCGACTGTATTAGTTTCTGACTCTGTATATGCATGACTGTGCTCATGACACCCTGTGTATTTCTGTGTGTGACTCTGTGTCCCAGCAATGGCATTACAGGTCTGCCTATGCCAAGCCTGGGACGGTCTCTGATGTGTGATTGTTTGCAACTGTTGGTATGTGTCTCTAACACCCTGTGTGTCTCTAACTTGTATGGGTGTGCTTGTCCCCCACCACTGGCATGTCAGTGACCGTACAGGACACTGTCTTTGTGCCTCAGTATCAGTCGATTCTGTGACTACGGGGCCATGTCCATGACAATGGTATGTCTCTATGCCTCTCTGTATGACTGCGCACCCACCTTAGTGGGGACTGTCACTGTGTTTGTAGCATCCCATGTGTATCTCTGTGTGTGACTGTGTGTCCCCAACCCCCAGGGTCTTCACTTGGCTAGCTGTATCCTTAGGTGTGTGTGAGAGATGCAGTGTCTGGATCTCTGGATTTGTACTTCTCTTCCTCTGTGTGCAACAGACCTGTGATCCCAGATAATCCCCTTGCCTCGGGTCATGGCAACATTGCCGATAGTGCAGCTGGCATTCTCCCACTTGCTGTGGGACCTGGGCAGTTGGGCAGAGGCAGTACCAGGGGCGTGCACTTGGCCACAGCACAATGGCCACCCCAGGCCATCCCTATGGCACCCCCCTGCCCCATGGTTCAGCCTTCTGACTTCATCTTGCACCGAATGAGCCCCTGGGCACTCAGCCAGCGTGTATTCAGCAACCTCTGGCTGGCCTAGGAGTGCTTTGGACTCAAGCAAATGCCTCCAGTGGGACCTCAGGTAGTCCGGGGGCAGGGCCGAAAGGGCGACGGCAAGAGAGGGGTGAGGCCTAACTTGCCCTTGCTGGTGTGTATTCATCCTCCTCTCCCTGGGCATCAGCACTCTCAGCAGGTACAACCCGCTTTCCTCGGAGACAATCAGCATTTACATCAGCCTTGCTCTGTAAGAGTCAATGGGGCCCGGGTTGGGGAGGGGGACATTCTCCACTCCTGCCCCTGCTCTGCACCCCTGGTGGTGTGGGGAGCTGGCAGCATGGGGAAGTGGGATGGACACTGCTGAGGATGGCCAGGTGATGAAGGGACCTCTTCAGGAAGGTTCTCAGATTGAAGCTGGCCCAGCTAAGGAGACTCATTGGCCAGCCTGTTGTCTCTCTCTATCCAGGCAAGGCAGAGGTTGGCCCAGGGCCTTGACCCCTCCATGCCAGACCGCAGCTGTCCTGTCCAGAGCTCCCACTGTGTCTCCCATTAATAAATAAAATATTTTTTAAAATAAAGAATAAATAATAAATAAAATAAAAAATATTTTATGGCTTGAGCTATGTGATGATTACACAGGTTTATATGTATGTAAAATTTCACCGAGCTCTCCATGCAGATTTGTACATTTTATTTTATGTAATGCCTCAATTTAAAAGTTTTAAAACATGATCATTGATTCATTGAGTTATAATTTATACATCTTTCTGTATGAATAATGCATTTTATAAGTATAAACAAACGTCAGTGAGGATTTGAACAAAGTGGAATCCTTGTACACGGCTGGTAGGAATGTAAACTGGTTCAGCCACTAAGAAAAATAGTATCGCGTTTCCTCAAAAATTAAAAATAGAGTTACCATATGATTCAGCGATTCCATTTCTGGGTATATACCCAAAAGAATTGAGAGCAGGGACTTGAACAAATAGTTGTACATACTCCCATATTCATAGCATAATTCACAATAGCCAAGGCAACTCAAGTGTCCATGGATGGATGAGTGGATAAACAAAATATATATACATACAATGGAATATTATTCAGCCTTAAAGATTAAGGAAATTCTGACCCATGGTACAACATGGATGAACCTTGGGGACATAGTGCTAAGTGAAGTAAACCAGCCACAAAAAGACAAACGCTATATTATTCCATTTATATAGGGTCCCTAGAAAAGGCGAATTATAGAGACAGAAAGTAGAATGGTGGTTGCCAGGAGCTGGAGGAAGGAGAGCACCGGGAGTTAGCATGTAATGGCAACCGTTTCAGTTTCGGAAGATTGAAAAAAGTTCTGGTGATGGATGGTGGTGATGGTTGCACAATGTGAATGTACTTAACACAGAAATATACACTTAAATGGTAAATTTTGTGTTATGTACATTTTACCGTAAGTTTTAAAAATTAGAGACAAAGGATAGGATGAAATCAGATTGAAGTACTAGAGGCTCCTGGTCTTGAGGGGCGGGGTAGGGAGTCCCAGTTGAAGACTATTAACCTAAAAAAAAACAAACCAAAAACAACAACAACAAAAAAACTATTAACCTAAGTGGATTAGCTCATAAAGCGGAGGCTTGGCCGTTAACAGAGGCTCCAGGCGAGGACAGCTGTCCACCCCCGAGAAGCCATATCTGCAGTCCCTTGGCCTCCGTGCGGCCGGCTGCTTCCTGGGGACGGGAGTCTCCTCTCCGCCACCGGCAGGATGCCTCAAAGACTCTGCGCAGCCGCAGCACTTCAGCCTCATCCAGATTCCTGTGATTGGCCAGGCTGCGAAGAGCTGCAGCCAGTCAGCCGCCGGTCCAGGCGCTCGTGCATCCCACCCCAGCACGTTGAAAGCCACGTGGGAAGCTGCTGGGAGGGCTCTGGCCCTCAGCGCGGCTGCCCAGCTCTGCGCAGGCGCACTTCGCTCCGCTCCGCTGGGACCTGGGCGAGGGCGCGCGTGGGTAGTGGCTGCGCTGTCACGGACCTGGCCACCGCCTTCAGAGCTCCCAGTGCCCCTTCTCCTCTTGAGGCAGTTATGGCTCTCATTTTCTTTTCTTTTTTTTTTTTTTTTAATTTTTATTTATTTATGATAGTCACAGAGAGAGAGAGAGAGGCAGAGACACAGGCAGAGGGAGAAGCAGGCTCCGTGCACCGGGAGCCCGACGTGGGATTCGATCCCGGGTTTCCAGGATCGCGCCCTGGGCCAAAGGCAGGCGCCAAACCGCTGCGCCACCCAGGGATCCCTCATTTTCTTTTTTTATCCTTACAGAAGTAGTGGATTCAAACACAGGCGCTTACCTTTTTTTTTTTTTATTTATTTTTATTTTATTAATACAGAGCACCACAGTATGTGTGGGGTCCGATGTAGACCCTTTAACGCAGAGTCCTCAAAACAACCCGAGGAAAAATAGCAGCTTCACAGTGCTGGATCCTGGCAGACAGCTCCTTAACCAACCAACGGACGGAGGTTAAAGTCACCATGAGTCACTGTGACATCATAAGTTCCTGGTATGAGAAGGGAACATCACCTCTCTGGTATCCTTCCCAGTAATGTGAAAACCTCAATCTGATCAACATAAATCAAACTGAGAGATAGTCTGCACAGTTACTGACCAGCTCTTTTCAAGAATGTCAGGTCATGAACGACCAAGGGGACTGTCACTTGACTGAAAGAGTCTAGGGAGACATGACAACTAAATGCAATGAGAGATCTTGGATTGGGTCCTGGAATAGAAAAAGGACGAGTAGAAAACCTGGAGAAACCCAAATCAAGTCTGTAGTTTATTAATAGTATTGTACCAAGGTTAATTTCTTAGTTTTAACAAATGTACTATGCTTATGTAAGTTGTTAACAGTAGGGGCAGCAAGGTGTAGGCTGTATGGGGAACTCTCTGTGCTATTTTTGCAACTTTTCTGTAAGTCTAAAATTAACTCAAAATAAAAAGTTAAAAAATAAACCGAGGAAGCAGGCACTATCAATATGCCCATTTTCCAGAGAAGGAAACTGAATCACAGAGAGGTTAAGATACCTATCCAAGGTCACACAGCCAGAAAGCACCAAAGGATGCCCCAAATCCATGGAATATGGATCCAGAGCCCCCCTTCCCCTACTCTTAACTGTAGCACCACAGTGTTTTTTTGTCATTGAGACAAAATGCTGCTCACCTGCCTGCATCTGTGTCTGTCTCACTCTGTTGATGGATCTACAGGGTACCTTGTTATTAAAAGGCCACGGCAATAAATGTTCTTTTCACACCTACTTGTACTTATTAGGTATATTCTAAAAAAGAGGTTTCTCTGGATCAGAATGTGTATTAGATAGCAGGGTTCTCCAGAGAAACGGAACCAACAGAATAGAGAGAAACAAAGACACAGTGTGTGTGCGTGTGTGTGTGTGTGTGTGTAATTATAAAGAAATGACTCACATGACTGTGGAGGCTGAGAACTCCAATATGTGCAGTTGGCAAGCTAGAGACTCAGGAGAGCAGACGATGTAGTTCTAGTCTGAGTCTGAAGCCTTGAGAACCCAGAGAGCCAATGGGTCAAAATTCCAGTGTGAGAGCTGGCAGGCTTGAGACCTAAGAAGAGCTGATGTTTCAATTCCAGGCTGAAGGCAGGAAAAGACCAATGTTCCAGCTCAAAGCAATCACATATGAGGAATTTCTACTTCTCTCTCTCTCTTTAAAAGATTTTATTTTTAAGTCAGCTCTACACCCATCATAGGACTCAAACTCACAACCCCAAGATCAAGAGTCACATGCTCTACCAACTGAGCCAGCCAGGCATGAGGAGTTTCTTCTTAGGATGGAAAGGGTCACCTTTTTGTTCTCTTCAGCATTCCAACTGATTGAGTGAGGCCCATCCATACTGGAAAGGGCAATCTGTTTTACTCTTTAGAAATGCAACTATTAATCTCATCCCAAAATAGCCTCACAGACACACCCAGAATAATGTTTGACTATCTGGGTATCCTATGGCCCAATCAATTTGATATATAAAATTAACCATCAGAAAAGGTAAAAACTAGTCATTTTGAAAGCTACAAACGGAGGTGCCTGGGTGGCTCAGTCAGTTAAGCATCTCTGTTTGGCTCAGGTTATGGTCCTGGGGGTCCTGGGATCGAGCCCCACATCAAGCTCCCTGCTCAGTGGGAAGCCTGCTTCTCCTTCTCTCTGTGCCCCCCTCTTCCCGCTTGTGCTCTCTTCCTTGCTCTATCTCAAATACATACAACTTAAAAAAAAGAGGAACCCCGCGTGGCTTAGCGATTGAGCGTCTGCCTTCGGCTCAGGGCATGATCCCGGCCCGGGATGAATCCCACATCGGGCTCCCTGCGAGGAGCCTGCTACTCCCTCTGCCTGTGTCTCTGTGTCTCATTCATGAATGAATGAATGAATGAATGAATGAATAAATAAATAAATAAATAAATAAATAAATAAATATCTTTAAAAAAAAAAGCTATCAACAAATTGCCCATACCCATCAACAATGCTTTTGAGCTTCCCCAGCACCACATGTTGTCAGGTGTTCTGAATGTTGCCAATCTGATAGTCACCAGTCTATTTTTTTTTTAAAGGCTCCCTTGTTCAATCAGATGTTTTTCCTACAAGATATTTTGCAAAGCTCCTGGCTGGACAAGGGAGTGGGCAGGTTTAGAATGACCTACATGTCTCCAGCCGCAGCCTGTGGCTCAACCCCCTATCCACCCTCCAACTGGTCTTCTGGGGAAGGTTGGAATGAAAACCCAAAGAAGACACTCAGTTCAACTGTCCTTAGTCCAGGAATTGCCTGGAAATTATGCCCTTCCTTTGTGTGTGCTTAAACACCAACATTTCAAACAAATGCAGCTTGGGTCCTGGCTCACCAACTTTAATTCCATTTATCCAGTGAGCTTTTTTTGAGCACCTGTTGTGTGCAGGTGGTATACTGGACACTGGCGACAGAGCAGTGAACAAAACAAGCAAAGATCTGCCTCTGTGGAGCTTTTATTCTCAGAGGATGAGATAGATTTAAGCAAATAGGAGATGATAAGAAAAAGAAAGCAGGGGAAGGAGATAGTGGAGGGGGCTTTTTATTGATTTAATTTTTTTTGTTAAAGTACACTTAATATACCATGTTTTACTAGTTTCAGCTGTAAATTTTTTTTTTAGATTTTATTTATTTATTCATGAGAGACACAGGGAGAGAGAGAGAGAAAGAGGCAGAGACACAGGCAGAGGGAGAAGCACTCTCCACGCAGGGAGCCTGACGTGGGACTCGTGGGACTCCATTCCCTGTCCCCCGGATTATGCCTTGGGCTGAAGGCGGCGCTAAACCGCTGAGCCACCCGGGCTGCCTGTAAATGTTTGTTTGTTTGTTTATTTATTTACTTATTTTAATGACTTAAAAAAGATTTTATTTTATTTTTTTAAAAAGGATTTTATGTATTAGAGAGAGAGGGAGAGAGAGAGAAAGCACGAGGGGGGAGCGGCAGAAGGAGAGGGAGAAACAAGGATTTCTAGAACCCTGGAATTATGCCCTGAGGTGAAGGCAGATGCTTAACTGAGCCACTCAGGCGCACCCCCTCTAAAAATTGACTTTTTAAAAGATTTTATTTATTTATTTGAGAGAGAGAGGGCAGCCCAGGTGGCTCAGCGGTTTAGCTTGCCTTCAGCCCAGGGCTTGATCCTGGAGACTCGGGATCGAGTCCCACATCAGGCTCCCTGCAGGGAGCCTGCTTCTCCCTCTGCCTGTGTCTCTCGTGAACAAATAAATAAATAAAATATTTTTAAAAAGAGAGAGAGAGAGAGTCTGTGAGGGGGTAGAGGGTGTGGGGGAGGGGAACAGACTCCCCTCTGAGCAGGGAGACTGACTCCTGCTCCATCCCAAGACCCTGGGACCATGACCTGAGCCAAAGGCAGATACTTAATTGACTGAGCCACCCAGATACACCCCGTGCCCCACAGAAATGACTTTTTAAAGTGAAATTATTTTTAAGATTTTATTTATTTATTCATGAGAGACACAAAGAGAGAGGCCGAGGGAGAAGCATGCTCCAAGCTGGGAGCCCGACATGGGACTGGATCCAGGGTCTCCAGGATCAGACCCTGGGCTGAAGGCGGTGCTAAACCGCTGAGCCACCCGGGCTGCCCTGAAGTGAAAGTTTTTATGGAGGCGGACATGGTTACTAGCAGGTGCAAATACTTAAGTGAACAATTCCTTCATGCCTGTCCTCTCCCAATCAGTCTAGGGGTGGGAGATGCTATTATTTTAGAGCAGGAGGTCAGGGAGGGCCTCTCCAAAGCAGTGACATTTGAGCAGAGGAAGTGAGGGAGAGGCCATGGAGGCATTCTTTGGAAATGTATCCACTGGAGGGGACTGCTAGTACAAAGGTCCTGAGGTGGGAGTGTGTTTGGGTGCTCAAAAATACGTGTCGAACGGGATCCCTGGGTGGCGCAGCGGTTTAGCGCCTGCCTTTGGCCCAGGGCGCGATCCTGGAGACCCGGGATCGAATCCCACGTCGGGCTCCTGGCGCATGGAGCACTCTGCTTCTCTCTCTCTCTCTCTGTGTGACTATCATAAATTAAAAAAAAAAAATTAAGAAAAAAAAATACGTGTCGAAGGATCTGGGAGCAGCAGGAGTGGTGTTGAGTGGTGTTGAGTGGTTTGGTCTCTCTGAACTTTGAGTTTCCTTGTCTGTTAAATGGGCCTGCAAGTTTCCACCCCAAGAGGGTGGCAGTGAGGATTAAATGGTTGTGCTTGGCACAGTGCCTGGCATGGAGTGAGCCCTCCAGAAACAGAAGCCATTATGAACAACAGCTTCTGTCTGTTTTCAGGAGAGGAAAGCTGGGTGAGAGGGGGCTGGCCGAGTGGCGCTGCCCAGACAGGCAGGGGGAAGGGGGCTGCCACTGTCTCCTGGAGACACCAAATACAGAGGTGTATGTGTGTGTGTTAGATGGCTCTGAAAGACGCTAAGGTTTTAGGGGGTCTCCAAATACTAAGGTGAGGCAGAGGTTTTCTTTCATGACCATCCTGGACCGTTCGGGGCAACTCCATTTCTTACAAGATTCCACCTTTCATATATTTATTTATTTTTAAAGGTTTTATTTATTCATCTGAGACAGAGATACAGAGAGAGAAAGAGCATGAGCAGGGGGAGAGGCAGAGGGAGAAGCAGACTCCCCGCTGAGCTGGGAGCCCACTACTGAGCTCAATTCCAGGACCTCTGAGATCATGACCTGAAATGAAGGCAGACGCTTAACCACCTGAGCCCCCCAAGAGCCCCCCACCTTTCATTTAGATGGGAAAGGGAGGCACAGAAGGGCTGGGGCGAGGAAATACTAGACAGGAGCTAAGTAGGAGACTGCGCAGGGGGCAGCCAGTAATGGGGAAGTCCCCAGGGGCCGGGCCTGCGGATGGGATCAGCCCCGACTCTGCTTCTACCCCTATTAACCAGACAAAGACAGAAACGATAGACATCGAGTGAGAAAAGCAGTGACTTAAGAGGTGAAATAGAGACCCACAGATGGAGAGATCATGGAAAGAGACAGGGGACAGAGAGAGAGAGAGAAAGAGAGAGAGAGAGAGACAGGCAGATTCATAGACAAAGACAGAAAAAGAGTAGGCAAGGTTGAGACCGGCATATGGCAACTTAGGGACAGAGCAGGAGATAGAGACACAGACCTAGAACGGGAGGGACAGGACAGACCCAGAAAGGGCCACCCCCTAGGGAGACCCCGGGCTGCCCCGTCGGGGGACGCGCCAAGAGCTCCCCCACCCCGCCCCCGTCGTGCCTGGGCCGTGACTTCAGAGTCCGCGCGGATTCTATAAATGGCCAAGCGGCCGCGGGCCGGGGGCGGAGCCGAGTGAGTCAGGGCCTCGCGTCACCGCAGGCCGCCCCGGCCAGGCCCCGCCGCCAGCCCCGCACCTCCTCGGCCGCCAGGGGGCGCCAGCCACCTGCTCCGCCGAGGCGCGGGTTCTCACTTGCGCAGTAGCGGCTTGTGGCCCCGCCGGGGGCCGCTCAGCGTGGACGGGATCCCGGAGTCTGCGCGTTCGAGTCCTGGCTGCGTCACTGTCGTGCTGTGTAACGCCAGGCGGTGGGCTTCACCTCTCTGTGCCTCATATAGACCCCAACCCAGAAGGCTGTTGGGAGGAATGCGTTGACGACCCGATGCACTTAGAATATAGCAGGAGCTAATTGTTAGCTCATTCGATCTATTTTAGTCACCTTGTCCTTAGCATATTGGTTTAGCCCAGTGGTTCTCGAACAGGAAAGATCTGCTTCACACACACCCCGGAGGGGCATTCGGCAGTGTCTGGAGACATTTCTGCTTGGCAAGACTAAGGGGGTGCTCAAGGCATCTAATAGGTAGAGGCTGGAGATGCTGCTTAAAGTCCTAGGAGGCCCAGGAGAGACTCCTCCACCCAGGAAGAATGATCCAGCCTTGACGTGGACAGCGCTGAGGGTGAGGAACCCTGACAGCCTGGTAGCATTAGGGACAGGGGTCTGGCTTCAAATTTTCTGTCACTGACTCTGTGTGACACTCGGAAAGGGATTCCACACCCCGTGCCTCAGTTTCCCCATCTGTAAAGTGCACATGATAACAGCATCCATTTCTGAGGGTGTTGTGAAGCATGAGTTGTTACAGGTATAGTACTTGTAACAGGGCCTGACATAAGGGGCTGCTGTCATTAGCATATCACAGCTGCACCCCTAGCATGTGAACACCAAATTAATTGCATGTCCTTAACGTATCCTCAGTATATGGCAGTTTGCTGACATGTCATCCAAGTGTCCCTAACATCGCCTTGACATAAGTGTCATGGTGTGGTCATGTCATCCACCTCTGTGTGGTCCAGGGGTGAGATCTGGCCAGATGGGGCTGTTTGCAGGTGTCCCTTCTAAAGCTCCCCCTGGCTGGGACAGGAGAAATACAGGGGTGTCCATGGCCTGAAACCTGCTAACACAGTGACTCCATGGCAACCCCACAGGTAGTTGGAGAGGATAATATCCAGGATCTCTGTTCCCCCAGATCCTTCTGAGGGGCTGGAAAGGACAGAGGTGGGGTGCCAGATGCTCATTGGAAATATTGCTGTTATCCTGAGGCCTTCCCTGGGCCAGGCACTGCATGCTGGACATGCAGTATCCATTAGTCCATTTTACAGATGTGGCAACAGAGGCCCACTATAGCCTGTTGGTGTCTGGAGTTAAACCCAGGATGGTGCTCACTAAGCTACCATGGACTGCAGAAAGAGGAAGAGAGATGACCTCAATGAGAGGAGAGATGGGCTTAGTGATGGACACAGAGGAAACCAGGAGGCCCAGCCAGAGGGCCAATGAACAGTGGAGGGTCAGGAAGGTTGGGAAAAGCTTCATCTCTTTTGAACAAGCGCCCCCCCTCCTGCCCCCCAAATAATAACCCAGGCTGCCCCCCTAGGTGGAAACAATGACACAATCAGCTCCCAATACCAAGGCCCTGACATCACGGGGGGAGGGGCGGGGGGGAGGGTGGCCGAGGTGGGGGGTGCCCCGCCCCTTGGCAGGCCCCTTTGGCCAATGGGAAGGCCTTGGAAGAGGCCCGGGCCGCCTCCGGAGCTTCAAAAACGTGTGAGGAGGGAAGAGGTTGCAGACGGAGCCTAGCTGCTGCCTTGTCCTCGGCACTACTGCCACCCGTGCCCACCACCAGCCAGCATGTCCTCTGCTCACTTCAACCGGGGCCCCGCCTATGGGTTGTCCGCTGAGGTCAAGAACAAGGTAAGGCTCCCGTCTGTGGGCTGTCAGCTGAGGTCAAGAACAATATAGGGCCTCTGCCTGGCCCACACACCCTGGCAGGCCAGAGGCCCTGCTCTTGGGGTTCCCTGGACCCCCTCTTGCCTATCCCGTGTGACTTGGAATCAGAGAGGGAAAAAGGACAAATCTAGGGTCGGGACTGCCTTATTCCCCATCCTGAGCATCCCAGAGCCCTCAGCTACTGTTGGGGGACAGGTAAAATGGAGGGCACACAGGCAACCACGGGTAAACTGAGGTGATCTGTCCCCTGTAAAGACCCCCACTTGATCAGAGTCTCCTGTTAACCCGTCCCCTGTTCCTTTTGTGTTCCTGGGGGGCTGGGAAAGGACTCGATTTTCCTCACACACACCCCCATCTCAAAAAGAAACCGGGGAGTGCTTGAGAGTTGGGGTTCTGGGGAAGTGAGGCCCACATGGCGAAGGAGATCCTGAAGGGAGAGGGAGACAGCCGGGAGGTCAGAGACTGAGCATTAGGGACCTGGCAGGGGTCTCCTAATTTTGAGCTGGGAAAACATCCGGGTACCGCCCTTGTGCTATGGATGGCTAAACTGAGGTTCAGAGAGGAGAGGCGAGTAGCTAGGGTTCGACATAAGGGAGTTGCAGAGCTAGGATCCTGGCATCGCCCTCCGCTGCCACCCGGCCACCAAGGCACACACATCCCGGAGTCGGGTTCAGCTTCTCGGGGGCAGTGAACTTCAACTCACTGGAATGCTCCGTGAGCGCTGCCAGGACAGGAGTCCCAGCCCCATTTGACAGAGGGGAACATCGAGGGCCGGGGGTGGCTTTCCCCAGCGTACAGCGAGGAAGCGGGGGAGCTGGCATTGGATCCTGGGTCGGGGGATCCTCGCGGCTGGAGGAGGGGGCTGGGGGGGCGGGTGCTCGGGCCCGGGCGGGATCCCGGCGCCGCCCCCCTCCCCCCGGCGCCGGCCCCAGAGCCGCGCGAAGCCGCCGCGCCATATAAGGCGGCCTCGGGGAGCCCGGCCCGCGGGGCCGCGCTATATAAGGGCCGGTTTGCTTTATAAAGCCGGGCTGGTGGGGAGGGGGGCGGCAGGGCCGGGGCCAGGTGAGGGGCCGCCCCCTCCTACCTCCTCCTCCTCCCCCAGGGGAAGGGGCAGCTCCGTCCCCTCCACCCGCAGTCTCGGAACCTGTCTGGGCTGGGGCGGAGGGTTCTGGAGAAAGGGAGGTGGGGGGGGGGGCGGGGGGCAGGATGGAGAAGGGGGAAGAGAGCGAGAGACGCCGAGCTTCTGGGAGCCTGAGACTTGAGAGGGACGGATGGGGAGGCTGAGCCAGGAGCCAGATAAGACCGAGACAGGGGATGGAGAGGCCGAGAGAGAGGAGACAGAGGAGCCCCGAGCCCCACCCCCCAGCCAGACACAGGGAGATGGGGACAGGAAGGCAAGGCCGAGGAAGGACAGCTGGAGCTGGGGAGACAGAGACAGAGGGTGCGGGGATGGGGGGGCGGGGAGAGAGAGAGAGAAATACCACCGAGCATGCATGGGGCCAGGAGTAAGACAAAGACAAGTGTGTCCTGTCCTCTGTCCTGTCCCCTCCCCCTCCTCCCCGGAGCCTCCAGCCAGAGCCACAGCCCAGAGGATCAGGACCTGGAGAGACACTGAGGCAGACAGACCTGCAAGACAGAACAGTCCCCTGCAAGGCAGTACTCAGAGCCACGTCCTTAGGGCTCCTCCTCCCCTGCCTGAGGCGCCCAGGCTTCCAGCAGGGGGGTGGGGGGGCAGGACCAGGGGAAGCTAAGCCCCAAGTTTGGCCTGGAGGGGGAACCAAGAGGCCAGGCACCACCCCTCCCAGCTCTAAGTACCCCGCTCTCCACCCCCCTTGTCTGCATTCTCTGGTGCCAAACCTCAGAATGTCCGGAATGGCCCCCTGGGCAGGTGCCACCTCAGTCCTGGCCCATTGCCCACTTCAGCCCCCCCATGGACGCTGGAGCAGAATTGCCTTAGTTGGGAAGGGATGAGAAGACCAGGCCTAGGGAACCTCAGATTGGGTCCCTGGAGCCAACTCTGCTCCCCACTCCATCCTTACCACCTTCTCTGTGTCCCCCATCCCCAGCTGGCCCAGAAGTATGACCACCAGCGAGAGCAGGAGCTTCGAGAGTGGATCGAGGGGGTGACTGGGCGCCGCATTGGGAACAACTTCATGGATGGTCTCAAAGATGGCATCATTCTTTGCGAGTGAGTGGGGCAGACTTTGCCTTGGGGTGCCCCCAACCTGGGCATTCATCTTTACCCCCTCAACCCTTCAAATGACTATGAGCTCAGAGCTGGGTTAGGCACTTGATATCTGAGACCTTGAAATAGCATTGGCACAGCAACATTGTGCCCATTTAACAGGAAAGAAAACTGAGGCCCAGTTAAGTAAAACATATCGCCCAGAGGCCCATGCTGTTCTGACAGAAATGACCAGAATCTAGGCTTGATCACCATGCAGACAGGGCAGGCCCATTTATGGCCTCCAGAGTTCCAAGAAAGAGAGGTCACAGCTAAAAGGCAACAAGGCAACATTGGCTGTTCATTGCTGGCTTGGTGACATGAGAGTTATGCCACAGTAACTTAAGTAGGCCTGGTTTTCTACTCTTCTCAGAACTTAAATCACCAGGAGGAATGAAAATCCACACAGCTCTGAGCCCTGGTTCCAGAGTCCACAGCGACACTAATACTGGATCCAGGACCCTGAGCCCAGTAGGGTCCTGTCTGCATCTCTGAGTCTGACCCAGGACAGGGTGACCGTGATGGCCAGAGAGTGCCTTTTGGGAAGCTTCCCGAAGGTGCAGCCTTACCAAGATCTAGGTGCTGGAAAGGGCAGAGTGGGGGGATCTTATTCTAGCATACCCACTGGGAATAAGGAATAGGGAGACATTGTGATGTTTCTAGCTCAGACAGGATTACCCACCCACTCAGTTATTCATTTGTGCACCAAGAATTTATGGAGCACCTGCTGTGTGCAGGTCTAGGCACTGGGGATAGTGAACAGAACAGATTTAACTCTGAGCTCACATAGAGCTTGGGTCCTCATGGGGGAGATTGATCAATCCATGAAAAAACCCCATACTTGCCTGTGGAGGGAAGTGCCATGGGAAGAGTCAAGGGGGAAAGGATGGAGGGCTGGGGTGGGGAAAAGGTTTGCTGCTTCGTAGAGAATGGTCTAGGAGGTCTTTCAGAAGAGATAACATTTGAGCAGAATCTTGGATGAAGTGAGTGAGGGAGCTGGGAGGGCATCTGAGGAAGGAGTGAGCCAGGCAGGGAGTAGGGTATAGGGAGAGCAGCAGTGCAAAGGCCCTGAGGTGGCAGCAAGCCTAGTGTGTTCAAGGAACAGCGAGGAGAGATTAGGGGAAGTGGAGGGAGTTAGCTGGGGGCCAGAAGTTGTAGGGCCTTTCAGTCATGTTAAAGGTTTTAGGATCTTTATTCTGAAGGGAAACCGGGGGCGGGGGGCACTTTTGATCTGGGGAGTAGCTGGAGTTATTTGGAAAAGGCCATTGTAGCTATGAGGGTCTGCAGGGGTCGAGGCGGAACCTGGGAGCCACAGGGGGCCCCTGCAAGAGCACAGGATTGAGGTTCAGACAACTCAGAGCAGCATGGAGGTGGCAAGGAGCCAGGGGCTTCTGGATGTCCTCAGAAGGCAGAGCCAAAGAACCCGCTGAGGGGTTGGGTGTCAAGGAATGGGAGAACCGAATAGGAGAGTCAAGAGCAAGTCTGAGGGTGAGCAGGATGTGTTTACTGAGCCTGGGAGGATGGAAAGAATTGAGGTGGCGAAAGTGGGTGTCAGGAGTCTGGGGTGGGGTGCCTTTGAGATGCCAGGTAGGGAGCTGGATTGGATGGAGAGTGAGAGGCCTGGCTGCGGGGAAATGCTGGGGAGTTGTTGGCATATGGGTGGCATTTTAAAGTCAAGAGACTGGAGGAGCTCGAGGGGGTGAGTGAGGCCAGGGAGGGAAGTTGGGGCCCTGAGCTGCGGGCTCTCCACAGTGCAGTTGCCCCTAAGGGACAAGGAGACTGAGATGCAGTTGCCAGGGAGAGACTCCCGCATAGCAGAGATGAGGGGACTTTCCTCTAGAGACCGGAGCCCAGCTCCTGGGCTTACTTTCCCGTCTCAGTCTTCCCTGGGTGTGCAGGGGATCCCCACCGGGGTGGATCAGGGGGCTTTGGCTGAGCTGGAGGTGGTAGGAAATGGCAAAAATTGACCAGTAGCTGTCATCCTGACCCCTCTTCCCCTGGGGTTGGGCGTGGGTGCTGAGGGGAGCTCACCTTTCCCATTGCCCTCCCCGACGCCTTATAGGTTCATCAATAAGCTCCAGCCAGGCTCCGTGAAGAAGGTCAACGAGTCGACCCAAAATTGGCACCAGGTGAGCCCAGACATCCTTTTTAACTCTTCCCACCCCCACCTCGCGCCCCCTCTGCTACCCCCCCCCCGCCCCGCTAACTTCTGCCTGCCCCCTCCAGCTGGAAAACATCGGCAATTTCATCAAGGCCATCACCAAGTATGGGGTGAAGCCCCATGACATTTTTGAGGCCAACGACCTGTTTGAGAACACCAACCACACCCAGGTGCAGTCCACCCTCCTGGCCCTGGCCAGCATGGTAAGTGTGGCTTGGAGGGGGGTCTGGCGCAGGGGTGCGGGGCTGTGGACAGTCTGAGCTGCGAGTGGGGCCACTTGTGCCCCCCGAGTCCGGTGGAGGTGGCAGGGGGAGAGCAGGTGCCAGGAGGGGACAGTGTGGCCTGGAGGTTCTCTAGTCGAGTCCCTGCTCCCTTCGCCCTCCCCAGGCCAAGACGAAAGGGAACAAGGTGAATGTGGGGGTGAAGTACGCAGAGAAGCAGGAAAGGAAATTTGAGCCCGAGAAGCTAAGAGAAGGACGGAACATCATCGGGCTGCAGGTACTGGCCCCTTCCTCACCTGGGTCCTGCCACTGTGCTGAGCGGGGAGGTCAAGGAGGCCAGGAGGGCACCCAGGTCCCTGCAGGCTTTGGGGCACAGGATATTTGGCTTTAACGCAGATGTATGCTGGGCACCGTGCCTGCCATTTTCGGTACACTAACTTACTTCTCCGACAGCTCTAAGGAGTGGGTGCTGTTATCCTTACACCCTTTACACCGATGAGGAAACAGGTACCCAGAGAAGCTAGGTCAGTTGCCAGGACTGTCTGGGTAATAAGTGGCGGGACTGGGACTTGAACCCTGGAAGTCAGGCCCTGGTGCTCTGAGCCACTTACAGCTCCTGTGACATGCCTTCTCTGGGCCTCAGCTTCTGGAGCCTGAGAGGGGAAGCAGCGCCTCGCTGGAGGGCCGAGCAAGTTTCTGCTGACATGTTATGTCTCATGGCCCGTGGTGAGGCTCTGCAAGCCTTGGGATGATTCTCCTTCTGGCTTCCTAGATGGGCACCAACAAATTTGCCAGCCAGCAGGGCATGACGGCCTATGGCACCCGGCGCCACCTCTATGACCCCAAGCTGGGCACGGACCAACCCCTGGACCAGGCCACCATCAGTCTGCAGATGGGTACCAACAAGGGAGCCAGCCAGGTGTGTGTGGGGACCTTGGGGGGCTGTTGGGGTGCCCCTGCCCTCCACTGTCCCCACAGCCTGACTGATCCACCCTCTACAGGCCGGCATGACTGCACCCGGGACCAAGCGACAGATCTTCGAGCCAGGGCTGGGCATGGAGCATTGTGACACACTCAACGTCAGCCTGCAGATGGGCAGCAACAAGGGGGCCTCACAGCGGGGCATGACAGTGTATGGGCTGCCGCGTCAGGTTTATGACCCCAAGTACTGCCTGACGCCTGAGTACCCAGAGCTGGGCGAGCCTGCCCACAACCACCACCCACACAACTACTATAACTCTGCCTAGGGCCCTGGGCACCCCCCCCCCCCCCGCCTTCCCCCCAGGGAGGCTGGCTGCTGCTCTTGGCAGGGCTGAGCTGGCCCTGCCGACCCCCTCCCCCTGCATGGCGTCCTCCAGCCCCCTGGCACCTGCCTACAGGGTTAGCATTCGGGGGGACAGACTGGGGGGCGTGTGGGGGGGCAGGGGGCCCTCCTCCCTGGAGCGCTGCAGGATCCACCATCGAGCCGGGTGTTCCCAACAGCACCCAAAGGACGCACTGAGCAAAGCTACCCCAGCTGTCCCCCCACTCCCTCACAGGTGGGTACCCCAGGACAAGAGGTCCCCCCCAAGCAGAACCCCCAGAGCCCAGGCTCGGCCTGCCCCCACCCCATTCCCACAGTGGGAGCAAACTGCATGCCCAGAGACCCAGCGGACACACGCGGTTTGGTTTGCAGCGACTGGCATATGTGGATGTGACAGCGGCGTTTGTTAACGCGAGCACTTTCTTTTTCTATTTCACTGGAGCACAATAAATGGCTGTAAAATCATTGTCTCAGGGCTGCTCTGTCCTGGAGCCTGGGTGGCTCTTGCACACGTGCAAACAGCCTTGCTTAGATACACTCCATCTCCCACATGCACATTGTCACAGGCACACACAAAAACTTATGAGATACACATATGGAGCTCACAGCCACCTGGCTGGACCCAGGACAGGAACTCACAAACAAAATCTGCACTCACGCATTACTTTTGTGTATATGGTATGTGCATACTCTGCAGCCTTAGGCACACATACATATTCCCCCTTCAGATATACACATACAATACGCACTCCCACTCAGGACACATCAACACACACCTTTGCACACATACGCAATATCGACACACACATGCTCAGCCCTCATGTGCCTTTCTGAGAAGCCTGTGGGTTGTGAAAAAGAGCCCAAGCACTGGGACAGGCTAGATGGGATCACGGTCCTGCTTCCCACTAGCTGGGTCACCTAGGGCAACTCACCCTCCCTAGGCCTGTTTTCCCCCTCAGGAAAATGAAGACAGGGAGCCTCCAGGGGACATGGGGAAGCTAAAAATGAAACCATGCCTCCAGACAGGATGACATTTGGCACTGATCAATGAGAATGGACAAGCTGAGTCCTGGAGGCCGGTGTAGGCAGGTGGAACCGTTTCACCCTGAAGTGGATTGTGGGCGGGCAGCGGGGGGGGTGGGGGGGGCACAAGGCAGTGGAGGATGAGCACATTGGGGACCCAGAGCAATGGCCCTTTAAAGACTGGCACAGAGCAGGTGAGTAGCAGACTGCCTGGCACGGTGGCCCTGTGTGCCCGGCTCACTCTCTGCCCTCTGCTTAGGGCTGATTCCCAAGCTTGGCCTGCCAGCCCAGGGCCCCAGGAATGTGTACAGCCCCAACTTCCCCACATTTCAGAGGGGATCCTGTCCTCCCCGGAATGTGGGCCCTAGCTGTCCTAAGGACAGGATGCAGCCATGCCGGAGTAGGGGGGTGGGATGGGGTGGTGGTGGTTACAGAACAGGGGTCCCCCTGCTTTCCTCGTAATAGGGGATGAAGCTGGAACACAGGGACTTGCAGAGACAGACACCAGAAGACCCGCATGCACAGACGCACACAGCCCCTGGGGCCTCGTAAAAGGGATTCCAGGCGCTCTTGGCCTGGCTAGTGCAAGTCCGGCTCCCCCAGGGCCGGCATGGGGAAGCTATGCTGAGGAGGATCCATGCCTGGCCCAGGGCCCTGCCTCCTCGGGAAAACAGCACCATATTAGCACTTGGCTTGTGTGACTGGGGTAGGCGGGCCCTGGAAGCCGGAGGCATGAGCCCCCTTTCTGCTGGACCCCTGAGGACACCCTCCACCCAGGCGCCTGTCCACGGCTCTGCCTATGCCCGCTGGTTCCTGCCTGGGCCAGAGGACCTTAGCCAGGACTTTGGAGGCGGATGTGGGGACAGCAGGAAAGGGCATGTCAGGGCAAGGGGCACATGCCAGACCCAGGGCCTAGTGGCCAAGGCTTTCAGCCAGCTCGACATCTCCCTCGGCTGTTCACACCCCTTACTGCCCTGAGTGGGTCTCAGCGTCACTCAAACCCAGGCACTGTGCTAGGCCCCTCTAGCCTCAGTATGGCCCCAGAAGGTTCCATTATCCTTCCTGCAATACTAACAAGGAATGCAAAGCGCAGGTCACCTGCTGCCCTGGCTCGAGGCCCTGGCCAGATGCAGGTGCTGATCAGCCCCGCTGCCAGAGCATCGGGACCTCCATAACTGTAAGGCCGTCTGAGGGCACCATACAATGCACAGGTGTTCACCAACAGCCAGGTTTTTTTTTTTTTAATTTTTATTTATTTATGGTAGTCACAGAGAGAGAGAGAGAGAGAGAAAGAGAGAGAGGCAGAGAAATAGGCAGAAGGAGAAGCAGGCTCCATGCACCGGGAGCCCGACGTGGGATTCGATCCCAGGTCTCCAGGATCGCGCCCTGGGCCAAAGGCAGGCGCTAAACCAGTAGCGGCGCCACCCAGAGATCCCAGCAGCCAGGTTCAAAAATGCATTTTTTTCCAAAACCATCAAGCAATTCAGTCAATTCTGACACGACCTAGAGACAGCATCAGACCTCATAAGATAAAGGCTCAGGAGACTGTCCCTCCACTTTCAGGTCCATTGCTAAGTCCAGGTTGTCACCTGTGTTTCTGATTGAACAGCAAGAGATCTGAGATTCCCATGTCCACCTCTTCAGATTTGATTAATTTACTAGAGTGGCTCACAGAACTCAAACATTGTATTTTATTAGGTTACCATTTATTAGAAAAGAATATAAATCAGGAACAGCCAGATGGAAGAGGTGCATGGGCGACAGTGTGGGTAAGGGTGTAGAGCTCCCACACCCTCTCCATGTGCCCACTCTCCCAGCAGCACCACGGCCCCCAACCCCGAGCTCATCAAATCTTGTTGGAAGATTTTTTTTTTTTTTTTTTTTTTTTTTTTTTTTAAGATTTCAAAGAGTGAGCAAGTGCATTAGCAGGGCAGAGAGAGAGGCAGCAGCAGACTCCCTGCTGAGCTGGGAGCCAACTTGGGACTCGATGCCGGGACCCCAGGATCATTACCTGAGCCAAAGGCAGACACCTAAGTGACTGACTGAGCCACCCAGGCACCCCTTGCTGAAGTTTTTATACAGCTTAACCTGTAGCTCCTGCTTCCCTTCCTCAGAGGTTGTGGGTGTTACAGAGGGTCCCATGCAGTGATCACTTTCTGGTGACCAGCATCAACTCAGGTGTGATCAAAAGGGGCACCTTTGAGTGACAAAAGACATTCCTATCATTTAGAAAGTTGCAAGGATTTGAGGAACTCTGTGCCAGGAACTAAGGACAAAGGCCAATATTTATTGTATCACACATGTGCATCTGGCCCCACCTCCAGCCTTCAGTGACCTCTCGCCACCCTTAGAGAAAAAAATCCCTTTCAGAGACCCTTACTCTTCTACCCCCAAGGAGGCCATGAGCTGTTCCCTCAGCCTGGACCCTGGACTCAGAAGACAGACTCGGGGTTATAAAGCCAGGCCTCCTGGGTTCAAGGCCCAGTTCTGCAGCCTTCTGGCTGTGGGACCTTAGGCCAGTGACTTCCCATCTCAGCCTAATTCCTCACCTGTGAGTCTGGAGCATCTGCCTCACAGTGGGGTAAGGTGGGCAAGCCTGACAGCTGCTTCTGGTACAGGGTGGGCCTTGAGTGTTGCTCCTTTTGCCGCCCTTCCCCCCGCCCCAGCCCCCGGAAGCCTTCTCTAATTACCCTGGCCAACCCCCCATCCCACCCCAGGCTCCGCTGGCCCCATTTTGTTGTGCCTGAAGATGTCTGCCTGGCCAGATGTCTGCAGGTTCATGGCCCATGTTCCCTGGGCCCAGCACTAGCCTGGTTTTACCACAAATGCCTGTTGGGTGGACAAAATGGGCAGTTTGGGCTAACCAAACCCGATTTCTGATGGCCTGCTAGGCCACCTCCGAATGCCTCAGTCTCCTCCTCTCCCTCACTGAGCCCCTGGGCCTGACCCAGAACCCAGGAAATCACAGAGAGGCAGGAGTTTGCATCCGCTGCTTTATTTAAGGGCTGGTGACTGACAGCTATCCCTGGCCCCGCCCCTTCCTCCTCTACAAAAGCAACTAAATGGGAAAGGGGCTATTCTGCTAGGGCCCAAGGGGACTATGGGACTGTGGCTCTGAATCTCAGGCCACAGGCCTTGGAAGGCAGGGGAGGAGGGAGGGCAGTCCAGTTCAAATGGGCAAGGTGCTGGTGAGGTGGGTGAGGAGGCTGGAGAGTCCCGAGGCTGCCTCTGCTGGCCTTGGCCTTGTCCAGAATGTCAGGACACAGGCTCCGAGGAGGAGCAAGCAAGTTAAAGGCTTTCAGAGCCAAGTGAAGCACTTCAGGCCCCTGGGGTGCCCACCTCACTTCCAGTCAGTGCCCACAAGCACGCTGCCATGGCCACACTCACAGCCATACACACTCACACCCAGACCCACACCATCCACACGGAGGGCTGTGAAGGCCCTGGACCCACACCCTGGACCCTGGAATGTCTCTGGACTGGTAGCCAGCGGGGCAGGTCCATGGCAGGCGGCACCACCAAGGGAGTGGGTCCTCTGCATTGCTACTGATTGGCTGCCTCGCAGGCATCTATCCAATCACTGTACACATCCACTGGTTCTGACAGATCTGGGCCGCTGAGGTCAAGGGCAACTGGTGGCATGGACCCCTTCCCTGTATACACCTCTCACTGGTGTCAGCCAGATCCCTGCCCCACGCCCTATGGAAGTCAGCAGGTGGCACCTATTCTCCTGGGCAGTCATAGCCGTGCACCAGGGCAAACAGCAGGGCCAGAGATGCAGAGACTAGAGTCCTGGCCAGGTGCCTTAGGGCAGCCCACCGGGGAAGGGGAGCCCTGACTGCCCCCCACCCTCACCACCCCACTTTCCGGAAAAAGCCTGGTTTCCCAAGGATACATGTGATGGGCGTCTGGAATTCCTCTAGGCACACGGTACAAGAGATGACTCCGGTGTTGCGGGCACGATCCCTGGAACAGGAGGTGGAGGGACTGGTGAGTCAAGAAGCCTGTGTCTATGGGTGGTGATCCCCCCAACTGGGATGGCCTGGGGCAGGAAGGAGGACAGTGGGGGCAGGGAAGCTGCCTTCTGACTTTGGGAGGAGAGAGGAGGCCCTGTCCCCCACTCACATCTTTACGTCACAAGACTTCTCGTGGTTGCAGAAGGGGCAGGTGAACTGGGTCTCTAAGGTGCCGGTCATCTTCTTTTTGGGGGGTGGCTTCCGTTTGGACTTTCTGCGTCCCATGTCTGTAGGAGGACAAACCTGTGGGACAGGGGCAAAAGTCAGCAACTAGGGGGGCCCCCCAGCTTGAGGCTCTAGGAGGCAGGCTGGGAAGAAGCCCTGGCTGGCCCCTCAGGCTCCGCCTCTGTGGGATGAGGCCCCAGTCCCCACTGCAGGCGGGCGGGCAATCAGGTGCACTCTGGGCAGGGGGGATGGGAGCAGGCTCTGGCATCAGGTGGCCTGAGTTCTAATCACGGCCCACCACTTACTAGGTGACCCCACACTGGTGACTTAAACTCCCTGGGCCTCAGTTTCCTATCAGTAAAATAGAGCTGAAGTATTTCAGAGGGGTCTTGTGGGGCTGCTGCGACAAATGGTAAGTCAAGGGCTGAGCATAGGACCTGGCCCATTTATCATTGGCATCCACACGGGATGCCGCTGCTCCTGGTGAGGATGACATAAAAGACTCTGACAGACCAGCTACACAAGGCTGGGCAGGGCCTAAGTGCTCAGAAGCTGGTGATTTTAGGAGCAGCTGCTCCTCCTGTCAAAGGGACATGCCAGTGGCACCTAGGAGGAATGACACTCAAGGCATCCGGCAGATCCTCCAGAAGAACTCCTGAGCTGTCTCCCCATGGATAAGGAGCTGTTGGGCAGAGAAGAGGGGACAGGCAACTTGAGGAGAGAAACGCCACATAGCAAGACTGAGCACACATATCTGAGAGCGCCAGCCAGGATTTGGGGACCACACAGGCAGGGGTGAGGGGCAGGCTAAGGAGGGAGCAGGAATAGGTGGGAGGGATTTAGATGGAACCTGGGGGCAGCGAAAGAAAGGATGGAATCACTGCCTTTTGAAGGCATCGAGAACAGGTCAGAGATCTGAATGCAGATGAGGTCAGAACTAGGACAGGGCTGTTGAAGGAGTAGGTGAGACTGAGACACATCAGCGGAGTGAGTGTGGTGAGAGGAGGAAGGATCCAGGATGACTCCTAAGGTGGTGGGGGATGGAGAGGGTGGGTGGGGAAGAAGGTGGCACCATTCTCTGATGTCTAATGTACAGGAAGAATGAGATGTTGGGGGGAAATGATGGGATCAAGTGCCAGAGAGACATCGAGGGACAGATATCTTGGAAGCAGGGGCTAACACCGAGCACAACTCCCACACCAGGCACTGTGCTCAGGATTCTACAAGCACCAGACCTGGGAGTGTCTTCCCAAGGTGTTTTCCCCTCTTGCCACCCCCCCTCCACCCCCCACCTGGGTGGCTTTAGCTTCATCCCACTCTGACATGGGAGGCTGGCAGCCTGCCAGAAAATACCACCAGAATTTCACTCAGATTTAGCAATTGCTCTCTATGTCCCGCCCTCATTCTTAACTTGGAGCGTTCCCAATTCTTTGAGTAAACAGAAGTAGTCAGTGGAGAACATCCACAAGCCCCCAGGACCCCTCCATTCTGCCCTCCTTCTTCTGCTATGGAAGAATGTCTATGCTCTTCTGGATCCCAACATCACATTTTCTCTTTCAACTAGATCATTAACAGACACAGCTATTAAACACATCATTAAAAACAATCAGCTCTTGGGGCGCCTGGATGATGGTTCTGTCGGTTGAGCACAGACTTTTGATTTCAGCTCAGGTTATGATCTCAGGACCCAGAGATGGAGCCCCATGTAGGACTTTGCACTCAGTGCAGAGTCTGCTTGGGATTCTGTGTCTCCTTGTGCCCCTCCCACCACTCTCGCACTCTCTCTAAAAATAGAAAAAACAAAAAAAACCACAACCATCTCTTCATTCTGGGGGCTTATCTAGCAGAACTGTCTGTACTGTCTTCATTTGTTTCCTCCTGTTCTCCCTCTACCTCCTCACCATTCTGCTCACCCCAAGGGGCAGGCCCCCTCCTCCTCAGGGCACTGGACACACTGGTCACTAGTCCTAACCTTTCCATGTGGTTCTCAGGATTCTGCACTCTGCTCAAGCCTCAATGGGGGCTCCTTTCAGTTTCTGCTGCTGCTGTTCCCCCCGCCCTCCAGCCCCAACTTCTCTAATGGTACATGAGCCCATAAGCTCAAGCTTTGGGGTCCACTTCATTTGCACTCACCTGCATGGAGATCTCACCCAGCCTCAGGGCTTCAAATGCCCCTGCTATACTGATGCCTCCCGATTTACCATCCTCAGTGTCTCCTCTCAACTGCAGACTGGCTCATTTAACTGCCTTGGCTACACCTTCACCTGATGCTAACACACGTTCATACATAACCCATTCAAAAACAAGCTGCTGACACCTCAACGCTCTTTCAGTCTTCCCCATGCCAACAGATAGCAAATCCCTCTATCCAAAAACCTTGGACTCACCCTCAATTCCTTTCTCTCCTTCTCACACCCCTTATCTGATCCTGATCCTGCTGCTCTACCTCTATAAGACATCCAGAGTCTGCCCACTTCTCACCAAGACTATAGTCGGAGTCCTAGTCATGCTCACACAGCCTCCCTGTTGGTCTCCCTGCATCTCCCACCCCACTTACCTCCCTCCAAATGTAAATTCTATGGTAGCAGGGATTTCTGTCTTTCCTTTGTATCAACAGAGCCAAGAACTGCTTGGTGGCCCAGAGCTGGCACTCAACAAACCTTAAATGGATGAATGAATGAACCAATGCCAGGGCCTCCGCTCATGACAGCAACGCTGCAATCAAGGCAGGCAAAGTGTCTACTCCTGTGGAACCTCTATTCTAGTAGAGGAAGAAAGACCCTTAACTTAATAAGTGAAATAGTTTCGATTATCAGTAAGTGCTATGAGATTAATCAATCAGCACTAAGCGAATACTTCTGGAACCTGGCGATTTCATGTAAGAGTGGGGTGCGAGGGCAGCCCCGGTGGCTCAGCGGTTTAGCCCCTGCCTTCGCTCCAGGGCCTGATCCTGGGGACTCAGGATCGAGTCCCATGTCGGGCTCCCTGCATGGAGACTGCTTCTCCCTCTGCCTGCGTCTCTGCCTCTCTCTCTCATGAATAAATAAATAAAATTTAAAAAAAAAGAGGGGGGTGCGAAGGACCCTTGGGGTTAACGTCATTTAAGCTGAGGGCCGAATGATGAGAGAAGGCAACCACGCAAAATAGTCCAAGCTGACAGAACAGCAACTGCAAAGGCTCTGGGGGCAGAGGCAGCTTTTTTCCCCCAAGAAAGAGAAAGATTGGTACAGCTGGAGCTCAGTGCGCCATGGGGAGAAAAGGGTACGAAATAGGACAGCAGAGGAAATGGGACCCCAAAGGTGTGGCCAGTTCTACAGCCCACGCTCTCACCTGCTCCCAGCGGTGTTTTGTTTTCCCAAAGGCTGGGAAAGGTACCACCTGTAACAGAATCATCTGCGGGGGGATGAGGTGGAGGTGGGGATTGCTCAAAAAAAATGCAGATTCTGAACCTCATCTCAGATCTGCCCCGAGGGGAACGGGCTGGGACGCACTATTTGCCTTCTGCTGAATCCCCAGCGTGGGTAGTGCCTGGTATGCATTAAGCGCTCAATAACTACTTGTTGAATGAATAAGTAAGTCTCCTGAATCAGAAGGTATGGACGGGTCCCGGAATCTCCTCTTACCCGGCGGCTGCAGTACCCCCGACCCCACACCAGAATGGGGTCTGGCCGTACACAAAGCTCCAGGGCCTTAGCCTGCCCCGTGGCGACCTAGGTCCGAGCGCGCCAAAGTCGCCTGGAAAAGGGATCAGTCCCCAGCCCTGCCGTGACTCACGAGACGGCGGGGGAGCGGTCCCTCCAAGCTCACCGAGGCTTCCGCGACGCCTCCCGCCGGGCGCCGGTGGGAGCCAGGCCACCCAGCAGCGGCGCTTGGCGGGCTGGGGTCCGGGGGAGTCAAGCTCCCCGGTAGTCCACCCCCCAAACCCGGGGTCCTCGACGCCTCCTCTTGGGCCCCGGCTGCGCCCCCGAGTAGACGAGCGCCCCGTCACGCCAGGCCCCAACGCCCACCAGCGCGAACCGTCACCTACACTCCTCTCCCCTCGTTGCGACGGCCTCGTTCACCCGGGAGACAGCGGCTTCCGCCTCCCGCCGGAAGCGGAAACCCCTCACCTCTTCTCACCCGCGGCCAGGACCGCCCACCGAGCAGCCCCGCCTCCCCAGCGCACGTGCGTACTCGCGTCCCGGGCCGGGCGGCGGGGTCGCAGCGCGCCTGCGCGAGGGCGCCTGCGCTTCTGACTGGTAGTGCGCCCCCGCGCTTCTGGTGAGTTCCCGGGGGTGGCGGTTACCGCCTTTCGGGAGTGAGAGGTGGTGGCTGGGCCCTCCCGGCGTTGGAAAGGCCAACCCGCCCTTGGCCGCAGCGTCTTGACTTGTCTTTTCTCCCAGCTGGAGCCCCAGCCCCTCGCAGGCCACCTGGATGTCCCCACATGAGGACACATTCCAGTATCTCAGTGCTTAGGAATTGCAAATACCAGTATGCCTGAGTCAGGGTGATGGGGGGCTTGCCCGAGGCTCTTCTCAAACTTTTTTTTTTTTTGAAGAGATTTTATTTATTCATGAGAGAGAGAGAGAGAGAGAGAGAGAGGGGCAGGCTCCCTGGGGGGAGCCCAGTGTGGGACTTGATCCCAGGCCCTGGGGATCATGACCTGAGCCAAAGGCAGGTGCTCAACCACTAAGCCACCCACCCAGGCGCCTCACTTCTTAAACTTTGATAAGAGCTTGCGGAGCTTTGTAAAGTTTAGGTCTGACCCATTAGGTCAGGTGCGGGGTCTCAAAGTCTGCACTTCTAAGTAGCTCCCTTTGAGGTCTATGCTGCTAGTCCGTGGACCACACTGAGTGCTGAAGTTATTATTTTTAAAGATTTTATTTATTCATGAGAGAGGCAGAGAGACAGGCAGAGGGAGAAGCAGGCACCATGCAGGGAGCCCGATGTGGGACTCGATTAGGGGTCCCCAGGATCAGGCCCTGGGCTGAAGGCAGCGCTAAGCCGCTGAGCCACCCGGAGTGCCCTGAGTGCTGAAGTTATAATAGAAAAGGTTGAAGAGGCCTACAAAGACCAGATCACGTGACGTCTTGTGGGCCATATTAAGGACTGTTCAGGAGTTGGGGGAGAAAGGAATAAGATTTTACGATTCCCACAATTTAAGAAAGAGGCTGGACATAAAGGATCGGTTACTATGCTCTGCGGCTCAGCATAAAAGAATGTGTGGATCTCAGAGGGTATGATGGTGGAGGGGGCTGCCAAACTGGTCTGAGGCTTGGGAAGGCTGCTCTGGGAGGCTGAGCCTCAAGTTGAAATAGAAGACTGAAAAGGAGTTACACAGAAATAGTACCTGCAGAACATCTAATGGAGTGAAGGAGAGAAGGGAATAAAAAAAAAAACAAAAACAAAACAAAACAAAAAAAACGACTCCCACTGGAGCTCCTGTGTCTGGAGCTGCCTCTCAGGGAGATGATTTGGAGGAGAAATAAAGGGTTGTGCTCTAGCCATGAAACAAGCAGAGAGGTGTGGAACGGGCCACTGGAAGTGAAATCTGGAGCTCAGGTGAAGAAGGATCTGAATGTGATTTTGGGAATCATTCACCCATGGAGGTTATTTGAAGCCTTGGATCCAGAGGAGGTCTCCTGGTTTCAGGGTGAGGGGAAAAGTATAGCAAAAGAAGAGGGCTAATAAGGAGATCAGGGGCACCCCATCCTTAGATGTTAGGAGGAGGAGTCTGCAAGAACCTGGGCAGACCAGTGAGGTAGGAGGATAGAGAGGTGGATGTCCTTTCCCAGAAGCCTCCAGAAGAAGGTATTTCAAGACAGGGAGGGTGGTCAGCTATGTCACATGTGTTGAGAGTTTGACTAAGATGAGGAAAGTGAATTGAGTCTGTTGACTCCGCAAGTGTTTGGTCACTGGTGACCTTGATTAGAACTGTTTCATTAGAGTGTTCAGGAAAATAATTTGTAATGAGATGTATTTTTTAAGTTGAGCTATTTTCAAGATATCCCCTAGAGGGCAGTGTTACCTTTGGAACTGACTAGCGGACCCTTTTTCAGAGCTGATACAGACTTGCAGAGGATGGGATCCTACCATAGGTTACCTTGCAACTTGCTATTTACCCTGAATAGTCAAAACACAAGTAGCTTTTGTTTTTAGTAGCTACACAATTCATATTGCAACTCGGCCGTAATATATATGGACAATCCCATATTTGCTTAGGATTGCCGGGTTTGCTTGTTTCTTTTCTTTCTCATTCTACTTCTTTCTATTTCTCTCTCTCTCTCTCTCTCTCTCTCATTTTCTCCTACCTTCCTTCCTTCACAGCTTTATTGGGATATAAGTGACGGACAATAAATCGTATGTAGACTATGAAATTTCATATTTTGACATACGTATGTACCCATGAAACCATCACCACAATTAAGATAGTGAACATATCCATCATCCTTGAAAAGTTTCCTCGTGTCTCTTGGTCGTCAGTTCCTGCGCCTGCCCCCAGCCCCTGGCACCATCTGATCCGTTTTCAGTTCTTATAGCTTTGTATTTTTCAGAAAGTCCTGTGAACAGAATCATACATTATGTGTGGTCTTTTGAGTTCAGCTTCTTTTGCTGAGCTTAATTCAGCTTGAGACTTGTCCATATAGTGTCTATCAGTGGTTTATTCAATTTTATCACTGAGTTTTATATTCCATTGTGTGGATGGACCACAGTTGATTTATCTTTGCACCTGTTGATAGACATCGGGTTTGTTTCCAGTTTGGGGCAATTACAAATAGCAGTACTCTGAACCATTTCATTGAGATCTTTGTTTTCATCTATTGTGTTTTATTTCTATACTAAAACATGTGACCCCTCTGGGTTCTATTTTTTGTATACGGTCTGAAGTAGGGCTCAGGCTCTGTCTTCTGGGAAAACTGACCAGGCAAATAACACCTTTCCGTGAAGTTGCAGCGTCGCCTTCAACCTAATCACGTTCTCATGTGTTCTTGAATACGTTTCTGGATTTCCTCTGGATGTTTTCTCTGAGCTCGTGTCCTGTTGTTTTGATGATGGTGCGTTTCGTAAGGCAGGTCTCTCACCTTTTTATTTATGATTCTTGGCCTGCACGGTTGTTGAGGGTGTGGCCTGACCTCCACGACAAGCTGCTAGCCGCAAGAGAATGCTGCTACTGACTGTCCTGGCACCTGGGGTGAAGACTGGAGTGGGGAAGATGATAATATCCATGATGGTTGAGTCACAAGAGGTTGCTTGGGGAGAGTGAGAGGAGGTGAGAACCTGTGAGTGGCTTGAGGAGCTCTGCCATCCTGTTCTTTGACGTTTAGAAGGCATCTTTCTGACAGTGGCTGCGTGCTAGCTGGCGGTGTCCCCTGAGCTGGGTGGAAGGCCTTTGATGACGAGTGTCCGCCCTGCCTTATTCTTTTTGGTGCTCCTTGGGTCCTCAGCTGCCTGGCACAGGGCTTGGTACTTGGCAGCAGTACTTGGTCGTTGTGGAGAAGGGGGTCTGGGTGGCAATCCTGCTCCCTGCCACTCATTCCCTGTGTGATCTTGGATGTGTCACTTCTCCTTTCCATGCTCTGGGCCCTGTGAACAGGGACATTGGGCTAATTCCACACTCTGGGCCCTGTGAACAAGGACATTGGGCTGACTTCTGATTCAGATCCCTGCCTGCCTGGAGCCTCTGAGTCAGTGGGAAGAGGCAGGGTAGCTGTGAACCACCTTCACTGTTGTGGTTAAGACTGAGGGCCTGCCACTTCCTGGGCAAGACTTTGGGCACATCGCTTAATTTGTCAAGTTTGTCTAATGTCCTCAGAGAAGCGAGGATGATTCTGGCCCTTGCCTCATGGGTCAGGGCTAGAAGTGATGGTGTTTTTTGGTACAGAGTTTGGCTGGTAGTAATGCCAGGCAGGTAAACGTGAGCTGGAAGGAACCCAAGACTGGCATTTTGGTCAGAGAGCTTGTTTAATGTTAATAGGATCCTGGGCATCTGTAACAACTTCAACAATATCAACTTCTATAAAGTAGCAAATGGAAGATGCCACTTCCACCAAGTTCCTCTCCCTGGAGGTAATTCAGTTATATTTTGTTCAAGTTGTTATATCATTTCAGTCAGCGGGGCTGACAGTTGGAGCCAAACAAGTGGGTCCCTGCCAGGTAGCAGCTGAAGTGACAGTTGAGGGCGGGCCAAGGCAGCAGTTTCTGTGACCTGCTTATGGCTGGATGGCTCAGGCAATGTGTGGGTGGGTGTTACTCAACTCTCCCCCCCAGGGGAACTGGGCTTCTCTGCAGCTTTCGACTCAGGATGAACATTCTGCTTTCAGCACTTATTGTAAGAAACAGACCCTGACATATTTCTGCTTCTGGAAGTTTTCCTGCATATGTACTTGCACAGATGTACACAAGCACGGGTCCGGGGGTATCCGCTAAAGCTGTTTTGGAAAGAGGGAAAGGCTGGAAAAGATTTCAGTGGGTCCCAGCCAGGAGCCCAGGGCATAAGGTGGAAACTATCATAGAGAAGGGCTGTCCTACTTTTGGGAATGTATCCAATTTGTCATACAAATGTATTTGTACATATAGGAAATTAATTTATAGAGGTATTTGCTGCAGCGATGCATTTGAGGATAGCAAAATTATTGGAAGTGATTCAGGCAAACCTCACTAGATGGCTGGTTAGTTAGACAGCGGAATCAGTCAAGACCTCTGTTAACTGTAGAAAGAGCCAGAAGCTCCCCTGAGAGCTGATGGGCAGATCTCCAGGTATAACAGGCAGCAATAACAGTGCAAAGTGAATCTTTGGGCTGTGGGAAATGCTCATATCTGATTGTGGTGGTGGGTTTGTGGCTGTGTGCCTGTGTCAAAACTCAATGAACTGCACACTTTAGATGTGTCAATGACGCGTCCATAAAGTTGGTTGGGAAACAACAAATAAGGTGCAGATCAGTGGGAGGAGGGAGCAAAAAAGTTCACATATGCTTTTATTTGAATAGAGAAATCCTGGAAGGAAACAAGGCATGGATAAAAAGTTATTTCCTTCCAGAGCAGGAGACAGAAGAACAGGGAAGGAAAGAGATATTGCACCTTTCTTTTTATTTTATTTTTTTTAGATTTTTATTTATTTATTCACGAGAGACAGAGAGAGAGAGAGAGAGTCAGAGGCACAGGCAGACGGAAAAGCAGGCTCTCCGTGGGGAGCCTGATACAGGACTCAATCCTGGGACTCCAGGATCACCTGAACCAGAGGCAGACACTCAACCACTGAGCCACCCAGGTGCCTCTAAATTTTAGATTTTCAATCCATGTGATTGCATTACCAATTCCATACTGAGATGAGGAAAAAGGAATATTGTTATGAACAGTCGAGTTGTGGTTAGCAGAAAGAGCATGTGCAGAACTGTGTTGTGTATATCATGTTGTTTTGTGTAAGAAAGTTGGTGGGGGGTGTTTTTATTATGGAGGCATCAATTGGGACAGGAAAAAAATGAGGGGCAGTGGGTGCTCCTGGGGAGCTGGGCACATAGGAGGAAGGCCTGTGTGGCGTGGTCACCCTTCTTTCTGTTTGATCTTTTTTTTTTTTTTAAGATTTTTTATTGTTTTGAGAAAGAGAGCATGAGCGGGGGTGGGGGTGGGGGTGTAAGGGCAGAGGGAGCAGCAGACTTCCTGTTGAGCAGGAATCCCAACATGGGACTCAATCCCAGGACTCTGGGACCATGACCTGAGCCAAAGGCAGACACCCAGCCAACTGAGCCACCCAGGTGCCCTCTGTCTGGCCTTTATTAAAATCACATCGATGTATGAGGCCAGCTGAGACAAGGAGGCACAGAGCAGCAAGTGGGAGAGCCCCGCCCCTCTCAGACCCAGGTGATGGGACGTGCCAGTAGGGGAGGAAAGAGACGCTCAAGACACACGTTCAGCCTCTGCAACTATTCTTTTATTGAATATTGGGCAGTGATAGAAAGATGCTTGATTCAGGAGAAAGCTTTCCTTCCCTGCCCCCACCCCCATTGCCTAGAGCGCAGGTCGGACAAGCCTGGCTGCAGGGCATGGCACTCCAGCTGGCACACGTGTCCATGTGTCTTTCACATATGTGAGCATCCTTGTCACAAGGGCCACCTGGTACCACAGCCCCCCTCATCTGTGGTTCTCCTTCTGCTCTGCTGTGGCACGGTGGGCCCATGAGAAAGCCTGCCCATGGGCACGGGTCCCAGCAAGGCCCACCCACTGCCTGGCAGGGAGGCCCGTCTGCCTCAGGCCTTAGCGTGGTGCACTCGTGGTTGCTGCCGCCTGGCTCGCCTTGGCAGTCTGGTCTTGAAGAGGGACTTGCCCGAGGCTTCAATATAAGTGACGCTCATCTCTTTGGGGCTGATCTCCACGTAGGCAAAGCCGCCCAGCGAGTCCTCGGCCCCATAGTGGAAGCGCAGGTAGCCGTTGGGGACCTTGCGCAGATGCTTTTTCGAAGGGTCCATGAAGTTTCCAGCCCCGCTCAGCACGTAGCCCACACCATTCTCATCCTGAAGGTACTGTGCACGGAGAGCCCAGGGTCAGTGGAGGTCCCAGCCCCTCAGTGAAGCTGACCATGGGCTTTGTGCGGAGTCTTAAGTCCAGGGTCAGGTCTGTACCTGGCCATGGAGTCACCTCGGGCAAGGACCAAAACTCCTCTGGGCCTCAGTTTCCTTACCTGTTAGCAGTGCATCGGTCCTACTTCACAGCCTGAGAACTGAGTGAGCAATTGGCAACTGGTAGCTAGTATGATGCCTTTTAGGAAACTCTGGGCTATTTTCCAGGTTAGACAGCATATAGCTTCAGGGACATTTGGGAGACACCCTCCACCACCAAGCAGCAGGAAAGTCCAAGTGCACTATGTGGCACACTGGCTGGGCTGGGGACCCCCTCCCCACCTCACCCACAGACCTCTCACCTGCAGGTTGTGGTCATGGCCACACAGGTAGGCGGTGACCTTGTACGTGGCCAGCAGGGGCATCAGTTGCTTGACTAGGCAGTGGGTGGGCCCGTGCTCGGCGATGGACCACACGGGGTAGTGGCCGGCCACCAGCACGTAGTCCTCCTTGGCCGCCGCCAGCTGCTTCTTGAGCCAGGACAGCTGTGTGCGCGCCAGCCCCAGGTCACGGGGCCTCTCGGGCTGCTGGCTGAGGAAGTCATCCGAGTTGCCACACAGCGTCACTGTGTCTAGCATGAAGATGGCCACAGACACGTTGGACCGTGGGACTTTGAAGCGTAGCCGGTAGTAGGGGCTGGGGAAGTTCCTGTGGAAGAGATAGAGGCAGTGGGGACATGTCTTGAGCATACAAGCCCGAGGTCAGCGTGGCAGGGCGCAGGGGGTTGGGGGCCAGCTCACCATCGCTTAGAGATCCTGGAGTAGGCTATCTGCGCTGAGACGTTCCCCAGGTGGTCGTGGTTGCCAGCCAGCACGTACCAGGGCACGTTGCGGAGGGAAGATGCAGAGAACACATCCTCGAAGGTCTCCTGCAACACATAGAAGGGACACCCCCACCCCGGGGTCAAGCAGCTACCCCTGTGCTTCCACCAAGTCAGGGGCCAGGGCCAAGGGAGACACTGAGTGCTCTAGGTACCCACACATCTGCTTTTGCCCTCTCCAAAGTCAAAAGGTCGAACAGCTTTTCCACAGGTCCCCTCCCATCCGCCCCCCCCCCCCCGCCCCGCTCCGCTCCAGTGGCACACACCCGAAACCTCTTGTCGTTGGCATCCTGCACACCAGAGAAGTAGAAATTGTCCCCCAGGGACAGGATGAAGTCTGTGCCAAGGATCTGCACAGTCCTGGCAATCTCCTTGGCATTGGCCATTTCCCGGGCTGTGTAGAACGGGGCATTGGGGACTCCTCCCCAGTCACCCACAGCCACAAAGCGCAGGACGGGATTGGCTCCCGGGTTGGCTCCCGGGTTGGCTCCGTCAGCCAGGGGGAGCATCAGCAAGGCTTGTAGGATAAGCAACACAGTCCGTGTGTCCATCTGGGAAGGGAGAGAGCAGCAGGGAGGGCCCAGGACTGAGGCTTAGGCAATGGGCCCTTGGACCCCTGCTCCAAGATCGGGGGAGACTGCTCCCTGCAGGGCTGGCCCCAGGGGAAGCCCCGGGGGAGTCCCTAGTTCCCAGGACTTGAGGGCAAGAGCCAGCTGGAAGGGTCAGAGGGTAGGCGGGGTCCAGAGGCAGGGAAGGGTGGCTGTGCAGGCCCAGTTCTGGCTGCCCTCATCCCACACCCAGCACTCACCCTGGGGGAGGCACTAGCCAGTCAGCGGGGGGCTCAGAGAGGCAGGTGAGCTCCTGGGCAGAACTGGCGGGTCACTGAGCCTTTATTCCCTGGGGCGGAAATGGATCATTAGTGAGGATGATGCAGTTTCTCCGAAGACTGTTCCAGAAGCCCTCCCCTTGGGTCATGTGAGCTTTGGAGTTCCCCAGTGCCGGACACGGGATTCGGGTGGGAGTCTGGCACACGAGTGCAGCCGTGCCTTCCATCACAGCCTCTGTGTTTGGCCATATGAGCTTGTTTATGGCCGGGGGCCCCAGGCACCCCGTTATCCTCTGTGTGCTGTGGATGGGGCTGTATCTGTGTGCCCCAGCCAGACACATCTTGTGTGTCCATGTACTCCCAGGACGTGTTTGTCTGCTTGTGTCTGGGTGTGTCTGTTTCCTGTGTGTAGCCAAGCGTGCCTGCCTGGGTCACATGTCTGCTGTGTGCCTGGGAGTCCTTTGTCCCTGTAGATGTGCGCACTGAGCCTACAAGGCCCGAGTGGTGTGCCTGTGACATTTGCCTGGGTTCTAAAGTGGAACTGTGTGGGAAACTGATTTGTGTCCTTGTGTTGTGCTGGAGTGGTGTTGTGGGGCTGTGTTGTGTCTCACGTGAGTTGTGTGCCTGCTGGGTGGTGTGTGTTTGACATCTGGGCTTGAGTCCCAGGATCACCACCTTCCCCCAAACATCAGGGTCTCCCCTTTCCAGGAAGTCCTGCCCACACCCTCCCCTGCTCCCCACCCCCATTCCCCACAGGAGGAACCCAGGCGGGGGCAGCTGGTGACACATCATGTGACCACTGAGTTTTGACCCTCATATTCTCAGCAGCTGCCTGCAGGCCCTCCGATGGCAGGCTGCCCCTAGGGGTAGGCAGGTGGGGCGCCAGGGCAGTGGGGCCACCTGCCCCCCACCTCCCTGCCTTCCTCCTCCCGCCCAGGCTCCTCCCTGCACACTCACGTCGGCTCCCTCCAGTCGTTGCGAGGCCGACCCGGGTGGGGGTGGGGGAGGCCCTCCTTCGGCGCGGAGGTCACCGGCTCAGCGAGGTGAGGTGACCTGCCTCGGGTCACCCAGCTAGCTGCGCCTCCCGCCCCGCAGCCCCGACAAACAGGAAGTGGGTCACCCGGGCAGGCGGAGCCCCTTCCCCCGGGGCCCCCGCAGCGATCGCACCGGCCCCGCGGGTCTCACCTGCCGTCGGCGGGGCGCTCGGCGGACGGCTGGCCGTGGAGGAGGCCGCGGCCCTCCACCCGGGGTGCGGGACCCGGGCGCCCAGCTGATCCCCGGCGGGGAGGGCGGGCGCGAGGCCCGGCCTGCCGGGCCCTGGATCCGGCTGGGCCACCCAGTGCCGCCACGCCTCCTCCGGGGCGCAGGCGGCAGGCACATCTGTAAAATGGGGCTGAGCACCCCAGGGGACGGCCCAGGCCGGCGATCGGCGATCGGGCTCCAGCTCGGGCTGGGGCTCAGGGACCAGAGTTCCTCCCTGCGCCTCCTCCCGCCTCCCCTCTCCCTCAGGCAGGCTGAGTCGCCCCCTTCCTTTACACCTGGGGCACCCACAGCCAGGATCGCTGGGTGGGCCTCATCCTGGGCTGGGTCACCCTCTAGTGAGGAAGTAGGTCTCTTCAACCCCAGCTTCCTGGTCTTTGAAATGGGTGTGAGGGCAAAAAAATCAAATCTTCCCTAGAAACAACACCAAATAGCCCAAGTTGAAAGGCCCCTTCAGGAGATCGAACTCAACCCTTCCCACTTCCTTTTGAGTGTGGACTGGACTCAAAGGAGTTAGTGACTTCCATCCAAAGAACATAGGACGGAAAAGCAAAAGTCAGGAATCTTCCAGTGGTGACACTTGGAGACACCACCTTAACTGAATGGGCCAGGTTGACATCCCTGGTGATCAGTCTCACTGACATCATGTGGCCCTGACATAATGGCACGAGAAGGGCACCTTGTCTTTGTGGGTTTCTTTCCAGCAACGTGCAACCACAAGCTAAGGATGAGAAAAATTAGCACCAAGGAAACACCCAAATTGGGTGATATTCTACAGAATACCTGACCTGCAAAGATGTCCCAGGCATGAAGAAGAAAAGTTTGAGGAGCTGTCACAGATTGGAGGAGACTCAGGAGACCTGAGAACAAAATGAAATGTGAGATCCTGGGCCAGAGAAGGAGTATTTATGGAAAAACTGGTGACATCCAAATACAGCCTGAATTATCATGGAGTGCCTGCACCATCTTTTGCAACTTCTCTGGAAATCTTAAAATTATTCTAAACTAAACAAAAGTTTACTTTGAAAACAGGCATGATCCAGGGCACCTGGGTAGCTCAGTTGGTGAAGCGTCTGCCTTCTGCTCAGGTCATGATCTCTGGGTCCTGGGATCAAGCCCTGTATCAGGCTCCCTGCTCAGCCAGGAGTCTGCTTCTCTCCCCTGCTTGTACTCTCTCTTTCTCAAAAAAATAAAAATCTTTTAAAAAGAAAAAGAAAAAAAACAAAAAAGAAAAAGAAAAAAACATTGACCCAAGAAACCTAAAATTTTATTTAACACATATTGAGCACCCACTGTATGCCCAGTACTGGCTGACACAGCAATGAACAAGACAGACAGGAAAACCTGCTCTGTTGGGACAGGGAAATTTATGCTCTAGCTATTACTTTCCTTTCTTTAGGATGGGGTGGGGCATTCTCTATATTTTATGTACTGTTTGGATTTTTGCTTGAAAAGTCTTGTTAGTTGCTTTGCTTGACTTCCTCTTAACATACCTATATGGGAAAATGTAAACCCAGGAAACAAAGACCCCTTTCCAGAGGCAGGGCAACAGGTGTCTTCTGGGGAGACAGGGAGAGAATGGAATTGGGTCTGGGAACAAAGGGGGCTGGGAAGGGGGCTTCTACTTGATCCTTACTATTTTCTTTTTTGTAAGATTTTATTTATTTGAGAGAGAGAGCACTAAGAGAGAGGAAGGAGCAGGCTCCCCACCGAGCAGGGAGACCAATCTGGGGCTTGATCCCAGGACCCTAGGATCATGACCTGAGCCAAAGACAGACACTTAAGTGACTGAGCCACCCAGGGGCCACAAATGTTTTCTTTCAACAACAACAATAACAACAACAACAAAAAAGGAGAAGTAGAAGGAAAAGGAGAAGGGAAAAAAATATCTGAAGCATTTAGGACTGTGTTAACATTGGCTTCTCTTTAAATGGAGGGTCCCAGGGTGTTTTAATGATTATCTTCTCTGCTTTCTGTGTTTTTTTTATTTTTATTTTTTGAGATCACACAAAATTTATTATCTTTTTGTAGTACATGGTCTTTATAAAAAGTTAGAAAATACTGAAAAACAAAAACCATTACACTCACCAGTAATACCTCTGCCTGGAGAGTCATTATCCATTAATATATTTTTTCCTTTCAATTTTGTTATGCCTACATTTGTCTTCAGAAAAATGGGATACTAGTGATACATATCATTTTGTAGCCTTTTCAAGTGTTAACATTTTCTATATATATTTTTTTATAGCTTTTTTTTTTAATTTTTATTTATTTATGATAGTCACACAGAGAGAGAGAGAGAGTCAGAGACATAGGCAGAGGGAGAAGCAGGCTCCATGCAGGGAGCCCGACGTGGGACTCGATCCCAGGTCTCCAGGATCGCGCCCTGGGCTAAAGGCAGGCGCCAAACCACTGCGCCACCCAGGGATCCCTTTCTATATATTTTTTTTTTAATGAAAAGGTACAAGGACGGGGATCTCTGGGTGGCTCAGCAGTTTAGCACCTGCCTTCAGCCCGGGATGTGATCCTGGAGTTCCGGGATTGAGTTCCACATCAGGCTCCCTACGTGGAGCCTGCTTCTCCCTCTGCCTGTGTCTCTGCCTCTTTGTCTCTCTCTGTCTCTCATGAATGAATAAATACAATCTTTAAAAAAAAAAAAAAAAAGAAAATGTGCAAGGGCACCTGGGTGGCTCAGTTGCTTAAATGTCTGACTCTTGGTTTTAGGTCAGGTCATGATCTCAGGGTCATGAGATTGAGCCCTGCATCTGAGTGGGTCCTGCTTGGGATTCTCTCTCTCCCTCTCCCTCTACTCCTCCCCATGCTTACACACACACACACACACACACACACACACACACACACACACTTTCTCAAATAAATAAAATACATAAATCTTTAAAAGAATGATCAAAAAGTGCAAAAGCATGAGCACATGATTAAAACAAACCAGACTGTGCTGAGCATATCAGGAAACCTGTGGATTCCTGGTTTTATCTCTCTGGTCACCTTGTGAGTTCTGAATAAGCTCTTATCCTTCCATTTGCACAACGGAGCCCTGTTCTGCTCATTTTCTATGCAGGTGGATCAGGATTTGGCTCACTCTTGTCTTGCTTCCCAACACCAACGTCGTCAATCCTATGGTTGAGTTCCTCCTTTGGCTTCTGCCCTCCCCACTTCCCCCTCTCCCCTTGTGGTCACACTCCTGGGCCCTCTCACCCTTCCTGGAATAGAGCCTCACTCTGGCCTCAGGGCCTTGGCGCTTGCCATTCCACTTGCCTAAAAGACCCTTCCTTCTCCAGATACTCTATGACTCCTCCCCATTATATCCAAGTTCCTGTAACCTATCTAAAATGCACCCCACCCCCAGCTGACCCCCTCTCATTCTCCTCACCCTCTGTAGCCCTTATCACTGTCTGACAAACCACATACTGGCTTATCTCATTTTCTGTCTGTCTCCCCACCAGAATGAGCTCTTAGGGGACAAGAACTTTCTTGGTCTGGTTCACTGCTATTTTCTTTGGCATCTGGAATCTGGAGCACACAAGGGCCATTGCTGAGGAATTATTTGGGTAATGATGGAATGAAGGAATGCCCTCAGGACACACTCTTCCCTCCTGTCTGAGTGTCTAGCTTCCTCCCCCTACTGTCCTGGCTTTATCCCTTGAGTGAATTCCACCAACTCCCTTACAGCTTGCTTAAGTTCTAACCTTGTTGTTATTATTATTATTATTGATGTTGTTGTTGTTGTTGGTGGTAATCTGCCCAGGGCAAAACTCTTGGAGAAATTTCAATGGCCCTCAATGCATTTCAAAGCATCTCTCTCATGTCTAGGTCACAGTGCTCAAGTGACACTAAGGACAACTAATTCCCACCTCAGGGCCTTTGCACTTGCTGTTCCCTCCACTGGGCCACTCTCCCTCATCTTTTTGTCAATGAGTACTTGGCTTAAATGCCATCTCATCAAACTATCCTGACCTCTTGACTCAATTAGCCTATGCCTATCACCCACTCCCCAGTCTCTACTGTTGTCAGGCACCCCTTCCAACCTCCCCACTGGGAGTTCCCGTGAAAACAGGTTTGAATGGTCAAGCAATGTACACACAACGGGGGCAGATGGGGGCACAGTGTTAACATGACCTCTGACAAGTGTGGGTCAGGGAGGGACGCTGTGCACCAGACTACCATGTGTGGTGAGGATAGTCCCAGGTGGGAGGCAAATAGACAGTATCAGGAGGTAGAGATAAGGAGTTAAACAGGGACATAGGACCAAGGGCTTGGAGCCATGGAGTGTGGACTTGATCTGGTGGTGACAGATTTGGAGGATGGATTCCAAGTTTTGTATTTACAAGATCAGTTTGGAAAAAAGCAAGACAAAGCTAGATCTGTATGTATATCATCTATTTATATCAGATTGTATCTATCCATTTGGCTATCCATTCATTTATCCATCTCTATATCTGTCTGTCTATATATCCATCCATCTGTCACACTATATTGTGGTTCAGAACTACATGTGCTGGTTGCTATATGCCAAGAAGAAATTCTGGTCCCAATAGGAACCCAATTAAAAGTGGTATCCCTGGATCACCTGGGTGGCTCAGTCGGTTAAGTACCTGACTCTTGATTTTGGCTCAGGTCCTGATCTCAGGGACAAGGGACCAAGCTCCCAGGCGAGGTAGGCTCCATGCACAGTGGGGAGTCTGCTTCTCTCCTCCCTCTGCTCCTCCTGCACTCTCTCTGGAGCGTGCTCTCTTTCTCTATCAAATAAACAATTTAAAAAGTGATATCCCTGGGGAGGATTGCTATGGGAAATTATTACTTTCTACTTCATTTGTTTCTTTTTTTTTTCATTTGTTTCTTTACTGAATTTACCTTTAAAAATTATAAGCTGGTAATATGTGTGTGGTAAGGGAAACAATATTTACCTAAATAATCATTCTGATGAAAGCACAGATGACTGGGTTGATTGAGGGTGAGTCCGCAGTGAGGGGAACCTCCATGGGCTGGTGTGATCAAGTCAGTGATCTAGGATGGGTGTTCAATGGTGGTTGAGCCTGGGGGAGAGGTGGGGAGCTCTGTGGCCATCTGCCTGGCTTCAGATTCCAGCCCCTCTGCTGTCATTTAGCTGTGTGACTAGGGGCTGGTGACTTTACCTCTCTATTCTTTCATCTCTAACACAGATGATATTACAGTTAGTTGTTCAATACAGGGTGTTGTGTGGATCAAAAGACCTGCCATGGATGAAATACGCAGAACCTCACCTTGTGCACAACAAACACTCGATATAAGCAGTTACCACAGTTTATTGTCATCGCTGTTTTTTTCCTAAGATTTTATTTATTTGAGAAAGAGAGAGCAAATGAGAAAGCGAGAGAGAGAGAGAGAGAGAGAGAGAGAGAGAGCATGAGCAGGAAGGAGGAAACAGAGGGAGAGGGAGAAGCAGACTCCCCACTGAGCCAGGAGCTTGATGCGGGGCTTGATTCCAAGACCCTGGGATCATGACCTGAGCTGAAGGCAGACACTGAACCAATTGAGCCACCCAGGCACCTCTGTCATTGCTGTTTTATGTGTGTTATTAGTATAGACTAGGGCAGTGGCAATTTGGAGAACCTGAATGTGTTTAAGAAGAAGAAATGATAGATTGGGAGACCAGCTCATCTCAGTTTGCAGGATTTTAGTACAGAATATTCCACAGCCCGGGAACCCTCAGTCTTAGGTAAAATGGGAGGACAGTTGGTCATACTAAGATAAATCTTGGGGCCCAATGGTGAGAAGAAGAAATCTCTGGCAACTCTCAGCTTTTGGGCCTTGTGAATGGGAAGCACCCCAAGGAAGAGACTGAGAGAGAGGAACCATTTGGGGGGAAGTAGACAAATCCAAATGTGGATGTATTGAGTTTGAGGGACATCTTGCTTGTCTGGGTGAGAGAAGACAGGTTTTCCTGTGGAAGCTCAGGACGGAGGTCCCCACATTTTGTTCTGAAATATTCCGAACATACAGCAAAGCTAAAAGAATTGTATAATTGGGGGGTCCCTGGGTGGCGCAGCGGTTTGGCGCCTGCCTTTGGCCCAGGGCACGATCCTGGAGACCCGGGATCGAATCCCACGTCGGGCTCCCGGTGCATGGAGCCTGCCTCTCCCTCTGCCTGTGTTTCTGCCTCTCTCTCTCTCTCTCTGTAACTATCATAAATAAATAAAAATTAAAAAAAAGAATTGTATAATTGTAGGGGCACCTGGGTGCCTTAGTCCATTAAGCATCTGCTTTTGGTTCAGGTCATGATCTCAGGGTCCTGGGATGGAGACTCATATCCGGGCCCCTGCTCAGCAGGAAGTCCACTTCCCCCTCTGCCCCTCCCCCCCACTTGTGTGCACATACACTCTCTCTCAAATAAATAAAATCTTAAAAGAATTGTACAATTGTACAGATACTGCAATTAACATTTGAATGTATTTGTTCTAATATCTACCCATTCACCCATCTTAACTTTTACTCTTCATTTTTTAAAGATTTTATTTATTTATTCATCAGAGACACAGAGAGAGAGGCAGAGATACAGGCAGAGGGAGAAGCAGGCTTCCTGTGAGGAGCCCGATGCAGGACTTGATCCCCAAACTGGTATCATGCCCTGAGCCAAAGGCAGACACTCAACCGCTGAGTCACCCAGGCATCCTTACTCTTTTCTTTAAGAGAGAGAGCTTGCACACAGTGGGGGTGAGGGGAGCAGAAGGAGAGGGAGAGAATCCCAAGCAGGCACCTTGCTCAGCATAGGGCCTGACTCGGGGCTCAGTCTCACACCCTGAGATCATGACCTGAGCCAAAATCAAGAGTTGGACACTTAACCAACTGAGCTACCCAGGCGCCCCACTTTTTACTCATTTTAATATGTCACAGACACCCGCACACTTCCCTCCCAATACTGCAGTATTGGGTTATACTAGTTATACTATTAACTAGAGTTCAGTCTTTGTTTACAGCTCTTTCCTTTGATGTAGAATTTGCATACAATGATGTGGACAGATCTTAAATGTACACTGCCTGAGTTCTCATAAACCTCACTATAGTCATTAAAGAAACAACTTATTCACTCCCAGTGAGATTGAAAACAAACAAACAAAACAAAATAACCAAAGGCAGCTCAGGCTTTGCCACTTGCTAAGCTCTGTGACTTAGAGCAAGTGACTTATGCTTTCTGGGCCTCAGCTTCTCATCTGTAAAATGGGCTTGTAAAGGCACCTATCTGAGGTCAGACATGGTTATTGTGGACATTAAATGAATTAATCTATGTAGAAATATTGAGGGGTGCCCTAGGAAGTGCCTTAAAAATACCCACTTTTAACATTACCCAGTTGGAACACTCAAAGGAACCATAGTTTGTAGAAGAAGAAATAATGAGGTAAGTATGTTCCTGAAAATTTTCAAAAATGGCCAGCAGAGGAACTGTGTGAGGAGGCAGTTGGGGAAGGAAGAAGCTGTTAGCTAAAGCCTGATCCACTACCACAGAAAATCAGCAGGCGAGAGCTCCATTCACCTGTGGGTGAAGAGAGGGAGCCGGCACATTCAGAATGGTGGAAATGACCAGATTCCACAGGTGTTTGCCATTCATTACACGCTCTGCAAAAGATCTTTTATTTTAATCATGTGCACATGCTCTTTTATTTTTGTTTTAAATTTAACTTGAAAAACACAGTCAAGATTCTGGCACCTGCTACAGCATGGATGAACCTTGAGGACATCCTGCTGAGTGAGTGAAATAAGCCAGTTACAAAAGGTCTGTATGATTCCACTCATAGGAGGTTCTTAGGGTGGTCAAATCCATAGGGATCAAAAGTAGAGTTTGCGTGTGTGTGTGTGTGTGTGTGTGTGTGTGTGTCTTGGGGGGGGGTGAGGGGGGTGAGTAAAGGTTTAACAGAGACAGAGTTTCAGTTTGCATGATGAAAAAAAGTCCTGGAGGTGGATTTCGGTGGTGATGGTTGCACAACCATGTGAAATGTACTGAAAGCCACTGAACTATACAGTTAGAAATGGTAAAGATGGTAAACTTTATGTTACTCGTATTTTACCAAAATTAAAATTTGACAAACAGAAGAGGACAGAATATAATCACCCAAATAGCCCTGTACCGCTACATGAAGAAGAAAAAGTTAACTTCCAGTTGTAATTGTTTCAGATACACATTTTCCTTTTTTTTTTTACATTTTCCTTTTATAAAAGAAGAAAATAGGTTTGAATGGTCCCTCCACGCTCATAGTTATTTTATTTTATTTTATTTTATTTATTTTATTTTTTAAGATTTTATTCATTTATTCACGAGAGACACAGAGAGAGAAAGAGAAAGAGGCAGAGACACAGGCAGAGGGAGAAGCAGTCTCCATGCAGGGAACCTGATGTGGGACTCGATCCTGGGTCTCCAGGATCAGGCCCTGGGCTGAAGGCAGCGCTGAACCGCTGAGCCACCCGGGCTGCCCACCCTCATAGTTATAATTCAAAAGAGACCCTAAAAACGAACTAGGGGTGGTGGAAGGGGAGGTGGGTGGGGGGTGGCGGTGACTGGGTGACGGGCACTGAGGGGGGCACTTGAGGGGATGAGGACTGGGTGTTACTCTATATGTTGGCAAATTGAACACCAATAAAAATAAATTTATAAAAAAATAAAATAAAATAAAAAAGAGAAAAAAACAAAACAAAAGAGACCCTAAGAGTATATAATATAATCTCCCGCCCCCCTTTGGAAGGAGCAAGAGTTACTGGATTTTTGTCTGCTTGTAGAGATGATTAATTAATTTCAAGCTGATAACTAAATTGGAAACTGCATGATGATTTGGCCAGGTTTAGAAGTAGTATCGGAATGAGAACATATTTCTCCCTATTTATATTTAATTTTTAGATTCACAATAACTGCTAAGGATTTCAGAAGAGCTTGCTTGGTGGAGGCATTTCACAAGATTACAGAATCAGATATATCACTTTTGTAAATGCCTCATACAGCATTTAAGTGATTTCATCCCACGACATTTCTAGATGGATCCAAAAGCGTGCCCAGTGGCCTCTTTGCAAGTAGCAGTCCACTTACCCAGGTATATAAATAACATAATAGCTGTAATTGGAACCAAAGCCTTAAGGGAAACTTTCTAAAAATATCATTTCCATTGACTGTACATTTACAAAGTAATCACAGTGGTAGGGTTTTCTAGGCACCAAAGCTGTCTGAAACCCAGGTGCTGCCCTGAATTTGCTGGCTTCGAGGCACCTATAGGCCAGTGTGGCTGGAGCAGAGGGAGTGAGGGGTTAAGTGAGAGGAGAGCAGGGCCAGAGGGGGGTGTGTGGGACAGACAGTCTGGGGTTTTGGGGGCTGCGGGGATGGGGGCCTTATTGACAGTGAGGTGGCCACCATGGAGAATTCTCAGCAGAGGGACTGATCTAACTTAGGTTTTGCATGATTTCCACTAACTGTTGGACATAGGATTCAGGCACTGGGTGGGTGGGACAGGTGGGAAAAAAGCTGCATGGCCGGTGTTTCTCCTTTACCCCCCAACCCCAAATGGCAGAGGTCTTTGCCTGGGAACTCAGGGGACAAGGCCTGGGTGTCTTTCTCAGACCCTGGATCTGTGCACTTCTGCCCCCGCGTGGCCACAGCCTGAACTGCAGCAGCAGCCTGCGGGCAGCGTCTCCGTTTTGGTGAGCAAAGGCTTCTTCGAGCTCCCATGTGCAGGGCCTGGAGAGTCCTGCGGTGCCTCCGTCCAAGGATTGCTTCAGAGAAACTTCGAATGAGATTCCTGGGGATTCAGATGCTTTCAGGAGAAGCTGATGAGCAGTCGGCTTCTTGGGAAATTGCCCACTGCATCTGCTCCAGAGACATTCTCAGAGGAGGTGTCTATGGCAGCATCTTCAGGGGCGCGGGGGAGCATCAGAAAGGCACAATAAGAAAAGACGTCCCAGGGATCCCTGGGTGGCGCAGCGGTTTGGCGCCTGCCTTTGGCCCAGGGCGTGATCCTGGAGACCCGGGATCGAATCCCACGTCGGGCTCCCGGTGCATGGAGCCTGCTTCTCGCTCTGACTCTCTCTCTCTCTCTCTCTCTCTCTCTCTCTGTGACTATCATGAATAAATAAATAAAATCTTTAAAAAAAAAAAAAAAAAGAAAAAGAAAAGACGTCCCAGGAACACCTGGGTGGCTCAGTGGTTGAGCGTCTGCATTTGGCTCAGGTATGATCCTGGGGTCCCGGAACTGATCCTGCATCAGGCTCCCTGAAGGGAGCCTGCTTCTTCCTCTGCTTGTGTCTCTGCCTCTCTCTCTCTCTGTCTCTCATGAGTAAATAAATAAAATCCTTAAATTAAAAAAAAACAAAACCCAACCTTAATTTAGGCAGAAGGTCAAGCACAGCCAGGTCAAGACTGAATTCCTGATACATTTTCCCCCCCTCACCCTTCCCTTAGGGTGGTTCCTCTCAGCCTGGTTCATGGGGTCACCATTGAGACCCACACTTAGTCCCGAATTTCTGTCTTGCTCTCATTCCTTCCATCCCATGGCCACCACCCAGGGCCAGACACCATTGCTTGGGTGGCTGTCCCAGCCTTTAATTCCTACTCATCTACTGCAGTTCCAAAGGGACCTTTCCCTGTCTCTCCCTGGCTCAGCCCTCCACCCCCGGACCCCCTCCCTGGCCTCCCCAGTGCTTTGGAGAGTAAGTCCACACCCTTCATCTTGGTATATCACATCATTAGCATGGACAACTACATGAATAATAATAACAGTAATAATAACGGCAGTTACCCATATGTACCTGATGCCAAGTCTTATGTAGTTTAAAGGCGGCTTCACAATGGCTTTATCATCTCCATTTTACAAAAGGGTGTACTGAGGCTCAGAGAACTCAAGGGACTTGTCCATGGTGACCAGCCTGGGTCTAAACTCAATTCTTTCCAACTCCGAAGTTCAGGCTTAACCCCAACGCTCTGTCCCCTCTATGACACATCTCTGGTGTGTTGGGTTTTCTTTGCTGTTCCTCTGTCTTAGTCACTCAACCCACTCTAATGGAACAGCAAACATTTATTTCTCACCATTCTGAAGGCTGGGGAGTCCAGGGTCAAGGTGCTAGCCAGTTCAATTCCTGATGAGGACTCTCTTCCAGGCTTGCAAATGGTCACCATTTGCTGTGCCCTCACATGGCAGGGACAGAGACAGTGGGGGGGGGGGGGGGACAAAATGGGTAAGCCCCGCTGGTGTCTTTTAGAAGGAGAATGTCTCATCATGAGGGCCCTACCCTCATGACCTCAGTTAAACCTAATCACCTTCCAAAGTCTCCACCTCCAAATACCATCACACTGGGGGTTAGGGCCTCAACAAATGAATTTGGAGGGGATGCCTGGGTGGCTCAGTGGTTGAGTGTCTACCTTTGGCTCAGGGCGTGATCCTGGATTCCCTGGATTGAGTCCCACATTGGGTTTCTTGCATGCTGCCTGCTTCTCCTCCCTCTGCCTCTCTTTCTGTGTGTCTCATGAATAAATAAAATCTAAAAAAAAAACCAAAAAACAAATGAATTTGGAGAGACACATATGTTTAGCCCAAAACATCCTTCCTTCAAATGATGGAGCCTAATTTCGCTTTGCTTGAGTGTGGGCCAGACTTTAGTGACTCAGTAAAAAAAAAACAAAAAACAAAGCCAACACTTTTTATTTTCTTATAATTGTAGATTCTCATGTGGTTGTAGGAGAGATATCAAGTATACTCTTCACCCATTCCTCCCCCACCCCCCATAGTAACACGTAGCGTAACTCAGGTACAATAAACTATCCAGGAAATTGATATAAATTCTGACCTTACTCAGATTTCTTCAGATTTACATGCATTGGTGTGTGTGTGTGTGTGTGTGTGTGTGTACAGGCACATGTAGTTGCTTCTAGTTTTTCGGGGCTATATTTGCATGATTAGTCCAGTTGTACACAATAGTTCCATCACAAGGACCCCTTGTGTTACTCTTTTATGGCTGCAATCACCTCCAGCTTGGAAACCATTAATCAATTCTCCCTGCCTATCATTTTGCCATTTCAAGAATGTTCTAGCATATCCATACAATGAAATATTATTCAGCCGTATGAAGAAATGAAGTCCTGAAAAATGCTACAACATGAGTAAACCTTGAAAATACGATGCTGGACAGCCCTGGTGGTGCAGCGGTTTAGCGCCGCCTGCAGGCCGGGGTGTGATCCTGGAGACCCGGATCGAGTCCCACGTCGGGCTTCCTGCATGGAGCCTGCTTCTCCCTCTGCCTGTGTCTCTGCCTCTCTCTCTTGCTCTCTCTGAATGAATAAATAAATACATCTTTAAAAAAAATACGATGCTAAGTGAAAAGGCTGATCACAAAGGACCATTTGCATGTAATTTCCAGAATAGGCAAATTTATTGAGATAGAAAGGGTATTAGTGGTGCCTAGAGCTGTTGGATAGCTAAGAGGGGTGGGGATTTTTTTGTAGGGGTAATGAAAATGTACTAAAACTGTGGTAAGGGGTGCGCAATTCTCTGACTATGCTGAAAGTCACTGAATTGTCTACTTTAGATGAGTGAATTGTATGGTATGTGAATTTGTATCTCAATAAAGCTGTTAAAAAAGAAAAATGCTATATAACTGGAACTATAACCTACGTAATCTCTGAGATTGGCTCCCCCCCCCCCACTCAAATCAATTCCTTTGTGATTCATCCAAGTTGCTAACGGATCAATACCTAGTTCCTTTTTATTGCCGACTAGTAGTTCATGATTTGAATGTACCACAGTTTATGTGACTGCTCACCCACTGAAGAACATTTGAGTTGTTCCCAGTTTAGGGATATTACGAATAAAGCTGCTATGAACATTTATGTACAGATATTTATGTGAACTTATTTATTTTTTTATTATTTTTATTTTTTAATTTTTAAAAAGATTTTATTTATTTATTTATGTGAGACACAAAGAGAGAGGCAGAGACACAGGCAGAGGGAGAAACAGGCTCCATGCAGGAAGCCCGATGTGGGACTTGATCCTGGGATCCCAGGATCATGCCCTGAGCCGAAGACAGATGCTCAACCGCTGAGCCACCTAAGCATCTCTCTTTATTTTTTAAATTTAAAAAAATTTAAGTAATCTCTACCCCCCATGTGGGGCTTGAATTCATGACTCTGAGATCAAGAGTCACATGCCTCTCCCACTGAGCCAGCCAGACACCCCTATTTTTAAAGATAAATGCCTAAGAGTGTAATTGTTGAGTCTTATGGTAAGAACATGTTTAGCTTTTTTACATTTTACATTCCCACCACCAAAGCATGAGCAATTAAGTTTCTCTGCATCCTCACCAGCATTTGGTGTTATTGCTATTTATGATTTTAGCTGTTTTAACAGGTGTATAGTAATGTCTCCTTTGAATCTGCATTTCCTTAATGGCTAATAATGTTGAATATTTTTGAATGTGCTTATTTACCATCTTTATATAATTTTCAGTGAAATGTCTGTTCATATATCTTGCCCATTTTCTTTTCAGGTAGGCTCCATGCCCAGTGCAGAGCCTGAACTCACAACCCTGAGATCAAGACCTGAGCTGAGATTAAGAGCTGAGATTAAGAGTCAACTGACTGAGCCACCCAGGCACCTCCATTTTGCCCATATTCTAACTGGCCATTTTTTAAATTGTTGAGTTTTGAGAGTTCCTTTTTTTTTTTTTTAAGATTTATTTAGTCATGAGAGACAGGGACAGGCAGAGGCCTAGGCAGAGGGAGAAACCCAATATGGGACTTGATCCCAGAACCCCAGGATCACAACCTGAACTGAAGGCAGATGCTCAACCACTGAGCCACCCAGGTGCCCCAAGTTTTGAGAGTTCTTTATATATTCTAGATAAAAGTCCTTTGTCAGATACATGTTTTACAAATATTTTCTCCCAGTCTGCCGATTCTTTTCATGTCTTCCTGGGTCTTTTGGAGAGTAAATATTTTTTATAATTTTGATAAAGTCAGACCCTCCAATCCACACCAAGGAGGCACTAGATACCACCCCAGACCTTCAAGACCTTTATCCTTGTCTGGAAGTCTCCTCAAGAGATACAAGAACCACTTTTGGAGCTTAGACTCACCAGATATTCCTCAAACTCTGTGTTGAGGTTCAGAGCCACACTCCAACCATTCAAGTTCCTCCACCAATTCACAGACACCATCTCCAGAACTTCACCCTTCTACATTGAGCCTGGAGGCACCAGCCTGGAGCTGGTTGGATGACAGTGTGGTCTTTTGCAAGTAGGTGATGGTGAAGGAGAACAAGTCCTGTAGGCAGTGAGTGGCCTGGGTTGAGTGGGAGCAAAGCAGGGTTTCCTCTCTCCCTTCTCTCTTTGTTGCTGCCTTGTCTCCTTCCCACTTCTGCCCTCCCCATTCTCAAGCCCAATGTCACTAGAGGACTCAGGATGCCGCCTGAGTTCTCCCTGAAGGTGAACTGGTGCTCCAAGTGCTGCAGCATGTTTCCTGGCACCAGTGTGAGCAGACATACTGAGGGTGTCAATGCAGGTCCCAGAACTGCAGGGAAGGGGGCGGGACTGAGCCAGGAGAGGCTCAGGTGAGGGGTGTGGGGGGCTGGGCTGAGAATGCCCTGGCCTTGACTGAGAGTGGGTCAGTGAGCCAGCACTCTTCCATCCTGCAGCACACACATCCCCCTAACCCTGGCCAAAGGTTTTAAAATTCCATTCTATCTCTGCCTTTTGATTACAGGCTTAATCCATCTCCTTATGAAGTAATTGCTAATAAGGAAGGACTTATTTCTACTATTGTGCCATTTGTCTTCTGTATGTCTTATAGCTTTTTTGTACTTTATTTCTTCCATTATTGCCTTCTTTTGTGTGTTTTTAAAAAAGATTTTATTTATTCATGAGAGACACAGAGAGAGGCAGAGACATACGCAGAGAGAGGGAGTGAGTGAGAGAGAGAATACAAGTAGGGGGAGAGGGAGAGGGAGAAGCAGGCTCCCCACTGAGCAGGGAGCCTGATATGGGACTCGAGTCCTTGGACTCTGGGATCATGACCTGAGCAGAGGGCAGACACCTAAAGGACTGAGCCACCCAGGTACCTGCCTTCTTTTGTGTTTATTTATTTTTTTGTAGTGAAACATTTTGTTTCCTTTCTCATTTCCTTTTATGTATTTTCCTGTAGATATTTTCTTTATGGTTACATTTAACATTCTAATTTATAAAAATCTAATTTGAATGAATACCAGCTTAAATTTAATAAAGTATGTATATTCTATTTCTATACAGGTCCATAAGCCTATGCTGTATATATGTATGTATGATGTAATCTCTACACCCAACTTGGGGCTTGAACTCAACCCTGAGATCAAGAGTTGCATGCTGCACCTTCTGAGCCAGCCAGGTGCCCCAACCCTATGAATTATTGATGTCACAAATTACATCTTTATAAATTGTGTCCAGGGCAGCCTGGGTGGCTCAGCAGGTTAGCGCTGCCTGCAGCCCAGGGCGTGATCCTGGAGACCCGGGATTGAGTCCCGCATTGGGCTCCCTGTGTGGAGCCTGTTTCTCCCTCTGCCTGTGTCTCTGCCTCTCTCTCTCTCTCTCTCTCCGTGTCTCTCATGAATAAATAAATTAAAAATAAATAAATAAATTAAAAATAAATAAATAAATAAATAAATAAATAAATTGTGTCCAATATCATAGATTTATAATTGTTTTAAAATTTATCTTGTTTTAAAAAATCAGTAGAGTTAAACCGTAATTATAATATTTGCCCATATAGGTACCTTTGCTGGAGACCTTTATTTCTCCATATGACTCAAGTTACTGTCTGATGTCTTTTCTCTTTTCATTTCAACCTGGAAGGCTTCTTCAGCATTTCTTGCGAGGCAGGTCTAGTAGTAATGACTCTCATCAGCTTTCATTTATCTCAGCATATCTTAGTTTTTACCTCAGTTTTTGAAGGACAGTTTTTTATTGGATATAGAATTCTCAGTTGACAGTCTGTATAAAAAAAATTTTTCCCCCAGCACTTTTGATATATCAACCCACTACCTTCTAGCCTCCAAGGTTTCTGAAGAGAAATCTGCTTATGATCTTATTGATGACCCTTGTATGTGACAAGTCACTTCCCTCTTGCTGTTTTCAAGATTCTTTGTCTTTTGACAATTTGAATATAATGTGTTTTGTTGTGGGTCTCTGAGTTTATCCTACTTGGTGTTAGTTGAGCTTCTTGGATTTATAGATACATTTATTTAATCAAATTTGGGATGTTTTCAGCTATTATTTCTTCAAAGATTCTTTCTGTTCTTTCTCTCATTATTCTCCTTCTGGGCCTCCCATATATGGGTGTTGGTCTACCTGATGGCACCCCACAAATCCCTTAGGCTCTGTTCATCTATCTCTCTCTTTCTTTTCCTTCCTTCCTTCCTTCCTTCCTTCCTTCCTTCCTTCCTTCCTTCCTTCCTTCCTTTCTTCCTTCCTTCCTTCCTTCCTTTCTTTCTTTCTTTCTTTCTTTCTTTCTTTCTTTCTTTCTTTCTTTCTTTTTCTTTCTTTCTTTCTTTCTTTCTTTCTTTCTTTCTTTCTTTCTTTCTTTTCTTCTTTCTTAGATTTTGTTTATTTATTCATGAGAGACACACAGAGAGAGGCAGAGACATAGGCAGAGGGAGAAGCAGGATCTCTGTGGGGAGCCTGATGTGAGACTTGATCCCAGGATCCCAGGATCATGAGCTGAGCCAAAGACAGATGCTCAACCACTGAGCCACCCAGGTGCCCTCTTTCTTGTTTTAGAAGATAATATTTACTTATTTGAGAGAGAGAGAGAGAGAGTGCAGGAGCAGAGAGGAGGGGATGAGGAAGAGGGAGAAGCAGACTCCCAGCTGAGAAGGGAGGCCCAACTTGGGGCTCGATCCCAGGACCCTGAGATCATGACCTGAGTAGAAGGCAGACACTTAACCTACGGAGCCACTCAGGCGCCCTTCATTTTACTTTCCACTTCTCATACTCAAACTACTTCAAGTTTGCCGATTCTTTCTTCTTCCTACTTAAATCTATAAACCCATTTCATAGATTTTTTTCATTTCAGTTATTGTATTTTTCAGCTCCATAATTTCTCTTTGGTTTCTTTTTATAATTTCTATCTTTATTTTTTTTTTTAATTTCTATCTTTATTAATGTTCTTATTTTGTTCATATATAATTTTTCCATCCCTGACCATGTTTTCCTTTCATTCTGTGGGCATATTTAACATAGTTGTTTTATGGTTTTTTTCTAGTAAGCACAACATTTGAGTTTCCTCAGGGCTGGTTTTTGTTCATTTTGTTTATTTGAATGGATCATACTTTCCTCTTTCTTTGTCTGCCTTGCTGTGTTTTGTTGAAACTGAAGATTAAAACTTATAATGTGATAACTCTGGAAATTTGGCCCTCACCCTTTCTCCAGGGTTTTCTTTTTTCTTTCTCTTTTTTAAAATTGTGGTAGGAGTCTGTTCTGTAGATCAGCCCGAGGGAGAAGCTTAAGGGCTTCAGAAGTCTTTTCTGAACCTGTGTTTTTCTTTGGCTGTGTGCAGCGGTTTTCCAAATTCCCCCATATATTTGGTTGCTTATGAGTGTCATAATTCTTAAATGCCTAGCTGCCAAAAGGAGAAGAGATGGGGGGAACCCAACAGATGCTATTCCTTAAAATATCTTAGAAGCCAGGGTGCCTGGGTGGCTCAGTTGGAAGTGTCTGCCTTTGGTTCAGATCATGATCCGGGGATCCTGGGATTGAATCCTGGGACCAAGCCCCACATTGGGCTCCCTACTCAGTGGTAAGTCTGCTTCTTCTTCTCCCTCTTCCTCTCCTCCCTCTGCTGCTTGTGCTTGCACATGTTCTCTCTCTCTCTTTTTTTAAATAGTTATTTATTTATTCATTTATTTATGATAGATATAGACAGAGAGAGAGAGAGAGAGAGAGAGAGAGAGGCAGAGGCACAGAAGGAGGGAGAAGCAGGCTCCATGCTGGGAGCCCGACGTGGGACTCAATCCCCGTTCTCCAGGATCGCGCCCTGGGCCAAAGGCAGGCGCTAAACCGCTGCGCCACCCAGGGATCCCGGCAGCCTATTGTTATGTCTTAATCTTCTAAACTCTTGCCCCAGATATTTGTAGGTCTTTATAATGCCATGCAGCTTTTATGAGCAATGCCTGCTTCTTTTCCCACTTGAGATTTGAGTTTGGTTAATGAAATGTGAGCACCTTACACCAGTCCTTCAGATATCTGCCAAATAGGTTAGAACAGTCTTACACATCAATTAGTAAATAAGGTCTGCTCTGTTCCTCCAGTTCAAGGGCCAGCTCCCAAAAATGGCACATGAGCTACTGATGAAGTCCAAAGAGAAGAGAGGCATGGTATAAGATCCAGGAGAGGCAGAGGCTACAATGGAGAGGGAAGAAGTTTCCAAGAGGCAGGTTTGGCCAACACAAGGGATCAGAGGCCCCTGTCACGAGATTAGCTTGGTAGAGGTGGGGTCTATCTCTGAGCTCAAACTACCTTGGCATCTTGTGCTGGTAAGAAAGGCATGAACTTTAGGGAGTTGGAGGATGGTCTTCATACCATCCATGGCCCAGTCAGAAGTCACATTAATAATGAGAATTGAATATAAAAATTATTGACCAGTTATTGAAGAACTGAAAAACAGAAAGAAAACTCAAAGGTAGAGAAGAGGTAGCAACTATAGGAAGAATTTGCTTCTCTTTAGGACTGGGGGATCAAATGGAAGATGAGAGAGTAAGTCTCGTTAATCTTGGAGGGTGGGTCCTGTGGGGCTAGAAATCAGAATCCTGAGAAAGCAGTGCAGCTTGGCTTGTACTAGTTTTTCTAAGGAGTGTCCGTGAGGCTGCTTCTGCAAGTGATGGGAGAGCTGCAAAGTGGGGTCAGCAGCTGATGCCAGCAGGAATTGCCTCTGCAGAGTGAAGAAGCAGGTGTGACAGGAAAGAGGAAGGAGTGAGTCCCTTCTGCCTACAGTCTTTCTGTCTGTCTCTACCACCTTCAACTGGTGGTGCCTAACCAGGAACCTCTGGAAAGCAGAAACATGATTTTCTGAGGCCCCATTCCAGTAACACATGAAAAAGCATATAAGGATGGGATCAAAGCTAAGAGATAGTAGTTTAATAAGTAACATGGTCTTCCACTCTCCCTGGAGGATATAATCCCCTGAGTTGGTGGCAATGCACAGATTAAGTGCTGGTGAAAGTTTGTGTTACAAATGAACTTTCTATTAAGTAAAAACTCACGTGTGTGCTGTCTTCTGTAAGAAGAACATTCATATGACTTTTCCATCCCCTTTCATTTTTCCTGATAAAAGGTGCCCTCTCCTAAACCCTTAGGGTACCCCCACATTAGCCCCAGGATACCCTGTGAGGGACAAGAGAAGGAAGTAGGAGTTGAGGCAAAGAGCCCAGAAATGTTTGTGAGTCCTGTGCACCTGGGGCAAGTGCTTACCATGCCCACCCCAGGTGGGACATTCTGAAGATACCAAATGCACCCCTACAGACCTAGACAGAGACAAACCCAGGGCAGACTTCTGCCCAAGGAAGGGGAACCACCCCAGGAAGAGGAGACCAGTAGCCTGAGGAGGAAAGGGGTCCATGGGAATGAGAGTAAAGAGATATAATGTTGAAGCAGAGAGTTGGTTTCCAGAGAGAGGAAGAATAGAGACCCAGAAGGAGAAACAGCAAAATCCTGAAGTATTGGGGAGTAGGAGACCAGAGTGGGAGGAATTATGTAGGATGGAGGAGCAGGACCCCAGTTGGGTGGACTAGTATGGATAAGGAAAGTCACTGGGTTTCAGAGATAAACAGGGTCTAGAACAGGAAGACATTAACTGTAGGACATTTCAAAACATACTACAAAGCTACAGTAGCCAAGACAGTGTGGGACTGGCGTTAAGATTAGACATGGATCAATGAAAAAGAATTCCCTACCTTCTTGGCTAATTTATTTATTTTAAATTTCTATTTTTTTTTTTTTTTTTTTTTTTTTAGAGAGAGAGGCGGTAGAGGGAGAGAATCTTAGGCAGGTTCCATGCCCAGTACAGAGCCTGACATGGGGCTCGATATCACAACCCTGAGATCATGACCAAAATCAAGAGTCAGATGCCTAACTGCCTGAGCCACTGAGGTGTTCTGGCTAATTGATTTTAGACATACAGCCCCAAATAATTCAACGGGGAAAGTCTACTCAACATGGTGCTAGAACAGTTACATATTGTCCCGCAAAAAGGTGAACTGAGACCTCCTAAATTATATCATACAGTAAAGTTAACTCATACTGAAATGGTGAAAAGTAAAAATATAAAGTTATCAGCAGATGCAGGAGAATATTTTTGTGACTGAAGGGTAGCGAAGAAGCTTTTTGTTTGTTTGTTTTAAAGGAAGACCAAAAGGAAATATCCTAATGCAAAATCACATGGTGATGTGTATGTTTTGGTCCCAAAATTCCTCACCAAAATGTGGTCTCTTAGAGCTTCCCTAAGTTTCTCTAGGTTTTCTGGATTTATTTTATATTTTTTCACAAGAATAACTATTTCTTTTTTTTTAAAAAGATTTTACTTATTTATTCATGAGAGAGACAGAGAGAGAGACAGAGAGAGGAGAGACAGAGAGAGAGAGAGAGAGAGAGAGAGGCAGAGACACAGGCAGAGGGAGAATCAGGCTCCATGCAGAGAGCCCAACATGGGACCCAATCCCGGGTACTCAGGATCATGCCCTGGACCGAAGGCAGCGCTAAACTGCTGAGCCACCAGGGCTGCCCAAGAATAACTATTTCTGACCTTTTTTCCACATTGTGGTAACACGAAAGTTTATTTTTTCCTGAAAGCTTTCATAAATATTTAAGTCAATACAATAATCAGCTATTTAATTGTTGGAATCTCTAATAATATACAAGAGCCGTAAGTAAACATCCCCTTCCACTTAGCGGGATATACTGCCCTTTCTCTAAACACTTTTCCAGGAACAAGTAAACAGAACATTATTCCTGAGGCAGTTAATGTGAGGAGAAAGGAAAGGAGATTGCATGATTATTTTATTCTTCAGTGATGGTACAGTGTCCTCTGATATAAGATTGTGTGTGTGTGTGCACGGGTGTGCGTGTGCATGCATACACATGTAATTTTTTAAGGAAATGGGATCATTTTTCATTCATTAAACTCAGTCATTTTGTCTTATCTTCCAAACATGCCCATCTGACCTGGCAGTAAATGCTACAACTATTGTAAGTAGATTAAAGATATTATTTTAATTAATGACCATTGGATGTTTGGTTTCCTTATTTTCCCCATGGTTTTCAGCATCCAATTCACAATGCTTTTATATATGGTACTTATAATTCATAAAAAGATGGGGAAGCCTTAATGTTTAAAAATTGAAAGTCCAAGGGCACCTGGATGGCTCAGTTGGTTAAGCATCTTGACTTAACATGACTCTTGATCTCAGCTCAGGTGTTGATATGAGGGTCATGAGTTCAAGTGCTGAGTTGGACTCCATGCTGTGTATGGAACCTACTTTAAAAAAATTCAAAGTCTAATCTCTGTCTTTTGGTTAGAACATTTAACTCATTTACATGTAAAATAAGTACTGATAAGGATGGACTTCTGTCATTTTGCTATTTGCTTTGTATATGCCTTGCAACTTTTTTCTTTTTCTTTTATGATTTTATTTCTTTATGTGAGAGAGAAGGAGAGAGAGCACACACGAGCAGGGGGAGAGGCTGAGGGAGAGGGAGAAGCAGACTCCTCAGTGAGCAGGGAGCCCGATGCGATGTGGGGCTTGATCCCAGGACCCTGAGATCATGACCCAAGCCAAAGGCGGACACAACTGACTGAGTCTCTGCCTCTCTCTCTCTCTCTCTCTCTCTCTGTGTGTCTCCCATGAATAAAGGCAGGCGCCCCACAACTTTTTTCTTACTACTTTTCAAGGATGATTTTGCTGGATATAGGATTCTTGATTGATAATTTTGTTTTGCTTTCTTTTATCATTTTGAATATATCAGCCCACTGTCTTCTGGCTTTCAAAGCTTCTGATGAGAACTCTGCTAACAATTTTTTTGAGGATCCCTAGATTCACTTCTCTCTTGCTGCTTTCAAAATTCTTTATGCCCTTGGCTTTGATAGTTTGATTATAATGTGTCATGGTGTGAGTCTCTTTGAGTTCATCTTACTTGGAGTCCATTCAGCTTGTATGTTTTTTATATTTGTGTCTTTCATCAAATTTGGGAAGTTTTAAGCCATTATTTCTTCAAATATCCTCTCTTCTCCTTTTCTCTCTTTCTTCTTCTAGGCCTCCCACAATGTAAATGTTGGTCCATTCAATAGCGTCCCACAGGTCCCTTAACCTCTGTTCACTTTTTTCAATCTTATTTCTTTCTGTCCCTCAGACTCAATAATTTTCATTTTCCTATCTTTCTTCAAGTTTGCTGATTCTTTCTTCTGTCTGCTCAAATGTGCCTTTGAATCCCTCTAGTGAAATTTTCGTTTCAGTTATTGTACTTTCTAGCTCCAGAATATTCCCCCAAACTAGGTTTATTTTTTCCATCTTTATTGACATATAATTGACAAATAAAAATTGTAACCAGGAACACCTGGGTGGCTCAGTGGTTGAGTGTCTGCCTTCGGCTCAGGTCGTGATCCCAGGGTCTTTGGATCAAGTCCCACATCAGGCTCCCTGCATGGAGTCTGCTTCTCCCTCTGCCTGTGTCTCTGCCTCTCTCTCTCTCTCTCTGTGTCTCATGAATAAATAAATAAAATCTTTTTAAAAATTGTAACCAGGCTTTTTAAATGTTTTCTATTTCCTTTTTTTATTTTAAAATTTTATTTAATTTATTCATTTTAGAGAGAGGGAGGGAGAGAGCAAGGGCAGGGATAGAGAGAGAGGGAGAGTCTCAAGAAGACTCCTCATTGAGTGCAAAACCCGACTTGGGGCTCAGTCTCATGACCCTGAGGTCATGACCTTAGCTGACATAAAGAATTGGATGCTTAACTGACTGTGCCACCCAGGTGCTCCAGTTATGTTTCCTATTTCTTATTGGCATATCCATTTAATTAATACATTGTTTTCTTTTTCTACATCTTCCTTTAGTCCTCTGAGCAATTGTTTTAAAGTCTTTGTTTAGTAGATCTGCCATCAGGGGCAGTTTTTGTTGGTTTATTTTTTCCTTTGAAATGGCTGTACTTTCTCATTTCTTTGTACACCTTGTGAGGTCTTTGTTGAAATCTGGACAACTGAATCTAAAAATGTTGTAACTCTGGAAATCAGATTCTCCTCCTTTTCCAGGGTTTGCTTTATAATGTTTTGGGGGTATATTTTAGGGGTTGTTGGGTGGCTCAGTCAATAGAGTATGTGACTATTGATCTCAGGGTTGTAAGTTCAAGACCCACATTGGGCATAGAGCTTATTTAATAAATTTAAAAAATTTTTTTGTTGTTATTTTATTGTTGTAAGCTATCTCTGTGCCAAGGATCAGCATGTGCAAATTTAAGTATTTTCTGAGTGTGTGCCTTTCCTTGGGCATGCCCAACTGACTTTCTAATTTTCTGTATATACATAATTGATTTTTAATATCCTAGTCTAGCTCCTGAAAAAAGGGGGGAAATTAAAGAGGAAAAAGGGCACCCACACTTCAAATACTTTGGAAATGATCTCACCTATAGAGGGAAGGGCTTACAATAATGCAAGGAATTGCAATAACAGTGACCACTGCCTCTTTGTCTGCACCTATGTGATCAGAAGCAGTAGTCAACCATCAGAGCACAGATTCCTGGTATTTGGGGAACAAGGTCCTTTTTGCCCACCCTTTCTCCCACAATCTGTGTGCAAACTGCTCCAGGAATACATGCACAGTTACTGCCATCAGGCTGGGGGTAGGGAATGGATGGCTGCTACTTTGCTAAGAGCTGAAGTTAACTTTACCTCAACTTACCTCTCAAGCCGTGCCTTGGAATTTGAAAGCCTTCAATAGACTACAGAATTCAAATGCTTATATCAGACAGACAGATATTACCAGTGTAAATGTTGTCTAAGTAGGGAGACATTCCTGGTGCTTCCTTCTGTGCCATCTTCACAGCATCCTCTTTTTTTCTTATACTAATCAATTATATCAGGTCTCTTCCCTAATGTGAACTCCTCCAATAGTGTCCTTTCTCGCACTTCAGTTACTCCTACTACTTTCCAAGTGTGGATTTTTTTTAATCACACTTTTCACAATCAGGGAAATCAAGGTTCATAAGGTTTACTGCTTTCTTAAGAACTTATGAAAAATTAAATAGTGTAGATGAAATTAAGCCAAACAGTGTTACTTTTACTTCTATTAACTGTATGCTCATTTATAAAAAAAAAAAAAAAAAAAAAAAAAAAGGAAACTGCTTAAACCATTTTCCAAAAATGGAAAGGCAGTGGTGCTCCCTCTTGTGGTGAGGGCAACATTACTATCCATTCACTCTTAGAACAGATGATGGTCAGTTTATTTATTTTTTTAATTAATTAATTTATTTTTTTTGATGGTCAGTTTATTTATTTATTTATTTTTATTTATTTATGATAGTCACAGAGAGAGAGAGAGAGGCAGAGACACAGGCAGAGGGAGAAGCAGGCTCCATGCACCGGGAGCCTGATGTGGGATTCAATCCCGGGTCTCCAGGATCGCGCCCTGGGCCAAAGGCAGGCACCAAACCGCTGCGCCACCCAGGGATCCCTTGATGGTCAGTTTAAAATATTCTCTGTGTGCCCTCAATAAGCAGGTGGTGTTACAGGTTAGGGAGAACAGGAACAAAGAAAATGGATGTGGCACTTACCCAAGATATCACAGTCTATCTTGGAAGACCATTTCAAATTAATTTAAATTGAGCTAGGAGGGGTGGATCGGTGGTTGAGTGTCTGCCTTTGGTTCGGGTGGTGATCCCGGGGTCCTGGGATCAAGTCCCACATTGGGCTCCCCACAGAGAGCCTGCTTCTCTCTCTGTTTATGTTTCTGCCTCTCTCTCTGTGTGTCTCTCATGAATAAATAAAATCTTTTAAAAAAATAAATAAATAGAGGTAGGAGCGGTTGGCTGGCTCAGGCAGTAGAGCATGTGACTCTTGATCTGAGGATCATGAGTTCAAGCCCCACGTTGGGCATAGAGCTTACTATAAATGAAGGAAGGAAAGAAGGAAATTAAGGGAAACTAGAGAGGCATAGGTGGATTCAACCTGTAGTGATTCAGATCGCTTGAAAGAGAAAGCTATTTATGTGATGCTTAGGATTTAAACTAATAATGCTAGTGCATTATTAAATTTTTTACATGGGAAAAATTGCTGGGCTATAAATCATGGATACATTCAAATTTGCTAGGAAATGCTATTACTATATTACGATTCATGCATGTGCATTTATTTATTCTTTGCAATTGCCAACAGCTTTTATTTTTGCCTATGTGGCAATAAATAGAATCTGTATGTGATGATATATTGTTTTTGTTCATTATCATTGGTATTGAGCATTTTTCCTATATAGTCTTTCATCTTCTGAAGAAAGTTTCAGGTCATTTTCTCATATTTAATTTATTTCTTACCATTTTTTACTATCTGCACACTAATCCTTTATTATCTGTAGGTATTAAAATGTTTTCTCCCCAATTCACTTTCTCCCAAATTTTCACTCAATTCTACATTTTGACAGATTGTTCTTTTTTTAAAACTGTAGTTTTATTTATTTATTTTTAAAGAGTTTATTTATTCATGAGAGACACAGAGAGAGAGGCAGAGACACAGGCAGAGGGAGAAGCAGGCTCCCTGCCTGGAGCCCGATGTGGGACTCATTCCCAGGACCCCAGGATCATGACCTAAGCCAAAGGCAGATGCTCAGCCACTGAGTCACCCAGGTGCCCCTTGACAGATTTTTCTTAATTTTAATAGAGTTGAATTTGTTCATCTCTATTGGGCCTATTTTCTTTTTTTTCCTTTTTTATTAAATATTTTATTTATTTATTTGACAAAGAGAGAGAGCACAAGTAGGGAGAGCTGCAGAGGGAGAGGGAAAAGCAGGCTCCCCACAGAGCAAGGGGCTTGATATGGGGCTCCATCCCAGGACCCTGGGATCATGACCTGAGCTGAAGGCAAATGTCTTCAGGCACCCCTCTTCCTTTTTCTTCCCCCCAAATGAAAGTTCTCACATATTTACTTCTGAACCCCCTACTAGTGCAGAAGCATAGAAACAAAGAGAAAAATGATTTCCCCAATAAAACATGCCCAACTATTCAGAGATTGTGGTAATGTTTTCATTGTGACATAGTAAAATGTAGTGACTGTGGTGCAGCATAAATACATGGGCAATCTCACATGTGCTTCCTTATTGATCGAGCTTGATTTTTCTCCATCTTTTCTTGGAATTGTATCTGGTTTTATTACCAGTTTTCATCTGAATCCATTAGGAAAGTGGACAATTCTGCTTTTGTTTCTTGGCCAGGAGTCACTTGATTCTAAAAATCTTGTGAGAAGACATGGTGAGTCAACCACACACACCACAAAGGTAGAAAGAGCCCACTTTATTTTATTATATAAAACATCTCTCCCTACTATGAAGCTATAAAGAACGTTCGCCTGTAATTTTTTTAGAGTGTTCTATTTTCATCTTTTATAGGTAGCTCTATAGTAATTATTGTATATGGACATGATAGGAGATGATTCATTATTCTACTGTAGATAAACACTTGTCTTTCTCTGTGTTAAAATGTCTATCATTTCTATCATTACCTGCTCTGTCATGGGTTCATGTAACTTAAATAGATGTCCTTGTTCCAGAAATTCCTATTTTTCCATTGGTTTGTTTGTACATATCTCTGCTAATATCATATTGTCCTGATTACTATAGATTTAAAAGTCTTGAGGTATGCTAGGGAAAATACTTCCCTAATCTTAGTCTGATGGGGTTCTATCACAAATTACCATAGACTGGGTGGCTTAAATAACAAACATCTGTTTCTTATAGTTCTGGAGGCTGGGAAGTCCAAGTTTAAGATGCTAGAAGATCTGGTATCTGGTAAAGACCTGCCTCCTGATTTGCAGACAGCTGTGATCTCATTGTATCCTCACATGGTAGAGCACAGAGGGGAGAAACAAACTCTCTTGTGTCTCTTCTTATAACTCCATTCATGAGGTTTCTACCCTCATGACCTAATCACTTCCCAAAGGCTCCACCTCCTAATACCATCACAGCGCAGGGGAGGATTTAAACATGTGAATTTTGGAGGACACAAACATTCAGTCCCATGACACTCTCTAACAGTGTTCTGTACAAAATCCTGGCTATTCTTAGACATTTGTCTTCTGTGTTGGTTTTTAAAAGGAGTTTTAATTAAGTTCAAGAACAAAACAGGGGCGCCTGGCTGGCTCCGTCGGTAAAGCATGTGACTCTTGATCTCGGGATTGTAAGTTTGAGCCCCACATTGAGTGTAAAGATTACTTAAAGTTAATTTTTCTTAAAGCAAAACCAAACCAAAACAAAAACCTGAGTTTTGCACCTGGGTGGCTTAGTCAGTTAAGCTTTTGCCTTCAGCTCAGATCATGATCTCAGGGTCCTGGGATCGAGCTCCATGTCGTGCTCCCTGCTCTGTGGAGCTTCTCCCTCTGCCTCTGCCACTCCTCCTGGTGTGCTCTCTCTCTCTCACTCACTCTTTCAAATAAATAAATAAATAAATAAATAAATAAATAAATAAATAAATATCTTTAAACAAAACAAAACCTTATGGTGAATTCAATGCAATTTGCTAAAACACCAAATCTATGTGGGGAGTGATTGCATCATTGTGATATTCAGTCTCCTGTCTAACACTTACTTCATGATACTTTGATGCCTTTCAATGTATACTTTCCCCCATTATAACCACTTAATAGCTTTCATTAGACATATTTTAGGATTTTAAGAAAATTATTTTTAATAGAAATTAGTTAAAACTGTGGCTATGATATCCTCTAAAAATTTTCTTCCAGTGTCTTGTTGCTAGTAATTCAAATTGCACTGAGATTTATTATTTTTTTAAAAGATTCATTTAATTATTTGAGAGAGGGATCCCTGGGTGGCGCAGCGGTTTGGCGCCTGCCTTTGGCCCAGGGCGCGATCCTGGAGACCCGGGATCGAATCCCATGTCGGGCTCCCGGTGCATGGAGCTTGCTTCTCCCTCTGCCTATGTCTCTGCCTCTCTCTATCTCTCTGTGTGACTATCATGAAAAAAAATTTTTTTAAATAATTATTTGAGAGAGAGAGAGAATGCAAGCAATAGTAGTAGCAGAGGAAGAGAGAGAGAGAGAGAGAGGGAATGTGTCCTCAAGCAGACTCTCTACTGAGAGCAGAGCATGACCCAGGGCTTGATCCCAGGACCCTGAGATTAGGACCTGAGCCAAAATCAAGAATCAGACGCTCAACTGACTAAGCCTTTCAGGCACTCCAATATTTATTTTTATATTGAGCTTTACATTTTAGAAACGTATAGAATATTACATATGTAGAAGATGTATGAAACGATTGCACAGTCAACTGAAATGTCATATAGGGAATCTGTATAATATCAGGCAGGCCAAGACTTGGAAGAAGATTTCATACCCACTCAAAATGATATTTAAAAAAAAAGATTTTATTTATTGATTCATGAGAGACAGAGAGAGAGAGAGAGGCAGAGGCACAGGCGGAGGGAGAAGCTGGTTCCATGCTGGGAGCCTGATGTGGGACTCCATCCTGGGTCTCCAGGATCACACCCTGGGCTGAAGGCGGTGCTAAACCTTTGAGCCATTTTGGCTGCCCTCAAAATGATACTTAAGGGAAGAATCACTCCATCTCTCTCCAGATGGAGTTAGTGTCATGAATTATAAGATAATTTCCTTGCTTTTCCTCATAGTTCTATAACTTGTGTATGCATCCCTATGTCAATATATTTTATTTTTGTGTGTTTTTATGCATATCTCATCATAATGTATGTACTGTTATATATCAGGTTTCATTTTTACACAGTTATGAATCATCCACGAAATGGTTGTTAATTTTTTAAATTAATAGACTATTTTTCAGAGAAGTTTTAGGTTTACTCCTGCAAAAATGAGCAGCTCTTACAGAGTTCCCATGACCCCTTTCCCCTGGCTCACAGTTTCCCTGACTTTTAACATTTTGCATTAGTGTAGTGCATTTGTTACAACTGATGAAACAGCGTATTACATTCGATGATGATTAAAGTTGATTAATACAGCATTATTTTTTTAAAACTTTTTAAAATTTTTATTTATTTATGATAGTCACAGAGAGAGAGAGAGAGGCAGAGACATAGGCAGAGGGAGAAGCAGGCTCCATGCACCGGGAGCCCGACGTGGGACTCGATCCCGGGTCTCCAGGATCGCGCCCTGGGCCAAAGGCAGGCGCTAAACCGCTGCGCCACCCAGGGATCCCTAATACAGCATTATTAACTAAATTCATGGTTCATGATAGGGCTCACTCTTTGTGTTTTATAGTTCTATGGATTTTGACAAATGTATGAAGTCATATACCTACCATCAGAGTACCATACAGTAGTTTTGCAGCCCTAAAAATCCCTCGTGTTTCATTTATTCTTCCCTCTGCCCCTTCTTTGCTTTGCCTCACCAAATCCCTGGCCATCACTGATCTTTCTACTATCTCAATAGTTTTTCCTTTTCCAAAATGTTATATGGTGGAATCATACAGTGTCTAGTCATTTCAGACCAGCTTCTTTTACTTATTAATATGCATTTGAGCTCTCTCCATGTCCTTGAGTTTTCTGTGGCTTGATAGCTCATTTCTTTTTATCACTGAATAATATTTAGTTATATGGATATGCCACAGTTTGTTTATCTGTTTATTGAAAGGCGTATCTTGGATGCTTCTAGTTTTTGGCAGTGGTGACTAAAGGTGCTATAAACATTTGCGTGAAGACTTTTGTGTGTTTTCAGCTCATTTGGGTAAAATACCTAGGACTGAGATTTCCGAGTTGTATAGTAAGGCTTGTAAGAGCATGCCAGACTATCTTCCAAAGCGACTGTACTATTTTCTATTCATACTAACAATGGATGAGACTTGCTGTTGCTCCACATTTTCACCAGCATTTGGTATTGTCATTATTTCGGACTTTACTAGATGTAAGCAGCATCTCATTGCTGTTTTAATTTGGAATTCCCCAGTGACATATGGTGTGCATTTTGTCATGTGCCTGTTTGCTATCTGAGTATCTTCTTGGGTGAGCTGTCTTTCCAGATTTTTTTGCCCATCTTCAAATGAGGTTGTTTGTTTTATTACTGAGTTTTAAGAGTTGTTTGTATAGTTTGGATACCAGTCCTTTAGCAGATGTACTTTGCAAATGTTTTGTCCCAATCTTTGGATTGTTCTTTCATTCTCTTAACAAGCTCTTTTGAAGCATTGAAAATTTTAATTTTGGTGAAGTTCAGTTTATCAATTTTTTCATTCATGGATCATGGTTTTGGTGTTGTATCTGAAAACCTCATTGCCAAACCCAAGTTGTCTGGATTTTCTGTTATGTTAACTCTGAGAAGTTTTAAAATTTGCTTTTTACATTTAGGTTTATGAGTTCCGTTTTTAGTTAATTTTTATGAATATTGTAAAGTCTGTGTTTAATTTATTTCTTTGCACATGAAGGTCCAGGAATTTCATCACCATTTGTTGAAAAGACAATTTGTTGAAAGGACTTTCTCCATTGAGTTGCCATTGCTTCTTTGTCAAAAATCAGCTGACTATATATGTGTGTTTTTGGGTTCTCTATTCTGTTCCATTCATCTATTTCTCTTTTTGCGAAACCACGCTGTCTTGATCACTGCAGTTTTATAATAAGTCCTGAAGTCAGATTGGGACATACCTGTGACTTTGTTCTTTGTTAGTATTGTGTCAGTTATTCTGAGTCTTTTGTCTTTTGTCTTTTCTTTTTTTAAGTAGCTTCATGGCCATCATGGAGCCCAAAGCAAAGCTTGAATTCATGACCCTCAGATCAAGACCTGAGCTGAGATCAAGATTTGGACACCTAACTGACTGAGCCACCCAGGCACCCTAGAGCCTTTTGCCTTTCTATATAAACTTTAGAATCAGTTGTCGTTATCCAGAATAACTTGCTAGGATTTTGATTGGGATTATGTTGAATCTATAGCTCAAGTTGGGGAGAACTGACATCTTAACAATATTAAAACTTCAGATCCCTGACCATGGAAGGTTTTCCCATTTATTTAGACCTTCTTCAATTTCTTTCAACAAGGTTTTGTAGTTCTTAGAGTATAAGTTTTTTAATTAAATTTATTACTATGTATTTTATTCCTTAGGTGCTATTATAAGTAGATGTTAGAAGGTGAAGGAGGGTCAGTAATGTATCCTCCAGACTGAGAAGGTACTTTAAGAACAAAAAATGAAGCAAAGCACTCCCTACTGTTTACACAGAGGTTTTTTTAGGGTAATTTACTGACAAGGAGGAATTGGATGGACAAATGATCCTGGTGCTGTGCAGCTATTCTCTGCTAAGCCTGAACCTTAATCCCCAGCTTTTATAGAGCAAGGGACATGGTGATGGAGGCCACAGGGTAGTTATCTAAAATGGCACGATCCAGGGGCGACAGGGTGGCTCAGTTGGTTAAGCATTGGTTAAGCGTCCAGCTCTTGATTTCAGCTCAGGTCATGATTTCAGGGTTGCGAGATTAAACCCCATATCAGGCTCCATGCTCAGGAGGGTGTCTACTTGTGATTCTCTCTCTCCCTCTGCCCTTCCCCCTGTTCTCTTTCTCCATAGAATAAATAAATATTTAAAAAGAATAAAATCGGGATCCCTGGGTGGCGCAGCGGTTTGGCGCCTGCCTTTGGCCCAGGGCGTGATCCTGGAGACCCGGGATCGAATCCCACGTCGGGCTCCCGTGCATGGAGCCTGCCTCTCCCTCTGCCTGTGTCTCTCTCTCTCTCTCTCTCTCTATCATAAATAAATAAAAAAAAAATTAAAAAAAAAAAAAAGAATAAAATGGCACCATCCATGCACCAGGCATCCCTACTGCTTATCTAAAGTGAGGCCTTCCATGAGCCACTTTAGGGAAGATCAGAACAAGTCTTCCCACATTCTAGTCAGGGCATACATTAACTTAGAAGGGGTCCAGGGGATCCCTAGGTGGCGCAGCTGTTTAGCGCCTGCCTTTGGCCCAGGGCGGGATCCTGGAGACCCGGGATCGAATCCCACGTCGGGCTCCCGGTGCGTGGAGCCTGCTTCTCCCTCTGCCTGTGTCTCTGCCTCTCTCTCTCTCTCTCTCTCTCTCTCTGACTATCATAAATAAATTAAAATTAAAAAAAAATAACTTACAAGGGGTCTGGAAATCATAGCCTGAGAGAGGTCACTGCATGGACATGAACAAGAGGGAAAGCCAAAGATTGAGTCAGTGTTGTCAGTACCCTTACAATAGGCTTGTTTTCTTAATTACATTTTCAATATATTTCATGGCAAGTGTATAAGAAAACAATTGATTTTTATGTGTTAATTTTCTACTTCCAATCTTGCTGAAGTCATTTATTTGTTCAAATAGTTTTTTAGAAGTTTCCTTAGGATATTCTGTGTCAAAATAGAGTTTTATTTCTTCCTTTCCAATCTGGATGCCTTAATTATTATTTTTTTCTGGCCTAACTGACCTGGCTAGAACACCTGATACCATATTGAATAAAATAGCAAGAGTGGACATTCTTGTCCTGGTTCTGATCTTATGGGTAAAGGCGTCCTGTCTATCACCATTAATTAGGATCTTGGCTGTCCCTTGTCAGCCTAAGGAAGTTCCCTTCTGTTAATAGTTTGATGCACTTTTAAAAAAGATTTTATTTGAGAGAGAGAGCAAGAGAGAGAGCACACACACAATCAGAAGGAGTGGCAGAGGGAGAGGAAGCCAGTTCCCCACTGAGCAGGGAACCTGACATTGGGCTCAATCCCAGAACCCTAGGATCCTGACCTGAATCAAAGGCAGACACTTAACAGACTGAGCCACCCAGGTACCCCAGTTTGCTGTATGTTTTTTTATCATGAAACAGTGTTGGATTTTGTCACATGCTTTTCTGTGTCTATGAAGATGATCATGTGATGTTTTTCTATTGATATGATGTGTTACAATAATTGATTTGGGGGTGTTAAACAAAGTTTGTATACCTGGAATAAAACCTACTTGGTTACAGAAAAAAAACCCTATTTGGTCATATTGTATAATTCTTTTATATATGTCTCTGAATTCAGTTTGGTAGTACTTTGTTGAGGATTTTACACACATATTTATAAGAAATTGGTGTGTGTGTGTTTCTGTAATGTCTTTTCTTTTTAAAGATTTTTATTATTTATTTATGAGAGGCACAGAGAGAGAGACAGACATATACAGAGGGAGAAGCAGACTCCTCTCAGGGAGCCCAATGTGGGGCTTGATCCCTGGACCCAGGATCACACCCTGAGCTGAAGGCAGATGCTCAAACTCTGAGCCACCCAGGCGTCCCTAGGGTTTTGTTTTGTTTTGTTTTTAATCTTCTGGAAGAGTTTGTGAAGGATTGGTATTAATTCTTTAAGTGTTTGGTAGATTTCAGCAGTGAAGCTGCCTGGAACTTGGTTTTTGTTTTGCTTTTAACAAGCTTTTTTTTTCTTTTTAGTAGTAGTTTTAGTTTCATAGCAAAATTGAATGGAAAGTACCAAGTTCTCATATGCCCCTGTCTCTCCCTGTATAACCTCCCCCAATATCAACATCCTACACCCCAGTGGTACATTTGTTACCATCAATGAACCTACACTGATACATTATTATCACCCAAAGCCTATAGATCACATTAGAATTCACTAATGATGTATGTGTTATCGGTTTTGACAAATATATTGATATGATTAATGATACCACCATTAAGGTATCATATAGATTAGTTTCATGCCCTAAAAATCCTCTGTGCTTACCTATTCATCCCTCTTTCCCTCCTACAATCCTTAACCACTAATCTTTTACTGTCTCATAGCTTTGCCTTTTTCAGAATGTCATACAGTTGTAATCACACAGTATATAATATTCAGATTGGTTTTGGGATCCCTGGGTGGCTCAGCGGTTGAGCGTCTGCCTTTGGCTCAGGGCGTGATCCTGGGATCGAGTCCCACATCAAGCTCCCTGCATGGAGCTTGCTTCTCCCTCTGCCTATGTCTCTGCCTTTCTCTCTCTCTGAGTTTGTCTCTCATGAATAAATGGATAAAATCTTTTTAAAAATTCAGATTGGTTTCTTTCACTTAATGACAGGCGTTTAAATTTCCTCCAGGTCTTTTAATGGGTTGATAGCTCACTTCTTTTTAGCATTACACAATATTTCATTGTCTGGATGTAGTAGTTTGTTTACCTATTCGTCTACTGAAGGACATCTCAATTGCAGCCAACTTTTGGCAATTATAAATAAAGCTGTGATAAACATTCATGTGCAAGTTTTTGTGTAGACCTAAATTTTCAAGTCATTTGGATAAATCCACCTTTGGGCATTGGTTTGAGGGCCAGGAGACTCTCCTCTGCCACATGGGGTCAGGGTAGGACAAATTTACTCTATGAAGATCAAGTGGATGTGGGGCTCTGATAAGGTTTGTGTAAAATCTCAGTACTGAGACAACTGGATAGCTATATGCAAAAAAAGAAGTTGACTCTTACTTACAGAACATACAATAATTTACCCAAAATGAAACAAAGACCCAAACATGAGATCAAACTATAATACTCCATTTTTTAATTTTAATTTTTTATTTATTCTTAAAGATTTTATTTATTCATGAGAGACACACAGAGAGAGGCAGAGACATAGGCAGAGGGAGAAGCAGGCTCACTGCGGGGAGCCTGATGGGGAACTCAATCCCGGGTATCCCCACTCTATTTTTTTAAGTAGGCTCCATGCTCAGTGTGGCGCAATGTGGGGCTCAAATTCACAACTCTGAGGTCAAGATCTGAGCTGAGAAGAGTTGGATGCTTAACTGACTGAGCCACCCAGGAACCCCAAATCTAATACTCTTTAAAAAATAGGAAATATTCATGACCTTGTATTTGGCAAATAATTCTTAGATATGACATTGTAGGGGCCCAGGACAGGCCACCCCCCAATTGATTATTTTGAATTATTTACTTAAGACATGGCCAGTGCAGCAAGAACACTCTGGCCCACCTTTGTCTTCAGAAAGTGTGAAATAAATCTCCCAAGTGAAAAGTATCCTCCCTGCAGTAGTAGGTAGAGAGACATCCTTATTGTCAGAAACAAGGAGTTTAGCCTATATAAAAGCCTATATAAACAAATCTTGTTACCCTTACTAATTTACTACTCCAGTCCAAATACTGCTTAGAATTACTTACTGGGGCTCCCAAAATAAGTTATCATTGTACTTTAAATTCTCAAAGATTTCTTTGTCTATAACATAAAAGCTGTATACCTTTGTCTTTTCTTTGGGTCTCAATTTATTATTGGACCTCCATGTGCATGTAATTAAACTTTGTTTTCTCTCTTGTTAATTTGTCTCTTATTTAATTCTTAGACCACCTAGAACAATCTTAAAGGATAGATAAAAAGTTTTCCTCCCCAACAACACCTAAAGCAAAAACAAGGAAGGAAGGAAAGAAAAAGAAAAAAAGAGGGATCCCTGGGTGGCGCAGCGGTTTGGCGCCTGCCTTTGGCCCAGGGCGTGATCCTGGAGACCTGGGATCGAATCCCACGTCGGGCTCCCGGTGCATGGAGCCTGCTTCTCCCTCTGCCTGTGTCTCTGCCTCTCTGTCTCTCTCTGTGACTATCATAAAAAAAAAAAAAGAAAGAAAAAAGATATTTTGGACTTCATCAAAATTAGTAAGTTTTGTACTTCAAAGGACACTATCAAAAAAATGAACACATCCAGAGTGCCTGGGTGGCTCTTGATTGATTTTGGCTCAGGTCATGAAATTAAGCCCCAGGCTGTATGCTTGGTGTGGAGTCTGCTTGAGAATCTCTCCCTCTCTCTCTGCCCCTCCCTTTGCTTATGCTCTTTCTCTCTCTCTTCCTAAATAAATAAATAAATAAATAAATAAATATATTTTTAAAAGACAATGAACATATCCATTGGAATCTTTGTGTACTATTGGTGGAAATGTAAAATTGTACCACTAATATGGAAAACAATATGGTGGCTTCTCAGAAATTACAGTTAAGGGCAGCCTGGGTGGCTCAGGTGTTTCACGCTGCTTTCAGTTCAGGGCGTGATGCTGGGGTCCCAGGATCGAGTCCCGCATCAGGCTCCCTGCATGGAGGCTGCTTCTCCCTCTGCCTGTGTCTCTGCCTCTCTCTCTCTCTCTCTGGGTCTCTCATGAATAAATAAACAAAATCTTAAAAAAAGAAATTACAGTTAATATATGATCCAACAATTCCCCCCCTGTATATATACCCCAAAGAATTCAAAACATGGACTCAGATATTTATAAACTTTTTTTTTTTTAGTAAAAGGCACAAGATTTATTTGATCAAAGGAAATAGGAGCGTTATGCACATTTGTTCATAGGACCATTATTCACAATAGCCAAAATGGAAACAACCCAAGTGTCCATGAGGGTATAAATGGATCACAAAATGTAGTACATACATACAATGGAATATTATTCAGCTTTAACAATAAAAGAAATCCCAACCCATGTTACAATATGCATGCCTTGAGGACAATATGTTAAGTGAAATAAGCCAGTCCAAAAAGTACAAATACTGCATGATTCCACTTATATGAGGTTCTGACAGTAGTTACATTCAGAGAGAAGGAAAATAGAATCGTGGTTGCCAGAGGCTAGACATAGGTGTGAATGGGAGTTGTTGTTTAATGGGTACAGAATTTCAGTTTTGCATAATGAAAACAGTTCTGGAGATTGGTTTCCGAATGTCAGTGTACCACATGCTACTGAACTGTACACTTAAAATGATTAAGATGTTAAATTACAATATGTGTATATTGCCACAATTAAAAGTAAAATGTTGGGGCAGCCCAGGTGGTTCAGTGGTTTAGCGCCTGCCTTCAGCCCAGGGCCTGATCCTGGAGACCCAGGATCGAGTCCCATGTCGGGCTCCTTGCATGGAGCCTGCTTCTCCCTCTGCCTGTGTCTCTGCCTCTCGCTCTCTTTCTTTCTGTGTATTCTCATGAATAAATAAATAAAATCTTTTAAAAAAATAAAAAGTAAAATGTTTTAAAACAAGAGAGTGAAAACATGACCACAGAATGGAAGAAAATTTTGGAAATAATATATCTGATAAGGTACTTGTATCAAGTATATACTGTGTAAAGAACTACAAATCAAAAACAAAAAGTCAAATAACCCAATTTAAAGATAGCAAGGCATCCAAACATTTTCCCACGAAAGATACACCAATGCCAAGCGTATATGAAAATTTGCTGGACATGATCACACGTCAAGGAAATACAAGTCAAAATCACAATGAGATACAACTTCAGTCACTAGACTGGCTAGACTTAAATGAAAGAATAATAAGTTTTCGGGTTGCCTGAATGGCTCAGCGGTTGAGCGTCTGCCTTTGGCTGGGGGTGTGATCCTGGAGTTCAGGGATCAAGTTCCACATCCGGCTCCTTGCGGGGAGCCTGCTTCTCCCTCTGCCTATGTCTCTTTCTCTGTGTCTCTCATGAATAAATAAACAAAATATTTTTAAAAACAATAATAAGTTGTTTTCAAGGATATGGATAGATTGGGCCTCTCATATACTGCTTGTGGAACTGTAAGTGATGCAGCCACTTTGGAAAACAGTCTAGCATTTCCTCAAAGATTAAATGTAGAATTTCCATATGAGCCATCAATTCCACTCCCAGGCATATGCCCAAGTGAAATAAAAACACATGTCTAAACAAAAACTTGTACACGAATGCTTACAGCAATAGCATTCATAGTAGTCAAAGATAGTGACAAACCAAATGACCATTAATGGATGAAATGGATGAAGAAAACCTGCTGTATCCTGTGAAAATTAATAAAAGGAAACCTCGCTTACAATGGCGCCAGGAGGCCAGCAGGGGGAGCTCTCAGGCCCTACCGCTCGTGATCAATTGCAAACGCCACGGGAACAGGTGCACCTTGCACATTCAGACTACTTTAGCTGCTTTACTATTCCAGAAGCAGGAAGAAAGTTTTTCTCCTCCCTTGGCAATAGCCAATGAGAGACCGTCACAACTCAGCCAATGAAAAGTCCCTATACTTTGAACTCCCAGTTTATTCCGATAGACTTTTGTTAGTAAAAGCCCTCCCACTCTCCCCTTATTTCCATAAAAGAGCCTTCCGCCTTGCCTATGGTTTTGCCCTACCTTGCTTATTCCAAATTGCAATTCTTTGCTATTCTTCAATAATCCCACTTTTAAAAAAAGATTTTATTTATTTATTCGAGAGAGAGAGAGAGAGAGAGAGAGAAAGAGGCAGAATCAGGAGCAGGCTCCATGCAGGAAGCCCGACATGGGACTCGAGCCCAGGACCCCAGGATCATGCCCTGGGCCAAAGGCAGGCGCTTAACCGCTGAGCCACCCAGGGATCCCCAATAATCCCACTTTTGCTGGTAAAATAACTGCCAGTTTTATTTTTAAGGCTAATAATCCACACAGTGGACTCTTATTCAGCTGCAAAAATACATGAAGTATTGATACCTGCTACAACATGGATACGCTTTGAAAAAATTGTGCGAAAAATGTAAACGAAGTCAACAGAGTAAATGAAGTTAATTAACCACGAAGACTACTTATTACATAATTTCATTTGTAAGAAAGTCAATGAATATTAAAATCTATAGAGCTAGAGGGGCGCTTGAGTGGCACAGTCAGTTAAGCATCCTACTCTTGGCTTTGGTTCAGGTCGTGATCTCTTGGTCGTGAGATAGAGCCCCATGTGGGACTGACCCTTAGAGCAGAACCTGCTTGAGATTCTCTCTCTCTTCCTCTGCCCCTCCTGCTAGTGCACTAGTACTCTCTCTCACAAATAAATCTTTAAAAAATCAATAAAATGTATAGAAATAGAAAGTAGATTAGTGGTTGTCCAGGGCTGAGTGCAGGAGGAGGAAATGGTAAGGGCTTTTTGAGATGATGAAATATTCTAAAATTGTAATTATTGCACATATTTTTAATATACTGTACTGAAAACCATTGTACACCTTAAAGGGGTCTATTGTATAGTATAAACTTCAAATTAATGGGTAAATTTTTACAGTGCAAGAGTCTTGCCATCCAATTTGTTAAGCATATTAATAGTTTCCGAGTGCATCCCTAATTTGCAGGATGATTTGTTTTTCTTGTATCAGTGAAAATAAAAAATCAATTGCTTTAGGGATATTATAGCCATTCACACAGGTCAAAGTTCTCTAGGCACACACTCAAAAATTGATCTAATTTCCTTTCAAAAAAATATATATATAAATTTCCTTTTATTGTAAAACGTACATCTGAGAACCTGTTGAACACAGCTCCTAGTTTGTGGTTGTTCCGAGAAGAGTCCCTGCGCCTAGGATAGGGCTGGGGGTGGGTGTGTGGTTCTTCCTATTAAGAGGCCACAGGAGTCTTTAAATTATCAAATATATATGCGAAGCCCCTGACGTCTGGAGGACAAGAGATCCTCCCGATCCAGTTTGGCCTGGCATGATCGCCCTCTCCCTCCAGCAGGGGTCAGTCCAGCTAGAAACGGTCTTGAACTCCTAGCGCGCACCTGTGTCCCGTGCGGGCGCGGTGAAGCGCCAAAAACCTCCGGGCGGCCAAGTACCGGTCTGAGAGCGGAAGCAGGTTCTGCTTAGCACGTGACCTCCAGATGCAGTTACTCTGTCCAATCAGGGGCGAGCAGGGGCGGGTGGGCGTGGCGCCGCTCCGCAGCCGCGTGGAGCCGGTGGCCTCGCTCGCGATCGCATCTCACCTGCCCGTAGCGGTGTCCGGTGGTTCTGCTGCGGCGTCGATCGCGCAGATTGATGCACCTGCTGCGGGCGCCGTAGGGACGACGCCCGCGGACTCAGAAACCGGGAAGCGGTGAGTGTGCGGGACCGGGGGTGCCAGGACGGGCGGAGGGGCTGGCGACGCGCGGTGGCGGGACCCGACCCTCCTCGGGAGCTGCCGAGTCCCCGAGTCCCCGGGGACGTCGCTCGGACCTCAGTCCCCTCCGGTGCGCCGCGTGCGGGCTGGGCCGGCAGCTGGGACCCCGGCGTCCTGTCCGGACCCTGCGCGCGGCCGCGTCTCCCCGATGGTGCGGTGACCACGGGGAGGGTCGTCAGGGGACAGTCGTGACTCGGTCTCCCGGGTTCGTGCGCAGGGGTTGCTGTGGTCTGTGGGGTCCCCTGTCCATCTTTACTCCCGAGGGGCGCCCGTTTTCCCCCAAGTGTTCCAGATGTTTGGGAAGCAGAGTCTCAAATCCACGACGCTGCCCCCAGCCCAGCCCCTCCTAGGGCTAGCAGTACATCCCTAAATTTCGAGATCCCTCCTCGCCTCCCCGAGCCAACCTCTGACAGCGTCAGCAACCATGCTCCGTGCCGCACTTCAAGCTGAGGCCGTGTTTTAATGGTTATTCAATTTCCCACAGTCAAGGGGTAGCTGTTTTTAAAAGATTTGTTTGTGGAAATGTTACATGGGAAGAAGCAGAGAATTAACCACCCGGAGCTACGCTGTATGAGATCGTGTGCCTCCCCCCGCCCTCATCTTTCCTGGGCCCGGGGCGTCCGTTGGGTGGAAGTGGATCTTTGGAAACTTTTCTGGGTGATCTCTCCTGTCAGCACTGCCCCTCCCTAGGTTTGAAAAGATTTATTCACTTGAGTTCAATTCTCAATAAATAAAAGTATATTAAGGCAATAAATCTTGAAGCAAGAACAACATAAAATATTTATTTTCAAAGGGGCAAGAAAGAATTAAATTTCAAAACTAAAAAATGGAGCAGCCCGGGTGGCTCAGCGGTTTAGCGCCGCCTTCAGCCCAGGGCCTTTCTCTCTCTCTCTCTCTCTCTTTTTTTTTTTTTTTTAATTTTTAAAATTTATTTATGATAGTCACACAGAGAGATAGAGACAAAGAGAGGCAGAGACACAGGCAGAGAGAGAAGCAGGCTCCATGCACTGGGAGCCCGACGTGGGATCCGATCCCGGGTCTCCAGGATCGCGCCCGGGGCCAAAGGCAGGCGCCAAACCGCTGCGCCACCCAGGGATCCCAATCTATTATCCATTTTGAATTAATTATGTGAAATGTGTAAGACTTATGTCTTGATTTTTCTTTTAGTACATGGGTATCCAGTGTTCCAGTCCTATTTGCTGAAAAGACCATGTTTTCTCTATAGAATTGCCATTGTTCCGGTGTCAAAGATTGGTTGACTCCATTTGTGCGGATCTATAGGAAAGCAACTGACATTTGTTTATTAACCTTTTATCCTTCAAATTTGCTATATATTCTTATTTGTTCCAGAAATTTTCTTTGTTATTGTGGATTGAGATTTTCTGCTTACATGATATATGCAACAAAAACAGTTTATGGGGACGCTTGGGTGGCTCAGCGTTTGAGCGTCCCAGATTATTGGGATTGAGTCCCACACTGGGCTCCTTGCATGGAGCCTGCTTCTCCTCCCTCTGCCTGTGTCTCTGCCTCTCTTTATATGTCTCTCATGAATAAATTTAAAAAAATTTTTTAAATCTTAAAAAAAAACAGTTTATATCCTTCCTTCCCAATCTGTATACCTTTTCCTGTCTTATTGCATTATCTAGGATTTCCAGTACAGTGTTGAATAGAAGAAGTGATAGGATATTTTTATTTTGTTCCTGGTCTTGCGGGGCAGGCATCAGGTTTCTTGCCATTAAATATGGTGTTGGCTGTAGGTTTGTTGTAGATGTTCTTTTTCAAGAAGAGAACGTTTTCCTCTATTCCTAGTTTGTTGTCATAAATGGCTGTTGTATTTTCTCAAATGCTATTTTCATTTTCCCAAATGCTATTTCATTTTCCTTTAATTCTTGAAATTAATCTGTCTTTCCTCCTTTATTTTATTGCTTTTTAGAAAGAACCTGCTTTTCTTTTTCTTGGTTATCCTTTCTTGTCCACAGTTTTATCTTTAACTTTTGTTATTTCTCTTCTCATGCTTACTTTGGGTTTGTTTTTCTAGTTTCCTAAAGTAAGTGCTTAGACTTTTTTGCCTATAGCTCTTCTTTTTTAGTGTCTGCATTCAATGCTAAACATTTCTCTGTAGATACTAATTTACTGCATCTCTCAAATTTTGATGTTTTATTTTCGTTTGCTTTTAGTTTAATATATTTTTTAGTTTAATATAATTTTAATTGTTCTTGATACTTATTTTATCCATGTGTAATTTAGTAGTATATTGTTTATTCTCCAAGTATGGGGGCTGGTTTTCAACTATGTTATTGGTTTCTAGATTAATTGTGGTTTGAAGGCATGTATAATCTGATTTCTAGTCTTTCAAATTTTTAAAAGTGTGTTTTATGTCCCAGGATGTGATCTATTTTGGTGAGTGTTCCAAGTGAGCTTAGAAGAATGTTTATTTTGCTCTTGTTGGATGATATTAAATAAATTTTAATCAAATCCAATTGATTGATGGTGTTCTTCAGTTCAAGTCTACTTGTCCTGATTTTCTGCCTGCTGGAACTCCTACTTACTGATAGAAGGCTGTTCATCTCACCAGTGAATTCACTAACTTCTCATTGCAGTTTTGTCAATTTTTGCCTGATATATTTTGCCACTCTGCTGTTACGCACATACACACAAATAATTGCTGCGCCTTTTTTGAGTCTTGACCCCTTTATCATTATGTAGTGCCTATTTTTGTCCTTGTCAGTTTTCCTTCCTCTGAAGTCTCCTTTGCCTGAAACTTATCTATGCCTGCTTTTTTTTTATTAATGTTAATGTGGTGTGTTTATCTTCATTTTGCTACTTTTAACCTATCTTTTTTGTTAAAGTGACTTTCTTATAGACAACAGTTAATTAGTTATTTTTTTATCTGCTATGACACTATTTATTTTTCATTTCTTATATTTAGACCATTAATGTTTAAAATGATTGTTGATATAGTTGGATTGATACTATTACCATAATTATTACCATTTTATATTTGTTGAGTTTGTTCTTTGCTTCTCTTTTGTCTGACCTCTTTTCTCTGCCTTCTGGTTGAGACGCATTTTATGTGATTACATTTTTTTCTCCTGTTTTCACATATCAAGTACACTTAAAACTGTTTAAAACTCTTCACTCTCTACCTGCTTTCATGATTTCTAAAAGGAAATCTGAGTGTTACCTTCACTGTGCAGAAGCTGTTTTTATTTTGATGAAGTCCCAATAATTTTTTTTTTTTTGCTGTCTTTGCCTCAGGAGACATATCTAGAAAGAAATTGCTACAGCTAATGTCAAAGATGTTACTGCTCCTGTTCTCTAGAATTTTGGTGGTTTCAGGTTTCACATTTAGGTTTTTCATCCATCTTGAATTTATGTTTGTATATGGTGTAAGAAAGGGATCCAGTTTCATTCTTTTGCACGTTGCTGTCCAGTTTTCCCAACACCATTTGTTGAAGAGACTTTTTCCCATTAGATAATCTTTCCTGCTTTGTCAAAGATTAATTGACCCTATACCATTTCTGCATTTTCTATTCTGTTTTGCTGTTCTATGTGTCTATTTTTGTGCCAGTACCATACTATTTTGATCACCTTAGCTTTGCAGTATAACCCAAAGTCTGGAATTGTGATGCCTCCACCTTTGCTTTTTTCAAGGTTGCTTTGGCTATTCAGGGTCTTTTGTGGTTCCAGGTAAATTTTAGGATTGTTTTTCTAGTTCTGTGAAAAATACTGGTGGTATTTTGATAGGTATTGCATTAAATGTGTAGATTGCCTTGGGTATATAGACATTTTAACAATATTTGTTATTCCAATGCATGAGCATGGAAGGTCTTTTCATTTTTTAGTATGACCTCTTCAATTTCTTTTATCAGTGGTTTATAGTTTTCAGAGTACAGGTCTTTCAGCTCTTTAGTTAGGTTTATTGCTAGGTATTTATTGTTTTTGGTGCAATTGTAAATGAGATTGATTCCTTGATTTCTCTTTCTCTTGCTTCATTATTGGTGTATAGAAATTCATCAGATTTCTATATGTTGATTTTGTATTTTGCAACCTCACTGAATTCCTTTATCAGTTCTAGCCATTTTTTTTTTTGGTGGAGTCTTTTGAGTGTTCTACATAGAGTATCTTGTCATCTGCAAATAGTGGAAGTTTGACTTCCTTGCTGTTTTGGATCTCTTTTATTTCTTTTTGTTATCTGATTGCTGAGGCCACGACTTCAGTACCATGTTAAATAGTAATTGTGAGAGTAGACTTCCTTGTCTTGTTCCTGACTGTAGGGGAAAGGATCTCAGTTGTTCCTATTGAGGATGATATTAGCTATGGGTCTTTCATATGTGGCCTTTATGATGTTGAGGTATGTTCCATCTGTCCCTACTTTGTTGAAGGTTTTTTATCAAGAAAGGGTGCTGTGTTTTGTCAGATGTTTTTTTTGCAGCTATTGACAGGATCATATGGTTCTTATCCTTTCTTTTAGTAATGTGATGTATCCTGTTGGTTGGTTTGCAAATATCGAATTACCTCTGCAGCCCAGGAGTAAATCCCACTTGATTGTGGTGAATGATTCTGTACTGTTGAATTTGATTTGCTAGTATTTTACTGAGAATTTTTGCATCCATGTTCATCAGGGGTATTGGCCTGTAATTCTTATTTATTTATATTTTCAGAGAAAGAGTACAAATGGGGAGAAGGGACAAAGAGAGGGGGAGAGAGAGCATCTTAGGCAGGCTCCACACTCAGCACAGACCTGGATGCAGGGCTTGAGCTCATGACGTGACCCTGAGATCATGACCTGAGCCAAAAAATCAAGAGTCAGACACTTCACTGACTGAGCCACTCAAGCGCATCTCTGATTCTCCTTTTTAAGAGGGGTCTTTGTCTGGTTTTGGAATCGAGAAATGCTGGCTTGTAGAATGAATTTGGAAGTTTTCCTTTCATTTATATTTTTTGGAACAGTTTGAGAAGAATAGGTATTAACTCTTCTTAAAATATCTGGTGGAATTCCCCTGGGAAGCCATCTGGCCCAGGATTTTGTTTGTTGGGAGATTTTTTTATGATTGATTCTATTTCTTTGCTGGCTATGGGTCTGTTCAGATTTTATATTTCTTCCTGTTTCAGTTTTGGTGGTTTATAAATTTCTAGGAACTTGTCCATTTCTTCCATGTTGCCCATTTTTTTTTTTTTGGCGTATAATTTTTCCTAGTATTCTCTTATAATTGTACATCTGCGGGTTTGGTTGTGATTTCTTCTCTTTCACTTGTGATTTTATCTATTTGGGTCCTTTCTCTGTTTGATAAGTCTGGCTAGGGGTTTATCAGTTTTATTATTTCTTTCAGAGAACCAGCTCTTAGTTTCCTGAATCCATTCTACTGGGTGTTGTTGTTGTTGTTGTTTATATATCATTTATTTCTGCTCTAATCTTTATTATTTCCCTCTTCTGATGGCTTCAGGCTTTAGTTGCAATTCCTTTTCTAGCTCGTGTAGGTCTAAGTTGTATATTTGAGTCTTTTCTTGCTTCTTGAGGTAGGCAATATGTGTTGCAAGCATATTGTGTTGCAATATGCTTCCTTCTTAGGGGAAGTATGCCTATGGGCATCCCAAAGGTTTTTGACTGTTGTGTTTTCATTTTCACTCGCTTCCATGTATTTTTTAAATTTCTTCTTTAATTTCCTGGTTAAGCCATTCATTCTTTAGTAGAATGTTCTTTAATTTCCATGTTTTTGTGGTCTTTCCAAAATTTTTCTTGTGATTGACTTCAAGTTTCATAGCATTGTGGTCTGAAAATATGCATGGTATGATCTTATCTTTTTGTTTTTGTTGAGGGCCACTTTGTGACCCAGTATGTGATCTATTCTGAAGAATGTTCCATGTGCACTCAAAACGAATGTGTATTCTGCTGCTTTAGGGTGAAATGTTCTGACTCTATTAAGTCCATCCAGTCCAGTGTGCCATTCAAAGTCATTGTTGCCTTGTTGATTTTCTTCTTAGATTATCTGTCCATTGGTGTAAGTGGGGTGCTAAAATTCCCTTACTATTATTGTATTATTATCAATGAGTTTTTATATGTATTAATTGATTTATAAAATTGGGTGCTCCCAAGTTGGAGGCATAAATATTTACAATTGTTAGGTCTGCTTGATGGATAGACCCCTTAATTATGATATGATGCTCTTCTTCATCTCTTGTCACAGTCTTTGTTTTAAAATCTAGTTTGTCTGATATGAGTATGGCTACTCCAGCTTTCTTTTGATGTCCATTAGCATGATGGCTGGTTCTCCATCCCCTCACTTTCGATCAGCGGTGTCTTTAGGTCTAAAACAAGTCTCATATAGGTAGTATATAGATGGATCTTGGTTTGTGTAGGTTTTTTTTTTTAACCATTCTGGTACGCTTTATCTTTTTTTTAAAGGATTTTATGTATTTATTCATAAGAGACACAGAGAGGGTGGCAGAAACAGGCAGAGAGAGAAACAGGCTCCATGCAGGGAGCCCAGTACGGGACTTGATCCCAGGACCCCAGGATCACTCCATGGGCTAAAGGCAGGCACCCAACCACTGAGCCACCCAGGCATCCCACTCTTTATCTTTTGATTGGAGCATTTAGTCCATTTATATTCAGAGTAATTATTCAAAGACATGAATTTGGTGCCATTGTGTTGTTACCTGTAGAGTTGGTATTTCTGTTGGTGTTCTCTGGTCTGTTCTAGTCTTTGTTGCTTTTGGTCTTTTTTTCCTCCACTCAAGGAATCCCCCTTAAAATTTCTTGCAGGACTGGTTTAGTGGTCACAAACTCCTTTAGTTTTTGTCTGGGAAACTCTGTATCTCCTTCTATTCTGAAGACAGCCTTGCTGGATAAAGAATTCTTGGCTGCATATTTTTCTCATTCAGCACGTTGGCTATTTCCTGCCACTTTCTTCTGGCTTGTCAAGCTTCTGTGGACGAATCTGCTGGAAAGCTCATCTCTTTTCTCTTTTTGGTTAAGGACTTTTTTTTTCCTTGCTGCTTTCAGGATTCTTTCCTTGTCTGTGTATTTTGTGAATTTGACTATGATATACCATTGCCATGGTTGTTTTTTGTTGAATTTAATGGGATTTCTCTGTACTTCTTGAATTTTGATGTCTGTATCTTTGCCCAAATTAGGGAAGTTTTTAGCTATAATTTGAAGAAATTTTCTGCCCCCTTTTCTCTTTCTTCATCTTCTTGGACTCCTATGACACAAATATTACTATGTTTTAATAAGTCACTGAGTTCCCTAGGTGTACATTCGTGATCCATTATCTTTCTTTCCCTCTTCTTTTCAGCTTCATTATTTCCCATAATTTTATCTTCTATACCACTGATTCACTCGTCTAATTCATCCATCCTTGTTTTTATGGCCTCAGTTTGGGTTTGCATCTTGGTTATAGCATTTTTAATTTTGACCTTACTAGATTTTAGTGCTTTTATCTCTGCATTAAGGGATTCTCTAATATCTTCTATACTTTTTTTCAAGCTCAGTTAGTATCCTTATAATCCTTGTTTTAAATTCTAGTTCAGACATCTTTCTTATATCTATATTGATTAAATCCCTGGCCCTGAATTCTACTTCTTTCTTTAGGGATGAATTTCTTCAACTCATCATTTTGTCCAGAAAAAAGAAAGAAAGAAAGAAAGAAAGAAAGAAAGAAAGAAAGAAAGAAAGAAAAGAAAAGAAAAGAAAAGAAAAGAAAAGAAAAGAAAAGAAAAGAAAAGAAAAGAAAAGAAAAGAAAGACAACCCTCCAAAACCGCAGAAAACCTAGATCCTAGGTGTGTTTTGGTCTGCTTGGTAGAAGAATCTAGATCTTTGGGGCACCTGGGTGCCTCAGTGAAGCATCTGACTCTTGATTTTAGCTTAGGTCTTGATCTGAGGGTCATAAGTTCCCCAAATAAAAAATGAAATGAAAGAAATTAAATAAATATAGCCAAAAATGTATATATAAAATTTTCAAAAATTAATAATTTTAAAGGAATTGAAAAAATGAAAAAAAGAAGAACAAAAGCAAAAAGGAAGCTAGATTCTATTTCCCCTAGAGCTGAAGCTTTACAGCACTCTATGGTCAGTAGACTTGATGTGTTGTTTGTGCTAGCCTTCTGGGAAAGGCGCCTGCTGCAGGACTCTCAGCCTCATTTCTTTCAGCGGAAATGCGCCTCCAGGGCCCCTCTGGGCTAGGCTTGTTGTAAGCGACTCTGGCCTCCACTAGGTGGCGCTGTTTTGCTCCCTAAAGGCTTTCCGAGCTGATGGGCAGAATGAGTCTGGCGTTGCCTCCTCTCTCCAGCTGGAGCTGAAGTTCATACCCCACCCCCACCCCCATGAGTCCTCACAGGAGAACAATCAGTCACCCCTCTTGTGTCCCCAGTTTCTGTCTGAACCCTGCATCCATTCTGCCTGTGTCTGAGCTTTTTTTTTTTTTTTTAGTCTCAGGTGCACGACTGAATTTCCAAACTCTAAATTTTAGGGACTCCCATGTCCCGGACAGGGTTCCACCTGGGGAGGGTCTCGCCACACTTCTGCAGTTTGCCTGACATCCCAGGGAAGATGTCAAATGACTGGGCAGTGGTTCACGGTTTATAGCAAAACAGAGCAGAAAGCTGGTGCCAAGACTCGCTGTTCTCAGCCCGCTGACTCCTTTGCCTGGGAACAGTGCAGCACCTTGGCAGCACCCATTCTTCTCGTGACCGGGGGTGGGGGATCCTCAGACCCTGCTGTCACTCCCGGGATTTTGCCCTGCTTTGCCACCTTAGTGCCTTTAAGCCAGGCACCTCCCCCGTGGCAGAGGACTTCTTAAAGTTCAGATTTTGTGCTCCACTCCTTATATTTTGCAGTAGCCTCCTTAAGCTCGGCGCCACCCACCCCCCTCAGTTTTCTCTCTCCCCCACGTCAACTCTCCGCACCTCCTACCTTCCAAAATGTAGACTATTTTTAGACTCGCAGTTTTTGTTTTCCCAGACCCCCAATCGATTTCTTGGGTGTTCAGAATGATTTCATAACTATCTAATTGTATTCAAGGGATAAAACACACTTAGGGACTTAGGGCCCCCCTAGCCCTGCATCATCTTAACTCTGCCCCCCCCCCCAACTGACTGGAATTTAAATAAAAACTAAAAAAACAAAAAACAAAACAAAACAAAACCAAGAAGTAAAAGGAAGTCTGACTTAATTTCTTATCTCTATAACAGGTGAGGTTTTTTTTTTTTTCCTTTTTGGTTCCTTTCAAGATTAGCTCTCTTAATATGGCTTGTAATTTTTGTTGGAAGAACATGAAGTACTGAAAAAAAGGAACTGAGATAAATAGGCCTTTAGTGTGATGTTTTATGTTTATTTGGCTAGTCTGTGTTTACTCTTTGCTGTACCTGTGTCAGAGGCTAAAATTTCTTCTGGTTTCTTCTTTCCTTTTGTCTGCCCTGTCTTTGGAGTTTTAAAAGGTCTGAAAAATGCAGTTCCTTCAGCATATTTCATCGTTGTTAAATAGTAGCCCTGTGGAAGGAAGGAAAGTGTTTTATAGTCCTGTGATTTGGGTTCAGGCTGTTAGTGAGCTTGTGTCCCTGTGCTGTGACCTTCTGTGGTAGGATAGGAAAGATACTTAGTCTTTGTCCCTGGTTCCTAGCACAGACCTCCCAAAGCTCTTGGAATGTCTTGAGTGATAGGGGTGAGAGGAGCATCTTTTCTGCTTCTTCTTTCTTCTTTCTTTCTTCTTTCTTCTTCCTCCTCCTCCTCCTCCTCCTCCTCGTCCTCCTCCTTTTTTAAAGATTTTATTTACTTATTCACGAGAGACACAGAGAGGCAGAGACAAAGGCAGAAGGACAAGCAGGCTCCTCGCGGGGAGCCTGATGTGGGACTCAATCCCAGGACCCGGGATCACAACCTGAGCTGAAGGCAGTCGCTCAACCACTGAGCCACCCAGGTGCCCCAGAGCATCTTTTCTTCTAACAAGGCAACTCTTGGCAGCTCCTTAGATGGCTTCAGGTTGGCAGTAGGTCACCGGTAAGACCAGCCTTTATTAAAGGCTTGGAATTTTTGGCCCTAGCCCCCAGCGCCCCGGGAATGGAGAAGGCCAGGAGGCTGGGTTAACCACCAACAGTCAATGATTTAATCAATTATTCTTACATAATGAAATGTCCATAAACATTCCTTTAAGTGTCAGGGTTCAGAGAACTTCTGGTTTGGTGAATGCATCAAGGTGCAGGTGGCATGCTTGCAGGAGACATGGATGACTCATGGCCTGTATCCACCCCACCTCACCCCAACTTCATTCCGTTCATTTTTTTCCATTTGACTGTTCTTGAATTGTATCTTTTTAAAAAACTGGTGATAGTAAGCAAAGTGGTTTTCTGTGTTCTCCACGCCCCCCGCCCCCATGTTCTGAGAGCTATTTTAATGAACAATCTAACCTGAGGCAGTGTAGAGGAAGACTCCAAATTTTTAGTTGGCTGAACAGAAATGTGAGTAGCCCAAGCACTCTATTTTTGGCTGGCATCTGAAGTGGGGGCAGTCTTGTGGAATTGAGCCCTTAATGTGTGGAGTCCGATGCTGACTCCAGGTAGTTTTAGAATTGATTTGGGGGGATCCCTGGGTGGCGCAGCGGTTTGGCGCCTGCCTTTGGCCCAGGGTGCGATCCTGGAGACCCGGGATCGAATCCCACATCAGGCTCCCGGTGCATGGAGCCTGCTTCTCCCTCTGCCTATGTCTCTGCCTCTCTCTCCCTCTCTCTCTGTATGACTATCATAAATAAATTTAAAAAAAAATTAAAAAAAAAAAAAAGAATTGATTTGGGATGTAGGACACCAGGTTGGTGTTGAAGAGATGGAGAAGTGGTATTGGAAAAGATATCACGTGTTTTCTATCAAAAAGGGAAAAAACTATCATCTTTACAATTGCTTCTCAGCCCCTACCCCCACATTAGGTAAGACAGGAAGGCTAGAGGGAACTCAGGTTGGCTATCCTCACCTCCAAAACAGTTGGGTTCTGGTAAAGGCCCCGTTGATTAGGCTCTGGTGTAACAGATTCTTTTGAGGGACAGGCCTCGTTAAGAATAATATTCTGGGCATATTTCAAGATGTCTCCTTCTCTGTCCCTCTTTCCAGTTTTGGAGATAGAGTTTGCCTTCTGACCACAATTTTCTGATGGATGTAAGAAATATTGTTGACTTCAAGTTGTTTGATTTTTTTTTCCTGTGAGGATGAGAATGCCAGATTCTAAGCTCCTTACATGCCAAATCAGAAACCAGAAGTCTCTTATTTCACCTTTTTTGTTGTTTGCTGACACTATTAAAGCCTCACACACCCCCTTCCACTTGTGCTGCACACCTGTACACAGCGATGAGAGACTGCGGCTGCTCACTGCTTTGGCACTGGCAAGAGATTCAGTCCACAGCACCTGCCCCATACCTGATCTCGCTCACTTAGCCAACAAAACTGGTGGAGCTTTACCTGTAGAGCTAATCCCCGTGGTGCAGTGTTAGGGCAGACTCTCTGCTAAGTACTTCCAGATCAATAAATTCAGCGTAAACCAACTTTAGGTTCCTTCCACTATTACCCTACATTTTTTATCTCCATTCCCACACATATACTCCAGATTTCTTTTTCTGTAAGTTATATAAAATAAGTCATTCTGGGGCACCTGGGTGGCTCAGTGGTTGAGCGTCTGCCTTTGGCTCAGGTCGTGATCCTGGGGTCCTGGGATCGAGTCCCACATCAGCCTCCCCACAGGGAGCCTGCTTCTCCCTTTGCCTACATCTCTGCTTCTCTCTGTGTATCTCTCATGAATAAATAAATCTTTTTTTAAAAAGTAGTTCTTTTTGAGTGTAGTGTACCTTTTCATGGGTCATACATTGTACCTCACCTTAGGGGCTTGTTCTCTTTAAATCTAATCATATTAGCCAATTCTGGAGACTTCATAGGCAACTGAGAAAACTCTTTAAGATTTTATTCCTTTAGTGGTGACTCAGTGAGTTAGGTGACTGGCTCTTGATATCAGCACAGGTCTTGATCTCAGGTTGTGAGTTCAAGCTCTGTGTTGGGCTCCACTTTGGGTGTGGAGCCTACAAAAAAAATTTTACTCCTTTAAAACCACCTTTGGTACCAATATTTGTGTTAGTCTTTGTTCTTTAGAGAAACAGAATCAACAACATGTATGTATGTGTATATATGGAAATGGAGGAGTAAAAGAAGGTGAAGGAGGAGACCTGACAGAGAGAGAGAGAGAACTTGAGATTGAGATTAATTAATTAATCTTAAGGAATGGAAATACATGATTCAAAATCCAAAACCTGCAGGGTAGGTGGGCAGGCTGGAGACCCATGGAAGATTTGCAGTTCAACTCCAGCAGCTGTCTGCTGGCAGTATTCCTTCTTGCTCAGGGTATGTCACTTTTTTTTTTCTTTTAATGCCTTCACCTTACTGGATGAGGTATATCCGCTCTATGGAGGGAGGGTAATTCACTTTACTCAAGGTCAACTGATTTAAATGTTAATCTCCTCCAAAGAACACCTTTACAGAAATATGCTCAACAATAATTGGACCAAATATCTGAGCACCATGGCCCAGCTAACTTGACTTGTAAAATTATTATTTTTTTAAAGATTTTATTTATTTTAGAGAGAGAAAGAGAACAAGCAGGGGAACAGGCAGAGGCAGAGGAAGAAGCCGACTCTCTGCTGAGCAGGGAGCCCAACACAGGGCTGATCCCAGGATTCAGCTTAAACCAACTTTAGGATCCTTCCTTCCTGGGATCATGACCTGAGCCAAAGGCAGATGCTTAACTGAGCCACCCAGGCACCCCACTTCACTTGTAAAATTAAACATTCTATATGATTAATATAAATGTTTATTATAGATTAATATTGAATGTCAAGTTTTAAATAATCAGCCTGACATGTTAAGTCTACCTAAAGATTTGCCCTTAGCATGTCAACTCACAGTTCTGTTTCCTTGACTAAAAGTATCTAGATAATTTATCGGTTTCTTGTACAAAAAAAGTCAACGATGAAGCGGTGTTTTAAGAATTTATTTTTTTTTTTAAAGATTTATTTATTTATTCATGATAGATGTAGAGAGAGAAAGAGAGAGGCACAGGCACAGGAGGAGAGAGAAGCAGGCTCTATGCTGGGAGCCCAATGTGGGACTCGATCCCGGGACTCCAGGATCACACCCTGGGCCAAAGGGAGGCGCCAAACCGCTGAGCCACCCAGGGATCCCGAAGAATTTATTTTTCTTAAGTAATTTGTACACCCAACGTGGGGCTCAGACTCACAACCCTGAGATCAAGAGTTGCATACTCTACCGATTGAGCCAGCCGTGTGCCCCATCAAGCAGTGTTTTAAATGAGACTTAGCAAGTGTGAAGCAAGGATTTTACATGCTTTGTTGTAAATATCAAGGCTGCATATAAAAACAGTTTGCAACATGTAAGATCATAGAGTATTCAGCACCATCAGTGTTTCCTACGTCTACTAGAGAACGGGCATCATGCAACCAAGTGACAGTTGACAGTTGGTAAACTACAGCAAGAGAACTAATGGCGAGCACGTAAGATATGTAAATATACATAAGAAGACTAAAGCAAACAAGAGAATCAGAGTGGAAGACAAATATACAAGCAAACATTACATATTCCAACAAGGTAGAAATGATGAAACTATAAATGAAAGGAAAGGAAGATACAAAAATGGAATAAGCTCACAGATGTATAGTCAATTGCAGGGCATGAAAGGACCTAAAAATAAACTTAATAATGAACCAGATAGTGACTAGTTAAATAAGGAAACAGAAACAAAGGTATTAAAAGGGAATAAGTACAAAGATAACAACCAGAACAAATATGGAAGCCTAAAGTTGTAAAAATAACAAAGAATACAGATTTCATTAAAAAAAAAAAAACCAGTATGTAAGCTTTCTTGGAGAAATTACTGATTTTAGAACTGGGAATGGGACTATATGCATACCTTATTTTACTGTGCTTTGCAGATACTGCATTTTTTACAAATCAAGCTCTGTGGCAATCTTGCATCAAGTGAGTCTCTTGGCACCATTTTTCCAACAGCATCTGCTCACTTCATGTCTCTGTGTCACATTTTGGTAATTCCCATATTTCAAACTTTTTCATTCATACATTTGTTATGGTGATCTGTGATCAGGGATCTTTGATGTTATGACTGTAATTGTTTTGGGGTACCACAAACTATGCCCACAGAAGACCTCAAACTTAATTAATAAAATGGTAAACGTGTTCTGACTGCTCCACTGATTGGCCATTCCCCCAATCTCTCTCCTTCTCCTTGGGCCTTTCTCTTCCTTGTGACACAACAGTATTAAAATTAGTCCAGTGAGTAACCCTACAGTGGCCTCTAAGTGTTCAAGTGAAAGGAAGAACTGCATGTCTCTCACTTAAAAGCTGGAAATGATCAAGTTTAGTGAGAAAGGCATGTTGAAAGCTGAGATGGGCCTAAAGCTAAGCCTCTTTTGCCAGTTAGCCAGTTATGAATGCAAAGGAAAAGTTCTTGAAGGAAATTAAAAGTGTTACTCTAGTGAATACACAAATAATAGAAAGTGAAACAGCCTAATGCTGATGGAGATAGTTTGAGCGGTCTGGATAAAAGATCAAACCAGCCACAGCATCCCCTTAAGCCAAAGCCTAGTCCAGGGCAAGGCCCTAACCCTCTTCAATTCTGTGAAGATTCAGAGAGGTAAGAAAGCTGCAGAAGAAAAGTTTGAAGAGGTTGGTTCATGAGGTTCTTTCTCCTGAACATAAAAGTGGAAGGTCTAAGTAGCAAGTGCCAATGTAGAACCTGCTCGAAGTTATCTAGAAGATCTAACTAAAATGGTTAATGTAAGTGGCTATACTAAACAACACATTTCCAATGTAGACAAAACAGCCTTCTATTGGAAGGAGATGCCATGGAGGACTTTCATAGCTAGGGAGAAGTCAATGCATAGGCTGACTTGTTAGGGACTAATGCAGCTGGTGACTTGAAGTCACTTTCACTTGCCATTCCGAAAATCCTAGGGCCATTACGAATTATGCTAAATCTAAAAGAAATATGTTAAGTTACTCTTCCTGTGCTTTATAAATGGAACAACAAAACCTTGTTGACAGCCCATCTGTTTACAACATAGCTTACTGAATATTTTAAGCTCACTGTTGAGATCTCCTGCTCAGAAGACGAAAGGTTCCTGGCCACCCAAAAGCTCTGATGGAGATATGCAATGAGGTTAATGTTGTTTTCATGCCTGCTAACCCCCTATCCATTCTGCAGCTGATGAATCAAGAAAGAATTTCAACTTTCAAGCCTTGTTATTTAAGAAATACATTTCACAAGGTTATAGCTGCCATAGACAGATTCCTCTGATGGATCTGGGCAAACTAAGTTGAAAACCTTCTAGAAAGGATTCACCATCCTAAATGCCATTAAGAATATTTGTGATTCATGGGAAGAGGTCAAAATATCAACATAAGCAGGAGTTTGTAAGAAGTGATTCCAAGCCTCATGGATGATTCTGAGGGGTTCAGGATTTGAGTGGAGGAAATAACTGCAAGTGGGGTGGAAAGAGCAAGAGAACTAGAATCATAAATAGAGGGGCACCCGGGTGGCTCAATGGTTGAGCATATGCCTTTGGCTCAGGTCATGATCCTAGGGTCCTAGGATTGAGTCCCATGTCAGGCTCCCCACAGGGAGCCTGCTTCTCCCTCTGCCTATGTATCTGCCTCTCTCTGTGTCTTTCTAATAAATGATTTTTAAAAAAAAAAAGAAAGAAAAGAAATGGAGCCTGAAGATAGGACTAAATTTCTGCAATCTCATGATTAAACTTTAAAGAATGGAGTTTCCTCTTAGGAAAAAGCAAAGAAAGTGGTTTCTGGGATGGAACTTACTCTTGGAGAAGGCGCTGTGAAGATTGTTAAAATGACAACAGAGGATTTGGAACATTACATAAACTTAGTTGATAAAGCAGTGGCAGGGTTTGAAAGGGTTGACTCCAATTTGAAAGTTCTACTGTGGGTAAAATGTTGCCATACAGCATTGTATGAGACCAAGAAATCGTTTGTGAAAGGAAGAGTCCATGAATGCAGCAAACTTCATTGTTGTCTTATTTTTAAGAAATTTCCAGGGCAGCCCTGGTGGCCCAGCGGTTTAGCGCCACCTTTGGCCCAGGTGTGATCCTGGAGACCCGGGATTGAGTCCCACATCGGGCTCCCTGCATGGAGCCTGCTTCTCCTTCTCCCTGTGTCTCTGCCTCTTTCTCTCTGTCTCTCATGAATAAATAAATAAAATCTTTTAAAAAAAAAAAAAGAAACTTCCATAGCCACCCCAACCTTCAACAAACACCACCTTGATCAGTCAGCAGCCATCAACATGGAGGCAAGACCCTGCACCAGCAAAAAGATTGACTCACTGAAAGCTCAGATGATGGTCAACATTTTTAAGCTACAAATTATTTTAAAATTGCAGTATGTACATCATTTTTGATATTCGCTTTATTGAATATCTCTGAGATGTGCCTGTATAATAGATGTACCTGGAGCATCTTATCCCAGCAATTGCTTAAAAAAAGGTATGACAAAGGGACATGGAGCCAACTAGAAGAGCTCCCCAGGACCAGAGCTGGAACAATTTGAGCAACAGAGTAAATAACGTAGTATTGGGATGTTGTAACCCCCAAAGTATAAAATAAATGTCCATCATTCATATTGATATAAATGAATGATTAAATAAATAAATTGGGAGAGGAGTAAAACTCTCATACGGAAGAATTCCGAATAATGTATGTAGCTAATTTCCCTTCAAGAGGGTGAGGTATCACTGCCACTTCTTAAGAATGATCTCTGCATAATGTCTACTTTGCAAAGTGTATAGTATGAAAGAGGGGTGAAAATAACTTTATAATACAGATACTTAGAAAGACAACCTAGGTTGCCATGGCCAGTGATGTCATGTTGAGAATCCATACCCTTGATGTGATGTGATGAAAACAACACTTTATCTATGTGTTCTTACCCCATAAAACTCATGATCCTAGTTTAATGATGAGAAAGAATTTCAGAAAAATGCCAGTGGGACACTTTAAAAAAAATACCTAAGCAGTACTCCTCAAAACTCAAGTTAGTCAACAGGGAAGCTGGCAAACTGGCACGGCAACAAACCTGAGCAGATTGATGACTTCATGTAATGTGATATCCTGCATCTGCTCCTGGGGGAGAAAAGTGGCATCACTGAAAAACTAACGAAAGTTTGGGCATCTGCTTTTGGGTCAGGTCATGATCTTGGGGTCCTGGGATTGAGCCCCAAGTTGGGCTCCCTGCTCAGCATGGAGCCTGCTTCTCCCTCTCCCTGCCCCCTGCTCATGCTCTCTCTTGCTATCTCTCTCAAATAAGTATAATCTTTTTTTAAATTTATTTTTTATTGGAGTTCAGTTTGCCAACATATAGCATAACACCCAGTTCTCATCCCGTCAAGTGCCCCCCTCAGTGCCCACCACCCAGTCATCCCCACCCCCCGCCCTCCTCCCCTTCCACCACCCCTAGTTCGTTTCCCAGAGTTAGGAGTCTTCCATGTTCTGTCTCCCTTTCTGATATTTCCTACCCATTTCTTCTCCCTTCCCTTCTATTCCCTTTCACTATTATTTATATTCCCCAAATGAATGAGACCATACAATGTTTGTCCTTCTCCGATTGACTTACTTCACTCAGCATAATCTTTTAAAAAAAAGAAAAACTGGGATCCCTGGGTGGCTCAGCGGTTTAGCGCCTGCCTTTGGCCCAGGGCGCGATCCTGGAGTCCCTGGATCGAGTCCCACATCGGGCTCCCGGCATGGAGCCTGCTTCTCCCTCCTCCTGTGTCTCTGCCTCTCTCTCTCTCTCTATGTCTATCATAAATAGATAAATAAATCTTTAAAAAAAATAAAAAGAAAAAAAAACTAAGGAAAATTGGACATTATTAATACTTATCAGTACTGGTCCTTCAGTGTGACACATTTCCCCTCCTAATGTAAGATGGACACAGGTAGACAACTTCAAAAAACTTCTCTAAGTCTAAAATCATTAGAAAAATAAATAAGTAAATGAAATCATTAGAAAATAGCAAGTTTTATGAAAATTATGACAGGCATAAACCAAACACACCATTTGTGTATGGATAGGTTTGACGAACCTAGTAAAAGAAAAATACTTTTATTTTGGTTCCTAAAACACAATGTAGATACATATTGTATACAGAAGACAAGTCTATAATGAGAAGTTAGTAAGGCAAAAAATAAGGGAACACACAAATTGTACCAGGAAAATATTTTTAAAAGAGAACAGAAATAGTGTTTCTGTTAGAAGACAAAGTAGAAGTGAAGCCTAAAGTACTTTAATGTAATAACAATGGACACTGTTTTTTAGAATAAATTTTTTTCTTTTTTCTACTTTAATTTTTGGAGGACACTTTTTGATGCTAAAATCCACAATTCACAATGAAGATATAACACTTCTGAATTGGCTATATCTCATGAATATATGGAAGACAACACTCTAATAATAAAGAATACACGTTTTTCTTAAGTCACATGACATTCACAAAAATCCTATATTAAAAGATAATATTTCCATAATACAAAAATATTAATAAAATATTCCCAGATGACATTGCAAAGTAAAACATTTTAAAAGTAGAAATAGAAAAAAATGGGATGCCTGGGTGGCTCAGTAGTTGAGACTTTGGCTCAGGGTGTGATCCAGAGTTCTGGGATCGAGTCCCACATTGGGGGAAGCCGGCTTCTCCCTCTGCCTGTGTCTCTGCCTCTCTCTGTTGTGTCTCTCTCATGAATAAACAAATAATATCTTAAAAAGACAAAAACAAGAGGTCTTTTCTGCCTGGAAATGTACAAAACTTCCATTAAACCACCTTGGGTACAAGCGGAAGTATACACTGAAATAACAATCTAACTCAGGCCTCCCAAGGAGAGTAGAGATATGGGTTAAAAGGGAGAGGATGTTCTCCCTCTGCCTGTGTCTCTGCCTCTCTCTCTCTCTCTCTCTCTCTGTGCCTATCATAAATAAATAAAAATTAAAAAAAAAAAAGGGAGAGGATGCTAAGATGCCCCTAATTACATCTATTCTTAACCATATATTTTGGACCTGAGAGGCCCACTTTTGGAGGGTAGTCTGGCAGTTTCCTGTCTTACCATATGATGTAGCAGCTGTGCCTCTAGGTATTTACCCAAATGAGTTGAAAACTTATGTTCACCCAAAAATGTGCATGCACACATATGTATAGAAGCAATTGGAAGGCCCCTCGAGAGGTGAATGGATAAACTGTGGGTCATTCCAGATAATGGAATATTATTCAGTGATGAAATGAGCTATCAAGGAAAGACATGGGGAGAACATTAAATACACATTAAGTGAAAAAAAAAAAAAGGCATTCAAATTGGCAAAGAAGTAGTCAAACTCTCCCTCTTCGCAGATGACCTGATACTGTACATAGAAAACGCAAAAGGGTCCGCCCCAAGATTGCTAGAACTCATACAGCAATTCAGCAATGTGGCAGGATACAAAATCAATGCCCAGAAATCAATAGCATTTCTATACACATGAGACTGAAGAAAGAGAAATTAAGGAGTCAATCCCATTTACAATTGCACCCAAAAGCATAAGATACCTAGGAATAAACCTAACCAAAGAGGTAAAGGATCTATACCCTAAAAACTACAGAACACTTATGAAAGAAATTGAGGAAGACACAAAGAGATGGAAAAACATTCCATGTTCATGGATTGGAAGAATTAATATTGTGAAAATGTCAATGTTACCCAGGGCAATTTACACATTTAATGCAATCCCTATCAAAATACCATGGACTTTCTTCAGAGAGTTGGAACAAATCATCTTAAGATTTGTGTGGAATCAGGAAAGATCCCGAATAGCCAGGGGAATTTTAAAAAAGAAAACCATATCTGGGGGCATCACAATGCCAGATTTCAGGTTGTACTACAAAGCTGTGGTCATCAAGATAATGTGGTACTGGCACAAACACAGACACATAGATCAATGGAACAGAATAGAGAATCCAGAAGTGGACCCTCAACTTTATGGTCAACTAATAGGTGACAAAGCAGGAAAGACTATCCACTGGAAAAAAGACAGTCTCTTTAATAAATGGTGCTGGGAAAATTGGACATCCACATGCAGAAGAATGAAACTGGACCATTCTCTTACACCCTACACAAAGATAAACTCAAAATGGATGAAAGATCTAAATGTGAGACAAGATTCCATCAAAATCCTAGAGGAGTACACAGGCAACACCCTTTTTGAACTTGGCCACAGCAACTTCTTGCAAGATACATCCATGAAGGCAAGAGAAACAAAAGCAAAAATGAATTCTTGGGACTTCATCAAGAAGCTTTTGCACAGCAAAAGAAACAGTCAACAAAAGTAAAAGACAACCTACAGAATGGGAGAAGATGTTTGCAAATGACGTTATCAGATAAAGGGCTAGTATCCAAGATCTATAAAGAACTTATTAAACTCAACAGCAAAGAAACAAACAATCTAATCATAAAATGGGCAAAAGACATGAACAGAAATTTCACAGAGGAAGACATAGACATGGCCAAGAAGCACATGAGAAAATGCTCTGCATCACTTGCCATCAGGGAAATACAAATCCAAACCACAATGAGATACCACCTCACACCAGTGAGAATGGGGAAAATTAACAAGGCAGGAAACAACAAATGTTGGAGAGGATGCGGAGAAAAGGGAACCCTCTTGCACTGTTGGTGGGAATGTGAACTGGTGCAGCCACTCTGGAAAACTGTGTGGAGGTTCCTCAAAGAGTTAAAAATAGATCTGTCCTACAACCCAGCAATTGCACTGCTGGGGATTTACCCCAAAGATACAGATGCAGTGAAACGCCGGGACACCTGCACCCCGATGTTTATAGCAGCAATGTCCACAATAGCCAAACTGTGGAAGGAGCCGCGGTGTCCATCGAAAGATGAATGGATAAAGAAGATGTGGTCTATTAATAGACCTATCCATTTTTAATAAATCCAATTTTAATAAATTAAAATTAAATTTAATAAATTAAAATTAAAGTTCTTCCTAAGCACTATTACGTCATCCCACATATTTGATAAGATAGATTTGTTTTCCATTAGCTGAAATACTTTTTTAAAGTTTACTTATTTTTCTAGTAATCTCTACACCCAACATGGAGTAGAACTCATGACCCCATGATCAAGAGTCGCATATTCTTCTGAGCCAGCCATGTGCCCCAGTTGAAATATTTTAAAATTTATCTCAAGACTCCTTTGATGCATGTTATTTAGAAGCATGTGGCTCAGTATTCCATATTTGGTGTTTTTCCAGCTACCATTCTGCTACTGATTTCTAGTTTAAATCCATTGTGGTCTGAGAGCATACTTGTAGAGTTTCTAGAAAGGCTTTACTTCTTTACAGGTGTGTTTTATTATTTTATTTAAGATGTTATTCATTTATTCATGAGACAGAGAGAGAGAGAGAGGCAGAGACACAGGTGGAGGGAGAAGCAGGCTCCATGCAGGGAGCCTGACGTGGGACTCGATCCCAAGTCCCCAGGATCACGCCCTGGGCAGAAGGTGGTGCTAAACCGCTGAGCCACCCGGGCTGCCCACAGGTTGTTTTAAGGCCTAGAATATAATCTATCTGTTCCACGTTATCTTGAGATGAATGTCTATCCTGTTGTTGGATGAAGACATCTATAAATATATAGGACCTGTTGATTGATGGTACTGCTCCCTTCAACAATACCTTTACCAATTTTCTACCTGCTGGGTCTGTCAATTACTGATAAAGAGACACTGAAGTCTTCAATTAAAATTGTGGATTTGTCTATCTTGCAGTTCTGTACATTTTGCATCAGTTATTTTGACACTCTGTTGTTTGGCACATATATATTAAGGTTTAGTATGTTTTCATGGAGAATTGGCACATTTACTATGTAATGCTCCTCTTTCTCCCAAATAATCTTCCTTGTTCTGAAGTTGGCTTTGTGTGAAACTAATAGTTATTTAAAATTCCTAGCTCAGTCATTCAAAGTCTCCCCTGTACCTGAGTCTTCTTTTGATGATTGCTTCATCTCTTCAGAATGTGTTTTCTCTTCCCTTTCAGTATGCCTTCCAATTTTTGGTTGAAAGCCAGACATGTGTATCGGTTAGGATTTGAAGAAATTAGGATTTGAAGAAAATAGGCCTTTAATGGGAGGTTTTGTATGTTCTTGAATAGGAGTCTAATGTTTGGGACACCTGGGTGACTCAGTTGGTTAAGCATCTGTTTGGGCTCAGGTCATGATCCCAGTGTCCTGGGATTGAGCCCCACATTGGGCTCCCTCCTCAGTGGGGAGTCCGCTTCCCTCATGCCCCGCTCTTGTGCTCTTGCTCTCCCTCTGTCCCTCTCGATAGATAGATAGATAGTCAGTCTTTTTTAAAAAGAGTTTAATGTTTGTTGTAGCTGTAGGTATCAAGGGCTTCAGTATCCTCCAGCATCCTTGTATTTTTCTCCCCAGTGTGTTTGGGTATCCCAGCAACTCAATCTTAGGTAGAGTCTGTGTTGTGCAGCTGTTTTAATTCAGTTCTTACACTGGGGCTCTGCTGGTATGATGGGTAGATTTTTGAGAGGGAATATGTTCTATTCATTATGATTAAACCTGTGATGTTCTGATGACATAGAATCCCTGGACTATGAAAACCAGAAAAGGTTCTTGGCCTTTATTCCTCCCCTTTTATCAAAGAGGAAAGGTGAAGAGGCTGGAGTTATGCAATTGCTCTTTCCCCACTCAGATAAAGCTTTGGCAATTTAATTTTCTTTGAAGGATGTCCTAAGTTATGGAGAACAGAATGCACTGTATATGTATCAAAACATTTCCTCCTGTTTTCTGCATGAAGCATGAGGCAATTTTTTCTAAACTTCACGGTGAGTACCTGGTTTGGCTCCTGCAGGAAGGATTCATGAATTGCGGGAAGCACCCCAAGATTGGGTTCCCCAAACCATTTAATTCTCAAGGTAGACTATACCTAAGCAACTTACCTCTTACAGTCTATGTTCTTACAGGTTACTGGCTCAAGTGGCTTCTGCTCCCGGTTTATTACTCAGAGGCACTTTAGGAAAGTAGGGCAAGTACAAGTGGGTTCAAGTGGCTGGATCAAAGGGGGAGAAAGCAGGTAGAGCCTTTAATGTGTCAAGGAGTTGAGGCTGTGTTTTTTTTTTAAAGTTTAAACCCACCTACCATAGGCACAAAGAAAAGGGTCATACGTGAACCCTCTTAGTTCTGTTGTTCATTGTGGGCCAGGCAGGTTGAGTGGGTATCTAAAGCCAGTAGTCAAACATCAAAAAAGGAGTGTCTTTATTAAAGTTCACTGCTTGATGATTGCTGACTGAATTATGCCACATTGTATTTACATAAATTGAAATATGAATTTTAAAGATTTTGTTTGAGAAGAGAGTGCATAAGCAGGGGGAGGGACACAGAAAGAAGCAGACTCCCCACTGAGCAGGGAGCCTGATGGGGGGCTCAATTCCAGGACCATGGGATCATGACCTGAGCCAAAGGTAGGTGCTTAACTGACTGAGCCATCCAGACAACCTGAATATGAATTTTAAAAGCCACGTGAAAAGCACAAGCAACATGTTATGTTATAGTAAAGATGAGGAAAATTTGAAAACTCACCAGAAACTAGTCATCTCAAGGTTTTGGGAGGGATCCAGGAATATCATCATGTCAATAGACTTTCAGAGACCTGTTCAATCATTTTAAATGTTACTGGTTCTTTTTATCTGTTGTCTCATTTGTTGAGTAATTGATGACACTTTGCCAGTGTTGTCTACATGCAGCAAGCAACCCCTTTAAGGGAATAGAACTCTTCCTGCCTGGCCAATAAATAGTCCAAAGCCAAGTAGTCAGCCGCTACCATAGTTGCCAGTTTTCGTCTGTGGAAAGCAACTAAAACATTAGCTGTCTGCTGCATGTGCTGAGTGTTTTGGACGTTTTCTGATTTGGATCAATGATGCGAATTTGAATGACTTCATATGTGCCTCCAACAGTGCCTGTGACTCCCAGGACAATGAGTATATGAGTGCAGTTGGTAGGGAAATATCCCTTTTGTGTTGAGATGGCCCTAAGGTTGTTTTGAAAGAGGGAGACTAAAATGAAATGTTGACATGCAACTGCTGGGTCATAGGATAGCTCTATTTTTAACTTCTTGAGGAACCTCCACATTGTTTTCTAGAGTAGCTACACCAGCTTGCATTCCCAACAGTGTAAGAGGGTATCTAATGAAGGAAGGAAAGGAAGGAAGAAAGAAATTTGACAACACAGGGTACAGAGTACAAGTGATGTTAAGAGGAAGGTCCAGAGGTGGGAGCATTGGCTGTTGGGCACTATTACAATAAAAAAGGTCTGTGAAAATGACCATTTTGAAATATCAGGTATAGAAAGGCCTCTTCTCAAAACATGTCTGCAAACATGATAAGAACAAAGTAATGGGTCTGAGGGTTGAGTCTAATGCCTCGAACAACAGGAAGACCTATTTGGAAGATAGCAAGGTTTGTCTAAGTAAGCCATTCTGGCTTCTATGAAGGCTTGGCTTATGAAGCAAGCTCCAATGAATGCCTTTTTCAGGAACCCAGTGTGCATTTATATTTTTTTGAGAAATGAATTGATCACATCAATGTCTAGAATGTCTTAGTCCTTGCATTTTGGTTTCTTCAGTGGCATGTTTGATAGGGTGAGTCATGTCCCTACTAATATGACATGGTCTGATCATATCAAGTAGCCCAGCATAGGGGATAAGGGGCTCTATAAAGTCTATTTTCCATCAGCTAAAACCCCCTTCTTGGCCTGGGAATTCTGTCCATTGTTTATATTCCCAGTGCTGTCTGTGATTTTTCACAACAGGTGCATTGGTCAGTCACTACGTTTGCCATGTCGGGGGAAGTCCTTTCCATTCTGGCTAGAGCTTTAGAGTAGAGGTCCCTCCATGGTTTTTTATTTCATGGGCACACAGGGCCAAGGTTTATAGTATGTCTGAGATGTAGGAGTCTCAGAAATTTGAGTTAACTTATCGCCCTGAGTATTGAAATAAGCCTCTGGAGTTTGAAGTTTAATATGTACAGTTAGGAGGGACCTTGATTTGTATGTACATATACTTGTGATTCAAAATATTCCTAGAGTTCTTTATCCCATTGCCTGGGATTTGAGTAACTGAGCTGAGCTTGGTACAGTCTTTGATCAGGGAGGGCCTATTTGATCTGGAAACAGTATTTCTGCATTTGACTTCATCAGGTAGGGTGGTGGCACAGGGTCCATAAAGTATATGAACTCTCCTAGTCATTCATTCCCTAGGGACTCCCCAAATGGCCGAGTCTTGAAAAGGGGTGACCTCCTCCAGAATATCATTCGGAGGACAGGGTAACACACTTTGACTTGTAGGTGGGATAGGCCAGAATACCCATTTTTTTTCTCTGTCCTGTAGGTACCAATATCTTTTCATGAGGAGGCCTCTATGGTGTGAATTTCTAAAGATGCTTTCCAGTAAGCAGCAGGCAAAGTCAGCCTGTGAGCTATAAATGGCCTCAAGATGGCAATGGAAGGATAGGATACTGAGGCTTATGAGTTAGGATGTCCTCAGACAGATGGCACTTGGAGATAACTGCAGGGTATACCCTTATGTTTCAGAACCACATTATTTCAAAGGTCTGACTGAAGAGTCTTAGATCCTGAGAGCCCTCCCACTCAATTTACTCTAGGTGCAGATGGGATTGTAAGAAAAGGCCTGTGTCCTCCTTCATCTGTCCTTTAGTTCTTCCTAAGTAATATCCCAGTGTGGTGGAAAGAAGAGTTGCACACATGACAGGGTTCAGCAAAATTTAATACTCTCCCAGCATAAAGCATGTTTATTGCTTTCTATTAATCATTTTGAGTATGTACACACATACTATATAAAGCATAGTTGTGAATTTTCAAAAAATTTGTAAAAGTGAAATTTTTTTGCAGTGATCTTCTGAGTTTAAAATTTTGACAATGCTCAGTTAAACAGGTGGCACAGGAGGATCCCTGGGTGGCTCAGCGGTTTAGCGCCTGCCTTTGGCCCAGGACGTGACCCTGGAGTTCCAGGATCGAGTCCCACGTCAGGCTCCCTGCATGGAGCCTGCTTCTCTCTCTGCCTGTGTCTCTGCTTCTCTCTTTCTCTGTGTCTCTCATGAATAAATAAATAAAAATATTTTAAAAAGATAAATAAATAGGTGGCACACATTAGGCCTCCATACCTAAGAGCTCTGTGAGTTTGGACTTTTTGTGCTCAAGTTTCTCTTTTGTAAGATGGAAGGAATGCCTGGTGAAGCATCCAATGAAAGAATAAGCATGAAATTACTGCCAAGGTGCTGAGAAAATGTAATTAAGTACTAAAAAATGAACAGGATTATCTTCCCTTGGCTCTTTAATAAAATGCCAAGTGGTTACTTTTATATTCTTCTGGTCCGTAATGTGCTGAAAGTGTAAGCATATAGAAATGACACCTGTGGACAGTAAGGTGGATTATGGAGCTATGGTGGATCAATGAAACAAAAAGCTTCCAATTACTCCTTACAGAAAGACATTATTTCCCACATTTTTACATAAAATTAGAATATTACTCAAAATGATACTTTGTGCCTGCAGCTTTCCTTAATTATTCCTTAGATAACTGCCTTCTAAACAGTCATAGCTATTTTTGGTGTTTCCACTGGGAAATCACAATAGACTTGTGTAATACCACTCTCTTCACAGAATAAACTTTGGGTAGGCTAGAACAGTGCAGATCATCATAACCTTTTTTCAAACTGGGAGAGACTCCAGGGTTTAATGAGGGTTTATAATATGCAGTTAGTATAGAAGCAAAATTTAACTGTAAATACAGGTAAATTGAAATGCTCTCAAATGATGTTAAACGTGAAGAAATACCACAAATATCTGTGACCCAAATCAGTGACAAGTCTCAAGTCCCAGATATCCAGGTCCAAACTCATGATCACATATTACATAGAGAAAACCACAAAAAAGATGAATACTGTTAATCACAGGGATGGAGGACTTCATTTCTACTGTCCTCTGTTTACTTTCACACCCCAAGTTGTTCCTGAAAGTGTTTAAGATCTATTGCATGGTGGAAATTCAAGTGGTCAGTAGGGACATCCTCATAGATATGCACAATCCCAGCCTATTATTTCATGTCATTGCCTACTTTCCTTCAAAGCCCTTACTTCCATCTTATTATCCAACATTTTACTATTTGTTAACCATCTCTCTTGCTCACAAATCTATGAGCACCAGGAGTGCAAGAACATGTGTGTTTAATGCCCCTAAATTGAAATACTATACGGACTTTATTTTTGCTACACTGGGTATGTTTTGAGTATTATGGTGCCTGACAAGTAAGGGATGTTCAAAAATTAGCATCAAGAATAGTCCCTGGGGATCCCTGGGTGGCGCAGCGGTTTGGCGCCTGCCTTTGGCCCAGGGCGCGATCCTGGAGACCCGGGATCGAATCCCACATCAGGCTCCCGGTGCATGGAGCCTGCTTCTCCCTCTGCCTATGTCTCTGCCTCTCTCTCTCTCTCTGTGACTATCATTAATAAAAAATTAAAAAAAAAAAAGAATAGTCCCTGAGGGGCACTTACGTGGCACAGTTAAACATCTGCCTTCAACTTGGGGAGTCCTGGGATTGAGCCCCAAGTGGGCTTCCTGCTCAGTAGAGTAGTCTGCTTCTCCCTCTCCCTCTGCCCTTCTCCTGCTGGTGCCTGCTTGCTCTCAAAATATTAAACAAAACAAAATAGATGCCTAGGTGGCTCGGTTGGATGGGTGTTTGCCTTCTGCTCATGTCATGGGTCCTGGGATCAAACCCCACTTCTCCCTCTCCCTCGTGCTCTCTCTTCTCTCTCAAATAAGTAATCCTTTTTAAAAATAAAAAAAATAATTTAAAAAAGAGTAGTCTCTGAGCAAGAAAGGCTTGATTGGAATAGTAATTCTGTTTTTCTCCTTTGCTAGATTTTGTTCTCTCAATTTACAGGCTAATGTAAATTTACCTAACTTACCTAAACTTACAGGCTCAATGACACCAAAAAGGAGGTACTAAACATAGTTTACTAGGAAGTAAGTTTACACATTTTCACTGAGATACTAAGGTAAACAGTGGCCATCAGCTTATTGTAGGAAATATACTGATGTTTAGATAAGAGTAGGAAGGGCAACAGCTGTTCTTAGGGGACTGGCACTGTCCTTGTGAAGTCTCATTTGTGTTGGAGAGAAAAATACCAAACATTTCCATCATCAAATAAAGCAATTTGGTGATCATGATGATCAAGACAAAAATAAGGGTATTTTGTAACCACATCTCTCAAAATGGAAAAGAGTCCATTCCAAATCACAAAAATTACTAAAATTCTCCTTTTAATAATATAACTGACTGGAGCTTATGAATTAGGCTTAGCCCCACTACACTGGTAATCATTTTCTAGAAGGTAAAAACAATGGTAGAATTAAGCTCACCTCCACATGGGCACTTGACAGGATGAGCACTGGGTGTTATTCTGTATGTTGACAAATTGAACACCAATAAAAAATAAATTATTAAAAAAAAAGCTCACCTCCACAAAGCATCCAACACCTCCAGAAATTTCTTGCTTTTACTGAATAGCAATCAAATCACCTAGCAAAAACCCAAGTTATGTAAGTCCTTTTAATAAATACCCTCTTACTGATAAATCCAATCATTCAGGGTTTGCATTCTTTTTTTTTTAAGCAAGCTCCATGCCCAGCATGGAGCCCAACATGGGGTTCAAACTCACAGCCTGGAGCCAAAATTGAGAGAAAGATACTCAACCAACTAAACCACCCAGGTGCCAGTTCATATTACAATTCATCACACCACTGCTGACTGCTGGTATGAACCTAGTGGGTTTTGTCTAGCCAGATGACACTGACCAAATGAGAAGTTTCATGACGGAGATTGTACATATAAAAGAATGAAAAGTACCTCAACATGGATATGCAAGGTAATATTGACAATGTATGCTTAACTTAACAAAATTACAAAACTGATCTGAAAATTCGTAATTATAATGGGATTTAATATATACTCTTAGGAAAGGAGAAACTGTATATATTAGCATATAAATTGTATTAAAACAGTTAATAAAATGTTTTAAGAAATGATTACAGAGGATTTTGACAAATGCATTACTTTTAATCACATACAATCAAACATACCTGAAAACATACTGAGGAATTATGCAGAGCTGTGAGCAAAGGGAAACATTCATAATCTGCCTGATATGAGGAAGGTACCAGTTCTCATAGGGAAAGACAGGGTCAGAACAGTGGCTGCATAGCCCAGCAGAGGAACAAAGTCCAATATGGTTCTTGTGGACTGCATCATTGTAGCTAGCATAGTGGAATCAGGAATACATGGTTACTAACAGTCTTACCAGAACAAGGTGTTTACTACACAAATTAGACCTTAAATATGAATACAGTTTAGAAGAGAGGGGAGTCTGAACAACCATGAAGTTCAAATTAGTTGCCTGGTAGACACATGAGGGCTTGCAGGAAAATACAAACTGTCATGGATCTTTGATGTAAACTTGTGAAGGTATGTGTGGAAACCTACACTTCTGAGAAATGGAAGTTGAGCAGTTAATTGTTCTGAGGATGCTTGTAATTGGCAGGGCAAGGGATCAGGAAAATAAGCTGCAAGCAGGTATCCTCAAAGCTCCTACGCAGCTGTCTCTCTCTGTATGGTGGCTCTGAAACCTAATTCCTCCAGTACTGCTGCCTTCCAAATCTCATGCAAGTGAGGCTTCAGGTAAATACTAACATAGAATCACAAAGGAAACAGATTCTAGAATATATTACATTACCCAAGTGACGAAACACAATTTAGGAGAGCCACCTCCAATTCTATATTTTATTATCCGATAATTGGTTTGTCTTAATGCAAAGTTAATTATTCAAATCCTAGCCAGAAGGAATGGCAAAGGGCAAAAGATGGAAATAATTGATCAGACTATACTTCATAATAAACTTTGCATATTTACAGATTTATACCATCTTTTTATTAGCAAGGAAAACAGAATAAGGCTCTTTTAAGCCAAAACAAGAATTGATTTTCTCCTAAGAAAGATGGAATATATGATGGGTAAAAGATATCCAGTAGCTGACACAGAAGGCCAGTAGGAAAATCCCAACAAATACTAAAGTGTCATTCATTGATAATTCAAATAAGACATTAAATAAAAATTAAACCTACTTGCACATTTAGAAACCACTTCAATTCACCCATGGTCAAACAAACTCCAAAATGGAAAAAGAAAAATATTAACTGATTTAAGGAGAAAACAAACATCTATTAGCCTTTAAACAGTAATAGAGTACTTACAGAATTATCTCACCTCAATGTTCATTTTTGAAAGATTAGTAGTAAAATATCCACAGTCCAAAGATCCACTTTAAGAATGAGGCACTGATAAAGACAATATATCTATAACTTTTATAATGATTCTTTCATTTACAGTTTTCTGGAGCATTATACATGAATCCATGTATCAGGCTTGCTTATATTAGATTTCTTTCCAATGGGGGTTTTTACATGTAAGGATGAAGGTCAATTGATGTTTACCCACACTGCTTACATTCAAAAGGTTTCTATTCAGTATGAGATCTTTCATGCCTTCGAAATGAATTGGGGCGACTGAAGGCTTTCCCACATTCTTTACATTTGTATGGTTTCTCTCCAGTGTGCATTCTCACATGTCCTCGAAAGGTAGTGCGATAAATGAAGGCTTTTCCACATTCCTTACATTCATAGGGTTTTTCTCCAGTGTGAGTTTTTTCATGTGTTCGAAAGGATGTGTAACAACTGAAGGCTCTACCACACTGTTTACATTCATAAGGCTTCTCTCCTGTGTGAGTTCTCTCATGTATTCGAAACGAACTGGGAAAATTGAAGGCTTTCCCGCATTCCTTACATTTATAAGGCCCATCTCCAGTGTGCATGATCATGTGTGTTCGAACACTTGACGGAGAAATAAAGGCTTTCCCACATTCTTTACATTTATAGGGCTTCTCTCCAGTGTGCTTTCTCATGTGTCCCTGAAAGGTTGTGCGATAAATGAAGGTTTTGCCACATTCCTTACATTCATAAGGTTTCTCTCCAGTGTGAGTTCTTTCATGTATTCGAAAGGAACTGGGCCAACTGAAGGTTTTACCACACTGTTTACATTCATAGGGTTTCTCTCCGGTGTGCGTCCTTTCATGTGATCGAAAGGAACTGGGACAAATGAAGGCTTTCCCACATTCCTTACATTTATAAGGTCCATCTCCAGTGTGTGTTATCATGTGTGTCCGAATGCTTGACAGAGAAATGAAGGCTTTCCCACATTCTTTACATTCGTAAGGTTTCTCTCCTGTGTGAATTCTTTCATGTATTCGCAAACCTAGAGGAGAACTGAACGTTTTCTCACATTGTTTACATTCATACTGCTTCTCTGCAGTGTGAGTCCTTTCATGTCTTCGAAAGGAACTGGGGCAACTGAGGGCTTTCCCACACTGCTTACATTCATAGGGTTTCTCTCCAGTGTGATTTCTTTCATGTATTCGTAAACCCAGTGGGGATCTGAGGGATTTACCACACTGTTGACACTGATAGGGTTTCTCTCCAGTGTGAGTCCTTTCATGTGTTCGCAATGAAGTTGAACAACTAAAAGCTTTCCCACATTCCTTACATTTATAAGGTCCATCTCCTGTGTGAGTTATCATGTGTCTTCGAAAAGTTGTGAGCCACGTGAAAGCTTTCCCACATTCCTGACATTCATAGGGTTTTTCTCCAGTGTGAGTCCTTTCGTGTCTGTGAACAGATTTGCGGTAACTGAAGGCTTTCCCACATTCCTTGCACTTATATGGCTTCTCTTCATACTCGTGATACTCATACGGCTTGTGTCCAGTGTGAGATCTGATGTGCCTATTAAGGGATGAGTGACGCACAAAGACTTTTCCACACACGCTACATTCACATGGTTTTAGTCCAGAAGGTGTTTTCTTGTTCAGATTAATACCTGGAATCTGGGTGATGGTTTCTCCACACTGACGACCTTCAGGTGGTTTTACTCCAGAAGAACTTTTCTTGTTGAGATTAAGATCTGGAATTTGGGTGATGGTGTCTCCACACTGGTGACCTTCAGGTGGTTTTACTCCAGGACTTTTCTTGTTCAGATTAAGATCTGGAGTCTGGCTGATGGTTTCTCCACTCTGATGACCCTCTTTGCTTTCACAAGGTTTTTCTACCACATTACTTCTGTAAAAAAAAACAAATATTTTATTAATTATTTCTTAGTAATTAATATTAGGATATTAGAATTATTTTATAATTTTTAGCAAAATGAAGGTTTCCTACCCTTTCTGAATCGTTTGAAAAGTTAAAATACTATATACTCCATAAAGTGGACTTGACCACAGCTATTATGTAAACGGAGATGATTAATATATGAGGTTTCTTTACGCTGTTTCCAAAATGGACACATTATGTCACATTTATTTATTTATTTATTCATGAGATTTTATTTATTTATTCATGGGGGGGGCAGAGACACGGGTAGAGGGAGAAGTAGGCTCCATGCAAGGAGCCCAACGTGGGACTCGATCCTGGGTCTTCAGGATCAGGCCCTGGGCCGAAGGCAGCACTAAACCACTGAGCCACCTGGGCTGCCCACCTTATGTCACATTTAGTAAATACTTTCAAGACCAAAAAAATGTAAGGATAAATTTGAATAATTTGGTTTTTAAAAATCTATAATATAGCAGTATCCAACATGAGCATCCTATCTATTGTGTGACTCACCTTAGTTTTCTCTCCTGGTTATTGTCCCTATCTTCAGTGTCATGGTCTTTCCATTTTTTCCCTAAAATACAGAGAAAAATAATTCCAAGTAATCAGACATCACAGAAAAATTAGTAGATTTTAGGTCTATGATGAGATTAGCTTACTAATGTACTCTTTTTCCACAGAACAAGATCAATGGGAAGAAATACTTGTACTCTAATTGCCAAAGTTAAGAACGAATGTCATCATCTTTACCTATTGAGGAAAGGTTTCTGAAGGTTTCCCGCATCACATCTCTGTAGAGTTTCTTTTGTGAAGAATCCAGTAAAGCCCACTCTTCCAGGGTGAAGCTCACAGCTACATCCTCAAAGGTTACTGAGTCCTAAAACATCCCAAATATGTTTATAGTAGCATGTATGATGAGTCTGACAGCACTGGGGATCTATACTCAATTTATAGGAAGGTTATATATGATTCTGTGGTACCCACACATTTATTTTATGTCTTGGTCATGAGAAACTTACTCTGTTCATACTTCCTCATAAATTTAACAGCATCATGAACACATGCAAATTATTTATTCATCTTTATGGGATCACTTTAAACGTTACTGTTCTCTAATAACAGGGCCTAGAGCACCTTGGAAAAATGAGAGAAATGCTATACAAATGAAAAGTATTATTTTAAGCACACCAATTCCTTTTGAGAAAAATGCTCTCATCTCCTTCCTTCTTACCTACCATTTAACTCAGCACTCCATGATGTACGGGGTCAAATCTGCATGAGGTTTTAATGAATAAAACACAGTGAAGAACTGGAAGCTTTTTCTTCTAGTCCCATCACCAAACATGAGAGTCCAGGAGGCCTGTGGAAATGCAACTTGTAATAAGGATCAGCTTGCTATACCAGCCTGAAGTGCTCCAGGCCATTAGAGGTAGCCTGATGTAACTAGATAAAGGAAAATATTCTCATGAAGAAGTAGTACTTTTAACTTGTGTGATATTTATCAGTTTTTCCATTCTCTCTCTCTCTGTCCCATTTCATGGAGCGAGGAAGTTATTCAGAAGCTAGGGCTCAGACAATTTAGCATGATAGGACATGCTGCTAAAAAGGCACAATTTAAATCTCCACAAAAACTTTATACTCATGATGAGCCTCAGGGTTGCTTCTCACTTTTTAGCACACACACAGAGATGCAAAGGTGTTAGAAGAGCTTTTTGATCAAACTCTAACAGCGTACCCTGGCCATTCTAACCTTGATGAATACATTAAGAACTGCAGGTTGTGAGGGAGTTCACTGGTATCTACAATGGTCTGATGATGAATCTGTTTGTGATTATTAAATCTGTAAAGGATTCAGCAGTGCTTTCCTCCAAATGAACATAAAATCTTCATTCTCCAATTTCAGGAGGAAGTTTCCTGACCAGCCACTCTAGAGGGAGCCCTCTCATTTTCTCTCCTTTATGAGCTCTGATGTGGTGCAGAGAAGCACAACAGCTACACCCAAATATAGGAATCCCTAAGTTGATGACACCACATACTGCCAACAGGGTATAATAGAGTTTATTTTCTAATTGAGGTCTCTAGGGAGGAAGGCAGGCCTCTCAAGCAGGCATGAAATGGCTTGAGAGAACAGGGGAAAACACGTGGACTTTTTAACTGAGGCTGTGGGTGGACTAGAGGTTCATACACAAGGACAGGAGCTTGTGTGAATGGAATCTCTTGCCACCGCCAAAGTAGTAAGCACTAGGCTTTTTTACTGCCTTGGATAGAACTGGACCACAGAAGGAGGGAGGAGGGATGAGCTTCAAAGCTATAAGCAGTTAAACATTTGAAGCAGTCACTCCCTTGCAAGGAAAAAGCAAAAAACAAAAAATAAAAAAATAAACTTAAAATGAACAACTCTTCTTAGATCATCAGAGAACTGAGGAAAGAGGGCAAACCACTGTCTTCAAATTGGAGACAGAAAAGAAGCTAAACTGAAATATGCCCAGAATATTCTATTCTTAACAAGGCCTGTCTTCAGAAGAATCTGTTTCACTGGGGCTAAGCAAACAGAAAAAAAAACACAATATCCAAGAACTTTGGGATAATGACAATGGGAATAACTGATGGAAAAGAAAGGCAGAAAAGAACAGAAAAAGTAAGTGAAGCAATAATGACTCCATCTTCCTACCACTCAAAATAGCAAACTGCAGATCCGGGAAGCTAAAAGAACACAAAACATGAAAGAAAAAAAAAAAAAAAAAACAACCCAAACCAAAAATGCATATTCAAGCACATCCTATTCAAGCTGGAGAAAAATCAATGACAAAGAGAATATAGCTAGAGAAGCCAAAAGGGGAAAAACAAACCTAAGTTACATGGAAACAAAGTAAGAATTAAATGGACTTCTTTCTGAAACCATTTCAGCAAGAAGAAACGAGTGAAAGTGCTGAAAGTAAAAAAAAAACCACCATCCTGCAATTCTGTTAAAATTATTCTTCAAAAATGAGGGAGAAATACAGACTTTGAGACAAAAATTGAGGCATTTGACATGAGTACATCTATTGTGCAAGAAACCTGAAAAGAAATTCATCAGGAGGTAAAAAAGAAAGGTAAAGCATTAGGAAAAATTACTGTAGGTAAAATACCTTTTCTTTTACCAACAAATCTGACAAGTATCACTTTTGTATTCAGTGATAACTTTTGGATAAACGAATGACAATGTTACAAAGGACACGGAGAAGTGAGGAATACTGTGACATTAAGTAAACTCAAGAAAACAAACTCAAATAACTATAATCGATATGGTAAGAAGACCTAAAATGTTCAATTAAAGCCAAAGGCTGCAGAAAAATGGTGAAAGACACAGAAACAAGGACAACAGAGAAAGAGTAAAATGAAAGATGCTAATCAACATTATCAATAACCACCTTAAACATCAATGATCCAAACCTTAACACTGAAAGACACTATAATAGCATATTAAAAAAGAAGAAAATATAAAGACACAAACATCGAAGGATGGAGAAAGATATACCACGCCAACAATAATCAAAAGAAAGCTGGCAGAGCCTATTTCAAAGCAAGGAAATTTCAGATAAAGAAGGAATCACGTAATGATAAAGGGGTCAAATCTCCAAGAAAATATACAATTCTTTCTGTGTATGTGCATTAAATAACAAGAGTAGCAAGATATCTTAGGCAAAAACTCATAAAGTTGGATGCATCAACACCCCCATATCAGTAACATAAGAGTTCCAGCAGCCAGAAGATCAGGAAGGATACAATTACACTGAATAGCACCAATGAACAACTTTAATTGAAATCCATGGACTATGTCATCAGCAGCAAATACACATTCTTCTCCAGTTCACAGGTAACATTCACCAAGACAAACTACCTCTTGGGATATAAAACACCTTAACTTTGAAGCAACAGAAATCCTACAAAACTATGTTCTCAGAAGACAGCAGCATTAATCTGGAAATCAGTATCAGGAAAGTAGTTGGAAAATCACCAAAGACATGGAGATTAAAAACTTCTAGGGCAGCCCAGGGGGCTCACTGCCTTCGGTTTAGCACTGCCTTCAGCCCAGGGCGTGATCCTGGAGTCCCGGGATCAAGTCTCACATTGGGCTCCCTGATGGAGCTTGCTTCTTTCTCTGCCTGTCTGTCTGTCTGTTTCTCCTCTGTGTGTCTCATGAATAAATAACATTTTTTTAAGTTTTAAAAAACTTCTAAATATTGAGATCAAAATGTCTTATTATTTTGAACGATATGAAAATAGAATTTATCTAAAGTTGTCTAGTATAGCAATTGTAGGAGCCTAGAAGGAAATTTATACCACTGAATAAACAAAAGGGAAAAAAAATCTACGGTCAATAATTTAAGCAACTACCAGAGAAACTATAAAGAACAACAAATTAAACCTCAAGCAGAATGAAATATTCCTGTTCAAGATGGTGACACAGAAGCATCCTGAACTTACTTTCTCTCACAGACACGCTGAATGAACATCTACATTTGGAATAATTTCCTTGGGAAAAACCAAACCCCCCAAACTAAGCAACTCTGACACACTGGATGAATGAGGAAACAACTCACATAAAACAGGTAGGAGAGGGATCCCTGGGTGGCGCAGCGGTTTGGCGCCTGCCTTTGGCCCAGGGCGCGATCCTGGAGATCCGGGATCGAATCCCACGTCAGGCTCCCGGTGCATGGAGCCTGCTTCTCCCTCTGCCTGTGTCTCTGCCTCTCTCTCTCTCACTGTGTGCCTATCATGAATAAATAAAAAAATTTAAAAAAAAAAGAGGTAGGAGAGGCTGCGACACAATCCTGCCATAAACCCCACCCCAGGTACAGCAAGTCACAATCAAGATGGAACTCAAAATCCCAAGCTTCTCCCTGAGGAGTGAAGGTTCTGAACCCCATATCTGGTACTCCCAACTTTTAAGACCTGAACTTGAGATGGACCCCTAAATATCTACCTTTGAAAGCCCATGGAGCCTGCATCCACAGGACTAAGAAGGCTATAGCAAACTGAAACAGTTCTTAAAAGGTTCACATGTGCAGACACACTCAACCCAAGACCCAGCATAGAGGCCACTGACTGAAAAGCACCCAGGCTTTCTGTAGAAGAGTCTTGCTTGAGGGGTGCCAGGATGGCTCAATTGGTTAAGGACCTCTTTATTTCAGCTCAGGTCATGAGATTAAGAGTCCTGCACTGGGCTCCCTGGTGGGTGTGGAGCCTGCTTATGATTCTCGTTCTCCCTCTTCCTCTGCCCCTCCCCCACTTCTTAAAAAAAGACATGGCCTGCTAATCTTACATGCAGGCATCTAATTTAACATATGTGTAAGGACTTATTGAAATGTTTTCCAAAAACAGGTGAGCAGGTACAATTTTTGTGCTCTCCCTCTGCCTCCTCCCTCCAGCTCTCCAGTATCTCCCAGGAGCTTGTGCTCTTGCCTGACACTTGATTTTTATAGAAAATTTTGCTGTCCAAGAAACACCTCTAGATTGCCTGGCTGTGGTGGTCAGTGGGGCTTACGCTGATGGATCCCACAAGACTTAACAAATGGAAGAAGAGTTCTTAACTGGCTTATATTTCCAGGGCACAGAGAGACAACAGACTGAAGCACTCAGTCTCTGCAAAAGAGGCCTGTTAGTTTATCTTCATAGCTGTGATCTGAGGGGCAAGCTTCTAATTAAAAACACTCCTGGGGCCCAAACTACATCCTCTCTAGAGACTGGGAAAGACAGTAGTGTAGGAGTGCTGACAATACTAGCTCCACCTTTGCCCCTCCATCTTGTTCATGTTTGGTCAATGACTTCTCTTGGGGCTACATGTTCCTGGCCCCTTATAGATTAACAGACACACATTAGGAATGCCCACCAAGGCTGGAATGGGGGGAGGCTTGTTTTGGCCTTCCATGAATCTGTTAGAGATAACATAGTCTTACCCAATCAGAACAGTAAAAAGAAAAAAAGAAGAGTGACGACAATAGCTTAAGGGACTTATGAGACTACATCAAACTGACCAACACCTGCATTATAGGACTCCCAAAGAGGAGAAAAAGGAACAGAAAACTTAACTTTAATAATGGCAGAAAACTTCCCTAACCTGGAGAAGGAAACAGACATCAAGATCCAGGAATCCCAGAGAGTTCCAAATACAATGAACCCAACGAAACTCACACAAAGAAACATAATTAGCATCAAAAGCTAGAGATAAGGACAGGCTTGCTCTCTTGCTAAAACCAACAAGAGAAAAACAACAACAAAACTTGTTACTTACAAAGGAACTCCCATAAGATCATCAGAGTTTTCAGCAAAAACTTTGCAGGCTAGAAGGCAGTGATGTGATATATCCAGTGTTGGAAAAAACAAACAAACAAACCTGCTAACCAAGAAAACTCAACTCAGTAAAGCTGTCCTTCCGAATTGGAGAAAGAGTTTTCTAATGAAGCAAAAACTAAAGGGAGTTGATCAACAGCAGACTGGCCTTGCAAACCATCCAAAAGGGATTTTTAAAAAGATTTTACTTGTTTATTCATGAGAGACGAGAGAGAGAGAGAGAGAGAGAGAGAGAGAGAGAGAGAGAGATACAGGCAGAGGGAGAAGCAGGCTCCATGTAGGGAGCCCGATGCAGCACTCGATCCTGGGACTCCAGGATCATGCTCTGAGCCCAAGAGAGGTGCTAAACCACTGAGCCACCCAGGGATCCCCTAAAGGGACTTCTTTAAGTTGAAATGAAAGGAGCTAATTAATAACAGGAAAATACGAAAGTACAAATTACACTGACAAAGGTAAATATATAGTAAAATTCAGACTAATGTAAAGGTGGTGGGTTAATCATGTGAAAATTGAGGTTAAACGACAAAAGTATGGGATGCCTGGGTGGCTCAGCGGTTTAGTGTCTGCCTTTGGGTCAGGGCATGATCCCACAGTCCCAGGATTGAGTCCCACATCGGTCTCCTTGGGTGGAGTCTGCTTCTCCCTCTGCCTGTGTCTCTGCCCGCCCCCTCATGAATAAATGAAATCTTAAAAAAAAAAGACAAAGGTATGAAAATAACTAACTTGTTAATAATTGAGACACAAAGATGTAAACTGTGATATCAAAAACATAAAACATGGGGAGGAATAAAAAAGTATAGTTTTACAATGCACTCAAACTTACATTGTTATCAAATTAAAATAGATGTGATTACCATGAGGTTACTAAAATAGCTTATAACAAAGATCTATAGTAGATACACAAAAGATAAAGGAATCTAAATATATTCCTCTAGAAAATCATAAAATTACAAAAGAGACAGAACAAATCACAAAACAGCCAGAAAACAGTGAAAACAATGGCTATTAGTACATACCTATCAATAATTACTTTAAAATATTAATGGACTAAATTCTCCAATCAAAAGGCACAGGGTGGCTGAATAGAGTTTTAAAAATCTATACTGCAGGGGATCCCTGGGTGGCACAGCGGTTTGGTGCCTGCCTTTGGCCCAGGGCGCGATCCTGGAGACCGGGGATCAAATCCCATGTCGGGCTCCCAGTGCATGGAGCTTGCTTCTCCCTCTGCCTGTGTCTCTGCCTCTCTCTCTCTGTGTGTGTGTGTGTGTGTGTGTGACTATCATAAATAAATTTTTAAAAAATTTAAAAACATTTAAAAACATTAAAAAACATTAAAACATTTAAAAACATTAAAAAATTTAATGAGACATTTTAAAAAATAAAAAATAAAATAAAATAAAAATCTATACTGCAGGAATCAGTGGGTGGTTCAGTGGTTTGGCACCTGCCTTCGGCCCAGGGCGTGATCCTGGAGTCCCGGGATCAAGTCCCGCATCGGGTTCCTGCATGGAGCCTGCTTCTCCCTCTGCCTGTGTCTCTGCCTCTCTCTGTGTCTCTCATGAATAAATAAAATCTTTAAAACACAAACAAAAGACCTCAGGTGGAAAGGATAAATTGAAAGTGACATACAGACTGAAAGTAACAGGATGGGAAAAATTATTCCATGCAAATGAAAACTAAAACTAGCTGTTTTATGAGATAAAACAGGCTTTAAGACAAAAACTGTAATGAGACAAAGGAAGTCATTATATAATGATAAAGGGGTGAATCCCATTAAGAGGATATATTTGTGAATATTTATACACTCAAAATAGGAGGACCTAAATATATAAAGCAAATATTAACAGACCTAAAGAGAGAAACAGCAATACAATAGTGGGGGGAGGGGGGCTTTAATAGCCTACTTTCATCAATGGATATATCATCCAGACAGAAAATCAGTAAGGAAACATTGAGCTTAAATGACATATTAAACCAGAAGGCCGTAACAGTCCATCTAAAAGGAACAGAATACACATTCTTAAGTGCAATAGAACATCCTCCAAACAGATATGTTAGGCCACAAATCTTAATAAACTTAAGATTAAAGCCCTATTAAGCATCTTTCCCAACCACAATGGTAGGCCTAGAAATCAACTGCAAGGAGAAAAACTGGACAATTCACAAATACATACAGATTAAACAACCTGCTACTAAACAACCAATAGATGAAAGAAATCAGTTGAGAACTAAAAAAATAATTTTTTTAAAAACCTTGACAAAAATTAAAACGGTTATTACTATACCCCAAAACTTATGAGATGCAACAAAAATAGGGATCCCTGGGTGGCGCAGCGGTTTGGCGCCTGCCTTTGGCCCAGGGCGCGGTCCTGGAGACCCGGGATCGAATCCCACGTCGGGCTCCCGGTGCATGGCGCCTGCTTCTCCCTCTGCCTGTGTCTCTGCCTCTCTCTCTCTCTCACTGTGTGCCTATCATAAATAAATAAAAGTTTAAAAAAAAATTAAAAAAAAAAAAAATAGTTCCAAGAAGGACGTTCATAGCAATAAATGCTTACATTAAGAAAGATCTCAAATAAACCCAACTTATACCTCAAGGAACTAGAAAAAAAGTGAAATCCAAAGTTATAAGAAGGAGAAAAATAAAGATCATAGTGAAAATAAACGAAATACAAATTAAAAAAGACAATAGAAGAAAAAAACGGTGAAATTGAGTGTGTTATTTTTTTTTTAATAAGATAAACAAAATGGAGGGGATGCTGGGTGGTTCAGTCAGTTAAGCATCTACCTTCAGCTCAGGTCCTGATCCCAGAGTCCTGTGGTTGAGCCCTTTGTTGGAATTCCCACTAAGTAGAGTCTGCCTCTCCCTCTCCCTCTGCTGCTCCCCCTGCTTGTGCTCACACATGCTCTCTTCTGTCAAATAAAATCTTCTAAGAAAAAAGGTAAATAAAATGGATAGACTTTTAGCTGGAGTCACCAAGAAAAAAAGGACTCAAATCTATAATATCAGAAATGAAGGGATGCGTGGGTGGCTCAGTGGTTGAGGATCTGCCTTTGGCTCAGGGCATGGTCTGGGATCAAGTCCCACATTGGGCTCCCTGCAGGGATCCTGCTTCTCCCTATGCCTGTATCTCTGCCTCTCTGTATCTCTCATGAAACAACCTTAAAAAAGAAAAAAGAAAAAAACAAGAAATGAAGGAAGAGACATTACAACTCGTACCACAAAATACCAATGGTCATAAGACATTATGAACAATTATACACCAAAAAATTGGACAACCTAGAAGACCTAGATTAAGCCCTTAGAAACAAAAAAACATATCAAGACAATTATGAAGAAGCCAAAAATCTGAACAGACTGATTTTTAGTAAAGAATCAACCAGTAAATCAAAAACTTCCCGACAAAGAAAAATCCAGGACCAGTGGCTTCACTGGTAAACTCTACCAAACATTCAAAGAAAAACACCAAATCCTTCTCAAACTCCATAAAAAACAGGAGGGAACACTTCCAAACTAATTTTGAGGCCAGTTACCCGAATACCAAAACCAAACAAGGATACCATAAGAACATTACAGGCCAACATCCCAGATGAACATAAAATAGAAAAGTCCTCAACAAAGTACTAGCAAACGACACACTAAAAAGATCACACACAGGGCAGCCCGGGTGGCTCAGCGGGTTAGCGCCACCTTCAGCCCAGGGTGTGATCCTGGGGACAGGGGATTGAGTCCCATGTCCGGCTCCCGCGTGGAGCCAACTTCTCCCTCTGCCTGTGTCTCTGGCTCTCTCTCTGTGTCTTGAATGAATGAATGAATGAATAAATAAATAAAATAAAAAGATAACATACTATGTACGAACAAGTGGGATTTATTCCACGATGCAAGTAGGGTTTAGCGTCTACAAATCAATGTGATAAACCATATTAACAAAATGAAGATTAAAAATCATGATCATCTCAATAGATGCAGAAAAGGCGGTAAAATTCAACATCCATTTATGACAAAAACTCTCCAACAAAGTGGGTATACAGGGAAAGTACCTCAACATAATAAAAGCCATATATGACAATCCCACAGATAACCTCATACACCATGCTGAAAAGCTGAAAGTTTTTCCACTAAGATCAGGAATAAGGGAAGGATGCCCAATACATAGAATTGGATGTTCTAGCCAGGGCAATTCAGCAAGAAAAAGAAAAATGGCACCCAGATTAGAAAAAAATGAGATAAAATGGTCTATTTGTAGATGACATATTCTACAGATCTTCTTCAACTTAGATTGTTTTATGTACTGATGTATCATAAATTGGAAAAATCTCTAAATTGAAAATGTATTTAATACACCTAATTTACTAAACATCCAAGCTTAGCCTAACCTATCCTAATCATTATTAGAACTTACACTAGCCTCCAGTTAGATATAATCTAACACCAAGCCTGTTTTTTATTAAAGTCTTTAAAAAAAAAAAAAGGATTTATTTTTTCAGGGGGACGGGGGAGGGGATCTCCAGCAGACTCCCTGCTGAGCGAGGAGTCCTACACAGGGCTCAGTCCCATAGCTCTGCAATCAAGAGTTGGATGCTTAACCAACTGAGCTACCCAGGCACCCCACAAACCCTATTTTTTAACAAAGTGTTGAATATCTCATGTAGTTTATTGAATACCATACTGAAAGTAAAAAACAGAACAGTTGCACTGAGACCAAAAGGCTGTAACAATCATTTACACCATCAAAAAGTAAAACAAAGGGCAGCCCGGGTGACTCAACAGTTTAGTGCTGCCTTCAGCCCGGAGCGTGATCCTGGAGACCTGGGATCGAGTCCCACGTTGGGCTCCCTGCATGTAGCCTGCTTCTCCCTTTGCCTGTGTCTCTGCCTCTCTCTTTCTGTGTCTCTCATGAATAAATAAAATCTTTTAAAAAAAAAAGTAAAAAGAAAATCTTGAGTCAAACCATAGATAAGCTGGAGGCTGGCTGTATATAGAAAACTCTAAAGACTCCAACACAAACTGTTTGTACTAATTCAATAAAGTTGCAAAGTTGCAGGATACAAAATCAATATACAAAAATCGATTGTCTTGGGCAACCCGGGTGGCTCAGTGGTTTAGCACCGCCTTCAGCCCAGGGCCTGATTCTGGAGACCCAGGATCGAGTCCCACGTCAGGCTCCCTGCATGGAGTCTGCTTCTCCCTCTGTATATCTGCCTCTATCTCTCTCTGTGTCCCTTATGAATAAATAAATAAAATCTTTAAAAAATTGTCTCTTTATACTGATAAGAAACTATCAGAAATAGAAATTAAGAAAACAGTCCACCTTAAAAAACTTAATAATTTTAAAGGTATGTTAACTATACTAAAATTAAAAACAATAAAATTATTAAAAATAGTCCCTTACAATTGCATCAAAAAGAAAATAGGAATAAATTTAATAAAAAGGTGAAAGATCCAGGGATGCTTGGGTGGCTTAGTGGTTGAGCATTTACCTTTGGCTCAGGTCGTGATCCCAGGGTCCTGGGATCTAGTCCCACATTAGGCTCCCTGCGGGAGCTTACTTCTCTCACTCTGCCAGTGTTTCTGCCCTCTCTATGTGTCTCATGAATAAATAAAATCTTTTTTTTAAAAAATGAAAGACCTCTATACTGAGAACTGTAAGACATTAAAAAAAATGATAATGACACTAATAAATGGGAAGATATATCTCATGCTCAATGGATTGAAAGAATATTGTAAAAATATCCATACTATCTAAAGCTATTTACAGATTCAATGCAATCCCTATCAAAATTTCAATAGCATTTCTACAGAAATAGAACAATCCTAAAATCCGCACGGAACCACAAAGACCCTGAATAGCCAAAACAATCTTAAGAACAAATCTGGAGGCACAGAACTTTATTTCAAACTATGTTACAAAGTTATAGTAATCAAAACAGTATGGAATTGACATAAAAATATATAAATCAGTGGAACAGAACAGAGAATCCAGAAATAAACCCACATTTCATGATCAATTAATTTACAACAAAGGAGACAAACATATACAGTGGGAGAAAGGACAGTCTCTTCAATAAATAGTGCTGGGAAAACCTGACCACTTTCTTATACCATATACAAAACTCAATTCAAAATCGATTGAAGATTTGAGTGTAAGACACGAATCCATAAAATTCCTAGAAGAAATCAGGTGGTAAGCTCCTTGACATCAATCTTGAAGATGGCTTTTTAGATCTAGCAAAAATCAACAAGTAGGTCTATATCAAACTAAAAAGCTTCTGCACACCAAAAGAAATCATCAATAAAATGAAAAGGCAGCCTATTCAATGGGAGAAAATATTCACAAATCCTATCTCTGATAAGGGGTTACATCCAAAATACATAAAAAACTCCTAAAACTCAACACCAAAAAAAAAATCCAATTAAATAAAATGAACAGCGAATCTAAATAGACATTTATACACAGAACACTTACAGATGGGCCAACAGGTATATGAAAAAGTGCTCAATATCAGTAATCATCAGGGAAATGCAAATCAGAACAACAATGAGCTATCAGCTCACACCTGTCAGAATGGCTAGTACCAAAAAGATAAGAAATGAGTTTTGGTGGTGCAGGGAACCCTTATGCACCGTTATTGGGAATGTAAACTGGTGCAGCCACTATGGAAACAGTATGGAGAGTCCTCAAAAAATTAGAAATACAATGACCAAGTGTTCCAAAAGTACCACTTTGGGATATTTATCAGGAAAAAAAAAAAAAAAAAACATGTCCCCTATATTCACTGCATTATTATTTACAATAGCCAAGATATGAAAGCAAGCATTCACCAATGAACAAACTGATATTAATGGAAATAGTCAGCCATAAAAAAGAATAAAATATTGCCCTTTTTTAAAACTTATTTATGATAGTCACAGAGAGAGAGAGAGAGAGAGAGAGGCAGAGACATAGGCAGAGGGAGAAGCAGGCTCCATGCACCGGGAGCCCAACGTGGGATTCAATCCCGGGTCTCCAGGATTGCGCCCTGGGCCAAAGGCAGGCGCTAAACAGCTGCCCACCCAGGGATCCCTATTGCCCATTTTTTGACAGAGAAAATCTTAAACAGCCCAAGGCCAGAATGGAGCCTGATGCAGGGTTTGAGCTCATGACCCTGAGATCATAACCTGAGCCAAAATCAAGAATCAGACATTTAACCAACTAAGCCACCCAGGTGCCCTAAATCTTGCCATTCTTAACACATAAATAGACTTTGAGAATGTTATGCTAAGTGGAGTAAGTCAGAGAGAAAGACAAATATTGTATGATCTCACTTATATGTGGAATCTTTCTTTTTAAAGATTGTATTTATTTATTCATGAGAGACACACACACACACAGAGGCAGAGAAACAGACAGAGGGAGAAGCAGGCTCCATGCAGGGAGCCCAACGTAGGACTCAATCCCGGGCCATCCAGGATCAGGCCCCAGGCCAAAGGCGGCACTAAACCGCGGAGCCACCCTTATATGTGGAATCTAAAAACAAAAACACAGGGGCATCTGGGTGGCACAGTTAGTTAAGCATCCCACTCTTGGTTTCAGCTCCAGTAATAATCTCAGGGTCCTGAGATCAAGACCCACATCAGGCTCCGTGCTTAGGCAGAGTCTGCTTGAGACTCTCCCTCTGCCCCTCCTTCACTGTGCACATGCTCTCTCTAAAATAAATAAATCCAAAAAATAAGAAGAACAAAAGCACAAACTCCTACAGAAAGCAAAATGGTGGTTGCCAGCGGTGAAGGGTGGGGAAAATGAGTGAAAGGAGGTCAAAAGTACAAACTTTCAGTTACAAAATAAATCATAAGTACATAGGATACAACATGGTGAGTAGAGTTCATAATACTGTTACTGAATATTTGAAAGTTGCTGAGAGTGTAGATCTTAAAATTTCTATGGTCAGTAAAGAAATTGTAACTATGTGCAATGAAAGATGTTAACCAGACTTACTGTGAAAATATTTCACAATATATACAAATACCAAGCCATTATGTTGCACTTGAAACTACTGTTACATGCCAATTATATCTCAATAAAAATAAGAAAAATAAAATGGTAAAATTTACAAAAGACATTTAAAATTACAGGAAATTAAAAGACACTATCAAGAAAACCAAAAGCTAGCTCTCTGAAATGATTAATGGAATTGGTAAATGTCTAGTCAAGCTAAGTGAGAAAAGAGGGAAGACAGATTACTAATACCAGAAGGAATGAAAGGTGGTGAAAATGAAAAAACATTTGATAAAACCCAACACACACTTATAAAGAACAAGGTAAGAAGTCTCTCATCACTCCTATTCTTCATTGTCCTGGAAGACCTAGCTCATTCAGTAAGGCAACAAAAGGAAATAAAAGTTATATAGATTGAGAAGCAAAACATAAACCTGTGAGTTACATAGCACATGGTTTTCTATGTAGAATATCTGATCGTATCCCCAACAATTTCAGAGATTGCTCTGAAAATTATTGGGATGCAGAAGTCAACTGCTTTCCTATTGACCCACACAAATGTAGTAAACTGATTTTTGACAAAGAAAATAAACTTATATACACTATATTTTACTACTTAATAGTATTTTTAACTTTTGGTACTTTAAATTTAATTTTAATTTAAACTTTTCTACATAGGAAATCATTCTAAGATTTAATTCTTCAAGCACTAACAGGAATAAAACTGCAACCCATAAAAAATGAAAAATTTCAAATCTCTAAAAGAACAAGGGACATCATAGTTTGTCCTTCTACTATATCTCACACTAGGGATACTATCAGGGATGAATAGCACGCAGCTTTCCATTAAGGGATTGCATTTAAAACCGGAAACCTACTAGGTATTTTAAAGATTTACATAAACTCAAGTAGTTTTTCTTACATCAATTAAAATAGAAATTCATTTGCCTTAAAAATAGTATGACCTTTAAATGTCAAAGTTCTCTGGGGACATGAACATACAAAAACTGATCTAAAAATAAAAATGAGGGGATCCTTGGGTGGCTCAGCGGTTAAGTGCCTGCCTTCCGCCCAGGGCGTGGTTCTGGAGCCCTGGGATGGAGTCCCGCATCGGTCTCCCTGAATGGAGCCTGCTTCTCCCTCTGCCTGTGTCTCTGCCTCTCTCTCTGTCTCTCATGAATGAATAAAATCTTTAAATAAATAAATAAAATAAAAATGAGGGGTGCTCAGCTGGCTCAGTCAGTAGAGCATGTGACTCCTGATCTCAGGGTTATAAGTTCGAGTCCCACGTTGGGTGTAGAGATTTCTTAAAAATCTTTATATTAAAAAATAAAAACAGGGATTCCTGGGTGGCGCAGCGGTTTGGCGCCTGCCTTTGGCCCAGGGCACGATCCTGGAGACCCGGGATCGAATCCCACGTCGGGCTTCCGGTGCATGGAGCCTGCTTCTCCCTCTGCCTGTGTCTCTGCCTCTCTCTCTCTCTCACTGTGTGCCTATCATAAATAAATTAAAAAATTAAAAAATTAAATAAAATAAAATAAAAACAAAAACAAAGGATGTGCCTATTAATTTCCATATGCCCATCTCACAGCTTGAGATTGTTACCTAAAAGGAATAAAAGTTCTGTCCGCTTTCAACATTTTCTTGCCTCACACATTTTTCTCAGTCAAGTTACATTTTCAAAGCCCAAGAAATAAAAAATCTTACCCATTCACACAGGAAATAAAACTGCAAACTACTAAGGAAACTAGGCTGAAGGGCCTGGAATATTCAATAGATAAAAAAAGAATGCCAAGGAAAGAAATGCAAACTTTCAAATCAGCTCAGATAAGCAGCCTGTTTACCCAAGAGTTAAGGAAAACCCACATTCAGAAATTAAACATTTCCAAGCTGGGCTCTGGACACGGCCAGTTGAGATGGCGCCTCCACAGTGGGTCAGGCCCTGGTGAAGGAGGGCGGGTTGGGTCATCTGAACAGCTGCAAAAATGTACTTACTCTGGGAGCCCTGCACACCCTCCTCTCTCCTGGCAGCTTATAGGAACTCCCTCTCCCAAGGTCTCCAGGATTACAAATGAGGAAACTCTCTGGCACACTCAGTTTAAGGTTCTAACTCCATTGAACTCCCCAATTCATAAACATTTTGTCCAGGAGACAGAACTCCAGACTTTTCAGTTTCTCAATAGCCAAATTACACTCGAGTGCACCTATGACATGGATGCAAAACCCAAATGTGTAAAAATATCCAGGGCTGAGAAAACTCCCTTTGCCTTTGCCAGCTCAAAGCTGGCCTGAGCTTGGAGTCCTCGGCCTGTGCTCCCCAGTCACAATGCCTTGGACCACCACTGATAATTTAAAGTATGTAAACACAGTGGGGTTCAAGAATCTGGCATAATCACACAAACCCAGTGTTTACGTGTAGAGAAGGAAAGACAATTTTAAGGAATTTTACTGGTTCAACAAGAAAACCAGCTACTAACAGAAAAGGTGTCAATTATTTCCAAGAAACTGATTTCTAAGCAACTGTGTTGGAATATACCATTTAAAATCACCTGAAAGTAAGGATTTACCTCAGAATATTGCGATACCCACTCAGAAGAAAAAAACGGAAGATTTTTAACAAATGGAAGGTAAATTTTTTCCCCTGAAATTCACCTTTTTAGGAAATACTTCACATACTATCTCCCAAGCTCTAAGTTTCAAGTGACTAAATCTTTTCATAGTGACCACTGCAAGGAGGGGCCGTGATGACAGATCACCCAGGAAAGTTTTAAAGAAGAACCTCCACGCAAAGGACTCCTCACAGGACGTCAGTGTCCAGGAAAGATCCTGGGGGGAGGGTCACAGGATTTCATCACACAGCTCCAGCTGGTTAGTCTCTGCATTCTTCTCATGTAAAATATCCACAAAAATAAACCTTTAAAAAGAGCCATTCATGGCTCTGTGGATAAACGGTAAAACAGTGCGTAATTTGAAATGCATCACGGAGAACAAACGGTTAATAATGATGCTATGAACTGGAGAGGAAAGATGGCGTTTCGGAATGCAGGGAAAGATCTGGAAATTTAGGCATTTGCTGCCAGTCCTATGAAGAGCTGGGCTGGGGGCACAGGGCCGTAGCTTTGAACCCTTCTCTCCAAACGTTTGGAAAAGTGAGGGGAAACCGGGCCCCCCGGGGAGAGAGGGATGGGGGACCCACAGACCACAGCACCGCCCGCGCACGAACCCGGGGGACCGAGGCACGACTGTCCCCTGACGACCCTCCCCGCGGTCATCGCCCGACCCAGGGAGGCGCGGCCGCGCAGAGACGGGGCAGGACACGGGGGCCCCGGCGGCCGGCCGGACCCCGCGCTGCGTGCCGCGCCACCAGCGGCCTCGGGTCCCCAGACTCCAGAGTGCACCGCGGGGAGGCCGGGTCCCGCCACGGCCGGTTCCAGCCGGTCCCACCGGCCCCCGGCCCGACTCCTGGCCCCGCACACTCACCATCGCTCGCTCTCTGGGGTAGCGGGTCGGCCACCATCCGATTGCCGCGGCCGGCGGGGGTCACGGCGCCCGAGGCGGCGGCGGCGCCTCCCGGAGCCTCTCAGGGCGGCGAGAGGTGATGCGCGGCTCCGCGGCCAGCAGCGACGGCACACAGTCCCCGCCGTCCACAGCGCGTCGCCCGCACGTACGGTTCCGGCGGCTCCCCGGATTGGACGGTTCGCGAGGCCCCGCCCCCGCCCGCCTGACTGACAGCGGGCCGGAGGTCACGTCTTTGAGGCGACCTTGCTTGGCCAGTGGGCTGCAACCTGTTCCCGCCCAGGACGACGCTGCCTTGGACCCGAAGGCCGCCAGGCCACTCGCGCAACCGTGACCCTTCGTCACAAACACGGACAAAAGTGACCTCACAGTGCGTCATAATGATGATGGTTCCATTTTGATCTTTGACCATCGTCCCGCAGGGAGTCGTCTGCCCACCGCGACCTCCCAACCCCACTCTTTGTATGGAAAGAGTCTCGCAGTCCTGGGGCACTTAGCTTCGTGGGAGGTGTGAGCCCCACAGTCCTGGACCAGGCCCGAAGCCTCGGGTGCTCGCATGTGAGAAACATTGCGGCAAAAAACCACCCGAAAACCGAAAACCGGTCAGTGTGATTCCCTTGATACTCACCTGTTCAGAGGTCAAAGAAGAAAACTGAAAGAACACTGCTTAGTGAGAAATAATCCACGGTAAAGGTATCAAGGATAAACAGCGTCAGGACGGTGGTCATCTGTGGGGCAGGATGGAGGTGAGCCAGACCGGGGGACGTGAGGAGACTCTCACTACTGCCCAGGTTAGGAATCTTGATGACTCCGAGGACGATTATATTAGCAAATCCTACCGCAAAACATTCGTAAGTTCTTTCCTTAATATATTTGATCTTAAAAACCTTAAGAAACTCTGTTTGAAAAGAACCTAATTTGTATATGTTTGTCCTGTAATGTGGCAATCAGAGTTTCCACTCATGGTTTTGGTGGGAAAATTGGTTAAAAGCCAACTGTCTATTTAGAGAACCGTTGGCATAAACTCATCATCATACCTACTTTTTAAAAAGAAAAAGTGGCATGTATGATACATAAAGATATGGAGTATTTATTAATAGAATAATTAAGCAAAGTGTTTTTGCAATATATATGTATCATATTACCCCTTCTATAACTGTTACGGTCACCTGCAGTGTCAGGTGGGCCCCCATGCTGGGTTTGCTTGACAACACATCCCTTCCAGGAACAAATAAAAAGGTTAATTACTGGGGATCCCTGGGTGTCTCAGCAGTTTAGCGCCTGTCTTCGACCCAGGGCGTGGTCCTGCCATGGTCCTGGAGCCCCGGGATCGAGTCCCACATCGGGCTCCCTGCATTGAGCCTGCTTCTCCCTCTGCCTGTGTCTCTGCCTCTCTCTCTGTGTCTCGCTCATGAATAAATAAAATCTTAAAAAAAAAGAGAAAAGGTTAATTACTTTGATAATACAAGTGTCCAAGGAGGGCAGGCCTCTCAAAAAGGTGGGAAATGCCTTGAAAGACCAAGGAAAGAGGGCAACTGGGTGACTTGGTTTTAGCTCAGGTCTTGATCTCAAAGTCATGGGATCAAACCCCAAGTCGGGCTTTGTACTCAACATACGAGTTTGCTTAAGACTCTCCTCTCTCTGCCCTTCACCTACTCCTCTCTCCCTAAAATAAATAAAAAATAAAATCTTTTTAAAAAGAAAGAGCAAGGAAAGGAGCCTGGCCTAGGTTTTTTCTTGAGCTTCAGGGGTTGTCCAGAGTGAGAGTTTGGGCACAAGGGCAGGGACTTCCCAGGACTGAATCTCTTGCCAGCAACAAATCAATGAGCAGCCAGGCTTTCTTCTCATCTTGTTCAGATGCAGGGAACAAGGAGAAGAAAGAAGAATGAGGCTTTTAAAGTTATTATCCAACTAACATTAAAAACCAGAGACCTCTGGTTTATCATCTAGCATGTAAGGAACCTAGAGGTGACATTCCCATCCTCACCAGAAAAAAGCCAACAAAACCAACACCACAGAACTGTGAAAACATTAATATCATGGCAAACTGCTGTGTCCAGAATTGGAAAGAGAGACAGAAATATAGCCATTTTTAACATATGCCCACATTATTCTCTTTAACAAGACCTGTCCTTAAAATAATCTGTTTTACAAGAGACTGACTGGGATTTTACCAGAACCTACCTGACGTAGCAGGTGTGGGGGACAGGGGGATGAAATAGCCAACTGGGGGCTACGAAATAGCTGAGTCCTAGTTATCCTTCCTACCTGACCTAAGTTGAGAGTGGGGGAAATTTAGAAACACTTGAGGTTGAGATACTTTTTGTTTTTGTTTTTCCTAGCTCCTGAGAGCAAACACATGGTGTGCTTCCCAACACTGGTTCTCCAACCCTCGGACATTAAGGATGAGGGTGGCCTACAATTCTATTTAATTCTAATATGAAATACATCATATTCCACAGTTTAATGGCTCAGTCCCACAAAACTGCCCCCATGTCGGATGCCAGCCACAAAAGGAGGGGGGTTGCTACTACCTACATTTCTGGATGGCCAACTACAAATTCAAAGGTTCCCGGGACACCTGGGTGGCTCAGCAGTTGAGTGTCTGCCCTCAGCTCAGGGTGTGATCCCAGAGTTCTGGATTGAGTCCCGCATTGGGCTCCCTCTTAGGAGCCTGCTTCTCCCTCTGCCTATGTCTCTGCCTCTCTCTCTGTGTCTCTCATGAATAAATAATTTTTTTAAAAAAATTCAAAGGTTCCCTGGATCATGTTTGTTAATTTGACAGAGGCACTATTAGAACTAATAAAAAGCTCTTATTATTGATTTATTTTTTTTAATTTTATTTATTTATGATAGTCACAGAGAGAGAGAGAGAGGCAGAGACACAGGCAGAGGGAGAAGCAGGCTCCATGCACTGGGAGCTCGATGTGGGATTCGATCCCGGGTCTCCAGGATCGCGCCCTGGGCCAAAGGCAGGCGCTAAACCACTGCGCCACCCAGGGATCCCTTATTATTGATTTATTATAAAAGATACAAATCAGAAATAGCCAAATGGAAGGGGCTTATTGGGCAAAGTATGTGGGGGGTGATAGGGAACTTCCATGCCTTCTCCAGACACAACACACTTCCAGCACTTTGATATCTTAGGATCTCTGAATCGCAAAGCTTATGGGTTTTTATGAAGTTTCTGTACATAGGCATGAATGACTAAATCATTGGCAGTTGACAGATAACTCAATCTCCAGCTCCTTCCTTCCCACTCCCCAAAGGCTGGGGACTGGACTGAAAGTTCTAAACTTCCAATCCAAGGTTGGTCTTCCTGGCAACTAACTACCATCTTAAAGCTATCTAGGGGCCAGCAAACAATTGCCTCATTAGAACATAAAATGCTCCTGTCACTCTTATCATTCAGAAAGTCCAAGTGCTGTATTTAGGAAATCTCAACTTAGAACCATGACAAACACCAAATATCTTCCCTATTATACCAAAGAAGGTCACAGCCCAAGGACACATACTCATTAAAATACTAAGTCCAAATCATATGACACAGAATACTTCCTCTCTGCCCAAAATATTCCACTACATCAGGAAGACTCCTGTTTGGAATAACCAGAAGAACTGTATATTTCATAACTTATTTAAGAAACCTCCATAAACCCTAAAGACAACATGGGTGACAAAAACAAGGACACCTGAGAATATTTTAGCCTCTGACAGCCAAAACAGATAGTAAACACAGCTTAAACCCTACTCAGATAAACATGAACCCTTACCCTAAAGCCCTATTTACCTCGGTTCCTTTTCCAAAGTCCATCATGTCTAGCATTAAACAAAAAGTTAAAAGGCATACAGAAAGACTTAAAAAACACATTTTCAGGGATCCCTGGGTGGCGCAGCGGTTTGGCGCCTGCCTTTGGCCCAGGGCGTGATCCTGGAGACCCGGGATCGAATCCCACATCGGGCTCCCGGTGCATGGAGCCTGCTTCTCCCTCTGCCTGTGTCTCTGCGCCTCTCTCTCTGTGACTATCATAAATAAATAAAAATTAAAAAAAAAAACACATTTTCAGGAAATAGGACAAGCAAAAGAACCTGGTTCCCACATAGCAATATGTTGCAATGATTGGACCGTAAATGTAAAGCAGCCATGATTAATGCTAAGTGCTCTACAGCAATAGTGGATAAAATGCAAGAACAGATAAGTAATGTAAGAAGTAGAAACTCTAAGAATCAGAAGGAAAATGCAAGAAATAAAAAACCCAAAAGAATAGAACAGAAATGAATTCCTCTGGGGGGCTCATTGATAAAGTGGAAATGTGTGAGGAATCCATGAGCTCCTTGATACTGAAATAAAATTAAAAAGACCAGAAATCCAAGAACTTTGGGACAATTACAGAAGATATACACATAATGAAAATATATGAAGAAGAAAGGAGCAAATAAGTGAGGCAATAATGGACGAGATTTTCCCCAAAATTAATAATAGACACCAAACTACAGATATAGGAAACTCAAAAATCACCAATCAAGATTTAAAAAACAAGGGATGCCTGGATGGCTCAGTGGTCGAGTGTCTGCCTTTGGGTCAGGGCATGATCCTGGGATCAAGTCCTGCATCAGGCTCTGAGCAGGGAGCCTGCTTCTCCTTCTGCCTATGTCTCTGCCTCTCTGTGTCTCTCATGAATAAATAATTAAATCTGAAAAGAGAGAAAAAGAAAGAAACAAGGGGAAATAATTGAAATCCATGCAGCACAGCATTCAAACACAGCAGAATACACATTCTTCTCAAGTGCATGTGAAATGTTCACCAAAATAGGCCATATTCTGGGACATAAAACACAGCTTAAAAAATTTAAGGAAAAGAAATTATACAAAATATGTTTCCAGAGCACAATAGTATTAATCTAGAAATCAATAATAGAAAGATAGTTGGAAACCCCCCAAATACTTTGAGATTAAACAACACACTTCAGGGCAGCCCCAGTAGCTCAGCGGTTTACTGCTGCAGCCTTCAGCCCAGGGCCTGATCCTGGAGACCCGGGGTTGAGTCCCATGTCAGGCTCCCTATATGGAGCCTGTTTCTCCCTCTGCCTGTGTCTCTGCCTCTCTCTCTCTCATGAATAAGTGAAATTTTAAAAAATAAAAATAAAAAATAAACACACTTCTAAATTATGTATAGGTCAATAAGAGAATGATGTCATGGAGAAGGTGGAATAAAACTTTCCTACTAACATCTCCTCACATTGCACCGATTTTGACAACCACACAAGGATGAAAATATCTCTTGGAGAATTCAGTGGAGAATTTCTGGCACACAACTAGAGCAAAAAAACTGAGAGCAGACAGACTTGCAGATAGTAAGAGGAACAGTTCCATTTTACCTGCATCACCCCTCCCTCAAAGCAACACACCTCATCATTGAAACCCCTTCCTGAGTGTCCCTCAGTTTGGCCTGAGATTCCTTCCATAGAGAAAGTGAGAGCAAAGTGACTGAGCACCTGGCTTCCCCAGTGGTGTAGGACCCTGCACAAGAAGTTCATTGCTTTCTTCTCTAAGAATATGGAAGGGATCAGGATGGATGAGTGGCTGGAAGACTGATACTGGCAAATCTGCAGGACTCATACCATCCAGGGCTTAGAAATTTTAAAAAGGGCTGCAGATCCTACTGTCTCTACAAACACCATCAGGAGGCCTACTCACCAGCTGCTGGGACATTTCCAACTGGCTTATGGGTGTGCCTGATGCTCCATATGCTTCAACCCCCACCTTGTGGTCCGGCTCCCTGCATGCTCTGAGATGATGAGCACAGATGTCTGAGGCAGATGTCTTCCAAACATGTACATTCAACTAGTTTGACTTGGTGGAATTGGGAGAAGACACAGACACTTGAGTATTTCAGGGGACAACCTTAGGGAGAAAAATGAGAAGCTCTAAGCATCCAGGCTGGCTTTGAAAGACCGAGAGAAGGCATATAGCCTCAAGAATTTCTCCCAAAGAGGCAAAAGAGGCATGATGTGGGTGTATCCATAGAAAAAATCTGAGACAGCCTCAGAATATCTAGTTGGGCTGAATAGAGAGGGCGTTTCTCTCCCAAACTCAGTCAGTAAATACTGTGAGTGCCGTTTCTTCAAATGTAAAGACAGCAATACAAAACTTCAAGAAACACAAAACAACAAGGAAAAATGATACCACAAAGGAACACAATAATTTTTCAGTAACCAATCCCACAGAAATGAAGATCTACAGGAGGTGGGGGGGTATGGAGTAAATGGATGACAGGCATTAAGGAGAGCACATGATGAGATGAGCACTGGGTGTTATACTATATTTTGGCAAACTGAATTTAAATTTAAAAAAAAAAGAAAAGAATGGAGATCTACAAATTGTCCAGACACAGAGCTCATAATAACAGTTAGAAGAAAAATCAATGAAATCCATGAGAGCACAGATGTCAATTCAATGAAATTAGGAAAACAATACAAGAGCAAAATGGAGTTCAACAGATAAAAATCATAAAGAAACAAATTCTGGAGCTGAAGAATACAATGACTGAAATAAGATATGCAGTAGATAACTTCGAGAGCTAATTTGGTTAAGCAGAAGAAAGAATCTGTGAGATTCTAGACAGATCATTTGAAATTACAGAGTTAGAGGAATAAAAATAAAAAGAGTTAAAAGAAATGAAGAGAGCTTATAAGACTGATGGGATACCATCAAGTGAAATATCATATGCAATATGGAAGTCCTGAAAGGAAAAGAGAGAAAGAGAGGGGTAGAAAGCTTATTTAAAGAAATAATGGCTGGGATCCCACTCAAGATGGTAGAGTAGGAGGATCCTGAGTTCACCTCTTCCATAAACATGCCGAGGCTGCAACTACATGGAGAGCAAGTATATACTCTCTGAGAAAAACCTGAGGACTAGCAGAACAGCACTTCCACAACTAAAGCTATAAAGAAAAAGCTACATCAAGATAGGTACAAGAGGTTGAGATGTAGTCCCCCTGGTGTGGGGACCCACAACTGGGAAAATTATCACAGGCACAAATGCCCACCTTGAGGAGGAAAGGGTTCAAGCCCCATATCAGGCACCCTCCACTCTGGGGAGGGGCACCAGGAATATGAGCCTCCTTCATGTCTGGCTTTGAAAATCAGTAGGTCTTGGGGTGCCTGGGTGGCTCAGTGGTTCAGTGGTTGAGCGTCTGCCTTTGGCTCAGGGCGTGATCCTGGGGTCCTGGGATGTCCCCAAGTCCCACATTGGGCTACCTGCAGGGGCCTGCTTCTCCCTCTGCCTGTGTCTCTGCCTCTCTCTGTGTGTGTCTCTCATGAATAAATAAATAAAATCTTTAAAACAAAAAGGATGCCTGGGTGGCTCAGTGGTTGAGTGTCTGCCTTTGGCTCAGGGCATGATCCCAGGGTCTTCCCACAAGCATGCCTGCATCAGTCATGGCCCATCCACAACAGAAGGGCATGGGCAGCCCGCACAGGTAACACTACTGAAGAGTCTGGTTCTGATAACTAGAACAAAAAAAATAGGGTAATTGCACTCCTGGACCCTAGAAGATGCCTTCTACATAGGATCATTCCTTCAACAGCAGGAGACAGCTGATCTACCTAATATATAGAAACAAACACAGAGAGCCAGGCAAAATAAGAAGATAGAAGAAGTTCTAAATGAAAGAACAAGACAAAATCCCAGGAAAAGAAATAAGTGAAATGGAGATAATCTACCTGATAAAAAGTTCAAAGTAATGGTCAAATACTCACCAAACTCAGGAGAAGAATATATGAACACAGTGAGATCTTTAACAAAGAGAATATATTAAAAATGAACCAATCAATGCTGAAGAATACAAACAGGAAATGAAAAATACATGAGGGAATTGACAGCAGATTAAAGGATGCAAAAAAACAGATCAACAATGTGGAAGACAGGTTAGTGAAAATCATCCAAACTGAACAGCAAAAAGGAGAAAGAATAATAGAAATGAGGATATTTTGAGGGACCTCTGAGACAACATCGAACATGCTAACATTCACATTACAGGGAACCCAGAAGGAGAAGAGATGGAAAGGGGCAAAAAAAAAAAAAACCATATTGGAAGAAATAATGGCTGAAAACTTCCCTATCCTGGGGAAGAAAACAGACATTAAGGTCTAGAAAGCACACAGAGCCCTAAACAAGATGAACCCACAGAAGCCCACAGAAAGACACATATTAAGACATCAAAAATTAAAAAGAAAAAAAATCTTAAAAGCAGTAATAGAAAAGCAACTAGTTACAGGAACATCTGGGTGGCTCAGTGGTTGAGTATCTGGTTTTGGCTCAGGTCGTGATCCCAGAGTCCTGGGATCAAATCCTGCATCAGACTCCTCACAGGGAGCCTGCTTCTGCTTCTGCCTGTGTATCTGCCTCTCTCTCTCTCTCTCTCATGGATAAATTTTTTTAAATCTTAAAAAAAAAAAACAAAGGGCAACTAGTTACATATAAGGGAACACCCATAAGACCATAGGCTGATTTTTCAGCAGAAACTCAGGCCAGGGCAGCCCAGCTGGCTCAGTGGTTTAGTGCCGCCTTCAGCCCAGGGCCTGATCCTGGAGACCTGGGATCAAGTCCCACGTTGGGCTCCCTGCATGGAGCCTGTTTCTCCCTCTGCTAGTGTCTCTGCCTCTCTCTCTCTCTCTCTCTCTCTGTCTCTCATGAATAAATAAATAAAATCTTAAGAAAAAAAAAAAAAGAAAGAAACTTAGCAGGCCAGAAGAAAGTGGCATTATATGTTCAGAGTGCTAAAAGGAAAATAAAAACCCTATAAGCAAGAATATTCTACACAGGAAGATTATCATTCATAATTAAAGGAAAGATAAAAAGTTTTGCAGACAAAAGTTAATAGCCCTCTAAACTGGTATTACAAAATGATAAAGGAACTTCTTTTAGTTATGGCCTTTTCGTGCCCACTTACACTTAAAAAATTACAAAAGAAAAAATCTAACTGGTAAAAGCAAACATAAAGATAGTGGATTAACCACTTAATGGTTCACTAATATCCTTCACTAATATGAAGGATAAGAAACAAAAGTATTAATATCAAATGTATCTACAATAATTATTTAAAGGATACACAAAATAAAAAGATGTAAAATGTGACATCAAATACATAAAACATAAAGGGAGGGGGAACATAGTGCCTTTAGAATGGGCTTGAATTTAAGTTAACATCAAAAATAGACTTCTATATACCCAGGGTGTTATATATAACTCTCATGGTAACCACAAAACAAAACCTATAATAGATATACAAAAAATTAGGAGAAAGGAATCCAAGAATAACAGTAAAGGAGTTATCAAATTACAAAGGAAAAAAGCAAGAGAATAAAGGAACAGATAAGAACTATAAAAACAACCAGAAAACAATAAATGAAATGGTAATAGGTATGTACCCATCAACAATTACTCTAAGGGTCCTTGGGTGGTTGCGTTGGTTAAGTGTCTGCCTTTGGCTCAGGTCATGATCCCAGGGTCCTGAGATCAAGTCCAATATTGGCCTCCCTGCTCAGTGGGAAGCCTGCTTCTCCCTTTCCCTCTACTTCTCTCTCTCTGTTTCTCATTAATGAATAAAACAACAATTACTCTAAATATAAATGAACTAAATGTTCCAATAAAAAAACACAGGTTGGTTGAATGAATTAAAAAAAAAAAAAGCCCCGGGGATCCCCAGGTGCCTCAGAGGTTTAGCACCTGCCTTTGGCCCAGGGTGCGATCCTGGAGTCCCGGGATCGAGTCCCATGTCGGGCTCCCGACATGGAGCCTGCTTCTCCCTCCTCCTGTGTCTCTGCCTGCCTGCCTGCCTCTCTCTCTCTCTCTCTCTCTCCCCGTCTACCATAAATAAATAAAAATAAATAAATCTTAAAAAAAAAAAGCCCCATCTATATGCTGCCTGCAAGAGATTTACTTTAGACCTTAAGCCACATAAAAATTTAAAGTGAAAGCATGGAAAAAGATATTCTATGCAAATGGAAATGAAACAAATGCTAAGGTAGCAATAAATAGATCTTTCTAAAAAATCAAATCTTTAAACAAAAAGTTGGTTTGACCAGTTTCATACTTCCACATTTTTTTCATGTTGCTAATTAGCATCCATTCATTTATCCTTGAAGAACTTCCTTTTTTTGTGTTTAAAGATTTTATTTATTTACTCATGAGAGACACAAGGAGAGAGAGAGAGAGAGAGGCAGAGACACAGGCAGAGGGAGAAGCAAGCTCCATTCCATGCAGGGAGCCTGACATGGGACTTGATCCTAGGTCTCCAGGACCACACCCTGGGCCGAAGGCAGTGCTAAACTGATGAGCCACCCTGGCTGCCCTTACTCTTTTTTTTTTTTTTTTTTTTTTAAGATTTAATAAAATCCTCCTATGTCAGGTCTACTGGTGATTAAACTCCCTCAATAATTGTTTGTCTGGGAAAGTCTTTATTTTTCCTTCATTTCTAAAGGACAGCTTTATTAGAAAAAGCATTCTTGGTTGACTGTGTTTTTCTTTCAGCACTTTGAATATAGCATCCAATTCTGTTCTGGCTTGTAAGTAAGGTTTCTGCTGAGTAATCCATTGATAATCTAGCTGGGATTCCTTTGTATGTGATGTGTCACTTTCTTCTTGCTACTTTCAAAACTCTGTCTTTGATTTTTGATGATTTGATTATAATGTGTTTATGAAGTCTTCTTTGGGTTGACTCTGGTGCCATTTGACTTCATTTCCTTGGGTCTATATCTCCAACCACTATTTCGGTTTTCTCGCTTTATTTAAGTATAGATGTGTTAATTAGCTTGATTGAGGTAATCATTTCATAACGTATGTATCATCACATTAAATAGGTGCAAATTTTATTTGCCAATTATGTCATAATAAAGCTAGGAAAAGAGAAGCTGTCACAAAAATAGAAGTATATTATTTTGCTATTTTTAAAAAAATATTTTATTTATTTATTCATGAGAGACACAGAGAGAGAGAGAAGCAGAAAACATAGGCAGAGGGAGAAGCAGGCTCTCTGCAGGGAGCCCAACGTGGAACTCGATCCCAGATCCTGGGATCATGCCCTGAGCCAAAGGCAGATGCTCAACTGCTGAGCCACCCAGGCTGTCCAATTTTGCTATTTTTAACGCAATTAATAGAACTGGAAGCAATTTTTGTAATGCAATATTCTGTTTCCATGACAATTATCATCAAGGGAACAGAATCTCAGATGGGAGCTTCTCTGATTCTTATTTAAAAATTGTGTAAGTTGCAGCTTAATTGTTCATTTTTCCTACTATCTTTCTAATTTATCAAAAAGTTTTAAAATAATATCACTGACTGATGTTTGTTAGTTTGAGATGTCTTGGTTATGTTTGGGTCCCACGTTTTATCAAGGATGTCCCAGTTAAGTGATAAAAAGCAGCAAATCTCACTGAGCTCCATCACATACGAATGTAGTGATGTCATCCAAAAAGATTTTAAAAAAACAAACCAACCTCTCTACTGTAGTTCACTCAGCCAAGGAGATCCCCAAGGAGCCAAGGGAGAGATGTGAGAGGGGTGACCTCTTCCAGAGCAATGGCGCCCAGCATGGCACTGAGGAGAGGGGAGGCCACCCCTTCCTGCAGTGGGATGTGCCAGAGGACTCAGGTGTGGTTCCACTATGTCTCAAGGAGGTCCCAGTAGTTGTGCTGAGCTCATGGGCTGCTATTTCCAGGACCCAAAGTATAATGTGTAACCAGATGGAAGGTCACATGCTCAGGGCCTGGGAGAACCTCTACTTTCAGGAAAGCCCAGTACCTAGTGCTGCGCAGTAGTGTCAAGGCTCCTGGGGGTACCCAGTAAAGGTGAATCGTGTCCCCCAAGGTGAAGGCAACTGTGCTGTGAGGCTGTGGAGACAGGCACTGAACAGAACAGACCCCACCAAATCTATGATGGCAGGATATTTACCAGGTGCCGACTGGGTTGTCAGTAATTCCAGTAATCTTGGGGACTGGGAAGAGGGGCTTGTTTGGTGTGACCACAACCTCATAATTGTGGCAATCCACTCTGAGGTGTCATCCATTCTTTCCAGGTTTAAGAACAGGCTGACCTTGGCTGTTAAAAGGAGAAGCTCTGGTGATAATCACTTCTTCCTAATAGGTATGGTACAATAGTTTTCAATCGTGGAAAGCCAGGTTTCATTTAACTGGGTCTGATTATAGTAATTTAGCTGGGGGGGGGGGTGCTGGGGAAGGTTGGGGTATTTTCAAGAAATTTTGGAAGTGCCAAAGATTTCATTTAAAATTTTAATTCACGATTCATTGGTTCAGAACTTCTTTGTGTGGTGTAGGATATTTCAGGACAGTGTATTATGACCATGGGGAATTTAGGCCAGACAATAGTTTTCTGATGATTAGGGCAAGTCATACCCCTTTGCCTCCTGTTTTATATTGAGTAACTCCCCAAAGATGATCGAGGTATCTTGCTAAAACTTAGTGGGGGTCCCCAGGTATAACTCCAAGTTGAACGCTAGTATTGATTATTGGCATGAAGATTCCTAAATTAATACATTACAGTGGATGGCAAGATTAACTCAGAACCTATATTGTAGAACCTATATTGTAGAACCACAAAGGCCAGGCAGTGTACTTTTATCCTTTTCTTTGTATAAATTCTTTTACTCTATGTTGGGTTTCCAATTGGTCAAATTTTAGACCTTGGTTTCAATACTTTTTCTTTTGCTTCCTTCTCAGTCTTGGTTTTTTCCATCACTGGATGTACTTCAGGGGAGGAGGTGTCCTCTCTAACCCAGTATTGATACATTTCTTTCCTTCAGGGTCTCAAAACAGCGCCATCAGGGTTAGGAGCTTCCCCCATGACAACTGATTGCTCCATAGGGTTCAAGGATCCTGGACTTAAGTCACATTTGAACTAATTCCTTTGCTGTGCCACAGGGGGACCATGAATGTCATCCCCTAAACTGGAGGCTGAGGCTCTTTGCTGTAGTAGAGGCAGGGGTAGCAACAGAGGGACCTAAGGGTCCTGGTGAGCCCTCTGGGGCCAGGGGTCTGGACTCAGCCCACCACCTGCTAGCTGCCTCTCACTCTCTCTTCTCTTTCTCTGATTAAATGGCTGCTCTCTCAGGAGTGACCACCTGATGGACCCCTCTCTTGCACAGGGTATAGTCCTCACCCCCAGGTGTGTCAGAGAAAACCAGCAAAGACATCAACCCAGGACCACTCTGAGAAGAGCTCCAGTCCTACCCTCATCACACTCCTACTCCCACATGCCTAGGAATTCTAAGTGCCAACTCTGGAGGCTGAACACAGAACTGAGGCTTGGGAGGGTCACCAGTGTGACACGGGGCAGCAAAGGTCACACCAGTAGCCCCCTACTACATGCTGCCATCAGGCATCAGAGCAGGTGAGCAAATCAGAGCAAGAGAAGTAGACCTACAGGTGGTGATCACATCTAGACATGCTGCTCATGGAGCCAATTATTATGGCCACCTGCAGATGGATATATGGTTCCCACGTTAAGAATGACACCCATGTGGCACATATGCACACAGACAAACACACTCTGACAGAGTAGGGGAAAGCTTAGGACCAACATAATAGATCTCTGGGGGAAGGAAGGGTGAGCCTCTCAAACAGCTCTGAAATGGCTTCAGAAAGCAAGGAGAGGGAGCCATCTGGTTGGGCTTTCGCTGTGGTTGGGGGGTTAGGCTGAAGCAGAAATTCTGCACACAGGCAGGGGTTTGTGTTTGAATCTGAAGTCAGTGCCAGAGGAAGGAGCTTGCAGACTTTCTTATCAGCCTTCCAGGCTGGGGGCACAGTTCAGAGGCAGAGGGCAGGCTTAAACTGTGAGCAAACAGCCAAAAATGTGAGTCCAACTGCTCATTACAAGGATAAACACAGATAAGAAAAAAATGCCTTTGCAATGGTTTTTATATAAGAAAATCATAACAGAAGTTTCAAGAAACGATCAACACTGTGTTTGAGGGGGGCTGGGATAACCATGCAGGAGGGGACTAGGATATGTGGCCAGCAAGTTTCTTAGCTTAGACTTTCCTACCTAACAGATTTATTTAAAATAGAGAAGTTTATATATACCATAATTTACTATTTCCTTTTTCTTTACCTATAACACTTGTACACTGGAAACTATTCTAAGATTGAATTTCTTTCAACACTAACATTTACAAAAGTGTACACCATACAAAAAAACATTTTCAAATCCCCAAGTAAAAGAACACATGGCATTGTAAGCAGACAGCTATGAGTCTCCAGCAAAAGAAAGAGAAGACACAGTTTTAATGACATGAAACAAATGATCTTAGGCCCCTCACTATCCTCTGTGATCTATGCTTTACCAGCCGTACTTGCCCTAGGACACCTCTGGCTGAACTTCTAGGAGGTGTTACAACAAAGAAATCCAAAGACTTCAGCAGTTAAGGGTTTTAAGGCAAGAGAAGGAATGCAAAAACTAACAGTCTCTACCCGGCCAGGAAATAGCCTGAGTTGGAGGCAATAAATCAATGGTAAAACCAGTGCTGTTTCAAAAGTAGACTGACCTCATGCACATTTCTGAGTTGTTTTCACAGGATTCAAACTGTGCCCCATAGCATTAATGAGGGTAAAAGGGTCACCAGCAAGACCCCCTCTGAACCCCACTGCCTTCCTCAGAGGAAGGTTAACTTTATCTTTTAAGGCAAACAAGAGGAAGAGCTCCAGGGGCCTACAGAATTTGCGATTGACACCTGGGCAGCTGGACCATGGAGTGTCCAACAATTACCTCTACTTCATTATAATGTTAAAATCTCCACCCAAGGGGCACCTGGGTGGCTCAGTCCCTTAAGCGACCAACTCTTATGTTCAGCTCAGGTCTTGATTTCAGGCCTAAGTTCAAGCCCTGCTTTGGGCTCCATGCTGGGTGTGGAGCCTATTTAAAAAAAAAAAAAAATTAAGAAACCACCCAGAAGGAGCACAAACCTCATTACCGTACACTGTATGTACAATCGTGTTTCCTTAGGACACATGTGCAGCCTTCAGGCACCTGGGTGGCTCGGTTGGTTAAGCAGTGGACTCTTGGTTTAAGCTTCAGTGATGATCTCAGGGTCCTGAGATGGAGTCCTGCATTGGGCTCAGTGGGGAATCTGCTGGAGGATTCTCTCCTTGCATTCGTGCCCCCGTCTCTAAAACAAATAAATAAATCTTTTAAAAAGAGAGAGAGAGAGAGAGAGAGAGAGAGACGCATCCGAAACCTTATTCCCACCTCTCCATATGAGGAAAGAATTACCCTTTCTGGATATACATCCTAATGCTAAAAAAAGGAACCCACTCACCCCTGCTCCAGTAGTCAAGGCTTTGGAAATTATTCCCTGTGATCTCCTTATTTACCACAAATAGTTTCCCTTGTGTGATAACTCCCCCTGGCGCAGTCTCTACTGTAACTCACCAAGGAGCAAATTCCCATTAGTTCAGTTATAGCATCACTGATGAGAAAGTTAAAGGTAAGCTGAGGGCAAAACATGAGCTGACACCCCGAAACCACCCCCCTTAAGGCGAGATATACATATCACATTCCTCAGGCACTAAAACTGCCTAAGAACAAAGGCAGGGGAAAAATAAATGGTCAGCTGATAAAGATCGCAGTCAAGTAGGACCCAAAACACCAGTCTAGTTTGTAATTATCTTAATGATTTACCAGAAAAACACAATCTTAATGATAGGCTACCAGGAACCTATAGACTCAATTACCTGAAGCCCTAATATCACCTTCACCTCCATAGGATAGAAAACCCTATATGATCAGTCATTCCTCACAATCAAATGCAGCACTCTGCCCATGGGTCCTGTCCCTGTGCCTTTTTGTTATAAAACGTCCCAAGAATTCTTTCTTGACCGTCGTGCTTGACAATCTCCCATCAACAGTTTGTCCTTTGCCTAACCCACACTTAGGATATTTCCAGGAATAAGTAGCATTTTCTAATGCTTTTAGGAGTTTGAGTGTAGCTCCTTCAATGCATTGGATTTTAAAAGATTTACAGAAGCTTTGGGCCATTTTCCTCCCATCAATTAAAATAGGAATTCCAGGGACACCTGGGTGGCTCAGCAGTTAAGTGCCTGTCTTTGGCTCAGGGCCTGATCCTGGAGTCTCAGGATCGAGTCCCGCATCAGGCTCCCTGAATGGAGCCTGCTTCTCCCTCTGCCTATGTCTCTGCCTCTTCCTCTCTCTCATGAATAAATAAATTTAAAAATCTTAATTAAAAAAAATAGGAATTCCATTGCTCTAGCCTGTTGAATGTCAATGTTCTCTAGGGACACATACAAACAAAAACTGATCCAAAATGAAAAATGACCTGAGAGCTTAACCATGTTCATTTTACATCTTGAAGTTCACCCAACATATCACTGATTCTACTCGGTTTCCAGAATTTTCTAGCTTTCCTCACACCTTATCGTCAATCAACTTACAGTTTAGGAACCCAAGTACTGGGGGGAACCAGAGCCAAAGGGCTGCCCTCATCAATCAATAAAGAATTCAAAGGAAAGAAACCCTGGACGCAGCACAGATGAGCAGCCTGCTTCCGGAACCCAGGACAGAAGAAAAGCCACATTCAGAAGGTTCCACATTCTAGACTCTCCTGGTGGAGACTGAAGTCCTGGAGTGGCTCAGTCCCTGGTGAAGGAGGGTAGGGACCTGAGCAGTCACAGGAATGACCTCTGGGATCCCCACACACCCTCCCCTCCCTGGAGCATGATGGATCTGCTCCCTCCCTCCCTCAGGCTCCCGGTCTAATGCGTGAGGAAATTCTCAGCAGGATTCAATTCAAGGTAACCAAAAAACCCAACCCAACACCCCCCCCCCCCCCCCCGCCAGTCACTGACCCTAATCCAGGACACAGAACTTGACTTTCCCAGACTTTCTCAATGTAAACAGTTTACAGTCTGAATACACCTACACTGTGGATACAAAATTCCAATGTATGTTTAGAGCCCTTCCATCCCCAGCTTTCCAGGGCTCTGTACTTTCAGTGTAAAGGGCTCCTTCTCAGGTGTGTGTGTGAGTAGGTAAGATACCTGTAGGGGAAGTCCCACAGAAAGAACTTGGCCTTGAAGTACTTCGCAGTCTCCAAATGGGGGCCTTTAGAGATACTGAGTGCATACCTCTGACCCCACTAGAGTTGCTCTACACCACCACTGATATTTTAAGTAACACAAACTCCGTGTATGAACAATCCAACAAAATCCCTCAAACCTGGGGGGCCTATGTGGCTCCTCAGTTGAGCTGCTGACTCTTGATTATGTCTAGGGTCATGATCTCAGGTCATGAGATTGAGCACCCCCCCCAATCTGGCTCTGCATTTAGCGGGGGCCTGCTTGTCCCTCACCCTTTGCTCCTCCCCTTCTCTCTCTCTCTCTCAAATAAATAAATAAATAAGTAAAATCTTAAAAAAAAAAAATCAATCCCAGCGATTATGTAAAAGGAAGGAAGACAACTGTATTTTTTAACAAGAAAACACAAGTATCTCTTGTTTTCAGAAAATGATGTTAATTATTATTTGTATGCCAGGAAACTGTTTTATAAACAATCACACTTGAACACTCTGGTGTGGCAAGTCTAAGCTCTGGAATTTCATTTTACATCACCCAAAAGTAAGGAACAGATCTCAGAAACATCCTGCCAGGGGAAGAAAAAGGGAAACAAAAAACTTTAGCATATGCAATGTAACACTTTTTTTTTTTTTTTTTGCCCCAGAATTCTCCTCTTTCTTGCCGCTTTGGAAATACACTGTTTTTCAAGACCTATGGATTAAATACATTTTACATTTATTGCAAAACTGACTTTAAAAGAGGGAATACATGTTTTCAACGTGACAAACCCACGAAGGCACAAGTGATCTCAGGACAGATCACTCAGGAAAGCTCCAAAGGATGTTCAAAGTTCCACAGGATGTCTGTGCCCAGGAAAGATCCTGGGGAGAGGGGCACAATGATTTCACACAACCTTGTTCCAGGTGGTTATTCTCTGCTTCTTCTCATGTAAAATATCCACGAATAAAAAATAAGCCTTTTAAAACGAGCCATCCATTGACTGTGGATAAATGATACACAATTACAACGCTGTGTCTGTTTGAAATGCACCATGGAGGACAAATCATCGCTGATGCTGTAAATCCGAGAGGGGAATCTGCGTCTGGGGAGGCGGGGCGGGATCTGGAAACAAGCATTTATTGCCAGTCCCAGGAAAGGACGGGCTGGGACACAGGATCGTGGATTTGAGACTCTGCTTCCCAAACATCTAGAACACTCAGGAGAAAAGGGGCGCCCCCAGGAGAATGGAGAGACTGGGGACCCCACAGACCACAGCACCTCCTGCGCACGAACCCGGGAGACCGAGTCACGACTGTCCCCTGACGACCCTCCCCGTGGTCACCGCACCATCGGGGAGACGCGGCCGCGCGCAGGGACCAGACAGGACGCCGGGGTCCCAGCTGCCGGCCCAGCCCGCACGCGGCGCGCCGGAGGGGACTGAGGTCAGAGCGGCGTCCCCGGGGACTCGGAAGCTCCCGAGGAGGGTCGGGTCCCGCCACCGCGCGTCGCCAGCCCCTCCGCCCGTCCTGGCACCCCCGGCCCCGCACACTCACCGCTTCCCGGCTTCTCAGTCCGCGGGCGTTGTCCCTATGGTGCCGGCAGCAGGTGCATCAATCTGCGCGACTGATGCTCCAGCAGAACCACCAGAGACCGTTACGCGCAGGTGAGATGCGATCGCAAGGCCACCGGCGTCCACACGGCTGCCGAGCGTCGCCACGCCCACCAGCCCCTGCGGTGCCCCTGATTGGACAGCTCGCAAGGGACCCGCCCCTCTGCTCCTGAGTGACAACAGGAGGTCCGATTGCTTAGTAGAACCCGTCTCTGCGGGTGTCGGTTCCTTGGACGTTTGGGCCAATATTTAGACAAAATTTGGTCCAGGCCATAAAGGAACAGTGGCGTCTTCCTGCAGCTCCTTCTAGATGTGGGGACACAAGTGTGCGCAGGGAGATCCAGAGTCGGTTCCAGTGGAGGGATGCTCTTGTTCAGAGCAAGAGGGGCACCTGACCAGGCTAGGGCAGCAGGGGCCAGGGGGTGTTCAGGGGTTGGCACGAGTCTGCGAAGCCACTCAGGGAGCTATGATTCTTGTTTACAGACACACTTAAAATTTACCTCCTCCCGTGGTGCCTGGGTGGCTCAGTTGGTGGGATCCAGCCCCGCTTTGGGCTCCCTGCTCAGCGAGGAATCTGCTTCTCCCTCTCTCCCTCTCCTCCTCCCCACTGCTGGTGCTCTGTCTCTCTGAAATAAATAAAATCTTAACAAAAATTTTACCTCACCGTATACAATAAAGATTGGCTCCATATTGATCTTTAACTGTCATCAGCGTTGAGGCTCCACCCATCCTTTCTCCACCTGCAGGCAGTGGTACTTCAGCTAAAGACTTCCACGTTCTCCCAAGCACTTGGTTGTTGTGGAAATTTGAATGCTGAAGCCTGAGCCTCAGCTCAGGGACCCTTCTCCCCCAACCATTAGCTGTGAGGTATGTTCGTTAAAACTCTTAGGTGCTGGAGCACCTGGGTGGCTCAGTGGTACAGCGTCCCCCTTTGACTCAAGTCTTGATCCCAGGATCCTGGGATCGAGTCCTCATCAGGCACCCCCAGGGAGCCTGCTTCTCCCCATGCTTATATCTCTGCCTCTTTCTGTGTCTCTTATGAATAAAATAAATAAAATCTTTAAAAAAAAAAAACACCTCTCAGGTGTCCATTTTACACTAGAAGGAAATCCAGCTCTTGAGTGTGTGCCTAAATATTTAAAAATGTAAACTTTATGATATCCCTAGGGCAACTGAATTCCTACTTTCACCAATGTTAGAAAAAATAAAATGTTAGGTAATGTATGTCGTACTTGAAAACTCGTACTCTACTAAACACATTAGTTCAAAACTCAGAGCACATATTTAATTGAGGTATTTAATTATTTTACTTTATTGAGATATACATGCTATACAACAGATTTCTTTAATGTGTACAACTCAATGGTTTTCAATATATTGACCAATACAGCCTATTAGCACCACAATTTTTGAACATGTAGCATGGGTCAGAATTTCCTTTTTTAAGGTTGAATAACATAACATACATGTATGTATGCACTCCCCTTTGCTTATCCATTCATCATTTGATGTACATTGGGTTCACATCCACCATTATTTGTTGTGAACATAGGTTTATATCTCTTTGAGACTCTGCTTTTAACTGTTTTGGGTATACATCCAGAAATTAAATTGCTGCATTATATGGTTATTCTGTTCTTAGTTTTTTGAAAAATCACTATACCTACAAAGGCAGGACTGTCTGTATCATGCCTACTGTTTACATTCAAACCTGAGCAATTCCTGAGACAGCGTTACCTTAAGATGTAAGAGGTGGTGGAAATAGAAATGCTTCATGGTGACATCCTTAATCATTGAGGCCACTACCCTTCTAGGGAAGATGGACAACACACCCTTGGGTCCCATTATCTTATATACCATTGTGAACTTACCTTCAAAGCTCTTATTTCTGGCTTATAAACCAAGCCTTGGGGCACCTGGGAGGCTCAGCTGGTTGAACATCTGCCTTCGGCTCAGGTCATGATCCTGGTGTCCTGGGATGGAGCCCTGCTTGGGCTCTCTGCTCCCCGTGGAGCCTGCTTCTCCCTCTCCTCTGTCAGCTGACCCCCCTGCTTGTGAGCACTCTGTCAAATAAATGGATAAAATCTTAAAAACAAAACAAACAAAAAACCCAAGGCTTATCATTTGTTAAAGGTGTCTCTTTCCCCATAAAATTAAAAGCCACCAGGACTGTAAGAACTTTTTAATGTCTCTATCTCCAGAGCCTATTGGGCCTTGATTCATTTTGTGCTTATTATGTATGTTTTGAGGCTAGATTGCCTGGTAGAGAGGGACACTCAAAAGTTAACATGAAAACACAGTTCCTCAGCAAGAAAGACCTACTTTGAAAAGTGGTCCTGTCTTTGTCATTTTGTATTGAAAGATGCAGGCCTCAGTTGACTCATTAAATAAGTTAATATAATGAACAAGAATAATCCAGTTGATCTAAGCTCATTTTATTTCACACTTCATGAAGTGGGCAATCTCTATTCTAAAGAATCCAGAGAACTTCAAAGCAAGGAGCAGGGATGAACTATTATAGAGGAAAGCATTCAGTAATAAGGAAAGAGTATTTGGCTTCAGTTGATGGGCTGGGGTTGTATATCTGACTTTATTTAAAACAAGGAAAGCTTCATGGGGATCCCTGGGTGGCGCAGCGGTTTGGCGCCTGCCTTTGGCCCAGGGCGCGATCCTGGAGACCCCGGATCGAATCCCACGTCAGGCTCCCGGTGCATGGAGCCTGCTTCTCCCTCTGCCTATGTCTCTGCCTCTCTCTCTCTCTCTCTCTATGTGACTATCATAAATAAATAAAATTTAAAAAAAAAAAGATTTAAAACAAGGAAAGCATTACAGGTAAATGACCAAACATTCCAAACAATTATGATTAGCAATCACAGTTACATTTACCTCCTCACAGTATCCAATAGAGAGCAACATGTTCCTTCACTGACTATCATACAGATCACTAAACACAGTTTGGTGTTCTAAACTATGGTGCAAATTCTAGAAGTACTTCTGGAGACTCTCATGATACACCCACAGTCCTTTGCAGTCCTGCTGATTACAAGTGGGTACGCTGCTCTCCATGACTACAGGTATGTCCTGGTGGCTTCTGGCAAGAGGTACTGACACAAACATGATTTAAGTATTTGGTATTATGAGTGGATAAAAAGTTTCAGGTTAGTAACAAAATTTTATTTATTTTATTTATTTTATTTTTATTTATTTATATTTTTTAGTAACAAAATTTTAAAAGCATAAGGGTAAAAATCAAATTTCCCTAAGAAGTAATTCCTGAACTTGCATGCATGGGCCAATACTGACTCAGAATGTATAATAGTTAAATGGAAAAAGTAACAAAGTGGATCTGAATATCCATTATTGACAAGGGATATTTTAATATATGCTTTCAGGAAGTGAAAAGTAAAAACAATAACATTTGTTAGTATACAAGTCATTTGAAAACAGAGCTAATAAGATATTTCTTTATTTTTAAGATTTTATTTATTTGAAAGAGAGAGAGCAAGAGAGAGAATGAGCAGGGGGAGGGGCAGAGGGAGAAACAGATTCCCCACTGAGCAGGGAGCCTGATGTGGGGCTCCATCCCAGGACCCTGGGATCATGCCCTGAGTCAAAGGATCATGCCCTGAGCCAAAGGCAGATGGTCAACTACTGAGCCAACCAGCTTCCCCTGAGATATTTCTTAGAAACATCCATGTAAGGGCGTTTTAACAAAAATACCCTGCACATTGTTGTTTTTACAACAATATGAGAGCTTGATTATTCTCATGATTTAGAATTTTGCCCCAGGGTTTTATTTTTGTAGTTTATCTGTTTACAGTGTTCCAAGTATGAAGAAATACATTTTATCTTCAAATGTCGATGTAGAGAAGTTTGTCCCTAATGCTCTCAAATATAACATTTACCTGTTTTCTGCTTGAAATTCTCAAAGTTTGACTAATGACCAGGGACCTGGAGACTATGGAAAATACCCCAATTCTTATGGTTTATAGAAATACAAAACCAAAACAACACTTTCAATCAAGAATTGAAACCAGGGAATACAGAATTGGAGTTACTCTGCAAGTATCTGTGGCTGGGGTATTACCTGAGCTAGGAAAGGGGATGGGAGTGGACACTTGATCTATCCCAGGAGGGTGGAGCCTGTCCTTGTACCCACCTAAGTAGTTGAGCAAGTCAATACCCCATTTCACAGTGGAAAAAAACCAGACTTAAAGGCTAAATGAATCACCCAAGACTGTATTAATAATAAGCAGCAGAGGGATCCCTGGGTGGCGCAGCGGTTTGGCGCCTGCCTTTGGCCCAGGGCGCGATCCTGGAGACCCGGTATCGAATCCCACATCGGGCTCCCGGTGCATGGAGCCTGCTTCTCCCTCTGCCTGTGTCTCTGCCTCTCTCTCTCTCTCTCTCTCTCTCTCCCTCTGTGACTATCATAAATAAATAAAAATAAAAATAAATAAGCAGCAGAGGCAAGACTTAAATTCAGCTCTGACTCTCCATATTCTTCCTACTATATCATGATGGGTCAAAGTTCCTAGATCTACTTTCCATTCACTCTTTAAATTTTTTTTAATTTACATTTTTATCAAAGTAATGTATTTCTTTAATTCAAGAATCACATAATACCATAACACTTCTAGCAATAAAAAGTGGTCTCAGGAGCACCTGGGTGAGTGTCAGTTGGGTGTCCAAATTGTGATTTTGGCTCAGACCATGATCTCAGGGTCCTGAGATTGAGCCCTATGTCAGACTCCAACCTCAGCGGGGAGTCTGCTTGGGATTCTCACTCTCCCCCTGTCCCTCCCTCCACTTTCTTTCTCTGTCTCTCAAATAAATTTTTAAAATTAAAAAAAATTTTTAAAGTGTTCATCCTCCCCAAAATTAAAATAAATCTTTAAATTAAAAAGTGATCTCTTACTCTGCCTCCCTAATTCTAATTCCTATCCCCCAAAAGCAACTGATTTCAATTTTTCTAGTCATTGTTTAGAACTTATGTCTATAGGCTTTAATCGAATAATAGCACTACTATTTCTTTTTTTTTAGCACTACTATTTCTTGATTTGTAAGTTTATTATCCTCTTTCTTTTTTTTTTTTTAATTTTTTTTTTATGATAGTCGAGAGAGAGAGAGAGAGGCAGAGACACAGGCAAAGGGAGAAGCAGGCTCCATGCACCGGGAGCCCGACGTGGGACTCGATCCCGGGTCTCCAGGATCGCGCCCTGGGCCAAAGGCAGGCGCTAAACCGCTGAGCCACCCAGGGATCCCCTATTATCCTCTTTCTTATGTTTGTGAAAGTGGGGAATACATTTGACCAGTCTTTTTTCTAACTTCTTAAATTGAATGAAGTTATGTTCACTTTCATGAGTAAAGAATGATTTGAACCAATAAGTGCCTGTTTTTCTCATTTAACAAGCAGCCCAAAGGTAGGCAATTTGCTGGCTTAGATCCAGTTATTCAACAAATAGGGTTTCAATTGGCAGCTCTTTGATATTCTTAGTCATTGTTGTACCAGGATGCTGTTTCAGCTCCATTGTATTCAAACACATGGGAAGAAAGGAGAAAAAAGTGTTGTACCAAATGCATATGCATTATAGATGAAACATTATAGAAAAAACCAAAAATCTCTCTGGGGACTTATGGCTCATTGGCCAAACCATGTTATAATGCAAGGGAAGTGATAATGAGCATATTTCACATTCTAGTCTCCAGAGTGGAGTCAATGAAAGAAGGAGGCTGGAAGGGCACCTGAGTGGCTCAGTTGGTTAAGTGTCTGATTTTAGCTCAGGTCTTGATTTCAGGGTCCTGGGTTCTAGCCCTGTGTTGGGCTCTGCATTTGGCAGGGAGTCTGCTTGTTCCTCTGCCCCATCCCCACCTATACTATCTCTCAAATGAAAAAGAAAGGAGGAGGCTGGGAATAGGATTATTGTAGTCGGCCAGTAGGATCTGGCCACACTTCCTCATGTTGGATCTAGCCTCCACATACACCTCTCTCTTTTTTAAAAGATTTTATTTTATTTATTTTAGAGAGAGAAATGGGGGAGGGGCAGAGAGAGGGAGAGAGAGAATCTTAAGCAGGCTCCATGCCCAGTGTGGAGCTGGATGTGAGGCTCCATTCCAGGACCTGAGCCAAAATCAAGGGTTGGTTGATAAACCAACTGAGCCACCCAGGTGCCCATCATGTTCATCATCTTTTTTTTTTAAAGATTCTATTTATTTATTCATGAGAGACACAGAGAGAGGCAGAGACACAGGCAGAGAAAGAAGTAGGCTCCACACAGGGAGCCCCACATGGGATGCAATCCCGGGTCCCCAGGATCATGCCCCGGGCCAAAGGCAGGTACCAAACTGCGCCCTGGGCCAAAGGTGCCAAACTGCTGAGCCACCCAGGCGTCCCTTCACCATCTTGAAACACAGAGTACACTGGTATTGAATACATTCATAATGTACAACCATCACCATCATCCATCTCTATGGCTCTTTCCATCTCATAAAACAAACTCTATGTTCATTAAATAAAAGTTACCAGACCCTGTGCCTCCAGCCTCTGGCAACCACCATTCTACATTCTATCCTTATGAACTGGATTACTCTGTACCTTATATAGGTGGAATGATGAAATATTTGTCCTTTTGTATCTAACTTCTTTCACTTAGTATAATGTCCTCAAGGTCCACATGTAACCTGTGTCAGGATTTCCTTCCTTTTTACGGCTCAATAAAATATCCCATTATATGTATATATCACTTTTTGTTCATCAATTCATCAATTAATAGATACTTGGGTTGCTTCCACCATTGACTATTGTGAAAAATACCGCCATGAACATGGATATGCAAATAGCTCTATAACAATCTGCTTTCAATTCTTTTTACTATAAAACTAGAGATGAAAATGCTGGATCATACAGTAATTTTATTAGAAACTGATATATGGGGGCACCTGGATGCATCTGCCTTCAGCTTAGGTCATGATCCGGGGGTCCTGGGATGAAGCCCTGCTTTGGGACTCCCTGCTCAGCAGGGAGCCTACTTCTCTCTCTCCCTCTGCCCCTCCTCCTGCTCATGCTTTCTCTCTCAAATAAACAAAATATTTTTTTAAATTTTTATTTATTTATGATAGTCACACAGAGAGAGAGAGAGAGAGAGGCAGAGACATAGGCAGAGGGAGAAGCAGGCTCCATGCACCGGGAGCCCGACGTGGGATTCGATCCCGGGTCTCCAGGATCCCGCCCTGGGCCAACTGATTTCAATTTTTCTAGTCATTGTTTAGAACTTATGTCTATAGGCTTTAATCGAATAATAGCACTACTATTTCTAAATAACTAAACCTCTGCACCACCCAGGGATCCCCAAAATATTTTTTTAAAAGAAGCTAATATATGGTTTTCCATGGCAGATACACCAATTTTCATTCCTACCACAGAGTCCAAGGATTCCGATTTGTCTAGATTCTCACCAACCTTGTTATTTTGTTGTATTTGATGGAATTCCTAAGGGTTGTGAGGTCATTTCCTTTACTCCTTTAATCATGCTTTCCTTTAGTTGTGAATATACTTGTAATGTCTACTTTGACATATTTTCTGCTAACTCTGACATCTGTTAAAGCCTCATATGCATTTTCTGTTGCCTATTCTTTTTCATCCAGTGGATGAGTCATATCTTTCTGTTTCTCTGCATTTCTCATGATTTAGTTGCAACTGGACATTTTATTTTATTTTTTTAAGATTTTATTTATTTATTCATGAGAGACACAGAGAGAGGCAGAGACACAGGCAGAGGGAGAAGCAGGCTCCATGCAGGGAGCCTGATGTGGGACTCGATTCCAGGACCCCAGGATCATGCCCTGGGCTGAAGGCAGGTGCTAAACCGCTGAGCCACCCAGGGATCCCCCAACAACTGGACATTTTAGATAATATATTGCACCTTCAGTGGGTATCCCACACTCTTCCAGGCCTTGTTAGTGTTATCTATTTGTCTTTTGTTGTTTGATGACCTCCTGGATTATCTTGATGAAGTTTATTTCTGCCTCACAGCGTTAGGCCTCTGATGTTGCCATTTGGCAGAGAAGGGAGATACAGCTTTGATTATGTCCACCTTCATCTGGTACATTGGTTTTAGCAGGAAACTCTTCTCCTCCTTCTTGGACCACAGCCAGTTGATAAAATGGACTAATTGCTGACTGGTGGCTCTACTATTTTCAACAAAGTTCTTGGACAAATTTGCCCTAGAAACTAATCCAAACATATTGTGGATCCTTTATAGTAATACTGTGTGGATCCTTTATAGTAATACTGTCTGAAGATACAGTTTGACATTTGCTCTGAGCCTTAGCAGACTCCTCTTTGCAGTCTTATTCCCTGGTTCTCTCCTGTGAATGAGCTGGCCTATAGACCAAGCTGCATCTTCATTAAATCCACAAATCTGCCAATTGTCTTTCGCATCTATTTCCTGTCTTGAGAGTGGAGTGCCCTCTGGCTTTTAACTCTCATAATGTAGTAACTAAAGTTAAGTCTTTGCCAGGAGATCAAGAACTATGTTTCACAGCTTGCTCTTCCCTCACCTACAAGCAGAATTTCTCTGCTTAGGGCTCTGGAACATGGGTAGGGATAATGGCAAGCTTCTGTCTGGATTACATTCTTTCTAGGAATTGACTACTCAGTGGAGGGGAGGGACAAGAGCTTGATGTTCTCTCTGCTTTTGCCTCTTGATGGCATGGAACCACAAACTTATGAGCTGAGGCAAGGGTGATCAGTATCCCAGTATTAGCATATCATGCCCATGGTAAAGCCTATGTAACAAGAGCAGGGGCTAGGTGCAAAAAAGCGTGCTCCCACTTCTCAAGTATATCATGTGCAATATAACCTCATGTAATGGGTAGCTAGAGACAGGTTGAGATATGGTGAATTCCTGTTATTCCTAGGGGAAAAAAGCCCTCCAAAAGGAAGTTGGAACAGAAAACTTTGTATTTTTGGATACACTACCCTGGAGTGGAGTGTGAGTTGAGAGGGTGAAGGGAGGGGGCAGTCATGGTTTAAATACCACAGATTCATACCTTTTTTGTAGAATTTTCATAGAATCCCTTAAATTGATGTTCCCTGTTTCCTACTTACTGTTACAATCAATTCCAGAGACTCTGAATGATTGTTTTAAACATAATTTTTAAGACTTTCACTGTGCAGTATGTCAGCAGAGCTCCTCATGCTCATACTGCAACTTGATGCATTTAAAATGCTGTAAGCGGGGATGGGATCCCTGGGTGGCACAGCGGTTTGTTGCCTCCCTTTGGCCCAGGGCGCGATCCTGGGAGACCCGGGATCGAGTCCCACGTCGGGCTCCCGGTGCATGGAGCCTGCTTCTCCCTCTGCCTATGTGTCTGCCTCTCTCTCTCTCTCTCTCTCTCTCTCTCTCTCTCTGTATGACTATCATAAATAAATAAAAATTAAAAAAAAAAATAAAATGCTGTATCAGAAAATGCTCTGTAATTTATTTTATTTTATTTTATTTTTTAATTTTATTTATTTATTTATGATAGTCACACACAGAGAGAGAAAGAGAGGCAGAGACATGGGCAGAGGGAGAAGCAGGCTCCATGTACCGGAAGCCCGACGTGGGATTCACGCCCTGAGCCAAAGGCAGGTGCTAAACCGCTGCGCCACCCAGGAATCCCAATGCTCTGTAATTTAAAACATGATGGCCCTACAAGCTATAATACCACTTATCATTTATATACAAATACAATTGAGAAAATAAATGGAGGGTGTGCAAACCCATACTGGACACTTCATGAAAAATACTCCCTAGAAGATTAACACTTACAGAAGTGACTTTCCATTAATTCACTGATTTATAAACTATTAAAACTAAAGTATGGATAACACAGGGATGCCTCGGTGGCACAGTAGTTGAGCATCTGCCTTTGGCTCAAGGCTTGATCCTGGGGTCCTGAGATTGACTCCCTCATTGGGCTCCGTAGATAGCCTGCTTCTCCCTCTGCCTATGTTTCTGCCTCTCTCTGTGTCTCTCACGAATAAGTAAATAAAATCTTTAAAAAAATAAAAATAAAATATGGATAACAAACACTTTTTTGGTTTAGCATGAACTGAATATAGTGAATATCAAGATTCAAAAACTCAGCCTGGGTGGCTCAGCGGTTGAGTGCCTGCCTTCTGCTCAGGGCATGATCCTGGGGTCCCGGGATCGAGTCCCTGCGTGGAGCCTACTTCTCTCTCTGCCTGTGTCTCTGTGTCTCTCATGAATAAATAAATAAAATCTTCACAAAAAAAAAAACCCCACAAAACTCAGCCTATTTATAAGTCTGCTGGCTCACTCACTGCCAGCATGTTCTTTAGCATTTGTTCTTTCTCAAGTTCCCATACATTTCACTCGTTCCTTATTAGTCTTTTCAGCACCTGTGTAAACAAATTATTTAAACTATACATTTTTCTATTTTCCTTTTAATATACAAAGGTAATAGATTTATAGAAAGTATAGTACTATATACTTTTTGTTTTTTGAAAAATAAACCCTGATGCTTGTTTTCATATCAATAGGTGGCTTTCTGGATTTTTATGAAGGAACATAAGATGATACAAATTTATGTAATCAGTTCTTTCTAAATTTAGGCACTGAACATGTTCCCGATCTTTGGCTACTCATTCCTTTTTTTTTTTTTTTAATTTTTATTTATTTATGATAGTCACAGAGAGAGAGAGAGAGGCAGAGACACAGGCAGAGGGAGAAGCAGGCTCCATGCACCGGGAGCCTGATGTGGGATTCGATCCCGGGTCTCCAGGATCGCGCCCTGGGCCAAAGGCAGGCGCCAAACCGCTGCGCCACCCAGGGATCCCTGGCTACTCATTCCTTAGTCAAAATGAGTATCAAGGTAAATATCAATAGGCCCATTAAAGAAACACTTGAAATTCCCTGCTGGGCTAAATGTGTAAAAACCAAATAAGGAGGTGGTTAGAAAATAATGCACAATATTTGAAAATATTTTTTCATGCCTCAACATCTCTTTGAAGTGAACAGATCATACTTATGAAGGATGTATAATTTATTTATTTTTTTAAATTTTATTTATTTATTCATGAGAAACACAAAGAGAGAGGCAGAAACATAGGCAGAGGGAGAAGCAGGATCCATGCAGGGAGCCTAATGTGGGACTCAATCCCCAGGACTCTAGGATCACACCCTGAGCCAAAGGCAGATGCTTAACAACAGTAATAAATAGACTTCGGCAGTTCATAGCTGTCCTGTGCAGCTCCAACCTGACCATTGCTTCCTACCCCGCAAAGTAAGCACCATCCAGAGCTTTTTAGATGGTCTTTATAACTACTATTAATTTACATATATATTTTTTAAAGATATTATTTATTCATGAGAGACACAGAGGAGGCAGAGACATAGGCAAAGGGAGTAGCAGGGTAGCAGGCTCACTATGGGGAGCCTGATGTGGGACTTGATTCTAGGACCCTGGGATCACATGCTGAGCCAAAGGCAGACGCTCAACCAGAGTCACCCAGGTGTCCCAATTTACATATTTTAAATAAAATTGTATATATGTTAGGTGTACATGATCTGATATACACATATGTAGTGAAATTACAAGTCAACTAATTAATGTATCACCTCACAAAATTACCATTTCTTTGTGATGAAACCATCTGAAATTACTCTTAGAAAGTTAGAAGTATCTAATACAGTATTTTTATGTTTTTATTTTTTATTTTTTTTAAATATTTATTTATTTGAGAGAGAGAGTGCACAAGCAGGGGGAGCAGCAGAGAGAGAGAGAGAGAGAGAAGCAGGCTCCCTGCTGAACAGGAAGCCTGATGTGGGGCTTGATCCCAGGACTCCAGGATCATGACCTGAGCGGAAGACAGGCGCTTATCTGACTGAGCCACTCAGGGACCCCCAGTATTTTTAATATAGTAACCATGTTACACATTAAATCTCCAGACTTGTTCACCTACATAATTGTATCCTTATACAGTCTGGCCAACATCTCTCCATTTCCCCCATCTACCATCATCTGACAACCACAGTGCTACTCTCTCTCCTTTTTTTTTTTTTCCTTTTCTAATTGGCTCCATGCCCTGCCTGGAGCGTAACATCAGGCTGGAAGTCACAACTCTGAGGTCAGGGTCTGAGCTGAAATAAAGAGTCTGATGCTCAACTGACTGAGCCACTCTGATACCCCCTCCTCTTTGCTTCATGACTTTCTAGATTCCACATATAAGTGAGATCATGCATTTCACCTTGCATAATGTCCTACAAAGTCATGCCTGTTGTCCAATGTCAGGATCTCCTTCTTTGCTAAGGCTGAATATTGTATACACACACCACACTTTCACTATCCATTCATCTGTTGACGAAACAGGTTGTTTCCATAATTTGGCTACTATGAATAATGCTGCAATGAACATGGGAATGCATATGTCTTACAGGTACTGAACTTATATTCTGTGAATGTATAATCAGAAGGTGGTTTGCTCAACTATATGGTTAGTTTCATTTTTAGTTTTTGGAGGAATCTCCATACTGTTTACCACAATGGCTATACCAACATACATTCCCACTGGCAGAGTACAAATGTTCATTTCCTTCATGTCCTTACCAACCAACACTTGTTTCCTGTTTTTTTTTTTAAGATTTTCAAATATTATTAACTGATTTAGGAAAAACACTACCTATAATCTTAAGTGCTATTGTTGAAAGACAACTCTGAATTCTATCACTTTAAATTCATTTCTGAGAGTAATTAGTAGAAATTCACCTTGCAACAATTTGCTTTTAGAATGAGGTTCAGTAAACACGACATATATGCAACTTTATCTCTTTTGAGGATTTTCATTTATTTGACAGAGAGAGAGAGAGACAGATACAGCACAAGCAGGGGAAGCAGCAGAGGAAGGGGGAGAAGCAGACTCCCCATTGAGCAGGGAGCCTGACTTGGGGCTCGATCCCAGGACCCTGGGATCATGACCTGAGCCAAAGGCAGATGTTTAACTGATGAGGCACCCAGGTACCCCTATATGCAACTTTAATAACAACTCTTCCAGGGCAGCCCTGTTGGCTCAGTGGTTTAGCACTGCCTTCGGCCCAGGGCGTGATCCTGGAGACCTGGGATCGGGTCCCATGGAGACCTGGGATTGGGTCCCATATCGGGCTCCCTGTATGGAGCCTGCTTCTCCCTCTGCCTGTGTCTCTGCCTCTCTCTGTGTCTCTCATGAATAAATAAATAAAATATTTTTTTAAAAAAGCAACTCTTCCATGTTGAAAGTTTTCTGGAACACTATACATGAATTAATTCCCATCAAGCTTTCTCATGTTACTTACATTTATATTTATTTTCAGTAAGAGTTTTCACATTTAAGGACATGGACCAACTGAAGTCTTTCCTACACTGTTTACATTAGAGGTTTTTATCCAAGGAGTCCTTTCATGCCTTCAGTAGGATCTGGGAAGTTTCCTCCACATTCTGCACATTTACACCACGATGTCTGCAGTGTGTGTGTCCTTTAATGTTTGCACGAGAAAGTGAAGGCTTACCTACATTCCTCACATTCACAGGGTTTCTTTCCAGGGAGTTCTTTCATGTGCTTATAATGATCTGTAATCCCTGTAGGCTTTGCCACAGTGCTTACATTCAGAGTTTCTCTACTGTGTGTCCTTCCATGTGCTCAAAGTTTGATGGTATCTAAAGATTTTTCCAACAGTTAACAGTAATAAGGTTTCTCTAGGTTTTTTGTGTGTTCCAGTGAAGTGAAACAACTTAAGACTTTTCCACATTCCTTATGTTTATAAGGTGCATTTCCTGTGTTTGCTGTCATGTGTCTTTGATAGCTTACATGCCACATATAGGTTTTCCCACATTCCTTACACTACGTGGATTTTGGAAAAATAATGAAAAGATTCACAAAAATGGAAGGCTTTCCCACATTTCTTACATTCATATGGTTTTTCCTCATTGTGATCTTTAAAAAAAAATATTTATTTGAGAGAGAGCATGAGATTGGGGAGGAGCAGAGAGAGAAGGAGAATCCTTAAGCAGAGTCTCCACTGAGCATGGAGCCCAATGGAAAGCTTGATCTCACAACCCTGAGATCAAGACCTGAACAGATATCAAGAGTTGGACACTTAACTGATTGAGCCACCTGGGTGTTTCTTGTGATCTCTTTCATGTTTTTGGGAACCTAGATGAGAAATGAAACCTTTACCACAGTTCTTACATTCATATGGTTTCTCTTCCTGTGTAAGTCCTTTCATGGGTTCTCAAAGAAGTGAAACTACTTAAAGCTTTCCCACATTCCTTATTTATAAGGAGAATATCTCATGTGTGTTATCATGTGTTCTTGAAAGCTTGTGGACCATGTAAAGGTTTTTCCATATATTCATAGGGTTTTTCTCCAGTGCGAACTCTTTTGTGACTTTTAAATGATCCATGAAAATAGAAGGCTTTCTACATTTCTTACATTCATAGCTTTGCTCTCCATTGTGATTTCTTTCATGTTTTTAAAAAACTGGGGAGAACTAAAGGCTTTACCACATTCCTTACACTTGTATGGCTTCTCTCCATATTTCTGGTACTTCTATGGCTTGTGTCCAGTATGACATCTGATGTGCCTATTAAGGGATGAAAGATACAAGAAGACTTTTCCACATGCACTGCATTCATATGGTTTCACTCCACTAGGTTTCTTGTTCAGATTGAGATTTGGAATAAAGCTGAACTTGTCTCCACAGTGACCAGCCTCTTTAGCTGGACAGAATCTCTCTACCATAAAACTTCTGTAAAAAAAAAACAAGAAGCACATTATCAATGATTGCTTTATTAACAAATTTGTTGATAGGAAGTATTTGAACAAAATTTTTACGATTTATACCTCAAGTGTAGATTATCTCCCTTGTCGAAACTGTTTCAAGTTGAACAGAAGGAATGCTCTGCAAGAGGACCTCACCCATGCTATTATCAAAACAGTGATATTGGGGTACCTGGGTGGCTCAACTGGTTGAGCATCTGACTTCAGCTCAGGTCATGATCTCAGGGTCCTGGGATGGAGCCCATTGGGCTCCCTGCTCAGTGGGGAGCCTGCTTCTCCCCCTCTCTCTCTGACACATCCCCTGTTTATGCATACATGCTCTTTCTCTGTCAAATAAAATTAAAACAACAACAACAAAAAAAAACAAAACAGTGATATTCACAGGTAGAGATTGATACAGTTTCCAAATGAACTATCTTGCAAACACTGAACAACTATGCACACATAAAAATATTTGGGATGAAAATCTTGTAAGAATCACCAAATTTGAAGCAGAGGTTGCTATGTTTCTTTCCTTTAAATTTTTATAACATACTAGCATTCTCACAGGAAACACTGCTTGCTATTACCTTAGTTTTCTCCCCTGGTTATTATACTAATCTTCAATGTCATGATCTTCCTTTTTTCCCTCTTAAATGCAAAGCCAAGACAAAGAATTCCAAAATACTATAAATTTTAGAAAAATTATTAGATTCTCTAGCATATGTTAGCTGTGACCATGCTTAGTTTATTTACCAGTGTCCTCCCTTCCCACATTCCACATCTTAGAGCAATATTGTTTTTTTTTTAAGATTTTATTTATTTATTTGAGACAGAAAGAGGAAGAGAGCACAAGGAGGGGGGTAGAGGGGGGAGTAGGCAGTGAGAGAGGGAGAAGCAGACTCCCCTGCTGAGTAGGAAGACTGATATGGGGCTAGATCTCATGACCCTTTGACCTGAGCCAAAGGCAGATGCTTAACCAACTGAGCCACCCAGCCACCCCTCTTAAAGCAATGCTGATGGGCAAGAAACGCTTGTCCTCTGATTAACAAGGTGGAGGTAAGCCATCATCCTTTGCTACCACAGCCAGGTTCCTGAAGGTTTCCTGCATCACATCTCTGTAGAGTTTCTTTTATGAAAGATCCAGTAAAGCCCATTCCTCCAGGGTGAAGTTCATAGCCACATCTTCAATATGTGTTCAGTAGGATGTGTAAAACTGACAACACTGGAGAACTAGATTCCATTTCTAGGAAGGTTATAAATGATTCTTTCTTCTCCAAACATTTATTTCATTACTTGATCATCAGAAACTTACTCTCTCTGCACACGTCCTCATAAATCTAACAGCATTATGAATACGTGGAAGTTGTATGCACACTTTCCCTGTGATCACATTCCGCCTTGTTTCTCTCCAATGGCAGGGTCCACAGGTTGCTGGGAAATGACCGAAATGCAATGCAAATGAACCAAATATTATCATCTTAAGATCATCATTCTTTGTGAGAAAACTTCTTTCACCTTATTACTCATAATTTACAGCACTCAATGAGACAGAAGGCCAAATCTGCAGGAGGTTTTAAAGAATAAAAACACAATGCAGAGCAGCACAGCACACAGGAGCAGCTCCCCAGCAAGGAGCAGTTCACAGGGTGGGAGCCCCCAAGGCTTTCTTATCTGCCTGTCCAGATAAGGAGCACTAGGGGAAAAGGGAGGAGTGACCCTCAAATTTTCAGTAGTTAAACATCCAGCATATGGACCCCAACCACTCATGAAAAGAGCAAACACATGTAAGGAAAATAGACATTCACACAGGCTTGTTTTTATATAAAGAAGCACTGGTCAGATGATGGCATAGTCATCAAAACTGGTTATTTGATGGTATGGCTAGAGTAAAGGCAGAGGAATGGAGCAGGAAATGTGGGCAGGAGTCTTCTTTACTATTGTTGTTGTTTTTAAGATATTTATTTATTTATATGAGACAGAGGCGGGGGAGCAGAGAGCACAAGCACAGGGCTTGGGGGGGAGGGAAGGGAGGGAGAGCGGGGAGGGCTGAGGTATGGGGGGAGGGAGAAGCAGAATCCCTGCTCAGTGAGGAGCCAGAGGTGGAGCTGATCCCAGGACCCTGGGATCATCACCTGAGCAGAAATTAGATGCTTAACTGAGCCACCCAGGCACCCCATAAAGTCACTCAAAAGTAAAGAGCAGACCTCAGCACCTTAATACACATACTCAAAGGAAGAAAGATCGATTCCAAAACTCTTAACAAATGGAATGTAATGCTGAAATATTTTGTATTTTCAGAAATTCACCTCTTTTTTGCTGGTTTGAAAATATTCTATACTGCCTTTTGAGTTTTATTAATTTCTATTAATGAAATATATTTTACAGGGCAGCCCGGGTGACTCAGTGGTTTAGCGCTGCCTGCAGCCCAGGGTGTGATGCTGGAGACCCAGGATCCCACCTTGGGCTCCCTGCATGGAGCCTGCTTCTCCCTCTGCCTGTGTTTGTCTGTCTGTCTGTCTGTCTGTCTCTCTCTCTCTCTGTCTCTCATGAATTAATAAATAAAATCTTAAAAAAAAAAAAAAAAGGAAATGTCCTGAAGACACCTCAGCCCCTCTGGCCAACTTAAATAATAGTCTTTAAACTTTAACAAACCCTTAGCCCTTGTGATTGATTAACCTTTCTTTATATATCCATAGAACTACATTCTTTCCTAGAAAGTTCAGGGCAGGGGAGCCTGGGTGGCTTTGTCTGTTAGGCGACAGACTCTTGGTTTCTCTCAGGTCAGGAGATCAGGGTCCTCAGATGGATCCCCAGGCTGGGCTCTGTGCCTTGCTCACCGCAGAGTCTGCTTTTCCCTCTCCTTCACAAATAAATAATACCAAGGAAGGAAGGGAGAACAGGGCACTCCCACAAGTTGGGAAACCAGACCCCCTTTCACAATCCCCCCACATAAGGAACTACCCTCTGAACACTGAGAAAACATCTGTAGCTGGCACTATTGCTTCTGCACCTAATTAAGAAATGTTAGGGACTACTGCACTCCCTCAACTGCCTAAACTCCTTAAAAAATTCCTATGCCCGGCAGAAACCTCCAGGGAAGGCTTTGGACAACAGTCGGCCTTCTCTGCAGGTGGCTGGCCTGAATAAAGCTCAAATTCTTTTCCAATCTCTTTTCTCTTGAGTATTGGCCTTTTGAGTTACAGGCAGCAGAACTTGGGGTTTTCTTTTTTTTTAAGATTTTATTTATTTACTCATGAGAGACACAGAGAGAGAGAGAAAAGCAGAGACACAGGCAGAAGGAGAAGCAGGCTCCCCACCCGATGCAGGTCTTGATCCCAGGACCCTGGGATCATGACCGGAGCCAAAGGGAGACACTCAACCGCTGAGCCACCCAGGTGTCCCTAAACAGAACTTTTTCTGAACTGGCACTGACTCCATTGTCTTTCTGTGGATGCTCCTGAATGCGTGGTTACAGGTGTGCACAGGGAATTGCTGATTCAGTTTCTAGCTGAAGGTAGTACAGGTAAGAGGATGGTTCAGGTCAGGACAGACTAAACTAGAGGTCTTTTTTTTTTTTTTTTTTTTTTTTTTTAAACTAGAGGTCTTATATCCTCCAGGAGTCAACAGTTTGGTGCATAAGGCTCCGAGGCCACTCATGGGACTCTGACCCTTGTTTAGAAATGCACTTATATGTGACCTAATGATATGTAACTGTCACTAACTAGACCTCAAGACCTGACCTTTACTGCTCACCTGCTTGTGCTCACCAACCTTTGTCCCATATTTTTCCTTAAGCTCTTTCCAGTTTCCCTCAATTCAGGCAAACGGAAAGGGAACCACCCCTCAAGCGATATCGACTGCCCTGTCAAGACCTCCAGCCAGCCTAGCCCACCCAGACCAGTTTGAGGGTAATCCTCCAATGGTGCCTACACACGATGGACCACAGAGCACCCTCTAGAATGACGGACAACCACCTTTACCTCATTGTAATACTAAAATCTCCACCCAAGGAGGACCAAGAAACTGGTTTACATGACGTACAGCATCTGTATAGGCATGTTTTCTGAAGGTGCACACACAGCACCTCTACATACAATGACAAGGTTTTCCTATGTAAATATTCATCCTAACCCTAAATTAAAGGAACCCACTCACTGTTGCTCAGGGAATTGTGGCTTTGGAAGTTAATCCCCAGGATCTCCTCAGTTGCTGCAAATAAAGGTTTCTTGATGCAGCAACTCAGTGTAATTTCTATCTGTGACTCACCAAGCGGGGAACTCAGGTCGGTTGGGTTGCATAATGAAGAGTCTGGATCCATTTTATCTTTCCTCCTTGCTCGTGTTGAGCCTTCCAGCTATCCCTTTCCAGCCCCCACTCATTTCGTCCTTAAGAGAAAGAATCCCAAGGGCACTTGGTTCAGTGAGAAGCCTGGACCCTGTAGCTGTAGCTGGGCTCGGGGGCTCTTTTCAGTCTGACGTGGGAAACAAAGGCAGAAGGAAATGTAGATAAAATTAAACGCCCTTAAAACCTGCAGCCCATTGACAAAGACTTGAGGCAGCCAGAGTAAAACAGCTCCCAACTGTTTAACGTTAATGCCCTGCTAGAGGGAAAAAGAGCCTTAGGTTGGCAACAGTGAGGCCTCAAGTATCCTGCGAGTCTGCTTTAGTTTATGAAAGTCCTTTTGTTTTTTGTTTTAAAGGTTTTTTTTTTATTTCTTTTTTATTTTATTTATTTATGATAGGCACACAGTGAGAGAGAGAGAGAGAGAGAGGCAGAGACAGGCAGAGGGAGAAGCAGGCTCCATGCACCGGGAGCCCGACGCGGGATTCGATCTCCGATCTCCAGGATAGCGCCCTGGGCCAAAGGCAGGCGCTAAACCGCTGCGCCACCCAGGGATCCCAAGCTTTAAAGGTTTTATTTATTTATTCATAGAGACAGAGAGAGAGAGAGAGAGAGAGAGAGAGAGAGAGAGAGGCAGAGACACAGAGGGAGAAGCAGGCTCCATGCAAGGAGCCTGACGTGGGACTCCATCCAGGGCCTCCAAGATCACGCCCTGGGCTGCAGGTGGCGCTAAACCGCTGCGCCACGGGGGCTGCCCAGTCCTTTTGGAACCTACCTTATCTTTACTTCCCCCAACCTTTTTTTTTTTTTTTTTTAAGATTTTTTTAAATTTATTTATTGAGACACACACAGAGAGAGAGGCAGAGACACGGGCAGAGGGAGAAGCAGGCTCCATGCAGGGAGCCTGACTTGGGACTCGAGTCAGGGTCTCCAGATCACACCCTGGGCTGCAGGGGGCGCTAAACTGCTGCGCCATCGGGGCTGCCCTGCTTCCCCCAACCTTAAAGTATATAATCAGTTCCCCTCACAATCCCAGGGTAACAGTTCTTTCCACCCACAGGTCCTGTCCTGTGCTTTAATAAAATCACCCTCTTGCACCAAAGATGTCTCTGGAATTCTTTCACAACATAACATTCCAAAACTACATTAAGTCTAACCACGATCTGATCTGTGAGATGTGTTCATTAAATGATCAGGTTTATTTTATTTTATTTTATTTTATTTTATTTGTTTTGTTTTGTTTTGTTTATTTTTTAAAGATTTTATTTATTCATGAGAAATACACAGAGAGAGGCAGAGACTGGGAGAGGGAGAAGCAGGCTCCCTGCAGGGAGCCTGATGCAGGACTCCATCCCAGTGATGCAGGAATGAGTTAGGGACAGACGGGGCTAGGCAGGAAAAGATAAGGGAAAGGCCCAGAGTTGGGCTCCCATAAATCCCAAGGACACCAAACAGTCCAGAGACAGGCTCCTACCCTTCCCAAGAAAACAGAGATAAGACAACAAAAACAGAGAAGAAAATAAATTAGGCTCCCTAACTCCAAAGTATCTCCCTTTGACGTTTTCCAAACAATCCCAAAGATTCAACAGACCCCAAAACAGTCATATGTCAAACACTTGAGACAGCACAAAGAAGTCTCAAGGCCTTGGGTTCCCTGGTTAGGTTCCCAATAACAGGCCAGTCAAAAAGCCCGCAGTGGCAACCCTGTTGGGACCCCTCTCACTTCTGAGAACTTTCTCTGTACCTTTGCTTAATAAACTTCTATTGCTTTACTCACTCTCCTGTGAGAGTAAGTAAAGTGAAGAAAATAAATAAATAAATAAATAAATTTATAAATAAATAAGTGAGTAAAATTCTAAAGGAATTTTTATACGTCAAAGTAGACTTACAGGATTCTGGGCTAAGATTGCCTTTTGCCCTTAGCAAAGTATTAACTTCGGGGCAGTTGAGTCCTTAGAAGAATCTCACTCCACTTGTTTCAAGATCTTGTCAATGGGCTGTAGGTAGTAAGGAAATTTAATAATTTTTCTTCTGCCTTTGTTTCCCACATCACAGGGACAGGACCCATGGGCAGAAAGAACTGCACTGGGGTCATGAGGAGTGGCCCATTATATATGTTGAAGTTGGGAGGGGGTTGGGGACAGCCTAAGTCTCTAAGGAATTTGGAACCAAGGTCTCCAGGACCTTCAGGGGGCTAACTATTGTTGGGAAAAGAGAATTTATTACCATCTAATAAAACCTTAGTCATGAGACCCTTCAGATGTATATCGGTGGGCCATATGCTTGGGGGTTGATTGTCAACATATATGCCAACATATATCTATCAGCAGAAAGGGAGTATAGAGATAAAGGAAGTGTCCAAAGGAATTTTTATATGTCAAAGTAGATTTACAGGATCCTGGGGGTTGGACTAAAAGTGCCTTTTGCCCTTAGCAAAGTATTAACATCCAGGCAGTTGAGTCCCTAGAGGAATGTCACCCTGCCTGTTTCAAGGACTCGTCAATGGGCTGTAGGTAGTGAGGAAATTTAATAATTTTACTTTTGCCTTTGTTTCCCCCATCAGATCTTAAGCCCCACCACACACACAGTTAAAAAGAAACTGCAGACGTACGATGTAGCCACTTAAGGCCCCAAATCAACAAACTACTTAATACCTGACTTACCTACAGTTTCAAATCCCCCCGCCTCCCATAAAACCTTTAATCAGTCAACATGGAATTTCCCTGGCCATACTATGAAATTTATTGCTACACCCCCTTCTGCTCCCCTTAGGAAAGTGGCCTTGTCTAAACAATGCATTCCTTGCTAATAAATTCCTTTCTTTGTGCCCTTTCTTTGCCTTTAAAAACTTCCCTTTCATTTAACTCAGCAGAAAACCCCACTTCTTGCTATTTGGGATGCTGCCAGAGTTACAAATCACTTAATAAAGCCAATTAGATCTCCAATTTACTCCTTTTGTTGTGGGAAACAAAGCTGGAAGGAAAGTAGATAAAATGTCCTTATAACCTGCATCCCATTGACAAATACTTGATGTAGGCAGATTATAACATTCCGCTTTGAAGCACCCAACTGCTTTGCTAGAGGGAAAAAACAACTTTAGTTTGACAATAGCAAGACCAAAGTCCTTCTGGAACTTCCTTTTGTCTTTACCTCTCCAACTCAAAGTATATAATCAGTTCCCCTCACAATTCTGGGTTAGCAGCTCTTTCTGCCCAGAGGTCCTGTCCCTGTACTTTAAAAAATTGCCTTTTTGCACACCATAAGACATCTCAAGAATTCTTCCTTGGCTGTTCGCTCCAGACCCCAAAAACAACCCTACTCCAAAAAACTATCTCAATTTGAACTTTGTTTTTTACAACACACACACACACACACACACACACACACACACACACCATGAGGTGATGTAGCATTAATTAATTAACCTGGAAATCCATGTATGCCTTAAAGCCTGGATTGCAGTACTCTTTCCCATTGCAAAACTCTTGATGCACTTCTTTATTTGAATAGCTTTACTGAGATGTAAGGCACATGCTGCACCCCCCCCCCATTAAAGTGTAGACTTCAGTAGTTCTAAAAAAATTCGCAGTTCTATGCAATCACCACAATTTTGAACATTTTCATCACCTCAAAAAAACTATCCTGTCAGTTTGTTTTTCATACCATCAACACGATTTTATATTCTCAGCAAAAGTGCCACAAGGGCTTCAAAGTGTGTTTTCACTTTCTTGATGGCATCCTTCAATGCCCAAAAGTCACTGATTTGATGAAGTCCAAATTACCTATTTTTTTCCCATTCTTGCTCTTGGTGTCTTAGCTACCAATTCTTTGCCAAATACAAGTCAAGAATTGTTCTCTATGTTTATCTAAATGTTATAATTTACTCTTATGTTTAAGTGTTTATCCTTTCTGGTAAATCCATTGTATGTGGTACCCTGTAAGGATAAACCTCTCTCTTTAGCATATGGCTATTCAGTTGGCCTAGTAGAAATTTATGAAAAGAGCATTCTTGCACTATTCTTGGCTTTTTTTTTTCTTTCAAAAAATCAATTAAGGGGTGCCTGGGTTAGCAGCTCTTTCTGCCCAGTGTCTGTCTTCCTCGTATAAGGGTCATGATCTCAGGGTCCTGGGATCCAGCCTGAGTCAGGCTCCTCGCTCAGCAGGGTCTGCTTCTCCCTCTCCCTCTGCCCCTCTCCCTGCTTGTGCTCTTTTCCTCTCTCTCCCCCTCAAATTAATAAATAAATTCTTTTTTAAAAAATCAGTTGACTATAGATGTATGGGTTTATTTCTCAAATCTCAATCTATTCCTCAGACCTATAGGTCTGCCCTTATGTCAGTACCACACTCTTGATTACCACTGCATATTTCAAAGAGGGGAAATCAGGAAATCCAAGTCCTACCACTTTGTTTTTCTTTTTCAAGAGTACTTTGGCTATTCTGGTTCACTTGCAATTCCATATAATTCTTTAAAATATCTTGCCAGTTTATATAAAGGAATAAGCTGGGATCATGATAGGTTTTGTGTTGAGTCTCTAGATCATTTAAGGGGTTAGAGCCATTTCAACAATATTAAGTCTTCTGATCCATTTTCCTATTTATTTACACATTTATTAATTTATTTTGCTAATGTTTTATATTTTTGAGTATTCATTTTGTACATCTTTTGCTAAGTTATCCCCAAATGTTTTATTCCTTTTGATTATATTGTAAATTCATTTCTTAATTCCATTATTATTGTTCCTTACAAGTATACAGAAATACAATTGATTTTTTAAAAATATTTATTTATTTATTTATTCATAGAGACGGGGGGGGGGGGGGGCAGAGACACAGGCAGAGGGAGAAGCAGGCTCCAGCAGGGAGCCCGACATGGGACTTGATCCCCGGTCTCCAGGATCACACCCCAGGCTGCAGGCGGTGCCAAATCGCTGCCCACCGGGGCTGCCCACAATTGATTTTTTTAGAAAAGATTTTACTTACTTATTTGACAGTGAGTGCAAGCACAAGCAGGGGGAGAGGCAGAGGGAGAGAGGAAGGGAAAAATAGGCTCTCCACTGAGCAAGGAGCCTGATGCGGGGCTCCATCTCCTGCCCCTGTGATCATGACCTAAGCCGAAGGCAGATGCTTAACCACCTGAGCACCCAGGTACCCCTACAATTGATCTTTACATATTGATATTGTATCCAACCAACTTGCTGATCAATTATCCGTTCTAAGAGGTTTTTTTATTTTAATGGATTTCTTAGAGTTTTCTAACAACAAGCCGTCTTCACTAGGAAGAGATTGTTTTACTCTTCCTAATCAATATAAATGCATTTAGTTTCTTTTTTATCGATAATAGTTTGGCTAAAATAGCCAGTACATCCCTAAATATAAGTGGCAAGAGCAGATAGCCTTGTTTTGTTCCTTACTTTCAGGAGGAAGCATCCAGTCTTTCATTACTAAAACTATTAGTTTGGGCTTTCTATAGATGTTCATAATGAAGATGTTTGTTCCTTTGTTTTGTTTTTTATGTTCCACATATAAGTGAAATCACATGAGATTTGTCTTTCTCTGACTTAGCATAATGCCCTCTAGATCCATCCATGTCGTCATGAATGGCACGACTTCATTCTTTTTTATGGCTGAGTATTATGTCATTGTGTATATATACCACATCTTTTTTTTTTAAGATTTTATTTATTTATTCATGAGAGACAGAGAGAGAGAGATTGAGAGGCAGAGACACAGGCAGAGGGAGAAGCAGGCTCCATGCCGGGAGCCCCATATGGGACTCCATCCCAGGACTCCAGGATCATGCCCTGGGCCAAAGGCAGGTGCTCAACCACTGAGCCACCCAGGGATCCATCCCCCATATACCACATCTTTATCCATTCACCTAATCGAAGGACACTTAAGTTGTTTCCGTATCTTGACTATTGTAAATAGCGCTTCACTGAACATAGGGGTGCATATATCTTTTTGAATTAGTATTTTTGTTTTCCCTGGGTAACTACCTAGAAGTAAAATTATGGGATCATATGGTACCTCTATTCCATATGGGATCATATGGTACCTTTTTAATTTTGGGGGGGAGCCTCCACACTATTTTCCATAGTGGCTTCACCAATTTCCATTCTGAACAACATTCACCAAGATTCACTTTTTCCATTGCCAAAAAAATGTTATTTCTTGTCCTCTGGGTAATAGCCATTGTGATTGTTGTGAGATATCACACTGTAGTTTTGATTTGCATTTCCCTTCTAATGACTGATGCTGGATATCTTTTCATATGTCTGTTGGCCATGTGTATGTTTTCCTTGGAAAAATGTCTATTCAGGTCCTCTTCCTATTTTTCATTTGGATTATTTGGGGATTTTTAGTGTTGAGTTGTATGAATTCTTGATATATTTTGAACATTAATGCCGTACCTGATATATCATTTACACATACCCTCTTGCATTAAGTAGGCTATCTTTATGTTTTGTTGGTTTTCCATTTTAATTCTTTTTTTTAAAGATTTTATTTATTTATTCATGAGAGACGCAGAGGGAAAAGCAGAGACATAGGCAGAGAGAGAAGCAGAGCCTGATGCAGGACTCGATCTCAGGACCCTAGGATCACTCCCTGAGCCAAAGGCAGACACTCAACCACTGAGCCACCCAGTTGTCCCTTCATTTTGATTCTTAAAAGGATTGGTGTTAAAAAACCCTTTGGAGGGGATCCCTGGGTGGCTCAGCGGTTTAGCACCTGCCTTTGGCTCAGGGCACGATCCTGGAGTCCCGGAATGGAGCCTGCCTCTCTCTCTCTATGTCTATCATGAGCAAATAAATAAAATCTTAAAAAAAAAAAAAAAAAACACCCTTTGGTATATTTTGGAGAATTCTGTGTTGAAGCCACCTGGGCCTAGCCTTAATTTGTGGTGGTTCTTTATTTATTAATTCAACCCTTTTCTTGTTATGGAGGTGTTCAGATTTCTATTTATTCTTTTTAGGTTTATTTATTTAAGTAATCTGTACTCCCCAGTGTGGGGCTCAACTCTTGACTGTGAGATCAAGAGTTGCACACTCTTCAGACTGAGCCACCAGGCACCCCGTCTATTTATTCTATTATAGTTTCAGTTGTTTGTTCTCTTAAGGAATCTATCCATTTCATCTGAGTTATCTAATTTGTTGCCATACATAAAATTGTTCATTAAACTCTTTCATTATCCTATTATTTCTGTAATGTCCATAGCAATGTCCCTCTTTCTTTTTCATTGCACGAATTTGAATCTTTTCTCTTTTGTTCTAGATCAGTAAGTAATAAGTCAATAAATGTAATCTATAAGGGATGTTTTTAGGGGTTTTTTTATTTTATTTATTTATTTGACACAGAAAGAGAGAGAGCACAAGCAGGGGGAGCAGCAGGCAGAGGGAGAGGGAGAACAGAATCCCTGCTGAGCAGGAGCCCAATGGGGAACTCGATCCCAGGATCCTGGGATCATGACCTGAGCTGAAGGCAGTTGCTTAACTGGCTGAGCCACCCAGGCACCTCTTAAGTGATCTTTAAATCAATATGCATAATATGAACAAATACACAGGACCCAATGCAATGAGGAGTTATATAACAGTGGCCATACTCATAATTAACTAGCACAGGCTCTAAACTTTTAAACATGGCAAAAACAAAGACAAACCATGTCTATACCTTTATCTTTATGAGGAAATATTGCTGTTAATTCTAAAAATGCAGGATTTTCAGTATTGCTATCCATTGTTTACATGTACACCCAAGCAGTTCCTCAAACAGCATTTAAGATTTATTAGATGGTGGAGGAGAATGATCAATGACAATATCTTCACTCACTGAGGTCCCTGCCCTCCATAGAAGACATCAACCAACATACAACTCACCTCCCAGCTTCCCTCACTTGTCATTTCCTTTCCTTTAATGTGTTTATTTTCTACCTAGAAAGTAAAACTTTATTTAACCATCTCACTTATTCCACAAAAACATAAGCACCAGGAGTGCAAGAACTTCTTTCTTTCATGCATATATGTCCACAGCCTAGACTGCCTTCAATATTTGTGCTAAACTGGCTACTTTTCGGTCTACACTGTCTGGCATATGAGGTATCTTGGAAAATTAGTAGTAAGACCATAGTCCCGAAGCAAGGAAGTCTTTATTGGAAAAGGGATCCTGACTTTGTCTCCTGCTTGGTTTGTGTTCTTTGACAACTTATCTAAACTTATAAGCTTCATTTGATTTATAAAGGATATAACAAAAGTCATAGTTTGCTAAGGAATACATGATTTAAAATACATGCATTTTGAGGGGCCTGAGTGGCTCAGTCAGTTTAGTGTCTGACTCTTGATCTCAGGGCCATAAGATCAAGCCCTGCATCAGGCTCCATGTCCAGAATGGAACCTGCTTAAGATTGTCTCCCACTCCCTCTGCCCCTTGTGCCTTCTCTCTACCTCTCCAAAACAACAAAACAAAAACAAAAAACAACCATGCGTTTTAACTGACATATTTATGGAAAGTGTCCAGTACACTGGACAAAATATTTCCGCATCTAAATGACAAAAAAGCAAAATTGTTCCACAGGATTGGGAGTTGACCGTGCACTCCCTACAAGGTCTAGATATACCTTATTGAAGAGAAAAATGTCATACATGTCCATCATCATACAAAGCTACTCTGTGACCATGATGGATCAAGACAGAATTGCTTTCTGTAATCATGTCTCTATAAATAGTAAAAGAGAACACATTCCAAACAGTAATAATGACCCAAATTTCCAGCTTCTGATACAATTGGTGCTTCTTATAAATCAGGTTTAGCATCATACCATTCTTTCTGCCTTCTAGATAAGAATGATTATGATTACTTATGATAGGATGATTAATCTCACTTCCTTACGGCATCCAACACACACACACAAATGTCCTGCTCCCATGAGTAGCAATGAAATAATCTAAAACAAGTGAAAATCCTTTTACAAGGACTTTTCAGTGTGCACTGGTATTGTTACAGCCCACTGTCATTTACAGTGTGGTCATTCTTACAACTAGAATTCATATATCTTTTTTTTAAAGATTTTATTTATCCATTCATGAGAGACACACAGAGAGAGGGAGAGACATAGGCAGAGGGAGAAGCAGACTCGCTGTGGGGCCCGATGTGGGACTTGATCCCAGGACTCCAGGATCACACTCTGAGCCAAAGGCAGATGCTCAATTGCTGAGCCACCCAGGCCTCACTAGAATTCATATACCCTTGTCTTTACTCCACTTGTGCTCCCAGTGGTCACTGGCAGGAGGGGACTGAAAATACTGTGATGTAAGCTTTTGGTATTATGAATAAATGAGAAACTACTTTCATAATAAGTATGAAAGAATAAAAAATGCAATTTTCCTGAGGGAAAAAATACCTCAACTTGTATGCACAATAACATTGACTCAGAATATGTAATTAAAATTGATCTAAAAATCCATAATTACAATAGGATTTTAATAGTCTAGAGGGCTTTTTCTTTTTTTTTTTTTCTTACACCTATCATGCCATGAATTATTAGGGAATGGGTTCCAACAGCTCAGGTTCCTTTCCATTGGCTCTCATAAACTGTGCTTTTCTGGGTGTACAGACTGGCGCTTCAGTTGAACCCAAGTACCTTTCTCTTTGGCTTTGTTCTTCTGTTCTTTCTTTCCTTACTTAAGTAGGCTCCACATCCAGCATGGAGCCCAACACAGGGCTTGAACTGACAACCCTGAGATCAAGACCTGAGCTGAGATCAAGAGTCAGATACTTAATCACCTGAACCGCCAAGGTACCCCAGCTCCTTCTTTTTCCCATCATTTTCCTTCACATGCTTCAGGAAAGCATCTTGGCTCTTAGAGTGCTTAACATGCTCAATATGTACATTAATCCTTTCAGCAAAAACTCTACTCTTAACCTGTGTGTCTACAATAGTGTCAACAGTGTGCTGGGTCAGAACATTGTAGACTCTTCCAGATTTGCTATGGTGACATTTGTGGGGCATTCTTTTTTAAACAGTGCCCATTCCTTTCATGTCTACAATAGCACCTCTCTTGTAGATTCACATGTATGTGGCCAAAGGAACAATTCCATGTGTTCTAAAAGGCCTAAAGAACATATGGCAAAAAAAAAAAAAGAAGAACATATGGCAGGTGCCTCTCTTCTTTCTCTTTGTATTGGTCATTTTGGCAAATTACTGGGAGATGGTGGTTCTGGGCCAAAAGGCCACAATGGGATATTTTACTAAATATTTCAAGGGAAAAATCACAGAAGCATTCATTAGAGGAGAAAAATGCACATACTTTTAATGACGTAGAATCAAACTTAACTGAAAACATACTAAGTGATTTTGCTCAGCTACAAATAATGTGAAACACCCAGGATCTGCCTGATGTGAGGAAGATGCCAGTTCTCAGAGGGAAGTACAGGGTCACAGCAGTCACTGCACAGTACAGAAGAATAACTCCCATACAGTTCTTTTGGACTGCACCAGTGTAGGAATCAGGAACACACAGTCATTAGAGGTATTAACAGAACAAGGTGTTTACTATGCAGATTATGCCCTTATATGAATATGATCGAGAGAAATTGGCAGTAGCACTTCAGAGAATATTCTCAAACATGACAGTAAAAATCTGCTTCCTGGTGTACACGTTAGAGCTTCCAGGTAAATCTAAACTGCATTGGATCTTCAATGTTAAACTTTGGGGGAGGGGTACCTGGGTGGCTCAGTTGATTAAGCATATGCTTTTGGCTCAGGTCATTATCTCAGGGTCCTGAAATGGAGCCCTGCATCAGGCTCCCTGCTCAGTGGAAGCCTGCATCCCCCTCTGCCTCTGTAGCTCTCCCTGCTTGTGCTCACTCTCTGTGAAATAAATAAATAAATAAATAAATAAATAAATAAATAAATAATTTTTAAGAAGGTAGAATATATATTATATGTGTTATAAATAATTAGTAATATATAAATATATATAAAATGGGTAAGGCATATGCAGTACTTGCCACAGGAAGATGGTAGGAAAAGAATCAACAAATACCTAGTGTCATTTTTCAATGTTTCATTTCTTTTTTTTTTAAGATTTTATTTATTTATTCATGAGAGACACAGAGACAGAGAGAGGCAGAGACACAGGCAGAGGGAGAAGCAGGCTCCATGCAGGGAGTCCGATGTGGGACTGGATCCTGGGACTCCAGGATCACACCCTGGGCCGAAGGCAGGCGCTAAAACGCTGAACCACCCAGGGATCCCTCAATGTTCCTCTTCTTACAGAAAAATTCATGATTAAAAATTAAACCTGAAAAAAAAAAAAATTAAACCTGCTGGGATCCCTGGGTGGCGCAGCGGTTTGGCGCCTGCCTTTGGCCCAGGGTGTGATCCTGGAGACCCGGGATCGAATCCCACGTCGGGCTCCGGTGCATGGAGCCTGCTTCTCCCTCTGCCTGTGTCTCTGCCTCTCAATCTCTCTCTCTCTCTGTGACTATCATAAATAAATAAAAATTAAAAAAAAATTTATAAAAAAAAATTAAACCTGCTTGCATATTAGAATTACACATCAATTTTTTTCATGGGTCCAACAAACTTCAAAATAGAAATACAAACATTTTAGAAACTAAAGGGAAAAATTACCTATTAATTTTAGGAACTGTGTTTTAATGAGCATTTACAAAATGACCACACATCCATGTATACTTTCAAAATGAAATAGAAATCCATACTACAGAGAATCACTTTAAGAATGAGCCACTGAGGGCAACCCCGGTGGCGCAGCGGTTTAGCGCCGCCTGCAGCCCGGGGCGTGATCCTGGAGACCCGGGATCGAGTCCCACATCGGACTCCCTGCATGGAGCCTGCTTCTCCCTCTGCCTGTGTCTGCCTCTCTCTCTCTAGCTGTGTCTCTATGAATAAATAAATAAAATCTTAAAAAAAAAAAAAAAAAGAAAGAGCCACTGAGAGATGCCTGGGTGGCTCAGTGGTTAAGTGCTTGCCTTCAGCTCAGGGCATGATCCCAGGGTCCTGGGATTGAGTCCCGCATCAGGCTCCCTCTGCCTATATGTCTGCCTCTCTGTCTCTCATGAATAAATAAATAAACAAAATCTTTAAAAGAAAAAAAAAAAGAATGAGCCACTTGGTGGCTCAGCTGGCCCACAATGGGCTCCACAGTGGGTGTAGAGCCTACTTTAAAAGAAAAAAAGGAATGAACCATTGTAACTGTTTGACAACATATATATATATATCAAACCACCATGCTGTATGTCTTAAACTTATACAGTGATACATGTCAATTATTTCTCAATAAAACTGGAAAAAAAGAATAAACCATTGATAAAGGCAATATATGTAGAACATTAATAATTTTTTTCAGGGGATCTCTGGGTGGCGCAGCGGTTTAGCGCCTGCCTTTGGCCCAGGGCGCGATCCTGGAGACCCGGGATTGAGGCCCACATCGGGCTCCCGGTGCATGGAGCCTGCTTCTCCCTCTGCCTGTGTCTCTGCCTCTCTCTCTCTCTCTGTGACTATGATAAATAATAATAATAATAATTTTTTCAGGTTGTGAATTTTAGGGAATGTTATACACTAATTAATTTACACCAGAATAATATGATTTCTTTCCAGTGCAATTTTCGCATGACTTTGAAAATATTTGTTAAAATCAGAAAGTTTCCTATGTTGTTCATTTACAAGGTATCTATCTTATAAATTAAAAATTATGTCCTTGTTAAGGATGTGGGGGCAAGTGAATTTTCCTACAATGTTTACATTCAATACAATTCTCCCAGTGTGAGTTCTTCAGTGGCTTCTGAGGGAAATGCACTGATGGCTTTCTCACATTCCTTATGTTAATGTGGTTTCTCTCCAAGTGCCTTCTTGTATACTTCAGAAGGTCATTCAAGGGACACCTGGGTGGCTCTGCGGTTGAGCACCTGCCTTTGGCTCAGGGTGTGATCTGAGGGTCCCAGGATCGAGTCCCACATTGGGCTTCTGGCATGGAGCCTGCTTCTCCCTCTGCCTATATCTCTGCCTCTCTCTGTGTGTGTCCATCATGAATAAATAAATAAAATATTTTTTAAAAAGTCATTTAATAAATAAAGGCTTTTCTGAAATGCCTCAGATTCATAGAATTTCTCTAATATGAGACCTTTTATGTATATGACCATAATAAGACTTTACCATACAGTTTTCATTCATGCGGTTTCCCTGCAGGGTGAGTTTTTCAAGTATTCAGAATGAACTGAAACAACTGAAGGTTTGCCCACTTTCCTTGCATTCACATGGCTACTCTCCATTGAATTCTTTCACGGTTTTGAAAGAACTGGAACAAGGCACCTGGCTGGCTCAGTCAGAAGAGTGTGTGACTCTTGATTGTGGGGTCGTGAGTTCAAACCCAATGTTAGTTGTAGAGATTACTAAAAAGAAAAAGAGAGAAAGATTACTTAAAAAAAAAAATTCCTTACATTCTTGAGGCTTCTCTCCTATGTGATTTCTTTCCTGTTTTTGAAAGGAATTTGAAAAACCGAAGGCTTTATCACATTGTTTATATTCATATGGTTTCTCTCCAGTGTGAGTTCTTTGATGAATTCAAAGTAACTGAGGCAACTAGAGACTTTCCTACAGTGCTTACATCTCTATAGGGCTGCTCTCCAGTGGGAGTTTGCTCAGGCTTTTGAAAGTTTTTTAAAGTTATGGTGATGTTTTTGAAAGTTGTGGCAATTTCTGAAAGTCTCTCCACACTTACATTAAAAGGGTTTCTCTCCAATGTGAATCCTTTCATGGACTTGAATAAACTGGCAGTGCTTGAAGGATTTTGCACAGTGCTTACTTTTATAAGGCTTCCTTCATATTCCTGATACTCATGTGGTTTGTGTCCAGTGTGAGATCTCATATGCTTGGTAAAGGATGGATGATGCATGAATACTTGTCCACACAAACTGAATTTGCATAATTTTATCCCAGTAGGAGTCTTCTTTTTCTGATTGTGATTTGCAACCTGGCTGAAAGTCTCTCCACACTGACAACCTTCTTTACTTTTATAGAGTCCCTCTATCACATGCCTGCTATAAGAAATGAAAAGCATATCACTAACAGCTCTTTATTAATGACTTCATATTTATTAATGGTTATTACAATGCTTTTAAAACTTTACCATTTTCAAAAATGTGTATATTTTTGCACTTTCTGATTAAAAGTGAATATGCTAAATGCTCTTCAAGCTATTATCAAAAGTGATATTTATTTCAAACGTTGAACATCTAGGCCTGTGAGGAAAAAATTTTGACGAAAATATTCTAAAATAAATTTGAAAATGAGCTTATTTCTTTGCATGTTTTTAAAAGTTCATGACAAACTTTAATTTTCTCTCAGAACATTTTGTTCTCACATGCAATAGGATTTGTCCTTAGATTTGTCTCGTGATTTTCATCTTTGTCATATTCTTCACATTTTTCTCCTAAAATTCAGATATGGGAAAACATTGTAAGTTATAAAAGGTTATAGAAAAATTGCTAGAGTCTAGGTCCATGATGAGACGTGACCATGCCTGGTTTATTTAACTACTGATGAGCAAGTAACACTGGATCTCTAGTTGACCAAGTAAGTAAGAATGTTGTCATCTACAGGGATAGGTGAGATGGACAGCACTGGTGGTCTATACTCATTTCATAAGAAATTCACATAGGACTTTGATTTCTCAACATTTATTCTATGACTTGGTCATCGGATGCTTCCTCTCCGGCCACACTCACTTTATGAATTTTTTTTTTTAAGATTTTTTTTTTAATTTTTATTTATTTATGATAGTCACAGAGAGAGAGAGAGAGGCAGAGACACAGGCAGAGGGAGAAGCAGGCTCCATGCTGGGAGCCCGACGTGGGATTCGATCCCGGGTCTCCAGGATCACGCCCTGGGCCAAAGGCAGGCGCCAAACCGCTGCGCCACCCAGGGATCCCTCACTTTATGAATTTAACAGCATCATGAACACAGGAATTCACTGCAACATTTTTATGGTGATCACTTCAAGTCTCCATTGCTCTCCATTGTTAGGGAACAGAACATCCTGGAGAAATGCTATACAAATGAAAGAATATTTCCATCTTAAGACCATCAATTCTTTGTGAGAAAAACTTTCATCTTTTTTTTTTAAAGATTTTATTTATTTATATATTTATTTATTTAGAGCATAAGCAGGGGGAAGGGCAAAAGGAAGACAGGGAGAGAGTATCTTTTATTTTTTATTTTGTTTTTTTTTAAGATTTTATTTATTTATTCATGAGAGAGAGAGAGGCAGAAGGAGAAGCAGGCTCCATGCAGGGAGCCCGATGTGGGACTCGATCCCGGGATTCCAGGACCACACCCTGGGCCGAAGGCAGGCGCCACCCAGGGATCCCCCAGGGAGAGAGTATCTTAAGCACACTCTGTGCTGAGCATAGAGCCCAATGCAGGGCCCAACCCCACAACACTGATATCACAATGAAATCAACAGTTAGATACTCAACCAACTAAGCCACCCAGGTGCTCCTCAACTCTTTCTTAAATACCCACTATACCACACAGTACATGAAGCACAGGGTCACAAGTGCATAATATTTTATGAACAAACACAGGAAAAAAAATGGAAGTTTTTTCTTCTATTCCCATCCCCAAACATGAGAGGCCAGGAGAATCCAAACTGTTACAATACCCAGCTGGTCAGAATGTCTTGAAGTCCCCCAGACCATTACAATCATATCCAGCTGGATGAACAAGATTAATCTTACAGGGAGTATACTTATAATATATTATCATTATAATTTGTATAATATTTATCACTGATTCATTTTTACCTTTTCTGTCTCATTTCATAGACTAGGAAGATAGTCAGAATATATAACTCAGATATGAGAAAAAGGCATGACAACTTAGACATCTCCCAAGTCCATATACTCATGAGTCTCAAAGTTGCCTCCTGCTAATTTACAGGATACAAAGGCACACATAGTGAGATGCTAAGATACCAGAAGAGATTTTCCAACAGAATCTTATCACTCTAACCAAGGCCTTGGAGACCTTGAGGAACATGTTAGACATGGAATTTGCAAGGGACTTCACTGAATTCTGTGAATTTGATCATAATATGAAACATAGAGTTCAACAGTGCTTTCCTCCAAAAACCTCACCAAATCCCTTTTTTCCATTTCTGTTGCAAGTGGTCTCCAACTAGCCACTCTAGAGGCTTTCCTCCCAGCTTCACTCATTTCTGAGTTCTTTCGCTGGGAAGGCAGCAGGATAGCCCATCCCAAGCACAGGAATCCCTCAATGGATTAGTTCCTCTAAATGTTGGTCCCTCAAAGAGATCAGTAACCCAATGATGTCCATGTCAAAGGAACAGAGAAATTCTAGTACTAGCAATTCTAATTCTAGCAATTCAGCCCAGCATTTCTAGTGCTAAGATTGACTTATTCTGTAGAGTGACAGCAAACTAGAAACCTCTCTTGTGGACCCAGGGAGTAATGAGCTGCCTGGGTCAGTTCTAACAACTCTTTCCACATGGGAACTGCAGAGCATGCTCACAAACAGTTCTATTATCTAGTGTGAGGTAGAGAGTGAACATTAGCAGCCCTGAGATTGCTTACCCTTAGAAATCCTGGATGACAAAGTTCATCCTTCGCTGGTGTCTGGGAAACGGGATTTTGGGAGTGACCTCACCAACCGTATCAATGAGTGTCTCAGTGTGTCTAAAGCATTTATGCAAACATGGTACATGGTAAATTCCTGTCTTCCTTTTTGAGAATCTGTTATTGTTACACCTTAAGCAGAGGGGCTGATACAATCAGCCACCCCAAAATCACTCTGGACACCGAGTCTCTACAAAGCTTCCCTGGTAGACATTTCACTTGTGTACTCACAACTTGTTGCTTGAAGAATTGAGCCTATCCTCTGTGATTACACTGAGACTACATTTGAAAGCTTGCTCCTGGTTTCTTCCACAGCAATTTTTTTTAAGATTCTATTTATTAAAAAAAAAGATTCTATTTATTTTTTAAAGATTTATTTATTTATTCATGAGAGACAGAGAGAGAGTCAGAGACATAGGCAGAGGGAGAAGCAGCCTCCCTGCAGGGAGCCCAATGTGGGACTCGATCTTGGATCCTGGGATCAGGCCCTGAGCAGAAGGCAGATGCTCAACCCCTGAGCCACTCAGGGATCCCAACGATTTTATTTATTTATTCATGAGAGACAGAGAAAGAGAGAGGCAGAGACACAGACATAGAGAGAAGCAGGCTCCTCGCAGGGAGCCCAATGCAGGACTTGATCCCTGGACTAGGATCACACCCTGAGCCGAAGGCAGACGCTCGACCACTGAGCCACCCAGGTGTCCCTTCCATAGCAAATTTTAATTCAGTGCCAAACAAAACTAATAAAAAAAATATAATAAACTTCCATTGAATGCCTTGTTTGAGAGCCCAACATTGTATATTCTGGGAAATGAAATGACTCCCTTTATTACTCTGAGTTGTGTCTGGAACTCTGACATACATGAGGAGTGTCCTGGTGAGGCTATAGTATATGTAGAGAAAAGAGCCACTTTGATAATGAGGGTAACTGTGGCAACGCTTCCCAGTTACCCAAAGATGCAACTCTTAGAGTAGCAAATAGGTGAGTGCTATTGGTACTATTGGTGAGTGTAAAAATGAATATTGTGTGGTCACTTGTGATGACCCTTGGGCCTATTCCTTCATAAAACATCCTACTTAAGACATGAAAAGCAACATCTTTGCCTGAGCTCCATCATGTACTAGTGTGGTGATGTTATACCTAATGTCTATGAATTTCCATTGCTTTTCCCTCAAGTAATCCTATGGGAGGACCTCCTCCAGCACTAGGGCATCTCACAAGAGGAAAGGGAGGGAGACCCTCTCCCTCAGGAGGAATATCATAGAGGGCAAGCATCTGCTCTACCATGTCTCAAGTGGGTCTATGTACTGAGTCCTTGGGGTGCTGTTTCCAGATTCCAAGGCAAAATAGACCACTGGATAGGTGGTCATATACTCAAAGCTATCTACTAAAGACAACCCCTTAAGCAGAAGTAACTGCAGCCCTACTGGCATATAGTGTGAGGCCTATGGCAAGTTCTTGCATCAGATACCTATAGACAACTTAAAGCAGCACAAGTAACTCCAGGAAACATAAGATGAAGTCAATGAAGTCTCTAGTGAGGGAGTCTGTGGGTGCTAGGAGTGCCAATTACATGATGATTTGAAGAGCCTCCACCCATTTGTGGTACAGGAGTCCATTAGAGCTGAGCCAATTTGCAATTAATAAGCATAAATGGGTTCAAGTAAGATTTGTAAACAAGGAATATGTTACCTCTGGAACAAAAAAATGTAGCAGATGTTGTGGGTGCTGGGGGGAGAACAGCTATTTTGTCATGCTATCATGGAAGCACAGGGTATCAGATTATCAATAAGTTCCAGAAATTTAGGGGGATCCCTTGGTGGCTCAGTGGTTTGGCGCCTGCCTTTGGCTCAGGGTGTGATCCTGGAGTCCTGGGATCAAGTCCCACATCGGGTTCCCTGCACGGAGCCTGTTTCTCCCTCTGTCTGTGTCTCTGCCTCTCTGCCTCTCTCTCTCTCTCCTGAATAAATAAATTAATTTTTTTAAAAAGTTCCAGAAATTTAACAAAGTTGGCAGTGCTCACTTTATATGCATGACAATGTTCTACTTTTTGCTAGCCACTCTTTTTGGTATTTGAATTTCCTATAAGTCTTTGGAGGAGGAGGAAGTCATTAATGTAATGTGGCACCTGTGTTCTTGGAGCACTTAGGACACAGTTCAGATCTTGCCTGCAATGACTGTGTGGGATGGCAAAGGTGTTCAAGATCTGTCAGGAAAACTCCTTAAAGGTATATTCTGTTCCTTCAAAGTGAAGGCTGTTGAGACAGAACAGACCCCACTGAATCTGTGGTGGCAGGATAGCTGCCTGTTGGTCCTAAGTGGGAGTCAGTAATTTCCATAAAGCTGGGGACTGGGCATAGAGGTCTATTGGGTGCAACCACAGCTACAAGGTGGTGGTAATCCACTGGGAGGTATCATTTGTTCATGCCAGATTTAACACGCCAAAGTCAGCTGTTCATAGGAGAGGCACTGGGAATAATCAACCCTTCACTAAGCAGACTTTGTATATGCTTTCAATCCTTTTAGGGCCTGTGCAATTTCCACTGGGCCATATCAAGCACTCTATTTGAAGGATAAGGTTCATGGGGTCCCATTTTTTCAAGATCATTTGTAAGTGGCAATGGCTTTCTTTAATTTTAGTCTACGAATCATTTGTTCAGAGCTTCCCAGCTCACTATGGGATATTTTAGGACAGTACGTGCTATGATCATGGGGGTTTAGACAGGATCATACTTCTGATGGTCAAGGAGAAATAGCTGCTCTATTTGTCCCCTACAGTTACAGCCCTGAGATCATCGGGGCACCCTGCTTAAATGTAGTGAGATCCCAGGTAGATCTGTAATTTGAGACCTAGTATTGATTAACTGCTTGAAGGTTTCTGGGTTAGTGCACTACATCACTAGAGAAATTAATCTGAAAAAAAATTAATCTGGAATTTATGTTGTAGAGGCTGAAAAGCCAATCAGTGGACCTTTATCTGCTTTGTTATGTCAGTTCTTTTTGTATATTTTGGATTTCCAAATGGGTCAAGTCATAAACCTTTGTTTCAGTATTATTTCCTTTTGTTCCCTCCCTCCTGTCTTCCTCTGTTTTTTTTTTTAAGATTTTATTTATTTATTTATTAATGAGAAACAGAGAGAGAGAGAGGCAGTAATACAAGCAGAGGGAGAAGCAGGCCCCATGCAGGAAGCTCAACGTGGGACTCCATTCCCAGTATCCAGGATTATGCCCAGGGCTGAAGGCGGCGCTAAACCGCTGAGCCACCCAGGCTGCCCTCTCTGGTTTGTTGTTGTTGTTGTTGTTGTTATTGTTGTTGTTGACTGGATGCACTTTGGGGGAAGGGAGTGTCCTCTCTAGATTGGTATATATATGTAAAGTTTCTTTCTTCCCTTCAGAGACCCTCAAAGCAGTGCCATCAGGATTAGGAGCCTCCCTGATGACAACTGGTTGCCTTATAGGATTTAAGGACCCTGGACTTAAGTCAGGTTTGAATTAATCCTTTTGCTATGCCACAGGGGGACCTGTGTTGTCCCCTATACCTAGAGGCTCAGGATCTTTGCAATAGTAGAGACCTCATCCACAGAGGGAAACTCTAAAGAGAAATAAGAATGAAGAGTGGGTGACGGAACGTGAGTGGCAGCAGCAGCAGCAGAGGGACTTCAGTGTCCTGGTGAACCCTCTAGGGTTAAGAGTCTGGACTCAGCTTGTATTCTAATGGCCACCTTTCTCCTTTCTCATCTTTATCTCTCTCTTTTTAAAAAAGATTTTCTTTATTTATTTGAGAGAGGGAGAGAAAGCACGAGCAGAGTGTAGGAGCAGAGGGAGAGGGAGAAATAGACTCCCCACTGAGCAGGGAGCCCAATGTGGGACTCTATCCCAGGACCCTGGGATCATAACCTTAGCTAAAGGCAAACACTTAACTGACTGAGCCACTCTTGTCTCTTTTTAAATGACAGCTGTGTCAGGACACCTAGATAGCTCAGCAGCTGAGCTCTGCCTTTGGTTCAGGGCATGATCCCGGGATCCTGGGATCAAGTCCTGCATCGGGCTTCCTGTGGGGAGACTGCTTCTTCCTCTGCCTATGTCTCTGCCTCTCTCTCTGTGTCTCTCATGAATAAATAAATAAAATCTTTAAAATAAAATAAAATAAATGACAGTTGTTTTAGGAGCAATCCCCATTGGGCCCTCCTCTTCCACAGGGTATACTCTCCTCTGCCACTCCCATTCCCCTGGTATATCTAGACCAACTCAGCTCCTGTCATAGTTTCATTCTAAAACATAGGTAGACACTGGCAAAGACCCTAACCCAGGACCACATTGAGGAGAGCCCTGAACCTATACTCCTGTTCCCAAATGCCTAGGAAGGGCAGCTCAGGTGGCTCAGCAGTTTAGCGCCTGCCTTCAGCCCAGGGCGTGATCCTGGAGATCCGGGATCCAGTTCCATGTCGGGCTTCCTGCATGGAGCCTGCTTCTCCCTCTGCCTGTGTCTCTGCCTCTCTCTCTCTATCTCTCTCTCTCTGAGTGTGTGTGTGTCTCTCGTGAATAAATAAATAAATAAAAACTTTAAAAAAATGCCTAGGAAATCTCCAAACTACCAACTCAGATAAACCTAATCTAGACCTAAGGCTTGATGGGGTCACGAATGCAGCACAGGCCAGCACAGGTCACAGCATAAGCTCCCCAGCACCCTGCAGCTCACAGTATATGACCTCATCAAACAGCAGAGCAGATGGGCAAGTCAGAGCAAGAGAAGACAGAACCATGGGTCATGGTCATGTATGGACATGCTGCTCAGAGCATCAACTGTTATGGTCACCTGCAGATGTGCGATTCACACAGAGAGCAGTGTCCCACATGTGGGCTCACCTGTACAGATAAGAGAAGAAAAAGCTTATGACTCCCAAAATAAAGAGCTCAGCTCTGAAATAGCATCAGAAAGTGAGGAAATGAGCCTGGCCTGGGTTTTCATTGCAGTTGGGAAGTGGGGAAAGGGCAAGAGTTCTGTACACAAGCAGGAACTTTTCTGGTTGGAATATCCCACCTGCTCTAGAGGAGAGACCACCTAGGCTTTTTCATTCACTCATAAAGCAGGGAGCACAAGGGGCAGAGGGCAGAGGGCAGGGTGAGGCTTAATTAAGCTCTTAGCTTAAGAGCCTGAAGACTTGTTCCAAGAATAAATAAACATAGCAAAGAAAATAGGAATTTGCAATTGCTTGTTTTAATATTAAGAAACCCTCCCCAAATCAAATAATCCAATCAGGAAATGGGCGGAAGACATGAACAGACATTTCTCCAAAGAAGACATACAAATGGTCAACAGACACATGAAAAAATGCTCAACATTACTCAGCATCAGGGAAATACAAATCAAAACCACAATGAGATGTCGCTTCACACCAGTCACAATGGCTAAAATGAATAAGTCAGGAAACAAATGTTGGCAAGGATGCAGAGAAAGGGGAACCCTCTTACACTGCTGGTGGGAATGCAAGCTGGCCCAGCCACCCTGGAAAACAGTATGAAGGTTCCCCAAAAAGTTAAAAATAGAGCTACCTTACAATATAGCAAGTGCACTACTACATATTTACCCCAAAGATACAAATGTAGTGCTCTAAAGGGGCACCTGCATCCCAATGTTTACAGCAGCCATGTCCACAAGAACCAATAAAGAAAATGTGTGTATATATATATATTAGCCATCAAAAAAATGAAATATTGCCTTTTGCAATGACATGAACGGAACTAGAGGGGATTATACTTAGCAAAATAAGTCAATCAAAGAGACAAATATATGACTTCACTCATGTGGAATTGAAGAAATAAAACAGAGGATCATGGGGAAGGCAGGGGAAAATAAAACAAGATGAAATCAGAGAGGGAGACAAACCATAAGAGACTCTTAATCATAGGAAACAAAATGAGGTTTGCTAGAGGGGAGGTGGGGGGGATGGGGTAACTAGGTGACAGGCATTAAGGAGGACATGTAATATAATGAGCACTGGGTGTGATATACAACTGAGGAATCACTGAACTCTACCTCTGAAACGAACAATACATTATATATTAATAAACTGAATTTAAATTAAGAAAAAGGAAACCTTAACAGGAGGCTCAAGAAATGACCTAGAGGGGTCCAGGATTTATGAGCATTGAGTCTTCTTAAGTTAGACTTCCAAAAAAAAAAAAAAAAAGTTAGACTTCCTGTCTTACAGATTTCCTTATAATAAAGACATATTTATATTTTTATTTTTAACTTTCATATATGAGAAGCCATTCTAAGGGGTGTCTAGGTGGTTTGGTCAGTTAAACTACTGAGTCTTGATTGCAGCTCAGGTCAAGATTGTGTGGTCACAGGATCAAGCCCCAGGACTGAACTGAGGTGCAAGACAGGCTCCGCATTCAGTACTGAGTCCACTCCAGATTCTTTCTCCTTCTGGCCCTCCCCCATCCTCTTAAATAAACGAATTGAATCTTTTTTAAAAAGCCATTCTAAGATTTAATTCCTTATAATACTAACAGATAAAAAAGTGTAAACCACACAAAATAAAAATTCTCAAGTCTCTTTTCCCTCCTCAAGTCTCTTTCAAACACAACATGGAGCAGTGTAGTTTGTCCTTCCTCTATCCACCACTTGGGATATTTTCTATTTTCAGGATTAAGTAGCATATAGAGGTTTGAGTTTAGCTCCTTAAATGCATTGGATTTTCAAAGATTAATATAAGCTTTGAGCAGTTTTCCTCACATCAATTAAAACAGGAATTTAGGGGCGCCTGGTGGCTCAAAGTCCGTTGAGCATCTGACCGTGTCTCAGATCATGATCTCAGGGTCCTGGATCAAGCCCCATGAGGAGCTCCTCACTGAGAGGTAGTCTGTTTCTCCCTCTCCTTCTGTCCCTGCCTCCACTTCTGTGTGTGTGTATACTCATGCATACACTCTCTCAAATAAATAAAATCTTAATTTAAAAAAAATGAATTCAATTGCTTTTAGCCTGTTGAGTATCAATGTTCTCTAGGGACACACAAACAAAAACTGATCCTAAAATGAAAAGTGACCTGAGAACTTAAATGAATGCTACTTAAATAAATTCTACTTGGTTTCCAGAATTTTCTAGCTTTCCTCACACCCTATCTCTCAATCAACTTACAGTTTAGGAGCCCAAGCACTGGGGGAAACCAGAGCCAAAGGGCTGCCCTCATCAATCAATAAAAGAATCCAAAGGAAAGAAACACTGGACTCAGCACAGATGAGCAGCCTGCTTCCCCCAGGACAGAAGGAAAGCCATATTCAGAAGGTTCCACATTCTAGACTGTCCCCGTGGAGACAGAAGCCCTGGAGTGGCTCAGTCTTTGGTGAGGGAGGGTAGGGACACCTGAGCAGTCACAGGAATGACCTCTGGGTGCCCCACACACCCTCCCTTCCCTGGAGCATGATGGATACGCTCCCTACCTCAGGCCTCCATTCTCACAGGTGTGGAAACTCTCAGCAGAATTCAACTCAAGGTTCTGACCCAAATAACTGCCCCAGTCACTGACTCTAATCCAGAACACAGAATTTGATTTTCCCAGACTTTCTCAATGTAAACAATTCACACTCTGAGGTGCACCAATGTTATGGATGCAAAACTCCAATTTCTATCTAGAAAAGGCCCAAGGAGTCAGCCCCGGTGGCTCAGCGGTTTAGCGCCACCTTCAGCCCAGGGCGTGATCCTGGAGATCCAGGATCCAGTCCCAAATCAGGCTCCCTGCATGGAGCCTGCTTCTCCCTCTGCCTATGTCCTCTCTCTCTCTCTCTGTGTGTCTCTTGTGAATGAATGAATGAATGAATGAATGAATGAATGAATAAAATCTAAAAAAAAAAAAAAAAAGGAAAAGAAACCCCACAAGTAATTATTAGATTCAAAAAAAGATTAAGGGTGCCTGGTTGGCCCAGTCAATTAAGTTTTGACTTAGGCTCAGGGGACAATCTCAGGTTCCTGGGATTGAGGCCCCAGTAGAGCTCCTTGATCAGCAGGGAGTCTGCTTGTCCCTCTCCCTCTGCTCCTCCCCCTTTTTGTGCTCTATCTCCCAAATAAATAAATAAAATCTTTAAAAAAACAAATAAAATTCAACGAAAAATGTTAATTATTTTTTTAAAAGCTAATTATTATTTCCAGGGCAAGAAAAAGTTTTATAAACTCTTTAAAAAAAACTCTTAATTATACTTGAACACTTCTGGTCTGCACATATAGGCCCTGGAAATCCATTGAACAAACCAAAATTTAAAAAAAAAATTTAAGAATGTTACTCACCCATGGTATGAGGAGAAAAGGGGAGCAAGAATTTTTAATACAAGCAGGGGGACCTGGCTGCCTCAGGCTGGAGAGCATGCAACCTTTCCTCTTGAGGATTCTGAGTTCAAGCCCCACATTGGGTGTAGAGCTTACATAAATACAGAAGACCTATTTTTTTAAAATATAAAAAATAAATAATTAAAATTACACTTAAAAGAGTAGTTTTTATTTATTTTTTAAAGAATTTTTTTAAAGATGTATTTATTTATTTGAGAGGGCAGAAGGAGAGAGAGATTCCTGAATCAGAGTCCTCACTGAGCCCCGAGCTGGTCGCAGGGCTCCAACACACCACCCTTACTTGACCTAAACCAAAAACCAAGAGTCCGCTGCTTAACCCACTGAACCACCCAGGCGCCTGCACCCAATAAAGACCCTGGGAGGAAAAACACAAGATTTTCACAAACGTGGGCAGCCCGGGTGGCTCAGCGGTTTAGTGCCGCCTCCGGCCCAGGGCATGATCCTGGAGACCCGGGATCGAGTCCCTCATTGGGCTCCCTGCTTGGAGCCTGCTTCTCCCTCTGCCCTTGTCTCTGCCTCTGTGTGTGTGTGTGTCTCTCATGAATGAATGAATAAAATCTTTAAAAAAATTTTCTTTCACAAACGTAATTCCAAGTAGTTATTCTCTGCTATCTTCAGATGTAAATATCCACAGACAAAAAAATAAACCATTTAAAATGAGCCATCCGTTCACTGTGGGAAAATGATGAACAAGTAAAATATTGGGACTGTTAGAATTGCACCACAGAGAAAAAATAAGTTGGTCATGACGCTGTAAATGGAAGATGGGAATCTCACGTTTTGGCAGGCGGGGATGTACCTGAAGTTCAGGCATTTACTCCGAGCCTTAAGGAGGGCTTGGCTGTCGTGGAAACAGTCGTGGATTTCAGACCTTGCTTCCCAAACGTCTGGAACGCGCAGGAGGAAACGGGCCGCTGATGGGGACCAAGGAGGGTGCGGGGACCCCACTGACCACAGCTCCTCCCACGCAGTAACGAGAACGAGTCACAATGGTCCTCTGACGACACCCCGCGGTCACCGCACAGTCGGAGACGCTGCCGCGGGCGCAGAAGTCGGGGTGCGCTGGAATGGGGTCCCCGCTCTCGGACCTGCCGGGACGCCACGCGCCGGAGGGGATCAGAGTCCGAGCGGCGCCTCCTGGGCCTCGGGTCCGCAGACGCGGGAGATGACCGCGGGGAGGCCAGTCGGGCCACTGCGGATCCGCGCCTGCTGAGAGCGACACGTTCGTCACCCAACACCACGGGCGCACCACCCTTTGTACGTTTCCTGGGTTACCCAATGGTTTCCCTTTACTCCCGCGGACAAAGGAATCACAGCGGAACAGAAGCGAGGCCAGGGCAACGTGGGCCCTAAAGGCAAGCGACCTGGGGTACCCAGCGAGGCTGAAAAGAGCAGACCTCCGCCTCGGTTGCGCAGCAACGCCCCACCCACCGCCCCGCCGCCGCCTCTGATTGGACAGTTCGCAAGGCCTCGGCCCCCCCCACACACACCTGAGTGACCGCGGGGTCGGAGGTTAGGTGTCTGAGCCTAACACCTGCTATTAAGACGACCCGTCCGCGGACCTGTGCGTGGTAACGTACTGCTTGCTGCCAGTCCACTCCTGGAAGTCTGATCCTTCTTCGCAAACACAGACACTTAAAAATCACTTCTCCAGACTCACATAGTCTACTCTGACCGTTCACCATGGCGTTCAGGTGGTTGAAACTACCTGAATTTAAAGCTTGTTTTTTGGAGAACTTTTACCCCCTTATCAGCTATTGTGTCTCTTCAGACCTCAGTAAAAAAAAAAAAAAAAAAAAAAAAAAAGAAAGAAAGAAAGAAAGAAAGAAAGAAAAAGAAAAAAAAGAAAACACCAGCGATCTCTGCAGAAGCCAGGACTCAAGGTCATCTAGTATAGTTCCAGCCTATGAACAGGAAAGGCCCTACATTCCTTATCAATTAATCCAGCCTAAGACCCTATCCAGTTTTTACAGGATCTCAGAGCATGTCCAAAGCGCCTTCCTATCCTAAAAGAACCTCTTTTATTTATTTATTTTTTTCCCTAAGAGAACCTCTTAACCTCAGGAGTGGAATTTTGCCTCTTCCTGGTGGTGTCTCCACCTTAATGTTTGTTCAATGTGCATGCTCCATTTTTCCTCATGCACACCCTTTTCATTGAAATGTGTGTTATCACACCCCTGATTATAAAAAAGAAAGAAAGAAAGAAAGAAAGAAAGAAAGAAAGAAAGAAAGAAAGAAAGAGAAAGAAAGAAAGAAAGAAAAAGAAAGAAAGAAAGAAAAAGAAAGAAAGAAAGAAAGAAAGAAAGAAAAAGAAAGAAAGAAAAAGAAAGAAAGAAAGAAAAAGAAAGAAAGAAAAAGAAAGAAAGAAAGAAAGAAAAAGAAAGAAAGAAAGAAAAAGAAAGAAAGAAAGAAAAAAAGAAAGAAAGAAGAAAGAAAGAAAGAAAGAAAGAAAGAAAGAAAGAAAGAAAGAAAGAAAGAAAGAAAGAAAAAGAAACCTTTCTCCCACTTCAGGGAGGTGAATTTGAGGCTTGTCCTTATATCTTTTCCTTTGGCTGCCAATCAAACAATCTTTCCTTGCTGCAAACCTGTTGTCTCCATAATTAGCTTTGTTGTGCATCCGGGAGAGACTTGGGTTTGGTTACAGCCCCATTTTGCTCTTTGATTCTTGACAGCTGGACTCTGTCGTGGTTTTGCCAAAAATGTGCACAGGCACAGTGCCAGGAATGCATTAGGTGGGCATCCTTCCAGAACTTCACAGTCAGAAAAAGAACACTGGAACCAAAACAAACCAGCATTTCAGAAGAAAAATTACTTCTCGGTATTTATAATGGTTAACTTTAGAAGATGCTTCTGACATGAAAATGCAGATACCATGTGAAAATACAAACAGGACTCTTTCTCACCAGTCATCCAATCACTCCCAGTGGTCTCTCTCCTGTGATTAAAATAACAAACCTGCTGATTGATGAGACTAGGATAACAGAATAGCATTCATTCTAACAACGATGGAATCACACTGAGAGATTACTACCTTGCAATTATTTGAGAAAATGGTCACTGTTATGATCACCTGAGTCGAATTGAACCACCTAAATCCTCCCAGACTACAGCAATGACCATTCCGACCAATCTCCACCATGACCAAGAATTAAGAAGCATCCCTGGAGACATCTATCAGGTGGCAACGGAAAGGGAGAGCTAAAGAACCATAACTAATCTCAATGAAAGGAGACAAAAAGGGCCAGTTGTCAACGAGGGCTCCTCACACAAAGGGGACACTGCAGGCAGTAGCATCATAAACTGGTCCCCCATAAAACAGAAGAGTTCTGTGGATATTCAGCTTCAAGAATCAGGAGATGGAGAAGATACTTTAATTTCAGTATTCTGTTTTTCATTTGTCCATTCCAGAACTGACTTGAAAACAACAGCTAGAGAGCAGGTTCCCAGGAAATCACTGATTTCCTAAAGTCAGGAACACCTCTGGATTTTTTTTTGTTTTATCTCCTAACTCATCTCCACCTCATATAAAACACCCACCATACTAAGAATATGCATTCACCAGAGAAGATGCCTAAGTCTAGCTCCCTGCTCTCACACTATTGAGCTGCAGGAATATGGTGCTGATAAAGCTACATTCCATCTCTGCATTTCCCACCTTACTTTCATTTACACCTGTGGGGATTGTACAGTTCCAGTAGTGGCCCCATCTAGACAGAAAATGCTGATGTGCTTCCTGCACAGATAGTCATGAATTGTTCTGCTTCTCAGGGTGCCTGGATGGCTCAGTTGGTTAACTATCTGACACTTGAAATCACCTCAGGTCTTGATCTCAGCGTCATGATTTCAAACCACATTTTGGGCTCCATGCATGGAGCCTACTTAAAAACAAAAAATACAGGGATCCCTCAGTGGCGCAGCGGCTTGGCGCCTGCCTTTGGCCCAGGGCGTGATCCTGGAGACCTGGGATCGAATCCCACATCGGGCTCCCGGTTCATGGAGCCTGCTTCTCCCTCTGCCTGTGTCTCTGCCTCTCTCTCTCTGTGACTATCATAAAAAAAAAAATTGTAAAAAAAAAAAAATACATATACTGAATTGTTCTGCTCAGTAACAATAGGGATAGTCTGGTCCTGTCCTGAGGTCACATCATGGTGCTCTCAAAAGCCCTTTTATCACTGTGGTTGACACACTCAACATGTTAAATCCTGAGGTTGTGTTTCATAAGAGCAGGTAGTTTTTGACCTCTAATCATGGCAACATGTGGGCCAGAATGTACTTAGAGTGTTGGTACATCCTGCCCTGAGGAGAGCATGTGAAAACTCAAGGCCCATCCTAAAAGATGGTCTCCTAAGCCAAACACAAAGCTCCACTTACAGAACTCAGGGAGTTCTTTGTACATATGGAGATATTTCTCCCATGATGTTGAACTAGGTATGCCCCTAATGGAATGAGTTACCCAAGGTTCAAGAAGTTGTTCTCAGCTCTGAATGAAAGACAAGGTAGCAACCAATCCATCTTGTGGTAGAAAGCATGAACTATCTGTAAATAGAACATCAAGATATGGGTTTGTATTTTGGAATATGTGGGTGGCTCAGTTGGTTAGCAGCCAACTCTTGATTTCAGTTCAGGTCATGATCTCCGGGTCCTGGGATCAAGCCCTGAGTCGGGCTCTATGCTCCATGGGAAATTGGCTTGAGGATTCTCTCTCCCTCTGCCCCTCCTACCCCAACACGCTCTCTGTTTTTAGTTTTTATTTTTTTAAGATTTTAAAAAATCTATTTGTTTATGAGAGACACAGAGAGAGACAGATAGGCAGAGACACAGGCAGAGGGAGAATTAGGCTCCATGCAGGGAAGTCCAACGTGGGACTCGATCCCGGGTCTCCAGGATCATCCCCTGAGCGGAAGGCAGTGCGAAACCGCTGAGCCACCCAGGCTGTCCTTTTTTTTTTTTTTTCTTTGCTCTGTTTTTAAAATATTTTATTTGATAGATATATAGAGAGAACACAAGTAGGGGGAGTGGCACAGGAAGAGGGAGAAGCAGAATCCCCACTGAAGAGAGAGAGCCTGATGCAGGACTTGATCCCAGAGGGATCATGACTTAAACCAAAGTCAGATGCTTAACGCACTAATCCACCCAGGTGCCCCTCTGTTTATTAAAATAAACAATCTTAAAAAATACATGTATGTTTGGATTTATATATATATATATACATAGGCTCTATGCCAAATGTGGGGCTTGAACTCACAACTTTGGGATCAAGAGTTGCATGATCTAGTGACTGAGTCAAACAGATGCCCCTAGGTTTGTATTTTTTAATTGTTTCTTCATGGTTTGATTGAAATATTGACATGGTGTTTTAGGTAGTAACAGGAGGAAGGATCAACCAAACTGTTCTATCTGGTAAAGAAGGCATGAATTACCAAAAGTGAGTAATCACAGCATTTACTTAGTGAAGATTTCAAAGTATGGGAAAGTACCACCCAAATAAATAAAAATAGTCATCACAGAATGTCATTATGAACACTACTTCTCAGTTTTACAGTCAAGTGTACTATTACATTTTTAGGGACATTGATTCATCTGCAGTGTAAAATATCCTAGACACCCCTAGGAGAAGTTTTACTTCCTAATCCTAAGTCTTTATAGAGATGATGAAGACCATGACAATGAGAGTAGTAACAGGAATGCTAACACCAATATTAGATACTTTACGGAGATTTACTAAGGGTTAGGCACCCCACTCAGTACTACAGTTGGATCAGCTCTTTACTCATTAGCTTCACAGACTTCTTAGCAAGGAAGTACTAATATGATCCCATTTGATGAGAGAGGAAATGGAGGTGTAGCAGGACAGAGTGACCTGTTTCACATTACAAAGGCCATCAGTAGGGGCGCTCAGATTCAGCACCAGGCTGTCTGACTCAGACCAACCTTTGCCACCCAATAGACTTCACGTCTCATTAGGAAATTGGGACAAATGGTTCATTGCCTAGAGTGGACTCCTTTGTGTGACTCAAAAACATCTTTATTATTTTCCTCTAGCCTTATTAAAATCCCTCCTACAGGGGCACCTGGTGGCCCAGTAAGTTACGTATCCCACTCTTGGTTTTGGCTCAGGCTGTGATCTCAGGGCTGTGAGATTGAGCTCTGCATCAGGCTCTGTGCTCAGCAGAGTCTGCTTCAGATTATCTCTCTCTCCCTCTGTCCCTCTTGCTTATGTTCTCTCTAGAATCAATAAGTATTTTAAAAGTAAAATAAAATAAAATCCCCACTATGGAATCGATTTCACTGGCCCCTGGTTGAAATCTAAGGGATGCCTGGGTGGCTCAGTTGTTGAGGATCTGCCTTTGGATCAGATCATGATCCTAGGGTCCTAGGATCGAGTCCTACATCAGGCTCCCTGCAGAAGCCTGTATCTCCCTCTGCCTATGTCTCTGCCTCTCTGTGTGTGTCACTCATGAATAAATATATAAAATCTTGAAAGAAAGAAATCTGAGAAGGGTGCCATACTAGTGTTAGCCACTTTTTAGTGCTCAGCTCTTGGGGTCATTTTCAGACACAGTAAGTACCAAGCTGGCCTAGGACTCATTCAAGATGCTTGGGAGCACAGCATGATGAGGAACCAGTGTGTGAGGAGCCTCCCATTAAAAGGAGGAATCAAATCAAAATCCAAAGAAGTTTATCCACACTCCAATTACTTATCCTAGCTTTCATTTCTAACTTCGTGTCAGAAAACACAATGACCAATATGAAGAATAGGTTGGAAGAAGCAAATATTATTATTGGAGGGGACAGCATTGTTTACTTAGCAAACTAAAGATGAAACAACTGGAAAACTACTACCACTGATGAAGGAGTTGATTAGTCAAACATTGTGTAAATACATACCATACACATAACATGTATTATTGGACTAAAAAACACATCTTGCAAGATATATGTAAAATGTGGAGGTGGCAGTCTAATGCCATGTGTGATCTACATGGAGGGAAGTCTAGTGGTTTCTTTTTTTTTTTTTTTTTTTTTTTAGTCTAGTGGTTTCTGACGAAGGACAGAAGCATTGCCTCCACGGTAATGTAATCGATTTTGGTGCACAGAAGAGTCCTGAACTCATGATGCAGATCTCCCTACAAATTTCCAATCGAATTTGCCTCAGGATCTTCTCTTCTGCCCCATCATGACATAATTCTAAATAATAGGTCTGCAAATAACTCCAAAGGGTCAGGAAAGTAGTGCAAATAAAGAATGAAGCTCAAGTTTCCCCAGAGGTACCCATTACAAAAATAATGAGAAGTGATCATTTCATGGTCTGTTGTCACCACAGGAACTGACCAGTTGGTTGTCATGAGGCAGAGAGGGGATTTGCCACTCAGGAATATTTGGCAATACCTGGAGACACCTTTGGGTGTCATGATGCAGGGAGGTGGTAGTGGTGCTATTGCAGACATCTAGGGATCCTCCAAGACACAACATTGTGTGTCCTCTGACAAAACATGGATAAAAAAAGAAGTCAGTATTGTCAATGTTGCAAAACTGTGAGCTACTCAGATGATACCTTGAAGGTCTATCTACAAACACATATAAGGATTTAACAAAATATATGATAAATTGTGCCAATCTCTAATTCTGCTATCTACTATATCTAAATAAATTCTAGGGGAGCCTGGGTGGCTCAGTCGGTTAAGAGTCTGTCTTCTGGGGAAGTCATGATTCCAGGTCCTGGGATTAAGCCCCCTGTTGGGCTCAGGAGGGAATCTGCTTCTCCCTTTCTGACTCCCCCTGCTTGTGCTCTTCCTGTCAAATAAATAAATCTTTAAAAACAAAAAATAAAAAACAAATTCTATACATATTAAAGAGTTAAGTGTTAAAAATGATAAACATACCAAAAGAGAACATCGGAAAGCATTTCTGTATACTGAGGCAATAAATCATGGCATCTGCATATTTACCTATTTCCTACTCATCACAAGAACCATACTGCTCACATATATTTATTTTAAACTTTGGGTTATATAAAGCAACACTATTTCTTCTTTTTTAAAAAAAGTATTTATTCATAGAGACACACACACACACACACACACACACACAGAGAAAAGCAGGCACTATGCAGAGAGCCTGACATGGGACTCAATCCCGGGTCTCCAGGATCACACCCTGGGCTGCAGGCGGCGCTAAACCGCTGTGCCACCGGGGCTGCCCTATTTCTTCTTTTGCTCGAATTGATGCAGCTCTGACATTTGGGATCTCAGTTGGTTCTGTGTCCCTTTGACATACCATCCCAATTGTGGCTTATTTAATACTTCCCAATTTTATAAGAAGCTCCAGGGGGACCCCTGGGTGACGCAGCGGTTTGGTGCCTGCCTTTGGCCCAGGGCACGATCCTGGAGACCTGGGATCGAATCCCACATCGGGCTCCCGGTGCATGGAGCCTGCTTCTCTTTCTGCGCCTCTCTCTCTCTCTCTCTCTCTCTCTCTCTCTCTGTGACTATCATAAATAAATAAAAATTTTTAAAATATTAAAAAAATAAGATGCTCCAGGCTCATCTATTATATTTTCTTACCAGTCATACAGTCAGCAATTTTCCCGAGTAGATACATAAGTATAGATATACACACAGTCATACACACCAAGAACCATGTCTATATCTTCATCTTTATGGGGAACCATCGTTGTTAATCCCAGGATGCAGGACTTTAGGCATTGCTTCCCACTGTTTACATCTACATACAAGCAGTTTCTCATACAGTGTTTAATTTATATTAGTGGGAAGAAAACGATCAAAGATATTCTCACTCACTGAGGCCCCGATCCTTCCACAGACAAGAGACACATTGTACCTACTTCCCTATCTTACCTAGCATTGCCTTTCCTTCAATGCCTTTAATTTTCTACCTAGAAAGTAAAGCTTTCTCATTTACTACTTCCCTTAGCCAACAAAAACATAAGCACTAACACTACAAAAACTTCTTTCTTGGACACCTGGGTGACTCAGTTGTTTGAACATCTAACTCTTGATCTCAGCCCAGGCCATTATCTCAGGGTCATGAGACTGATATCCATGTTGGGCTCTCTGCTCAGCAGGGAGTCTGCTTCTCTCCCTTTGCCTATCCCCTGACTCTCTCATGCTCTCTCCCTTCCTAAATATTTTATTATATGTGCTGCCGAAGCGAGCACCCTTCCTAAATATTTTAAATAAATAAATCATTAAACAAACAAACAAAAACTTACCTTCATACCATTATATCCACAGCCTGGAGTGCTTTCGGTTTTTTTGTTTTTAAGATTTTATTTATTTATTCATGAGAGACACACAGAGAGAGAGAGGCAGAGACACAGGCAGAGGAAGAAGCATGCTCTACACTGGGAGCCTGATGTGGGACTCAATCCCTGGTCTCTCGGATCATGCCCTGGGCTGAAGGTGGCGCTAAACCGCTGAGCCACCCAGGCTGCCCGCCTGGAGTGCTCTGAATATTTGTCCTAAACTGGCTATTTTTTCAGTTCAGACTGTTTAGCATATGAGGTATCTTGAAAAATTACTACCAGGACCATAGTCCCTAAAGCAAGAAAATCTTTATTGGAAAAGAGATCCTGACTTTCTCTCTTGCTTGGTTTGTGTTCTTTGGCAATTTGCCTAAATTTATAACCCTCACTTGACTCATAAAAGAGGTAACAAAAGTCATATACTTTGCTAAGAAATGTGTGATTAGAAATACATGCATTTTGATGGAGGTACATTATAGAAACCATCCAATACACTGTATGAAATTATTTCAGTATCTAGATAACAAAAGCAAAATTGTTCCAGAGGACTAGGAACTGACCTTTGCACTGCCAACAAGGCCTAGATATACCCTGAAGAGATAAATACCACAGATGTCCATTATCAGAAAAAGCTACTCTTTGACCACAATCAAGACAAATGCTTTCTGTAACCATGTCTCTATAAATAACATTCCAAAGACTTAAAATGACCAAAATTCTTTTCTAATGTAAATGGTGCTTCTTTTTTATTTTTAAAGATTTTATTCATTTGTTCATGAGAGACACACAGAGAGAGGCAGAGACACAGGCAAAGGGAGAAGCAGGCTCCACGCAAGGAGCCTGACATGGGACTCCATCCTGGGACTCCAGGATCATGCCCCAGGCCAAAGGCAGGTGCCAAATCACTGAGCCACCCAGGGATCCCCCAAATGGTGCTTCTTACAAATTAGGTTTAGCATCAAGCCATTCATTCTGCCTTCTAGATAAAAACTACCATAATTTCCCAAGATAGAATTAATCTCACTTCCTTAGGGCATCCAATACAAAAAAAAAAATTCTTGCTTCTTTAAACAAGCATTCATCTAACACAAACAAAATCCAATTAAGAAGTCCTTTGAGTGCACTGTTACTGTTACACCACACAGTTTTTTATACTTTTTTGTCACTCTTAAAATTAGATAATATATCACTCACATTAATAATAGATGTGATACTGGTGGTCTTTGGGAAGAGGGCACTGAAAAAAGTGAATTAAGTTTTTGGTATTATGAATAAATGAGAAACTAGTCTCATGACAAAAATGAGTATAAAGAATTAAAAATAGGGGCGCCAGAGCATCTGGTGGCTCAGTCAGTTAAGCAGCTGCCTTCAGCTCAGGTCATGATCCCAGGATCCTGGTATTGAGCCCCATGTCAGGCTCTCTTGGAGCCCCTCTCCCTCTGCCTGCCACTCCTCCTGCTTATGCTGTCAAATAAATTAATAAAATCTTTAGAAAAAAAATAGGGGCACCAAGGTGGCTCAGTTGGTTAAGCATCTGCCTTTGGCTCAGGTCATGATCCCAGGGTCCTGGCCCACATTGGGCTCCCTACTCAGCAGGGAGCCTTCTTCCTCTCCCTCTGCCAGTCCTTCTGTTTGTGCTTGCTCTCCCCATCCCTCTCTCCAAGTCAAATAGATAAAATATTTGAAAAATAAAATAAAATTTACCTGAGGAAAAAAAAAATACCTGAACTTGTATCCCAAACAAAGTTGATTCAGAATATATAGTAGTTGTATGCAGAAAATGACAAAGTTGATCTGAAAAATCCCTAAATCAAAGGGATAATTTAATAAAATATTTCTAAGAAAAAATTACAAACACTCATTAGAGAAAAAAAATGCACATACTTTTAATAACACAGAATCCAACTTAACTGAAAAAATACTGATGGATTACACTTAGCTATGAGTCATAACACAAAACACCCAGAATCTGCTAATATGAGAAAGGTGTCAATTCCCACAGGAAAGGACTGGGTCACAGCAGTTACTGCACGGTGCAGAAGAAAACTCTCACATAGTTCTTTTGGACTGCACCATGTAGCTCTCATAGTGGAATCAGGAACACACAGTCACTAGGGGTATTAACAGAACAAAGTTTTTACTATACAAATTAGACCTTATCTAAAAATAAGCGAGAGAAGAGGAGAGTAGTGCTTCAGAAAACATTCTCAACCATGATTGTATAAATCTGTTTCCTGGTGAATGCATGACAACTTGCAGGAAATCCAAACTGCACTGGATCTTCAAAGTTGAACTGTGGAGACAACTGCAGATCCCTACTGCTCAGATCAAATGGAAGTCTAACAGGCAATGGTGGTTTGGAGGATATACTTGATTGGCAGTGCAAGGAATAAGGAATACAGGTTGGAAGCACATGTTTGCAATGGCCCTATGCTTCTATCTCCTTCTACAAAGTTGGCTCCAAAACCTGACTAAATCCTAGTTCACTTCTGCATCCTAAGATTCATGTGTGTGAGGCTTTGGTGGATTTTAACACAAAATCATGATTCTAAAAATTACAGTTCCCAACATTACTCATTCTGACATAGTCAAGAAGAGTCATTCCTAGCTCTAGATTTTATTGTCCTTGCATAGGTCTCTATTCTTAATTCACAATCTGTAGTTCAAATCCCAAGAAGAAAAGACAACTGAAAGAGAAAAGATTAAATATTTACAGGAGACTATACTCTATGAACAACTTTGCATACTTACAAATATACGGTAAACATTTACTGACAAAGAAAACAGAGTAAGGCTCTTCAGGCCAATGAAAACATTTTTGATGAAAAAAGGTAAAGTGTAGGGGCACCTGGTTGGCTGAGTTGGTAGAGTATGCAACTCTTGACCTTGAGGTTGTAAGTTTGAGTCCTACACTGGGTGTGGAGATTACTTAAAAATAAAATATTTAAAAAAGAAAAATATAAGGGCACCTGAGTGGCTCAGTGGTTGAGCATCTACCATTGGCTCAGGTAGTGATCTCAGGGTGCTGGGATTGGGTTCCACTTAAGGCTCCCCACAGGGAGCCTGCTTCTCCGTCTATGTCTCTGCCTCTCTCTCTGTGCCTCTCATAAATAAAGAAATAAAATCTAAAAAAAAAAAAGATAAAATGTATATTCAAAACAAGTAAGGCGGGAGGTCCCTGGGTGGCTCAGGGGTTTAGCTCCTGCCTTTGGCCCAGGGTATGATCCTGGAGTCCTGGGATCGAGTCCCACATCAGGCTCCCTATGTGGAGCCTGCATCTCCCTCTGCCTGTGTCTGTGCCTCTCTCTCTCCCTGTGTCTCTCATGAGTAAATGAATAAAATCCTTTAAAAAAAAAAAAAAACAAGTAAGGCCTATCTAGTACTTGATACCATAATACAATAGGAAAAAATAAATAAATAACAAAGTTTCTGTGAAAATTAGTACAAAGAAATCTCCTTGAGAATGGAGTCAGGGGGCAGCCCAGGTGGCTCAGCGGTTTAGTACATCCTTCAGCCCAGGGCCTGATCCTGGAGACCCTGGATCGAGTCCCACGTCGGGCTTTCTGCGTGGAGCCTGCTTCTCCCTCTGCCTGTGTCTCTGCCTCTCTCTGTGTCTCTCCTGAATAAATAAATAAAATATTAAAAAAGAGAGAGAGAGAATGGAGTCAGGAGGCCAACAGGGGGAGCTCTCACACCACTCACTGACTATAGCACCCCCAACAGGAAGAGACACAACTATTTTAGTTACTACTTAACTACCCTAGGAGGATTTTCTCCTCCCCTGACAACAGCCCAGCCAATGAGACTCACAATTCTGCCAATAAAAGTTCACTAGGCTTCAACCTCCTGTTTCCTTTTTTTTTTTTTTTAAGATTTTATCTATTTATTCTTGAGAGACACAGAGAGAGAGGCAGAGACACAGGCAGAGGGAGAAGCAGGCTCCATGCAGGGAGCCTGATGTGGGACCCGATCCTGGGACCCAAGGATCACACCCTGGGTGGAAGGTAGGTGCCAAACTGCTGAGCCACCCAAGCGTTCCTCCCATTTCCTTTTATTTTTTTCTTGTTTTCCATTTCCTTTATATAAAAAGAGTATTCCTCTCCTTTGTTCTCCAGACCTGCCTATGGCTTTGGCAGAGCTTGCTTCTCCTGAATCCGCTACACTCAAATAAATCCTTTTTTTCTGGTAAAATAACTGGCTGGTTAATATCATTTGGTGTCAGAAATGGGATCCTGAGACAACCCCCAACTCAGGATGGTGTACAAATGTGCCAGTACTCACAGAGGTAACAGAGCTCACTGCTTTCTTGCTATCCCTGGAGTTTGAAGCTATGGTTTCAGTTCAAGGACTAAGCTCTCTAGGCTTTGTTCAGGACATGGCCTTTCTGTGAGTACCTTTTTGGCCTTCAGTTCCTCTCTTGTTTGGAATTGCACTTAAGACTGTGTTATTAACTTTGAACTGATTCATTTTCAGAACTGGATAGTCCCTACTGAAACTGTATGACCTCTGGTCTAATTCCTTTAGAACTGGGCGGTCCTGTTCCAACTGTGTATGCTTTGTACCAATTCTTTCTGGAACCAGGCTGTTCCTATTGAAACTATGTTATTTTTTTTTCTCTCTGCTCTGAAGAAAAAAAACTCTCAGAAATAGGATCCCAGTAATGAAAATGCCTTGAGGGTGTCAAGGCCTCCTGGGTGTGGAACAAATATATGTTTTTTAAAAACAATGGTCTCTCCTCATATGCATTTCTAACTAAGTGGATGGGCTCAATCTAAAGTAATTTTGAACCTCAATGGGCATTGTGAACTTTTATTCTTTCCAAATTTATTTTATTCATTCATTCATTCATTCATTCATTCATTCATTCATTCATTCATGAGAGACAGAGAGAGAGAGAGGCAGAGGGAGAAACATGCAGAGGGAGAAGTAGGCTCCATGCAGGGAGCCTGATGTGGGACTCGATCCCAGGTCTCCAGGATCACGCCCTAGACTGAAGGCGGCGCTAAAGCATTGAGCCACCTGGGCTGCCCTATTCTCCCCAAATTTAAACATTTCTCTCAAAATTAAAAATGGCTACAGAATAAATAGTATGTCTGTTTTATTATATTATTTTTTATTATTATATTTAGTAGTTTGCTTCTCAGCAAAATTCTCCTAAATTAACTTGAGGCAAACAGCTGAAAAAAGTTTAAATGGCTTTTGTGGCCTCTTTTTACCCTCTTGCATCTTCTTTATAACCAAACACATGGAAGCCATTTTGTGCCCAGTCTCCTACTCTGGCACCATTTTCCTCTATTCAATCTACTGAACATTTTTTCCCTCTAACTCCCCACTCCCACTTCTCCAGGACCTATTTAAAATACCCCTTTAAAGTTAAGTCTTCTGATTATCTAAATAGACCCCAGATTTATGTTCCCTAAACGTAAATTACAAGCCATAGTTAAAAATGTTTCCTAAAATGGCTGAGGTCCTTGATAGATTTCCTGAAGGGTTTAATAAAGTCATTCAACCTTACAAGCCTGGTTTCCCAGATTCATATCAATGAGCCCAGGGATGCCTGGGTGGCTAAGCGGTTGAGCATCTGCCTTCAGCTCAGGGCATGATCCCAGGGTCTGGGGATCAAGTCCCACATCGGGCTTCCTGTGAGAAGCCTGCTTCTCCCTCTGCCTATGTCTCTGCCTCCTGTCTGTGGGTGGGTCTCTCATGAATAAAATCTTTTTTAAAAAATCAGTCTACATGCTTCACGAGGGCCAGGCCAGACAATGAATGAAACTAGCCTAAAAAAAACCTCACAAAAAGGAGGGCAGCCCTGGTGGCGCAGCGGTTTAGCGCCGCCTACAACCCAGGGTGTGATCCTGGAGACCCTGGATCGAGTCCCACATTAGGCTCTCTGCATGGAGCCTGCTTCTCCCTCTGCCTCTCTCTCTCTTTCTGTTTCTATGAATAAATAAAATCTTTTTAAAAATTATTTAAAAAATTATTAAAAAAGGATCTAGAGAGGGACACCTGGGTGGCTTAGAAGTTAAGCATCTGCCTTCGGCTCAGGGTTTGATCCTAGAGTCCCGGGATTGAGTCCCACATCAGGCTTGCTGCATGGAGCATAGTTTTTCCTCTGGCTATGTCTCTGCCTCTCTCTGTGTCTCTAATGAATAAATAAATAAAATCTTAAAAAAAAAAAAGAGGGGATCTCTGGGTGGCTCAGCAGTTTAGTGCCTGCCTTTGGCCCAGGGCATGATCCTGGAGTCCAGGGATCGAGTCCCACGTCAGGCTCCCTGCATGGAGCCTGCCTCTCCCTGTGGCTGTGTTTCTGCCTCTCTCTCCCTGCGACTCTCATGAATATATAAAATCTTTAAAAAAAAAAAAAAGAAGAAGAAGAAGATTTAGAGAAACAAACCTGTATCTTTTAGCAAAACTCTAGAACTCTCACTGGAAATCTACACTAAGCAAATACAGCAGCTTTTCCCTAATCCTGTTGACTCAAACAAAACTGAGGCTTCTACACAAAAATCTGATGAATCTGATTCATGACCATTACAGACAATTCCAAACTCTTCTGAAAAAGTCCTGGTCTTAGGGTTCATAATGGTCTGTCGGTTGAGCATGATTTTTAACATTTTATTTATTCTTAAAGAATTTATTTATTTATTCATGAGAGACACAAGGAGACAGAGACATAGGCAGAGGAAGAAACAGGCTCCCTGAAGGGAGTCTGATGCAGGACTCAATCCCAGGACCCCGGAATCACAACCTGAGCCAAAGGCAGATGCTCAATCATACTAAGCCACCCGGGTGTCCCAAGGTTTTATTTATTTTTTAGAGAGAGAAAGTGAGAGAATATGAGTGGGGTAGGGGTAGAGGGAGAGGAAGAAGCAGACTCCCCACTGAGCAAGAAGCCTGATGTGGGGCTCAAACTCACGACCCCAGGATTATGACCTGAGCCAAAGGCAGACGCTTATACCAGCTGAGTCACCTAGGTGCCCCAAGATCTGACTTTTGATTTAGGCTCAGGTCTGATCTCAGGGTTGTGAGATCGAGCCTGTGTTGGTCCCTGCACTGGGCGTGGAGCCTGCTTAAGATTCTCCCCCTCTGTCCCTCCCTCTCATGTGTGCACAAACACTCTCTTAAAAAAAAAACAAAGTCCTGGTCTTTAAACACTGAATCCACTAGGGTAGTACTTAACTCTGTCAACCAGAATCTTTCTCCTTTAGTTAAAAGGACCAAGATGGGCAGCCCGGGTGGCTAAGCGGTTTAGTGCTGCCTTCAGCCCAGGACCTGGAGACCCGGGATCTAGTCTCACGTCGGGCTCTCTACATGGAGCCTGCTTCTCCCTCTGCCTGTGTCTCTGCATCTCTCTCTTTCTCTTTCATGAATAAATAAATAAAATCTTTAAAAAAATAAAAGGACCAAGATGGAATGAGAAACTATATCCACTCCAGATCTGACAAATCGGCTCATTTGCTTGCTACCAGTCACCTACAAGACCATAAAATTCTCAAAGTTTGGGATCCCTGGGTGGCGCAGCGGTTTAGCGCCTGCCTTTGGCCCAGGGCACGATCCTGGAAACCCGGGATCGAATCCCACGTCGGGCTCCCGGGACATGGAGCCTGCTTCTCCCTCTGCCTGTGTCTCTGCCTCTCTCTCTCTGTGTGTGAGTATCATAAATAAATAAAAATTAAAAAATATTCTCAATGTTCAACTCCACGAAATTAAGATCTCTAAATAAAATTAAAAACCTAGTTTCTTCTATCATTGCAAACAGACCAGTAACTGGAAAAAAGACCATTACAAATTTAAGTCCTCCAGGTGCCCTTAGCCCACTCACTAGTCAGTGTTTCCAGTGTCTTTCCAAATTCTCAATGACAGGGCTCTGAAATTATCAAGGTTCTTCATAATCATTTCTTCTAAATAACTTGGAGAAAGACCTGGCATAATGGAGCTACACATTCAATACTCAACCGTGCCTCAGACTATTAAAATAGTTCCTAATAGTGTGTGTAATAAATGCTAGTAGGTTCCTGTCTCTGAATTCCCTTTTCTATAGCCCTTTGAGATGCACATGCTTTTCTCCTGAGTTCCTGGCTCCCATTTGTATGCTGTGCCAAAATTTCTTACAAAAGCATCACCTGGAATTTCTTTCTCCCAGATGGGCATATAATCCTAAAACTTGACTTAGAGTAATCAAAATAGCTAAACTGGTGAGTTAAAAGACCTTTAAATACCTTTTATTTGCTCCCTCTCTGAAGACACCATATCTAAGTCTAGAAACACTCATCACTTTTCCCTATTAGAACTGCTATCATTTTTTTTAATTTTTATTTATGATAGTCACAGAGAGAGAGAGAGAGAGAGAGAGAGAGGCAGAGACATAGGCAGAGGAAGAAGCAGGCTCCATGCACCAGGAGTCCGACGTGGGATTCAATCTCGGGTCTCCAGGATCACACCCTGGGCCAAAGGCAGGCGCTAAACCACTGCGCCACCCAGGGATCCCTCATACTTTTTTTTTTAATGGGCACATCTTCAACTGATACTGTAGAATCCACAGTATACCTACCATCATGATCCAGCTCCAGATCCTTCAAAACCTCTCTCCAGAATTAATCAATAACCTACAAATAAGCCTTTCAAGGGGTCACACCCAAAACAATCACAGGGCACAGGGCCTCATTATCCCCTACACTAGTCCCTGTAATATTCCTATTATACGTATGAATAAAAGCAATGGGCAGAGTGAGGGTTTGTACAGGACCTCCAAGCAATAACATTGTTATTCCCCAGCACCCCCCTACATTGTTCTAACTCCCATACAGTCCAACCCACTGAAAGCTAATTCTTCACTAGAATTCATCTATGCAGTGCATTTTTAGTATTTCTGGTGATACAGATACCCAGTATCTTTTATGCTTTCACGTGAGGACTGAAATACACCTGGACGGTAGTCATGCTTCAGGTTTCAGACAGTCTTTCGAAACCTTTCACAAATCTTATAAGCTGATTGGGAGGATATAGTTTTCTGTAGGTTCTACTTTCTTACAGATGTAGATAATTAGCTTCTCTGCCTCCCTTTCACAGGAGACAGTATCCACCTGTCAAAACTTTTGGCCTTCAAGAGATAAAGTGCCCAAAAAACTTGCACTTTGTTCATTCAAGTTTGATAGTAAGGGCATCTGATCTCAAAACAAGAACTATATATGGATCCACACAAAATCCCTCATAACTGCTTAATGCTGAAAAATTACCTTTTTGACTCCTCAAGGAAATGTATAGCAAACTCCTCTAACTAATGAAGGTTTTTTAATGGTTTACTGATTATTCCTATTGAAAAGATAAAAACTATTGTGCTGGGTATGCTATTACAACTCCTTCTGAAGTCAATGAGACAGCACCATTACCTCTGGCTATCTCAGCCAAATAGGCTATGTTATATAAGCCTGTATTTCACATTATACATTATCCACAGGCAAAAACACAAATGCTTAGACTGAGCTACTTGTGGTTGCTCCTGACCTCACAATATTATGGGAACAAGGTGTCCTTATCTCCAATAAAAAATTTTAAATGTCTCTTATGCTCAAAATTCATTATGTCATTTATTACCCAGCCGCTCTGACTATTCTTAAAGGCATTCCATATTGAATTCCCTCAAGGCAAAAGGAAACCACCTCACTAATATTTCCACAAAATATGCCATTCAAGGAAATCAATAGCCAAACCTCCATCATGTTCCAAAGGGATAGTCTCCCAAATGATAATCAGAAAAATCAGACACCCAACACTGGCCCCAGGAAATAAAGGATATTAGAAATCTAATAATCATTGGTCTGATTAAAAGAACACTGGTTTGGGTCAAATAACTCAGTCCTACCAAAACTTGTAGAAATTCTCCCTCTGCCTGTGCCTCTGCCTCTCTGCCTCTCTCTCCCTCATGAATACATAAAATCTTTACTAAAAAAACCCAACAACTTTGTTAAAAAAAAATTGTTAGAGAAGATTATCCCTACCTAGGGATCCCCTCTTGGACTGCATAGCAATCAAGGAACCAAGTTAACAGGTGCTTCCACAACTCTGTGTTGTCTGATTTTACAATGGTCATCATGCATATCGTCCTCAAACCTGAGAATTAGCTGAACGCACTGACACTATTAAGACTCATTAGGCAAAATCTGTAGAGACCTTCCAAATACCTTAGCAATAACATTGCCATTAGTCCAAAATCCCAGAACCATCCTCTTTGAAACTCACAGATTCTCACTCTTGGAGAGTCACAAGACATCCAATGCACTTGCCCTGCCTCCTGTGACTCCCAGTTAATAGGAAATATACTTCAATACTGCAAAGGCCTAATTGCTTCTATTAAAAATAACCATGCTTTGGGTGCCCAGGTGGCTCAGTCGGTTAAGTGTCTGCCTTTGGCTCAGGTCATGATCTCAGGGTCCTGGGATTGAGCCCCATGTCAGGCTCCCTGCTCAGCAGGCAGCCTGCTTCTTCCTCTCCTTCTGCCTGCCACTCCCCCTGCTTGTGCATGCTCTGTCAAATAAATAAAATTTATTTTATTTACTTATTCATGAGAGAGAGAGAGGCAGAGGCAGAGGGAGAAGCAGGTCCCATGCAGGGAGCCCGACGTGGGACTCGATCCCGGGTCTCCAGGATCACACCCTGAGCCGAAGGTGCCAAACCGCTGAGCCACCCGGGATGCCCAATAAAATCTTTAAAATAATAATCATGCCTTGGTAGCACAATCTTTTAATAGTGCACTTCTGAGAGTCAACCACCTTAAAATATTACATCTTGCAATGTGGAGATTTCATGTGTTGGAAAAGACAACTCCAGAAAGACTCTTCAACCTCATTGGAAATGTCTTTTTCAGAACTGCTAACCAACCCTTGGGTTGCCAAACTTCAGGGAACAGACCCTTGAATACATATACATCTCAAGAAAGTACCAAACACTGACCGGACCCACACACCTTCTGGTGGATGGAAGGTAAAGATTTCCCATAATTGAACGGGCCAACATTTGACCAGATAGCTTTCCCAAATGGTTTGGACTGGGACAGTATACCTTTTTCTCACTGTTGCCTCTTCCCACTTTTGTGGAAACACAAAGCCCTTGTCTGCATTTCCCAAACCCTTGCAAAAAAAAATTTTTTTTAACCATGGCCTTTCAAAAATAGTCTAATCATAATCCTGTGAGAAACTTCTCAATAGCTTACTCTAAAGGGTTAGAAGATTCAAAATTCACAAGTCTTTCATCTGAAATGTTAATGGATTCTGGATTCTCCTCCAAATTCTTGATCTCTGAATTAGCAATCAATCCTACTGGGTATAACATATTTGGTTACAGTTTGAGATAAGAACACTCTTTTAAAATTATTTGAAGCTTTGCTGTTCTACCAAAAATTCATCATCTATTGCTTCATGTTTACACCTGTACTGTATCTTCCCAAATGGACGTGGTTAATTATTTCCATGTGTTTTTGCAATAGTCACTATTCTGCATCCATGGCTGCTTTAAGCAGAGACTTCAAAGAGAGATACAAGTTTTGCAGTCATAGAGTGTACCTTCTTCCTGAGTTGGAATAACTGTCAATACTAGCTACTACCAGAGTCTTGGTTCTGAACCATCATACAATTTAGAATTGTCATGTTTCTTTGGTTATATTTGGTTGCCTGTCAAGCTGTTTAAAAACAATATACCCAAGGGCACCTGGGTGGCTCAGCTGGTTAAGCATCTGCCTTTGGCTCAGGTCATGATCCCAGGGTCCTGGGATCAGCCCTGTGTTGGGCTCCCTGCTCAGCGGAGAGTCTGCTTCTTCCTCTGCCTCTGCCCATCCCCCTGCTTGAGTTCTCTCTCAAATAATTTTTAAAATTCTTTTTAAAAATGTACCCAATAAGGTGATGCTGGCTCAACACTCCAAGATGATCACTACTTCCCACCTTGAGAAGACCTAGACTTTAGGGACACCTGGGTGCCTCAGCAGTTAAGCATCTGCCTTTGGCTCAGGTTGTGATCTGGGGGTCCTGGGATCGAGTTCCACATCAGGCTCGCTGCAGGAAGCCGGCTTCTCCCTCTGCCTGTGTCTCTGCCTCTCTCTGTGTGTCTCTCATGAATAAATAAAATCTTAAAAAAAAAAAAGACAACGAAGATACAGACTTTGGAAGGGAAATGCCTGAGAGTTCTCCCCCCTACCCATACTAGTCACTCAAATGTGGCTATAAGTAGTGTACAACTATGAATTTTTCTCTAATGTAGGATATAACAACCAGGGATGCTCCTTCCTGGCACTGAAAGATCAAACCACCTCAGAAAACCTGTCTCTTTTTTTTTAAGATTTATTTATTTATTCATGATAGACGAGAGAGAGAGAGAGAGAGAGAGAGAGAGAGAGAGAGAGAGGCAGAGACACAGGAGGAGAGAGAAGCAGGCTCCATGGCGGGAGCCCAACATGGGACTCGATCCCGGGACTCTAGGATCGTGCCCTGGGCCAAAGGCAGGCACTAAACCGCTGAGCCACCCAGGGATCCCAGAAAACCTGACTCTTAATTGGTAATGCTTTAAGGAAAAAATATCTTATCAAAAGAAATATAAAAATTAAAAAAAAAGGAAACCTGTTGAAAATGGAATCAGTTCAGTAGTAGAAGTTTCCAGCCTTACCACTCCTCCTCAGTTACACACTCAATAGGAAGAGACATATCTTGAAATACCACTTTAGCAACCACCTTTTTATTCCAGCAGGAGGAAGAGTTCCTCCACACCCAGCAACAGTGCAACCAATGACAGTAACAACTCAGCCAATGAGAAGCCACTATATTCTGAACTTCCAGTTTATTCCAACAAATGTTTTGTTCATAACAGCCATTCCCAAGTCCTCTGCTTTATTATATAGAGTATTTCTCTCCTTTGTTCTCCAAAATTGCCTATGGCATTGCATAGCATCTTTGCCCTGAATTGCAATTCTCTCCTATTCTGAATAAACTCATTTTTTGCTGATAAAATAATTGGCAGTTTTTAAGGATGACACCTCATTATTCAAGTCCTATCCTTACCAAAAAAAAAAAGGAAAAAGAAAAATGTATAAAAATTAAAACTACTTGCATGTTAAAACATACTTTAGTTCATCTATGGATGAAAAACAGTCTTCAAAATGGGAACACTCGGGGTGCTTGGGTGGCTCAGTTGGTTAGGCATCTGTCTTCAACTCAGGTCCTGATCTCAGGGTCCTGGGGTCAAACCCCAGACCTCAGGCTCCCTGCTCAGTGGGGAGTCTGCTTCTCCCTCTCCCTCTGTCTCCTCCTCCCTGCTCATGCACTCTCTCAAATAAATAAATAAAATCTTTTTAAAAAATGGAAATGTTAGCTGTTTACTGAGGGGGAAAAATAACCCATCAGACTTAGAAACCACTGCTTAATGAGTACCTACAGTATTTTCCCACCTCAATGCTTTTGCAAAACTAAGTAGAAATCCCTCAAACAGAGAATCACATTAAGATTGAGCCACTTTTGGGGCACCTGGGTGGCTCAGTGGTTGAGCATCTGCCTTTGGTTCAGGTTATGATCCCAGGGTCCTGGGATCAAGTCCCACATCAGGCTCCCTGCAGGAAGCCTACTTCTCCCTCTGCCTGTGTCTCTGCCTCTCTGTGTGTCTCTCATGAATAAATAAATAAAATCTTTAAAAAAGACTGAGCCACTGTAACTTTTTCGCAATATATGTAAATCAAACCATCAGACTACATGTCTTAAACTTACGTAGTAATGGGTCAACTTTTCTCAATAAAACTGGAGGGAAAAAAAAGCCACTGATGAAGACAACATAGGTAAAATGTTAATAATGTTTCTATTGTGTTGTCAAACCTGGGGGAGTATTATACAGTAATCTGCACCAGGCTTACCCATGTTACTTATATTAGTTTCTTTACAGTGCAGTTTTTAAGTGACTTTGAAAATCCTTTTCTAACTAAAAAGCTTCCTTTATTTTTCATTTATAAGGTAGGTATCTATCTAACCATTATACATCCTCACATGGTTTTGTAAAAAGGTGGGGCAAGTGCATTTTCCTACAATGTTTACCATTCAATGTAATTCTCTCCAGTGAGTTCTTCCATGGCTTCCCATGGGAATGCAGCGATGGCTTTCCCTGATTCTTTAGTTTTTTATATGGTTTCTCCCCCATGTGCACTCTCACATGTCCTTGAAAGACTGTGTGATAAATGAAAGCTTTCATAACTTTCCTTACATTGAGTTTCTCTCTAGTATGAATTTCATGTATATGAACATAATAGGGAATAAAGAATTTACCATATTGTTTCTGTTTATAGTTTCTCTTCAGTGCAAGTTATTTCATGTAGTCAGAAAGAACTGGAGCAATTGAAGACTTTTCCCTATTTCTGACATTCACATAGCTACTCTCCATTATGAGTTCTTTCATGGTTTCGTAAAGAACTAGAACGAGTGAAGGCTTTACTACAATGTTTACACTGATAGGGTTTCTCCCCAGTGTGAGTACGTTCATGAGTTCGCAATGAACTAGGACAATCAAAGGCCTTCCCACACTCCTTGCATTTACAAGGTCCATCTCCAGTGTGCTTGATCATGTGCCTTTGAACGTTTGAGAGGGTAATGAAAGCTTTCCCACACTGCTTACACTCATAGGGCTTCTCTCCAGTGTGAGTTCTTTCATGCTTTTGCATAGAACTGAGATAAATGAAGGCTTTCCCACATTGTTTACATTCATAGGGTTTCTCTCCACTATGAGTTCTCTCATGCTTTTGCATAGAACTGAGATAAGTAAAGGCTTTCCCACATTGCTTACATTCATATGGTTTCTCCCCAGTATGACTTCGTTCATGCTTTTGAAGGGAACATGGAAAGCTAAAGGCTTTACCACATTCTTTACATTCATGAGGTTTTTTCCTACTATGACTTCTTTCATGGTTTTGAAGGGACATGGAGGAACTGAAGGCTTTGCCACATTCCTTACATTCATATGGCTTTTCTCCACTGTGTATCTTCTCGTGACATCGAAAGTAATTTGGACAATCAAAGACTTTCCCACATTCCTTACACTTATAAGGTCCATCTCCAGTGTGCTTCATCATGTGTCTTTGGAATATAGTGAGAGGACTCAAGGTATTCTCACATTCATTACATTCACAGGGTTCTTCTCCTGTGTGACTTCTTTCATGTTTTCTAAAATACTTTGGACAACTGAAGGACTTACCGCATATTTTACATTCATAGGATTTTTCTCCACTGTGTCTCCTTTCATGATTTCGGAAGTATATAGGACAACTGTAGGTTTTACCACATATTTTACATTCATAAGGCTTTTCGCCTCTGTGTCTCTTTTCATGACTTCGAAAGGATCTGGGACAACTGAAGCCTTTACCACATTGCTTACATTCATAGGGTTTCTCTCCAGTGTGAGTCTTTTCATGTTTTCGAAAATAATTTGGACAACTAAAGGCTTTCCCACATTTCTTGCATTCATAGGGCTTTTCTCCAGTGTGAGTTCTCTCATGTATTCGAATGTAACTGGCATAACTGAAGGCTTTCCCACATTGTTTACATTCATATGGTTTCTCTCCAGTGTGAGTTCTTTCATGAATTCGGCAGTAACTAAGGCAACTGAGGGCTTTCCCGCAGTGCTTACATCTATAGGGCTGCTCTCCAGTGTGAGTTCGCTCATGTTTTTGAAAGTTGTGGCGATACCTGAAAGTTTCTCCACATTGTTTGCATTCATAGGGCTTCTCTCCAGTGTGAATCCTTTCATGCTTTCGAATGGACTGGCAATGCTTGAAGGCCTTCCCACAGTGCTTGCATTTGTAAGGCTTCTCTCCAGTGTGAGTCCTTACATGTACTCGAATGGACTGTCGATGCTTGAAGGCCTTCCCACATTCCTTACACTTATAAGGCTTCTCTTCATATTCCTGATATTCATATAGTTTGTGGCCAGTGTGAGAGATCATGTGCCTGCTAAAAGATGAATGATGTCTGAACACTTGTCCACAGAAGCTACATTTACGTAGTTTTATTCCAGTAGGAGTTTTCTTTATCTGCTTATGATTTGGATTCTGGCTGAAGGATTCTCCACATTTACTACCTTCTTTATTTTTACAGGGTCTCTCTATCACATGCCTGTCGTAAAAATGAGAAGCATGTTATTAATGGCTTAATAATTTCCTATTTATTAAATTATTTCAATGACTTTTTACCATTTTTCGAAAAATGTGTATGTTTCCTATGCTTTCACACTGTTTGAAAGTGAGTATATCCTAAGTGTTCTGCAAGGAGATGATCATTGCTATTATCAAAAGTGATAATCATAAATGGGGTTTTTAGGGAATTCCTGGGTGGCTCAGCGGTTTAGCGCCAGCCTTTGGCCCAGAGCACGATCCTGGAGTCCCGGGATCGAGTCTCACAATGGGCTCCCATCATGCAGCCTGCTTCTCCCTCCTCCTGTGTCTCTGCCTCTCTCTCTGTGTCTCTATCTCTATCATAAATAAATAAATAAATCTTAAAAAAAATAAATAGCTTGTTAAAAAAAAATGGGGTTTCTGTGGGGCACCTGGTTGGCTCAGTCGGTTAAGTGTCTGCCTTTGGCTCAGGTCATGATCCCTGGGTCCTGGGATCCAGCCCCACATTGGGTTCCTTGCTCAGCAGGAAGCCTGCTTTTCCCTCTCCCTCTGCCTGCTGTTCCCCCTGCTTGTGCGCTCTCTCTCTCTCTCTCTCTGTCAAATAAATAAATAAAATATTTTGTAAAATAAAAAAATAAAAATAGTTTCTGGATATTTTTCCACATGTTACTATCTTTCAAACACTGAACATCTAGGTCATATTAGGGAAAAAAATTTTGATGAAAATATCCTAAAAATAAATAAACTTAGAAATGCTCTGATTCATTTTATTTGCTTGTTTTTTTTTTAATATGACAAAGATTTTCTCATGGGAACACTGGTTTTGTTTCTTAATTTTAAGTAGGCTCCATGCCCAACATGGGGCTTGAACTTACAACCCTGAGATTAAGAGTTGTGTACTCTACGAACTGAGCTAGCCAGGGACACAGTTCTTACCTTAGATTTGTCTGATGATGTTTATACAGACTTTTACTGTTACAGTCTTCCCATTTTTCCCCTAAAATACAGACCAAGAAAAAGCACACATTATAAAAGAATATTTTTTAGATTCTAGGTCCATGATGAACTGTCATCATGGCTGATTTATTTACTGACATATGCCCTTTCCACCTATCACCTCTTATAACAGCATTGATGAGCGAGTGAGTGATGCTGGATTTCTGGTTGATTAAGTAAGTAAGAATAATGTCATCCCTACCTATTGAGGCCAGGTTCCTGAAGGTTTCCTGCATCACATCTCTGTAGAGTTTCTTCTGGGATGGATTCAGAAGAGCCCACTCCTCCAGGGTGAAGTTCACAGTCACATCCTCAAAGGCCACTGTGTCCTAAAATATCCCATATATGTGTACAGGAGGAGGAGTGAGATGGACAACACTGGTGATCTATATTCAGTTCATAAGAAATTCACATAAGACTGATCTTTCAACATTTATTGTATGACTCGGTCATCAGACTCTTCCTCTCTGGTCACACTTGCTTCCTCATGAATTTAACAGCATCATGACCACAGGAATTCACTGCTACATTTTTATTGTCATCACTTTAAACCTCCATTGCTCCCTACTGTCAGGAAACAGAACACCTTGGAGAAATGCTGTATGAATCAAAGAACTATTTCCATCTTAAGACCATCAATTAATTCCTTGTGAGAAAAACTTTCACCTCCTCCTTAAATACTCACAATGTCACACAGCACTCCGATGAAGCACAGAGTCACAAATGCATGATATTTTATTAACAAAAACGGGGGAAAATGGAAGCTTTTTCTTCTATTCCCATCCCCAAACATGAGAAGCCAGGAGAAGCCAAACTGTTACAAGATCCAGTTGGCCAGTGTGTGCTGAAGTCCTCCAGATCATTACAAACAGTCATATCCAGCTGGATGAACAAGAATATTTTCACAGAAGAGTATAATTATAATTTGTTTATATAATATTTATCAAAGAATCAATTTTATCTTCCGTGTTCTGTCTCATTTCATGGACCAGGAAATATTTAGAATATACAACTCAGACATGAGGAAAAGGCATGACAACTTAGACATCCTCAAAATCCATATATTCATAAGCCTCACAGCTGCCTCTTACCAATTTTTAAGACACAAAGGCACAGATCTTGAGATAAGATCCCAGAAGAGATTTTTTTGACAGAATTGTATGACTGTAACTAGGGCTTGGTGACCTTGAGGAGTATGTAAAGACATGAAATTTACAAGTGACTTCACTGAATTCCATGTTAGTACTGATAATGAATTTGCACATGATGTGAGTCCAATGGTGCTTTCCTCCAAAAACCTCACCAAATCCCTTTTTTTCTGATTTCTGTTGCAAGTGATCCCCAACCAGTCACTCTAGAGGCTCTCCTCCCATTTCTGAGTTCCTCTGTTGGGAAGGCAGCAGGATGGTCCAACCCAAACACAGGAATCCCTCAGTGGATTAATTCCCCTAAATGCTGGTCCCTGAAAGAGATCAATCATGTTGATTGACACAATGATGTCTGCATCTAAGGCACAGAGAAAAGTTTCCACCCAGCAATTTTAATGCTAGAACTGACCTATTCTGTAGAGTGACAGCAAACTAGGAACACCTCTTTTGTTGTGAATCCAGGGAGAAATGAGCTGCCTGGGTCAGTTCTAACAACTCTTTCCACATGGGAAGTGCAGACATGCTCACAAATAGTTCTATTATCTAGTGTGAGGAAGAGAGTGAACATTAGCAGGTCTAAGATTGCTTACCCTTAGAAATCCTGGATGACAAAGACAAAGTTCATCCTGTGTTGGTATCTGGGAACTGGGGTTTTGGGAGTGACTCCACCAATCCTACAGATAAGACTGCCTCAGTGTGCCTGAAGCACTTATGCAAACATTACAGTACATAAACTCCTATCTTCCTTTTGAGAATCTAATTTGTTACAGGTTTGGCAAACAGTGCTGACAGGACCAGGCCCAACAAACATTCCAAGTACTGAGTCTCTATTAAACTTCCGTGGTAGGGCAGCCCAGATGGTTCAGCGGTTTAGGGCCGCCTTCAGCCTAGGGTGTGATCCTGGAGACCTGGGATCGAGTCCCACGTCGGGCTCCCTGCATGGAGCCTGCTTCTCCCTCTGCCTGTGTCTCTGTCTCTCTCTCTCTGTCTCTCATGAATAAAATCTTAAAAAAAAAAATTCCCTGGTAGACAATAATTTACATGTATACTCACAACATGTTGAAGAACTGAGCCCATCCTATGTGATTACACTAAGAGATGACATTTGAAAACTTTCTCCTAACTTATACACATCAATTTCAGTATCAAAGGAGACTAAAGCATATTTAATGATCCTCATGGAAAAATGCAAAAATTGTTTCTTAATGTCAAAGTAGAATGAAATAAGTGAACAGATGCCAACTGTTCTTAACAAGAATTCAGTGTCCCTCAGATGTCACCATTCCCTAATGGTACCTTTATAAAACTCCAGAGTCCCCAAAACAGATTCTTCAGTAGTCAACAGTACTCACACAAGCCCAATAGAAGGAACAAATGCTGAGAACCGGACAGAGACTTCTGAAGAACAAGGTGGTGGTGTACCTAACACACATCAAGGATTTTTAAGCTATATTATTCCAGACAGAGATATAAGCAGACAAGAGTAGAAAGTGCCTTCAATAGGCTGGTATTTAATATGAAATTAGTCAAGGGGAGAGCAGTCATTGTAGCAAAGTTGCAAATATCATGAACACTATGAAAAGGCAGGCATACACTGTTAATTACTTGGAAAATGCATTGTATTCCCCAATATTCCATGGAAAATACCCAATTCACTTTAGATTTAAATGTGCAAGATACCGCAGCCCTGGTGGCCCAGCGGTTTAGCGCCGCCTTCCGCCCGGGTAGTGATCCTGGAGACCCGTGATCCGGTCCTACATCGGGCTCCCTGCGTGGAGCCTGCTTCTCCCTCTGCCTGTGTCTCTGCCTCTCTCTCTCTGTCTGTGCCTCTCATGAATAAATAAAATAAAATAAAAAATAATTTTAAAAATCTTTAAATGTGCAAGATAGGGACGCCTGGGTGGCTCAGCGGTTGAGCCTGTGGCTCAGGGCATGATCCTGGAGTCCCCGGATGGAGTCCCACATCGGGCTTCTGGCATGGAGCCTGCTTCTCCCTCTGCCTTATGTCTCTGCTTTTCTCTGTGTGTCTTTCATGAATGAATAAATAAAATCTTTAAAAAAATAACTGCAAGATAAAACTAGGAAACTTTTAGAATTCAGATATTTTATTGACACAAAATAGGGAGAATTTCCTCGTAAGAAAAAGAGCAAGCCAAAACAAAAACAAAAAGCAAAGAAAAACTGCAAGCCATAAACTCGGAGACACACAAATTCTATTATATTAAAATTAAGATAATTAAAGGCAAACAGGGAAAAGAAAAAGCATCAGCAACACCTGCAATATGAAAGATCAACTGCCAGAGTTAATATGAACAGATACAGATTCAAAAGGAAAAAAGTCAAACATGTTGAACAGAAGATGAAATACGTGTATTAAAAATGTCCATTGGGCAGCCCTGGTGGCCCAGTGGTTTAGCACCGCCTTCAGCCCAGGGTGTGATCCTGGAGACCTGGGATCCAGTCCCTGGTTGGGCTCCCTACAAGGAGCCTGCTTCTCCCTCTGCCTGTGTCTCTGCCTCTCCCTCTCTCTGTGTGTATGTCTGTCATGAAGAAATAAATAAAATCTTTAGAAAAATAATAAAATAAAATAAATAAAATAAAATAAAAATTTCCATCACCTTGGTAGAGGTAATTGGGAATTAAAATGTCCAGTAAAATAAATAAATAAATAAATAAATAAATAAATAAATAAATAAATAAATAAAATGTCCAGTAGATGCCATTTCACAGTGATTAGAACAAAAAATTCTGAGAAGAAAAAAAAAACTCATCAATTTTACTAATCCCAAGTGTCGAAGACCATTATGAATTGTGAATTGTTATTCAATAAATTGTAAGAATGGAGGAGGGTCAAGTGATTTAATCTACTATTTCCTGTAAATCTGACCTGATCACTATCTACAGCCCAGCAATTTTCAACAATGTCCATAGAATTTTTTTTGTGCATTTGCACGTGGAGACTCATATAAGGATAGCATGCATTAATATCAAAAGATTTGGAGGACTTATCAATAGAACAATAAAGCAAACAGGATAGCAAAGTATTTACCAGTTACCTATTTTATAACTGTTATGGTCAACCGCACAGGCAGGTGTACCCCCACCTGAGATTTGGTTCAGATGTCTACACTGACAACACACACATGCCTAGAGGATATGAAAGCATTTCTTGCTTCCATAATGCAAGTGTCCAGAGGGGGGAGGGCAGGCCTCTCAAGCAGGTGGGAAATGCCTTGGGAGATCAAGGAAAGGAGCCTGGCCTGGGTTTTTTACTGGGGTTTGGAGGTGGGCTAATGTGAGATTTGGGGAACAGGGGCAGGACAGTAGATTGAATCATTTGCCAAAACCAAAGGAAGGACCCCCAGGGCTGTCTTGTCCCCTTGTACAGATGGGGGGCATAAGGGGAGAAAGGAGAGATGAGGGTTTAAAGCTCTCAATAAACATCAAAAAAGGAGTCACACTTCTAGTCTCTGATTGGGCATGTAAGGAGCTTAGCAGCTGGCTTCCAGTCCTCAGAGGACAAGAGCCAAGAAATGTGAATCATCAACTCTTCCATCACAGAACTGAGGTACCAGGGTAAAGTACTGTCTCCAAAATTAGAAAGACAAAAAAGTAGACATTTAAAGATATGTCCAGAATACCCTATGCATTTTAACAAAGCCTGTCCTCAAAACAATCTATTTCACAAGAGTGTAACTGACTGGGATTTTCCCAGAGCCTAACTGACCTGGGAGGAAGGAAATAGCTAACTTGAGTCTCTTCTAGCCTTAGTCTTCTCTCAATGGTGAAGTATTTCTGAGGATGACAAGGTTCCCCCCCACCTCCATGACACCAAGTATGTGATGTCTGTCCCAGTGCCACTTCTCCAACTCTGTGACACCAAACAGGTGTCCCACAGTTCAATTCATTCTAACACTACCACCTAGAGTTCATGTCAGACTCCACAGGTGAAGAGCTCAGTCCCACACACTGGTCCCACCTCAGATGCCAGCCACAGATGGGGAGCCCAACCAGGCTGCTGACATTTCTGCTCAGCCATCTACATATTCAGATTCCCTCCATGTGCCATCACATCTAGTAACTTACCAAAACGATGTAAGAACTCAGCAAAACCCTTTACTTAACTATATTGGTTTACTATAAAGGATACAACTCAAACAGACAAAAGGTAGTGACCCATAGGTCAAAGTAAGGTGGTCATATAGGTGAGGGAAGTTGGGGGGGGGGGGGCGTTTGCAGAATTGCCACCTCCTCTCTGGACACGCCAACTCCCCAGCATCTAAATGTATGTGTTCATCAACCTGGATACCCTCTGAATCAGGTCTTTAATAGTTTTGACAGAGATTTCATTAAATTGACATAATTCATTAAATCACTGGCCATTGGTGATTAACTCAACCCTATAGACTCCTCTCTCCAGAGGCTGGGAGCTGGGGCTCTAAGTCCCAACCCCTAATCAAGGCTTTGTGTTCCTGGTGTCCAGTACCCATCCTGAAGCTATCTAAGAGCTGACCAAGAGTTGCCTCATTATAAAAAAATAAAAGATACTATCACCCTTATCACTTGAGCAATTCCAAGTGCTTCAGGAGATTTTTGTTAGGAACTAGGGACAAAGATGACATATCTTACTCACTAGTAAAGTCCAGGTACAGAGGTTCCCTAGAGATTCAGACCAAATCATTAGAATGGAGAATGCTTCCCCTCTGCCCACACCTGCCTCTACATCAACTGGACTTTAGTTTAATAGAAATGAAGTACCCTTAAAGAGCTAGATGTTTTCTGGTAACATCAGGAAGAATGCAATGATGCCCTCTCTCACCAGTCCTAGTAAACCTTGTGCTGGAACTCTTAACTAATGCAGTTAGACCCAAAAAGGAAAAAAAAAAAAAAAAAAAAAAAACTACACAGACTGGGAAGCAAGAAATAAAACTTTTTAAGTAAATAAATAAATAATACAACTGTTTGTGTGGCAAAGACTGTTGGTTGAGAAAATCTCCAAGAGTCCCAAGTGACAAGAAAAATCCTTTAAACTACAGTTGAGAGGATCCCTGCATGGCTCAGTGGTTTAGCACCTGCCTTTTGGCCCAGAGCATGGTCCTGGAGTCCCGGGATCGAGTCCCACATCGGGCTCCCTTTATGGAGCCTGCTTCTCCCTCTGCCTGTGTCTCTGCCTCTCTCTGTCTCTCATGAATAAATAAATGAAATGTTTTTTTTTTTAATAAATAAACTACAGTTGACACTTGAACAACTCAGGTAGTTAGGGCCACCAACCCTTAGGCAGTCAAATATCTTTGTCTATCTTTTGACTACCCAAAAACAACTACTGTTGACCAGAAGCCTTAATGACAACATAAAGTCGATTAACATGTATTTTTTGTTATAGGTACTATATGATATATTCTTCCAATAAAGTAAGCTAGATAAAAAGTAATAAAATCATAAAGAAAAATTTATTTTAAAAAAATCTGCCAATGAGCCGCCTGCAGCCTAGGGCATGATCCTGAAGACCCTGGATCGAGTCCCACATCAGGCTCTCTGTATGATGCCTGCTTCTCCCTCTGCCTGTGTCTCTGCCTCTCTCTGTCTCTATGAATAAATAAATAAAATCCTTAAAAAAATAAATAAAAAATCTGCCAATGGGTAGGCCCAGCTGGGCTGGATCAGGTCTGGGCACAGAGGGGTGTGTAGTGACTGTGGGACCGGCCCAAGATGGCCTAGTAGCTTCAGCTCAGCAGCAGTTACAGTTCAGGCCTGAGGGTGGCAACAGCAGCCTGGAGGAACCGTACAGCTGCTCACCTGCCCACCTGCCGAGAGCTACACCACAGGCCCATGCCCCTAGCATTTATGGCCACATCTGAGGGCTCCTGCCCCAGGAGAACCTGGGCCAGGCCCTGCTGCAGAAAGGTTCCCTGTTGGGCCTAGAAGGGGCCCACGGGCTGTACCAGAGGCCAACCTGCTTGTATAGGACTCAGTGGGTGGGGGCATTAGGGTGGGCCTTCTAGTGCATTGCTGACACCACACCTCTCCCACCTCCCCACCCCACCCCCACCGCCTCTGGCGCGTTCCCCCATTTCAGCCCAGCCTCCTGAAGACCAGCCTCCAGCACTCCACCTGAGCACCGGGTTAGTACACGAGTGACCTGCAGCCCTGCCCAGTCCCAGGGTCCCCAGGGGCTGCTGTGCTGAGAGCCGCAGCACCCCTCCCACTGGTATTCAGAAGGCAGCAAGCACTACCTCTGTGCCAGTCACTTTTGATTCAGTCCAGGAGAGACGGGTGTGTGCACCTGTAAATAAATGCCTTGTGGCTTTTGCTATCACCTCTTTAAATTTTTTTTTAAATCCGCATACCCACAGAGTTCAAGACTGTGTCCAAGCATCAACTGCACCGAGAGTAATCAGGAAAGGCTGAAGGAAAAAATGTCAATATATTAAAGTCAATTACCTTCTATAGATCCATGCAAGTATATAGAATCGATCTTTGAGAAAGGACCAAGGGCAATGCCATTCAATAGGAAATCCAGCCTTTACAACAACAAATAGTACAGGGAGAACTAAACCATAAGCAAAAAATAAAATTTTAAAATAAAATCTATACGTAGGTTTTATACCTCTTACAAAAATTAAACGAAAATGGATCATAGATTTAGTGTAAAATGTAAAACTACAAAACTCCTAAAATGTAAAATAGGAGAAAATCTAGGGTATCTTGGTGATTACCTTTTGGACACAACAATGAGAGCAAGATCCAAGAGAGAAAAAAATAAATTTGTTTTCATTAAAATGAAAAACTGCTCAGAGAAAGACAGTGTTAAGATGAAAACACGAGCCTGGACTGGCAGAAAATCTTGGTAAATCACTTACCTAATAAAGAACTGGTATCTAAAACATCCAAAGAACTCTTAAAATTCAACAAAACACAAACAACCCAATTAAAAATGGGAACTAGATCAGAACATGCACTTCTGCAGTGATACAGAAATGGTACAGGGGGATCCCTGGGTGGCTCAGGGGTTTAGTGACTGCCTTTGGGGCCCTAGGGCATGATCCTGGAGTCCCGAATGGAGTCCCGAATCGGGAGCCCTGCATGGGGCCTACTTCTCCCTCTGCCTGTGTCTCTCTCTGCCTCTCTTTCTCTCATGAATGAATAAATAAAATCTTAAAAAAAGAAAGAAAGAAATGATAAAGAAGCACATGAAAACAATCTGAAAATTCTGTGTCGCTGGGAAACTGCACATAAAAGAAAGAGTGATCACCAGGCTCCTGGGTAAGCCCAGATATTTGTTTTTTTGTTTATTTGTTGTAATGCAAGAGCCTGAATTAAGCAGATTGCTGAGGCATTCACTTCAAAGATGGGCATTTCAAATAAACACGTTGCCAGCCTGCCAGCTTCACTAGATAACAGGCGGCTGCCTTCCACCAAAGGATCCTTTGATTGATTTCAATAACTATTTGGGCTACTTGTTTTTTCTCTTTCCAGCACTTAAATTCCCGCTCTGATGTTTTAAATTCACCAAGGGACACCTGAGTGGCTCAGCAGTTGAGCATTTGCCTTTAGCTCAGGGCATGATCCTGGGTCCAGGGATCCAGTCCCACAACTGGCTCCCTGTGGGGAGCCCGCTTCTCCCTCAGTTTATGTTTCTGCCTCTCTCTCTCTGTGTGTCTCTCATGAATATATAAAATCTTTTATAAATAAATAAAAATAAATAAATAAATTCATCAACCAAGAGAGAGCTCATGAAACCCTAGGCGCCCATCCTTACTCCAATAGAGGCAGATCCCAAGCCTCCTGTGTCCTCCCTGCCCCCTTCCCAACTAATCTGAAATCGTTGTGTGACCCCAGGTGTGCTGTGTAATTAACAGGTTCTTTAATAAACCCATTTTTCTCAGTCTCCTGATGGTTATTGCTGCAAAGTGTCTTGCAATCTCAAGAACCACAAGGGCCGATCCAACCACAACACTGAGTACTGAAAGGCTGAGACCCGCACAGAACAGTGGGCACTGTTGGAAGGACCACATGATTGCCCTCAAAATTCATTAAGAAAAATGCCCTTTACCGGCACCTTGCTTCTGCCATCCAGGAAAGGAGCCCTGCTTGCTGGGAGCCTGTCACACTGCTAGTGCTTTAACATGTTGCCTCTGTTTTGCACTGCCAGCTGTATCCTACCCCTTAAAAGGTCACAGCTGCCATACTAATCAAATGATCTCCCTGGAGCAGCAAGAGTTGAGGCCTCCTGTTCTAATGGAACAATTAGATTGCTAATTCTAAAGGCCTATTAAAGGACTATTAATATGCATAAGAATCCTCCACGCCTGGAGGCTGAGAGAGCCTTGAATCACAAGGCTATTGGCACTTCTCAAAAAAGAGGCTCTAGGCTAAAGGCTCAAGGAAAAATACTTCTGTATTTGAGCAGTTCAAGAGAACTCCAGCTGTGACCACTGAGTCTGTGGTCATGCCTGGACTGGGAGTCCAAGCCCAGAAGAGTGAAACAGTCCTGCAAAAAGAAACCAATGGTACCACCAGGGGAAAAACACAACAGAGGCCTATAGTGTCTGTGTCACCACCCCAAGCACTGCAATGGCTCTTCATCCCCTGACTGGATGGGATACAGGACCACTCCCTGGCAGAGTGTTGTTTAAAAAAAAAATTAATGGACAAATATAAAGGTCATCAATATCTGGTTTCTTTTTTTTTTTTTTTAAAGATTTTATTTATTTATGATAGTCACACAGAGAGAGAGAGAGAGGCAGAGACACAGGCAGAGGGAGAAGCAGGCTCCATGCAGGGAGCCCAATGTGGGATTCGATCCCGGGTCTCCAGGATCGCGCCCTGGGCCAAAGGCAGGCGCCAAACTGCTGCGCCACCCAGGGATCCAATATCTGGTTTCTACCCAAGAATCCAGAAGAGGGACACTGGCTCCTTGATAAATGCTGAAGCCCATGGACATTTCCTGGGCGTGCCAACACTCTGGACCTTTTGTTCTAGAGGCCTAAGGGCTTTTCTCCAAGACCCTGTGTGTATCACACAGGTGGAAGGAGACAGCAGAAGTCTCTTGGGACACCCTGGAGAAGAAAACTGCTAAGAGGGTTCACTCACAGCGACATCTCCAGAAGTGTCTGGGAACAACATACCAGATGAACGTAACAGGAGAACATCTAGAAGTAGAAACTGAGATCAAAAACTATACCTTAACTAAAATTCAAATGTTCCTTGAAAATTTTATGCAGCAGGAAGGAGAGAGGGGACTTAGCTGGCTAATTTGCGCGGTTTCTGATTAGTTGGAACAGGTTCTGAATTGCTACTCACAGCTGCTAAAACCCATCAACTGGCTGCTATCTCCAAAGCCCCTAAAATCCAGTAAGTTTCTTAAAGATCCATCTGGGCTCTACGCTTCTTCCCACTGAGATACTACAGATCCTATGCTCCATCAGCTCTGCCCTTTAGAGGACAGAACCAAGAAACACACTCACAAGGCATCCCTGGCCACCAATGGAATCCCGGTAAGGGATTATCAAGGCCTCCCATGAGAAGAAAGAGGGAAAGGAGAAGGCAAAGGCTCCCAGAGCCACCAATATTCATGCCAGAGACCGTCTCCAGACCTGGGTATGTGTTGCATCACTCTAGGCCCATCCTGACATTATAGTGACCACAGGGAAGGCTCACAGAGAAGGGAAAACGTTATGAAAGTCCTCCTCCCTGCTGTGCAAAACTGGCATGATCCAATGGATTTAAGAATTCCTCAACCCAAACTCTCCATTTCCCACCCTGAAGAAGCCCCGCTGGACCTTGAGTCCAGAGAATTATTCCTTGCAAGGCGCTCCCCCTAATTATAGGGTGGCACTACTACAATTTAACTGGAACTGTCAAAACCATCCAAAAGGCACTAAACTCTTCCCTGTCCCTTGAAGATGTAAATCTTACTATGCCTTTGAAATGTAAACACCCCAGGAAGGAATGAAAAATGTCTAACATCACTTGCAGACAGAAGAAACAGAGGTCGGGATGCCTGGGTGGCTCAGCGGTTGAGTCTGCCTTCAGCCCAGGGTGTGATCCTGGAGTCCCCAGATTGAGTTCCACATCTGGTTCCCTGCATGGAGCCTGCTTCTCCCTCTGCCTATGTCTCTGCCTCTCTCTCTCTCTCTCTTTCTCTCTGTGTGTGTCTCTCAAGAATAAATAAATAAAACCTTAAAAAAAAAAAGAAACAGGTCACTAATTAGGCTTAGCGAGTATGTTAAATTACACGGAAGCACTGTCAAATCAGTGATGATAAACTTTCTTAGGTCCTAAGATACAGGTGAATGTTATTAAGGTAAGCGTTCTAGAAATTACATGAAATTCCTAAAAATCTGCCATGTCTTGGATAATGTTATCACCCCTAATTCTTGGAATATTGTGTGCCACAGAAACAAATTTTCTTGTATTATAACGAACTCTCACCAGATCTTTAACCATGGCCATTTTTAAGTCTTTTGTCATTTACAGACAGCCGTTTTATTCTGATGATGCTTTTGCAGAAGTGTTTCAGCTTCAGAAATATTCATGGAAAGGACTCTGACAAGTACTCAAGAATACAGGTCTCTGATAACTTTCTTACCATTCCACTGACCTGGGTAAGAATTCACACAGGTATAAGGAAAAACTGGATCTGTAAAACTGCTAACCAAGGATCAAGATCAAGAACTAATTACATAGGACTAAGTTAACTGATAAAGATGATTAGAATTTTTATGACTTTTTATTTAAAATACGGGGATTCTTAGACCATCAGACTTTGCCTGCAACACATTGATTTAATTCCTCCTATCTCGAGGTCCTCAAAATATCCTGAAGTTCCTGCACCTGCCAGGAAATGACCTTCCCTACGAACCTGCTATTAAGGCTGCTGGGAACCCCATAAGGTACCAACCCTGATTTTTCCATGGGGCTTTATTGGCTTCATAAAGCTGTCTGGTCATATCTGAATCTATGTACGTCTCTGTTAAGCAGTCAAGACTTGGTAACATAACCACTGTTTTAAATTGTGTTCTTTTACAAGGAGACTAGATTCTTTATTTTATGTAAATTAATTATATCATCATGACAATACGAATGCTCATTAAAAGTTTCTGAATTCTAGAGGGATCCAGTAGGGAGAAAAGGTGATTGTTTCATCTTTGTTCCCAAAGGTATTCTTTACCAAATTTCTGTAAGTCATAGCTAGCTTAAGAGCAAGGGTTTCCTTGTATCTAGAAAACAAAAGATTAAAGAATCCCAGTATTTAATTTTATTTTTTTTAAGATTTTATTTATTTATTCATGAGAGACACAGAGGCAGAGATATAGGCAGAGGGAGAAGCAGGCTCCCTGTGGGAAAGCCTGATGTGGGACTCCATCCCAGTACCCAGTATCACGACCTGATCCAAAGGCAGACACTCAACTACTGAGCCACCCAGGTGCCCAAATAAAATCTTTTTTAAAAAAGACATTCTATATGGCCAATCACTATTCTTATTGCACTTATGTAAATATCAGACCAAATGTATTAAAACTGACTTAATTTGCAAGCAAATTAGTTTTATTATCGTTCTCTTTGATAGCAAAGGGAGTGACTATACAGAGAAAAATTAAGTCACTAATACCCCTTTACAGATACTAGATTCTAGTTATGTTCATTATCTTTGAGGTTTTGTTTCCTACCTATAAACTAAACTGGTTGCTAAATTCTTGTTTCCTCCAATATCTGGCTACAACTCTCCAAACTAATGTTTCCAATTTTTCTCCCATTTTTCTGACCTGGAAAGAGCACATAAGCTAAAGTGGGACAATTTGGCATAAACTTGAAGGAAACCACTACAACAGCTCATATATATATGGTCAATCTCAGTGTCAGTGCTGTGTGGGCCACTCAGAAAGACCACAAAACATTCAAACTACAAGGCAGGGAAATCTATCAGACTGCCCCCGCCTGCCCTCACTCTGTCTAATTATGCTGCAATCCCAACATCTAGAAGCATCTTGACTGCCTGCTTTCAAAACTCAGATACTGAAATTATAATCTGCTCCAATCATTAACCAGATTTTCCTTTGTTTCCACAGAAATGCTTCCTAATAACCCAACTCAAATACTTGTACCATATAGGCCTAACTTTGGGAACCAACTTGCATCAATGAGACACAACCTTTACCTGAACTGATCCATTCTCAGGACTAAGAGACTATATCAATGAGCAACAGAACTAATCTACCAACTCAGGACAAGTTCAAACCTACCTAAACCAGATGGCCCATGATGTTAAAATATTCCACAATATTACCCAATTCTTTGAACAGATTTCCAGGGCCCCTGAGACCACTGATTTAGTTTTATTATGAGACTCTTCAAGTTTGGGACGATGGTTATGGATTGGACCTCAGACTACTGTCTGTTCAATTATTACAGAATTTGCTACTCTAATCCTACTTAGAGGTGTATTTTCTGGGTTTGGATAAATCCTATCCCTGACTTCTAGCAGATTAGCTAACCAGGCCGTTAGTTATAGTTCTCACCGTTGACTCCAGGCCTCTGCTTCAGAAGGTGGATGGTAACACAAGCCGGGACAGTTTGGGTTTTCTCTTTTTTGTAATGCAAGTGCCTGACCTAAGCTTTGATTGCTGAGGCATTCACTTCAAAGAAGCATCCACTTCAAAGACAGTATCTAGAATAAACACATTGCCAGCCACAAGACTAGATAAAGAGCCAAACCACCTCCTTTGTTTTAGAGATCTTGGTTGATTACAGTAACTGGCCATTCAGGCCACTTGTTTTTTTCTCTTGTGATTAAAATTCCTGCTCTTTAAGTTTTAATTCACCAATAATGAGTAGTCAATAAAACCACAGCTCCCCCTTAGACCAATAAAAGAAGAAAGCAAGCCTGTGTACTGTCTATCGGGACATGGATGATGTGTAGCCCTGGGTGTGCTGTCTAATTTCCAGATCCTCTAGGTTATAAAAAAAAAAATTGTTTTCAAAGTTTCCTGTTGGTTATTGCTGAAGAGAGCCTTACAAGCAGAATAGGAACCACAAGGACCAGTCCAACCACAGCAATTGGTACAGACAAGCTGAGACCAGCACAAAACATAGGCAAATGGGGATGTCTGGCTGGCTCAGTTCGTAGATCACGTAACTCTAGATCTTGAGGTTGTGAGTTCAGTCAGGCCCAACATTGTTTGAGACAGAGTTTACTAAAAAAAAAACAAAACAAAACAAACACAGGCGAATGGATAAACAATCACTGGTAAATCCACAGAATTATATATTCTTCAGTTATAAAAAGGAATGAGATTACAAAGCCAAAAACACATGGAGAAACCTTAAAATCATATTAAGTGAAAGAAGCCAATTTGACAAGGCTACACACCATACAATTCCAAGCATATGACATTTTGGGAAAGATAAAAGTAAAAGATACTAAAAGATCTTTGGTTGCCAGGGGATGAACGAGGGTGGAGGGGTGGGGAACACATGAGATTTTAGGACAATAAAAATATTCTCTATGTTACAGAAACGATGAAAACATGTTTTTTCATGTTAGCTCAAGACCTGAGATTGTATGAGTCAACCCTAAAGTAAACTACTTCAAAGTTGGCTCATCAAATTTAACAAATGCACCAAAGTAATACAAGACATAAAATATACGACAGGGATGCCTGGCTGGTTCAGCTGAAACAGCATGCGACTCTTGATCCCTGGGTCATGAGTTCAAGCCCCACATTGGATGTAGAGATTTTTAAAAATTAATGTTAAAAAATGCTGTTCATAAAAAGAAATATGTGTGTATAGATATGTGTGTGTATATATTTCTTTTTATGAACCCTTCATATATATGTGTATATATATATGACAGTGTCCAGGCAGAGGAGTTATATGGGAAGTCTGCACTTTCTGATCAAATTTTCTGTAAACATAACTGCTCTTTAAAAAAACATAGGGCAGCCTGGGTGGCTCAGCGCTTTAGTGCCAATCTCTCTCTCTCTCTCTCTCTCTCTGCCTTTCTCTGTGTGTGTGTGTGTGTGTCTCATGTGTAAATAAATAAAATCTTTTAAAAATTAGAAAAAGTAAAGTTGGGATGCCTGGGTGGCTCAGAGGTTGAGCACCTGCCTTCGGCCCAGGGCATGATCCTGAAGTCTCAGGATCAAGTCCCACATAGGGCTCCCTGCATGGAACCTGTTTCTATGCCTAAGTCTTTGCCTCTCTGTGTGTGTGTCTCTCACGAATACATAAAAATCTTTAAAAATTTTTTTTGAAAAATAAAGTCTACAAGCCAAAAAAAAGATGAAGACAGATGCATTAATATTCATCCCTAATGACAGAAACAGAACATCTTTCATTCATTAATCTGAACTCATTTCAATAACCCATTATGGCGCTCCTTGAGGCCTGCATCCCAAGACTTAGAAGAGAGGACCAACTTCCATTTAATGCCTTGTTCTACATCCCAGCTTTACATCCCAGCTGAGAAGGCATGAAAAGCAGTGAGTTTGCCTAAGCACCATGTATAAATGGGGAGGTGTCATCCCTGAACTCTAGGAACTCCCATTGATTTTCTCAGGTATGCCCAAGGAGCTCCCCAGGGAGCCAAAGGGGATGGGAAAGGGGGGACCTCCTCCAGCACCAAGGCAGCTCATCTTTTTTTTACTATGTTGCCTCAGAACATACACATACAAAAACTAATCTAAAAATAACAAATGACTTAACATGTTAAGATGAACTTAAACACGTTCATCTTATATCTTAACATTCATGTGATTAAACAGATCACAGATTCTACTTGGTTTCCAGAATTTTCTACCTTTCTTCACACTCTATCTCTCAATCAACTTACAGTGTAGGAGCCCAAGTCTGTCGGAGGGCCAAAGGGCTGCCCTCGTCAATCAATAAAGAAATCCAAAGGAAAGAAACCCTGGACTCAGCACAGATGAGCAGCCTGCTTCCCCAGGACAGAAGGAAAGCCCACATTCAGAAGTTTCAAAGGGAAAGCTGCAAAGAGGTACTTCTAGAAGGTTCCACATTCTAGACTCTCCTGGTGGAGACAGAAGCCCTGGAGTGGCTCAGTCCCTGGTGACGGAGGGTAGGGACACCTGAGCAGTCACAGGAATGACTTCTGGGATTCCCCGTACACCCATCCCACCCCGCAGCATGATGGATCCGCTCCCTCCCTGAGGCCTCCATTCATTCTCACAGGTGTGGAAACTTTCAGCAGGACTCAGTTCAAAGTTCTGACCCAAGTAACCTCCCCAGTCACTGACCCTAATCCAGGACACAGAATTCCTGACTTTCACAGACTTCTTCAGTGTACATAATTTATACTCTGAGTGCATGTACGCAGCTACCTTCAGAAAGGCATTACTGCCTCATCCCCCCAACAGTGATGCAAATGCTATCCCAGAATTCCAAGAGTGGGTAGCTTCTCTCAGAATAACGGCTCCTTCCCTGGTGGGTGAGCAAGTAGGTCACCTGCTAGAAGAAGGACCCCCAGAACCACTGGGCCTTCAAAAGTTATTTGCCTTCTCCGGTTTAAAGGGATCTTAGCTTAAGGGGGACCTAGCTGGCTCAATCCAGAGACACGCAACCCTCCATCTCAGGGATTGTAAATTCAAGCCCCACGTTGGGTACAAAATTCACCTTAAAAAAAAAATACAAGACCTAATAAGGGAGTCTCGGCTTAGAGACCCTGACCTCAAACTTCTGCTTCCTCCTGAAAGTGAGCTGGACACCACTAGTGTTTTATATCACCAGAACCCACAATTTGAAGAGTCCAGCAAAATCACCCAAACCCAGTGCGCTTATGTGGAAAAGAGGGACGAAAACTGTAAGGCACTCTACTAGTTCAACAAGAACCTCCACCAAGTAATTCTTGCATTCCTGGGGGGGAAGGGTGTTATTTACTACTTACACGGCAAGTAACTGTTTTATAAATTCTTAATCATACTTGAACACTTCTGGTCTGCAAATCTAAGCCCTGGAAATCCATTTGAACTCATCCGGAGTAAAAGAACCAACCTCAGAAGACTATTAGCCATGCTGGGGCATGAAATGGGAAACAAGAATCTTTTAATACGCACAATGTAGTCCTGGCGTATATTTCTCTGCAGTTACCTCTTTCTTGCCTTTTTGGAAATATTTCATACTGTCTTTCAAGCTCTTACTGAGTACGTGAATTTTTAAAAACTGAAAAACAAAGACTAGAATAAAATGAATAAATCTTTTTTCTTTCTTTCTTTTTTTTTTTAATAAATCTTTTAAAAGCGACTTACTCAGAGAGGGGCAGCGCGGGCCTGAACTGTGCTGACAAGGACAGAAGACCCGGGAAAGTTTCAAAGAGGTACCACACACACACACCCCCAAAGTACTTCCCACAGGGTGTCGGTGCCCAGGACACGTCCTGGGGGAGGTGGGGAAGCACACGGATTTCAGACAAAGTAACTCCGGGTGATTATTCTCGGCGTTTCTCTCAAGTAAAATATCCACACAGAAAAAAGAAAAAGAAAAAAAAAAAAAAAACCAGCTACTCATTGACTGTGGCTAAACAATGAACTAAAATACTGGACCTGTTTGAAACAGACCCGTGGGACCAATGGTTGATAAGGATGCTGTGAACTGGCCAAGGGAAGCTGGCGTGAGCGCCGGCGGGAAGGAACTGGAAAAGGAGGTATTTATTGCCTGCCCAGGGGAGAGCTGGGCTGAGGGGGCAGGGGCCGAGACTGCAGACCCAGCCTCCCAAACATCTGGACCGCTCAGGAGCAAACGGGCCCCCCGCGGGGGGAAAAGCAGGGACCGGGGACCCCACCGACCGCAGCCGCTCCCACGCACGAACGAGGAGTCACGACGGTCCCCTGACGACTCTCCTCGCCGTCACCGCACAGTCGGAGGAGACGCGGCTGCGGGCGCAGAGCTGCCCTGAGGCTCCAGGGCCGAAGTCGCCGCGCGCCGGAGGGGATCCCAGCCCTAGGGGCGCCGCGGACCCGCAGACTCCGGAGGTGACCGCGGGGGTCCCGCCACAGCCAGTTCCGGCCGGTTCCAACCGGCCCCTCAGCGCCCGTCTCTGCACCCCACGAGGCACGCTCACCATTGCAAGGTCTCCTGGGTTCCCCGGCGGCCCTCCCTAGAATACGGCGCACGGTCGGGCTCACGGCGCGACAGAAACAGCGGCAGAGCAACGTGGCACCTTTAAATACGGGCGACCCGCGATCCCCAGGGAGGCTGAAAGGAGCCGCGACGTCCGGGGTGGTGGCGGAGCGTCGCCCCACCCACCCCCGCCACCGCCGCCCCTGATTGGTCAGCTCGCAAGGCCTCGCCCCCTCACGCCTGAGTGACAGCGGGGCCGGAGGTTAGGTGTCTGAGCCGCACCGCGGCCACAAGGCTCCCGGTCCCGGAACGTGTGCGCCGGAACCTGGAGCTGCCCTCACACCGAGAAGTCTGACCTTCCCTTTGCAGACACAGACACTTAGACGTCAGCTCTCCAGACGCAGTAATTAGTCTAGCTCTTTGTTGACCACCAGGGTCTGACATGGCAGTTTTGCCAAAAAGGTGCACGAGCAGGTAACCAGGGATGCACTAGGTGGGCGCTCTTCCAAAGCGTCAGTCAGATTCAGGAAAACATCGTTGGGACCAAACACAAACCATCGCTTCAGATGAAAAGTGACTTCTGGGTTTAAAGTGGGTTAACTTTTAGAAAATGCTTCTGACGTGAAAAATCTTGATCCATCCCTTTCTTGTGATTACACGATTTAATCCATCTTATCAGAAAACTGGGTTTCGATAAAATAACAATCCTGCTGATTGGTGAGTCTAGGATCCTAGAGAGTAGGCTTCATTCTGACAATGATGGAATCACTCCGTGCAGGCATCCTCTGTATACAGCAGACACACCGACCATTTCTGACCGTTTCCTCTCAATTCCCTGAGGTCACCTTTAAGATTATCTGAGTCAAACTGCCCCCACCTAAATCCTCCCACACTGCAGCAGTATCTCCACCATGCCCAGGGACTGAGAAGCTTCCCTGGAACCATCTATCAGGTGGCAACTGGAGGGGAGAGCTAAAGGACCATAACTGATCTCAGGGTGGCTCAGTGGTTGAGCATCTGCCTTTGGCTCAGGTAGTGATTCTGGGGTTCTGGGATCCAGTCCCAGATCAGGCTCCTTGCAGAAAGCCTGCTTCTCCCTCTGCCTTTGTCTCTGCTTCTCTGTGTCTCTCATGAATAAATAGATAAAATCCTTTAAAAAAAAAAAAAACTGAGAGCTGGAGGGTATCTGGGTAGCTCAGTCAGTTAAGTGTCTGCCTTCCGCTCAGGTTATGATCCCATAGGGTTCAAGCCCTATGTTAGGCTCCATGGGAGCCTGCTTCTCCCATTCCCCCTGCTTGTGTGTGCTCTCTCTCCCTCTTTCAAATAAATGAATAAATAAAATCTTTTTTAAAAATGAATTGGGAGGGAGATCCCTGGGTGGCTCAGCGGTTTGGCACCTGCCTTTGGCCCAGGGCGCGATCCTGGAGACCCAGGATCCAGTCCCATGTCCGGCTCCCTGCACGGAGCCTGCTTCTCCCTCTGCCTGTGTCTCTGCCTCTCTCTCTGTGTCTCTCATGAATGAATAAATAAAATCTTTAAAAAAATGAATTGGGAGATGAAGATACTTCAATTTCTTTTTGTATATGTGTGTCTATATTAAACACTGTTATATTAATTTCAAGTGTACCACATAGTGACTCAACACTTTCATGTATTACTCAGTGCTCATCAAGGGAAGTGTACTCCGAATCCCCTTTTGCCTATTTCACCCATCCCCTACCCACCTTCCCTCTGGTAACCACTGGTTTTTTCTCTATAGCTAAAATTTGTTTTTGATCTCTCTCCTTTTTGTTTGTTCATTTGTTTGTTCTTTCTTAAATTCTACACATGAGTAAAATCATATGGTATTTGCCTTTCTCTGACTTATTTTGCTCAGCATTACACTCTCTAGCTCCACTGATGTTATTATAAATGGCAAGATTTCATTTTTTATGGCTGAGTAATATTCCACTGTACATATATACCACATCTTTTTTTTATTTTTTAAAAATTTTTATTTATTTATGATAGTCACACAGAGAGAGAGAGAGGCAGAGACACAGGCAGAGGGAGAAGCAGGCTCCATGCACTGGGAGCCCGATGTGGGATTCGATCCCGGGTCTCCAGGATCGCGCCCTGGGCCAAAGGCAGGCGCTAAACCGCTGCGCCACCCAGGGATCCCCTACCACATCTTTTTAAAAAGATTTTATTTATTTGAGAGAGAGAGCGCATGCATGCACAAGCAAGAGGAGGGGCAAAGGGAGAGGTTACAAGCAGACTTCCCGCTGAGAAGGGAGCCTGACCTGAGGAGACCTGAGGCTCCATTGCAGAACCCCCGAAGTCAGATGCTTACCCAGCTGAGCCTCCCAGGCACCCCCTACATCTTCTCTATCCAGTCATCTATCAATGGACACTTGAGCTGCTTCCATAATTTGGTTATTGTAGATAATGATGCTATAAACGCTGGGGTGCATATATCCTTTCAAATTAGTGTTTTTGTATTCTTTGGGTAAATACCCAGTAGTGCAATTACTAGATCACAGGGTCATTCTATTTTTAATTTTTTGGGAAACCTCCATACTGTCTTCCACATGGCTGTACCAGTTTACATTCCCACCAACAGTGCGACAGGACTCCTTTTTCTCCACATCCTTACCAATATTCTTTTTCCTGTGTTTCTAGTTTCATCATTCTGACAGGTGTGAGGTGATATTTCATTGTGGTTTTGATTTGCATTTCCTTGGTGATGGGTGATGTTGAGCATCTTTTCATGTATCTGTTGGCCATCTGGATGTCTTCTTTGGAGAAATGTCTGTTCATGTATCCTGCCCATTTTTAGTTGGATTATTTGGTGTTTGCTGTTGAGATTTATAAATTTTTTTAATATTTTATTTATTTGAGAGAGAGAGCACTAGGGGCAAGGGGTAGAAGGGGACAGAGAGGGACAAGCAGACTGCAAGCTGAGCCCAGAGCCCAGTCTCACAACTCTGAGATCATGACCTGAGACAAAATCAGCAGTCAGCGCTCAACTAAAAGAGCCACTCAGGTACCCTGAGTTCTATAAATTGTTATACATTTTAGATACTAACCATTTATCAGATACATCATTTGCAAGTATCTTCTCCCGTTCCATGGGTTGTCTTTTGTTGCGGTGCAGAAGCTTTTTATTTTGCTGTAGTCTCAATAGTTTATTTTTGCTTTTATTTCCCTTGCCTCAGGAGACCTGTCTAGAAAAAAATGTTATTACGGCTGACGTCAGAGAAATTATTGCCTGTGCTTTCTTCCAGGATTTTTATGGTTTCAGAGAATACTTCCATTTCAGGATCTGTTTTTCATCTCTCCTTTCAGAACTATCTGGAAAACAATAATGTAGGAGCAGTTTTCTTGAAAGTCACAATTTCTTAATATCAGGAACACCTCTAGTTGTCCATTTGTTTTATTTCTTCTCATCTCCACCTCAGATAAAAGATTCACCATACTAAGAATGTGCATTTGCTGGAGAAGATGCAAAAGTTTGGCTCCCCTCTCTCACATCCTTGAGCTTCAGGAACGTGATGCTGAGGAAGCTATATTTTTTTCTTTCTTTCTTTTTAAGATTGATTGATTGATTGATTCATGAAAGACACAGAGAGAGAGGCAGAGACATAGGCAGAGGGAGAAGCAGGCTCCCCATAGGGAGCCCGATGTAGGACTCCATCCTGAGACTCTGGGATCACCACCTGAGCTGAAGGTAGAGGCTCAACCACGAGCCACCCAGGCATCCCAGGAAGCTACATTTCATCTCTGCACTTCCCCACACTACTTTCATTTGCACCTATAGGATTTGTGCAGTTCCAGTAGTGGCCCCGTCTGGATAGAAAATGATGATATGCTTCCTGCACCCTTAATAGCCATGAATTGTTCTGCTTCTCATAGGTAACAAGAGGGACAGTCTGGTCCTGTCCTGAGGTCACATCATAGTGCTCCCAAAGGCTATTTAATCACTGTGGTTGGCATACCAAAGGTGTTATCTTGAGGTTGTGCTTATTAAGAGAAGGTAATTGCTGATCTCTAGTCATGCCAAACAGGAGGGACAGAATTTACTAGAGTGTTGTTGCATCCACCTGCACTGAGGAAAGTCTGTGAAAATTCAAGACCCATCAATAAGATGATGCCCTAACACAAAACAAGGAGCTCCACTTATGAAACTCAGGGAGTTCTTTGTACATATGGAGATATTTTCTCTATGACCTTGAACTATCTCCCTAATGGAATGGGTTACCCAAGGTTCTAAAAGCTGCTCTTGGCTCTGAATGAAAGACAAAGAAACAGTTGGTCCTTCTTGTAGTAGAAGAGCTATTTGTAAATGGCAGAACATAAATGTGCATTATTCAAAAAACTGATTCTTCATGGTCTTTGTGAAATAGTGACATGGTGTTTGAGGTAGTAATGGGAGGGAGAATGAAACAAATTGCTCTATCTGATGGAGAAGGCACAAATTACCAAAACTGGGTAATCGTAGCATTTGCTTAGTGAAGGTTTCAAATTACAGGAAAGTACTGCCCAAACAAGAAATCAAAATTGTTGGGACGCCTGGGTGGCTCAGCAGTTAAGCGTCTGCCTTCCGCTCAGGGTGAGTCCTGCATCAGGCTCCCTGCACGGAGCCTGCTTCTCCCTCTGCCTATGTCTTTGCCTTTCTCTCTGTGCCTCTCATGAATAAATAAAATATATTTTTTAAAAAAGAAATCAAAATAGTCATCACAGAATGTTATTAAAATCATTACCTCTCAGGAGTTTTACAGGTCAGGTGAACTCTTCCATTTCCAGGGACATTGATTCATTTGCAATGTAAAATATCATAGACACCATTGAGAGAAGTTTTGCTTCCTAAGTCTTTATAGAGATGATGAGGACAATGACAATGAGAGTAGTAACAGGAATGCTAACACTAATATCAGACACTTTAGGGAGGCTAACTGAGGGTAAGACACTCCACTCTGCACCACAGGTGGATCAGCTCATTACTCTTTATTTTCACAGACTTCTTAGCAAGGAAGCACTAATATGATCCCATTTGATGAGAGAGGAAATGGAGGTGTAGCAGGACAAAGTGACCTGTCTCACATTACAAAGGCCATCAGTAGGGGCGCTCAGATTCAGCACCAGGCTGTCTGACTCAGACCAACCTTTGCCACTCAATAGACTTCACGTCTCATTAGGAAATTGGAACAAATGGTGCATTGTGTAGAGTGGACTCCTTTGTGCGACTTGGGAACAGATTCCTCCCCTCTAGCCTTATTAAAATTCACCACTATGGAATCAATTAAGCTTGCCCCTGGTTGAAATCTAAGGAGGGTGCCATAGTAGTGTTAGCCACTTTTTAGTGCTCAGCTCTTGGGGTCATTTTCAGACACAGTAAATACCAAGCTGGCCTAGGACTCATTCAAGATGTTTGGGAGCACAGCATGATGAGGAACCAGTGTGTGAGGAGCCTCCCATTGAAAGGAGGAATCAAATCAAAATCCAAAGAAGTTTATCCACACTCCAATTACTAATCCTAGCTTTCAATTCTAACTTCATGTCAGAAAACACAATGACCAATATGAAGAATAGGATGGAAGAAGCAAATATTATTATTGGAGGGGACAGCATTGTTTACTTAGCAAACTAAAGATGAAACAACTGGAAAACTACTACCACTGATGAAGGAGTTGATTAGTCAAACATTGTGTAAATGCATACCATACACATAACATGTATTATTGGACTAAAAACACATCTTGCAAAATATATATAAAGTGTGGAGGTGGCAGTCTAATGCCATGTGATCTACGTGGAGGGAAGTCTAGTGGCTTCTAAGGAAGGACAGAAGCATTGCCTCCATGGTAATGTAATCAACTTTGGTGCACAGAAGAGTCCTGAACTCATGATGCAGATCTCCTTATATACAGCCACAAAATTAAAGAAATTTCCAATCAAATTCGCCTCAGGATCTTCTCTTCTGCCCCATCATGACATAATTTTAAATGATAGGTCTGCAAATAACTCCAAAGGGTCAGGAAATTAGTGCAAATAAAGAATGAAGCTCAAGTTTCCCCAGAGGTACCCATTACAAAAATAATGAGAAGTGATCATTTCATGGTCTGTTGCCACCACAGGAACTGACCAGTTGGTTGTCAGGGGCAGAGAGGGGATTTGCCACTCAGGAATATTTGGCAATACCCAGAGACACCTTTGGGTATCATGATGCAGGGAGGTGGTAGTGCTGCTATTGCAGACATCTAGTGATCCTTCAAGATACAACACAGTGTGTCCTCTGACAGAACATTTTCTGATTAAAAAAAAAATAGTAGTGTCAATGTTAAGAAACTGGACTAGTCACATGATCCCTTGAAAGGTCATAAGCAGACAGAAGGATGTAGCAAAATATATAACTTGTGCCAGTCTATAACTCTCCTATCTGCTATATCCAAATAAATTCTATATGGATAAAAAAGTTAAATGAGGGACGCCTGGATGGCTCAGCAGTTGAGCATCTACCTTTGGCTCAGGGCGTGATTCCACAGTCCCGGGATCAAGTCCTACATCGGGCTTCCTGCGTGGATCCTGGTCTTCCCTCTGCCTGTGTCTATGCCTCTCTCTCTCTGTCTTTCATGAATAAATAAATAAAATATTAAGAAAAAAAAGTTAAATGGGTAAAAAGATAAAACAAGGGTGCCTGGATGGCTCAGTTAGTTAAGCGGCTGCCTTTGGCTCAGGTCATGATCCTGGGGTACTGGGATCAAGCTGGCATCTCGCTCCCTCCTCAGCAGGGAGCCTGCTTCTACCTGCTGCTCCCCCTGCTTGTGTTCTCTCTCTCTCTCTGTCAAATAAATAAATAAAGTCTTAAAAAAAAAAAGATAAAACAAAAAAACTAAAAGAAATCAGAAAGTGTTTTTGTATATTTGGGCAGTGAAAGTCATGGCATACAAAGAAAAAAAATGTAAATAAAAGATAAATACATTTGAAAAACTGGAAATGTAACTAAATCATTGATAATAATAAAAAATATAGAAACACCACCCGGGAAAATGTTTTCAATAATATAGGGGGAAAGGTAAGATTTTTATTATTTTTTAAAGATTTTATTTATTCATTTGACAGAGAGAGAGAGCACAAGCAGGGAGAGTAGCAGAGGGAGTGGGAGAAGCAGACATCCCCCCACCCGACCCCCACTGAGCAGGGAGCCCAATGTGGGCTCCATCCCAGGACCCTGGGATCATGACCTGAGCCAAAGGCAGACATTTAATCCACTCAGCCACCCAACCTGGGGGGGGGGGGTGGCTGAAAGATAATATTATTAAGAGTTTAGGGGTGCCTAGGTGGCTCAGTGGATTAAACATATGCCTTTGGCTCAGGTCATGATCCCAGGATGCTGGGATCAAGCTCCCTACTCAGCAGGGAGCCTGCTTCTCCCTCTCCTTCTGTTCTCTCTCTCTCTCTCTCTCTCTCTCTCTCTCTCTCTCTCTCTCGTAAATAAAAGTAAAATCTTTTTAAAAAAGAGTTTATTTTTTTAAAATTTTTTTTTTATTATTTATTTATGATAGGCACACAGTGAGAGAGAGAGGCAGAGACACAGGCAGAGGGAGAAGCAGGCTCCATGCACCGGGAGCCCGACGTGGGGATTCGATCCTGGGTCTCCAGGATCGCGCCCTAGGCCAAAGGCAGGCGCTAAACCACTGCGCCACCCAGGGATCCCTAAAAAAGAGTTTAAATTCTTTTTTTTTTTAAACATTTTTTTTAATTTATTTATGATAGTCATACAGAGAGAGAGAGAGGCAGAGACACAACAGGCAGAGGGAGAAGCAGGCTCCATGCACCGGGAGCCTGACGTGGGATTCGATCCCGGGTCTCCAGGATCGCGCCCTGGGCCAAAGGCAGGCGCCAAACCGCTGCGCCACCCAGGGATCCCCTAAATTCTTTTTATAAATCAAAAAATATAAAGTTTTCAATAAAGACAAAGGTCATAAAAAAAGACAAAGGTCATTTCCAAATCTTATAAAAATATAAACTATAAATCAAATCAAACCCAATTGAAATATAAATGCTTAATGAAATTATAAAAATAGATTAGCTCATTAGGCCCAGGCTATATAGCGGAAATAGATATACTTATTGATATCTATGTTTGTTTCCTAATACTTTACTGAGGGATAGTCTTGTGGGACAAGCAAGTAGGTGCTTCTTGATCTGTTCTCCAGCAAAGACAGTAACCCAGAAGTAAGGCTTTATCCAGGGAGGAATTTCAGAGATAAGTTTTATCATCAAAGACTTGAAAGATACAGGAATTTTTTTTCAACTACCTTCCTCTTTAATTTGCATATTTGTCTATTACAGAACTATAGAGAGTGAGTTTAGAATAGCACAAAGTTAAATAGGTGGGGACGTTAATGACTGTTTCCCATAGTGGTACCATGCCTGGAAGATATGAACAAGGTTTGTGGCACCTGGTATGCAGCTTCTGCTCTCTCCCTCTCTGCCAGTGTTCATCAGATACGATTTTCCATTTCTTGGCAGTCCCCCCAGCATATGTTCATTGTCTTGTCCACAATGCTTATCTTTGTCAAAAGAGTACAGATATATGCAAATCAGATATTAGGGTATAATGCTATGAACGTGCATGGCCCATGTATGTTTGTGCATTTTCCAGGGTTTCAGCTGTCTGAAAACAGGATGAATTAACATCCGTAACATGTGAGTCGAGTTATTGCCCTTCATAAGGTTGTTACTAAAGTCAATGGAAGGGACCCCTGGGTGGCTCAGCAGTTCAGCACCTGCCTTCCACTCAGGGCATGATCCCCAGATCTGGGATCAAGTCCTGCGTTGGGCTCCTTATGGGGAGTCTTCTCCCTCTGCCTATGTTTCTGCCTCTCTCTGTCTCTTATGAATAAAAAAATAAAATCTCTTTTAAAAAATAAAAATAAGTAAAGTCAATGGAAATATTTAGCTTTTGTAGACATTTGAGCCTGCTACACTCATTTACTGGGTGACACAGAATTACCAGTTTTGAACGGTGCCCAGAACAGAAAAAGTTCTGCGTGATGCCCATGTTGCAGTGCAACTGCCTTTCTACTTGGGTCTTATTACACAGAACTGATGAGGTACTACACAGAACGGATGCTGTTATGGTGCTTATGGAAACCGCAAAGAGAAGAATTACAATGTGATCATATCTTCTCCTGAAAATGTTTCTCCATTTGTAAAACAGCCTTGACTTCTCTCTGAGTCCTGGTAGAGACAATCAATCAATCATAAAACAAACAACAACAACAACAACAAATCCAACTTTTTTTTTTAATTTTTATTTATTTTATGATAGTCACAGAGAGAGAGAGAGAGGGGCAGAGACATAGGCAGAGGGAGAAGCAGGCTCCATGCACCGGGAGCCCGATGTGGGACTCGATCCCGGGTCTCCAGGATCGCGCCCTGAGCCAAAGGCAGGCGCCAAACCGCTGCGCCACCCAGGGATCCCAACAAATCCAACTTTAATGCACATCACACACTGGGTGTCATCTAAGCCATTAAATTTTTTTAAGCCATTAAACTTTAAAACTGCATTTGAATGGCAGCATTTAAAATGAGCATTTTGGGGAACGCAAGCACTTTTTTTTCTTTTAAGATTTTTTTTTTAAAAGATTTTATTTATTTATTCCTGAAAGAGACAAAGGCAGAGGGAGAAGCAGGCTCCTTTTGGGGAACCCGATGTGAGACTCAATCACAGGATCCAGGATCACGACCTGAGCCAAAGGCAGATACTCAAACACTGAGCCACCCAGGTGCCCCACAAGCACTTTAAAAAAATTTTTTTAATTGAGGTATAATTGACGTAGAACATTATATTAGTGTTGAGGAAGAAAAATGTCCTTCTCTCTTTCAAGGCTCTTTCTGCTTGTCTAACGATTAAATTGATGGGAAACTGATTGAGGGGAGGAAAAAACCAAAGTCTTATTATGTTTTTTAAATAAAATCAAGACCTAAAATGCCAAGACAGAAAGTTTTTACCCCAAAGACAGTAAGTCTGTGAAGAATTGACAAGACAAAGAACACTTATGTTCAGAAGCTTCAATTAGTAAGGAATTCTAAACAGAATTAGTAACAAGGTTTGTTTATACAGCCTTCTTGGCTTCAAACTCGCTATCTCTGGTGATAAGGATGTCTCTTTACATCCTAGTGCAGGGAGGGTACCTTTCACATGGGGGATTTACTTCCCGCTTTCCGGAGACAAAGCCGGGGTCAGACTGTTGTTTCTGCACTGGCTTCCTGCCCTTAGCCCCTACATTAGTTTCAGGTATACAACATAATTATTTGTTATTAGTATATATTGAAATGATCACCACAGTCAGTGTAGTTAGCATCCCTTCCCACACAGTTACAAAATACTTTTTCTTGTGAGGAGTACTTTGAAGATTTACTTTTAGCAGTACAGAGGCACCTGGGTGGTTCAGTTGGTTAAACATCTGCCTTCCTGTCGGGTCAAGATCCCAGAGTCCTGGGATTGAGTCTCATTGGGCTCCCTGCTCAGTGGGGAGTCTGCTTCTCCCTGTCCCTCTGCTGCTCCCCCTGCTTGTTCTCTGTGTCAACTAAATAAATAATATCTTTTTTAAAAAGATTTTATTTATTTATTCATGAGACACACAGAGAAAGAGGGGCAGAGACACTGGCAGAGGGAGAAGCAGGCTCCATGCAGGGAGCCCGACGTGGGACTCAATCCCAGGTCTCCAGGATCAGGCCCTGGGCTGAAGGCAGCGCTAAACCGCTGAGCCACCCGGGCTGCCCAATAAGATCTTTTTTTAAAATGCAATAGAGGGGATATTGGCTGGCTCAGTTGGTAGAGCATGCAACTCTTGATTTCAGGGTTGTGAGTCTGAGCCTCATGTTGGGTGTAGAGATAAGAAAGAAAGAAAGAAAAGAAAGAAGAAAGAAAAGAAAGAAAGAAAGAAAGAAAGAAAGAAAGAAAGAAAGAAAGAAAGAAAGAAAGACAGTATTATTAAATTATCCCCATAACTTATTTATTTTATAACTAGAAGTTTATACCTTTTCACCCCCTTTACTAATTCCCCTCCCTCCAGCCCCCCCTGGCCACCACAACTGTTTTTTCTGTAGCTATGAGTTCAATTTTTGTTGTTGGTTTATTTTCAGGGTTTTTCTGGATTCTATATATAAATGAGATCTTATGGCATTTGACTTCCTCTTATTTCGCTTATATTTGTGCTTATATCTCAGCTTGTTGATAGTAATGCTATTGGTTATAAATGTCTGGGGCAGTCACCTGTGCCCAGGTGAGCTTCCTACAGATATTCCCCTTTCCAAAGGTCACAACTGGACCAAATCTTGATTCTTTTTTGTTTTTTTTTTTAAAGATTTTATTTATTTATTAGAGAGAGAGAGCAGGTAAGCACAAGCAGGGGTGTGACAGAGGGAGAGGGAGAAGCAGACTCCCCGTTAAGCAGGGAGCCCAATGTGGGGCTCGATCTTAGGACCCTGGGATCATGACCCAAGCTGAAGGCAGCCACTTAACCGACTGAGCCACCCAGGTGCCCCTGAATCTTGTGACTCTTATTATAATTGCAAGATACCTTTCCTCAGCATTGATTTGGAAACTTTGAAAAAATAAAGGTTTACTACTTACAAGTTCTAGAAATTATACGATACACCTGGGGCCATACAGCAAGGCCACCAGTTGAAAGAGAGAATGAAAACCAGGGATTCTGCTTTTATCAAGTGAGGGAGGAGGCCTAGGGTTTCTCCGGCTCACTTGTTATTGATGAATTGAAAACAAAAGAGCAGGGATTTTAAGCTCAGGAGACAAAAGACAAGTGCCCCAAATAGTTACTGCAATCAACCAAGATCTCTAAGACAAAGGAGCCAGGGTGGAGGGGAGATGGCCTGGGTCTTTACCTAGTCGTGTGGCTGGCAACGTGTTTTAGTCAAAATATTGTCTTTGAAGTGGATGCCTCTTTGAAGAGAATGCCCTGGCAAACAAAACCTAAGTCAGGCACTTGCATCACAAAAACAGAAAACAAAAACCAATCCAGGCTTACCCTACAACCCACTCTGTGACTCACAGGTATCAGAGTCAATGGTGAGGACCTTACCTGCTGATGTAGCTGATATGCTAAAATTCAGGGTTAGAGCATATTGTAACCCAGAAAGTACACATCTCAGTAGGATATAGGGGCACCTGGCTGGCTCAGTTGATGGAGTAAGTGACTCTTGATGTCAGAGTTGTGGGTTTGAGCCCCATGCTGGATGCAGAGATGACTTAAAAATAAAATTTTAAAAATCTTTTAAAAAATAAAAATAAATAGGATTAGAGTAGCAAATCCTATGATATTTATATAGACAAGTCTGAAGTCCAGTCTCTAGTCATTGTCCTAAACTTGAAAGGTTCCACAACAAAATTAAGAGATCATGGGGGGCCTCAGGAATCTGTTCAAAGATTTCAATAATATTGTGGCATTTTTAAAAACTTTTTTAAAAAATGATTTTATTTATTTGACAGAGAGAGAGCGCATAACAGAGGGAGCGGGAGAGGGAGAAGCAGGCTCTCTGGCCCAATGTTGGGCTTAATCCTAGGACCCTGGGAACATGACCTGAGCCGAAGGCAGACGCTTACCGGACTCAGCCACCCAGGTGTCTCATATTGTGGCATATTTTAACATCTTGGGCCGCCTGGAGAATGTAGGTTTGAACCTGTCCTTAGTTGGTAGATTGCTCCAAAACTCATTGATCCAGTCTCTCAGCCCTGAGAATGGAACAAATCACTTCAAAGTTGTGTCTCATTTCCGGAGGCAGTGATGCAGGTGGTCCCCCAAAGTTAGACCTATATGGTGCAAGTACTTGCATCAGGTTAAGAGGTACTTCTATGGAACCCAAAGGGGGGGGAGGAACGGTTAATGATTAATTTGCTAACGTGGCCCACAGAACCCAGAGAAACACTGTACTAAAGTTTATTATAAGATATAACTCAGGAATAACCAGAAGGAAGAGATGCAAAGGACAAGGTATGGGGAAAGGGACAGGAAGCTTACTGGCCCTGCAGTCTCCTCAAATCTCCAGGTGTTCACCAACCCAAATGCTCTCCAAACCCTGCTCTCTTGAGTTTTTGTGAGGTTTTCATTACACGGGCACAATTGATTAAATCATTGGCCGTTGGCTGTTGATTCAACCTCTAGGACCTCCCTGGAGGTCAGGGGCTGAGAAAGAAAATTATAACCCTCTAGTCATGTGATTGGTTCCCCTGGCAACCAGGCCCCATTCTTAGGTAACCTAAGGGCTTTTCAAAAGTCATCTCATTAACATAACAAGAGACACCTTTATTGCTTCAGCACAGGAAATGCCAAGGGATTTTAAGATGCTCCAGGCCAGGGACCAAAGACCAAAAATATTATTTCTTTTTATAAATCAAAATATCCCAAGTGTGGGATCCCTGGGTGGTGCAGCGGTTTGGCGCCTGCCTTTGGCCCAGGGCGCGATCCTGGAGACCCAGGATCGAATCCCACATCAGGCTCCCGGTGCATGGAGCCTGCTTCTCCCTCTGCCTATGTCTCTGCCTCTCTCTCTCTGTGTGACTATCATAAATAAATAAAAATTTAAAAAAATCTTTAAAAAAAAAAAGCACACACTTGGGACTTTTTTAAATTTTTTTTATTTTTTATTTACTTATGATAGTCACAGAGAGAGAGAGAGAGAGAGAGAGAGAGAGAGAGAGGCAGAGACACAGGCAGAGGGAGAAGCAGGCTCCATGCACCAGGAGCCCGGCGTGGGATTCGATTCCGGGTCTCCAGGATCGCGCCCTGGGCCAAAGGCAGGCGCCAAACCGCTGCACCACCCAGGGATCCCCCAAGTGTGTGTTCTTATAGCATGACTCATCAGGGCCTATCTTGACCTTTAACATCGGGCCAAGGTTGTGTTCCTCGGGTTTGGCCATTATAAAGTTTATTATTGGGGATCCCTAGGTGGCTCAGCAGTTTGGAGCCTGCCTTGGGCCCAGGCTATGGAGCCTGGAATCCCGGGATCTGGTCCTGCATCGAGCTCCCCATATGGAGTCTGCTTCTCCTTCTGCCTCTGTCTCTGCCTCTCTCTCTCTCTCTCATGAATAAATAAATAAAACCTTTAAAAAAATAAAGTTTACTCTTGTTTGCATTCCATACCGTATTCTTTGCAAGGTATCCATTATGCAGAGACCACACACTTCAGGAGTGGAAGTTATGCTTCATGCCTCATCTCCTTCAAGAGGAATATCTCCACACAATATTTGGTATTTTTCTGTATGGGATATTCACTCATCTCCTATGCTTTTGTTTCTAGCCACTCATTCAATTTATTTTTTTTTTAAGATTTTATTTATTCATGAGAGACACACAGAGAGAGAGAAGCAGAGACACAGGCAGAGGGAGAAGCAGGCTCCACGCAGGAGCCTGATGGGGACTTGATCCCAGGTCTCCAGGATCACACCCTGGGCTGAAGGCAGGCGCTAAACTGCTGAGCCACCCAGGGATCTCCTGGATATTTGTTTTATACTTTGGATTAGAACCCAATATTACATTCTTCCTTTTCTTGATCAAATTGTTACAACTCTGGCCTTTGGGAGTAATCTCATTTGGCTTCCGATTTTATACCATTTTATACGATGTTCATCTACTATATTTCTTTCTCAGTCCTACAATCAGCAATTTCTCTGAAAAGTCATGGTTCTGGGGTGCCTGGTTGGCTCAGTTGGTTGGGTGCCTGCCTTCAGCTCAGAATCCTGATCCCAGAATCCTGGGATTGAACCCAGCATCAGGCTCTCTCCACAGGGGGAGCCTGCTTCTCCCTCTCCCTCTCCCCCTCCCCCTTGCTTGTGCTCTCTCTTGCGTGCTCTCTCTCTCTCATTCAAAAAAATAATAATAAATAAATAAATAAAGTCTCTTTTCTAAAAAAAAGTCATGGTCTGGGGGCAGCTGGGTGGCTCAGTGGTTTAGCATCTGCCTTTAGCTCAGGTCATGATTCCGGAGTCCTGGGATGGAGTCCCACATCAGGTTCCCCTTAAGGAGCCTGCTTCTCCCTCTGCCTGTGTCTCTGCCTGTGTGTCTGTGTATCTTTAAAAAAATTAAAATTTAAAATTAAAAAGTTACTATTCTTATGCAGGAAAAGACATTAGGGTTCAAAACAGATGGCTGAGGAAGAATTCTTGAGATGTCTTTTTTTTTTTTAATTTTTTATTTATTTATGATAGTCACAGAGAGAGAGAGAGAGAGAGAGGCAGAGACATAGGCAGAGGGAGAAGCAGGCTCCATGCACCGGGAGCCTGATGTGGGATTCGATCCTGGGTCTCCAGGATCGCACCCTGGGCCAAAGGCAGGCGCCAAACCGCTGCGCCACCCAGGGATCCCCTTGAGATGTCTTTTATGCAAAAAGGTGATTTTATTAACACATGGAGACAGGAGCCATGGGCAGAAAGAAGAAAGAGTTGTATTGGGGTCATGAGGAGGGTCCATTATATACTTTCAAGTTGGGAGGGGGCTAGGAAGGGTGTAAGTCTCTAAGGAATTTTTTTTAAATATTTTATTTATTTATTCAGGAGAGACACAGAGAGAGAAGCAGAGACATAGACAGAGGGAGAAGCAGGGTCCCCGCAGGGAGCCTGTCTAAGGAATTTTGGAAGCAGTTTCCAGAACCCTGAGGGAGCTAGCTATTGTTGGGAAAAGATAATTTATTACCATCTAATAAAACCTTAGACATGAGACCCTTCAGATGTGTATCAGTGGGTCATATGTTTGGGGGATGATTGTCTACACGTGTGTTGGGGGATTTCAAGATAAAGGAAATTTCTAAAGAAATTTTTATATGTCAAAGTAGACTTACAGGATCCTGGGGATCAGGCTAAGATTGCCTTTTGCCCTTAGCAAAATATTAACGAGGCAGTTGAGTCCCTAGAGGAATGTCACCTTGCCTGTTTCAAGGACTTGTCAGTGGGCTATAGGTAGTGACGACATTTAATTTCTCTTCTGCCTTTGTTTCCCACATCAATTCCTTTTTTATTGGCTTCAAATACACGTAACATTTGCCATCTTAGCCATTTTTAGGTGCAACATCAGTGATATCAAACACATCCACATTGCTGTGCAGCCAACGCCGCCCGTCCCCATACTAATGTCATCTTGTAAATCTGAAACTCCATACCTATTAAACCCTAATTCCCCTTTCTCCTCCACCCCACAGCCCCAGCAACCACTATACTTTGTGTTTCTGTGATTTTATTTTTAAGATTTTATTTATTTATTCATAAGAGACACAGAGGCAGATACACAGGCAGAAGAAGCAGCAAGCTCCCTGCAGGGAACCCTGGGATCACGACCTGAGCCAAAGGCACTCAACTGAGCCACCCAGGTGCCCCTGTTTTTGTGATTTGACTAACTTAAGTACCTCCTAGAAGTAGAATTATACAATATTGATCTCTTTTTTTCATGACTGGTTTATTTCATAGAGTACAACGTCCTCAATCTTCATCTCTGTTGTAGCACATTGCATATTTTACTTCCTTTTTAAGACTGACAAGTATTCCATTGTATGACTAGACCACATTTTGTTTATCCATTCAATGGTGGATGGATCCTTGGGCTGCTCCTACATTTAGATATTGTTAAAAATGGTGTTATATTGGGCAGCCCGGGTGGCTCAGTTTAGTGCCACCTTTGGCCCAGGGTGTGATCCTGGAGGATCAAGTCCCACATCGGGCTCCCTGCGTGGAGCCTGCTTCTCCCTCTGCCTGTGCCTGTGCCTCTCTCTCTCTCTCTCTCTCTGTGTGTGTGTGTGTGTCTTTCATGATTAAAAAAATAAAATATTTTTTAAAAAATGGTGTTATAGGGATGCCTGGGTGGCTTAGCGGTTGAGCATCTGCCTTTGGCTCAGGGCATGATCCTGGATTCAGGGGATCAAGTCCCACATCAGGCTCTTTGCATGAAGCCTGATTCTCTTCCTTCTGCCTGTGTTTCTCTCTTTCTATGTGTCTCATAAATAAATAAAATCTTTATTAAAAATGCTGTTATAAACATGGATGTACACATGCTATTGTTACTTTTTGTTGTTATTGTTAAGTAATAGTAGTCCTGGGAGGAGGCACCTGGCTGGCTCAGTTAAGTGTCTGTCTTTGGCTCAGGTCATGACCTCAGGGTCCTGGGCTTTGTGATATCAGGGTCCTAGGATAGAGCCCCATGTTGGGCTCTCTGCTCAGCAGGAAGCCTGCTTCTCCCTCTCCCTCTGCCTGCCACTCCCCCCCTCCCCCCCCTTATGCTTCTCTCTCTGTCTCAAATAAATAAAATCTAAACAAAAACACATTAAAAATAAGATTTTTTTAAAAAAGATTTTATTTATTTATTCATAAGAGACACAGAGAGAGGCAGAGAAGCAGGCTCCCTGTGGGGGAGCCTGATGCCGGACTTGCTCCCAGGACCCCAGGATCACGACCTCAAACCCACACCCAAGATCAAGAGTAACATGCTCTTCTGACTGAGCAAATGGCAGATGCTCAACTGTTGAGCCACCCAGGCACCCCCAAAATAAGATTTTTTAAAGGTTTTCTTCTTTCTTTCTTTCTTTCTTTCTTTCTTTCTTTCTTTCTTTCTTTCTTTCTTTCTTTCTTTCTGGCTCACGTGATCAGGGCGATGGGCAGACAAAGGAGAGGGAGAGAGAATGGCAAATTGACTCTGCGCTGGGTGCAGAGGCTGACGCAGGACTCCATCCCATCTGTAGATCACAAACTGAGTCGAAATCAAGAGTCAGACGCTTAACCAACTGTGCCACCCAGGCACCCCCAAATAAGATCTTTTTTAAAAAATAATAAAAAAGAAAATAATAGTTGTAGGTACCAAAGCATGGGTAGTAGGTGTGCTTTTTGTGACTATGGTATCATTTTTTTCTAGATATCGAAAGACTTGCAATTACCTAGATTTTGTTTTTCTCTCTGAGATATTTTCTGTGTTTTTTTTTGCAATTTGAGAATGTAGAGTCACTTTTAGACAACAGGCTTGAATCAATGGAAACTTGATCAAGACACAAGTGACCCCCAGGTTGAAGACAAACAGGCCCATGGGGGACCCACCTCAAAATACCCATAGACTCTAACTAACCCGTGGGCTACTTAAAACCAGGCACAGTTCCCAAGGAAGGGAGAATTTCCTATGTCACCATACCGCCTCACCTTCTCTCTTTACATACAGCCCCCACCCACTGCCCTGTGGCAGACAGCCTGTCCTCTGCTGTCCTGCCTGCTGCTCCCTCGAGGATAATCTCCTTTGTTCTGCCACAGGTAAATTCTTGTCACTTCCACCCACTCGATGGATCACGGATCATTGCCCCACAGCCCATCAAGAGAAACACCACAAAGAAAGTTTCCATTTTTGTTCTAGTGGTTGTCTTTGTACTTATCTCTTTCTAATGTCTTTTTTTGTTTTTGTTTTCTTATCTAACTGGTCACTATCTGGTTATCAGGGTTGGGTTTCGATCCCTTAAATCCCCTTGGATGGCCTCTACATACATACCCCATTTCTCTAGCTCCCTTTTCTTCTCACAGTTACATGGTTCCCACCTTGTCAGAATGTGTAATGTTTGTACATTTGTCGTCCATCCCCATACCTGTAGGGGGGCCCAGGGCAGACTGCCCCAAAATGTACCTCAATGGCATATTGATTTTGAATTGGAACTACTTGGGGATCCCTGGGTGGCGCAGCGGTTTGGCGCCTGCCTTTGGCCCAGGGCGCGATCCTGGAGACCCGGGATCGAATCCCACGTCGGGCTGCCGGTGCCTGGAGCCTGCTTCTCCCTCTGCCTATGTCTCTGCCTCTCTCTCTCTCTCTCTCTGTGACTATCATAAATAAATAAAAATTAAAAAAATAAAAAAAATGAATTGGAACTACTTGGGAAGTGGACAGAACAGTACAAGGACACCTCTGTTCCCCCCTAGACATGAAACAAATCTCCCATATGAAAAGTACCCTCCTAGGGCACCTGGGTGGCTCAGATGGTTAAGCATTTCTCTGCCTTTAGTTCAGGTCGTGATTTCAGGGTCCTGGGATTGAGCCCCATGACTGGCTCCCTGCTCAGCAAGGAGCCTGCTTCTCCATCTCCCTCTGCTCCTCCTCCCACTTGTGTGCACTCTCTCAAGCTCTCTCTCTCTCAAATAAATAAATAAAATCTTAAAAGAAAGGAAGGAAGGAAGGAGAAAGAAAGAAAGAAAGAAAGAAAGAAAGAAAGAAAGAAAGAAAGAAAGAAAGAGAGAGAGAGAGAAAGAAAGGTACCATCCCTCTACTAAGAAGTAAAAAGATATCCTTATCACCAGAAATGGGGACTTTAAGGATAAGAAAGCCATAGAAACAAACCTTGTTACTTTTTTTCTAATCTACTACCTCAGCCCAAATTCCATTTAGAATTCCTTCTTTTTGGGGGGCGCCTGGGTTGAGTGTGTGCCTTCCGTTCAGGTCATGATCCCCGGGTCCTGGGATAGAGTGTCCCACATCAGGCTTCCCAGAGGGAGCCTGCTTCTCCTTTGTCCCTGCCTCTCCTTCTGTGTCTCTCATGAATAAACAAATAAAATCTTTTTTTTAAAGATAAGGAATTATTTTTTAAATTTTACTTATTTTTTTAAAAAGATCTTATTTATTTATTCATGAGACACACACAGAGAGGCAGAGACACAGGCAGAGGGAGAAGCAGGCTCCATGCAGGAAACCTGATGTGGGACTTGATCACACCCCGGGCCAAGGCAGGCGCTTAACTGCTGAGCCCCCCAGGTGTCCCAAATTTTACTTATTTATTTTAAAGTAATCTCTACACCCCACATAAGGCTCAAACTCATACCCAAGATCAAGAGTCGCATGATCTTCTGACTGAGCCAGCAGGGCACCCCTAGAATTCCTTACTAATTAAAACTTTCAGGGGTGACTGCGTTGTTCCAGTTAGTTAAGCGGCTGCTTCCGGCTCAGGTCAGGATCCCGGGGCACTGGGATCAGGTCCCTGCTCAGCAGGAAGCCTACAACTCCCTTCCCCTGCCTTCTCCCCCTGCTTGTGCTCTGTCAAATAAATACATATAATCTTTAAAAACAAAAAAAAAAAAAAGAAAAAAAAAGAAAGAAAAGCCAAAACAAAAACAAAAACAAAACAACCTTCCAAATACCTGTTTTCTTTATACTGTCAATTCCTTAGAAATGTGTCTGTCTAAAATGTATAAAAACTGACTGCACTTGTGTTTTCTTTGGGTCTCGGTTTCATTACAGGTCTCCCTGTACACATAATAAAACTGGTTTTTCTCCTGTTAATCCGCTTGTGTCAACTTAATTCCTAAACCAGCTGTAAGAGGCTTGGAGGAAAGGATGACATTTCTTCTACCCCTACATACCCATGTTTGCTTGGTATTTTTTTAAAGATTTTATTTATTTATTATGAGAGACAGAGAGAGAGGCAGAGACACAGGCAGAGGGAGGAGCAGGCTCCCTGCAGGGAGCCCGATGTGGGACTCCATCCCAGGACTCCAGGATCATGACCTGAGCGGAAGGCAGATGCTCAACCACTGAGCCACCCAGGCGCCCTTCTTTTAAGATTTTATTTATTTTATTTTTTAAGATCTTATTTATTCATTTATGAGAGACACAAGGAGAAGCAGAGACATAGGCAATGGGAGAAGCAGCCTGCCCTGATGCGGAACTCTATCCCAGGACCCCAGCATCATGCTCAGAGCCCAAGGCAGATGCTCAACCATTGAGCCACCCAGGCACCTCCCATGTTTGCTTTCATCTTAAATGTTTGTTTATGTATTTTAAGTGCTCACCATCCATCCTTTTCCGTGGTTTCTGTATTGTCACTTGTCTGAATTAGAGAGCCCTCCCTGATGGATGCTGAATCCTCTACTTTGTGTGTTGAAAGTCATTTTCCTACAAACCTGGTAGTTAAGGAAGGCTTGGCTAGACAAATGCTTTAAGAGTTTTGTAATGCAAAAAGAGTCTTGCAATCCAATCTTTTTTGTGCATATTAATATTTTCCAGGTACATCTTGCATTTACATAACCTTTTCTTATTTTTTCTTCCTTCAGTCCAAAAAATGCATTAAAAAAAGATCTCGGGATGCCTGAGCGGCTCAGTGGGTGAGCGTCTGCCTTCCGATCTTGAGGTCCCAGGATCGAGTCCCACGTCGGGCTCCCTGCGAGGAGCCTGCTTCTCCCTCTGCCTGTCTCTGCCTCTGTGTGTCTCTCGTGAATAAATAAATATTTTTATTTTTCATTTTTTAAAATATTTTATTTACTTATGCATGAGACACACACATACAGACACACACAGAGAGAGAGAGAGAGAGAGAGAGAGGCAGAGGGAGAAGCAGGCTCCTCGCAGGGAGCCCGACGCGGGACTCGATTCCAGATCTTGGGCTCATGCCGGGAGCGGAAGGTAAACGCTCAGCAGCAGAGCCACCCAGGCGTCGCGAGCCTTCCATTTCAATGCAAACCCCCCTGCAGAGGACTACTCTAGGCTCCCATGGGGCTCGGGTAACCTCAGACCAGTTGTCACACGTGTGGGTGGCGGGGGGGCTGGGTCGCAAACAATCCGATCGGGGCCGGGGCAGTACAGATGGATGGGGGGCCACTCTGCAACACCCCCCCCCCGACAGACAGCGCGGCTACCTCCAGCCTCCCTGCGCCGCAGGTCGCGGTCGCCTGCCCTTCCAGGTCCCAAGCTGCTGTGCTGTAGCTTCTGTCGTGCAGGGATGTGCGCTGGTCGTCGGGGTCATAGGAAGGACGCCGGGGGACCCAGGAAACCTAGTGGTGAGCGTGCTTCCTGGGGTGCCCTGACGGGGGCTGATGGGCAGGTTTGAAGCGACCTCAACACTGAGTGGCGGGGACCCCCGCCCCACCATCACCCGCGTCTGTGGACCCAAGTCCCCGGGGGCGCCGCTCGGACCTCAGTCCCCTCAGGCGCGCCGCGTGCGGGCGGAGCCGGCAGCTGGGACCGCGGCGTCCCCTCAGGTCCCTGCGCGCGGCCGCGTCTCCCCGATGGTGCGGTGACCACGGGGAGGGTCGTCATGGGACAGTCGTGAGCAGGTTCGTGAGCAGGTTCGTGAGCAGGAGGTGCTGTGGTCTGTGGGGTCCCCAGTCTCTCCATTCTCCTGGGGGCGCCCCTTTTCTCCTGAGTGTTCTAGATGTTTGGGAAGCAGAGTCTCAAATCCACGATCCTGTGTCCCAGCCCGTCCTTTCCTGGGACTGGCAATAAATGCTTGTTTCCAGATCCCGCCCCGCCTCCCCAGACGCAGATTCCCCTCTCGGATTTACAGCATCAGCGATATCTGTCCTCCGCGGTCGGTGGACTCCCTTTAACAGGTTTGGTTTTTTATCTCTGTGGCTATTTTACTTGAGAGAAACGCCAAGAATAATTCCCTGGAACTACCTTGTAGGGAATCCTGTGCCTCTCCCCCCAGGATCTTTACTGGGTACAGACATCCTGTGGGAGGTCCTTTGGGGGGAGGTTGGTCTTTGAAACTTTCCTGGGTGATCTGTGCTGTCAGCGTTACCCCAACCTGAGTTACAAGATTTATTACCTTTAGTCTCAGCTTTTTTTTTTAAAGATTTATTTATTGATTGATGAGACACACACACACACAGAGAGAGAGAGAGAGAGAGAGAGAGAGAGAGAGAGGTAGAGACACAGGCAGAGGGAGAAGCAGGCTCCATGCAGAGAACCCGACGTGGGACTCGATCCCAGGTCTCCAGGATCACACCCCGGACTGAAGGCAGCGCTAAACCACTGAGCCACCCGGGCTGCCCAGTCTCAGCTTTTAATAAATAAAAATGTATGTAATCACAACTCGAAACAGGGTGTAAGAGACGCCTGGGTGGCTCAAGGCATGATCCTGGGGTCCAGGGAACCAGTCCCTCTTGGAAGACTGCTTCTCCCTCTGCCTGTGTCTCTCATGAATAAATAAAATCTTTTTTTTTAAAGATTTATTTATTTATTTATTCATTCATTCATTCATTCATTCAGAGAGAGCGAGAGAGAGGCAGAGACACAGGCGGAGGGAGAAGCAGGCTCCATGCAGGGAGCCTGACTTGGGACTCAATCCCGGATCTCCAGGATCACACCCCGGGCTTCAGGCGGCGCTAAACCGCTGCGCCACCGCCACCGGGGCTGCCCAATAAAATCTTAATTTTTTTTTTATTTATTTATGAGAGAGAGAGAGAGAGAGAGGCAGAGACACAGGCAGAGGGAGAAGCAGGCTCCATGCACCGGGAGCCCGACGTGGGATTCGATCCCGAGTCTCCAGGATCACGCCCTGGGCCAAAGGCAGGCGCCAAACCGCTGTGCCACCCAGGGATCCCCCAATAAAATCTTAAACAAAAAAAAAACAAAACAAAACAAAAAAAAACCACGGTGTAAAATATTTCCAAAGAGGCAAATTGGTGAATTTTGGGGAAAAAATATTCCAAGATTATATTGCATGTATTAAATATTATTTATTTCCCTTTAATCTTCCTTTGATCAGGTTAGTAAAATTTTGAACTCTGTTCTTTCATTTGGGGTGAGTTCAAAAGGATTTAAAGGGTTTAAATTTGCAGACTTGTGTGCAGTTATGATTAATGGTGTATAAAAATTTCTCCCAATGGAAATAACTTTTTTTTTCCCCTTTCAGAATGCAATAGATACTTGGGGGCTTTCTTGTTGAGCTAGCAAAGTGCCTTACAATTTTCTTCCCTTTTATTAAAAAATTGTATTTATTTATTCATGAGAGAGAGAGTCAGAGACAGGCAGAGAGAGAAGCAGGCTCCATCCAGGGAACCTGATGTGGGACTCGATCTGGGGGCTCCAGGATCACACCCTGGGCAGAAAGCAGGTGCTAAAACGCTGAGCCACCCAGGGATCCCTTCTTCCCTCTTTCCACATAAATTTTGCTGGAGTGTTCAAAGGCTGGGTTTGTGTCATTTAAAATAACACTGGTATTGGGGCGCCTGAGTATCTCGGCTGGATGATGAATGACTGGACTGCTTGTCCCTGTCACCTTCCCTTCTGCCCCTCTCTGCTAAAATTAACAGATAAAAATTTAAAAATAACACTCCTGGGGCGCCTGAGTGGCCCAGTCTGTTAAGTGTCTACTCTGAGTACTGGGATCAAGCCCAAGCCAGCACTGGGCTCCCTGCTCAGTGGAAAGTCTGCTTCTCCCTTTTCCTCTGCAGCTCCCCATGCTTGTGCGCTCTCTCAAGTAAATAACATCTTTGGGGCACCTGGGGGGCTCAGTGGTTGAGCATCTGCCTTCGGCTCAGGGCATGGTCCTGGAGCCCCAGATCCAGTGTCTCTCCCCCTTGAGGAGCTTCTCCCTCTGCCTGTGTCTCTGCCTTTCTCTGTGTCGGTCATGAATAAATAAAATCTTAAAAAATAAAATCCTTTAAAAAATAAAAAATAACACTCCTCATGTGACTCTTAATCTTGGGTTGTGAGTTCCAGCCCCATGTTCGGTGTAGAGATTACGTAAAAATAAAATAACATTCGTTGTCCAAAGCAACTCCAGTAGTGGGCAGAGGTCTCGGGGCTCTAAGCGAACCACCCCCCAGGAGCCTGGAGGGGTAAATACTTGAAGGCGCGGCTGCTTTTCCTCGGAGCCTCCGCCTGCATACGTCCTACCTGTTCACACCCGCAGGAGAAGGAGCCCTTTACACTGAGAAGCTACATAGGAATGCACCTGTAGGGGTGGGGCGGGGTGGGGGGAGACCTATGCCTTTGCTGAGGTTCTCTCCGAAGCTTTAAAACTCCCATAGGTTAGTTAGAGATTTGCATCTGCAGTATAGGGCAATTTGTTTAGATTAAAAAGTCTTGACAATCAGTTCTGGACTCTGGATTAGGGTCAGTGACTGGGGCAGTTATTTGGGTCAGAACCTTGAGTTGAATTCTGCTGAGAGTTTCCTCACCTGTTAGGCCAGGAGCCTGAGGGAGGGAGCGGATCCGTCATGCCCAAGGAGGGGAGGGTGTGCGGGGCACCCAGAGGTCATTCCTGTGACTGCTCAGGTGTCCCTACCCTCCGTCATCAGGGACTGAGCCACTCCAGGGCTTCTGTCTCCACCAGGAGTGTCTAGAATGTGGAACCTTCTGAATGTGGCTTCCTTCTGTCCTGTGTTCCGGAAGCAGGCTGCTCATCTGTGCTGAGTCCAGGGTTTCTTTCCTTTGGATTCCTTTATTGATTGACCAGGGCAGCCCTTCGGCTCTGGTTTCCCGCAGCACTTGGGCTCATTTTTTTTTTTTTTTTAGATTTTTATTTATTTGACAGAGAGAGAACACAAGAACAAAATCACTGAGAACCTCTCCTGGTCCCCCCAGTGCTGTTACTCCAGCCACCCTCCAAATATACTATGCTGATCAATTCATGAGCCTCCTGTTTGGGTTTCTTCATTTAAAATCAAGCAATTGGGCAGACCTGGTGGCTCAGTGGTTTAGCGTCACCTTTGGCCCTGGGTGTGGTCCTGGGGTCCCGGGATCGAGTCCCACGTGGGGTTCCCTGTGTGGAGCCTGCTTCTCCTCTGCCTATGTCTCTGCTTCTCTCTCTCTCTATGTCTGTCATGAATAAACAAATAAAATCTTAAAAAAATAAAATAAAATCAAGCAGTTGTGGGACGCTCGGGTGGCTCAGGGCGTGATCCCAGGATCCAGGATTGAGCCCTGGGGAGCCTCTGCCTGTGTCTCTGCCTCTCTGTGTGTGTGTGTCTCTCGTGAATAAATAAATCTTTCTTAAAAAAGAATAAAATCAAGCAATTGTGAATACATGTTTTTCTAATGCACTTATTCATCGTAACGAGCAGTCAGACTTTGTTATTCATCGTAATGAGCAGTCAGACTTTGTATTTTTGGGTGTTTGAGTGCTGACAGCTTAAGCCTCATCCCGCCCTCTGTGCTCCCCCACATCTCCACCCTCACCCCTTGTGCTCTCAGCTGGAAGAGCCATGAGGGGGATCCCTGGGTGGCTCAGCGGTTTGGCGCCTGCCTTTGGCCCAGGGCGTGATCCTGGAGACCAGGGATCGGGTCCGTCCCGTCCCCCCCCCCCCCCCCCCCCCCCCGCATCGGGCTCTCGGTAGGGAGCCTGCTTCTGCTTCTCCCTCCGCCTGTGTCTCTGCCTCTCTCCCTCTCTATGTCTATCATGAATAAATAAAGAAGATCTCTTAAAAAAAAAAAAGAGCCGATGAGCAAGCCTGGGTGGTCTCCTCTCTCACGTCCCACAGTGAACACTCAGCCAGCTGTCCTTCCCTGCATCCTGAAGCCATTTCAGAGCTGCTTGAGAGACCGGCCTACCTTCCCCTGATAGTCCTGTTCTGTGGACCCTAGGCCTGTTCCTACCCTCTGTGAGTGTGTGTGTGCGTGTCAGGGTCAGGGGGAAGGGTGTTCACTGTCATCTATCTTAACACTTGAGCCACTCCTGTGCAGGTGACCATAATTATTGGCCCCCGTGAGCCTTGTCCAGACATGACTGCTATGCTGTGGATCTGCTTCTCTTGCTCTGACTTGCTCACCTGCTCTGATGCCTGATGGCAGCATGTTCTGGGGGGGCTCCTTGCTAGAAGCTCCTGCTGTCACCGGTGCTGCCCTCCCCCTGTGTCGCACTGGTGACCCTCCCAAGCCTCAGTTCTGTGTTCAGCCTACCAGAGTTGGCAGTTTACAAAATCCCTAGGTATTTGAGAGAAGGCGTGTAAGACTGAGGCCCTCCTTAAAGTGGTCCTGGTAGATGTATTTGCTGGTTTATATCTGTGTTAGGGTGAAGCTGTGACCTCTGTCACAGAGGCTGGGTTGGCCCCGTATCCCTGAGGGTGGGGTGGCCCAGGAGACTATATCCTCCCATCCCAGGAGGGCCCATCAGGTGGTCACTCTTGAAATAGTCATTTATGTAGAGAAATTAAAGGTCAAAGGCAGCCAGCAGGTGGCAGGCTGAGTCCACACTCCTGCTCTCAGGAAGTTGGTTGGGACCCTTCATTTATCTCTGCTACTGCAGCAGAGATCCTGAGCCTCAGGCTCCCGGGGACAACACTCAGGGTCCCCCTGGCCCAGCAAAGGGATTAGTTCAAAGTTGACATAAACGCATGGTCCTTAAACCCAGTAAAGTGACCAGTTGTCATGGGAGAGACTCCTAACCCTGATGGTGCTGCTTGGAGGCTCTGGAGGGAAAATGTGTAAATACCAGGGTAGAGAGGCACCCCCTCCCGTGAAGTATATCTAGTGACAAAGAAAAGAAAACAGGGATGGTCAAGAATAAGGAACTAATAGATAAAATACTGAAACAAAAGGGCAGCCCGGGTGGCTCAGTGGTTTAGTGCCACCTGCAGCCCAGGGCCTGATCCTGGAGACCTTCGATAGAGTCCCATGTCAGCCTCCCTGCATGGAGCCTGCTTCTGCCTCTGCCTGTGTCTCTGCCTCTGTGTGTCTCATGAATAAAAAAATAAAATCTTTAAAAAAATAAAATAAAATAAAATACTGAAACAAAAGACCAGTTTGACAAATCGGAAATCTAGAAAACACTCAGTTTCCATTTGGCCCCAAAGAGAGGAGGGTGTTTGGAAACTTTATTTACATGACATAGCAGATAAAGGCACACTGCTTGGCTTTTAGCCTCTGCAAGGTAAAATTCTGGATTAATTTTGCTCTCTGATGTAATGCACTAATTCAGAAACCTTCAGTTAATCAGTACTTGGTCGTTGGGTGCCTGGGTGGCTCATTTGGTTAAGCAGCTGCCTTTGGCTCAGGTCATGATCCTGCCTAGGACCGATCCCTCCCCACCCACCCTTGTCAAGCTCTCTGCTTAGCTGGGAGTCTGCTTCTTCCTCTCCCTCTGCCCCTCCCCTGCCTGTGGGCTCTTTCTCTCTCAAATAAATGAAATCTTAAAAAGAGTGAAAGAGAGAGATAGAAGTTTATTGAATACACTGCAAGGGAGCAGTGGGCAGGACAGCAGAGTTTGTCCGCCTCGAGGCAATGGTGAGTGGTCACAGATAGAGGGTGGTTGTAATTGGTCAGTTAGGGCCCATTGCTATTTCAAGGTGGGTCACTGAATAGGCCTATTTCATTTAGCTCCATGGTCACTGGGGGCAGTTTCCTTTGCTTAAGTTTCCACTGCTCAAGCCTGTTGCCTGAAAGCGGCCTCTATGATCCTGTCTAAACCCCCATGGTCATAGCACCCACTGTCCTATAATAACTCATAGTGAGCTGGGAAGCTCTGAACAAATGATTTGTAAACTAAAATTAAAGAAAGCCGTTGCCACTTACAAATGATTTTGGAAAAATGGGACCCCATGAACCTTATCCTTCAAATAAAGTGGCTAATAAGGCCCAGTGGAAACTGCACTGGCCCTTCCTTGAAAGGTTGAAACCATATACAAGGCCTATTTGGTGAAGGATGGATTATTACTGGTATCTCTCCTTTGAGCAGCCGAATTTGGCCTGTTCTTAGATCTGGAAGGAACAGATGAGACCTCCCAGTGGATTATCACCACCACCCTGTAGCTGTGGCTGCTGCACCCAACAGACCTCTATGCCTAGTCCCTAGCTCTATGGAAATTACCAACACCCTCGGATCAGCAACAGGCAGCTATCGCCCCATCGTGGATTCAGCATGGTCTGTTCTATTCAGTGCCTGTCTCAATAGCCTTCACTTTGAAGGGACACGATACAACTTTACTGGGTTATCCTCATGGATCTTCAACAGCTTTGCCCTCCCACAGTCATTGCAGGCACGATTGGAACTGCATCCCAGCTCTCCAAGAAAACAGGTGCCACATTACATTAGTGACATCGTCCTCTGACAATATTCAGGACACACAGTTACTGAGAAGAGATGACAAAAAGCTATGAGACCTTGCCACATGTGTAACTGAGGCTCTGACAATTTGTTATATTTCTGGAAATGACTTGCTAATCTGAGGCACCCTGCTCCTTCCAGGATGCCATGAAGAAATACCTGACGTTCTCACCAGCACCTACAACATCTACTGATTTATTTTGCTATTTCTTGTTTATAATTTTTTTTAGGGGAAAGCACGAATGCCCCCACTACCACAAATTATATAGTCTAGTTTCCTACATTTGGGGAAATCACGGGGGCCAGCACATCCGGAGTGCAATGAATCAGCCTTGCCCTGGGAAAACCACCTTCATAATCGTGGTGTCTCCCCTCCCAGGTTTACAATTTGTTTTTAACCCATTTATGTTGTTACTTGCACACAGGCCCAGCATGACTCAGCACTCTTACCACAAAATGCTGGAGATTTTTCAAACTGCCAAGCAACTGGCACCCAGGGTAGCACCCACAGAGACTCTTCTATGGAGGCTTCACTTACTTCCTCGCTAGTCTCCTGGAGTCATCCAAGATGGTCTTAAGAGGTCCATTGTCTTCTGGTGTAAAAATATGCCCTTAGGCCCTTAATATAAGTCATTAACAGAGTAATACCTCCACTTAGCAAGAGCTATTTACTTTGTGGATAGCTCCCTGTGACCACCTATCCCACCTTCCTTTTTGCCTTGGGCCCTGGAAACTGGACCTTAGAGGCTCAGCTCACTACCCAGACTCTCCCTGAGACGTGATGGAGCCAAACCTTGGACCTCTGGGATAGCCATCTGCAGGAGGGAGTGCCCTGCCCTTCTGCAAACTCTTGTCTGACACCAAGGTGCTGGAGGAGGTCTCCTCTTTCCCAGACTTCTGGGCTTCCTGGGTAGCTCCTTAGGAGTACCTGAGTGAAAAACAATGGGACTTAGTGGAAGGGGAGGTGGGTGGGGGGTTGGGGTGACTGGGTGATGGGCACTGAGGGGGGCACTTGGCGGGATGAACACTGGGTGTTATGCTATATGTTGGCAAATTGAACTCCAATAAAAAAAAATTAAAAAGAAAAAAAAAAAAAAGAAAAGGAAGTGCCCGCCCTATCTGCATAGCACATACCCTATTCCAGGCACTTCGCCGAGTACTAGTGCGTTTAAGGGGAGCACAAGCCCCCCCCCAAAAGAAAAACAAAAACAAAAACAATGGGAGTTCATAGCCTTTGAGACAATATCACCACATTCGTACCTGTTGCTTTTCATTTTTTTTTAAGATTTTATTTATTTATTCTTGAGAGACACAGAGAGAGAGAGAGAGAGAGGCAGAGACACAGGCAGAGGCAGAAGCAGGCTCCACGAAGGGAGCCCAACACGGGACTCGATCCTGGGTCTCTAGGATCACGCCCTGGGCTGAAGGCAGTACTAAACCGCCAAGCCACCCCGGGCTGCCCTTTCATTTCTTAATTAGGATATCCCTGATGGGACAGACCAAGTGGCACGGCGGCGGTGTAGCACCACCTAAAGCCCAGGGTGTGATCCTGGAGACCTGGGATCGAGTCCTGTGTGGGGCTCCCTGCAGGGAGCCTGCTTCTCCCTCTGCCTGTGTCTCTGCCTCTGTGTGTGTGTCTCTCATGAATAAATAAATAAAATCTTTTAAAAAAAAAGGATATCTCTGATGAAGGACTGGACCCAGGGGTCATCACACTTGGCCACACATTAAGATGTTATCTTAGTATGTACTAATGATGGATAGTTGGAACAGGCAGGCAGGGACAGGATGCCCCAACCCCCCAAGAGGAAATCACCTTTTTTTAAAAAAGATTTTATTTATTTATTCATGAGAGACAGAGAGAGAGAGAGAGAGAGGCAGAGACATAAGCAGAGGGAGGAGAAGCTCCATGCAAGGAGCCCGATGCAGGACTCGACCCCAGAACTCCGGGATCATGCCCTGAGCCAAAGGCACACATTCCACTACTGAGCCACCCAGGCGTCCCAACCTTTTTTTTTTCCTTTAAGACGTTATTTATTTACTTGACACAGAGAAAGAGAGAACAAAAGCAAGGGGAATGGCAGGCAGAGGGAGAGGGAGAAGCAGGATCCCTACTGAGCAGGGAGCCCCAACACAGGGCTCAATCCCAGGGTCCTGAGATCATGACCTGAGCCAAAGGCAGACGCTTAATTAACTGAGCCACCCAGGCAACCCCAACTTCATTTCTTTTTAAAGAGCAGTTAGGTCTTCAGAAAACTTGATCAGAAAGTGCAGAGACTTCCCACATAACCCTTCTGCCTGGACACCATCTATTACATATATATAAAATTTTTAATTTTTATTTTTTAAGTAAGTTCTACATCCAACATGGGGCTTAAACTCATGACCCCAAGATCAAGAGTCACATCCTCTACTGACTGAGCCAGCCAGGCACCTTCATTTATCCTATATATCTTGTGTTACTATGGTACATTTGCTACTATGAAGAGCCAACTTTGAGGTATGAAAGTGCATAGTTTGCATTAGGGTTGACTCTATGTCACACTATCTCTGGGCTTTGTTTTTTTTTTAAATTTTTATTTATTTATTTATTTATGATAGTCACACACACAGAGAGAGAGAGAGAGAGAGAGGCAGAGACATAGGCAGAGGGAGAAGCAGGCTCCATGCACCGGGAGCCCGACGTGGGATTCGATCCCAGGTCTCCAGGATCGTGCCCTGGGTCAAAGGCAGGCGCCAAACTGCTGTGCCACCCAGGGATCCCTATGTCTGGGCTTTGGATAATGTAAAATGGCATGTCTCCATCATTTCTGTATCACAGAATACTTTCACTGTCCTACAAATCTCTTGTGTTTCACTAGTCATTCATTCATCCCTCCTGCCTGCCCCCAAATCCCTGGCAACCAAAGATCTTTTTGGTGTCTTATATTTTTAGCTTCCCCACAGTGCCAGCTTGGAATCATATAGTATGTAGCCTTGTCATATTGGCTTTTTTAACTTAGCAATAATTTTCAGGTTATTCCATGTCTTCATGGCTTGATAACCTAATTTCTTTTCATTACTGAACAATATTTCATCCTATAAATGAACCAGTGATGGTTTATTCCTTTGCCTATTAAAAAATATCTTGGATTCTCTCCTTTTTTTCCCCACCATCATGGTGTGGGCAGTTGACTGTTCTTCACCCATGTCTTCTCACAAGACTTTCAGGATCAATTGATTCCTGGCCAAGAAACAAAAGCAGAATCTTCTATTCCCCAGCGGATTCAGAGAAAGCCTAGTAATAAAATGAGGCACAACTCCAAAAGGAGGCACTGGGGAAGAACCCAGCTGGGTCTGTAAGAGAACTCATGTAAGATGGCACACATATTTATGCAACATGGAAGTCACGTGCTCATATCACTCTGTAAACATCCTTACTACTGGAACAGTAGACATATTTTGTTGGGGGAAATGATTTTTCTCTGTTCTATGTTTCTGTACCAGTAGGTTGGTTCAGTAATAAACATGTGAGACCTTTTTTTTTGAAAAAAAAAATATATTGGTTACATCTAAGTATAAAAAATAAAAAATACAAAGAATATCTGAACTTTTACAAAGGTATAATATTGATTTAAAATGTATAATGAGGGATCCCTGGGTGGCGCAGTGGTTTGGCGCCTACCTTTGGCCCAGGGCGCGATCCTGGAGACCCGGGATCGAATCCCATGTAGGGCTCCCGGTGCATGGAGCCTGCTTCTCCCTCTGCCTGTGTCTCTGCCTCTCTCTCTCTCTGTGTGTGACTGTCATAAATAAATAAAAATTAAAAAAAATGTATAATGATTAAATGGAGAATACTGCAAGTTGCCATGAAAATTCAACTGGACATGTCCCCATAGGAAATAAGAAACATAATATTTCTTAGCATACAAAGGCATGGAAAACAGATAATATTTCTAAGAAAAAAGTATGGAAATATTCATTAGGGAAAAGCATGCACATACTTTTAATCACATAGAATCCAACTTAATTGAAAACATACTGGAGGAATTATACATGAGTAACACGTTATGAGGAAGGTATCAATTTTCACAGGGAAGGACTAGGTCACAACAGTCACTACACAGTGCAGAAGAAGAAACACCCACATAGTTCTTTCGGACTGCACCATGTAGCTCTCATAGTGGAATCAGGAACACACAATCACCAGGGGTATTAACAGAACAAGGTGTTTACTATATAAATTAGACCTTATCTAAATACAATCTAGAGAAAGGAGTAGTGCTTAGACCCTCAATCACGACTGTATAAATCTGTTTCCTGGTGGATGCATGACTTGCAGGAAATCCAAACTGTGCTAGATCTTCAAAGTTGAACTGTGGAAACAACTGTAGATCCCAATGCTCAGGTCAAATGGAAGTCTAGCAGGCAGTGGTTGGTTTGGAGTATATGCTTGATTGACAGCACAAAGAATAAGTCTCCCTCTGCCTATGTCTCTACCTCTTCTGTGTGTCTCTCATGAATAAATAAAATCTTTTAAAAAAAGAAAAAAATTTTAAAAATTAAAAAAAATTAAAAATAAATGGAAAATATCTTTTAAAAAGTATGTGGTAACTGTTATGAAACCAGGTTCTTCAAGCCAATGAAATGTAGTGTTTTATTAAGAAAGAAAATTGGAATTTATATATATATATATGTAAATATAAAAATGTAAAATCTTTTTAAAAATTTGCAATAAATGAAAGCTTTCCTACAGTGTTTACATTCATAGGGTCTCTGTCTAGTGAGCATCCTTTCATGCATTTGAATGGATTGACAATGGCTGAAGGGCAGTCACCCAGGCTGCCCTGATAAAAAATTTTCAATGAAAGTATTCTAAGAATCTGCAAATTTGAAGCTGGACTGATTTGTTTTATTTGCTTATTTTAAAATATCATGAACTCTCTAGATTCTCTCCTGGACCTTGCTTTCTCATGTAAGTAGGACTCACCTCAGATTTGTCCCAGTATTTTCATCCTGACCTTCATTGTCATTTTTCTTCTAAAATGAACAATAGCCTTCTTCAGCATAAATTTTAAAAATCTGTGGGATGCCTGGGTGGGTCAGCGATTGAGCGTCTACCTTTGGCTCAGGGTGTGATCCCGGAGTCCTGGGATTGAGTCCCACATTGGGCTCCCTGCCAGAAGCCTGCTTCTCCCTCTGCCTATGTCTCTGTATCTCTCGTGAATAAATAAACAAAATCTTAAAAAAATAAATTATAAAAATTTGTTTGTTTATTTATTTAAAGAGGGTGGGGGGAGAAGCAGAGAAAATCATAAGCAGGCTCCATGCCCAGCACAGAGCCTGAGGCAGGTATCAATCTTACAATCCTGAGATCATGACTTGGGCCAAAATCTCATATAAATTATAATAAATATAATAATTAAATATATTTAATATCTAATCACTAAATTATAACTTAATAAATCATAAAAAATTATTTAAAATTATTAGATTCTAAGTCCATGAATAGCTATGATCATATACCTTGTTTATTTGCCAACATATTCCCTTTCCACATTTCACTTCTTGGAATAGCATAGATGAGCAACTCACACTGGTTCTTGAATGGACTCATAAGCAAGTAGGAATGCCATCACCCCTACCTATTTTTTTTTTAAAGATTGTATTTGTTTATTCATGAGAGACAGAGAGAGAGAGAGGCAGAGACATAAGCCGAGAGAGAAGCAGACTCCATGCAGGGAGCCCGATGTGGGATTCCCTGGGACTCCAGGATCACGCCTTGAGCCAAAGGCAAGCACTCAACCACTGAGCCACCCAGGCATCCCCACCCTTACCTATTGAGGCCAGGTTCCTGAAGTTTTCCTGCATCACATCTCTGTAGTTTCTTCTGGGACAAATTCAAAAGAGCCTACTCCTGCTACATTTTTATTGTGATCCCTTCAAGTCTTCATTGGTCTTTACTGTCAGGTACAGAACAACTTGGAGAAATGATATTCCAATAAAATTGATATTTCCATTTTAAGCACATCAAAACCTTTTAAGAAAGTCTTCAATCTCCTCCTTTATTTATTTTTTTTCAAGATTCCACTTATTTATTCATGAGAGATAGAGAGAGAAAGGGAGACAGGCAAAGACACAGGCAGAGGGAGAAGCAGGCTCCACACATGGAGTCCAACGTGGGACTCGATCCCAGGCCTCCAGGATCAGGCCCTGCACCGAAGGCAGTGCTAAACCACTGAGCCACCCAGGCTGCCCTCAATCTCCTCCTTTAATACCACCATATCATAAAGCACTTAATGAAGCACAGCACCACATATGATTTAAGGTTTTTAAAATTATTTTATTTATGTATTTGAGAGAGAGTGCAAGAGAGAGCATGAGTGGTAGAAGAGCAGAGGGAGAAGCAGGCTCCCTGCTGAACAGCGCGTCCCACTTGGGGCTGGATCCCAGGACCTGGGGATCATGAGCTGAAGGCAGGCGCTTAACCAACTGAGCCATGCAGGCGCCCCTGATTGGAGTTTAATGAATAAAAGCACAGTGAAGAGCTGGAAGCTTTTTCTTCTAGTACCATTCTCAAACATGAGAAACCAGGAGGCCTGTGGAAATCTAACTTGTAACAAGGTCCAGCTGGCCAGATTGTCCCGAAGTCCTCCAGGTCATTAGTAGTCAGATCCAACTAGCTAAATGAACACATTCCTCTACATTGTGGAGGAGTAAATTATAATTTGTTCATGTAATATTTATCATGCTGTTTTACCCTCTTTTCCCTGTCTCATTTCATGAGGCTAGGGAGTTATTCAGAGTTAGAGCTCAGACATGAGGAAGAACACCATCATAACAACCTAGACATCTACAATACCCCTATACTCGTGAGCCTCAGGGTATAATGAGATAAGACTGGGATAAGATCACAGAAATGGTCTTTCAAGCAGGTTCATAACACCGTAACCTGGGTCTTGATGACCTTGCTGAACAAGTAAAGACTTGGAATTTGCAAGGGCATTCACTGAAATTCACAGTCCTTTGATGCTGAATTTGTACATGATTACAAAACACAAAGATTTCAACAGTGCTTTTCTCAAAAAAATATAAAATCCCCTTATTGTAATTTTAGCAACAGCTGATACTTGTACTTGACCACCACTCTATAGAGGCTGTCCTCCCAGCCACTCTCATTTTGAGAGCTCCCATGTGGAGCACAACAGCAGAATAACCATCCCAAGCATAGGAATCCCCCAGAGGCATAATTCCCTTAAATGCTGGTTCCTGCAAGAGATCAATAGCCCATGGATGTTCTATGGCAGGGAACAGAGAAAAGGCTCCCACTCAGCAATTTTGATGTTAGAGATGATGTATTCAGTAGAGCAAAAGCAAAATAGTAATTCTTCTCTTGTTGTGAGTTCAAAGAGTAAAGTCAGCTGCCTGGGTCCGCCCCAATTACTCTTTCTACAACTCTGTAGCATCCACCGTAACAAAGTTCTACACCTTACTATGCCAATAGAAGTCAACATCAGGAGGTCCTTAGAAGTGCTTCCTCACAAAACTTGTATGTCCCTGGTATCTGGGAACTGGGATTTGGGGAGTGACCCAACACCTCAGAGATAGGAGTGCCTTGAAGTCTTTATGAAAACTATTTGGGAGATACCAAACTCCTGTTTTCTCCTTTAGGGTCAGTAGCTTTGTTACATGTTGGGCACAGGGTGCCAGTAAGCCCACAGGATCAGCCCCCAGAAAAAACTCTGAGCCCTGGGTCTCTACTGAGCTCTCTGGTAGACAACAATTCCCAGGTGTGCTCACAATTTCTTACTTGGAGAACAGACCCCATCCTGTGTTAGATAACATTTGGGATCTTGTTCTTGGTTTCTTCCACACCAAATTTGATTCAGTACTAAACAAGACTAATAAAGGCTATTTAATGACATGCATGAGAAAAAATAGAAATTGTTATTGGAAAATGTCAATCAAAGCAGAATCAAATAAGTGAAAAGATTGCATGTAGTCTAAGAATTAAGTGTCACCCAGATGTCATCTCTTCCAAATGGTATCTTTGTAAAATTCCATAAATCCCCAAAATGAGTCTTTAGGTTTTCCTCCAGACCTAATATGAGGAATGAACTCTGAGAAGTGGACAAAGCCTTCAGAAGAACAAGGTGGTGGTCTACCTAACATACACCAAGGATTGTTAACCTATGGTATTCCAGATAACACAGCAGAGGGAAAAACAGACCAAGGTAAAGGAAGTGTCTTCCATGGGCTGGCATTAAATATGGAAGTTTGGTCAAGGACAGAGCAGGCATTTTAGGGCAATGGCACATACCATGAACACCTTAACACATGGGGCAGAGACAAAATGATATCTATTTGGAAAAATGTGTTATATTCCCTTCTATTCTATGGGAAATACCCAATCCATTGTAGATTTATTATTTTTTTAAATTTATTTATTCATGATAGAGAGGCAGAGACACAGGAGGAGGGAGAAGCAGGCTCCATGCGGGAAGCCCGACGTGGGACTTGATCCTAGGATTCCAGGATCACGCCCTGGGCCAAAGGCAGGGGCTAAACTGCTGAGCCACCTAGGGATCCCCTCCATTGTAGATTTAAATATGAAAGATAAAACGAAGACACTTGTAGAAGTCACTGGTAAAAGTTTGATACAAGAATAGAGAAAGCATTGTCTTGTAAGCAAAAATATGCTATAAGGCCAGAGACTGACAAATACAAAACATTAAAATTAAGATAGCTAAAAGATGGGGCACCGGAGTGGCTCAGTGGTTGAGCGTCTGCCTTTGGCTCAGGTCGTGATCCCGGGGTCCTGGGATCGAGTCCTGCATTGGGCTCCCCATAGGGAGCTTGCTTCTCCCTCTGCCTGTGTCTCTGCCTCTCTCCCTCTGTGTTTCATGAATAAATTTTTAAAAATCTTTTTTTAGGGGATCTCTCTCTGTCTCTGTCTCTGTCTCTCATGAATAAATAAATAAAATCTTTTAAAAAATCTTTTTAAAAAATGATAGCTAAAAGATAAACAAAAAGGAAAAGAAAAATATCAGCAAATTAACCCAGGAAAAGGGTTAATTTGAAGGGTGAAAAGAAACACATAACTTAAAATGCGAAGGAGCACTTGGGTGGTTTAGTGGTTGAGCATCTGCCTTTGGCTCATCTGGGGGTCCTGGGATGGAGTCCTGCATCAGGCTCCCCACAAGGAGTCTGCATCTCCCTCTAGAAAGGGGAGCTGCACATTGATAAAACATTAAAGAAAATTCTTAGGGCCACCTGGCTGGCTCAGTTGGTTAAGCATCTAGTTCTTGATTTTTTTTTTCAAAGATTTTTAAATTTTATTTTATGATAGACATAGAGAGAGAGAGGCAGAGACACAGGAGGAGGGAGAAGCGGGCTCCATGCCGGGAGCTCAATGTGGGACTCGATCCGGGGACTCCAGGATCGCCCTGAGCCAAAGGTAGGCACCAAACCACTGAGCCACCCAGGGATCCCCCCAACTCTTGATTTTGCAGCTCCCCACAAGGAGTCTGCATCTCCCTCTACATCTCTGCCTTTCTCTGTGTGTCTCTCATGAACAAATAAATAAATAATCTTTAAAAAAAATAAAACAAAATTGGGAAAAGCAGCAAAACATATCTAACAGAAGATGAAAGATCATATATGCAAGAACGTTCATCACCTTGGTAATGAGGTAACAGGCCAATAAAATGCCCAGTAGATCCCATATCAGAGTGACTAGGATGCCAGTGCCTAACCCGTTAGGTAACTGGGACAGCTCTATTTCAGTGGTTAGAACAAAAATTAGTCAACTTAATAATCCCAAGTGCTAAAGACCACTGTGAACAATTCAGAAAGTTATGCGAGAATAGCGGAGGATTGAGTGATACAATCCAGTCATTTCCTATAAAATATGACCTGATCACTATCTACAGCCCAGAAATTTTTCAACAATGTCTGATGGGGAGAACAAGGCAAGAGAAACGTAGCTGAAATTAAGTCTCCTTACAACATGCAGCCCACTGATAAATCCCTGAGACATATAGGGCGTAACACTCCTATAACTCCCTCAGGATTTTCTTTTCTTTTTTTTCTTAAAAGGTTTATTACTTTTGAAAGTGGGAGAGGGGCAGAGGGAGACACAGAGCTCAATGTGAGGCTCAATCTCACAACCCTGAGATCACAACCAGAGCCAAAATCAAGAGTTGGGGGGATCCCTGGGTGGCTCAGTGGTTTGGTGCCTACCTTTGGCTCAGGGCGATCCTGGAGTGTTCGGATCGAGTCCCACATTGGGCTCCCAGCATGGAGCCCGCTTCTCCCTCCTCCTGTGTCTCTGCCTCTCTCTCTCTATGTCTATCATAAAATAAAATTTAAAAATCTTTGAAAAAAAAAAAACAAAATCAAGAATTGGATGCTTAACCAACTGAGCCAGCCAGGTGGCCCTAAGAATTTTCTTTAATGTTTTATCAATGTAGATTTGCTCTGGTTAGTGTCAGTTGACTCTGATAACTGCAACCCCTCAGGATATGATACCAATCATCTTTCAACATATGGCCCACTGACACATATCTCAAGGGTCTCATGACTAATGCTTCACTAGAAAGAATAACCTTATCTTAACAATAGCTACCCTCCAAAGTGCTAGCGACCCTGCTTTCGGCATACAAAAATTCCTTAGAGACTTATGTTACCCCTAACCCCCACTACCTAAGAAGTGTGTAATCAGTTACTCCTCACAATCCCTCAGCAGCTCTTTCTGTCCACAGGTCCTGTCCCTGTGCTTTCAGAAATGCATCTTTTTGCACCAAAAACATCTCAAGAATTCATTCTTGCCCGTTTGCTCAGCAGCCCCTACATCAATGTTCCAGAATTTTTTTGTGCATTTGTACTTAGAGATTCATACAAGGATGAGTCAAAACATCTGGAGGACTTATAAATAGAACAATAAAGCAAAAAGGATTGCAAAATAAGCAACAGGTTACCCATTCTATGACTGTTATGGTCAATGCATACACAGGTGAACCCCCACCCAATATTTGGTTCAGATGTCTCCACTGACAACACACACATGTCTAGAGGGTATGAAAGTGTTTCTTACCTCTATAATCCAAGTGTACAGAGAGGGCAGGGCAGGCCTCTCAAGCAGGGAGATCAAGGAAAGGAGACTGGTCTGGGTTTTTTCCTGGAGCTTGGGGGTGGGCTACGGTGAGAGTTGGGGCATAGGGGCAGGACAGTGGATTGAATCATTTGCCAAAACCAAAGGAAGGACCATCAGGGCTGTCTTATCCCCTTGTACAGATGAGAGGCACAAGGGGAAGAAAGAGAGATGAGGGTTTAAAGCTGTCAGCAGTCAAACATCAATAAAAGAAGGGGTCAGACACTTCTAGTCTCTGGTTGGGCATGTAAGGAGCTTGGCAGCTGGCTTCCAGTCCTCAGAAGACAAGAGCCAAGAAACGTGAAATCAACAACTTTTCCAACACAGGGTAAAGCACTGTCTCCAAAATTAGAAAGAAAGGCCAAAGAGTAGCCATTTTAAAATATGTCCAAAATTTTCTGGCCTCAACACAATCTATTTCACAAGACTGTAACTGACTGGGATTTTCCCAGAGCCTAAATGACCTGGGAGGAAGGGATTAGCCATACTGAGTCTGTCCTAGCCTTAGTCTTCTCTCAAAGGTGAAACACTTCAGAGGATGACAAGGTTTCCCACAGCCGCCCCCCCCATGACACCAAGTACGTAGTGTCTGTCCCAGTGCCACTTCTCCAACTCTGTGTCACCAAACGGGTGTCCCACAGTTCAATTCATTCTAACACTACCACCCAGAGTTCACATCAGACTCCACAAGCGAAGAGCTCAGTCCCACATACTGGTCCCACCTCAGATGCCAGCCACAGACGGGGAGCCAGCCAGGCTGCTGACATTTCTGCTCAGCCATCTACACATTCAGATTCCCTCCATGTGCCATCACAGCTGGTAACTTACTGAAACAATTCTAAAAACTCAGCAAAGCCCTTTACTGAACTATACTGCATACTGTTTGCTCTACAGGATACAACTCAGAAACAGACAAAGGTAGTGACCCATAGATGAAAGTAAGGTGGTCATATGGGTGAGGGGAGTGGAAGTGTGTGTGTGAGGCGGGTGATGTGGAGCATGCCACCCTGCCAGCACCTGCATGTGTCTGCCAACCTAGAAATTCTCATGAATCCTGTCTTTCAGGGTTTTCATGGGGATTCACTAGCCATTGGTGATTAACTCAATCTCTAGTTCCTGTCCTCTTTCCAGAGGCTGGGATCTGGGCCTGAACATTCCAAGCCTGTAGTTAAGGTTTGGTATTTCCAATGTCCAACCTCATCCTGAAGCTATCTAAAAGCTGACCAACACTTGCCATCAGAGAGATATAAATCAAAATCACAATGAGATATCACTTTATACCAGTAAGAATGGCTAAAATTAACAAGACAGGAAACAAGTGTTGGTGAGGATGGGGAGAAAGGGGCACTCTTTTGCCCTGTTGGGGGGAATGCAAGCTGGTGCAACCACTGTGGAAAATAGTGTGGAGGTTCCTCAAGAAGTTAAAAAATAGAGCTACCCTATAACCCAGCAAATGCACTACTGAGCATTTACTCCAAAGATACATATGTAGTAAAATGATGGCACTCCTGCACCCCAATTTTTATAGTGGCAATATCCATAATAGCTAAGCTGTGGAAGGAGCCATGATATCCTTTGACAGATGAATGGGTAAAGATGTGGTATTCAATGGAATATTACTCAGCCATCAAAAATGATGAATACCTACCATTTACATTGATGTGGATGGAACTGGTGGGTATTATGCTGAGTGAAATATGTCAGTCAGAGAAAGACAATTATCATATGGTTTCACTCATATGTGGAATATAAGAAATAGTGAAAGGGACCATAAGCAAAGGGGGAAAACTGGTGAAAAAATTAGAGAGGAAGATAAACCATGAGAGACTCCTAATTCTGGAAAACAAATAAATGTTTGTAGAAGGGGAGGTGGATGGGGGGGTAAGTAAGGCAACTGGGTGATGGGCATTAAGGAGGGCACATGACAAGATGAGCACTGGGTGTTATACTATATGCTGGCAAATTGAATTTAAATAAAAGCAAAACAAAACAAAAACTAGCCAATAGTTTCCTCATTAAAACAAAAAATAGGAGGGCAGCCTGGTGGCTCAGCAGTTTAGCGCTGCCTTCAGCCCAGGGAGTGATCCTGGAGACCCGGGATCAAGTCCCACATCAGGCTCCCTGCATGGAGCCTGCTTCTCCCTCTGCTTGTGTCTCTGCCTCTCTCTTGGTCTCTGTGTCTCTCATGAATAAATAAATAAAATCTTTTTAAAAAATAAAATAAAATAATAAAATAAAATAAAAAATAAAATAAAATATAAAATAAAATAAAATAAAACAAAAGATAGGGATGCCTGGTTGGCTCAGCGGTTAAGCGTCTGCCTTTGGCCCAGGGTGTGATCCCAGGGTCCTGGGATTGAGTCCCACATCAGGTTCCCTGCAGGGAGCCTGCTTCTCCCTCTGTGTCCTGCCTCTCTCTCTGTGTCTCTCATGAATAAATAAGTAGAATCTTTAAGAAAAAAAAAAAAGATACTCTGTCACCCTTATCACTCATGCAATTCCAAGCACTTTAAGAGGTTTTTGCAAGGAATCGGGGACAAAGGCCAAATATCTTATTATATCTCAGAATATCAAGCCTGCAGACATAGGCTCACTAAAAGATTGAGAGTAAACCACCGGAGTAGAGAATGCTTCCCCTCTGCCCATACCTGTCTCTATATCAAGTAGGCTCTTGTCTAATACAAGTGCGCTACTCTGGAAGAAATAGATGCTTTCCGGTAGCACAGAAATAATGCAAGCCTGTCCCCTCTCACCAATCCTAGTCAACTCTGTATTGGAAGTGTCTTAGCTAATGCATTAAGACAAGAACGTGTAAACAAACTAGCATGAACTTGCTCCTTGGTGAGTTATAGACATAGACTACACCAGGGGGAGTTGTCACATAAAGGAAACTTTATTTGCAGCAAATAAGGAGACCACGGGGAATAATTTCCAAAGTCTTGGCTCCTGAGCAGGGTGAGCAGGTTCTTTTTATTTAAGGTTTAGGACAAATAGCTTTGTCATCACATGTAAAGGTGGGCATGCCTCAAATTCGCAATGGCCAACTATGGTCAGCTATATCTAGAATGGAGACTTGGTAGGGTCACCAGTGCAACATAAGGCACCACAGGTCACACCGCATGAACTCCCCAGCATCTAACAGTGTTTGCCACTGTCAGGCAGCAGAGCAACTGTGTAACCCAGAATAAGACAGATCCATGGAATGGTGGTCATGTGTGGACAGCATCAACTATTTTGGCTATGTGCACAGGAGTGGTTCAGAAGTTGAGGGGTAGGGGCTCCTAGGTGGCACAGTCAGTTGAACCGACTCTTGATTTCAGGGTCCTGAGATAGAGCCATGTGTCCTTGCAGAGTCTGCTTGAGATTCTCTCTCCCTCTGCCCGCCCCACCCCCTTCTCTTTCTTTCTCAAATAAATTAAAAAAAAAGGGGGGGGTACTCCTGGGTGGCTTGGTAGTTGAGTGTCTGCCTTCTGCTCAGGTTGTGATCCGGGGTCCTGGGATCGAGTCCCACATCAGGCTCCCCACAGGGAGCCTGCTTCTCCTCATGCCTATGTCTCTGCCTCTCTCTCAGTCTCTCATGAATACATAAATAAAATCTTAAAAAAAAAGAAGTTGAAAAAAAAAAAAGAAGTTGAGGGATATAGCTATGTAGATCCCTCCCCCAACACACACAGACACCCAGACAGTAGGAAAAGGCTTAGGACTCACATACAGAGGTCTCAGAGTAGGGTGGGCAGCTCTAAAATGGTTTCAAAGAACAGAAAGGAGCCTGGCTGGGTATGGAGTTCACTGGGATTGGGGAGTGAGGCAGGGGCAAGAAATCTGCCTGTAGGCAGTTTTTCTGGTTGGAGTCTCCTTCCTGCTCTAGGGGAGAGACCACCCAGGCTTTCTCATCAGCTCTGGGCGGATGCAGGTTCAGGTGCAAAGGGCTGGATGAAGCTTATTAAGCCGTCAGCACTCAAACATCCAAAAATGTAGCTTGACTGCTCATTACAAGGACAAACACTGGTAAGAAAAATACACATTCACAATTGCTTGTTGGATATAAAGATATAAAGATATAAAGAAACCTTACTAGGAGGCTCAAGAAATGATCCAATGTGTGTATTTGGGAGTGGCCGGAATAACAGTGCTGGAGGGAGCAGGAGAGGTTCAGAGTGATTTTCTTGAGTTAGACTTTCCCATCTTACAGATTTAATTAAAATAAATATAGGGGCCCTTTCCGCGCTACCCAGGGAAGGGTCCATACGGCGTTGTTTTGCGTTCCCATTGTAACTTAAAGGGAAACTTTAACAATGTCCGGAGCCCTTGATGTTCTGCAAATGAAGGAGGAGGATGTCCTCAAATTCCTTGCAGCAGGAACCCACTTAGGTGGCACCAACCTTGACTTCCAAATGGAACAGTACATCTACAAAAGGAAAAGTGATGGTATCTACATCATAAATCTGAAGAGAACCTGGGAGAAGCTTCTGTTGGCAGCTCGTGCCATTGTTGCCATTGAAAACCCAGCTGATGTCAGTGTTATATCATCTAGGAATACTGGCCAGCGAGCTGTGCTGAAATTTGCTGCCGCTACTGGAGCCACTCCTATTGCTGGCCGCTTCACTCCTGGAACCTTCACTAACCAGATCCAGGCAGCCTTCCGAGAGCCAAGGCTTCTGGTGGTTACTGATCCCAGGGCTGACCACCAGCCTCTCACAGAGGCATCTTACGTTAACCTGCCTACCATTGCTCTGTGTAACACAGACTCTCCTCTGCGCTACGTGGACATTGCCATCCCTTGCAACAACAAGGGAGCTCACTCAGTGGGTCTGATGTGGTGGATGCTAGCCCGGGAAGTCCTGCGCATGCGTGGCACCATTTCCCGTGAGCACCCATGGGAAGTCATGCCTGATCTCTACTTCTACAGAGATCCTGAAGAGATTGAAAAGGAAGAACAGGCTGCTGCTGAAAAGGCTGTAACTAAGGAGGAATTTCAGGGTGAATGGACGGCTCCAGCTCCTGAGTTCACTGCTACTCAGCCTGAAGTTGCAGACTGGTCTGAAGGCGTGCAGGTGCCCTCTGTGCCTATTCAGCAGTTCCCTACTGAAGACTGGAGCGCTCAGCCAGCCACTGAAGATTGGTCTGCAGCTCCCACTGCTCAGGCCACTGAATGGGTAGGAACAACCACTGAGTGGTCTTAAGCTGCTCTTCCACAGAAGGAACAGAATGGAAATAAGGTTGACGGAAAATAAGCAGTTTCTAAAAAATAAATAAATAAATAAATAAATATAGGGGCGCATGAGTGGCTCAGTCGGTTGGAGTCAGCTCGACTCTTGGTTTCCACCAGGGTCAAGATCTCATGGGTCATGGGATCAAACCCCATGTTGGGGTCTGCTTGAAAGATTCTCTCTCTCTGCCCCTCCCTCACTCCTGCTCGTGCTCTCTCTCAAATAAGTGAAATCTTTTAAAAAATAAGTAAAATACAGAAATTTATGTATATTTTACTATTTAACACTGTTGATTTAATTTTAACTTTTGCACATAAGAAACCATTCTAAGATCTCATTCCTTTAAACATTAATGGTTACAAAAGTGTAAACCACACAAAAGGAAAAATTTCAAAACTAACGAACAGGACATGGGGCATCATAGAACTCCTGACTTTTGCAGACTTTCTCAATGTAGTAAATTGTAAATAAATTACACTGAGTGCACCTACAATGTGATGCAAGATTCAAATCCTTTGTTTAGAAAAAGGCCCCCTCAAACCAGTTACAATCTCATAAGGCATCTGTGCTGCAATCCCCCCTACCCTCCCATATGTACTTGCATCCCCACCTTATAGGGCTCTATTGCTTCTTTTAGTACAAAGGATACTTCTCAGGTAGGTGTGAGCCGGTAGGACACCGGCAGGGGGAGACTCCTCAGGAAGAGCCAACTGGTTTCTTTCAAATACTTCCCTTTGTAGTCTCGGGGGCCAGGGGGGCTCTTATATCAGAGACACACTGACCTGGGGCCTCTGACCACCATTGTAATCGCTCACGGCCACAAGAGGTATTTTAAATGACACAAAACCAGTAATGAAGAATCCAGCAAAATCACTAAACTCAGTGTCTACGGGGGAAGGAAGGAGGAAAGGAAATTAAGACATTTTTCTCGTTCACGAAAATCCACAAGTTTTTTTTTTTTTCTGTCAAACAGTAAAAATAGTAACTATTATTTCTACAGCAAGAAATTGTTTTATAAACAATTGACCACTAGTTCAAGTCTAAGCCCTGGAATTATATTGGAAATCACTCCACCCACATCTCAAAAAGATAACAGACCTCAAAATAGTACTACAACTTGCTCAGGAGAGGAAAATTGGCAAACTACAAATGTTAATACATGTGATGCAATACTGGAATATTTTATTTTTTCTGAAATACACTTCTTTCATCCATCTTTGGAAATATTTCATACTGTCTTTCAAGGTCTATTGGGTAAATACATTTTACATTTATTGCAATTTTTTAATTCATTTTTTTTATTGGAGTTCAACTTGCCAACATATAGCATAACACCCAGTGCTCATCCCATCAAGTGCCCACCTCAGTGCCCGTCACCCAGTCACCCCCACCCCCTGGCCACCTCCCCTTCCACCACCCCTAGTTCGTTTCCCAGAGTTAGGAGTCTCTCATGTTCTGTCTCCCTTTATGATATTTCCCACTCATTTTTTCTCCTTTCCCCTTTATTCCCTTTCACTATTTTTTATATTCCCCAAATGAATGAGACCATATAATGTTTGTCCTTCTCCGATTGACTTATTTCACTCAGCATAATACCCTCCAGTTCCATCCAGGTCGAAGCAAATGGTGGGTATTTGTCGTTTCTTTCTTTTTTTTTTTTAATAGATATTTTTATTTATTTTTTTAAAGATTTATTTATTTATGATAGACATAGAGAGAGAGAGAGGCAGAGACACAGGAGGAGGGAGAAGCAGGCTCCATGCCGGGAGCCCGACGTGGGACTCGATCCTGGGTCAAAGGCAGGATCATGATCCTGGCCAGGATCATGCCCTGGGCCAAAGGCAGGCGCCAAACCGCTGAGCCACCCAGGGATCCCGTATTTGTCGTTTCTAATGGTTGAGTAATACTCCATTGTATACATAAACCACATCTTCTTTATCCATTCATCTTTCGATGGACACCAAGGCTCCTGCCACAGTTTGGCTATTGTGGACATTGCTGCTATAAACGTTGGGGTGCAGGTGTCCCGGCGTTTCATGGCATCTGTATCTTTGGGGTAAACCCCCAGCAGTACAATTGCTGGGTCGTAGGGCAGATCTATTTTTAACTCTTTGAGGAACCTCCACACAGTTTTCCAGAGTGGCTGCACCAGTTCACATTCCCATCAACAGTGCAAGAGGGTTCACCTTTCTCCGCATCCTCTCCAACATTTGTTATTTCCTGCCTTGTTAATTTTCCCCATTCTCACTGGTGTGAGGTGGTATCTCATTGTGGTTTTGATTTATATTTCCCTGATGGCAGGTGATGCGGAGCATTTTCTCATGTGCTTGTTGGCCATGTCTATGTCTCCCTCTGTGAGATTTCTGTTCATGTCTTTTGCCTATTTCATGATTGGATTGTTTGTTTCTTTGCTGTTGAGTTTAACAAATTATCTTAAGATTTGTGTGGAATCAGAAAAGACCCCAAATAGCCAGGGGAATTTTAAAAAAGAAAACCAGAGCTGGGGGCATCACAATGCCAGATTTCAGGTTGTACTACAAAGCTGTGGTCATCAAGACAGTGTGGTACTGGCACAAAAACAGACACATAGATCAATGGAACAGAATAGAGAACCCAGAAGTGGACCCTCAACTTTATAGTCAACTAATGTTTGACAAAGGAGGAAAGACTATCCACTGGAAGAAAGAGAGTCTCTTCAATAAATGGTGCTGGGAAAATTGGACATCCACATGTAGAAGAATGAAACTAGACCACTCTCTTTCACCATGCACAAAGATAAACTCAAAATGGGTGAAAGATCTAAATGTGAGACAAGACTCCATCAAAATCCTAGAGGAGGACACAGTCAACACCCTTTTTGAACTCGGCCACAGTAACATCTTGCAAGATACATCCACGAAGGCAAGAGAAACAAAAGCAAAATGAACTATTGGGACTTCACCAAGTTAAGAAGTTTTATTTATTTATTTATTTATTTATTTATTTATTCATTCATTCATTCATTCATTCATTCATTCATTTATGATAGTCACACAGAGAGAGAGAGAGAGAGAGAGAGAGGCAGAGACATAGGCAGAAGGAGAAGCAGGCTCCATGCACCGGGAGCCCGAAGTGGGATTCGATCCACCCAGGGATCCCAAGTTAAGAAGCTTTTGCACAGCAAAAGAAACAGTCAACAAAACTAAAAGACAACCTACAGAATGGGAGAAGGTATTTGCAAATGACCTATCAGATAAAGGGCTAGTATCCAAGATCTATAAACATTTATTGCAATTTTTTTTAGTGTGTTAAGAGAAACTATTCCATAACCCAGTGTTCGTGTTTCATAGCTCAGGAAACAGCGACAAACGTCAATGGAACGCAACCCAAAGAAATTTTTTATATTCCAAATTCAATTTGCACTCTGAAAGGTACCAGCCTTCTTCATCTCCTCAAAATCTTTCATGGAATCATAATTTCTGTAGAAATCTGCATATGCCTTCTTTCTTGGTTCAGCCACAGCAACCTTATAGAAAGGAGCTGACAGGTTCCTGCAACACCCAGGGATACAGCGAAGGCTCCAACAATATGAAATCGCAGACGCTTGGCCAGAAGGCCTCGCATCTGAGGTTTCGTCAAAGCACTTGAAGTCATGATAGTTATTCTCCTATTATATATATATATATATATATATATATATATATATATATATAATTATTCTCCTTAACACCTATCCCAAACCCAACCTTTTTTGCAAAATTAAGATCAATATAACGTTGTCCCTGGTGATTTATTCTTTGCTTTCTCTCATGTAAAATAACCACAAAAAATAAACTTTTTGAAATGACTTGTGAAAACGATAAACAATTAAAATACTGCGCTGTTTGAAATGCACCACGGAGAACAAACAGCTGATACTGATGCTCTGAACTGGACAGGGTAAGCTGGCGTCTGGGGACGCGGGGGCGGGATCTGGAAACAAGCATTTATTGCCAGTCCCAGGAAAGGATAGGCTTGGGGACAGGGTCGTGGATTTGAGGCTCAGTTTTCCAAACATCTGGAACACTCAGGAGAAAACAGGTGCCCCTTGGGAGTAAGGACGGACTGGGGCCCTCGGACCACAGCACCTCCCGCGCATGAATTGCGGAGACCGAGTCACAACTGTCCCCTGACGACCCTCCCCGTGGTCACCGTACGATCCGGGGAGACGCGGCCGCGCGCAGGGACCGGACAGGACGCCGGGGTCCTGGCTGCCAGCCCAGCCCCTCCGCCCGTCCTGGCACCCCCGGCCCCGCACACTCACCGCTTCCCGGCTTCTGGGTCCGCGGGCGTCGTCCCTACGGCGCCCGCAGCAGGTGCGTCAATCTGCGCGACTGATGCTCCAGCAGAACCACCAGAGACCGTTACGCGCAGGTGAGATGCGATCGCGAGCGAGGTCACCGGCGTCCAAGCGGCTGCCGAGCGTCGCCACGCCCACCCGCCCCCTGCGGCGCCCCTGATTGGACAGCTCGCAGGGACCCGCCCCTCTGCTCCTGAGTGACAACAGGAGGCCTGATTGCTTAGGACAACCCGTCTCTGCGGGTGGTCGGGAACCTGTCAGCTCCTTGGACGTTTGCTTTTAGACAAAACTTGGTCCAGGCCCTAGCGGGACAGTGGCGTCATCCTGCTGGTCATTCTTTTTTATAAATAATATATATATGTTATTTATTGATGAGAGACAGAGACAGAGAGAGAGAGAGAGAGAGAGAGAGAGCAGAGACACAGGCAGAGGGAGAAGCAGGCTCTCTACAGGGATCCCAATGAGGGACTCGATCCCCAACCCCTGGATCACGCCCTAAGCCCAAGGCAGACCCTCAACCGCTGAGCCAGCCGGGCATCCCCTGCAGGCCCTTCCAAATGTGGGGACACAGGTGTGCGCAGGGAGTTCCGGAGTCCCAGTGGAGCGATGCCCTTGTTCAGGGCAGGAGGGGCGCCCAGACCAGGCTAGGCCAGGCCAGACGGGGACTAGAGACTAGAGGGTCTGAGGTCCTCCCTGGGTTTGGTTTGGGATTTGGCATGAGGCTGAGAAACTACTTATGGACTTGTGACTCTTGTTTACAGGACTATTCCCAAAGCAGTGTTTGGCCTTGGGGTTAATGCAATTAGCTTTTATTTAGTGTGGGAGGAGGCAGGGACAGGAAGCTTACCTATAGATTAAGGAATTTATACATATTCCGTTACTTAATTCTAGTTTTATCATGCATACTTAGTGTGCTCTCATGCTAGTACATAGGTGGCATGTTCAAAAAATGGTGGAACAGCCCAGACCCTGGAAGATTTTAGTATTACAGTGCACTAAAGGTAACCCTAGGGCAATTCACTGGGGCTTCTGCACGTGCTTCACTTCAGTTCTGACTCAAACTGGATGTGTGTTAGCTTTCACCCAGGACCGCACGACGATATTTCCTATTCTAATGGTTTCAGTGAGGTTTTTTTTTTTTTAACTTTTCATGTGTGGTTTTTTTTTTCCTGAGCTGGGATCTTGCAAAAACTTCTCATGAAAACAATTTTATATACTTCATAGAGTAAAGGTCTATATGGCACATCAGCTAAAGAATTCCATGGCCTCCCAAGCACTTGGCTCTGGTGGCAAGAATGTACCCCACGGCCCAAGCCTTGGTACAGGACTCTTCAGTGACCGTTCCTTTATAAGCTACTCTTCTCTGACCAACCAGAGGTTGCAAGTTATGTTCAATAAAACAGGCGTACATTTTACACTAGGAGGAAATTTATTTTAGATAGTTTTTGAGTATGTGCCTAGAGATTTTGAGATATAAATGTCTGTGATATCACTAAGACAACTGAATTCCTATTTTCACCATTAGTTAAAAACAATGAAAGGTAAAAAAAAAACAACTAATAAGAGGTTATAGAAATGTTAGATATACCTGAGAGTTCTCTCTCTTTTAAAGATTTTGTTTATTTGACAGAGCACAAGAAGGGGGAGCAGCAGAGGGAGAGGGACAAGTAGGTTCATCGCTGAGCAGGGAGCATGAGGTGGGGCTCAATCCCAGAACCCTGGGATCATGACCTGAGCTAAAGACAGAGGCTCAGTGGACTGAGCCACTCAGGTGCCTGCCTCTCTCTTTTAAAAAGTAAGCTCTATGACCAAGATAGGACTCCAAATCTTGACCAGGAGATCAAGAGTTACATGCCATACCTGCATGCTCTACTGACTCAGCCAGCCAGGTGCCCCTGAAATCTTTTTTATTTTTAATCTTTTAATGTACTTAACACATTGGTTCAAAAACTCCTAGTGCATTTGAGCTTTACTGAGATAGAATACACATACCATAGAATGCATCCCTTTAGTGTGTACAGTTCAGTGGGTTTTCAGTATATTCACAGATATGTGCAATCAGCACCACGATTTTTCAACATTTTTGTCACCTCAAAAAGCAAGTCCTGTGGTCTTCAGCTCTAACTTTCCAATCTTCCCATCTTCCTCCTTCAAGCCACAGCCTTACATCACCTCTGCCACTATAGATTTCTCTCTTCTGGAATTACATATGAATGGAATCATATAATAATGTTGTGTTTGTAATTAACTTCAGTCACTTAGCATACTTTTTCCAAGGAACATCCATGTTGTCACCTGTATGGATAATTCATTTTTATAGCCAAATAATATTCTATATGGATAAAACACATTTAGTTTACCCATTCATGCTTTAATGGACATTTGGTTTGTTTCCAACCTTTTTTTGTTTGTTTGTTTCCAATCTTTCTGCTATTATGAAGGACATTGCAATAAATTTTCATGTACAAGTTTTTGGTTGGACATATATTTTCATTTCTCCTGGATATATACCTAGAATAGAATGAATTGATGGGTCCTACAGCAATTCTAGGTTTAATTTTTGAGAGAATGTCAGACTGCTTTCCAAAGTAGTTGCACTATTTTATATTGCACCACCAGTGCATGAGGATTCAGATTTCTCTATATCCTAGACAAAACTTATCTTACTTTTTGATTCTACCTATCTTAGTGGTTACGAAGTGGTAACTCATTGGGTTTTTTTTTTTTTTTTTATTTCCTTGATGACAAATGATGTCTAGCATCTCTTCAGGTGTCCTCGATTGTTTGTACATCTTCTTTGGGAAAAAAATCTATTGACATTTTAAATTTGGGTGGTTTGACTTTTCATTATTGAGTTGTTTTTTTGTTTTGTTTTTTTAAAGACTTTATTCATTTATTCATGAGAGACACAGAGAGAGAGAGAGAGAGGCAGAGACGCAGGCAGAGGGAGAAACAGGCTCCATGCAGGGAGCCCGACGCGGGACTCGATCCCGGGACTCCAGGATCACACCCTGGGCCGACGAGGGCAGGCACCAAACCACTGAGCCACCCTGGGATCCCCTGTATTATTGAGTTATAAGAGTTATTTGTATATTTTTGATACAAATTCCTTATCGGATATATGGTTTACAAAATCTTCTTCCATTCTGTGAGTTGTTTTCACTCTCTTGCTTTAAAATTTTTACTTTTAGATTCTATGTATTTGGGATCCCTGGGTGGCGCAGCGGTTTAGCGCCTGCCTTTGGCCCAGGGCGTGATCCTGAAGACCCGGGATCGAATCCCACGTCAGGCTCCCGGTGCATGGAGCCTGCTTCTCCCTCTGCCTGTGTCTCTGCCTGTGTCTCTGCCTCTCTCTCTCTCTCTCTGTGTGACTATCATAAATAAATAAAAATTTAAAAAAAGATTCTATGTATTTATTCGAGAGAGAGAGCAAGTCTGGGGAGTGGCAGATAGAGAGGGAGAGAATCTCAAGCAGACTCTGCACTGAGCACAGAGCCTGACACGGGACTCCATCCCACAACCCTGAGATCATGATCTAAACCAAAACCAAGAATTGGATGCCCAACTGACTAAGTCACCCAGGTGCCCTTAAAATTTTTACTTTGGATTGTGGTAATATGTATATATGCCATAAAATTTACATATTAATGTACAGTTCATTAGTAACAAGTACACTGAAATTGGGAAACCCATCTCAGTACATTTTCATTTTTCCAAACTGAAAATCTGTACACATTAAACAGTATCTGTCCATTAGTTCACCTCTCAGGCCCTGGCAACCACCATTTTACTTGCTGTCTCTATGAATTTCACATTCTAGGTACTTCAAACAAGTAGATTCATACAGTAGCTGTCCTTTTGTGACTGGCTTATTTCACTTAACATAATATCAGAAAGAAAGAAGAAAGAAAAAGAAAAGAAAAGAAAAGAAAAGAAAAGAAAAGAAAAGAAAAGAAAAGAAAAGAAAAGAAGAAAGAAACAACCCATCCTGGGTGGCTCAGTCAGTTAAGCCTCTAACTCTTGATTTTAGATTTTGGCTCAGGGCATGATCTCAGGGTCATTATATCAAGCCCTGCATCTGGGCTCTGTGCTCAGCACAGATTCTGCTTAAGACTCTCCCTCTCCCTCTGCCCCTTCTTCCTCCTCACCCCAACTCACATCTCTCTCTCTCTCTCTCTCTCTCTAAAAAAAGAAAACTAAAAAACCCAAACACCATAATGTCCTTAAGGTTCACCCATGTTGCAGTATATATATCAAAATGCCTTTTCTTTCTAAATCTGAATACTATTCTATTGTATGTATATACTAAATGTTGTTATTCATTCATTGATCCACACATGGGTTGCTAACACCTTTTGGCTCTCATGAATGATGCTACTATGGACATGGGTATAGAAATACCTGTTTGAGTACCTGCATTCAATTCTTTTGAGTATATACTACCCAGAACTATATCCAGTAGTATCACTGGATCATATCATAACCATGTACTTAATTTTTGAGGAGCTACCATACTGTTTTCTATACTGGCTATACCATGTTACATACTCACAACTGTACAGCTGGTGTGTGTTTTCACTTTCTTGATGGTACCCTTGAGGTAAAAAAGTTATTAATTTTGATGAAATCCAAATTATTTTTTTTCTGTTTTGGCTTTTTGTGGCATATCTAATAATTCTTTGCCAAATCCAAGGGCATGACTATTTGCCCACAAACTTTTCCTAATAGTATTAAAGTTTTACCTCTTATATTTAGGTCTTTGGTGCATTTTGGTATTAGTTTGTGGTGTGATGTAAATTCCAGCTTCATTCTTTTGCATGTGGCTACCCACCTGTCCCAGAACCAATTTTTTCAAGTTTTTATTTAAATTCCAGTTAATTGGGCAGCCCGGTTGGCTCAGCAGTTTAGTGCTGCCTTCAGCCCAGGGCGTGATCCTGGAGACTCGGGATCGAGTCCCACGTCAGGCTCCCTGCATGGAGCCTGCTTCTCCCTCTGCCCGTGTCTCTGCCTCTCTTTGTGTGTGTCTCTCATGAATAAATAAATAAAATCTTTTAAAAATTCCAGTTAATTAACATACAGTAGAATATTAGTTTCAGGTGTAGAATTCAGTGACTCATCGCTTACATACAATGCCCAATGCTCATCACAGGTGTCGTCCTTAATACCCATCACCCATTTAACCCAACCCCCTCCAACCAGCTCCCCTCCAGTAAGTTTGTTCTCTATAGTTGAGAGTCTGTTTCCTGGGATGCTTGGGTGGCTCAGCGGTTGAGTGTCTGCCTTTCGGTCAGGAAGTGATCCTAGGGTCCCTGGATCAAGTCCCACATTGGCTTCCCTGCATAGAGCCTGCTTCTCCCTGTGTCTGTATCTCTCGTGAATAAATAAAATCTTTTTTTAAAAAAGAGTCTGTTTCCTGGTTTGCCTCTCTTTCCCCCTCTTTATCTTCATCTATTTTGTTTCTTAAATTCCACATGAGTGAGATCATATGGTATTTTCTGTCTTCTAAATTATTTCCCTTAGCATAATACTCTCTAGCTCCATCCATGTCATTGCAAATTGCAAGATTTCATTCTTTTTGATGGCTGAGTTTAGCTTTCTGAGCAACGTCAACATTATTTTCCAGTGTGGTTGCACCAGTTTGCATTCCCACTAACAATGCAAGAGGATTCCCCTTTCTCCACATCCTCACCAACACCTTTGTTTCCTGTGTTGTTAATTTTAAACACTGCCTGGTGTGAGGTGATATCTCATTATAGTTGTGATTTGTATTTCCCTGATGATGAGTGATGTTGAGCATCTTTTCATATGTCTGTTAGCCATCTGTACGTTTTTAGAAAAATGTCTATTTATGTCTTCTGCCCATTTTTAAACTGGGCAGAAGTATTTGGGTTTTGGGTGTTCAGTTGCTATAGCTAATGTCAAAGAAGTTGCTGCCTTCTCCAGGATTTTGATAGTTTCCTGTCTCACGTTTAGTTCTTTCATCCATTTTGAATTTATTTTTGTGTATGGTGTAAGAACGTGGTCCAATTTCATTCTTTCACATGTTGCTGTCCAGTTTTCCCAATACTATTTGTTGAAGAGACTGTCTTTTTCCCACTGGATATTCTTTCCTGCTTTGTCGAAGATTAGTTGACCAAAGAGTGGTGGGTTCATTTCTGGGCTTTCTATTCTCTTCCATTGATCTCTATGTCTGTTTTTGTGTCAGTACCATATTGTCTTGATCATTACAGCTTTGTAATATAACTTAAAGTCTGGAATTGTGATGCCTCCAGCTTTCCTTTTCTTTTTTAAAGATTTTATTTATTTATTCATGAAAGACACAGAAGGAGAGAAGGAGAGACTTAGGCAGAGGGAGAAGCAGTCTCCATGCAGGGAGCCCAATGTGGAACTCCATCCTGGAACTCCAAGATCGTGCCCTGAGCCGAAGGCAGTTGCTCAACTGCTGAGCCACCCAGGCATCCCTAGCTTTGCTTTTCTTTTCTAAGGTTTCTTTAGCCATTCAGGTTCTTTTTTGGTTCCATACAAATTTTAGGATTGTTTGTTCTAACTTTGTGAAATATGCTGGTGGTATTTTGGTAGGGGTTGTATTAAATGTGTAGATTGTTTTGGGTGGTATAGACATTTTAACAGAGATGCCTGGGTGGCTCAGCGGTTGAGCACCTGCCTTCAGCCCAGGGTGTGATCCTGGAGACCAGATCTTGTGCGGATCGAGTTCCACATCAGGCTCCCTGCATGGAGCCTGCTTCTTTCTCTCTGCCTGTGTCTTTGCCTCTCTCTCTCTCTCTCATGAATAAATAAAATATATTTTTTTTAAAAAGACATTTTAACAATCTTTGTTCTTCCAACCCATGACCATGGAATACTTTTTCCATTTCTTTGTGTCATCTTCAATTTCTTTCATCAGCGTTTTATAGTTTTCAGAATACAGATCTCTTACCTCTTTGGTTAGGTTTATTCCTAGGTATCTTACGGTTTTTGGTGCAATTGTAAATGGGATTGATCACCTGGTCTCTCTTTCTGCTGCACTGTTATTGGTGTATAGAAATACAATAGATTTCTGTACATTGATTTTGTATCCTGGACTTTACTGAATTCATATTTCAGTTCTAGCAATCTTTTGGTGGAGTCTTTTGAGTTTTCTACATAGAGTATTATGTTGTCTGCAAATAGTGGAAGTTTGACTTCCTCACTGATTCAAATGCCTGTTATTTCTTTTTGTTGGCTGATTGCTCAGGCTAGGACTTCTAGTACTATGTTAAATAACAGTGGTGAGAGTGGACATCCCTGTCTTTCTCCTGATCATAGAGGAAAAGCTCTCCATTGTTCCCCATTGAGGCTGATATTAGCTGTGTGTTTTTCATATATGGCCTTTATTATGTTGAGGTATGTTCCTTCTATCTCAACTTTGTTGAGCATTTTTATCATGAATGGATTTTGTATTTTGTCAAAAGCTTTTTCTGCATCTATTGAAAGGATCATATGGTTCTTATCCTTTCTTTTATTGCTGTGGTGGATCACATTGATTGATGTGTGAATATTGAACCAACTTGCAACACAGGAATAAATCCCACTTGATCATGGTGAATGATTCTTTTAATATACTGTTGGATGTAGTTTGCTAGTATTTTATTGAGAATTTTTGCATCCATGTTCATCAGGAATACTGGCCTCGTTTTTAGTGGGGTCTTTGGTTTTGGAACCAGGGTAATGCTGGCCTCATAGAATGAGTTTGGAAGTTTTCATTCCATTTCTATTTTTTAGAATAGTTTGAGAAGAATGGATATTGACTCTTTTCTAAATGGTTGGTAAAATTCCCCTGTGAAGCCACCTGGTCCTGGACTTTTATTTTTTGAGAAAAATTTTAGTACTGATTTAAAAATATTTTATTTATTTATTCATGAGAGAGAGAGAGAGGCAGAGACATAGGCAGAGGGAGAAGCAGGCTCCCTGTGGGGAGCCCAGTGTGGGACTCGATCCTGATCATGCCCTGAGACGAAGGCAGACACTCACAGCTGAGCCATCCAGGCATCCCAATTCTATTTCTTTTTTTTTTAAAGCTTTTATTTATTTGACAGAGAAAGTGCATGCATGCATACATGAGTGGGGAAGAGGCAGAGAGAGAGAGGGAGAAGCAGGCTCCCCACTGGGCAGGGAGCCTGACAGGAAGCTAGATCCAGGACCCCAGGATCATGACCTGAGCTGAAGGCAGACACTTAACTGGGCCATCCAAGTACCCCTAAAATAACAAGGTTTAAGTAAGCCATTAGGACATCCTATGATGGTTGTAGCCTTGGGTCATTGGAGGTACGAGTTCCACTGAATACCTTTATCAAGAGCCTGGTATTTTTAATTTTCAGTTCATAATATCAATAATTTCTAGGAATTCTTGGTGACTCCTTGTATTTTGGTGTCAGCAGGTTTATGTATGATGGTAACTCGTCTTTGAGTTTCAACCATAGTCTGATCATAGCAAGTAGCTCAGAAGTTGTGTATTTAGCGTCACGTGTAGGGACCCCTTTAAAACCTGCAAAAATATGTGCGTCAATTATACTATCAGTCACGCCTTTTCTTTCACATCAAGTTTGTTGGTCAGTCACTAGGGTAGCCATGGCAGAAGAAAGAAGTCCCTTTAATTTCACCTGGACTTTTAGGATGGCAGCCTCTAAGTGACTTCATTACTCCAAGGGCCCACAAGACCAAAGTTAATAACCATTTGGTCTGAGGTGTTGGTACGTGTTTCAGAAATTCAAGTCAATTTATCACCCTGAGCAAAGTAATGAGCTTCTGCAGGCTGAGGTTTAATATGTGCAGAGGAAGGCATGACCTTGAATGATACTTTAGTATGTGAGGGAAGATACTCCTAGAGTTTATGCCAAATGGGGCAATGTTGGATAAGGAGTTGTTAGTGGCGGGATAAGACAGATAGATCGTTGTCATGGCCAAAAGATGTGTAAAGATGTACAAATGAGGTCAATTCTTGGCCAGGGGAATTCTCTATTGCTAGCACTATTGCCTGAAGTTTGACTAAGCAATCTCACACTTGAGCCCAATGTTTGATCTGCAATGGCCTCTTTGATCTAGGCATAGAGCACAGCATCCTTTCTACAGCAGACTCCATCAAATTTGGTTGTGGCATAGTGGTGTAAACATATGAACTCCCTGGTCATTCATGAGCTCCCCAGTGACTCCCAAAGTGCCAATGTCTAGAAAGGTGACTTCCTCTCTAAGAGATTGTATTAGTCAGTAAAAAGGAGAGCCACACTCCATATGGGATATGCCAGAGGTGGTGTAAACCAAGCTGGCTTTGGAGAATCCTCAACTCAGGCCCCAGAGGATCTTCATTTACCAAAAGACTCTGTAAATTGCCAGCAATGGCTTCTCTAATTGTGTATGGCACAGGCTGAGTATAGTTTCTGGTACAACAGTGCCTTGGGCAATTTATATCTACCATAAGTGATTTACAAATTTTTCGATGCAGAAGAGAAAGCTGCTAGAGCATCTATGGTAAAGGGGTGTGAGGAAGATGATAATGAATTGGCTATTATTTTGAGAAGTTCTAGGGTCATTTGTTTCCCCATTCAGAGGCAATATTTTTTTTTTTTTAAAGTAGGCTCCTCGCCCATTGTGGAGCCCAACACAGGGCTTGAGCTCACAACCCTGAGATCAAGACCTGAGCTGACATCAGGAGCTGGAGGCCAAACTAACTGAGATCCTCAGGCAGTCAACTTCTAAACATTGTATGAATAAGTGAGCAAGCAGATCTGATAAATATGCAATAGCTGTCATTGCTGTGGTGAAGGGGAATGTGCCCATGACAGGAGTTGTACCGCTGCTCTGTTACTCAGCTCACAGACTCTTGGTTTTACCACAGAAAGTTTCCTGAGTGGGAAATTCACGGATTTCTAAAGATGTTTCCAAGTAAGTAGGCATAAGTTGGCTTGAGTTGGGAAACCAAGCTAAAAATGGTCTAAAGATGGTAATGGAAGGACACAAGGCTGACACACATGAATGACGATGTCCTCAGGAGATCCCACTAGGGATATACTGTGTTTCAGAACTACAGTACTTCCAAAGATCTGTCCAAGGAATCTGATTTAAACTCAAAGACAGATCCAGGAGCCCTCTCACTTTACTCTACTTGTGTATGAGATGAAGGCAGTTGCAACCCTAGAAGGTGTTTTCTCAATTCATTCAGGGTTGAAAGAAAGGCCTCTTGTAGCCCATATTTTTTTTTTCAGGTCTTCAATTTTTCCTGAGAAGGGTCCCACAGTGGTGGCAAGAAGAGCTAAACACATAAAACTCAAAGTTCAGGAGAGTTCATCATCCCCCAAGCATGTCAAAGTGATTGCGTTGTTCACTTTCTATGAAATATATATATATATTTAAAAATATTTTAAGCATATTTTTGAGTTGTCACAAATGTATAGCAATACTGCCATGAAAAGATAGAAAATATCCGTCACCCCAAAGGAATACTCTTTTGATGCCCATTTCAACAAAACACCTCCAATATGTAAATTAACACTTTTTTTTTTAATTTTTATTTATTTATGATAGTCACACAGAGAGAGAGAGAGAGAGAGGCAGAGACACAGGCAGAGGGAGAAGCAGGCTCCATGCGCCGGGAGCCCGACATGGGATTCGATCCCAGGTCTCCAGGATCGCGCCCCGGGCCAAAGGCAGGCGCCAAACCGCTGCGCCACCCAGGGATCCCCTGTAAATTAACACTTTTTAAAAAAGATTTAATTTTTAAGTAATCTTTACCCCCAACATGCGACTTGAACATAGAATCCCGAGATCAAGAGTCACATGCTCCAGGATCCCTGGGTGGCTCAGCGGTTTAGTGCCTGCCTTTGGCCCAGGGCGTGATCATGGAGTCCCGGGATCAAGTCTCACATCAAGCTCCCTTGATGGAGCCTGCTTCTCCCTCTGTCTGTGTCACTGCCTCTCTTTCTCTCTGTGTGTCTCTTGTGAATAAATAAGTAAAATCTTAAAAAAAAAAAAAAAAAAGGTCACATGCTCTACTGACTGAGCCAGCTGGATGCCCCCATAAAACTGAAAAGATTGCATCCTTTTGCTTTTTATGAGCACTTGTAGGTATTACTTCTGTTTCCTACTCTTCCACAACATGTGCTGGTATCCTAAGCAGGTGGAAAGGAAACATATGGACAGCAAAATGGCCTATGGGGCCTGTGGATCATTGAAGCAAAAGACTTCCAGTCACTCCTGTGATTAATAAGACTTTGAAAATTTCTCATTATTTTTTTTCTACTAAATTAGAACATTACGAAAAATTATACCCTCTCTAAAGCTCCCCTCAATTCTTCTTGTATGACTGCCTCTAAATATCTATAGCTCTTTCTGGTGTTTCCACTGAAAATTACATTAGACTTACACAGATGTCACTACTGATAAACTCTGGATGGGCTAGAATGGTGCAAATGAATGTGATTTTTCCCAAATGGGAGGAATTCCATGGTTTAATGGAGTACACATTGCATTACTCAGTGTGTACAGCAGCAAAATGAAAATGCTCAATATGATAACATTTTAAAAATTCAAAAGTCAAGGAAAATACTCTGGAAACAGGGGATCCCTGGGTGGCTCAGCGGTTTAGTGCCTGCCTTCGGCCCAGGGCGCGATCCTGGAGTCCCGGGATCGAGTCCCACGTTGGGCTCCTGGCATGGAGCCTGCTTCTCCCTCCTCCAGTGTCTCTGCACCCCCCCATGTCTATCATAAATAAATAAATTTTTTTAAAAGAAAATACTCTGGAAACAGTATGGAGGTTCCTCCCTCTGCCTGCCACTCTGCCTACTTGTGCTCTGTCAAACAGAAAAATAAAATCTTCAAAAAAATAGTTCTGAAAAAAAAAGCCCTTTCAAAAGATGTTAAATACAGAAAGATACCACAAATTATGTGTCCCAAATCAATAGGAAGTCCCAAGCCTCAGAGAATAACATCCGAACTCCCGAGTACATATCCTCTAAACAAAATGTTTAACAGAAAAGTGAAGATGAACCAGGTTTGTATCTTTATTGTTGTGGGGAATCTCTATTGTTAATCAGGAATATAGAACTTGCTATATTGCTGCCCTCTTTTTACTTCTACACCCAACCAATTCCTGAAATTTTTCAGATGTATCACATGGTGGAAATTCAAGTGATCTATAATACATCATCATTTATTAGGTGTTCTACTCTCACAGAAAAGATATATACATATATAAAAATATATATGAACACATACCCCAGCCTCCCTAATATCTCATGTCTTTTTTTTTAGAGAGAGAGTGCAAGTGCGATGGGGGGAGGAACAGAGGGAGAGGGCGAGAGAGAAAGAGAATCTTTTTTTAAAAAAAGATTTTATTTATTTATTCACAAGAGACATAGAGAGAGGCAGAGACATAGGCAGCGGGAGAAGCAGGCTCTGTGCAGGGAGCCTGATGTGGGACTCGATCCCAGGACCCGGGATCATGCCCTGAGCCAAAGGCAGGTGCTCAACCACTAAGCCAGCCACCCAGGCGTCCCAGAGAGAGAGAATCTTAAGCAGGCTCCATGTTCAGTACAGAGCCTGATACAGGGCTCAATCTCACAGGCACAGGTGATCTCACAACCTGAGATCACAACCCTGAGATCTCACAACCCTGAGATCAAGACACGAGCTGAGGGATCCCTGGGTGGCGCAGCAGTTTGGCGCCTGCCTTTGGCCCAGGGCGCGATCCTGGAGACCCCGGATCGAATCCCACATCAGGCTCCCGGTGCATGGAGCCTGCTTCTCCCTCTGCCTGTGTCTCTGCCCCTCTCTCTCTCTCTCTCTCTCTCTCTATCATAAATAAATAAAAATTAAAAAAAAAAAAAAGAAAAAAAAAAAAGACACGAGCTGAAATCAAAGAGACGCTTAATGGATTGAGCCACCCAAGTCTTTTTTTTTAACATTCCATCAAAACCCCTATTCCGGGATCCCTGGGTGGCGCAGCGGTTTGGCGCCTGCCTTTGGTCCAGGGCGCGATCCTGGAGACCCGGGATCGAATCCCACGTCGGGCTCCCAGTGCATGGAGCCTGCTTCTCCCTCTGCCTGTGTCTCTGCCTCTCTCTCTCTCTCTGTGACTATCATAAATAAATAAATACCTTAAAAAAAATTAAAAAAAAAAAAAGAAAACCCCTATTCCTCATGTCTTTTTTTTAAAGATTTATTTATTTATTCAGAGAGAGAGAGATAGAGAGAGAGCTGTGGGACCCAGTAAATTGAACAAAATCCCCTACCCCTGGACAAGCAGAGCAGGACTGACTCTATTTTGGGCTGCACCCGCCTTGTGCTGACCTGCTTATTACTTAGGGCACTGCCCCACCCTAATCAAAGACCAGGACACACCCTAACCGGAAATCCGGCTCAGCGGACCAGCATGACTGTGCAACTTTCTGCGTATCCCATTGGCTACTGGCTCCTATAAAGTTGCTAAGCCTCTTAGTCTCGGGGTCCAAGTCCCTGCTCCGCTGCATCGGGTATACTTGGACCCAGGCTGGAGCTTGTAAATAAACCCTCATGTGTTTGTGTTTGCACTGGTGTGGGCTCCTTGGCAGTTTCTCGCTTGGCGGTTTCTCGCATTCACGTGGGCACAACATTTGGGGGCTGTCCGGGATCTAAGAAACCTCCAGGACCCCATCCAGAGGGTTTCACGCGTGGTGAGTGCACTCAACTTTTTCCACCTTTTGCACGCATATTTTCTGAGAGCTCTAAACTGTACTGTACCTGTAGGAATTCCAATCTGTATTGGGTCGGCATTGGCTTAGGCGGACGCGCTGGTGGGCCATCGACCCGGGGTCTTGAGGAGACGTCCCTTGCCCCTGCCTGGAGGACAGGGTCCTCATCTGTAAGGAGGCCGGAGGTCCTCATATATAAGGAGGGCCGGCTGCCAGCCCTTCAGGTTACTTTCTGTTTTGTCTTCGCGGCCGCACGGACGTTTGTTACCGTGTTCTTGTTAACTGTTTGCACGTTTGTGTTACTATGTCCTTGTTAACTGTGCATTTGTCTGTGTTGTTGGGTCCTTGTTAATAGTCTTTACTGCCTGTGTCTTGGTGTGGATTGGGGACATAAGGGGGGGGACAGATACCACTCCCCTATCTCTTATGCTCTCTCACTTCTCGGGTATTAGGGAAAGAGCTCTTATTCTGAGCATAGACATACAGAGAGAGAGATTCCAAATTTATTGCATATCAGAATGGCCAACCCTTGATGTGGGATGGCCCTAGGAAGGAACTTTTCACCTACCTATTATCTTACAGGTTAAGACCGTGATCTTCAGGGACGAACTGAACAGCCACTCTGACCAGGTTCCCTACATCCTGATCTGGCAGGACATGATGGAGAATCCTCCTCCTTGGCTAAAACCATTTTTACCCCCCAGAGCAGGACCCACGGAGATTCTAGCCAAAAAGGAGACCGACTCTATGCCCGAAGCACCCCTTCGTCCAGTCTTCCAGGATTCCTCCCCAGAGGACCTGATTCTCCCGCCGCCCTACTGGGCATCCCTCCCCGCTTCCGCCCCTCCATTGGAGGCATCGGGGGTGCAGAAGGGGCGCCACCCTTCCCTGATGAGGGAGTCCCTGTGCACGGGCCAGCAGCGGGGACACTCGGTCGGACCCACCGGATGGCCCCACCTCCGACTGTGGGGCCGTCCGACTCCACCGCCCTTCCTCTCCGCACCATGGGGCCCGCCATGAGACTGGCGAACAGCTAATGTTATATTGGCCGTTCTCCACCAGTGATTTATATAATTGGAAAACCCAAAATGCAAAGTTCTCTGATAATCCGAGAGATCTAATCGGGCTTTTAGATACTGTCCTCTTTACCCACCAGCCTACTTGGGATGACTGCCAACAGCTCTTGCAGGTTCTCTTCACCACCAATGAAAGAGAACGAATTCAGGTGGAAGCCGGGAAGTCTGTCCTGGGAGAGGACAGACAGCCGACTCAAAACCCAGACCTCATAAATGCTGCCTTCACTTTATCCCGCCCTACCTGGGACTACAACCCAGCTGAAGGTAAGGAGAGACTCCGGGTCTACCGCCAGACTCTAACGGCAGGTCTCAAAGCTGCCGCATGAAAGCCTACCAATCTGGCCAAGGTCTATGATGTGAGGCAGGGTAAGGATGAGAGTCCAGCAGCCTTCTTAGAGTGAGTCATAGAAGCTTTTAGACAGTGCACCCCTATGAATCCAGAAGCCCCAGAAACAAAGGCCGCAATTATCATGGCTTTTGTTAACCAGGCCGCTCCGGATATTAAAAAGAAATTACAAAGAATAGAGAGACTGGGAGAGAAGAGCTTGTAGGCCTTAGTGATAGTGGCAGAACGAGTCTATAATAATAAAGTCCAGAAGAACAACAAAGCAAACTTAAGTGACCGGCAGACCCGAAACCTGGCCAAGATCCTGCTGGCCACAACCAAGGACGACCCACAGGAAAGACGAAGGCACCTCAAGAAGCTGGCTTCAGGGACAGATAAGGAGGATGGCCCTGGTCCCCGTCGGGAGCGCCCTAAGCTGAACAACATTGGTTTCAATGCGCTTATTGCAAAAAGGAGGGCCATTGTGTGAAAAGCTGCCCTAACAAAAGATCTAAGGCCTCTGCCAAGATCTTAGAAATGGAGGACCTGGACGATTAGAGAAGTCAGGGTTTGGCACCCCTCCCTGAGCCCAGGGTAACTCTTAAAGTGGAGGGGCAACCTGTTAAATTCGTAGGGGACACTGGGGCACAACATTCGGTTTTATTACAACCCCAAGGAAAATTGACAAACAGAACTTCAAGGGGCCACGGGCACCAAACAATACTCATGGACTACCCGAAGAACTGTGGATCTAGGCACGGGCCGGGCGTCCCACTCCTTCATGGTCATCCCTGAGTGTCCCTACCCGTTGTTAGGTCGGGATTTGCTCACCAAGATGGCACAAATCTGCTTCCACCTCGAAGGGGCAAAAGTCCTAAACAAGAAGGAGCACCCAATTCAGGTGCTTGTCCTGAGTTTAGAAGATGAATATCGTCTCCACCAAATGCCCTCAGTGCCAATCACTGACATTGACTGTTGGCTGCAGGAATTTCCCCAAGCGTGGGCAGAAACTGGGGGAATCGGGCTGGCCCAGCATCGACCGGCTATATACATAGAACTAAAGCCAGCGGCAGACCCTGTAAGGGTCCGCCAATACCCCATGCCTCTAGTAGCACGAAAGGGAATCACACCCCACATACGGCGACTACTGGACTCGGGCATATTAAGGCCCTGCCAATCGGCATGGAACACTCCCTTGCTGCCGGTTCAGAAACCCCACTCTAATGATTACAGGCCAGTCCAGGACTTGAGGGAAGTCAACCGGCGAGTAGAGGATATGCACCCTACGGTCCCAAACCCATACACCCTCCTCTCCACCCTGCCTCCAGACAAAACTTGGTATACGGTATTAGATTTAAAAGATGCCTTCTTCAGCCTGTCTTTAGCGCCCAGGAGCCAAGATCTCTTTGCCTTTGAATGGACGGACCCTGAGAAAGGCATCAATGGCCAGCTCACCTGGACTCAACTACCGCAGGATTCAAAAATTCACCGACCATCTTTGATGAGGCCTTACACGAAGACTTGGGTGAGTTCATTCTGAGCACCCACATTCAACTTTATTACAATATGTAGATGATATCCTGTTGGCGGCAGAGGACCAGGACACATGCCTGGGAGGCACCAGGGACTTGCTCCAGACCATAGTGGCCCTAGGATACCGGGCCTCAGCTAAAAAGGCCCAGATCTGCAGAACAGAGGTGAGCTGCCTTGGGTACAAATTAAAAGATGGACAAAGATGGTTGACAGATGCACGGAAGGAAACCGTCTTAAGAATCCCACAGCCGCAAACCATCGGCCAGGTGCACAGAATCAGAGCTGATCTCCAGGACCAGCCACTGCCGAATGCGGATGCCACCTGGTACGCGGATGGCAGCAGTTTTGTCCAAGAAGGATTCAGATATGCGGGGGCAGCCGTAACCATGGAGATGGAGACTGTCTGGGCAGAGCCACTGGCAGCCGGAACGTCGGCCCAACGGGCAGAGCTGATCGCACTGGCCAAGGTGCTGACCATGGGGGAAGGTAAACGAATAAACATCTACACCGACAGCAGGTACGCCTTTGTCACCGCTCATATCCACAGAGCCCTTTACAGGGAGAGAGGGCTTCTGACAGCAGAGGGAAAGACTGTTAAAAACAAAACGGAGATTCTTGAACTCCTGAGGGCCCTCTGGCTGCCCAAGGCCCTAGCCATCATCCATTGTCCGGGGCACCAAAAGGCAGACACGCCAGTAGCCAGGGGAAACCGGCGAGCTGATTTAAAAGCAAAGGAGGCGGCCCTTTTGGTGACCCAGGTCTTAGCAACCACGCTACCTGATCCGGGGGCACTGACCCTGCCTTACACCCCCAACTATACTGATGCTGACTTACACTGGATCAAACGCTTGCCTATGACCCAGTGCTTGTGTGGCTGGTGGAAGGCCGCAGACTCCAGCATCATCTTGCAAGAGGAACTAGGATGGCGAGTCCTATCCAAAATGCATCGGAGTACTCACATGGGAACAAGGAAGATGGAAGACCTCATATGACATGCAAAGATCACTATTAAAGACTCTTGAGCAAAGATCGAACAGATTGTGGCAAGCTGCTGTGCATGCCAATTAACAAATGCCTCCGCCCATGGATCTAACCCGGGCACCCGGCTCCGAGGGGACTGCCCAGGAGCCTACTGGGAAGTGGACTTCACTGAGGTGAAACCTGGAAAATACGGGTATAGGTATTTACTAGTGTTTGTAGATACTTTTTCAGGATGGACAGAGGTATTTCCCACCAAACATGAAACGGCACAGATCATAACCAAAAAAACTGCTGGAAGACATCGTACCAAGGTATAGTCTTCCCGTTAGAATTGGGTCAGACAATGGCCCACGATTTTTATCTAAGGTAACACAGGGAGTGGCACTAGTACTTGAGGCAGATTGGAAATTACATTGTGCATATAGGCCCCAGAGCTCAGGACAGGTAGAGAGGATGAATAGAACATTAAAGGAGACCTTAACTAAATTAGCCCTGGAGACTGGAGAGGACTGGGTGACTCTCCTCCTCTTCGCCCTATATAGGGTGAGGAACTCCCCATATATGATGGGACTGACTCCCTACGTGTTCGGTCTTCCTCCACCTGTTATACCCAATTTAAAACCTGAGGTGCGGGGATCCCTGGGTGGCGCAGCGGTTTGGCGCCTGCCTTTGGCCCAGGGCGCGATCCTGGAGACCCGGGATCGAATCCCACATCGGGCTCCCGGTGCATGGAGCCTGCTTCTCCCTCTGCCTGTGTCTCTGCCTCTCTCTCTCTCACTGTGTGCCTATCATAAATAAATAAAAAAAAAAAAAAATTAAAAAAAAAAAAAAAAAAAAAACCTGAGGTGCTTGCTGAATTTGATGACCACCAACTTCTTTTCTCCCTCCAAATGTTACAACGAACCCATGAGCAGGTGTGGCCTAAGCTGAGGGCCCTCTATGAGACTGGGCCACCGCCGGACCCCCATCGATATCGGTCAGGTGACTGGGTGTACGTGCAGAGATACCAACACCAGACACTTCAACCTCACTGGAAGGGACCCTACCTCGTGATCCTGACCACTCCCACCGCTCTCAAGGTCGACGGGATTACTCCTTGGGTCCACTACACACATGTCCGGCCAGCCACCCACATACCGTTCTCACGGACTTTGTTACAGAAGGAGAAGCCAACCAGACAAGGACAATCCCCTAAAGCTAAGACCGCGTGGTTCTCACTTATTTCCCACCTCCAAGACTCCCTAGTCCAAGGTTGTCCTTCAAAATAGAAGATTAGAATTAGTCTTCTTACAACAAAGGGTTGGGGGGGGGGTTATGTGCTGCCTTTAATGTAAATGAAAGCAAGAAAAGCAACAAGGTTGGTGAGAATCCTGGTTTAATCATTCCTCTGGCTCACTCTGAGAGCAACCTGGACCCATGATTGGGTCCTGCATAGGATCCTCTGAAAAAGGGGGAAATGTGGGATCCAGGAAATTGAACAAAATCCCCTACCCCCAGACAAGCAGAGCAGGACTGACTCTATTTTGGGCTGCACCCGCCTTGTGCTGACCTGCTTATTACTTAGGGCACTGCCCCGCCCTAGTCAGAGACCAGGGCCCACCCTAACCGGAAATCTGGCTCAGCGGACCAGCATGACTGTGCAACTTTCTGCGTATCCCATTGGCCACTGACCTCTATAAAGTTGCTAGGCCTCTTAGTCTCGGGGTCCAAGTCCCTGCTCCGCTGGATCGGGTATACTTGGACCCAAGCTGGAGCTTGTAAATAAACCCTCCTGTGTTTCCATCCGTGTCAGCTCCTTGGCGGTTTCTTGGATTTGCGATCTTGGGCACAACAAGAGAGAGAGAGGGAGAGGGGAGGAGAGACACAGGCAGAGGGAGAAGCAGGCTCCATGCAGGAAGCCCTACATGGGACTCGATCCCAGGTCTCCAGGATCACGTCCTAGGCTGCAGGCGGCGCTAAACTGCTGCGTCACTGGGGCTGCCCCCTTATGTCTTTTTTTTTTTTTAACATTTCATCAAAACCCCTATTCCTACCTTACAAAGCAAAGCTTTACCATTTGTTAACCACTTTTTTTCCACAAGATATAAACAACAGAACTGCAACAACTTGAATGTTTCATGCCTCTATATACAAAAATCCTACAGTACCTACATTATTTGTGCTAAATTGATTATGTTAACTCTAAACTCCACGGCATAGAGTATTAAAAATTAGCAACAAGATTATAGTTTCTAAAAAAGAAAATCTTGAGTGGAATAGTGGTCCTGTTTTTCTCCCTCGCTAGGTTTGTATCCCTCATAATTAAATAAAAATATAGATCTTAGTTGAGTCATAGAAGAGATATTACAAGTATTTTGTGAGAAGGGAGGGGTTAAATAGATGGGTTAAGAAGGGCACGAGCTGTAATGAGCACCAGCTGGGTGATGTATAGAAGTGTTGAATCACTATAGTGTACACCTACATCTAATATTAAGCTATATGTTATGCTAACTGGAATTTAAATAAAAACTTTTAAAAAAGAGTCCCCCCTCCCTCAAAAAGAATATTTTGTAGTATACTAAAGGTAAACTTACATATTTTAACTGAGGTACTTTATGGTAAATGGTGTCTAATATACTGTGGTATTTACTTTATGGTAAATGGTGTCTAATATACTGTTAATCTTTAGATAAGTAGAAAAGGTAAAAACTGTTCCAGACGACCAGGAGCTGCCCTTGATTTCACTCTTAGGCCAAGTCTATTCTTGTTGATGAGAAAAATGTCACACACCTCCTTCATCAAAAGTAAATGATAACATGGGGTGCCTGGGTTGCTTGGTCAGACTCTTGATTTCAGTTCAGGGTATGATCTCAGGGTCATGGGATTGAGCCCTGTTTTGTACTCTGGGCTCAGCTGGGAGTCTACCTGAGATTCTCTTCCTGTCTGCCCCTCTTCCATTCATGTGCACATGCATGTCCTCTCTCTAGTAACAAACTATAGAAATGGTCCTTGAAAGTATAGTCCTCCTCTCTCTAAAGTAAGTCAGTCCTTGGGGTGCCTGGGTAGCTCAGGTGGTTGAGGATCTGACTCTTGATTTTGGCTCAAGTCATAATCTCATAATCTCAGGGTCATGAGATAGTGCCCTATGTCAGACTCTGTGCTGGGCATGGAGCCTGCTTGGGATTCTCTCCCTTTCCCTCTCCCCGTCCCCTGGCTCGCATGGACATACATACTCACATTCTCTCTCTCTCTCTCTCTGTCTCAAATAAATAAAATCTTTAAAAATAAATAAATCTTTTAAAAAAAGAGTAAATTTTAATTGTCTTGGTCCATGAAGGACCAAGACATTTTTTAAAAAAAGATTTTATTTATTTACTCATGACACACACACACACACACACACACACAGAGGCAGACACAAGCAGAGAGGGAGAAGCAAGCTCCATGCAGGAAGCCCGATGTGGGACTCCATCCCAGGACTCCGGGTTTGCTCCCTGAGCCAAAGGCAGATTCTCAACTGTTGAGCCACCCAGGTGTCCCAGGACCAAGACAATTATAAGGGCATTTTGTAACCACATCTCTAAAAATGGTAAAAATTAATGTTCCAAATCATAAAAATGACCAATATTCCTTTTTTTCTAATATCACTACCTGGGACTTCTTACTAGTAAGTTTAGGTCCATGACACTGTTTTTATGTTCTACCTTCTAGATAACAACAATTATAGTTACCAATGATAGAATACAGTTTACCTCCTCACAGCATTCAATTCACAAAAATGTCTTGCTTCCTTGAGTACCAGTTAAATCCTCCAACACAAGTCAAAACCCTACAAGTCCTTTTGAACATCATGTTAATGTTATACTCAGTCCTTTCTGATTTATAGCCATTCTTACTAAAATTCATTATACTCCTCTTTGACTACACATATACTCCTGCAGGTCACTGGGCAGAGTGCACACACACACACAATGTGATTTAAATTTTTGGTATTACAAATGACGAGAAATTACTTTCATGACAACACTGTGAAATAAAAGAATAACAAAACTTCTTGAGGAAAAACTACCTGAACTTGTATGCCAATGTAATACTCACAATGTATAATATATGATTAAAAGAAGAAAACTGCAGTTTATCAAAAAATCCCTAATAATAATGGCACACTTTAATATATCCTCTCTGGGAAATTAAAAAATTCAGTATCTATTAGCATTAGGTGGCTTAGAAAAAAGTTAATTAAATACTTCTATGAAACAATGACAGAAGTGTTCCTCTACAAAAAATGCACATACTTTTAACCACATACAATCAAAGATATTGATTGGATATTGAGGTATTACATTTGGGAAGAAGAAACTGGAAATACCCACAGTCTTTCTGACATGTGGAAGGTGCTTACTGTCACAAAGAAGGACAAGATCAAAGAAGCCAATGTACAATGTAGTAGAGAAACAAACTCCAATTCTACATTTTTACTGCACCATTGTAAGTGTCAAGGTCAGTCAGGAAAATACACACTACACTATTAACAACATATGGTGTTTCCTATACAAATTAGGCCTTATCAGGGATATAATCTAGAGGAGGTAGTCAGAGAACACTCCCAAGCATGAAAGTCTGAATTCACATCATCGCAGACACAAGAAGCCTTATCAAAAAAAAAAAAAAAAAAAAAGAAAAAACTAAAAACAAAAAACAAAAACAACAACAACTCTGATGGATCTTTGAGGTTGACCTTGTGAAGACATCAGTGGAAATCTCCACCTCTAGGAAAACAGAAACCAAAGAGCTGATGGTGGTTTTTGAGGGTACTTTTTGAATGGAAGGGCAAAGAATCCAGAATATGGGCTCGGTGATGATGGCCTTGAAGTTCCTATGTATCTGTCCTTTTCCAGTAAGATAGTTCAAAAATCTAGTATCTTCTTGGCTTCTGCCTTTGAAATCTCATGCAAGTGAGGCTATTGGTGAATTCTAACATGGAATCATAAAAGAGATGACTATGGAAAATCTAGTCCCTCACTTTACCCATAGGGGGATATCTCTGACTTTTCTCCCATTACAGGTCTCTCTTTCCAATTCAGGGTATTCACCAAATAACCATCACAAGGAAGGATAAGCAAAGGCCCAAATATGAAAATACTAATTCACATGAAAATATATTCTTTCTTATGCTTAAATACATAAAAATTATTATAGCTTTGTATTAGTATGTTAAAGGAAGAAGACTCATACCCCTCACCCCCCCAAAAAAAAAAACTTTGTCATTAAGAAAGGTAGAATATATAATGGACTAAAGATATCCAGGACCTGTCACAAGGCCAGTTGGAAAATCCCAACAAAGAACAAACTGTCATTTTTCAAAGGCCCCTTAACACAAAACAAATAAAACATTATATAAAAAAGTTTGACCTAATTGCATATTAGGAATACATTCAACTCACCCATGGATCCAACAGGCTTCAAAATGGAAAGAGAAAATATTAACTGATATAAGGAAGAAGCACTATTAATCTAGGATACTATTGTTGAAAGACAACTCAGAATTCTTTCACCTTAATATTCATTTGAGAGTAATTAGTAGAAATTCACATTACAACAATGTGCTTTGAGAAAGAGGCCCAGTAAACACAATATACATACAACCTTAATAACTCTTCTGCATTGAAAGTTTTCTGGAACACTTTACATGGATTAATTCCAATCAAGCTTTCTCATGTTACTTACATTTATATTTCTTTTCAGTAAGAGTTTTCACATTAAGGATGTGGGCCAACTAAATATTTCCTACACGGTTTACATTAGAGCTTTTTATCCAATGAGTCCTTTCATGTCTTCATTAGGACCAGGAATGACAAGTCTCCTCCACATTCAGCACATTTACATAGTATCTCTCCAGTGTGCATTCTCACAAGTCCTTTAAAGTTTGCATGAGAAAGTGAAGGCTTTCCCACATTCCTTGCATTCATAGGGTTTCTCTCCAGTGAATTCTTTTGTTTTCAAAGAGAACTGAAAGAACTGAAAGATTTACTACATTTTTAACATTCATAGGGTTTCTCACATTTTTACATTCATAGTTTCTCTTCAGTATGATTTTTTTCATGTCTTCTACAACTTTTTTTCTGAGATAAATGTGTGTGCACAAGTGGGGGGGAAGGGCAGAGGCAAGAGTATCCCAAGCAGACTGTGCATAGTCCAACATGGGGCTTGGTCTAACGACACTGAGATCATGACCTAAGCCAAAATCAAGCATCAGATGCCCAACCAACTGAGCCATCCAGGAGCCCCAATATCTTCTAGAATTTAGGTAACATCTGAAGGCTTTTCCACATTCCTTATACTCATAGGGATTCTCTCCTGAGTCCTTTGGTATACTTGCAAGGAACTGTAATATTGAAGGCTTTACCACTTTTACATTCATAGTTTCTCTTCAGTATGATTTTTTTCATGTCTTCTACAACTGGGGGAGAGGGAGAAGCAGACCCCCTGCTGAGCAGGGAGTCCATCACGGTGCTCAATCCTAGGATTGATTATGAACTGTGCCAAAGGCAGCCACTTAACCAACTGAGCCACCCAAACACCCATCAGAGTCCTCTATTTTTTTAAGATTGTATGTATGTATGTATGTATGTATGTATGTATGTATGTATTTATGAGAGACATAGAGAGGCAGAGACACAGGCAGAGGAAGAAGCAGGCTCCATGCAGGGAGCCCGATGCAGGACTCAATCCCAGGACTCCAGGATCACACCCTGAGCCAATGTCAGGTGTTAAACTGCTGAGCGACCCAGGGATCCCCAAGAGTCCTCTATTTTTTTTTTTTTTTAAGATTTTATTTATTTATTCATAAAAGACAGAGAGAGAGAGAGAGGCAGAGACACAGGCAGAGGGAGAAGCAGGCCCAAGTCAGGGAGCCTGATGCGGGACTCGATCTGGGGACTCCAGGACCACGTCCTGGGCCAAAGGCAGGCACTAAACCGCCGAGCCACCCAGGGATCCCCCGAGTCCACTATCCTTTTTTCTTTTTTAAAATAAGGATTTATTTTTATTTTTATTTTTATTTATTTATTCAGAGATAGAGAGAGAGGCAGAGACACAGACAGAGGGAGAAGCAGGCTCCATGCAGGAAGCCCGAAGTGGGACTCGATCCCGGGTCTCCAGGATCACACCCCAGGCTGCAGGTGGCGCTAAACCGCTGCACCACCGGGGCTGCCCTGAGTCCTCTATTCTTAATGTAACTCTATATTCCAAGTGCTAGCCATAAGCAATGGCAAAGAGCAAAGAACAAAAGATGAAAATAATAATTCACATGAGAATATACTGTATGATGATCTTTGCATCCTCACAACTACAGCAACTACTTATTGGCAAGGAAAACAGAATAAGGCTCTTCAGGCCAATGAGAAGGGAACTTTCTGTAAACAAAGAAATGTAGAGGGACACCTGGGTGGCTCATTGGTTGGGAGTCTGCCTTCATCTTGGGGTGTGATCCTGGGATCAAGTCCTGCATTGGGCTCCCTGAGAGGAGCCTGCTTTTCCCTCTGCCTGTGTCGTGCCTCTCTCTGTGTGTCTCTCATGAATAAATAAATAAATCTTTTAGGGGACCCAGGGATCCCCTAAATAAATCTTTTTTAAAAAATGTAGAATATAGGGCAGCCCCGGTGGCACAGCGGTTTAGCGCTGCTTGCAGCCCAGGGGGTGATCCTGGAGACCCTGGATCAAGTCCCACATCAGGCTCTCTGCATGGAGCCTGCTTCTCCCTCTGTGTCTCTGCCTCTGTCTCTTTCTCTCTGTGTGTCTCTATGAATAAATAAAATCTTTTAAAAAATGTAGAATACAGAAATAATGGCTAAATCATACTGAATACTTGCCCCACAGGACACTAGGAAAGGAAAATATGAAAAGTGTTATTTTTCAACATTCCTTTCTTTACAGAATTTTTAAAATATATAAAAATTAAACCTACTTGCACCTTAGAAATACACTTCAATCACCCACAGATCCAAGAGACTTCAAAACAAGAACACAAAAATATTACTAAGGAAAAATTTACTTACTAAACTTAGGAACTCTTGTTTTAAGAGTACCTACATAATTATCTCACTTCAGTATCTGTTTGCAAAAGTGGAAGTCTATAGCAAAGAGAATCACTTTAAGGATGAATACCTGATAAACACCATATATGAATAACATTTATAACATTTCTTTAATGTTGTGAATTTTAAGAACTGTTCTACATGAATTCACGTCCACAAAGCTTATCCATATTGAGTATTTCTTTCTCATTTAATTTTCACACCACCTTGAAAATATCTGTAAAAATTATAAAGTTTTTATTTTTTAGTTATATAATACTAATCCAGTGAATAATCTAACATGTTTTTTTAGTGATGTGGGGCAAGTGAAGGTTTCCTACATTGTTTACTACCAATTGAATTCTCTCCACTGGGTTTTTGTTAAGTCTCAAAGGAAACAGAACTGAAGTCTTTCCTACATTCTTTATATTTCTATAATTTATCTCTGGTGTGCATTCTTACATGCCCATGAAAGACTATGCAACAAATGAAGGCTTTCTTACATTCCTTATTTTCACAGACTTTCTCTCCTATGAGTTCTTTCATGATTTCGTAAAGAATTAATAAGACTGAAAGCTTTACTACAAGTTTTACATTGATAAGGTTTCTCTCCAGTGTGAGTTCTTTCATGTGTTCGTAATGAACTGGGAGAAATAAATGCTTTCTTACATTTCTTACATTTATAAGGTCCATCTCCGGTGTGGATTACCATGTGTGACTGAACACCTGAGCGGAAAATGAAGCCTTTCCCACATTCTTTACATTCATAAGGTTTTTCTCCAGTGTGAGTTCTTTCATGTTTTTGAACATAATAGTGACTGCTGAAGGCTTTACCACATAGTTTACATTCATAGCGTTTATCATCAGTATGAGATCTCTCATGTTTGCGTAAGTTACTAGAATATCTGAAGACTTTACCACATTTTATACATTCATAGGGTTTTTCTGCACTATGTGTCTTTTCATGTATCCGAAAGGACTGGGGACAACTGAAAGCTTTTCCACATTGCTTACATTCATATGGTTTTACTCCCGTGTGAGTTCTTTCATGAATTCGAAAGTAATTGGGACAACTGAAAGCTTTCCCACATTCCTTACACTTATAAGGTTTCTCCCCAGTATGGGTTCTTTCATGATTTCGAAGGGAACTGGGATAACGGAAAGCTTTACCACATTCCTTACATTCATGAGGCTTCCTTGCAGTATGAATTCTTCTATGTTTCCCAAGGGACCTGGGTGAACTGAAAGCTTTCCCACATTCCTTGCATTCATAGGGCTTTACTCCACTATGTGTCATTTCATGACTACGACAGTTTTTGGGACACCTGAAGGCTTTCCCACACTCCTTACATTCATAAAGTCCATCTCCATTTTGCTTGATCGTGTATCTTCGAAATTTGGTAACAGAACGCAAGGCTTTCCCACCTTCCTTACATTCACAGGGTTTCTCCCCATTATGACTTCTTTCATGTTTATGTAAATTACTTGAGTAACTGAAGGTTTTACCACATTTTGTACATTCCTTAGGCTTTTTTGCACTGTGTATCCTTTCATGTATTCGAAAGGACCTGAGACCACTGAAAGCTTTACCACATTGCTTACATTCACTAGGTTTCTCTCCAATATGAGTCCTTTCATGTTTACGTAAGTTACTTGAATAACTAAAGGTTTTATCACATTTTATACATTTGTAGGGCTTTTCCCCGCTGTGTGCCCTTTCATGAATTTGAAAGTAATTGCGACAAATGAAAGCTTTTCCACAGTGTCTACATTCATAGGGCCTCTGTCCAGTGTGTGTCTTTTCATGCATTCGAATGGACTGGCGATGCTTGAAGGATTTTCCACATTCCTTACATTTATAAGGCTTCTCTTCACATTCCTGATATTCATATGGTTTGTGTCCAGTGTGAGATTTCATGTGCTTGTTAAAGGTTGAATGATACATGAATACTTGTCCACATAAAGTGCATTTATGTAGTTTTATTCCAGTAAAAGTTTTCTTCTTCCGATTATGATATGGGATCTGGCTGAAGATTTCTTCATACTGATTACATTCTTTACTTTTACTGAGTCTTTCTACCATTTGACTGCTGTAAAAAATGAGAAGCATATTATTAATAGCTTTGTTCTTAATCCTCTTACATTTATTGATAACTATGATGGTAACTTTACTATTTTCAAGGAAAACGTAGGTTTTCTGCATATTTTGATTGTTTGAAAGTTAACACCCTGAGAGCTTTCCAACAGGGCTCCATCTTAGCTATTATCAAAACAGCTGTTTCCAGGTGTACCATTTTTCAGAAACTGTACATCACAGTAAGAGGTGAGAAAAAACTTGATGAAAATATCCTAAGGATCAGTGAATTTATTTTTTTTTTAAGATTTTATTTATTTATTCATGAGAGACACACAGAGGCAGAGACATAAGCAGAGGGAGAAGCAGGTTCCATGCAGGAAGCCCGATGTGGGACTCAATCCCAGGACTCTGGGATCATGCCCTGAGCCAAAGGCAGACACAACCGTTGAGCCACCCAGGTGTCCCAGGATCAGTGAATTTAAAGCTGCACTAATTTATTTGCTTGTTTTTTAAATTTCATGAGATCTTGGATTCTGTAATGAAACTTTATTTTCTCATGCAAATGCTACTCACCTTAGATTTGTCTCATGATTTTCATCCTGATCTTCACTGTCATGGATTTTCCATTTTTCTTCTGACATACACACTAGGAAAAAAGCAGTATAAATTATAAAAATTTAGAGAAAATTTGTTAGATTCTAGGTCCATGATGAGTTGTGACCATGGCAGGTTTATTAATAAAAATATTCCATCTTTTCCCTTGAAATGGCACTGATGAGCAAGTTACACTAAATCTCTAATTGATTTTGCAAGTAAGAATGTCCTCATTCTTACCTATTGAGGCCAGGTTCCTGAAGGTTTCCTGCATCACATCTCTGTAGAGTTTCTTCTGGGAGTGATCCAGGAGAGCCCACTCCTCCATGGTGAACTTCACAGTTACATCCTCAAAGGCCACTGTGTCCTAAATAATTCCATAAATGTATATACGATGGGTGAGATGGACTACTGAAGACCTATATTCAATTTATAAGTAGTTCACATATGACTTCCAGAACATAAATGATGTGGGGGTACAAAGGTGTTTCTTTTCTGTTCCAAAGGTGGGGCATAGAGAGGATATCAGGGTTTTCTCACTCCTGTCACCAAATATGTTGTATTTGTTCCAAAGCCACTTCTCCAATTCTATGTCACCAAACAAGTGTCCAATAGTTCAGTTCTAACACAAACTACCCAGAGTTTAAATCAGATTCATAGTATAAGAGGTCAGTCCCACACACTGCCCCTATTTGTGATACCAGCTACAAATGGGAAGGCAAGTTTATTATTTTCACAGCCAACTACAAGTTCACAGATTTCTTCCACACTGTCTCATTTGGTAATTTACTGAAATGATTTTAAGAAACTTAGGAAAATGCTTTATTTACCATTACCAGTTTACTGTAAAGCATACAACTCAGGAACAAAGAAAAAGTGCAACACATAGGATAAGTTAAGGTGGTGGTATGGGTAAGGGGAATGGAGATGCAAGTGGGGTGCAGAGCTCCCATCTCCTTACGGACACATCAACCTCCCAGCAGCTGGTTGCATTCACCAATGCAGAAACTGTCAGAATCCTGTCTTTAAGAATTTTGATGGAGGTTTCAGTACATGGACACAATTTAGTAAATCATTGGCCATTGGTGATTAACTCTATCTCCAGCCCTTGTCCTATATTCATAAGTGGAGAGCTGCAGCTCAATGTTCTAAACATTTCATCAAAGCTTGGTATTTCAGGTATCCAAAACCCCATCATAAAAGCTACCTAGTAAGTGGCTAAGAGTTGCCTCTTGGCAACACACTCTTTCACCATTAACACTGAAGTAATTGTGAGGGCTTCAAGAGGATTATGCTAAGAACTGAGGACACTTACCATAAATCATTCTCATTACATCACAGTAGGTCAAGGACAAGGACTCGCTAAAAGATTAACAGCAAATCATAGTAAAGACTGCTTCCCCACTGACTCCATGTCCCCTACATCAACTGGGATCTTGCTTAATATAAGTGTGCTATTCTGAAAGAACTACAGAATTTCTTTCTTTCTGGTAATTTCAGTATGAAGGCAACAATGTCTCCTCTCACTAAAACTAGATGACATTGTACTGGAATTCTTAGCTAATACATTCAGACAGGGGAATAAAAGGTAAATTAAAAAAAAATGAAGGTTATACATTTGGGGAAGCACAAAATAAAACTGCCTTTATGTCATATAACAAGATTGTCAATTGAGAAAAATGTAAAAAAAAATCCCAAATAACAAAGAAAACTCCATGAACCAAAAGGAAAATTAAAAGATAAAAAGTTAAGGGCGCTTGGGTGGCTCAGTTGGCTGAGTGTCCAACTCAGTTCATGATCTCAGGATCATGGGATCAGGCCTGTGGGGCTCTGTGTTTAGCAGGGAGTCCACTTATCTCCCTCTCCCTCTGCCCCTCCCCTTCCTTCCCTTGTGCGTACTATATCTATAAAAAATAAATAAATCTTTTTTTTTTTTTTTTTAATTTATGATAGGCACACAGTGAGAGAGAGAGAGAGAGGCAGAGACACAGGCAGAAGGAGAAGCAGGCTCCATGCACCAGGAGCCCGACGTGGGATTCGATCCCGGGTCTCCAGGATCGTGCCCTGGGCCAAAGGCAGGAGCCAAACCGCTGCGCCACCCAGGGATCCCTAAATAAATCTTTTTTAAAAATAAATTTAAAAAGTTAAAGGGTACCTGAATGGCTCAGTTAGTAAGGTGTCTGCCTTCAGTTTGGGTTGTGATCCCAGCATCCTATGAATGAGCCTGTCAGCCCCCTCTGCTGAGCTGGAAGTCAGCTTCTCCCTTTCCCTCTGCCCCCTCTTCCCGCTGTGCTCTCTCATGTGTACTATCTCTCAAATAAATAAATCTTTTTTTTTTTTTAAACAAAAAGTTAATACTGGGGCACCTGGCTGGCTCAGTCAGTAGAGTGTGGGATGCTTGATCTCAGGGTTGTGAGTTCAAGCTCCATACTGGGCATGGAGCCTACTTTAAAAAAACCAAAAATATATATAAAAAGTTAATATAGAAAAGGCAGGGGATCCCTGGGTGGCTCAGTGGTTTAGTGCCTGCCTTTGGCCCAGGGCGCGATCCCGGAGTCCCGGGATCAAGTCCCGCGTTGGGCTCCCAGCATGGAGCCTGCTTCTCCCTCGCTTGTGTCTCTGCCTCTCTCTCTCTATCATGAATAAATTAAAAAAAAAAATCTAAAAAAAAAAAAAAGAAAAGGCAACTGCTTTTCTATAGATCTATACAAATATGCAAATATAGTTCTATAAACCTAACTGCTTCCTCATCTTTGACAAAGAATCAAAGGTAACTCAATGGAAACAGTCTTTTCAGCAAATAAGGTAAAAAAAGAAACTGGACATCCACATGCAAATTTTTTTAAAATCTAGACTTTACACCTTTCACAAAAATTAACTCAAATTTGATCATAGTTCTTAGTGGTGTTTGGTAATTAATTTAAAAAAAGTTTTCATTACAGTGAAAAACTATTCAGTATTCAGTGAAACAGAAGGTAACAGAATGAAAACACAAGTCATAATCTGGCAGAAAAATTTTCAAAATCACTTATCTGATAAAGGACTGGTAATAAACACAAGCAAAATATTCTTAAAATGCAACAAAAAGAAACAATCCAAATAAAGATGGAAAAATATCTGATTACATACCTCACTAGTACTATACAAATAGTAAATAAACACATGAAGACAATTTCAAAATCATATCTCATTAGGATATTGTACATAAAAAGAACTATGAGATATCACCAGTTGCTTATAATCATTAAACATTATGAGAACATCAAATACTCATTGCTGGTAGAAACAGAACATACTTACTTTGGAAGAAAGGCAGTGTCTTAACACTAAGGCTACATTTACCATACTATGCAGCAATTATGTATTTCAAAGGTACACAAATGAGTTGAAAACTTATGTTCATAAAATGAAAACTAATTTTCATAAAAATCCTACACATGAATGTTTATAGGAGCTTTATGCACACTTGTCATGACTTACAGGGAACCAAGATAATTTCAATAGGCGAACTGATACTGAAAGTACCACTGGTATATCCACTGGATGAAATACTTTATTTTTTTTATTTATTTATTTTTAAGATTTTATTTATTTATTCATGAGAGACACACACAGAGAGAGAGAGAGAGAGAGAGAGAGGCAGAGAGACACAGGCAGAGGGAGAAGCAGGCTCCATGCAGGGAGCCTGACATGGGACTCAATCCCGGGTCTCCAGGATCACACCCTGAGCTGCAGGCGGCGCTAAACCGCTGCGCCACCGGGGCTGCCCTGGATTAAATACTTTAAAGTGATGAAAGAAATGAGGCTGTCAAGCCAAAAGACATGATGACATTTTAAAATCATATTCTAAGTGAAAGAAGACAATTTGACAAAGCTACATACTGCATGATTCCAAGCATATGACATCCCAGAAAAGAGAAAATTAAAAGGCTTCAAAAGACCTTTGGTTACCAGGTTTTGGGATGGGAGGAAGGAGTGAATGACTAGGTAGAGAAGAGGATATTTTCAGGACAGTGAAAGTATTCTGATACAAAAATGACGGAAACACGTCATTTCACATTAGTTGAAGATCTGAGATCATATAACATAGAGTGGACTTCATAGACTTTAACGCATCAAAGTTGGTTCAACAAACGTAAGAAATGTATTACAAGTTATAAAATATAGAACTGTCCAGGAAAAGGGGTCATATGGGAAGTCTCTGCACTTTCTGATTAAGTTTTCTGTAAACCTAACTGCTCTCAAAAACAAAAACTCTATTAGAAAAAGACAGACACATTAATATTCACACCTGATAACTGACCCATGACAGGCACAGACCATCTTTATTCAATGTATTTCAACTTATTTCTGTAAGCCATTATGGTGCTTTATGGAGTCTGCACCCTGAGACTTGAGAGGAGAAACTTCCTTGTTTCTCCTTGTTATGCCTTGAATGAGTGCCTTGTTAGAGTGTCCAGAAGAGTGTACTTTGAGAAATGAGTGCTTTTGTTACTATCAGTAACATGTGGACTCAGACATAGATTATATATAGTGTCCTGGCAAGGCCTTGTACTCTGGCCTTAAAATATACAGAAACAAATGTTACTTTGATTTATATTGGGAGTAATGGGGGCATAGGATTCCTTGAGTTCTGTCACCCTAGTAGGGCAACTCAGAGAATCACTCAGACTAGTGAACAGATGAAGATGGTCTTGATTGTTGCCTGGCGCTAAGATGACTGCTTGATGTATGGTCAGTTGTGATGACCCTCTGGTTAGATCCCAATTCAGACATAAGAAGCAGCAATTCTGCCTATGCTCTACTATGTATGAATGTGGTGATGTCATACCTAAAGTCTATGAACTCCCATTGCTTTTCTCTATGGAGCTCCCCAGGGAGCCCAGGGGTCTGGATAAGGGGGGACTTCCTCTAGCACCGTGGCATCTTGCAAGAGACTGAGGAGAGGGTGGGCCATGCCCTCCTGTAGGTGACTATCCCAGAGGGCCAACGTTTTCCTCATGTCTCAAGGTGGTCAAAGAGCAGCCTTTAAAAAAAAAAAAAAAAAAAAAAAAAAAAGATTTTATTTATTTATTCATGAGAGACACACAGAGAGAGGCAGAGACACAGGCAGAGGGGAGAAGCAGGCTTCATGCAGGGAGCCTGACATGGGACTTGATCCAAGGTCTCCAGGATCAGGCCCTGGGCTGAAGGCAGTGCTAAACCGCTGAGCCACCCAGGCCGCCCAAGAGCAACCTTTTTTAAGGTCATCATGGGTAACTCCAAGAGGCATGAAAGGAGGTCAATGAAGCATCTAAGTGAAGTCTCTGTGAGTACTACCAGGAGTGCCAGTTCAATGGCAGTTTCACAAATCTCCAGCCTTCTGAGGTAAGGGTGCCCATTTGTAATTAACAGCATAAATGGGCTCACATAAAATTTGTAAATAAGAAATATGTTATCTCTGGAACAACAAAAAAACATAGTAGATGTTGTGGGTGCCAATAGGAAGAACAGCTATTTCCTCATGATGCTAGAAAGGGAGTGGGTGTCAGATTACCAAATAATTTCCAGTAAAATAACAAGGTTGATCAGGCCTCACATTTTATGTATGACAATGCCCCATCCACATTTTGCTAGCTCCTTTTCTCAGTGTTTGCTTCTCTAGCGTGTCCTTAGAGGAGGAGCTCATTAATGTAATGTGGCACCTGTTTTCTTGGAGAAACCAGGATGTGGTTCAGATCTTTGCCTTCAATAATTGTGTGGGAGGGCAATACTGTTGAAGATCCATGAGGATAACCCAGTAAACCTGTACTGTGTCCCTTCAAGATGAAGGCAACTGCAGTTGTGAGGCTGTTGAAATAAGCATAGAAAAGAACAGACCCCCCCAATCTGTGACAGCAGGATATTTAGCCATCTGTTGATTGGGTGAATCAATAATTTCCACAAAGTTGGGGACTAAGAATAGATATCCATTCAGTTTGACCACCATTACAGTTACACAGTTGCGGTAATCCACTGTGAGGTGTCATTCATTCGTTCCAGAATAAGAATAAGTCAAATTTGGCTGTTCAAAGGAGAAGCACTAGGAATAATCAACTCTTCACTAAACAGGTCTTGTGTGTGGTTTCAATCCTTTAAGGGCCTATGCAATTTACACTGGGCCATATGAACTACTCTACTTAGAGGGTACAGTCCAAGAGGTCTCATCTTGTGAAGACAATTTGTGAGTGCAAGGACCTTATTTAATTTTCATTTATGAACTATTGGTTCAGAGCTTCTTAGATCACTACAGGTTATTTTAGGACAACCAGTGCTATGACCATGGAGGATTTCTGCAGGACCATAGTTCTGATGGTCAAGAAGAAACAGGTGTGCTGTTTGTCCTCTATATCCTATTCAGCAACCACCAAGAACGATCATGGGTACCCTGCTTAAATATAGTGGGATCCCAGGTATAACTATAACTTGAGACCTTGTATTGACTGATTGCTTAATGGTTTCTGAGTTAGTGCATTACATCAGATAGCAAAACTAATTCAGAAGTTATGTTGCAGGGATCCCTGGGTGGCGCAGCGGTTTAGCGCCTGCCTTTGGCCCAGGGTGCGATCCTGGAGACCCGGGATCGAATCCCACATCAGGCTCCCGGTGCATGGAGTCTGCCTCTCTCCCTCTCTGTGTGACTATCATAAAAAAAAAAAAAGAAGAAGTTATGTTGCAAAGGCTGAAAAGCCAACCAGTACATTCTTACCTGATGTATAAATTATTTTTGTACATTTTGATTTCCAATTTGGTTGTTGTGGTCTTTTGTTTCAGTATTTTATCTATTAGTCTCTTCTTTGAGGATCCCTCTTCTCTTTGTCCCTGGATATACTTTGGCAGATGGCGGTGCCTCTCTACCCTAATATTTATAAATGGTTTCCTCCTGAGAGTCTTAAATCAGGGCCATCAGGGTTAGGAGCCTTTCCCATGCTAACTGGCTGCTTTAACAGATTTAAGGACAAGATTTTTTTTTTTTTTTAAAGGACAAGATTAAGTCAGCTTTGAACTAATCCCTTTGCTGTGCCACAGAGTGCCACGGATGTGTTCCCAAAACTCCACAGTCTTCTGCCTACTTCTTGAAGAAGAGGCAGGGGTAGGACCAACAGAGGTACTCGAAGATTCCATTCAACTATCTGGTGTTTGGAGTGTGGACACAGCCCACCACTTATTGGCTGTCTTTCACCCTTTCTCTCTTCTTTTTCTTTTTAAATGTCTGTTTTCACAAGAGTAACCTTTGAATGAGGCCACCTCTTTCCACAGGGCATAAGGGGCCAACCCAGCCTCTGTCACAGCTTCACAGAGACAAAAACCAACAAAGAAAAAAAAAAAAAGAATAAAGAAACCAACAAAGACATCAATGCAGGAACCACTTTTAAGGAGGGCCGCATTCCAACAGTTCTGTTCCCAAACCCTAGAAATTCTCACAACTGCCAACTTTGGTTGGTCCCATCTAAAACTGAGGCTTGCGGATCCCTGGGTGGCTCAGCGGTTTGGCACCTGCCTTTGGCCCAGGGGGTGATCCTGGAGTCCCAGAATCGAGTCCCATGTCAGGCTCCCGGCATGGAGCCTGCATCTCCCTCCTCCTGTGTCTCTGCCTCTCTCTCTCTCTCTATGTCTATCATAAATAAATAAACCTTAAAAAATAATAAAAAAATAATAAAACTGAGGCTTGCTGGGTCACCAATGTAACAGAGGGCAGCACAGGGCACAGTACGAGCTCCCTAGCACCCAGCAGTATATGCCACCGTCAGTCAGAAAACCAGGTGAGCAACTTAAAGCAAGAAGAACAGATCCATGGAATGGTGGCCACATGTATACATGCTGCTCATGGTGTCAACTGTTATGGCCACCTGCTGAGAAGTGGTTCATAAGTTAAGTGGGATGGCTATGTAGCTTCCAACAACACCCAGACACCCAGACAGTAGGAAAAGGCTCAGGACTCATGTCAGAAGTCTCAAGACAAGGGTGCCTCTCAGGCAGCTCCGAAATGGCTTCAAAAGAATGAAGAGCCTGGCTGGGTAAGAAGTTCATCGGAGTTGGGGAGTGGGGCGGGGGCAAGAGTTCTGCACACAGACAGGAGCTTTCCTGGTTGGAATCTCCTGCCTGCTCTAGAGGAAAGACCACCCAGGCTTTCTCATGGGCATGTCCAGCTGGGAGCACAAGGGGTGGGGGGCAGAGTGGGGAGGTGAGGCTTAAGCTGTCAGCACTCAAAACACCCTAAAATGCAAATCTGACTGCTCATTACAAGGGCAAATATCAGTAAGAATAATATGCACTCGCAATTACTTGTTGGATACAGGAGGCTCAGGAAATGATGAAAATTATGTATTTGGGGGTGGCTGGGTTTAACGGTGCTGGAAGGAACTAGGATAAGTTTATGGTGATTTTCTTAAGTTATGCTCCCTATCTTACAAATTTATTTTTTTTAATTTTATTTATTTATTCATGAGAGACACAGAAAGAGAGGCAGAGAGAGGAGAGGGAGAAAGAGAGGCAGAGGGAGGAGAAGCAAGCTCCACGCAAGGAGCCGGATGTGGGACTCGATCCCAGATATCTGGGATCAGGCCCTGAGCCAAGTGCAGACCCTCAGCTGCTGAGCCACCCAGGCGTCCCACAAATTTACTTTAAAAACATATAAATTTGGGACCCTGGGTGGCTCAGTCAATAAAGCGTCCAACTCTTGGTTTCAGCTCAGGTTATAGTCTCAGTGTCCTAGGATGGAGCTCCATGTTGGGCTCCATGCTCAGCGTGGAGTTTGCTTGTCCCTCTCCCTCTGCTCCTTCTCTCTCTCCCTCTGGAATAAATAAATAACATCTTTAAAATATATAAATTTACATATATTATACTATTTAACAGTCTTGATTTCATTTTAACTGTACACAGGAAACCATTTTAAGTTGTAATTCCTTTAAACACTAAAATTACAAAAGTGTAAAGCATTTGTATGGCTCATGAAAATTTTCATGGGCAGCCCGGATGGCTTAGCAGTTTAGTGCCACCTTCAGCCCGGGGTGTGATCCTGGAGACCCGGGATCAAGTGCCGCATCAGGCTTCCTGCATGGAGCTTGTTTCTCCCTCTGCCTGTGTCTCTGCCTCTCTCTCTCTGTGTCTCTCATTAATAAATAAAATCTTTAAAAAAAAAAAAAAAGAAAGAAAATTTTCAAATGTTCAACTAGCAGGACATGGGACATCAGTTTGTCCTTCTCCTATATCACACACAGGGTATTTTCCAGGAATAAGTACCATATTACAATACAGTAGGGGTTTGAGTTTAGCTCCTTACATGCACTGGATTTTCAAATATTTATACAAGCTTTGGGCCGTTTTCCTCACATCAATTAAAATAGGGATTCAATTGCTTTAGCCTGTTGAATGTCAGTGTTCTCTAGGGTCATGCACGTGCACTAACTGATCCAAAAATGAAAAGTGACCTGAAGAAAACTTAATTGAATGCCTCACATCCAGTGTTTATGTGGAAAGGAAGGGAAAAAATTGTTAAGGCACTTTACTGGCTCAACAAGAAAACTCACAAGTGGGGCTTCTGGGTGGCTCATTGGTTAAGCATCTGCCTTCAGCTTAAGTCATGATCCCAGGGTCCAGGGATCGAGCCCCGTGTTGGGCTGCCTGCTCAGTGAAGAGCCTGCTTCTCTCTCTCCTGCTCTCCCTACTTGTGCTGTCAAATAAATAAATAAAATCTTAAAAAAAAAAAAAGAGGGATCCCTGGGTGGCGCAGCGGTTTGGCGCCTGCCTTTGGCCCAGGGCGCGATCCTGGAGACCCGGGATCGAATCCCACATCAGGCTCCCAGTGCATGGAGCCTGCTTCTCCCTCTGTCTGTGTCTCTGCCTCTCTCTCTCTCTCTCTCTGTGACTATCATAAATAAAAAAAAAAAAAAAAAAAAGAAACCTCACAAATATGGATTGCGTTCACAAAAATAAATAGGACATTAATTATTAACATGAGAACAAACTGTTTTATAAACTAGTAATCAGGGGATCCCTGGGTGGCACAGCGGTTTGGCGCCTGCCTTTGGCCAGGGGTGTGATCCTGGAGTCCCGGGATCGAGTCCCGTGTCAGGCTCCCTGCGCTTCTCCCTCTACCTGTGTCTCTGCCTCTCTCTCTCTCTCTGTGTGTCTCTCATGAATAAATAAATAAAATCTTTAAAAAAATAAATAAATAAAATAAGCTAGTAATCATAGCTGAACACTAGAAGTCTCCAAGTCTACGCCTTGGAAATCCATTTGAACTCATCCCAAATTAAAGAACAGACCTATAAATAAATAAATAAATAAATAAATAAATAAATAAATAAATAAATAAATAAATAAATAAATAAATAAATAAATAAAATAAAGAACAGACCTCAGAATATTAGTAACACACATAAGAGAGGGAATAATAATAATACTGGCAGGGTAATGATAGAATTTTTTTTTTCTTTTGAAATTCACTCCTTTCTTGACTCTTTGGAAATATTTTACCTGTCTTTCACGTTGTATGGATTTTTATTTTTTATTTTTTATTTTTTTGTATGGATTTTTAAAAGATTTTTATCTATTCATGAGAGACACAGAGAGGGGCAGACATAGGTAGAGGGAGAAACAGACTCCCTGTCCCAGGACTCGATCCCAGGACGCCAGTTACAGCCTGAGCCAAAGGCAGACGCTCAACCAGAGCCACCCAGGGGCCCCTCACGTTGTATGGATTAAATAAATTTTTATTCATTGAAAATTTTAAGACTAAAATTAATTGAATAAATCTTTTAAATGTGACAAACCAGAGGAGTGGTCGTGCTGACAGGGGAGATCACCCAGGAAAGTTTCAAAGAGGAATTTCCACCCAAAGGGCTTCCCATAGGATGTCTGTGCCCAGGAAAAAATCCTGGGAGGAGGGGCACAAGGACTTCGTACTGCGTTGTTCCAGGGGGTTATTCCCTACTTTTCCCTTCCGTAAAATATCTAGGAATACAAACTAAACGCATTTAAAAGCGACATCCAGGGGATCCCTGGGTGGCGCAGCGGTTTAGCGCCTGCCTTTGGCCCAGGGCGCGATCCTGGAGACCCGGGATCGAATCCCACATCGGGCTCCCGGTGCATGGAGCCTGCTTCTCCCTCTGCCTATGTCTCTGCCTCTCTCTCTCTCTCTGTGTGACTACCATAAATAAATAAAAAAAAAATAAAAAAAATAAAATAAAAGCGACATCCATTAAAACCAGGGGAAGGGGGGATGATAAATAACTGAAATACTGGGTCTGCTTGAAATGCATCATGAAGGACGAACAGTTCATTGTGACGCTGTGAATTGGAGACGGGAAGTGGGCCAGGAGGGATATGGAAATTGCCTCAACGACTGCCAGTCCCAGGGAGAGCTGCGCGCGACAGGACCGTGGATTTCACCGTTTTCCACAATTCTGGAACACTCAGAAGAAAACGGTCCCCTCTGAAGAGAAAGGAAGGACTGGAGACCTCACAGACCATGCACCTTCCGCGCACGAACTCCGGAGGGCCAGTCGCGATCGTCCCCTGTCACTTGAGGTCACCACTGCATAGCCTGGGGAGACACGGAGCTGCGGGCGCAGAGCTGTCGGTCCAGACTCGAGGGCCGAAGTTGCCGCGCGCAGAGACGCGACAGGACTCTGGAATGCCAGCTGCCCGCCCCGCCCCCGCCCCCGCGCCGCGCGCCGGCGGGGCCTGAGGTCCGAGAGGCGCCCCCGACGCACTGGAGTCCCAGACTTCAGAGTTGTCCGCGGGGAAGCGAGATCGCGCCACGGCCGCCTCCGGCCGGTTCCAAACAGCACTCCGCCCCCCTCTCTGGAAGCCCGGGCCTGCACACTCACCATTTCTAGCTTTCCTGGGTCTCCCAGCGTTCCACCTGCGATTTCTGGGGAAAGTACAGGTCTCAGTCAGGTAGAATCAGAGGAAGAGCGACGCGGAAGTTTGGAGCGCAGGTAACCCGCGATGCCAACAATGGCGGGAGCCAGAGGCCTCCTGCGGTGCGCCTGCGGAGCGTCGCCCCACCCACCTGCCCTGACGTCTCCTCTGATTGGGCAGCTTGCAAGGCCCGCCCCCTCTCCCTGGGGAGTGACGGCAGGCCAGAGGTTTGGTGTCTGGGGAGCACCGGTGGGGAACTCGTCGTCTCCAGGGGCCTTTACGTTGGAGGGTAACGCTGAGGGGCCAACTCTGGAACTGTGACCCTTTACAAATACACACCCTTGAGTCACCTGGCTCCATTTTGATCCCCATCCTTACTTATTTCAGAGTTTAAAAACCCTGTTGCCTTCCAAGCGCTCAGCTGTGGTGGAAAGTTGGAACCCTAGTCCCAGCTGAGTAACGGACTCTTCCAAGACCGTAAGTTGTAGGGTGTTTAGTCACCTACACCTGAGTATTCTCAGGTATACGTTTTATGCTGAAAGGAACTTTATTTCAGATGATTGTTTGAATGTATCCTTAAAGAACTGTGCTATATAAAAGGCTATAATACCTGTAAGGTAATTTGATTACTGTTTGGGCTGATGTAACAAGAAACAAGAAAAGGTTACGTGAGTATAGGATGTTCTTGGAAAGTGTACTTGGAAAGTATTAATATCCTTTTTTTTTTTTTCATGATAGTCACAGAGAGAGAGAGAGAGAGAGAGAGAGGCAGAGACACAGGCAGAGGGAGAAGCAGGCTCCATGCACCGGGAGCCCGACGTGGGATTCAATCGTGGGATTCAATCCCGGGTCTCCAGGATCGCGCCCTGGGCCAAAGGCAGGCGCCAAACCGCTGCGCCACCCAGGGATCCCAGTATTAATATCCTTAAGAGATTGGTTTGCAAAACTCTTAATGCATTTATCCACTTATTTGAACAACTTTGGGGAAGCATTTTTTTAAAAATCATTTTATTTTTCATCATGATAAATGTACTCCTTTATCCCCATTCCCTACTTCCCCCATACCCCCACCTACTCCCCTCTGGTAACTATCAATTTGTTCTTAATCTTAAGAGTCTGGTTCGGTTTTTTTTTTTTTAAGATTTTATTTACTTATTCATGAGAGACACAGACAGAGAGAGGCAGAGACATAGGCAGAGAGAGAAGCAGACTCGCTGCAGGGAGCCTGTTGCAGGACTTGATCCTAGGACCCTGGAATCACAATCTGAGCCAAAGGCCGACTCTCATCTACTGAGCCACCCAGGTGCCCCAATAGTCTGTTTCTTGGTTTGTTTTTTTTTCCTTTGTTTTTTTTTTTTAATATTAGATTTATTTATTTATTTATTTGTTTATTTATTTATTCATGAGAGACACAGAGAAAGAGAGAGGCAGAGACACAGGCAGAGGGAGAAGCAGGCTCCATGCAGGGAGCCCCACGTGGGACTCGATCCTGGGTCTCCAGGATCACGCCCTGGGCCGAAGGTAGATGCTTAACCACCGAGCCACCTGGGCTGCCCCTTTTGGTTGTTTTGTTTCTTAAATTCCATGTATGAATGAAATCATACCGTATTTGTCTTTTTATAATTTCGCTTAGCATTATACTCTCTTGCTCCATCTATGTTGTTGCAAATGGCAAGATTTCATTCTTTTTATAGCTGAGTAATGTTCATATATATATATATATATACATATATATCACTTATCAATTTGTCTAACTACAGACACTTGGACTGCTTCCATAGTTTCACTATTGTAGAGAATGCTGCATAAACATAGAGGTGCATGTACTCCTTTGAATTAGTGTTTTTGTATTTGGGGGGTAAATATCCAGTAGTGTGATTCCTGGATTGTAGGATAGTTCTCTTTTTAATTTTTGAGGGACCTCTATACTGTTTTCCAGAGTGGCTGCACCAGTTTGCATTCCCACCAACAGTGCAAGAGGATTTCTTTTTCTCCACATCCTCACCAATACCTGTTGTTTCTTGTGTTGTTGGTCTTAGTCATTCTGACAGGTGTGAGGTGATACCTTGTTGTAGTTTTGATTCACATTTCCTTGATGATGAGTGATGTTGAGCATCTTTTCATGTGTCTGCTGGCCATCTGGATGGCTTCTTTGGAGAAATGTCTGTTTATGTCTTCTGTCCATTTTTTAGTTGGATTATTTGTTTTTTGGGTATTGAGTTGTATCAATTCTTTATGTATTTTGGATACTAACCCTTTATCAGATATGTTGTTGGCAAATATCTTCTCCCATTCAGTAAGTTGCCTTTTAGTTTTGTTGATTACATCCTTCACTGAGCAGAAACTTTTTATTTTGATGTAGTCCCAATAGTTTCTTTTTTTGCCTTTATTTCCCTTGCCTCAGGAGACATATCTAGAAAAATATTGATATGGCCAAAGTCAGAGAGATTACTGTCTGTGCATTCTCCAAGGATTTTTATAGTTTCAGGTCTCACATTTAGGTCTTTAATCCATTGTGAGTTTATTTTTGTGTATGGTGAAAGAAAATGGTCCAGTTTCATTCTTTTGCATGTGACTGTCCGGGTTTCCCAAAACCATTTGTTGAAGAGTTGAACAACTTTATTGGATCCAATTCACATACTATACAATGGATCCCTTTAATTTGTACAACTCACTGTTTTTTTTTTTTTAAAGATTTTATTTATTTATTCATGAGAGAGAGAGAGAGAGAGAGGAACAGACACAGGCAGAGGGAGAAGCAGGCTCCATGCAGGGAGCCCGAAGTGGGACTCGATCCCGGGTCTCCAGGATCAGGCCTTGGGCTGAAGGCAGTGCTCAACCGCTGAGCCACCCAGGCTGCCCAAGTGTCTGACTCTTGATTTCGGCTCAGGTCATGATCTCAGGGTGGTGAGGTCAAGCCCCATTTTGAGCTCTGTTTTGGGCATGGAGCCTCCTTAAGATTCTCTCTCTCCTTCTTCATCTGCCTCTCCTCTTTGCCTCTCCCTCTCAAAAAAATAAAAAAAGAATATTATTTTCATAAATTTGTGCTAGGCCAACTAGATAGCCATGTGCAAAAGAAAGGTTTGGGGTGTCTGGGTGGTTCAGGTCAGCTAAGCGTCTGCTTTTGGCTCAGGTCCTGATCTCAGGGTCCTGTGGTTGACCCCCACATAGTGTTGGGCTTCCTGCTTATTGGGGAGTCTTGTTCTCCCTCTACCTCTCTCCACCCCCACTTGTGTACTCTCTCTCTCTCTCTGTCTCAAATAAACAAATAAAATCTTGGAAAAAAAGAGAAAAAAGAGATTTTATCCTTATAGGACACCACATACAATAATTTAACAGGATGAAGGATAAAGACCTAAATGTAAGAGTAAATTATAACACTTACCTAAAACATAGGAAACAATTCTTGACTTGTATTTGGCAAGGAATTGATAGCTGACACCAAGAGCAAGAATGGGAAAGAATGGGCTCCATCAAATTTGGACTTCATCAAATTAATGACTTTTTTTCTTAAAGGACACTTATCAGGAAAATGAAAACACTCTTTGGAACCCTTGTTGCACTATTGCTGAGAATATAAAATCGTGTTGATGGTATGATAAAACAACATGACAATTCCTTTAAAAATTACAAACCAAGTTATTCTCTGAGCTAGCAATTCTACTTTTGGGAATTGAAGTAGAATTGAAAGCAGTGACTCAAATAGCCTGACTCAGATCATTGACCACAGGGCTCTATGCCCCACTGGAATTGCTTGGGAGCACCATTATATTTTAAACAACACAAACCATGTGTTTGAACAAAATCACTCAAATTTAGTGTATGTGGAAAGGAGGAAAGAAACTAATGCGCATTTACTAGTTCAGCCAGAAAATCCCAAATATCTATTCCTTTGGGGGAAAGAAAGGTGTAAATTATTTTTCATGGCAAGACATTGTTTTGCAAATAAGTAGTCCTGCTTGAATATACTTCCACCCTGCAAATCTAAGCGGATTTGAAACCACCCAGAATTAAAGAATAGGCCTCAAAAACTTACAACACACTCTCTGGACAAGAAAAAGTGAAATTAAAATCCTTAACAAATGGAATGTAATACTAGAATATCTTTTTTCTGAAATTCACCACATTTTTACCTCTTTGGAAATATTTTATACTTTTCTTCAAGCTCTATTAATTAAATAAATTTTATCCCTATTGGAAAAAGAAATAAATTAGTACATCTTTTTAAAATGACAAACACAGGGTGGTAACCAGACAAATCACCCAGAAAAATTTCAAAGTTGAAACTCTACCAAAAGACTTCCCATTGGATGCTTGTGCCCAGGAAATAAACTTAGGGGAGAGGCACATGGATGTCATATAAGATATTCCAGATTGTTGTTCTGTGCAATTGAAACATTGAGTCTGTTTGAAATACACCATGGAGAACAAATAGTTGATAATGTCAATCAGAAAGGAAAGTGACATTGGGAAACACAGGAGCCATCTCAAAATTTAGGCATTTATTCCAGTTCTGACATGATTTCCCAGTATCACCGTAATTGTCACTACAGAACTGCACACCTAAACTAGAAATGTCATAGTTTGTGTATATTAGCACAATTAAAAGTATAAATTTTATTTTATTTTATTTTTTTATGATAGTCACAGAGAGAGAGAGAGAGAGAGGCAGAGACACAGGCAGAGGGAGAAGCAGGTTCCATGCACCGGGAGCCCGACGTGGGATTCGATCCCAGGTCTCCAGGATCGGCCCTGGGCCAAAGGCAGGCGCCAAACCGCTGCGCCACCCAGGGATCCCAAAAGTATAAATTTTAAAGCAAAAGATTCAAATACTTGGGAGGCTATGGAAATCTTTAGCTAAAATACCACATGCATGCAGGTAGATAAGGGATGGGTAGAAACGCTGTCAACAGCGGGATCCAGTCTTTATTGCATAGGGTGAGATCATTTTTTTGTTCTATTTTTTAAGATTTTATTTACTTATTCATGAGAGACACACATACAGAGGCAGAGACATAAGCAGAGGGAGAAGCAGGCTCCCTGCAGGGAGCCCCATGGGGGACTCCATCCCTGGCCCCCGGGATCACGACCTTGAGTCAAAGGCAGACACTCAACCACTGAGCCACCCAGGTGTCCAGGTGAGATCATTTTTAAGTGTATTTGTAAACAAGGGTCACAGGTCTATGAGTGATTTCTCAGCCTCATGCCAACCTCAGAGCACCCTCTAGTACCGGTCTGGCCTGGTCAGGTGCTCCTCTTGCTCTGAAGAAGGACGTCGCTCCATTGGGACTCTTGAACTCCCTGCGCACACCTGTGTCCCCACATTTAGAAGGACCTGCAGGAAGACACCACTATCCCTCTAGGGCCTGGACCAAGTTTTGTCTAAAAGCAAACGTCCAAAACAATAAAAATATAAATATAAATAAATAAATAATGATAAATAAATAAATACATAAATAAACAAACAAATAAATAAATAAAAAAGCAAACGTCCAAGTTGCTGACAGGTTCCCGACCACCCGCAGAAACTGGTTCTCCTAAGCAATCAGACCTCCTGTTGTCACTCAGGAGCAGAGGGGCGGGTCCCTGCGAGCTGTCCAATCAGGGGCGAGCAGGGACGGGTGGGCGTGGCGACGCTCCGCAGCAGCTTGGACTCCGGGGGCCTCGCTCGCGATCGCATCTCACCTGCGCGTAACGGTCTCAGGTGGTTCTGCTGGAGCATCAGTCGCGCAGATTGAGGCGCCTGCTGCGGGCGCGGTAGGGACGACGCCCACGGGCCGAAAAGCTGGGAAGCGGTGAGTGTGCGGGGCCGGGGGTGCCAGGACGGGCGGAGGGGCTGGGCTGGCAGCCAGGACCCCTGTGCGCGGCCGCGTCTCCCCGGAACGTACGGTGACCACGGGGAGGGTCGTCAGGGGACAGTCGTGACTCGGTCTCTGTAGTTCGTGCGTGGGCGGTGCTGTGGTCTGTGGGGTCCCCAGTCTCTCCATTCTCTTGGGGGGCGCCCGTTTTCTCCTGAGTGTTCCAAATGTTTGGGAAGCAGAGGATCAAATCCACGACCCTGTCCCCAAGCCTATCCTTTCCTGGGACTGGCAATAAATGCTTGTTTCCAGATCCTGCCCCGCGTCCCCAGACGCCAGCTTCCCCTGTCCAGTTCAGAGCATCAGTATCAACTGTTTGTCTTCCTTGGTGCAATTCTAGCAGACAGTGTTTTAATCGTTTAGCGTTTTCACAGTCAGTGACGGCTTTTTTTTTTTTTTTTTTTTGGACGGCTCATTTTAAATGTTTATATTTTTGTCTGGATATTTTACGTGAGAAGCAAGCAGAGAATAACCACCTGTAACTACATTTTATGAAATCCTGTTACTCTCCTCCCACGATCTTTTCCTGGGCACAGACATCTTGTGGGAAGTCCTTTTGGGGGGAGGTTCCTCTTTTGAAAGTTTCCTGGGTGATCTGTCCTGCCAGCCCTGCCCATGCCAAGATTTGTCACTTTGATAAAATTCATTCACTTTTAGTTTCCAGTTTCAATTAAATAAAATATATTTACTTGATAGATTGAAAAAGTATTAAATATTCCCAAAACACAAAAGGTGAATTTCAGAAAAAATAAAATATTCTAGTATCACATACATGTGTTAAAATTTCCTGTTTCTCATTTTTTTTACCCCTGAGAAGGTGTAATAATATTCTAAGGTCTGTATTGTTTTGTTTTTTAATGTGAGGGCGAAGGGGAGCAGTTTCCAATATAATTCCAGCAATTAGAATATTCAAGTACTAGCCTGGGTGGCTCAGCGGTTTAGCGCCACCTTCAGCTCATGGAGTGATCCTGGAGACCCGGGATTGAGTCCCACATCCGGCTCCCTGTATGGAGCCTGCTTCCCTCTCTGCCTGTGTGTCTCTGCCTCTCTGTCTCTCTCTTGGTCTCTCATAAATAAATAAATAAAATCTTCAAAAAATAATATTCAAGTATGTTTGTTTATAGGACAGCTTCTTGCCATGGAAATAATAATCTACTCTCATTGTTTCGTAAAGTAATAAATACTTGTGGATTTTCTTGTTGAGCTGGAAAAAAAAAAGCCTTACAATCTTCTTCCATCTTTTCTACATAAACATTGGATTTGTGCGGTTTTTCTAGATTATTTAATACTGGGTTTGTGTCATTAAATATATCAATATAGTCCAAAGCTATGGGACTAGGAGCAGAAGACTATGACTAGACCCAAGGTAGGCTCCCCACCCCGTTTCTCATTGAGCCTGCATAGGGAAATACCTTCAAGACCTAGCTGGTTCAGGGATCCCTGGGTGGCTCAGCGGTTGAGCGCTTGCCTTCGGCCCAGGGCATGATCCTGGAGTCCCAGGATCCAGTCCCATATCGGGCTCCCTGCGTGGAGCCTGCTTCTCCCTCTGCCTCTCTCTCTCTCTCTCTCTCTCTTTCTCTGTCTCTCAAGAATAAATAAATCTTTAAAAAAAAGGGGGGGGGGCAGCCCGGGTGGCTCAGCGGTTTAGCACCTGCCTTCAGCCCAGGGTGTGGTCCTGGAGTCCCGGGCTCCCTGCATGGAGCCTGCTTCTCCCTCTGCCTGTGTCTCTGCCTCTCTCTCTCTGGTCTCTCATATGTAAATAAATAAAATCTTTAAAAAAAAAAAAAAAAAAAAGAACCCAGCTGGTTCTTCCTGAGGAGCCTCTGCAGAAGTCCTTCCTGCTCATACCCAGCACAGAAGGAGCCATTGTATGAAGAGAAGCTACAGAGCCTGGAACGCTGGGGATGCATATGCACAAAGGGATGATGAGGCCCTTCGAGGTAACTGTGGTACCCTTGTGTCTGTGTCTAGACATAGTTTCAAGTTTCACCTGCAGATGCACTCCAGGGTAATTTGTATTGAGAAAGTCTGTGAAAGTCAGGAGTTCTGCGTCTGGGTTTAGGGTTCATGAATTTGGGAGTTCATCTGGTAGCAACCTAAAACTGAATCCATCTGAGAGTTTCCTCACTTGTGAGAATGGAAGCCTCAGAGAGGGAGGGGAGTTCAGGGTTCATTCCTATGGCTGCTCAGGTGTCCTTTCCTCACCCTCCTACCCCCCACTTTACTGGGATCTACCAACTCCAGGGCTTTTGTCTCCACTGGGAGAGACCAGAGTGTGTTTTACTCTCTGAATGTGGCTTTCCTAAGCAGGCTGATCATCTGTGCTGAATCCAATGTTTATGTTTCTTTTCTCTGGATTCCTTTTCAGATTGAGTATTACAGCCCTTTGGTTCTAGTTTCCCTTAGTACTTTGTAATTTTTTATTTATTTTAGAAAGGGAGGGAGATGGGGGAGGTGCAGAGGGAGAGAGAGAGAATCTTAAGCAGGCTCCATGTCCACCACAGAGCCTGACACAGGGTTCAGTGTCACGACCCTGAGATCACGACCTGGGCTAAAATCAGGAGTCACATGATTAACTGACAGAGCCACTCAGGCACCCTGGTACTTCATAATTTTATTCCCTGTGGGAGAAATAACTTTTTTTGTTTCTTGGGCTTGAAAATGTAAGTTGATGGAGAGACATGATGGCAGTAAGGCAAGAAAACTATGGAACTAAATAGAATTTTTGTTCCTTTTAGGCAAAAGCACTTCAAGATTTGAGATGACCGTGCTTCAGTTTTTCAGGTACATGGTTTCATTTCTACATCAGTGTTTGTATGTGTGTGTCCCCAGAGGACACAGATATTTAAAAGGGTAAAGAATGTGAATTGCTATTTTAATTGATGTGAGGAAAGCTACTCATAGCTTATTAATTCTTTGGGGAGACCTGGGTGGCTCATTCGGTTAGGGATCTGCCTTTGGTTAGGGTCATGATCCCGGGGTCCTGCGATGGAGTCCCCTGTCAGGCTCCCTGCTCAGCGGGGAGTCTCCTCCCTCTGCCTCTCCCTCCTACTTGTGCGCTCTCTCTCACAGTGACTTCAAATAAATAAATAAAATATTTTTTTTAAAAAATGAAGTCTTTGAAAATCCAGTACATTTTTAAAAAGATTTTTAAATTTATTTATTCATAAGAGACACAGAAGCAGAGACATAGGCAGAGGGAGAAGCAGTCTTCCTGCAAGGAATCCGATGTGGAACTCGATCCTGGACACTGGGATTATGCCCTGGGCCGAAGGCAGACACTCAACCACTGAGCCACCCAGGCATCCTGAAAATCCAATATATTTAACCCAAACCCTATTGCATCAGAAGATTCTACTTATTTCTGAAGACACCCAGTATTGAACCTAGGGGAAGGACAAACTATGATGCTACATGTCCTTCTAGTTAGAAAAAGATAAGAAAATATTCTTTTTCTATGCTTTTCACTTTTGTAACTGTTAGTGTTTAAAGGAATTAAATCTGGGACACTTAGTTGGCTCGGTTGGTGGAGCACAAGACTCTTGATTGTCCTCCACTACAATCAAGGTTGTGGGGCTGAGCCTTACACTAGGGGTAGAGATTACTGAAAAATAAAAAGGGGAGCCTGAGTGGCTCAGTTGGTTAAGTGTCTGCCTTCAGCTCAGGTCATGATCCTGGAGTCCCAGGATTGAACCTCATGTCAGGATCCCTGCTCAGTAGGGAGTCTGCTTCTCCCTCTGCCCCTTCCCCTGCTCACCCCTCTCCCTCAAATAAATAAAATCCTTTAAAAAATGAATTAAGGGGTGCCTGGGTGGCTCAGTCAGTTAAGCATTTGCTTTCAGCTCAGGTCATGATCCCAGGGTCCTGAGATTAAGCCTCGACTCAGGCTCCCTGCTCAACTGGGAGTCCACTTCTTCTTCTCTCTCTGCCCCTCCCCCTCCTTGTGCTCTGTCTCTCTCTCTCAAATAAATAAAATCTTAAAAGAATTGAATCTTCGAATGGTCTCCTATGTACAAGAGTTAAAATTAAATAAAGCCTGCTAAGTAGTAAAACACAGTATATACAAACTTCTGTTTATTTGAAGTAAATCTGTAAGACAGAAAGTCTAGGGGCAGCCCGGGTGGTTCAGTGGTTTAGCGCCGCCTTCAGCCCAGGGTGTGATCCTGGAGACCCTGGATCGAGTCCGCATCGGGTTCCTTGTGAGGAGTCTGCTTCTCCCTCTGCCTGTGTCTCTGCCTCTCTGTGTGTGTCTTCCATGAATAAATAAATAACAATCTTAAAAAAAAAAAAAAAAAAAGGAAAGTCTAACTTATGAAAACTCACTGCCCAAATGTCCTGCTCTGCTCCGGGGCTGTAACTCCAGCCGTCTTCAAATAAAGTGTTGATCATTTCATGAGCTTCCTGCCAGTGTTAATGTTTCTTTTTATGGAAACCAAGCCATTTCCAATGCATATTTTTCTTACCCATGTGTGTCCTTGTAATGAGCAGCCAGACTCTTTTGATGTTTGTTGACAGCTTACTCTTCACCCCTCCCTCTTTCCCTTATCTCCACAGTTGAACAAACAGACAAGAAAATCTGGAGGCTCCCTTATATGGCACTGGCTTCAGATTCCAAGTACACAAGCCCCTGTGTGCAGAATTCTTTCCCTGGCCCCACCCCTGACAAAGATTCTTTGCTTGACCAAACTTGAGTTAGGCTCCTGAACCTTCTCGTAAATCTGTCTGGGTAGCTTCTTGAAAAATCCAGTTTTAGCAAGAATCCTGCTAAGTCAGTTGAACCAGAATCACCCCCATCCCCTCCATATCTACACTTTTGATATTTGATCATGTTCCTCCCCCCACCACCTGGCCTGTCTTGAGTAAGAGTCCTGTTAGGTCATTTTAGCCAGAACCAGCTTACCCTGATTTTTCTCTTGGTAATTCTCTTTTCACTGACCTCCACCCTATTCTCTGGCCATAAACTCCCACTTGCCCATGCTGTATTCAGAATTGAGCCCCAGCTCTTTCTCACCCATTGTGAAATCTCATTGCCATTGTCTCTATACCTGTCACAGTGGTTCTGAATAAAATCTGCTCTACTGGGGCAGCCCTGGTGGCTCAGTGGTTTAGTGCCACCTTTAGCCCAGGGCCTGATCCTGGAGACCTGGGATTGAGTCCCACGTTGGGCTCCCTGCATGGAGCCTGCTTCTCCCTCTGCCTGTGTCTCTGCCTCTCCCTCTCTCTCTTTCTGTGTGTGTCTCTCATGAATAAATAAATAAAATCTTTAAAAAATCTGCTCTACTGTCTTTGACAAGTGTCATTGAATTTTTTTTTCTTTAATCCCCAGCCACAGTAAAAACCCATGATGAGCTCCTTTCCTTGCTTTTTGAAACACATTTCAGAGCTGCTTGAGAGACTGGCCTCCCCTCCCCTAGATCTCAATTATGTGAGTCCTAAGCCTTTTCTTACCCTCTTGATGTGCATGTGTGTTTTGGGGGCAGGGAGGAGGGGCATGAGTCTTAACACAGGAACCACATATCTGCAGGTGACCATAACACTTGGTCGTGAGCAGCATATCCAAACAAAGCTACCACCCAAGGTCTGTCTTCTCTTACTCTGACTTGCTCACCTGCTCTGCTACCTGATGGTGGCATGCACTATGGGCTGCCGGGGCCTCAGGAGCTCATGCTGTGTGCTGTGCTGCCCTGTTTTGGTGAGCCTATCAAGCCTAAGTTCTAGATTCAACTGACCAGGGGTGGTAGTTCTAGGATTCCTAGGCCTTCAGAGCAGGAGGATGGGATTGGGGCCCTCCTTACAGTGGTCCTGGGTTGATGTGTTTGCAGGGATTTATCTGTGTGTTCGAATGAAGCAATGATAAAGGCTAGGTTGGCCCTGAGATATCCCAGGGGGTGGAGGTGGGAGAGAAGACTATATAAGAGAAGGGCACATCCAGGGGTCACTCCTGAGACAGCTGTCACTTAAAAAAAGAAAGAGAGGGGTGCCTGGGTGGCTCAGCGGTTGAGCATCTGCCTTTGGTTTAGGGCATGATCTCGGGGTCCCGGGATCAAATCCCACATCAGGCTTCCTGCATGGAGCCTGCTTCTCCCTCTGCCTATGTCTCTGCCTCTCTGTCTCTGTGTCTCTCATGAATAAATAAATAAAGTCTTTAAAAAGAGAGAGAAAGAGAAGAGAGGAAAAAGGCAGTCATTAGAATGCAGGCTGAGTCCCGACCCCAAATACCAAAGGACTCACTAGGATCTTTAAATACCTCTGTGGCTGCTGCCCTGCCTCTACTGCAGCAATATTCTGACCCTCAAGGGTATAGAGGAAAATACACATGGCTTCACTGTGGCACAGCGAAGGTATGAGTTTAAACTGACTTAAGTCCAGGATTTCCAAATCCTATAAAGTAACCAGTTGTCACAGAAGAGTTTCCTGTCCCTGATGGCACTGATTTGAGGCTCTCTGGAGGAAAAAATACATAAATATCAAGGTAGAGAGAATGCTCTCTTCCCTGAACTTCATCCAGTGACAAACAAAAACAAATAAGACCCAAATCATCACCAAAAACAAAACAAAATAGGGAAGGAAGAAAAGAGAAAAACGCTGAAAGAAAGGTCCACCATTTCACCCAATTGGAAATCCAAGATATACTAAAGGAATCAACACAATAACAAAAAAAAAAAAAAAAAAAAGGTTACGGGACTACTGTTAAATTTTTTTTTAAAGATTTTATTTATTTATTCATGATAGTCACACAGAGAGAGAGAGAGGCAGAGACATAGGCAGAGGGAGAAGCAGGCTCCATGCAGGGAGCCCGATGTGGGATTCGATCCCGGGTCTCCAGGATCGCGCCCTGGGCCAAAGGCAGGCGCCAAACCGCTGCGCCACCCAGGGATCCCTACTGTTAAATTTTTTAAAAAAGATTTTATTTATTTATTCATGATAGACATGGAGAGAGAGAGAAGCAGAGACACAGGCAGAGGGAGAAGCAGGCTCCATCCAGGGAGCCTGATGTGAGACTGGATCCCTGTACTCCAGGATCATGCCCTGGGCCAAAAGCAGGCACTAAACCGCTGAGCCACCCAGGGATCCCCACGGGGCTACTGTTTAAACAACTCTTTACAAGACTAAGAGTTTGAAAGGGGTCTCTACAGCAGAGATTTTGAGTTAATTTTGCCATCTGCTTCAAAGCACAAATTCAGAAACCTTCATGCAAATAATACTAGGGTTCAAATTACAGCTATTTTGGGATTCCAGAAAATTTAAGCAAGTTACCCTGATAATGTAGGGGAGTTACTGAATATAAAATAGGGGACAAATAGATATGTCTTACCTTAATGCTCTCCTCAGTTTCTTGCCAGGTGTCATAGTTCTGCAGAAGTCACTTTTCTGCATTCAGTATAACATTAGCTGTGTCATATATGGTGTTTATTATATTAGGTACATTCTTTCTATACCTAATTTGTTTTACTTCATCATTAAAGGATGTTGGATTTTGTCAAATGCCTCTTCTGCACCTGTTGAAATGATCCTATAATTTTTATCTTGCATTTTATTAATTCAGTGTACCACATTTATTGATTTGCATATGTTGAACCATCCTTGCATCCCAGGGATAAAGCCCCTTGATCATGTTGAATAAGTCTTGTAATGTGTTGTTGTATTTGATAGCCTAGTATTTTGTAGAGGATTTTTGCATCTATGTTTCCTAGGGATATTGGCTTGTAATTTTCTTTTCTTGGAGTGTCCTTGTCAGACTTTGTTATCAATGTAATGCTAAATCATAAAATGATTTTGGAAGTGTTTTTTTTTAAGATTTTATTTATTCATGAGAGACAGAGAAGCAGAGACATAGGCAGAGGGAGGAGCAGCTCCCTGTGGGGAGCCTGATGTAGAACTCGATCCCAGGACCCCAGGATCCCTACCTGAGCCAAAGGCAGATGCTCAACCAGAGCCACCCAGGCATTCCAGAAGTGTTTCTTACTCTCTAATTTGTTGAAAGAGTTTGAGAAGGATTAGTATGAATTTTTAAAGTATTTGGTAGAATTTACAGTGGAGCTATATGGTCCTGGGCTTTTCTTTGTTGGGAGGTTTTTGATGACTGGTTCAATTTCCTTACTTATTACTGAGCTTTTGTTTTTATATTTCATGATTCAGTCTTAGGAAGTTGTATGTTTATAAGAGTTTATCCAATACTTGTAGATTATCAAATTTGTTGACATTCATAGTAATCTCTTATGAATCTTTGTATTTCTGTGCTATCAGTTATGATTTCTTCTTAATTTCTAATTTTATTAAAGGGCTTTCTTTAAAGATGGTATCTATTTATTTATTTATTTATTTTTAAAAAGATTTTATTTATTTATTCATGAGAGAAACAGAAAGAAGGCAGAGACACAGGGAGAAGGAGAAGCATGCTCCTCACAGGGAGCCCGATGTGGGACTCGATCCCAGAACTCTGGGATCACCACCCTGAGCCGAAGGCAGACGCTCAACCACTGAGCCACCCAGGCATCCCAACTTTATTTACTTACTTACTTATTTATTTTATATATAGAGAGAGTACAAGCAGGGAGTCAGGAAGGGTGGAGCGAGTAGGAGAGAAAGAATAAAAAGCAGACCCTGCACTGAGTATGGAGCCAGACGTGGGGCTTGATCCAAGGGCCTTGAGATTGTGACTTGAGCCAAAATCAAGAGTTGGATGCTCAACTGACTGAACCACCCATGCACTCCTCTGATTTTATTAATCTTTTCTTTTTTCTTAGTCTACCTAAAGGTTTGCCAGTTTTGTGTATCTTTTCAAATGACCAACTCTTGGTTTCTTTGACCAGATAGTTTATGCTTTCATATATTTTCATGTTACTAATTAGAATCCCTTCATGTCAGCTTAATAAAATTCCTATAGCATTTCTTGTAAGGCAGGTCTAGAGGTGATGAAACTCCCTTAGTTTTGTCTGGAAAAGTCCTTCTCTTTCCTTCCCTTCTGAAGGATAGCCTTGCCAAGTAAAGCATTCTTGGTTGCCAGTTTCCTTCTCTCAGCACCTTGCATAAATCATTTCACCATCTCATGTCCTCAAGGTTTCTGTTGATTAATTTGCTAATAGTCTAATTAGGATTTCCTTGTATGTGATGTTTGGCCTTCCTCTTACTACTTTCAAAGTTCTCTCTGTCTTTTTGATGAATTGATTTTATTTTTTTAAATAATATATTTTTTAAGATTTTATTTATTTATTCATGAGACACACACACAGAGGGAGAGGCAGAGACATAGACAGAAGGAGAAGCAGGCTCCATGCAGGAAGCCCGATGTGGAACTCAATCCGGGGACTGTGGGATCATGCCCTGAGCCAAAGGCAGACGCTCAACCACTGAGCCGCCCAGGCACCCCTGATGAATTGATTTTAATGCATCTTTGTGAAGTCTTCTTCAGGTTCATCCTATTTAGGAATCTTTGAGTTTCATGAACCTGTCTGTCCACATCTCTCCCAAGATTTGGGAAGTTTCCAGACATTATTTCTTTATTATTTTTAAACATATTTATTTATTTTAGAGAGAGAGAGATGGCATGAGTGAGAGGGGCAGAGGGAGAGGGAATCTCAAGCAGACTGTGCTAAGTGCAGAGCCTGATGGGGGACTTAATCCCACAATTCCAAGACCTGAGCCAAAACCAAGAGTCAGATACTTAACCAATTGTACCACCCAGGCACCCCAGCCATTATTTATTTAAATAAGCTTTCTACCTTTCACTCTCTCTTGCTTCATATTTCATGATTCAGTCTTAAGAAGAAGTTTGAAGTTTCTGTAACGCTTATATTATTTCTTTTACTGGTGTCCCCTAAATCTCATAGACTTTCTTCATTCCTTTGCATTCCTTTTTTTTCCCTCCTTCATCTGTATAATTTCAAATGATTGGTCTTCATTGATCCTTTCATCATATTCATTGAACTTGATGCTTGAAGCACTCTATTTGCATTTTCCCATTTCATTTATTCTTCAGTGCTGGAATTCCGGTTTGGTTCATTATGATTTCTATCATCTACCATACTTCTTGTTTGTTCATGTATTATTTTCTAGATTTCATTGAATTGTCTGTAGAGGCTGCTTTTAGACAACAGGCTTGAACAGTGGAAACTTGATCAAGGCAAAGGGGCCCAAAGTGACCCCCACCCTTTGGCTGAATACAAACAGGCCCATCAGGCGACCCCTCTCAAAATATTCACAGGCCCTAACTAACCAATGGGCTACTTACAAGCAGACATAGTTACCAAAAAAAGGGAAAATTCCATACGTCACCATACCGCCTCATGTTCTCTCTTAAAAATAGCCCCCACCCACTGCCTCGTGGCAGATTGTCTCTCCTCTGCTGTCCTGCCCACTACTTCCTTGCGGTGTATTCAATAAAATTCTATCTTCTTTGTTCTACCTTGGGTGAACCCTTTTACCACCAATGCCGCCAGCTTCCTCCTGATCATCATCTCACATTAGGGAGCCCCCATCCAACTGAGAGAGACACCACATTGTCTGTGTTCTTGTGAAGCCTGTTGAGCTTTCTTAGAACAATTTTATCAACAATTTGCATATCTCCATTTCTATTGGACCAGTTACTGGAAAAGTATTGTGTTCCTTTGTTGGCATCATTTTTCCTTCGTTTGTGTGTATGTGTGTGTGTGTTCCTTGAAGTCTTGCATTAGTTCTTTGCATGTGAAGCAGTCACTTCTTTAGAAACAACTTGACCAGGCCACCTGAGTGGCTCAGTGGTTGAGCATCTGCCTTCAGCTCAGGGCGTGATCCTGGAATCCTGAGATCCGAGTCCCACGTGGGGCTTTCTGCAGGGAGCCTGCCTCTCCCTCTGTGCCTGTGTCTCTGCCTCTCTCTCTGTGTCTTTCATGAATAAATAAATAAAATCTTTTAAAAATAGAAACAACTTCACCAGTCAGCCTGGCTAGGGATTCTGAGGCTCTCAGGCCATTTCTATTGATGTGCCTGCTTCACACCTCTGGTTCACCTTTTAGAGGTAATTCTTAAGATTTTATGCCTTCTTCTGATCCCTCAAAGCCAGGCCGGGTACTAAGAGCTTCCTTTTTGTTTTCCCTAATTCTTAAGATTTTATGCCTTCTTCTGATCCCTCAAAGCCAGGCCGGGTACTAAGAGCTTCCTTTTTGTTTTCCCTAGAGTGGTACCCTGGAAAGCATGATTTCTGGAAAGAAGTCTGACTTAATCCTTTTCTTTCTTACTCTATAGCTAAGTTTCTTGTAAACAACATGTAATTGTTATTTTGCTACCCACTGTGAGAGTTGTTGTATTTCTCTTGTATTTAGTTGTTTAAAGTGATTGTTGGCAGGGTGTCTGGGTGGCTAAATCGGTTGGGAGTCTGCCTTTAGCTCAGGTAATGATCCTAGGGTCCTGCGATTGAGGCCCACATTGGGCTCTCTGCTAAATGGGGAGCCTGCTTCTCCTTCTGCCCTTCCCCTCTGCTCATGCTCTCTCTCACTCTCTTGCTCACTCTCTCTTAAATAAAATCTTTAAAAAAATAAAATGATTGTTATATTAAAATCTATATTTTTTACTGTTTTCTATTTACTGCCTTTGTTCCTCTTTTCCTTTTTTCCTTCTCTGCCCTTTATTGAACAATTTACAAGGTTCCATTTCTGCTCTCTCTGCATATCATTATAGTTTTTTTGGTTGTTGGGCTTGAGTTTCAGTATACATTTACAGCTAACCCAACCCCTCTCTGAAGCAACACTATACCACTCACTGGATGAGGAAGTACCTCATAATGGAGTATTACCAATTCCTCCCTACCTGTCCCTTATAACATTGTTGTCATTCATTTTGCTATAATGATAAGCTATAATGAAAACATTGCTATTATGACTGAACAAAACGTTGTCAGATTAAATAAAAAGAGCAAAAACAAATCATTGTATTTTACCTTCATTGATTCCTTCTCTGATACTCTCCCTTTCTTTGTTATTACCTTCTTCCTGATAAGTTTCTTTTAGCATTTCTTGGGAAGCAGGTTTTACTGGTGACAAATTCCCTCAAGTTTTGTGTCAGAAAGTGTATTTTTCTCCTTCACTTTTGAAGGATAATTTTGTTTGACACAGAATTGCAGTTGGTTTTTTTTTTCCTTCAACGCTTAGCTATTTGACAAAACTCTCTTCCTGTTTGCATGGTTTCTGAAAAGAAGACTGATTTAGTTCTTTTCTTTCTATATAACTAAGGCTTTTCTCTCCCTAGATTCTTTTTTTTTTAAAGATTTTTATTTATTTATTTATTCGTAAGAGACAGAGAGGCAGAGACATAGGCAGAGGGAGAAGTAGGCTCCCTGCGGGGAGCCCGATGGGGGAGTCAATCCCAAGACTCCGGGATCACAACCTGAGCCAAAGGCAGACACTCAACCACTAAGCCACTCAGGCATCCCTAGTTTCTTTTTTTAAAAAAGATTGTAGATTGTAGTAGGAAATATCAGAAAGGGAGACAGAACATAAAGACTCCTAACTCTGGGAAACGAACTAGGGGTGGTGGAAGGGGAGGAGGGCGGGGGGGGGGGGGTGAAAGGGTGACGGGCACTGAGGGGGGCACTTGATGGGATGAGCACTGGGTGTTATTCTGTATGTTGGCAAATTGAACACCAATAAAAATAAATTTATTATTAAAAAAATAAAAAAGATTGAAAATTTTTACTTATTAGAGAGAAAGCAGAGTGAAAGAAAGACAGTGCACTAGTGGAGGGGGAGTGGAAGAGGGAAATAGAGAAGCAGACTACCTGATGAACAGGGGGCCCAATACAGGGCTGGATCTCAGAACCCTAGAATCATGACCTGAGCTGAAGGCAGACACTTAACCAACTGAGCCACCCGGGTGCCCCTCTTCCCTAGTTTCTTTCAAGATTTTCCCTTTGTCTTTTTTCCTCAACTTTGAATATGGCATTTCTAGGTATGCATTTGTAGGCTTTTATCTTCTTTGGTGATCTCTGAGCTTCCTGGATCTGTGGTTTGATGTATAACATTAACTTGGGAATATCTCAGTCATTATTGTTTCACTTATATCTCCTGTTCCTGTTTTTCTTCTCCTTCATGTAGTCCAATTATGTTAGTTATACCTTGTGTAATTGTCCCAAATTTCTTATATTTGTTTTGCCTTTTTTAAAATTCTCTTTGCATTTCAGTTTTGGAAGGTTCTATTGACATTTCCTCAAGCTCACTGAATCTTTACTCACATATTTCCACTGTATTGATGAGACTCCCCAAAAGAATTCATTTTTCTTCTGTTGTATTGCTTTTCATTTCTTGCATATTTCTCTTGGTTCTTTCTCTCTGATTATGTTACCTAATTATCTGTTTTTGTATGTCATCCACTATTTCCATTAAAGCACTTAGCAGGGCAGCCCCGGTGGCGCAGCAGTTTAGAGCTGCCTGCATCCCGGGGTGTGATCCTGGAGACTCGGGATCAAGTCCCACGTCGGGCTCCCTGCATGGAGCCTGCTACTCCCTCTGCCTGTGTCCCTGCCTCTCTTTCTGTCTCTGTGTCTCTCATGAATGAATAAATAAAATCTTAAAAAAAATAAAGCACTTAGCACATTAATCATGGTTATTTTATATCTCTGGTCTAACAATTGCAACATACCTGCTACATCTGAATCAAGTTCTTTTACTTGTACTATGTCTTCAAATTGTCTATTTTAATATTTTTGTTGTTACCAGTCATGTACTGTGAAAAAGGAACCAAAGTATATAGGTCCTTAGCTTGAGGGTTCATGTTTACCTGACTAGTGTTTAGGCTGTGTTTACTATCTGTTGTAGCTGTCAAAGGCTAAAATACCCTCAAATGTCTTTGCTTTTGTCATCTATGTCATTTTGGGGGGTATTGTAGAGACTTCTTAAAATAAATTCTGAAATGTACAGTTCTTTCAGTTTATTGCACTGTTATTAAATGGGTGTCATCCTGATGTAATGGAATATTGTGGGTGGAGAGGAAGTGTTCTGTAGCCTTGATTTGGTCTCAGGATTGTAATGAGCATGTGTCTCTTGGCTGTGACCTTTGGTATAAGAAAAATATCAGGTATCCCTGGGTGGCGCAGCGGTTTGGCGCCTGCCTTTGGCCCAGGGCGCGATCCTGGAGACCCAGGATCGAGTCCCACATCGGGCTCTCAGTGCATGGAGCCTGCTTCTCCCTCTGCCTATGTCTCTGCCTCTCTCTCTCTGTGACTATCATGAATAAATAAAAATTTTAAAAAAAAGAAAATATCAGTTTTTTATTTTTATTTTTATTTTATTTATTTTTTTTAATATCAGTTTTTAAAAAAATGTTTTAAGGAGGCTCCATACCCACTGTGGGCCTTGAACTCACAACCCCAAAATCAAAAGTCACGTGCACCACCAAACTGAATCAACCAGGCATTTCCTAAAAATGTCTTTCTTGTCCATAGTTCCTAGTAAAGACTGTCTAAAACCCTTGGACTTTCTGAGTGAGAAAGGTGATAGGAGCATTTTATATTCAAAGAGGTGACTGTAAGCCCTTTGACAGCTTCAGGATTGGGGTTGATCGCCAGGAAGACCAAGATTTGATTAGAGGCTTAGAATTTTTAGCCCAGTCTCCAGCCTTTGGGGATTGGAAAGGAGCTAGAGATTGAGTTATTCACCAACTGCCAATGATTTCATCAGTTATGCCTATCTGTGTAAGGAAATTCCACCAAAACCCCTAAACCTTGGGATTCAGAGAGATTCTAAATTGGTGAAAACATCAATGTAGTGTGAGGGTGTTGTATCTGGTGAAGGCATGGAAGTTCCCTACCTCTCCTACCTACTTTGTCTTATACACCTCTTCCATTTGGCTGTTTCTGACTTGTACCTTTTATAATAAATCAATAATAATAAGTAAAGAGCTTGTATTCTAATAGTGTTTCTACTGAATTAACAAACATAGGAGTGTATCTAAGGAAACTCCAAGAGCTGGGCCTCCCATTTACAGCTGGCATCTGATGTGGGGGCCATTTTGTAGGATTGTGTCCTTAAGCTGTGGAGTCTGATGTTAACTCTGGTGAGTGTTAGAATTGGATTGAATTCTAGGCCACCTGGTTGGTGTTAGAGTTGGAGAAATGGTTTTGAAAAACATACAACACATTGACTGCGAGGAGTGAAAAATGACCTGTGAATCTTACAAGTGTATCTAAGTTCCCCTACACCCTTAACTTAGGTCAGGCAGAAAGGCTGGAGGTATCTCAAGTTGGCTATTCCCTCCCTACTCCTGTGTGATTCTTGAGAAACAGTCTTCTGAGGACAGATCTTGTTAAGAAGAACAAAATACTGTAGGAATATTTCAAAATGGCTACTATTCTGCCTCTCCAATTTTGCAGAGACAGCAGTTTGTACTGTGACCTTAATTCTTTTATAGATCTAAGAAGAATCATTGGTTTTAAGTTTGCTTGCTTTTTTGGTAAGGATAGAAATGTCACCTAAACTCCTTCCATGCCAGAGAAGAAACCAGAAGTCTGACTCCATTTTTAAATATTTGACTATTGATATGTTGAGAAAACCCAGTATTATACCTGAGCAGAGAACACTCAGTTCTTTTCTCCTCTATATCTCCTTTCTATTCAGCCAGAACACTTTACTTATTCTGACAGTTCTGGTCACCAAATGTGTGAGGGGTTTTCCCCACATCTGTGACACCAGCAGGGTGTCCTGTGATTTAAGTCAGTCCTAATAGTATATACCTGTAGATAGTGCAGATCCCACAGGTTAATGGCTCAGTCCCACAAGACCTCTCCCACCCCACTTCAGATGCCAGTCACATGTTGCAGGTCCCAACAAGGTGACTCACAACTTCCATCTAACTTGCTACAAATTAGAGGTTCCTACAATCCCCTCCGTATGTTTGATTAACTTAATAGAACAGATTCCAGAACTCAGGGAAACACTTGCAGTTACCAGTTTATCAAAGAATATGATAAGGGATACAGATGAACAGCCAGATGAAGGGGTGTGTAGAGAGTTCTTGGAAGGACGCTATGGAGTTGGGGTATACCACCTTTCCAGTACATGGATGTAGTCTCCCACCTGCAAAAGTCTCCAAACCTCATACTATTGGGGTTTTATGAAAGCTTACTGATGTAGACATGATCATTTTTTTAAATGATTGATTGGTTGATTTTAGAGAAAGAAGCAGGGGGGAGGGGCAGAGAGTGAGAGAGAATCTTCAAAAAGACTCCTCACTGAACATGGAGGCCAATGCAGGGCTCAGTCTCAGGACCCTGAGATCATGACCTGAGCTGAAACTAAGAGTCAGAGGCTTAATTGACTGAGCTGCCCAGGCACCCCTTCCTAGACAGGATGAATTATTAACTCAATTTCCAGCTCCTTCCTCCTCTCTGGGGGATGGGCAGTTGGCCTAAAAATTCCAAGCTCCTGATCATAGCTTGGACTTTCTGTGACCAGCCCCCATCCAGGAGCCCATTGAGTCACCTCATTAGAACAAAAGATGCTCCTAGTGCTTTTATCAGTATAAATTTACCTGGTTTCAGGAGCTCTGTGCCCAAGACAGAGTCAAAGACCAAACAAGACTGGCTCCTATTGCTCTTATCCCTAGGAATTTACAAGTGCCAGGAATCTGGGATAGAGAGCAATATATATTTTTTCTATTATCTGATAGCCAACTACTTTAAAGTCATATCTTTCCCCTTCCCTTTGTGTTCTGCGTCTGTACAACGTGATAAGAAAGCTTGGGTGCTCAGCTTTAGCCCTGGCAAGAGAGTCAATCGCAGAAGTCCCTACCCATGTGCACAAACTCTCACCCTAGCCACCCTCCAACCAACCTCAATAAAAATACAGGCCAGTCTCCTTTCCTTGCTTTGTCAAGGGATTTCCAACCTGCTTGAGAGGCCTGCCTTGTTCTCCCCCAGAAACTTCCCTTATGAAACTAACAACCCGTTTCATCTATTCCTAGTAGTGTGTTTTTGTCTCCACTACTCAACCAAACCTTGGTGGGGAAGGGGTGGTGGGAAACCACCTGTCTCAACAGGTTACAGAAAAGGTAACATCGAATATACATTGCAGTATATTTGGCTTATTCTGTTGATAAATCCTCCAGGTCTTTTCATATTGATACCTTCGGGTTTTTTTTTTTAAGTACATATGATGATGAGTTTATGTAACTCATTCTTTCCATATAGACAGTTGGCTTGTTACCAATTTTTTCTGCCAAAGCTGAAAATGAAAACACATTGCCATATTACAGAAGAAATGAACATATGAATTTTGTTCTTTTTCAACCTTAATTACTTCTTAAAAATTTTCCATCATCAAATATACTGAGGAAAGAATGTACAAAATATTTTGCGGTAGGATTTGCTAATATAATCGTCCTCGGAGTCATCAAGATTCCTAACCTGGGCAGTAGTGAGAGTCTCCTCACGTCCCCCGGTCTGGCTCACCTCCATCCTGCCCCACAGATGACCACCGTCCTGACGCTGTTTATCCTTGATACCTTTACCGTGGATTATTTCTCACTAAGCAGTGTTCTTTCAGTTTTCTTCTTTGACCTCTGAACAGGTAAGTATCACGGGAATCACACTGACCGGTTTTCGGTTTTCGGGTGGTTTTTTGCCGCAATGTTTCTCACATGCGAGCACCCGAGGCTTCGGGCCTGGTCCAGGACTGTGGGGCTCACACCTCCCACGAAGCTAAGTGCCCCAGGACTGCGAGACTCTTTCCATACAAAGAGTGGGGTTGGGAGGTCGCGGTGGGCAGACGACTCCCTGCGGGACGATGGTCAAAGATCAAAATGGAACCATCATCATTATGACGCACTGTGAGGTCACTTTTGTCCGTGTTTGTGACGAAGGGTCACGGTTGCGCGAGTGGCCTGGCGGCCTTCGGGTCCAAGGCAGCGTCGTCCTGGGCGGGAACAGGTTGCAGCCCACTGGCCAAGCAAGGTCGCCTCAAAGACGTGACCTCCGGCCCGCTGTCAGTCAGGCGGGCGGGGGCGGGGCCTCGCGAACCGTCCAATCCGGGGAGCCGCCGGAACCGTACGTGCGGGCGACGCGCTGTGGACGGCGGGGACTGTGTGCCGTCGCTGCTGGCCGCGGAGCCGCGCATCACCTCTCGCCGCCCTGAGAGGCTCCGGGAGGCGCCGCCGCCGCCTCGGGCGCCGTGACCCCCGCCGGCCGCGGCAATCGGATGGTGGCCGACCCGCTACCCCAGAGAGCGAGCGATGGTGAGTGTGCGGGGCCAGGAGTCGGGCCGGGGGCCGGTGGGACCGGCTGGAACCGGCCGTGGCGGGACCCGGCCTCCCCGCGGTGCACTCTGGAGTCTGGGGACCCGAGGCCGCTGGTGGCGCGGCACGCAGCGCGGGGTCCGGCCGGCCGCCGGGGCCCCCGTGTCCTGCCCCGTCTCTGCGCGGCCGCGCCTCCCTGGGTCGGGCGATGACCGCGGGGAGGGTCGTCAGGGGACAGTCGTGCCTCGGTCCCCCGGGTTCGTGCGCGGGCGGTGCTGTGGTCTGTGGGTCCCCCATCCCTCTCTTCCCGGGGGGCCCGGTTTCCCCTCACTTTTCCAAACGTTTGGAGAGAAGGGTTCAAAGCTACGGCCCTGTGCCCCCAGCCCAGCTCTTCATAGGACTGGCAGCAAATGCCTAAATTTCCAGATCTTTCCCTGCATTCCGAAACGCCATCTTTCCTCTCCAGTTCATAGCATCATCATTAACCGTTTGTTCTCCGTGATGCATTTCAAATTACGCACTGTTTTACCGTTTATCCACAGAGCCATGAATGGCTCTTTTTAAATTTTATCTTTTGGCCTATGGATATTTTACATAAAAGGAGAGCCAACAGTAACCACCTGGAATCTGTCATATGATATCCCTTTGCGTCTCTTCTCAAAATCTTTCCTGGGCACCAACATCCTATGGGAAGTCCTTTGGGTGGCGGTTCCTCTTTGGAGACTTGCCTCAGTGTTGTCACCTGTCAGTCTTGCCCCTACCTGAGTTTGTGATTTTATTCAACTTCTTTAAGCCTGCATTTTTCAGTTAAGTTAAAATGTATTTAACCAGTAAATCTCCAAAGTACAAAATTTTACAAAGAGGGAAGAAAGGGGTGAGTTTTAGGGGAAAAAAATTCCATTATTACATTGATTAAAAATTTTGTTGCCTTTTTTCTTTCTATGATTGGGTATGGTAACATAGAGGTTTGTCCTTTTAGGTGATTTCAAATGCAATTATGAGGACTTAGACTTTGTAATACCAAGAAGTGTGTTCAATTATGATTGTTTGCAAACAATTTCTTGCCATGGAAGTAATAATTAACTGGCATGCTTAATATTTTTTGAGAGGAGTAGATATTTCCATGTTTTTTTGTTGAAGTATAAGAATTCCCTACAATTTTTTTTCCCTCCCTTACACATAAACACTGGATTTAAGTGATTTTGTCCAAACAATGAATGGGCTTATCACTTTTAAAACATTAGTGGTGGTGGGGTTCCTGGGTGGCTCAGTGGTTGAACGTCTGCTTTTGGTTCAGGTCAGGATCCCAGGGTCCTGGATGGGGTCCTGGGATGGAGTCCCTGCATTGCGCTCCCCGCAGGGAGCCTGCTTCTCCCTCTGCCTGTGTCTCTGCCTCTCCCTGTCTCTCATGAATAAATAAATAAAATATTTTTAAAAAATAAAACATTAGTGGTGGTTCAGAGCAGCTTGGTAGGAAGCAGAAGCCTGAGGTCAGTTTTCTAAGGTAAGGACCCCTGTGAGCCTATGAAGGGAAGTACTTGAAGGCCTCCTCGTTCTTGCTAATAAAGACCCTCCCCCTCCAGGTGTCCTACCTGCTCAGACACCACAGACGGAACTGAGAGAAGCTACAGTGCCAAGGAAAGCTGGGGGTGCCCATGGGGGATAGGATTAGGGAACAGGCCATTGTTGCTCTTTCTGAGATTGTAATTGTGGTTTTCTTGGGTCTGTTTTTAGATACAGGCTTGAGCTCTGCGTCTACAGTGTAGGTGCACTTAGAGTAGTTTTGTACATTGAGAAAGTCTGTGAAGGTCTGGAGTTATATCTTCTGGACAAAGAGTTTGTGAATTTTGGAGTTCTTTTGAGTCAGATCCTTAAATTGCATCTGGCCAATAGTTTCCTGACTTGTGAGACTTGAACCTGGAGAGAAGAATGTTTCTATTAGACTCTGAGAGGTATGTGTGTAGTACCCAGACTTCATTCCTGTGGCTGCTCAAGTGACCCCCCTAAAACTCTACCCTGACTCCAGGGGTTGCATCCCAACAGGTCTAGACCACAAGCCGGGAATGTGAGTCTTCCTTCTGAACTGTGGGGAGCAGATTGCTTATCTCACCTGATTCAAATATTTGTATTTCTTTCCTTGTATATGTTTGTATATTGCATGTTGCAGCTCTTAACTTTATGTAGTTTCCCTTAGCCATTTGTGATACTGTTCTTTACAGGAGCATGAAATTTTTAGTTCTTAGACTTTAAAAGTATAGGTTGATTTAAAGATACAATGGAAGATAAGGAATCTTGGGACCAAACAGAATATTTATTCCCTTTAGGCAAAAGAGTCTCAAGATGTGAGATGGATGTATTTGAGGTTCTCAGGTAAATGTTACATTTGAGGTCAGTTTTTTACGTGTATGCCCCTAGAGAGAGCTTTGGAAGTTTGAATACTGTAATACTGTTAAAGTGTAAGGCAAATGAATTCTGCTTTAATTGATATGAGGAAAACTACTTAAAACTTTCATAAATCTTTGATAATTCTAATACATTTAATGGATGAGAGCCAATTCCATAGTGCATTATAATATGCTACTTAATCTTAAAATAACCTGTCAGTAAGAGTTGTAAGGAGAAACCAGGATGCCTCCTGTTACACTAGTTAGAAATTTTAAGTTTTTTATTTTTTATGGCTTAAACTTTTCTAACTGTTCATGTTTAGTTTTTAAAAGATTTGTTTATTTTAGAGAGAATGCACTCACGAACAGGGGGAAGGGCGGAGAGAGGGGGAAAGAATATCAAAAAAACTCCCTCCTGAGTGTGGTGGAGCCAAACCCCAGGCTCAGTCTCACAACCCTGAGATCTTGATCTGAGCCAAAATCAAAAGCTGGACGCTCAATCAGCTGAGCCACCCCGGCGCCCCATAAGTGTTCATGTTTAAAAAGATGAAATCTAGGGCACCTGAGTGGCTCAGTTGGTTAAGCATCTGCCTTCAGCTCAGGTCATGATCTCAGGATCCTGGGATCAAGACCACATTGGGCTTAACTGCTCAGTAGTGTGAGGTCTGCTTCTCACTCTCCCTGTACCCCTCCCACTGCTTATGCTTTCTCTCTCTCAAATAAATAAAGGATAAAATCTTAGAAGGGGTTCTACATAGAAAGAAATTTGAGAGGCGCCTGGGTGGCTCAGTGGTTGAGTGTCTGCCTTTGGTTCAGGGCATGATCCCAGCGTCCTAGGATCAAGTTCCACATCAGGATCCCTGCAGGGAGCCTGCTTCTCCCTCTGTCTGTGTCTCTGCCTCTGTGTCTCTCATAAATGAATGAATGAATGAATGAATGATTGCTCTTTTAAAAACTGATTAGATTTTAAAAAGCAAAGTAAGATCATTCAAAATAAAGGCTATTAAAAAGTATGGCTTATACATATATTACTGTTTACCTTAAATAATAATAATGCAAAGATTAGCAAAAGTATCTAAAATACAGTCTAAAGAGACTCAGTACCAGAATATCCTGGTCCACTCCAGAGCTCTTGCTCCAGCCACCCCCCAAAAAATAAGTGTTGGTTGTTTCTTGAGCATCCTGTTAATGTTTCTTTATATGAAAACAACCACTTGCAAATGCATGTTTTTCTTAACCACAATTTTCTACTTGTATGAGCAATCAGATTTCATATTTTGATTGTTTGCTCAGTTTAAACCTATTCCTTCCCTCTTTCTCTTATGCCTCCCACTACTTGATCAAGCTGAGAAAGTCTGAGCGGTATCTATCTCCTCCAAAGATGCAAGAGATTCAGATCACACAGGCCCCTGCCCCTGGGCAAGAATTCTTGCCCCACCCTATCCCCCAGCCACAATGAACCCCATATCAGGCTCTTTTCATTGATTTCTGAAACCATTTGAGAGCTGCTTTGGGGGGCCAGCCCTTCCCTCCCCCAGAGACCTTTATTATGTGATTTTGAAACCTTTTCCTACCATCTTGATATGTGTATGTGTGTCCCCGTGCCACACTGATATCAGTCTCAGCATGGAACCACATCCCTTCAGGTGACCATAATTATTGGCCCCCGTGAGCCTTGTCCAGACATGACTGCTATGCTGTGGATCTGCTTCTCTTGCTCTGACTTGCTCACCTGCTCTGATGCCTGATGGCAGCATGTTCTGGGGGGGCTCCTTGCTAGAAGCTCCTGCTGTCACCAGTGCTGCCCTCCCCCTGTGTCGCACTGGTGACCCTCCCAAGCCTCAGTTCTGTGTTCAGCCTACCAGAGTTGGCAGTTTACAGAATCCCTAGGTATTTGAGAGAAGGCGTGTAAGACTGAGGCCCTCCTTAAAGTGGTCCTGGTAGATGTATTTGCTGGTTTATATCTGTGTTAGGGTGAAGCTGTGACAGAGGCTGGGTTGGCCCCATATCCCTGAGGGTGGGGTGGCCCAGGAGACTATATCCTGTGCAAAAGGAGGGCCCATCAGGTGGTCAGTCTTGAAAGAGCAATCATTTAGTTAGAGAAAGAGAAAACAGAGTAAGAGGCACCCAGTAGATGGTAGGCTGAGTCCAGACCCCTGGCCGCAGAGGGCTCCGGGACCCTTAGGTCCCTCTGATGCTACTGCTACCCCTGCCTCTACTGCAGCAAAGATCCTAAGCCTCAAGTTTAGGGAACAACACTCAAGGACTCCCTGTGGCACAGCAAAGGGATTAGTTCAAAGTTGAGTTAAGTCCAGGGTCCTTAAACCCTATAAAGCATCCAGTTGTCATGGGGGAGGCTCCTAACCCTGATGGCACTCCTTTGAGGCTCTCTGCAGGAAAAAATACATATAAATACCAGGGTAGAGAGGATACTCCCTCTCCTGAAGTATATCCAGTGATTGGAAAACAAAACAAAACAAAATAAAAAACAGGAGAGGAAGCAAAAGAAAAAAATGTTGAAACTGATGCAGAGGGGGATCCCTGAGTGGCTTAGGGGTTTTAGCGCCTGCCTTTGGCCCAGGCCGTGATCCTGGAGTCCCGGGATCGAGTCCCGCGTCGGGCTCCCTGCATGGAGCCTGCTTCTCCCTCTGCCTGTGTCTCTGCCTCTCTCTCTCTCTCTCTCTCTCTCTCATAAATAAACAAAACAAACAAACAAACAAACAAATAAATAAATAAATAAATCTTTTTAAAAAAAAAAAGAAAGAAAGAAACTGATACAGAGAGGCCCGCTCTCAGGACCCAGAGGGGGGTCCCACAGGATCAGCCAAGAGGGTCCTTGGCTACATGCAGGATAGAAATCAAATCCAAGCCAGCAAGAAGTGAGAGCAGAATTTTTTGAAGATACAGAGGGAGAGCAGATTCAGATGGAGCATCTGGGAGACTCAGAAAGGAAAAGAATGAGTCTCATCTTTGGGGTCTGGAGTTTTTATTGAGAATGGTGGTTTGGTGTACAGCATGTCTTCTCAGGCATCTGGGAACTGGTCCAACAAGGATAAGTGCTCTGATGTCTTCCATAAGTCACTCATGCCCTAGAGCCAGGTGACTTGGCGACAAAGTATCTGGAATCAGTGGTCTTGAGAAGGTATATGATGACCCCTCCAGGTCACTCCTTAGATGTTATCTATTGTGCTGGAAAACTTCAGTGAAATCATTAACTCCTTGATCTTTACAGGGAGGACATATATTAAGACATATGTAAGGGGGCACCTCAGTGGCTCAGTTGGTTAAGCCTCTGACTTTTTTTTAAGATTTTATTTATTTGATGGGGATCCCTGGGTGGCGCATGGTTTGGCGCCTGCCTTTGGCCCAGGGCGCGATCCTGGAGACCCGGGATCGAATCCCACGTCGGGCTCCCGGTGCATGGAGCCTGCTTCTCCCTCTGCCTATGTCTCTGCCTCTCTCTCTCTCTCTGTGACTATCATAAATAAATTTTTTAAAAATATTTTATTTATTTGAAAGAGAGAGAGAGAGAAACCATGAGCAGGGGTAGGGGTATAGGGAGAGAGAGAAGCAGACTCACTACTGAGCAGGGAACCTGACAATGTGGGGCTCAATTCCAGGACCCCAGGACCATGACCTGAGCCAAAGGCAGACCCTTAACCGACTGAGCCATACAGGCACCCCAAGCCTCTGACTCTTGATCTCAGCTCAGGTCTTTTTTTTTTTTTTTTTTTTTTATGATAGTCACAGAGAGAGAGGCAGAGACACATGCAGAGGGAGAAGCAGGCTCCATGCACTGGGAGCCCGATGTGGGACTCGATCCCGGGTCTCCGGGACCGCGCCCTGGGCCAAAGGCAGGCGCCAACCCGCTGCGCCACCCAGGGATCCCGTCAGCTCAGGTCTTGATCTCAGGGTCATGAGTTCAAGCATGGTGTTGGAGCCTACTTTAAAAAAAAAAAAAAAAAAAAAAAAGACATGTGTAAGGCAGGGCTGCAAGTACTAGCAAGAATAGAAGCAGGAAAAGGAGCAAAGAAAAAAAGCCTTTTTTTTTTTTTTTCACAGAGTCCCTTCAGTTTTCCTGTCTCAAAACCAAGGTCTACAATTTGACCAATAGAAAATTCAACATTTACTAAGAGTATTTACACAACAACAAAAAAAGATAAGTACACTCCTTCCTGCATTGGGCCTCTGCAGCATGTGTTCTGAATTAATCTTGCCATCTGCTATAACATATTCATTTAGGAACCTTTATACAAATAATCAATATTAAGGTTCAACTTGCAGTTAAAGCTGGGGATCCCACTCTACTTAAGCAGGATACACCTGATAATCTTAAGGGAGTTGCTGAATATAATACAGAGGACAAATAAGCATGTCTCATTTTAACCATGAGAACTGTGGTCTTACCTAAAAATCTCTCATGGTCTTTTTTTTTTTTTCCCCCATGGTCTTAACACCCATTGTCTTTAATTATCCCATACTGAACAGAGAAAGGCTAAAACCCAGTTGGTATCATGAATTAAATTTTAGTTTGTCTTTGGCACTTCTAAATTATACTGACAAAATGGGACCCCACTGATCTTACCACACACACACCCTAGTTAAATTACTTAATCTGGCCCAATGTTAAACAGAGTCTTGAAGGATTGAAAACCACATATTATTTTTTTTTTAATATTTTTTTATTTATTTATGATAGTCACACAGAGAGAGAGAGAGAGAGAGAGAGGCAGAGACATAGGCAGAGGAAGAAGCAGGCTCCATGCACCGGGAGCCCGACGTGGGATTCGATCCCGGGTCTCCAGGATCGCGCCCTGGGCCAAAGGCAGGCGCCAAACCGCTGCGCCACCCAGGGATCCCCGAAAACCACATATTAAATGAAGAAGTGATTATTCCCTCTGGCTCTCCCTTTGCAGCCTTATTTGGCCTATTCTTTAAATCTGGAAAGAATGAATGACAGCTCAGAGTGGGTTACTGCAACCTTGGTGCTATGTTTGAGCCAAATAAGCCCCTTTTCTCAGTCCCTACCATTACGGAAATTACCAGCTCCATCCATTCAGCAGCAGGTAAACATCTTACCATCACAGACTGGATCAAGTGTGTTTTGTTCAGTGCCTGTTTCAACAGCCTGTCGGGTGCAGTCGGCCTTCACCTCTGAAGTGACATGATGCACCTTTACCTGGTTATCTGCAGGGAGCCTCCACACCACAACCAGGGCACACCATCTCTGCAGGTAGGATCTGAACTGTATCCACCTTGCTCCAGGAGCATAGGTGTAACATTACACTAATGACATCCTCTGCTGAGGATTTTGGGGATATAAAAACTTTAATAGGGCAGCCCCGGTGGCCCAGCGGTTTGGCGCCGCCTGCAGCCCGGGGTGTGATCCTGGAGACCCCGGATTGAGTCCCACGTCGGGCTCCCTGCGTGGAGCCTGCTTCTCCCTCTGCCTGTGTCTCTGCCTCTCTCTTGCTCTCTCTGAATGAATAAATAAATCTTTAAAAAAAAAAACTTTAATAAAAAGAGCTCCTAAAAGAGGGACAGGTCATTGCCATATATATGATATGAGGCCCTGGCACCTTGTTTACATTCTTAAAGATTGGGGCACCTGGGTAGCTCAGTCAGTTAAGCGTCTGCCTTTGGCTCAGTTCATGATCTCAGAGTCCTGGGATCAAGCCCCATGTTGGGCTCCCTGCTCAGCAGGAAGTCTGCTGGTCCCTCTTCCTCTGCTCCTCCCCCTTCTTGTACTTTATCTGTCTCTCTTTCTCAATTAAATCAATAAAATATTTTTTTTTAATTCTGAAAAATTATTTGGTAATCTGGAGCTCGTTCCCGCCTTGACATGGTAAAGAAGTAACTGTTGTCCCTCTCAGCAGCCCCGACACTGTCTAAATTCTTTTGGTGCTGTGGAGGCAACATATTCCTTGCTTAAAATTTTACTCGAGTCCATTGATGCTGTTACTTGTAAAATGGCCCACCCTGAATAGGTGCCCTTACAACGAAATGGGAAGGCTCCAGACTCTGGTCAAATTGTCACACAACAAGCATATCTATGAATGCCCTCTGACCCTATTTCACAATAGAGGCTTCAGTGCCCTCCTCTCGTGCAGTCTGGAGTTGCCTTTGGTGGTTTAAGTTGTCCGTAGGCTTCTGAGACAAGAAATGGCCCGAGGCCCCAACTGTAGCCATGAGTCAGTCACGTTAGCCTTGGCCAGCAATGGTTGTAGCTGTGTTTTAGACTCTGGTTGTCTCAGAGATGCTCCTTTGTGGTAAAAGAGTCTGGAGGGGAGACTCTCTTGCCTCACAGATGTCCACAACATACAAGTCAAGCTAACACCTGCCTCCGTATATGCTAAGGTCTCAATGTAAGTCCTTCCCTGGACACTCCTTATCCACATCAGAGTTCCAGACATTACTGAGGGTCAATTCACTTCTCAGAACATCCAGTGGCAGGCTCTGGAGAAGGCAGTCAGTAGAAATTCCTGCCCTCCCATGTCTCAGGGTTTAGGCCTCATAGAGTGCTGTAATAGTTTATTGAAAGAAATTCAGATCAGTTGAATGAACAGTGGCTTCTTTCAGTCATCAGTCATCAGGGATGAATATTAATGCATCTGTCTCCCCCGCTACACCATACACTTCTTTACAGAAGCTTTAGGTTTACAGAAAACTATATCAGAAAGTACAGAAAGGGGGATGCGTGAGTGGCTCAGTGGTTGAGCGTCTGCCTTTGGCTCAGGTCATGATTCCGGGGTCCTGGGATTGAGTCCCACATCGGGCTCCCCATGGGAAGCCTGCTTCTCCCCCTGCCTATGTCTCTGCCTCTCTGTGTCTCTCATGAATAAGTAAATAAAAATCTTTAAAAAAAAAAAAAAGTACAGAAAGGGGACACCTGGGTGGCTCAGTTGGTTAGGTGTCTGCCTTCAGCTCAGGTCATGATCCCAGGGTCCTAGGATCGAGCCTGTCATCCAAGCCTGTCATCCAGAGTCAGCTTCCCCGTCTCCATGCCCCCTCCCCCCACTTGTGTGTGTGATGTGTGCGCACATGCAAGTGCTTGTGCTCTCACTTACAATTGAATAAATAAAATCTTTTTAAAAAGCTACACAAAAAAAAAAAAAAAAAGCTACACAGTTCCCACATAAACCCCCTGCCTTCATATATTTTGCCCTATTTTTTTGTATTTTGCATCACTGAGGTACAGTTGTTACATTTGATGAGCCAACATTGATGTAGTAAAGGCTTTGGTTTACAATGGCAAAACTCTGTGTTACACAATCTCTGGGCTTTGGCAATATAAAATGACATGTGTCTGTCACTTCTGTATCATGTAGTATGCTTTCAGTGCCCTAAATGTTCCCTGTCATCCATCTGTTTATTCATTCCTCCTTCCCACCCCCAAATCCCTGGCCAGTGTAGCTTTACTGTCTATAATTTTGTGCTTTCCAGAACTATGCTTGGAATTATATAGTGTGTAGCATTCTCATATTCTCTACTTTCACTTAGCAATATGATTTTGAGGTTATTCCATGTCTTTTTGGCTTTATACCTAATTTCCTGTTATCACTGAATAATATTTCATCATATTAATGTTCTAGTGATTAATTTTCCATTTACCTCTTAGAGGATATCTTGGTTACCTGTAAGTATTGGCAATCATGAATAAAGCTCTTTTTTTTTTAAGATTTATTTATTCATGAGAGACACACACACACACACACACACACACACACACACACAGAGGCAGAGACACAGGCAGAGGGAGAAACAGGCTCCATGTAGGGAGCCTGACGTGGGACTCGATCCCAAGACTCCAGGATCACGCCCTGAGCCAAAGGCAGCACTAAACCACTGAGCCACCCGGGCTGCCCATGTATAAAGCTCATATAAACATTTGTGTGCAGCTTTCTTTATGAATATAACTTTTCAACTCATTTTGAGTAATAGGAAGGATGGTGATTGCTGGATAGTATGGTAAAAAATAAGTTTAGTTGGGGCTTCTGGATGGCCAGTCAGTTAAGCATCTGCTTTCGGCTCAGGTCATGATCTCTGCGTCCTGGGATTGAGCCCGCTGTCAGGCTCCTAGCAGGGAGTCTGCTTCTTCCTCTCCCTCTGTATGTGCATAGCACCCTCTCTCTCTCAAATAAAATCTTTTTTTTAAATTTTTATTTATTTATGATAGCAAGAGAGAGAGAGAGAGAGAGAGGGAGAGACATAGGCAGAGGGAGAAGCAGGCTCCATGCACCGGGAGCCCGACGTGGGATTCGATCCCGGGTCTCCAGGATCGCGCCCTGGGCCAAAGGCAGGAGCCAAACCGCTGCGCCACCCAGGGATCCCTCAAATAAAATCTTTTAAAAAAATTTTTTTTTATTAAGTAGGTTTAGTTTTTTAAGAAACTACCCATGGTCCAAGGCAGGCATACATTTTCCATTCCCATCAAGAAAGAACGAGGGCTCCTCTTGCAAAGTTTAATTACCATCTATATATCTTCTTTGGTTTTTTTTTTTTTAAAGATTTTATTTATTTATTCATAGAGACACAGAGAGAGAGGCAGAGACACAGGCAGAGGGAGAAGCAGGCTCCATGCAGAGAGCCCGATGTGGGACTCGATCCAGGGTCTCCAGGATCACGCCCTGGGCTGCAGGCGGCGCCAAACCGCTGCGCCACCGGGGCTGCCCTATATCTTCTTTGTTGAAGTGAGTGTGTTCAGATCTTTTGCCCATTTTTAATTGTGTTGCTTGTCTTGTGGAACTTAAGAGTTCTCTGGACATTTTGGATATTTGCCCTTTATCAGAGAAGTGTATTGTAAAGATTTTCTCCTAGTCTGTGGCTTCTGTTTTTCATCTCTTAACTTTCATAGAGTGGCTTTTCATTTAATGAAGCCAAACTTACTATTTTTTTTCATTCATTGGTCCCAATTTTGGTGTTTTACCTAAAAAATAATTACCAAATCCCAAATCACCTAGATTTTCTTCTATGTTATCATCTGGGAATTTTTTAGCCTTGCATTTTTTATAAGATCTGTGAGTCTGTTCTAAGTTAATTTTTGTGAAAGAAAAAAAAAGACATAAAAATTTTTTTGTGAAAAAAAAAAAATTTTTTTGTGAAAGATGCAAGCTTTATATCTAGATTTGTTTTCATGTAGTCTCCTTTTCCTGGCAGTTTTTGTTCAAAAGACTGTTTTCTCTGTTGAATTGCCTTTGTCATTTGTCAAAGATCAGTAGGCTATATTTATTTGGATCTGTAGGAAAGCATTAACTTTTGCTTTTGTCTATTAACCGTTTATCATCCTTCAATCTTTTTTTTAATCCTTCAATCTTATTCTACTCTCTTACTGGTTCAAAGGACTTCCCTTGTTATTGTGGATTCTTTGACATTTGTTCCTTAGGTAGTCATTTCATATGTGACAATGACATTTTTATTGTTTTATTTCCATTTGATGTATCTTTTATTTCTTTTTCTTGTCTCCTTATACTATCAGCTTTGACTGCTAGAGGTAGTGTGTTTCCAAAGGTTGAGGTCTCAGTCCTATAAGAATGTACTCACACACACACTTGAGATGTCAGCCACAGCCCAGGCTGTTTGTTACCTGTGCTTCTGACCTACAAATGAGAGTTTCTATCAACCCTCTTCTACTCAGGGTGGCAGTCACAAGTCTAGATTGTCCCCTATACTTCTGACTGGTGATAAATCAAAGGTTCCCGCAACCTCCTCCTTGGCTCATTTTGATTAATACTAATTTGCTAGAGTGGCTTACAGAACTCAGTGAAACATTGTACTTATTAAATTACAACTTATTATAAAAAGCCAGATGGGAGAGAGATGGGTAAGGTGAGGTATAGGGAAAGGGTTCCAGGTGCACCACTATCCCAGCACTTCCACATGTCCTCCAACCTGGAAGCTCTCTAACCCCACCCTTTTAGGTTTCTATGGAGACTTCATTACTTAGGCATGATTGGTTAAATCATTGCCCTTTGGCCATTGATTCAACCTCCAGCCCCTGGCCCCTCTCCCTTCCCTGGAGGTCAGGGGGTGGAACTGAGAGTTACAACTTTCTTTCTTTTTTTAAAGATTTTATTTATTTGTTCATGAGAGACACAGAGAGAGGCAGAGGGAGAAACAGGCTCCTTGAGGGGAGCCTGATGCAGGACTCGATCCTGGCACTTCAGGACCATGCCCTGAGCCAAAGGCAGATGCTCAACAGCTGAGTCACCAGGGCCCCAATTTATAACTTTCTAATCACCTGGTTGGCTCCATTGGCAACCAGGTCCCTTCCTTAAGTATTTTCCAAAAGTCACTGCAATAACATAGTGCCAGACATTTTATCACTTACAACACTTAGAAAACCAAGGTTTGGGGTAGGTTGTGAGGCAGGAACTATGGAAAAAGACCAAGTATGTCTTCCTTATAAATCATACTATTACAGTCTTAATGAATTTTCCATGTGAACTTAACAAGAATATGTATTCTCTGTGATAAAGTATCCCACAGTTTTCAATGAAATCCAGTGAATGCACTGTTAAATTAAACTGTGGCTTTCTGATTTTCTTTCTGCTGGATCTATTTATTAATAGAGAGATGTTGAAGTATTCATTTTTTTTAAAAGGTTTTATTTATTTATTCATGAGAGGCACACAGAGAGAGGCAGAGACACAGGCAGAGGGAGAAGCAGGCTCCATGCAGGGAGCCCGGCATGGGACTCCATCTTGGGACTCCATCCTAGGACTCCAGGATCATGCCCTGGGCCGAAGGCAGACGCTTAACTGCTGAGCCACTCAGGCATCCCATGTTGAAGGATTCAGCTCTAATAGTGTATTCATCTGTTTCTCCTTGCTGTTCTATCCATTTTCCCTCATGTATTTTGCCACATTATTATTATGCACATAAGTAGCATGGAATGTCTCCTGGAGACTTTTTTTTTTTTTAAGAGAGAGAGAGAGAGCCTGATTTGGGGGAGGTGGAGGGGGCAGAGAGAATCCCAAGCAGGTTCCATACTCAGCACAGAGCCCAACTCGGGACTTGATCTCATAACTCTGAGATCATGACCTGAGCCAAAATCAAGAGTTGGACACTTAACTGACTAAGCCAATCAGGTGTCCCAAGGTTGACATTTTATTATTATACAATGCCCTTAAGATAGGTATTCCATCTATCTTTTATATTAACATGATATATCTTTTTCCATACCTTAGCCTTAATTTGTTTTTATTATTAATATGGTTTTGTTACAGACAATAGAAAATTGGGTATTTTTTTATCCACTGAGACATTATCTTTTTTTTAAAAAAGATTTTATTTATTTATTCATGAGAGAGAGAGAGAGAGGCAGAGACATAGGCAGAGGGAGCAGCAGACTCCTTGCAGGAGCCCAATGTGGGACTTGATACCAGAACTCCAGGATCACGCCCCAAGCCAAAGGCAGATGGTCAACCACTGAGCCACCCAGGCATCCCAGACATTATCTTTTAATTGTGTTAGACCATTGGTGACTTTTCTTTAAGATTTATTTTATTTTTAAAAAATTTATCCATTCAGGAATCCCTGGATGGCTCAGCAGTTTGGTGCCTGCCTTCTGTCCAGGGCATGATCCTGGAGTCCCAGGATTGAGTCCCATGTCGGGCTCCCTGCATGGAGCCTGCTTCTCCCTCTGCCTGTGTCCCTGCCTCTCTCTCTGTGTCTCTCATGAATAAATAAATAAAATCTTTTAAAAAAATTTATCCATTCATTTGAGAGAGAGAGAGAGAGAGGAGGGGCAAAAGGAGAGAAAATCTTGAGCAGACCCCATGCTGAGTGCAGGGCCTGACATGGGACTCAGTCCCAGGGCCCCAAGATCATGACCCAAGCCAAAGGCAGACCCTCAGTCATCTGAGTCACCCAGGTACCCCTATTTTTTTTTCAAGATTTATTTATTTGGGGGAGGGTAAAAGGAAAGAATCTTCAAGCAGACTCCCTGCTGAGCACAGAGCTCTCTAGCTCACCACCCATGAGGTCATGGACCTGAGCCAAAATCAAGAGCTTAACCAACTGAGCCATCCAGGTGCCCCTAAGACTTTATTTAAGTAATCCCTACAGGGCAGCCCGGGTGGCTCAGCGGTTTAGCGCTGCCTTCAGCCCAGGGCCTGGTCCTGGAGACCCGGGATCGAGTCCCGCATCGGGCTCCCTGCATGGAGCCTGCTTCTCCCTCTGCCTGTGTCTCTGCCTCTCCGTCTCTCTCTCTCTCTCTGTGTCTCTCATGAATAAATAAATAAAATCTTAAAAAAAAAAAAAAAGTAATCCCTACACCTAGTGCAGGGCCAGAGCTCGTAGCCCTAAGATCAAGAATCGCATGCTCTATTGACTGAGCCAACCAGGTGCCATTGACTTCTAAAACGATTATTGATATAGTTCGATTAATATATACCTTAATATTTTGTGTTTTCTGTTCTCTTCTTTTTCTTTTGTATTCCACCTTTTTTCCACTTTCTCTTGCTTTCATTGAGCATTTTACCTGATTCCATTTTTCTCCCCTTCATTCTTAGAATAACAGTTATACATTTTTTTCTTTTTTACTAATTGCCCTTGAATATACAGTTATATTCACAATTAACTTTTCTTTTGAATGACCATAACACTTCACTAGTAGTATAAATTCCTCATAACTGAGTATTTCCAATTCCTCCCTCCCTGCCCCTTTGTAACATTTCTCTCCTTCATTTCATTTATCTGTAAGCTATAAAATTAAAAAATACAGTGTTGCTAGTATTATTCTCTTTTATTATTTTATTTATTTTTTTTCCTAGCCCTATTTTAAATGAAGTGTTATCTGTCAGATTAAGAAATTTTTTTCAAGGGTACCTAGTTGGCTTAGATGGTTGGGTGTCTACCTTTGGCTTGGGTCATAATCTCCCAGGTCTTGGGATCAAGCCCCACATTGGGCTTCTAGCACAGCTGGGAGTGTGCTTCTCTCTCTCCCTTTGCCTTTCCCCCTGTTTGTGCTCTGACTGGTCTCTCTGTCTCAAATGAATACATTTATTATTTTTTTAAGATTTTATTTACTTATTCATGAGAATACACAGAGAGGAGAGAGAGAGGCAGAGACACAGGCAGAGGTAGAAGCAGGCTCCATGCAGGGAGCCTGACGTGGGACTCGATCCTGGGTCTCCAGGATCACGCCCTGGGCTGAAGGCGGCACTAAACCACTGAGCCACCCGGGCAGCCCCTCAAATGAATACATTTAAAAAAAATCTTTTAGAAAAGAATTTTTTTTTTCAAATTAAGGATGTTTAAAATTTATTCCTTCTGAAATGCTCATCCTTCATTTTCCTTCATTTTGAAGAAGTTTCTTTCACATTTTTTGCAAACCAGGGGTACAAATTCCCTCAATTTTTGTTCATCTCAGAAAGTCTTTATTTCTCCCTTACTTGCTAATCAAATGGTTGGCTCCATTGGCAACCAGACAGTTTTGCTTCACACAATTCTGAGCACATCCTGGGCTTTTTTTTTTTTTTTTTTTTTTCTGCCACCACTTTAAATATTTCATTCCACTTTCTTGCTTGCATGGGGTTTGTGGGGTGGGGTGGGTATGAATTAATTCTTATCTGTTTCTCTATAACTAAGGTGTGTTTTTCCCTCTGGTTTCTTTCAAGATTAAGTTTTTTGGGCAGCTTGGGTGGTTCAGCGGTTTAGTGCCACCTTCAGCCCCAGGGCCGTGATCCTGGAGACCCGGGATCAAGTCCCATGTTAGGCTCCCTGCATGGAGCCTGTTTCTCCCTCAGCCTGTGTCTCTGCCTCTCTCTCTCTCTCTCTCTCTCTCTCTCATAAATAAAATCCTTTAAAAAAAAGGATTAAGTTTTTTACTATGCTGTGGGATTTCTTGTTTTGTTTTATTTGAAGGCAGACAATGTACTGAGAAGGAACTGAGGTAAATACACCTTTAAAAAAATAGGCCTTTAGTGTGATGTTTTATCTGGCCAGGTGTTAGTCTGTGTTTGTGATTTGTTGTACCTGTAAGTGTCAGAGACTAAAACTTCCTCTAGTGTCCTTTCTTTTTGTCTCTCTTGTAATCTTTGGGGTTCTCTAGAGGCTTCTCAAATATGGTCTGAAATGTGCAGTTATTTGAGCATATTCCAATGCCTAGTAGACAGGAGCTCAGTTGGTGTAGAGGTAAGTATGGGTGGAGGAGAAGTAGTCTGTAGTCATAGGATTTAGTCTCAATCTTCCAGTGTGCATGGGTCCTCCGGCTATCAGCATAAATACGGGGAAGATATTTGGTCTTTGTGCATGCTTCCTACCAAAGATCTCTAAAGCTCTTGGAATTTCCTGAGTGGTAAGGGTGATAGAGTATGTTTTCTTCTAATGAGGCATTTCTTGGTGGGCTCCTTCATAGCTTCAGGATGGGAATTGGACAGCAGAAACACTAGGCTTTAATGGGAGGCTTAGAACTTACAGCCCCAGTTCCCAGCCTCTGGAGAGGGAGGAGTGGCTGGAGCTTGAGTTAATCACCAGAGGCCTTGAGTTAATCACTCGTGCCTACATAATGAAACTTCTATCAAAACCCTTAAAGATGGGACTTAGAGAACTTCTAGGTTGGTGAACACGTGAAGATGCTGGAAGGGGACAGCTTGTGGGGAGAGAACATAGAAGCTCCAAATGATCCTGCCCCCTAACTCTTGTGCCCATTCTTTCCCCTATGCATCTCTTCCATTTGGCTGTTCCTAAGTTGTATCTCTTATCATAAACCAGTAATTGTATAACAATAACAATAATTTTAAGTCAAATGCTTTCTTCAGTTCTCAGAATTGTTGTAACAAATTATCAAACCTCAGGGGGTTTCTGAGGAATCTATGGATTTGTAGGCAGCTGGATGGAAATGTCAGTAGAGAAGGCACCCCATTTATGGCTAGTATCTGAAATTGGGCAGTTTTGTTGTAGTGAGTGCTTAATCTGTGAATCTCACATTAAGTCTGGATAGTGTTAGTATTACTGAGTTGAACTACTGGACACATAATTGGTAATACAGAGTTAGGAGCATTGCTGTTAGAGGAAACGCCACATACTTTCTATCAGGAAGGAAAAATCCTATCAGTCCCATCGCTGTTGCATGTGCTTCTCTATCCTTCACCCTCTCAGGCCAGTAGGCTCCAGGAAAATCCCAGTCGTGCTCTCAAAAAATCGATTTTAAGAGGACAAGCCTTGTTAAGAACAGAATATTCTGGACATATATTTTTTTAAGATCGTATTTATTTATTTGACAGAGAGATTGTGTACAAGCAGGGGAGTGGCAGGCAGAGGGGGAAGCAGGGTCCTTGCTGAGCAAAGAGTCTGATCTCAGGCTTGATCCCAAGACCCTGAGATCATCATTACCTGAGCCAAAGGCTGACAACCAACTGAGCCATCCAGTGGCTGGACATATGTGCTCCTGTACATATTTTTAAATGGCTACTTTTGGGGTCTCTGACTTTGGAGAGAGTAGTTCCCCCTATGACCTCAATTCCTTACATGTCTGACCAGAAACCAGGAGTCTCTGACCCTGTTTTCTGATGTTTGCCTGCTGGTAGCTTTAAACCTTTATTCCTCCTTCTTCCCCTTGCACTTCACCTCTGTACAAGGGGACAAGACAGCCTGGCTCTTCACTGCTTTGGCACTGGCAAGATACTCAGTTCACTGAAGGCCCCGCCCCTGTACCTGAATTCTCACCCTAGCCCACTCCCAAATGTCAATAAAAAACCCAACCAGGCTCCTTTCCTTGCTCTCTCAAGGCATTTCTCACCTGCTTGAGAGGCCTGCCCTGCCCTCCCTGTACATTTCCATTATGAGAGAAAGCTTTTCATATCCTCTTGGTGTGTGTGTGTGTGTGTGTGTGTGTGTGTGTGTGTTGTTAGTCGGGACATCTGAATCAAATCTTGGGTGGGAATCCACCTTTCTCTGCAAGTGACTATTAGAGTTACAGAAAAGGTAACCTGGTGTATATATTGCAATATGTTTTTCTTAATTTATTGATAAATCTTCACATCTTTGCATACCAATACATGTCACCCATTGTTTTTAAAAGGTATGTAGCCAATTCTTTTCCAAATAGACATTTGTTTGCTGCCCAAGTCTGTGAACTAGAACTCAGATTTCTACATTACAGGGCAAAAAAGCATAACAAAGTTACGTACTTCTCCAAACTTAAAATTTTTATCATCAAATATATTTATAAAGTAATAAGCATAATGCATTATTAGAAGATTTTGTGGTAGTAACAATGTAATAACTTTGTAATCAAGATTTATAAGTGGGCTTTGGGTAGTTGTTATTCTCCTGATGTTACTCTCCATCCTGCACTATATATGACCTCTGTCTTGATTCTTTATTCTTCATAACCTTTACTGGCCTTTTTCCACTGAATAGTATTCTTTTAGTTTTACCTTTAAATACGTATTAATGAAATTACAATCAAAATGTGTTTTGGTTGGTTCTTTGCAACAGTATGTTTCACAAATGCTTGTATCTTGAGGCTGCAGGCCATCCAAGTTACTCATCTATTGCAGTGGTTATAGTGCTTGAGCTTTTTCAAGTTAAATTTTTACTCTCATTAAAAATGTAGCTCCAAAAAAAAAAAAAAATGTAGCTCCTTGGGATCCCTGGGTGGCGCAGCGGTTTAGCACCTGCCTTTGGCCCAGGGCACGATCCTGGAGACCCGGGATCGAATCCCATATCGGGCTCCTGATGCATGGAGCCTGTTTCTCCCTCTGCCTATGTCTCCGCCTCTCTCTCTCTCTCTCTGTGTGTGACTATCATAAATAAATAAAAATTTAAAAAAAATGTAGCTCCTTGGGGCAGCTCCGGTGGCGCAGCAGTTTAGCGCCGCCTTCAGCCCAGGGCGTGATCCTGGAGACCCGGGATCGAGTCGAGTCCCACTTCAGGCTCTCTGTATGATGCCTGCTTCTCCCTTTGCCTGTGTCTCTGCCTCCCTCTTTCTCTCTGTCTCTGTGAATAAATAAATTAAATCTTAAAAAAAATAAAATCAGAATTAAAAAAATGTAGCTCCTTTCATTCTTGTATCAGTCTACCAAGTGCATATACACAATAAATTCCCTGAACATTGGAGAAAAATTGTAGATCATGATCAAGTTCAAATTGACAAGAAATGGCAGTGGAGCATCTCAGTTGACATTTCCTCTATTCGTGCATGATTTATGTATTTTTTGACTGGTCATAAACACATGACATTATTAAATTAAGTAATTTTTGTCCTAATCAGTATGAATTATAATATTTGCTTGGCCTTTTTTTCCCTATTACTTAGCAGATGGACTTTTTTAAAGATTTATTTATTTGGGATCCCTGGGTGGGCAGCTGTTTAGCGCCTGCCTTTGGCCCAGGGCGCGATCCTGGAGACCCGGGATCGAATCCCACATCGGGCTCCCGGTGCATGGAGCCTGCTTCTCCCTCTGCCTATGTCTCTGCCTCTCTCTCTCTCTCTGTGTGTGTGACTATCATAAATAAATTTTTAAAAAAGATTTATTTATTTATTTTAGAGAGAGCACAGCAGGAAGGACAGAGGGTGAGGGAGAGAGAATCCCAAGCAGACTCTGCACCCAACCCTGGGCTCAGTCTCACAACCTTGAAATCATGATCTGAGCCGAAACCAAGAGTTGGACACGTAGCCAACTGTGCCACTCAGGTGCCCCCACAGGGACATTTTTTCATATGTGGTCTTTCATCTTCTGTTAAATATGTTTTGATTATTTTCTAATTTTTAAAAAAACTGTATGTTAAGTCTTACTCTACTCACTTTTAGTATTGCATGTATTACAGATAGTTTCTAATATCTTATTTTTAAATTTCTTTAATTTGTATATGAACTGTTCAATCTCTTGTTCCAGATCTTTTTCCCTTATGTGAGAAAATTCTCTGTATTTTTTAATCAATGAAGCATTTATCTGTGACTTCTACAAGTGTTCTAGTTGTATCTTTCACATTTAAAAGTACAATGAGGGATCCCTGGGTGGCGCAGCGGTTTGGCGCCTGCCTTTGGCCCAGGGCGCGATCCTGGAGACCCGGGATCGAATCCCACGTCGGGCTCCCGGTGCATGGAGCCTGCTTCTCCTTCTGCCTATGTCTCTGCCTCTCTCTCTCTCTCTCTCTGTGTGACTATCATAAATAAATAAAAATTAAAAAAAAATAAAAAAATAAAAAAAAAAATAAATAAAAGTACAATGAATTGGCGATTTTCCATGATATAGAAGTGAATGCAATGCATTTTCCCACTTAGATAACGGTTTGTCTTTGCCCCATATATTAAAAGGATTTGTGATGTCTGCCACTGTTCTACAGTGCCTGATGGGTCCTTGATCAGCTTTCAGTATTTAATGCTGGCCCATGTAAGATACTTTTCCTTTCCCTTGGTCTGTTTTTCTCTCTGTTAATACTATGCTATCTGGAATAGTATAGTTTGAAAATTTTTGGTATATATTAGGCAAGCCACTCCTTTGTTCTTTGGAAGACCTTGACCTTTTTAAAGATTTTTGTTTGTTTGTTTGTTTGTTTGTTTGTTTATAGAGAGAGAGGTAGAGACACAGGCAGAGGGAGAAGTAGGCTCCACACGGAGCCCGATGCGGGACTCGATCCTGGGTCTCCAGGATCATGCCCCAGGCTGAAGGTGGCACTAAACTGCTGAGCCACCCGGGCTGCCCAACCTTGACCATTTTTGACATTTTTTCCTTGTGTTAGGTTTGGAGGAATAGTATTTGTTGACCCCTAAAAAGTCTCTTTTGGGATTGATGGGATCTTATAAAGATATATTTTGGGAGAGGAAACACTTTGGGAAGTAGAGTTATTTCTAAGAATACGTGCCGTATTTTCATGTTTTTCATTCTCCTTTGATATTCATTAAAAATTTAAATCTTTTTCTATTAGAATTATTAAATATCATTCATTAGTCTTGTTTTGTATGTAGTTAGATTTATTCTAGAGGGGAAGAGCATTTGGAAGAGCATGCACCTCTTGATATTGTGAATGTGTGAATTTGTGAATTTGTGAATTCACAAATTGTGGGGTGTGAATTTGAGCCCCACATTGAGTGTAGAGATTACTTAAAAATAAACTTTATGGGGATCCCTGAGTGGCTCAGTGGTTTAGCGCCTGCCTTTGGCCTAGGGACATAATCCTGGAGTCCCGAGATCGAGTCCCACATCAGGCTCCCTGCATGGAGCTTGTTCTCCCTCTGCCTGTGTCTCTGCCCCCCTCTCTCTCATGAATAAAGTAAAAAAATAAATAATAAATAAATAAAAATACATAAATACATAACTTAAAAAATAAATACATAAACTTTAAAGATATGTAAATAAACTTCTTCTAGAGGAAACCAGATGCAAGCTTCAAGATGTTATCTCCTATTGTAATCCATTGTAAGGGATCAATTGCCCAAGCAACAAGCTGTGACAACACATACAAAATATTGTCTTCCAGGAAAGCTCATTATAGACCCAGTGCATAGGTCACATAGGCACCCTCACATAGGCTGTGGCTATGCATAACAGAAGTTCATACTCTTAGAATGAAAACAAGAGTTTGGGATACATCATATTCTTTGCATAAACAGTTTTAGCACACGACTCAGTGTGACTCAACTCTCATCAAGTTGGTGTGGTCCCTCTAAATCTTGGCTCCCAGATAGCAATGAAGGACAAATACTGTGAGCAGGTATTCATAAGGATCAGCGGTCTCAAGCCTGCTGGTAATAGTCATTCTCTTCTGCACACTAGGTAGTGGGATATTATAATGAACAAGAACTGCAGGCAAATAAAATATAAAGAGTATTTAGAGCCAACCCAGGTAGCTCATTTTACTCCTTGGATCTACCAAGAAGTATGGACTACTCATTCTGTTTTCTTAACCAAATGGATGATTTCTGCCATCCATATTATTTTGTGGAAGCCTTTTCTCTTATCACCTGCATGTAGACTGTCAGGGGGTTAATGATCTTTTTCAGAGATCAACATTTAGGAGAATGAATTAGCTGAGGGATACCTATGCCCAGACGTTAGGCAGTCATGCTCCTGTGCCCTACATGAAGGCACAGAAGTGAGAAGCATCCAGTTTTGTCTTCTTTTAGAGAAAATCTTTTTTGAAGATTTTATTTATTCATGAGAGACAGAGAGAGAAAGGCAGAGACACAGGCAGAGGGAGAAGCAGGTGCCCGCTTGGGAGCCTGATGCAGGACTTGATCACAGGGTCCTGGGATCATGACCTGAGCCAAAGGCAGATGCTCAACCACTGAGCCCCCCAGGTGCCCCTCTTTGTGTGTTTTATAACAAGGTGCATTCCTCATGAAATGATTGTGACTTTCAAATGAACTTCCTTGCACATTGCAGCTTTTATTCAGTTCCTCAAGCTCAGCAGGGCCTGAGGTACACTGTTATGGTTCTGCCAGGAAAAGCTCTTCTAGCATCTTATCCTCTCAGTATATGTGCATATATATGCTAAAAATTGGCAAGAAGCAGCTCTGAGGCCTGAGTGTAGGGATTTGGTAGAGTTCTGAGTTATGATGCCTTCTTATTTTATACCTGAGCCATAATGTCTGAATAACTTTCTAGCCCCATGAAATGGGACAAATAGAAAGGAGTAACTGAATCTCCGACAAATATTTGTATAGACAAGTTGAAATTAATATTGTCTACCAGATGTTTTCATTCAGCCAGCTACATCTGATGACTGCTAATGTCCTGGAATACTTCAGGACAGTATAGCTAGCTGGCCCTAGTTATAAATTGGATTCCCACTGGCCTTCTGACCTTACATGTTTGGCATTGGAAATAGAAGGAAAAGGGCAGCCCGGGCGGCTCAGCAGTTTAGCGCTGCCTTCAGCCCAGGGCATGATCCTGGAGACCCGGGATCGAGTCCCACATCAGGCTCCCTGCATGGAGCTTCCTTCTCCCTCTGCCTGTGTCTCTGCCTCTCTCTCTCTCCTCTCTGTGTATTCTCATGAATAAATAAATAAAGTATTTTTCTTAAAAAGGGAAAAAAAAGGAAATAGAAGGAAAAGCTCCCAATGCTTCACTGTGTTTTTATTCATTAAAACTTTACTCATGTGGGGCACCTGGGTGGCTCAGTCAGTTAAGTGTCTGCCTTCAGCTCAGGTCATGATCCTGGAGTCCTAGGATCAAGCCCCACATCAGGGGCTCAGCAGAGAACCTGCTTCTCCCTCTGCCTGCCGCTCCCCATTTGTTCACATGCACTTTCTCTGACAAAGAAGTAAAATCTTAAAAAAAACAAAAAACGAAACTTCATTCCTGTGGATGTGACCCTGTGCTTCATAGAGTACTATGTGATATGGTGGGTAATAAGGAAGGAGATGAGTTTGTTTTTTTTTTCTCACAAGGAATTGATGGTCTTAAAATGGAAATGTTTCTTTCATTTGTATATCATTTCTCTCATTCTCCAACATGCTAGGGATTCTACCATTAGAGAGCAGGGAGACTTGAAGTGAACAGAGTAAAAAGGTAGAAATAGTTTTTGTTGTGTTCATGATGCTACTAAATTTATGAGGAAATGATTGTGTATAAAAAGTGAGAATTCTGATGACTAAGCCATAGAATATTTTGAGATCACAGAATCATGTTAACTTCTTATGAATTGACTGTATTAAGGATCTTCTCTTTATCTTTGGAATTTGCAAGTTTCACTATGAAATGCATTGACTGTAGATTCCTCGTGCTGTCTCATCCAACCTCCTCTACATGTATGTGGGATGTTTTAGGACTCAGTGGCCTTTGAGGATGTGGCTGTAAACTTTACCTTGGAGGAATGGGCTCTGCTGGAGCCTTCACAGAAGAAACTCTACAGAGATGTAATGCGGGAAACCTTGAGGAACCTGGCCTCAATAGGTAAGGATGACAACTTACTTTCGCCTTGTCAATTAGAGGACAAGTTTTTCTCTACCCGGGTGTGGTCCTGGAGACCCGGGATCGGGTCCCATGTCGGGCTTCCTGCATGGAGTCTGCTTCTCCCTCTGCCTGTCTCTGCCTCTCTCTTGCTCTCTCTGAATAAATAAATAAATAAATCTTTAAAAAAAAAAAGGGAATGGGGAAAGGGAATACTTTGGTAAATCAGGTATGGTCAGAGCTCACCATAGACTTGTAATAATTCTATACTTTATTGTTCTTCTGGGTTTTCATTATAGGGAAAACATGGAAAGACTATAACAGTGAAGATCAGTACAAAAACCAGGGAAGAAAACTAAGGTGAGTTGCATTCACAGTGGAAGGCAGTGTCCAAGGGAATCTTTGTATATTATGAAAATTTAAAAACAAGCAGACACAAGATGGCCCAGCATCGAATGTATTTTTTTTCTAGAAAATGTTCACCAAAAGTGTATTCTTAAATGTGACATATCTTCAACATTTGCAAAATAGTTCATTTGGAAATATTATTCAGAAACTCCCTATGTTGGATACCTGGGTGGCTCAGTAGTTAAGCATCTGCCTTTGGCTCAGGGCATGATCCTGGAGTCCCGGGATGGAGTCCCACGTCAGGCTCCCTGAATGGAGTCTGCTTTTCTCCCTCTGCCTATGTCTCTGCCTCCCTCTCTCTCTCTGTCTCTCATGATTAAATAAATAAAATCTTTAAAAAAAAAAAAAAAAAAGAGGGCAGCCTGGGTGGCTCAGCAGTTTAGCACCTCCTTCAGCCCAGGCCATGATTCTGGAGACCCGGCATCAAGTCCCATGTTGGGCTCCCTGCATAGAGCCTGCTTCTCCCTCTCCCTGTGTCTCTGCCTCTCTCTCTCTCTGTGTCTCTCATGAATAAATAAAATATTTAAAAATAAATAAAAATTTAAAAGAAACTCCATATGTGACTACCACTATTTTTTTTCACTATTTTCATATAATAGTTATGGGTAAGCCCTTTTGCAGAATATTCATTTTCAAACAATTCAGACAGGTCAGAAAAACCTGCCCTTCCCCTGTATATAAATGGTAGCAATGTAATTCTAGGGGCGCCTGGGTGACTCTAGTCGGTTAAGCATCTAGCTCTTGGTTTCAGCTCAGATCATGATCTCCCTCCTGGGTCATGGCATGGGGCTCCATCTCAGTACAGAGTCTGCCTCAGATTCTTTCCCCTCCCCCCATCCCTCTGCACTCACCCTCTCTCTTTCTTTAAAATAAATAAATAAAATAAAAACAACGTAAGTTTAGTATTTAGTAATAGATAGGAAACAAATCAATAATAAATTCTGTTGTGTTTTTGTTTTTTCTTACAGAAGTCATATGGTAGAGAGGCTCAATCAAAGTAAAGAAGGTAGTCAGTGTGGAGGAAACTTCAGCCCTATTCCAAATCTTAATCTGAACAAGAAAACTTATACTGAAGTAAAACCATGGGAATGCAATGTGTGTGGAAAAGTCTTCATGCGCCATTCTTCCCTTAATAGGCATAAGAGATCTCACACTTCACCTAAACCATACAAGTATCAGGAATATGGAAAAAAGCCTTATAAATGTAAAGAATGTGGAAAAGCTTTCAGTTATCTCCAACCTTTTCAAAAACATGAAAGAAATCACAGTGTAGAGAAATCTTACAAATGTAAGGAATGTGGGAAATCTTTTAGATATCGCCAGTCTGTTCGAAAACATGAAAGGACTCACACTGGAGAGAAACCCTATCAGTGTAAACAATGTGGAAAAGCCTTTAGATATCATCAAACCTTTCAGACACATGAAAGAACTCATACTGGAGAGAAACCATATCAGTGTAAGCAATGTGGAAAAGCCCTCAGTTGTCCCAGTTCCTTTCGAAGTCATGAAAGAACTCACACAGGGGAGAAGCCCTATGAATGTAAAAAGTGTGGTAAAGCCTTTAGTTGTCCCAGTTCTCTTCGAAAACATGAAAGAACTCACACTGGAGAGAAACCCTATGACTGTAAGGAATGTGGGAAAGCCTTCATTTCTCTTGGAAGCTTTCAAAGACACATGATAACACATACTGGAGTTGGACCTTATAAATGTAAGGAATGCGGGAAAGCATTCAGTTGTCCCAGTTCATATCGGATACATGAACGATCCCACACTGGAGAAAAACCCTATGAATGTAAGCAATGTGGTAGAGCCTTTAGTTGTTCTAGCTCCTTTCGAACACATGAAAGAACTCACACTGGAGAGAAACCCTACCAATGTAAAGAATGTGGAAAAGCCTTCCATTGGCTCACCACTTTCCAAGTGCATGTGAGAACTCACACTGGAGAAAAACCCTATATATGTAAGCAGTGTGGGAAAGCCCTCAGTTGTCCCACTTCCTTTCGAAGACATGAAAGGACTCACACTGCAGAGAAACCCTATGAGTGCAAACAATGTGGAAAAACCTTTAGTTCTCCTCTAGGTCTTCAAATACATGGAAGAACTCACACTGGAGAAAAACCCTATAAATGTGAGGAATGTGGGAAAGCATTTGTTTCTCTCACAAGTTTTCGGAGACATATGATGACACATACTGGAGATGGACCTTATAAATGTAAGGAATGTGGGAAAGCCTTCAATTGTCCCAGTTCATTTCGAATACATGAGAGAACTCACACAGGAGAGAAACCCTATGAATGTAAAATATGTGGTAAAGCCTTCAGTTGTTCAAGTTATGTTCAAGTACACGAAAGAACTCATACTGGAGAGAAGCCCTATGAATGTAAGGAATGTGGGAAAGCTTTTATTTATCGTACAACCTTTCGAGGACACATGAGAGTGCACACTGGAGAGAAACCATATAAATGTAAAGAATGTGGGAAGGCCTTTAGTCGCCCCAGTTCGTTTAGAAGCCATGAAAGAATTCACACTGGAGAGAAACTTCTTGAATGTAAACATTGTGGGAAAGCCTTCAACTGGCCCACATCCTTACATAAACATGTGATGAGAATGCACACTAGATAGGTAAATTATAACTGAAAAATACAGGAGAGTATTCAGTCTTAACAAAGTCATGTAAAAACACCACTGAAGAGAAATGCTATAAATGTAAGTAATAGGGAAAAGTCTGATACAAATTAATTCAAGTATAATACGCCAGACAGTTCACTACATGAAAGAAATGCTTCAAAAGTTAAAAAATAATGAATTTGATTCTGAAACTCAGTCTTTGGACTGCGGCTTCCAATTGTTGCTTTTTAGCTGAACATGAAGTTGAGACAATTCTGTAAGCACTGTTTAAGCAATAGTATGTAACCTTAGTGGATAGTGTTTTTTCCTTAAATCAGCTTATAAAATTTTTGTCTTTACATTTTGAAGTTAATTGGATCTATGGGTGAGTTAAAGTGTATTTCTAATATGTAAGGAGGGTTAATTTTTATATATTTTTTAATTGTTCAGTAAGTGAAGAGGCCATGGAAAAATGATATTTTGGGATTTGTTGTGATTTTCCTATGACCTCATGTCACAGGTACTGGATATTCCTTACTCATTATAAATATTCCTCCTTTCATATGAGAAAAGGATTCTTTCTTTTTTCTTTCATCAAAAAAAAAGCCTTATTTTCCTGGCTAATAAATAGTTGGCATAAATTTGTAAGTATGCAGAGTTTATCATAGAGTATAATCTCATTAGAATTGCTATTTACATATTTTCCCTTTACTCTTTGTCATTCCTTCTGTGATTTGGATATTACACTTTAAGAAACCTGTCTTCAGACAAGAAAGATAGAATTGGAGATGGCTCTCCTGGAATGTGTTAAGTTAGGTCAATGTGGGTAATACTGTGGCCTAATTTTCTAGAATCTGTTCTCTTTATAGTTTCATGTTAGAATTCACCAATAGCTTTACTTGCATGAGATTTGGAAGGCAGAAGGGAAGAAGGCCTTACTTTTTGGAGTCACAGTACAAGCAGTGATAGATACCATAGGAGTTTTGCATACATCTTCAAGCCCATTTGCTGATTCTTTGCCCTGCCATTCAAGAGTATCTTCAATACCACCACCAACTACTTAACTTCATTTTCTCAGAGTTGTAGGTTTCTACAGATGCCTCCACAAGTTCCACAGCAAAGATTAATACCGGTTGTATTTCCTTGCAAGCCTGATATCATGTGTCCACCAGGCAACAAATTTAGACTATCACGGTTGAGAATGTTTTTTAAAGCACTGACTTCCCTTTTCTCTGGATTGCATTTGTATAAGGTCTAATATATGTAGTAAACATCTTGTTCTGTTAATACTCCTAATGAATGTGTGTTCCTGATTCTACCAACACAGCTACAGTGATGTAGTCAAAAGGAACCATGTGATAGTTTTTTCCTCTACTGCATTGTACAGTGACTTCTGTGACCCAGCCCTTTCTTGTGAGAATAAGCACCTTCCTCTTGTCAGGCAGATTGTGTTTCTAATGACTCACAACTGGACTTAATTCTTCAATATATTTTCAGTTATGTTTGTATGTGATTTACAATTTTTTAAATCGAACCAATGTTTCTGTATGTGTTCTTTCAAAGTGTTTTATTAGCAGTTGTATATTAACATTCTTCATTTTCTGATAAGAGTATATTAAAACATCCCATTGCAATTGTGGATTTTCAAATCAACTTGTAATTTTGTCATCATTATACATTCTGAGTATCATCATGTGCATACAAGCTAAAGTATGTTTCCTCAAATTTTTATTCTATAGTTATGATTTTTGTAATTAAATTTCTCATTATTTTTAATTCCAAAAACTTAGATCATGGTTTTATCAGTGCCTTCTTGCTAAAGACTACCAGTATGACATCTGTAGTCAAAAAGAAAGAAATAGAATGAATTGTAGTTAATAAATATGACCAAAAACCATAAACAACAATGGATATTGGATACCTGGCTGGCTCAGTTGGTGGACCATGGGATTCTTGATCTTGGGGTTGTGAGTTTGAGCCCCATATTGGATGCAGAGATTACTTTTTAAAAATGAGTAAAAACTTTTAAAAATGTATATATTTATCTTATTTTAGAGATCATTCAAGTAGGGTGAGGGACAGAGGAAGAGAATCTTCAGTCAGACTCCCTGCTGAGTGCAGAGCTGGACCCAGGGTTGATCCCGTAACCCATGAGATCATGACCTGAACCAAAACCAGGTGTCAGACACTTAACTGAACCACCCAGGTGCCCCCGAAAATAAGTAAAATCTTTTTAAAATGGATTATATGAATGTGAAGGTGTTCAAAAGGCCCAGGATTTGGACTTGTGAGACTCCTATGGAAATTAATACATTTAAAAGCAGACATGTATTTAAAAAAAAAAAAAAGCAGATGTGTATACAGGCGAATTGGGAAAGTACACCCAAGGAAGACCCATGCCCAGAAAAGTCTTGAGAATACCTTAGGACTTCATGCTAGGCTGTTAGTGGAAGTCTTTCTGTGCATTGATCCAGCATGCAAAGAGTAGGTGACATGGCTGCATTTCAAATGCCCAAGTTTCAACAAAAGATCACAAAGGGGACGCCTGGTTCGTTCAGCAGATGAGCATCTGCCTTTGCCTTAGGAGTCCCAGGATCAAGTCCCACATTGAGCTTCCTGCATGGAGCCTGCTTCTACCTCTGCCTATGTCTCTGCCTCTCTCTGCGTCCATGAATAAATAAAATCTTAAAAAAAAATCACAAGGCATATAAAGAAAGTTGGAAACATCACCCAAACAAATCATAAATCTTCAGAAATCAACGCCAAGGAAACAGGCTTCAGAATTAGTAGACAAGGAATTTAAAATAATACTCATGGGGCACCTGCAGGCCTCAGTTGGTTAAGTGTCCCAACTCTTGATTTTGGCTCAGGGTCATGAGATCAAGCCCTATATCAGGCATGGAGTCTGCTTAAGATACGCTCTCCCCCTCTGCCCCTGCCCCCACTCATACATGCGCACACTTTAAGTAAAATTAAAAATACTCCTAAGGGTTTAAAAGGAAAATAATGTTAAGAAGAGAATAGATGAAAAATTTTGAGAATATCAAAGAGAAATGATTTTTAAAATAAAAATTGAGGGATGCCTGGGTGGCTCAGCGGTTGAGCATCTGTCTTCTGCTCAGGGCGTGATCCCGGAGTCCTGGAATTGAGTCCCACAGCAGGCTCCCTGCAAGAAGCCTGCTTCCCCCTCTGCCTATGTCTCTGCCTCTCTCTGTATGTGTCTCTCACGAATAAATAAATAAAATATTTTTTAAAAATTGAAAAAAGTCACTAGGGGGATCAAGAGCAGATTTGAACATGCAGAAGAAACAATCTCTGAACTCAAAAACAGGTCATTTGAAATTATAAGTCTGAAGAGCAGAGAAAAAAAAAATAAAGTAAGCCAAGGAACGTCTGGAATACCATTAAGCCAATTAATGTGCACATAATGAGAATCCCAGAGGGTGAAAAGGGAGATAAAGGGGCAGAGAAACAACAATGGTGGAATAACCTCCATTCTCTCTCTTCTCTGTTATTCCTATTATGCATATGTGTTCCACATTTTCCAAAGGCTCTTTTCTTTTTTCTTCATTCTTAATCTGTTCTTTAGATTGCATAATCTCTATCCATCTATAACTTCTTGTTGCTGATACTCTTTTTTTAAAATTTTTATTTATTTATGATAGTCACCCACACAGAGAGAGAGAGAGGCAGAGACACAGGCAGAGGAAGAAGCAGGCTCCATGCACCGGGAGGCCGACGTGGGATTCGATCCCAGGTCTCCAGGATCACTCCCTGGGCCAAAGGCAGGCGCTAAACCGCTGCGCCACCCAGGGATCCCGCTGATACTCTTTAATGTAAATATTATCATACCCTCCTTCTTTAAATATGGTTTCCCTTAGTTCTTTGAACATATTTAAAATGGCTGCCCTGAAGTCTTTGTTAAATCTGTCATCTAGACCATCTCACAGACAATTGTTTGCCTTTTGTAAGTTAATCCTGCCCATTTATTTACATGTTTTGTACATTTTTGGTTGAAAATTTGACATTCTAGATCATATACTTTTCAGGACTGTTGTTTTGTTTGTTTAGTGATTAGCTGAATGACATTTCGATGACATCTTTTTTTCTGCATGTGAGCCCCTGCCCTGTTGCTCTTCAGAGGGCACAGCCTTGGGCTTGCTTACAGTCACAATGGCTTGACTGTTTTCGACAGGGCTCTCATTGACTGTCTCTTTCTCTGATCACACTGATGGTGGGCTGCTTGCTTTATTAACAGTTCCCTGGGACATAAATTGCTCCAGAGCCTGACCCAATTTCATCCCTACCCCTTTGTAGAAGTAGTTTTTGAGGTCAGAGTTTGAGGTCTGTTCTAATCCCAAGAGGGCTTTCCTTATCTGTCTCTTTCCCTGGTTCTTTGGTAAACTAACTGGCCCACTTGTTTCATATATTGATCTCCTGCCTCCTCTAAGTGGCTTGCCATCAAAACTTTCATCATCTTTGAGTACCCTTAGTCTTGAACTTCCACACATTTGTTTAAAATAAGTTTAACCCCTTTGGAAAGAGCTTTGGAGCTATATGCTCTTAGGGCCCGCTTCTGCCTGTGAACAAAATCTTTGAGCCAGGGCTTGGGTGGCTCAGTTGGTTAAGCATCTGGCTTTGGCTCAGGTCATGATCCCAAGGTCTCTGCTACATGCTCAGTGAGGAGCCTGCTTCTCCCTCTCCCTCTGTCCCTTCCCCCACTCATGTTTGCTCTCTGTCAAAAAAATCTTAAAAAAAAAAATCCTTGAGCCACAGCTGTGGAATAATGGGTGGGAATGTTGGCCTGTCTTTCTCTGAATAATCCCCCCTCCTTTGAAAGATATTTTATTCATTCATTCATTCATTCATTCATTTAAGAGACAGCACATGAGCAAGGGGAGGGGCAGACGGACAAGCAGACTCCATGCTGAGTGGGACAGGTAGCCCAGTGAAGGGCCGGAACCTAAGACCCCAAGATCATGACCTGAGCTGAAGTCAGACACTAAACTGATTACCTGAGCCACCCAGATCCCCCTGAATAACTCCCTTTTATAAGAAAGACACTAGGTGTGGCTGGCAGCCTCTTGACTTGCCTCTGGGCATAGAACTTCTACCCTATAAATGAGCTAGGAGAGGGCAATTGGAACTCTAGTATTCTTTTTTTTTTTTTTTGGAACTCTAGTATTCTTAACATGCCATGTCTGAAGTGGAGTCTCCACCCCTATCATCAGCCAGGTGGAAATGAGCCTCTGCAATATGTAGCTGGGAGAGGATGGCAAATGCTGGTGCCTGCCCTCCCAGGAAGATAGATCCCTGGACTAGGAGCAGGGTTAGGGGAAGTCTTGTGTTCTTGGCTGCCTCTGTCTGGACTGGTGTTTCCATCATTGAAATGAGAGGGGCAGAAAGCAAGTTGTGGTTTCAATACCACAGACTCTCACTCCTCTTACTTAGGTTTTATTGAAAAAATGTTTGTTATATCCTATTCTACTTTCCAGAGCCTTAAAATAATTGAAATTTTAAAGTGACTCTTGACATTTATATTTGTTTTTCTGGGGAGAGAGTCCAAGAGCTAGATCATGCTGCCATTCCAGAGTAGTGATTTTTGCTTTTGATACTATGGTGAATGGAATTTTCTTAATTTCAGTTTTGGGTTTCCCATTACTAGTAAATAGCAATAAGTCAATTCTTAGATATTCTTCTATCCTATGGCCTTGCTATTCTAAGTCTTTTTCCCCCTTAGATTTAGTAGTTATTTTTATAATCAAGATTGTGTCATCTGAAAATAAGTTTTGCTTCTTTCTTTCTAATCTTTGTTCCTTTGAGTTTTCCTCCTTGCCTTGCATTAGCTAGGTGTTCCAGGACAATTTTAAATAGAAGTAGTGGAAGAGGGCACTTGTTTTGTTTCCAGTCTGAGGGGGAATGCATTCAGTATTACACCTTTAAGTAGGATATTATCTGTAAATTTGTCATATATTTCATCAGATTGAAGTTTCCTTCTAGATAACATTCGATGAGAATTTGTATAGTGAATGTATTTTGGATTTTTCTGTTTTTCTTTTTCCTCTGTGGAGAGTGTCATTACTTTTTCTTTAGTCTTTTATTATCTTTCATTGGTTTTCAGATGTTAAATCCACTCTTCCCTTCTTGGACAAACTCCACTTTGCCACAGTGTGTAAACCTTTATATGCATTGCCATATTTCATTTCCCAATGTTCTGTTAAAAGGTTTTATGTTTGTGAAGGTCATTCATCTAATTGTTGGTTCTTTCTGCTCTTTTTCAGTCTACCCAAAATCACTTCTGTTTCAGTGTTCTTTTTTCCCCTCCAGGTTTATTGAGGTATAATTGACAAAATGTATTTTAAATGTACATCAGTGATTTGATACAAGTATACAGTGTACAGTGTGAAAGGATTCCTGCCATTTTTTTCTTGTAATATCTTCGTCTAGATTTGATAAAATGATTTTTAATGTAGTTCCTCCTCTTTTATTAGTGCAGTACTGGTATTTCTTCATGAAAGTATGTTCGAATTCCACAGTGAGGCTATCTGGCCCATGGCTCTTCTTGGTGTGAAGATTTTTTTTTGTGTTCTGTGTGTGTGTGAAGATTTTTACCTACTACTTCAATTTCTTAACTTGATAGACCTATTCATATTTTCTGTCTTTATTTCTTCTTGAGTTGATTAATAGGTGTGAATATAGCTAGGAATTGTCCATTTCAAATAAATTTTCCAATCTTTTGGCATAAAATAGTTCATATGATTCCTTTATAGCTTTAAAAATCTCAGGTATGTTTGTAGGGTTTGTGATTTTTGTGGGGTTTATGTGGGGTTTTTTGTTTTTGGAGTGGGTATACTTGTTTGTTTTTCTATATTTATAATTTATGCCTTTTTCTTGGTTAGTGTGGCTTTAATTTTTTTTTAATTTTTTTTAAAGATTTTATTTATTTGTGACAGACACAGAGAAAGGGAGAGGCAGAGACAGGCAGAGGGAGAAGCAGGCTCCATGCAGGGAGCCTGACATGGGACTCAATTCTGGGTCTCCAGGATCATACCCCGGGCTGAAGGCGGCGCCAAACCCCTGGGCCATTGGGGCTGCCCTAGTGTGGCTTTAATTTTATCAGTTTTCTTGATCTTCTCAGAGAACCAATTTTTTGTTGATTTTCTCTATTGGTATTCTGGTATTGCTTTTCATTGATGTCTGCTTCTATATTTTTTCTTCTATATTTTTTTGCTTCTTAATATTTCGTTTTTTGAAAATTTTACTTTTAATGAGCTTTTTTCTAGTGTACTGAAGTTGAAACTTAGATCATTGATGTTTGATCTTTCTTCCTTTCTAATGTATTTAAAACTATAATTTTGACCCTAAAATTTTTGCATGCATTTTTTAAAGATTTATGTATGTATTCATGAGAGACAGAGAGAAGAGGCAGAGACTCAGGCAGAGAGAGCAGCAGACTCCATGCAGGGAGCCCGAAATGGGACTCAATCCCAGGTCTCCAGGATCACACCCTGGGCTGAAGGCGGTGCTAAACCACTGAGCCACCCGGGCTGCCCTATTCTTTGATTTTAATTCCTTTCTGTTCGTGTGTGGTTTGAATTATTTGATTTCTTCTAGGATCCAAAGCAAGTTTTTAGGGTTAAGTTCTTTTCCTTCCACATAGTTAACATCTTTTCCATGAAAATCACTTACTATTTTGGTAGAAACTTCTATCTTGTTTTCATCAGTGCTGTGCAGCCAGAGATCACCAGGAACACAGTTATAGTAGAACATAGTTGAGTTACTGCCTCCTTATAATGGAGATCAAACACCACGAGGAACCATGATGCATCCCAGTAGAGGGTAATAGGAAGGTGGACTTACTCTGTGATATGGGCTTACTTAGTTGGTTGGCAGGTGGAGGGAGTTTAAGAAATTAGGATTTTGACTAATGATATCATTAGATCTAAAAATGGGGCTAAAACTAATGATGAAAAAATGAAAATCATTTGTGCCAGAAGAGTGAAACATTTGGTAATATTTGTGGCTTCGGCAATTTCCTTGTATAATCCAATTACAGACAAGATAGTGGCCTCATGTTGGTCTTGTTCCATCACAGAGAGTGAACCTGTGTAATTTTGGTTTTCTGTTAAGATAGTTTATGTTCAACATCAGAACAACATAGCCTTGTTACAACAGACAGGCTCACAGTTAGCAACAGCTATCTAGTACTACCTGTCCAGCTCTCGCCTTTTTTTTTTTTTTAAGATTTTATTTATTTATTCATGCGAGACACAGAAGCAGAGACAGAGGCAGAAGGAGAAGCAGGCTCCCACCTGAGCAGGGAGTCTGATGTGGAACTTGATCCCAGGACCCCGGGATCATGACCTGAGCTAAAGGTAGATGCTTAACTGAATGAATCACCAGGCACCCCTCCAGCGAGTGGCTCAGATTATCAAGTGGCCACTGGGGACCACCACCAGGCCTAGCGAGCCCACCCTTGGATCCCTCTATTTGACCCAGGATGGACCCTGCCACCACAGGGAGACATCCAAAGATTTGGGGAAAGTGTCCCAAGAATGGGCCCCACTGGAACTGCAGTTGGGCACAGGGTGCCCTCCCTGGTCCTCCCTGCCCCCCTCTTCAGAAGGGGTAATTTCAGAATGCCCATCCCATGACCCTACCCCACGCAGGATTGCAGCCAGTTGAGGGGAATGCTCCCAGGCTTTCCTGGCCGTGATCCCAGCCTCAGGAGGGAGAACCTAGAAGAATTCTCAGGAGGCACCCCCAACAACCAGGCACCAGCTGAGAACGCAGCCAAACCCAGGGCACTCTTATCCAGTTACCTGCAAGGTCTCAAAGGAGTTCCCATGTGGGGAGGAGACCGCCGTGTGCCAGTCAGCCAGCCTATCCGGACAGTTCCTAGATGTCACACTCTTCTACAGGGGAGCCCATCGGGAGGGGGTGTGGTTGGGACGACATCTCTGCCAGCCTGCTGGAACTCTGCTTTGGTTTTGACGGTTGGATCCCGTCCCAGGCCCGCACAGCCGAGCTCCGGGGACAACGTAAAAGCAGCTGCATAAAAGTAGCCGCCAGGGGATCCCTGGGTGGCGCAGCGGTTTAGCGCCTGCCTTTGGCCCAGGGCGCGATCCTGGAGACCCGGGATCGAATCCCACGTCAGGCTCCCGGTGCATGGAGCCTGCTTCTCCCTCTGCCTGTGTCTCTGCCTCTCTCTGTGTGTGACTATCATAAATAAATAAAAATTTAAAAAGTAAAAAAAAGTAGCCGCCAGGTGGCGCAGTTCTACCATCATGGATGAACCTGAACCGCCACCCCCACCTCCACCCTCACCCCGCCAGGTGCCACCTTGCCTGGATCTCACTCCAATTGTGTATCTTGGCCCAGAGCGGCCAAGGAGTAGGCTGGTGGGCCCAGGGCACCGTCGTCAGAACTCCCGGGGTGGCCCGGGCTGCTCCCATTTAGTGCACTGGGGGGTATATAGCTCAGGAGTGGAGCATCTGACTGCAGAGTACAATTTAGATGCTTTCAGTAGATAGTCCCAGTGACTACACCCTATGTGAGACTGGCCCTCCACGGGCCTCCCGGGCCGTCTTTGCTCAGTCTCCCCAAGAGGACTTAAAAATATTTTTGAGAAACACATGTAGCATCGCAACCCAACACAGGAAGGCTGGTCCATGGCTCAGCTGGCTGCTGCCTGCCTTTACGAGTTAGAAACATCTTCCAGTGGCATATGTGATACATAGTGCTTACATGTGACCAAGGCTGGGCTTGGAACACTCTCCCTGGGCAACTGGGGCTGCTCACCTCCTCCAGACGGAGACAGAACAAGGAGGGGGAGGAGGAGGAGTGCATCCAACAGCTAGAGTTCAGTCCTGACCTCCCACAAAAGGACACAGAAACTTCGGGAGGTGCTCCCAATGACTGGGACCCAAGGGTGACAACACCTGAGTCCCCGGCATCCTTCACGGGTGTATTGTCCAGCCCAGGCCATTCACTGTGACCATTGTTTGGATGGGGATGTGGATACGTTTTCAGGAGACACAACCAGGGGGCTCCAATACCTGGGCAGATGCAGAACCACAGCCTGGTCCTGGGCACCCATCGGAGTCTCTCTGGCTAGTATGTGCTTGTCTCCATCACCAGAGAAGAGCTACAGAGGCTTACAGGGGTATATCCAACAATCGGGCACCATGTGGGACTGCAGGAGGACCCAGGGCAGTTTCCATGGGTCTCCCTGGCCAGCCAGGACCATGCCAGCCTTTAGAGGGGGATTTGGATGTTTTCAGGAGATTCCACGGACTACCAAGCTAAAGATGTCATCCCCAGGGTGCACTACCTGGCCAGACTTTTCCCTGCCACTGGAGGAATCCTTTATAAGCCAATTTGGTGGGCACCTCCTAAGATAGGACCCTATATAGGACAGCAGACACCCCTGAGGCACAGCCCCTAGACTACCCTCCCTGGCTTTGCTGCCTTTCCCTTCTGAAGGGAAACTTTATTTTCTAAGATTTTATTTATTTGAGAGATAAAGAGAGATCACACAAGGAGGGGTAAGGGCAGAGGGAAAAACAGATTCCCTGCTGAACAAGGAGCCTGACTTGGGGCTTGATCCCAGAACTCTGGGATCATGACCTGAGCCGAAGGCAGATGCTTAACCAACTAAGCCACCCAAGTGCCTCTGGAGGGAAACTTAAACATTTCTGAGAGGTGCATCCAGTGAAGAGACCCCAAGCAGGATGACAACTAGCCTGGGGTTCCCTCCTTGGGCCTCTCTGGTCCATCTCTTAATGGGGAGACTTAGAGAAAATTTCAAGAGGCACATCAAGCACCCAGGCCCCCTCTGGGACCTTATCTAGGCTCCTAGTGCCCTCCTGGGGGTTTCCAGCTTCCCAGGGTCATGCCTGCCACCCTAAGCTGGACTTAAACATTTTTTCTCGAGGTGTATCTGACAATCAGGGGGTGCATGCATCCAAATATGGGCTGCAGATCAGCCTAGGATGCCTTCTTGGCCATCATACTCCTTTAAGGGACCTGCATATGGCTGTCCTGACCAGAAGGGAAGTCACTTACTCTCAAGTCTAAACCACCAGTTTCATCCCAAAGTGTCCTTCCTCCATAAGAGACCCCAGAGCACACCAGGGCACGCTAGGCTTTCTGCCTGTTTCCTGGGAGCCCAGCAGCTCTAGCCGACTTATCCAAGGCCTCACTTCGGAACCTGGCTCCAATTCCACTCCCCAGTGGACATCCAGGATGTCCTAGTTTCCTTGCCCTCAGGGCCTGGCTCTCCCCCAAAACCAGGTCTGGAAAGGCCTGGGGTATGTCTGGTTCTCTGGGTCCATATCCAATGCAGGCCCACCCCTAGTAGCTTCTAGAGACAGCTGTGCCACAGCCTGAGTCGATGAAGGAGTGAAGTAGGAGTGGAAGGCAGGGTGGTGGGTGAGGTGGGGTGTGAAATGTCGTGGTCTCCTGTGAAGATTCAGGCTGGTAAGTGACTTCCGTGAAAGGCCTCAGGTCAGCAATAAGATAGCGTTTGCTAGGTCATAAGTTAAATACCCCCCCCCCCAAAAAAAAAACAAAACCCCACTCACACCTTGACTCAAGTCTTGGTAGTGGCATTTTAATGGCTTCCATTGGTGGCAACAGCAGCAGGAGGAGGAGAGGGAGAGTCTTCCTGCCCCCAGCATGTCTAGCCATGCTCTTTCCACTGGACCGAGGCCAGGAAAGTGCGGATTTCCATGGGCTCCAGCGTGATGGTGGTGGGGTCCAGCCGAGGGGGAGAGGGCTGGGCTGTAGGGCCTAGGGAGGTGCATGAGAGAAGTGAGGAGGGGTGCAAACTTCCTCTGCTTCATAGCCTCCTCATGCTCCTTCCTTCCCCTCGGCCTCCACAAAGCCATACATCCTCAAACCTGTACCCAGGGCCTTATTCCCACACGCATTTTAAACTGCCTCCCAGGCCCTGAATACCATCCCCAGGTCCCCAAATCTGTCCCCAGTGTCTGGCCATCTCCCTTACGGTCTCAAGCCTTAAAGGCCATCATGCCAATCCCAGGGGTGATGGGCACACTGGTCTCCACAGAACTAGATACCATGGAATTCCACCTCAAACTCCCAAGACCACCGCTAGTTTGCTTAGACCCACTTAAGACCCTTAATCCCAGGGATCCCTGGGTGGCACAGCGGTTTGGCGCCTGCCTTTGGCCCAGGGCGCGATCTGGAGACCCGGGATCGAATCCCACGTCGGGCTCCCGGTGCATGGAGCCTGCTTCTCCCTCTGCCTATGTCTCTGCCTCTCTCTCTCTCTCTGTGACTATCATAAATAAATAAAAATTAAAAAAAAAAAAAAAAGACCCTTAATCCCCTAGCCTGGATCTGAACACTACCTCAGACTCTAGAGCTCTATCCCTGGGTCCTGGCCAACATTCCCACGCCTCCCACACAGCCCCCTGCGCCTGGCTCCCAGGGCAGGCCCGCACCCGTGTTTGGTGTCCACTTGAGCCTGGAGGCGCTGGCCCGGGGCTGGTTGGCTGCCAGCGTGGTCTCCTGCAGGTACGTGATGGTGAAGGCGGAGAACAGGTCCTGTAGGCAGGGGATAGGCCTGGCTGAGTGGGGACAAAGCAGGGTTTCCCCCTCTCCCTTCTCTCTTTGCCTCCGTCTCCTCCCCTCCTCACCTTCAAATCCAAGGTCACCGGGGAGCTCAGGTTGCCAGAACCCTCCCCTACAGCGAACTGGTGCTCCAAGCGCAGCAGCAGCCTCGTCCGGTCCCAGCGGGCCAGTGTGAGCAGGTGTACGGAGGGAGGCAGCTCCCGGCGGAGCCCCGAGAACTGCAGGAAGGGGGCGGGGCTCAGGCGCGGCGGGGGCGTGGCTCAGGCGCAGGGGCGTGGCTTGGCCGGGGCGGGGCGGAGCCAGGCTGGGGGCGGGCCCGAGCCCGGAAGGGGCAGGACTGATCCGGCCCGAGACCCACGGACGGAGGGCGGGGATGAGGCTCAGGGGGCGGGGCGGGGCGGGCCCGAGCGTGGGGACTGGAGGTGGAGGGAGGGTGCGGCCCAGTGAGCCCGCCTCCAGGGGAGGAGGAAGTGCCGAGACCTGGTCCGGCGCGGCGCGATGGGACTGAGCCAGGCGAGGCGACATCGGGGCTGTGCTGAGGGGGTGGGACGAGCTTATGGCCTCCCCAGGACGCGTTAGGGGCGGGCGGAGTGGGTCTCCCTGGGACCAGGAAAACGCTCCGCGGTTCGCCGGGGTCCTAGCTGGTGGCCCCACCCCCCTCACCTGCTTGCGCGGGGCGACTCCCAGGTGGTAGGGGGCGCCGCCACCGGGGGCCAGCACCACCTGCGGGGCCAGCACCTCCTTCTCTGCTTGCAGCCGGTGCCCGGTGGCCGCGGTCTGAGCCTTGTCCAGCAGCACGAGGTGGCGCCCTCGCACCCACAGCCCCGACCCCTCCTCCAGCAGCGGCTCCCCCACGCCACGTCCATCGTCTTTCAGAAGCCTCCGGTGCACCTGTGGGGAGTGGCCAGGAGAGGGTAAGTGGTCCCTCTGGCCGATGTCTGGGCCAGAAATTGGGTACGGACTTGTGAACATTTCCAGGAAGAAACTAAAGAGTGAGAAGAAGAGATGCGGAGAAAGACCTGCAGGGGACTGCCCCAGGAAGCCGGGTCCAGCCTAGCAAGGGTCTAGGACAGAGGGAAGGAGGGATCTAACGGGATAGGGCAGGGCAGGCCCTGGACGAGCTGGGGAGCTGGGGAGGGACTGGAGAAAAGCCTGGAGTAAACTTTCCACATAGGAATGAAGGTCTCAGCTTTGTGGGGACTACCAGCAGGGAACAGAAGCCGGCTTTCAAGGTCCAATAGGAGGCCCCGGGTGGGAACTGACTTGGAGCTCTGGCCACTCACCATGAGCTCCACGGAGCCGTCCCTCAGGCTGCTGCCCCCCTGGGAGCGATCGGTCAGCACCGTCAGCTGCACGTGGCCATCCTGGGGGGGGTGGCAAGGGGAGAGTGAGGGGCCCCACAGCCAGCAGGGCACCACAGGGCATGGTGGAGCCCACGGAGGGCAGCTGAGAGATGCTAGGAATGAGTGTGACCCCCCACTCTGTGGAGGGATGCTAGGAAATGGGGAGCAGGACACGGGGGGGGGGGGGGGTGTTGTCAGTTACCCTGATGTAAATGCGGCTGTTGACCGGATAGTAGTTTCCTGCCACTGGCTCAGTCTGGTTCAGCTTCCAGGTGGGGCGATAGTCCCGCCTGGGGAGGGGTAGGCTTTGGTCAGGCCTGGGCTCCAGTCCTCCTTCCCTGACTTATCCATTCCTCACGCCCCCTTCACCCCCTCCCTCCCATGCTGCGAGGAGCAGCAGATGCTCCTTACACACCGCAGACCACCCTTGGCTGCCCCTAGGTGCCCCCACCTCCTTTCCAGGATCTCCCGGCCATTGCTGTCCGTGTAGAAAAGTCCTTTTGTCTCCAGCACAGTGTCAAAGCGGCTGATGACCTCCTTCCCCCAGCCGTCACTATACCCAAGGGGATGGCAAGATGGTGAGCTTTATCTACCAACTCTGCCCTTGCCCTCACGCCCCCAAATCCCAGCTGGTGCTGCTCACCCCACAGGTATTGGTCCCACCGTCCACTCCAGCTCCAGGTGCCGCTGCCCTGGATACAGACGGACCACCTGGGAACACCAGGCTGAGAAGTTCTGGTGCACTTCCTGCACCAAGGGTGTCTGTGGGCACATGGGGGTGGAGCACAAGTCTAAGCCCACACCTGAGCACCCCTGCAGATACCCATCTCTGCTATAAACCTCACACAGGCCTACATCCAGGTCAACCCGACCAATGGCATGGGAAGCTGCTCCCCCACCTGCCTACGTGTGATGCCCACACTTGCCATGTCAAATGTTGCCACATAATTCTTGACTGTAGCATCTATGCTTGCTGCCCACCATTACCCTAACTTCCCTTCTGAGAAGAGGATTCTAGCTTGGCAAGTGGCTACCTGGAATAAAGACTATATTGTCCTGTCTTCCCCGAGGCTAGATCAATAGCTGTGTGAGCATGGTTTGCTCAATGGAAAATGATCAAAAAGGTGTACAAAACGTTCCCCAGGGATCCCTGGGTGGCGCAGCGGTTTGGCGCCTGCCTTTGGCCCAGGGCGTGATCCTGGAGACCCGGGATCGAATCCCACATCAGGCTCCCGGTGCATGGAGCCTGCTTCTCCCTCTGCCTGTGTCTCTGCCTCTCTCTCTCTCTCTCTGTGACTATCATAAATAAATAAAAATTAAAAAAAAAAAAAGAAACTCATTGTTTTGGGAAAAAAAAAAAAAAAAAAACGTTCCCCACCTCTTTCCCTCTCCCCCTGACTCAGATCCAAACATGATGGCTGGAGCTTGCGCAGCCATCTTGGGCCATGAGTTAGAAGCTGAATGTTAAAAAAAAAAAAAAGAGAGACTGAGAGAAGCTGAATGTTGAGGAAGGCAAAACAATGAAATAGAAGAGACTCTGAAATCACTCCACCTGCCCTGGATGGCCCAGCCAGACTTTCTGTTAGATGGAAAGCAATGTCTATCTTGTCTTAGGCATGATTAATTTTCACAGCTGTTACTGCAGGCAAAACTATCTTTTTTTTTTTTTTTTTTTTTTTTTTCAGGCAAAACTATCTTAATGCAATGACCCACATATGCAGAAGTTCACCTCAAGGGGAATCATGTCAGATGTGAAACTTGCAAAAAAAAAAAAAAAAGATGTGAAACTTGCCATTACCTGCCCCACCCCGACCCTAAGAGGAAATGTCAATGAGAGGTCCCAAGAAACCCCAAAAGGGTGAGCTCCTATTCCCAGCCAGATGTACCCTCAGATATTGTAAATGAGAATCACCCAAGTCCTATCCAAGTATGAACTCTCAAGTATCCACCTCAGATATAATCCCCTCCTCCCACAGATCCTTGGTGAACTCTTCAAGCAGCTATACCTGGTTCTCCCCATTCATGGACCATGTGGGAACACCTCACCCCCAGTTTCAAAAGCTAAGTATAATCCTGACACCCACAGCAGATGTGAAAAGCCTTCATACTTGCTCCCAAGGCCTGACTGTTACTCAAGCAGCCATGAATACCAGCCCAGTGTGAAAATCCTTAATATTCTCCTCAGATCTTAGCCCTCTTATCTGATGGAGATGTAAACCTGACTGGACATGACTCACCACCCTCCTAGGCTCCACACCTCTCCCACAACTCCCCCCACACCCACTCATCATACAAGGCTCCAGACCTTCACCACGCGGGTTTGAGCCCAGTGGCTCACGATCAGTGGTTCCTGGCGGTTGGGTCTGAAGATGTAGGCACCTGAGACCTGGGTACTTAGGTTGTTGCCTACACTGGCATTGTACCTGGGGCCGGAACAGGTGAGAGTCAGGTAAGCTCTACTTACACCCCCTCCCTGGCCTGACAGTCCCCCACTCACCAGTAAAAGGCTTGGCGAACCGGCAACAGGAGGTTCTGTTCCAGGTTTTCCAACTCCACCAGGAATCCTGTGTCAGGGTCAAACCTAGCCCGGATGTACTGGGTAGAAAAAGGCAGACATGTTAATAACCATCATCTCAGCCAAGGATAGCTTCATCCTTCCTGGGGCTCAGGAGAAAACCCAGAAGCTACCTCCCCTCCTCTCTCTCTCTCCCTCTCTCTCTCTCCTCACACCTGGCCCTACTGACAAATCATAATAGCTCTACCTTCCACCTTCTCAATCTGATCACTTCTCACCATTTCCACCGCCTTCTGGGACAAGCACAGCCCACCCCTTCCAGGCTCGCTCCTCCAGTCAATTCCACCCCCCACGGCCACCAGAGGGTGCCAGTGACACCCTAAGTACCACCCTAAACTGTCCGCTTGCCGGTTTGAAGAATCCTAGTGCCGGTTTGAAGAATCCTAGTGCCTTAACCCGTAACCCGGGAGACTTCTACGGGCCCACGGAAACACGTAAATTTTAATTTATTTTAGAATCAGAAGAAAACTTAAATGTAATAATAATGAATATATTATAATGAAGACTGCCTGGTTAATTCTCGTCTTTTACACTCACCTGCTCATGAAATACAATTTTTAACTTTTTTTTTAAGTGGAAAAAAGGGACCTACAAAGGCAAAAGTGCTAGGGCCCATTACAGTCTTAATGCAGCCCTGTTCCTGACATGGCTCCTTCGAAGTAACAGCTGACGTCTTTCCCTTGGTCCTCAAGTCCTGCAGAGTCTGACCTGTCACCTAACACCTGCCCTTTCAGCCCCGGTGGGCTCCTGGAACATTCAACACCCTTCTGCCTGAGGGCTTTTGTCTCTGCTGCTCCATGCCTGCCTGGATTCTTCTTCACCCAAGTGGCCACCTGGCTCCCTCCCTCAAGTCTCTGACCTGCTTCATTTAATTTGCAAACCCCTACCACCATCAGCCCTTACATAACTGTCCAATGTCACCCACTGTCCTCACAGTCCAGGAAAAGACAGTGAGGCCCAAAGGGAGGTGGTCACTCACCAGAAGACACATTAACAGGAGACTGGTGACTAGGCCACAAACCCAAGACCCCCTGATCCAGAGTCCATGCAGCTCACCACACCTCAAATTTGTCACGGGGGAAGGGAAGGGGATCTGAACGGAGTCTCACCTCATTTTGGATGTCCAAGACACGGGACCAGGACTTCTGGGATCTCGGCTGGCGGCTGTGGGCATGGGGTCTCCGGCCAGGCACCTGGGTTACTGAGTAGATGCTGAAGCCCAGGGCAGGCACTGAAGCTGAGAAAAGCAGCTCCAAACCGTCTGAGCTAGGAAGTATCACCACCTCGGGGAAAAGGGGGGTAAAACTGAGTCAAGAGGCTGTGAGCACACATAGTGAGCTGTATCTAAGGGGACAGGTCAAACTCCAGGAGGGAAAGGAGCCCCGGATGGGGAGGAGAAATGTAGGTGTTGCCCAGGAAGGATGGGGTGTCAAATTCTGAGTTAAAAATTACAGAGAAAATAAATAAATAAATAAATAAATAAATAAATATTACAGAGAAGATTCATGAAGTGGAGCGGGGTGGTGGAAATCACTTGGAGAGTGCAGAGGCTATGGGAGAAGGGGAAGTGAGGGAGTAAGTGAGGAAGGAGATCCTTGAAGCAGAGGAATGAGGGAAAGGCAGATTCTCGGGGGAGGAGGAGATTCATAGGTAGAAGTCTTCTAGGATGAGGGAAATAAGGTAAACAAATTTTTTAAATTGGGGGCAACTGGTTGGATCAGTTGGATCAGTTGGTAGAGCATGTGACTCAAACTCGGTGTTGTACGTGGAAACCCCACATTGGACATTGGAGATTACTTTAAAAAATAAACTCTTTATTTTTTTTTATTTTTTTTTAAATTTATTTATGATAGTCATACAGAGAGAGAGAGAGAGAGAGAGGCAGAGACACAGGCAGAGGGAGAAGCAGGCTCCATGCACCGGGAGCCCGACGTGGGATTCGATCCCGGGTCTCCAGGATCGCGCCCTGGGCCAAAGGCAGGCGCCAAACCGCTGCGCCACCCAGGGATCCCAAAAATAAACTCTTTAAAAATACAATCTTTCGGAGCACCTGGGTGGCTCAGTTGGTTAAGCATCTGCATTCCACTCAGGCCATGATCTCAGGGCCCTAGGATCAAGCCCCATATCTGGCTTCCTGCTCAGCAGGGAGCCTGCTTCTCTGTCTCTCCCCCTGCTCGTGCTTTCTCTCTTTCTCTCTAAAATAAATAAAATCTTTAAAAAATAAAATAAAATCCTAAAAAAAATTCCTGAGGAGACATTAAAAAGGGAGTGATTGCCCGAGAGGCTGGGGGGTGGGGGGTGGGGATAGGGGATGTTTCCAAGGATATATAATGTTAAGGGACAGAAAAAGAAAAGGTACTGGGCACAAGGTATTGATGGAGTGCGAAATACTTATGAAAAAGAATTACCCAAAAGAGGGAGGTATCTATGGGAGGAGGTATCCATAGAGGGAGATGTATCTACAAGGTGGGGTCGGGTGGGGCAGCGGAGAAATGCCCAGGGGGAGGTGTCCAAGGCAGGAGATAATCATGGGGGGGGGGTATTCATAGAAGTATTTGTCTAAAGAGCTTACATCGCTGGGCACAATCGTGCCATTCGGGTCCCTCACGTCAAAAACGCGTTCGCTGACCGGCAGCCGCACCATCCAATCCACTTTCCGCCCCAAGGGGTTATAAATGGTTACTTGGAACTGGTGTGGGAGGGTCAGATTGGGGATGGGTCACAGTAGGCCTTCGCGAAACCCACCCCCCACACGCAGCAATGTCCTTGGGTGACCCAAGCCCCCATGGAGTGCTGTGGTCTCTGTCCTACCACAGCCTCACTGCCCTCCAAGTGATCGCGCCGCAGACGGATCCTCCAAGCCAATTCCACACCCGGCAGGTACCTCGAGAGCCCCTCACCCGGAGCTCCGCCTCCTCCAGACCCCCCTCCTCCCCACCCCAACCTCACCCCCCTGCATCCCGGCCCCGCCCCCCCGCCCGGAGGCCAGCTCACACTCTTTGCCGTCTGGGTGAGCGGACAGACACTGATGTTGAGGTCGCGGCAGTACGTGAAGTCCTCCTTGGAGCCGCTGAGCCGCGCCAGCGAATTGCTCAGGAGAACCTGTGGCAGGGAGCGTGCAGGTCGGCGGGCCAGCGCTGGGGGCCGCCCAGGTCTCCTCTGGGTCCCTTCTCGGGCCCCGCCCCTTGCATGGCCCCGCCCCTCGCACCAGGCCCCGCCCAGTAAGGCAACTCTAGACTCCACCCCAAGTCCTTGGCCACGCCTCTCCCGGTCTCCTCCCCTTGGTCCTATACCCGCCTCTCCCAGGCCCCGCCCCTCCGCCCCACGCCGCGCACCTCGCAGGGCCCCCAGCCGGCCGCGAGCTGGCGCGCGTAGTCGTTGGCCACGTGCTGCCGGGAGGTGCCGCTGACCGCGTCGTGGTGCTGGAGCACGGCCATCGCTTCATCTGCAGGCAGACGGTGAGCCGGGTGGGGGCTCTGCAGGACTCTCAGCCCAGACCCCAAGGAGACGGGAAAGGTCACATGGGGAAGGGCAGGGTCCCCAGGAGCTTTATGAAGGGACAGGTGCCCGAGGGTGTGGTGTCGGGCTTCAGACGCTCCCGTTCCCTCACCGACTCCAACACCTACTGAGGGGTGCACTGTCTCCTGAGCCATAGGGTCCCACGTTGGCCGCCGGACCCGCCAGTGCCTCCAGCTGGTTGCACACCTGGGGGACAGAAGGGGTGTGGTGGGGCCCTGCATCTGTTGGGACCCCTGGGTGCCCCCTTGAGCCCAGCGCCCACTCACCTGCAGAAAGTTGTAGCTGAGGCGCTCGTAGCGTTTGAGGGCCGGCCGGCTGGAGAAGTAACCAGTCCAGAACTTGTGAGGGCCGTCAGCGTAGGGAAAGAAGTCGTCCTGTTTTACAGACCTGCAGCGGCAGAGTCCTTGAGGCCAGGGTCATGACCCAAAGGGCATGCCAACACCCCCAAGCTCCCGTTTCCCCCCCGCCCCCCAAATACCAGGTGAGGTTGGCCTTGTTCAGCTCCCAGAGGTAACAGGCTGGAGTAGAGTAGAGAACATTGATGCGGCTCCCATTGGCCTGCTGCTGGGGGGAGGTGTCCTTGTGAGCCCTCAGGAGTCCACACCTTCCCAGGGGGCCCACAGGTGTGCACAGACATCCTCACACACGTGCACACCTTCACACATGCAGTGTGTTCATTCTCTTCGTACACGTTTTGAGTGCAAACCAAGGGCCAAGTAGTTATGCAGTAGGTGCTCATTAAACAGTTGAGTGAATGAAGGGAAGTGAGTAGGACTATATGCCCTTATGTGCATACACATGTCTACCCCTGCACACACAATCACATACAGTTAAACACACACACAGAGGATTCACTCAGCAAACAATCACTTGATTCTTCAATATACTCAGGATTTCGGACAATCTAGAAGCAGAGGCCAGCTCCACTCTTGTAGAATCCACAGCCAAGTGGGGGAAAGTTATTGAACAGATAGTTTGTTACAATCATCCTGGATGTGGCCTCACAGATATTTGTGGGGAACTTGTGTACACAGAGGAAAGGCCAAGAGCTCCACCTGCGTTTGGTGAAGCCTTCCTGGAGGAGGCAACATTGCAGCTTATGTGTTACAGGAAAAGCAGAAGGTTTTCAGCACCAAATAATAGTAATAAGCAACAACCGTAATGCGTGTTATTTACCTGGCCCTGTTCTATCGATCTGTATAAACGAACTCATTAAACCCTAAAAGCCTCATCAGTTGGGAGCCACCACTATGCCCATTTTCTAGACAAGAAAACTAAGGTAGAATGCTTAAGATGTCTCAAGGTCACAGAGCCAGTAAGTGGCAAGCTACAGATTTGAAGTAAGGGGTCCATTTCCAATAGAATGGAGTGGGCCGAGGAGAGGTCAGGGGCAGGAAAAAAGCCAATGGCAGCCCAGGAACATGATCTTTACAGGAGTGATCAAGGCCTCCAGGGCCCCTCAGGGGCATGGGAAGGACTGGGAAATGTCTTTTGGAAGGCCCTTGGTGATGTTCCTGAGAGTGTTTTTGATGAAACAGCAGGGCAGGGAGCAAGTGGAAGGTGAGACCATGGAGACTGCCAGTAGACAACCCTGAGGATGGACTGATGGGAAGGAACATTTCATACGTGAGCTCCAAGGATGCCTGAGTCCTGATTCCCAGAACCTGTCAGGTTACATGGCAAATGGAAATTAAGGTTGCAAATGGAGCTAAGGTTGCTGATCAGCTGGCCCTAAAATGGATTATCCTGGATGATGGTTAGGGCCCAATGGCATCATAGGTCTTTAAAAGTGGAAGAGGGAGAAGGCTCCTGGGTGGCTCAGTCGATTAAGCATCCGACTCTTGATTTCAGCTCAGGTCATGATTTCAGGGTTTTGAGATTGAGCCCCACATCTAAGCTAAGCGTGGAGCCTGCTTGAGATTCTCTCTCTCCCTCTGCCCCTCCCCACTCTGCTCACATGCACACTCTCTAAATTAATCAATAATTAAAAAAAAAACAAACAACTGGGCAGCCGGGGTGGCTCTGAGGTTTAGCGCTGCCTTCAGTCCAGGGCGTGATCTTGGAGACCTGGGATTGAGTCCCGCATCGGGCTCCCTGCATGGAACCTGCTTCCCCCTCTGCCTATGTCTCTGCCTCTCTCTGTCTCTGTGTCTCTTATGAATAAAAAAAAAAAAAAAAAAAACCCGAGGGGGATCCGTGGGTGGCTCAGTGGCTTAGCACCTGCCTTCAGCCAAGGGCGTGATCCTGGAGACCCGGGATCGAGTCCCACGTTGGGCTCCCTGCATGGAGCCTGCTTCTTCTCCCTCTGCCTGGTCTCTGCCTCTCTCTGTCTCTCTCATGAATAAATAAATAAAATCTTAAAAAAAAAAAAAAAACTGGGAGAGAGAGTGAAAGAAAGAAAGAGATGTGAGGGATCCCTGGGTGGTGCAGCGGTTTAGCGCCTGCCTTTGGCCCAGGGCGCGATCCTGGAGACCTGGGATCGAGTACCACGTCGGGCTCCCAGTGCATGGAGCCTGCTTATCCCTCTGCCTATGTCTCTGCCTCTCTCTCTCTCTGTGACTATCATAAATAAATAAAATTAAAAAAAAAAAAGAGATGTGATGACAGATGCAGGGGCAGAAAGCTGCTGTGTGACTGGCAAAAATGGGGGAGAGGGGCATGAGCCAAGGAATGTGGGCAGCTTCTAGAAGTTGGAGAAGGCAAGAGAACTCTCCTCAAGAGCTTCCAGAAGGAACCCAGGCCTGCTGACATCTTGATTTTTAACCCAGTGAAATTTTTTAATCCCATGATCCTGGGGTCCTAGGATTGAATCCCACATCAGGCTCCCCACGGGGAGCCTGCTTATCCCTCGGTCTGTGTCTCTGCCTCTCTCTGTGTGTCTCTAATGAATAAAAATAAAATATTTAAATAAACAAAAAACTGTAAGAGAATATATTTCTGTTGTTTTCAGCCACCGCATTTGTTGGTAATTTGTTATAGTGGCAAGAGAAAACTATGAGAGCACCCACTGCTGTGCATAGGACCCAAGGCCAGGGACATAAGCACACTCATACACACGAGATGTTACGTTTACCTGAGCGTTGACCAGCTGGATGAGCCGGTCAAGGTTCTTGAACCACATGTTGGCATTCTCGTATTGGAAGTCTGAGCCCATGGTCATTATGGTGTGGTTTGTGCGGTAATGCTCGCTCTGCAGGTAAAATGAAGACTTCCTTGGGCCAGGGTGTCCTGTACAGCTGTGTACAGCTGTGTCTTGGTATACCCGTGGGTGTGGGGCACCTGAGTGGCTCGGTCAGTTAAGCATCTGACTCTTGGTTTTGGCTCAGGTCATGATCTCAGGTCCTGGGATCAAGCCCCACATTGGGCTCTGCAGCCAGCTGGGAGTCAGCTTGAGGATTCTCTCTCTCCCTGCTCGTGTGCACTCACTGTCTCTCAAATAAATAAATAAAATCTTTAAAAGATAATAATAAAATAAATAAATAAAATCTTTTAGAAAAAAGTATGGGTACACATAGAGGAGCAGAGGGGGAAGTGAAAGTGGGTCATGTGGGAGCATAGGGACACGGGTGAAAATAGCCACAAGCTGTTGAGTAACTTCTCTTGGGCCCACCACACAGATGAGGGCACTGAGGCACTGTGCCATGTCTCATGACCTTCGTGAGCATCTGGGGCAGCAAAGGTGTCTGCAATCTTTTAATTAGAAATGCACACAAATCTGGGAGGGGAGCTTGGTGGTGAATAGAATGCTACCTTCCTCTGAGGGTCCTGAGGAGGTCTTAAGGAATGCCCGGGCTGTGCAAAGGGCCCAGTGCATTATGAACACCAGTCTTGGGGGCTCTTCACAGTAGGGTTACCTGGGCAGTGGCCAACTGCAGGAAGTAATTGACCAGCTCCTTGGCATTGTACTCGGGACTGCGTGGGTCCTCCACAAAGGGCTTGTCAGCACACAGCGTGTCCCAGCACAGTTTCTCCGGTGGGTTGTACATATTGGGGAGCACACCTGCATGCCACACCAGGCTCAGTGCCCCAGACCTGCTCTGGGGTCAAAGCCTCCCATGCCCACCCCCCGGAGAAGAGACCTCAGAATTTGCAGGGACCAGTCCAAAGTGCAAATGCTGGGTCCTTGTTTGTAAATTATTAAGAGTTTCAGGACAATGACAATAAAGTATAAAACCAAACCCAGGGCCCTGTCAGAGAGGTCCCAGGTCCCGTGCCCCTGGGGCCAGCCCTGCCCCCACCCCACCCCCTTACTGGTAAAGAGGTCGGCCACTGGGGGCTTCAGGCTGGCGCTAGCCCGCCAAACCTGCTCCATTTGTAGCTTCTCCTGCCGCACACTCTTATCTTGATAATCCAGCCGCCCGAAGAAGAAGCCATCAAAGCCCATCTGGAGGTGGGGAGGGATGAGGACTGGGATCAGAGGGCAGGAGAGCGTGTCCAGTCCTCTCACCACAAACCACAGCCCCCTCAGCATGGGAGTGGTGGGTCAGAGCACAGGTAGGAAAACCAGGTCTGAAATCAAGAAGTGTTCTAGTTCATTTTGAAACTTGGGGAAGGGTCAGATCACATGGTGGGAGAGCCAGGAGGAGCGGGTCCAACGGGAGAACAGATGTTCACCTTCCCCAGCTCGGAGAGGGGCCTGACTAAGACTTTCCCACTTAAGCACCCTCAGAATGGAAGGGATCGGGGAATGGAAAGGGGACAGGGTCATGGCAAAGATTTTGAAGCCAGGGGAAAATCAGGGCAGGCCTCTACCTGACACCTGGCTTGGAGAGGAGCCAGGATCATAGCAAATGAATTGAGGCCCAGGAGGAGCCAGCTGGAGCGGGTCAGCCTGGGCTGAGGCAGAGCAGAGAGGCTGGGGGGTGGGGGGTGGGGGCAGTAAATGGGATTCACAGCTTACCCAAGGGGCAGGGCCTCAAGGGGCCAGAGGGCCAGAGGGCCAGGGGACACGGCCCCATCCAGGTGAGCTTGAAGGGAAGGGCGGGGCATGAGTGGCCAAGGGAGGAGTCAGAGCTAACGGAGTAAGGTTGGGAAATCACCTGTGCAAACAGCGAGGCCTGCTCCCGAGAGTGACCGAAGGGGTCAATGTGCCAAGCCACACGGGGGCGCCCATCTTTGCCAAAGGTGTCTTCCAGAAAGCGCAACCCGAGCGTCATCTGGTCTATGATGGCTCCGTAGTGGGTGGCTGCCTCATCGTTCATCACCCAGCCACCATTGGCAAACTCCAGGCGTCCTGTGCCGGGAAGGGCAAAGTCTAGGTCCATTGGAAGGGCCAGGACTGGGGCCAGGAGTGGCAATGCAAGGGATAAGAAGACACGCCTGCAAACCTAGGCCTCGAGGGGGGAAGAGGGGTCACTCCCGGGCCAATGTAGCCAGACATGGAACAGAGGGCCCCCTGAGGATCCCCTGGAGGTGGGGCCTTGTAGGATGCATAGGAGTTCTACACATAAAGGGAAATTCCAGGCAGGTGGAGCCACATGCACATAAAGGATGCACAGGACATGATAAAAATCTTAGAAGCTAGAGTGTCAGAAACAGTTGAGCTAGGCTTCCTCTTTTCACTTCCTTAGGACAGGCTCACCCTGGCGCACCAGGTTCCGCACGACTTCCTGTGTTGCATTTGTCTGCTGCTGCCACCAACGGGAGAAGAAGGCAATCTCCACATAGATGAATCGGCGGGTGGGCTCCATCAGCAGGGACAAGATGACTGAATCTAGGATGTACTGCACACCTGCATGCTGGACATCATTCTGGACTGTGGGCACGGGGGTTGGTAGTCAGAGACAAACGAGCCAAGGAGCAACATTCTCAGACACAGGAGTTTAAGCTGGGCAATGTCCCCACCCTAATGTCCAGGACCCAGAAAAGATCTGAAGGGCTCAAAGGGGCCACGGAGTCCCGGGAGCAAATCCCCATGCTCTACTCACTGCCATAAAAGTACTGGTCCACAGTCTTGAGCCAGCCCACATCATCATGTGTGTGGGCCACCAGGTGCACGTTGAGCATATCCGGTTGTACTACAGGGCATGTCTGCACAGGGACCCCAAACACACCCGTCCTGTCAGTTACCCCAAGGTTAAGAGGCAGTTGGGGGTAGGGGTGGGGCTGGGAGCACAAGGTAAATCTAGAGGTGAATGACAGACAAATGGGGCCAGGCCCTTCCAGAGAGGACACACACAGAGTTGAGCATACAGATACAACTCCCACTTGACACAACCCGTCAGGGCAGCTCTCACTGGGAAAATGGTAATAGTAGTAGCTAATTTTTATTAAGCATTTGCCAATAGCAAGCAGCCACCCTGGGGGAAAAGGGGTTGGGCAATATTATCTCATTTTCGGATGAGAGCACTGAGGATCAGAAAGTAATTAAGTGACTTGCCCCAAGTCATGCAGCCAGGGAGTCAGACTGGAACTCCAGACAGACTGGAAGTCCGGGCAGGCTGACTCGAGTCCCAACTCTCAAGCAATCCCCGCTCCCCCCGCCCTCACACACACACCTATGTCCAATCACACAGTTCAGTGCATGCAAAGTCCAGGCAAGCCGACGCACAGAAGCACGGAGGCAGGTACAGAGCCCTATTCTCAGATTTACACAGCCAGACCTTTCAACGACGCAAAGCATGCCTTCGGATCACACTGTCCTATTACCAACCATTCCCTGGGCGCCGCAGAACAAACCCACCCATGCCTCTGGACCCTACTCGGGGCTTTCCTCCAGCTTGTGGACATTTCCGCTCGCGGGCCGCTCTCACCTCGTATCCCGCTGCCCGAGCGCCGGGCGCCGCCACCAACAACAAAAAGAGGAAGGAGAGAGGCGGGAGCGGTGGCTGCAGCGCGCGGGAGCTCGTCCCGGGCCCTGCCGAGCCCCGGCCGCCACCGCCAGCGCGGACCCCCGAAGGCCGCGCGTCGGCGCCCATGGCTCCGCCGCCGCCGCCACCGCAGCAGCCTCCAGGGGCTTCCCGGGGCAGGGAAAGGCAGGGCAGAGGCCCCGCCCCCAGAGCCCGACCTAGCCAATGGGTGCTGGCGGGGGCGGGGCTAGGACGGCCTGGCGAGTCACGGGACCGAGGCCTCCGCTCCCGCTAGCCCCAGGGGACACTAGGGGTGTAGGGAGGCGTTGGGCGTGTCCCACCCTCGGGGGAGCCTTTAGTGTCTCACCGCCTCCGAATGGACTCGGAGTGTCCCTTTGTCCCCGCGGACGCGGAGGCTTCAGATTTTCCTATGGGTGTAAGTTTGCTTGGGAGGTGGGAGTGTGTGCGTGGGATCCAAGCATGTCCCGTTGATCTTCAGGGCTAGGGTCTTGGAGGGACCTGGCTTGGCTAGAGGCAGGGGCTGATGGTGGTCCTGTTCTGTCCTGTGAGGATTATGCATAGAAGAACTGTCTTTGGGGTACTGAGAATGGGAAGTGCCCAGCTTGATTGGAAAAAATACCCCTGGGTACTCAGGTGAGGAGTGACACATGGGGGAGGACTCAGCCTTCCAGGCTTTTCCCAACCCCTATTAGTCCATCCAGTTCAGATATTACACGATTAGTCTGATAAGAAAATCAAAGCCCACATTCCTCAGGTTAGCAGAGCTCATCTGCTGAGTTGCCAGAGGACAGGGATCACTGTCCTGTCTCTGGCAGCTGACTTAAGTCACAAGGCTTGTGAAATAAGCAAGTGAACGACCAGAAGGCTCCAGGCTAGAGGCCCACCATAGGCCTGACTGAGTTGGAGGATCTGAAGCCCTTCCCCCACCAGGAAGAGCACCCACAAATGCACAGAAGAGAGAGGTCGCAAAGAACAGCCAGAATGCAAAATTTTATTATTAACTGGTTTAAACAACAACAAAAAAGACGAGTAGATACACGTAGAAACATGGACAGCATCTCCCCCAGCAGCAGGCAGGGTGGGGAAGGCAGGCAGGAGGGTAGGCCTAAGGTATTCCCCTCTGCCCAGCAGAAGTAGAATCCCAGGGAAAGGGTCAGGTTCCCTCCATTCAGCTGCAAGCCCGGAGACTACCTCATTCAGGGGAGCCCAGGACAGCAGCTGAGGGCAGAGGCTGAGCAGCCAGGGGCCAGGCCTGGGGGAATGTGTAGAGAGAAGTCCTAGGCTGACATCACCAGGGGGGTGTCATGGGCTGCGGGTTCTGCAGATATGACATGACCACAGCAGAGATGGACAGCCTGAAAAGGGAAAGAGGTGTCAGTCCAGGCAGGCTTGGGTCCCCCTCTCCAACTACTCAGGAGTCCTCCGTCTCTAGGCCTAGACTCACATGAAGCTACTCATCATTTGTTTAGTGTCCTCAGAGCTCCGGGAGTTGGCAAAGCTGATGAAGGAGCAGTAGACGGCCACCCACGCGCACCACTTCAGCTGGGGAAAGGAAGGTGGATGGGGGTATTTGGTCAGTGACAGGCACACTAATGAGCCTCCAGAGGGGTTCCAACCCCAGGCACAGGTTCCAACCCACTGATTCCGCCGGATACAGCCTGGCCCTCATTCCCAAGAATCCCGTAGCCTACTCCAGGTACCCAGTTTCTCGTCCTACTCTCTTGGCCTGCGTCTCTGACCCCAGCACATAACCTCAGGCCTAAGACTGGCCTGTGACATAACTTGTGATGCTAAGAACCCCATCCTTTCTCCAGGAGGCCCCTCCAAATTGCTTTAAAACCTGGCCCCGCCTTCAAACTGACCTCTCGGGTACCCACCCCTACCTTCCTTCCCTCCCGCGCTCCGGCTTTCTCCGCCCAGCAGCACCTAAGCCCCGCCCCCGGCCAGGCCCAAGCCCCGCCCCCTAGCGCGGGCCCCGCCCGGTTCCGAATCCGCTGCCCCCACGGGCTTCGCTGTCAGGCGAAGCGATGCCGGAGGAAACCCGGTGCCGCCCACCTTGAGCATGAGGCCGCACATGCTGAAGATCATGCCGAGCAGGTTCATGTAGTCCGGCGTCGGGTCGTCCAAGGCCGGGTTACACTCGCTCGGCGGGGGCTTGTACCTGCGGCAGGCTCAAGGGTCAGAGGCACTCGAGTCCCGCCCCCGAAATGGACAAGCGCTTCCCTGGGCCTCGCCCCACAGCCCGAGCCCTGTTCCCATGACGTCGGGGTCCTCACCTGAGCACTTTGTTCGGCCTTCGCGGGTCCGACATGTTGTTAGTGGACATGGCAGGTCGGAGGTCGTGCCTCTTCCGCTGCGGGAGTTGCAGCTTCCGGCGCAGAAACGGAGGGTGGCTTTTGGAGTGACACCCTCGGTCTTCGAGCTTCCGTTCCTGGCGGCGGGGGCCAGGACTCCTCCAAGCCGGGGGACAGAATTAGAAGAGACCAAAAATGTTCCTTGAAAACAAGAAGTGGGGAAAGAAACCTGGGAGCTGGAATCAGACTTCGGTATTCCCAATATTATCCCGAAAAAGCCAAACCTTTGAACCGGAAGTGAGAAATAGGAAGTAGACTACGGAAGACAATAAGGTTACATCCAAGCGTGGGTGCCGAGGGTTCGGAAGCTCCGGGGCAAACCGATGTAAGGCGGCGACGAAGGGGTCCCGAAAACGATGGCTTTCCCTGAGCCAAAACCACGGGGCCCGGAGCTGCCGCAAAAACGGGTGAAGACCCTGGACTGCGGGCAGGGGGCAGTGCGAGCTGTACGATTTAATGGTGAGCTCGCTCTTCATTCCGGGTTCTCCTGCCTTCTGAGGTCCGCAGCCCTCTGATCCCTTCCTGCTGTTCCCCAGTGGATGGCAATTACTGTCTGACGTGCGGCAGCGACAAGACCCTGAAGCTGTGGAATCCGTTGCGAGGGACGCTGCTGAGGACGTACAGTGGCCACGGCTACGAGGTGCTGGACGCGGCCGGGTGAGCAGTTGGGGCGGTGGGTGGGCGGCCAGGCCGCGTGATCCGGTGCAGAGGTCGGGATCTGAGGTCAGCACTGACCTTCCTTCCTCTGTCCTCTAGCTCGTTTGACAACAGTAGTCTCTGCTCCGGCGGCGGGGACAAGGCGGTGGTGCTGTGGGATGTGGCATCGGGGCAGGTCGTTCGCAAATTCCGGGGCCACGCGGGGGTGAGTACAAACAAGAAGAGCCCTCATTAGAGCCTTGATGTCAGAGAAGGCCCGCATTATCGTGTAGGTGATGACAAAGACTCCTTCCACCCCCACCTATTACAGAGTGAGGATCCTTTCCCAGTGGCCCAGCATGCAATTTCCCCAAAACCTTTCACCTCCCCACCCCCCCTCTTTTTTTTTTTTTTTTTATTTGAGAGAGAACATGAGCAAGGGGGAACAACAGAGGTAAAGGGAGAAGCAGGCTCCCCACTGAGCAGGGAGCCCAACAGGGGACTCGATCCCAGAACCCTGAGAACCCAGAACCTGAGCCAGGACCCTAGAAAGTGAGCCGAAGGCAGACACTTAACCAACTGAGCCACCCAGGCACCCCTCCTTTGCCCTTGCTTTATTTATTTATTTATTTTTTAAGTTTTGGCATTTTTATATCCAACGCCTCCCCCACCCCCCCATTCCCTTGCTTTAACTTGCATCAGGAACCCTGCCTTAATCTCAGTTTTCCAAAGTCCAGCTTCCTCTGAGTGGCAATTCCTGTTTCTCAGAAGGTGAACACGGTCCAGTTTAATGAAGAGGCTACGGTCATCCTGTCTGGTGAGTCTGGGGCCTAGGCAGGGTACTGCCCCTGCTGCCCAAACCTGACTTCTACCTCATGCTGGTCCTCACAGGCTCTATTGATTCCAGCATACGATGCTGGGACTGCCGATCTCGGAGGCCTGAGCCGGTGCAGACACTGGACGAAGCCAGGGATGGCATATCCAGTGTGAAAGTGTCAGACCATGAGGTCCTGTCAGGGTGAGTGGAGCCAGGACCTCACCCCTCTGCTGGTGCCCCCGGGGATCACTGCTGCCTCTCTACTCAGATTAAAAGCAACTCTTCGGGATCCCTGGGTGGCGCAGCGGTTTGGCGCCTGCCTTTGGCCCAGGGCGCGATCCTGGAGACCCAGGATCGAATCCCACATCGGGCTCCCGGTGCATGGAGCCTGCTTCTCCCTCTGCCTGTGTCTCTGCCCCTCTCTCTTTCTCTCTCTGTGACTATCATAAATAAATAAAAATTAAAAAAAAAAATAAAAAAAAAAAAATAAAAGCAACTCTTCTCACCTTAGCTTACAAGGCCCTGCACAGTCTGGTCTCTGCCGATCTTTTAGCTTTTATTCAATCCAGGTCTCATTTCTCTTAATATACTAATCATGCTCTCATCTCAGGACCTTTGCAATTGCTCTTCCTCTACCTGGACTCCCTTTCTACTGAAAGTGTTTTTGAGCATCTCTTGCATACCACTTTTTTAGTCAGTGAACACTCAGCAGTGGATAAAATAGGAAAAAAATCTCTGCCCACATAGGGTTAATATTCTGGTTGCAAGAGGCAAATAATTAAAATTCCCAAAAAAGGCTGCCCTTTTGCTGCCACAATGCAAAGGAGTGCCATTCCCACTAGTTTGGGCTGCCCAGTCTATTGCCTCATCTGTTCCCACACATCTCCTCCTGGACCACACGTGTTTGTCTCCTTATCAAGTCCCAGTTTAGAGGTCACCTCCTTGGGGTGACCTTCGTAGATGACTCTCAGTCAGCAAGGCTCTTTGATGGAAGAAAGTGTTCCTAGCTTTGTTGCAGCTGTGTCCCAAGGACTAGCACAGAGAGGATACTTAGTACATATCAAAAACAGATGGAGTAGGTCCCGATTGGCCCTGGGTATAAGTCTCAAAGCTAGTGCCCTGGAATTCCACTCATGAATTACTACCAATGCTTATTTTCCACGGCGAAGTCTTGAGTGTGAGCCTGACAGTGAAGAGTGCACATGAAGGGCAAGCCCAGCACCTCCCCACCCTAAGGGTCCTGGCAGGGTCAGGGAGAGTACGGGGAGCCATGGACCTACTGCCCCGAGTTGATGCTTCAGGTGGATCCATCCTCTTGCAGCTCCGTTGACGGCCGGGTGAGGCGCTATGACCTGAGGATGGGGCAGCTCTTCTCAGACTATGTGAGCAGTGAGTATGGCAGGATTGTGGGGCAGACAGGGCTGGGAGGGGGGCAACAAAGGGGGCCCCAGCCTCACCCACCTGCACCCCTCCCCACCCCTCAGGTCCTATCACTTGTACCTGCTTTAGTCGGGATGGGCAGTGCACCCTGGTGTCCAGCTTGGACTCCACGTTGCGGCTTCTAGACAAGGACACAGGGGAGCTGCTGGGCGAGTGAGTTCTCAGGGTCGTGGGGTCCCTCCCCAACCCCTGCTAAGACCCAAGCCCTCCTAACTCCACCTACCCACAGGTACACAGGCCACAAGAACCAGGAGTACAAGCTGGACTGCTGCCTGAGTGAGCGTGACACACACGTGGTCAGCTGCTCCGAGGATGGAAAGGTGTACTTCTGGGACCTGGTAGAGGTGAGCCTCCTCATCCCAACTCCTCACCAGGGTGCCTGCCCTGTCTTTACCTTCACCACTCCCACACCTGCAAAAGGGAATGCTATTAGCGCCAGAGGCTTAGAGGAGTGAGTGAGAGGACAAACAGGAAGGGCATGCCTGGCAGAGGGAACAGTGCATACTAAGGCCTGGAGGTGTGGTACACTTTGATCAGGAGACAGAAAGACGCTGGGACTGACCCTGGTGGAACAAGGCCAATAGCCACATTGGACCCCAGCTGAGATGGGGCTGTGGTTCAAGAAACCTAAGCTGCCTCTGAGCATCCCCGTGGTTTCTAATCCCAAGTCCTGTGAGCCCTGTCCTGATGTGTCTCAAGCCTGGTGGGGATGTCAGGCTGGGAATAGACACTTCTAGCCTAATGGGGTAGGGCCAGGGCTTGGCCAGGGAAAGTAATCCTCCTAAGAGGATGGAGGAATCGGGGGGGGGGGGGGGAGGTGGCCTTGGAGACCTGAGGGGCTGGCTCTCTCTGGCAACTAAGAACATGCCAGAGCCCTGCATGCTTCTCAAGAGTCTACTAGACTAGAATCTACCCTGGAGGAGAGGGCACATGAAGGGACATTTTGAAGTGGGAAGAGAAATCTGGGGCCTGCTTGTGGGACAGACCATATGTGCTGAGTGGTGACTGCAAGGTGATGAAAGAAGTGAGCACGGAGGCAGCCCAGTGGCCTGTAGAGCCCGGATGGCAGCAGGTGTAGAGAGAAGCTGGGAACAGACACCACAGGATTGGAGCAAGTTGTGGCTTTGAATGTGGAGTCTGGATATGGTCTAAAGGCAGGGCCAGGGGGCACTTACTGATAAAGGGGTAGGAGGTATAAAAGAGGAAGACTCCCAAGATGATTGGCCTGAGCACCAGGGAGGGTGGAATAACTGCGGGGTTCATTTGGGGGCAGATCAAGTTTGTAGTGCCTGGGAAGCAATTAGAGGTGGGTGGCTAAAGGTCAGGGGAGAGACACACTATAACCACCCCCCACCCCTTCACTCCACAGGGTGCCCTGGCACTGGCCCTTCCTGTGGGTCCCGGCGTGGTACAGTCACTGGCCTACCACCCCACGGAGCCCTGCCTGCTGACTGCCATGGGGGGCAGCGTCCATTGCTGGCGGGAGGAGGCTTATGAGGCTGAGGGTGGCACAGGCTGAAGGTGGAGGACCTGTTGTTACCAAGGACACAGACGCAGACTCAGAAGGATGACTGAGACCATTTATTCTAGACACGCAGCTGACCAAGGAGTGAGGGAGGGACCAGGTGTGCAAGCTAATAAATAGAGGAGGGGGAGACTTCCTGGAGCTGTAGCCATTCAGTCTTCATTCTTCTCAGGCATGAAGGCATCTCTTTTCTGGGCAAAGGTTTCAGCCACAAGCAGGGGGAAGACCAGGGTGGCATCAGCATAGACCTGCAGAGGGGACCTGGGTGAACCACAGGATCTGTGGTTACACTCTGGGAGACCGCACCCTGGCCAGTTGACTGGCCCTCACCTTGACCGGCTGTGCATCCACCCGGATCTTGCCCCAAGAGACAGCTTCGTCAGGCCTGGCACCAGAGTCCGAGCCATCAAACTCCTGGGCCGTGTTGATGTAGACAGCATAGTCAGCCCCATTCCGCTGTGGGGAGAGGCATGGTGAGCTGGTCAGCCAGTCACTGGAGACAGGAAAGGGGACAGCACTAGCTAGAGAGGCTGGGGGACGTGTCCTGCATGAACAAAGCTCATAGTGGCCCCTCACTCTGTAGGAAGGGGGGCCCCACGCCAATGCAAGAGCAGTGTGAGGCTGGAGGTTGATAGGGTCAATGGGCAAAGCTGCCCCAAAAGCACCAACCATGTAGCAACAACTCTCCCACATCTGCAGGGGCTGCCACCAAATACAAAGAAGATTCCTATCCTGGCCCCATCGTTCCTTACCAAGACCTGCCATTTGTTCCCCCTATAGAGGCCAGGGTGCACCTATAAGCACCCAACTGGCAGCCCTAGAGGCCAGGCTCCTGCTGCTAATTGTCTCGGTCCCCTTCACTGGCCTGCTAACTGTCCCTTGATTTAATTCAGGCACCTCAGAGCCTTTGCACTGGCTGTTTTCTGTTTACAGGCTGTCTTTCCCAGAACTTCCCTTTTCTGAACAGCACTCCTTTCTTTTTCTCTTGCACTTGTCATCCCTCATTTTTTTTCCCACAGCAGCTAACTGCCCCGTGACATGCACATCACTTGCTTGCCACCTATCTCCCTGACTAGAACATCAGTCCAGGAGGACAGGGATCCTGGCCTATCTAGTCTACAGTTGTTGCCCTGGCACATGGCGTAGGCTTAGCACAGGTCTGTATGGCAAGCCCGAGTGCCACCCTCACTAGGAACCGGCTACTGTGTCCCCACTCACCATGAGGTTGGCATTGGCGATGTGGTGCTTGACCACACCCCCGCCCAGGATGATCATCCCAGTGCGCTTGGCAAAGATGGCCTGTGTGTTGATGAGTCGCAGGTCTGGGAGAAGAGCATTGTGGTCAGGCAGTGGACACAGCCACCCTACCTCCCCTGCTCCTCTGTGGCCCTAGCACCTCACCCTCAACAATGTCCAGGACCAGGCCTGGGTTCTTGTAGGAATGGAAGAAGATCATGTCGCCCAAGGAGCCATCTGTGAGCGCTGGGCTCAACACGGGGATGTGGTTCTAGGGAACAGCAAGATGAGAGCAACAAGCTCAGAGCCCAGCAGAGGCAGACTGGCCCCCATCCCAGTGGCATCCCCTCCTCTCTGCCTGATTCTAGGCAGGATGCTTACTAAGTTCTCTAGGCCTTAGCTTCTTCAACTGTAAAATGGAGACTGCAACAGCATCTCCATCACAGATGAAGCATATGTGATGAAACCAGACAAAACCAGTGGAGAATGGTAGCTCTCATTACTCCCACTGCTGGACCGCAGCGTCAGACAAACTAACATCTGTGTTGGCTTCCTCACCTAAGAGTGGAGATGATGAAATGGTTCTCCAGGTGGCTATGAAGGTGAAACAAGCTAACATGTGCCAAGGCCTGGTACCCTTGCCCTACCTAGTCCCTCACCTTCTGGGCCCAGTAATACACTGATTCTGGGTTGTTGATCTCCTTGCCCAGTCGGGCAATCATCTTGGAAGGTGTCCACTTCACACCCTAGGAGGAGACATTGACTTCAGCCAGCAGGGCCGCCTCAGTTCCACACCGACCCCCAGGGTGCTCCTGCCCCACCTCTGTGTTCTGCTCCAGCACCATTTGGTCCAGAATGGGCATCAACCAGTCCTCAAACTTGCAGTAATTGTCATTGGGCACCAGTAGGTTTCCAATCCTGCGGAACATGAGGCATGTGGGCATCGGGCCCCAGGATCCTCAGCCCAGCTCCCTTGCCCAGCATCACTCAGGGCCCCGAACCTGTTGATCCCGTTCTCACGTAGCTCCTTCCCCCTGAGACTGAAATCGCCCAGGTACGTGGGTGCCAGGCACTTGATAAAATCTTCCTCCACACCGCCAGCTGTGGTCACTAAGACGTCCACCTGCAGCCACAAATCAGGTTGGCCCAGGAAGAGGGGCCCTGCCGTCATGCCAGGTAGGGCTCCTCATTCCCAACACTAATCCAGTGACCCTTGGGAAAATCTCTACTGCAAAATAAAAGTAGATCCTGTTCCTCCGCTTAAAACAATCCTGTCTCCCTGTCATTTAAGTGGCCAATAATTTTTATTGCCCATAAGACCTAGAGAGGCCAAGTCCACAACCCCGCCAGGTACCCACCATGTTGTGCTGCACGAGGTAACGGATGGTCTCACGGATGCCTGAACTGATGAGATTGGATGTGTAGCCCAGAAAAATGGTGCAGCCAGTAAGTGGGCGGCGGCTCTGGGTCAGGTCTGCATGCTGGTCTTCATCCTGCGACAGCGGCTCTAGTTTCTTCTCTATCTAGGTGTAAGGGCAGAGTCAAGTTACCCTCTGGCCCCAAACTCTAGCCCGAGGGCTCCAAGTGGGTTTCAGGATCAGACTCCAGCCCCGGGGCCTGCCCACTCAGGAATAAGGAAACACTTCTACTTGGAATACCTGAAGCCAAGGAACGAACGCCCCCTGCGCAGGCTCGGCCCCATTCACCGCCCAAATCTCAAGGCACGCGCTCAGGTTTTATTCCCCTTTCAAGGAACTGGAGAGCACTACCTCTGCAGGCCTGGTCACTTTCCCCTTTGGAAAAAGCAAATCTGAGCCCAGACCCCGCCCTGACTGAGGCTCCTCCTCAACCGCACCGTTCAGAACACTTCACTCCTTACCTACAACCCGCCTCCTATCTAGCATCAGTCCCAACCTCATCCTGATGGTAGGATGCTATGGAGATGGGGAGGCACAAGGTCCTCTCCCCAGCACGGAAACCGCTGCCCAGAATGGACCCTGCCTCTCTCCACCTATTGGGCCGCCCGACAAAGGGCACGCCTCCTTCTCAAGGGAGCCCCGCCCCCCAGTACCGCATTGCCGCTACTGGAGGCCACACCCCCTCAACCCAGGAAGTTCCGCCCCAGGCTTCACCATGGCGTTGACTTGCTGCACTGCGCGCCCGAAGTTGGTGGCCTGGAAGCCAGTGGTGCCGAAGGCCTCCAGTAGCGCACGGTAGTCCACGCCGCGGCTGAAGTCGTAGCCTCGGACTTGGGAGCTCTCGGAGGGCAGCGCCGAGCTATGCTTCAGCACAGCGGCCAGCGCCGCCGCGGGTGCCTTCCCTTCCGGAAGACCCTCCATGCTCCCGCGGCCGCACTCTCAGATCACAGCCGCCCAGACCAGGCCTCCAGCGGCCTCGAAACGCACTAAGCCCCGGCACGCGCTTCTATATGACAGTGCAGGAAGTAGGGCTCTGGAAAACCTGCAGAAGGGGACGGGAAGTTGCTCAGTCACGTGACTCTTTGAGCCCCACAATCCAGGGCGCGGCCATGTTTGCGCATGCGTTTCCGTAATATGGAAGCCGCGAGGAGCCGTTATTGCCTGTTTCGCGTCTTGTCAGCCCGAGATGAATGAAGAGTCCTGCTTTCACTGCCGCCTGCTGGAGACCCACCGCGTTGCGCGGCGCTTTCCCATTCGTTTCTGTCCCTTTGGGAAGGAGGATGGCTTCTTAGACGTCGCCCTAGGACAGGATTCGAGTCATCAGGAAATGTCAGATAATTTCTGGCCCTGAGCGTCTCTCATCAAATGGTGTAGTGATCGCTGTCCGTACCAGAGCCTCCACATGCTGCGTAACCCTCTGGTCTTCCCCTGGTAGTTGCGGCCGTCACTTCTGGGAAGCCTTCCCTGACCGTCCTCTGGGTAAGGGACCTCCTCTGGGATCCAGGGCTGACCTCTCTTTCCCTCCAGCAAGACTGTGAGACCCTCGAAGGTGAGGTCTGTATCTCATGGGTCCTCCTAGCCCTGCATAGGGTTTGGTCCAGGGGGAATCTTTTAACCAGGCACTTTATAATTTATGGAGTCTATACCATACGTTGGGCTCTGTGTTTGGCGACTCAGATTTATCAGTGAACAAGATGCAGACCCTGCCCTCCTGGAGTCCATAGTTTGATTGGGGAGCTAGTAAAGCTAACCACAATAGTGATTAGTGCTATTGAGGATTCAAACATGATGTGTTTTTGAGGTAGGGGTGGTTGAAGGGGTTGATGGCCTTATTTGCAGGGACAGGTGGTTAGGGAAGGACACCAAGGAGGTGACATTTGAGCCAAGGCCAGAAAGCCAAGAAAGGCCCCATATGTGCAGATTTGGGGAGGCCTTTCCCCCACCATCCCCCAATGGGAAAGAGAACTGCCAGTGCAAAAGTCCTGAGGTCAGAGATTAGCCCACTTAACTGGAGGAAGAGAACATCCTCCCTGACATTTTTGACAGTCCCCACTTGGATCTCAAACTCACCACCTCAGCTCCCACTCCACTTAACGCTGATCTCCCTGCAGTCTTCCACATCTCATCAAAAAGCCCTCAACTCAGCAAATAAGCCCTCCATGCACCTAGTAGACCCAACACTGGAGAACTGAGCTTGACCTCTCTCCTTTGTTCTCACCCATCCCTCAGCACCTCCGCCAAGTTCTGCCCACAAAATAGGTCCCAATTCCAGGTGCCTTTTTATTATTATTGAGATAAAATTAACATATTCTATTAGTTTTAGATGTACAACATTCTGATTGGGTATTTGTATCCAGATGCTTCTCTCCATTCTCTCAGCCTCCACGCTGGGCTACCTTCCCTCCAATCCATCTCCCAGCTGTGGCCAGAGAGCTCATTAAACAGAAGCCAGATACATCATTCCTTTTAAAACTCTCTTATGGTGGCTTCTCCCTCGGAGTAAAACCTAAGGTCTTCACCCTGGCCTGTGAAGATGCCTGCTCAATTCCCTCCATTCCCTCATCTCTCTCCACTGGCCCTCACTTCCTCCTCTCCAGCCACACTGGCCTCCTCGCTGTCCTAGAACCCGCCAAGCTCATCTCCTGACCAAGGGATGATGCACCTGCTATTCCCTCTGCCTGGAAACCCTCTTCTCAAGCTCCTTGTCCTCTGAGCCTCTGTCTAAATACTACCTCATCCAAGAGGCCTGCTCCTATCACCTGTTTCCACCCTTACCTTGCTTGTCATTGTCTTTCTTTTTTTTTTTTTAAAGATTTTATTTATTTATTCATGAGACACAGAGAGAGAGAGACAGAGACACAGGCAGAGGGAGAAGCAGACTCTATGCAGGGAGTCTGATGTCGGACTGGATCCTGGGTCTCCAGGATCATGCCCTGGGCCAAAGGCAGGCTCTAAACCTTTGAGCCACGCATGCATCCCTTGTCATTGTCTTTCAAAGCACTTGATACATTTTGTTTGCTTTTGCGTGTCCCTCCCTAATTAGAACGGCTGCTCCTTGTGAGCAGGATTGTCTGGTTTCACTGCTGTTTCTCTTACTCTATGCAGTGGCAAGCACATACTGTGATCTCAGCACATAGGCTGAACAAATGAATGAGCCCACACGAGGGCATGAGGGTGATCCATGAGGAATGAAGGAGGGAAAGAGGTTGATCAATGAATTCGGGGGTGCCTGGCTGGCCCAGTCAGTGAAGCATGTGATTCTTGATCTCGAGGTTGTGACTTCAAGCCCCACATTGGATGTAGAGGTGACTTAAAAATAAAACCTGTAAAAACAAAAAAGTGAATTCAGAGCAGATAGAAGGTACTAGAGCAGAGTGCCCTCAGCTGTAGTAAGGAAGATGGTTTATTCTAAGAGGCTGGGAAACCATTGGAGAGTTTTAAAAAGGACTGAAACACTCCGATTTTTTTTTCCAATTTTTAAAACTTGTATTAAGTCATTTTTTTTATTTTTTAAAAATAAAAAATATTTAAAAATAAAAATTTTATTTACGTATACATATATACACAATATGTATACGTATGTGTATTTATATTTATATAAAACATAAAACGTGTAACCATTTTATTTATTTATTGTTTTAAAGATTTTATTTATTTATTCATGAGAGAGAGAGAGACACAGGCAGAGGGAGAAGCAGGCTCCATGCAGGGACCCTGACGTGGGACTTGATCCCGGGCCTCCAGGATCAGGCCCTGGGCTGAAGGTGGCACTAAACCACTGAGCCACCCGGGCTGCCCCATCATAACCATTTTAAAGTGTACAGTTCTGGGATCCCTGGGTGGCGCAGTGGTTTAGCGCCTGCCTTTGGCCCAGGGCGCAATCCTGCAGACCCGGGATCGAATCCCACGTCGGGCTCCTGGTGCATGGAGCCTGCTTCTCCCTCTGCCTGTGTCTCTGCCTCTCTCTCTCTCTCTATCATAAATAAATAAAAAATTAAAAAAATAATAAAGTGTATAGTTCTATGGCATTAAGCACACTCATGTTGTTGTACAAACGTTACCACCATCCATCTCTGAAGTGTTTTCATCATCCGAAACTGAAACTGTCCCCATTAAACACTAAATCTCCCTCCCCTCTCTCTCCCAGTGCTGACCACCCCACCATCTACTTTCTGTCTCTCAATTTGACTCCTCTAGGGACCGCACATAGGATCATAGGTTATTGGTCATTTTGTGGCTGGCTTGTTTTACTTAATATATGACCTGACCTCAAGGTTTATCCATGTTGTAAAGTGATTTCTTTTTTACCAGACCCCACTGGCTGCCTTGAGAATGGAGGCAGTGGGGAAGGGCAGGGCAGGGGGTACGAGGGCAGAGGCGACTGCACTGGTCCCGGCCACAGAGGTGGGAGCAGGACCTGGGACATGCCAACAGACATGGAGTGACCAGACTGAGAACCTAATTTGAAGTCGATCTGATGGGTCCTGAGAAAGAATCAGATGTCGGGACCCCAGAAAGGGAGGATTGAAGGAGTTCCAAGATTTGGGCCCCAGGGCATTTGAGTGGATGGTGATGAATTTGGGGGCGGGGCTGGAGGGGGTAGATAGTCCTGAGTTCAGCTGAGCTACCAGCAAACACCTGAGACACCAGGATGACAGACTGAGCAGGCAGGAAGTTCTTTGGATGGATCTGAAATCAGGGAAGGTACTAGGATGGGGACAGAGGAAGCCATCAGCATAAGCAAGTGGACAGAGTTATCTGTGGATAAGTGTAGATGGAGTGGAGAGGCAGGGCTGCACCTGAGCCAGGGTATACTCTGTATTGGCGGGGGGGGGGGGGGGGGGTGGTGGTGCAGAGGCTGCCAAAAGAGGCTTATTGGGGCCCATTAGTTGAGGTTTAACCAGGGCAGTAAGAGGCTGGGGCCCCCTCCACTCCCCGAGCCAAGGTGACATGTGACACCAGGGCAGCCACTGGGCCCCCTGGGGCAGGGACCCCCTCAGCTGAGGCAGCTGCTGCTGGTGGTGACATTTCACTCCATGAGTGTCCTGGCTTCAAAGTCTCTGCGGGGGGAGGGGAGGAGGGGGCAGGAGAGGCCAGGCTGGCAGGGGAGGGAGCCAGAGCCGGGCTGCTGAAGGACTGAGCAGTCAGGAATCAGCCGGAGTCCTTAGCTGAAGTATGTGGTCCTGATGGGTTGGGGAACCACCACCCCTTTCCCACAGTCCCCGGGGGACACAGGAGGCAGTTAAGGGACTCAGCTGTATGGCTCAGGGTCTGGAATTGAACCTCATGCCTCTGACCCTGCTCACTCTCCCCACAGATGTCCAGCAAGGTGGCCATTGGCAGCGACATCGGGCAGGCCCGCCGGGCTGTGGAGCAGCTGCGGATGGAGGCAGGCATCGACCGCGTGAAGGTGAGGACCAGGGTGGCATGGGCAGGTCTGGGTGAGAGGGCAGGTGGACAGCCCAGGCCCGACTGACCAGGCTGGCCTGCAGGTGTCCAAGGCGGCTGCCGACCTGCTGCAGTTCTGCACAGAGCAGGCCAAGAGTGACCCCTTCCTTGTGGGCATCCCAGCTGCCACCAACCCCTTCAAGGAGAAGAAGCCCTGCACCATCCTGTGACCTTCATGGCCCTGACTACCCAGATGGCCTCAATAAAAATGAAGTGAATGATCCTCAGGACGTGGCTTAGCCAGGCTTCAGTGGGGGCAGAGGGGGGCCTGCAGACAGCCTCCCTCCCCTGCCTACTCTAGGGTTGTGGCCCCAGCAGCACACACATCCTGGCCCCCCTGGAGGGAAGAGCATGCACCTTCCCCACCCCTCTTCCTCCCACACCAATGGGGTAGGTTAGTAGATCTCCTGGCCCACTGCACAAACACAGCTAGGGTCAGAGTCCCAGTCTACTCTAGGGTAGAGTGCCACCACACATCACACACCCCTCCATGTCACACGCAGGTGCCATTGTACAAATGTGCACACATCCTCAAGAGTCTCCTTCTTCCTCACACACACCCCCATCCACCAGCACACAGGGTTACTGTAACACACAGCCACATCCCCTCCCCAGTGACACACACACGTGACCATGATAGCAGAAAGGCCCTCGAACAGGTACATTACACCTGGATAAAACAGCGGCTGCCACCAAGGTTTTTATGACTGTTCCACGGACACATGCCCCGCACATCCCAGTCCCAAGCAAGCACAGGCGGAGTCCTCAGGTGACACCAGTACATCAGGTTTATTTCTCTTTCGCTCTCAAGGGAAAGCAGGTATCCAAACCTTAACAAAAACAGGGCCCAGGGGAGGGAGCCGTCCCCTGGGTGGGCCTGAACAACCTCACCTTCCCTGGCGTGGGGCACAGCCCAAGGACCCTGCCTCACCATGGCCCGGACCCCATGTGCCTCAGGGCTTTGGGAGAAGGCAGAGACAGCACCAACACGGGGGAAGGTCCCCCGAGAACAGAGGCTGCGGCCCAGCCTGTGGGCCGGCAGATCCACCGCCACTTCCACGTCTGGCAGCTCAGGCCTGCAGCCTCCAGACCTCCAGCGATAGGCCCCCGGAGGCAGCCACCACCAGGTTGCCCTCAGCGCAGATCTGGGGAGGGCAGGGACATAGGTAGTCAGGGGCGTTCTGGGCAGCCGGGCAGGGGGCATAAGGCAGGGTCTTACCCCATTCAGCACATTGTTGTGGCTTCGCATGCAGATGGTCCTTGGTGGATCCGTGGGCACGTGCACCTGGCAAGGGCCAACAGGCAAAGGTCATGAGTGTACCTCAGCTGCCAGGGGTAGGGTAGGGTAGGGAGGCGCCTGTCTTAGGGGCCTCACCCGGATGGTCTTGTCAGTGGACGTGGTGTACAAGGCCCCCAGTGAGTGTTTGATCCCTGTGATCTGAGACCTGTGGCCCACGTCAAAAGACTGCAGAAAGGAGGGACAGGTGACACTCAGGTAAGGGCTCTCCCACGGTCAGCCCACCCAGGGGTCACGAGGTAGGGAGGAGGCCCGGGGATGGTCGGGCATGGGCAGGAACCCTGGCAGACCCGGACAAGCTGGAAGCGGCCACTGTGGTTGGCGAAGACGTGCAGCAGGCCCTGGTTGTCACCAGCCCAGAGCTGGGGCTCCTGGTAGGACATGCAGAGCAGGTAGGAGTCCAGCTGTGGGAGGGATGCGGGACAGAGCAGCTGAGGCCAGGCCCAGCCCCAGCCTGGTCCCTCTGGGCCCCAGGGGAGGGCCCACCTGCAGTCGCTGCAGGACGCTGTTGGCTCGGCGGTCGAACACCACGAGCGTGTGGTCCTCGCTGCCCGAGATGATGTGCCGGTCGTCCGCCAGCAGCGCCAGCACCGCACTTGAGTGCAGCCGCCTGCTCTTCAGCAGGGCCGGGCCGACTTCGCGAGTGAGGCGGGGAGGAGGGAGACATCAGAGCCCCTCAGAGGCTGCCCGGCCTCCACTGGGCCCCAGGGCCCCTATCCCACCTGGTACAACCCTTGGTCTGCTCTTCCCGCTGCATCCCTTCCCGCATGTGATCCTGTCTCTCTCCTGTCCTGTCCCTGCAGGAGGTGGGCCGCCCAGGACCCCCAGCCCTCAGCACCCTCTCCCGCCTGCCGTCCCAACCCCATCTGCTCTCAGTACAGTGCAGGCCTCAGCAGGTCCCAGCATAAAATGCTTCCGCCTGCAGGCGGGTCTGAGACAAGCCTCCACCGTGACCCCCCACCCCCTCTGGCTCCACCTGGGTGAAGACCCCCAGCCCTTCAGTTACAGTACAAATGGATAAAGAAAGAAGCAACAGAAAAGGCATGTATGCTGGGCACTGTTTATCCTAGGCTTCTTATGTAAACTAACGTTTAATCCACTGAGGTTCTTTCTGTCATCTCCTATTAACCCTACGGGGCCAGAGTTATTATCCAGATTTTACAGATGGGGAAACTGAGGTTCAAGCTTGACAGCTAGGAAGTGGGGAACCAAGGTTCTTAGGGGCTGCTCCACCTCCCACAGTATTGACACTCAGAGGACCCTCCTCTGGGAGCCCTCCCATCCCTTGCAACACCCAGGTGGAGGAGGCTGCCTCTGCCCCAACACCCATTCCCCACCAGCTGTCTTTGTTGCCCCAGCACAGGCCACTTGGAGTGGTCAGGAACTGTTATGACTCGGTCACCCCAGCCAGGCGGGGATGAGGTCCAAGTGTCCCCTTCCCCGGCATGACCCTGGAGACTCCAGGCAGCCCTCCTCTCCCCACCTAGGCTCCAGGGCCCCCAGCCCACCTCTGGGGTCGTAGACGGTCACCTTCTTGTCATAGGTGCCAGTCACCAGGATGTCAGGCCGGTAGGACAAGCACAGCACAGCTGCCTTGCCCCTGGGAACACAAGGAGCACAAGGCTCAGGCTGTTAGTAGGCAGGACCCAGCCCTGCCCCGCCTCCCTGCCCAGGACCCCACACACTTTATCTCGCCGAACTGCTGCCCATCTGCTGCCATGTCCCAGAGCTTCACCGTGCTGTCCCAGGAACCAGAGCACACGCGGTGGTCCAGCGCTGCCAGCGACCACACCCAGCCCTGCAGACCGGACCCATGTCATCATCCCTCATTTCAGAGGTAACAAAATTGAGGGTCAGAGGAGGGAGACAACTGACCTAAGAATCCAGAGCAAGTCAGCTCCAAGTAGAGGTTAGGACTTAGGTCTATGGGTCTGTCTGACTTCAGAGTGCAGGACGTGCACATCCACACAGAATAATATTCCTACGTCAGGTCCCTGCGAGGCTCAGCACCAGTGGTGGTCTGAGGCCACCTAACAGTGTGATTACGGATGGGTCCTCCCCTCCATGACCTGGGCAAGGGAAGTGCCCTTCCTCAAGTTCTTCATTGGGAAAATGGGCACAAAAAACAGCCCCTGCCTCAGGAGCTAATAGGCACAAAGCACTGGCTGATGACTAACTTATTCCTCCCCAGACTCTGTGGAGAGAGTACTGTAATGAGGACAGTGGAGCACAGAGAGGTTGAGTCCCTTGCCCAAGGTCACACAGCCAGGGAGTAGCAGAGTGGGGATCTGAACCCAGTGGCCTAGCTCTGAGACCAAGCTCTTGGCCACCGACCTAGACCACCTCAATGATTGGCGGTGGTGGTGGTGTTCCTCCATGGCCACTTCTCGTGAGATGACAGCCATGCTCAGAGCTTTGTGATCCCCACGGCGGGCAGCCTCACCATTGCTCTGCCCTGTGCCTCTCAAGGTACACCTGACATCTACAGCGTGCCTACTGTGTACTCCAGCCTAAGGGAAGCTCTCAGGGCATATTCATCTCATTCATCCTCCTCCTAACTGACCCCTAGACAGAGAAATAGGGGCCCACAAAAGTCCTACATCTCACCCGATGCCACACTAACAATGGCAGAGCAGGGTTTAATTCCATTACATCTGATGCCAAAACCCATGCCCTTAATCATGGCATCCTCCCCAGGCCTCACCCCCTCCTGCCCTCACCTGGCCCCCTAAGCCCTCACCTTGTGGGTGCTGTTCTTCTCGGTTCCCAGGGCCTTGACTAGAACCTGGCTGGGCTCTACCCCCAACTGCCGCATGTCCCACAGGTTGACATTGCGATCCCGGGAGCCCGACAAACAAAGCGCACCACCCTGAGAAGAGAGGTAGTATTGTCAGAGTCACCCAGGCCCCCCCTGGCTGCCCCCGCCCCTGCCGATCCCCCACCTCACCTGGAGCAGCAGGACCGAGTCAATGGAAGCAAAGTGCCCATCAGCCAAGCAGAAGTACTCAGTCCAGCGCCCATCCTCTGCCCAGCGCGACAGGTGTTGCTCCAACTCAATGCACGCTGTTGGCCAGTCAAAGTCCTCCTCTGTGGGGCATCAGGAGTGGGGTCCCCAGTGGGCAGGAATCCTGACATCGACACCAGCTGTCCAAGCCCACCCTTGGCTTCCAGGAAGCCCAGCCTTCCCCAGACTTGGAGAAAACCTCACTTGGATCCCTCACCCCACCCAAGAAGGCCCAGGATCTAGCTTTGGGACCACCAGCCACCCACCTTCCAAGGAGGTAGGACTACTCACCCCAGTTTCCAAAGATTGGGTAACTGGAGCCTCGGGATCACCTTTGCAGGCCTCAAACCCCAACGCAAATGTGGAGGATAATAGCCTCAGGGTGTTAAGGTCCAGCCTCAACCCTCAGGCTAGACATCGGAACTAGGATGTTTTGCCTCCATAATCTTAACCAAACCCAGGGAAGTGTTCTCAAATTAGTATCTGTAAACCTGGGGGCCTTGTCAAGATGTAGAACTCAAGCCCTAGGTGCAGAGATTCAGTGGTATAATGAGGCTCAAGCAACTGTTTGTCATGCTGTTCAGGACAGCCCCATCAATTCAAGGTCCCCAAGCTGTCTTATTCCCCAGGGATCTGACCTCAGGGAGAGGAGAAATTACCACCAGCCTCTAGACTAGGCTAGACCCTGGGCTAGGGTGTGATTGCTGGTGCCAGGGATCCAAACCTCTAGGTTTGGATCAAAGGTTGGAGGCTTGAGCCTTTGGCCCACGCTTCGCCCCTACCTAGGTCAAGACTGTAAGGATGAGGAGCTTTGGCATCACCAGGTTCTAGTTCAGCATCTATACCCAGAGGATTCTTGGCCTTATTCTGAGCCCCAAGAGAGTCCAACAGCTGAGACTTCAAGTCCCTGTGTCAACCCCCAGCCAGCAGTGAAGGCCCTGGTACCACCAGACCCCAATCCTGAGCATCGCTGGATTCTGAGTTCAGGGACCCCAGCCCTCCAGGGTAGATTTCCACAGACCCAGGACCCCAAGCGTCTGGCTCATGGTGCACCCAGAGGTCAGGGGCTTTGTCGCCATCGATGACTACCTCAGCGTCCACCCAAGCCAGGACAACCAGGAAGCCTGCTCCAGGCTGTGCTCACAGCACCCCAGCCTAACTTGGGCAGCCGACCCCGGCCCCCAGGCGCGCGCACCTTCCACAACTGGGTAGGGCGCGCGTACGCGGCGCTGCGCGCGTAGCCTCCAGGTGACATGGTCACGCACGAGGTCGCGCAGCGCGTGGCACACGCGCGGGAGGACGTGGAGCACCAGGCGCGCGTCTAGGTAGGCGCAGATTTCGAGCAGCAGCTCCGGAGGAAGGCTGAGCAGTCCCGGGACCCCCACGGGCGGACCCTTGGACGCCGCCCGCGGCTCCAGGGCGCCAGGGGACGCGACTGGCGCGGACAGCAAAGGGGCGCGCAGGGGCGCCTGCCCCGCTTTCGGCGGACTAAGCACTCGGGCCACGTAAGCCTCGGCCTGCGCGTCGGGGTCCGGCTCCGGCTCCGGCTCCGAGTCATCGTCCCAGGCGCGGGGATCGTCTCGTGGCCCAGGGGGCAGCTCCATGGCGACCGGGTGGGCGCGGCCAGCCGGGCAGTGTCAGCCGAGGGCCCCGCGTCCCGTCTCCAAGGCAGCGCGAAGGCACTTCCGGCGCCGCGTGATGACGCGCTGGCGCCGGCCGGAAGCGAGCGGCACGCGCGGAAACCGGCCGGACCCTGGAATCCCGCAGTGTTGAGGCTTCCCGCGGTGCAGCTGCGGCGGCCCTGGGCTGGAAAACGCAGATTCCTGCTTCCAGCGCCTGTTAAAGCAGGAGTCCGCGCCGGGGCTGATGCGAGGGCGGCTGGCTGCGGCGCGGCGCTGGCCAAGGCACTCTCGGCGCCGCTGAGCTTAGAAGCGCCGCCCCCGAGCTCGCCGCCTGGGCCGTACGGGGATTCCAGCTCCTCTGCTTCCGGAGCCGGCACGTGCAGCTGGACCGCAGAGGCCTCAAGTTCTCTTACCTAAAATCGTATTTATCCCTTATTTCCTGAAAGCCTCTTTTTGAGCCAGGCCGTGTTAACCGATCCATATAAACGCCCCAGCGCTGGCTGTGCGGCCTCGCTTCGGGCAGCCAGTGGCTCCTTGCTCGGGTCCCTCCGCCGAGACCTCACAGTACCCTCCTGTAAAGCCGACCGTTGTCCCAGCGTTCGCTCTCCCCTCCGCGCCGGCTTTTTCTCTGTGGGACGTGTCGCTGTTTCGCTCATTATCTCCTGTTCTCTAAAATGCACTCGTTTGTTGAAGGGAAGCTGGGTGGGTACACGTGTCAGCTTTTTGTCTTCCCAAGTCGAGGCAGGCGACCTTCGGCCATGTTGAGGTTGCAACAAGGTTTTATTCTGAGGCTGTGTCCCCCCAAGAATTTAGCAATTTCTCATTTGCTTCACCCTTCCTTATTGCACCTCCCACAGGCCAGTGCTCAGCTAAGCTTTCTCGAAAATGTCTAACCTGCCCAGTGACCCAGAGTTTTGAGGTTAAAGATGAGAGTGCTGCAAGGCTTTGCCCCTTAGTTTAGTCTAAGGCAGATGGGATCTTGAACCTGGGCTGTAACACTAATGGCTCCCTTTTAAATTGACCTTGATGTTCAAGGAGCTGTAATTAGGTTCAGGGGGACACCCGACACGTGTATATTATCACATTTAATCTTTTGTCATTCACATTCACCTTCCCATTTTACGGGGAATCAAAATGAGGCTTGGGGTCGCAAGAAATGTGCCTGGTTAATGCTTGCTTACTTCCCTGCTCCCAGAATTATTTCTTGAATCCTGTGCACCTCCATTTCTAAGGCGTCCCAACACACACACATCTTTTCTCTACTGCCAAAGCCAAGGATACAGGAAGCCAAGGGTTTCACAAGAAACTGATCTTTACTCAACAAAGTTCTACACAAGTGGAATCTCACGCCACCTCGGCGCCAATCCCCAGCACAGCACAGTAACAAATGGACAGACCCTGGAGCCCGTAGGAGGAAGAGGGGGAGGGGGAGAGAGGGATGTGGGACAAAGAGGGACTGCAGATCCAGGCCAGTCAGGGTCTGCAGCCCTGGGCAGGGGAGAGGGTTGAGAAGCTGAAACTTCGTTGTGCAAAAATCAACCAAAAATAAATTAAAAAATTAAATAGTTTTCTTAAAAAAAAAAAAGAAGAAGAAGAAAAGAAAAAACTAGAACCAGGCTCCCCTTCCCTGAAGGTGGCCAGAGCCCCCCATCCTGGGTGGAGAAGGGGTTACAAATCCCATCAGACACCCAATCCATCCACACACCCCAAGACCCAGCAGAGGATGCTCCAAAGAACTGGATTACCAGAAAATTAAATGGTACCTAATTTTTTTCTTTTTTTTTTTTTTCTTTTCTAACAAATGGCTTCCAGAGACCTGCTGGAGTTTCACAGGGTAGGGAAGCCTGCTGAGTTTATGGAATGTGCACCAAGTGTCCCTTGGAATAGAGGCAGGGCTTGACCCTGTCTGGGGAAGACACAGGGCTATGATGGGGTTGGGTCCAGGGCCCTGCAGGGATGAATGGAACAAGCCCCAGGATGTAGGAATCCAGTCAAAGCCCCATAAATCCCCCAAAAGGGCCCCCAGAAAAGTAAAAGTAGAGAAGGGGAAAAAAAGGGAAACATTAAGGGGGCTGCAGGGCCCGATTCAGTTTTGAGGCCAACTGGGAAATAACCATGCCCCCCCTCTAGGGGTGCCTCCCACACTGACTGTATCCCCAACCAATCCCAGAAGGTTCCCTAGAACACTGCCCCTATCTGGTGGGGCCTTGTAGCTCACTGGGAGCAGTGATGAACAGGAAGCCCCAGGGACAGAGTGGGGTCAGGGAGCGTTACCAACTTCTCCAAAGCACTTGATTTCCTTCTTGCTGGCAAAGCAGAAGCTTTCATCCTCTGTGCCCCGTCAATTAAATGCCCCGGCCCCAGCCCTCAAGTTAAAATTCAGGCTGGAACCTAAGAGGAGAGCTCTAAGCAGCACAGACACAGACTGCCCTTGAAACAGACTTGCTTATGAAGAGATGCAGGGGGGTAGGGGGTCAGCAGCTCTGGCTGCCCCCAGCTCTCTTCAGGAAAAAGACCCTGGCCCAATGTCTTCAAAAGTCACTGGAGCACAGTTGGGGTGGGGGTGAAGAATGGGCAACCTCTGGCCAGACCCAGCCACTCTGGCAGTCCCCACTCTTCTGGCTGGGACAGAGCAAGGAGGGGGACACACAGGCTGTGGCTGCCACAGAGCTGGCAGGAAGTGTGCGGAGCAGGTCCGAAGCGTGCGCGTGCTGACTCGGGCGGCCCGGAGATAGCCGTCCTCTTCCCCCGCCCCAGGGTCCCGGCGGAGGCCCCCAACCCACCCAGCCCTCCCCAATCACCAATTCCGGCAAAACAGCAGAAGCTTCTTAAACTCTAGATGCAGGTTACACGGAAGGCCTTACGGGTTAACTCAGGGGTTCACTAATTCTACTGTCTCCATGCAGTCGGGGAAATGGTGGGGCGGCTGGCCCAGCCTGGCTGGCTGCAGCGCCGCACATGCGTGTGTCCACGTGTGTACATGTGAGTGTACGTGTCTCTACAAGGACCCCCCTCCCCGCCTGCTTTCCCCTTGCCTCACCCTAAGCCGGATTCGGTCGGCCGTGTTGAATCTTCCCTCCCACGAGGCTGGCCCAAATGGGCTGCCTGAGGTGACCCCGACTGAGAGCAAAGGGCCCTTGCTGCCAAGAAGTCCCACCCCCCCTCCCCTGTTTGTAGGATGAGTGTGGAGACCCCACCCACCTGCCCGCTGGCCGGCAGACCACACACACCCATGGCAGGTAGGTGGACGGGGAAGGCGTCTGGATTTGGGTCCCGCTCACTCCTCCCTAACCCCCCTCGACCAGGGCACGGCGACTTCTGGACGCAGCGCGCTCCCCAGCAACCCCTCCAACGACGCAGACAGAAACCTGTGGGGAAAGGCAGGGGTCAGGGCCTGTACCCCTCCCCAACCCGTCCCAAATCAAAGGCCCCCCTTGCATGCAGCCTCCTCACCTGACAGTCGTGATGCTCATCTAGACCCCATAGAAGGCAGCCAGCCTCTCCTTGAGCAGAGGCGGGAACTGCTCTGAGAACTGCTGCCAGTTCTCCTCCCCAACTTGGTCTTTGAAGCCATGGAGAATCTGTGATGAGGCAGGGGGTGAGGGGCGGCCCCGGGGCAGAGCCATCCGAGTGCAGCCTCTCTCCCCAGAGGCCCACCCCCACCCTGCTGCTCACGAGCTCACCTTATAAAACATGTCCCGAAGGTCATCCTTCGGGCTCACCCAGGAGGCTACAGCGTCGCAGAAGAAAATAAAGTCCTGAAACATGACAGGGCCTGTGTGAGGGGCTGCACAAGCCCAGCCCCCGTGCCTTCCCTCCAAGCCCGGCTGCCCCAACCTGCACGACGCCCCCGGGGTTGACGCCTATCATCATGCAGATGCCTCGGAAGGCTGAATCCTTCTCCTCGTTGTCCCTGATATTCCTGAGGGACGTGCACCTGTGGGGGAGGTGAGCGGCAGGCAGTCAGCTGGCGGGGCTGGGGCAGGATGGGCATCTGTGGGGGGCAGTGGGGAGCAGCAGGTCAGCGGGCAGCGGGGCTGGGGTGGGGCATGTAGCTATGTGGGGGGGAGGGAGCGGGGGGGGCAGCGGTTCAGCAGGTGACAAGCTGGGACATGCATCTAGGGGTGGACACAGGCAAGGAACGGGTCGGGCCTGCCCCACCCCCCCAGCTGCCCAGCCCACCATACGCAGGCCCCACACAGGGGAGCACACACCAAGGCCGGATGAACTGCTGCAGCATGGGGGCCACCTCCTGAGGGCACACATAGCCCAGGCGGCCGATGGTGATGGCTGGAATGGCAGAGGGACTCGTCAGGCGACCTGCAACCCCGAGCGGCCCCGGGACGGTACGTGGCGGGGCCTCTGGCATGAGGCACCAGCCCCGCCCCGTGGGCCCCAAGGGAATAGGCCCTACCAGGGACTCCCCTGAGGCCAGCAGCTTCCCTGGTGCTCTTCCCAGACACCTTCCCTTGTTCTTTCCCGAGGTCTCTTCACCACCCCCCTCCCAGCTGGGAACCCCAATTCCAGGTAAGGGGACAGCAGCTGCTCAGGCCTGGTGCCCACCTGTGTTTTCCAGCAGCGTCTTGGGTGTGTTGGGCCGGTTGATGATCTCCACCAGGTTGTTGAGGACCATCTGCACGTAGGGCTGCATCTCTGCCCCTGGGGGACCAGTTAGTTAGAGCCCCGCAGGGCCCATACCATCCATGCTGACCCCAGTTGCACCCAGACACTGGCCAACTGAAACCAGTGAGAGAACAAAACTCATTCTCCGGCTGGTGCCCAGCTCTGGACCCATGGCCAACCAGGGACAGGCCCACACCTTCCAGACACCAGAAGCTTCCTTGGAGTCATGCTCAACAGCAGGGTTAGACCACATTACCCAGATTCCATGGGGCCCGGGGGGGGGGGGGTAGATGGGGAGGGAGGCGGCCAAATTCTCCCAACCAATCCCAGCGGACCTTTCAGCCAAGTGCATGGCAGGGAGGGGAGTAGGTCAGGAACAATCCAATCTGAACAGGCCTCCTGATTCCGCCTCTTTAGAAACCCCTATCCTAGATGCCTTTTCCAAGCATTTGGCAGCATCCCCGCGAAAGTACTCAGAAATGGCTTCTTTGCATCACCAACTGCTGCAATACTCAAGCAGCACCAGGGCTCTCTTAAGGGGACCGGTCAGTCACAGCCAGGGTCTTGCCCCCAGGAAGGAACAGGAGGGGGGGTGGGGGTGGGGGTGGGTGGGTGTAGGGCCTGTCAGCTTGCAGGGCACTCACCCATCTGCATGCAGATCTCGCCGATGGCCCAGGTGGCATTGTTGCACACAGAGATGAACTCAGGGTTCAGGTTGGTGCCCAGGATGGGCATAAACTCGGCTGGTGGGGAGAAAAAGGAGTGCTGAGCAGGAGGGCAAGCCAGGGTGAGCTCCTGGACCTGGCCGGGCAGACCCCATCAGACAGTACGAATACAATCCAGTTTGGTCATTATCCTCCCAAAGTCATCTTTTTCCATCATTTGAGGCCAGAGCTGGGGTCGCGGGGTGAGGAGAAGACGGTTCCATACCGATACAGGGCTTGACATGGATGAAGCAGGCTTTGGTGAGATCTCCCAGGAGGGCAAAGGAGCTCTGCCGAACCTCTGGCATGGAGTCCTGAGGGGTCAGAGCAGGGTCAGTGTGGCAAGGCTCCCCGCCCCCCAACCAGCTGGGATCCTGAGTAATCCCTCAGGCAGGGCAGCTAGGGGTGCGGGCCCCAGAGCACAGCCTGACCCTGGCACACTTCCTGTCATGGGGCCCATCTATAAACCTGGGACACAGTGAACCACAGGGCCTTGGTCAGGGTACCACCACAGCAGGGAGCAGGCCTAACTGCGGCCCATCCCGATACACTGGGTGCATGGGTGTGTGTAAAGTTGGAGGAGCTTATGCTTTCATATCCCCCCCCCCACATTTTTTAAGTAATCTCTATACCCAGCATGGGGTTAGAACTCACCACCCTGAGATCAAGAGTCCCATGCTCCACCGAGCCAGCTAGGCGCCCCTTGTTTCTCTGTTTAATTTTCTACGTCGTTAGCTCATTTAATGAGACTTTATTCATATCTTACTGGAATCACTTTTTAAAATAAATATAGGCTCCCCTCCTCCCCCCATGGGTCCCTTTCTCCTGATTTCCTTCAGTCACAACCAGGGCCCTGAGTCATCCCAGGGTGATCTGCACAGGCTGCTATGTCTTCACTGCAACGAGAGAGCTTGCGAGGGGCCCACCCACCTGCATGCACTGGAAGAGCAGCGTCATGATGTTGCTACGGGCCACCAGCTGTTCCACATGGCCGCCCAGGCCCTCAGCCAGGCCGCTGAGCAGGTCCAGGGCCACGATCATGAAGTCCTTGTCAGGGGCCTCATACTGCTCAGGGTGCTGGGTGTACATCTGGGCACAGATGGGGCAGGCAAGCAGGTTAAGGCGAGGGGACCCAGGTTACGGGCAGCTACAGAGGAGCGGGGCAGCAGGGGTGGGTATTGGTGGTGGGATGCTCACCATGGCCTGGGCCAGAGTCTTCTGCACCAGAGTGACACAGCGTTGGTAGACCGGCTCGCAGTAGGGCAGGAAGCCGCTCTGCAGGGCAGTGGCCACCGATGACAGGCACTGGTTGGGAGGAGGGCAGGAGAGGTGAACTCAGGAAGGACGGGGCAGGGCTCTGGGAAAGGGCCTGGAGCCCACCCACCTCCAGCAGAGGGAAAAGGTCCTTGTCTTCATCCTTGAGCTCATTCCACTTCTGGATCAGCGGAGGCATCAGCTTCTGGATGTATTCCTAGAGAGGGAGCAAGAAGTTGGGGCTCCCTGGGTGGGGGGTGGCAGCTTGGCACCAGCAGGGCTCCCCATGACACAGAGGCGCCTACTGCCTGAGTGATGAGGTCTGAGCATCTCGGTGGCTCATGGGGCCCTACAAGGCCTTGCCATCCAGCCGGACCTCCAGGCCCTTCTGGTCCATTCCCTTCTCACCAGTCCCTAGCCCCGCCCCACCCTGCTCCACCCCCTCAGAGCCTGGGGGTCAGCACTCCTGGTTCCCGCAGGCCCCTGAGCTTCCCCAGCACAGCACTTACCACGCTGTTTCATAACTGTTTGTCTCCCCCGCTAGACTGGGAGCAGGGCGAGGGCGGGGGCCAGGTCTGTCTGTCTGCCTGTTGAGGTCACGGCCATGTCCCTGGCGTGCGACACGGCGTCGCCGCCAGGTCACTGGATGCAGAGGGGCAGGGGGATCAAGAGAGGGAGATGCTGTGGGGTCTCACCGGCTGGTTGAGGTGGTGGCCCACAGAGTCAGCCAAGGTGCCGATGGCATCGTAGAGGATGAGCAGGTTCTTGTGCTGGTACTTGCCGAAGGCAAAGACAAGGGTGTCCAGGATATAGCTGAGGTAGGGCACTAGCTCTGTGCAGGCCTCCTCCTCCAGGGTGGCGAAGGCACTGGAGTGGGGAAGGGGTTTAGTGGGTGGTCACAAGTGGGGCTGGGCCCTGGGGTGGGGGGTTGAGGGGTGCGGGGAGGACATGCACTTGGGATCAGCCAGTACGAATACGTCAGAAATCAGCAGGATGTCAAGGGTCATGAGTGTCATCACTTCCCAGAAGGCAGCCAGTGGGGGCAGGGGTGGGGGCTGTGGGGGCAGGGGTCGAGAGTCACCTGCAGGCTGCTTCCTGCACCCTCTTGTTGCCATCCAGGATGCGCTTGAGCAGCTCTGTCATCAGAGGCTTGAGGTGCATGTCAGGTGGTTGGCTAACCACCCAGTGGGCATAGCGGCTCAGTGTCCAGCAGGCAATGGAGCGGACCAGGGCCTTCTTGTCCGACAGGCACTGGATGAGGTGCGGGATCAGCTCGGGCAGATAGGGCACCATGCCCTGCATGCAGCCTGCAAGGACCAGGACAAGGGCAAGCCTGAGCCCGGCTGGGCCTGGCCACACCCACCCTCCTGGAGAGAGATCACCCACCTAACATGCGGGACACTGAGGCCGGGAGGCAAAATCACAAAAGCTCAGTACAGAAAAGGTGAAAGGTTGGGCCAGGACAGGAAGCAGCATCAGAACAAGCCTTTCCCCTCCATCGGGTCCACCCCATCCTGGTCACTCATTAATTCACAAATGGCCAGGCAACACAAGTGACCAAAATGGATGGAAAGTACTTTTTTCTTTTTAAAATTTTCTCTATTTTTATTTTTTAAGTAGGCTGCACGTTCAGTGTGGGGCTTAAACTCACAACCCCGAGGTTAAGGCCTGAGCTAAGATCAAGAGTCAGACACTCAACCAACTGAGCTACCTGGGCGCCCCTCTTTTCTTTTCTTTTTAAACTTAAGCTCAGGGATCCCTTGTGGCGCAGTGGTTTGGCGCCTGCCTTTGGCCCAGGGCGCGATCCTGGAGACCCGGGATTGAATCCCACATCGGGCTCCCGGTGCATGGAGCCTGCTTCTCCCTCTGCCTGTGTCTCTCTCTCTCTCTCTGTGACTATAATTAATTAATAAATAAATAAATAAATAAATAAATAAATAAATAAATAAATAAATAAAATTTTAAAAAATTAAACTTAAGCTCTATGCCTAATGTGGAGCTCAAACTCACAACCCCAAGATCAAGAATCACACATTCCACCGACTGAGCCAGCTAGCTGCTCCAACTACTTTTCTGAAACATTTCTTGGATGTTTTTGAGTTTTCTATTTTTCATCTTCTTTTTATTTCTAAGATTTTATTTATTTAGGGCAACCTGGGTGGCTCAGCGGTTTGGTGCCACCTTCAGCCCAGGCGTGATCCTGGAGACCCAGGATCAAGTCCCGCATTGGGCTCCCTGTGTGGAGCCTGCTTCTCCCTCTGCCTGTTTCTGCCTCTCTCTCTCTCTCTCTCTCTCTCTCTCTCTGTTTCTCTCGTGAATGGATAAATAAAATCTTAGAAAAAAAAAAAGATTTTATTTATTTATTCATAAAAGACAGAGAGATAGAGACAGAAGCAGAGGGAGAAGCAGGCTCCATGCAGGGAGCCCGATGTGGGACTCGATCCCAGGACTCCAGGATCACGCCCTGACCCGAAGGTAGACGCTTAAACCGCTGAGCCACCCAGGTGTCCTTCATCTCCTTTTTAAAAAACCATGAACATATTTCTTGTTTAGAGAACGCAGATAGTAGCACGCCACCTAATAATCCAAAACCCAAGATCTATTTTTACCAGTTGTGGGTCAATTCCTCCAAATCTTTTCCCATTATGTTTCCCCAGAACACCTAATGAAGCTTGTGAACATATACACACATATTACCATAACACACACTGCACTTATTATATAAGGAAGTCTTTCCTTGGATAAATTTTAAAAGCTCTCCAGGGCGAAGGCTCCTGCTACCGTGTCTGAACTTTTTATGACAGGCCTGGATGCTGAGGTGGTCACGAGTGACACATGTAACACACTCACAAAGCCCTCAGGTATTCAAGCTGTACATCCCATCAGGACGAAGGGAGCTCGAAAGCCGTGCCCAGGACAGAGCATCATGTGAAGTTTGTGTACACACCTCACTGCACATCACTGATCTCACAGGCCAGCCCTGTAGCTGGGAGCCAGCCCAGCTGCACCCCAGGGTGACAGCGCAAGTGGTGTCAATCTCTCTGCCCCAACCCTACTCATTTCCCCATCTACACACCCCACCTCATCGGGCTGTGCTGAGCCTGCGGGACCAGGCTGCCCCTATCATTGTTGTAGTCATCACTGCACTGACCACCTCAGAGAATTGCGATCTCTGAGAATTAAAGGGAGGGCTCACATTTTGGGGTCTGGAGGTTCCATTCAGGCCCAGAGACTGAGCAGACCTCTGAGAGAGAGCCTGCAGATGACATCACCCATGCCGTACAGCTACACAACACAGCCCTGCCTGGGCCAGCTCCATACAGTCTCACACCAGCACGGGACGCTGAGGTCGGGCCTTACCAGGCCAGTGGGGCCACTCACCCTCAGCGATGGCGCCCAGCACAAGGATGCCTGACTCTTTGACCACCCACTCAGGGTGGAAGAGGAGGCCCTTGAGCAGGGGGAGTAGGTGAGGCAGCAGTTCCTCCCGGAAGACGTTGGCCAAGACGTCCAGCGCAGCTGCCGAGCACTTCCCTGGGACGGGAGGGGAAATGTGGGGGCAGGCTCAGGGAGGCCCTTAGGACAGGCTGCCAAGCTCCTGAGGGGCTTTACCAAGACTCTACCCCCAGGATCAGAGATCATGATTCGAATCTTCATGATCTGCTCTGAGTAGGCTGTCTCATCACCTCCTGAGAGGCAGCCCCTAGGCTTGCCGCCCCCACCTCCCAGCCCCCACAGGCCAGGCCACGCACTCAGGTTCCAGTCGGACAGAGCATCGTCATCATCATCATCCTCTGCGTCCTCCGAGCCATCAGGCCGCTCAGCCTCATGGGGCAGCGTCACTGTGCGTGACTTATGGAATCGTGGCTTGATGTCTTGCTCACTGTCCGGGACTGCCTCATCTTCCTCCACGTCCCCCTGTGGGGCCGAGCAGATCACTAAGCACCACCAGGGCCCCCCAGCCTCAAGGCCCCAGCCCTCATCTGTCCGTTTGTGCCCAGCAGTGGGCCCTGACTGACCTTGAGCAAAATGATGTCAATTTCTGAGTATTTCATCCCATTTACCAGGATGGGGATCAACCTGTGGAGAGAGAGGCTGTTCATCGGATGCAGGGGCCCCCAGTGGGCTCACAGCCTGGGTAATACAGAAGCCAGCCTGCAAGGAGCCAAGGGGCAGCGTATGGCCCTGAGGGGTATTATCCCAACTTAGTCGTAGCCACTGTGACCAGGACAAAGGGGACAGTTCTCTGGCTCCACGAGAGAGCTCCTGAACCAGACCTGGCCACTCAGTGGATTCCAGGCCTCTGTTTGAACAATGGCTGATCCCCAGCATACTATAAGTCAAGGAGGACATGTGGCCCTTTTCTGGGATGAGCCGGGTCAAAGGAACAAATAGGCAAGGCAGCCAGTCCCCCACCCTCCCCCCAGCTGCAGTCAATGCATCTCGGGATTGGGAACTTTGATTCATGATTCAGGGATAGGCAAGTGACCCAAGCTGGCCAAGGAGGGTCAGTCAGCCTTAGCCCTTTTGCTAGACATACTGATTTAATAGAAAATTTCTTTACTCAGGGGTGCCTAAGCTTGAAGGTAGCAGAAAGCCACAGCAGTACCAAGAGGGAAGGTCGTGCCTGACAGTAAAGCCCAACACAGAGGGAATAGATCTGCGACCTCACAAAAGTCTTTTACGTCCTTTGAGCACCTGCATCCAGCTATGCCTGAAGGCTTTGTCAACTTTTCATTTTATTCACCTATGACTTACCTAATTATTAAGTCATTAAAAACTATTTTTTTATCGCTTGCTAAATAAACATACACAGGAACAGAAAGTAAACCGAGATATAGAACACATACTATGGCTAATACAGAAAATAAACAGGAAAACTAGAGCACAGTGAAGGGTGGAGGCTGAGGTAGGGCAGAGGGCAGAAGGCAGGAGGCAGGAGGCAGGAGTGGCACTCACTGGACCAGGTGGGAGGCCAGGACTTCCTTGCAGATGGGCTGCTCGGCCAGCGTCAGCCAGAACTCACAGGCCTCCAGGGCCACGTTCTCATCATGGTCCTGAGTCCTCTGCAGCATGTACTAGGGCAGGGTGGGAGAAGGCTAAGGCCCAGCCCAGCTAGGGGTAGCTCGCCACCTGTCCCCCACCCACAGCATGCCTGGGCCTGCCTTGGCTGTGCACACCTGGATAATGCTGTGCATGTGGGGGATGAGCCTGTCGATCCGCACTTCCAGCAGCATCACCAGGGCACGGCACACGTTCTTCCGCACCTCAGGGTCATCATCCACGGCCAGGGCGAACAAGTGCTGCGGGGAAGGTGGGATCAGCTGCAGCAGGGCCCTCAGCCCTTGCCCTGCTCACCCCTAGGCCGGCAGCCCACCTCGATGAAGGTGTCAATGTTGTCCATCAGCGCCTGGGCCCGGTCCATGATGAACTGGTTCACGCAGGCAATGGCATGGGACCTGGCAAGGAGTGGGCACCTCGGTCAACCCTGACCCACCTATCCCGCCCCCTCCAGGCCCCCTGCAGACCCCCAGGGAGCCACACCCACCGGATCTTTGGGCTACAGTGCTTGAAGAACTGTAAGAACTTGGGGATCATGATGTTGAGAGGCCTGTTGAGGGCATCACTGTCTAGGAGCTCAGACGAGTCTTCGCAGATCTTCTGCAGGGCTCCAAAGGCTCCCTGAGTGGAGAGGAGTAGATAGACAGCTGTGAACCCCAGTCCAGTCCCAACTCCCACCCAGGTAGGCCACAGCTAGTCACCTACCTCACAGGTGTTGTAATCCTCTGAGTTGAGCAGGTTACACAGCTGGGGCAGCAGCTCAGGCCACATCTGCAGCTCACCCTTGGAAGCGATGGTGGTGATGAGAATGCCTGGGGCAGCCGGGAAAGGACGCTGCCTCAGGCTGGGTACTAGGTGCGGGCCTGCCTCGCACTCACTCCACTGACTTGCAGGCTGCCCATGCGCAGTCCCCTAGAAGCCCTACACACTCCTTTTGAGATCCTCTGAGCCTTACTGTAAGCCAGCTCTGTGGTAGGCCCTGGGATGCAGCACAGAACTAAGCACAAAATCGATGCCCTTGGGAGCTGTCTAGTGAGAGAGGCTTCGAGGTAAAAATAAATCAGCAAAAGACCCAGGAGGCTAGATGCCAAAAGCTAAGGGGGAAAAAAAGCAGAGAAGAGAGCTGGAAGAGCGGAGGTTGAGGGCAGCAATTTCATATATTTTTAAGTTTGTTTTTTTGATAGTCACAGAGAGAGAGAGAGGCAGAGACACAGGCAGAGGGAGAAGCAGGCTCCATGCACCGGGAGCCCGATGTGGGATTCGATCCCGGGTCTCCAGGATCGCGCCCTGGGCCAAAGGCAGGCGCCAAACCGCTGCGCCACCCAGGGATCCCTGTTTTTTTTTTTTTTTTTATTAGTCATCTCTACACTCAATGTGGGGCTTGGACTTACGACCTCAAAATCATGAGTCACATGCTCTTCTGATGGAGCCAGCCAGTTGCCCCATTTTTAAATGGGTGGCCATGGGACACCTGGGTGGCTCAGTGGTTAAATGTCTGCCTTTGGCTTAGGGCATGACCCTGCGGTCCTGGGATCGAGTCCCACATCAGGCTCCCTACATGAAGCCTGCTTCTCCCTTCTGCCTGTGTCTCTGCCTCCCTCTCTCTCGGTCTCTCATGAATAAATAAAATCTTTAAAAGTAAAAATAAAATGGGTGGCCAGAGCAGGCTTACCCAGGTGATACCTTGCTATCTGAGCAAAGACCTGAAGAAGATGAAGGAGAAGCTATCCAACTCTCTGGGGCAAGAGCATCCCAGGCAGAGGGAATGGCAGGTGCAAAGGCCTGGGCAAGAGAAAGCCAGGTGTGCTCCAAGATAGATGAGGAGCCAGGGACTGAGCAGAGCGGGGACCGGGGGTGGGGGAGATGAGTGGGAGACGAGGGCCGAGAGGTGACAAGTGCAGGTTGAGGTGGGCCATACAGCCCTGGGGAGACTTGTACTGCTGCGCAGAAGCCCAAGAGCAGCCTGCAATAGGCATGGGCAGTGTGGAGGACAGAGGCGGTGTGGCAGCTGAGCCAAATTCAGGTGAGGGCAGCCAGGGAGGATATTCAAAGCCATTCCCCCCTGCTGGGGAAATGTTGCCACTGCCATCACTCCAGATGACCCTGGCTCCTGCTGCTGGGAAAGGTGTCACCTGCACTAGGGAGACTGTGGGGACTTGGGAGTGCAGTCCCAGTCCCATCCCAGTCTGTGCAACCTTGGCCACGTGGCCTAACCTCTCTGTAGTTCCACGGGAGGAGGGGGGAGGAGCATGGGCCCCTTGGGCGACTGGAAGTTTCAGTATCTTAATTCAGACAGTCAGAGCTGAACCTGGCTACCTAGCAAACTCGGGAAGTCCAGATCCTTCTGCTGGGCTCACAGGGGGCACTGTTGGGGCTCAGGATAACACGCCCCAAGACCGGCACTTCTAGCAAGCCCCGTATCTAGCTCAAATTTCATACTACATTTTTCTTTATTGCATGGTTTTATGGTTACCTTCCCTTTACAGCAAGCAAATTTTAAAAAGTCATGTACATTTTCCTTCTAAATGCAACTTTTAAGAGTTGATGTTAAAGAATAAAAACATAAATCAGTTACATGTCAACTACATCTCAGTCAAGGTGGGCAAAAAAGCAAGTCGAGGGACGCCTGGGTGGCTCAATGGTTGAGCGTCTGCCTTTCGCTCAGGGCGTGGTCCTGGAGTTCTGGGATTGAGTCCCACATTGGGCTCCCTGCAGGGAGCCTGCTTCTCCCTCTGCCTATGTCTCTGCCTCTGTCTCTCTCTGTGTCTCTCATGAATAAATAAAATCTTTAAAAAAAGGGGGGGGGGGGCAAGTCAGTAACAAAGAACTGAGTTGGTGTTTCCTTTAACTACTCAGGCAGCCCGTCGGGAGTCAGGAAGGCTCCATACACAAAACACACTCCCATTTCACCTCATCGTTATTGGTGAGTTAGCTGAGGACAACAAACTCCAGAGGACAGGGGGCCGTGGCCTTCTAATGTGCTGCACCGTCAGGACCGAAGCAGAGGTCTGGATGTTGAGTGACTGCCTCCAGAGTGGCAAGAGCTATGTCACGAGGGAGTGGTTCAGAGCACAGACCTGCACTGGTGGCTTCTGAACTCTGCTACTTACCAAGCGGGTCCCTTAACATCTCTGCGTCTCAGTGTCCTCATCTGTAAAATGGCAACACTGACAGTCCTACCATCCACGATACCGGAGCAGTCAGTGACTGACACCTTTAATGTGTCAAAAAGCTCCTTGGCTGAGAGGAAGAACTCAGGGAGTCATCACCAGCCGACTCCCGCTCTCACCTATGGTAGCTCGGATGAGTGAGGAGGCATCGCCAATGTTGTTGAGACACTCCTGTTTGATGAAGTCGGCCACAGGGGGCGGAAAGCTCTGGTAATGTGCCTTCACATTGTTCTTGAGGATGAGACCGCTGAGGGAACGAGTTGGCTCATCTGGGGGAGGAGGGCTGAGGGTCAGGGGAGCACAGGGGAGAAAGCGGGATCTAGCCCGTGCGTAGAGGGGCACCGGGAGCATACCTTCCGACTTGAGTCTGGTCAGGACAAAGATCAGGTAATTGTTGAAGTCCGGAAACTGGTTCAGTTGTTTGAGTTTCTGCCGGGTTGTTAAGGGACTTGGGAGACAAGGGCCTTCCCCTCCCCCGGTGGGTCCCTTCACTGCCGTGTAGCTAAAAGTCCCTCTGACCACCGGGACCAGGGGGACAGCTCCTGAGATGCCACCTGTCAACCCCCATGCCAGGAAACACAGCGCTGCAGGCACATCAAAGTCACCCAGTGGGTGGGAGAGCACGCCTGAGCTTTCCATGCACTCTTGAGAGGCCTGGCCACAGCAGTGAGAACCACTGCTACTCAGTCCTGCTCATAAGTCCCATGTTGCCCTTTTAAAAAGAAAAGAAAAGAAAAGAAAAGAAAAGAAAAGAAAGAAAAGAAAGAAAGAAAAAGAAAGAAAAGAGAATCTACATTTTTAAGTAAAACTTGCTGATAGTTTAAATATCTTCAACTTTAACTTACAGAGTTTTAAGCATCAATTGGGAAAGAGACATTTTAACCATGAACCTAAACAAAAACCACGTGCCAGCTAGTGTTCCCCCCTCCCCCACAGGGCCACATTTCCTCTGGAAATGGGACTCAAAAATTCTAATCCCTAATTCTCTGCCAAAGCTAGCTCCTGCCGTAAGAGAATCTGGGAATTAGGGTGTCAGCCCCTTCTGCAGACGTCTGCCCTGTTCCCCCTAGGCCCGGAAGGAAGGAAGGAAGGATACGTCCTGCACGATGCGCTGCGTGGCTGTGTTGGGTGACTGCGAGTCTTTGAGCAGCTGCAGGACCTGCTGCAGGCCCTGCTCATCTGGCTGCCAGTCCATGGCGCAGGGTGAGCTGCGGGGTAGGGGCCAGGGTCAGCGCTGGGTCCCGAGGGCCCCATGTGAGATCCGGGCTGAGCCCCGGTGGAGGTGCCTGCAGCGAGCCCCGGTGGAGGTGCCTGCAGCGGCCGCACGGCGGGAGCGCCCTCGGCTGACAGGCGGGGGCCGCCGATCCACACCAGCCCAAGTGCGGGGTCCCCGCCAGCTGCGCCATCCACGTCGGCGCAGTCTCGGAAACACAGGTGAGGAGATATGGGGGATATGGAAGGCCACGGGAGGCAGTGGCAGGGCTCGGCGGGTCCTCACTGGGCCCCGCACGGAGCTTTCATCCCAGGGCGGCCCATGCCGCCTCCCCCGGCTGCAGGCGTTACAACTTCCGCCAGCCTCACACCCGCTAGGCAAGGCGCCAGCCACCTCTCCACCCAGGGGCCCTGCCCCAGACCACGATAGCGCCCCGGCCCCCGTGGTCTCCCTGGTCCAGGCACAGTTCCCAACCCCAGAGACCGCTCTTCCGAAATCCAGCCCTCAAGCCCTGCCAGATCCCAGCTGCCTCCTCCTCCTCCGTCTGGTCCCCGAGCCTCCCAGGTGCACAGTCCCAAGGTGCTCCAATCGTCCGGATCCCTGCCACCTCCCCTAATCCATCCCTCCAAACTGAGCCGGATGCCAGACGCTCCTCCTTTTTGGCCTAGCCAGACCCCATCCGAGATTCCTCTTCATCGGTCCGAAGCAATCCCCAGACAGGTCCGAGCTGCCTCTCCAAAGGCTAGCCAGCCAAGCCCGCCCACCCTGCTAAATCTGACCCCTGGACAGGTCCCCGTCCCTTTCCCCAATCAGGTCTGGCCAAGTCTCCCCCCACCCCCCACCTTCTGCCTCCAGCCCCAGTCAGCATTAACTCCTGCTGGCGGATCTCTGCTGTTTCCCGCAATCAAGTTCGGCCAAGCCCCCCACCACCTCGAGCCGGCAACCCACTTCGTCCGATGTCTGCAGCTTCCCCCAGTTAGGCCTGGACGAACACCCCACGGAGCATTCCCCCCAACGGATCCTAGCGACACCTCGAAGTCAGACCCAGCAAAGCCCTCTAGAACGAAGTCTGACGCCCCTCCCGGTCAGGGTCCAAGAAGACCCCCAACTTTTAAATGCGGCCTCCCCCAACCAGACCCAACCAAAACCCCGCCGAAATATCCCCACACACACACCCGATCCTCGCGACGTTCCCCAATCAGGCCCTAAGGAGTCCCCAGACGCTTCCCCCAGATCCCCTCCGGCCCGATCCCAGCCGCCCCACTGCCCCGATTCTCGAGGCACCGGGGTCTGGCCTGGCTCCGAGGCCCCACCCCCTAAGCCCGGCTCGGTTTCCCCTTCCCCCGCCCCGGCCCGTTCTCGTTGCCTCGCGAATGGGGCCCAAACCAGGTTCTCGGCCTTTCCCGGTCAGGCGCGGCCCCGACGGCCGGGCCGCGCGCGGCGCTGACCCGGAGCCCGGCGGGGGTCAACACAAGCCCGGGCCGAGCCGGTCGGGCTTCGGGAAAGGCCCACTTACCGGGCCCCGGGTGGCAGCAGCGGCGCCGTGCGCTGCGGCTTCTCCTGAGACTCGCGCGGAAGGAGGGAGCCAAAGAGAGGGAATAAAAAAAAGAGAGAGAAAAAAAAAACGCGGCCGTGGATGAGCCGCGGCGGCTTCCGTACGCCGTTCAAATCGGCCCAGCAGAGCCAATCGGAAGGCGCAGCCGTAACACGTGGCCCGGCTCCGGGGAGACCCAGGCCCCGCCGAGACCGGGTCACGTGACCGAAGTGTTGGCGGCTCGCCTGGGCTCTCTGGCCGTTTGGTCTTCCCGGCGTCTCGTTTTCTCAGCGTCTCTCACGCCCGCCTGACAGTAGCTCTTTGCTGGGAGCTGAGTTTAGTGGCGCGTGGGGGGACTTTCGGTATGTGGTAGGCCCGGGGACCTCTCGGCCACAGCCAGTTGTGCCTCTCACCCCCTTCTCTACGAATACAACTCTGCCTTTTCCCTCGCATCCGGAAGGTACCTGGAAGAGTACAGGAGGTGTCCTCAAGGAAAGATCGGAGGGGACTGAGCCTAGCGTGGATTTTAGACCCCAGACAAAGGAAGGGCCGAGCCAGACAAAGGGAGTGCCTAAGATAGGCTGCGTGCCTGCAGAAGCCTCTGCCACATTTTGTTTTATTTTCCAGTACAGTTTGATACTTTTTACAAGGATATGAGAGAAACCCACAAGGACATAAAATTCTAAACGAGATGAATAAACGCTGAAACGAAAGGCCTAATCTCTTTCCCTACCTGAAGCTGAGTGAGGTGAAACAGCCCAGGAAATCTAGGCAAGGGCAGGGTCATGATGAAAGACATCTCCGTAATCCTTGCGCCATCTGAGGACAAAGTAGGGCACCTCTTTTAAGAGTGGAGCAGCGGAGGAGGGAGGAGCTGAAGACCTCGGTTCCCCACTTCCTGGCCAGGCTGATAAACAGGTGGACAACCTCCCACCACTTGGGAGTCTTAGTTTCCCCACTTGCCAAATGGGTATAAAAATAGTTTGCTAGGTTAGAGATCATCAAGTTAAGCATTACCAGGCCTAACTTAAATTGTTCTTTAAAAACTTGGCTTTTACCGGCAGAGGCTCAAGGCCATCCTTTCACTGTATTCAGCCACACCCTAAGCCAATATTTACTGAATTTAATCAACGAGGCCTCTAATCCCCAAGGACATCCCAGCCCCGCCCTGAGGGGCTTTTTGGCTCCAGTTGTGACAGGTCAATTTTTGCTCCAGCCTGGAAGAAGGGGACAGGTTTCTCAGCTACTTTCGCGTTAGCGGTCCGTCCCCCTCCGTTCATTCATGAAAAACAGGTACCTAAGACCTCTGCTCCCAGCACCGGGGCCTTCCAGACTCGGGAAGGGTCGGCTGGCGCCTAAGGCCACTCGGAGAGTCAGGGAAGACTCGCTAAAGGAATAACCGGGTTTTCCTCCTTTACCAGACCGAACCCGGTTAGAGAGACACGTGCAGAAAGCCGCCGCCTGCGCATGCGCAATGGCCTCCCCTCACACACCCTGAGGCCCTAGAACTACAAATCCCATCTCACCGTGCGCCCGCGTCACCGCGCTCACAGACTCAGGCTGTGACTCAAAACCCGGGGGTCTGGAAACCCCCAGAGGTGAGCATTGAGCCGAAGGAAGAGTGACATTGAAGGACTGGACTGGAAGTTTCGGGAGGGGGTGCTAACAGTAGAAGTTTTCTTCTCAGGCTTGGGAGTTGCCCCAGATAAGGGTCAGGTGGGGAGAGAGCTGGAGATGCGCGAAGAATTTAATGCTCACCCTCTCCTTTTAATATGTCGTTTCCAGCGGTCCTTCGCAAGCCTCCGGGGAGAGGAGTCAGCCAGAAGAGAGTGACCCCTGCTGTCTTTGTGATCCACGGTACTGGCCCTCGTGATTATGGAAGTCTTTCTTCCTGGCCCCAGCCACTGGATTTGAGTACTGAATCCAAGCTTTTTCCCTATTTCTTTTTCTTTTTTAAAGTAGACTCCATGTCCAGTGTGAGACTTGAACTCACGGCCCTAAGATCAAGAGTCACACTCTTTACGGACTGAGACAACCAGGCACCCCATTTTCCTATTTCTTAAGGACCTACTTTACAGCCTGTCAGGCAGTTTCCAAATGTAGTTCTCATAACAGCCCTGTATACAGCAAAGTTACTCCCAACTAGAAGCACCCAGTGCAGAAAAAAATTCAAGGAACTGGTGCCCAACCATGAATCTGAGATGGGAGACAAAGGCCTCTCCCTTTACAACAGCCTCCCTGCTTGAGCATCTCCTCACACAGCACCCCCTTTTAAAGGCCACCATTTCTCAAACACATCCCCCCCAACTCAAGCCAATTACTTCACCCAGAGAAACAATGACGGCTGTTTTGACTTCAATATTGCCCTTACTTTAGAATTTGATTCTGGAAATGCTTCCATATTTTATCCCTATTGTATACACAAAGAACTTGAAACACAGAAAGACTAAGTGACTTACCCAAGATCACACAACTAACATGCACCAGAATAGTTTGAAGCCACGGCTATGTGACTCACCAAACCCTGATTTTGATTCTCCCCCTTCAGACTTTCCCCAGGTCAGGACTGGTGAATGCAGTGAAGGGGGATGCTGGGACTCCATCAGCTCCTCCTGCCTCCTGACACTCCAGAAAAGAGGCTGAGCTGCTGCAGGGGCGACCTACTTCTCCCACTTGTGTTTCTTTTTAAAGATCCAGCGGCTGCTGGTGCCTTTGAGGGAGGAGGTAAGGTTGGCACCATTGGCTGCCTATGTCCCCTCCCCCAACACCACATCCCCAAGGCTAAAGTTACACCTGGGCCAGCTCATCATCCCCAAAGTAGGAGGGAGATAGCTTTGAGCCAATGTGGAAAATAAATCAGACAAGCCTTAGTGTGTTAGCCAGAAGTGAGATGCAAGTCTCCTGTTCCAAAGCCTGCTTAGGCGTTTCTTTGACAAGCCAGTCCAACTTTCAGCTCAGTGTCTTTGTACCTGCTTTCTTTGGCCTTGAACACCTCCAAGGATCATCTTTACTGCTTTCAGAACTTAAGACAAATGTTACCTTCTCAGGGAGGCCATCCCTGATAACTTAAAATTGCCATCTCTCCCACTCATCTCCGTTCCCCTTTCATAATTTTTCCCCCATAGAATGTATAAGCATCTGATGTGTTCTGTGTTCCATTTCGTTTCCCGTTTGTTTCCTCAACTAGAATGTTAGTCTCACTAGAACAAGGAGTTTTGCCTGTTTCAGTCTCCGTATTTGGAATGCCTACCCCATCCCCCACAGGGTGGATCTGGCTGAGGCCAGGTTGGTACTATACACCTCAGCCCTCTTCCCTCTTCCTACACAGGTCCCAGGCGGCCACCATGGTCCTGGTAAAGAAATGGGAACCAGAACTCTGGGATGGGCAGGGGTGCCGAGCAGCTCAGCATTCCTGCATGGGAAAGCCTGAGAGGTAGGCCCTTGGCTGGGGGACCCAGATGCTGCTCCTAGGTCTAGCAGGTTTGAGAAGGGAGGTTTGGGAGGCAGGGACATCTTAAAACATTTGCGGGCTCAGTGAGGAACAGGCAGCCAGGCAGTTTCCAGGAAGGCACAAAAGTACAAGGAATACTAAAGGAGTCAGGCTTCCTTTAGGACACCCAGTCCCCAGACATGTCAACAATCATGTTCTGCAAGGTGGCATTTGTGCTACTTCTGATCGTATATACATAAGGGTGGAGTCAACCCAGCCTCACTGGAGGGGCAAGTAGCTGGCAGGACAGAGGAGCCCCACTGGAATCCAGATCCCAGCCCTCTTCAACTGCCAACACTCCACCACCTCCCCTCCTCTAATCATGGCCCAGCCTCATCTCCAGGTTCTGCCCCAGGAGCCAGAGGGGGGCTGTTAAGATAGAAAACACATAACCTGTTGCTCCTCAGATCATACTGCCCCCTCAAGGCTTCTTCTAAGAATGAAGTCCCAAATCCAAACCCTAGCATACAATACCCTAGCATATAATCTACACACCGTCGTCACTTTTCAGGTCCAATCATGTGGGCCACCTCAAAGCTCCCCACAAAGGCCATATGTTCCTCCACCTGTTTTTACACTGGCTGTTCCCTCCACCTTCCTTCTAGAAGGGCTGGGAGTGTACATGGTCTGTTCTGTTCACTGTTGGCCCCAGGGCCCAGAACAGCACACTGCAAGCACCGGTCAAGTGTCTGCTGAACGAACAAACTGACAGTTCTGGCCCAGCCAAATGGGGCTGTGATGGAATGCTGAACATGAGGAGCAATCCTGAGGCTCCGTCAGGGGTAGGGGGAAATGGGTCCTGAGGAGAGTCCAGGATGACAGGAGGGGAGGCACCCCTGTCCTCCCCATGCCCACAAATAACCCCCTCACTGAGCCAGACCCAGGACCAGGTACAGGACCAGGCAATGGGGGGAGGGGGTACTTAAGGTGGAGAACAAAGAAGGCAAACAGCTTTCGGCACTAAGTCAAGTTCTTTACTTCCCAGAAGTGATGGCTAAGGAGGGGTGGGGGGGTGGGGGTGGGAGGAAGACAGAAAGAGCCAGAGAGAGCAAGGAGGTGGGAGAAGAGGGGACAGTAAACCACTGTTCTATGAAGTCTCAGGAGGCAAGTGCTCAAGGTAAAAAAGAGTCCTGGAGAATCGTCCGCGGCTGCGGGAAGCATCTCGATTTCCTTCTGTGTAGAAGTCCTTGGGGGGGAAAGGCTGCCGCCGCTGCCGCTGCATTAAATAGTTATGTACATCGCAGAGAGTCCCAGGCCGTAGGCAGGCGGGGAAGGGGGTCATTTCACCAGGGGCCGAGTTTTATCGTCATCGCCACACTGATGGGCTTTGTACTTTTTCACCTCTGCCATGTACTTGGCCCATGCGTCACCTTTACTTGTTAATACCTGTGGGTGGGGGCACAGAGGGGTTGCAAGGGGATACCAAGGAGGCCAGGAACTGGGGTCAGGACTGTCCTGAGACAGCTGACACCCCCCCACACTCCCCCCCACAGCCCATGTCACCCTTAAGGTCCTGGGTTTGAGGTAAAGATATGCAGACCCAATTTATCTGAGGATCCTGCTGAAAGCCCTCCTCCCCCACCCAGCCCCCCATCCAAGGCCCCGGGTGCTGGACAAGGGGAAAGGGCTCTGCAGCCAGGCACTGAGGTTAGAAGGGAAAGGCACTGCGGGTGGTCCCCCACACCCAGCCTGCTCACCTCATCCTCCGTCTTCTGCTTCTTGGCTACTATTCCCGTCTTGAGGGCTAGTTTGTTTCCGCCTCTGCGCTTGCCCACCTGGGTGAAGGGACAGAAGACTGCAACGGTTACAGGAGCCGGGCCCGCCCTTGGCGGCGCTGAGGCCCACTACACCTTCCTAGCCCGGCCCGGTGGCCCGTCCCGACGCCGCGCCCAGCTCCGCCAGCCGGCCGACCTGCGCAGCAATCAGAGAGGAGCACACGCGACTCTTAGCGCCTGCCCTGGGCCCATGATACCCTGGCAGTCCTGGGCCCCTGGGCTGCCCTCCCCAAAAGTGAGAAGAACCCCCACATCAGTGGGGACAGGCTGTCCTCACTCTCCCAGCCAAAGCCTCACCCTCCCCTAGCAGGGACCACACAGGCAGCAACAGCTCCCTTTACTGAGCACTCACTGTATGCTAAGCACTGTGCCAAGTACTTTGGATGTATTATCCTTCACTTTACAGTTGCCCAAGAGGAAAGTCACAGCCATTCCCATTTTATAGTTGAGGGAACGCCTCGGTTGGCAGCAAACAATGGAACAAGATCATATATATGGATCCAAGTCACAGAGCAGCATCCTTGCCCACCAAAGGACACGGTCTCCCCTATACCTAACCTGGCCTCTTTAAGGGTGCCCCTCAATGAAGAATGAAAAAAAAAAAGTGACAAGTACTGAACTCCCACTCACAAAGAATCACTCAGCCTCCACTTCTGGTTCTTACACCAAGCCAGGAACCCAGGTCCTGATACTCTTCCTTCCTCCAACATAAGTATCGCTCCAGACCTCCCCCTGCTCCTCCACCTTCTCCTACTGACTGAGCACTTTCTGTGCCCATGGGCTGCAACAGGCTTTAGACATCATTTCATCTCTGCTCCTCAGCCAGGCATCAAGGAACCTGTGCTGCTGGGATTATCCCCACTCACTTTTAACAAATGAAGAAAATGAGGATTGGAGAGCTTAGATCACTTGCCCCAAATCACACTACTAGGTCTAAAACTTGACCACCAGTCTGTTACTCTCAATTCAACACTTTTCTCCACACCACAGGGACTTGATCTCTGAATAAATTGATATCTACGCTGTGAATTAGCTACTTCTTTTCCTTTTTTTTAATTTTTGTTTTTTTAAAGAATCTTATTGTTTTTGTTGTTGTTGTTTTTGTTTGTTTGTTTTTAAGCAAGCTCTACACCCCATCTGGGGCTTGAACTCTAGACCCTGAGATCAAGAGTCCCATGTTCTAACGACTGAGCCAGCCAGGAGCCTCCAGGGACCTGATCTCAATACCAGAAACAAGGCAAGCTCAGAGCTGACCATCAGTATAGTTGCCATTTATTTAGCCTGGAGTTTCTTGAACTTCTACTAGTGATATTTTGAGCTGGATTATTTTTGCAGGGGGTGGGGGTGAGTGGGGCTCTCCTGTGCCTTGTAGGATGTTGAGAAGTATCTCTAGCCTTTACTCACGGATGTCAAGCAGCACCCCTCCCCCAGTTCTGACCACCACAAATTTCTCCAGTCTGCCAAATTGAGGGGGTTTGGGGGGGGTGTTCATTCCCAACAGAAAATCACTGGTGGTTTAGTCCTTCCTATAAGACTAACCTGGTAGTAACCTCCCGGATGGTCTCACTAACCCTCATCACTTCAGAAGATGTGATAACAATTTTTGCAAATGGGAAAATTGAGAGCAGGCTAGCCCAGACACTCCAAGAAAGCAACGATTTTGTCATGTTCAACATGGCACATCCAGCACGCAGCACAATGCTCAGCATAAGGTAAGGTGCTCAATAAATGGATACTGGACGAATGAGACTTAGGGAAATAGAGCAAATTTCTTAAGGTCACACAGTAAGCGCGCTGAGTCTCTAATCCACACAACTCAGATTCCAGATTTGAATTTGCCCCCCTTCCCCATGGTGGGAGATGGTCCCAGTACCCAAGTTTAATAAGTACCACTCAAATTGGAATCCGGGAATTCTGATTTCCCCATCCCCGGAGCGCTGTTCCGAATGCAATTCTCTGGCTCCCGGTCCCTGCGGGCGGGCTCCAGCGGGGGTGTCCCCCGCCCTCCGCCCCCTGACCTCTCGTTGAGAATCCAGCTTGCAGATCCTCAGCGGGCGACTGGACGACCCCCTCATCGGGGCCGGAGGATGGACCTGGATCCCGATCCCCTTTCTCGGGCCCCGATTCCCTCTGCCAAGGCAGGCCCTGGCGCCCGCCCCCACCCCCGCGGCTCCTTACGAAGCTGAGCGTGGGGCCCGGGCCGCCCTTCCTCTTCAGATCCCCAGGGCCCGCGGCGGCGGCGGCGGCGGCAGGCTGGTCGGGTCGCTGCGGGCCCGGGGGCGGCTCCTCCTGCCGCTGCCGCTGCTCCTCCTCCATCTTCCGCTTGAACAGCTCCAGGAAGCTGCCATCGTTGGCGAACAAGTTCACACCGCCCGACACCGGGCTAGAACCCGCGCCCGACGCTTCCTCGTCCCCACTCTCGGGCGACGTCCCGGGCCCCGACTCAGCCCATCGGCTCCCAACGCCGCCGCCGCCCGCGGGGCCCGGCGCCTCCCGGCCCGGAGGCTCCGCCCGTCTCCCTCGGGCAGCCATTTTGTCGCCAGGTGCCGCGCAAAGGACTCCGGGAAGGCGGCTCCGGCCCGGCGCTTGGCGCCCGACTTGCCCCGTCCCGGGCAATGCATGCCGGGAAGAGCGGTCTAGACCTCAAGCGTCCGCAGTAGGGGCGGAGTATAAGGGGCGGGGCGAATAAGGGGTGAGACCTGACTGCACGGGCCCGCCCAGCCGGCCACGCGGATTTTTATAATCCGGCTAGATTTGGGCAGGTTTACGCGCAGTCTCCCCGAGAATGGAACCATTGTCTGGGACTAGGGCTGCCGCTGGCTCTCCGGAATGAGGTTCTCGCTTGAAACTGGGGGCACATTACCTTTCTGGGGCTAGGATCCCCTTGTGACACCAGGGATAATCTCTGTGAGGGAAAGGCCCCCTCTGAGACTGTGTGCTCACCTGACATCTCGGAACCGAGGTCCCGAACACGATCTAGAGGGCATATCTAGCCAAAGGACCCCACCCCCGACTAGAAATGGGGATATCTCTGGTTTGGTTGGGTACCCGTCCCTGGGATGGAGCTCTCATTTGGGAAAGGGAACACAGCTGGCTCCGTTGAGCTGGGATCCCCACCCGAGAATAAGGGCGTCATTTACAGGCTGGAGTTCTCAAATGAAGTCGCAGGCGTCCCTAGGCTATGGTCTATCTAAGGTTAAGTAAGAGTGTCGGACCCAGCTTGTATTCCTGCCCAGGGCAGAGATTCAAAGAGGGAATTCGCTGGAGTCCCCCCTCAAACTCTTGCAAAGTGCAAGAAGGTTTCCGGGAATAGAGGATCCCTTCTGCGACAAGGAGGGCAGTTGCAGGTGCGGTTCCTGCCCTCGCCTGCCCAGCATGGGGCTTCAGGGCGCCCTGGACGAAGATGCGCGAACCTTGCCCACAACTGCGGTTGTGCTCCCTCTAACCGCCTAGCAGTCCAGGGAACCTGTCTCCAGCCAACTAATAGGTTCCTCTGTGATTGGCTTGTGTCAAGAGCCAGATGGCTCACCGCCAATTGGATAACAGAAGACACGGACCTGAGGCGATGTTGGGACCCAATTTAAAGAATAAAGACAATGATCGACATGAAGTTGAACCTATGAAGTCAGCCCAGGGCGGACCTCGTATCTAACTTCGTGGAAAGGGCATGGACTGGGTGTTTGGCTGGTTGCTAAGGAGAGGTTGGCGGCTACAGGGACGTGAGAGTGATTGGCGAAAGTGAGAAAAAAGGTAGCCAATGAAAGGAGAGCTGCGAGACTTGGCATCCAATCAGTGAAGGGGAGTAGTCTGAAAAGTACCAATATGTTAATTCGGCAGGGGGGGGTCTCCGAGAAAACATAGACAAGAGGGCGACTAAGTGAACGTTAGAAGCGAAAGACGTTGGAAATATAGCTTCTATTATCGCGTAAAAGTCAGTCCATGAGGAAATCAATGCAAGCTCCTAGACTTGATGGGGATGCGCTAGGCAGTTTCCCCTGTAGGTGCTTTACATGGTGCGCTCCGCTGGGTCACGTGAGCCGGTTCCAAGATGGCGGCAGGGGTGGCCGGGTGGGGGGTTGAGGCAGAGGAGTTCGAGGATGCACCTGATGTGGAGCCGCTGGAGCCCACGCTTAGCAACATCATCGAGCAGCGCAGCCTTAAGTGGATCTTCGTCGGGGGCAAGGGTGGCGTCGGCAAGACCACCTGCAGGTAAGGAAGCTGCGGCGGGGGCCGAGAAGACGGGTGGGATGTACCACTGGGCGAAGGGGAGGCTCGGGACTGGCTCTTCCAGCCCAAGCCGAGCGAGGAGGCTGGGCCGGGGTCTTCCGGATTGTACTCCCAGGAGTTACCTGGGGCAAATGGAAGAGACTGCCTGAATGCAGGCCCGGGACCCTCTGAGTTGGACCGCCCCCGTTGGGGCTCAAGGGCAGAACCACATTGAACCCAGCGCACGGGAGCAGGACAGCACTTAGATGTCCCAGTCAGCTGGACCGTACCAGAGTGAGCTCGGAGTAGGGGGAGGGGCACCGAGGCAAACTCTCCTAGGCTGGCGAACCTTGCCATTCTCTGGCCACGTGGGGGTAGCGGTGGTAGGCGGGAGGGGAGGCACGTGATTAGACTATTCCAGTCAGCTGAAAGGAGGGGGAGGGGTCCCGGGGACAATTATCCTGAACAAGTGGACTGAACCATCCTGAATTTAGCGGGCAATGCAAGGGACCCCTTAGATTAGCGTTTAGGGTCAAACTAGGATGGCTGGAGAGCTGGACCGTGCACATCTGTGCCCCAAAGAAGCAGCAGGAGGCAGGCCAGACTGACTCAGACCGCTGAACCTTACCACTGCGGCCACCCAGAGGGGTCAGCAGGTGAAGTCTGAGAGGGTTCCTATACAGGGATTAAGTCTTGATTCCATAATTACCCATATTCTCTCAAGGCCCCTGTTGACGCCGGTCCTCTGCTCCTGGGCCCTGTAGACCTAGGGAGAAGAACCTGACTCCCTGCCTTTTGACCTTTCCCTTGCCCAGCTGCAGCCTAGCCGTCCAGCTATCCAAGGGGCGGGAGAGTGTTCTGATCATCTCCACCGACCCAGCCCACAACATCTCCGATGCATTTGACCAGAAGTTCTCCAAGGTGCCTACCAAGGTCAAAGGCTATGACAACCTCTTCGCCATGGTGAGTGGAGCCGGGCTCAGCTCCCCACTCTGGCAAAGGCCCTTCAGGCCCTCTGTGAACACTGTCAACCACTATGCCTTGCCCATTCTGCATCATCCCTTAACATTTACACAGGAGAATGAGCGAGGAATGTTTGCAGAGCAGCAAGGAGGCCGGAGTGACCAGAGTTGAGTGAACGAGGGGAGGGAAGGTGATATCAGAGAGGTCAATCACCTCTATGTGGTGAACCACCTCTATGTGGCAGAGGACCTTACAGGCCACTGGGAGCAGTTTAATTCCAAGTTTGATAGGAAGCTGTTCATTTTAAGCGGGGCAGTGTCATGGCCAAATTCATTTGGCAAAAAAGTTCCCTGTGGCTGCCATGCAGAGAATAGATGGTAAGTCGAGAATGGAAGCAAGGAAACCAGGGGCAGTGATCAGGCAAGAGATGATAGCAGCCTAAACTCAGAGGGGGTCAGAACATTGGGAAAAGTGGTCAGTGGGATGTATTTTGAAATTAAAGCAACGCAAATGCTTGGTTGTCATGGGCAAGGGAAAAAAGTGAATCGAGTACATCTCAGCATTGGTTCCCTGGGCAACTGGGATCGGGGTGGGTAGGAGAGAAGCAGGTTTTGAAGGGACACATCAGGAATTCCATGCCCACTGGACATCCAAGTGGAGACAGCAGGACAGCGGCTGAGTTCCGTGAGTTATGTGACCTTGGAAGAGGTTGGTGTTGATTTGGAAGTCATTGTCCCAAGGGTAGTATTCAAAGCTGTGTGAGTAGAGGAGAATGAGAACAGAGAAGCCCAGAAACAAACTGAGGTCACGTTGACATTTAGGGTCCAGCTGGGGGGGAGGTGCGGGGACCAGTGAGGGAGGTGCGGGGACCAGTGGGGGGGGGGGTGCGGGGACCAGTGAGGGAGGCTAAGAAGGAGCCATGAGTGCAGTGGGAGGAAAGCCAGGAATTGTGAGCTCCTGAGCCCCAGGAGGACAAAGGGACTTGGCAGGAAAAAGTCGTGGGCTCCAGCAGGCACATCAGATTTAGAGAGAGCGCTCTGGGAGTGGGGGCAGAAGCCTGCCCAGAGTGGGTGAGCTGAGGAGTGGGGACAATGATCGCCAAAATGGGGAGAAATCACACCATTGCTGGAGGGAGTTGGGGGGGGATGTTAAGGAGGTGGGTTTTTTTTGAGGAAGGAGATGCCAGAGCATGTTTGTTTGCCGATGCAAATGACCCAACAGGGAGGGACAGTGATGCTGCGGGAGGGAGCAAGGATGCTGGCAGAGGACAGTCCTCATGCAGGTAGGTGGGTGTGAGTTCCATTCAGCTCACAGACCTAGGACATGGAGGCAGGGTGGGGTGGGATGGGAGGCGCAGGAGCATTTCCTAGGGGGAGATGAGGGTGTTGGCAGCTGGTGGCTTCTTTTTCTAATCAGGCACAGCACTGGTCTCAGCAGGGAGCAAGGGGTAAATGGGTCAGACAGAGTTTGAGGAAAAAGAAGAAACTCTCAAGGATTTGTCTGGCTTGAGTGCCTGTTGGAGATTTGTGTTCAGGAATGGGGAGCAATGTGGGAATTATTTGTCAAGTGTGTTCCCGTGGTGTTCACCTTACTGCAGCCATAGCAGAGAGTGGGAAATGACCAGAGTCAGGATGTTGCCAACCACAGAGGGAAAAAGGAGTGTTTGTAGAGGCACCCTATGGAGCCCAGGCTGGATAAGGGTGCCGGCCATGAGGAACACTGATAGTGAACAATGGGGCGGGCGCGTGGGGACAAGATGGCCCTAAGAGGCTTAAATAACTGATATAGGGGGCAAGGAGGCCCAGGTCAGAGAGTGAGTGTGGAAGTTTAGAGGTGGCCCAGTTACTAGCAATAACCCATCAAGAGTATGACTGCGGGGGGAAAGGGTAGACCCGCTTCCTGCAGGGAAATGACCTCTGGAGCCCAGCGAGTTGGGGGCTTCCCATGGGACCCGTGAAGTCACTGAGAGTGACGTGGGAGGAGAATGGAGAGAGAGGCACTGAATCCAGGGCAGACCAGACGCCCCAGGGACAGTCCTCCCTTCCTAGATTCCACATACATGTTGAGGACCTACTGGGTGCCAGACACTTCCAGGTGCTGGAGACACAGCAATAAACATGACAGAAAAGTCCCTGTCTTCATGATGCTGACAGGTGATAAAGGTGATGAACAGGGAGACAGGTGAGGGACATGATGAGTAAGGCACATGAGGAGGAGCTAGCTAGGTATGCAGGAGACATGAAGGCAGGGCCGGGCAGGGAGAGCTGGAGCTGCATTGTTAGATGGGATGGTCAGGGAGGGCTCCTGTTAGAGAAATGGTCTGGAGGAGGTCAGGGCCCCAGTTGGGGAATAGCCAATGCAAAGGCCCAGCCACAGGCTTTGACTTCCCTCCGGGGCACTGATCACAGTTTACAGTTTTCCGTTATATTTGTGAAATGGTTTGACCACTCGTGTGACCACACGAGACCTGACGAGCTTAGGGGAGGGCCATGGCACCCCAGGGGTATGCCCAGCCACAACCTGATGAAGGTTGGTATTCAGAGCCCTTCGTGGGTTCTCTCTGGCCTGGCGCCTGGGTGGGAAGGCCTGGCAGTAGCAGCAGCCTGAGTCTTGACCTCTCGGCCCTCAGGAGATTGACCCCAGCCTTGGTGTGGCTGAACTGCCCGACGAGTTCTTCGAAGAGGACAACATGCTAAGCATGGGCAAGAAGATGATGCAGGAGGCCATGAGCGCCTTCCCCGGCATTGACGAGGCCATGAGCTACGCAGAGGTCATGAGGTCAGGCCCTGCCAACAGGGGCAGGTGTGCCTGGGGCGGGGCGGGAGAGGGCAAACAGGCCTGACGCTCCTCTCCCTGCAGGCTGGTGAAGGGCATGAACTTCTCAGTGGTGGTGTTTGACACGGCGCCCACAGGCCACACGCTGAGGCTGCTCAACTTCCCCACCATCGTGGAGCGGGGCCTAGGCCGCCTCATGCAGATCAAGAACCAGATCAGCCCCTTCATCTCCCAGGCAGGCAGGCCCCAGGGTGGCCAGGCACCCCCTGTTGTCAGAGTGGGCAGGCGTGTAGTAACAAAGGCTTTCCCCATCACCGCCCGCCCTCTCAGTCCGTGTTCCCAGCCCATGGGATGGATCTTCACCACGGGGTTGGGGGGGGGTCCTGGCCGTCTACTCCATAAGACCCACACAGAGCTTGAAAACACACGTTCCAGAGCCAGGTGGCCCAGGCTCAAACAATTTACACTTAAGTGTGGCATCTCTCTGACCTCAAGCAAGTTACCTCACTTCTCTGGGCCTCACCTTCCTTGTCTGTCAAACAAAGGCTATACAAGTGTCCCAAGAGTTGTTATTTGCATGACAACATGATCACCTCAATACCCCCACAGGTACACATACCACCACCACCACCCTCTCCCTGGTGGTGTGTGCCACCCCTCCTCCCCCGCCCTGGGACCTGTACCTCAGTAAAACAGTTGTTGGAGGTAAGGTCTACACATGGAGAAACTGAGGCTCTGGGAGGTCAAGCCCCCTGGCCACAGGTCAAGTACCCCAGAAATGGCAGAGCTGGGTTGAGCCCTGTCTCGAGGTCCCCTGCTCAAGGACTTTTAACCACAAGAGGTGTCAGAGGTGGTCCCCCTGGTGTTAATATTGAGTCCCCAGCCTGAGTGCTATAAGGCACCCCAGGTAAGCTGTGAGCCTCCCACGTCCTCCCCACAGATGTGCAACATGCTGGGCCTGGGGGACATGAACGCAGACCAGCTAGCTTCCAAGCTGGAGGAGACACTGCCCGTCATCCGCTCCGTCAGTGAACAGTTCAAGGACCCTGTGAGTCACGGCCCAGGCAGGTGGTGAGAGGCTTGGGATGGGGACAGGGCTAGAACTTGCCCCTCGCTGTCCTCTCTCACGCCCTGCAGGAGCAGACCACTTTCATCTGCGTGTGCATCGCTGAGTTCCTGTCCCTGTACGAGACAGAGCGGCTGATCCAGGAGCTAGCCAAATGTAAGATCGATACCCACAACATCATCGTCAACCAGCTTGTCTTTCCTGACCCCGAGAAGCCCTGCAAGATGTGTGAGGCCCGCCACAAGATTCAGGCCAAGTACCTGGACCAGGTGGGCATGCCCAACTGCCTGCCCAGCCCTCACACCTTAGACCCTGGAAATTGGGGCCTGGCCCAGCCCAACCAAGGCACCATGGATCGTTTACTGTATTTTCTCACCTTTTACTCCATCCCGTGTTCTGATCCTCTACCCCAGCCTCCTGCTACTACCCTAATTCTGGCTCTTGAAGACTAGCTGACCTGGCCTGGGTTCCTCTGACCCCGGGCGGGAAGGTGGGGGGTCCAGCCCAGTGATCTCTGACTTCACTGGTCTCTCTCCACTTATCACCATGTGAATGAAGCCCCTGCCCCACATTCTCCCCTGATCCTGGGAGATGCCTGGCCCGACCCTCCCGTTGACCCACATTCTGTCCCTGCCCTGTGACCCCCCTGATCACTGCCATATACGCTATGCCCTGGCCACAGATGGAGGACCTGTATGAAGACTTCCACATTGTGAAGCTGCCGCTGCTGCCCCACGAGGTGCGGGGGGCGGACAAGGTCAACACCTTCTCTGCCCTCCTCTTGGAGCCCTACAAGCCCCCCAGTGCCCAGTAGCACTGCTGCCAGCCCCAGTCGCTGCCATTTCACACCCACCCTCCACCCCTCCCCCGGGGCAGAGTTTGCACAAAGTCCCCCCATAGTATAGGGGGAGCCAAGTGGGGGGCGGGGGGCGGGGAGGAGGTCTGTTCCCCCTGGTGGGGCTGGGGGGGCTGTAGCTGCCCCCCACCTCTCCCTGCCTCTCGCCCCTCAATAAAATGATCTTAAACCACTGTGGATGTTGATATAGGGGGGCTAGGGGTCAGCGCCTTTGTGTACAGTTGCACAGGTTGTACACTGCACAAAGATGGCATATCTAGAGGGATTAAGTCACAACAGATCCTTTTTTTTTTTTTTAATTTATGCATGAGAGACACAGAGAAAGGCAGAGACATAGGCAAAGGGAGAAGCAGGCCCCCCCACAGGGAGCCCAATGTGGGACTCCTCCTGGACCCCAGATCATACCCCAAGCCAAAGGTAGACGCCCAACCGCTAAGCTACCTGGGCATCCCACAACAGAGGTCTAATAGAGATATATGTTCATTATGGTAATTTTGGAAAGAGGGTATCTTCAGTAAGGGGATGTCCTTTCCTAACTCTGTGGGTAGCGGTGTCCCTGCTGGGGCTATAAAGCCTATAATAGAAGAGGAGCATCTGCCTACTTTGAGGTTCAGAGCGTGGGAACTGGGAGGCCCCTTGGCCGGCCCTAGGCTGGTGGGGAACGGATTAGGCCGGCAGCGGGCCCAGCACTGCCTGCTGTTTGGTTTGGGAATTAGTGGGCGCCCTGGGCAGAGGTTGGGCCTGCCAGACTGAGGATTAGCAGTCTCCACCCCCCAATTCCTGTTCCCATGGGATGGCCTCAACCCTTCCCAGCACAGGGCTGCAACAGGGGGGCTAATTTGGAGGCAGGACAGCAGAGGACGCAGGTCAGATGAGCCCCTGAAGTCCTGCTTGCTTCCAGCATGGCCTCACTGAGTGATAGGCAGCATGCTTCCAGCCATGTGAGCTCCAATCCCTTTATCCCTAAAATGGAACCATAAAGTGTGGCCGTTCAGAGTCGTGGCAAAATTCACGGGACCCTGGAAGCGTTTAGCACACCAGCCTGGGCTCCCTTCTCCCTTCTCCCTCTGCTACTGCCTGGATAGCCAATGTCATCCCCACTTGAGAGACCCAAGCCTGGAGCATGATGTTGAGCATTTGCAAGTTCCAAGCCAGAGCTGGTTAGAGGGCACAGAAAGAGCATGCCTGAGGATATGCATGAGGCAAGAAGTGGTATTCAGGCTGCACACAGGTGTGCCAGGGGGTGCGTGTAAGGGAAACCCAGCCACAGGCCTAGACGTGTCCCCCCTACACACTTCCACTGGGTGTGTGCAGGCAGGTGCAGACAAGTTGAGGGAGCCCTTGTAAGCAAACATAATGATATGACCTGTGACAAAGACCCCAGGCTCCAAGCCAAACCCCCTGGGCCCAAAAACCAGCTGTGTCACAAACCATGTGTCATCTGAGCCTCAGTTTCCCTACCTGGATAGTAGGAATAACAAAAGCACCAATTTCTTAGGCCTGCTTGTGAGGACTTGAGATGAAATAAGCAGCGCCTTTACGACAGCACCCGCCACGTAGCCGCCAGAGTGTCTGTTGTTATTCACTGTAACAATTATTAAGCATGTGAAGTAGCCCGGGCAACCTGCCCCGGGTCCAGCAGGGGTCCAGCAGTCAGAAGTGTGTGGGGACACGAGTGAGTTGGGGGAGGGTGGTTGAGCACAGGGTGAAGGCTAGCTGCAGTGTGTGGAAGGATGCATCCTAGGAAGTGGGGGCCTCTGGTCAGGAACGGAGACCATCAGCTTAAAGCCTGTGCCCTCCCCCAGGCCCTGAGGATTGTAGCACCACTCCCTCACCCCCTTTTATGGGCTGTCCGGCAGCTGGACAGCGGGGATTTGGGTCTGAGGGTGGCCAGCCCAGGCCAGTTCCTAATTACCCCGGGCAGGGCAGACATCTGCCAGACTTGGGAACATAGTGTCCTGGCAGGCAGGGCTTCAGGGTGGGGCTGCAACGGGCCATCCGCACTTGTAGTGCACACGGTGAATGCAAGGGTACCATTCTTCTAGGGTACCCCTCTTGGGGTTGGAATTCAGCCTCCGCACCTTCCACATGGGGCTATGAGTTTGATGTTGGGGATAAGGGCACTATTTATGTCAGGCTTGGAGTGCCCCTTGTGAAGGGGGAGCATCTGTCTGCATCCCTGCCAAATTGGGGGACAAGGTTTTGTGTCCCCAAGCTGGTGTGTTCGTGGCAATACTGAGAGTATCTGGGACCTGAGGTGTATGTATGGGTGTGCATGCTTGCACACTGCAGTGAGGGAGCACTGGGGGGGTGGGAGTCATAGGCACTGATGTGCCTATGCAGGTAAATTTCATGGGGGATTATGGGCAGGACCCCATCCCATTAGAAGGGTCTATGGGCCTGTTGGGGAGGAATCTCTGTTGTATGAGTGTGTTGAGGACTCTGCTCTGACCCCAAGACCATGTGCTGCTGTGTTGAGGACAGGTGTACTTGCCTCTGGTGTGTGACCACAGGTCAGTCTTTGTGCAGAAGAGATCGGGAATAAATGCACAATACCTCCTGTGTGACCGTGTGTGATTGTGTGTGTAAAGGCATCCTGGGGTCTGTGCTTAGCGACTGTGTGACCCTGCATGTGTCTTTGTTACATGGTGTGATCTGAGGGAATGCAGGGTCCCGGGTCCCTGCCCGTGTGCTCCTGAGTGGCTGTTTGGAGTACCATATGGATACCTGAGAGCTGAGAGCCTGGTGGGGTAGGGCCCATCTGTCTATATTTGAATTGGGGGGTGGGTAGAGCTAAGTGTGTCTTGTATGACTTTGTAAGTCTTTGTGACAGTGTACACTGCCCTCTGGGTTACTGTGGTGGCGGGAGACTGTGTTAAAAGAAGCCAAATTTGTGTCTGGGTCTACCGTGTGTGTTTCTATGTGCATCCTTGTGACAAGTGTGTGGTTGGTTACAGGTGGCTGTGGAGCGACACAGCCTCACTGAGCAGTGTGTGTTTGTCTCTGGAACTGAGAAGGAGACAGTCACTGCCCCCTCCCCCAACTTAGGTCCAAGATACCTTGGACCTGCCAGTGACTAACTGGGAGAGAGGGAGGAGCAAGGGAGGACAGGGCGGATCGCCCCCCCTGCCCCAGGTAACAAACTGGCAAGACTTCTCCAAACAAAGTTCTGAGGCTGCAGCCAAGGGGGGGCGGGCCAGGGAGGGGCTGCCCACGCCCACTCCCCAGCCCCCTCCCCCCAGGGTCCGGCCTCAGCCCCACCTAACGCTGAAGTCACCAGCGCATTCTGTCCCTGGCACGATTTGTCTCTGCACCCTCCACCAGGTGAGAAGGGCCCAGGCCTGGGGGAACAGAGAATCCTGAAGACAGATGGGTCCTCAGGCAGGAAACCATCAAATTCTTCAGGGGGGGGAGTTGAGGGCTCTGAAGGCTGGAGGGGAATGGACAGATGAAAGGTCAAGGCAGGTCCAGGAGAAGGTGGTAGGGGCAGAAGCAGGACAATTAAGTCAGGGGTAGATAGGGTGGGGGAACTGTGCAGGGGAGAGACCAGCCTGAGGCAGAGGGCCTGGGGGATAGGGCCTGGGGAACTGGAAGCTTGGGGGTTGGGCTTCCCAGGGCTTTGGAAGGGAGTGCAGGGGTGGTGGAAGGACTGAGACTGGGAGCTGTAGGAGTGGGGGGTGGCGGCGGGCAGAGATGGGACCTGAAGAAGGGCATCCGGGCTGGGGAAGAGCTGGAGTCCTAAGACTCTAGAAACTGAGGCACTGGGGCCTCGGGGAGTGGGGAAGGCTGTAGATGGAGCCCACCTAAGGAGGATGGAATCGCAGAGAGGGCAACTGGGGCTGATCGGGGGACCCAAAGGTCTTGGGGGTGGAGGATGGAGGGAGAGGACCTGGAGAGGTAGACGCGAGGCGCTGAAACCAGGAGTCCTGGGAAGAGGGAGGCCGGGAGAGGGGCCTAGGGCGGGCTGGGCGGGCCTGGGAGGAGACCAGAACCTGGGCTAGGGACGCGACCCCGGAGGCCCGGGCGCGGGAGGCGACGCCAAGCTGAGTCGGCGGGCACCTCTCCGCCTCTGCCCGCAGCCCGGGGGACCCGTTCCTCTGCCCGCAGGCTGGGGTCCGGCTCAGCCCCCTCCCCAGCGCACCCCGCCCGGCGCCGCGATGACCGTCACGTACACGGCCCGCGTGGCCAATGCGCGCTTCGGCGGCTTCTCGCAGCTGCTGCTGCTGTGGCGCGGGAGCATCTACAAACTTCTGTGGCGCGAGCTGGTCTGTTTCCTCGGGCTCTACATGGCGCTGAGTGCCGCCTACCGGTGAGGCGGCCTGGGGCGGGGCATGCCAGCGGGGGGGGGGGGGGGGGGGCTAGGGGGGACCTGGGGGGGGTGCGTCCAGGGGAGAGAGAGGCTCTCCTGTAACCCCGTACCCCCTCCCTCGCAGCTTCGTGCTGACCGAAGAGCAGAAGCGCTACTTCGAGAAGCTCGTCATTTACTGTGACCAGTATGCCAGTCTCATCCCGGTCTCTTTCGTGCTGGGTGCGTTCGCTCCTGAGTTCTCCATTCCCCTAATGCTGAGAAACCCATTCCCAGGTTTTTTGGAGACCCCATTCCTCAAAAGAGCCCCCCAACCAAATCCAACCCCAACAGACCCCCATTTCTGCATCTTTCATGCCAGGTGTGGCCCCAATTTCCAGAGACCTTGGATATCACCTGGTTACAGTAAGCCATGAGAGCTCCGTGCCACCCATAGGCTTATCCCTGGTCATCTCAGGGTCTCCCACCTGTGTCTGCATGAGACTACTAATGGCTCCCTACATGCCCTGGGCCCCCAAGGAGCCCTCCAGTGACCCCATATGACTCCATCCTCTCAAGTCCAGCCCAGAGGACATTTCTGACAAGTCAGTGACCCCCAGCCTGCTGTTTCAGGTCCCCAGGCTCCCGACGGGGTGGCTCCCTGTGGCCAGGGTGACAACCTGCCGATGTGTCCCTAACATAGGCCGTGTCTCCACCTCCATACTGAGATCCCAATCCCACATCCCAGGTGACAAATAGCCGGGGTGACCCAGCCTGCTCCAGCCTCCCTGAGGCTGGACCTGCAAGTTCCCAGCCCAGTTGGCCCCGCCAGGGGGGTGGGTGAGAAGCCTTCCTGGTGTCTCTGATGCAGACCCTCTTATCCTCCCTCTTCCCACGACCTGGCCCTAGTATCCGCACTTAGTCCCGCATTCCCGACTCTGCCGCAGGTTTCTATGTGACGCTAGTGGTGCATCGCTGGTGGAATCAGTACCTGTGCATGCCGCTGCCCGACGCGCTCATGTGCGTGGTGGCAGGCACGGTGCACGGACGCGACGAGCGAGGCCGCCTCTACCGGCGCACGCTCATGCGCTACGCGGGGCTGTCAGCTGTGCTGATCCTGCGCTCCGTCAGCACCGCGGTCTTCAAGCGCTTCCCCACCGTAGACCACGTAGTGGAGGCGGGTGAGGTTCGGCCCGAAGCAGGGCGGGGTGAGGCGGAGTGGGGGGGCGCGGGAGGGGGGGCGAGTAACCCACCCATCTCCCGCCACCCCACCCCAACAGGGTTTATGACCCGCGAGGAGCGCAAGAAGTTCGAAAACCTGAATTCTTCCTACAACAAGTATTGGGTGCCCTGCGTCTGGTTCTCCAACCTGGCTGCGCAGGCCCGGCGCGAGGGCCGCATTCGCGACAACAGTGCCCTTAAACTGCTGCTCGAGGTGGGCCCGCCAGGTCATTCATACAAAATTTCAGGGAAATTACACGTCCCTGGAATCGTGTCAGATGGTGACCTGCCACACGCCTCCCATGGGGCAGATTCCCAACACCCCTACCAAGCAGCCCCAGGTGCACACCTATCTCTAGGGGGCCGACTCCCAGGCGCCTAGTGCCCCCTAGCCCAGATGTACACTCACCACTAAATACTCTCCCTGGAGACCCAGAAGCACACACCCACAGCCCACCAGGTAACCACACACCTCCATCCCAAGTTCCCACACCTCATACCCCTGTGAAAGCTCACCATTCAGGCACTCTCATGACTTGCATCTGCACCCAGGAGCTGAATGTGTTTCGGGGCAAGTGTGGAATGCTCTTTCACTACGACTGGATCAGCGTACCCCTTGTCTATACCCAGGTAACCCTGCCGTGCCTCCGTTTAAATCTGGCTTCAAAGGCCCTGTGGTGCTGGTCTCAAAGGGAGACTGAGGGCCAGCTAAGACCCCATATCAATGATGTCCCATCCCAGTCCTGGTCTCTCCAAGGCCTCCTGAGACCGGGAGAACTCTGACCTGGTGACCCATCCCCCAGGTGGTGACCATAGCTGTGTACAGCTACTTCCTGGCCTGCCTGATCGGTCGCCAGTTCCTGGACCCAGCTCAGGGCTACCAAGGTCACAGCCTGGACCTGTGCGTGCCCATCTTCACCCTGCTGCAGTTCTTTTTCTATGCAGGCTGGCTCAAGGTGGGTGGGGCCCCAGGAGTAGGGACTCCAGGCCGGGGGCGGGAGGATAGGCCTCTACCTAACTATTCCCCCCTCCTCCTTCAGGTAGCGGAGCAGCTCATCAATCCCTTCGGAGAGGACGACGATGACTTTGAGACCAACTTTCTGATCGACCGCAACTTCCAGGTGAGGCTCGGTGGCGACCACCCCGGGCTCCCAAATCAGCCTTGGCCCTACCCCCACCAGCACGTGCCCAGGCCTGGACCCTGAACCATCCTTCTTCCTTTGGTCACCATACTCCTAACCCAGCCTGAGGGGTCCACCCCGCGGTGCCCGAGCTTTGCCAAGGTCCACCCTGCACCGCACGTCCACGCCTGCAGGTGTCGATGCTGGCCGTGGACGAGATGTACGACGACCTGGCCATGCTGGAGAAGGATCTGTACTGGGATGCAACCGAGGCTCGCGCCCCCTACACCGCGGCCACTGCGTTCCTGCTGCAGCAGCCCTCCTTCCAGGGCTCCACCTTCGATATCACGTGAGCCAGGATGGGGGGGCTCCTGGAGGAGGGGTTTATGGTCCTGCGGGGGATTATCCGATGGGAGGGGCTATGGGGATGCTAGGACGGGCTAAAGGCTAACTTTGGCGACTTGGAGCAAAGACCTAAAATCTGAGAGGCCTAGAATGGGGGTAGGGGGCAGGGATCCGGGTCAAGGTCTGGGACCGGGCCACTAATTGGGGGCCAAGCTAAGGGCTAAGGTCTCTGAGGATTGAATGGGCGGCCAGAGGCAGTGCCGGAGACGGAGTCACCACTGAGGCTTGCAGCCTAAGTTTGAGCTTAGCCAAAGCCAGAGGATAAAAGCAGGCTCTCTGGAGAAGAGCCAAGGTCTTTGGGGATAAATGGGACAAAGGGGTGGGTGGAACCAGGAAAATCAGCGTGTCTCGGTCCCACTCTTGTCAGTCAAGGAGACGGGCGAGGTCGCAACGCTGAACTACTGTCTGTCCGACAGGCTGGCCAAAGAGGACATGCAGTTCCAGCGGCTGGACGGCGTGGACGGGCCGCTGGGCGACGCGCACGGCGACTTTTTGCAGCGCCTCCTGCCGGTGGGGGCGGGCGTGACCGCAGGAGGCCTCCTGGGCCGGCGCCTGTCCTTAATGCGCCGCAAGAACAGCTGCGTGTCCGAGACGTCCACAGCCACCAGCTGCGCGTGCGCAGGCGCCCCCGACGGCGCGGCCCCGGAGTGCGGGTGCGGGGACCCGCTGGTGGACGCCGGCCTGCGGGAGCCAGAGCCGGAGCTCCCAGCTGGCCCCGAGCTGCCCGTCCTGGGGCCCGCCGCCGCCGAGCCCTTCACCACTGTGCCTATGCCCGCGCCCCGGGGGCCGGCTCCACCCTGGCTGCCCAGCCCCATTGGCGAGGAGGAGGAGAGTCTAGCCTGAGGCCCTCAGGCCCAGGACCCCCAAGGACAGGGACACTAACTCGGACAGGGCACGCAGGCAGCAGTACGGGTCTGCATAAGCCGCGTGTGGACTCCACCGGTTCCCACTTCCTGCGCACCAGCCTTCACGTCTGGCACTGGGGCTTGGAGCGCCCCCCGTGGGACGGGCACAGGGCTAAGGGTGGGGGGGAGTCTTTCAGTTTCTTTAACAGCCCGTCCTCCCCACCAGCTCCACTTCCCTCCCTCAGCTGCCTTGATTCTTTCCTTAAAATGGAGATGCGAGTGCCTACCTCAGTGAGTTGTGGGGATGAAGTGACGGTCTTGAAAGTGTTGATACCTAATAGGTGCTCAATAAAATGTTAGTGGTTTTTATCCAAACATTATTAGGCTAACTTTTCCTGCCATGGAATCCGGCTAAATAAGATTCGAGAATTCTTCCAGATTCGTTGGTCGAAGCCTGCTCCCTTCTTCCCAAACTCTGCCCTCTGAAGTGACCCCTTCAGTGTCCTTGGCTTTATCATTCATTAATGTACATGCCAGTCCCCAGACCACAGCCTCCTCCTGTCAGTCTTGTTTTATGATTCTGCAAATGGCTGCCCTGCCCAAGTCCCTGCATTCTCCCCTACTGCTTCAGAGCTCTAGGTCTTAATTCAATCATATGCTGCTGACTCCTGAATTTAGAAGTCCAGCCAGGATCCCTCTCCAGATTCTAGACCCAGAGAGCCACCTGTCTCCTCAATTATCTCCACATGGCACATTGAACAGAACATGCCACCAAACCAGGTCCCTATTGGCTCCCCAACCTGCCCCAACCTGTTAGCTTTTGTCCTAACAGTTGATAGGCCCAAATCTGGGAGTCCTCTCCAACTGTTTCTCTTACCTCTGTATGTCAACCCAGCAGCAAATCCCGTCAGCTCGGTCTTCAAATTGTATCCAGAATCCAACCATTTCCCATTCCTCTAGGGCCCACACCTTAGAGTCCCCTATGTCACCCACCCATCTGGACCAAGGACACTTCCCTGGTGTCCCAGCTCTGGCCATAACCACCCCCAGTCTGTTCCTTCCACAGCAGCCAAAGAGACCCTATGAACACCTGAGTCAGGTAACGTCCCTCCTTTCCTTAGAACCCTATGTGACGGGATGCCTGGTGGCTCAGCAGTTGGGTATCTGCCTTCAGTTCAGGGCATGATCCCGGTCCAGGGATTAAGTCCCATATCAGGATCCCTGCGAGGAGCCTGCTTCTTCCTCTATGTCTCTGCCTCTCTCTGTGTCTCTCATGAATAAATAATAAAATCTTATAAAAGATTTAAGGAACGTGATGACCACGTTCCTTAAAATAAAAGCTAAAGTACTCCCTACAGTTCACAATCTCCCTGCCCTCATCTCTTCCCTCCTTCCTTCACTCACTCCACGCTGGCCTCCTCACTGTCCCTCTAACCCACCCAGCAAAAACCCATCTCAGGGCCTCATGCATATGCTATTTCCTCTGCCTGGATCACACTTTCCCAAATACCTCCACGGCCCCTCCCTGACCTTTTTCATGTCTCTGCTTATGTCACTTCCCTCGTGAGGCCTCTTCTGCTGGCCTTTTTTTTTTTTTTTTTTTTTTTTAAGATTTTATTTATTCATGAGAGACACAGAGAGAGAGAAGCAGGCTCCTGGCAGGGAGCCTGATGTGGGACTCGATCCCGGGACGGGGATCATGCCCTGAGCCAAAGGCAGACACTCAACCGCTGAGCCACCCAGGCGTCCCTTCTGCTGGCCTTTTATTCAAAATCACCACATCCCAAATGCACCTTTTGCATCCCCATGACTTCTGTCTGCTTTATTTTTCTGTGTAGCACTTCCCACATCAAACTTTTACTTTATCTATTTTGTTTATTGTCTGTCTCATTAGAAATGATAGCTTCATGGGGCAGGGATTTTTGCCTGAAGCTTCTTCAAAAATGACCACACGCACATACAGTTACAGACACAAACGTGTTTCTTGTCTCCTGGTGGGTGCTCTCACTCACTCATGCTTCAATAAGAACACAAGCTTTCTAAAAGCAATGATCAGAAGATCCCCTGAGGGATCTTCTCTCCCTCCCCTCAGTGCCCAGAGTCCAGCCAGGGCAGATTGAAAATCTTTATTATTTTTCTTCTCAAATATAAAATCACTCTCTTTCCTGGCATCTCATTAACCCGAGGTTGAAAATCAAGGATAAGAATCACATTGCTAGAAAGAATAGGCCCTTCCTGCCTCCTGCCCTATCCTGCGCTCTTGTCCCATCCAAGAGAACAAAGGGCAGAAGTCATGACGTTGAGGCTCTCAGGCAGCAGACTGAGGCCTTCCTGATGCTGGGCCCCAAGTGAGTGGGGGCGGAATCCAGGGTGGATTGAGCCCCCCAGGGCTGGACAGGTGGCAGGATCCTAAGGTCCATCAGGGCTTGTCAGTGGGGCGCAGGTTCAGGGATGCTAGGCGTCCCAGGGGCCCACGGCGTGTGTTGGTGGCCAGCCGCTGCTGTGCCAGGAATGACTGGGCATGGGCTGGTGCCCGCTCCTCCCCAGCTCGCTGCTGCAGAGCCATGCCCTGGAGGGAGGAAGGGGGCAGGGTTGGGTTCAGGTGAGCCCATGGCGCACCCCAGGACTCCAGCCACGGTGACACGCACTCACCATATTATACCAGGCACTGATGAGCAGCTTCTCTTCCTGCTCCCGCTGACTTCGACTCTTCTCAAAATCCATCTGCCAAGGAAAGAACAGTCAAGGGCCTGGATATGCTGGGGACAGCGGGAAGTGATGAGGACACCCACCTCTAGGTGCCGGATGCGGACGTCACGCTCCCGGAGCTGTGTCCTCAGGGTGTGAAGTTCTGGGGGCGCCCCTCCGGGTGGCCGTTGTTTGGGTTCCAGGGTCTGTATGACCTAGGGTTTGGGAAAGACACAGATGGGGTGACCTTGGCCTTGTAGGCCCTCGGACGTGTTGGACTATGTTAAGTGTGGTATAAAAGTATGTGATGGGGTGGGGTACAACAGAGGCAGAAGTGGGGGGAAGGGCAGCCCTGGTGGTGCAGCAGTTTAGTGTTGCCTGCAGCCTGGGGTGTGATCCTGGAGACTCGGGATCAAGTCCCACGTCAGGCTCCCTGCATGCAGCCTGCTTCTCCCTCTGCCTGTGTCTCTGCCTCTCTCTGTGTGTCTCTCATGAATAAATAAATAAAATCTTTAAAAAAAGAAAAAAACAAAAAGAAGTGGGGGGAAAACAGGGGCATGCCGGTGGGAGGCACGAGTCACCGGGAGGCAGCAGCCTCAGCAGGAGGCCTGCGGAGCACCCAGTGTTCTCACCGTGCGCGCCTTGTCCACATAGCGGCGGTACCGCTCTTCCATGGCCCGCAAGTCCGCATCCTTCTTCTGCAGGCTGTGCTGCAGCTCCTCGATACGCCGGGCGGCTGGGGGAACGAAGGGACCCCTCAGCTTCCCGCCAAGCTTGGGGCCCTTCCTCCCTGCCCAGCTGCTGCGTCCCACTCACTGCCGCTGTCAGCGGGCGGCTCCAGCTCCTCAATGTACTCTCGCTTCCGCTGCAGCTCCAGATCTGCTTCATGCAGCTTCTGCCTGTGGACAGAGGATGGGCAGCAGCGGGCTGACTCTGCGCCCATCTCCCTCCCTCCCACTGGTGGTCATCCCTGGTCATCTCGGCCAACGTGCGCCTGCCCAGCTGCAGAGACCTCTGTGTGCCCGCCCCCTCCACGGCACAGAAGCTGTATGCCTTGGTCCCACCATCTCCTTAGGCATCGGAGCCACAACCTGCCACGCCCTTCGTCAGCTGGCTCCTTGCCTAGTGCCCCCCCACCGCCCCCCGTGTGTGCACTTCTCTCCATTCCACAGCCCACACACTGGTACCATCACCCCCTGCCAGCCCCTTCTACACTCAATCTCAGCTCCTTTGTCCAGCCAGCAGCCAGAGATCTTTCTAGCATACAAACCCCTTATAACAAAAAGAAACACAAGGTGAAACTTTAGTTCTGCCACCTGCAGCAAAACCCCAAAGATCTGAGGACACTCCCTGGAGGTGAGATCATTACCATGCAGTGGGTATGGAACATGGTATAACACCTAACTGTGAAGCGTGGGCTAGGTCTGCTAAGGTTATAGAGGCATGTGCCCTCTGAAGCCACCAATTCCACTTTGGTGACTTATCCGCACATAAGCAAAATGATGTATATATAAGCTTTTACTTTGTTGCACTCTTTGAAATTGCAAATACCTAGAGAGAATGACTTAAATACATTATGATATTCACAAAGGGTCAGCCCTTCTGGACCGGAATTTTACAGGAGGATTAAGGCCCTGATATTTCCATATATCCATCCTCTCTAAGGAAATAACTTTTTCTGCACTCTGGGATAGTCATGGCTACACTCCATCCTTAGTGGAAATGAGGAGAGTCAAACAAGTCGTGTTCTGTAAGGGCCACTTTCCCTGTAAAACCCCAGTTGACAAAAGCCACTGTACTTATAAAAAATATAACTATTCATATGGCAAAATTTCCCAGCCATCTTTTATTTATTTTTTTAAGATTTTTATTTATTTATTCATGAGAGATATATATAAAGAGAAGCAGAGACACAAGCAGAGGGAGAAGCAGGCTCCATGCAGGGAGCCCGACATGGGACTCGATCCCGGGACTCCAGGATCATGCCCTGGGCCGAAGGCAGGCGCTAAACCACTGAGCCACCCAGGGATCCCCTCCAGCCATCTTTTAAAGATTTTATTTATTTATTAGAGTGAGAGCGAGCATGAGTGGGGTAGAGGCGGAGGGAGAAACAGACTCCCCTCTGAGCAGGGAGCCGAATGCCAAACGCCAGATTAGATCCCGCTCTGGGATCATGGCCTGAGCTGAAGGCAGATGCTTATCCAACTGAGCCACCCAGGCACCCCCCTAACCATCTTCTTAAGTAGGAGAAGCAAAGTACAGACTAACACATATTATGCTACCTTTCATGTAAATAAGGACTCAGAAGAAAAATTTATATTCATTTGCATTTGCTTAAAAAAGTTTGTAAGGGGAACCCTGGGTGGCGCAGCGGTTTACCGCCTGCCTTTGGCCCAGGGCACGATCCTGGAGACCCGGGATCAAATCCCACGTTGGGCTCCCGGTGCGTGGAGCCTGCTTCTCCCTCTGCCTATGTCTCTGCCTCTCTCTCTCTCTCTGTGTGTGACCATCATAAATAAATAAAAATCTAAAAAATTAAAAAAAAAACTTTGTAAGGATTTTTTTCTTTTTTTTTTTAGAGATTTTATTTATTTATTCATGAGAGACACAGAGAGGCAGGGACACAGGCAGAGGGAGAAGCAGGCTCCCTGCAGGAAGCCTGATGCGGAATCCGATCCCAGCACCCTGGGATCACGACCTGAGCTGAAGGCAAATGCTCAAACACTGTGCTACCCAGGCGCCCCATGTAAGGATTTTTATAATAATATGAATAGGGATGGGGTGGAAACTGAGCCAATGGGGGGGACTAAGAGGTGTACCCCTTCTCTATGTATTGATTAGTATATATTTTGTTTTTTAAACTATAAATAGCGCAGCTATTTAAAATAGCTTCTGGGATGCCTGGGTGGCTCAGTGGTTGAGCACCTGCCTTTGGCTCAGGGCGTGATCCTGGAGTCCCGGGATCGAGTCCCACGTCGGGCTCCCTGCATGGAGCCTGCTTCTCCCTCTGCCTGTGTCTCTGCCTCTCTCTCTGTGTGTGTCTCTCGTGAATAAATAAATAAAATCCTGGGATGCCTGGCTGGCTCAGCGGATAAGCACCTGCCTTTGGCCCAAGGCGTGATCCTGGAGACCTGGGATCTGAGTTCTACATCGGGATCTCTGCATGGAGCCTGCTTCTCTCTCTGCCTATGTCTCTGCCTTTCTCTGTGTCTTTCATGAATAAATAAATAAAATCTTAAAAAAAAAATTAGGGGATCCCTGGGTGGCTGCTCAGTGGTTTAGCGCCTGCCTTTGGCCCAGGGTGTGATCCTGGAGTGTAGGGATCGAGTCCCACATCAGGCTCCTTGCATAGAGCCTGCTTCTCCCTCTGCCAGTGTCTCTGCCTCTCTCTCTCTCTCTCTCTGGGTCTCTCATGAATAAATAAATAAAATATTTTTAAAATTTTTAAAATAAAATCTTGAAAAAAAAAAGTAGAGTAAAAGGTGACTGTCACTTTGTCACAGTACCTTACTGAAATCCCTCCATGGCTCCCCATGGTTCCCCCCAAACAGTTCATACTCCTTCCCTTGGCCCATAAGATCCCATAAGATCTGAGCCTTCTAGGTTCTGGCTAACTGGTTCTTCTCATAAATAAATCCGCAGACAGCAAATATCCCCCACACCTGTGCCGCAGCCTTTCCCCTCCCCACCCCCAGGTGTGCCCTCCTCTGAGACTCACAGATGTTCCTCTAGCTTCCTCTTCAGCAGGGCGGACTGGGAGAGAAAACAGGCACTGGGTGAATGGGGATCCAGAGGTTCCCAACTCCTTCCCGGGGTGAGGGTAGGGGGCGGTGCCACCCTGGGCCGCGCCGTACTTACAATGGACTGCAGGGGGCATCGAGCAGCAGGGGGGAGAGAGAGAAGGGTTACGGGGGGAGGGGCACGAGGGAGGGCCAGGCAGGGAGGAGGTGGGCACTCACATCCTCAGCCTTGCCCCCCTGCTCTTGCAAGGCTTTCTGCAAGTCCTCCACCTGGGCCCGCAGCTCCAACAGCTGCTGCTGGTTCAGCCTGCAGGAGTGCGGGGCCACTCAGTGCCCGCGCCCGCCCTCTGCACCCGCATCTCACGCCCCCTCCACGCGCCCGCTCGGGGGGGCCCCCTCCGCCGGGTGGGTCCTCACCGCAGCTGCGTCTCCAGCCCGTGGCGCGCGCGGTTGGCCTCCTCCAGGTGGCGCTGCAGCTCCTCCTGCCGCTCCCGGTAGGCCGCCTCCTGCTGGCACAGCTGCTTGTTCTCCAGCTGAAGCCGCAGGAGCGTCTCCCTGCCGATCGGGGCCGAGAGCAGGGCTGGAGACCGGTCCCCCTGCAGGCCTGCCCGGGCTCTGGCAGGGAGACTGGGCGGACGGGCCTGCAGAGGGACAGCGCCCCGGGGAAGGGCCTGGCCGGACCCTGGAGCGGGCTTGGAGTCCTGGGGACCCAGCGCAGGGGGACCCAAAATGGGCGGGGCCTTGAGCTGGGCTAAGGGCGGCGCCAGGCAAGGGCGGGGCTACGGGAGCGGCTGCCAGAAGGCCTGACTGCAGGAGAGCAAGACGCAGAACTGGGAAGACCTGGGCTGGGAGAGTTCATCTGGGCAAGACACGGGGCACTGAACCCAGCAGGGGCTACACGGAGGGCAGGGCTACGCCCTGGGGGGCAGAGTCCGATGTGAGCGGGGCTGGGGGTAGGATTTTTGCTCGGTGAGAGGAGCCGGATGGGTTGAACCCAATTAGTGCACTGAGGATGGATCCTGGAGGAGGCAAGCAACCAACAAGAGCTAGAGCCCTGGGCAGGTAAGGGCAGAATCAGGAGTGCATGGGCCTAGGACCCAGGCTAGGAACTGGGAGCCCAACACAACAGGCCAGCCTAGCAGGAGGTGCCTGCACTGGGAGCAGGGCTGAGGATGGGCTCTGGGTGCGGCTACAGCTCTCTCTGAGCGACCCCAGGATACCTCAGCTCCGCAGGTAGGATCTCTGCTGCTAAGTTTTCCACAGCTGGTGAGGTGGGATCCAGTGAGGGGTCTGGAGAAGGTAAGAAATGTCTTCAGGTTGTTGCACAGCTCCTGCCCCCATCGCTAGGGTTCTCTTTCTAAGAATCATCTTTGGGGACTTTGGTATTCTGGGAGGTCAGCCCCTGCCTTCTGTTAGCCCTTGTCACCTCTTTCCATTCTAGCCTGTCTCCAAGGTCACCTGGCTCTGCCCCCACGCTAGACAAGCCCTGGGACACTGCCCTAATAATACCTTAGGCCACCCCAGCCCCAGGCCCTTGGGCCAATAGGCCTCCAACTCACCAGCCTGGGTCAGCCCCCGAGGCTGCAGCTGGGCACAGCGCAGTTCCTCATTGGCCTCCCGCAAGGAGTCCCTCTCCGCCAGCAGCCGCTGGAGGGATGGGGTGCAAGACACCATGTGAGGCACAGTTGTCCTCCTAGAGACTGGGCTGAGCTGGGACGGACAGGATGGGGCTTGGATGCAGGACTTCAGTCTCACCTCCTTCTCCTTTGTCACCAGCTCATACTTCTCCTCCAGGTTTCGACACTCAAATAACCATTTCTCGGCCTTCATGGCCTCCTCCTGCCTCTGGCCCTGTAGTTCCTGAACCTGAACAGAGAGGTATGAGGATGCAGGGTTGGAAAGTGAAGGCGTGGGGCCAGAGAGACCAGACACAAAGAACATGGAGGAGCTGGGCCACCTCAAGGGTGCTACCTATATATAAATGAGGGTGAGAGGGCTCTAGGTGGAAGGGCTAAGCACCATGCTTAAGATGAGGAGGCAGGGTGGGATCCAGTGGCTTAGAGCACCCAGCCCTCTGGACTCTGCCTTGGTCCTTGCCACACCTGTCGTCGCTGAGCCTCAAGCTGAGCACGCAGCGAGCCGGCCCGACGTAGCTCATCCTCCAGCTGCCGAGTGCGCTCGGCATGGCCAGCGTTGCGCTCCTCCAGCTGCCGCACCTGCCGCCTCAGCTCCCGCAGCTCACCCAGCCGGCGCCGGCAGCTGCTCAGCGTGGCCTCCAGCTGCCCAGCACGCTCAGAGGACTGCCTGGGGGAGGAGGCAAGTCAGGAGAGGACACTTGGGTCTGGGATCAGGGTTCAGCTTGGATTTGGGGTCTTCCCTTCCGGGCAGGGGAAGATGTCATGTTACCTGGGGATGTGTGGGTTCAAGGTGGTAGATTGGGAGGGTCAACCAGGGCCTGGTGTTGTTGGGAGGTCATTGAGGGGCATAGAGGGAGTCCTCAGCACCAATGGTTAGTCCAGGGTCATGATCAAGGATGGGGTAAATTGTGGGGATATAGAATGACTGAGGGGTTACAGGGGGAATGATATAATCCAGAGGCTCTAAAGAGCCTCCAAGGACACTTCGAGGTAATAAGGTGGCTATGGAATCAACAAGGGCATGGTGGGGTCACGGGGGGCTTGAGGGCAGAGCACTATGTGATCCTTTAAGGTACAGTAGGGATTCACTAGACACTTTAACATTACAGGGGTACTGTGGGATCACAGGGGTGCCTTTTGAGGTTAAAGAAGTAACAGTGAGGTTTAGGAAATGGGTGCTGTGGAGGCCCACCAAGTGCTTTGGGGCTGCAGGAGTGCTGTGGAGTCATAAGAAGGTATAGTCCTATCATGAAGGGCACAGAGGGGTCATGGGGGGTGGGGGTGGGGTGCAAAATTATTGCATTTTGAGTCCTGGAGGGCACAAGAGGATCCTGGGGCATGATGGCACCTGGGCAGCACTGGAGCAGGGGAGGGGGCTGGTAGCTGGGGTCATGGGGATGCTACAAGGTCTGGGGAATATAATGTGGAATGACAAGGGGGCACTGTGGGCTCCTGGGGGCACCACGGATCCAGGAATCTTGGAGGTGTCCAGAGACATGATGGAATCCAGGAGAGTACAGTGCGATTGAGGATCTTACTGTGGAGTCCAGGAGACACTGTGGGGGTTCCCTGGGCATTTTGGAGTTTTCGAGGTACCATGGCCTCAGAGGGACACTGTGGCAATGAGAGTGCACAGCGGGGACCCAGGGACCAGGTACTCACCGCAGCTCGTCCATCTCATCCTTCAGCGCCTGTGCCTCCTGGGCCAGACTGGTCAGTGCCTGGTTCCGCTGTTGCAGCTCAGAGACCTCTCGCTCCAGCTCAGCACAGTGCAGGCGCTCATCTTCCCTGCCATTCTCCAGCCTGGGGGGGTGGTAGGGAAGAAAGGGGGTGCTTGAGGAGACCGTACCCATGCTAGCCCCCCTGGCTGACTGGCCCCATCCCGAGATGACCGCACCTGAAGTTCTCCTCCTGCAGCTGCTCCAGCTGAGACTGCAGCAGCAACAGCTTCTTGGTGGTGAGGCCGGCGGCACCCTCACCCTCTGGCCGGCCCACCCGCTCCCGCAGCACCGCATTTTCCTGGGCCAGGCTCTGCTTCTCCTCCGCCAGGAGCACCAGCTGCCAGCAGGAGGTGCAGAGGAGCTGGAGTTTGGAGGGGGAATGGGAGTGGGGGCGCTGGGAGGGGGGGGCGCAGCAGCAAGCAATTCTGCACCAGGAGCACCTATGCTCCCTCCCTGCCACCCTCAACCTCACCTGCCGCTCCAGGTCCAGACAGCGCTGCCGCAACTCATCCCCTTCATCAGCCTCCTCACTCAGGAAGTAGTACCTTCGGGACTGATGAGGGGGTGGGGGCAAGGAGATCAGGGAGCCACAGGGAGACTGGGGGGGAGTCTGGCATCTCGAGTGGCAGAGAGGAGGAGCCAAGAAGCCCGAAAGATCTAACAGAGGGCTAGGACCCCAGGGGACAGGCAGAACAGTGATGTGGGAACACCGGGGATCTGGCAAGGGAAGTTGCTAGGACCCTGAGGAATGGAGGTAGTTTATACATTTAAGGACACGTCCCTCCTCCTTAGGCAACCGGGAGAATCAGTAATGCCCCACACCTCTTACCTGGTTATCAAAGTTCCCATACGTTTCTGGTGACAGGGAGTCAGGGGTGTCTTTGGTCATGAGCTGAAGCAGGGTGGGAAGGCACTGAGATGAGCTGTGCCCTCTGAGGGTGGCCATTAAAGCTCCCACGATCTAGCCCAAGGACCTCTCTCCATCCTCCTGTCCCCAAAGGCAGTTCTCCCCAGTCACCCCAGTCTAGAGGCTGCCCTCCTGCCATGTGTCCCGCAGGGAGGCTGGGTCCTTTGAGGATGCTAAATTGTGACTGAGAGCTGGGAAGAGTTGGCAGACACATGAGACAGGGAAATCTGGCCAGCTGAGTTCCAGGAAGAGCCCAGAACTTACCAGGGCAGAGCTGTGCCCAGTTGCCTCTGCTCTGATGTCCCCTCCCCCGAAGCTCCTTGCCACATTGGGCACCCCCACCTACCTCCTGGATGGCTTCCATCACCACATGCTGAACTGATTCCTCCAGCGTCATGATTCTCTGGATGTGTTCTGGGGATCAAGGTGAGGAAGACTGAAATGTGAAGGTAGGGGGTGAGGAGGATTTGCTCAGGATTTCCCCTGGGGACCCCCTGACCCCCATACCCTGCTTTTTCTCGCAGCTGATGGCACAGCCAAGCACCAGCTGAAGCAGCTTGCCAAGCTCTTCTGGGTCCGAAAACTCGCCAATGAGGCTCACATCTGGAAGGTGTTGCTCCAAAATGGGATGCCCCAAGACCTGAAGATGGGGGGTGGGGTGGGATTGGGGGATGTTGGGGCTCATGGACACTCACCTTCTCCCAACCCCATCCCCTAAATCCTGGTATGGTTACTCACATCCTGGGAGTACTCCACCAAGCTCTGTAAGATTGTCTTCAGATTGCTGACCTGGGGAAGGTCAAAGAGTTGTGTCCAGGGTCCCTGGAGCCAAACAGCCCCCACTCTGAATCTGCCTAACCCAGCCTTTTCTCTGCCTCATTTCCCAATCCCTGGTCACATCATCCTGTCCAGCACCATTCTCTATCTTAATGTCTTGTCTCAGGGCAACCTGTCTAGTTGCCTGTCCTTGCCCACATGCCCATATTATTTACAGGTCCCCAGAATTTCAATCACTTCTCATCACCTGCCCTGCCACCCTTCGGCCCTAGCCACCTTCATCTCTCACCTGGATTATGTCAACCTGGTCTCAATTTCCACTCTTACACCCCCATTCCTCTCCAAGCGGCCAGAGGGAGCTTTTTAAAGTCCAAGGCAGTTTGTATCTTTCCTCTTTGCTAAAACCTTCCCTTGACTTTGCACAGCCCCTAAAATAGAATCCATCTCCCTGCCCCAGCCTGCCCTGCTCCTAATGACCTCATCCACCATTCCTGCCCCCTTGTTTTCTGATCTAATCTCCCTGCTTTTCCTTGATACACCAACCTTATTCCCCACTTTGCATTTGCTGTTCCCTGTGCCTGGAATCCTCTCTCCAAATTTCACACAGAGGTCAGCCCATCTGGAGTAACCACCTCCCCTAGTTGCCCTGTCTCGTGGCCCAGCTATTATTGTCTTCATAGAACTTACTGCCATTGGATGTTAGTGTTTATGTGTATGTGTGTGGGGCGGGGGTGTCTGTGTTATCCCTTGCTGCACACCCAGGCCTGCTCCACAGGAGAATGAAAGAACAGAGTTGGCTGGTAACCAGACATCTGTCTCTCTTCCTAGCCAAATCTGTGCATCACCCAGGACATGTGTCTAGCTGACCCATCACCCAGGATATGTCTAGCTTAGCCTTCCCTGATTATCTCTTCACCAAGCTGTCCCCCAGTCATGAGTCCACCTGTCACCTTCAGCCTCCAGTTGCGACCTGGGTCATCTGAGATGCCCTGGAGCCACGCCTCGTTGAACCAGGAAGGGTCTCTGGGGGCGAGAAGGCGGGATGAGCTGCGGGGGGACCCTTTCGGGACCCTCCCCCTCAGCCCCACTCACATCTGGTTCAGCACATAGGCTATGGCGAGGCCACTGCTCAGGTCCTGGGGGCTGGTACAAGGGGATGGGACGTGGAACGTCTGCAACTGCAGAGGGAGAGGAAAGGGCAACGGGCAGTCAGGGCCTGGGAGAACAGAACCATTCCCCCTTTGCAGACTTTCCCGGTCAGCAGGAACCTCACACGGTTGGCGGGGACTGGCCTATCGCTTTCGCACTCCCGCACTCCAGCTCCGCGGGGGAGTGGCCTCTGCTCACCTGGGACTGGAGGGGGCGTGGCCTCACTTCACTCCAGCTCAACAAACCCCGCGCGACCGGGCCAGGGCGGAACCACATGTCACCTGGTCCCCACAGGCCCCACGTGACCAGGCCAGCTCACCTGTGCCCTCGCCCTAAGTGACCCAGCCGCGAAGGGGCGGGGCCTCACCTGTTCTTTCCACGCAGACCTGCCACGTGACGGGGGCGGGTGCTCAGGCCGGAGTCCAACTGCCCTGCAAGCCCACCAACCTTTCCTCCTCCCAGCCCCAGAACAGAGGGATAGATTAAGCCAAGGCCAGGGCTCCCGGGCGAGAAGAGCGGGCGCACACCTGTCCCTGGCCCCGCCCCCGACCTACCCAGGTGAGCAGAGACCCGCATAGCTCGGCCTTGTCCACGCTCATGGCTCCCAATCGGATTCGACCCCGACCGCGGAGCCCCGCCACCGCAGCCACCTCCTGATCCGCCACCAGCGAGCGCCCGCAGCCCCGACCTCCCGCTCGGCCTAGAGCGCCGCCCCGCCCCGCCCCCTAGGCGCAGGCCCCGCCCCGGACACGTGATCGCCCGGCGCCCGATCGGCCTTCCAGTTCCGCCATTTTGGATGCGGGCAGCGTTCGGGCGCCCGCCCTGCCGCTAGGGGTCAGTCTGGGCCAAGCTTGCACATCCCAAGTGTGGACCCGCTACCCCTTGCTCCTTGGCTCTTTTGGGGGTAGCCGAGACCTCACGATTATTCCTCATCTCGTGAGGAGGAGCCATCCCACCCTGTTTTACAGGCTTATTCACGTCCTTCCCCTTCAGCTGGAAGAAATTCGGCTGCCCATCCACCTTCTGATCGGAGCCATAATCTGCGCGGGGAAAGGGCAGGCCCTTACACGTTCTGTGCACTTGGAAGAGACATCCTAAAAGGGTCTCCCCGGTAGAGGTGACTTGGGAGGCTTGACTCAGGAGTAAACAAGAGGGGACGAGCGTGGTCCCAGGTCGAGGGCAGGATGAATCAGCCAGGCTCGGGTCTTGGGTGAGGGACAGACACACTTGCCCAGTACGGACGCAGTACCACTAAGCTTCTCCTGCGCGGTGCCCACTCCGCCCCACTCCCCCCATCCCCCACCCCCCGGCCCAGGGCCGCGACGTCCTCCCGCCTCAGACCCCGGGACCAGGCCGCCGTGCCCCCAAGGCCCACCAGGGGGCGCGCACACTGCTGCAGCGTAGCCTGCGGGGAAGCAATGTGCCCTTTCTGAGACCCCGCCCAGGCTCTGGAGGGGGCTCAAAGGAAAGTGGTAACAATAGTAGTTAATAAATTTGCAGTCCCCATTTATTGAGTGTCTACAGTATGCAGCTTCTGCGCTAAGCGATTGAAATTATATAGAAATCTCCCCACGGAAAAAAAAAAAAAAGAAATCTCCCCACGACTCTGGGTGGCAGGTGCTGTTTTAAATTCCCGGTCGCAAGAGAGGAAACAGAGATTCTAGTTGGCTTTAGGGGAAGGGGTAAAGCCCCGGCCCGCACCCTTTGGCGCCAGAGTACCCCAGCAGCTCCTCTCCCACGAGGCGGGCAAGCTAATGAGCAGTAATTAGAGGTTATTAGCTGTACCTGGAGGGAGGGGCGGGCTCTGCTTTGGGGGTGGGTGTAGATCTGAGGGGAGGGGTGCTGCTCTCCAACCCCGAGTCTGGCTCGGAAGACCCTGCCCCGGAGCGGGTTGAGCGAGATGACAGCAGCCCCCACGCCGCATCGCAGGAGCACAGTCACGCTACCATCAGAAACCCAGTAACAGCCCACTCAGACGCGCAGCCGCACGCACGCGGAGGCCTCCCAGGCTCGGCTACACCCCCACACCCCCTCCCCGCGTTGTTTTCGGCCTCCAACTCCTGGGAGCGGGGTGAGAGGGAGGAGGAGGGAAGGCGACTGGGGCCGGCAGTGCGGGCTTCCGGACTGGGCTGCCTTCCGGCGGGCGTGGGAACAACTGCCGCTGGCTCCCCTTTCCCGCACCCACCGGAGGACAGGGTGCTGCCAATAGGGGGAAATGGGGCCACCCTACCCCCAGGTAAAAGTGGAAAGACGGACCGGAACTTACGGCTGTTACAAGCAGGGGTTGCTGGAATATTTGTGGGAGGGCCTGTTTGCCCAGTGTTGGGGGGACCGTCACATATTTGGGTTGGGATCCCCAATATTTGCAAAAACTGCAGGGATCTTGCTGTGTAGGAAGAATAAGGGAATCCAAATATTTGGAGCATGGACTTAAATTGTTCCAGTGTGATGTTAGGGCTTTCTAGATTAGATGTTCAGTGACCTGAGTCCTCAGATTTAAGGAGAAGTCTGAGTACCTTCAGTTTGGGAGAGGAGCCATAACCCTCCATTTGGGGTGGCAGGGATTCTTATGTTTGTGGAGAAAGGAAGCTTCCATGTTGGTAGGGGAAAGTGGCAATCTGTTAAGGGATGCAGGGAGTCCCACAGGGATCTAGGTACCTTCAATTCGAGGAAAGGGTCACAAGCCCTCATTTGGGGGCAGGAACCCTATAATTGGGGGAAAGATGCAAACCTTAATTTTTTGTGGAGGGAGCTCCAAAGTTTGGGGGATGCTCCTGAGGCCACCATTAGTAGGGACTGAGAGTGTGGGTGAGGGCCAGCAGCCCCCAGCTGGTTTGGAGACCCCACCCCCTCCTGCCTTTTTCCAGGAACAGCTGGGCCCAGCCTGGGTTGTACTGCTGGGAAGCTGGTGACTCAGCCCCTCCCTGCGGCCACAGCTGGACCCCGGCCCGTCCCCTCCGGCCTTCACATCTGGGCAAAGACCCAGTCATGAGGGCTAGGATGGGGACCCTGGGTGCACACAATTGGAGGATGATGCCCTTTCCTCAGGGATGACCACAGCCACAGGGTGGACACCATGCTCCATACCAGGAGGGACTCTGGCAGGCCTTTTGCACTAAAGACACTAATATCCCACTGGGAACTCTTTCATCCTGTCCTCCTCCCCGTGTCTCTGTGTGTGTCTGAGTCCTTGTAAAGTGTGCTCACATTGTAGGTGTGAGATAGTGGGTCTGTGATTGTGGGTGCACAGGCATTGTGTCTGCATCTGCCCGTGTCTTGGGGCCCTGGAAATTTATGCAACAAACTGTGATTTGGCCGTGGGGGGGGGGGGGGTTTCTGATGGCGACTGGGGCACAGTGCTTCTCTATATGCAACCTTGCTGTCTACACCCCTGTGTCACTTTTTGTATGAGAAGTGTGTAACAATCAGTACCTCAATGTGGCTTTAGGTTGTTTTTGTGCGACCATGTCTTTTTTCTCCATGTGGCTTTCCGTGATAGCATGACCCTGACAAGTATGTCCTTGATTTGTTCACATCCCCATGACAATCTTAGTGTCCCTGTGTGTGCCCTTGTGGGTTTGTCTGTGACTCTTTCATGCACCCTATTTGTGATGACCTTCTGTCCCCATCATATGTCTCTGTGACAAGCACGGCTGTGCTGTCCTAGTGTCCCTCCACCCTCCAAGGTTGGAGTCCTGGTGTCCAAGACTTTGTATCTGCGTCTTACTTTGTCTCCATGGTGATGGTGTGGCCTTATCCGGGTACCTACACATACCACCTCTCTGTGTATGGACATGGCCCGGTCTCCATACACAAGGAATGACAAGTGTGCCTGTGAACCATCTGGGGCTCCGGGTGTGTCCGCGTGACCCTGTCCGTGTCTGCTGCGGGGCTGGCTGGACTAGTGAAGGTTTGAGCGAACCTATGGCAGGTGTATCCTGTGTCCGTGTGACACTGTGGGTCATCGCAGAGTCTGTGACCTTGTGTATGGGGTGTCAAAGTCATACCGGACACGGCGCTCCGCCGAGGCGGAGATGTGCGCAGTGGGCACCAGACGCCCCACGTACCACGGCTCTAAGCCGCTGCCGCCCGGAGGGGCCCCTCCCCGCGCTGCGGGGGCGCGTGCGTCGTGCGTGACGTGAGACACGACGGGGGTCGCTGCATGCGTGGAGCCCGACGCGGTCGTGCGTGCGAGCGCGCGGGGGGGATGGGCTAGTGCGTGCGCGTGTGCGTGGGCGGCCGCGGGGGTTGGGCGCGCGGGGGCGCGCAGGGCATAGCCCCGCCCCCTCCCGGGCTTGGAGCGCGGGTGAAACCCGGGAGGGGGCCGCCGTTAACCCCTTCCTGCCCGACCTGAAACTTGCGGCCCCTCGATGGAGCGCGCGGGGGCTTCCCCGGGGCGCGGGGGCCGTCCCTGCCGAGAGAGGAACTCCCCCGCGCCGCGTGGAGCCGAGAGACCCCCCAGTTACCATAGGAACCGGAGCTTCCCGCGCGGCCTGACGCGTGCTTCCCCCCAGCACTGGGTCCTTCGGCTCCCTGGTCCTCCGGCAGTGCGCTTCCCGCTCCCGGCCTCTGGGGCGGGGGGCTGGGGTCAGCGAGGCTGGAGCACGCGTGACTCAGGCCAGCGCGGGGGTCCCTCGGCCGCAGCCGACCTTGCTCCCCCTTCTCCGCCCCCGTGACTCACCGTTCGCGGCTTTCCCCGAGTGTGAGTCAGGCCCCTGGGGAGGGGGCTGCGGACTCTGAGACCCCCCCTCCGGGCAAGGGGGGGCTGAGAACCAAGTTCTAGGGACCTCCCGGTCCGGTGGGGAGGGGCGCCCCTTCCGGGGGCTGCCGGTGCCTTCCCTTAGCCAGCCCTCGCTGGTGTTTCCCCCCCACCCCAGAACTGGCAGGGCCTCCCCGCCACAGCCCGGGCCTCCGGGAACCCAGCTCCCGCCCCTCCCCCCCAGCCCACAGGAAGTTTTGGCAGAGCCCATCGTGGCGATGAAACGGTTAAAGCCGTTTTCTTATTCATTTCAAACAGGGGCCCCTTTTGACTCAGAGCGAGCTGGGCGCCCCCTTGAGCCAGGCCTCATGGGGGCCTGGGTTTACACTCCACCCTACATGTACCATTTTTAGAGAAGGGAAGGAAGGCGGTTGGTGAGCGGGCTGAGGGTCTTGGGTAGCATTCAGAGCTGAGTTCAAATCCTGCCTCTGCCCTCACTGCTGTCTCGGTCTCAGTTTCCCCATCTGAATATAGGGGATAATTATACCCGGCCCATTGTGTTGTTGTGGGAATTAGGTGAATAATAGAGGGGACGCTTTGCATCCTGAGCTGGGCACAGGAGTAGGAGGAGGCCTGGCAGGCAGAAGGACCCAGGTTCCTCCTGTCTCTCAGGCCTGAGTGTCAAGGTGCCCAGCAGAAGCCAGTCCTTGCGGGGCGGGCCGAGCCCCACCCAGGAGCTCTGAGGCCATGGGGTTCATCCCATCCACCCCCTGCCCCAGGCGGGCACCCAGGAAGTGAGAGGCGGGGCAGGAATGAGGCGGAACCTGTTGGGCCCGTTGCCTCCCCACCTCCCACCCTCATTCCGGGGCCCTGACAGGCCACCACCCCCCCACGCTGCAGCCCCACCCCCGCTGCCCTGGACGCCTGGGTCCTGACCCAAGGGTGGCCAGAGGGAGGGGATGTCGGCGGAGACAGCGTCTGGGGAACATCCTGTGGACTGCTGGCTGGACAGACTGGAGGGTCAGCCCCTCCCCGGGCAGGGCAGAAATCGGCTGGGGGCAGAGTAAACATGGCCCAGGGTGGCTAGACTTGGGGGAGGGGGCGGCAAGGAGTGTATACACACACAGTCACCCCAAAAGAGACCCAGTCCAGACACACAAACTCCTGTCACCTTGGCCACAGAGACTGCCAACCAGGCACACACAGACAGGGTCAGACACACATCTGGGCAAGCTGACCCAGTGGCAGCTGTCACACATAGGGCAGTGACAGAGCAGACTCCGGAGCAAGATCGAAACGCTGCCAAACTCATGAAGATCTTGGCCATTCCGAAGCATGCAGGTAGGGTGTGTGTGACACAGATAAATCAATTGGGCACACGGGCAAGATGGACACACTGACGTTCAGGTGAGAAGCACACAGCCTAGCGTAGTGCCGTGCTCACACTCACACTGAGACAGATAGGATAGGCCAGAGACAGGCAGGCAGGAGAGGCCAAACCCGGTGTCAGACACAGGCAGGCAACACACACATGTTCATAGACTCAGAGAGAAGGGACGGTTGCTTTCAACATAGGTACATCTAGTGTTGCACAGGAGATATTCAGATGCACGCACGCACCCTCAGATCCTGATGCACAGGTGTTCAGATACATGCGCATGCGCACACACTAACAAGTGCACCCACTCAGAAAGGTACTCAATGGAGACCATCCTAAACCTACAGAGAGGTGGATGAGGAGGACCCCAGCTTCCCACACACATGGCACACACACTCCAAGGCTCCAAGAGACGCCGAGACTCGGGCTTACAGACACACAACAGCTCAGCAGTAACACAGCCCAGAGCCACCTACAGACTAGACGGATGCAAACAGACAAACGGACATATTTACAGACATGGTCTGGCCAGACAGTCACACCCAGCACAGAGAGGCATGAACAAGCCATAGTCGGACATTCATAAACACATTGGCTCGGAGACACCCTGACAGAACCTGTCGGCTAGTGCACGTGCGCGCACGCACACACACACACACACACACACACACAGAGCCACGGGGCTTACATAGACGTACAGACCAGCCACACAGACACACACACACAGACCAGCCACAGACCTCACACACAGACCTCACACAGGCAAGCTGTGGACCTCACACACACAAACACACGTACACACCAAACACAAATAGGTGAGCCATATGAACTCCAAAACAACAAACACATGTGGGTCAGCCACGTGCAACCTGTTCCACAGACCACGCACACACTTACCCACCTCCTGCCCCCCAAAGCAGACAGGCCCTACACACCCCTGGAGGGCTGGGGCAAGACACGCGCGCGCACACACACACCCCTGCACTGAGGAGACAGGCCTCACACGCACTCTCACACGCCCTGACAGGCCAGCCACATGCAAACCCACAGTCAACCAGACACACATACACACACGTTCCTGGACCATGCTGAAGTGCTGTGGGGCTCTGTGCTTCCAGGCCTGTGTCTGCGCACTGCCCCCCCATCCTGGTGCTTCCTCTCTCCAAACATCACCCCCCCCCACTTCCCTCCCTGCTGTTTGTCACTTCCCCTAGGAGGCCCAGCTCATCAGCCTCAGTCCTTGGTGGGGTGTGGGCTTATAGTTTTCACCACATCCCCTGGAAAGGGGGCACCCAGGATTGTCAGCCATGTTTAGGCCCCCCAAGACCTCTCCAGGAGTGGGGGGGGGAACAGAAGTAGCTTTGTAGGAAACTCCCCTCATGCCCAGCTGAGTCAGCCTGAGGAGACAGCCTCTCCTTCCTGCTTCCAAGGAAACCCAGAAGCTTCCTCTCCAGGAGAGGGGGTGAGGGACCCCCAAACCGCAGAGGTGGGGGAGGGAGGTGGCTGGCAGGCTAGGGGTTCCTGGGGGAGGGCCTCCGTGATTCTCAGCCTCTTCCTGCCCAGCTGTCTGTCCACACCCAGGGGCAGGGACGCAGGAGGCTGGGTGCTATGACTTGTGGGTTCTCGCCCTGGCCTGCCCACTGGCTGACTCACGGGCAGCCCCCAGCCCAGTTTCCTGGTGAAGGCCCAGTCGGTCAGTGGGGCTGGGGCAAGGGGGTCACCAGGCTATTTATAAGAAGGAGAAGTCCCTCAAGGCTAAAAGCCCCAGAGAGACCTGTGGGTGGGGGTGGGTGAACTTCCTCCTTATTCCACTCCCCAGGCCCCAGTCCCCTGGGCGTTGGAGAAGTCTGGGCACAGACTCCTCAGCCAGATGCTGATTTGAAGCCCAGGGGCTGGGCAGTTCCCAGCTGCCAGTTTGGGCACCCAGGCTGGGTGGGGGAGGGGGCCATCCTTACACCCTCCTCACAGCCGGCCTTGGCGCCAGTGGGGCGGCGTGAGGGGGTGGTGCCCAGGCCACAAGGGTGAGACTGGCAGGGGCCTGGAACCGGCTGTACCAGCTTGGCTGGGCCCCCGCCCTCCTTTGCCGGCCCAATCCCCACCCCCTGCTCAAACACCCATGCAGAGTACATGGAGCAACCAGACCCCACTTCAACAGGCTAGCCTGCTCCCATCCCCACCCCCACCTCCCTGCCCTGTGCCCAACTCCATTTCTCTGGGGATGAAACAGAGACCCTTCATGAAAGGGCCTGCAGAGCTTGATATACACTTGGTGCAGCATAAATGCCTCTCTGGTTGTGAATCCACGGGGCAGTGGCTAATGCTCTGGAGCCAGACAGCTCAGGTTATATTCTGACTCCAGTCCTTGTAGCTTTGGGATATCAGGCAAGTTCCTTACCTTCCTGAGTCTCAGTTTTCCTGTCTGTTAAATGAGGACACATAGAGCATGCATTTCGCTGGGTTGTTGGAAGCAGGAATGAGTTACTCTATGTAAACCGCTTAGGAGACTGCCTGGCCCATGCTAAGAGCCATCTAAGTGTTAGCTATTAAAATAATAATTATTATTTCTCAGTCTGTCTGCCTATCTTAAGTGTCTCTGAGTCTCACTGTTAGCCTGCATGACGCTAACACTGCCCCCGGTCTGTCGCTCTGGGCATCTCTCCCTGCCCTGACCCCCGCCCCCATACATCCACTTTTCCTTGTTCCATCTTTGTCGTCCATCTCGACCCTCTCTGGGCCAGCCTCACGTCTGTCCAGGGCTCCCCTGGCCTGGCTAACCTCAGCCCTGGCCAGGGCTGATTCACTGTGCCCTCCTGGCCTGTGGGACCTGCAGGTTGGCTTCCCAAGATGCTGCCCTCAGGCTAGACCTGCCCAGCCCCCCAACGCTGCCCGCTGCGCCCCCGCAGGGCCCGGCCAGATGTCAGCTGCAGTTATTAGCATGGGCGGGAGACACAGGCCTGGCAGCTCGCCCGCCAGACTCAGCGGCCAGCCGCTGGAATCTCCCTTGAGCCTGGGGTGGGGTTAGGGGAGCAGTTCAAGCAAGAGGAGGAGGGGAGGGAGCACCCAGGGGTCACAAGGACCCTCCAAAGATGGGGATACCCCCAGCTTCTCATGGGACCTTCCTCCCTAACTTCACTGCTCTGCTGGACTTCCCCAGCCCCCACATGGCTCAGTTTCTTTTTTGCCTCTTTCATTTTCCTTCTCTTCCTGGCACTTAAGTGTGCTCTCTGCCTGTCCCACAAAGGCAGGCTAGCCCCTGTCTCTCAGCCTCTCTCTACGCTAAAGAAACTTTCATCCTCCCAGAAGACAGAGGCATCTCTCTCTGAGAGAGAGAGAGAGACACTGAGCTTCCACCAGTTCTAGTGGCTCACATTCTGCTTGGAAGTCCCGCCTTAAGTCTAACTAGGAGCCTCGCTATCTAAACCTCAGTATAGTGCTGGGAAAGGGGCACAGAGTTCCCTTAGATTCTCTCCCCTTGGATTTTCTGGTCTCCTCTGACGGGATGAAGGAGATACCCTGGAGAGGAAGAGACTGTCCACCCCTCTTTTAGGTATTCTGGATGGTTGAAGGACCCCCAGATTAAAACGGGAATAAGGCCCTTTGCCCACTGGTGTGAGGGAGGGAAGGGGCATCCTAGCCCCTCGGGATGTGGGAGGAGAGGCCCAGACCTCCTGGTGGAAAGGTACCCCACCCGAGGAAGGAGGCAGTCGTGCCAGCCCGCCCAGGCGCCGGGGGCGCCTCGAGGCATTGGCCCGCCCCTCCGCGCCCAATCGGGCCGGGGGCGAAGTCCGACCCAGGCCCGCGGGCAGGCGGGGACCTGCCAGGCCGGGCCGGGCCCGGCAGGACGCAGCCCCAGAGCAGCTGGGTGGGGCCCAGCGAGGCGGCCGTGGGGGCCTCGGGGGCGGCGGCGGGGCTGGTCGGGACTAGCCGTCCGGGGGCCCGGGCGCGCCCTGGGACCTGGCAGATACCCGGGCTCCCGGGTCCTGGCTCCGGGCCCCGGGACGGCGCTGGCCCCACCCCTTCCTGTGTCCTTATATGGGCGCGGGGGAGAGCCTCCCGGGGCCGCCCCGCCCCCAGTTCTGCCCGCGGACTCCGGCCTGTTGCCATGGCGACCAAGCCCGCTCCCGGGCGCGTCCCCCTCCGTCGGGCTAATGGAATCGTCCCCGGACCGCCTGCCTCCGCGGTCGCCTGCGGGTGCTGCGGGCTGAACCATTGCTGGGAGAGGGAGACTAGAGGCCTATGCGGCTGGGCGTGTTCTGCGCACCCTGGCCTCCGCCAGGGTCGCACGTCCACGTTCCTCTTCTGAGGCGCAGAACCCAACCGGACCCAGGGCGGGGCGCACGGTCCCGTAGGATCCGAGTGACGGAGGCAGGGCCGGGCTCCTTCCCCCGGGGCTGTTGCCACACTTCCTGCCGCGGCGCTCTTTCCCCAGCCTGTTTCTAAGGAAGGAGTGGGGTTGGGCGACCGCGCCCGGGCCGTCGGGGTAGGTTCAGCACCCTGAGTCGGCACGGTGTCGGTCAAGCCCCGGGTCACGGGGGGAGGGCTTGGAGATGGGAGCAAAGTATACTGGCGCCTAGAAAGCACCCACAAGAAGGGGTGGCCAGTCATGGAAGATCCAGCAGTCCAAATCCCCAGGATCCTCAAAAACCCCTCCTCTCATGTCTCAGCTGGAGACCCTGTGTCATTATCATCTCGGCTCTGAAAGTGTGTCCGGACTCTTAACTCTCCTTCATCAGGGCTTTGCAGATGACCCCAGTGACTCCCAACCTCTGACAGGGTCCCCCCCCCCATAATTTCCCAGACTCGGTATACCCCGGAGCCCTCACTTTCTACATAACTAGATTCCCCTTATGGAGGCCCTCAGTCTCTCCCATGGACTTCAGGACCCCTACTCATTTTTTGCATAATGGATCCTCCATCCCCTCCTTTTGCCCTTTTGATCCCCCCCTCACTTTTCCTGGGTTCAGTCCCTCTATTAAAATTCAAGTCCTTTAACCCCTCTGTACTCAGGACCCCCACACATTACCTTACCCCTCTCTCATTTACTCTGGTTGATCCTCCTGTCTCACCTTTGTGGGGTCTCCCTGTGTATATAATCAGCCCTTCAACCCCCCTCGAATACTCCGAGTCCCTCAGGCCTTTTGTGTACACCCTGGAGACCACCCCCGCCCTCCGCCCCAACACGCACACGCGCACGCACGCACACACACACACACACACACACACTTGCTTTGTAACAGTTCCTCGCATCCAGGGGAATCAGTGCCTTCCCTGGAGTCCCTCCCCGTGTATCTCGGACCAGCACCCCTTCCTTCGCGCACCCCGGGGTCCCCTGAGCCCCTCCCCCTGCAGCCGCGCCGAGCCACCCAGCCCGTGGCCGCTGTTTACAAGGACACGCGCTTCCTGACAGTGACGCGAGCCGCCTCCTCCCCTTCCCCACGCTGGAGGAGGGGGGCGCGGGGGCCCGGCTCGCGCGACGGCCAATCGGAGCGCACTTCCGTAGCTGACAATAGCCGTATAAAGGCGTGTGGCTCAGCCTGAGCTGCCGGGACCTTGAGCGCGGCCAGGCCAGCACCGGAGTCAGCAGGGAGCGGGGAGCAGGGGGAAGCGACACCAGGAAAGCGAGCGCGCCGGACAGGGGCCGAAGGGCTCGAGAAGCCGCACGGAGCTTCCGCGCACCGCCGCCGGCTGGCCTCTCCCGGCCGGTGCCAGCTCCTGGGAACGCGCGTCCAGATACCCAGTCCAGCCACCGTCGCGGACAGGGCGCCGCTCGCCGCAGCGAGGCCCGGGGCGGCCCCGCAGGGACCCCCCCAGACCGCCTGGGCCGCCCGGATGTGCACTAAAATGGAACAGCCCTTCTACCACGACGACTCATACGCAGCGGCGGGATACGGCCGGGCTCCGGGCGGCCTTTCTCTACACGACTACAAACTCCTGAAACCCAGCCTGGCGCTCAACCTGGCCGACCCCTACCGAAGTCTCAAAGCCCCCGGGGCGCGGGGCCCGGGACCAGAGGGCAGCGGTGGCAGCAGCTACTTTTCCGGCCAGGGTTCGGACACAGGCGCGTCGCTCAAGCTTGCCTCATCGGAGCTGGAGCGCCTGATCGTCCCCAACAGCAACGGAGTGATCACGACGACACCCACGCCCCCGGGACAGTACTTTTACCCCCGCGGGGGAGGCAGCGGCGGAGGTGCGGGGGGCGCCGGGGGCGGTGTCACCGAGGAGCAGGAGGGCTTCGCAGACGGCTTTGTCAAAGCGCTGGACGACCTGCACAAGATGAACCACGTGACGCCCCCCAACGTGTCCCTGGGCGCCAGCTCGGGGCCCCCGGCTGGGCCCGGGGGCGTCTACGCCGGCCCGGAGCCACCTCCAGTCTACACCAACCTCAACAGCTATTCCCCAGCCTCTGCGCCCTCTGGAGGCGCCGGGGCCGCCGTCGGGACTGGGAGCTCGTACCCGACGGCCACCATCAGCTACCTCCCACACGCGCCACCCTTCGCTGGCGGCCACCCGGCGCAACTGGGCCTGGGCCGAGGAGCCTCCACCTTCAAGGAGGAACCGCAGACCGTGCCTGAGGCGCGCAGCCGCGACGCCACGCCACCGGTGTCCCCCATCAATATGGAAGACCAGGAGCGCATCAAAGTGGAGCGCAAGAGGCTGCGGAACCGGCTGGCGGCCACCAAGTGCCGGAAGCGGAAGCTGGAGCGCATCGCGCGCCTGGAGGACAAGGTGAAGACACTCAAGGCCGAGAACGCGGGGCTGTCGAGCACTGCTGGGCTCCTCCGGGAGCAGGTGGCCCAGCTCAAACAGAAGGTCATGACCCACGTCAGCAACGGCTGCCAGCTGCTGCTCGGGGTCAAGGGACACGCCTTCTGAACGCCCCCCCATACGGACATTCCCCCAGTCTGGACGACTGGGCGCACGCCTCCCAAGGGGCGAGGGGGCAGGCGGTGGGCACCGGCCCCCGGGGCACCGCAAACCACACTGGACTCCTGCCCGCCCGCTCTGCGTCCAGTCCTTCCACTTCGACGTTTACAAGCCCCCCTTTCGCGTTTTTTTGTATGTTTTTTTTTTTTCTGCTGGAAACAGACTCGATTCATATTGAATATAATATATTTGTGTATTTAACAGGGAGGGGAGGAGGGGGCGATCGCGGCGGAGCTGGCCCCGCCGCCCGGTACTCAAGCCCGCGGGGACACTGGGGAAGGGACCCCCGCCCCCTGCCCTCCCCCCTCTGCATCGTACTGTGGATAAGAAACACGCACTCGGTCCCTAAAGAGTTTATTTTAAGATGTGTTTGTGTGTGTGTGTGTTTGTTGTTCCGACTTTTTATTGAATCTATTTAAGTAAAAAAAAAAATGGTTCTTTATTAATTTGTTGTCTTTTTTTCCAAGCCGGGCGGGAGGAGGGAGGAGAATAGTGGGCTGCCCCCACCCCACTCCTGCTTGTGACTCGCGCCAGTGTCCGTGTCCTCCTCGCCAGCTCTACCTAAGCATCTTGCAGCCCTAGTGCGGGCGGCGGACCCTTCTCTGGCCCCCTCCTCCCCGGGGTTGGAAGGGCCAGGGCGGGTACGCGGTCCAGCCGCCCATCACCAGGGGGCAGGAGGCCTGGGGCGAGACGCGCAGTGCGCGGGCGCAGCCCCGCCCAGCTGCGCGCGCTGGGGCTTTCCCCGCTGACGCAGCGGAAGCGCTGCCCCTACATGGGCCGATTCTGTCCAGTGACGCGCCGGCGGTCTCCGGGCAGATTCCGGGAATCCCCTCCCCCGCTCTGCCGGGCAGGGCTGCGGCGCCGGGAAGGGGGCCGGGATTTTCCCAGGCAGGCGGCTGCCGGGGCCCGGAAAGCCCCAGGCCTGGGTCCAGAGCGTCCGCGGTGGGAGGGCCAAGCTCCTGGGTCCCGGAGCCAGCCCCGAGCCCGCCCCATCGGGTCGGCGTCGGGGCCCCGCCGCGCCCACGCGCGCTCCGTCTGACCTGACCCGGGCGGGGGGTTGCTGCAGCCTTCGCGCCGCCGCCGCCGCGGTACCCCCCCACCCCCGCCAGGAAGGGCGGCGCCCGCCTGCCAATTTCCCCTCCCGGGTGCCAGGTTGGGAGCAGGGCGCAGGGCGACTGCCAGGTCTGGTCCTGCCGGGGCGGCTGCTCGGGCTGCCGGGCGCCGCCGCCCTCTCGCGGGACGCCCTCCCCCGCAGCTGGGACGGGTGGGAGGGCGGCTGGTGCGCCCGGAGGGGGTCTAGCTGGCTTCGGATCTTGAAGCCCCCCAGAGCGGCAGAGAAAAACACAGGCTGAGAAGCCGCAGGGGTGGGGTGGGCAGAGCAGACGCTTCATTAATTCATTTACGAAATGCTCAACAACCTAGCCCTGGAGACACTGCCCGGACCGTGGCAGACAGACAATAAACAAGCAGACAGGATTCGGAGATTGTGGTAAGTGCTAGCAAGAGAAAACAAAACAAAACCGGTCAAAGTGGTAGTGATGGGGCAGGGGAGGGCTTTGGAGAATGGATTGGAAACGTGGACCTTTAATGATGCGAGTTTTCAGCTTTAAAGCCAGGCTCTGAGAAAACAACGTTCTGGGCAAGAGGGAACAAACAGCACATGCAAAGTTCCTGTGGCCAGAACAAGACCAGCCTATTAAAGAACAGCAAAAAAGCAAAACAAAACAAAAACAAAAACAAAAAAAAAAAACAAAAACTGTGTTCCTGGATTTGAGTGAACCAAGAGTGCGGAGAGGAGGTCAGGGAAACCACGGAGGGCCTTGGGGAAGGAGTGTAGATAAAATTCCAAGGCCCAAATGAGTGATTTTGGAGGATTGTTAGGCTGGATAGCAATATTAATAATGGGTCTATGGATTAAATGAGGTTTGTCCTGTGGAAGGAAATGGGGGCTCAGTGGCAAAACCACTTGCCTGAAGATACACAGCATCAAACTGCACTCCTGGGAACACACTCTGGTTCAGAAGTGACCCTCACCCTTCCACCCCAGGTGGGCCATCCTTCCAACCTAGTGTGGGGCAGAGCTTGCAACAGGGACGGTGCATGTAGCTCCAGCTCCCATTCGTGGTTCTGGTCTTAGGGCTGGCACCCCGCCCTCTTCTTCCAGCCCCGGGGACCTGTCCTAATAACCATTAACTGGACCCCAAGCTTCACATACTGTATTGCTTCACAGTATGTATCACATACTGTATTACACAGTGATGTGAGTTGGTTGTCTTTATTCGCATCTTACTGTTGAAGAAACCCACGGAAAATCACAGCTCTTGAATGGCCTTTGAACCCAGGCTGGCTGATGGCAAAGTGTGGGTGCTGCACTGTGTGGCCAGGTTTCAGGCCTAGGGCATCTTGGGGCTTGCTCCCTGCAAGGGACCCACAGCCTACCTCACCCCCCTCCCCTTGGAAACCACCCTCAGGCCAAGGAGAAAGAGGAAGCAGTGAGTATGAGGTAATGCTCCCACCTTGTGGTGGAGATAAGTAACTACAGTCAATTTCCCAGGGAGAAGGGGCCAAGATGCAAAAGACACGAGGACTCAGACTCCTGTCTGTCCTAGTACTTTATTGGTCACCTTTTGGCCTGGGCCCAGCTAGATGGGCTCCAGGGAGGGGCTCACCATTCACCAGCTCCCAGCTGGGAGAATGAGAAGGCCTTGGACAAGCCCTCCAGGGTCATGGAGTTTAAAGGGGCAGGTCCGGCCTTTCCTGGGTCAGCATGGGGTATCCACGTAGGGGTGTAGGTGGGGGCCAACAGCCCAAGCTTTCCGCATGTCTGCAGTCTAGTTGTGTTTGGAGAAGTATTCCTTGCTGTCGTCCACGTTAGGCTTGATTGTGTCACTGCCTGGCTTCCAGCCAGCAGGGCATACTGTGGGGAGACACAGGGATGCACATGTGAGGCTAGAGCCACATCTTCAAGGTAGGGCAGTACAAGGGGATGAACAGAGGCAAAGCATGAGCCTGAGTAGCAGAAGCAAAAGCCCAGAGCCAAGTGGTACAGGCCCATGACCATACAGCATATTGAGAGAAGTCCTTCAAGCTATAGGATGTTCTGGCTGACATTTTTATTTCTTTTTGGACACCCTCCCCATTGTTTTATAAAGATTTATTTGAGAGAGAGAGAGAGAGCTCGAGCAGGGGGAGAAGGACAGAGAATCCTCTGAGCAGGCTCCCTGCTAAGTGTGGAGCCTGACAAGGGGCTGGATCCCAGGACCTGAGACCATGACCTGAGCCAAAACCAAGCGTCAGATGCTTAACTGATGGAGCCACCTTGGCACCCTTCTCTCTGACCCCTTTGGATCCTATTTCTCCTTCAGCCATAGATCCACTGGACTTCGAGGGCCTGTGACCAGGCTGTGTCCTCCCACGAGAGTACTCTGATCCAACTAATATTTTTTTAAAGATTTATTTATTTATTCATTCAGAGAGAGAGAGAGGCAGAGACACAGGCAGAGGGAGAAGCAGGCTCCATGCAGAAAGCCTGATGTGGGACTCGATCCTGGGTCTCCAGGATCACACCCCAGGCTACAGGCGGCGCCACACCGCTGCGCCACCGGGGCTGCCCTGATCCAAATAATATTATCCGAGCTTGCCTTGGTACATGCCTTCTCAAATACCTTCTGTAAATCTGTTAACTCCTGGCTCCCCACCCTCATATTAGGGTATCTCCCCCACCAGACTAGAAAGGTCCTGCAGACAAGGCCCCGAACTGAGTCTTCTTTGGGGCCCTCATATCCATCCCACACAAGTGATAGAGCAGTGAGTGTCTGCATGAGGGCTGAGTATGTACCCACAGGTGAACACAGGTGAATGTGTGTGCTCACCTTCCCCGTGCTCATCCGTGTACTGGAAGGCCTGAACCAGCCGCAGAACTTCATCCACGGAGCGCCCCACAGGCAAATCATTGACAGTGATCTGGCGAAGGACACCCTTGCCATCGATGATAAAGAGGCCCCTGAAGATATCAGGGTTCATGGTGAGGAACTGGGAGTTCCCGCTGCCAGGGCCAGGGGAGGGAATAACACCTCCCTACCAGCCGGCCACAGGGCTGGGGGGCAGGGAAGACACTACCCAAGCATTGTCCCCTGCCCCTGAGGACCGGGGGCTTCTCAAGGGCCCCCACAGTACCTGTAGGCAATGCCTTCATCTTCCTTCAGCACACCATAATCTTCAGATAAACTTCTGGTTACATCAGCCACCAGGGGGATGTTCAGGGGGCCCAACCCTCCTTCCTTCCTGGGAGTGTTGATCCTAGGGGTGTAAGAGACAGCGCTGGATCCTCACCCCGGGGGCTTAGGTATGATAAAGACTGGAGGAGAGGTACTGGAGCTGAGCGATAAGGGGCTTTAGAGCAAGGCTCTAGGATCCCCACCCACTCCACCCTCAAGAGGCTGCAGGGGCTGTTTCCCACAGCTGCGAACACTAAGCCAAGGCTCTAGCTCCAGTCAAGGGTGTTCACATGTGCTGGTGACCTCCCACAGCTCAGGGCAGAAAGCCTGCCTTACAGCCCCCCATCCTCCTCTCTAGTTCTGTGTGTTGGGGCCCAGCCCTTCACCAACTAGAACTGGAGTTTCCACCTTCTTGAAATAGCTATTGGAAGGGAAGCTGTGTAGCCCTAAGTGAGGTAAAGCATCTCCAACTCCCTGGGCCAAGCAACTAGTTTTCAAATGCTAATTAGGCCATCATCATTAAGGACTTGGGCGTTCTGAATGCTATTATTTTCAAGACGGCGGGGGGGGGGGGGGGGGGGGGGGGGGGGGGGGGCGGAAGGAAGGCACAGACGTTGAGCAACAGCCCCAAGAAGGATCCTTGAGGAGAATGTAGGCCCGGTGACATCCTCCCTCCCTGCGGGTCCCGCTCATACCAAGCCAGGTGGGTGAACTGAGAGTCCACGGAGACCCCCAGGACCTCACAGCCCAGCTTGCGGAAGTCCTCGGCATGCTCGCTGAAGGCGATGATCTCCGTGGGGCAGACGAAGGTGAAGTCCAGCGGGTAGAAAAAGAGGACCAAGTATTTCCCTGGGGAAGGAAGCGGGGATAGACAAGGAATTAGGCCTCTAACGCCTGGGTCCCACCCCCACCTGGGCCCACTCTCGGCTGCCCCTCACCTTTGTAGTCGCAAAGCTTCACCTCCTTGAAGGCGCCATCCACCACGGCGGTGGCCTGGAAGGGCGGGGCGGGCTTTCCGATGTGCGCCTTGCCAGAGGTCATGACTGCAAGCTGAGACACCCCCCCGCCCCCCGCTTGGTCAGCGCGCCCGGGAAGACCCTCTGTCGTTCCTTCCCAAGGTCATGCTGCGTGCTGGGCCCGGTTACTGAGAGGCAGAGGCCGCAGCACTACCCCGCACCCTCCCGGGTACCGGGCTGCGCGGCCTGGACACTGCAGGAGACCCGCCCCCCTGACCAGCACTAGCGGCCGGGCCGCAGGCGCCGGGGCCCCCCATTAGCGTCTCGGCTTGAGCTCCCTGGCACCAGCCCACCGCTCCGGGAGGAGCCCCCGCGAGCCGGGGGTGGGGAGCTCGCCGATGCGGCCTGTGTTGCAAGGCCGAGGCCTCGGTTTCCCCTGCAAGGACAAAGGCGGCCACTCCGGCGGGCGGAAACAAAGGCTGCAGCGCTAAGGTCTGGACCCGGCCGGAGCCGCTCCGGGGTGGGGTGGGGGGGGGGCTTCCCAGAGCCCGGTGCCCTCTAGGTGTCCATACCTGCGTGGGCAAGGGCGGCGCGCACGGGCTGGCAGACGCGCGAACACACGTTCTCAGCGCCGAGCGCGCCCTGGGCCTGGGTGTCTTTTATGCGCGGCCCGAACCATGACGCAGAGGGCGAGGGGGGGTGGGCGGACGAGCGGAGCGGTCGGGTCCACTGCAACCGCGGGGGGGTGGGGAACCAGGCCGGCCGGGTCCACGCGCCCGCAAGCGGCGGGAGGAGTCGGGGAACGCGGGCCCCGACCACTACCACCGCTGGCGGGGGGTGACGCGGCCACCGCATCCCCCGCGAGGAGCTCCTCCTCGGAGCGCGCCCGGGTCGGTTGGAGTCCGGCATGGCCCGGAGCCCGGCGGACTTACTGCTGCCGCCTCTGATTCTCCTGCTTCTGGGGACCCCTGCTAGGGTCTCCCCCAACTACAATTACTTCGGCGAGAAGAGCGAAGGCGACCTCTGGGAGGAGCTGCGGCTGCAGCATCAGGAAAAAGGTAACCGCACGCTGCGGGGGTGATGGTGCGGAAAGGTGCCCTATTGCCCCACTTTGCCAGCTGGCTGCAAACAGACCCTCGTCCAGGGACTTCAGATCTCTCCCCGTCTGCACACTGGCTGGCCCCCTTGGGCTGGTTACTTTTCTCCGAGGCTCAGTTTTCTTACCTGTAAGTTGAAATAGAGACTGACTTTACACCGCTTACAGGGGCAGAGGGGGATATGGGTAGACAATAAATCCAGAACCAGACACATCCATAAACTCATGGATGAGCGCTAGGAAGTATAGGGATAGAGGAAGAAAGGGGCGGGTAAATGTCTCAAGTCGGAAAAGGCCTGACGGAGCAGATCGGTAACCAATGCAGCAGGAATCCAGCAAAAGCGAAAAATACAAAGATTGAGGGAGAAGAGTGTGCCAGGGAATGGGAACAGCAAGTGCCAAAGCCAAGAGGCCAGGCGGAGGGAAAGAAAGAGGCCAGTGTTGTCTTGGGAAGGCATGAAGTGTTAGGACTTTGTGAGCTGCAGAGTTGGGATAAGACCAGTTTCCTAGGGGCATAGGGAGGAGTCCATAAAAGAACATTGTAAAAGAGCCTCTGATAAGCACTCAGAAGGTTGGAGCTGCTTGAAAAGTGGTCATTATAGTTGTTTTTGTATTACCTGCTAGCACATCACCAGAGACTTTCAGTACCTTCATTATATTATGCCAATTATGTCACTTAATTTACCACCTGGCATCCCTGCTGGTTAGGTGGCACTATGCCTACTGAACAGGCCCATTATCACCACTCCCCCAAGACAGGAGTCAGCTTCAGATGGTGGGCACCAAAGGTGTTGTATCACACTCCCAACTGGACAGGCTGGCACAGGTGGGAAGTGTCAGTTTGCAATTCCTCTGGGCAACACACCAGATGTATCAGCTCAAGGGGTGGCTTGCTTTCTATAGGTCTCAGTTTCCCCACCTGGGAATAATGGGAAAATTAAATTAGATCATCTATGGTGGAGTGCTTGGCACAGACGCAGAGCCCAGCAAACAGGAGATGTTGTTGTTAGTGTATTTATCTGCCTCTCTTCCTAGAGGAGGGCATGGCGGGGGTAGGTTCCCCCCTACCTGGCCCTCTATCCCTAGACTTGGAGGACTCGATCCTTGGCCCCTGGGGGAAGTGGCGCTGTTTCTGCGACCTGGGCAAGCAGGAGCGCAGCCGCGAGGTCCTGGGCACGGCGCCGGGTCCGGTGTTCATGGACCGCGAGAATCTGGTGCAGGTGCGGCCCTGCAGGCAACGGGATTGTTCATCCTGCAAACCAACGGATTGCGACTGGAGGCCCTGAACCCGGGTGAGAGACTAGCGCAGAGGAGGCGGGGCCAGGGCAGGTGGTCTAGTCCGGGGTTGGGAGTCCTCAGGGCCTGGGATGAGGCGAGAGAAAAGGCGGGGCGTGGGGGGTGCGGGCAGGAGAGCCTTTAGGGATGAGGCTTAAAGATGGTGGGGAAAGGTGAGCTGAGTCAGGAGCCGTGAGCCCCACTGATACCCGGGGAGAAAGGAAGAAAGCTAGTCATGGGCCGGGAGGGGGGGATCAGAGATGGAGGAACTGTGACCCTGAGGAAGGGACATGAGCCTGATGAGGGTCAAGGACCTATAGGGTGACGATGTGAGCCCCTTTGAGACTCGAGAACTGGGGGACATGAACCCTCAACTGGGGGTAATGGCCCTGCCTTGTGGGCTCAGACTCTCAGCAGAAGCCTATTGAGATCTGGGATCACAGTTGGGAGGGGGTGGGTGGAGGAGGCCTAGCCCCAGTTAGAGAGAGGTTAGGAAGCCGGGAAAGGGAGGGCGAGAGTCTGGGTGAGGTACCGAGAGAGGGAGCTGGACAGCAAATCTGAAGGCCTGAGCCCAGTGGAAGTAGGAATACCTGGTCCGGAGGGCTTAGCCTGTGTGGAATGGCAGGGACAGGGACCAGAGCCAGCATCCAGATCGGGGACCGGGACCCAGTGATGTGGGCACTGGCGGTAGTCTGGCAGTATAGTGATATTTGACCTTCTAGGCCCTGGCTGGGCCTCGGCCTCCAAGGCCTGCGTCAGTTTCCCACTTTTATTTCCCTATCTCCTAGCAGCCCCGACGGGCGGGGCGTCAGGGACTCCGGGGCGGAGCCTGGAAGGCGACCCCGCCCACCCCGTTCCCCCGAAGGAGCTCGGCGGTCGGCCTTGGGAACTACAATTCCCAGGAAGCCGCGCGGCAGGAGTTTCGGTGGCGGCTGCGGAAACGTCAACGGTGGCCGGAGCGTCGGGGGCGTGTCCCGGGCACCGATTGGTCGGGAGCCAGAGCCGCTTCGGGGCCGGCGGAAAACGCGCGCCTAGAACCGCTCCTGTAGACCTGGTTCTTGCGGTCGGTGGCGGCGGCAGAGACGGCATGGATTTCAGCGAGCTGGACAGAGACAACACGGGCCGCTGTCGCCTGAGCTCGCCTGTGCCCGCGGTGTGCCGCCAGGAGCCCTGCGTCCTGGGCGTCGATGAAGCGGGCCGGGGCCCGGTGCTGGGTGCGCCCCCAGGGCTGGGCTGGGGGAGGGGCGTGATTAGGGGAATGCACGTTGCACTGGAACGCAAGCCGGGATTGTACCCTACCCGGGGAGGGGGGTGATGGTGGTAATGGCACCGAAAAAAGCGGTGATGATGGAATAAGGATAGCGGTTTTCACGGGCTCACTGGTTGGACACTCGCTTCTCCAGGCCCCATGGTCTACGCCATCTGTTATTGCCCCCTGTCCCGCCTGGGAGATCTGGAAGCCCTGAAAGTGGCAGGTGAGCCCGAGGTGTGACCCTGGGGAGGTGGTTCCTGGGTGTGTGCAGGAGCGGGTGCAAACTGGAGGGGGAGAACAGCTGGGAGAACCAGTCGCACCCCTTCTCTCCCAACCCTCCTCCCAGACTCAAAGACCCTATCGGAGAGCGAGCGGGACAGGCTCTTTGTGAAAATGGAGAAGGACAGGGACTTTGTGGGCTGGGCATTGGACGTGCTGTCTCCAAACCTCATCTCTACGAGCATGCTTGGGCGGTGAGGGGCCTCTGGGAGGGGCCGGGTGGAGGGGCAGCCAGCGTGGCCTGGAAGGGATCGGTGTAGGGACCGGAACTGACTAGGTTTTGTCTCCCATTGCAGGGTCAAGTACAACCTGAACTCCCTATCCCATGATACAGCCACTGGGCTGGTGCAGTATGCCTTGGACCAGGGTGTGAAAGTTGCACAGGTGAGCTGTTGGATTGTCCACATTTGATCACTTCAGGATAAAATGGGAGTATATAAGTACAGTGGGTGATTCAGAGTCAGACATAACTGAGTTATCTCAGGAATATATATTGCTGTCTTTTGACTTTCTACTATTTTTCCTACCCAAAATGTGTGCCCCATATAGGATCAAGGAGGAGCCCCCAGCTCCACTCTCTTTTAATTTACCTCTGTATCTTTTTTTTTTTTTTTTTTTTTTAGGATTTCATTTATTTATTCATGAGAGACACAGAGAGAGAGAGGGAGAAACATAGGCAGAGGGAGAAGCAGGCTTCCTGTGAGAAGCCTGATGTAGGACTCGATCCCAGGACCCTTGGATCACAACCTGAGCCAAAGGCAGACACTCAACCACTGAGCCACCCAGGTGACCTGATTTATCTCTCTGTATCTTAAAGGCTCGGAATCCAGAACAAATCTATATCTGTTCCCCTGTCTGCAGCCTCTGTCCTAGCCCAGGGTACTCTTCTCTCCTGGATTCCCCCCCATCCTCCTCCCACTTTGAGGCCTGTCCTTTATAGTCTGCTCCTGTGAAGCAGATAGTCACGTTTTGAAACATAGATCTCAACATTTAATTTTTTGATCCCAGTAACAAATCTGGAAAGTTCAGTGTCAAGTGGAAGAGAGTGAGATTGAAATACCAGAAGGAAATAAAAGTTGGCATTGTATCCAGTACTCTGCGGCCAAGAACAGGCCGTTTTGAGAGAATAACAAGGATAAATACGCTTGAGATAGGGAACATAACAAGGGAGACCTTGTTGAGGAGATGGCTGAAGTCCAGGACTGGAATATGGAGCCCACAATGCAGTATTAGGACAGACAGACAAGGGCCCTGCCCTCTAGGGTTTGGTGACCAAGTCAGGAGGCACAGATGGTAGCTGGTAAGCAGATAATAAAGGTGATTTCTGAGGGTAACAGCAATGGAGATCACTGACTTGATCTCTCTATTCCAGCTATGAGGCCTCCCTGTTACTGTCTAGCATACTTGACATGGTCCCACCTCAGGGCCTTTGCACTAGCTGTTCTTTCTGGCTAGAATCCTCTTCACATGGCATCTTCACATGGCTCCTTCTCTTACCTTTTTCAGGCCTTTATTCAAATGTTACCACCTTGAAGTGACCATCCCCGAATCTCTCCTACCACTATATAAAATGATACCCCCCCAGCATGCCTGGCTGGCTCAGTCGTTAGAGCATGGTACTCTTGATCTCAGGGTCAAGAGTTTAAGCACCACATTGGACATAGAGCATACTTAAAAAAATAAGTAGGGCAGCCTGCGTGGCTCAGCGGTTTAGTGCCACCTTTGGCCCAGGTTGTGATCCTGGAGTCCCGGGATCGAGTCCCACATTAGGCTCCCTGCCTGGAGCCTGCTTCTCCCTCTGCCTGTGTCTCTCATGAATAAATAAATAAAATCTTAAAAAAAAAAGTAGATAAGAAATAAAATGATAATCTCTCCCAACTCTCCCCTGTCCTTTATTATTTATCCTGTTTCTTGTCTGTGGCACTTACCAGGGTATCCACTCCATGAAGACAGAGGTTTTTTTGTCTTGCATTTGCTTCTATAATTCCTGGCATCTGCTGTAGCTGTGGTATGCAGTAGGTGCTCAGTAAGTGTGGAATAGCTTCAGCTTGATCAGGGACAGCCTCTTTTGGAGGGGACTTTTCTTTTCCTTTTTTTTAAGTAATCTCTGCACCCAGTGTGGGGCTCAAATTCATGACGTGAAGATCAAGAGTTGCACACTCTGCCGACTGAGCCAGCCAGGTGCCCCTGGAGGGGACTTTTAAACTGAGATTGCCCGGGATGCCTGAGTGGCTTAGCAGTTGAGCATCTGCCTTTGGCTCCAGGTGTGATCCCGGGATCCAGGATCGAGTCCTGAGTCCCACATTGGGCTCCCTATGGGGAGCCTGCTTCTCCCTCTGCCTATGTCTCTGTCTCTCTGTGTCTCTCATAAATAAATAAATAAGTCTTTAAAAAAATAATAAAATAAACTGAGATGCCTGGGAAAGGTTCAGTCTGGCCTTGAGCTGAGAAGAGTATTCCAGACACAGGAGCAGCAGGTGTAAATGCGGTAAGGCTGGATCACTGACAGTTATTTTCCCAGACATTTGTTGAATGAATACCTTTCTGTCACCACGGCAGGTATTTGTGGACACTGTGGGGCTGCCAGAGACCTACCAAGAGCGGTTGCAGCAGCGCTTTCCTGGCATTGAGGTGACGGTCAAGGCCAAGGCCGATGCCCTCTACCCTGTGGTCAGCGCTGCCAGTATCTGTGCCAAGGTTAGGCTCCTTCTGGCCATGGCCAGCTCCTCGCATCCCCCTGCACATGTGGCAGGCGTGCCTGCTTCAGGGGAGGGAGATCCTAAGTTTTTATCTTGCCCACAGGTGGCCCGTGACCAGGCTGTAAAGAGCTGGCACTTTGTGGAAAAGCTGCAGGACCTGGATGCCGATTATGGCTCCGGTTACCCCAATGGTGAGCAGACTGGAGCCTCCTTGAGACAGTGATATTGGCAATAACGCCAACAAGGGAGGCCTGAGTGCACTTCTACAGTTTTCTTCATTGTGCTCATCCTGCTCCGCGATGGAAGAGCCTGAGGCTCAGACGGGGGAGCCACTTGTTTATGGTCAGCATGTGGCAAAGCTGGATTCCAGTGGGCAGGCTCTCTCCTCCCTTCTCTCTCCATCTCTGCTGTGCCCCATTGAGGGCCTGACATCCTTGGTGGGCATCTGTCTATTAAGGGGAAAGGGGTGGTGGTGAGGGGTGTCCGCTCATGTCCAGTAGCCCCAGCTTAAATCTGTTGTTTTTCTTTTTCTTTTTCTTTTTTTTTTTAAGATTTTATCATTTATTTGACAGACAGGAAGAGAGAGAGCACAAGCCGGGGGTGGGGGGTAGCAGAGGGAGAGGGAGAAGTAGGCTACCATGTGGGGCTCGATCCTAGGAACCTGAGATCATGACCTGAGTTGAAGGCAGTTGCTTAACCAACTGAGCCACCCAGGCGCCCCGAATCTATTGTTTTCTTCCCATTTATGAGGCTCACTCTCTTTGTCTGTGTGGTAGATGATCGTGTGCCCGCCCCCTGCCATGAGTCTATTTCAAAATTCAGTGGCTGGGTTCAAGGAGCCCTGTGGTCCTTCTGAGGCCCAAGGGAGGGATGGGCAGTTGGGTAGGGAGACACAGCAAGTCTGTGATTGGAACTTAGGTGAGGCCAAAGTAAGGAAACCAGGTCCAAGCCAAAGACAGTTTGGGTCGCATTCCGTGCTTATTGAGGGCCTGGTATGTGCCATGCAAGTCTGTGCCCTGGGGATATAGCCATGAGCAAGACAAAGAAGGACCTCCTTGTCCCTGCTGAGCTCCTAGTTTTGTGGAGATGGCGGGTATTACCACCATGATTCACAGATGCTCATTTAATGACTGTTGTCCTTGAGGGGGTGAAAGGATGTCTCAGGGACAGTCTCCCCAAACTACCTTGAGCACATCAGGTGGAGTTGGGAAGCTGCCTGCACAAGGGTTCTGAGGCAGGAATGGGTCCCAGACAGTGGGAGGTGCCTCAGGGGTACTCTGGAGGCCAAGATGAGGTAGTGGTGCCTCCGATGCCAGGCCAAGGAACTTGGACCGTGTGGCAGGGCTCAGGGGCCATCACCACTGCCCACCCCACCTTTCCTGTCCCTCAGATCCCAAGACAAAAGCGTGGTTGAGGAAGCACGTGGAGCCTGTGTTTGGCTTCCCCCAGTTTGTCCGTTTCAGCTGGCGCACGGCCCAGAGCATCCTGGAGAAGGAGGCAGAAGGTGTTATATGGTGGGTGTCCTGGGGGTGCCATGAAGAATGAGAGACGGAGGCCGGGGCTCAGTCCTCCCTGGGACTCCCCCCCGCCCCTGGCCTCCTCCCGATACTCCGAAGTGATCAGTATCCCCACCTCTCTCTCTCCCACAGGGAGGACTCGCTGACAGGGGATCAGGAGGGACCTGGGAGGATCATGTCCTATTTCAGCAAAGGCCCTCGAACCCACCCCCGCCTCCCCCACCGGTACTTCCAAGAGCGAGGCCTGGAGTCAGCCACCATTCTCTAGGAGCCAGCCTGTTCTCCCTTTATGTGCCTCCCTCACCCTGCACTGCTTCTCCCCCACCCCCCAATTTGTGATTAAAATTGTTTAAGGAAAGCTAAGCATTTGGTTGTACTTTGGGGTGGAAGCTTGTTGGGAGTGTGCTCTGTAGCTCTACCCAGCTACAGACTTTTGGAACCTAAACAAGATGGGCCCTCCCTGGCTGATTTATTTTATTTTTAAATTTTTATTTATTTTTTTTTAAAAGATTTTATGTATTCATGAGAGACAGGCAGAGACCTAGATAGATGGAGCAGGCACCCCCATGGGGAACCTGCTACAGGACTCTATCCCAGGACCCCAGGATCATAACCTGAGCCAAAGGCAGATGCTCAACCACTGAGCCACTCAGGTGTCCTTTTTTATTTTTATTTTCATTTTATTTAATTTATTCTTTAAAGATTTGTTGGGCAGCCCCAGTAGCCCAGTGGTTTGGTGCTGCCTTTGGGGGGGTGTGATCCTGGAGACCTGGGATCGGGTCCCGCATCAGGCTCCCTGCGTGGAGCCTGCTTCTCCCTCTGCCTGTGTCTCTGCCTCTCTCTCTCTCTCTCTCTCTCTCTCTCTCTCTCTGTGCCTCACGAATAAATAGATAATCTTTTAACAAATAAAGATTTGTTTGTTTTAGAGAGAGAGAGAGAGAGCACACATGCAGGTTCAAAATAAGGGCAGAGAGAATCTGAAGGAGACTTCTGCTCTGAGCATGGAGCCCAACCGGGGCTCGAGGTCACAACTCTGAGATCCCAACCTGAGCCAAAAACCAAGAATCAGACGTTTAGCCAACTGTGACACCCAGGTGCCCCTATTTTATTTTATTTTTTTCAATGCATAATATACTTGTAGGATGCAGAATTAGGAGGGAGCACCCTGCCTCCAGATTGCTGGTGGGCTTACCAAGGTGTCTCAGTCTGTTCAGGCTGCCCTAACAAAATACCACAGACAGGGTGGTTTATAAACAACAGACATTTATTACCATTCTGGAGGCCAGAAGTCCAAGATCACGGTGGTCAGATTCTGGTGAGGACCGTTTTCCAGGTTGTGGACTGCCAACTTCTCACTGTGTCCTCCCACGGTATAAGGGGCAAGGAACCTGTGTGAGGTCGCTTTTATAAGAGCACTAATCCCCTTCTTGACCTAATCACCCCTTAACACCATTATCTGTGGGAATTAGGATATCAACATAAATTTTGGGGGAACACAGACATTCAGGCCACAGCAGGTACCTTTTAGATCCTTCTGGGAATTTCTGGCATGTTACAAATATACATGTGGATGCTTTCCTGAGGTTTGTTTTTGTTTTACAAATGGAAACAAAAAAAAAACAAATGGAAACAGACTACCCTAGACAGTGCACATTCTTACTCTTCACCACATCTTGGAGGTAATTCCCAATGAATGCCTAAAGACCTTCCTCATTCCCATTCTAGCTTCAGAGTCCTCAGTGCAAATGTCCTGTGGTTTATTTAATGCTGCTTTTTTTTTTTTTTTAAGATTTTTATTTATTCATGAGAGACACACAGAGAGAGGCAGAGACATAGGCAGAGGAAGAAGCAGGCTTTCTGCGGGGAGCCCAATGCAGGACTCGATCCTAGGACTCTGGGATCACGACCTGAGCCGAAGGCAGATGCTCAACCACTGAGCCACCCAGATGCCCCTACTTAATGCTTCTTAAGAGGCATTGAGTTATTGCCCGGCTTGCCATTAAATATTAAACGTGTAGGATGCCTGGGTACCTCAGTGGTTGAGCATCTGCCTTTGGATCAGGACATGATCCTGGAGACCCGGGATCGAGTCCCACATTGGGCTCCCTGCATGGAGCCTGTTTCTCCCTCTACCCGTGTCTCTGCCCCTCTCTCTCTGTGTCTCTCATGAATAAATAAAATGTTTTTAAAAATAAATATTAAACGTGTACAGCGGAAAATGACCGGGGTATGCCATCATTTCTCATGCAGTTTTGTCTGTAGGATAAATCCCCAGAGGTGAGCTTGCTGGGTGAGAGGATCTATGTGGCTTGTAATTTGGAGAGATATTTTCAAAATCCTCTCTGTGAAGACATGAACTCGTCCCACCAGCGGTGTAAGTAAGCACTTATTTCCCGCACAGCCTTGCCAGTAGCAGGACAGGTTTATTTCAGTCCGTGAGAAGTTTGGAAGCTTACACTCAACCTACACTGTGGCTCAACAACATCAAGGACACTCTTTTTTTTTTTTCCTAAGATTTTTCTTGTTTTATTTGAGAGAGATCACACGTGGAGGGGAGGGACAGAAAGACAAGAGAAAGAATCTCAAGCAGATGCCTCACTGAGCACAGTGCCTGACTTACGTGGGGCTTGATCCCATGACCCTGAGATCATCACCTGAGCCAAAATAGAGTTGGATGCTTAACCACCCGAGCCTCCCAGGTGCCCCAAAGACACCATTTTAAAAATTCATCTATTTTGCCATTTTGGTGGGGTTTTTCTGCCTCTCATGGTCCTACTATGGCTGCCACAGTTACAGATATCACATCTCAATCTCCAAAGGCCTCATCCCCCAGCAGCTGCCCTGTCACTTCCTGGCTGAAAGTAGGACAAGTCTATGCCCAAAGCAATTCCTTAGTAGGGGAATGGAATATCTGGGATAAAAAGTTAAGAACTGGTACCTGGGGGTAGGAAGACATCCAGTACCCAGCCCTCCCACCTCATTCCCTCACCCTGACTCTTCCTTGACTTGAGCAGTGGCAATTTCATGGAAAGAAGAAAGGGGATGGTTTTTAACTTCTTAGTAAATGTTCTGATGGGAAAAGCCCAGGACATTATGGGAATATTATTTATGGAGCATGTATTGGTTAGGGCTACATAACAAAGTACCACAGACTGGGTGGCTTAGACAACAAGTTTATTTTCTCAGTTCTGGAAGCTAGAAGTCCAAAATGAAGGTGTTGGCAGTGTTGATTTCTCCTTAGTTTGCAGATGGCCATCTTCTTCTTGTGTTTTACCAGGTAGTCCCTTTGTGTGTGTCTGTCCTAATCTCTCTCTTTTTATTTTTTTTATTTTATTTTTTTTTTAATTTTTATTTATTCATGATAGGCACACAGTGAGAGAGAGAGAGAGGCAGAGACACAAGCAGAGGGAGAAGCAGGCTCCATGCACCGGGAGCCTGACGTGGGATTCGATCCCGGATCTCCAGGATCGCGCCCTGGGCCAAAGGCAGGCGCCAAACCGCTGCGCCACCCAGGGATCCCAATCTCTCTCTTTTTAAAATTTATTAAATAGAAAGAGCATCCATGAGCAGTGGGGAGGGGTAAAGGGACAGGGAGAAGCAAGCTCCCCACCAAGCAGGGAGCCCCGCGCAGGGCTCGATCCCAGGGCTCCGGGATCATGACGTGAGCCGAAGGCAGATGCTTAACTGACTGAGCCACACAGGCACCCCTAATCTCTTAAGGATTCCAGTCATTGGATTATGACTCACCCATATGACCTTAGTTTACTTTAATTACCTCTTGGAAGACCCTATCCAAATGTAGTCACAGCCTGGGGCACTGGGGTTAGGACTTCAACATGTATTTGGGGGGATCCCTGGGTGGCGCAGCGGTTTAGCGCCTGCCTTTGGCCCAGGGCGCGATCCTGGAGACCCGGAATCGAATCCCACGTCGGGCTCCCGGTGCATGGAGCCTGCTTCTCCCTCTGCCTGTGTCTCTGCCCCTCTCTCTCTCTCTGTGTGACTATCATAAATAAATGAAAAAAAAATTAAAAAAAAAAACATGTATTTGGGGAGTGGAATACAATTTAGTGCATAACCGAATACCTCCACATAGGTTCTGTGCTGGGGACCAGGAAGCCAGTGCTGACCCAGCTACAAAAGGTCTCTGAGTACCCACTGAGGTCCAGGGGACCTCAGGAGTGCACCATGGGGATCCCAGCTCTGCTCTGGGGCTCACAGAGCCTGAGAAGCTCAATGGCTGAGATCTGAGGGGTGGGACAGAACAGGAGGGAGAAGAGGGTTCCTGGCAGTGGGAGCATTTAGTGCGGATACCCAGAGATGAGAATATCTGCTTTGGTGTTTGTTTTTTTAAAGATTTTATTTATTTATTCATGAGAGACACAGAGAGAGGCAGAGACACAGGCAGAGGGAGAAGCAGGCTCCATATAGGGAGCTCGATGTGGGACTCGATCCTGGGATTCCGGAATCAGGTCCTGAGCTGAAGACAAATGCTCAACCGCTGAGCCACCAGGCGTCCCGGAAGATCTGCTTTGAGAAGGCTGGAGAGTAGGGATGGTGAAGGCAGACCTTGGGGAGGAGCTGGGGCCTCCCCATTTTTCCACCCTTGGGGTACCTTCTTTTCAAGCCTCAGCCTCTGGTTATCATTGTAGTTACGAAACGTTTACACATCCAGATTCCATTAGTAATCTTGCCCTGTCCTTTTCTCTGCTATAAATTTGTAAATTTATGTTATAAATTTTGGATTTATTTTTTTCTCTCGAACTAGAATTATAGTTTATCTTGAATGTATAGGCCCCTTTGACTGCTCATGGAATTTGCCTGGACAAGATAAAGAGAAACTATCCCCCGTAAGTAGAAGTTAGTGGGCACCCTAAGGGTGTAATTTGCAAATGTTACTTTTTTTTTTAAGATTTTTTTTTTTTTTTTTTTTTTTTTATTGGGACGTCTGAGTGGCTCAGCAGTTAAGCTTCGGTCTGCCTTTGGCCAAGGGCGTGATCCTGGAGTCCTGGGATCGAGTCCCATATCGGGCTCCCTGCGTGGAGCCTGCTTCTCCCTCTGCCTGTGTGTGTGTGTCTCTCTCTATGTCTCTCATGAATAAAGAAATAACATCTTTAAAAAATAGATCTTTGAATCCCCAGTTTTTCAAATAGAGATCCCCAGATCAGCAGCATCAAGCTCATCTGTTAGAAATGTAGGGTCTGGGGGCACCTGAGCGGCTCAGTTGTTAAGTGTCTGACTCTTCATTTCTTTTCTTTTCTTTTCTTTCTTTCTTTCTTTCTTTCTTTCTTTCTTTCTTTCTTTCTTTCTTTCTTTCTTTCTTTCTTTCTTTCTTTCTTTTTTTTAAATTTTTATTTATTTATGATAGTCACACACAGAGAGAGAGAGAGAGAGAGAGAGAGAGGCAGAGACACAGACAGAGGGAGAAGCAGGCTCCATGCACCGGGAGCCTGACGTGGGACTTGATCCCAGGATTCCAGGATCATGCCCTGGGCCAAAGGTAGGCGCCAAACCGCTGAGCACCAGGGATCCTCTTTTTCTTTAGGTGTGTCGATTTTTCTTTCGAGTTGCGGGTAGGGAGGATGGAGGGAGGAGGGAAGGGGGAGGAGGGAGGCGGGAGGTGAGGAGGGAGGGAGGGGGGAGTGATGGGTGACGGGAGGAGTATTTCGGACTTAATTCATTCATTACTTCCTTCCGCTTCCTTCCTTCCTTCATTCCTCCTTCTTCCTCCTTCCTTCCTTCCTTCCTTCCTTCCTTTTCTTTCTTTTCTTTCTCTTTCAAGGGACAGAGAGGCAGAGACATAGGCAGAGGGAGAAGCAGGCTCTCTGCAGGAGCCCAATGTGAGACTCTATCCCGGACCCTGGGATCAGGCCCTGAGTCAAAGGCAGACACTCAACCGCTGAGCCACCCAGGGATTCCTGACTCTTGATTTCGACTCAGGTCATTATGTAAGGATAGTGAGATTGAGTCCTGCCTGCGTTGGGCTCCACCCTGAGCATGGAGTCTGTTTGGGATTCTTTCTCTCCCTCTCCTTCTGCTCCTCCCTGTTCACGCTCTCTCTCTAAATAGATCTTTTTTAAAGACTTAAAAATAAATAAAATGAAATTAACAATAACCCGTTTCTGGAAGATTACCATGTGGGTTATTCTTCTGGTTCTCTTTCACCCATCTCTGCCCACCTTCTGCTTCCTGTCCTGATGTCCTCACTGGTCTTCCTTATCTCCAGTCTCACCCTCTCCCTGTCCTACTGGCAGCGTCAGACAAGAGTCTTAGTCTGATGGGTCTTCTTGTGTGTAAACCTTCCGTGGCTTTCACCTTATCATCAGGGCCTTGTGTTCAAGGCCTTATGTGTAACAGTATATATAACTGTGACAATGATAATGGATAATGTCTATGTTTATTGAGGGTTAATTATGTCCCAGGCATTTTCTAAGTATTTTATTTGGCATCCCTCTCATTAGGAGTTGGAGTCTAATGCTTCTCCTTGAATATGAGCTGGCTCTAGTGACACAACATCAGTGAATAGAGAGTGGAGGCAACACTGCTTTCTAACACCAGAGAGAAAGAGAGGAGACTGCTTTAACCTGACTGTCTTGGAACACTTGCCCTTGGAGCCCAGATGCCATCCTGTGAGGAAGCCCAAGCCAGAGGGACATGCCATGTGTAGCAATTCTGTCAGCAGCCAGGCAAGAGTCAGTGCCAACCACCAGATGTATGAATGAAGAAGACTTTAGGGTGATTCCAGACCCAGCCAGTGTTTGTAACCGAACCCAGAAAGAATAATGATTGTTGTTTTATAGCATTAAGTTTGGAGTTGCTACAAGCTATGTATAATCAGAACAACTTGCATTCGCTCATTTAATTCTCCCAACAATCCTAGGAGAGGAACACTTATCCCCATTTTATAGATAAAGAGACTCAGAATGACTGGGAATCAGGGATCCCTGGGTGGCGCAGTGGTTTAGCGCCTGCCTTTGGCCCAGGGCACGATCCTGGAGACCCGGGATCGAATCCCACGTCGGGTTCCCGGTGCATGGAGCCTGCTTCTCCCTCTGCCTGTGTCTCTGCCTCTCTCCGTCTCTCTCTGACTATCATAAATAAATAAAAATTAAAAAAAAATAAAATAAATGCCATCATCTTTAAAAAAAAAAAAAAAAAAAAAGAATGACTGGGAAACATCCCCAGTCCTTGTGGTTCGGATGGAACTGACCCCATCCTGAGCCTTCAGGCACAAGCCCATAACCCATGTCAGGCCATTGAGAGTGTAGCATCCCTCTGGGCACAGTGATTGGTTTGGTGATGGGCTTTCATGAGGAGACAGGATCATTGAGTGCCAGCACTGGAAAACTTTGACAGAGAAATAGGACCATTTTAACTACTGGAATCATGTAGTTGCTGGTCCATCTTTCCTGTTGTGAGGAGATCCTGGCTGAAAATAGCCAAGAAAAAGATACAGATAGATTCCTAACATCACTTAAGGAACTAGATATAGCCATTCCTGAAGCTTATCACTGTTGGCTAAACATACTTTGAACTGAGTTTGTCTCGGGGATCCCTGGGTGGTTCAGTGGTTTAGCACCTGCCTTCAGCCCAGGGCATGATCTTGGAATCCTGGGATCGAGTCCCACATCAGGCTCCCTGCATGGAGCCTGCTTCTCCCTCTGCCTGTGTCTCTGCCCCTCTCTGTCTCTGTGTCTCATGAATAAATAAAATCTTAAAAAAAAAAGAACCGAGTTTGTCTCTTGAAGCTGAAAGAGGTCTATCTGCCACTTCCCCAGAGAGGCACCTCTCATACTATTCCATCTTCCCTGAGGGCAGAGAATGGGCCTGATCTATCTCAGCAGTCTGGGCACAGGACACATCCATCAATCTTGTTCTATTGAACAAAACTAAAAGGCATATTGCTCTTTGTTATTGGTGAGGAAACAGGCTGTCCTAAGGCTTTTGGATAGGAGGAGGATCAGGAGTAGCACTTAACATCCCAAATTTTAAATCTGAGTCAAGTCCTTTGTCTTAGGTGGAGGACTGGGATTTGGAAGAAAGGGAGGAAGGAATGAAGTGTGAGTTATGCCAGCCACTGTTGGGTGCTTAATCAGAGGGGAGGGCCATGAAGGTTGTCTTGAAGTCTGTACAAGTGAAGGGGCTTCCTGGTGGGCCTGGTGGACATAGTAGGGGGGGCATACCTCTTCCCTTTGTCAACCCCTCTTCTGGACCCCTTTTCAGTTCTGACACCTGGATACTCCAAGTTGTGAAAGTGCTCAGAATATAGGCTGTCATTTACATGCTAGTGTGCATCATTTGCTAACTCTGGGACCTGACGATTTGAAGTGACACACTGATCTCTTTCTGGCAGCTATCTTTGCCCCCTATTGCCCCAAGAAGCAGGTACATCACAGTGCTCTAGTTGGCGACTTTATTCAGAGGGGGAGAGGGAGAGATGAGCTAGAGTTGGATTATTTCTCTAATCACCTGGAGAAGAGCTAGTCCCTGGGACTCCAGGGAGGAGGGACAGGACTCTGGAAACTAGAAGGCAGAGCGGGAGAATGGTGAAGCTCCGGGTGTCTAGAGGGACGGGGTCTGGGGAAGGGATGAATCTCCCACTCAAGACCTGGCGCCCCCTAAGGGCCGCTGCCGCTTCCACTGCCGCTCCCGCTGCCGGGAGCATCCAGGATCCAGGTGCGTGAGCGGCGGGAACGCGGGAAGGTGACTTCCTGGGCCTTCCGTTCCTGTCTGGACCCCGGCAGTACCGAGATGGAAATGTTGAGGCAGTGATCGGCGCCAGGAGCGGCCACTGGTAGGGCGTAGCCCAGAACCGAGCGGCAAAGGTCCGCCCCGTCAGCGAAGGTCTGGGAGAGGGAGTGGAGTTAGGGCCGGAGTGGATAGAGTCCTGATGGGGGGGGGGGGGGGGGGGGGGGGGCGTGGCCTTCGGGCGGTGTAGGCGGGGGAGTGTTCAGGGGCGTGGCCTTGGAAAAGGAAAATCTTGGCTTGGTTTGCAAGTAGGGGCGAGTGTAGAGCCGCTGTCGAGGGGTGGGCAGTGACCCTCTTTGGGTCCTCCTGGGAGTGTGAGGGCGAGGGCATAACAGAAGAGTCCTGAGAGGGCGAGTTTTTTTACTAGGTCCCAAGGTTGGGATGGGGGAGGGCTAGATTAAGGCTGGGGTTTTAGGTGAGGTGATTCGGGCTTCTGGGTCTTCCGGGGTGGGGGTGTGGGACTGTGGACGAGCCTAGAGCAGAGACGGTCCCTTGGGGAGGACAAATCCAGCCTCAATGGGCCCTAGGGAGTGTCCACACGTATCCCATTACGGAGTTTGGGCTGCGGAAGGGGGAAGGGTGGGAGCAGGGGCCTTGGGAGTGCCAGTCCGGACTCTGGGGCCTAGGCGGGTTAAGGCAGGACATAATAAGGGGAGGTCCCAGTCTCTGACCTGCACCTTCTTGTCTCAAGCTCACCTGCTCGTAGGTAGTGCAGCGAGGCTCACAGCCCCTCTTTTCTAGGAGTGGGAGCCAAGTCGGACCGCAGGTAATATCACTTTCACACGTGGCAAACCTGCGGATGGTGTGTAGAGAGGAGGGGGTAAAGTCTCCGCGGTCGCATTCTAGTGGGTTTCCTGCCTTCCAGTCTTCCCTCCGTGTACGTCCCGCCCCCTGATCCAGGTCTCGCCTCTTAGGACCACGCCCCCCACGGACGCCATCCTCCAGATCTCACCCTGCCCTATATTCTCCACACATATCCAGGGCCCTGTCACAGCTGGCCTCATCCCTGCAGACTTCAGACCATCTAATTCAGGCCAGCCCCTTACATTCCCCATCCTTTTAGCTTCTCTTTTCAAACAGGAGGCCCCGCCCCATAAAAGCCTGGTCCACTACAGGCCCCGCCCCTTCCCACCTGGCCTCCAAACACTGGGCCTCATCTTCAGATTTTGGCCTTGTTGGAGGCAGGCCTGGCCCCTTCACACACCAAGACGAGCGAGCTGCCCATCTCGCTTTTGGTCCCGCGCAAACCATAGGACACACCCCCTTTTGCCCCGCCTTCCCTACCAGATGTCGCAGAGCTCTGAACAGAGCGGCTGCGCCTGGCGTATCCCCAGTAACAACAGGCGGAAGCGATTGTGGAGGGCGACTTGGAGGTGTCCCAGAAAGGATTCGCACCTGAACATTGGGAAAAATAACTCGTTTGAGTCAGGATGCGCCGGGGCTGTGGCCCCTGGCAGGGGCAACTGGAGCAAAGGACACAAGGAAACCCTGGCGGGTACTGTACTCACCCGGGGCTCGGCTTCCCACAGTGTTCTGAGACCATCCCAGGGCCCGATGCCTCTGGTGTGTCCATCTCTGGGGGACAACAGGACCATGGGGAAGGGGACTCCTGTGAGTTGGGGGTCTTGGATCCTCAGGTAGGATTGGGGAACCAAGGCCTGAGCCCCCTAAACAGGGGAGTCCCCGGCTACATCAGTGCCACCCAAACATAAAACTTAAATAAAAATACTTCTCTTGGGACACAAATGCAATTTCTAGTAATAATAATAATAATAAATCATAATCAGCTTATTGTTTATATCCCTAATAATGGTATAAGTTTTCATATGCTTACATACACCCCTCTACAATACCCCTATGAGGTAGGTCTATTATTTTTCTCCCTTTTTAATGGTCTACATGAAGCCCAGAGAGGTTAAGTGACTTGCTCAGAGTCACACAGCTATGAAGTGGCAGAGTTGGAATTTGAACCCAGGTAGTCTGACTCCAGACTCTGCGCACTCTACCATTCTTTAGCACTAGTCCTGCCTGCTCACCTTCCCCGCCTATGCCTCACCCTAAGCCGCTCTCATAAGGAAATCCTAGTATTGCTATGATGAAGTGGAGTTTCTTGGGTGTTGGGGGTTAGGTAGGGTCTGGAGTGCTCACCTGCAAGGTGCAGCTGGCCTGTGCCAAGATCTGCCGCCAGCCTATGGTGTCTTCGGGACAAAGCTGGGAGTGGGCGGCTCCCTCCACAGGCACCCAGCAGGATCCATACCAGGGTCAGTCCCAGGGCCCAGGCCAGGGCCCTGGGTTGAGTGTGGCCCCTGTTGGCCATGTCCACCTGAGACAAGAGTTAGATTGGGAATGGGGTGAGTTTTGGCTGTCCCTTTCTGAGAGCTAAGGGTAGTACCCTCCTAATGCCTACCCAGGAGACAGTGCCAGGGAGAGCAGAGATCGAGCAGTTGATGGGGGAGGCAATGACCAAGGATCTTCAAATTGCAGGGAACCATCAAGTCCTGCCTCTGACCCAGGGGCCCCTTCTCCCCCATCAGACTCATGTCCCCTCCATCTCTTTAGGCCCAAGGGCCCCCTCCTCTAGCTGGACCATGGTTCCCCTCCCCCTCATGCCCAGGAGGATCTCCCACCTGGTTGGCTCAGGTGATCCCCTCTGTCTTCAGAACTAAAGGGACTCCCCAGCTCTCTCAATCTCCGTCTTCTGTCCAGTAATTCCTCCCTCTCTTCTGCCCAGTCTCCTCCCTCCTTCTTGATCCCTGCTGGCCCCTCTCATGGTCACCTTCTCTCGGCCCACAATCGGCTTAGGGGCTGCCACCAGGGCTGGGCCTTTGGAGCCAAGCTTGGCGGTGGCAGGACTCCAGTTTTGCCGCTGTGGTCCAAAAACCACAGGCTAGGAGAAGCTGAGGGTCTGTGGAGACAAGACAATTCCCTCCCCTCCTCTGCCCCCTCTGATCACCTCTCACCTTTAACTGGACCGGGGTCTAGGGAGCTGCTGAGACACCTCAGAGTCAAGTCCAGGAAAGAGCGGCAGCCAAAGGGGGTGTGGTTTGATGCAGAGGAGGAGTTTCCTTCCGTCACACGCCCTGCTCCAGCTGACCAAAGGCCAATGGACCTGGGACTGCTGTGTATATATATACTTGTTTGGCCTTTATGTTGAGATTATGGCTTAAACTCTCTGTGTGTGTGTTAGTTGAGAGTGTGTATGGCTGTGTGTGTGTGTGTAGTGTATGTTTGTTGTGTGAAGGTATAGTATGTGTGTCTCTTGGTCGAGTGTGTGTGTGTGTGTGTGTGTGTTCAAAATCTGGGTGTATATGTCCCAATCCCCATGTATCCAATTGATTAAGATATAATAAATTTGAAGGAGGGGGATGTAGAATCAGGATGCTGTCCTGTGAGAATGCTGTGGATAAAGTCAGGGGATATAGGCTGTTGACCATGATAGGCGACCATTAATGAACAAGAGGGTGTTCACATGTGTGGGGAGGGTGCATGTCTGCATCTGAAATGTGTGTGTGTTCTTCTGCAGTTTCCGTGAATGTGAGTTTCTTGCAAGCATTTCCTCAATTCGTCCATTCATTCAACAAACATTTATGGGGCACCTATAGTGCTCTAGGTTCTGGGGATGCAGTAGTGATCAAAAAATGAAAATCTCAACCACACAGAGTGGACATTCTAGTGGGAGAGTCTGGTGAGAAGAACAGTGCTGCAGTAGGTATGTGAGTGTATGTGTGTGTCCACGTGTTGTGTTGGGAGAATATTGTGTTTGTATGTTGGGTAAGAGTTTGTATGTAGGGATGCCTGGGTGGTTCAGCAGTTGAGCATCTACCTTTGGCTCAGGGCGGGATTCTGGGGTCCTGGGATCCCACATCAGGCTTCCTGCATGGAGCCTGCTTCTCCCTCTACCTGTGTCTCTGCCTCTCTCTCTCTCTCTCTCTGTGTCTCTCATTAATAAATAAATAAAATCTTAAAAAAAGAGTTTGTATGTAGCTGAATTTCCCTTGGTTTTGGTATTATGTGTGTGTGTGATTATGTCTGTTGAGTGTTTGTACATGTTGTTTTGTGTGTGTCTTCATTTGCTGAGTGTATGTCTATGTTTTCTAATTTTGTGTTTGCATATGTATGTGTTTGCAGAATGTGAGTTTATGTGTATATGTGTGTGTGTGTCTGTGTTTGCTGATTTCGTGTTTGTATTATGTGTTTTTATAGGATTCAGTGTGTGTTTGCTAAGTGTATATTTGCAAACGTGTATATGTGTTTGTGTGTGAGTCTGTTTGCTGAGGATGTGTATTTGTGTGTATTTTAGAGGAGTACATATTTGCAGAATGCGTGACTATGTGTATGTGAGTTTGTTTCCTTTTTTAAAGATTTTATTTATTCATTCATGAGAGACACACAGAGAGAGAGGCAGAGACACAGGCAGAGGGAGAAGCAGGCTCCATGCTGAGAGCCCGAAGTGGGACTCAATCCCGTGACTCCAGGTCCACGCCCTGGGCCGAAGGCAGGCGCCAAATCGCTGAGCCACACAGGGATCCCCTGTGAGTCCGTTTCCTGAGGATGTATTGGTATGTTGTGTTTGTATATTTGCAGTGTGTGTGCCTGTGCTTGTAGTGTGTGCATATGTGTTTTTGTGAGCAGTGGCAACTACCACAAATATCCCTCCCTACTCAGACTGATGAAGAGTTTTTGTCTGCCATTTTCACTACGGAACTCCCAGATCTCAAAACACAACTTAGTACACAGCAGGTGCTCTGTGCGTGTTGAGTAAATTAACAAAATCAGGAGGCCCTGTGTCCTGGCCCCTTGGGGGACACCCACTGATGTCCTATTGGCTTCAACAACCAAGACTTAGTGTACCTAGCCTTCCCCTAGTCCATTTCGAGGTAGTCCAGGGTGCTCGTGTGTCAGATCTGTTCGGTTTTTGGGCTGTGCCTTCCGCCAACCCTTCCCCTCCCCTGACCTCAGCCCCCAACCCTGCCCTCGGAATTCAGCACCGCGGACAGGAGCGCGTAAGATCAGCACCACGGAGAGCTCCCGCGACCGCCGGTTTTAGAAGGGGCGACAAGAGCGGAGTCCGGGCCTTTGGCAGAGAAGTTGGAAGAACAGACTCAGAGGGATGGCAAACAAACATGCCGATAAACAGAGACAGAGAGAAACAGTGAGATAGCGCAGGCAAAGCCGCGGAGACGAGGAAACAAGTGTCTGGGGAACACCTGGACCTAGACCTCGCCGTCGCCCTCATTGGCCAGCAGGGGTCGCTCCAGCCCAGTGACCGCGCCCTCCAGGGCTTTCCTGGCCAGCTGGAGGCAGAGACCCTTGGGAAGCCCTCTCCCCACCCTGTCCTCCGTCGCCTAGACTTGGAGTAGGGAGGTCGCCGATGCTTTCCACACCAACTCTGGGAAGCATGGTCGGCTTGGTCTCAGCTGTAGGAACACTGCAGGGGGGTATGTGTGAAAATCGCTTCAGCTGCCCCCCTCCCAAACTACCAGCTAATCTCTCCTATAAATACAGTCTGGCCTGGCCTGGCTACTTAATCCTGATGGGGGGGGGGGTCGTTAGAGGGGTTGCAGGGTTCTCCGAAGAGGCTCTGGTTGGGAAGGGGGGCGGTATATGCATGGAAAATGTTTTTCTGTGGGAGCATCTCCCGTGAGGATGGGTGTCCGTAATGCAAATGTCAGTATGTAAGAATGCATCTCCTTAGGATGTGGGGGTCTCATGGGTGGAAACAATTTCCCACAGAGAATATTTTAGGGGGGTCTTCCACTGGGGGCATCTTCACCAGGCTTCCCACGTGAAATGTCACCCGTGGAGGTTTTTCTCTTCGGAAGTGTCTCTTCTTGGGGGTGGCAGGGGGCTTTTGAGAGGAAGCGTTACCTCTCAGAGATCATCTGTTTTAGGAATGATTTTCAGGGTGAAGGGGGAGTTTCTGATTGCAGAGGGCCTCCCGGTGGAGACTATCCAACCCGTGGGAATGTGTCTCCCTGAGGGGTGTCGCTGCAGGAAGGGGGGGGATATCCGCATAAGGAATTTATCTTAGCAAGAATGTCTCCCTTGGGTGTTTCTGGGGTTGGAGGTCTACCTATGGGCATGTCTCTTCTCCCCTGGGGTGTCTCTCCTTACAGGGGTCTCTCCGTAGCGTGGCTCCCACGGGGGCAGAGGGAAGCTCCTCCCCGGCTTGCCCCCTCCCACCCCGCGGCTAGGGCAGCCTTGGCCGAGGCAGGGCTTGGGCGCCCCGACGCAGTGACGGCGCCGGGTCCGCCCCACTTTGCTCCGCCCCCGCCACCCCCCACCCCCCCACCCGCCGCCGCCGCCGCCGCCGCCGCCGCCGCCGCGGTCCCCGCGGCTTCTCACTCCCTCCCTCTTCCCTCCTCCCGCCGCCGCCGCCGCCGCCACCTCCCTCCTCCCTCCCCGGGGCCGAAGCCGCCGCCGCCATGGACGATTCGGGCCTGATCCGCCGCCGGAGGCTGCAGGTACGCGGCGGCCCCGGTCCCGGGTGGCGGGGAAGGGGTCGGCGCCCTGAGGAGGGGCCCGGCAGGGGGCGGGAGAACTTGCGCCCGGGCCGGCCAGGGCGCCCCCTCCCACGGCCTCGGGACGCTACCGGAGGGGAACGCGGTAGCCGCGCGTCCCGCCGCGCTGGCGACCCCGCCCCTCAGGCGCCGCCCGGGGATCCAGGGAGCTGACGGAGGGGGTGCCGCCTAGCGCTCTCCCTCGAGGATCGCCGAGGGGCACCTGGCCCGCCGGAGGGGGAGGGGGCTGGGACCGAAGTCATCGCCCTGGCGCGGAGCCAGGCTGGGGGTGAGGGGGCGCAGAGCAAAGTTATTGCCCCAGGGCTCGCGCCCCTCGGGGCCGCCGGCGCCGCAGAGGCCGTAAACATGTTTATGCTGCAGCCTCGCCCCTCACCACCCCAGGAACCCCTTTCTGAGGCGTGAGCAGCCCCTGCGACCTCCAGGCTTCTGCCCGGCCACCAGGATTCTTCCTACTGCCCTAATTGGACAGACACCCTAGACAGCCTCCCTCCTCACTCTTCGTTCCCCCTCCTTTCACTACCCGCCCCCCCCCCCCCCCCCCCCCCGCCAGATCCTCAAGTCCAGCCCAGCTTGTGGGTGGGCGGGAGCGATTTTTAGCTCCTTGCAGCCTTAGAAGATACTGGTCTCCAGGCTGCGCAGGCGCGGGAGTGAGTCCACTGCACAGAGTGGGACACTGAGGATTGTGGAGTGTGGGGAAATCCAGGCATCAGGAACTCCCGCTTTCAATATGGGTGGGGATTCTGAAGCTGAGAAGGGTCCTCTTCTACTATCTTCCTCGTGCGCTTCTAAGGGTTAAGGTGAAGGTCCCATGTTGCTCCTAAACTGGTCCCAGGAAACTAGTCAAAGCTTCACCCCAAGGCCTGCCTGGGGTCTGGTCTTTGTGAGGCTACTTGGAGCCCAGGCCCACCATACACAATCTGGAGGAGTTTAGATAAAGCCTAGATGGCCCCAGACTCAGGCTACATACCTAGCCTGGTATTTGGAAAAAGAAGGGGAGGATTCAAACCCTCACTCAGGGCCTCGTTCATTTCAGGACTCCTCTAACCCACACTATCCCTGAGGTTGGAGACCAAGGTGAGCTGATCAGTCATTGCAGCAGGAAATATTGGAGTCAGATGATAGAAAGGACTTCCCAGGTAATCTGGATGATGTTGGAGCCAGACCTGGGCTGGAAAGCTAATTTGCTTTCAGACACAACACAGATGGCTCCATCTAAGTGCCTTGGGCTCCCGAAATCTTCCCCAAAGTTCCACCCCATCTTAGTGCTGGGGTGGGACAAGGGGTTCTGAGAAAAGGGAAGGAGCAGCGGCAAAGCCTGAGCAGGTGCTGAAGCAGCCAGACTGGGTCCGCGCCGTCGGGTCCCCGAGAAAAGGGTGGGAAGGGGCGGGGCCTACAAGGGGGTGTGTTCCCGCCCTCCGGGACGGCGCCGATTCCCATTGGCTCAGCGCCACGCGGGCCTTCCGTCTCTTGCTCAAGACCCCGCCCCAGCCTGGGATCCTCCCACTCACCCACCCTTCCTTCCTGAGGCGTCCTCTGGGCCAGGCTACCCCGCCAGAGTCCTGCCCCCTACCTCTTCCCTTCTGGCAGAGTTAACCACTTCGCTGCCTTGGATGTAGTCACACACTGATGCAACCCCTTAGGGAGCTATCCCACAGCCGTGGAGCGCCCGAGGGCCCCCAACTGTGTGGCAGCTGGGATCGTATATATGAACAGCATCCCGAGTCCGAAAGCCCTGTCCACAGCGCCGTCCATCAATCCTGGAGCCGCTCTGCAGTTAGTGACGGAGGTGGCGTCTGTTTACTCTGACGCCGAGGATCCAAGTCCTCTACTGCTCCAGTCTGTCCTTTTCTTAGACTCTAGAATGTTTAGGGGCGCTAGCGAATGGGGCTAGGTTTGAAGACTTCTCCGGGAGGTGTTTAAAGGTCTCCAAAGGGCTCACCCTCGAAGGCTGAGTATACCCGGATCTGGAATCCTGGGCTCCGTGGGCGGGAAATCCAGGTCTGGATTTCGCTTGGGCCGTTGCGGTCGTCCAGCCCAGTCGGCTGGTTCCAGCTGATGCTCATTCAAACTGATTCTGCAAAAACAGTGAGAAAACCTGGAATGGATTCCCGGTCACCTGCGGCTCAGGAGGGCAGGGCTGCGGTCTGGACTGTGTTCTCTTTCACCCCAACCATAGTGTACATGGGAGTGGGAGTTCCCTTTGGCCCATCCTCTGTCATGCAGCGTGTCCATTTACAACAACTCCTGTTCCTATGGCCTAATATTTATTGAGTGTTGACTATGTACCAGGCATCATGCTAAGGTGCTAGGCACCTGAATCATCTCACAGAATCCTTTAGGAGTAATGGACTGTTGTAAGGTTATTGGCCAAGGTTATAAGAGGCAACGCTGGGATTTGAACCGAGGGCTTTCTGCTTTCAGAGATCCTAGAAAGGATCTTAAACGCTCCGCATTTTCCCCTGGTTGGAGTCCCCACCAAAAGGCTTTTGAAACCCTCACTAGAATCTTTCCGTCTGCAGCCCCACCCAAACTCCTTTATTCACTTTGGTCTGTGGACACAGAACTGACTGGGAGGTGGTACTTCCTCTCCCCACTGTTCTCACGACTTCCATAACTTCTGATCCCCTTAGTGGCTTCCTGAATGCTTGACAAACAGAACATAACCTTCTTCTGGTGTGGACATATAATGTTGATATTTATCAATTATTATCATTACCATGGTCAAAAAGACCACTTGGCCATCGTCTAATTCCCATTTCCAATTTTGGTTTTGAGCCACCCTAACTACCCTGCCCCCAACACCGAATCTGGTTGGGGTTTGGGTAGAATCCTTGCGATGTGGAGTCATTCATTCATTCATTCATTCAGCCTCTCATGCTTGAGCATAGCACGTTGATTCCTGTCTCCAGACCTTTGCAGTTCCCTCTACAGATCCTTCCATGGTGGGGTCTTATTTTTTCAACGACTGTCTTAAAAGTCACCTTCCCGGGAGCAGTCCTCTGAGCATCCTGTCCTTCTCTTACCCATTTTCCATCACATCACCTTAATTTTATTAATGACACTTATGAATGCCTAAAATTATCTCGTTCACTTCTATATTAATCTTGTTTATTGTCTGCTTCCCTTCTCTAAATGTTAGTCCCAAAAGGGAAGGAATTTTTCTCTCATTCACTGCTGTATCCCCAGTGCCTAGCACAGGGCCTGGCATACAAGAGGTGCTCAAGAAACATTGTTTCAAAGAGGCTCTTGTTTCATTTGTACAAATGCACATTGAAATGTCAACTCAGGAGTCCTATAGGGGACTCTGTACGGGTCTGGGGTTGGGAGAGAAATCACCCTGGTACCCTCTCTCTCAAAGATCCCAGCCCTCCCGGCATAACGAGAAGGGTGCAGCTGAGGATGCTTATGACGGGTTTGTCCCACCCAACTTTTGCTCCTCCAGGGGTGAGAGGGCTTGCAGACAGCAGCTGTTGGTCCACGCTGACCTCTATCCTTTCGCCCCTTTGCCTTCCAGAAGGATTTGCCTCTGCCCCGGAAAAGCAGCAGGTGAGCCTTGGGGGAGAGATGCGCAGGGCTGGCCGTCCCTTCTCGAGCCAGGGTAGGGGCGCCAGGGGCACGCGCGGGCGGGGCCTGGCGCGCTGGTGCACAGCAGCGCCCCCTCCCGGCGGGCGGCAGTGGCACGGCCCTCCCTTCCCCCGCCCTTCCCTGCCCGCTGCGGCTCCAGCCTCCGCCCCGCGCGCTCGCTCCCCGCGCTGCCGCCGCCACTGCCGCACCTGCCACCATGTCGCCGCCGCCGGGTCATGTCTGACTCTCTCTGGACCGCGCTTTCCAATTTCTCGATGCCCTCCTTCCCTGGCGGCAGTATGTTCCGCCGCACCAAGAGGTAGAACCCCATCCCTGAGACCCTGACCCGGCCCTCCCCACTTAAGCCGCCCCTCTGGCCGCTGCCGCAGGGCGGGGCCCGGGATGCTGCACCCGGTCCAGCTGCGCCAGAGGTGTCCGTGCTGAGCCCTTCTGCGGGGGATGGGGTTGCACTGGGGACCGTGTGGGCCGAGACTGGGGGCACTGGACGCCGGAGAGGACCGCCACAGGGAGGGGGGGAGGAGGCTGCGCCGGGTGGGGGGTTGCGGCGTCTTTGTCTGCTGGCGCTGCGGGCTCCGGCAACCCAGTGGGGGTAGGGGAAGAAGGGGAGGGTGGGGGACTTTGCACCCTCGGAACAATAGCCGCAGCCTGGCCTCCCCCCGCCCCCATGCCGCGTGTTTCTGGCCTCGCTAATATGCTCAGTCACTGTGGTGGGGGGTGAGGGGAATGGAGGGGCTGGGGGCTCCCTCTTCAGAAGCTGGGATCCTGAGGGGCAGAAGGATAGGGGGGCTTTATCATAGCACAAACTACCCCCACCAAGCACACAGCCTCATACGGAAAATAGTGACACACAGCGTCACGTAGGACATGATGTCACACACATACACACACTACAGCCCCAGTGGCCCAGATACACCCTGAAGCCATCACGCATACAGTGGCCATAGGTCCGAGTCATGCCCAGACACACAGGGGCACCCCCAGCGACACACACAGACAGGTACAGTGTTGTGTGCCTCCAGTAAGATGTCACATGCATGGTGATACACACACACACACACACACACACACGATTCTGGCATCCAAGATGCACACAGACACATGTATGGCAATGACATCCATCCACCTAACAATGTCACAGCACATGATAGCATCTAAGCGTTTCACATGCGGTGTTACATGGATGACAGAATAAATGACACAGGAAATCTTGCAGAGATGGAGAGACACACTATCCCACGTTATCACATGGAAGACTCATCTAGGGAATGTCACACATGGTGGCAGGTTCAAACATGCTCAGTATCACAGGGTGTGAAACTCATACACAGTAGATGACACACGTGGATACACATGGTGAATGTCACACACACACACGCACAAGGGCAGTATATCGCATAGACTTAGAATGCCACACAAAGACATGGACACCTGTAGCAGAAATCATGCACGCACATGGTACAGCACACAGTGGCATATCTAGTCATGGACAAGTGACATTACACACTGTGTCACACAGACACACAGAAGTAAAGGTTGTATCATAAGATAAATCCAACTCAGGGCTGAGCTCACACACATCCCAGTGTGTGCCACATGTGGATACACACAGAATGTCATGCAGAGCCCCCCAAACACACACATACATTCAGTATCTCAGTAGTGTCACATAGACAGCATGTCTATTATTTTATGACTGAAACTGTGCCCACATGGTCACACATGCTGAGATCTCTATCACCTCCTCCTCCGAGCAATCCTCTGGGGGCACCTCCAAGCACACACAGATAGGAGACAGGTGGAGATCTGAGACGGGAAGGTGGCTGGTTGGGTTCACAAACTCACTGGACTGTGGCCTGGCCTGGTCCCCTTGCCTCGCCTTCCCCGCAGCTGCCGCACCAGTAACCGGAAAAGCCTCATCCTGACCAGCACTTCGCCCACGCTGCCGCGACCCCACTCCCCACTGCCTGGACACCTGGGTGAGACAGGTGGTGGGTGTGGCCCAGACTAGAGGAGGTGTGGCCACGGGTCGGGGGCGTGACCACAGGTGAGGGGCGGGGCCAAGGCGAGGGGTGTGTCCATGCCGCAGGAGCCTGGACAGAGGAGGACCTGGATTGGGCAAAGGGCTGGACCATCCTTGTGTGGCGGTGGTCAGTCGGCTGAGGGACTGGCATCGGTGGGCGGAGGCCCAGGGGAGCTAGATTGAAAAGAGGATAAGGCCGAAGGGAGGAACCATACCTGAGAAGCGGGGCCATCTCTGATGAGGACAGAATCGGCCTGGATGGGGGCTGGGCTGACGCGGTAACCAAAACATCTTGGGGGAGGGGCGGTGTGCACAGCTACGGGGGCGTGGTCCACTCCTACGTGGGTGTGACTAGACTAAAGAGGGGAGGAGTTGCTGTTCGCCACCTGCTTTGAGGATTGGAAGGCCAGGTGGGATTGCCCCCACCCCAAGCCTTAAGATGCCCCTCTTTCTGCCACAGGTAGCAGTCCCCTGGACAGCCCCCGCAACTTCTCCCCCAACACCCCCGCCCACTTCTCGTTTGCCTCCTCCCGAAGGTGAGTCCCTCTCCCCAGGGCCCTAGAACCCTGGCTGGCCGGTGCCCACCCGCCGTCTTGGCCGCCATCTGCTCCCCTCCTAATTGCACCTGAGCCGGGCCGGAGGGACCCGCAGAGTGCCCCGACGCCGCAGCGGGAATAAGCGCCGGGCCTCGGGGGCGGGTCTGTGGGAAGGCGCGGCCACCGCCCGTCCGGAATCGGAGGAGTGGGACTTCCTTTGCGGTGGAGCGAAAGCGCCTGCGCGCTGAGCCCAGGGTCTCAGTCTCCCTAGCCTCTAGTTCCAGGCCGGGCGTTTCCATAGCAACAGTTCTGGGAGCGGAGATGGGGTGCGCAAGCGCAGCCTGCACGATGCCCACCGAGGGACTCTTGGTCTCCAAGGGGAAGGGCACCTAGGGCTGTTTCTCGAGGGCCCAAGTGGAGGAATCTCAGGTTTACCTACGGGGGTCTTTGGGGGTGTCTGGGGGTGTCGTTAATGAATTTTCTTGGGGCCTTTGGCGAAATTGGGGGAGACAGAGAGATTCCTCCAGTGTGTTTTGGAGAAACTTCTGGGAGTCACCAAGATGTTTGGGCGGGTTTCTTTTTCTTTGAACTTTACTCATTCTAAAAACGTTGCCTGAACACGTGCTTTGATCTGGGAGCTGAGTATAAGGGGGTGAATGACACCCTGTCTCTGTCTTCGGAGTTGAATTAGGGTGGCACGCCAAAAAAAAAAAAAAAAAAAACCCTGGATCACCGCAAAGGCTGGTGAAGGCTGTCGTGTGGGACTCACACAGGACTGTGGGGACAGAGGATGACTCCCTGGAGTGGGTGGGGGAAAGACCCCTTTGGCTGTGGAATTCAGCTGAGGACAATAGAGAGCTAGAAAATGGCTCTGAGATGGGACCTGATGCGGTCACCTGGGGTGGGAGGCACTCCCTGGAGGGAGGGATGAGGGACGAGTCTAGTGCACGGAAGTGTGTATCCCTGTGATGTGCAACCCGTGTGCTAATGTGGATGTGTGAGTTTGTGAGACTGTGAAAAGATGAGGCAGCCTGTGCCTACACTCGTGTCCATGGGGGTGTGCATCAGTGTGCAAGTGTGACCGTGTGTGTGTACCTGCACATTTGTAAATGTGTGTGAGTATGTGAGGGAGCGTGCCCTCCCACAAATGTCTCCATGTGAGTGTGCAATCTGGTGGGAGTGTGAATGAATGTGTGGCTGTGTGGGAGTTCGAATGTGTGACTGCATGCATGAGGGTTCTTGAATGTGTCTGTGTGAATGCAGAAGTGTAGAATGTGTGTGAGGGAGTGTGTGTCTTTGTGTCAGAGTGTGAGTACTGAGTCTCTAAGTGTATGTTTATACGTGAGTGCACATCTGGTTTTGCATGTGTGATTGGGTGTTAGTGTAGGGAAGTGTGATATTTAGGTCCATGTATGTGACAGTGAATGTGTGTTTGTGTTGAGGAGTCATGTGTGAATGTGTGTGACTGCCAGTTTGTGAACTTGACTATACTAGTCTCAATAACACTAGTGGGTGTGGCCTTGAGAGTGATCATGTCTATGTGAGTGTGAATGTGCCAACCTGGAATGTGTGTCAGCATGTGTGTATGTGTGTGTTTGAGGGAGGGGCCTTTCTCCTCTGAGAAGACTCAAGTAGTATCACTCTGAGAGCTTTCTCATGGGGGGCAACTATTGGGATTCCTCTGGACTGACTTCCCTGAGTGGGCTTTCTCTGGTCCACCTTGGGGTTCACTTTGGAGGCTTGTTTGGTGTGGGGATGACAGGAGAGGAGGATCATCACAAGGAGCAGAGGAGACTGATCTTTGCTCTAGGTCCCTGGTGCCTGGCTGGAAGACTTCCTTTTTACCCCCTTGGCTCTGAGAGCCTTTTGGAATCTAAGAGCACAGATATATCCCCCATCCCCTACCCTTGTGGTGGCCAGTGGGTTGTATCACACCCTGAGGAGTGGGAGGACCAGTGGGGCCTAGCAGCCTCTGAGCATCTTGGCTGGGTTCCAGGGCGGATGGACGCCGTTGGTCTCTGGCTTCGCTTCCTTCATCTGGCTATGGCACGAACACACCCAGCTCCACCGTCTCGGTGAGTTGGCAGGTGGGCGAGTGGGTGGGAGCTGCAGGGGGGCCCTCCCACCTGAAGGCCCACAACCCAGGCCAGTAGTTGGGCTGGCCTTAAGGAGAGTTTGGGGTTTCTCTTGTTTTCCAAGGTGTCACTCATCCATCTATTGGCATTACAGGTCCCCTCAAAAGCCCTGTTCTCCACCCTCAACATATCTTCTTGGGGGTGCTTCTCATCAGCGACTTATTTTACAGATAAAGATATGAAGGCTCATGTGTTGAGCTACTTGCCCAAGGGTCTCAGCTGGCCAAGGTCAGCATGCCCTTCATCCAGGGCACATTTACTCCACCACTGCAATACCCAAAGTCTCTCTCTCTCCACCTGCCCTTTTTCTACCTGTGTCTCTGGTTCACTCATCACCCATCCATTGGTATGATGCTCAGCAGATATTTATGTGACTGTCATATGGTGGGTGGGCTCTATCAGCTGGGCCAGAATCCAAGGATTGATGAGGCTCTCATGAGGGGATACAGACCAGTAAGAATACATTTATAACATAGGGCAGGTGGAGCTGTTATGGGAATAGCACCAGGTGAGGTGATAGTAGTATAGGCAGGATCTGATTCAGTTTGGGGGTGGGTGGTCAAGGAAGGCTACCTGGAAGAGGTGGAATTGAAGCCATGACAAAAGATCAGCAGGAGTTTGGTGGAAGAAGGAAAGGAAGGGTGTTTTAGAAAGGGGATGAGGGAACAGCATGTGCAAACTCCCAGAGGCAATAGAGAACTTGTTGAATTTGGGAAGTTGAAAATAGCTCTCTCTCTCTCTTTTTTAACTCTTTTTTTTTATATTTTTTATTTATTTATGATAGTCATACAGAGAGAGAGAGAGGCAGAGACACAGGCAGAGGGAGAAGCAGGCTCCATGCACCGGGAGCCCGATGTGGGATTCGATCCCGGGTCTCCAGGATCGCGCCCTGGGCCAAGGGCAGGCGCCAAACCGCTGCGCCACCCAGGGATCCCTCTCTCTCTCTTTTTTAAATAGCTTTGAGTGGCTGGAGCTTTGAGTTGGAAGTGGAGGAACGAGGGTGAGGCAGGCAGTGCCTTTGCTCATACTGGGGCTTCTCAGCCAGGACAGGAAAGTGGATCTTATTCTAAATGTGGTGGGAAGCCATACAGAAGCTTTTTTGCTTTATATCAAATTAAGTTAAAAATTCCAGTTTGAACTATTTGAAATTGTGGTTCTGTAGATCATAGGTTATGTGCATTGAAAAAATCAGTTTAATAGATACTGATGGGGTGGGGAATGAGTGATGTAATGTTTCAAAAGGTCCTTCTGCTTGAAGAATCAAGTGGATATCCTTGTTTCCCCCCTCCGATATCTGTAGGTCTATGTTTATGCATGCCAGGCCCCGACTAGGGACCCAGCAGAGTCCAGATACTTCCCTCAGGAGCAGACAGCAATAAAAATTAGTAATAAAGATACAGTAATTCAGGAGATAAATACAGCAAGAAGACATAAGATAGGGCAGGGATAGGGAGTGATGGATGTGTGTTCAGAGGGATGAGGGTCACCCAGAGGGGTGGCATTTAAGCAAAAGTGTGAAGGAGTGATCTGTGCTAGATATGCTCTGGACAGAGGAAGCAGTCAGTGCAAAGACCCTGAGGCAGGGTGTGCCTTGCCTTGAACAGGCTTGTTCAAAGACCATCAAGGAGGGATGCCTGGGTGGCACAAAGGTTGAGTATTTGCCTTTGCCTCAAGACTTAGGATCGAGTCCTGCATTGGGCTCCCTGCGAGGAGCCTGCTTCTCCCTTGGCCTATGTCTCTGCATCTCTGTGTCTCTCATGAATAAATAAATAAAATCTTAAAAAAAAAAAAAAAAGACCATCAAGGAGAACTGTGCAGCTGGAGCAGAGTAAATGATAGGGAGAGTGAGAGGAGGTGATGGCAGGGAGACAGGACCAGATGTTGCAGGATGTTGTGGGTCTTGGGAAGGACTTCAGTGTCCACCCCGAGTAAGGTGGAAGCCATGGAGGGTTCTGAACAGAGGAGGGATGTGACTCGACTCAGGTTTTAACAGGTTCCCACTGGCCACATCTGTGAGCGTCACAGTTCTCATCCGTGTCTGTCCCTGTCCCCCTGTCTGTCTCCAGGAGTCCCAACCTGGACCCTGGGATCCAAGGATCATAGACCAGGTCCTGATCCCGACCATGCCCAGTGGCCCATCCGCCCCAGGAGTCCCAGCCCAGGGTCGCGACATGTGGGGGGACCGCGGTGGCTCTGACCCCGGCCCCGCTCCTCCCCCCAGTCTTCCTGCTCCTCCCAGGAGCGCCTGCACCAGCTGCCCTACCAGCCCACCGTGGATGAGCTCCACTTCCTCTCCAAACACTTCGGCAGCACCGAGAGCATCACTGACGAGGATGGTGGCCGCCGCTCTCCCGCCGTGCGGCCTCGCTCGCGGAGCCTCAGGTGGGCAGAAACCCAAGCTGATGATGGGGGGGGGGGGGGGCTGTGTACTGCGAGACCCCTGTCCGCGGGATTAAATGGGTTGCAACACGTTGGGTGAGGTTTTACCGGGGTTGGGGGGGATGAGGAGATGCGATGCCTGGCTGCTTTCGGAGGCAGGGGGCCGGACGGGATGGGCTTCTCTCCCCGCAGCCCCGGGCGCTCCCCCTCTTCCTACGACAACGAGATCGTGATGATGAACCATGTCTACAAGGAGAGGTTCCCGAAGGTGAGGCGGGGCGGGGGGCGGCCGCTGGGAGGCCGGGCGGCGGGAGCCCTCGCTCGCCTTAGCTCCGCGCGCCCCCTGGTGGCCGGCGTGCGCAGCGCAGGCTCCTGGCGGCCACAGCCCCCGGGCGCAGCCCCGCGCCGGCACCCCCGCCCCGCCTCTGTCCCTCCCGCAGGCCACCGCGCAGATGGAGGAGAAGCTGCGCGACTTCGCCCGCGCCTACGAACCTGACAGCGTGCTGCCGCTGGCCGACGGCGTGCTCAGCTTCATCCACCACCAGATCATCGAGCTGGCCCGGGACTGCCTGACCAAGTCCCGCGATGGGCTCATCACCACCGTCTACTTCTACGAACTGCAGGAGAACCTGGAGAAGCTGCTGCAGGACGTGAGTGCACGGGGAGGCTGGCCTCACCCACCCCACCTCCGTGTAGACGGCGCCTGCCGCGTGCCAGGCGCTGGTGCGGAGCTGGGATTTCAGGGGTGGGCAAGAAAGACGTGGTCCCCAAGAGAAGGCCGTGGTCCTCGTCTAGGTCTGATGGGGGCGGCAGGGATTTAACCACCCTCCCCTCCTTCAGGCCTTTCCTCCAATGTCACCTTCTCAGGGGGGCCTCTAGAATTCCTTATTTAAAATGTCAACCTCTGCTCAAACTCCCCACCCTTCACACCATCCCTCACGTGGTATATTTTTGTTTATCTTATTTCTTGTGTCACTTGCTCAAATGTCAGCCCCACAGGTGGATGATGAGGTTGTCTGTTTGCTCACTGTTGCATCGCTGGTGTCTGGCACGGTGTCCAGCACACAGTAGGTGATCAATAAATTTTGGTTAAATGGATGAGTGAATGAAAGTAAACAAGATAATGTTCCCATTCAATTCAATGATAATGGACAGCATTTATTAAGGGGCGAAAGATTTATACGATCTGAAGAGAAACCAGAGTATTGGACAGCATTTATTAACCCACTACTGTGTGCTGGGGCATTGACAACCTAGCAGTGAACAAACCAGAGAAATATTCCTGCTCTCTTGGGGCTGATTTTTTTTTTTCTCTCACTCTCTCTCTCTTTTTTAAATATTTTATTTATTTATTTGAGAAAGAGAGAGAAAAAAAGAGAGAGAAAGAGAGAGAGAGCACAAGGGAGAGAGTGGAGGGAAGGGCACAGGGAGAGGGCAAGAGAGAATCTGAAGCAGACTCCCAGCTGAGAAGGGAGCCCCAAGCTGGGCTCGATCTCAGGACTCAGAGATAGATCGTGCCCTGAACCGAAATCAAGAGTCCACGGCTTAACCAACTGAGTCACTCAGGTGCCCCTCTTTTTTTTTTTTTTTAATTGCATTTATTGGGCAGCCCCTGTAGCATCTGTCTTCTGCTCAGGGCCTGATCCTGGAGATCTGGGATCGAGTCCCACGTCGGGCTCCCCATGGAGCCTGCTTCTGCCTCTGCCTATGTCTCTGCCTCTCTCTGTGTGTGTGCCTCATGAATAAATAAATAAACTATTTTTAAAAAATAAAAATAAATTATATTTATCTATTTTAGGGAGAGAGTAGGGGGAGGAGCAGAGGGAGAGGGACAAGCCAACTCTTCACTCTCCCCATCATTTACTCTGCTCCAGCTGCACAGTCCTCCTTGACGGTCTCTCTCTCTCTCTTTTTTTTTTAAGATTTAATTTATTTATTCATGAGAGACACAGAGATGCAGAGACATAGGCCAAGGAGAAGCAGGCTCTTCGCAGGGAGATCATGACATGAACCAAAATGAAATCAAGAGTCCAATGCTTAACTGACTAAGCCATTGAGGTGCCCCCTTGGGGCTGATATTCCTTTAAAAAAAAAAGATTTTATTGGGGATCCCTGGGTGGCTCAACGGTTTGGCGCCTGCCTTTGGCCCAGGGCGTTATCCTGGAGTCCCCGGATCAAGGCCCACGTTGGGCTCCGGCATGGAGCCTGCTTCTCCCTCTGCCTGTGTCTCTGCCTCTCTCTCTCTCTCTCTCTCTCTCATTCTCTCATGAATAAATAAATAAATAAATAAATAAATAAATAAATCTTAAAAAAAGATTTTATTTATTTATTTATTTATTTTAGATTTTAGATTTTAGATTTTATTTATTTATTTTAGATTTTATATTTTATTTATTTATTTATTCACGAGAGACACAGACAGAGAGAGAGGCAGAGACATAGGCAGTGAGAGAAGCAGGCTCCATGCAGGGAGCCCAATGTGGGACTCGATCCCGGGACTCCAGGATCACACCCTGGGCTGAAGGCAGACACTCAACCACTGAACCACCCAGACATCCCAAAGATTTTATTTATTTATTAGAGAGAGAGCATGAACTGGGAGAAGGGCAGAGGGATAAGCAGACTCCTGCTGAGCAGGGACCCTCCCAACATGGGGCTCCATCCCAGAACCCTGAGATCATAATCTGAGCTGAAGACAGATGCTGAACTAACTGAGTCATCCAGGTGCCCCTGGGGCTGATATTTCAATGTGGGAGTTGGATAGGAAACAGGGAAACAGACAAATCAAAGAATTCCATGATTTCATCTGATGCTTAGGGCTGTGAAGCAAATAGAACAGGGCAATCAGACCGAGGGTCAGGGGCTTCCCTGTAATGCCCAGGAGGCCTCCCCGGAAGAGGTGACATTAAAATTGGGACAAAAATAATGAGGAATTGAAAGGTATGAGAAACGCTGGGGGGAATGTGTGCCGAGCAGGGTGCACAGCCTGAGGTGAGAAGGGAGTCTGGGAAATTCCAGGAGCACGGAAGCCAAGTGACTGCTGTCATGAGGAAATGAAATCAGATATGGGCACAAGGACCAGAAATGGAGCTTTGGTCTATGGGCTTCCACTCAGACCTGAAGGGCAGTACATTGGTGTCATTATGGGTTTTAGCATCAAATCTGGTTTGAGTCTGGATTCTTTCCCGAGGTTCATAGGAGTTGAGGGCACAGACTTCAAATGGCCTAGATTCATATTTAGCTCATCACTTATTTCCTCTGCAGCCTTTGCCAAGTCACTTAACCTCTCTGTGCCTCATTCTTTCTGCTATAAAAAGGGAATGTGCTCATTCATTAATTCCACAAATATTACTTAAGCACCTATTCTGGGGCTGATCTAGAAGCTGGAGAATTACCTGGAAATAAAACAAACAAAATCTCTGCCCTCAGGAAGCTGACATTCTAATAGGAAGAGTCAGAAGATAAATAGTAGGCATCAGTTTGGCACTAGGAGGAGGCAAGTGATTTTTTTCTCCCCTCAGAACATTAATTATTGAAAAATTTGAAAAGTAGGTATATTAAAACTTAACATTATTTCAAATATTTTATTTTTTTAAGAGGAAGGAAAGCTTTGTGTTTTTTTTTAAGATTTTATTCATTTATTCATGAGAGACACAGAGAGGCAGAGACACAGACAGAAGGAGAAGCAGGCTCCATGCAGGGAGCCAGATGCGGCACTTGATCCCAGTAATCTGCTGAGCCACCCGGGCTGCCCTGGATCCTATTTTTATTTAAAATTTGTTATTTTGGGGATCCCTGGGTGGCACAGTGGTTTGGCGCCTGCCTTTGGCCCAGGGCGCGATCCTGGAGACCCGGGATCGAATCCCACGTCGGGCTCCCGGTGCATGGAGCCTGCTTCTCCCTCTGCCTGTGTCTCTGCCTCTCTCTCTCTCTCTCTCTGTGTGACTATCATAAATAAATAAAGAAAAAAATATTAAAAAAAAATAAAATTTGTTATTTTGCTTATCATAGATCTTTTGCATTATTTTTTCAAATACTGCATCATGGTTTTTTTTTTTAGATTCATTTATTTATTATTATTCATTTATTTATTTATTATTTATTTTTAGACTCATTATTTATTAATTAATAAATTTTTATTATTTATTTAATTCATTCATTTATTCATTTATTTATTCATTTATTTGTTATTTAGATTCATATTATTTATTTATATATTTATTATTTTTTAGATTCATTTATTATTTATTCATTATTCATTTATAATGAATATTTATTCATTATTTATTCTCTGTCTAGAGACAGAGAGACCACGAGCATGCGGGGGCAGAGGGGCAAAGGGAGAGAATCCTCAAGCAGACTCCCAGTGAGGGTGTAGCAGGACATGGGGCTCTATCTCAAGACCCATGAGATTGGGACCTGAGCCCAAAAGCCCAAACCAAGAGTCCCAAGCTCAACTGACTGAGCCTCCCAGGCGCCCCCATTATCATTATTTTTACCACGTTGCTGGGGCCTCAGTTTTCTCACCTGTAAAATGCAACAGCAGCAGCAGTGTGCACCCGGTGGGTCGGGAGAGGGGCCTGGCTGAAGCAGGCCGGGTGAACCCCCCTCACTGCGTCCGCCCCCCCAGGCCTATGAGCGCTCCGAGAGCATGGAGGTAGCCTTCGTCACCCAGCTGGTCAAGAAGCTGCTCATCATCATCTCGCGCCCCGCGAGGCTGCTGGAGTGCCTGGTGAGGGCCCGGGCCTGGGCGGGGGTGGGGGTGGGGGTGGGGGTGGGGGTGTGGGGGTGTTGGAGCCCGCTGCCAGCCCGCCCCTGCCCTGCCTCAGGAATTCAACCCCGAGGAGTTTTACCACTTGCTGGAGGCGGCGGAGGGCCACGCCAAGGAAGGTCACCTTGTCAAGACCGACATCCCGCGCTACATCATCCGCCAGCTGGGCCTCACCCGGGACCCCTTCCCAGGTGCTGGCCGGTGGGCGCCGGGGGCTGTGGCTGCACCCGCCGGGTCCCCAGCCTCTGCTCACTCTCCGTCCCTTCCTAGACGTGGTGCACCTGGAAGAGCAGGACAGCGGGGGCTCCAACACGCCCGAGCAGGACGACCTCTCCGAGGTAAGGCCCCCGGGTCCCGCCGAGGGCTCACCTCCTGAGGGCTCTCTGCCCTCAGTTTGGGTGGATCTCTTGGTCCCTGCTCCAAGCCTCAGTTTCCCCATCTGTGAAATGGGTCGATAATAACAGCTGTTCCTCCATCGGCTTTTTTTTTTCATGGTGAAATACGCATAAGACACACCCATGCACACATGGTACAGAAAACATACCATTAAAATTTTTTTTAAAAGATTTTATTTATTTATTCATGAGAGAGACAGAGAGACAGAGAGAGAGAGAGAGAGAGAGGCAGAGACACAGGCAGAGGGAGAAGCAGGCTCCATGCAGGGATCCCGACGTGGGACTGGATCCCCAGACCCAGGATCACACCCTGAGCAGAGGGCAGATGCTCAACCACTGAGCCACGCAGGTGTCCCCATTTTAACCATTTTAAAATTAAAAAACTCACTGGGTTTTAATACATTTACAGTGTTGGGCGGCTATCACCTCTATCTAGTTCTGGAACATTTTCATTACCCCCCCAAAAAACCATGTACCCATTAGGCAGGTACTCCTCACTCACCCTCCCCTCCCCAGCCCCTGGCAACCACTAATCTGCATTCTGACTCTATAGATCTGTCAATTCTGGTTATTTTATATAAATTTCATATTTCACGTAAATGTATATTTTATATACATTTCTGGGTATTTCATATAAATTCACTTTTACTCTGTGGCCTTTTTTGTCTGGCATAACATTTTCAAGGTTCATCCATGTTAAAAAAAAAAGGTACATCCATGTTGTAACACAGATCAGTACTTTGTTCATTTTTATGGCTGAATAATAATATTCCACTGTAGGCATCCACCATATTTGTGCATTGTCCATTGATAGACATTTGGGTTGTTTTTACCTTTTGGCCATTGTATGAATAGTGCTGCTTTGAACATTTGTGTACAAGTGTTTGGACAGCTGTTCCAGTTCTTTTGAGTATATACTCAGGAGCAAAATTGCTGGTCGTATGGTAATTGTGGGGAGCCCTGCATGGGTTTTGAGTAGGTTGGATGTCTCTCTGTGTTAATAGCTCAGCACAGTGAAAATTGCCGTAATCCCACCTCTTAGGCCAGCCACACTTTGACAGATGTTCCCCATGTCTAGTACTGGCCACTCACGTGTTTTTTTTTTTTTAAATTTGAAGCAAAATATAGAACAGAGAAGATTACAGAGAAGATTTTGACTCAAAATCTGGGTTTGAGCCTTCTCTTGAAAAACCAGAGGTTCTGTTAACACCATCATAGAACCAGCTGGCAGTAAGTGGGGGCTGCTCTATGATAAGGGGTACCTGCCTCCCAGTCATCCATGCCCCCACCTGGCCTGCCTGGCCCCTGAAGGCACTTGAATTTGTAACCTTTGTTTCAAATTGTATCTATGAATTCTCACACCTATACACACACATCTTTCCTCTCTCTCTCTCTCTCTCTGTATATATATATATATATTTTTTTTTTTTAAAAGAATCTCACTACCCATGCCATTTGTTTAATTTTTTGAATAGGTAATGGAATGACATCACTCAAAACTCTAAAAACTCTAAAAAGGTATTTATCTTTAATTGTTATTTATAGGATTCTACGTATGCCATTCAATCAAACTTGTTAATTGAGTGATTCAAATCTTCCATCTCCCTATTCTTTTTTCTATTTTTTTTGCCTGATTAATCTGATAGTTTCTGAGAAATATGTGTAAAATCCTTGTTTCGAGCAGTTTCTTCCTGTAGTTCTATCATTTTTTGTGCCAGATGTTTTTAGGCTACATTCAGAGGAGCATACAAATTTAGTATATCACACATTTTTGTGTGATATTTATGGAATGAATCTCTTCATCCTAAAGAAAAAGAAACATAATTTTCAAAAAAGGTATACAGTGAAATATCCTATCCCCATTTTGTCCCCCACTGGCCTATATCCCCCCAAATATTATTAGTCTATGTGCTACTGAGCACCTCCCCAGATATGATTAGATAGCTCCATTTTGCCACAAAAACATACAGTACATATTGTTCCTTGCTCCCCCCTCCTTAATAAAATATTTTGGAGGCCCTTTTGAATCAATGTACTGAGAAATGCCTCATTCTTTTTAACAGTGACACGATATCCCTTCATACAGATGCTGCTCATGTGTTTATTAAACCAATTTCCTATAGATGAACATATGGATTGTTTCCAATCTTGCAATAAGCAAGATATGCATGCATCATTTTTCACAAGCATATCTATGGCATCAATTAAAAATGCAATTACTGGATCAAAGGGAACATGCATTTGTAATTATTTTATATGCCAAAGTACCTTCCATGAGGATTGTACCAATAGCGGGATATAGAAGTACCTGTTCCTCCACAGGTTTACCCTTTTGGATTTTTTTGCCAATTTGCTAGGTGAAAAATTGTATCTTGAGGTAGTCTTAATTTGCCCTTCTGCCACTATATATAAGTTTCAGCATCTTTTCATATGGTTAAGAGCTCTAATTGTAATCCAAATATCTTGCCTATATCTTTTCTTCGTTTGTTAGGCATTTTGTTATTGATTTCTGGAAGCTCTTTATACATTAAGGTGATTATTTTGTAGGCTTCTTTCCTAATGGAAAAAAGTTAGGAATATGGCTTCAGAGTCAGACAGTATGGGTTCAAGTCCTGACTTTGGTACTCCCTCACTGTGGCACTTGGATGAAGGTTCCATCCCCTCCCCTCCCTGTCCTTCTGATTCCTCCTATGTAAATGGAATAAGAAGAATAGCAATCTTATGATGATGGTGGTGGTGGTCTCCATTTTTCCCTATAGGGCCGCAGCACCAAGGCTAAAAAACCACCTGGAGAGAATGACTTTGAGACCATCAAGCTCATAAGCAATGGTGCCTACGGGTGAGCCACCCGGGGCTCTGGCGGGGGGAGGGTGGCGGAGGCCGGGTGTCTCGGAGGTGATGGCCGGTCCTCGCTCTCTCCCCCTGCAGTGCTGTCTACCTTGTGCGGCACCGCGATACAAGACAGCGCTTTGCAATGAAGAAGATCAACAAACAGAACCTGATATTGCGGAACCAGATCCAGCAGGCCTTTGTGGAGCGTGATATACTCACTTTTGCTGAGAACCCCTTTGTGGTTGGCATGTTCTGCTCCTTTGAGACCCGGCGCCACCTCTGCATGGTCATGGAATACGTGGAAGGTGTGGCTGCCTGCAGGACTGCAGGGAAGATGGGGGATGCATGCAGCTCATGGTTGCTCAGTGGCCTGAGCCCTAGTCACCATATTGCCTATCCACCTGTATGTTTATCTGCCTATTTAATAATCCAGTCATTGATTATCTATCACATTTGTTTATAATCTACCCATCTGTTGGTTTATCTATTTTCATTTCATTTAATGTAGGTACATCTTCCCTCCATCTGTTCATTTGCTAATCTATCAGTTTTTCCATCCATCCATCCATCCATCCATGTACCATCTCTCCATTCATCCACTCTTTCCATCCATCCATCCACCCACCCATCTATCCATCCATCCATCCATCCATCCATCCACCCACCCACTCATCTATCCATTCATCCATCCATCCATCCATCCATCCATCCATCCATCCATCCACCCACTCATCTATCCATCCATCCACTCACCCATCCTATCCATTCATCCACCCACCCATCTACCCATCCACTCACCTATCCACCCACTCTCCACCCAACCATCATCCATCCTTCCATCTATCCATCCATCCAATAATTTAATTATCCATCTCTTTGTCGATCTACATATCTGTTATCCATCTTTTTTTAATATTTATTTATTCATAGAGATGCAGAGAGAGAGAGAGAGAGGCAGAGACACAGGCAGAGGGAGAAGCAGGCTCCATGCAGGGAGCCGGATGTGGGACTCGATCCCGGGACTCCAGGATCATGCCCTGGGCTGCAGGCGGTGCTAAACCGCTGCGCCACCGGGGCTGCCCTCTGTTATCCATCTTAAAACATTAATATACTTCATTTTTTAAAGATTTTATTTATTTATTCATAGAGACACAGAGAGAGAGAGAGAGGCAGAGACACAGGCAGAGGGAGAAGCAGGCTCCATGCAGCGAGCCTGATGTGGGACTCGATCCTGGGTCTCCAGGATCACACCCCGGGCTGCAGGCGGCACTAAACCCCTGCGCCACTGGGGCTGCCCTAGACTTCATTTTTTAGAGTATTTTAGATTTACTGAAAAATTGACTGGACACATTGAGTTCCCACAGATGCTCTTTCCTCACAGTTTATTCTTTTTTTTTTTTAATTAATTAATTAATTTATTTATTTATTCATGAGAGACACACAGAGAGAGAGGCAGAGACACAGGCAGAGGGAGAAGCAGGCTCCATGCACGGGGAGCCCGACGTGGGATTTGATCCCGGGTCTCCAGGATCACGCCCTGGGCCAAAGGCAGGCGCTAAACCGCTGCGCCACCCAGGGATCCCCTCACAGTTTATTCTTTACATGTTGTGTTCATGTGGCACATTTGTTATAATTGAACCAATATGGATACATGATTATTATTATTTTTTAAATATTTTATTTATTTATTCATGAGAGACACACAGAGAGAGAGGCAGAGACACAGGCATAGGGAGAAGCAGGCTCCATGCAGGGAGCCCGATGTGGGACTCGATCCCAGTACTCCAGGATCACACCCTGGGCTGAAGGCAGACGCTCAACTGCTGAGCCACCCAGGTATCCCTGGATACATGAATATTATTATTTTTTAAGATTTTATTTATTTATTCATGAGAAACAAAGAGAGAGAGGCAGAGACATAGGCAAAGGGAGAAGCAGTCTCCATGCAGGGAGCTCGACGTGGGACCTGATCCCGGGACTCCAGCATCACACCCTGGGCTGAAGGCAGGCGTTAAACCACTGAGCCACCCAGGGATCCCCTGAATACATAATTATTAACTGAAGTCCCTATAGTAGGGTTAGTTGTTTACCTTGCACATCTATTTTCATCTATTCATCTTTTTATATATCTAGCCATGCAGTTACCCATCCATTTATTCACCCATTTACTCGTCACTTATCCATCCATCAGTATCTATGTATCTATTTATTAACTCATCATCTATCCATCTATTTACTATCCATATTTTTATTCCTCCATCTACAACTATTCTAGCAGCCTCTCATCCTATTTTGCTATCTCTTTATTTTTTAAAAAAATATTTTATTTATTTGAGAGAGACAGAGACAGAGATAGCAACTGCAATAGTACAGGTAGAGAGGAGAGGGAGAAGCAGGCTCTCCACTGAGCAGGGAGCCCAACAGGGGCTCCATTTTAGGACTCTGGGATCATGACTCACTGGCTACCTCCTTCCATTTGTCCACAATTTATCCATCAGTTTATCCATGTAGCTATTTACTATCTATCCATGCAGCCACCAATGTATATTTTTTTCATCTGTTTATCCACTCATCCATGCTTATAATCACCTAAATACTAATTCTATCTATTGCTCCAGTTACACATATTGTGGTTATTAAGAGATGCATTGTCTTATGGAGTCACACTATGCTGCCCCAAGCCTTTAGTCAACCACCTGTTCACTCAACAGATGTCCCCTTGTGGTTTTCCTCATGCCACATGCTGTGCTAGGCCCTGGTGACACAGTTGGGACCCAGACAGACACTCCTCTCCCTCGTGGAGGTTACATTGTGGTCTGTGTAGCCAGACAATAAACAAGCCAGAGGAGACCAGGTGATTTCACATATAAGGATGGCATCGGGGACCATAAGGAAGAGGAAATCCAAGCACAAAGTCTCTTAAGTGAGAAGGTGTCTGGATTTGGAGGAGCAATGAAGAGGCCAAGAAAGCTGGAGCCAAGTGAACAAGCCAAAGGGAGAGTAGGGGGAGATAAGGATGAAGAGGTGATGGGGTTGAGCATGCAGAGCCTTGCAGAACCCTGAATGGCATTGGATTTCACTCCAGGTGCAACAGACATCATCTATAAGATTTTAAGCAGAGCTGATATGATCTGGTTTATGTTTGAGAATATCCATTTAGCTGCTGCAGTGAGGGCAGAAGCAAGGAGACCAATATGGAGGTGATGGTGCAAGTTTTAAGTCATATACTTTCTGAGTGTGGCCCAGCCCTAAAGTCTCATTTGGAAGTGAATTCAGCTTGGTTCTCATCATAAGTGTGTGTCAGGATTCCCTAGGGTTGTGACCAAATGCAGATTCCTGAGCCCCACCCTTGTGGAGTCTGATTTGTCAGTTCCTGACACAGAGTTAAGTCTGGCTCAGGCAGGAAGGAAGAAAGAAAGAAAGAAAGAAAGAAAGAAAGAAAGAAAGAAAGAAAGAAAGAAAGAAAGAATTTATTTATTTGAAAGATTTGATTTAAAAAAAATCATGTCACTTTCAGGAATGGCTGTATCTGGGTGCTCAAACCATGTCACCAGGAATCTCTTCATCTCTTGACTCTGCTCTTGCATGTGTGGACTTCCTTCTAGACAGGCCCTGGTATAGCAGAGTTGCCACCCAGGAATCCCAGTTTATGTCCTATGAGTTTAGCAATATTTGTGAAAATAGAAGGGACAGTCTGAGGGCTGGTTCACTGAAGCGACTTGGGTTACACGCTAACCTAGAGTCTGCGCCTGGAAGAAAATCTGGCCCTTGTAAGAGAAGTTAGGAATAGACTTAGGAGACTAAAATAGGAATGCTGTTTACAGTAAACTTAGTAGGGGCCAGGAGTCTACATTTTAAGGCCCGAGGCCCTCAAGAGTCACACTCCAGGAGATCAAGACTCATGCTCCTAGACTCAGTCAATAAGCAGGCAGGCTTTTTATTCTCTTCTTTTTTAAAAAGATTGTATTTATTTGAGAGAGAACCTGATGGGGGCAGGGGAGGGGTGGAGGAAGAGGGAGAAGCAGACTCCCCACTGAGTAGGGAGCCTGACGACATGGGGTGCATTCCCAGGACCTCCGAGATCATGACCTAACCCACAGGCAGACACTTAACCTACTGAGCCACCCACACACCTCCAGGCTTTTATTCTGACCAGATCTCACCTCCACCATCAACTCCTCACCATCTGACTCAACCTCTCTCTGAGCCTCAGTCTCCTCATGTATGAAATTGGCTGATCAGATTAACTTTGGAGCTGACTAAGAGGAAGAGAGAAGCCTGGTAGAGAGCACTCTGCATGTGACCTGGGGAGGGGGGGCGCCTCTCTGAGCCTCAGTTTTCCTTAGCTGTAAAATGGAAACAACGTGAGGTGAGGACCTGGTGCGTGTTGAGTGCTCAGCTCCAGGCTGAGGGTGCCTCCGTCTTCACGTGGGCCAACTCCTTCCCCCACAGGGGGGGACTGTGCCACCCTGCTGAAGAACATCGGGGCACTGCCTGTGGAGATGGCCCGCATGTACTTCGCTGAGACCGTGCTGGCACTGGAGTACTTGCACAACTATGGCATCGTGCACCGGGACCTCAAGCCTGACAAGTGAGCCTTTCCCATCACTTCCTTCCTGCCCCTCGGGAAGCCCTGGCATGAAAGGACCAGGAGTGAAGTGGACACAGGCATCACTTCTGAGACCCGCCCCCTCCCCATTGCAGCCTACTCATCACCTCTATGGGGCACATCAAGCTCACGGATTTTGGCCTCTCCAAGATGGGGCTTATGAGCCTCACGACCAACCTGTACGAGGGCCACATTGAGAAGGACGCCCGGGAATTCCTGGACAAACAGGTGTGTGTGCGGGCATGGGGTTCACCGTGGGTGGAGTGACCCCACAGAACTGCGGGGCCCAGGGCCTGGTGGGGGGCTCGGCTCTCCCTCGAGGCCCCTCCCGCGGCCAGGGCGCAGGCTGACGGCCTGCCCCCAGGTGTGTGGGACCCCAGAGTACATCGCACCCGAGGTCATCCTGCGCCAGGGATACGGCAAGCCGGTGGACTGGTGGGCCATGGGCATCATTCTTTATGAGTTCCTGGTGGGCTGCGTACCCTTCTTTGGAGACACGCCCGAAGAACTCTTTGGACAGGTCATCAGCGGTGCGTGCCTCTGTGGGGGGCAGGCGGGTGGCATGGGTACATGGGCCAGGCCAAGGCCTGTGGACTCCAAAAGCGACCCCCAGCTCTGCCTTTTCTGCAGATGACATCCTGTGGCCAGAAGGGGACGAGGCCCTGCCCACGGACGCCCAGCTCCTGATATCCAGCCTCCTGCAGACCAACCCCCTGGTCCGGCTGGGGGCAGGTAAGGGGTCTGCCTTTCAGAGAAACTAAGGAACTGGGGGTCATGGCTGGAGAGTAGGACTCCAAGCCCAAGTGGTCTGGGGCTCTCTCTGCTGGACTGGGCGGTCTCTGGAATTCTCTCCCCTGGCCCCTCCCCCCCTCCCTCCCCAGGTGGTGCCTTTGAGGTGAAGCAGCACAGTTTCTTTCGAGACCTGGACTGGACAGGACTGCTGAGGCAGAAGGCCGAGTTCATCCCCCACCTGGAGTCCGAGGATGACACGAGCTACTTCGACAGTGAGCAGGGCCGGGGGGTGGGATCCGGTGAGAGGGGCCCTGGGACCCCAGCTGGTCAGGGGACCTCCTGGAGGGGGCGTGACTGCTCGGAGGCGTGGCTGGGATAGAGGCGGGGCTCAGCCTGAGAAGCCGGGAAGAAACCGGGTTGGGGTAGGCACCCCGCCTGGACTGGGGTGAGTCCTTAGGTTGGGCCGCAGGGTGCTAGGACCCAGAACGAGCGCCAGCACGCGGTGGGGCGGGGCTGCGGGGGGCAGAGTCCGGGTTGCCACTGCCACAGGTGGGATCTAGAGGGGAGGCTTCTCCGGGAGCCTCGGAGGGTGGAGCTGCGACCCAGCCTGGGGGAGGGGCGGAATCGGACCGAGGATGGGCCAGGGGCCTGGCGGGGGCCTGCAGCCGGGCTGGAACGCGGGTCCGGTGGGGGTGTGATCTGAGGAGCGGACCCTTGCCTGCGGTTATGGCCCTCCCTCCAATCCTCAGCCCGCTCGGACAGGTATCATCACGTGAACTCCTATGATGAGGATGACACGACGGAAGAGGAGCCCGTGGAAATCCGCCAGTTCTCCTCTTGCTCCCCGCGCTTCAGCAAGGTGGGCCAAGGCTGGGCCAGGGGTGCGGTGAGACCGGGGGGCGGGGCCTGGGCGGAGGCGGGGCTGAGGAGACAGGGGAGCCGGGTCCCAGGCCCGAGGTGTCAAGCCGGGGAATTACCGAGGGGGCAAGAGATCTGGGCGTGAGAAGCCCTGCTGGGGAGGCAGCATGGGGGTCTTGGGACTGGCCGTGGCAAGGAGTTGCATCTGACGGGAACCTGGACGGATGTGCCAAGGAGGCCCGCGGTGGGGCGGGGCCGGTCCTGGCGGGAAAGAGCAGCGGGGCCGGGGCGAGCTTGGAAGGCTGGGCAAGATCTCGCTTTGAGGAACAGCGCGTAAGGGGGTTCAGAGCCTAGTCTGGGCGAGAATAGACGTAAGTGGGTGAAGCAAGGAGAGCATATTCTCGAGGGCCTGGGCAGGGCAGGGCCTCACTGGAGTGGGGCGGGAGTTGAAGAATGTAGGTGGTCGGGGTGCTTCTCAGAATCGGGCGGGGCCCGGCCTTGGGGGCGGGGCGTAGTGTGGGCGGGTCCAGCAGCGGGAAGCGGATTGGTTCGGGAGCGAAGGCGGGAACTGGGCCGGGCTTGCCTCCCACCGCCCGCCGGTTCAGGTGTACAGCAGCATGGAGCAACTGTCGCAGCACGAGCCCAAGACCCCGGTGGCGGTGGCGGCAGCGGGGGCCAGCAAGCGGGAGCCGAGCGCTAAGGGCCCAGACGAGAAGGCGGCTGGCAAGCGGGAGGGCCTGGGCGGCCTGACCCTGCGGGAGAAGACCTGGAGAGGGGGCTCCCCGGAGATGTGAGCGGGGGACTGGACTGGGTTTGGGGGCGGGACCCGAAAGGGCGTGTCTCTGACCACTACCCCTTCGTGCAGCAAGCGTTTCTCGGCTTCCGAAGCCAGCTTCCTGGAGGGGGAGGCCAGTCCCCCGCTGGGCGCGCGCCGCCGTTTCTCTGCGCTGCTGGAACCGAGCCGCTTCAGCGCCCCCCAAGAGGATGAGGACGAGGCCCGGTTGCGCCGGCCTCCCCGGCCCAGCTCTGACCCCCCAGGCTCCCTGGAAGCGCGGGGCTCCAAAGAGGCAGCTCAAGGGGATGGCACCCCCAGCGCTGGGGACGCTGAGGCCGGTGAGTGCCCTCTCCTGCCGCCTTCCCCAATTACCCAGTGGCCGGATAGTGAGCATTTGTTTCAGTGAGCCTCGTGTTATTTGTGCAAGCTCTCACCCATTCTTCGCACTCCAGCCTGGGGATTCTCATCAACATGAGGAACACCCCATATTCCATGCTCAGTCAACAAATGTATATGAGGACGCCTCTGTATCAGGGGCTGTGCTAGATGGATATGTTACCTGCTTTCGTGAAACTCACAAGAGAGAAGTGGGAAGAGCATTCCAGGTAGAGGGAACAGCATGCAGGAATTCTGTGACCTTGGACTGACTCCTAACCCACTTTCTCTGTTGCAGCTGACCGCCCACGCCCAGGTGACCTCTGTCCACCCTCGAAGGACGGGGACTCATCAGGCCCGAGGGCCACCAATGACCTGGTTTTGCGCCGGGCGCGGCACCAGCAGCTGTCAGGAGACCCTGCTGTAGAGAAGAGACCTTCTAGAACGGGGGGCAAAGTCATCAAGTCGGCTTCCGCCACTGCTTTGTCTGTCATGATTCCTGCAGGTGATGCTGGGTTCCACATAGCAGGGGAGGGGCTGTCTCCATCTCTGCGGGAATCAGGAGCAGATACAGGGAGAGATGGGTCTCTGGCGCCTATCTCTGACCATGATTCTGTGTCTGCAGTGGACCCCCATGGAAGCTCACCTCTGGCCAGCCCCATGTCCCCACGATCTCTCTCCTCTAACCCATCCTCACGGGACTCCTCGCCCAGCCGGGACTACTCACCGGCTGTCAGTGGGCTCCGCTCCCCCATTACCATTCAACGCTCTGGCAAGAAGTATGGCTTCACATTGCGTGCCATTCGGGTCTACATGGGTGACTCGGACGTCTACAGTGTTCATCACATTGTCTGGGTGAGTACACATGCTTGGAGTCTCTGTCCCAAGGTGAGGGGTGGGTGGGGAGAAAGAAACACACACACACAGACGCATGCCCCCACACACACACCCCAGTGATGAGGGACTGCTCAAACTGTAGAACCAGGACCTGGATAAGAGTCCTCTGTGACCTGTGTGCTCACTTCCCTTTCTTTTTTTTTTTTTTTTTTTCTCACTTCCCTTTCTGAGCCGCAGTTTCTTCATTTGTAAAATGGGGAGAATGATCATTATTTCATAAGGTGCTATGAGGATTGCTGTGCATGCAAAGCTAGGCATCTGGCACATAAGCTCAAGGAGCTTTCTTTGTTACCAATCCTGTGACCCTACCCCTGTGGGGTGTCTTGTCCCCAGCACGTGGAAGAGGGGGGCCCAGCTCAGGAGGCTGGGCTGTGTGCTGGTGACCTCATCACCCACGTGAACGGGGAGCCTGTGCATGGCATGGTGCATCCTGAGGTCGTGGAGCTGATCCTTAAGGTGAGTGCAAGGGAGGCAGCATCCTGCAGGGAGAGCCAGGGAGGGCTGGAGAGATTCTGGGGAACTGAAACAGCTGGAGCAGCCTTCAGCAGAGCATTTCTCCCCTATCTTCCCCTAGAGTGGCAATAAGGTAGCGGTGACTACAACGCCCTTTGAAAATACCTCCATTCGCATTGGCCCCGCCCGGCGCAGCAGCTACAAAGCCAAAATGGCCAGGAGGAACAAGCGGCCCTCTGCCAAGGAGGGTCAGGAGAGGTGAGTGGGGCCAAATGCAGCTGGCAGGTCTATCAATAGCAGGCTGAGGGAACATTTGCGTTTTCGTGTTGTTGTTTGAGCAGTGGGCGGGGCTAAGGTGGGAGGTGGTGAGGACCTGAGAAGGGAAGCGCCCAGGAAGAGTGGCCGGCCGGACCATCGAGCAAAAACAAGAGGACAGGGAGAGAAGGGCTGGGAAAGCGGGCGAAGCCCAGAAAGGAAACTGCCAGGTTTCTAGGCAGGGAGAAAAACCTTGTAGGGGTGTCTTGGGAGGTGGCCAGGGCCAGCATTTGTCAATTAAAGAGGGTGCTGTCCAGGAGAGCTGGTTCTGACCTGTTGGATATATTTAGATGTCTGGGAGGGCTACGAGAAGTGATTCCTACGTGAAATGAGCACGCTAGACAAGACTGGGCCAATTGAAATAATTTCTTCCCTTAGAAGTAGGAGGAGCTAGGAGAGATGGGTGGGGCCACGAGTGTGTGGTGTTTTGTTCAGAGGGTTTGGCGGTTTGGCCTGGATAAGTCGTTGAGTGGGGATTTGAGTGAGAGGAGCCAGACAAGACTGAGTCATGTGAATTTCTTCCAGCTCTGTTAGGCCCGTTGCAGCTGGGGAGGGCGGGGCTAGACGGGTGGGCGGGGCCAGAAGTGGTTGGGTTGGTGCCAATGGGTGTTTTTCTGGCTTCGGGTGGGAGAGGCCAGAAGGGAACTGGGGGCCTGATGTGGGAGGAGCCAGATGGGACCAGAGTTTAGGAGAATTCTTTCAGTTTTGATCTGAGGGTTGCAGCTGGAGAGGGAGGGGCCAGGTGGGGTGGGCGGCCCCCAGGGGCGACCTGCGGCCCTAAAGTGGGAGAAGCCAGGAGTTCTGGAACTTGGTGAAGGGTAGGTGGCCCCCTCTTTGTCCCCCAGCAAGAAGCGCAGCTCCCTCTTCCGCAAGATCACAAAGCAGTCAAACCTGCTGCACACTAGCCGCTCGCTGTCGTCGCTGAACCGGTCGCTGTCGTCCAGCGACAGCCTCCCGGGCTCGCCCACGCACGGGCTGCCTGCACGCTCGCCTACCCACAGCTACCGCTCCACGCCCGACTCCGCCTACCTAGGTACGCTCTGCGCCTGCGCGCGGCGGGCCGAGCGGCGCAGGGTGGCGGGGCTGTGCCCTGGCTGTGCCCGCAGCGCGCGACAGCCCCTCTCGCTCACCCGCAGGCGCCTCCTCCCAGAGCAGCTCGCCGGCCTCCAGCACGCCCAACTCGCCAGCGTCGTCGGCGTCGCACCACATCCGGCCCAGCACGCTGCACGGCCTGTCGCCGAAATTGCACCGCCAGTACCGCTCTGCGCGCTGCAAGTCGGCCGGCAACATCCCCCTGTCGCCACTGGCACACACGCCGTCCCCGACACAGGCGTCGCCACCGCCGCTGCCAGGCCACACGGTGGGCAGCTCACATACGACGCAGAGCTTCCCTGCGAAGCTGCACTCGTCACCGCCCGTGGTGCGCCCGCGCCCCAAGAGTGCCGAGCCCCCGCGCTCGCCTCTCCTCAAACGCGTGCAGTCGGCAGAGAAGCTGGGAGCCTCGCTGGGCGCCGACAAGAAGGGCGCACTGCGCAAACACAGCCTCGAGGTGGGCCACCCGGATTTCCGCAAGGACTTCCACGGCGAGCTGGCGCTGCATAGCCTCGCCGAGTCTGACGGCGAGACGCCTCCCATCGAGGGTCCTGGCACACCTAGGCAGGTTGCCGTCCGTCGCCTGGGCCGCCAAGAGTCACCCCTGAGCTTGGGTGCCGATCCGCTGCTGCCCGAGGGCTCCCCCAGGGCGTCGGTGTCCAGTAAAGAGAAGGAGTCTCCGGGTGGGGCCGATGCCTGCACCCCACCCCGTGTGACGACCCCCGGGGGCCGGACCCTGGAGCGGGACGCCAGCGGCATAAGGCACCAGAGCGTGCAGACAGAGGATGGAGCGGGTGGGGTGGCCAGGGCCGTGGCAAAGGCTGCGCTGAGCCCAGTGCAGGAACACGAGACCGGCAGGCGCAGCAGCTCGGGTGAGGCAGGCACACCCCCGGTGCCAATTGTCGTAGAGCCTGTGCGTCCCGGGGCCAAGGCCGGGACCCCCCAGCCTCTTGGTGCAGACTCCAAAGGGTTGCAGGAATCCACATCTCTGGCGCCTCCTGTACCTGAGGTTCCCCGGGGTCGGGAGTGCTGGGTGCTGGAGGTGGTAGAGGAGCGGACCACGCTGAGCGGGCCTCGCTCCAAGCCCACCTCCCCCAAACTCTCTCCAGAACCCCAGACCCCCTCCCTAGCCCCCACAAGGAATGCGCCCAGCACTGCAGGGCTCCCAACCCCACCTACTTCCCTCTTGGTCCCAGCTACCAAGGCTGAGGTGGGGCCGACCTCCCGGTGCCCTGCTGAAGCTATACCCCCAGCAGGCCTGACCAAAAAAGGTGCACCCTGCCCCACACCTCCAGGCCCATAGCCAAGGGGGCCGCTGGCCCTGCTCTGTACAGCCACCTGTATACATATGTACACATATAAATAAAGTGTGTCTGTGCTGTGTGAGCTTTCTGGGGCTCACCCCACCTCCCCTGGCGGGGCAAGACATCCTGTTTCTGCCCCCTTGCCTGTGTGCGTCTTGAAGGGTGAAGCTCCAGGCCTGATTACCATAGAGAGAGGAGGTGGGTCTTGGGTGGACCATTCCTTGTGGTCCCACTTTGGGTCTTGCTTACACACCAGCTGTCCCCAGAGCTTCAGAGAGAGAAGAAGGGCTGCAGTGTTGTCTGGAGTCCCAGTGTCCACTTGAAGAAAAAAGGTTAACAGCCCCATCCACCAATTTCCTTTTATTTCTCAACAGTCCTGAGTCAGGTGTCATGATTCTCATTTTGCAGGTGAGTAGACTGAGTCACAGGTTAAGGCACATAATTAGGGTCACACAGACGTTAAACTGGGGTTCAAGCTGAAGTCCCAAATGGTGTCTGAGCCTTAGCTCTTATATGCTCTGCTGGATTTCCTGGAGAGAAGTTCTGTTCTCCCCACAGGGCTTCCAGGCCTTCACCAGAGGCTGGAAGGCCTTCCAGAGAGCTGGCAGCTGGGCACATAATGTGCCCCCACCCCGGTGCTCCTCTCCAAGGTTCCGATTCATGTCACCCACACAGGCCCAGGGCCCTTCTGGGGCTACACACCACTTGGAGTGGTCTTCTCTGGCACTGAAGGCTGGCCCAGCTGGCCCAGGGAAGGCTATCTGGGTCACGTCCAGCACATGCTGGACCCTGGAGCAGTTGGAGGGTAGGATGCCATGAGAGTTTTGCCAGAATTGGACCTGCAGGTTACTGCCAAGGGCTTCTGCCAACCAGCCAGAGTACAGGTCTGTGGAGGATGGAAAAAGGGCATGAGCAGGGTCAGGGTCATTGCTAGGGCCATTTCCCCCTTTCTGAGTTCAGTTTCCTCAGTTGTCAATTCCTAAAAACACAGGGAATGACAACATGAATAACCCTTACCAAATGCTTTATATGCCTCACTTCATTCATAACAATTCTTTAATGTAGATATCAGTATCCCCATTTCTCAGATGGGTTAAACTGAGGCTCTGGTTAAATCACACATCATAGAGCCAGAAACTAATATGTGAACCCAGGTCTGTTGGTTGTCTACCTGTCATTTGACTGTAGCTTTCAAAAAAATCCTAGTCCCTATTCCTGACCTGCCATTAGCCATGGACACACCAGACATCCCCTCTGCAGAAAAAGAACTTTGCAACCGTCAATTTCCAGACTCACCATCTCCAAATTTTCCATATTTGGCAAAGCTCTGGAAGGTGTCCCCTGCCTTGGATGTGAGGGTTACACTGCTGTTCCAAGGGCTGTGGAGAACATGATGGCCCTTGACCACGTCCTTCAGGTAGGGGACTTTCTGGGCGAAGTCTGCATCTAGCTTGTGGTCATACACTAGGGGGTAGGTGTAGGTCAGCTGCCGGCCTAGAGGGCAAGGGTGGAGAAAATCAGCGACTATTCCACATTCTGGCCCCAGGGAATCAGGGATTCACTTTGCCTCCCTGTCCACACTCACCAATCTTCCAGAACTGAGCAAGAGGAAAAGATACACAGAGCAGGGTTTGCCCATAGGTGTGGGCGTTAGAAGGCCAGCTGTATGCCCCAGAGGAGGCGGGTGCAGGGAACTGTGGAACGCTGTGGACCAGCCAGAAGCCCCCTTCTTGGTCCAGGAGCAGCACGCCTGAACCAGAAGACAAGGATCAGGAGGGCTGATCAAAGCATTCCGACAGGCACACACGCCACCAAGAACACCCTTCCTTTGCCCCGGGGCTGGGGGTGGGGGTGGGGGGCTGGAGGAGGCATGAGCAGTGTTAAAACCACTGTTGAGCTCAGTTTCTGCAGCTGTCAATTCTCACAGTCAAGAAGAAAATGTTTTTGTTTGTTTGTTTTGAAAAGCAATGTTAATATAAAATGAGGAAGCAGACGTCCAGAGTCCGACAGACCACCCAGCACTCCATCCCCGGGCAGGTCAGGGGTTAGCTGGGAAAGATGCATAGGAACCCCGGAGCCCCAATCCAGAACTCACCCTTTGTGTGCCCCCGGATGGCGACGAAGTCCTGGGACCCACTGGATTTAGGTGGCTGGTCATTGTATAGCAGGAAGGCGAGCTGGGGGGAGATGGACGGGGCAACTTGAAATCCCCCCCCCCCCCCGGGCTGGGCCCTAGAGTCTCATCCCGGGTTCAGCCCTGGCGCCCCTTCACCTGGCTGGCGTTCTGGTACAGTGGCAGCAGGCTGCGGCCGACCGCCCCCGCCGAGCTGTTGATGGACCCCGCGCCGTCCCGCCAGCCCCCTGAGTCCTTATCCATGTACTTGTATCGCAGTCCTCTCTGCGCCGCATCCCCGGGCCCGCTCTGGGCTGGCAGTTTGTAGACGACGAACCTGGAAGAAATGGAGGGAGGGGAACAGAGGGAACCCCAGGCTTCACCCAGTCGCGCAGCATCCCCAGGCCGACCCCGGGGGATGGTGGCCGCATGCGCACTCACCAGTCCACAGGCTGCCCCGAGTCCCCGTAGCAGGTCAGGGTCCTTACAGGGACCCACAGCAGCGCGGCCAGGAGCAGCGGGCTCAGCGTGGCCATGGCGCTTGGGTCGAGGAATCCGTGTTGGGACCCTGGGGCGCCAGGTCACGAGCTGGGCCGGGCCGGTCCCTAGGCGACTTTCACTTCCCTAAACGGGCATGGGAACCCGAGCCGGGACCTCACGAGGATGCAGAGTCCGCCCGCGAGACTAGAAAGTTGAGATTTGAAAGTTAATTTGGGGCGCCCCCCCGGGGCGGGGCTTCCTTTCTGACCGTCACTCCCCTCAGGGAACGCCTCCCGCTTGCGTCGATATACCCCACCGGCCGGGCCGGCCCTGGCCACGCCCACTTGACCACGCCCACTGCGGTCTCGTTGCTTTCCCCTGTCCCGCCTCCGACTCCTTTCTCAGCCAATCACATTTCACATCCCTCCGCTAGGCCCCGCCTCCGTCTCGCTCCGCTCGCTCGGCTATAGTCAAACCACTCTTCCGCCAGAGCTCCTCTCCTCGGGCTCGTGGGTCAAATGTGAATTTGGATTTTTTCCTTTCCTGCCTTACAGCCTGAGGCTCAACTCTTGTGCTCTTTGCTTTTCATGCCGCATGTTTTCCTGAGGCCTCCTGAGCTAATCAAGGGAGCATTTTGGATCCCACGTCAGGGTGGAGGGTGCTAGGGCTCTGAGGGCCCCGGGTGAGGACTCTTACACCGGGGGAGATGGTTCCGGTGAATGCACCTGGGGTTCAAGACAGGAGACAAGGGCTAGGTGTGATGGGGAGGGGCATCAAAGCCTGCAGTGCTAAGAGGAGTAGCTGAAGTTTAGATGAGGGTGTGAAGGTGTGTACGGCTCCCAACCTTACCCCCGAGGGTAAAGCTTCCTCCCATCTTCCAGCACCCAAAACCCACAAAATCAGGCCAACGCTGAACCTTTATCTGGGAGAGGCATTGGTATAGGACCCATAACCATTCACAACAGATCCAGCCACTATGCAGAACTTCATTAATCACGGTGTGAAAACCCCTTTCTAGGCCAAGGGTCTCTGGGAAACCTCACCCCACAACCACTCCCACTGCCCAGGGCCTCTTGTAAGCTGGTCTGAGGGTCCAGCTCTCTGAGAGTCTGTCCCTCTGTCCAAAATGTCTGAGTGTCCAAATGACTCCGTTTATTTGGAGGTCTGTCTCGCTGTGTCTGTGTGGCCACTGGATGTCTCTGTGTAGCTCCCCGTGGCTGAAGACGTGTGGGAGCTTCAAGTGTCTCTATGGGCCAGTCCTTGATCTTTGGGTGGATCTATGGGACCATGAATCCGGGAGAGGGTCCATCCAAGGGAACACCACCCTGTGTGGATCTGCTTTTGTTCCATCCCCAATCCCCAGGAAGAGTCCAAGTGTTGGGGCAGCGCTCAAAGATGACGCTTCATGTGCAAGGCCAGGTGATCGGAGCGTGAAAAAGCGCGCGGGCAGAGCTGGCAGCGGAAGGGGCGCTGTCCTGTGTGCTTCCTGTAGTGGCGGGTCAGTTCGTCTGAGCGTGCGAACCTCCAGCCACAGCCGTCCCATGTGCAGGCATAGGGCTTCTCCCCTGTGGGTTGGGGGGTGACAAACAAGCTGTGAGCCACTGTCCGCCCCACCCCTCCCCTGTGCTGCCTCTGCATCTGGCCACACTGCTTTACTCAGCCTTGGTCTGTACTAGGATGAGGCAAGTGAGGCACCTAGCGCTCAAAATGTAGGGAGGCGCTCACTCTCAGGGGAGGGCTCTGATTCGCACCCACTCCGGCCTCTGCGATCCCAACCCTTCTGTACCTGCATTTGGCGCCAAACCCGTTCTCAGTTCCTGGACCCAAGTCCTGTCCCCTACACCACTGGCCTCATTTTCTGTGCCCTATTACCCTGCCCCTGAGTCCTAAAGCCATCCCCACCTTCATCCTTTGACTCTGGCTCCCTGTGTTCCAGCGCCTGCCTTGTACCAGAGGACCCTCCAGCTGCTGCCCAATTCTGCCTCCCACCCCCCCTTGGCCCTGTCCCCGGTGATTGTTCTCTCTCCCGGCTACTCCTGGCCTCTCCCCCTGCGCTTCTGCACTGGAGTGTACACATGGCCCTTGCCATCTGTGCTGGGCCTACCCTCCGTGGGGACTCCTAAACTTAGGCCTGACCCTTCCTCCTCCTCCTCGCCTCTATTCCACAGGATCCTTGGGACCCGGCTTCTCCTAGGCCCACCCTCCTTTCCCAGCTATTCCCTCTATCCTCTTGGACCCGCCGCCCTATCTGGGCTCCAGAAACTGGCTCTGGCCCCGCCTCCCCTCTTGAGTGCTGCCACGCCCCCTACGGCCTGGCTCCGCCTCCCCGGCAAGCAACTCAACGCTTTACACTCCAGGCTCCTAACTCCGTCTCTGCAAGCCCAGGACCCGAACCCTCTGTCTTTGGCTCCACCTCTGGCATTCCAAGCCTTTCCCCTCTCCGCGGCCCGTCCCCTTTGTCACTTGCCAGGCTTTCTGCTCTTTGGCCCTTGCCCTGCCCAGATCTCACCCGTCGGCTCCCGGAGACGCTCCTCAGATTCCCCAGGTTGTCTCCGTGCTACCCCCGCCCCGCCTCCCTCAATGCTGCCTGCTGCCGAGGTCCCAGGCCGGCTCCGAGCATCCTCTGCCCCGCCCACTTGCTCGGGTTTTTCTGCTCCTGAGGCCCATTCCCCGGCCCGGTCCTCGCGCCCTCACCTGTGTGCGTGCGCAGATGAGCCTTCAGGTGTGAGCTCTTGGTGTAGCTCTTCCCACAGCCCGGGTGCGTGCAAGTGTGTGCCGCCTGCCTCTTGCGCGCCCACGATCGCCGGCTGCGTTTAGACGGTGCGGCGTCCGCGACCCCTCCTGGGTCTCCTGCGGTCCCCCGGAGTCCCGAACCCGCCGTCCCGGGTCCCAGACAACTCAGGAAAGAGGGGGGTGATGTGGGGCCGGGCGCAGGCGCTGGGAGCCCGCGGAAGAGCTGGAAGTGCCCTTGGTACTGCGGCACCGGGTACAGCGGTGGGTACCCGGGCAGCAGCCCGTAGGGGGCGCCCGGCGCCGTGGGCACCGAAAGCCCGGTCCGCGAGAAGTAGCTGCCGGAGGACCCCGCACCTGGCCCCGGGTACACGGGCTGCAGCGGCAATGGCTTGGGCTCGGGGGCTGGGCCCAGGGCTGAGCCCACGAAGGCGTCCGGGACCGGGGCTCTAGGGGCCGGCCGCGCCCAGCCCGGGTGCTCCTCGGGACCTAAGAGCCCAGCCACCAGCCCCGGGCCGCCCACGTACGGGCAGGGAGTCTCGGGCGCTTGTGGCGGCGGCAGCGGCGGCGGCGGGAACTGCACCCCCGAGCACTCGCCTGGCGCCAAAGCGCAGGTTTGGGGCGCGCCGCCCGGCTCGGGACACGGGAAGTTGGTGAGCAGGAGATCCAGATCCCAGGCGGTGGCCGAGTCCCTCTCGTCGTCTTCGTCCTCCCCGGGCGCGTCCTGCGACTCTGGCCTCACGTGGAGGGGCAGCCCGGTGGGATCAGGGGGACCCGGACCCAAGTCCTGCACCTCCTCAGAGCGCCACCACTGGGGAAGGAGCGGTGGCGTGAGGCTTCGGTGGACACCGAGGTACCCCGTCCAGAGTTGGGGGGTGCTGGATGCCCTGATGGGGGCAGGCTGGCCAGAGGCTCTGGAAAGGGGTCCTGCTTGCTTGTCTGTCCCCTTGCCTTACAATGCACACTCCCCCCAGCACCCCCAAGTCCAGGGCCAGAGGCCGATGGGTCTGGCTGGAGACCCAAGATAAGACTAACATTATCTGGAGCCACACTCAGGCATGGGGGAAGGGGTGGCAGAGCTAGGCATGGAAGGCTGGGGGGGGGGGGGGCTCAGCTTTGCCTCAGTTTCCCTCCAGACTCTCCCTCTTCTTCCCGGTCACCCCCAAAAATTAATTCCCAAGAGTGATTCCTGGATTTGCTGTTTCCCCTGGTAACCGGGGTTGTCTCACTGTGGACTGCTGCAGGGTTCAGCTTCAAACCTCAGGTTTTTAATTTTTCTTTTCTTTTTTAAAGTAGGCTCTATGGCCCAAATGGGGCTTGAACTCACGACCCTAAGATCAAGAGTTGCATGTCCTACCCACTGAACCAGCCAGGTGCCCCTCCAAGCCTCAGTTTTATATGACAGAAGTAGGTCCTTAGACCAGGTTCAGACCCCTGGCCTGGCCTGAGGACCCCCAGCCTTAAGATGCAGAGTAAGATGAGGACTAGACCCCCCCCCAAGCTCTACCCACAGCCCAGGACCCCAGCCAGCCCACCTACACCCCGCCTGGCCCCACCTTGAGAAAGTCTTCCTGTGTGTCCGGGAAGGGGCCCAGGGTGGTCAGCGTGCTGATGGAGGGCAAGGCGGTCTCAGCTGTGGCCATGGCTGGCTGGTGCCCACCCTGGGCCTCAGACCTCCTCTCCCTCCGTGGCCTCGTGGGCTCTGAGACACCAATGGCCCCTCAGAGGGCTCCTCTCTGCTCTCAGCTGATTGGCTGCAGCCCCTGATAAGAGGCAGGCAAGGCGGGGGGTCACCATTTTTGGGGAAGAGACCTCATCTCAGCCTGTTTAGGGGCTGGGCTTTAAGGACTGACCCTGTATCTAAAGCCAAGTCAGATGTTCAGGGGCTGGGGGTTCAGAGGTTGAGGGTTCAGGTGTTGGGTAAAGTGAGGTACTGAGTCCCCACAGAAAGAGAAACTTGGGGCCTACTCTTAGTTACCTTTCTGTAGAAGGGGCGACAGACAGAATGGGGGTCCTGGGAAGGGGTTTTGATACCCCCTTTCCTGTGACCGGGGCCCTGTAGCTCTCCCCCTCCCCAATAAACAGCAGCAACCATGCTGATGGCGGGGCTTGGCATGAAGTCCCTGCCAAGCCAAGCATTATCAGACACCCCAGATGTTGTAAGCTGCTATCAGGTGGAGGCCCAGAACAGCCAAAGCTCTGTTCCCGATGAGTGGGAGGGTTGGGGGCTGGGGCTTCATGTTAGGTTGGTTTGAAATTGCCTGGGTTGTGAGTTCTCAGGGTCTGAGCTTAGCGCCGGGAGGAGCCCCTCCCAATCAGGCACTGCTGTCTGCCACGGCCCCTCTGGGTGAGGCTTGTGTGGAGCTGGAGGCTGCCGTGACCACAGTTGCTCTGGTGTGATGGGGCTGGAGCAGGGGAAGTGACCCCCTCTCCTGGGTGAAATTGCATGGTTGGATCAGGCCACAGGAAGTACATGATGATGTGCAGGAGACCCTCCCCAATCCCTGCTCTGGGCCTGGCTGCTGTTTGACTTCTGTTCCCCATGGGGGAGGAATCCAAGGTTCTACACCAGGGACCATTGTTTTACCGTGGGAGCCTGGGTGGATGATACGGACACATATCATACATACATAGTTCACAGTCATATCCACACACAACAGGCAGTTACATAGTAACACGGATTCCTGACCCCTGAGTCACACAGACCATATAGTCCCTGCACATGAAATTGTGTATCTATATAATATAGACCACGCACAGACACACAACTTCCAGGCACAAAGACACAGCTATCCACTACATTGGTTACACAATGACATAGTCACACAATCTCTCAGACATAGAATTCATAATCACACAGACAGGTACTGACAGCATCACACACTGTCACATAAACGCACACAATCACATTGACGTGATTTAGCCACAACCGAACAGACACACAGAGACACTTGGATATGTTGTCACTAAACTATAGAAGATGCAGTTACACAACTCCCATGAAACACAGATGTTGCCACCACACACAAAAGCATGAAACACAGCAGCACACAGCTGCTCACAAACGCACAATGATGTAGTAATGCACACAGCTATACATATACATCAGACTCAACCATATATGGCACCACATAAAACCTACAACCCTACATATTCACACCACCTGTTACTGTCACAGTTTGTAATTAGTCATGACTGCACAGCTACCAATGCCCAATCATTGGGACCACATCCAGTTAAAGACAGACAACCATTGCCAACATGGAATCAAACACTCCAATAGTGAAAAGCACACAATGCTGCCCAGACATAGACACATCACCACAGATGCACAATCAGAATTGGTCCTCACAAATGCATCACACAAAAAAAGGCAAAATATTATCATGTGCCACAAAGGGAGGGGGTAGCAAGTAATATAAAAGCCAGCTCAATGCACCCACTAAGATGGCCATATGTAGAGAAATTGGAACCCTGTAAGCTCCTGGTGGGAATGTAAAATGCAGCTACTGTGGAAAAGTTTGATGATTCTTCAAAAAGTTAAACAAAAAATTTGGACAAGAGTTACCATATGACCCACTCCTAGGTATATACCCTAAAGAATTGAAAACAGGTACTCAGGGCAGCCCTGGTGGCTTAGTGGTTTAGTGCCACCTTCAGCCCGGGCGTGATCCTGGAGACCCAGGATCGAGTCCCACGGCAGGCTCCATGCAGGGAGCCTCTGCCTCTCTCTCTCATGAATAGACAAATAAACTCTCTTAAAAAAAGAAAAGAAAGGGATCCCTGGGTGGCGCAGCGGTTTGGCGCCTGCCTTTGGCCCAGGGCGCGATCCTGGAGACCCGGGATCGAGTCCCACGTCGGGCTCCCGGTGCTTGGAGCCTGCTTCTCCCTCTGCCTGTGTCTCTGCCTCTCTCTCTCTCTCCGTGTGACTATCATGAATAAATAAATTTAAAAAGAAAAAAAATTAAAAAAAAAAGAAAAGAAAACAGGTATTCAAACAAATACTTGTATGCTGAGTTCACAGCAGCATTAGTTACAGTAGTCAAGAGGTAGAAACAATCCAAATGTCCATGAACAAATGAATGGATAAACAAAATGTGGTCCATCCATACAGTGAAATATTATTCAGCCAGGAAAAGGAATGAAGCTTTAAATACATAATCACGTGGGTGAACCTCAAAAACATGCTATGTGAAATAAGCCAATCATAAGACATCATACATATGATTCTAGTTAATATCCAGGCAAATCCACCAGACGAAAGGATTAGTGGTTTCCAGGAGCAGTGGGAGGAAGAATGAGGAGTGACTGCTAATTGGTACAAGGTCTCCTTTTTGGGTGATGGAAATGTTCTGGAACTAGATAGAGGAAGTGGTGGCACAACATTGTGTATGTGCTAAATGCCACTGAATTGTTCACTTTAAAATGGTTCATTTATGTTATGTGAATTTTGCCTCAATAAAACAATAGGCTGGAATTAGTGGGTTCCTGGAGAGGAAAGCAGAGTCTCCCTTGGGAAGAGATCTCCTTGGTTTAGGATGAGGCATTAAACAGGCATTTGTGGCTCTAAAATGTGAGGCACGAAGATAAAGGTCCGGACAGAGGCAGGGCATGCGGCTGGGACACGTGCCCCCTAAGAGCATGTGGCCAGGAGGGATGATAGACTTCCCAGGGAGGCAAGGCCTGAACCTCAGTTTGGGTTTCCTGATGGACATCACCCTCTGACACCCACAGCAGCTTCAGGGTAGGGAACTTTGGGGAAAGGAAGAGGAGAGGGGAGGGGAGAGCCCACTGGCTGCAGGAGGAGGGAGGCGACCAGAAGAATGAGAGCCACGCATAATCAGGGACATTTCAGGGAGGTAATGGGCTCCCTGATGTGTGAGGAGGAGGGTTCAAACTGTTTTATTTGGACATTACGGGCAAGAACGGCCCAGAAAGTAGGAAGGTCTAGAGACACCCAGTCCTCAGGCACTTGAGGGTATGCAGGCCAGTGATCACCTTTAGACACAATCCCACTGTTACTCCCATCATACTCATTCAGAGATGGTGTGAGGTAGAGCATGACACACATACAATTAGCCAGAATGTTGATGTGGGAAGACGTGTTCCTGGTGGGCAGGGAGGGTCTGGCTTGGGAACCAGGAGGCCTGGATCCTAATACAGATCCCCGCTCTGCACTTGGCCTACTGTAACCTTGAGCGAGATCATTCTGCTTTCTGGGCCTTACTTACCCCACCTGGAAAAAGGCCATGTCATGGCAGAAATAGGCCTTTTAGATACAGAGATGGTCAGGCACAGTGCACCCAGATTCAAATGCACATCACACAAACGCTCATCAAAGTGACCTAGGTGAGCCTAGCCACTCACTCAGGCATATGTTCATGTCACATTCACAGTCACCACAGGTTCACATAGATCAAATCACACTGACACGTGTAGGCACACAATCTCACAGACATACACACAAATATTGGTCAAGTTGTCACAAAAATAATAGGCACACCTAGGGAGAAAACTATCAGAACACAGAATTAGGGGCACCTTGGTGGCTCAGTGGTTGAGCCTCTGCCTCTGGCTCAGGTCGTGAGCCCAGGATCCTGGGATGGAGTCCCACATCAGGCTCCCCGCAGGGAGCCTGCTTCTCCCTCTGCCTATGTCTCTGCTTCTCTCTGTGTGTCTCTCGTGAATAAATTAATAAATCTTAAAAAAAAAAAAAAACAAAGAAACAAAAAAGAACACAGAATCATACATACAGACACACGATCACACGGAATACCATTACACAGGCTTACAACCACACGGACAAGAAACCACAAAGACATTCAGGCACACAGCCACTGCCACAGTTGCAGTGGCACACGACCACCCACAGTCAACCGCCCCACAAAGTCATAGGCACACCCACATACAGATACATAGTCAGATACAATCACACACATAGATGCAAGAAGCACAGCCCAAGCAAATCACCCCCAAGTCACACACACCGTGGCTACACGTGCTTCCTGGGACAGGCTGGCAGAGGTGGGGCTGAGATCGCCCCCAGGAGCCCGCCTGCCCCCTACCTCCCGGCCCCTCACAGCACCCAGTAGGGGAGACATCAAGGTCTGGACTCCTGGCTTCCAGGACTCATTTTTCTTGTGCCTCAGTTTCCTCATTTTACTGCAGAATTCCCCCCCTTGCACACGCCCCCTGCAACGGACCAATCAAGAGTGGGCCGAGCCCCCTGCTAGGGCCAATCCGAATGGGAACACAGCCGGCCAATTGGCTTGGCGCACTCGCCTTCCGCCCCTTCCCTGTTCTGCTTCTTAAAGCAGCTAACAGGCCTTGGCCCGGGCGCTGCCGTCTCCATCGGCGAGGCTGCCGTGGCCCTTTTAAAAGGCAGAGCCGTGGAGGAGTCGGTCCTAGCACACGCCAATGAGAAGCCCCATTCGGCATCCGCCCCTCCCACCCCCAGAGGTCAAAAGATTTTGCCAGTTGCACCGTGGACTGTACGGTGAGCCTGGAGGCGCCAGGTTAGCACCTGCGAGAGGGGCGAGTGGGGTCGGGGGCCGGGCGGTGGCAGCCACTCCGCTGACGCCCCTGCTCCTCCAGGTTGGCCGTGGTTGCTCCGCTTGCCCGCCCGCTGCCCACATGGCCCTGAGAAGAGTCCCCGAGCGGCTGCTGAGCCGTGGACCAGGCCTGAGCTTCCTGCGCGGGTGGGGCTCGGCGGCGGCGCAGACTGGTTAGTGCCCGGTCGGGGGCAGGGTGGGGAGGGTGGAATTGGAGGTTCGGGGGCTTTTCCGGGATGACTTTCCCATCCTGTGTTTGCAGAAAAGGGCGGGAAGACACTGAACCGAGCGACTAAGGGTAAGGACCCTCCTTGCGTCGGGTGTCTGCGGCCCTTGTCCAACTGTCTGTCTCCCCGGGGTGGGCTCTGTCCCGGAATCCGAGGGCTGCCCTGGAGGGAGGCAGGGCGTGGCTAGGGCCGAGGCGGTGAGTTTCCCGGAGATAAGCTCACATCCACCAGGAGCCAGGTGGAGCCGGGAGCGGGGCTGAGGATTCCAGAAGAGGAGGGTGCGGTGGTAGGGTGGCCGGGCCCAGTTAAGCCTCCTCCCGCTCTCTGCTCTGCGTCCCAGCCTCGCGTCCTGAATTTGACTGGAGGGACCCGCTGGTACTGGAGGAGCAGCTGACAGCGGATGAGATCCTCATCAGGGACACCTTCCGCACCTACTGCCAGGAGCGCCTCATGCCCCGAATCCTGCTGGCTAATCGCAACGAAGGTGCTCATGCCAGTGGGCGGATGCTCCCACCCTGCGCACCAGCTCTGCCTGCTTTAGCTGAGCCCCTGGCCCCCTCTGTCCCTGGGGTGGGGTTCCAGGGGGGGCAGGGCTGGGCCTGAGTTTGGGCATCCATCTTTTGCAGTTTTTCACCGGGAGATCATCTCAGAGATGGGGGAGCTTGGTGTGCTGGGCCCCACCATCAAAGGTAGGGACAGGTTTGTCTCCACACTCTGCAGCCCCCACTGTGGCCTGGAAAGCCCCCTCTCATCCCTGAGCTTGAGTTTCCCAGTCTGCAAAGCGAGGCTGTTATTCCTCCATCTGAGAGTGGCTGTGAGGACAAATTCATAAACCCACAAACTAGGGCCAGCTTGGTGTCCCCTCCCTGGGCACCCCTACGTAGCTTTGTCTCTTGGGCCCCAGGAATCACACTGGTCCAAGCTGGGCAGGGCTTTGTCTCCCATTTCTCCATCTTCCTTCTCCCTCCCCATCACCAGGGTATGGCTGTGCTGGAGTCTCATCTGTGGCCTATGGGCTCCTAGCCCGAGAGCTGGAGCGAGTGGATAGCGGCTATAGGTCAGCAATGAGCGTCCAGTCTTCCCTCGTCATGCACCCCATCTACGCCTATGGCAGCAAGGAGCAGCAGCAGAAGTATCTGCCCCGGCTGGGTGAGCAGTTGCCACGGAGTCTGGTGGAAGGAAGATCGTGTCAGGGGTCTGGAACTTAGGAATGGGACTGTCCCCAGTGCCTGCAGACCTTCTGTCCCTACCTGAAAGATACCCAATGGCTACCCAGATCCCCTGCCAGACCATGGGCCTCACCCCTGCATCTGATCCTGACTGTCCCCTCCTAGGTCTGCCTAGACTCTGCCCACTTCTTACCACCATCATCTCACTCCTGAGTTGCTTTCTGTGCTGCCCCTTCCTAGCCCAAAGTTTAAAGTCTTAATTTCCTGATGGTCCACAAGACCCCACATGAGTAGCCTGGCCTCTGCTGACCATTCCACCTCATCTATGGCCATTCTCTTGACTGCTCCTCCTTAGCAATCAAGAATTCTCCGAAAGTACCACTGTGCCTTTGCACATCTCTACCTCGCTGGGAGCACTCTTCTCCACTCTTCCTCCTCCTGCTTAGCTCCTTTTCACTGCCTTCAAGACAGATTATCTCTTTCCTGACTCCTACTCTCCCCATTGTGGCATTGTTACTGTGGCCTGGGGGGGGGGGGGGGTGGCTGTTCCCACATACCACCATCACCTGAGAGTGACATGAGGGCAGAGTTGGGTCTGCCTTTGGCCTGGCTCAGTGGAGAAGCTGACAATTTTGAGGGGATGGGTGAGGGACAGGCAGTCTTGTGACCCTGTATTGTTCCTGCAGCCAAAGGGGAGCTCCTGGGCTGCTTCGGGCTCACAGAGCCCAACCATGGGAGTGACCCTGGCAGCATGGAGACCAGAGCCCGCCACAACCCATCCAACAGGAGCTACACCCTCAATGGGACCAAGACTTGGTGAGGGGCCTGGTGTCTCAAGCAGGTGGGCAGGGGCAAGGGGGAGGTGGCCAGACCCTCACTGTCTGTCCCTCCCCCAGGATCACCAATGCACCTGTGGCCGACCTGTTTGTAGTATGGGCCCGGTGTGAAGATCGCTCCATTCGGGGCTTCTTGCTGGAGAAGGGGATGCGGGGCCTCTCAGCCCCCAAGATTGAGGGCAAGTTCTCCTTGCGCGCCTCATCCACAGGGATGATTGTCATGGACGGTGTGGAGGTGCCGGAGGAGAATGTGCTGCCTGACGTATCTGGTCTGGCGGTGAGCAGCAGCCACCTTGGGAACTGGTATCACTCACCAGCTGGTTCAACTTTCTAGGGCAGGGACCATGCTGGGGGCCCAGCTGGGAAACAGACACAGTCCCTGTGCTTGCAGAGCCCACACACGAATGATTCTGAGAGGTCCTGTTTGGCTCACTGATGTTTGGAAATTGCCCCTTTTTGGTGACCATTTTGCTCATACTGGCTCTGCCAAGGACACATACGGGCCTGAGCCAATTTAATTCTTTGATGCATGTACATCTTTGTCTCCTTACATCATCCCCTAGATCTTAGCATCTAGCTCAGATCCTGGGCTGGGTAAAACTGTATATGCATGAGCTTTGGTGCCAGGACTGTGTGTGGTTGAAACGGCTGCCCCGAATCCCTCTGTTTAAACTGACTTCATGTCTGGGGAAGGGGGTTTCCTTTATGTAGGTTAGTTCTGCATGGGGCCTCTCAGCTTCCAGCTGGGGCTGAGGCCTCTCTCTCAACTTTACAGGGGCCCTTTGGCTGCCTGAACAATGCCCGGTTTGGCATCGCTTGGGGTGTGCTTGGAGCTGCTGAATTCTGCTTGCACACGGCCCGGCAGTACAGTCTGGATAGGTATGTGGGGCTGCCATGAGATTTGGAGGTGTGGGGGCAGCATGGGCTCCATCCCTTACCCCTACCAGTGACTCCTCATCCCCTGTCTACCAGACTTAAATTCCACACTGGGTGAAATGGCCTGGGAAGTTCTTCTGAACACTGAGGGCCTGAGTGCTCAGTGACATTGGTAACACTGAGCAGTAACAGGGCCAGGGTGAACTCGGTGAGGGCCCAGTCAGCCTAGGAAGGCCTCCAGGACTGGGGAGTGAACATCCCCACACTTACCCTGAACTTGCCCACCTAGGATCCAGTTTGGTGCCCCACTGGCCAGGAACCAGCTGATTCAGAAGAAGCTGGCAGACATGCTCACTGAGATCACACTGGGCCTTCATGCCTGCCTACAGCTTGGCCGCTTAAAGGATCAAGACAAGTAAGGGTTGTGTGTTGGGGGAGCAGGACGTAGGCAGCAAGGACATGGTGGTGGCTGTCCCTGGGGACCAGGAGAGGAGGGTCTTTTGTGCCTGGTGGGCCCTGGGGACCTATGCCTTCTTTCCCTCTTGGCCTCGATGGGACAGGACTGCTTGCTTATCCCTTACTGGGAGCTCAGTGTCTGCTGCTAGGACTAGAACTTGGGGAATCATCTCTCCTGGCTGGGTTTGCCCGGGGCTTAGGGATGCCTGGGGTCAGTTCTTTGTGTGAGCCCATACTTGTTACATGCCTGTGCCACTCCCAGGGCCACTCCAGAAATGGTCTCCCTGCTGAAGAGGAATAACTGTGGGAAGGCCCTGGATATCGCCCGCCAGGCCCGAGACATACTGGGGGGGAATGGGATTTCTGATGAGTATCATGTGATCCGGCACGCCATGAACCTGGAGGCTGTGAACACCTATGAAGGTAGGGGCTGGGTCTCTGGGGGGAGGAGTGTCACAGTGGCCTCACTGTCTAAAGAAGAAGGGTGGGGACAGCAGGACTGAATCCTCCCAGCTGTCATCACTGGTGACCTGGGGCAAGTCCTACCCTGTGTTCTTCATCTGGAGTGGCTCACACAGGGACTGTGGAAGTGAAATGCTCTCAGCCCTTTCCCCCATGGTGCTCAGGTGGAGGGGTACTTCCTAGACTGTTTTATGACCTCCTCGGGCATCCCCAGAATGGGGCACAATGCCTAGTGAGCTGGTGGATGCTAGGAAGCAAGAGCGCAGCTACACACAGGAATCACCACTCCATTTTATGTTAAGAGAAAAAAGACAAATCATTGTCAGGCTGTAGTGCCTACATCTGGCAACTGGATATAATCGCATTGGACCTAGAACACCTTTCCCTGTGGGAAGAGACATGGAAAAAGATTATTTGAAAAAAAGTACAATCTAGTATCAGCCAGGCAGAGATGTATAAAGGTACAAGTGCTCATCTTGAGAAGAAAGTGGGACCAGGTTGGGCCTGAAGGCAAGTGTAGCTCCCTGGGCAAAGACAGTGAAGTAGCTTCTGTGTGCTATTCTAGATGGACATTCCAGAAACAGCAAAAGGGAAGGTTGGGGTTGGGGTGATCCTACAGGTGTGGGGATGACCCTGAGGACAAGCAGAGCCTTTAGGGAGTTTTATGCAGGGGAGGGATGGGGTCAGATTTGCACTTTAGGAAGTAAACGTAATTGTTATGTAATTCTCCATAAAAGGGAAGCAGTAACCTTTGCCTTCCACCCTGTTAAGCTTAGGAAGAGCAAATGAGAACACTGATGGCTCTAAAATGTTACCCAGACTTGACAGCATGGGATGTGGTATGTGGGGTGGTGGCTTTAGGATGGGGAGATCAGCTGGGACAAGCAATTTATCTGATGTCTGTGTTCCCATTCCCTCTCTTAGGTAAGAAAGGGCCTGACATATCTCCACAGAGCTCATCAGCTTTCTCAGCCTCTGTGTGAAAGAAGCATGAACGGGTTGAAAATTAAACATTTAACCAACTGTGCAGGGTGGGGTGGAGTGAATTTGCCAAGTATGGGGAACACCAAAGCTGGGCCCATGGCCAGGGCTGGACTTGCTGAAGTTTTGGGTCTAGCACAAGGACTTTTTTATCCCCCCGAGATGCATTATAGAACTGTGAAAAACAATTTTCTCAGTGTGGCCTGAACGGTGGCCTCTGAGCCTTCTCTTGGTTGCTGTTACTAAGAGGGGCCTCTCCCAGTAGCTGTCAGCAGTCGCCATCTTTGTGGGTCTGATCTTCCAAAGTAGTAGCCTAGGGGGAAGAGGGACATGAAAATTGACTTTAAAGGGAAGTTGTGAGCTGTTCTGACTTCAGACCATCTCTGTATTTATCTTGTCCAGGCACTCATGACATTCATGCTCTGATCCTTGGAAGGGCAATCACAGGGATCCAGGCGTTCACGGCCAGCAAGTGAGCATACTTCACCCAGGAGCCCAGATGGTCTCAAGCTCATTCCCAGGGAAATGCTGTGCTCTGAGCTTACTCAGGGAGGTGGCAGATGGAGCCAATTTTTATAGTGGGAAGTGAGAGACACTGATTCTTAATTATCAAAATTTTCCCTTTGAAGTCATTCAAATGTGTTCCTTAAAAAGAAGATGGGACTCTCTGTACCAAGTTCCTCAACCCACTTTTAACCATGGACGGGAATGGATTCCACTTATCTTGGAACAGAAGCTTCTCTTGATGGAGGGGGGGGGCAGGAAGAGGGAAGGAGAGTGACGTGGAAGCAACCTCTGGTGTCTGAGCAAATCCCCCCGACACCAAGAGTTCACTGTGTGCCCTCTGACCCTTCCATCCCGAGGGTAAGTGCCTTATGCTGGATGTTAGAGCAAAATGAGAGTGAAAGAGAGAATAAAGTCTGTATGTCTGACCTCAAGGTGTTGGGGCACATTTAATTGTAACCACCCAAAAGGTCATTTCCGTCACAGGAAAAATGTGGGGACTGTGAGGTGATTGGGCGTATGGCAGGGATTTCCCCACAAGTGGTCTGGCCTGGGTTGGAGTCTTGGGCTCTGCTCCAATAACCCTGGTCAGACACTGACCAGGGCTCAGGCCTGTAGACAGAGGGGCCCTTGTCCTTTCTGTCACCACAGGGCTGACCACACAGTGGTAGGAAATAACAACTATCTAGCTCCTCAGCTCAGACACACCACCTCAGAGGGAGCCCAGGACCACGGGTGAGATGTCAAGAGCATCAAGGGTTTTGCAGTGATAGTGGCCCCTATGGGGTTTAGGCTGGGCACGGTGCTAACATCCTTGGTTTGTGTGGACATTTACTTTCATCTTAGCCACCATGCCTCACCTTCCTCAGGTGGCACCTGCATGCATGAGTTTAGTCATACCTCTGGCTGGATGCACAGATCTTTGTACACTGTCTCTACGGTGTGGCACACTTGTTTGAGCTCTGTTTCCAAATGGCTGATCTTTGCCATTTTCTGAGTGAACTCTTGGAGCTTGTCTTGAATGATCTTGTTATGGTGATTATAAATCTGATACATCCTCTCCTCTAGCTTCTCTGTCAGGTCTGAAACCTTTTAAAGAATAAAGCAAGTTCTTAGAAAATCAAACAAGAGGTATCATAAGATATTTGTTTTAAGTGGCTAATATTTCTGCAATTTATTTTATAAAAATGGTAAGAACAATGCCAGTGACTGGAAGTGAAACTGCCTATATATTCAGTTTTTTTTAAAGGAAGATGCAAAATTATGTATGTGGTACAGGCTCAAACAGGAAGAAAATATGCAATGGAAACTAAGAAAACATGTGACAAAGTAGCTGCTGGATAGTGAGATCATAGGAATGTTTTCTATTTTTTCTGCTATGTTATATTCTTCTCTACTTTCTAAATTTTCTATTATGTACCAGGGTATGTGCTGGTAGGGATGGGAGGAGGGAAAAGGGAAAAAAAAGTCAGCCTGTCATTGAGAGATGCATGACATGTGTCTCCCATGTGACCAACAAGCTGTCCCACTCACAGGACTCGGTGCATTCTGAAGAAGCATCAAGGATGATCATTAGTGTTGGACCTGAACATCACATCAGACTTTGTTAGACTCTTAAGGCCCAGCCATGTCAAGGGAACCCTAATCTCCCATCACAAACCATTCCACTTTTTTTTTTTCAAGATTTTTAAGTAATCTCTACACCCCACACGAGGCTCAAACTTACAACCCTGAGATCAAGAGTTGCATGCTCTACTAGGTGAGCCAGCCAGGCGCCCCCAAAACAATTCAACTTCTGAAGGACAAATGGGTGTGACAATGTAGGCTGTGCCTTGGCCCCTACTCCATTGGCCATTAGCCTTGGCATGAAATAAGAGGGCTAGGCTGCAGGTGCAGATGGACCTTCGTTCCTCCTCCTGGCTCCTTCATTTGGGCAAATCATTTCCAAACCTTACTCTACCATCTATAAAATGGGCCTGATCTCTGGGCAGGATTGCTGTAAGGGGGAAATGAGGTACTGCTTGCAGGTTGCTTAGCATCAGGCCTAGAATCTGAAAGACACTCAGCAGCAGCTTCATTCCTTCCCCTCTCACCCTTTACACAGGACTCCTTCCCCTGCCTTTGCAGTGTATGGGAGAATCTGTCACCTTGATCTTGAGGCTGTCCCTGAAGTTGGTCATGAGTGCGTGGTCTTTCTGCCTGCTCTCGTTGATGTTTTCAATCAGTTCCTGGGCCCTCTTCTTCAGGATGTCGATGCTTGAGTCCAGAGAGGAAAAGCAGGATCCTGACTTCCCTTCTAGCATCATCAGCTGGCGGTTGGCACTGGAGGTGGCGATAGAGGGGCTAGAAACCTGACTTCTGAAAGTACAGGAAACTGAGGTCAACACCAAACTCTCCTGAGAGTGCTGACCTGAATTAGCTCTATGGTGGGAGGGGAGCCAGTGTTGTGTGTCTCCTGTGGGTGATGCTTGCTTATTTCATTCACACACTGAGAGGCAGGGACAGCAACCCCATTTTGCAACTGGGGAAACAGATCCAGGAGTGCAAACAAAATCCACCTAAGGTTCCAGAACAGGGGGATCTGCTGGACTCCAAAGCCCACTGTCATTTTTATTACACCAAGTTGCTACCTTGAAATGAATGTCAGTTATACTATTTAGTTTATCAACAACTATAGATTGGGGCAAAGATTGTAAACAACTAGAGGGATTCTGCATAGAGATTCCTTTGTCGAGACCCGTAAGTTTTCACTCTGGTTTAAAAACAAGTGGAAGGAGATCGCTGGGTGGCTCAGCTGTTTAGCGCCTGCCTTTGGCCCTGGGTGTGATCCTGGAGTCCTGAGATCGAGTTCTGCATTGGGTTCCCTGCGTGGAGCCTGCTTCTCCCTCTGCCTGTGTCTCTGACTCTCTCTCTCTGTGTCTCTCCTGAATAAATAAAAACTTTAAAAATTTTTCAAAAAAAACAAGTGGAGGGGTGCCTGGCTGCCTCAGTTGGTAGAGCATGTGACTCTTGATCTTGGGGTCTTGAGTTCAAAACACACATTAGGTGTAGAGACTACTTTAAATAAATAAATAAATAAATAAATAAATAAATAAATAAATAAATAAAATATTTGAAAACAAAGAAGTAGAAATTATGCATAATGCGTTATGAATGAAGTTTATGCAAAGAAAAAGTTGCAATCTGATTAGCAGACCCTTTGGTGTTTAAAATTAAGATAAAATGTTTAAGGTATGTTTTTTTTTTCTTCCTTCCTTCCTTCCTTCTTTCTCTTTCTTTCTTTCTTTTTTTTTTTTTTAATTTTTATTTATTTATGATAGTCACAGAGAGAGGCAGAGACATAGGCAGAGGGAGAAGCAGGCTCCATGCATCGGGAGCCCGATGTGGGATTCGATCCCGGGTCTCCAGGATCGCGCCCTGGGCCAAAGGCAGGCGCCAAACCGCTGCGCCACCCAGGGATCCCTCTTTCTTTCTTTTCTGTATCTTGCTTTATCTGATCTGTAAACACTTTCCATCTGTCAGGCTCCATGCTAACTTCACAGGTTGTCTTGCTGCAACCTCTTGACCATGTTTTGGGGTTGGTCCACTCATCATCTTTACCTACCTTGTAGCTGAGGATGCAGGATCAGTGTGTCACTCTGAGGGTCACTGGCTGGGGTCCAGCAGAGCTGGGTGTGGCACCCAGCTGGCCTGACTCCCCAACCCATGTCCTGCTGCCCCTGGGTCCTGTTTCTTCCCCTCTGAGCTCCTTCTAGCTCTTAATGGCTGAGACTCAGAGGTGCCAACAGCGTGGTTCCTGAACTCACCAGTTCACAAGCAACCATAAAGTTGGCCAAGACCACACAAGCCAGGCACTGATTACTTAGAAAATTACATTTTGATTTTTGGATGCTTTTTCCATAAAACTATTTTTCTTGGTGGTTTCCTGACTGCCCAAGTTCTTCCCTTTGGCTCAGGATACAAGCACAGTAAAACCCCTGAGCACAAGAGCCTGGGTGGCCAGAGCTCTCACCAGCACGAAAGCTCTCAGGCCCAAGACTTCAACTGTGTCCTGGTCCTTAACTATTCCTTGCCAGATTGCTTTTTGGCTCTGTGGCTCTGTGCCTGCTCTCTGACTTGACCTGTGAGACCTAGCCCAGACCAATGCCTCCTTTGAGAAGCTGTCCACGATCCTGTGCCTATCACTGTATGTGCTTGTCACAGCTCACATCCCTATCTCCCCAGAGGGCTGTGTCCTATTTATCTCCGAATTCACAGCACTCACCACATAGTAAATTTTCTATTGTTCGTTGAATGAATGAAGGACACCTTCTATCTGATCTATCCCTCCCTCCTCTGGCTTCATACAAAGTATGCAAGTCCATCAGTCTCCAAGGCAAGATACGTGAGGTCAATGCATTTATCAAGTTGGGAAAGTATTCTCTGAGGCAGATAATCTATAGCAAAGACTTACATCAGCTAGAAAAGAATAGACCAACTAAAGTCTTCCTGAGTATTCTTGTAAAAAGACATTTTACTGCAGGACAATGGTTTACTAAGGAGTTTATGGCCTCTTAAGCTTGCAATTACTGCTTTCCTACAGGGAAGTGAGGCAGAAGGAGATTAATTCAGACCTGGGACACACTGATGTTTTATTTTTTCCTTTTTTTTTCTTAAGATTTTATTTTTAAATAATCTCTAAATGCAATGTGAAGCTTGAACTCACAACCCCAAGATCAAGAGTTACATGCTGTACTGACTGAGCCAGCCAGACCCCCACAGACTGACAGTTTAACACTCAGACTTTTGTAATGTTTGGATGCAAGCGAAAAACACAAAGTGGATAGCTCTTAAAAAGATAGCCATGCTTCATGATGATAATGAAACTTGCAGAGGTTCAAGAAAACCTGGTGTTTCACTTCCCTGAGATTGCAAGCACTGACAGCCCTCATGTTCAGCCTAAACTGGGGTTCTATTACTTCAGTCTCCATCTAAGAGCATCAGCCGCTCTTCCCTTCACCACTGTATCATACTCACACCAAAACCCTACCCTGGCTCTCCATAACCAAGTGGTGTATCTTTTCTCAAACTCAGGAGTTTGAATGATACTGGAGGAAATAACCTGTGAACAGGGTCACTGCAGAGTCTTGCTCTCTAGCCTCTGGGGAGTCCTCAGGGTCACTGGGCATCCTATCTGTGCTCTGGTCACCTCCCTCTCACATGCCTATCAGCCATTCCAAACCTTCATAATTCTCCTGTCCCTGACCCCACACTTGCCTCCCCTCACCCTGAGCATATACAGAAAGAGCAGACCAATTCCCCTGACTACTGTTCCTCATAAATGGATCCACAACCATCATTCCTCTTTCCAAATTCCCAGCTTGGCAGGCAGGAAAAAGGTCCCATGCCTCTACAGGGCTCCCAATCCTCCCCGCCTGTACCTCGCCCTCTTCTTATACTTTTGACCTTTCCCTTGGGCTAGCCCTTTCTGGGGCATGTCATCCCCAGTTTTACTTTTTTTTTTTTTTTAAGATTTTATTTATTTATTCATGAAAGACACACAGAGAGAGGGGCAGAGACACAGACAGAGGGAGAAGCAGGCTCCATGCAGAGAGCCCGATGTGGGACTTGATCCGGGGTCTCCAGGATCACGCCCTGGGCTGAAGGTGGTGCCAAACCACTGAGCCACCCAGGCTGCCCCCCAGTTTTACATTTTAAAACAACACACATATACATCCCTCCCCTCATACACCCTTCAGTCAGCCTCCTTCTTTCCTCCCCTTCACAGCCATGTAGCTCTTCTAGAAAGAGTTGCTGACACTTTCTGAGATATTTTCCCACCTCTCACTCTTCTCAGCCCCCCAGTTCCTATCCCAGTTCTCAAATGAAGTGTCTCCTGCCAGGGTCCCAAATGGCACCCAGCAGATACCTCATACTGTAATTCCCTTGAGCTGGCTGTGGTGTTACTGACCATCCTTCCCTGCCATTCTCAACACTTGGTGTCCCCAGGCCCTGTTGTCGGCCTCATTCTCTTCTCTTCACACCATCCGTTCAGAACCTTGCTCTGAAGCCAGGACCCCCAAGCCTCCTCCCTGCTGCCCTTTCCTGCTAACCCCCCACCCACCACCTCACAATGGACAACCCGTTATTCCCTAAAGGAATCCTTGTAGCCAGAATGCCCCAGCAATCCTTTTCCCTTCCTATATACTGCCTCTTCTAGAAAGTCTTCCCTGGCTGCATTATTTGCACATGGTACCTACAGCGTCAGTGTCTGCACCTCAGCCTCCCCCTGTAGTCTCTGGGAGGACTGGACCGTGTGTCACTCATCTTCATGTCCGTAATACCTATGCCTCATGACAGGAGTAATAAAGGGGTGTGGGATAAATGGATGGATGACTAGCGAGGGCATTCATTACCATCCACCTTCTACAACCCCCCAGGTTTATCCTCAACCCACACCTGTCTCCTGAGCTCCCAACAATGTATCTATTTTCCAGGCCCTCTCCACTTGGCTGTCCCAGAGGCCATCTCAAACTACAAATTTGCATACCGACATTGCCATCCTCCTTCTCCTTCTGTGAATGACACCAAAAGCCACCTGGTTTCCGTGCCAGAAACTTAAGTCAGCCTAGAGTCAGCTTTTCTCTGCAACTCCACATCCTGTCAAAAAAAATCCTCCCTTCCACCTCCTTGATCTCTCCCAAACCTATCATCTTCTCTCCATCTAATCATTTCTAACTCTCCACCTATCATTTCTCACCTGGTCTCTAGGGACTTTCTAAATTGCAATCTGATGTCCTACTCCTGCTTGACAGCTTGAGAGCCCCCACCTACCACAGGATCGAGAAAATTCCCTAGCACTGAGCACAAGGCCTTCCAGGGTCCTGGCTGCTACCTTCCCTTTCCATCTCCTACTCCGAGCAATTTGGAACCTTCCACAACTTCACCAAACCCATCAGCCTTTGCCTGAAATGGCTTTCCCTTCCTGCAACTTCACCATTCGGAGTGTATGCTGGTGCAGGCCCACAGCACCTGCGCTTACTAATCACAACACTGCCCAGGTTTACACGCATTGGTTCCTTCCAAGACATGGCGCCTGCTTGGGGTAGAGGGGGGTAGTTACGGATGGCAGTCTGCACAACCCAAAGGCAGCATAAATATTCACTGAATACCTAAAGGGAGACACCGGGGTGGCTCAGCAGTTGAGCGTCTGCCTCTGGCTCAGGGCATGATCCTGGAGTCCCGGGATCGAGTCCCACAACAGGCTTCCAGCATGAAGCCTGCTTCTTTCTCTGCCTATGTCTCTGCCTCTCTCTCTGTCTCTCATGAATAAATAAAATCTTTAAAACAAATTAAAAAATAAATGAATACCTAAAGGAACGAACTTCTTCCAGAGCTGCGTGTAACATCCCCGCTCACAAACCTTGTCCCCACAGTTGCCTTGTCCCGACAGTGTAAGGGTCTGAGATTAAAATCAATGATAAAAACAGGTGCTTCTTTTTATGTAATTGCTCACAACCTGCTTGAGCTGCTAACAATTCTAAGTTGCTCCTTTCTCAGGCTCCAGGGATGAGGCTGGAATGGTCTTCATGGCAGCTATGCAAATAGTGAAAAATCACTTGAATTCATCTCATTCAAATTTTGTTGTGGGACAAAGGCCTGCATCAGATGTCTGCAGAGAGCTTCTTGATTTTTTCCAACCTCTCCTTTGGGGATTTACTTCTTTCCATTTCATTTTTCTTAATACTCAGCAGCTGCATATTCATCAGGATGCTAATGAATCATAGGCTTCCCTGGGCCTGCATTCACCAATTAACTTTAATAAACAAAATGCATGGTGTCCTCTTCACTGGTTTCCCCCATTCCCAGGCCTGCTTCTATTGCCCAACCCTGGATGGAGGCCAGCGAATGGAAGTGGGCCCAACAAAGCAGGCTGGGTGTGCATGGCCTCACAGAGGGGTCGGACAGGGGGGATCTGGGGTGGGGGCTGTGAACACTTCACCCGGCTCACCTATTATAGTCTGTCCTTCTAAGAAGTCCCTAATTCAGCTGCAAGGATTAGGACATAGTTTCTGAGCAGGGCCCACGCTGGCAGGGGGCCCGGGAACGGTGAGGAAATGGGTCTAAGTGAAGAGACCATCTGTTCGCTCCAGGTAAAGCTGTGATTGGCAGGCGTATGAGCCAGAGCCCCCCGCTGGTGGGGCCCTCCCTCCATGGCCTCTAACAGATATACAAGTAAACAATCCGCCAGCCACTTATGACCACCGCAGGCGGCAGTCCCAGGAGGGGAGACAAGCTAATCAAACATTCAAGAAGGAACACAACAGAATCGCTGGTGCTTGGGCAAAATGAGGTTTTGCTGAAGTACAGCCAGGAAGGGGGAAGGTCTGAATCAAAGCTACCGAGCCTGTTCTTCACCCTCTGCTTTTCTTTCCTGAAATGTGTTCACATTTTAATCATGTCACTGAGTGTCTGCTGCTGGATCCATTAATTGGCCCTTGCACTGGTTCTAATCCATCTGTTTTTTTCAGCCCAAAGCTCTTGTGGAACTCCTTGAAGTCTTTGATACGCAATTGTCTATGTCTCTTTGCCACTTAGGTCCAGGTCTAAACATGCTATTTGTAGGAAGATGTTATCAAACAAATGGCTCCAGTCATTTCCTTCTTTTTTCTGGTCTCCAATTGATAGCACACACCTAGAAACCACTCCACCTTGTAGCCTGCTTTATAACTGAGGAATCCGGAGGTAAGGAGAAGCTGGCTTTATATGTAGAGTCCTTAGGGCCTTGTCCTGAGCGTGGCCTTGTCTCACTCCTTCCGCAGGTGAGCTCATTCACCCCACAGTTGTCACTGAATCAGTGACTCCTACAGTACCATCTCCAGCCCCTTGTCCCACCCAGAGTTCCAGATCAGCAAGTCCAACTGTATTCTGGATGTGTTCATGCGCATGTCCCCAGTTACCTCAAGCTCAATAAGGGCAAAATGGAACTTGTGTTCTTGCCTCTGCCACGGAAACCACTATCTGCTGGAAACCAGTCCAAAGTGGGGAGAAAGAGGTGTGCTAGTAAACATTTAGCAAGTGGCTCTCCGTGGGGGAGGAAAAAAAAAGGCCTGATTTGTAGTGTTTGCCAATTTCCATAGTGCCGACTCTCACTATGGGCAATTTCAAGCTACTAACATAAAATCGCTAAATGCTATGTTGGGAAGAGATGTGGGAGCTGGGAGGAGCTGGCCCCAGTACAACACAGCATGGGTATCCCTGCTGCCAATCACAATGCCTGATACACTGGCCTTTTCACTGTTTGGTAGCACACTAGCAGGGAGAGATCCTCAGTTCATCCCCTTTCTCAGCCTCACTAAACACTCCCCCCTAACCCCCATAAGAGTTTCCCTCCATCTGCCCTGCTAGATGCGACCCCCACAGAAACCTCCCACCCGATCCCCCAAATCCACTCATGCCCCCTCCCTTCCATTCTCCACAAAGCAGCCAGTGTCTTTTAAAAACAGAAACCAGAACATGGCACTTCACTGACACAGTGATTCCCCTCCTATGTATCTACACAAGAGAAATGAAAATATATATCCACACCAAAATGCATACATGGATATTCACAGCAGCATTATTCACAAGAACCAAAAAGCAGAAACAACTCAAATGTCCATCAACCAATGAATGGATAAGTAAAACATGATGGGTCCATAATATAGAATATTACTCAGCCACATAGAGAAATGGAGTTCTGATACATTACAGCATGGATAAATTGTGAAGACATTATTCCGTGGACGAAGCCAGTCACAAAGTACCATGTAAGTGGGGCAGCCCAGGTGGCTCAGCGGTTTAGTGCTGCCTTCTGCCCGGGGTGTGATCCTGGAGACCTGGGATCGAGTCCCGTGTCGGGCTCCCTGCATGGAGCCTGCTTCTGCCTCTGCCTGTATCTCTGCCTGTCTCTGTGTCTCTCATGAATAAACAAAGGACCATGGAAGTGTATGATTCTGCTTATATGAAATGTCCAGCAGAAACAAATCCATAGAGACAGAAAGTAGTGGTTACTAGGGTCTGAGGAAGTTGCAGAACCCGGTGGATAATGGTTAGAGATATAAGGTTTCTTTTCAGGGAGATCAAAGTGTTATAAGGCCGATAGCATTGATGGCTGCATGGCTGTGTGCTTGTACTAAAAACAATTGAATTGTACATTTTAGGGATGCCTGGGTGGCTCAGTGGTTGAGCACCTGCCCTGGGCCCAGGGCATGATCCTGGAGTCCCTGGATCGGGTCCCACATCGGGCTCCCTGCATGGAGCCTGCTTCTCTCTCTGCCTGTGTCTCTGCCTCTTTCTCTGTGTGTCTCTCATGAATAAATAAATAAAATATTAAAAAAAATAATTGTACATTTTGGTTGGTGAACTAGATAGTATGTGAATTATATTTCAAGCTATTTTCAAAAAATCCTCCGAATAAAGTCTGCGGCTGACAAAATGACCATGATCTCGCCTCTGCCCAGCCATCCAGTGCTCCTCTTGTGCTCATACCCATACCCAGCCACACTGGTCTGCCTTCAGCTCCCTGAACACCACAGGGGCTTCGCATAACTTCTTCTCAGCTCCTTCTCCCACCCCCATGGCCACTCAACATCCATTCTCCCTTACCTTTTGATTCAGCATTGCTTCTTCAAGGCTGCTGTCTCTGGCACCCCATTCAGGGCTGGCTGCCTTGGGGTGTTTTCCCAACACCCCAAATTCTTCTGTGTCAGTACTTGTTCAGTACTTGCCTCTCGGTCTGATGGAACCACCGGGAGGGTATGTATGAGAGCATGTGTCTGGTGGACTCAGGACCTCCCCCTGCTGCCAATCACAGTGCTTGATATGCTGACCTTATTACTGTTTTGTGGGCATACCAAGCTTATTCATACCTCAGAGACTTCCACTCTTCCTGGAAAATCTGGGTCCCCCTCCCCTGAGGCCTCCTGGTTGGTACTTTTCATGTGTGATCTCCTTAGAAATTTTCTCTAGGGCAGCCCTGGTGGCTCAGAGGTTTAGTGCCGCCTTCGGCCCAGGGCCTGATCCTGGAGACCTGGGATCGAGTCCCTCATTGGGCTCCGTGCATGGAGTCTGCTTCTCCCTCTGCCTCTCTCCCTCTCTGTGTCTCTCACGAATAAATAAATAAAATCTTAAAAAAAAAAAAAGAAATTTTCTCTAAACTCCCTATCACTCTAGATGCTTCTTACTCTGTTTTTTTTTTTAACAGCAATTACCACCAGTTGAAATAACATTATTTTATTGTTATGATTATTGTCTCTCTCTCTCTCTTCCTCTTTTTTTTTTTTTTTTTTTTTTTTTTAGAAAATCAGCTGGGCAACAGACCCAGAATAACCAATACAATATTGAAGTAGAAGAACAAAGTTGGAGGACTGATGAGCCTTAGCCTCAAGACTTACTATTAAGCTGCAGTGATCTAAATAGTGTGGCCCTGGTAAAAGAATAGATAATAGATAAGTGGAACAGAATAGAGAGCCTAGAAATAGAGCCACACATATGTAGTCAACAGATCTCTGACAAAAGACCAAAGAAAATTCAATGGAGAAAGTAGTCTTTTCAACAAGTGACACTTAAATGACTGGACAGCCATGAGCAAAAAACGAGACATGGACCTCATATTTTCACACAAAATACAGCACATACCTAAATGTCAAACACAAAGCTATCAAACTCCTGGAAGATATCACAGGGAAAAAAATCTAGAGGAACGTTTTAGATATAATATCAGCAGAAAAAAATCGGTAAGTTGGACTTCATTAAAATTAAAAACTTCTGCTCTGCAAAAAGGAACTGTTAATAGAATGAAAAGATAAGCTACAAACTGGGAGGAAATCTTTGTGAAACACATGCCTGATAAAGGACAAGTATCTAAAATATACAAAGAACTCTTAAAAACAATAAGGGAACAATCGACCTGATTAAAGAAGAGGCAAAAGATCTGCACCTCCCCGCAAAAGACTTATGAATGACAAGCATATGAAAAGATGTTTAACTTCATATCTCTTTAGGAAAATGCAAATGAACACAACAATGAGATACGACCACACACTTATTTAAATGGTGAAAATCCAAAAACTGACAACACCAAGTGCTGGCAAGGATGTGGAGCAACAGAAACACCCTTTCCTTGATGATGGGAATGTAAAATGGCATAGCCACCTTGGAAGACAGTTTGGCAGTCTCTTACAAAACAAAATATATTTTTATCATATTCGTCAAGCCATAGCACTCCTTGGAATTTAGCCAAAGGGAATTGAAAACTTAACTCCACACAAAGACCTGCACATGAATGTTTATAGCGGCTTTATTCAGAATTCCCAAAACTTGGAAGCAATCAAGATATCCTTAAGTAGGTGAATAGATAAACTGTGGGACATCCAGTCAATGATGTATAATTCAGCACTAAAAAGAAAGGAGCAATCAAGCCATGAAAAGATACAGAGGAACCTTAAGTGCATACTGCTGCTAAGTGAAAGAAAGCTTCAAGAGAGTAGAACTTCTGATTTGTTCACTTCTGCATGCTCAGCATCAGTGTCTGGCCAAAGCAGATCCTCAAAAAATATTTGCTGAATAAATACATGTTCAAGACAAAAACATTTTTTGTCACCCTTGATGCTGCTCTTTCAACTCCAAAAACTAATCCATAAGCAATTTATGTCAGTTCTATCTTCTTAAACATACCCAGAATCTGACTTCTCATGATCTCAACAGATCCATCATAGGCCAAACTGGAGTCATCTTGCACCTGGATGATTCCAATTGCCTCCTCACTGGTCTCCCAGCTTCTACTCTTGCCCTCAATAATCTATACTCTACATGAAAGCCAGAGAGAGGCTTTTAATACCTTAGCCCAGAGGACTTCAAACTTCTATAAAGGGCCAGAGAGTAAATTTTCAGCTTTGTAAGGTTCTGTTGTCTCTGCTGCAAAAAACTTGACTCTGCAGAAGCAGCCATAGACAAGCATGGCTGTGTTCCAACAAAACTTTATTAACAATAGTCCTTGCCATGTCACTCTATTCCAAACCTGTCCATGGGTAATTAACACCCAAAGTCCCATTAACCTGTCTGACTGCATCTCTTCCTATCTCCCTCTTAGGCTCCTCCAACACAGTCCTCCTCACAGCCTCTGCAGGTACTGTTCCTCTGCCTAGAGCATAGTTCTGCCTACCCTCATGGTTCCCTCGTCACCTCCTCCATGAAGGCTTTCCTGACCCTCTGCTCTAAACTGGCACTCTCTTGGGGCACCTGGGTGGCTCAGCGATTGGCGGCTGCCTTGGACTCAGGTCACAATCCTGTGGTCCTGGGATTGAGTCTCACATCAGGCTCTCCACAGGGAGCCTGATTCTCCCTCTGCCTCTGTCTCTCGTGAATAAAAAAACAAAACCTTAAAAATAAACCTCAAATCTTTAAAAATAAAGAAACTGGCACTCTCTCCTTATTCGGCCCCCCACCCCCACAGTATTATCATCTCCGGACTACTAGATGCTCCCAAGTTTACCAGCTGTCTTGTCCTCTCACTACTCCGTCCCAACACTTGGAACCATGCCAGGCATGTGGTAGACGCCCGACCAGTTGGCGGAGCAAATGCACGCAGAGTGGACGCTGGCAGGGTCTCGTGGAAGAATCGGGTGAACAAGGACTGGGGGTCTGTGTGCACCGTGGGCCCGAGTGCTTCCTCACCTAGCTGGCCCTCGACCAGCTTCTTCTTCGCGGCTCTCCTCGCCCTGCGGCTGCTCCTTGCTCTCCCCCAGCAGCTGTGGCTCCTGGTCCTTGCACTCTACGTGAGGCATGTCCACCTGTGAGCACAACCAGCGCTTGAGAGGCCAGAGGAGGGAGGGCGAGAAGGGGTCCCTCCTCCTGCCTCTTCGACCCCGGGCACCTCCGTTTGCCCCTGCGGATGGCTGGGGACCCCCAGGAGAGGTGCGCGGGGCTGGGATGGGCACCACGAGGTCGGGGGCGTGCGTGGGGCGGCCCTGCGCCTGGAGCGCCCGAGGACATTGGCCGGGAGACCTGGAGGGGATGGAGTGAGGGGAGTGGCGCTGGGCTAACTGGTGTGTGCCTCGGCTCGAGTCCTTCCAGGAAGGGGAAGAGGTAGGAGAAAAAGAAGGAAAGGAAAGAGTGCGGCGCGTGGGTATCTGAGTCTTTCTCTACCCTGCGCCTGCCACGCGCCATGCGTCAGGGTCTGTCCTTCCGGCCTGGGCTGTCAGCGTGTCAGTCACACAGTCCCGTCAGTCAGGGCCTGGTCAGTCAGTCAGGAAATCGGGGCCCGGCCTAGCGAGGGGTGGCCCTGATGGCAGGAGACAAGCGGCCCGGTTCGGGTCCGCCAGGGAAGTCCGAGATCGCGGCAGTTCCCCGTCAGTCCGCCCGCCGCCCGCGCGAAGGGAAACCAGCGCCGCGTACTCCCTGTCGCTCCATTCTGTCTTTTCCCGCCTTCTCCTTCGAGCCCTCTGCGCACGCGCCGACCCCGCCCCCTGGCTCGCCCCGCCCCCGCGCACGTGCGGCATCACGCGCTCTTGGTTCCGCCTCTTTTTGAGAACTTGCGCGCGCCGCGTGGCGGAGTCGACCGTTAACCGGCGGTTGGGCTGTCCCAGGGGCTGCGCGCGCAGCCAGCGCCGCCCGGAGGAGGGGGTGGTCTGTGTGCGTGCGTCCCCCTTGTGGGAGGATTCCGGGCCCTACTCAGGTGGAGGGAAGCGATTGGCCGCTGCGTTTATTCTTAGGTTTAGATTATCTTCGCTGCCCCAAGAAATCTTTGCAAAGAAAAATCCTGACCGTTCCTGTTCTTGATTATGACCTATTGTCCTCAGTGAAAAAGTTTTTGCAGTATCATCTTGAATCAGTTACCTGTGCACTCTAGCACTGGAATCTCCTTAAAAACATGATGGGTTTGGCCTTTACGGAGTTGGGCCCATGTCCCTTACTACTACTACTAATAGCAATATTACCTTAATGGTGACAACTATAACAATTGGCACCCGAGGAGCCAGAGTGGGAGAAAATACTGCTAAACATATTTCTGAGCACTTCTAGCCAGCATCTGCAAAGAACGCAATAAGACAACCCAACTTAAAAATTGGCAAAAGATTTGAATAGGCATGTGCAAAGGTCCTGAGGTGGGTGCAAACTCCGTGTACTTGAGGAGCAGCCAGGCCTGGGAGGGAGGGAGAACAAGGATTGGGGGAGGCTATGGGTGAAGGATCAATGTTGGGCAGGGACTGGGCTGGGAGCCAAAGCAAGGGGGTTTGGCTTTTGCTCCGATTCACTGGTAAGGAGGTAGAGCTGCTCTCTGGGACACGTGTCAATGTCTATGTGGGAGAGGCAGCAGGAAGCCTGTGCAGGACTCTTGTCACCTGTCACAATGACTAGGGCACACACATCTTGACACCTACATTCTGGAGAATGTGGTTTGAAATCTGGTCGCTTGGGATGCCTGGGTGGCTCAGCGGTTGAACGTCTGCATTCGGCTCAGGGTGTGATGCCAGGATCTGGGATCGGTCCCACATCGGGCTCCTTGCAGGAAGCCTACTTCTCCCTCTGCCTGTGCCTCTGCCTCTCATGAATAAATAAATAAAATCTTAAAAAAAAAAAAAAAAAGGAATCTGGTCTCTTACCAACCAGAGACCTGGGGGCAGGGCATAAAACTTCCACTCAGTCTCAAAATCCATTTTTGCCTGTAAAATTTATTGCCTGTAACTGAGGCAATAAAATCTAAACTGGAACACAATGAGTTTAGTAAACAGCAGCTAACATTAGTATCTTGTGGCAAAGCCACAACGTAAGCAAAATGTACCTTCCTGCAGTACCAGGTTTGGAGATTGGAGTAGATAACTCCAATCTCCAATCAAAAATTTCAAAAGATTTACTGTTAAGGACACACACATGCACACACACACTGAAAAGAAACAAAAGCAACACAATATGCAGGACGTTTTTTTTTATAGTGCAGGGTTTGTAGAACTTCTGAAAATAAGCAAAATCAAGCCTGTCTTGTTAAAGGAACATATATAGCAGCAAAAATTTAAAAACACAGGAGAAAGAGAAACACCAAATTCATGAGGGAGCAATCTTAGCAAGGTGCTGGCAAAAGGAACTAGGACAAGCCCATAGGGTCTTCAGAACATTAGTCACAGATCTAAAATGCATAAGATCCAAAACAAATATAGTCAACGTTCAGATTTGATCAAACTGGGGGCAGACTCCTAGGCGCTTGATGTATTAGGCTTTATATTTTATGCTATACACTCTTCTTACCCACCCACCTTCACTTTTCTGGGGTTTTATCCCTCCTTCCATTTCTGGAACTTACCTGTTTATGGCCCCCATGCACTCCCTTCCCCCTGGGAGCTCCCAAGGGCAGGGACCTGAGTCAGCTTTGCCTATTGCTGAGTCTTTATTTAGCTCATGATACTACTGGCACTCAGGAGGTGCACTGTTGTTGCATGAGTATTTTTCTGTATGTCTTAATTATTTAATTTGAAACAAAGGAAAAAAAAAAAAGCTGACCGGGTAGCCCTTGGGAGATTGGTGACCATACACCCTGGGACCAGAAAAGCCTACAGCCTCAGCTGCCAACTGTGCTGGCTGTTAACGGTGGCCTCGTGGTTCCAGAAAACTGTTCACGTTTCCAAGAGCGCGCTGACCTTGAAGACGTGAGGGGAGCAACACGGAGACTGAGATTTACTTTAAAATATTTCCACAGACACAGGGATCTTGCTCACACTGTTCAATGTGGGTTCATGAAGCTCTATCCTACTCATCTCCCTCCTCTGAGCTCCTGTGAAATCCTTAGGAGATCATTAAAAAAAAAAAAAAAAAAAAAAAAAAAAAAAAAAAAAAAAAAAAAAGCAGCTTTTTAGGGGGAGGATGGAGAGATGAATTGGTGGAGTACCAAGGACTTTTCTGGGAGTGAAAATGCTGTCCGAACCCAGGGGATGAACATGGAGCATGAACCACAACACAAACCATGAATCGTGGGTGATCAGGATGTGTCTATGTACTTCATTCATTGTAAGAAATGCACCCCTTTGGTGGGGCTGTTGGTAGTGAGGAGGCTGTGCGTGTGTGGGGGCAGAAGGTAGATGAAAAAGTCCTCTACTTTCCACTCAATTTTGCTGTGAACCAGAAACTGCTTAAAAAAGGGGGGGGGGGAAGGGGCAGCTTTAAAGAAACGCTTTAAAAAAGTACAAACACCTATCTAAAGCTGCCCCCCAGTCACCCCACCATGCCTGGCTCCCAGGGTGAATCATGGCACTTGTCTTGGCCTTCCCCTCCTATATGCCCCTTCCACAGGGGTGGGGGACTTCTGTTCTATTCACCTAGAGGAGAGCCTGGCACCACCAGGTGATGGGTAAATGCTTAATGGAGCTAGCCTTCCCCAGGTGGATCTGGCTCAGGCAAGCCACGTGCTTCCGAGGACCCAAGTCTCCCAACCCACCATTCCTCACACCCAGGGCTCTAGCACTCCTCCACCCCTAAGGAAAGGCACCATATGAGGACAAATGCCCACTTTATTAGCCAGCAGCTGGCCTGCAGGGCTCCCACCTTCATAGATCAAGCCTGCTACCTGCTCCCTTGCCCCTGGGACCTTGGGGCAGGTGGGGAAGAGGAGATACCAGGAACAGGGGTGGGGGGATGGCCTCACGGAGGCCTTATAAATACAAGGGGGTCACTGGTAGGGATGTAAGGGGGCTGGACAGCTGGGGCCCAGGGAAGGCAGGTATCCAGAGTGGCCCATGTCATGCAGCGCCCTGTGTCCGTGGGGGCCCCGGTTCAGCATCCAGGCGGCACAGGGGACTGTCGTACACCATCTGGAGGTTCACCTTGTGGCCCACAAGCTCCCGGATATTGTTGATGCCATATTTGATCATTGTCGGGCTTGCAGTGGGGAGGGAAGAAAATAGTTTTGATGCTATGTCAGGTCACGGTCTCCTCTGATCAACCAAGCCATCTCTGATGGTTCCCACCTCCTTAAAAGCCCAAGTTATTCAAAGGGCTCAGAAGGCCCCGAATGATCTATCCTGTCACTTCCCCACCCTCATTCTCCTCCCATTCTACTTATTCACTCTCTCCAGCCACGCTGGCCCCCTCAATGTTCTCCAAATATAGCACACACATTCCTGCCTCAGGGCCTTTGCACTGGCTATTCCTGCTGCCTGGAACACCCTTCCCCAGATAGGCCCCCAGCTTACCCCTTCATCTACCTCCAGTCTTTGCTCAGATGCTACATCCTCCTGGAAGCTTTCCCGGACAATCCTGTCTCAGCCCTCCCTGCTGTGTTTCTATAGCACCTACTGGCTTCAGACACACTCTAAATTTTACTTGTCCAATTTACTTATTTATCTTGCTAATTACCATCTTTCTCACTGCGCTATAACCCTAGCTTCGCAGAGGCACAGATGTGTGCTGTCATACTCCTAGCATGACACATAGCAGACGCTCACTAAAGGCTTTTCAAATGAAGAACAGATGGAATGGTGTGAAGGTCTGTAGGCCCCCGTGCCCAGCAAGTCACCTGAGTGGCAGCCAGACACTCTAAGTTTGGGCACTCACCGCTCCAGGGAGAGGCCCCAAGCAATGACTGACACATTTTCAGGGAGCCCCATGGGCAACAGCATCTCGGGGCGGAAGAGCCCAGAATTCCCGACTTCTACCCACTTCTTCAGACCTATAGGGGTGGTAGAAGGTAGGACAGAGATGTGTGGATGATGCTGGGTCTGGCAGTGATCTGGGGGGGTGGGCCTGGCAGTGACAGGGACCCAGGCTGAGCTGTGGGAAGGCTGACACACCCCTCCCCACCCCATTACCAGGTTCCACCCTGACCTTGGTGGTAGCTGAACACCTCCATGCTGGGCTCCGTGTAGGGGTTGTAGGCCGGCTTGAAGCGCAGCTGGGTGATACCTGGGCAGGGGAGGCAGGGGGGCAAGCAGAGGAGTGGAGGATAAGCCTGGCAGCAGGGCCTCTTGCCGTGGCTCCACTAGACCGTCCACCGCAGCCTGCCTGCCTACCCAGCTTGGTGAAGAACTCCCGCAGGATGCCCATGAGGTGGCCCAGGGTGAGGCCATGGTCGGCCACAACGCCCTCAATCTGGTGGAACTCAGCCAGGTGTGTGGCGTCTAGGGTCTCATTTCGGAACACGCGATCAATGGAGAAGTACTTGGCTGGTGTGAAGGGCTTCTGGGGGTGACAGGTAGGCCAGGCCTGGGAGGTCAGAAGGTCGTTGGGACAGCCCCCTGCCTCCCCCACCGCCCAGGCTGAGCTGCACCTTCTGGGCCAAGCGGTAGAGAGCACGGGCGCTGGCAGACGTGGTGTGCGTGCGCAGTATGTTTTTCCGGGCCTCTTCCAGCTTCCAGTTGTATTTGTACCTTTAGAAGGACACATGGGAAGTCCGCATTGTCGCCTTCAGACCCCCAAACTTCTTTCCCCTGATACCCCAAAAAGTCCTGGTCCTGCCTCACCCCTGTGAGCCGTAGCCACCCTGAGAGTGAGTCCGCTTGACCCGATGGACGTAGTCCATTGGGAGCTGCAGGGCCTCCGCTGGATCTGGGCAGGACAGAGTATAATCGTGTCAGTCAAGGAGCATTTCTCAAACAGCCACTGTACAGAGGACAAACAGCTACATGTGTCGCTCCCACTCTTAACACCCACAGCAGCCAGAGGGTGCCTAGGAACACCCAAGTCCATCACAACCCTCCATCCATGTCCCAGGGGTGGGAACAAAGCCCTCCCTTTGGCTACACTGTCCTGTCGCCTCTCATTCCTAACTGATCACTCCCTCCAGTCACAGGGCCTCCCACCTGATCTGTGAGCAATACCAGGCACATTCCAGCCTCAGGGCCTTTGCACTGGCCATTCTCTCCTGGAACTTTCATTCTCAGATAAGGTTTTCTCCCTCACCTCCTTTGGCCTTTAAACAAAGGCTTGGTTTTAAATCCACAGGCCCTTCCCCCTTCACACCAGTTTCTACTGTGTCTACTGCCACCTTGCATTACTGCATTTGTCTAGCACTCAGGATTTAATATACATCTATCCACCAGGACACAGGTCTCACCAGGGCAAAGACTTCATGTTTCATTCATGGCTGTAACCTAGATGTTTAACAAAGACCTTGGCCCACAGGAGGGCATTAGCAACCATTTGTTGTGAGAACGTGCAAAAATTTTTTTTTTTTTTAAGATTTTATTTTTTAAGATTTATTCATGAGAGACACAGAAAGAGAGGCAGAGACATAGGCAGAGGGAGAAGCGGGCTCCCTGCAGGGAGCCCGATATGGGACTTGATCCCAGGATTCCAGAATCATGCCCTGGGCTGAAGGCAGACGCTCAACTGCTGAGCCACCCAGGCATCCCTTAGAATGGGCAAGTTCTTAGGATCCCTTTCCAGAAACATAATTTTGGTGCACCTGAAAAGCTTGACATCAAATCCCAGCTCTACTATGTATAAGCTGTGTGACTCTGAGCCTCAGTTTCATCCACTGTAAAAGAGAGCTAACAGCACTACTTCCTACAGTTTGCAGAATTAGAACAGAGATTAGAGTGTATGGGAGGCACCTGGGTGGCTCAGTGGTTAAATGTCTGCCTATAGCCCAGAGCATGATCCTGGAGTCCTGGGATCGAGTCCGCATTGGGTTCCCTTTGGGGAGCCTGCTTGTCCCTCTGCCTATGTCTCTGCCCCTCTCTCTCTGTCTCTCATGAATAAATAAAATCTTAAAAGAAACAAAAAAAGAACAGAGTATACAGTGAGTACTTATTAAGTTTTGGGCGCTGTGACAATGACGACAGCAATGCCATTGTTGCTCCTAGCCAGGTAACAGGCACCCACTGGCCTCCCCTGCCTTCCTGCAGTGGAGAATTGGGGGACTGGATGCAGTTGGGGGTGGGGAGAAAACGACTGTGGAAAATCATTCAGTTTCAGACAGAACTAAACATTGTGAAATTAAGAAAGAAAAAAATTGGGAAACAAGCTTCAAGACTAGGGATGAGGGACTTTTAGAACTCAAGGTGACAAGGGCATGTCATCTTCTTTTTTTTTAAAGATTTTTTAATTTATTTATTCATGAGAAACACACACAGAGAGAGAGAGAGAGAGAGAGAGAGAGAGAGAGGGGCAGGCAGAGACACAGGCAGAGGGAGAAGCAGGCTCCATGCAGGGAGCCTGATGTGGGACTCGATCCGGGGTCTCCAGGATCACACCCTGGGCTGAAGGCAGAGCTAAACCGCTGAGCCACCCAGGCTGCCCTGACAAGGGCATGTCAAAGTGGCCTCTGTGAGGTGACCCCCGTCAGCCAAGGTTTGATGCTGGAGCCAGCCTTGAAGATCTGGGAGAAGGCGGTTCTCAGCAGAGAACTGCCTGGAAGCTCGGGCAAGGGCCATGAAGTGGGCAGGCAGGATGTGGGAGGAGGTGACAGAGGTCAAGAGGACCTGTTCACACCAGCCCAGTCAGCCACACCTAGGATAGAATTTATTCCGTAAAACGAATAAGCCTCTCCAAAAAGTTCTGCCCAGGCCTGGCACCTCTGGTGGCGCGGCCAGTTCCACCCACCTCGGAGGAAGAAGGTGTCGTGTTGATCACGGGCCGGGTGCTGCTGGGGCTGGAAAAGTGCATCAAAGTTCCAGAAGGAGCTCTCAATGAAGTTGTCAGTCGGCATCTCTGTGAATCTGGAGGGAGATGCAGCCTGACTGTTCTGCCTGTGCCCAGTGGCTGGGTCGGCCCCACCCCCTGGCCCTGTGCTCACCCCATCTCCAGAAAGATCTGCCGGAACTGCGTGCGGACCTTGAGCAGAGGATGCAGGTGGCCGCTGTCTGGGAGGACGCCACGGGCCAAGAAGTTGTATGGCTTGAAGGGCCGGTCCCGCCAGGAGCCGCTGTTGGGGGATGCAGGGTGCATGGGCCCGGTGAAGGCTCCCCTCCCTCCCTGACCTGACCCAGTTCCTGGGGCCACCCCCTACCTGGAGATCATCTCTGGGCTCAGCTCTGTCTCCTGCTTGGAGATGTTGGTGCTAAAAGTACTGCCTTTGCTCACCCAGTAGGTCTTCAGGGTCCTGTGGTCAGAGAGGAGAAGGGCACTGTCACTTCCTTCAAGAAGTTTCCTGCAATATATCTGATGCCGACCCCAATACCAGCCACCAAGTCCCTCTGCTTTATTTTCTTCCTGACATTCATCATCACCTGAAATCCTCTTATTTAGCCCACACCTACATCCTTCTGTCGCTCACTTACTCATTCAACAAGTACCTAATAAGAATCTACTATGTGCCAGGGTCTGTTCAAAGTACTAAACATATATACATACATACATACTAAGAATAACAGGTAAACTCTTGAGGGTTTATTCCGTGCTGGGCTCTATTCCACTGAAATCATCCCACTGTCTTATGAAAAAGAGGTCGTTTTACAGATAAGGAAACTGAGGCCCAGAAAGATCAGGTGACTTGGCCAAGGTCACAAAACTAATAAGGACCAAAGCCATGACCTGGACAGGGCAGCCTTCCTCCAGTCTGTATCCTCAAAACTGCTATGCCACTAAGTTATCAGTCAAAGGGTATATCAGCCCTGTGAGAGCAAAGCCCCTGGCTTGTCCAGGTCCCAGCATTCAATCAATTTCAGACACTGACATCAGAGCCATAAAGGAAACAAACATGGCATCCGATATGCAGAGTATAAGTAAGGAGCTTTTGGGGCGCCTGGGTGGCTCAGTTGGTTGAATGTCTGCCTTTGGCTTGGGTCATGATCCCAGTGCTCTGGTATTGAGCCCTATGTCAGGCTCTCTGCTCAGCGGGGAGTGTGCTTCTCCCTCTGCCCTTCCCCTACTCAAGTTTGCTCGCTTGCTCTCTCTGAAATAAATAAATCTTAAAAAAATAAGTGAGCAGCTTTTATGGAACTCAAAGGGAGAAAGGGGTGCGAGGATGGCCTTTTTAAGGTGACACACAGGGATGTCTGGGTGGCTTAGTCGGTGAAGCATCCACCTTCCACTCAGGTCATGATCCCAGAGTCATGAGATCGAGCCCCACTTTGGGCTCCCTGCTCAACAGGGAGTCAGCCTTTCCCTCTCTGTCTGCCTCTCCCTCAGCTTATGCTCTCTCTCATGTGTACTTGCTCTCCCTCTCAAATAAATAAAATCGTAATAAATAAATAAATAGACACAGGCAGAGGTTTGATGCCCAAGCCTGGCTTAAGGGAAGACAGCTCTCGGCAGAAGTCATGGCATGAGCAAAGGCCCTGCAGTGGCATGAGCCTGGCATGAGTACATGGTAAAGCAGTGCTGGGGGAACACTGATAGCATTGTGGCCCAGTATGGGCAGGATGACTCCGTCCACCACACCCTAGGACCACTTGGGTGATGCGGGATGGAATGGGGGCGGGGCATCCACTCACACTTCAGTTAGCAGCTTCCTCTTCCTGAGCTCACTCCTTTCCTTCTCACCCAGCTTCTCAGCCTGCCCACCTTGGACCAGCTGGAGCCGCCGTTGCACCTCGTCCTCCACACTGTCCACCTGCCGTGATGAAGGGTGTAATAGGCTGTGAGGGCCAATGGCCCACCTGCTTGCCTGCCCCCCTGCAGGCAGGGACTCACCACTCGGAACACCCGGGGCCCATCAGCTGCACTCTTGTCCACGCGGATCCACTTGTTGGACATGGCCTTGCTGAAGCCCACCTTGCCGCTGGGAAGTCGCTGGGGGAGCAAGACCACAGTGAGCAGAGCATGAGGGCCACCTCAACCCGTCACTTCCCATGCCTTGCCCTTAGGACCTTACCATGAGCTCGCTCTGGGCCAGGCCCTCCCGGGGGATGCTGTGAAACACCCGCGCCTCATGGCTGCCCTCCCGGGCTATCTCCTCGCCCTCGGCGGTAAGCTCCCAGCGCTTGGTGGAACGCAGCTCAGCCTCAATGATCTGCAGGGAAATGGGGAAGGGAAGACCCACAGAGACAGGGTTCAGAGCCAGGAATGCCCTCTCTACAGCACTCCGGTTGCACGGTACCTGAAGCCAGCTTCACATCTGAGCTGCACCACTTCCCAGCTGAGTGAGCACCCCCTGCTGAATCTCAGTTTCCCTTCTGTGACACCAGGATAACAACACAGATGGCTCACATCTCCCAGGGTGAGGTAAGGTACTAAGAATGGTTCCTAACAGAAAATAAGTTCTTCCTATTGCTTTTGAATCTGAGAAAGATTTTTGAGATCCCAGGTGAACTGATTCATCTCCACCTTTAATGTGTTTGCATCTTAGTGCCCAGAGTGTCAGAAAAGGGCCCCCGGGTCCACATTACACACAGGAACACAAAGTTCCATGATGAGGATGGGTTTAGGCCATGCACAGAGGAGCAAGGCTGGGTGGGGCCCACAGGGCTTAGCTCCCTATTCATTCTAATTCCCAGCTCTGCTCTTCAGTCCCTGTATGACCTCAGGAAAGTTGCTTAACTTCCTTGAGCAAGTTTTCTTATCCCAGAGAGAAAGCTGCGATGGGCTCTACCCCCAGGAAGCTTTCATGAATAATTATTAAATTAACATATGGAAAAGACGTAGGATGTTTAGCAGTACCTACCAAATACTGTGTGCATTCTACCAACTATTACCATCATCGTCATTATTACTATCACTGTCATTAGACTGAACCACAATAAACAGCCACTGTTAAACCTACTGTGACCAACCCAAGTCAATTTCACAGGAATCCAGGTGCTATCACGCCACATAGGATCCCCTCTCTGCATTGATGACCTCAGGCTCTGCAGCCTGAAAGCTTAATTTAAAATCCAGGTTTGCCTGCTCCTTCCAGTGACACTGATCCAGTTACTGACCAGTGCTCAGAAGATGTCCTGTCTGCAAAATGGAGATATCAGTGCTACCATCGTGGGATAATGACAAAGACTAAATGCTACATAAAGCTGAGACCAAAGTGGGGCACGGAACATGAGCTGATGAATATGCAGCCCAGTTAGGTTTTCTGATTCGTAGCCTTGAGAATCCAGCCTCCTGGGTCGCCCACAGGCCTCTGATAATCATTCTTCTATGGCTCCATCACCTTTCACTCGTCTAAGTCAAAAAGGCTGCGCTTCATTCTTGCTTCCCCTGACTTGCCATGAATCTCCTTTCATTCCCTCTCTTGAATCTTCTCCATTCCACCTGCCTCCCTACAACCAGACACCATGCCCTCTACCTTGGGCATGTGCCTACCTCACCACCAGTCCTGTCCCTGTCAATCCTTTGCCAGAGGGACACAGACAGGACACATATCTGACTGGCTCCAGCTCCTGCCATGACTTTCCATGAGATCGAGACCTACGAGGCCTTGCAAATTTTGCCTCTACTAATGCCTTTCAACACCTGTTTCCCCTTTCTGCCATTGATCCCTGAAGCTTTCTTCCTCAATGCAGAGGCCCGACTCAGCTGTCACCTCCTCCAGGACGTTCTCCTTGATTCCCATGCCTGGGCCAGCTGTCACCTCTGGATTCCCTGTATTTCCTTCATCACTCTAAGGGTCACCTGAGTATCTCCCTCGTTAGACCCTAACCTCTGTGAGGACGGTGACCACCGTCTTCCTTGTCCACCATCGTGCCTTCCCCCATGCCTACTATATCTCAATGGACATCTACTGAGTGCAGAACGTCAGTGCTCCTGGGCTCTTACTTGTTCTAGACTCCCTGCCTGCCCACCCTAGGCTGGACTACCGAAGGATTCTTCAGCAGGCAGGGCCTTCTGGGCAAGGGGACGGCAAGCTCAAGAGCGAGGAGGCCCAGCATCACGGGGCCCGACTCACCTCGCCCAGCGCTTGCAGGCTCTTCACGGCGCCCACCACCGCCTGGTGGTCCACGCCCAGCTCAGCCGCCAGCTCTGCGCTGTCCAAGCCGCCATCCGCCGCCTCCAGCTGCCGAAGCAGCACCTCTGCCACCGGCCCATCCGCCATGGCTCCTCCGAGCGTGTGCGCCTTATCCCGCCTGGGGCCTGAACAACCGGAACCGGAACCGGCGCCGGGGGTGCGCCGCCATCTTGAGCGTGGCCGACCTGTGGCCAGGCTCAGGGCGCCGCCATATTCAGTGTGGCGATTGAAACTTAGAGGGTAGGAGAAGCTCAGCGCCCGCCTCCGCCCCAGCTAAACTAGTGGTGTCTGGTTGACCAGAGAACCCTAACTGAAGACCTCAAGGACAGAATCACAGCGTTGTTTTAGGTTTCATACAACCCCACTTCCAGCAGGTGGTGTGACCTTGGACTTCTCTCTCTTTGAGCCTCAGAGCCCTCTGCCCTAGGATTCGCTCTTGGCCTGCGGGAGGGCTGTAGGTGGTGGGCTCCAGAGATAGTCATTCCGCTGAGATCAAGACGACTTTTAATTAAAAAAACAAAAAAACGACTTTCAAGTTTTTAAAGGGAGGCTAGGTAGGGACCATCCCTATTTATAAAGGGGAGAGGAACTCATTTAATAGTAGTTATAGGCAAGATAGCTAACCTGTATGGACATCTCACATTTTCCACCCAGGTACTTCAGGTGTGTTATTTCATGTTCCCATACTTTGATGTAGATATTAATATAATCCCTCTTTCACAGATGTGAAAATGGAGACTTAGAGGGTGATATGACTTCCTCACAGTGGGTAGAGATGGTGTTAGAAACTACAAACACCCTAAATCCCACCCCAATCCCTGCATGTTTTTCTGAGAAGGTCAATGTCAGGGTAGTAATGAATGCCCTAATCAGTTCTGGCCTATAGAAATATAATGGAAGACACAAATCTAATTTCAAGTGTTCTAGTGGCAATGTGAAAAACAAAATGGATGAAATTAATTCGAAGAATTTGGGGATCCCTGGGTGGCTCAGCGGTTTAGCGCCTGCCTTTGGCCCAAGGCATGGTCCTGGAGTCCCAGGATCGAGTCCCACACTGGGCTCCCCACATGGAGCCTGTGTCTCCGTCTGCCTGTGTCTCTGCCTCTGTCTCTCTCTATGTCTATCATGAATAAATAAAATCTTAAAAAAAAAAATTGCCAAACCTAGTATGTCCAAATTATCATTTCAGTACTTTTTTTTTTTAAGATTTTATTTATTCATGAGAGACACAGAGAGAGAGGCAGAGACATATGCAGAGGGAGAGACATACGCAGAGGCTCCATGCAGGAAACCCAACGTGGGACCCCATCCTGGAACTCTAGGATCACACCCTGAGCAGAAGGCGGATGCTCAACTGCTGGCATCCCTATTTCAATACTTATTATAAAATTGCTAATGGAGGGATCCCTGGGTGGCGCAGCGGTTTAGCACCTGCCTTTGGCCCAGGGTGCGATCCTGGAGACCCGGGATCGAATCCCACGTCGGGCTCCCGGTGCATGGAGCCTGCTTCTCCCTCTGCCTATGTCTCTGCCTCTCTCTCTCTCTCTGTGTGTGACTATCATAAATAAATGGAAAAAAAAATGTAAAAGATCATTAAAAAAATTGCTAATGGAATACTTTGTTCTTTTTTCATAGTAAGTCTCAAAATCTGTTGTGTTTTACACTTATGGCACATCTCAATTGAGACCAGCTACCTTTGGTCAATAGTCACAGGTGGCCAGTGGAGATTAGAGGAAACAGTGCAAGTAGATTCTAATCCCATTTATGCTACTCAGCCAAGTCGCTTAAGCTTTCTGTGCCTGTTTCCTTGCCTGGATAGAGATGATATAAATTCAGGTTATTGTGAGATTTAAGCGAAATACTGCCCACACATGTATGTGTACTTGCTAATACTAAATTGAGTATGGACCATGTGACAAGCACTATTGTAAGCAGAACATCTTTACTCATTTAACCATCATAATTATTATGTGAGGCTGGAAAATGGGGTTACTAACATCACCCAATCCTGACCCCATAGTGAGGTCCTAACAAAAATTCAGGATGTGTCCCTCAAAGTCCCTTCTTAGCTTTGAAGCACTTTCCTCGTTTTTTGTTTAATTGCTCCAATTTCCTTCTTTCTCTCACACAGCAGGTTTTAAGCCTGTTCTGTGCCAAGTGCTTCAAGAGACACTGAGGGATGAAGTGAATAAGGTAGTCACAGGGTCTACCCTCAAGCAGGAAGCACCAAGCTCATGCATGCATGACATATGGTGGAAGGGAGGGAAGGTGGGAGGGTCAGTGGCAGGCTTGGAGTGATCACCCCAGATTGGCTCCTCATGCAGGTTGAGTGATACTGGATACTGCCTGGGGCAGAACCCCAACTTCTCCAAGACTCCTCATTCTTCTCTTTTCTGAGTCTCCACCACTATCAGGGAAGCACGCCTTCCCTGCTTTTTTGCCAGGATTCCACCCCCTTCCCCAGTCCACTTCCAAGTTCCCAGGTCCAGGGCCTGTTTGCTTAGAGTTTGGGAAACCCCCAGAGCGCCTTCCTGCTTCCTGCAGCTTGGGGGGAGGGACATGGTGTCAGTCACGTGCCTCTGGCTTCTGAGCGTCTAGACTCAGGGGTCCTGCCCATCTCCCTCGGACCTTATCTTCCCCACCATCTGTCTCATTTTTTTCTTTTTTAACGGAACCCCCCTCCTCTCCTCTTTAGCCGTTTAATTGCAAAAGTCAGGCCGTTTGTGGGAGACCACAGGCAGCGACCCCTTTACCGGCTGAGGGAAGGTTTAAAGGAGAGGCTGCAATCAGACAAACAACGCTACCAAACTCTAGGAGCCACAGCCTATAGTCACATCTTTGTCTTCTAGGTTTCCTTTCTTCTGTCCCAGGACAACCCTAACAGTTTTGAAAGCGGCTCTGTAGAACGGCACCTAGCCAAGGATGCTCCTCCTAGCCTCTTCGGGGCTCCTGTGATTTCAGAGGCTAAGTGACTCGTCCCAGTCACTCAACAGCAGTCTGACAGGCTGTCAGGGCACTAGGGACCACTAGGGGCCAGAGAGGAGAGAGCTGGCACTGAACTCTCTGGCCTGCAAGGCTGTGGCTCTGGAGTGAAATGAAGATCCAGAGCCCCAGCCCCTGAATTCTGGTGCCTTCTGTCCCATCCTGGCCTGGGGCGGGGGAGGGCGAGATCGAGAGCGAGCGTGTGGGAATAGGGGCTCCCCAGCTGCAGAGTAGAAAGTGGTTAGGAAAACCTGGCCCACACCTCCTCGCAGAGGGGATAAAAGAGGGCGAGCTGGAGCGGGGTCCAGGTCCTGCGAGGTGACACGGGCACTGGCGCGCGTTCTTTAAACGCCCAGACCAGGAGCTAAGCGCGCGGGCAAGGGCGGGGTTGGGTCGAGGTCTGGTCACATGACCTGGGCAGAGGGGCTCGAGGCCCCCACCACACCGGTGGGCGGCCCCCACAACGCGTGGTCGACCTTCATTGGCCAGCTGTGTAGCCAATAGAAATCGGCCATCTGGGAACCCTGCGTTCCGAGGCACAGCCTAACATGCTCAGACGACAGCGGTCCAATGGAAAGTCAGGGTCGTGGCCGCAGACCAATGATAAGGTGCGGAGGGCGGGACAAGAGGCCGGGCCAGGTTGGTTTGAGGGGCGGTAGGGTATAAAAACGCGCGGCCGGCGGTAGCGTCCGTCCCTACTGCAGAGCCGCCGCCGGAGGAGAGGTTTAAAGGGCCCGCGCGCCGCCGCCCCCTCGCCCCGCCATGCTGCTACCCGTACCGCTGCTGCTCGGCCTCGTCGGCCTGGCCGCTGCCGAACCCGCCATCTACTTCAAGGAGCAGTTTCTGGACGGAGGTAAGGCCTGGTCCGGTCTCGAGGCCGCCCCGACGACGAGGGCGGCCCCTCAGCCTAGATCTGCGTTGTCCCCTGTAATTACTGCTTAGAGGACCAATACGGTGGCCTCCAGGGACCAGAGCCGCAGGCGATCCTTCCTTCCATGTCCCTGGGGAGCGTCGAGGGTACAGCGGACTCCCGCGGCGGGAGTTAGGGTTCGCCGGAGGAGCCCTTAAGTCATCGAAGATGTCAAACTAGAGGTTGGGGTGGGGTCAGTCAGGGGATATCTCCTTTCCAGTCTTCAGCAACTTGAGGCCATTGGCAGATAGCTATTCGTGGGGAGAGGTCAGTACGGCCGCACTGACCTGCCCCTTTGATCCCCTAGACGGGTGGACCGACCGCTGGATCGAATCCAAACACAAGTCAGATTTTGGTAAATTTGTTCTCAGTTCCGGCAAGTTCTACGGTGACCAGGAGAAGGATAAAGGTAAGAGCCTGGGACGGGTGGATGTTGGGATTCAGGAGGACTTCCTGGAGGAAGCCGTGCATGTCACACAGCGTGGGTATCCCCATGAGCAGGAGGAAGGGGCAGTCTTCTTTGACTCCAGTGCTTAGGGTCCTTGGAGCTTGGGGCTGAGCCATGACCTCACTATGGTCTCCTGCTAGGGCTGCAGACAAGCCAGGATGCCCGCTTTTACGCTTTGTCGGCCAGATTTGAGCCCTTCAGCAACAAAGGCCAGACACTGGTGGTGCAGTTCACCGTAAAACATGAGCAAAACATCGACTGTGGGGGCGGCTACGTGAAGCTATTTCCAGATGGTTTGGACCAGACGGACATGCACGGAGACTCTGAGTACAACATCATGTTTGGTGAGGGACCCCGCCCTGGCGCTGACCTTTGATTAGTTGGAAGGAGACCTAAATCTGGGTTCCTTAAGGGCCACCACAGGTAGTGTTGAGAACATGGGAAGATACTTGTGTAGTTAAGGCTTGTCTTTGCGAGGAAGGCTGAGGACATTGCATTGTTACTATTGGTCTGAAACTTGCAGTTCACGGGATTTTCTGTAGCTATTTCCAGTGAGGGCATTAAATTCCAGAGGTGATATTTTGTTCTTTCTGTTTTTCCTTTTTAAAAGGCTCCACTTTCAGCTCCTTAGAACCAGTCAGGGTATGATTCTTGTCCTGTAACCCTTTACAGATCTGCATTTAAGAACCAAGCCTTCTTTTGTAAAGGTTGGGAGCTTTACAGTGGTGGGCAGTTTCTTGCTCTAACTAAACCCACTTTTTACCTAGGCCCGGATATCTGTGGCCCCGGCACCAAGAAGGTTCATGTCATCTTCAACTACAAGGGCAAGAACGTCCTGATCAACAAGGACATTCGTTGCAAGGTGTGACTGGGGGTGGTGACAAGTGGCTGATAGGGAAGCCTCAGAGGCCAAGCCTGATGGGCGGGGCCATTCATCTCCCACCCTCTTCAGGATGATGAATTCACACACCTGTATACGCTGATTGTGCGGCCGGATAACACCTATGAGGTGAAGATTGACAACAGCCAGGTGGAGTCAGGCTCCTTGGAGGATGATTGGGACTTCCTGCCTCCCAAGAAGATAAAGGATCCTGATGCTTCAAAGCCTGAAGACTGGGACGAGCGGGCCAAGATTGATGACCCCACAGACTCCAAGCCTGAGGTTGGTGCTTGGGCAGAAGCTCCCCATGTGGAAGGTGTAGAGGACAGCTGGGTTGACTGACCTTTTTGTGTTCCCTCAGGACTGGGACAAGCCTGAGCACATTCCTGACCCTGATGCTAAAAAGCCAGAGGACTGGGATGAAGAGATGGATGGAGAGTGGGAACCACCTGTAATTCAGAACCCTGAGTACAAGGTGAGCTTGGAGCTCTGAGCAGGGTGGGAGCGCACAGTGGGGAGCACACTGACCTCCACTCAACCACTGGTTCCCTTCCCCTTCTGCAGGGCGAGTGGAAGCCCCGGCAGATTGACAACCCAGATTACAAGGGCACTTGGATCCACCCAGAGATCGACAACCCTGAGTACTCTCCTGATAGCAACATCTATGCCTATGAAAACTTTGCTGTTCTGGGCTTAGATCTCTGGCAGGTGAGACACAGAAGGGATTCATGGAGCACTTCAAATGTTGAGAGTCACTAAGGAGGAAAGGGATGATAAATGTTCAACCCCAGGCAGCTCTGAGCCAAAACTGGTGCTTTTCTTGAATAATATTCTGGTCTGTCTTTATGGAGTTCTCACGGCACCCAATTTGAGGTTCAGCTTACGTGCCAGATACCTTTCTAAGTTCCTTTATGCAAACAAACTTTTTAACTGCCTTCAACAGTTAGAAGTTGGTTAGATACCCCTGGCACTATTTTTCTAATGAGATTATCTGTCTGACTTACTTGGTAGAACATGCAACACTTGATCTCACAGGCATGAGTTCAAGCCCCACGTTGGGAGTAGAGCTTACTGGAAAAAAAAAAAAAGTAAATAATAAATGTGACTACTAGAAAAAAATGGTTCCTCTGAAATGAAATGTTTTAAAATTTTGTCAGTTTTATTCACTAGTAAACAATCTGTGTCTGGAATGGTGTCTGGCATGTAGTAGGTACCAGAAAAACATTTGAACAAGATATTGAGAGATCCTGTTTTACAGATGTAGAAATCAAAGGGCATTGTGTAGTTGTCATGGGAACATGGAGGGGGTGGGGCTTGTCCAAGGCCAGGGACATTAGTGTCCACCCTGACCACCCTCCATCCACTCTCCTGTCCTCCAGGTCAAGTCTGGCACTATCTTTGACAACTTCCTCATCACCAACGACGAGGCGTATGCAGAGGAGTTTGGAAATGAGACCTGGGGTGTCACGAAGGTGGGACCAGGGTCTGGTCCTGGGCTTGGGAGTGGGCAGGTCTGGTGGCGGGGGGCCGGGCCCTGAGCTGTGTGGTTTCTGTGCAGGCGGCAGAGAAGCAGATGAAGGACAAGCAGGATGAGGAGCAGAGGCTAAAGGAGGAGGAGGAGGACAAGAAGCGCAAGGAAGAAGAGGAGGCAGACAAGGAAGATGAGGAAGACAAGGACGAGGATGAGGAGGACGAGGATGACAAGGAGGAAGAGGAAGAGGATGATGCTGCCGCTGGCCAGGCCAAGGACGAGCTGTAGGGGCTACACTGCTGCCTCTAGGGCTGGACTGAGGCCTGAGCGCTCCCGCCGCAGAGCCGGCTGCGCCAAATAATGTCTCTATGAGACTGGAGAACTTTCATTTTTTTCCAGGCGGGTTCTGATTTGGGGTGGATTTTGGTTTTGTTTCCTCCCTTTTTTTTTTTTTTTTTTTTTAAAAAAAAAAACGTGTTTTGTCTTTGATTCTCCTTTAGTCCTTGTTCCTGATCCTCATCTTTCTTGATTGACATCTTTGCCTTCCTCTGTCCCCTTCTTTCCTCCAATCCCTTAGTTCTCCTCCAACCTGAGGGGGCAGGGGGAGTGTGGAAGAGAAGCCCCAGGCCTAAGATTCCATCCACTCACCTTCCTGGATCCCAGAGGGGGGGGCAGGAGAAGAGGGTGGCATCCCCAGCACTGAGGAAGAACAGGGCTCCTAGGGCCTGAGCTCTGATCCCCACCTACCACCTCCCTTTCTTCCCTGCTCCCAGGACTGGGCCACTTCTGGGTGGGGCAGCGGGTTCCAGCTCGGCTCACACTGAGAATGTAAGAACTACAAACAAAATTTCTATTAAATTAAGTTTTGTGTCTTCCTCCTGTGTCTCCTTCTGGGGGAGGTGACTCTCGAGTAAGGCTCATTTTCCAGTGGCTAAAGTGTTGGTTGAATGTCCCCCTAAGGCTACAGGGTCTGTTGTTTACCCCCACAACCTCAAACCAGTGGGAGAAGAGTGTGTTCTAAGCGCCTTTACAAAGACTCCAGATATTACTCATTGAGTCTTCATGCCAAACTGAGCTTTGTTTTTAGTTTGCCCCATTCAGTTTGATGAGGCTAAGCTCCAAAATGTAAGGGGTAGGGCAGGGCTATGAACTCACACCATAGCACCATTTCATGAGATCTATTTTACACTCAACCGTATATACTTCTTGACTGTTAAAAGAGCAAGACTAGGATGATTGGACTATTTTAAACAAGTATTCTTAATACCAGTCAGGGTTAATTAAGTTACTCCTTTTATAATCAAGAATATAGGTTCAGATATGGTAGATCTAGCATGTTGGTAATCCTTGAATTCTTGGAAAGAGATGGCCTCAAGGAAGGTGCAGAGATGACAGGCCAACAAGGTCTAGGTTCTCTAGAGCCCATCTCTTTTGGGGTCTACTATGGCTGCCACTGAAGTCCAGCAGGTGGCCTGGAGCTTATGTCCCTTGTTGCAGGAGAGAGACAAGAAGCCCTCAACAGCCTGGCCTACTATGGTGGGAACTTCCAGGCCCTGCCTGCTGTGAAGGGAAAAACAGCAGGACCTGGTTACAGTTGGGCAATGGGTGAGGTGTCCGGTAACTCCCTGGTGCAGGGCGTACGTTGAGTGAGAAACTAAAGAGTTTTGGAGGCAGGTAATGGTCAGTTCAGGATGGAAGGGCCTCCACCCAGTAACTGGGAGAGAACTCTGCCTTGCCACCATCCAGTCCCCCAAAGCACCATCATCACCTTCAGCCAACTAATCCTTCATTTTTTAAACTAATTGTTGGTGACCTTTTGAGTGTTTTTTCCCAGTCCCGAGTAAGGGTTCCTTTGAGGGTAGCCACACTAGAACAAAAGTCATTTGGGAGACAAAAAAAGCCTTTGTACAAGAAATACAAGTGTCTACAACAAGTAGATGAAAAATTTTGTTCGATGTAATCAACAAACTCAAGATCATGAAAGTGGGGGACGTTGGAGCCATTTTGTGGCCGTCTGACGTCACCGCTAGCGGGCATGGCGTCACTCTCAGGGAGCCACGTGACGTATATGCGTGCTGAATGAGAAGCTGCCTCCGGAAGCCGAGTTTACTCTGCGCATGCCTGGCCAAAAGCCTCTCGCGCATGCCCACCAAAGCTAAGGGGGGGCGGAGGTCACGTGCTCTGGTGGTCGGCGCGCGCACCTCCTGCCCCGGAAGCGGTCGGCTCGCGGCGCGGCTGGGCGCTAAGATGGCGGCGGCGTGAGTTGCATGTTGTGTGAGGATCCCGGGGCCGCCGCGTCGCTCGGGCCCCGCCATGGCCGTCACCATCACGCTCAAAACGCTGCAGCAGCAGACCTTCAAAATCCGCATGGAGCCTGACGAGACGGTGGGAGCTGGACCGGAGCCCGGGGGCGGGAACGACGGGTGCCGGGGGATGGGGTGGGGGCGGGGAGGACGGGATCCCGACTGGAGGGGCGGGGAGGACAGCGCGGGCAGGGCTCTGCCCACCCGTCCCAGCCTGCCTGTCTTTCCCGAACCTCCCTGTGGTTCTGGGCCCAGCCCCCGGCGACTTGTGCTGATGGCGCTCAAGGGCCGGTCTCCAGACTAGGCCCCACCCCCGGGGCACCCATCAGGCCCGGCTCCAATGTCAGCGCCCTCGCGGGTCGCGGGAGCCGAAGGCTCAGATTCCCGGCCCGGCCACGCTCTCCGGGACCGGGCCTCCGAGTTCCCAGCTTTGCAGGCGTCTCCTCGGGACGTTGGTGGCCACATTTGGGAGTGGTGACGCCAGTGACGATGATAATGATAATAAACGGCCTGACTTTTCAGTGGTCTGTGTTGGCGGTTCTTTACCAGCAGCGGAGCAATTTTGTGTTATCTTACTAAAGTTGCAAAACAGACATCATTTGAGCACTCTTGACTCACTCCGTTTTACAGATGTGGGAATTTAGAAATAAGAGGATTTTGCTACGGTCACATAAAGCAAGTAATGGCAGACGGGTTTCAAATTTGGTTTTGTCTCATGTGAGAGCCCGTGGTCTAAACATTGCACTGCGTTTTTAGCTGAAAAGAGGTTTAGGACGCATCAGACATTGAATGTGTGTTTGGCGCTTTGCACAACTACCTCATGGAGACATTGAACTCTACGTTTTGTAGAAAAGGAAACACTCATATTTTTTGATCACGCCAACTGTTTGACTTTGGGCAAGCTACTTAATCTCCCTGTGCCTGTTTCCTCAAATATAAAACTGGGGTAATGATATCTACTTCATGCAGTAGTGAAGCTTTAAAAGCGGTATGTACACACTTATGTTAGTGCTGTCCGTATAAGATGTTTTTGGCAAACACAGCACTGTCAGCAGTGTGGAATGAGGAATCTCGTTTCCTCTTTGTTTTACTTTTCATCACATTTTACGTTATCTGAGGTTATATTTTTTTTCACTTTTCCTCGCATTAGTGTTATCTTCACAGACGCAGGGAATTATGTTGAGTTTTGTTCCTTTCTATGTTATGTGCTCAATTCCTAGAACAGCACCTGGCGTGTAATAAGTGTTAGGTAAATACTTCGTTGAATAGTGGGATCTGGCATGCTTTACTATGAAGCTTAGCTTCTCTGCCATTGAGGTCTGCAGTCCCTTCCCCTGCCCGTCCCCCCATCAAGAAAGAGTCTTGAGGTTTGCAATGAGTGTTCCTCTCCTTCCAGGTGAAGGTGCTAAAGGAGAAAATAGAAGCTGAGAAGGGTCGTGATGCCTTCCCTGTGGCTGGACAGAAACTCATCTATGCTGGCAAGATCCTGAGCGATGACGTTCCCATCAGGGACTATCGCATTGATGAGAAGAATTTCGTGGTCGTTATGGTGACCAAGGTGGGTAAAGTGTGCTGGCTGGGAGGGTGAGAGAATTAGCTTGGGATCTGACAAAGAGCCTGTGTGCCCAGGAGAGATTAGCTATGAATAGGGCGGGGCTGAGACGGGATGGGATGTTGGGGCTAGATAGGGATATTGATGCCTGCTCCTTTTTCTGGGTGTCACAGGCCAAAACTAGCCCAGGCACCTCAGTACCCCCAGAGGCCTCACCCACTGCTGCCCCGGAGTCCTCCACATCCTTCCCTCCGGCCCCTGCCTCAGGCATGTCCCATCCCCCACCTACTGCCAGAGAGGACAAGAGCCCATCGGAGGAATCAGTCCCCACGACATCCCCGGAGTCCGTGTCAGGGTAAGGCCAGGGAGCAGAAGCCCCAGCTTGGGCCCTGTTTTCCCAGCACATTTTGACACATACATGTTTCCACATACCTGGGGGAGGGCAAGCCGCCAGAAGCCAGGGTCCGATTTCTCTCTCTTGAATTTGCAGCTCTGTTCCTTCTTCAGGTAGCAGCGGGCGAGAGGAAGATGCGGCATCCACACTAGGTGGGTGGGTGGTCCCTGGGGCAGAAGCAGTTGGGTGCCCGCCAGCTGTGGGGCCTTGTGTGGGTGTGGGGGGCCTGGGAACTGCCCTTCTCCCTCCTTGGTGACCCAGACCTTGCTGCTCCCTCCACAGTGACTGGTTCTGAGTATGAGACGATGCTGACAGAGATCATGTCCATGGGCTATGAGAGGGAGCGGGTCGTGGCCGCCCTGAGAGCCAGCTACAACAACCCCCACCGAGCCGTGGAGTATCTACTCACGGTGAGGTGGGGCTGCTGCCTCCTGGGGAGGCCTCAAGGGAGTACATGGGCTTACATGCTGTAATGGGTGGTCAGAGAGGCAAAACTTTGTCCTCAGAAGACTTTGGGTTGTGATTCCCACCGGGAAAGTCTTCCTGCAAGAGCCTGGGCATGAATGGTGGGGTGGGCCTGTGGAGGGCAGGGCCAAGGCTTCACCTGTCTTCTGCCAGGGCTGAACATGCAGAAGGGAGGCAGTGGGCAGTCTATGCGTTAGAACTAAATAGGACCCCTGACAGGGAATTCCTGGGAGTCCCGAGCCAGAACATGGTTCTGTCCAGGAGAGCCAGGTGTCGGAGCAGCCAGCCACAGAAGGAGGTGAGTGAATTGGGAGATGTACATGTGGGGTGTCTGCTGTCAAGGCATCTGACTCCCTGCCCCCAAGCTTCTGGGAGTCCAGTGTGGTGTCTGACTACACACCTTTCTCCTGCCAGCAGGAGAGAACCCCCTGGAGTTCCTGCGGGACCAGCCCCAGTTCCAGAATATGCGGCAGGTGATTCAGCAGAACCCGGCACTACTGCCTGCCCTGCTCCAGCAGCTGGGCCAAGAGAATCCTCAGCTTTTGCAGGTGCGGCCCTGGGGGTAGAGGAAGCCAGGGCGGGCACCACCTCTACTCCCCTCTGGGTACCACAGCCTCAGAGAGCTAGTCTGGCCTAGCGTGGTATGTAGGAGCCCCACTGTATTTGGAAAACAGACTAACAACTCCCTGATGCTCCATACAATCTAATGATCTGCCCTGTTTCATGTAATTTTCTCAAACACCTTGTGAGGAATGGGTGCTGTTGTCATCATCTCTCACAGAGGAAGTTGCCAGAGGTCTGGAGCATTCTGGCAGTTGGCATAGTGTGTGTCTGCTTTCAGCTTCTGGGTCCTTTGCTCTACCTTCTGGGTCTTTTTGCCCTGTCTTAGCCTCCATGGGATTACCCATAAGCACTACCCAAGATCATTGTGTCCCAGTTGGCTCTGGGACTCCTGTGCTCAGCAAGGCATCATCCTGCCCCTGAAGGTTCCTGTGCAGAGGGGCAGTGGCCCTTCCGTGTGACAGGGTTTATTAGATCCTCTGTAAAGGCATGACTCTCCTGCTTTAGGGCCTGTCGTCTGCCGCTGTTCTTCACTTCTCAGTCTCTTGTTGGCTCCTCCTCCTTACGTTCTCAGGTGTGACAGCACACAGGCTGAACACCTTTATTTTTCATTTCTTTTTAGTGTTCCCTGCATATCATCTTGAGTGATGATGTTCCCCCCAGATTGACGTAACTGACCCAAACCTCCAAATCCATGGCTGACTTGACGGACCTGTGAAAATGCTTTCTAGAGGTCTAAGATTTCAGAGCTGATCCTCTTCCCAGGCCTCCCCATGCCTACAAAGACCAGCCTGGGGTTGCTTGAGCCACAGGCCCTATGCCCCTGCTGGGGTCATCCATCACCTATCTTGCCAGAACCTCTCAGCCCAGCCCTGCATTCAACCTCCGTGGCTGCCACCTCTTCTCCCACCCGGTTCCCTGGCAGCCAGTACCCAGGCCTTGGCTTCTGCACACCTGCCATGGTCCATTTTCCACCAGGAGCCAGATTCCTGAAAAAACATGTTTTGCTGTGAAGTTAAAGTCAGATGTACATAAAAATAGAGTTGTAGAGAGTTTTAGAAGCCCCAGGTACGCAACACCCACGAGTTAGTCTTTTTAAAATGTACGTGGATCTCGTCTTTCTCTATTTAACCATCACCGTGGTGTCCCATTATACTAGAAGGCACTAGAGAAAGGTGTGGTCTTGGCCTTCCTTTCCTTTTTGTTCCCCTTCTGTTGCTTGTTTACTTTGTTCCTGACACACAGATCTTCTGTTTCTGGGATTTGTCAGGTGCATTTCTGTCTCCAGGCCTTTGCCCTTACTGTTCTATCTGGAGGAAACTTCCTATCCTACAGATCACAGGTCCATCTTTTCCTGGCCTGCAGTGTTTTTTCTAGTCCAGTTCTTTGCCTACTATATGCCATGCCCACTATTTACATTTTAAATAATTACCTATTTGTTTCTTTATAATAGCCTGTGTTCCCTATGCCAGAATCTCAGTTCCACCAGGATAGGGCCTGTATCCACTATGATGTTGCTGTTTGGTTAGACTAGGCACCCTCTGAATATTTGCTGAAAGAAAAAGCGGCTGGGATACAGACCTGGCAGGGGTGGATGGGCACCAAGGGCTGTGGGTCACAGTCCCCTCCCCTTTGTCTCCCACAGCAAATTAGTCGGCACCAGGAGCAGTTCATCCAGATGCTGAATGAGCCCCCCGGGGAGCTGGCAGACATCTCAGATGTGGAGGGGGAGGTGGGCGCCATAGGGGAGGAGGCTCCACAGATGAACTACATCCAGGTGACACCACAGGAGAAAGAAGCTATAGAGAGGGTAAGAGGTCTGGCTGCGGGGTGTCCTCCCTGGTGGGCAGGGCCCCCAGCCCCTGCTTATACCTACCCATCTTCCCACAGTTGAAGGCCCTGGGCTTCCCAGAGAGCCTGGTGATCCAGGCCTACTTCGCTTGTGAAAAAAACGAGAACTTGGCTGCCAACTTCCTCCTGAGTCAGAACTTTGATGACGAGTGATGCAGGGAGGCCAGGCCGCCCCCCCCCCCCCCACAATCTCCCCACCCTTCAATTCCACAAAAGTTTTATAAAAGAAAAAATATATATATATTCATGTTTATTTAAGAAGTGGAAAAAAAATCAAAAACCTTAAAAAAAAAAACCAATTTCCCACCCTCCTAAAGTGGCCCCCATTCCCATCTTGGCCTGAGAAGACCCAGGCCAGACAGCTGTCCCCCATCCCCCGCCCCAGCCCTGCCTGCTCTAAGAAACTGGCAGGACTGGAGGCGACAGATGGGCCCCTCTTGGCCTCTGTCCCAGCTCCCTGCAGCCAGATGGAGAGGCGGCTGCTTGCTTCCCCCTCCCCCTGAAGAGCCCCGGAGACCTCCCCCCCTTCTTCCAGGGTGAGGGGAAGCTGGAGCCCCAAACTTTGATCCTCCATTGAAGTGGCCTGACCTTTCCATTTGGGGTGAGCACTCAGAGGCCCAAGGACCCCCTCTCCAGTCTGGCCTTGGGCTCTGGCCTGCATCCCTTTGCTGGGGAGGAGGCGGCCTGGTTTAGTTCTGCCTGGGGAGGGGTAACAACAGAGCTGCTCTGGAGGTCGAGGCCACCCCCCACCCTAGGACAGAACTGTGTCTCTGATAAAGGTTTTGAAGTGAATAAAGTTTTAAAAGCCAGTCCGGTGGTGTGTGCCTACTGGGGCTTCCTGTTCCAGCTCGTCTGGGTCTGGGGGCTAGTTGGGCACAGGTGATATGGCAGTGGTCCGTTGGCCTCTGCAGTTTGGGGCTCCCAGTGTCTCACACCCCCCTCTGAGGCTGTCTCATTCCCAGGCAGTGGGCCCCAGCCTAGCCTTGGAAGGGCTGCTTCTCCCTGCCCCCCACCATCACCACCACAGTCTGTTTTGGCTACACTTCCCCCCCTAGTAATTGGCTAATTACTGGAGATTAATGTTGGTAAACAGAAGCCTTCTTCTCTTCTGCCATCTGCTCCTGCATTATTTTCCCCCACCGCAACCCCTTTTCTTCCCCTGAAGCCCCAGTTAGCATGGCCTAGAGTCCCCAAGGAAGCCAAGCCCAGAAGGGTGGGGGGCTCCTGGCCACAGGTGTTGGGGCGCTGAGGAAGGGGCATGATGAGAGAGGACACAGAATTCTCCAGGGCTGGGGCCATCAGGTGGCAGGTTTTATTGGGAAAGGCTAGCTCAGGAGCTGGGTGCTGCAGAGTCTTGGGCCATAGCAGTGGCCAGTGCCGCAGCTCGTGCCTCCTTCTTCTGTCTTTGTTTCTCCTCCTTGAGGCGTTTGCGCTGCTGCTTCTCCAGGTCCTGCAGCAGCTCCTGGAAGCGGGCACTCCTTGGGTCCACGTGGTAGCCCAGGCGCTCCTGGGCCTCGGCCTGCAGTCGGGCCCGCCTCTCCTTGTCTGCCTGTTCCTTCTCCCTGCGCTCCTGCTGCTGCCGCCGCCAGTTCTCAATCATCTGTGGCATCTTGGCCATGCGCTCTGCAATGAGCTGCTCCCTGCAGGGGAGGGTAGAGTGGTGAAGATAGCAAGAGCCAGCCAGAAGAGGAGCACCCATCCAACCACAGCCCACCCCTAGTCTGCCCACATTCTGATTCCTCTAACTCAGATGAAAAACTGGGAAGGCTTCCGGGGGTCGTTAAAACTGTCAGGAAAAGTCCTTGACAAGCGAAGTAACAGGCAGGAGAGGTGGATTAACTTGTGTATGACCCTGAGCACAAGAGCACTAAACCCCTCAGGGGAGACCTCAAGTCAACTCAGTGTTTCACTGAGCTGTCTACTGAGCCATCCCAGAGCTACACACCATATGGCCTTTCCCACAGCACACTCTCATCCTGCAGACATCGCTGAGCACCTCCTGTATGCCAGGCCCAGTTGTAAAGGCAAGAAATGGATTGGATCTTTCCTTCCAGTTCTGTGAGTTTGTAGGTGCCAGTCACAGTCCCCATTTTGAGGATTAGAAACATGAAGCTGAAAGATCTAAAGCCCCACAGCAGGGTTATCCAGCTGGGATGGGACAGAGACTGAGGTTCACATTCTAGCTCCACTGTTCATTGATGGGGTGACTAGACATATGACTCCAAACTTCCAGGCCTCAGTTTCTCATCTCTAAAATGAGGGTGATGCTCTCGTACTCCTACAGCTATTACGAGGACAAGAACAATGAAAACCAGGAGGGCACTTGGCCTGCTCCCTCCCGAAGTGGCAGCATCCCGACTTTCTTTCCTAGTCTTGAGTTCTTTCAAGCCCAATGCTTAAGACCTGTCTCCAAGTCCAACCTCTGCATTGATTCCAGGCCCCATCACTTCCCATTCGTCCCCCGCCACACTGACCTTAGCATATTCCTACCTCAGGGCCTTTGCACCAGCTGTTCCTGCTACCAGGAACACTCTCCCTAAGATCTCTCCACCGCTATGTCTGGTCAAGTCCCTAAGGATCGAGTTCTTAAGAGAGTTTCTAGGTCTCACAAGCCAGAGTCGCTCTGCAGCACACATATTTTCCACCCAATTTTATCTTCCTAATGGTTCACTGTTGCCATCTGAAATTATCTTGTTCTCTGCTATGTGCTCAGCACCTGGGAAAGCCTTGCACACAGGAGGGCCTCCGCCCACAGCCCCGCGCCTGCCCGACCGCACACACCTGGCCTGACGCTTCTGCTCCGCCGCCAGCTGCTGCACCCGCAGCGACTCCTGCATGGCCGCGAGGCTCGGGCACCATTCGCGCTCCTCAGCTTCCAGCTCGCGCAGCTGCTCCCGCGACGGCCACAGAGAACCGGGGGCCACCCCGGAGGCGGCGCCGTGCCGCGCGAACTGCTTGGCCGCATAGCGCGGCCCCAGCTGCCAGCGCGGGGTCAGCGGGTCGTCCGGGTCTGGCCACCAGGGCCCTGGCAAGCGGCGTGGGGGCGGCGGCGCCCGGTAATCACGGGAGCCGCGGCCCAGGTTCGCCGGCAGCCCTAGCAGGCAGCGCGCTCGCCGCACGGGCGCCGCCATCTTGGCTGTGCGGGGTCCTCGCGGGCCGGCCGGGCTGGCCACCGCACTGCCTGCGCGCGAGGTCCGATGGCCGCCGGGGCGGAGCGAGGGGCGTCCTGTGCCCCAGCCCCAGGCAGGGGAGAGAAGGGGGTAATATATTTTTATACATCTCAAACATACATTTTTTTATACATCTCATCTCTTATTTATTTTAAATAAAATTTAAAATTTTATTTTAGTAGCTATTTCTTAAAATTATACCAAATTTTACTTTTATACATTTAAAGTAGCATTTGATTTCTTTCAAAATTTAAATGTCTAAATTTCAAACTACTTAAAAATTTAAATATTGCTTCAGTTTGAATTTCAATCTACATATTACTTTATATTTTAACTAGAGTCTTTTTAAGATGTTCGTTAAAATATTTAAATTCCATTTTAAATACTCGAATATTGTTCATACATAACATTAGATATTTATTTTTATGCTTTATTTTGTGCTTTTAAATTTGATTTTGAAGGGACGCCTGGGTGGCTCAGGGATCGAGTCTCACATCACTCTCCCTACCTGGAACCTGCTTCTCCCTCTGCCTGTGTCTCTGCGTCTCTGTCTCATGAATAAATAAAATATTAAAAAAAATTTTTTTTAAGATCTCAAGATTTTCATTTTAAAGAATTATTTAAAGCCTCACCAAGACAATTATTTTAAATATTTAAATTTATACTTTAAAATATTTAAAGTTGTATGATTAAGATATTTCTGTAGAAATTTTATTTTAAATTTTATTGTAAACATCTTGTTACTTTGTGCCTTTTAATTTTTAAACATTTATTTGAGAGAGTGAAAGAACACAAGCAGGGGGAGTGGCAGAGGGCAAGGGAGAAGTAGGTTCCCTGAAAGCAGGGCTCAATCCCAGGACCTCCAGATCATAACCTGAGCCAAAGGCAGATGCTCACCCACTGAGCCACCCAGGCGCCCCTAATTTAATTATTCATATTTAAAAATATTTAAAATATTTAACCATGGGGTAGCAATTAAACAGTGTTTTTTGAAAACAGGATTTCTGCCTTAAAAAGAAAGGAAATTCGGGGACACCTGGGTGGCTCAGCGGTTGAGCACCTGCCTTTGGCTCAGGACATGATCCCAGGGTCCTGGGATCAAGTCCCATATCGGGCTCCCTGCGTGGAGCCTGCTTCTCCCTCTGCCTATGTCTCTGTGTCTCTCATTAATAAATAAATAAAATCTTAAAAAAAAAAAAAAAGGGAAGGAAGGAAGTTCTGTCTCATGATACAACACGGATGAACCTGGAAGACATTACGATGAGTGAAATAAGCCAGTCACAAGAGGACGTATTTTATGTGATTCTGCTTATATGAGGTCTTTGGAATAGCCAAATTCATAGAGACAGAGAGTAGAATGGTGGTTGGCAGGGACAGAAGAGACAAAGAATGGGAGTTAGTGTTTAATGGGGACAGAGTATCTGTGTGAGAAGATGAAAAAGTTCTGGAGATGGATGGTGATAATGGTCGGATAACAATGTGAATGTGCTTAATAGCACTGAGCAATACACTTGAAAATTACCAAAACGATATGTTTTATGTTCTGTATATTTTATCTCACACCCACAGATGAATTGTGAACTAGGAAGCCTGGAGAAAAATGTTTATAATTTATAGTCGCACCATATATATATCATTTATGTCCATCCCAAACTGGAAACAGCTGGCACCCCAAGTCCATTCACAGCAGAATGGAGACCTGTTTTGATGTTTCAACAAACAGAATGCTACACAGGAATGCAAGGGCAGAAATTACAGCTGGGTGTGACCTCAACATGGGTGATTCTCAGGGACATCATTTGCAAGAAAGGAAGCAGGACCCAAGTGGTTCCTGTGCATAAGGGAATGTTTTTCATTGTGTAAAGTTTACACAAATTGTTCTTTTTATGTAAAGTAGAAAAATCCTGGTGTCATTATGGATGCACACCTTTAGGGGTAAACGGTAAAAGCAAGGCAGCCATCATTCTGGAAACCAAGATGGGACACTTCTGGTGGGGATGAGGGCGCGTCCAGATGTGGCGGGGGGGAAGAGGGTCACTCGGTAACAGGTCACTGAGCTGGACATTCCCGTTCTGTTTGCTCTTCTCCAAGTGGACTGTATTTAATGTTATTTCTTGATCTGGGCTACGGTGGTGCCTGAGTTAAAATTATTCTGTAAGCTGTGTATGTGTGGGCTGCATACTTCCCTGTAGATTTATTATATTTTGTAAGTGAAAAAAATAAAAATACAAGCAACAAAAAAGACTACAGTGAGCAGTCGTACAACCACCTGTCTCCCATGCCCTCCACCCCCGCCAGAGCTCCTCCCCCCACTTGTGTTAGGTTCTTATGTATCCTAGAGCATTGCTTTAGACATTGTCATTTACAGTGTTAATGAATTATTTTGCAAGGGCAGATGAGTACAGTCACATATGTCATCACCCAGAGTTAACAGATATTAACACGTTGACTAGATTGCTTCAGATCGTTTCTTTAAATGGAAGTATAGTTGACATAACAATATTCTATTAGTTTCAGGTGTTCAACGTAGTGATTTAACAATTACATACATTGCAAAATGCTCACCACTATAAGTGTAGTCACCATCTGTCACCATACAATGTTGTTACAATATTATTGACTATGTTCCCTATGCTGTTACTTGTCATCCCTCTAACTTTATTTTATAAAGTTTGTACATCTTAACCCCCTTCACCTATTTTACCCATCCTTCCACTCCCCCTCCCCTCAGGTACCCACCTTCAGATCTTTTATTTTATTTATTTTTTAAACTCCTTTTATTTATTTATTTGTTAAAGATTTTATTTATTTATTAATGAGGGACACACACACAGAGAGAGAGAGAGAGGCAGAGACACAGGCAGAGGGAGAGGCAGGCCCCATGCAGGGGCCTGATGTGGGACTCGAACCCCGGGACTCCAGGATCAGGCCCTGGGCCAAAGGCAGGTCCTGAACTGCTGAGCCACCCAGGGATCCCCCTTTTTTAACTCCTTTTAATAAGACTTGCCCTCTACTATGAAAGCCTCCAATGATGAGTAAGGCCTCCACGTACAAATGCCACCCCTTCCCTCCCCACCCTTCTCAGGAGTAACAATTATTTGGAAATTAACTTATTCTTCCAGGACCAAACTTGATGTATTTGCTGCTTACCTGGAGTCTTGAAAACAATATGCAACATATATTTTTATTTTTTTAAAAGATTTTATTTATTTATTCATGAGAGACACAGAGAGAGAGACAGAGACACAGGCAGAGGGAGAAGTAGGCTCCATGCTGGGAGCCCGATGTGGGACCCGATCCCAGGATCTGGGATCACGCCCTGAGCCAAAGGCAGATGTTCAACCGCTGAGCCACCCAGGCGTCCTGCAACATATATTTTTAAACGGTTTAATGGTATTTGGAAAGTATTGGTTTGCAACTTTTCTCCCTCAACTTCACACTTTCCAGGTGTTTCCACGTGCATCCCTGGAGATTTACTGTACATGTTGGGTAGCTGTTTTTCACACTATGGGTCATGGGACCCATTATTGACTCAGGAAGTCAATGAGGTGGGTTACAACTAGCATTTATTTATTTTCAGGTTTACAAGAAGGGAAGAATCGTTCATAGAAAACTTTTTATTTCAAAAATTGTTTATTTAAAAACTTGTGACAGGGGCACCTGGGTGACTCAGTGGTTGAGCGTCTGCCTTTGGCTCAGGTCATGATCCCGGGGTCCCGGGATTGAGTCCTGCATCGGGCTCCCGGCATGGATCCTGCTTCTCTCTCTGCCTATGTCTCTGCCTCTGTCTGTGTTTATCTCATGAATAAATAAATAAAATAAAATCTTTAAAAAATATATCAGGTTGCATCACATGTAGTAAGGATAAGTATCTTTTGGTAAAACCTTTATTTCTATCACATATACATGGACGTATATACTGGTGTTCCAGTTGCAAATGATGCAACAAACCTTGCCCAAACAACCACTTTGATTATGCTCATAGAGTGTGTAAATCAAGAATTTGATTATCAGGCACCTGGGTGGCTCAGTGGTTGAGCGTCTGCCTTTGGCTCAGGTTGTGATCCTGGGGTTCTGGGATTGAGTCCCACATTGGGCCCTCCCCACAGAGAGCCTGCTTCTCCCTCTGCCTATGTCTCTGCCTCTGTGTGTGTGTGTGTGTGTGTGTGTGTCTCATGAATAAATAAATAAAATCTTAAAAAAAAAAAAAGATTTTGGTTATCAACAATAGCCAAACTCTGGAAAGAGCCCAAATGTCCATGGACAGATGAATGGATAAAGAAGATGTGGTGTATGTATATACGATAGAATATTACTTAGTCACCAAAAAGAGTGAAATCTTGACATTTGCAATGATGTGGATAGAGCTAGAGGCTATTATGCTAAGCAAAATAAGTTCGAGAAAGACAAATATATGATTTCACTCATATGTGGAATTGAAGAAACAAAACAGATGAACATATGGGAAGGGGGAAAAGAGAGAGAGGGAAACAAACCATAAGAGACTCTTGACTATAGAGAACAAATTGAAGGTCAATGGAGGGTCGATGAGCCAGATGGGTGGTGGGTATTAAGGAGGGCACTTGTGATGAGCTCTGGGTGTTGTATGTAAGTGATGAACCACTGAATTCTACTCCTGAGCCAATATTGCACTGTATGCTAACTAGAATTTACACAAAATTTTGCAAAAAGAAAAAAAAAAAAAGATTTTGAGTAGGGCATGGTGGAGATGGCTTGTCTCTGCTTCATGCTTTCTGCAGCCTCAGCTGGGAAGAATTTGAAGTTGAATGAATTGATGCCTGGCTACCAGAATCATCAGAAGGCCTCTCCCTTCATTCATGTCTCATCATTGATGCTGGCTGAAGTCTCAGCTGGGCTATTGGCCGAATATCCTCTACCAAGTGCTTTTTCGGTGTGAGCCAATTTGAGCTTCCTCACAACATGGTAGCTGGGTCCCACCTGCAGGGGGCTAAAGTGCATGATGTTTTTATGATGGAATCTCAGGAGTCACATGACATCATTTCTGCTCTATTCTATTGGTGGAGCCAATCATAAAATTGTCTAGGTTCAAGGGGGAGGGGTCAAAGATTGTCAGGCAAGCAAAGGATTTTCCAGGTCATGTACAAAGAATTGTATGTAGAACATGTGGGCTTGGGCCTATTGTGGAGGTGTCTTTGGAAAGTACCTCTAGTTCACAATAAAAAGTGTATTTCTCACTGCATTTTGTTGTAAAAAAATAGTTAAAAACAGTTTTCAGAAAATCTCTGCTCAGTATTGTTCGTGGTATGAATAGGCTATAATTATTCCAGCAGGCTGCTTTTTAAAAAAGATTTTATTTATTTATTCATCAGAGACACACAGAGAGAGACAGAGACATAAGCAGGGGGATAAGCAGGCCTTCTCCATGCAGGGAGCCTGATGCGGGACTTGATCTTAGAACCCCAGTATCACACCCTGAGGTGAAGACAGATGCTCAACCACCTGGCCACCCAGGCGCCCCCAGCAGGCTGTTTTGATGAACATTTGGTTCCAATTTTTGATTGCAGAAATAATGCTGTAGTGAGCCTTCCTATTGGTGTCCCCATGTGCCCATGGGAAGGTTTCCCTGGTGTGCCCCCCAAATACAAATCTTTCCCCAAAGTTTGCTGAGAGACACATGGCCAGTGTGGTTGAAGTCTAAGTGAATGAAGGGATGAGGGAGGAGGTGCATTGAAGAGTGATAGGCAGAGAGGCCAGCCATGTATGCTTTATAGGCATGGTGAGGCGTTGGGTTTTATTCCAAGGGCAATGGGGAGCCATGGGACGTCTTTGAGCAGAGAAGAGATGGATATGATTTATGGTTCTCCTCTGGCTGCTGAGAGGACAAGACATTGAGTGGGGCAACATGTGGAAACAGGAAGAACCATTAGGAGGTAGAAGGAGGCACATGGTCCCTGATCTGCCCTGGCCTCAGGGCTTTTGCATTACCTTTGCTGTTATGATGCCTAAAACTATCTTCCAGGATCTTTTTTTTTTTTTAATTTTTATTTATTTGTGATAGTCACAGAGAGAGAGAGAGAGAATGAGGCAGAGACACAGGCAGAGGGAGAAGCAGGCTCCATGCACCGGGAGCCCGACGTGGGATTCGATCCCGGGTCTCCAGGATCGCGCCCTGGGCCAAAGGCAGGCGCCAAACCGCTGCGCCACCCAGGGATCCCTCTTCCAGGATCTTTATATGGCAGGCTCTTTCTTGTCACTCATGTTTAACTCTGCAGTCACCTCCTCTACTTTTTGAAACTTTGAAGAGATTGGTAATGAAGTAGAGCTGGTCCTTGACCTCAAACAGCTCACAGTCTTTTGGGTGAGACACACAGATAATTTTAATGGAGGTGAAAGAAGTAAGTTCCCGCACTGGGGCTGATGCACAGCCAGATGTGGGATATCTGAGCCACCGTTTCCTACCAGGCCAGGAAATTTGGGATCCACTCTAAGAAACACCAGTTTAGAAGTTAGAACTTTGATGTCAAAGTTTCAGCCACTGGCCAGGGCTCTGCACATAGCAGGGCCAAATGGAACTGGGGTGGGGTGGGGGTGGGGGGTGGGGGGTGGGGGGGTGCAGAGGGGGAGACTTCTGAGGGTAGGTAAATTTTTTTTATTAAGATTTATTTATTTATGATAGACATAGAGAGAGAGAGAGGCAGAGACACAGGAGGAGGGAGAAGCAGGCTCCATGCCAGGAGCCCGACGCGGGACTCGATCCCGGGACTCCAGGATCGCGCCCTGGGCCAAAGGCAGGTGCTAAACCGCTGAGCCACCCAGGGATCCCCCGGGTAGGTAAATTTTAAGTAAAATTTCCACAGCATAAAATTAATCTTTTTTTTTCAAAGATTGTATTTATTCATGAGAGATGCAGAGAGAGGCAGAGACATAGGCAGAGGGAGAAGCAGGCTCCCTGGGGGGACCCTGATGTGGGATCGGGTCAGGATCCTAGGATCATGATCAGAAGCAAAGGCAGATGCTCAACCACTGAGCCACCCAGGAGCCCCACATTAATCATTTTAAAGGGAACAATCGCGGGGCGCCTGAGTGGTTCAGTGAGCATCTGACTCTTGGTTTTGGCTGAGGTCTGATCTCAGGGTCGTGAGATGGAGCCCCCTCTCCCACCTCGGGCTCTGTGTTCAGGGTGGAGTTGGCTTGAGATTCTTTCTCTCTCCCTCTGCCTCTCTCACTCATTCTCCCCCCTCCCCCAAATAAATAAAGTGAACAATCCGCGGATGCCTGAGTAGCAGAGTCTGTTAAGCATGTGATTCTTGGTTTCATGATCTTAGGGTTGTGAGAGAGACACACGAGTTGGTTTCTCCCTCTGCCTGTGTCTCTGCCTCTCTGTCTCTCTGTGTGTGTGTCTCATGAATAAATAAATAAAATCTAAAAAAAAAAAAGGTGGGTGGGGGAATCCCTGGGTGGCTCAGCAGTTTAGCACCTGCCTTCAGCCCAGGGTGTGATCCTGGAGTCCTGGATTGAGTCCCACCTCAGGCTCCCTGCATGGAGCCTGCTTCTCCCTCTGCCTGTGTCTCTGCCTCTCCCTCTCTCTGTGTCTCTCATGAATAAATAAATAAAATCTTAAAAAAAAAAGAGAGAGACACGAGTTGGGCTCTATGTTCAGTGGGGAGTCTGCTTGGGATTCTTTCTCCCTCTCCCACCCCTTCTGCACCCCACCCCATGCTTCCTCTCTCTCTCTCTCTCTCTCAAATAAATAAATCTTTAAAAAATAAAGTGAACAATCCAGTGGCATTTAGAACATTTACAGTGTTGTGTAACCAGCACCTCTATCTAGCTTCAGAGCATTTCCATCACCCTAAAAGGAAATTCCATACCCATGAACAGTCACCCTCTTTCTCCCCCTCCCATCAGTTCCTGGCAACCAGTAATCTACTTTCTGTCTCTATATGGATTTGCCTAAATATGGACATTTCATATAAATGGAGTCATTTGTGACCATTTGTGTTTGAATTCTTTTACTTAGCATATTTTCGAGGTTCATCCATATTGTAAGATATCTCAGTCCTTGTTGGACTGAGTTGTGGCTCCTCAAAATTCATACGTTAGAGTGCAAACTCCCAGTATCTCAGAATGGGGCCATATTTAGAAATAAGGTCTCTAAAAAAGTAATTAAAATGAGGTCAGTAGGGTGGGCCCTAATCTAGTATGCCGGTGTCCTTATAAAAGGAAGAAATTCGGATACAGACTCACATGGGAGGAGGATCATGTGAAGATACAGGGAGAAGATGGTCTTCCACAAGCAAAGGAGAGAGTCCTCAGGAAAAAAAAAAAAAGACAGAAAAAAACAACACTAACAAGAGTGACCCCTTGATCTCAGATTCCTAGCTTCCAGAACTGTAAGAAAATTAATTTCTGTTAAGCCTCCTAGTCTGGGGTCTCTGTTATGGCAGCCCAAGCAAATTAATATGTAATTAATTATTTTTTACAGCTGAATGATTTTCCATTGTGGATTTTTTTTTTTGTAGTAACAAGATGGAAAAAAAAATGCCCTCAAATAGAGGGCTGGTTATTTAAAGTACTGAATACCTACATGATGGAATACTATGCGGGTGTTAAAAAAGAATAAAAGTAAAAAAAAAAAAAAAAGAATAAAAGTGTTCTTGGGGCACCTGGGTAGCTCAGTTGGTTAAGTGTCTGCCTTCGGCTTAGCTCATGATTTTAGGGTCCTCCGACTGAGCCCCACATTGGGCTCCCTGCTCATCGAGGAGTCTCCCTCTCCCTCTGATCTTTCCTCTTCTGCATGTGCTTTCTCTCTCTCTCTCTCTCTCTTTTTTTTTTTTTTAAAGATTTTATTTATTTATGATAGTCACAGAGAGAGAGAGAGAGAGAGAGAGGCAGAGACACAGGCAGAGGGAGAAGCAGGCTCCATGCACGGGGAGCCTGACGTGGGATTCGATCCCGCGTCTCCAGGATCGCGCCCTGGGCCAAAGGCAGGCGCCAAACCGCTGCGCCACCCAGGGATCCCTCTCTCTCTCTCTCTTAAAAAAAAAAAAGAATAAAGGTACTCTATAGATTATGGTTCTCAAAGTTTGGTTCTCAAGATTGTGGTTCTCAGATTATGGTTCTCAGCATCATCACCACCTGGGAACTTGTTAGAAATGCAGGTTCTGGGCAGCCCAGTGGCACGGTGGTTTAGTGCCGCCTTCATTCCAGGGCGTGATCCTGGAGACCCGGGATCGAGTCCCACGTCAGGCTTCCTGCATGGAGCCTGCTTCTCCCTCTGCCTGTGTCTCTGCCTCTCTGTGTGGCTCTCATGAATAAATAAATAAAATCTGTTCAAAAAATGCAGGTTCTGGGATCCCTGGGTGGCGCAGCGGTTTGGCGCCTGCCTTTGGCCCAGGGCGCGATCCTGGAGACCCGGGATCGAGTCCCACATCGGGCTCCCGGTGCATGGAGCCTGCTTCTCCCTCTGCCTGTGTCTCTGCGCCTCTCTCTCTCTCTATGACTATCATAAATAAATAAAAATTAAAAAAAATGCAGGTTCTGAGGCTCTGTCCCGAAAATCAGATACTCTATCTACAGTGAGCTTTCCAGGAGACACTGATGCATTGCTGAAGTGTGAGAGCCACCGTTGTATAGACCATCCTAGGGGTTTACAGCAGCCCCAAGGTGGTTTTTAAAAACACCAAGGTCTAGATCCCATTTCCAGAGATTCCACTGTAATTGATCTAGAGCAGGGTCTGGGAATGGATTACCCGATTAGAAATAACTCTGATCGGCAGCCAGGAATGTGAACGGCTGATTCGGAGCTAACTCTCAGAAAGAGGAAGTGCAAACATTCAGATGGAGAAGAGTCACGATCCAGATTGTTCCTTGCAGTATTGATTGTGATGATAAAAAATTGGGTGATGGGGCAGCCCCGGTGGCTCAGCGGTTTAGTGCCGCCTTCAGCCCAGGGTATAATCCTGGAGACCCGGGATCGAGTCCCACGTCGGGCTACCTGCATGGAGCCTGCTTCTCCCTCTGCCTGTGTCTCTGCCTCTCTGTGTGGCTCTCATGAATAAATGGATAAAATCTTTTTAAAAAATGGATGATGGAGAAATAAATTTGAGGTATACATGTGCAGTGGAATACTATTTATTCATAAGAGACACAGAGAGGCAGAGACATATACAGAGGGAGAAGCAGGCTCCATTCTGGAAGCCCAATGTGGGACTCGATCCCAGGACTCCGGGATCACACCCCATGCTCAACCACTGAGCCACCCAGGCGCCCCATATCTGTACTTATTTAAATGCCTGAAATAGTTTGCTTAAAAAGCAGGGGCAAGACCAATGGTATAGATTGCTTTCACTGGTACTTGTTTTCTTTTGTTTTGATGCTTAAAACAATTTTTTTTAAGTAGACTCCACACCCAGCATGGAACCACACATGGGTCTTGAACTGAAGACCCTGAGATCAAGACCTGAGCTGAGATCAGGAGTGGAAGCCTAAAGGGGCACCTGGGTGGCTCAGTGGTTGAGCATCTGCCTTTGGCTCAAGTCATGATTCCCAGGGTCCTGAGATGGGAGTTTTGCACTGGGCTCCCTGCCTGTGTCTCTCCTGAATAAATCAATAAATCTTAAAAAAAAAAAAAAAAAAAAAAGAAAGGAAAATTTAGTTTTTCTTGGATATCTTTCCACATAAAAACGGCTTCCTTAGCCCTGTACCACTGTGTAGTATTATGGGATTATGCCTTGTGAGTCTGGAGAACAACGAGGCAGCTCCGGGTGGCTGGAGAAAGGGGGAGAGGGTGGGGAAGCAGACAGTGGGGTAGTGGTGATAGGAGTGGATACCTGTGGGCTGCAGTGAGGACCTTGGCTGTTACCGCGAATGAGGTGGGAGCCCTGGAAGGTTCTGAGCAGAGGAAAGAAGTGCCTGGACACCAGTGTCCATGGGCGCCTTCTGGCTGCTGTAGAACAGGGAACAGACTTGGGAGGAGGCAGCAGGAACTGGAACACCAGGGTGGAGGGACCGTGTTGGTTCAAGTGGGACATAATGGCTGTGTCTGGGTAAGGGATCGAGAGAGGAGTGAGAAGTGGAAGGATTCTAGATAGATTTTCTTTTCTTTCTTTTCTTTTCTTTTCTTTTCTTTTCTTTTCTTTTCTTTCTTTTCTCTTCTTTTCTCTTCTTTTTTTCTTTTCTTTTTTTTCTTTTCTGATTTTTTTCAAATTTTTATTTATTTATGATAGTCACACACACACACACACAGAGAGAGAGAGAGAGAGAGAGAGAGAGAGAGAGAGGCAGAGACAGGCAGAGGGAGAAGCAGGCTCCATGCATCGGGAGCCCAACATGGGATTTGATCTCGGGTCTCCAGGATCCCGCCCTGGGTCAAAGGCAGGCGCCAAACCGCTGCGCCACCCGGGGATCCCTTCTTTTCTGATTTTATTTATTCATGAGACACACACAGACAGGCAGAGACACAGGCAGAGGGAGAAGCAGGCTCCTTGCCGGACTCGATCCCAGGATCCCAAGATCCTAGGATCCTAGGATCACGACCTGAGCCAAAGACGCTCAATCACTGAGCCACTCAGGTGCCCTGCTAGGTAGATTCTGAAGCAGCCGGATTTGCTGTCATATCAGATCTGGGAGGGGGGCCAGTCAGAGAAAGAGAGGGGTCAGCGGTGCTCCAAAGTTGGGGGCCTTAGCACCTGGCAGGACCTGCCATCAGGTGGGTCTAGAGGACAGCGAGGGGGCGGGTTGCGGGACGCTCAGGGTCTCGGAGGTAGCCGGGTGGGAGGCAAGCACCCTAGTACCTCCAGGTGGGGCGTCCAGAAGTCGGGTGTTCTGGGCGCCGCCGCCGCGCAGTCCCGAGAGCCGCCGCCAGAGGGCGAGGGCGTCCCGTCGCCGTCCCAGCTCCGCGGGGCGCGGGAAGGACCCGGCCTGCCCCTTCTCACGGCCCCGCGGCCTGCAGCTCCTCGCCTGGGTGCGAAATGGGGCCCACGGAGGTGCCAGGGCCCGGCCCGGACCCCCCCATGCGTCCTGGGGCTCCAAAGCCTGGGATGCGGCTCCCACCTGCTTTATGTGTTTCTGGCACTCCAGCCTCCACCCCCCACTAGGCTGTTCCCACCACCTCCACCACCACCCTCAGGGGTCTGCAAAAATGTCACCTCCTCAGGGAGGCCTTCTCTGACCACCCCGGGGGCAGAAGCCCCCGCCCTGACACCTGTAGGGCACAAACTACTTAAATAACTTCTTAACACTGAAGGCTCTGAAATCATCTTGCCTGCTTTCGGCACCACGATGTCAAATCCGGCGAGGCCCGTGTCTGTCTTGCCGCCCCCCTCTCCCGTGTCTCCAGGGATCAGAATGCCCGGCCTCTAATATGCACTAAAGGAAAAAACAGCTACAATGATGTTTATGGTAGTTTACTCGTGGTTCCACTGGGTATCAGCCTCTATTCCAAGCTGCTTACATGAATCATCTCTGGGGCCCTCAGAGCCACCCCACCAGGTAGGGGGTGTTAACGCATCACATATATCCCCATAACAGAAGAGGAAGCTGAGGCCCAGAGTGGTTACGGGAGTTGCCAGAGGTTGCACAGCTAGAGAGTCCCACCCTTGCAGCTGAAACCCTACCATCCTGGCTGCAACATCTGGTCTTGCCAACTGGATGGATGGTGCCCCAGACCTGGAAAGAAGCCCCTCGGAGCCTCCAGGCATTGTGCCCCTGAGCCCCTGTTTCCAGATGTGCCTTTCCCGGTCCCCGCAGCCCACACACCCACAGACCCAGCCCCTGATCCCTGCCAGGCTGGGGGGAGGGGTGGGAACCCAGCAGGCCTCAGTTTATTTTCCTCCCCACTGTGGTGGGTTTGCAGAAGTGCCTCCCCAGCTGCCCAGGTTGGGGGCAAGTCATTAAAAGTGGGTCCGAAGGGCTGAGACTCCACTCACCAGACAGCAGGGTTGACTGCCCAGGACCCTGAGCCCAGCCCCGGACTGAATGACAGGCGGACGGATGTTCCTCGGCCAGCTGACCGCTCTCCTGAGCCTGCTCTGTGGGGCCCAGCTGCACGCAGGCTCTGGGACACTGGGACTCCTGGGTCCCCCATCTCAGCTCTGGGCTGCCACCAATCAGACCCAGGCTCTGGGTCGAGGGCTCCCAGGCTCCCAGGTACAATCCTCTGCCCTCAGCAGCTGGAAGGCCTTCTTGGGACTGCAGAAAACCAGGTGGCTGGGGAGAGGTCGCCTGCACCGAGGGCAGGAGGTGGCACCCACCGTGTCTCTGCCGCTGGACCTGCAGGAAGTGGTCCAGGAGATGTGCAGGGCTGTGCCCTTCACTCAGGTGAGGGGTGGGGGAAGGGGGGTGGAGTTCCAGCATGGGCAGAGAGCCCAGACTGTGGTCCTGCACAGATCTGGGGTCAGTCTCCTATCTTCCATCTAAATAACTCCTATTCTCGGTTTCCTGTCTTATAAAATGGGGCATAAGCTTCTCCTACCTGACCATACAGTTACTTCCATCCTGGTCTCTCACCCAAGTCTATTTTCCCATTTAATGGCCAGAAGGCACCTGTGAATACCTGAGTCACATTCCCTCCCTCTTCCCCTCAGAACCCTCCATGGTTCCCACTGCACTCAGCGAAAGCCATGTCTTTCCCGAGGCCCACAAGGCCCTGCACTCTCTACTTGTCACCTCCCTGGCCTCGCCTCCTCCTCCTTTCCCCCTCACCCATTTCACTCCTGCCACACCAGACACCTGGCTTTTTATCCAGATACACCAATGTCACATTTACCTCAGGGCCTCTGCACTGGCTGTTCCCTTTTGCCTCTACCATTCCCTCTGACTCCCCAGCATTCTGTGGCTCCTTCTCTCACCTCCTTCAGGTTTTTACTCAAATATCACTTAGAAATGCAGCACCTTTCACCCTGTTCCCCTTTTCTGCTTTATTTCTCGCTGTAGAACACATCATCACCTAACATATAAAACTGATTTTGTGATTGCATTTATCATGTCTCCCTCACTAGGATCTCTTCTCCACCAGGGCAGGGATTTTTATGCCTTATTCACTTCTATAGCCCCATCCATCCCCAGGCCTGTGAGCAGAGCTAGGCCTACACTTAGGGTTTCTTGAATGAATAAATGAATGTATAAATAATAGTATCTGCCTCCTAAGGGTTATTGGGCAGTCAAATGAGACAGGTATGTTTATGGGCATTCAGTCAGTGCCCCATAAGAGCCGTGCGAACTCATGGCGTGTGTTTAGAGCCCCGGCTTTGGTGCCAGGTGTACCTAGCTTCAAAATCAGCCTTACCTGATGATTTCTGTGTGATCCAGGGGAAATGGATTCCCTTCTCTGAGCCTCACTTCCTATCTTTGAAAAACAGACTTAACGATAGATGTGATTTCATGCACAGTGTTTGGAACCATGCCCTTCAAGGCGTCAGCTCCCCAGGCCTCCTGGCTTATTATTCATTCAGCAAATTTTTGCTGAGTCCAGGTGATGCGGTGGTGATTGCATGGCCTTGGACCAGTTCCCTGGCCCTGAATCCTGCCCCCATTGGCCTGTACAGCCATGCACACTGCACACAGCAGAGGGAAACCCTGGCCTGGGGTCCAGCTGTATGCCCTGGGGTGACAGAAAGACATTCTAAGGGTTAGCAGCCCCTTCAGCAGCTGTGTGGCTTTAGGTGAGGGGTGGCTCTGAGCCTCCGTTTCCTCATCTGTAAATAAGGATCATAATGTTTCAGCTTGTAGCATTGTGGGAGGAGTGAGTTCATCTAAGGTGAGCAGCACGGGCCCAGCATGGTGTTAGAGCTCAGCAAGTGTTGGCTTTTGTTCTGATGTGCCTCAGAGGTTATGGCCATAAACAAGGCAGAGAGAGTCCCCGTCTCCAAGTAGCTTGTATTCTAGGAGAGAACAACAGAAAAGAGACAGAACTAGAAATTACTAGGAGTCCGTGAAGAAAGGGATTGGCTGGCTGAGATAGAGACCACCAGGGGGTGACATATCCCTTGGGGGTGCTTCTGAGAAAGGATGAGTTGGGATGAGCTCAGGGAAAGGTAGAGGGAGGAGTGGTCCAGGTCCAGGGCTCAGCAGGGGCAACAGGTCAGAGGTGGGCTTGCAAGTTTGGTGCCTTGGAGGAGCAAGGAAGAGAGTGGGGTGGTTAGGGCAGGGTGACCGAGGGGAGGAGGGTTGACAATCGGGGCAGGACAGGGCTGCAGGAATGCAGGGTTTAAACAGAGAAGGGCCATGATCTAGGGGTGAGTTGATAGAGCCACTTAGTTGGAAGGGATCATAGGAGGAACTTTTATTGAACACTAACTGTGTGCTAGGCAAGGGGCTAAGGGTTTTCTGTTTAATGCCCCCAGGCCCCTGTAATACCGCCCCTTCCTGCAATCCCTCATCCCTAGAGGTGGTAGCAGATTCCTATCGATTCCAGTCCCCGGGCGACCTCATCATTGTCTCCTGCTTGGGAGAAGCAGCCCTTCCCTATATTAATCCTCTCTGTTGAAAGGGCTAGATTGGTTTCTCTTCTTCCTGGTTGAACTTGCATGATTTTACAGCTGAGGAAACAGGACCAGAGAGGTTGAGTAGCTTGCTCCGAGTCACACAGCCAGCAGATGGCAGTTGGGATTTGAACCCCAGGGTGGAAGTAGATGGGAGATGATTCTCACCATTCTGGTCCCATAATCCACTGCCCTTGACCCATCTTCCTGCCCCAGGTGCTATCTCAGCCCGGCTGCACGGCAGTTCACCTCCGCAATCACCTCTGCTTTGGCCACTGCTCCTCCCTCTACATCCCCAGCTTGGACCCTGCCCCACTCGTCCTCTGCAACAGCTGTGTGCCCACTCGCCAGCGCTGGACACCTGTGGTCCTGTGGTGTCGGGCGAGCAGCCCAGCCTCCCGTCGAAGGATGAAGATGTCTACTGTGCTGGTTGAAGGGTGTCAGTGCAGCCCGAAGGCATGATCTGAGCTTGATGGATGGACACATCTTGGAGAGATGTGGAGCGGGGGGACATGTGCCCAGAAAGACACCAGCCTGGATCACGAGCACTGGGTCAAGAGACCAGGGACACAGGGACAGCCAGACAGGGCTCCAGAGTCCTTGCCCTGCTCCCGGGGACAGCACACGCATGCCTAGCTGTGAGGGTGGACCACTCATAATCATAGCACACACTTATGGAGCGCTCAGTTTGCCAGGCCCTGTACTAAGCATCTGACACGCACTATCTCATGTCACCCTCAGAGTGGCTCAGTGAGATAGATGTTAGTATCATCCCATTTCGCAGAGAAGGAAACTGAGGCTCTAAGAGGCAAAGTCACTCGCTCAGGTCACACAGCGATCTGGCACTTGAATCTTAGGCAATGTGGCAACTGATTTTAACCACCAGGCTGGACCCCCTCTCATAGAATGAAAGACACACTCCTAGATGCAGGGAGGACAGATCGTCACACACAGACCAGGAGACACAGTGATGATCTCCGTCCTAGGGACCCCAAGGAACCAAGGCAGGGAGGCCCACATAGCTGCTGGGGAAAACGTGGGCTCCCCAAATCAGGGGCAGGACCCGTGTGATCTCAGCGGCCCCTCCTGCCTTGCACCCTTAAGTCTCCACACAGTGTGGCATTAAACAGGAACCATAAAGGTTGGCCAAACCCAGTGGTGTATGTGTGTGTGTGTATGTTCCTCCAACTGGGGTTCCCTGGGAGCGGGTGCCTGTTTTGGGGTGTGGGCATCAGGGGTGTTCCTTCCTTAGCTGGGCACAGGGTCTGCAGCACATGAGGGCAGCCTGGCTTTGGGCGGCTGGAAGCAGGGCCCTAGCAGATGGGCCCGTCTGGCACAGACGCAGGGACATGTGGCGCTGTCAGGGTTGCCTCCAAATGCCCCCCGGAGCGCGGGGCGGGGTGGGGGGTGGCCAGGCCCCTCTCAGCCTTCTTCCTGCCTCAGGAAGGAAGGCCCCAGGTGAGGGGAGCAGAAGGAGGGGACCCGAGGAAACAGATGGGCCAGCAGGGCGTGGGAGCCTATGACCTCTGACCCTACAGGCCTGCACAGAGGGGTGGGAACAGGCCAGGCAGCCAGCTCCCAAGGCCCCGCTCCAAGGGCCCTGGGTGGGGGAGGGTCATGAGAGGCCCACAGGGGGCGCACTCTCCCTCCTCCCTCCAGGGTTCTGTGCCAAACCCCAGGCAGAGTCCGAGTGGGCAGCTCAGACCTGGCACCATGGGCACCCCTCTCTCTGGCAGGCACGAGGAGCCTGTTTCTCCCCGTGCCCCCGCCCCCCGTTCAGCTGTGCCCACCTCCTGCCAGCCGGGGAGCCAGCTGGGAACCTTGGTGCCAGGGGGCCCCCGGAGTCCCTGCCCCCTCCTGGGCAGTGCCAGCCGGCCCCCACCCCCGCCCCCCAGGCCCAGTAATGGGTGGGTAATGAGTGCTGGGGGAGCGGGGGAGGGGCAAGGGATGCAGGTGCCACAGGCTCTGGCACGGGGGCCGCTAATCAGGTTTGCCAACGCCATCTGTCACCGCGCGAGCATCTGGGGCTCAAGGTGACCCTGTCACCCTCAGTTACAATTATGAGTTTGGCATCTGTATTAAAGCCCGCCAGCCGGCCAGGCAGGGGAGGGCTGGGGTGGGCACGGGGGTGCACGGCAAGCCCTGTCCCGGGGGTCCTGTTCCCAGGGGCTGCATAGCTGCCAAGGCACGGGGCTTCTCCATGCTTGGGGGAGTTTGTGTGTGTATGTGTGCGTGTGTGCGCATGTGTGTACGCCTGTGCCAGCCTCCACAATTCTGTGAGTGTGTCTGGATGCAGGGCACAGAACCCAGGGTGTCCTGGGTTTTTGTGTGTCTCTGGGTATGGTGGCTGTGTGTCTGAGCTTGGTGGGAGAGGGGGTGGCTCTGAGACTGCATGGGTGCAGAAAGGAACATGGGTCCGTGTGCTGGGAGAGGACAGTATGGCAGTTCCAGGTTTCTTTAGGTGATGTTGTGTTGCCGGGTTGTAAGTGTGTGCGTGTGTGCGTGCGTGTGATTGTACTTGTGCATCTGCAGTGTGTGGCGCTGTTCATGTGATGGTCACAGGCTATAAGTTTTGGGGTGTGGGTCTGTAAGATCCTTTTGAAGTGTGTACATGTAAACACACAGGGGCAGTGGCTGGGCGAGGCTCTGTGTGGTCACTGAAGGGCTCATCTTCTGTCCTTCAGCTTGTTCCTGCCCTCACCAACCCCTGCTCCCCGGGGTCGAATGTGGGAGGCTTCCAGAAGATAGGGGGCTGACTCTGAGGAAGGCGCTGGGCTCTAGGTTCTTGATCTGAATTCTACATCGTTGTTTTTAGATTCTGGAAGATAGGATGTCTAGGTCCTGGCATTTGAATTTTAAATTCTGAAACCGGAGTTCTGGGATCTGGATTCTAGATCTTGGTATCTGGGATTCTAGATTCAGATTCTGGCTTCCGAGAGCTGATTCTAAATTCTGGGATCTGAATTTCAAGGTCTGAATTCTGGGTCCGGGTTCTCGCTTCTGGACCTTGGCTTTGGGTCTCTCCAAGCTCCTGCTAAGCTGGGCCTGTCCTCTCTGCCCTTCTATTCAGGCTGGGCCAAGGGGCCTCCCACCATCTCGCCACGTGATGGGTGCAGAGACCACACATGGCCACCAGGGGACACCCTTGGTCCAGGTTTGGGCCAAATTGACCCAGACATCCAGGAGGTAGGGGAACACCCTGGCCTGGCTTGACCCAGCCCTTTGAGGCAGAGCGAGGTTGGGCTTCACTTGGTTCCCTTCCCTTCCCAAAGTCTACTGATGACAGATGTCTGTATGTCATACATGGAGAAGTGGACCCTGCAGCCCCAGGGACCCCCAATCTGGACCAGGGGGGCAGGAAGCGGTCAATGGGACAGACCAGGGGAAAGGCACATGTGGGTCAGAGAAGATGTCACTGAATGTAGGGAGACATGTGTGGATGAGACAGAGAATTCTGTGTTTGGGGTGGGTACATATGACACTGTTCCCTGGAGCGTGAGCCTGTGTGGTGATGTGTGTCCATGTGTGACCAGGACCACATGTCTGGCAGAGTCCTTCCGAGATGGTGCATCTGTGGGGCTCTATCTGTAACTGTCGTGATGCTGTGGGGTAGGAGTCCCTGTCATGGGTGTGCCTGACTGTAACCACGACTGTCTCCGGATGTCTGTGGATGTGTATCCGTAGATATCACAGTGTCCCTGAAGTTGTCTCAGAGTGCCTGGACAGTGTCCCCAAGGACTGGATCTCTGTATCGATGGTGTCTTGTAACCCGGGTGTGAAGATGTGTAGGGCAGAGGTTTGGTGCTGAGAGTGTCAAGCAGGGGGAGGCAAGGCATGGAAAGAAAAATAAGCAAAGGGGAGTGGAGAAGGGACTGAGGTGGGTGGGCCCCGAGACCCTGGGAGCACTCCCTTCATTTCCATCCTGGGTCTCCTGGCCCTCCGTCTGGCTGGGTCTGCTCCCACCTCTCAGCGTCTCCAACTTTGTCTGGGGTCCTGCTCCTCTGCCTCCTCCCGTTGCCAGGCGCGGGCCGGGCACCGCGGGGCTCTGTTCCCAGCCTCCGTCTTCCATCTCGACCCCCGGCTCTGCCTCTCCTTGGGCCTCCTCCTCTGTCCGTCTTTCCTCGCTTGTGCATTTCTCTCCATCTCGCAGGTCTCTGCCATCTCCGTCTCCAGAGCTGTCTCTCCCCCTTGTCTTCGAAGCCTCCTCTCTCCCACCTGCAGCTCTGTGCGTCTCCCCACCTCTTGTCTCTCCCTGCCTCCCATCTCTCCCCATCTCTGTCTTTCTCCGCCCCGTCCCCGGTCTCTGCCGGCCCGGGTGGGTCCGGGTGGGTCCCGGACAGCCTGGCCCGGGCGCCGCGACGAACAATGCCCCATTCACGCGGCCCGTCGGCGCCATGGCAACGCGCCCGCCCCGCCCTCCCCGCGCGCGGGCCGCGCGTGCCAAGAGGATGCCATGGTTACGTCAGGCGCGTGCCCGCCCCGCGCGCCGCCGCCCCGCGCGCTCCTGAGGGGGCCGGGCCAGCAGGGGGCGCCCGGCCGCAGCCTCTGCCTGGAGTCCGGTGGGACCGTCCTTCCCGGGGCCTTCAGGGACTCGGTGCCTCAGTTTCCCGTTCTGTAAACCGGCAGGGATGGGCAGAGTGAGATTGTGGTGGGAGCGTGCGAGCGTGTGTGTGTGTGTGTATGTGTGTGTGAGAGAGAGACAGAGAGAGGAGAGAGAGCGCAAGAGAAAGTGAGAGAGACAGAGACGTTCATGAAGTCGCTCTTTGGGGGTGGTTGTGTGTCGGTGAGTTTGCATTTGAGAGTCGGTGGAGCTCTATGTGCGAACGTGTGGGTCCATGTTTGCACCCTTATGTAGGTATTTGATGGGAAGTAGCTTGTAGTTTGGAGGTATTCGTACGCGCGTGTGTGTGTGTGTGTGTGTGTGTGTTTTCATGCCTGTGTGTGATACTATGTAGTTTGTGTGTGATGGTAGATCTGTGTTTGTGGTTATGTGACAGTGTTTGTGTACCTCTCTTTCCATGTTGTGTGTGTGTGTGTGTGTGTTGCGTCTGTGGTTTGGGTGTGATTATGTGTTTGTGGTTGTGAGTTCATGTGATCGTGTGCCTGTCTTTGCATGTGATGGTGGTGGATGGCTGTGTTGTTGGGTGTGGTTTTAAGTTTGTAGGACTGTCGTTTGTGTGTCTGGGGGTCCATGTTCACAGATTCGCGTGTGTTTGTGTGCAGAACCCGGGGTGGGCTCTGAGGACTGCTGGGGCTGGGCTGAGCCCCTCCTCACCTGAAGGCCTCCTGGCACAGAAGGGGGTGCCCAGCTGCCTGGGACCTGCGGCTCCCCACAGGTTCAAGAGAGCCCCAGCTGATGAATATTCATGAGTTGGGGGGGCTGGCACCCACTGCCTACAGCTGCGAGTCCATTAGCCCCCTGGCTCTCTGCACACTGACTGCAGCGGGCGGCGGGGGGGTGGTGTCAGAGTGGGCCTGTCCCTGTCTCCACGACTTGGGAGGCTGGGGGGTATCCTAGTGACTATTGTGGGGGCCATGCAGAACGCTTGGCTGCTTGTTGGGACAGCTAAGGGGCTGTCTCAATGTTGTGACAGGCACTGGGGAGAGCGACTGTTGTGTGACAGGATGTTCTTGTAACAGTGGTGGCGGCTGTCATCCACGGTTTCTTTGTAGCTCTGTCCAGGGATTCTGGGTGTTGTGTGGCGGTGTGAGATGTGTGCCTGTCACCTGCAATGGTGCAGCCTTGAGTGTATGTCTTCAGAGTGTCTTTGAACACTTTTGCCGTGGCCCATACCTGCTGGCTGCCTGCTCTGTGACACCATGACAGTGAGGGGATTGTTGTTGTGTTGTTGGAGTGACTGGTTCGGCTCAAACATTGACTGAGGGACAGCTGTGTGCCACAGCCTGGGGATGAAGTGATCAGATCTGCTTCCCTTCCTTGTGACCAAGGGGGGCGGTGACTCCGTGTGGCCACGTGGCTCCCGCAGCTGCCAGGGCCCCCGGACCGAATATGTCAGGGTGCCTCTGCTGGTCAGCGTCACGCTGAGGCATTGTGAGGGTCAGCGTGTCAGGCTAACTGTGAGGACACATGAGACCATGTGGCTGAAGGCGTGTGTGACCAGAATTGTTGAGGGTGTGATGGTATTTCTGTGTGTAACAGCGTGGCTGAGGGTGTGACAGACAGTGTCGCTGGTTGAAGGTGTGACAGTGTGGCTCTGTGTGTGGTTGAAGGTGTGACAGCATAACTATGTGTGACAGCATGTGTGACAGTGTGGTTGTGTGTGACAGTGTGACTGAGGATGAGATAGTGTGGCTATGTGCGTGGCTGTGTGATCGAAGGTGTGACAGTGACACTATGTGTGTGACAGTGTGTGTGATGACATGAGCCAAGGGGCTACGACTGCCCCACCCCCATCCCCAGGCTGCACAGGGAGCCTAGCTACACTGTCACACACAACTACACTGTCACATCCTCAGCCATGCTGTCACATACAGCCTTGCCGTCATACCTTCATGCTGGAGCAAGGGGCCTCATGGCATGAGACTGGTGGCTGCCCAGTCCGGGGACACACGTGGGCCTGAGGCAGGGACACCTGGAGACCAACCTCTAGCGGATCTGTCTTCCGCAGGCTGGGTTTGGGGAGTGGCCTCCAGATGCAGCGGGGATGGGTGTGGGGAGGGCTCCTCCGGTCTGTGGGGCTCCCGCCTGGGCCCTGGTGTGTGGTTGGGTGGCCCCTGAGGCTTGGCTAGGGACATGGCGCAGCCAGCCTCACCCCCCCTGATACCTACTCCCTGGGTCAGCTGGGCGGTGGCAGCATACAGAGGCCCCATTCAGGAGCCTGGGCTGGGTTTCCAGGGCGGGTGGGGTGGGTCTCCTGCCGGCTGCAAATGAAACATTTCCCCAATGCCTTCCCTTCGCTGCCAGATGAGTGCTGGCCACGGGAGGCCTTGCTGCCTGCCTCCCCTCGGCCCTGGCCAGGCCGCGCCACCAGTGGCACATGTGAATGTGTGCCTGTTGGCCTTGTGTGCAGCTGTGGGCTGGTCTGCATATTCCCATTTGGGATTTGGGAATGTTTGTGTGTATCTTGGGGTGTTGGTGTGACCAACTAGCTTGTGTATGACCATTTCCGATCACAGGTGATCTTGTGGATCTATGTGTCTGCGTGTGTGTGTGTGTGTGTGTGTGTGTGTGTGTGATCTGTGTATCTTTGTGTGACTTTGTGTGTGCCCCATCTATGGATGATTTTGAGAGCATCCGTATGTGTGACCAAATGGATTTGTCCTGTATGAGATTTTTGTGTACCTGCGACTTTGGGTGGCCTTGTGTGTATCTGGGTAACTAGGCTCAGTGTGAATCTGGGAGTCTGTATCTGTCTCCATATGTCTGAGTGTGTCTTTGTAAGTTGGTGTATATTGGAGTCTCCATGGGGGTCTATGTGACGGTGCCGGTCTTTGTGTGTCACTGGGGTGTTACTGGTGTTATTCTGTGGATGGATCTGGGAAGGTCTGTGTGGGAGTGTCTATGTGGCTATGTGTGTGTTTGTGTGTCTGTGTGCTATTCTGGAAGGGAGCACAACAGTATCTCTGGGTGATCCTGTGACTGTGTGGGATTATGGTGCCTAGTATGACCTCCTCCAGAGGAGGAGGGTCTGTATCTTTGTGTGTATGAAGACGCCTGTGTGTCTTTGTGATTCTCTTGTGTGTGAGACGTAGTCCCAGGTGCCTGGCCAGGTGTGCCTTGGGAGAAGGTCCCATAACACCTCAGGATTAGACCCCATTAGGGGGCTCCCAGCTTGGGGTGAGGGCATCAAACACAAAGCTAGGACCCCAGGCCTGGGGCACAGACTGCCTGCCAGGCTGGGCAAGGGAGGAGGCATCAGGCTCTCTTGGAGAGTGAGGATCCCTAGTCCTGACAGGCAGGCCTAGAGCACCCGTCTCCCTGATCCTGGCAGGATCCACAGGCCGGCTCTTCACTTATCCTGAGTGCCAGATGTTTACCCACATCCCCCGAGAGGCCTGCTCAGCTGCCCCAGAGCCCAGCAATGCCTGGCCCCACCTTCAGTGGCCCAGGACAGGGCTGCCGGGGCCCAGATGTTTCAGTGCCCTCCCTTACCAACCCCCAGCATCCTGGCCAGGTAATGCCATGGGCCTGGTTCCCGATCCTCCCTCCTCCTCATCCCCCCACACACCTGCATTGTAAGAACACACCTGCCGCCAGCTGCAGCCAGGTGGGCAGTCCCGGCAGGGAGGAATGCGGGGGATTCCAGCTGTGGCATCCCAGCTGTGCCCAGCCTCCTGGCAGCGCCCTCCTCCCCCGCGATTTCTCGAAGGCCAGGTGTGCCCTAAGACCTGGGCTCTGTGGGAGAGGGGGTGGGGGGGCCCGGGTATACTCTAGGGCAGCCCCCCCCACTTTTTTTAGAGCAGCCCCTTTGCCTCATAAAAATCCTCCCAGCTGGCAGCTGTGGAGAGGGGAGCAGAGTGTGTGTGTGTGTGTGTGTGTGTGTGTGTATACACAGGGCGGGGGGGTGGTCTCAGCATGTGGAGAATTCTGAGTGCAGATATATGCATGAACATGGGGTCAAGTGTTTTGTTTGTGTGAACATAAATGGATGTAGTTTGTGATTATATAAGGAAACAAGTGTGTATATGCACACAGTGGTTTGAGAATGTGTGTAAATGGAAGAATGGGTATTGTGTGTTTATGAATGGAAGGAGGGGTGTTGTGTGTGTATCTGGATGTTGTCTGTGTATGTCTGTGTATGTGTGTAAATGGAAGGCTGGATGTCCTGTGTATGTGTATATGGATGCTGTGCATGTGTGTCTGTGTGTATGTGTAAATGGAAGGATGCACGTCCTTTTTTTGTGTGAATGTGTCTGAATGGAAGGATGGGTGTTGCCTGTGTGTGTGTCTATCTGTCTGAATGAAAGGATAAGTCCTCTGTGTGTGTGTGTGTGTCTCAACAGAAAGATGTCCTGTGTATATGGATGTTGTGTGTGTGTGTGTGTGTGTGCCTGAATGGAAGCATGGGTGTTGCTTCCACGTGTGTGTGCGCACGCTCACACCTAAATGAAAGGATAGGTGTTTTTTGTGTGTGAGTGTGTGTGAGTATGAGCAGAGTGTGTATGTGAAAGAAGGATGGACGGTTTATGTGTGTGCAAATGGAATTGTGGTGTGAGTGTGGGTGTAAGTGGGTATGGGAAGCTGGTTCAAGCAGAGCCGAGGTTTGGGGCCAGATGCAGGACTAGGAGGGTGATAAGGGAGTGGGCAGACGGAGCCCCGGGGTCTGGCATGACTGGTGGATGGGGCTGGGAGGACAGGCCATTGGGTGGGGGAGGACTGGACCCAAGTTGGGGGAGGGGACTTCGGAGGGGCGTGGCCCTTCATGGCCATTTGCAGAGAGGCCAGGAGGGTCTGCTTGGCCCTCAAGATCCCCCGCAGGCCCTCCAGCTATATTAAAGGTGCCAGACATCTCAACCCGCTCCATTTCTTCCCTGAGCCATCCAGGCCCCAGTCCCCCTTCATCTCTAAATCCCTTTCCTGTCCCTTCTTTCAGCCTCTCACCCCACCCGCCCCCCACTTCTCTGTGCAGCTTGCAGCCTGGCCCCTTCCCTTCCCTCCAAACCCTTGCTCACGACCCCCCCTGCCTTCCTCCTGCAGCGGTGCTGCTGCGAGGAGCAGCAGCAACGGCCCTGAAACTTTAAACGGTGTTAAAAGTTTCTGTTTACGAGAAGCCCTTGAATTTTTAAGGACGTATCGATTCCCTCTGCCACGGCCTTGCATCGCTGCGGCTGTGGCATAGCAGGGGAGGCCTTGTGGGACCCACAGGTTCTAGGGACAGAGCCCCTGAAGCACTGAATGATGGACACATGTACCCAGACACTTGCTCAGGCACGCAGAGACTCCCTCCCTGACACATGCACACACACACACACACACACACACACACACACACACACACACACTCAGATCCTCATCACTGCCCCAGACCCACAGAGACCACCCCGCAGGAGCACACTCCTGGTAACAGTCACACCCGTGAACACTTCTGCTGCACAGACCCTGATCACAGACTCACTGGGACCCTTACCTATGTACCCCTTGGTCACTTGCACTCTGGGACACACAGACCCATATCTCTGCCACACATACACAAGCTCATCACACACACTGGCACTCTGACGGAAAGACACTCAGGGCTGTTGCACACACTGGTCAGTTTGAAACACGCATGCTTGTTCATCCATGCAGCCACATCACCGGTACTTTCTGTCAAACCCAGACCCATCTACACCTGACTCCCACTAGAATGTCAGCCCTCTGAGGACAGGGGCTTCTGTCTTTTTTCTCACTGTGTCCCCAGTGCTTGACCCAGGGCCTGACAGATGCTTACCTTCTCTGACTCATAGACCCCCCCCCCAAGCCCACAGCGACACCCACCACTACACAACACTGGTCCACACAAAAAGACTCCTGGAGGTACACTGATCTGTGTCTCTTTTCCCCCAGAGAACACCTAGTCCCACACAGACATCTGAGGACACAGTTCCAGTCACCCTGCCTCAGTGATGTAATGTGACCAGGAGCTCCCCACCTTGGTGGGTGTGCTCTCTTTCTCTCTCCCTCTCTCTCTCTCACACACACACACACACTCACCCCCCCTTGTGTCTGCTTGCAGGGACCCAATGGGCACAGCCATGGCAGCTCCACACAGCCAGTTCTGCATGTGTGTGAGTGCATGTGTGCATACATGCATGCACACACACACACACACCTGGGCACCAACACCCCTCCAGCAGACAATGCACGGCTTAGAATTGCCACAGCTTCTTGGCCCTGGAGGGTGAGAAGGTGTTGACTGTACCTGGCAGCAGGAGAGAGCTTTGTCTCGGCAGGAGCTGCCCAGGGGCTGCAGGCACTGCCTCCCCGCCCACTTGGGGGTCACCTAAGGGCTCCCCCTGACCCCATACCAGGGTCCTCAGTACCAACCTCTGCCCCCATTCCTTTCTGCTCTGGAAATGAGGAGTCAGGGGCCTGCATGAGAGACTAGAGTCTTATGGGCAGCAGGGGGTGGGGGCAAGAGTATACATGTACCTAAGGCCTCCATGCTCATTTTTGTTCCTGCGGTTTGGGCTCTGTGGTGCTACTAGATCTGTGTATGTCCATGATCAGGGTCAAGTAGAAGTGTGTGTGTGTGTGTGTGTGTGTGTATCTGCATGAGTGACATAAAGCTAGGGTATGGGAGGGGCCTGGGTGTATACATGTCATACCTGTGTGCATGGCTGAAGGATCCTCTGGACTGTTGGTCCATGTACCCAAGGCCCAGGGGCACATCTGGGCACCAGGTGTGTCCTATGTATGTCCCTATGTTGTTGTGACTGCCAATGTCACTTTGTATCAGTGACACTATATTTCTTTCTATCAGGGTCAGTGTGCTCCTTCCCTGTGTCATTCGGCATGTGTATCCAGGTATCTAATGGTGTATGCTTGTACGATAGTGTGTTAGCACATTTCCCTTTTATTAGTGTCATTCTGTGTGTGCCGGGCTGTGTCCTCTGTGCTGCCGCTCTTGCCAAGATGTTTTGGTGTGGCTTTGTGTGTGCCTTTGGGTGTCTATATATAGGAGTTGTATGTCTGGAGTGCATCAGAGTGTGGTTGTTGTGTGATCATGCCTGTCAGTGTGTCAGCGTTAAGTGTCAGCGTGCATTGGTGTGTGTGTCTTGGTGTGTATCAGTGTGTGTGCACCCGAGGCCCGCATCACGTGTCTAAACATGGTTCGTTGTTGGAATGCGTGTGTACAGGTTATCATCATGTGACGGTGGGCCCGTGTGCCTGTCAACGCGTGGGTCGTGGGCTGGTGTGCCAGGGCGTGTGTCTATGCCGCGTGTGTGTAGGTGTCTGTGTGTGCTTCGTTGTTGGAACGTGGAACGTGTGGCAATGCGTTCCGTACGTGACATGTGTGGCGGGGTCCGAACCCCGCTGTGTGTCAGCGTGTGTCTGCGATGGAACGCGGGCCAGCACGTGTCGGGGTGGCTGTGTCGGTGTGCGCCCCCGCGCGCGCGCGTGTGTGCATGTGTGCGTGTGTGCGTGTGAGTGTGTGTGTGTGCGCGCCGGCCGCCGCTCCCCCGCCCTGCCCGCCCCTCCCCGCGCCCCTCCTCCCGCCCGCGCCGCCCGCCCGCTCCCTCTCCCCGGAGTGCGCCGCTTCCAAACTTTGTCTAAACTTTCACTTTCACAGCGCGGCGGCGGCGGCGGCGTTGGCGGCGGCGGCGGGCGAGGGTGACCGGCCGAGCGGCGGCGGCATGGAGTAGACGCGCAGCGGCGGCGGCAGCAGCGGACGCGAGAGGCAGCGGCGAGCGCGGCGGCGGCGGCGGCGGCGGCGGCGGCGGCGGCGGCGGCGGCGGCCCCGGAGCCGGCGGGGCCGAGCCTGCGAGCGGCGAGCGCGGGGCCGCGGGCCGGGCGGGCGCAGCGCGGCGGAGGCCGGAGGAGCCGAGCCGGAGCCGGAGCCCGAGCGCGGCCGCCGCCTGCCGGGCCTCCCCTCGCCGCGGCCGGCCGCCGCGCTCCCGCCCGGGCGCCCAGCTATGTACTCCCCGTACTGCCTCACCCAGGTACCGGCCGCCGCCCCTGGGCGACCGGGGAGGGGAGCGGGCGCAGGAGGCCGGCGGGCGGGCGGGCGGGCGGCCGGAGGGGGCGCGCGGCGGCCCGGGGGGAGTGAGCCCGCGGGCGGCCGCGGGGTGCAAGCCGTGCTGTGGGCAGTCCCCGCACGCATGCGGGCGTCACGGTGCGCGTGCGACCCTGGCCACCTGGCGGACTCCTGTTGGGGCTCTGGGGGTGGCCGGCTGCGTGCGTGGCGCTGCCCCCGGAGCGCGGAGCGGGAGTGCGTGTGTGTGTGCGTGCGTGTGTGTGTGTGTGTGTCTGTGTGTGCGCGCGCGCTCGACTGGGGTGCGGTGGACTCCCGCCGACCGGTGGGCGACTGTGCCGTGCACCCGGGCAGCGTGGCCACTGGCAGCGGTTGCGGGGGTGACAGAGTGGCAGGGGGTGGTCCCGAGGGCGCAGAGCGGGGACTGGGTCCCGCGGCGCTCTCCGGGGCGGGCGCGGCTTTTCCCGAGGGTGGCAGCGGCCGGCTTGCGTGGCGGCGGCCCCTGCGTGCAGCGGGGGTGCGGGGGGCCGGCCGAGCGGCCCGGGCGTCGCCCCAAAGTCTTTGTTCAGGCCTCACATGGGAGCGGGGCTAAGAAAATGGCGGGGCTCCCAAATTTCGGAGGGTTAGGGGAGGGGAGGGAGGGATGGGCGCGCTGCCAGCCGGGGCCGCGCCTCTCGGCCGACCCTGGACGTCGCAGCCGCGGCCCCCCCACCGCCCCAAACTTTCCTCGGCGCAAACTTTCCGGCCCCGGCTGCCCCGGCTGCGGCGCGGTAGCCCAGGCGGGCCGGGGGAATCCCGTCCTGCCGCCCGGAGGCGGGAGGGGCGGGAGGCAGCCGTGGATGCCGCCGACAGCGCTGCGGCCACGCCGTCGGGTCAGCCGCGGGCACCGCAGAGCCGACCTTGGCGCGCTGCGAGAGCAGAGCGCGTCCCGCCTCCAGCGAAGTTCCCTGCGCGGCGCTCGGCGGCGGCAAAAGCGCGGGGGATGCCCGCCCGGCCGGTCCACCTTCCTGGGCTGTGGCCCCAGGCTCCGAGAGGGCACAAGAACTGTCCAGAGTCCCACAGTGGCCCTGGCAGCGCTGCCTGCAGGGCCAGGCCACTGCTGGCAACACAGACTCCGAAGAGGGGACACCTGGGGGCTGCCGAGTCCTGCCTGCCAGCGGGGCCTGCGTGTGTAAGGAGAGTCTTTGGGCCAGGCCTGGGGTCCTAACTGCCTCCTCTACCCAGTCTGAGCCCTGCCAGCCTTCTGCCAAGTGTGCCCACAGATGGGAGTGGGAGTCCGAGTGAATATGGCGGCTACCAGGTGGCGGTGTGTGGCGAGGGGCAAGACAGTTTGCCGGGGTTGAGTGTCAGCCGTGGCCACGACACACGCCTATATCCACAGACTCGAGTGTGTATGTATGTGTCGATCTCAGGGTCTGCATGTGGCTCCTTTGGGTTGGCGGTGGGCAGGCCTGCATGGTATGGACTCGTGTGTGGCCCGGGGAGCGGGGTTTCCTGTACGAAACCGGGTATAAGTGTTTGTGAGGGCACACAGGCACATGTACGTATCACAGTGTGCACGCAGGTGTAAGCAGGCACTCTAGCCACTATGGCAGCATGACGGACCCCCCACCCCCAATCTGTGCCTCTGGCTGACCAATCACTCTATCTTGGGCCGCATGACAACCTTGCCCACCTAGCGGGGTCTGAGCTGTGCTTGCCTTTGGGGCTACGCTTGGCTGGACTGTGTGCTGGTATTCGGGGCCCTAGTGGGATCAAGACCCCGTGCCTGTGTAGCGCCTTGCCCACCAGCCACCGGCCCAGTACTTGGGCCTGCCCCCTGAGACCTGGATAAGACTTGGGCCCCTGGAAAAGAAAATGCCAGTTGATGGATCCATTGGTGATAAGACTAGGAAGGGGCTGGGGTAGCACCTAGGGCCATGGCCAGGGCTTGACTCTGTGACACCCCAGAAGGGAGCTAGGGCTCGGCTCTGTGTCACAGGCCTGAGTGTACCCAGGGTGGGTGGGGGGGGGAGAGCGGTCATGGTTTCTCTGGGTTGTACCCCTCAGCTCGGTGCAGGCGGCTGCTGTCAGCTGGTCAGCAGGGTCTGGTCTGCCCCTCCCGACAATCACATCTCTTGGATCTGGAGTCTCTGTTTTTACAAATCTTTCTGCTTCCATAATTTGCCCTGCCAGTCTCTGTCTTTTTCTCTGTCTCTGTCTCTATATCTGGCTTGCTCTGCCCCCCGCCCCCCCGCCTCTGCTCTTCTATATCTTTGACTGTCTCTGTCTCTCCCTGTCTCTGTCTCTGACTTTGGTTCTGTCCCCATCTCTGCTTCCCCCCCTCTCCACGAGTCTCGGACTCTCTCTGTCTCTCTGGCCTCTCTCTCTCTTTCTCCCCCTTTTCTTTTTTTTCAAACCAGAATTGGCTTCGATTTTAAAGTCAATAAATGATTGAGCAGGAACGAGCTTGGAGCAGCGGGGCCCTGGCGGGGAAAGGCACTGTGGGCGAGGGGGAAGGGCGGGGGGTGGGGGGGGAAATCTCCTTCTGGAAAAAGCATCGAAATCCAGGGCGGCTGGGCGGGGCGCTTGCTGGCGCTGCTTGAGCCCACTGCAGCCGTAGGCCTGAGTCCTGAGTCCTCGGCAGACAGGAGGGGGTGGATGGATGAGACCCCTTCCCCAACAGACAGACACACACCAGAATGTGGACAGACATATACATCACTGCCGCTCCCAAGACAGGAACATAAGTGACCTGCTCATTCTGATCATCCAGACACATGGCCATTGAGGAACCTACAGACCCAGGAAATGGTGGACCTGTGTTCGCTCCCACCCACAATGCACACACATAAACACACACATACGCACGCGCACACACACACGCACACCCCATGAGATGGGACACGTATATCGATGTAGGCTCCTGAAGACACAGCGACAGTGCCTCCGAGATACACTCCGAGACAGGCTGACTCAAGTGTGTGTTCACCCCTGTGTGTACTCACACAGACTCAAGGACAGATGGATGGACAGACACACGGCTTTATGGAAGACATAATGCTGTTGGCTCACCTGGGTGTGTATGTAGACATGCATGCTTGCCGACATTTCCTGCCACACAGCCACATGAGCAGCAGAATGTTCACGCGCCCTTGTTTCTGTGCAGCCACACACACAATCCTTCCAGGAAAGGGGATACGGGCTGGGGCCTCCCTGATGTCCCCACCTCAGCTATCTCCTTGGGTCTCCGTGGCCCCCCTTCTATCCCCATGATGCTATTGCTCCCTGTCCTGGCGCAGTGTAGGGTCCTCTTTTTACAGTGCATTTTCTCCCTGGCTCTGGCCCTGGCTGCTTCATGCCCACTTCTGGGATAGAAGGTGTGTGCAGGCATGAGTTGGGGTGGGGCAGGCCATGCTTGGGACTAGGTTGGGCTCCATTAGATGTTTTGAGGCTGGACCAGGCCACGCTTGGGGCCAAGGGCTCTGCTGGGCTGATTTGGAGGGCAGGATGCTCCCTTCTTGCTGGGTGCTAGAGCCAGGGGTCCTTGCTGAGCCAGGAATGTCTTGTGTGGCCTCAGGGGTCCCAGATGGAGGCTGTGGGTGCAGAGGTCAAGAATTGGGCTTCGTCATAAGAGTGCAGGGTCTGAACTCTGGCTCTGCATCTTTTAATCCTGTGACTTGAACCACAGATTTTCCTGGTTCGTAAAATGGGTAATAATAGCACCTATCTCTCTGGCTCTGATTAGGCTTTAGCACAGTGCTTGGCATATAGCATGTGTTCAGGAAACGGAATGAGTTGTTGTCATTTTGGTCATCATCATTAAGTCACCCCTAGGCCTTCCCAACTGAGGGAAGAGTACTTTCAGGGAGGGAAGGCAGGGTGGAACCCCTCCCAACCATAGAAGTCCGAGTGGACTGCCTGGAGGAGGAAGCAAGAAAAGAATTTGGGAGGAAGGAAGGCAGCTCATGGCCCAGCTCCTTTCCCTGGGGTGGAGTCCTATCAGCCAAGCAGGGGACAGCAGGGGTTCAAGGCAGGAAGAGATGATGGTGGGGGATGGCGGAGGGGCGGGAGAGGAGAGACAAACCCTGCACTGCCCGGTGGGGACCAGATTACCGTTTTAGGGGGCCACTGGCTGCCCCGACCCTTTCCCTAGTCTTGACCCTGACTTCAACCAGGCCCACCTTGGGGCTGGGCTCTGAGGCCCTATTCTAGAGTGTGCAGAAGTATGTGTGTACATGAATGTCCAAACGTGAGTGGGGCAAAGAGCCTGGAGTTGGGGGTGGGTCGTGATGAGGGCTTTGGGGACGTCTGCGTGGCTCCAGAGCTGTTTCTGCATTTGCATGCAGGTGGTGTCACCTGGGTCCACCATGGGGCTAGGATGCACATGGGGGATCCTATGTGGGCACCTGGCAGGGTCAGGCAGTCACTGTGGGTGTGTGCAGGGGGTGGGCACACAGCTGTGGCTGCCAGTGAAACTCCCCTGGTAGTGAGTGTCTGATTGCTGGCTTCCATGTTCAACCTGCTGGGAGCCTGGCCTTTTGTGTCTGCCTGGTCCTTGTTCTCTCTGCTCTTGAAGCGCAAATTTGGGGTCTATCGCTTCCCCCCCACCCCCGCCCCCTGGCTGCACCAAGAGAGTCAAAGGAGGCACAGACACCTGTGTTTTCCTCCAACAAAGTGCTGAGGATGGGGCTCCTGCCCCCCCACCTTGCCGCCCTCCAGCCGGGCGGGGGGGGGGGGGGGGAGGCGAAGAGGGCTGTGTATTCATTTTCCTGTCCCCAAAGCCCCAGATGTGGAGGCAGAGGAGCCAGGAGGATGGCTGTGAGTGACTAACGGGGTTCTTCCCAATCCGCATGTGTTCACTGGTGTGTTGGGCCGTAGAGCCACCATTTTGCTGCAGATGACTGTGTAGCCACAAACGTGTCTGGGTCCCTTTGCAAGTGTTCCTGTGTCTCCAAGGGTCTGTCATTGGGTGCTGCCTGCCTGTGTCTCCAAGGGTCGTTACGAGCTCTGTCTCTGCGTATCCGGGAACAGTGGGGTTGGGGGCGGGGTGCGTCACTGTGTTTATTGGGTGCCTGGTGTGGTCTCTGTGTCGTGGTGCCCCCGTGGCATGTCGGCGTGCAACCAAATGTATCCTCTGGATATCTGACTGTTGCGGCAAAGGTTGTTATCGGTGTGGTTTACCACGCGTGTCGACCTATGTCAGCAAACGTGTCAATGCCTGTGTCTCCGGGGATCACCTCCCCCGTAGCATTTTTCATGCTGGGCTTGTCCCTGTGACCACCAGGGTGTATCTCACCGCAAGGGCCCCTCTCCTTGGCCCCCTTTGGCTTTCTGGCAGCGTGTGCAATGCCCGCTATGGCGGCCAGGCTAGCGGCTGGGAGCAGGCCGGCCTCTCCATGGCTTCCCATGAGGTCGGGCAGCCGTGGTGGCCCTGCTCCGGGCCCCGCCCGTGCCCCTGGACCGGCATGGACAGAAGCCCGTTGTGTGGCGAGGTGCGGGTGTGTGTTTGGGCCGCCCACAGGCCTCCCTCTGTCTGCCGGGTGCGCATTGATCTTGGCTTCTGCCTGTGTCCGTCCTGGCCTGGCCAGCTGGGGTGTCCGGCTGTCTCTGTGGGCCTGAGCCCTCCGCCCCCGCTGCCCCCACTGTCAGGCCTGCCCTGGGTCCCACACCTCCTATGCCACCCGCTGCCCCTTTGAGGCTCTGAGAGCTCAGATTTGGAAACTGAGGGCCCCCCCCTTCTTTCTCTCTCTCTCTCTTTCCTCCCTCTCTCCTCCCCTCCTCCCGCTCCCTCTCTCCCTCTCTCTCTCCTCCTGCCAAACGCGTCTTGGCTCCGTCTGAATATCTCTCCTCCTCGATTTTTGGCTCCAGCTCTGGGCGCGTTCACTAAAAGAAGGGCTAGCTCCCCCCTCCCTGCCCCCCCTCCTCGCTGCCGCCCCCCCTCCTGAGGAGCCCCTCTGAGAGCGGGAGTGGCCGTGCGTAGGGGCCTGGGCCCCCCAAGTGGGCTGGCCAAGGGGGCACAGGCCTGATGGGTGAGGGGGCTGGATGGACAGGGCCTGGCAGCCTGAGGGGGGCGGCAGCCAGGGTGACCGTGCTGCCTGGCTGGCCGGGCGGGCAGGTGGGGAGGGGTCGGGGGCATGGAGCTGGGGTGTCTGGCTTCTGGTGGGGCTGGCAGGCCTCTGTGAGGCGCAGCTGTGCCCAGAACTCTGAGCTGCGTTTGCCACCACTACCGATGTGGCTGCGCCAGCCGGGGAGGGGGAGGCGGGTGGCGGGCACTGCGGCGATCTGTAGCCAATCGGAAGCCAGGGTTGCACTGGGGAGCTTTCCCCCTACTGGGGCCGCACCCTGAGGGGAGCTGGGGGTGGTGGCCAGCAGTGGGCAGGGGGCAGTGCCACCACCACTGCTGAGGACCCTGCCCCCTTGGCTGAAAGCTCAGCGCCAGCCTTCCTGGCACAGATTGGGCAAGGGCGGGGGTCTGTCCCCACCTCAATCTGTGGGAGCCGAGCCGGAGGAAGGGGCAGCTCAGAGGTGCACCCCATCCCCGTGGCCTGAGGAGGAGGCTTTCAATCCGGGGCAGTCAGGGGTGGGGGCAAATCATCCAGGAGATTCCATCCTAAATATTGGCTTCAGTAGAATCATCTTGGGGGTTTATTCTGGGTCCATCTCACACAAAGTCGTACACTGTCATCGGCACATGCGGGCACAAAGAATCATGCTGTCACACACAGACACGGCACACCCGGGCACAGCACACCTTCCTAAATCAGGAGCACACAGACACAGGCGTCCCCACACAAAGAGACTTGCCTTGGCACACAGACACCTAGAGACGCCCACCGCACCCGAACACATCGGTGTGGGCTACGCATGCAGGGACGTGCACACGGGAGCAGCCCCGCAGGCACACATGGTCACACAATAACATGCCACGAGACACACAGCACAGCACAGGCACATGCATTGCTGTTGCCAAACACACAGGAGTATGGAGTGTCGCACGGACCCACAGACACTCAGTGAGAAGCACATGGCACATGCACGAATTAACACTGTCAGACACCCAGAAACATACACATGAGCACTGATCCGCACCCACCCACCATCAGACACATAGGAGCACATGCACACAGTCACCCGCTCTCAGACACACAGTGATACACGCACACTTGGCAGTGTCTGGGAACATATTTGGTCATCACACTTAGAGGGGAGTTTGCTACTGGCACCTAGTAAGGGGAAGCCAGGGATGCTGCCCAACACCCTACAGAGCCCAAGATGCCCCCACCGCAAACAGTGATCCAGCCCTCAATGTCAACAGTGCTGAAATGGAGAAACTCAGCCCTAGTCTTGTCAGACACACACAGTAACACACACACACACACACACACACGAGCACAACTGACCCCCATCACATGCACGTGCACATGCACGTGCACACACACACACACACATGCACACATGGACAAGACGCTGCTGCCAGTGCAGCACACACTCGGTCTTGCTCATCAGGACCCAGGTGTTGTCTCCAATGCAACCCCCACCCCCATACATAAGCCCAGGCACAGACGGTGTGGCATTAAAGTCCCAAGTTGTCCCAGTACATGTGGATGAATGTCACACCCACACAGGCATTCACACCTGGGTTACACCTGGCCCTGTTTGGAAATGGTGTCTAAGAGATGAGACCTGGCCTCCTCGAGCCTCCCCTCTGCCTGCCTGCCCTCTGGCTGCCTTTGAACAGCCGATTCAACCACCCTGACCTCTTCTGAAGGAATTTGGGACTCTGAGCCCCTGTGCTGGTTTGTCACAGCCTGGGGGAGAAGGCTGGGAAGCCACAGGCCTACCCTGGCCCGGGACACTCCAGCCCTCTGGCCCAGCCGCCCCACTCTAACTGTCCCACTTCTGGAAGCCATCAAGACAGTTGGGGACTGAGGCAAGGCTAATTTCTGAAACTCTTGTCCTTCGTGGGGCTGTCTCATTAATCCTCTGGCTATGGACTATTCATTTTGGACACTGGAAAAAGAGCGAAGAGAGACGGCTGGCAAAACTACACGGGGAGAGAGCATCTCATAGGATTATAATGAAGTGTCCTAAAAACCATAGTGATGGCTAAAATGTGGTATGTGCTTGCTGTGTTGCACCCTGTGCTGCCTTCCCAGTTTGTCCCCGGAATCCTACCATGTGAGGCAGGTGTGGCAGGCGTTAGCTGAACCCATGTATGCGCTACTGCACGTGTCTGACATTATAATTGGGCGGAGTCTCTTTAGTTCTGCACTGTTGGCATTTGGGACGTTTGGACATTACTAGGAGTGTGGGGGCTCCAAGCCAGCTTCCCGGGTTTGAATCCTGGCTCTGCTAGTCACTGGCTGTGTGACCTTGGACAAGTCACTCAACCTCTCTGGGGCTGTAGTTTCCTCTCACAGGGTCATGGTAAAGGACCAAAGGAGTTGGCTTGTAGAAAGTGCTTTAAAATAGTGCTTGACGTGAAGTAAGTGCTTGATTTTATAGATGAGAAACTGAGAGAAGAGATATGCAGTGCCAGGGCCAAGGGCTAAGAGGTGATAGAGCCTGAGCCTCTTCTCTGATTGCCACCCCTCTACATCCTACTGATGGGACAGAGTTGCAGCTTATTCTCTGGCCCTTACCAAATTTCAGAGTGGGCCTGTACATCCCCACACCCCCATGTGGAGCTTGCCCCAGCTGTCAGCCCTTGAACCCTCCTTACTACCCTGACCTTCAGATCTTCTTCCCTTCAGGGCTCAGCGTGAGAGTGGTGGTCGGCTCACCCACTCTGCACCACCGCTGGCCAGGCTTGCTTCACTACCTCCACAGGGGGTGATGCCTTCACCCACACCTTGCTAGGCACCCAGCTGGAGCCCGAGTGCTGGGGATGCCGCCGGGGGCCTGTGCATTCCTTCAACAAATATTTACTAAGCACCTCTCAGGTGCCAGGCCCCATTCTAGGCCCTGGGGGCTCAGCAGAGAGCAAAATCGGCAGAGGTGCCAGGCCCGGTGGGAGGGCAGACAGTGAACCTGATAAACAAGGGAGTGTCCAGTACTTGAGACAGTGATAGGTGCTGTGAGGAAAAGAACGAGTAGGGCCCATGAAGTGCTGGGCAGCTGCCGTTTTAGCAGAGGTTGTCTGAGAGGCCTCGCGGCGTGGTGCTGACCTGCCACTCCATGTAGCTCTGCCACAGCTTACGTACAGCCTCATAGGCCCTTTTGTCTCTAAGAGGGGGCAAGGGTATGTGCCTTAGCATGGTTGGGGGAGGTCAAGGGTATGTGCCTTAGCATGGAGGGGGGAGGTCAAGGGTATGTGCCTTAGCATGGTTGCCCCACCCGTCGGCCCCAAATGCATGGCCTGTTGCTGCCGCAGCCTGAGATCATCCATTATCCATATGTTTGGGGTACACTGAACGCTGCCCATCCAAGACCAGGAGAAAGGTGGCTGGGGTTTCTCCTGTAGAGAAACTGGGCCTCGATGGGCACCCGGTGTTCTCAACCCTGCTGCTCTGAGCTGGGGGTGGGGCAGGGGCAGCTGGTGGCCCGGAGTGGCACTTCCACCTGGGCCCCTCGATTTAGCTCCCCCGGGGCGGGCCCAGTTTATTTTTACCCCAGCCCGTCACCTTGGCAGTGCCAGGCTGCGCCATCTTTGTAGGGTCTTGGGGACCTGCCCACAGCTTGAGGGGACCTGGCTTTGTCTGCTCTACCTCTGAAATCCGCTGGGCCCCCATCTTCCTCACCCCCCGCAAAGTTCTAGATGTGAGGGCTCTGGGCCTGGGCTGGTGGGGTCAGCGCCGCCGGCTGGCAACCACTGTGCCCAGCCTGGTGGCATTTGGTTTGGCGCCCTGCCTGCCCGCCACCCCCACCCCATGCCCGGGCAGAGCCCAGCGGCTGCTGCTGCCAGTCTCCATTTCAAAGCTTGGGGTGGGGGTGGGGGAGCGCTGGGCGCCTCCCGGCCCCCTGCCTGTCCCGTGCCACCTGGGGCTTGTCCCCCCATGCCTGCTCCCTGGAAGGCCCTGGACTGCTTTTCTCGATGCCCCTTCGCAGCCCAGAGCTCAGCGAGGATGCCCGCCTGGCTTCCATCTTCCCTGCTCGCTTCCTCCCTTGCCTGCTTGCCTGTAATGGCTCACCATTTTTGGCATCTCCTCCTCCTCCCCCTCCCATAGGCACCAATCTCACTTCCAAACCCGCCATTGCTGGCTCTCGGGCCTTCTCTGCTGCCTGGGGCTGGGACCCTAGAAATGAGAGTTTGGGAGGGCTGGGAATGTGGGCACCAGGGGTTTTGTGTGTGAGTGTGTGTGTGTGTGTGTGTGTGTCTGGAGGGGGACACATGCTCAGGGCCAGCTTGTACAACCGGCCTCAAGGCTGGCAGAGCTGGGCTGCAGAAAGGGGGCAGCACAGAAAATGTAGACCTTTCCGTGTCTAACCAGACCCAGGGACCCAGAGTCAGCCCCTGGGCTACCAGGAGACTAAGGTGGGCATTCCTGCCAAAGTCTAGGGACTGGACTGGCAAAAGCAAGGTTTTATCTGTGGGGTGCCCAGATCCTTCCTCCTCCCAGATCCCCCTCAGGGCTTCAGGATTCCTGCTCCTCCTCTTTGGAGTTTTGGGGAGGAGAACTCAGCCCCATGTTGGGCACTCGTGCCCCCAGAGGGGCAAGGGACTTTGGAGGAACCGGTTTCCTCCCCCCCCCCCAAAGCCTGCTGCCCGGGCCTCTCTGCCTCTCTCGGCACTAAACAAAGTTTGCTAAGTAACTTCAAATGTTATTTGAGGACGGCCTGGCCTCAGCCCAAGGCGGCCCTGTGGAAACTTGTTTTTCGCTGCCGAGGCTGCAAGTATCAAAGACACACTTTCGGGGGGGGGGGTGCTTCGATGCCTCTCCCCCCTCTGTGGCAGGGGCTGGCCCTGAATGGACACACAGATGCACAGAGGCCCGCACCAACAGAGGGACACATACATCCTGCTGCGGCTTGCACACCAGACACTCGACAGCTGTGGACCTTACCCTCGTGCCCATACCATACATGCAAAACATACACTTCCTGACACACGAAATGGGGGGCGGGGTTCACGGGGTGCTGCCCCTAGCCCACTGGGTCTGGGATTTTTCCAGCTAGTGAGGTTTCTGGAAACCTGAAGTCCTGTATCCTCAGGTCTCCTGGGCATGAGGTGGTGTGCAAACAAGTCCCTTCCCCTCAGCCCTTCCCCTCAGTCCCTTCCTCTCAGCCTCAGTTTCCCCAACTGAAGAGGGAAGAGATGGGCTGGGGTGATAGAAGGGGAATCCACACTGATTAGGAGGGTGCCTGGGTTTTCTCCTCCCTCCGGCAGGGTTGATATGAGGAGCGAGTCCCTAAAATCGGGGACTGAGCACAGAGCCTGGAGTACAAGCAGTGCTCTTAAGTGGCAGCCAGTCCTGCCCCCCACAAACCTGATATGCATCCACCCTGACTGCAGGCCCCAACCTCAAGGAGCTGCAGGTTCTCCAGGTCCCAGGCAAGTCTCTGGTCTTCTCACCTTTTCCATTTATTCTCCTGGCTTTTCTTGAGCTTCCCCAAATCCTTACTTCTGTCTCTACCAGCCCTGCCCAGGCCTGGAGCTCAGGGAGAGTGTGGGAAACAGGCTTGGGGTGTGTATCCCTTACTGAAGCCAGCCAGACCTGGAGTCCTCCATATCCTGAGATCTCCGGTGACCCTCCCGGGGTCCTCTGAATCCGAGCAAGAAGCTGGGCGGTGGGGTGTGGGGGGGACGTGAGCACCTTAGTTGGCAACAGTGAGTGAAGGAGAGGCTCTATCATAGAGTTCCTCCGATCCATCACCTACCCAGATTTGCCAGCAAGTAGAGTCCCACTGGACACAATAGAAAGGTCAAGGCCTGGGGGGGGGACCCTGGACTGACTCCCCATTGTCCCTGAGATCCTCCTCCTCTGTTAGCCAGAGCCTCACCGAGGTAGGTTTTCGGGAGTCCCCCAGTCCCAGCCCCACACACACTGCCTCATCTCCACTCACAGTCAGTACCCGCAACACCCCGCCACCCGCAGTCTGTCGCGCAGTGACAGCCTGTCACAGGCACTGCCGCACACCGGCACAATCTGTCGTCCACGCACAGTCTCACACACAACCTGTCACACACACGCACACACACACAGCGGCACAGTCGCACGCACAGCCAGCCTCACGCGATCACACCAAGCGTCACAGCTTGTCACAGCCATAGACTCCTCACAATAAAAATAACAGCTACCAACTCCAGAGCAATTATGCCTGGGCAGCAGGAGGAGTGTGTGTGTGTGTGTGTGTGTGTGTGCGCGCGCGTGCACGCGTGCAGATGACCTCCTGTAACCCTCCCCACATGAGGCAGGTATGAGTAACCTGTTTTACAGATGAGGAAACAGAGGCCACAAGGTCAAGTGCCAAGGTCATGGGGTTGGAGGTGCGGGGGGGGGGGGGGGGGGGGGGGGGGGGGGGGGAGGAATTACTCAGTCCGGGCCCCAGGGGCAAGCAAGGCTTAAACAGGTCACCCTGTCTTTCAACCCACTCCTATGTAGCTGAGACTCCCCCTCCCAACCCTCCCTGTGGGAGTTCCCTTCCCATTCCCCAGATGGGCAGAACTGAGGTTCTAAGCAGTCCAGCCAAGAAACAGGGGAAGGGGCCTCAAACTGTCTGCCCTCTGAGGAAATATGAGCCAGGCTCTCCACCCCAAATGCTATTTGGCTCCTTGTGGGCCTGTGGTGGCAGGATGTCGTGGGTAAGAGCCTTTGGCTGGGGCCAGGGTCTCAGTCCCTGGGGGTGGGGATGGGGGTGAAGGAGTAGGGGACTGAGGAATTGGCAGCTGTAGGCCCCAGTGAAGTCCCTCCCCGAAAGCCAGGGCCCAGAGACTAGGGCTGCCCAGCACCCCTACTCCCCAAGGCTCTCCGCATTCCAGGGCGATTCCTCCTCCTCTTCTGCTGCCCGCCTTCTCTCACTTTCCCCTTCTTTGTTCCACCCCTGCCGCTCCCCGGGGCTTCCCCCATTAGAGCTGCCCTGGCCAAAACCAACACGCCTCCAATGACTTCCCGCCGAGGCTGGCTGGGCAGCTGGCCCTGCCCCCTGGCCTGCTCAGGGGTTAGATCCAGGTTCTGCTGGTCTCGATGGTGGCCCGGCACACATGGCCGCTCCTAAGGGGCTTGCAAGCACATACATATGCCCCGGTGCAGCATCCCGGTGCACCCGGGTGCACCCGTCTGGACCCGCATGCCCATGTCCAACAACCCAGCAGGACACTCAGGCGGGCTTTCATGTGCACACATAAGCACACCCCCTCGCAGAGGCTTAGACAGGGGTCTCAAGCACACTCTTGCCTAGCACCCCCATGGGGATCCCAGGCACCGCCAGTTTATATGCACACACAGGCCTGACACCCTAGTGAGACTGCCAGGAGCACACATGCCCATAAATACGCCCTTGCCCGACATCAGATGGGGTCCCCCTAACACACATACACACACCACACACCACACCACACCACACCACATGCACTATCCTGCTTGTGCCCAGACCTGGCTCTGAGCACAGGCACTGCGCTGTGCCCCCATGGGTGTGCTGGGCTCAGGTGGGTCCACAAGCCTACAGGAGGTGCTGATGCCCACACACGTGGCTCCAGGCCCACGTAGGTAAGCACCTCCCCAGCCTGCACACGCGTGTGTTTCACGTGAGCTGCACACCTGCCAGGCCGCCCAGGGCACCTGGCTCCAAAGAAGCATTCAGGTTGTTGGGGGAGGAGACCGGTAAGCGGAGGCCTAATTCCCACCGCCAGCCGGATTTCTCTTATAACACCCGCCTCCCCAAATGTCCCTGGGGTGAAGGTGAGAGCCCCAGAACTGTTATTCGGTGGCTTTCCTGCATGTGACATATTTATATTGGAAATTTGTGCCTTTATATGTATTTTATATAGACCCTCCTCCCAATTCCTAATCCACGTTTGGACTTGGATTTTACCATCCCCCTCTCGGCTTGGTCCCAAACCTGCAAACCCATTTCGCCAAGCAGGGACATGGGACCAGGCGGCGGCAGCAGCCTTCCCCCTTCCCGCTGTGGACGCCCCACGTTCTTAAAGGCCGGGCCACACCAACGAATCCTGCAGCACTCCCCGAAACACAATCGCGGGGGTGGGTGCTGGCGGCCAGACGTTGCTTTTTGGTGTGTGTTTGCTGTTGCTGCTTAAATTAATCCTGAGTGACGGCCCACAATTCCTCTCCACAAAGAGGCCATTTAATGCCCCCTCCTCGGGCGAAACTTCCATTTGCCCCCATGAGCCCAGCTTGGCAGCTCAGACCCTGCGCTGCCCTCCAGGCCTTCCCCTCAGGTGCGCCTGGGGCGGAGGCTGATTCCCCTTGCGCACCAGGGACCTCAGGAGCGAGTGGGTGGATTTTGGAGGGGTGGGAGGTATCTTAAAATAGAAGCGCTTTGCCGAGCAGAGGTGGGGCGGGGGTTGTCTCAGGACTCCCTAGATGGTCCCACTGCCCAACTATAACGCTTTGATGCCCCAACCAGGCCGCCTCCCACCCCCCAGGTACGCGGGTGCATCACGTCGTGTGCCTTTGCGAACCTCGGCAGAAATGAGCCACCGGTATCATGTACTAGCCCCAGCATATGCCCCTTGCCAGGTGCCCACCGCCTACAAGCGCCTTTCATTGTTGCCTCCAAGGTGTTCTTTTCGTGCGTGGCATTCCCGGACCCGCCGCAATCAGCTCACGCCCGGGGTGGGCGGGCGCGGGGGTGGGGGTGGAGGTCGTGGGGAGGACCCTCCCGCGGCTCGGGCAGGGGGAGGGCTGTGTTCTTTCCACGCGGCAGGACACAGGTGCTGACGGCCTCGCTCCCCTGCACCGCACATCCCCAGGTGGAAGCGACAACATACCCCTCGACGGTGCGGGTGACCCTGGCCCCGGGGCACCGCGGGCCGTTGGCCCTGAGCGGGCCGTGCGCAAAGTCAGACGTGCGCGTGCGTGGAGGCAAAAAGGCGGGAAGCCGCAGTGCGCCCAGCGCCTGTGCCCACGACGGTTGGGTCGCTTGGGCGGAACCGCACAAGGCAGTTGAGCGAGGACTGAGGAAGGACCACCGCCCCCACGGGCAGGTGAGAGGAAACCCGAACAGGCGTGAAGGAGCGAGGCTAAGAACAAGGCCGCTGCCGCCCCCAGGCCCGGTCCCTGCGGGGGTCCTTGCCCTCCCTCCGCCCCGCGCCGAGCCGGCGGGGCTCCCTTCCGCCCCAGCGCGGCCTAACCGCCCCGGCGACCACCCAAAAGTGACCCCGCGTGGCGTCGAGGGCCAGCCCGGGTCGCGTTCTGGGGCCCTCAACCTTTGCGGCAGCAAGGCCACCGCCAGAAGGGGCTCAAATGGCGGCATTTTGGCCTGTAAGCCGCTTGGGTCCCTAGGCGCCCCGGGTGGGGCTGCGGGCCGCCTTTGCCTGTTTCCCCGCGTGCGTGCGGGTCCGGATCCCCGACCGGGAATAATGCGCGCGAGGGCTTTGGAATGAGTGCGATGTTGGTAATTCCTGATATTCTTTGGTCGCGCGGAGGACTTTTGGGGTTAAATGCCCCAGAATCTGAGGGCAGCCTCGGGACACCGATCTGGAGAGGGTCCTTTCTCTGCGCCCCTTCGCCGGCGCGTCGCTGCCTCCGGACCCCAGGCCTCCGAAGAGCCCCCGCATTTCTCCCCGCGCCGCCTCTTTTTGGGGAATGAGGGAGGGGAAATTTAGCAGGGGAGATTTTTGTTTGTTTCGAGGGTTGGCTGGGTTTGGGGGCGTTTGGCCTCCAGCAAGCACGGGGAAGAAATGTGACTAAGTGGCAGAAAATGTGCTTTCCCTTCCCCTCTCCTCTGCCTTCAGGCCCCGGGAGTTGCGCAGTCTCCAAGAACCTTTAAAAAAATTTCGCCCAGATCCCCTCTGATCAACACTGCGTTTCCTCTCAACGGATGACTTCTTGAATTTGGGGGTGCTAAGCTCCCCTGCTCCACTGCTGCCAACCATTCTGCAGCACTACCTGGGCCGGCCAAGGGGGGGAAAAGGATGGAAAATCGTGGAAAAGGAACGTGTGCACGGAGTGGGCCCGACTTAACCTGTTGGAGGAGGCTGGTGTCCGGATGAAGCCACCCAGCCACCCCTCCCGAGCTGGAGCAGCACCCCAGCATTCAGTGAAAGTGCCCCCGGGGCCTCCCAATGGGAGGCCCCTCGGAAACCAGTCATTAACACAACTTCTTATCGGCCAAATTACTTAAATGCGCTTTGGTGGTGTTAGGTCCTTTTCCTTTTCCAAGTGCAGATGACTCAGCCTACTCCAGCTGTGCCTGGGGAGGTGACCCGGGCAGCGGCTGACCCTGCCCACTGAACCCAGAGGCAGCCCATTTCAGCAGCACCCCCAGGCCCCAGACTCCCAGACTACACTGGCTACACCCCCAACACCTTATATTTCAGGTCATGTTTTCCTTCTTTCTAAAAAAATATTTTTTTTAATTTAAAGGAGTTTTATTACTTTTTTTTTTTTTTTCTTTTTTAAAGCGTGAGACAGAGGCTGATGGAACCGGGCTGTTAAAAAAAGAAAGAAAAATACATGCCGGTGGCACTCTGTGGAGCTGGCGAGGCTCGCCTGCCTCACGACAGAGCTTTTTGGTCGCCAGTTCCCTTGTAGAACCGGGCGTGGGGCACCTGGGATCTCCGACACTGAAAAGGCGCTATAGAAATGCAAGGAATTATTATGATTTTAATAAAATTGTGTCTCATTTAGGAGCGCGCTTCTGCGCTGCCTCTGTCGTCGGAGCCCGGGTTTGCCGCGGCAAAGTCTGTAATCAGAGAAAAATACCAGCTTTGTTGAGGGTTAGAATGTATCATTGGCTAATGTGTGTGGTTTTTTTTTTTTAAATAATGCTAAGCATTGGAATAATTAAAGAGTGAGAAATAACTCGTCTCTTCTCTCCCCTCGTCATTGTCTTATTTAAGGGTGAAAAGCGTGCTTTTAGGCAGAGCTGGTTAGTTTTAATGCGGGCTTTTTTTTCTCGCCCGCCTTTCCCTCCGCTCCGGTCTGATTCGCAAATCCCCAAACTGGCACAAGCCGGGAAACTTGCGGCAGCCGTTCCTCTCTTGGAGTTGGAGCCTAGCTTTCCTTTTTTCCCCTCTTTCAGAGACAACCCTCTCCTCTTCCCTCCCCCGCCTCTGGGCCCTGACCCACTGCCTGGTTTGCGCTAGAGCGATTTAAAAAAGAAAGAAAGGAAGAAAGGAGCCGGGCTCTGGTACCCCTGTGCCAGCCGAGGGCGCGTTTCCCAGGCGGCGGGCTGGTGGGAAAGTCAAACTGGGTGGGGGGGTGGGGGGGTGGGGTCTCAGAGGCAGAGTTTTGATGCCTACCCTGCACTACCCCCCCCTCCAAAAAGAAGCAAGTATTTCTAAAGATCGCAGGATTAGAGGGCTCAGATCCCTTGTCATATTTTAAATTAAGCTGAACAGTTCTTTCTTCTCAGCCCCATATGCAATAGGAAGTGAAAATTCGGTCCTTGAGCCTGACTTGGCAGCCCAGTACCCGTGGTAGGGGAGAGAACTGCCCACTTGGGCTGGGTCTGGCGTCCAGCCCCAGGACAGTACTACCACCACCCACAGGGACCAGATTTGAGGCAGGAGAACGGAGTACAGAGCCAATGGTGGGCATGGCCTGGGGAGATGTGGGAATCGAGGAAAGGGCGCTTCATCAGGGCTGTAGAGGTTTGCTTCAGGCTAGTGGGATGTTAAGTGGTGCCCCACCCTTCCCCCAGTTGTGGGGTGGATGGGCTCAAAAGGAAAAGGAGTTTCTGTAGTGCTTGGGAAGTCTTAGCTCCCTGTGAGAAAGAAAAGGGAAAAGTGGGCAAAAAATGGAGGTAGAGACTTGTGCCCACAGGCACTGCTTCGAGTTGCAAAGGAGTTAGTTATTTATTTGCTTCAGGTGTTTTTAATTAAATGTGTTTCTCTTTTATTTTCCTTGTTATTTGGTGCTTAGACTTTTTCGTGATCCCTTGCATTTTGTCTTTTTACATAAGCAGAATCCCCCCCCCTTGGAGAGATATTGTGGGAGGTACTTTGCCTTCAGTGCTTTCTCTTTCCTGCTTTTTTTAAAATTTAATTTTAAAATTATAAAGTAAATTTAGTGCGAGTGAAAGTGAGGGGGGAGCCAGCTGGGGCTGGAGCCAGGGAAGGGGGAGGCAGATGCAGCAGGATTGGGCCTCCCTTCCTGTGGCAGCTCTGCCCCAGGACCCCCTCACTCCTCACCCTGATAGACTTTTGGGGACTGGAATGAGGGCAGCCTGCCTGGATGGGTGCTCACTTACCCTTCAGGAATCCCTGGCTCTGCAGAGCCACTTCCCCATTACCCCCCACATCCCTGGAGCCCCCCAGTCTCTGCCAGCCGGCAGGGTGAACAGAGAGTCTCTTACTCCCGTTGGTCACTACGGCTATTTGGCTTTCAGCTTGGTGGGCCCTGTTTGTCCAACACACACACACACACACACACACACACACACACACACACACACACACCCTGCTGGTCTGCTAACCCTGCTGCACAGTTGGTTGCCCTGTTGATGGGATCAGAGCTGGGCAGGCACAGAGAGAGACAGAGACAGAGAGGCGAGAAACCCCTCTGCAGCAATGAGGTTTCAAGGGGCTTCTTTTCACCACACATTTTTTTGTGATCACATGAGTAGTGCATGCTGCTCTGTTAACACATGTGTATACATAGGTACTTGCATTTGACATTACTGGTGGAGGCAGGAGCTGTTTCTAAGGCATATAAACTATGAGAACTCTATAGCTTAAAAACTAAAGGCCTGTTCAGCAGTGCTGAAAATGTTATATTTCTTAATCTGGGTGGGGTTACACAGGTATGTTCACTTTGTGAAAATGTATCGAGCGCCAGACTTAGAAGTGTGCTATCTTCTGCTCTTCTTTTTACACATTTCAGTTAAAAAGTTTTTTTATTTTAAAAAAGGAAGACCCAGCCTCAAAAGAAAAGGCCTTCCCTTACAAAATAATAATAATGATGATAATAAATGATGATTTAAATAAGAATGTCCTCCAGCCTACTTTGCTTAGGTCTCCCACTAAAGAATGGTGGCAGGGCTTGTAAAAATTAGTGGGCTGATAAAAAAGCTCACAGACGTGTGGCCCACGAGGCTTCCAGACCCATCCACGTGTGTTCGGAGTGCCAGGAAACCGCCTGCAGACTCAGATCTAGTTGTAGGATTTTTAACATCTCAGGACCAAAGGATGAAAAGTGGTAAGGAAGAAGTTACTTGCCAATTACATTTTGCTGTCAACATCTGGAAAGCAAAATTGCAGCTGTTCTCTCTGCCCCCCGATTACCACCTCTTCTTTTTTTTTCTGTACACTTAAAATTTTGTATGCGTGCCATCCATATTTCGGTTTTCTGCTCTGTTAAAACATCTTCACGGCTCTGTTCAAATCGAGTTGTTGGGTTTGGGATATATATATATATATATATATATATATATATATATATATATACACACACACATATATTTTATAGTCTGAGGGTGTAATTTTTTGAGCAATTTACTTGAACAGGCTGGCAATCAAGTGATAATCCCTTCCTTTTTCCCTTTTCTTTCCCCTTCTCGGCCTTCTCAGGACTGTTTAGGCCAGAAGCTTTCAGGGAGGACGCTCTCGGCTGCCCTAGCCTCTGCTCCTCTGGGCAGGTACTACAGCTTCACCCTCCACGGCCCTTCTGCGGTGTTTTTGTTTTCCCTTCGCCCCCCAAAAATATTTGAACCAAAAAGCTTCTTTTTTTTTTCCTCCACCCACAGCAAACTGAAAGGGCTAGTGAACCGTGATTCAACAGAGCGAGGGCGCCTCTTTTCTTCCTTAGCATTAATTAACTCAAGTTCGTTAGGACGTTGGGTCTGTCGCCCACAGTTTTCTCTTGTGTGTGCTGAATCGGGTCATAGAGGGAGACTTCCCGTGCAAACAGTTTGTGTTGGAGCTGGAGGACACAGAGGGGGAGAGAGGGTGAGAAAGAAAGAGAGCCGGAGAGGGATGGATTTGTGGCCGAGGGGGTGGTCAGGTCCTGAGCTTTTGGCACCCCGGTGCCAGCTTCCGCAGGGGTTAGACATCAGGGGAATGAGAATTCTCAGGTTTTCTTGGCCACAATCCTGCTAATAAAATAGTTGGGGAGAGCAATACATTTTGAAGGATTGAAAAATGTCTTCCTTCCAACTCCTAAAATTGTACATTTTGGGGAAGCTGCTTGCCTAGGCAGGGCCGGCCCAGCTCCCCTGAGCCCTCAAGCAGTGAAAATCCCAGGCTGTTCCTATCCTGGCCACCCTGCTCTCTGCCCCTGGCTCTGGGCACTGCCTGTTGCCGCGGCAACTGCAAGAAATAGGCTCTCTGTGGGCCAAGGGTGCCAGGAGTGCAGACCGGCCGAGGGCGGGTGGGGGGGGTGTCAGAGAAACTCTCCTCTTGCCCTGGTCCTTCTGTCCTGTGGCACGGGGTAGGTGGTGGTGGGAATAGACCAGGTAAAGCAAGGCCGTATCACAGTGGAACCTGATGGAACTCTTGAAGACCTGGGAGGGCCACTAGAGGAGTCTCAGAGGTGCAGGATCAGTGTCGTGGGGAGGGAGAGGAACATCTCCCCTAGAGGATCCCTAAGCCATTTATGGGGTCGGGAGTTACAGCTGGCCTCAGGCAAATTTTCAACATTTTGCCATTTGCTCTGGCCTCTCCTGCTCTCTGGGCATTTTTACGTGGCCTCAGAGACCTCAACTTCACGTGCTGGTTTCTCCTTCCCGTGCCTTTTGTCAGTTTTTCAGTTCTCAGAGAAAGTTGTGAAGCTGGCTTGTGGGGTTCTTCCTTCTTCTGGGGCCGAGGCCATGGCTGAGTGGCACTTTCTAGTGGCACCAGGTGGGTGAGACTCAGGCTCTGCACTGTTCTTGCGCCTTCAAGTCCAAGTCCATGGCTATCCTCTGCCTTGTGCGCCCAGCGGAGGATCCCACGTAGCCCTCCAGCTGGAGGACAGGGCTCTGGCCTTCCTGGCTTTTATTTCTATTTGGTGGCATAAGGAAGTCTCAAGCTAAATAGTGAATTAAAGACTAGGGTTTTTGTTTTCTAGTCTCTGTAGAGGATGAAAGTAAATTTCCAGATGCACTAGAGAGAATAGACGGTCTTCCCAATACCTCTGTTCCTACCCTATTTTATTTGGTGCCAGGAGGGTGAGGGGAGATGCGCCTGGAGCAGGGTAGTGTTTGGAGCCAGAACGAGGCTGCCTGTTGGCCCGATCCCAGGCCACCGCTCCCAGTTTGTATGTAGACAGGAGGAGAAAAAGAAGGGAAAGGGAGGTGGTTTTATAGGAGAGGAATGTGCGGCCTGGTTCTGATGCAGGCCGTATCCTAGACCCAGCATGGGGGTGTAGGGCAATTCCATTCAGCGATCGCGAGGACGCTAGAAAAATTGTGTGGGGCTGCCTTTCCTGAGCAGAGGAAAACAGGCCCAAGTCAGCCAAAAACCCGCTTTGTCCAAATTCTCTGAGCCTCCTCGCAATGTGCATTTTCTGGTTTCCATGCCTGGCATTTCCAGATTCTTGGATGATTTTACTCTGGCTGCAGAACCCCTTCCCGCCTTCCCCCACCCCCTGGAGAGGGGAGGCCCCACCTACCTCTAGGATAAGCCGGCCTGGCCCCTTCCTTCTGCCTGCACTACAGTTCTTTTTCCATTTTTGCCCCAGGGTCCGGACACTGCCTTCTTCTGTGCCTTCTTGTGTCCCTCCTTCTGTGGGACAAGATGGGAGATATTGGGGATACAAAGTTGACCTCCTTCCGTTCAGGCCAATGATGAATTATAAAAATCCCAGGAATTGGGCAGACTAATCAGGGCTCTATTTGTGGCTTTTCACATTTTCCTGCTTCCTTTTTCACCCAGGCTGCAGATAGGCAGTAGTAAAATGGATACTGAAATATCTGGTTAGTCCTATGTAGGTTTTGTTAGTTATTTGCACTCACTGTGTATAGTTTTCCAAATTAGCATGGAAATATATATATATATATATATATAAAATCAGCATGTGTCCAGGGTCTGAGAGAATAAATTTGGGTCTTAAAGCAAGTAGGATGTGGACAAATAGGATTTTTGTAAAGATAAACGTTCAAACAGCAGCCCTGTTTTAAAGATACAACTTCTTATGCTTCTAGATGTTTCACTATTGGCAGGTATGGGTCACTTTTGAAAACTGTCTCAAGCTGGGAAGACTATTTTGTTTCCTTGAAGACTTTTGAATACTGAGGTTCTGTATGAATTTTCCTATTTTCCCTTAAGTAATCCACAAGGCTTCATTTGTTTTGTGGAGTTTTGGAAAACCACACATTTTACTTTCTTCACTTTCTTGCGATAGAAGCAGGCATTTTCCTCAGCTAGTTTTTCTTTTTTACCCCTGACCCAGAGCCCTTGTTTTTTGTCCCTGCTTGTGTTTTTTTTTTTTCTTTTTTCTTTTTCTCTTTTCACCCTTGTCTTCTCTCCCTCCATCTTTGTCTTTCTCTCTTTGCAGTTTTGGGGCCAGCTTGGCTTTCTCGCTCCAGGTTTGGCTTTCTTCTCCCTTTCTCTCTCTTATCCTCTTTTACTGTGGTCTGATCAGTCTTTTTCTCTTGGAGGCACATTATTCCTAGTGATGGCTGAAACTGGCTTGGGTATTTCAGAAATGTTTCAGTGAAAACTGTTGCTTTAAAAAAATCAAATTCTATATGCTTGACAATAAGAGAGGCCCTTCTCTCACAAAGGCAGAAAAATCCCTTTCCACAAACCAAAAGCCCATGTTAATTTTTAAAGTCTTATCTCTGGCTTCTCAGTTTTTCTTTTAAGTGAAGAAAACACCTTTCCCCCCAAATTGCCTGCTTTTCTTTTATTTTCTCTCTTGTCTTTAGTTTTGTTTTTTGCTCCCTGCTCTCACCAGCATCACTGGCTTCCTCTCCCCCCTCCCTGTTATTTTTCTCTCATCCTCTCTCCCCCCTCCCCTCTCTCAGAGGCCTGCCTGTCCCCTTGCTCCCTCCATACCCTGAACCCTTGCACTTGTGGGTGACTCAGCCCTTGGAGAAGCCTTGAATTGTCTGAGGGTTTTTTGTCTTGGCTCTTGTCCGTGTGCAGGGTGCAGAGCCTCTGAGCCCGCAGCCCAGGCGGGAGGGGAGAAGCGAAGGAGGCTGGGTCTGGGACAGGTAATCTTCCAACAGAGCCTCCACTCTCTTAACAAAAGGGGGACAGTCCCCTTTTGTCTGGGGCTCCTGAGAGGCGTGTCTAGGGCCTAGAGCCACCACTGGGGCATGGAGGAGGAGGAGGTTGCTGCGGTGGGGGCATACCCAGTGTTTCTGATGGAACCCGATTGATTCCTCTCCGTGTGTGCCCATGGAAGAGAGAGCTTCTCCCCTCCCTCCAACCGTTAGGAATACCCTGGCCTCTGGTCTCTCTTCCAAAAAAGAAACTCTCCTGCACACCCCAGACAGTGGCCCCTGTGGGAACAGGGTTAGGGGAGAGTGCTCCCTGGGAATCCACTCTGCCCACCTTCAAGGTTACAACAACTGGCAGGAGAAGGACAATTGCCGATTGTTCTCCTTCCGTGTTACTCCCCTGGGAAGGGCCTGTTGCTCCTCCTGTTAAGAGAGCATTGAGGGGGTGCAGTGGGCTCTGTATGGATCCCTGAGGCTCTATTGAGAAACTCCCCTGGCCCTCCTGGGCCACTTCTACGTCCACTCTCTCTGCCATTCCCTCGACCTTTGACCCCTCCCTCCAGAATGAATAGTGCATCTTGTCCTGTTTCCTTAACTTCCATGTGGATCTTTCCATCTCCCCACCACCCACCCTGTTGTACCACTGGTTTCTGAATCAACCCATGTTTTGCGCATCTTTTCTACCCGGCACTGTGGTCTGTGAAACAAAATATGCCAGAATTCTCCAGGAGGCCCATGTTGGCCATTTTCTGTTCGGTGTCTAATATTTAGTATAAATCAAAATGCCAGAAAAACACCCGTGTGCCAAATATAAACTCACTTCTGGTTTTTACCATCTCATCTTGACTCTAGAAAGTAAGATTGCTTCTCTCAAGGTGGAGAGGCAGGGTTTGGTATCTTATGTCACTCAGTTAACATCTTTGGCTAATTGGACTGAAGCTGGTTATTAACATGATGTTAATTATTGAATGCTACTCTGAGGCCTGTCCGCAATGACACCTGCCTCCTGCTTGCTCACCTCTGCTTCTCTTGAGGTCAGCTGTGAGCTCTCTTCAGACAATTCAGGACCTGGACCAGGGTCCCAGGTGCTGGCCCGCACCTTTCCCATTGTCAAGGTTCAGCGCCAGCCCAGGGCTGCATGTTTTGTTTTGGCACACCCCAGGCGCTCTTCCGGGAACCTTTCTGCCAGCATAAAGGCCACCGAGCACAGGGTTTCAGATGGGGAAGAAAGGGGCACGAGTGAGCAGTGACCTTTTTCTCGATGCCAGCTGAGGGCTGAGCCTCGCCTGGGGAGAGGGCAGCTGTAGGGACAGTTCTGAGCGGGATCAGTCTCTCCCTGTCTGTTCGTGTTCTCTGCTCTTCTTTTAATAACTGTCCCCTCCTTACAGCTTTTCCAAGGCCTAAGGCAGGCTGCCCAGTAGCCCCTAGCAGAGAGAACCCTGTGGAGGTGGCACTCACCCCAGGCCTCCCTCTCCTGCAATCATCCTCTCACTTGGCTGGGAGGAAGGCTGCTTCCCCATGACTCGGTTTCCCCAAAGTTGTCCGGCTTTTCCTGCTAGAGCCTTTCTTTTCTTGTTTGTTGTTTCCTGGCTTAGCTTTCTCCTTTCATGCTGATTTCTTTTTGTATGCTCTTGCACCTTGCTCCATAGGGGTTCTATGGGTGCGGGGCCCTTTAGTCTGAATTGAATTGGGGGGATAGGTGAGTGTTGCCCCTCCTCCAACCTAGAACCTAGAAGCACTAAACATGGATCAAGTAGAGAAAGCGAAGCTGGAGAAAGCAAAGAATGAAGTGTCTAGGGACTGGGGGGAGGCATCGCAAGACTCAGTGACTGTTCAGAAGTAGTGTCCATCTTCCTGCCTTTGTCACTTTTCCCTGGGATTGGCTGTTGTGTTTGTGGCTGCATGTAGTGCTTGTCAGCGGAGTGCTGTGACAGGAGGCTATTTTAATAAACTGTTGCAGTTTCTCTAGCCGAGCTGCATTGCGTTGGCATCCCTCGTCACCGCTAATGGAGCGTGCGTGGCTGGGTGTAGGCTGAGGGAGGCAGTCGAGCTCGCTGGGGGCCTGGGGGTGGGTGTACACCTCGTCTGGGAGTGTTCCTGCCAGCGGCAGCCAGGCTCGGGGAGGAAGGGGTGGCCGCACCCTGGGCGCCAGGTCCCTGCCCTGGAAGTGCTGCTGGCATCGACACTTTCCGAGCTCTCTTTCTTCTCTTTCTATTCATAGCACCGCAGGCTCGCGTGTATGGCCAGGGAGGAAAACTTCCACTCGCCCCTGTGCGCTCCATAAATAAAAAAAGAAATAGAACCAGAAAGAGAGTGTGAGGGCCTGAGAGAAAGAGACTGAAACCAAAACACAGAGAAGGCGCAGCTGCTCTCCCCAAGGCCTTCTGGGGCGCCCGCCCGAGCCAGGCCTTTATTTATTTCTTTTTCTGGCTTAAAAAAAAAGAGAAAAAAAATCCGTGTCTTCCTCAATCCTAGCACCCCCCCCCAAGCTCTACCCCCCCCTTCCAAATTTGCTGGCTGGCTGCTGCCAAATGGACCCGAGTGGGAGCCTGGAATGAAAAATTCATAACTGCTGGACTTTGCTTGTTCATTAGACGTGAACTTGTCGATTGGGCAAATTGTTTTTGGTCTCCAACTGCCGGGGGCTCTCCCCACCCTCCCGGCTCGCCTGGTTCCCTCCTCCCCTTGGACACAGCCATTGGCTGCTCGAGGATGTCTCATTGCCAAATAGGTGGATCCTTCTCTCTCTCTCTCTCTCTCTTCCTTCCCCCCCTTTTTACTGGCTTTGGCACAGGCAAATGGATGGGGATTGAGCATGAAAGGGGAGAGAGAGGGAGTTTGAGAGAGAAAAGCAAAAAAAAAAAAAAAATAAAATAAATAAAATAAATTAATTAATTAAAAAAATCCAAAACCCAACCAGCTCTCTCTCTCTCTCTCTCTCTCTCTCTCGCACTCTCTCTCTCTCTCTCTCTCTCTCACACACACACACACAGCACCATCCCATCCACGTCCTCCCTCGCTCTCTCCCTCGCTCTCTTCTTTCCTCCCTCCCTCCCTTACTCCCTCTCTCTCTTGCACGCGTCTGCCAGCGACGGTCTGCAGCCGGTCCGAACTCGTCCTTTTCCCCGGGAATCTGCGAGCTCCCCCTTTGCCTGCGATCAGGCTCAGAGGCGGAGGGAGGCAGCGCGAAGTTTACACCCCTGTGCCGCTGCCAAAGCCGAAAGCCTTTTTCTTCAGCTGCTGCTTTCCCCCTCCTGGTTTTTGTTTTTGTTTTGTTTTGTACGGGGGGGGTGGGGTGGGGTGGGGGGTGGGGTAGGGTGTACTGTGTGTTGGGGGTGATGATTGGGAGGTAGGTTTTGATTTTTAAATTTTGCATATTTTCCTTCTCTCTCTCTCTCTCTCTCTCTCTCTCTTAAAACTGAAAGAGGATGCACAGGAGGCGAAATTGAAAATTTTTTTGTTGGCTTTTGTTTACCTGGCGTGTGTGGCAACCGGCTCGCTCCCTCTCTCTGCTTGCTATCCCTGACCTTTCTTTCTTTTTGCTCCTTTTCAAAAAAAATATTAATTTCCCCCTTCTGTGCAATGGAGCGTGGAGGGGGGAGGAGGGGGAAGGGTTTGAGAATCCACCCAAGCCCGGCCCCTATTCCCCAGCACACCAATAATAACCCCCTTTAAAACATTTACCTTCCTCCCCTGCTCCTCCCCCTCCCCCTCCCCCCACCCGCCCCCAACTCACAACTCTGTTGAGTCCAGAAGCTCAGAATCGGGCGTTGGGCTTTGCCGGGTGCTTCAGATCAATGGTAATTATTTAATTTTTTCCAGTTTTATTTTTGTAAACAGAAATCAATTATTATTTAAACTTCAAACAAGCAAACAAGCAAAAAAAAAAAAAAACAAAAAACAAAAAGCGAGAGCCCAGCCCTCTGTCACCTGACTGAGTGGGAAAGAGGGTGAAGGGGTCAGTGGGGAAGGGGCTGCAGGACGCCCCACGTAGCTTTTAACCCTAATGTGGCCGAGGCAACCACCTTATTTGTGCTAACAAGAAGTGTTTTGTTCCTTATTACTGTGATTAACATTAGTATCGGTGTCGGTAACAAAGCTGAAATCACATATTTAGGATTTAGATCTGATTAAAAAAAATGCTGGGGTGGATGTTCCAATTGGAGCAGGAGAAAAGAGAATGAAAACAGCTTGGGGAGGGGAAAGCCAAATCCGGTTCCTCGCTGGCTCCTGGATGTCATGTTCGCTCTTTTTGGGGGTGGCCAAAACCCGACCGGTGTCGGGACACGAGGCGGCCCCCGCACGCCTCGCCTGTGCGTCCTCGAGAATCGGTGCAGACCGGACACTGCAGCGGGGCGAGCTGACAGGAGTTTGCGGCAGCGATAGAACATGGAGATGTCATGGGCGCGACAGAGCCTGGCGGGGATACCAGCAGCGTGTGTGTGTGGACGGCAACGTTGTCTGTGCGCGCGTGTGTGAGTGAGTGAGGGAGAGAGAGAGAGAGAGAGAGAATAGGTGTGTGCTCAGGCTCTGGGTGCCTCTGTCTGGCTGCTGAGGCTGAGATGGGAGCAAGCGGCTGGCTAGGCTGGTGGTGGCTCCAGACCACACTTTTGTAGAACAATCACAAGAGAAAATTGTTGTGGGAGGGGGGAAGAGGAGGAGGAGGAGGCGATTTTTCTTGTGCCCCCCTTCTAACGCTTCTTTTCTCCTTTTCTCTTTCCCCCTCACCCCGTCTTCCCCTCCTCCCGTCCTCCCTCGCCCCGCATGCTCCCGGCTTGCCGCCTGCAGGATGAGTTCCACCCGTTCATCGAGGCGCTGCTGCCTCACGTCCGCGCCTTCTCCTACACCTGGTTCAACCTGCAGGCGCGGAAGCGCAAGTACTTCAAGAAGCACGAGAAGCGGATGTCGAAGGACGAGGAGCGGGCGGTGAAGGACGAGCTGCTGGGCGAGAAGCCCGAGATCAAGCAGAAGTGGGCATCCCGGCTGCTGGCCAAGCTGCGCAAAGACATCCGGCCTGAGTTCCGAGAGGACTTTGTGCTGACCATCACGGGCAAGAAGCCCCCCTGCTGCGTGCTCTCCAACCCCGACCAGAAGGGCAAGATCCGGCGGATTGACTGCCTGCGCCAGGCCGACAAGGTGTGGCGGCTGGACCTGGTCATGGTGATTTTGTTTAAGGGGATCCCCCTGGAAAGTACTGATGGGGAGCGGCTCTACAAGTCGCCCCAGTGCTCGAACCCCGGCCTCTGCGTCCAGCCACATCACATTGGAGTCACAATCAAAGAACTGGATCTTTATCTGGCTTACTTTGTCCACACTCCAGGTAGGTCACTCTCAACCCCCCTCCCCATTTTATTTTACTTGCTGGCATTTGTTTTATTGTTCCTCTTCTTTCCAAAGGATACACGCAATGGGCCTAACTCGTGCGCGTGTTCTGCCCAGGGCTGCAGCATGTGTGATGTTCCCCTTTCCCTTCTTCCGTTCCCTTCCATCCTGTCCATTCTTCCTCCTTTGCTCTCTTGCCACGGTACCTACTGGATTGTCGTGCATCTCCATCTTTGGAGGACTCATCTTACCCCAAAGACGCTGCAGGGCTTAGGACTAGGACCAGGCTGCCCCAGAATTATCCACCGTGGTGAGAATTGGTGATAAACACCACCACACATGTACAAAAATCACTCGTAGCTCAGATTTAAAATGAGTCAGAAGTATTGGAAGCCGGGTGCTGGCTTCCCTGCGGCTTCCCCACAAGTCCCGGGGAAAAGCGGGATTTGGCACAAGCGGGGTGGGCAGCAGTTCGGCGGAGAGAGGGGTGTGCAAAACCCCCGGTTAGGAGCCAGGATGAATAGAAAAGAGGAAAGAAGGCAGAGGCGGAGAGATTCTGGGGCCCAGATGCCCAGGCGGGAGCTGTTTTGGCTGGGATTTGGCTGTTGGGAGAGGAGGAAAGTCATTTGACTTCATAGAGAGTGAAAAGGAGCAGGAGATTCCTTGCGCTCTCCCATCCACAGTGTGCGGCTCAAGTGGGGAGATCCCGGGGTGGCTGCCCGCAGCTCCCACCCCTCTGCTGGGCAGCAGAGATGCTCTCCCCAGCACAGGCAAGGCAGGGAGGGGCGTTTTTGCGGCAGTGGTCTGAAAGAAACAAACAATCCAAAAACTCTGCAAATTTCCCTTTTCCTTTTGTGTTCCAAAGTAGTTCCACTTCTCTTTGCTTTTCCAGTTTCACCCAGCATTTTGGGTCAGAGTGGTGCAGTTCTCTTCCTCTGTTCCTTTCACCGACTCCCCCTTTCCCTTTTTATAATTTCTTTCCGCTTTTGTTTTCTTACAAATTGAAACAGAGATGGCTGGTTAATTTTTAGCCTCCACTCAGCTACGCCCAATTTACTGCCGCCTTTGAAACCTAAACGGGCGGCACTCTGTGATTAAGCAAGGCAGAAGTGTGTTTACATTATGCCCAACCAACTTGTAATGAGAGGGCTACCAAACCTTTTTCTCTGTGTGTGTGTGTGTGTGTGTGTGTGTTTTTCCTTTCCACCATTCCGGTATTTTTTCCCCCCTTGTTTCCCTTCTTTCTCTCTTTATGCAAATGTAACAATGTGGCTTAACTTCAACTCTAGTGAATGTTCTTTCCCACAAGTGTGTGTGTGTCTTCCTTCCTGTTCATTCATAAAAAAGAAAAGCAACTCACTTTTCTGCTGTGGTCACTCGCTTGCCTGTTTGGAAAGTTGGGAGGAGCAGTATGACTTAACCCAGAGATGAAATTTTGGGGTGCTTTTAGCACTGCGTCAGGAAGGTAACCTCAACTCAGGTTAGCTGAGGGTTTAGATGTTGGACAACTCTAGGGAGGAAAAGGTGGTGTTTGAGGACTTTCTCCTTACTTACATTCTCTCTCATTCTGAGAGGTGGCTTTAGTGGTCCAATGGAGGCAGCAGACAACCCCCCATCCCCACCCCTAGAGCCGTTGCTCCTTCCAGGGATCTTTCTAGGGCTGTACCTGGCCCTGTGTGACTATCATGACCCCTCATGAAGAATGATCAGCTACCAGTCTTCTTCCTCTGTTCATCCTTTTGCTTTCTGGAAATGAGACTAAAGAAAAAATTTAAGAGTTATTCTCTCATTCCCTGTCTACACAGCAAGTCAGACTGGGGAGGGTGTGTGCCTGGTGGTGCTGGAGGTAGCTTGGGGGTAGCTTGGAGGCTTGAGTTTGTGTCTGTCAGATAGATCTTCTGCAAGGATTCTATACCTTCTCATTTCAGAACTAGGGCTTCTAAGATGGAAATCAATACTCACCTTTCTCTGGCTTCCTCCTACCCTGTTCTCTAGCTAGATTCCTATAGCCAGGCTGTTTTCCGGGCCTCTTTTATTTTGGGCCAAATTCTTGACTGGTGCCAGCATGGGGCTGAGGTAGGATGAAGTGTGTGTGATGAAGGAGACCGTTTCTGGCCAACCTTCTGGCTCCTGGACTAACCAAGCAGGTGTCTGGAGAAGGGAGGCATCCCTGCCCGCCCCCCAGCTATAATGAGATCATTTGCCCAGGAATATGAGCAAATTCATGGCCCATCGAATGTGGCCGCAGACATTTCTGTCCCGGCTGAGGTCCAGTTCCTTGACAAAAGCTGAGTGGAGAACTGAGGACATTTTAAAATTTTCTTTTTTTTTAAATTTTCATTTATTTATGATAGTCACACACACACAGAGAGAGGCAGAGACACAGGCAGAGGGAGAAGCAGGCTCCATGCACCGGGAGCCCGACGTGGGATTCGATCCCGGGTCTCCAGGATCACGCCCTGGGCCAAAGGCAGGAGCCAAACCGCTGCGCCACCCAGGGATCCCTAAAATAATTCATCTATACTCTGGCTCCCTGGACTCCAGATAGTTTCAACAAAGGTAGGATTTCTTGCTGGAATTGCTCTAATTCAAACCTGCCTTACTGCAGGAGTGGGGGTGAGTTGTTGCAGCATGGGCTACCAGTGGGCCTGGGATAGGTGGTCTCAAGAATTTGAGAAGCAGGCACAGCTTTCTCCCCAAGCCACCCCAGTTTGCTAGAAAATGTCTTTTCCTAGCTAATTCCCCAAACAGCATGGATCTGACAGTATCTGCCCTCGGACATCCCCAGCAGGGTGCCACTTCCTCCTTCTTCCTACTGTAACCTGGGAGTGGGGGCTAGGGTGGCAAGGGCTCAGACAAGAGTTGCTGTGGATTCCAAAAGAAGTACTTTTCTTCCCTTAAAACTGCGCCAGAGGACCCAGTCTGGGCTGAGCGGTGGTGCTAGGTTCGATGACAAGTGAATTTGACATGTTGGTAAGCATGAGGGCACTACTTTACCTCCAAAGCACCTGGGGCCCTTGTGTGCTCTTGTTTTGCCCTGCATGAAGCTTCAGGAGGAGTCATGGTTGGAGAGAGAATAAAGGATATGTGTGTGATGTCAGGAGCTCCACTCCCAGTGTGTGGGGTACAAAAGACCACCCAAAGTATGTTATGGCCCCCATGAGGGTTAACCTTCCTGCTGGGAAAGGACTCTTATCATGTGTCTGTCCCATTTAGGAGGGGAGGTTGAGGCAGAGCAGGGTCAGAGAGCACTGCCATGGGGAGGAGAGGTGCATCTGGGTGGTGTCCTTTCATCCAAAAAGGTTGCCCAGAGTTTAGTGGTCGGAGACAGACGGGAGTTTGGGTCCAGGAGGCCTCTGTTTGTGTGGGGATGGATGGCTGAGCTGGTCTGGAAGTGCTGCTAGACTATTTCCAAAGCTTCCATGGGGCCCTGAAGGTGAACTGGTATCTTCAAATCTGCCCTAACCTAGGCTTCAACTCCTGGAAATAGAAAAATCTTGGGCACCTGGCTGGCTTTGTTGGTGGAGCATGTGACTCTTGATCTCCGGTTGTGAGTTCGAGCCTCACACTGGGTGGAGAGATTACTTAAAAAAAAAAAATCTGAGTAATAAAATGCTTTACTGAATGGAAATGGCAGCTTCTTCTTGTCAGCTTCGTCTGACAGGCCCGTAGTGGAGGCGCATGAAGTCCAGATATGTGGATGGTGGTTCTTTCCTCTATCTTCACTTTTGCATTGTGGAGAAATTCATGCGTAGAAGGAACAGCCCCCACTACCAGTGCCAATAGTTGCCAACTTGTGGCCAGTCTGGACTCATCCATACCCCCACTGCCCACCCACACTGTTGTTTAGAAGAAAATCCAGGCTTTTCATCTGTAGATCTATCTCTGCACATCTCTAAAGATAAGGAGTTGAGGGACACCTGGGTGGCTCAGCGGTTGAGCGTCTGCCTTCGGCTCAGGGCTTGATATCGGAGTCCTAGGATCAAGTCCTGCGTTGGGCTTTCTGCATGGAGCCTGCTTCTCCCTCTGCCTGCATCTCTGCCTCTCTCTCTCTGTGTGTCTCTCATGAATAAATAAATAAAATCTTAAAAAAAAAAAAGTTGTGAAGAACGTAACCGTGGTATCACTGTCACACCTAAAAATAATCCACAGTTTCTTTAGTATAGTCCAGTCAGTCAGTGTTCACATTTTCCTAATCATCTTCTAATTTTGTTTGTTTGTCTGGGTCAGGATCAGAATCAGAATTGGGTACATACAGGGACGTCTTACTGGCTCAGTCGGTAGAGCATGCAACTCTTGATCTCGGGGTCGTGAGTCCAAGTTCCGTGTTTGGCATAGAGCTTTAAAAAAAAAAAATCAGGTGCATGCATTGCAATGGGTCACTACGGCTTTCAAGACTCATAATCTCTAGGTGGTTCTCCTCCTCCATCTTGGTTTCTTTTCTGGCAGTTTATGGGTTGTTGCTATTGAAAGACCTGGGTCATTTGTCCTGTAGGGTTTCTCCGTCTGGACTCTGCAGGCCGTGCTCCCCTGCATTGTTCAGTGCAGTGCCCTGAAAGGAGACTCTGCCTCCTTCCTCACCTCCCAAGTCCTGGGACGACTGGACCTTACCTGTCACAGAAATGGATTAGCACCTAAGGATTTGTCTAAGTGAAGTTTTTCAAGTCCACAGTCACCCGTCTCAGGTATAAGAGTCCCCTGGTTTATGCTCTGTGCTTCAGAGCTCAGGGCTTTGCCGTGAGCACTGGTTTTCAGGTCTGAGGGAGGATTCCTCATCTGGGTCCTTCCCTGGTGGTAGAGGGCATCGTTAGCCCTGCCAAGATGCAGCCAATGCCAGCAATACCCCTAAGCCTTCGCTGGACACTCAGCCTGTCTGGTGGCTCTGGTGCCAGTACATGGGAGGGGCTGTAGGAACACCAGCTGTGCTCTTGGGGAAGTAACCCCCAGTGTGGCCCCTGGGCCACCTCATCCCTAGCCTTTTTTTTCAAGGCCCAGAAATGCCACCGGTCCGCGTCTTTGAGGCAGCACCATCTGGTACCAGGGCTGGCGGAGACTGCAGGGCCCAGGAACCAGATTCATAAGATTAGCAAGTATCTACGGATCATCTTTTAACCCAATGTAAGGTCCCCTTTAGAACATCCTGGAGGAGACGTTGGTGTCGTGCAAAGGTCAACTTCGGTCGTACAATTCTTCTGTTCGTCCAACCCAGAGAACGGTTAAAGGGATGAAAGCAGCTAACATGTACAGATATGGGCACAGAGCGGGCAAGCGGTGGCTCACAGCTGCCGCACTCACTGCTGTTAGGCCTTCATGAGCCCAAGGCTGCCTCCCTATCACCTTCACCTGCCAGTTTTATTTCTGGTAAGGGATTGTGCAGGTGAGAGCTAAGTTTTCTGTAACATGGCAGCCTCTTAGATGCTGAAGCCTACTCTCATGGTTCCTTTCCACCCTTCTCCCCAGGAAGCTGTCCTTTCTCCAGGCCAAACGTTGCCAGTCCCTCCCGCCTCCCGCACTGGATGCAGCTCCTCGAGCCCTTGCCATTTTGGTCACCACTCCCTGGAGGCCCTCTTAAACTGGAGCATTTGGTATGGAACACAGAAACTCCAGGCGCGATCAGATCCCATGGTAGCTACGGGATTTGCAGGGCCTTCCACCTACGTAATTTGCGGGGCCCCATGCAAAATTAAAGCATGGGCTCCTAGTTCAGAATGATTAGGGACTGCCATGTGACAACAGTGAGAGCATTAAAATCAAGCGTGGGTCGTGTATGACTGTTCAGGTTGTACACCTGAAAAGCTGACCCAAGCCACCTGTGCTCTGTTAATGTGACATGGGATGCCTTGTTTGGTGGAATGGAAGGGTGATGGGAGCTCAGGCTAGCCTCAAGAGGGGATGTGACCCCAAAGACATCAGAAGTGTCCAGACCAGTCCTTTGACTTGTCTCATTTTAGGACTCCCCTGGCCATCTGCTGCTGTCCCCTTTGTCCATAGCTGTCTGCTCAACCGGTCAGTGGTCTGCACTGGCTGTGACACAGAGGGGGTCTTGGTGGAGTACTCACTCTGAACTGGAAGCTATAGCTCAAGGGAAAAAAGAATCACCCTTATCTAAGCTTGAACCAGTAGAGTGAGGGCTGTGAATAAGCTGGAGGGGACCTGGATGCCTGAGCATGGTGATCAGCTGTGCTCCACCACCCACCCACAGGAAAGGGGGCCACCCTGCAGCATGAGGTCTGGGCTTCAGACATGCAGAAGGACTTCCTGAGGATTCAGTTTACTTTTTGGCACTGCCACAGGATGGTCAAATTTCCTTTATTCATGAAATACGCACTTGGTGAACCTACTGTGAGTGAGGCTCTTCTAAGAATGAGAGACTCCTTCATGCAGCTGGCAGGGTTTGGGTGAAGGCCTCATGATGACTTCTAGAAGGCACTGTCCCATAGGCATGAATGTGCAGTGATCCATGCTGGAGGGGAGGGAAGACCCGCTAGGGCTTCACCAGGGGCTATGAAGAGGGAGGCAGGGCCCTTCTCTACCACTTCCTAGTGTTGCAGAGACCTGGGGCACTGGGGAGGGGTGGGCCAGAGGGGTGGAGGGCTGTGCCATGGTCCCCCTCTGCTCTGGTGTCCTGCAGCAGCTGTGCAGAGAGGGCACAGCTGAGCATCCCCTTTTCTGCCCAAGGAAGAGGGTGTCTCCCTTCCCACCCCTTTCTCTCTTTGCCCCATCGGTCCCACCCCCCAACCCTGTCTCAGGAGCTGCCACGCTTCAGTTATTTTATCCTTCAGTGTCCGATTCAGAAGTCCTTTCAAAGGCCCCAGCCGTGTCAGCGCGGTGCTCGCACAAAAGGCCTCTTTGATTTCTTGTTTGTTTTCATTTGCCAGTGGAGGGGGAGGGGGCTGGAGAGAAAGAGCTTCTGGGTTTTAAAATTTTTATTTGGGTTGCTTCATTCTCAGACGGGTCGGTTCCCTGGAACTCCTTCCTGAGTTGGGGGTTTGAAGGTGATGGGCGGTCTTCTGGGGAGAGCACTGATGCGGGAAGTGGGGGCGGCCCCACCAAGCAAAAGGGGGAAGTGTGAGGATTTGGGATATGGTCATCGGTTCACCTTTAGACATTCAGTGCTAGGCCCCAGGGTGGGAAGGGTCAGGTTAGAGCCCGCTGCTTGGGTAGGAAAAGGTCCGATATGCCTGGCACCAAAGGACATTCCCGTGTTAGCCCTGTTGGTCCTGTAAGTCCCTAGTAGAGACGTCGGCACAGCTGTAGGATTTGAGCAGTCTTGAACCTTGACTTCGCCCATTTCCCTTCAGTACCCCAGGTTCTGCCAATGTTCCCTCTTCGTTGGATGAGAAGGGAGTGGGGATCCTTCTAATGTGCACATTCCTCAGAAATTCTAAGTGTCTTCAAATACAGGCTGAGACACCCCACTCTCCATCAGAGTATGAGGTAAAGGGGTAGCCTGGTGTCCTGTTGCCTCCAGGCCTGGGACAAGCCCCTGTCCTCCCAGGCTTGCTCTCTCACCCCACCCCATACCACTTGTCTCTCCATGATGGCTGGTTTGTGAGACACTACAGCGGGGGTGCCCCTCCCAGAGGACACGGCCCATAGCTCCTGGAGGACTTTGAGGACAGGGAGCTGAGGCTGAAAGGAGATAGAGGGCTGCCTTTGCCAGCGGTTTGGGACTGGAGGTATCCAGACTGATGCCGGTCGGAGGGCATACATTAAGCACATGTAGGTGCGTCCAAGCATGCAGTAAGAAGGGGCACAGCCCATCGGGTGTTGTGCCTGTGTGGAGGCCTGACTGCCACTGCTCAGGAAGGGAACGCAGGAGAGCGGGGCTTGGGCAGGTGGTCACAGGCGTCAGCAACGGGGAAGTGTGCCCACTGGGTGAGGGGGCTCCGCAGGGCCTGGCTGGCAGACGGGAGGAGGAGGCTGGGGGGCTGAGAGATAGATAAATATAGCTGATGGCATTTCTGATGATAGGTTTTTCTTGGCACCAAGGGCACCGTGGAAAACAGCACGACAAACGCCGGCCCCACAGGCCGCCGTCGCCATTTTAAGCATGTTTGAGCCGAGGGGTTGCTGGCATCAGAAGAGGGTCCCAGCAGGCGGAGGGGCTGCGGCAGGGAGGTTTGGCTGGACTGGGCCTCACCGCCTGGGTGCCTGTGTTTTTTACTTTGTCCGTATGGATATCTGCTGATTCTCTGGCCCTCTGGGGATTAAAAAATATTTTGGGGTTGCTCTTTGTGGGCTTATCTCCCAAGTGACTTGTCCCCCCCACCAGCCGCCATGGCTTGTCTATTGGTGTGTGTATGAAGGGGTGTTCTGGCTCTTGTCCTCACTTTTGATGTCTTAATGATGACCTGGCATGCTACTGCCCCAGGTCAGGGCCACTGTTTGCTGTTATTTGTGGGGGACACCCAGTAACTTAAGGGGCACCCATTTGTTCCGGCTCCCCACAACACTTCTTGTTTCCTGTCTGATGGAGGAAGCAGCACACCTCTGCTCTCCACCCCCCTGCTTTAATTCCATTTTTTTCCATCAAAGGCCCAGTTGTGGCTAAGGCACCATGCCGAGTCCTGTCGGTGTGTTAACCATCAAAATTCTTACACTGATCCTAGTTTTAAATCTGTGCTCCCGGCTGAATGTGTTTGTGCTCAGGTGACACACAGCAGACTCCGTGCGCAGTAGAGGGATCAGTGAATCAGACCCGGGGGCCTGGGAGTCTTCCTGGAAGATGACCTGTTTGAACCACATCTTGAAAGACAGTGAGGAATTAGCTCGTTTTTGTCAGCTGGCTGAGCCTTTTCAGCTGCCAGAAACCGATTCCCTCCTCACAATGGTTGAATGATATAGGCAGGGCAGGTATTATTATCCCTGGGCCGTACAGAGACGGGAACCCGAGTACAGAGATGTCAAGGCACTCAGGTCAACGCGATGAGTTTCCGGCAGAAGGACCCCAGGATCCTGGTCACTGAATGCTTCCACCTGTGGGCCTTGCTGCTCCTTGAACTTCGTGGGGATTGCTGGCCTTGGCAGAGTCTCAGAGGAGAAAGCTGTGTGGGTCCCCATGGTCTCCGTTGCTCTCTAGGAGCTAAGACATGGGTCTGGAGCCTAGCCTGTGGCTCAGCTCAAGGGCTCCCCCAGCTGCTGAGCACGTGGGGTGGAGACAGTGATCGGGCACCTGGCCTGTCCTTGACACTGGCCTCCCTACCAGCTGGCCCCCTGCCTCTGACCTGAGAGGCAGCGTGATACGGGTTGGGTCTGCTGGATGTCTCCACCCTGTGGTGGCCAGCTTGGCTTCTTGGCACCCCTCCCTGTAGTGTGGGGAAGGGCAGGTAGAGTGGGCAGGAAGTCCAGGCCTGGGGCCAGGCAGCTCCACTGGATCTTGGGATCCCTGATCCTTGCTCTGTCACGCCCTTTTCCTGGGAGTCTGCTTGGAATGGATGTTTGAAATAAAAATGAATGTAATTATCCTAATTAACCAGATGATTGCTGGAAGTTTTGCAATAATCTTATCTACATTATCTTTTATGCTCCTTCACATAAACTCTCACCCTTACCTCTTTCTTAAAATTTGAAAACTTTGGGTCTGTGTACATTAAAAACTCTCCCAATATGTGGATGGGTGGAGTTGTAGGGATAGGCTAGCCCATGCTAGAGATTTTCCTGTTTCTGTGACTAGACTAGTAAGACAGGGACATAACCTCTTAACCACTGATAACAACTCCTGTAGAGCAGAACTTTCTTACCACGGCACTGTTGGCTTTCAGGCCAGACGATTCTGTTTTGTGGAGACTGTCCTATGCATTGTGGGGTGGTTAACATCTCTGGCCTCAACCTGCTAGATGTCAGTTGCAACACCACACACCAGGTGTGACAGCCAAAATATCTCCAGACATTTCCATGGGGGAGAGAATTGCCCCAGCTGAGAGTCTCTGACCTGAAAGAAATAGGGGGATTCCAACAGAACATTGCCCACATTTCCCTCTTGCCTCTCCTCTCAGTCACATGGCCACAGAACCTCTGAGCCCTGGCTGCTCCCCTGCATATCTTATGCCATTTTTCCTCTCTGGACAGCAGGACCCTGGGCTGAAGCCATCTGGGGTGTCCTTTGCTTCACGGGAATCATAAGCCCATCTAAGAGTCTTCTACTGAATGTCCCTCCTGATATCTTGCATCATGGTCTCTATGTGCTGGGGCTGCTGATCTGGGGACTAGAATAGGGGATCTGCTATTCAGCTGACCCAGGCCTATGTGGCAAGCCAGTGAGTCTATCAGGCCCATCCCAGACCCTGAAGAGCAGCAGACATTTGTTTCTGCAGCATGGGATGCAGAGACCAGAAGTGTCACCTGAGGCTCAGCACTACTCTTTTTAAATGCTGTATTTGATTTTTTTTATTACAGTAGTGAAACACACTATTTAAACACACTATAAAACACAATTTCTAAAAAATTCAAACAATAGAGAATTGGAAGAGACAGATAAGCTTCCCAAACAACCCTCGTGCAGCAGACAGAAACTCACTTCCCTGATCTGTGTAGGTTCTTCTAATTTTTTTCGATTCTTAGATCAAATAACTTTTAAATATGGAGATATCTATTTTAAGAGCAGATGGTGTGCTTGGGCTAATTGAACCAGGTCCAGGGAGTGCCACTGTGGTCTTGACTTTTCCCATTTCACCCGTGTCCCTATCACACCACATGTAGAGCTGATGTCTCTGTCCTCTCCCCCCCACCCTACTTCCTGGAGCAGGGTGACCAGCAGAATGTGCATTAGTGTCTGAGCAGCCAGCATCCTGCTGAGGGGCATTTCTATTGGCCATGTCACCTGGATGGTGGAAGTCAGGACCTGAGCCCCAGCCCATGCTGAGACATCACCCCTTCCCACCAAAGGCTCAGCCACCATGGCATTGGAGGTGTGACAGGGGCCCTGAGGGAAGGAGGGGCCGCTGAGAAGTGGCCTGCTTGGCTGTGCCCTGCTTGGCCTAGCCTCTCCTTTCTGGAGCCAGCTTCACAGCTCTTTCCTGGAGGCCAGAGTGATCCTCTGCGTGGGGTAGACTCTTCATCAACTAGCCTAGAGCCTTTTCTAGACCTTACAGGCTCCTTCTAGGGTCCACGGCTGCTGCTGCTTTTTTCCCTTTCTTAAAATGGGGGGTGGGGTGCCTGGGTGGTTCAGTAGGGTAAGCAGCTGCCTTCCTCTCAGGTCATGATCCAGGAGTCCGGGGATCTAGCCCACTACTATAGGGCTCTCTGCTCTGCTCAGTTGGGAGTCTGCTTCTTTCTCTCTCCCTCTGCTCCCCCCACCCCTGCACGTGGTCTCTCACTCTCTCTCAAATATATAAATAAAATCTTTTTTTAAAAAATGGGGGGTGAGGTGTCCCTCAGCCTTCTGGGATTTATTCCCTCATAATTCTTTGTGTCAGACTTAAAGATATGGCAGAGAGAAGAGTGTTCTCTCTAGGCCAGGGGCAGGGACAAGACTGGGAAAAGGAATCTAGAGAGAGCTTTGCGGTTGGGTCAGCTGGTGAAGGGGAAGCTGCAGATGACAACCGGGAGTAGGGTGACACCTGGTGACTCTTCTGGACTGGGCGGAGTGTGCAGAGAGATCAGGAGATCCCTGGAGGCGGCCTGCAGGAGGCTGACTGAGTGTAGCCTTTGAGGACTGTGTCCTTATTATGCCTGCAGATTATATCCCCATTAGCGCATAATTATTATATAATGGGTGTTATTGCATAATGGCAGTTATATAACACGTGGCCCAGAATACGGGATGTGTGTATGTGTGTGTGTGTGTGTGTAATAAGTGTATATTCTCTGGCTATAAATAGCTGCCAGCCCTGCACTGAATCTGTGGTCACACCAGAGCCACCTTATAAATACCCAGCACTGGGCTATAAATTTCCGAGTGGTGACGTAGGCAGACATGGTACCTAGTTAGGAGGTGGTGGGAGGGACCTGCAGCCCCACCCGGCCACATGACATCATTGTTTCCATAGTAATAAGAATGCTCCCTGGGGGACCAAGCAAAGAGAGGCCTTTAAAGGGAGGAGGCAAATGGATAGAAAGCTGGGCGGGGGTACTGTGCCTGGGGCTGAGCAGGGTGGGGTCCCCTGGGCAGAGGGCTGCAGGGGTGAGACAGGCCCTTTACCCTTAGGTGTTCAACCAGTGGCAAGGCAGGAAGCTCCATTTTCTTTCATCTCTTCTTTAGAGGGTCTCAGAGCCCCTCCTTGTGTGTAGCAGGTTGTACGAGACTCAGCTGCCCATTAGGGAGAATGAGGGAGCCACACGGCCTCTCTCCATTTTTCCCTCCCCCAGGTGGACCCTCTTCATAGCTCTGGTGCCACTTGAAGGGGAGCTGAACATGGGCAAACCAGAACTCTGCACCCCAGTCATGTCCTCCCCAGGGCGGGACTGTTTCCCCTACCAGAGGTTTTAGGCCAATTTGGCCTTAGTAATATAAGAAATATGTGAGCAATTTGGAGCTCGTCTCAGAAAGCCTTGTGGAAGTCATGGCACTGGGAGATGGCGCCTGGGAAGACACAGGAGACAGGATAATATTTTGGCCCCAGAAGAAGCTATGGGGTGGGATGTCATCCATTTCAGTGTATGAGACATAGTTTTATATTGGATGGTGAAGAGCTACTCTTCGCTTTTCTGAGGGTAGAGGAAGAAATCAGGTTGTTGGCAGGAGGTGGAATTGAGGTTAGTTGGGAAGAAGGAAGGGTGGGTGACCAACTTGTCACAATATGACCAGTAGTTTTCTAGTTTCAGCACTGGAAGTCCTTTGTCCCAGGAAATACCTCTGTCCCTCAAACATCAGGATGGTTGGTCACCCTAGAACAGTGGTTTTCCACGTGGGGGGACTTTGCCCTCCAGGGAACACTTGGCAATGTCCATAGACACTTTCGGTTGTCACAACCAGGGGAAGATGCTGTTGTCCTCTAGTGAGTCAAGGCCAGTGCACAGGATAGTCCCTCAACAAGGAATCATCTGGCTCCAAACATCACTAGGTGGTGAGGCTGAGAGGCTCTGCCAGGGGGCAGGGGTAAGCAGAGCTTCTGTGTCTCTCCTCAAGATGGCCCTTGCTTCTGCTAGCAAAGAGGCCACCACCGGCTGCCCCGCTCCCCCATCCCTTTCTGCATTTCTTGCAGCTCTATTTCCTGTGCTTTTCTTGGTAATGTGTAGGGTTCTGGGGCTGGGAGACCTTTTCTAGGGAATCATGGGGCTTCTCAGAGGCCACCTCCCCATCAAAGCTCAGAGGCTTTTGCAGCTAAGACAGTGCTGAGTGTAACCCCTGCTAGGAAGCATGGTGCTGGTGTGAATCTTTTGCCTGTTATTTATTTATTTATTTATTTATTTATTTATTTATTTATTTATTTATTTATTTATTTATGATAGAGAGAGAGAGAGAGAGAGGCAGAGACATAGGCAGAGGGAGAAGCAGGCTCCATGCACCGGGAGCCTGACGTGGGATTCGATCCCGGGTCTCCAGGATCGCGCCCTGGGCCAAAGGCAGGCGCCAAACCGCTGCACCACCCAGGGATCCCTGTTATTTTTTTTTTAAGATTTTATTTATTTATTAATGAGAGACAGAGAGAGAGAGAGGGAGAGAGGGAGAGAGAGAGAGAGGAAGAGGCACAGGCAGAGGGAGAAGCAGGTTTCATGCAGGGAGCCCGACGGACTCGATCCCGGGTCTCCAGGATCAGGCCCTGGGCTGAAGGTGGCACTAAACTGCTGAGCCACTTAGGCTGCCCCTCTTTTGCCTGTTATTAAATAATAATAATAATAATAATAATAATAATAATAATGGAGAAATCATTAAACAGCAATCCCTTATTGCCTACCAAAGAGTTTCCAAGAAGCAAAACCTGCCTACTTCCCTCACCTTTCAGGCAAACACTTCCCAGGTAGACCTGAGCTGCCACTAGCTGCTGGCCCAAGGGGGTCCCCAGGTGTACCATTTCCAGGGCGAGAACTTGTTTCCCCAAAAGCCCACTCCCAGACCCAGCAACTAGGGCAGGACTCTGCTACTCAAAGAGACTTTACAAATGGAACAGATGAAGGAGCTCCATCTTATTCTGGCATGTGGAGTTCACAAAAATCTGGTTTACCTGATGTCATTTGTAGCAGATTACATTTTGCATGTGTACATGAAATGTAATCATGAGAGTCTAGCACTTTCTTTCTCACCTGTGTTTAGTGCCTGTTTAGTTTACTACCTGCCTATAGTTTACTTGGTGCCCTCTGGCCCTGACCACATGCGTAGTGTGGCCAATTGGGTCATTGTTTCTTCCTGGAGGGGGCCCACAGACGGCCAATATGGTGGTTCGTTGGCCTGGTCTGCACTGGGTAGTTGGCCAGAATAGGAGGATCAGCTGGGCTGCAGGCTGCCCCTTCTGTGTGTTGAGCTCAACTTTTGAGTTTGGACTTGGGATAGAGATAGCTAATGAGCACGGACTGGGGAGGCTGGGCCCACAAGTCTGCAAGCAAGGCCCTGCCTGCTGCGCCAAGGGGAACTCTGTGGGGAGCAGTGCTGGCTTCAGACACAAAGGCCACTGCTCCATAGAGTAGTAATCCTCAGGGTATTGCCAGCCCGAGAATATGGCCAAACGAGAGGCCCCTGCCCCGAGGATGGGCCAGATTTCTCTCACTTATTTATGGTATTGTGGTTTATAAAGTGGGCCCGGCACACAGATCTCTGGGCACAGTTTCAAATACAAGCATTTCTTTTAAATTAAACACCATGCGCGCGCACACACACACACGGTCTGTTTAAGCCATGCTGCTGCCCAGGAGGGTTTGGCCACGTGGGTCAGTAACTGAGGATGATGGTCCTGAACCACCATTTAATATTAGATTTTGTAACTCAGAGATTCATTAATATAATTACTCAGATGCCAGCCTGGCTTGGCAAGGTCTCTTGAATTGTGTTCCTCTCCAACAAAGCACTCTGGCTGCAGGGATGCCCCTGGTGTGCCAGAGCCCCACTTGCTGGTTTGTGGACTGTGGGCAGAGGCATGTGTTGGCCTCTTTGGCACACCCTCTCTGGGAGAGGCTAGATGATCCCACGGTGGCAAGTCCTGCCTTTATGTGTCTCATTAGGAGATAGGCACCTCTGGAGAGTCTGCGGCAGAAGTGAACAGTCAGCGGGGCGAGGCCCCACTTGAATGCAAGTTCAACCCAGGCTTGGCTGGTGGCTAGGTAATTTTGTTTCCCTGTGACACTTTGCACTTAATTTTGTAGGTTTTTCTGCTTCTGGAATTGTGGACCTAGGACTGTGTTTTATCTGCCTTTACATATGTCTCTTGCCCAGTGTATAGCTTTGTACAACCCCAAACTCATTTTGAGTATTGAATTATCTTCAGATGGAAGTGGCCTGTGGCCCATCCTTAAGATGATACAAAGGCACGGAATGGCATAAAAAAATCAGAAAAGGGGGTGATGAAGGAAGGGAGTGAAGGCAGGAGAGAGTGGCTGGTGTGCTGAGACATCATGAGGGGAGAATTCTGACAGATGAAGAATAGTAGAAGCTTCCGGAGGGCTGGAAAGAATGTGGCAGGCAAGTGAGAATCTGGGGGTTAATATGTTGAAAGGGAATTGGTTACTCATAATATTTTTTTTCTGCTTTCTGGCAGTTGAGGTGTCAGGAAGATAGGGAAAGAGCAGCCCTCTTTCTGGTCCCCTCCCTCCCTTGGCCCTTTGTTCAGCCTGTCCCCACTCTCAGGCCTTCCCTCTTGTCTCGGCTGGCCCTGCAAGATGGAAGGGGTGCCCCCCTTCTGGCCTTACAGCAAGCACATGGTCCCCGGAGCTCATGTCCTCTACAAAGGCAGCCTGTGGGGCTGCTGAGCTCACCCGTGACAGTATCTCTTCCCGTGTCTGATCCTCTCCACCCTGCTAACCTAGAAGATGCCCAGCAGCATGGGCTGGGAGGATGTTAGGGTTTTTCTGTCCACATCCTCAGCTGTACCCCGTTCATGCTACCCAGAGCCCTGAGCATCAAGCATTGTGCATGGAGCACTGGGCATCAGGATTGCTTGCCTTTGCCTCAGAGGCTCTCCATTGCCCTCCTCTTCTTTCCTCAGAAGCCCTGGCCTCCAGGCCCCTTGTGTGGATGCTGACTCATGGCTGGCTTGTCCAGCCCTCTCTTTCCTAGAGACCCCTCTGGCCCTGGTCTCCCCGGTCTAAGATGGCCCCCGTCTCCCAGCTGGTACATTTGCACCCAGCTCTGGAGGCTGGATTTGGTTCTTAACAATAAATTATTAAATTAGGGCAGCCCCGGTGGCGCAGTGGTTTAGTGCCGCCTGCAGCCTGGGGTGTGATCCTGGAGACCCGGGATCGAGTCCCACGTCGGGCTTCCTGCATGGAGCCTGCTTCTCCCTCTGCCTGTGTCTCTGCCTCTCTCTTTGCTCTCTCTGAATGAATAAATAAATAAATCTTTAAAAAAAAAAAAAAAAAGGAATGTGAACAGTGTGTTTCTCACACACTGGCACACACACGGTCCCTTTGCTGAGCTGATCCCAAAGTCTGTTCTGCCCGCTGCCTCCCCTCTGCTTACCTCAAACCTTACAGTTGGTCCCATTTCTTTTGGAGGCGATTCCCACCTCTCCCCTCTTCACTTCAAGGTCCTCCAGCCAGCCACTTCCTCCCTGGCCCTAAACCTCTTTCTTCCAGCCCCACATGCCTGCCTGTTAATTTCTTGGAGACCACTTTCCTTTCTGAAGTCACCCCGTGTCCGTAAAAGAGTGACCCCAGTGACCAGTCTCAGAAGTGTGGCTTGTGGGAGGGTGGTGTGCTGCAGCGTGACAGGGGTTTGGGGGCATCACCCTCCTTCTTGCCCTGTGTCGTTTGGCCTAGAGTCTACTTGAGTGTGAAAGTTCCATGTGAACACTGACAGACCCCAGGACTGTGGTTTCCCATTGCCTCATAATGTTCTCCTACAATGTGGGGTGATGGGTATGGACGCCCATCTGTCCACTGTTTTAAAAAAGGTATTTTTCTGATTATAAGACTAGTGTACATTCATCATAAAAACACCAAATAATAAAAAAACAAGCAAAAAAACACAAAAAATAAATAAAATAAAATAAAATAAACAAAACAAAACAAAAAAAAAACACCAAATAAGCACAAAGCCTGGGGGGTGGGGGGCAGTCAATAAAAATCATCACCGTTCTATGACTTAAAAACCACCTTTTGTTGCATTTTTGTACCTATTCATGCACACATTCAATTTTTGAAAATTGGTTTATGATGCAAACACTTAAAATTTTAACAGCACCGTATATTCTACCAAGTCACAATTTTTTGAAAACAAATTTTTGGTGATTTAGCATCTTTTCTTAGCTGCATTTCCCCTAATTGTCAACATTTCTAATGATTGCTATCTCTTTTTCATTTTGGAAATGAGAAATTACCTTCTGTGGGGCTCCTGGGTGGCCCTGTCAGGTAAATGACTCCTGATTTGGGCTCAGTCGTGATCTCAAGGTCAAGACTCGAGCCCCCCCCCCCCCCCCCCCCCCCCCCGGGCTGTGTGCTGGGCCTCTCTCCCCCTCTGCCCTCGCTCTCTAAATAAATAAACAGGCGAATAAAATTGCCTTCTATTATCAATGTAATAGGTGCTTATTTAAAAAAAAAATACAGGGGTGGCTGGCAGGCCCAGTCGGAAGAGCGTGAGACTCTTGATCCTGGGGGCATGAGCTCAAGCCCCACGTGGGATGTAGAGATTACTTAAATAAATAAAACTTAAAAAAAATACAAACATGCCTTTTAAATGGCTGCGTGAGACTTCAGTCAGCATGCCAGAGTTGATGTAATCCCTCATCTGTGAAGAAGCCTTTACATCGTGCACTCTGCTAGGAGAGACATCCTAACGCACCCAGCTCTGTAGCTATGTGTATGGACTTCAGACAAGACTTCGTAGCAGTTGAATCACCAGGCAAAGGGTACAGACTCTTCTAAAGATGCTTCACATGGATTGTTAAATTAATTACTATCTGGAAATCTGGCTCCTGCAGATAATGCATTAGGGTTTCTTTGTCCATATCCTCAGCTATACCCCGTTCATGCTACCCAGAGCCCCAGACAGACACTACGATCATTTATACATCACGCACACATCATGTACATATTACATTACATCAGGATGCCCTTTAAAAAAATTTTTAAGTACAGTCTGTCCTGCAGCACGGGGCTGGAACTCACAACCCCAAGATCAAAAGTCGCATGCCCTACCAACTGGGCCAGCATGGCACTCTCAGGACGCGCTTTTAATGAGCCCACCCTTCCATCCCTGTCATAGATGTATGTCTGTTGCATCAGCTCACTTGTCCCAAAAGGACACATGCTATCATCTTCTGTAAGAGCTAATCTTGGACATCTCTGTGTTAGCACTGCTGGCAGGCGGGTGTGTGTGTGGGGGGTCCCCGCAGGGCCTTGGCATGGCAGTGTCAATTCCCTTGGGCCAGGAACTGGCAAGGGAGCGCCAGGGCTGCTTGGCAGTGAGCAGGTGCTGGACATAGCATCTGAATGGCAGCAGCCCCCCAGCACCACTGCTGAGGTGCAAGCCATGGCGGCCACCAGCAAGTGCCTTGAGAGCTCCTGAGGAAGCAGCTACTGCTGACTGCTGAGGTCAGGCCCGCCGTCTGCTGCCAGGACCCTGGGCCTGCCTGGGGAGATGCATTCCTCCTGTGACTGGAGGGGAGGCTAAGAGAGGGTGGGTCCCTCACTCTGGGCTGTGGACTCTATCTTCACTTGCACACATACACCATCCTGTGCCCCACAGATGGCATCCCCCAGGGCCACACAGGCTGGGACACATAGCCCCTTGTGCCATGCCCCAGAGCTGGGACTGTCTCCTCCCACAAGTCTCTAGAGGCATGCATGTGTGAGCGTGCTCTCCTCAGGCTCTGTCCCCAGTGATTCCTGCCACGTGCCGCTGCATCTGCATGTGCACACACGTATGTTCATTCACCTTGAACCTAGGCCTTGTGTCACTTTCTACATCTCTTTGGCTCATTGAGGCTACAGTATCTCAGACCTCTGGCAACTCTCGTCCCCCACCTCTTCTGCTCAGTGGTCCATCTTGCCCAGAACCTGACTGTCCTCTGCCATTGTGAGGTAGAAGACACCTCCTGACCCCTGAGGCCCAGCAGGGGCCTGTGACGTGCAGCAGTGGAGAGAGTTGTGGACAAGGAGAGGCTGTCCACAGAAGTCTTTCTTCCCTCTTCTTCTTGCAGCAGCAGCTGTGGTGTGGTAGTGCCAGGCATCCCATGCCTCCAGGGCCCATGGCCGTGCCATCGTGGGTGGGATGTGTGTTTATGAAACTTAGTCCGTTCTCTTCCTCTGCAAGTGTTCAGCATGTGTTACCCTGTGAGTGTCTGTGCGTGCGTGTCTGAGTGTCAGGAGGTGGGTGTCTGTGTATGAGCGTGGGTTGGAGTGTGTGTGTAAATGTCAGTGCAAATCACACCCTGGGGACATAAGGGGAAACTTTGAGGGTCATGAGGTTTGAACTGTTGTTGCTCCCATGAGGATACAGAAGCCCAAGGAGAGTGCAGTTACCTGCTCCCCACCATCATCCAGTGAGTACCCAGGTCACCCAGGGGCACCACCAGCAAACTCCAGGCCCCGAGCCCCTTAGACCCCTGAACAAGTGTCTGCATAGGTGGTGTGTGCATTTGCCACATAGTGTCAGACCCTTCCTTGCCTGCTCAGCAGCTGAGCAGCTCCTTTCTAGGGCTCTTTGTGAACCTGCCTCGCTATTAATCTACCTGTTAGTAAAAGAGATTACAATTGCTGTAATTACAGGGCGCTATGGCTCCACCGTCAGGAGCAGGGCTGAGTGAGAGGCAAGGGGTGGGGGGGAGTCCAGCCCCACAGGAAGCTGCTATTAAAAGCCCCATGTTTTGATATGGCACAGGGACAACAGCCCTTCCCGGGGGCTGAGCAGGCTGGGCGGGGGCGCAGGCAGACTAGGTTCCCACTGCAGGTTCTGGCATGACACAGGAGGTCAGCAGGGCTGAGGATGGGGAGGGCTGGGAAGGGCCCCCAGGAACCCTGACCTCAGGGGCCCCATGCAGAAGGCACAGGCTTTTGTAGGCATAGAATGGAGGAGACATGGCGGCACTTGTCAGGATGGGGCAGTGGTTCTTCTTCTGAAGGGGCTCCACAGCCACCAGCCCCCCACTGATTAGTATGGACACACAGAAGCACCTGGTCTGTGCTAGCCCAGAGCTGTGTATGACATGCTCCTAGAAGAGGATACAGGTGATTATATAGCACAGAGGTTCTCAGTAGGGTGTGTGTGTGTGTGTGTGTGTGTGTGTGTGTGTGTGTGTTTCTATCCCCAGGGGACTTCTGGCAATATCTGGAGACATTTTTGGTCGTCACTACTAGGGGGAGTGTCACTACTGGCATCTAGTGGGCTGA